>NC_065545.1:27419777-30009777 GCF_932294415.1 Quercus robur | reverse complement strand
TAGCAACCATCATTATATACAACATTATACAATCCTGCTGTAAACAGTACTAACAGTCCTTTCCCTCATAATGTTTTGGCTGAAATCCAAGTGCCTAGTTTCTTTCATAAATAAACTCTGAATACTAGAAAAATAATATTGGGTAGACTATAGCATTTTTGTTCTATTAATTTTATGCTAGGGAGAATTAACAAATGAACAATTAATAGAGTAGCACACCCTTATAACATATTCATGTCCACACCAAACATGTGTACAATCATATGAACAATGTGTCTGATATTGCCCCAGGCCTACAAACTTACTACTAGTTTGGGTTTGTGTTATACTATTAACACAATTTGACCTAGGCTTTAAAAGTATCTTATGAATCCATTACATACAACGGGTGTCTCACAATATTATTAATCTCATGCACTTACACTCGTTATATGTTACAAGTGTCTCATAGCATATGGATCTCATGAACTTGTGGTGTTCACACGTTGTACGGCATCCATTGTACAAATCAAATGCTAAAAATACTCCCATGGTGCTTGCTTCTAACATGGATCTTTTATTCAAAGCCCTCTAGTTTGTCAAGATTACTTTTCTTGATATTGCTTCTAACTTTTTAATTGTTTTTTACTAGTTAATGTGGGTGTCAAGAGCTTTTCAAGATCCTGACTATTCTCTAAATGTGTATATCCCCTCATCCCACAAGCTAATTACAAGGAAAAATTCCTTAGAGTGACCCCAACATGCAGGTTAAGATTGATAAAACTTTGGGAGCTACTAGACCAACCCCTCGAGGTTGTTTGTTTCTAGGTTGTCACTACTGTGGCAATACTCATGCATACCTTGTGAATATTCTTACAACTCTCACTGACAAGATGTTTCCAAAATAAAGAAACTCCTCTCTTTTAAATAATCTCTATCAAAGAAAAACGTAGTACATGCCCCTTTGTACACAATGAAGTTTAATATCGTTATCCAGATTGAGGCATGATTAGCACTGGCCTGTAAAATATACGATTGGCATGGACTTTGACCCACACCACCCAAAAAGAAATTAGGAAAGCAACTGTCTCAGGTGGAGGTGGTAACTGGTAACAGACGTCAATCTCTCAAAAATATTTATAATAAGTAAGAAACCATGTACTGGAAAATTAATCTCTTCTATTTTAATGAGGAATCGCCCATTTTATGAGGACTAACATGAATTAACAGGCAACGGGTCCATCACAGTATGTTCCCTTTGATTTGTAGTGCTGATATTCAAAATCTGAAACTAAAATAGAAAACCCTTACTGTTGGAGTATTTAGATATGCTTACATAACAAAAAAGTTTTTTTTTTTTTTTTAAATTTTATTTTAAGAAAAAAAAAAAAATCTTAGATATGCTTATTTCCCATGTATCTAAACATAATAAGTCACCTGAAAAAAAAAAAAGAAAAAAAAAAGCAGACTTTCAATACCTCAAACTAAGCAGAATCTTCAATACCATTATAGAGTATCATAATCAATGACTTGAGAGTGAGACAATTCAATTATCCACAGATAATTTGAACGCATAATTTATGCACAGCATCTCATCGAAGGTAAAATATCAGAGAAAGTTGTAGAAATGGTAGATAAATTTCATATTAAACAATATCAGCATAAACTGAACAAATAAATTAATATGTGCTACATAAATTACAATCTCAATACTTATTGAGACAAAAATATTGTTTTTCTCCTACCACCCCGCCCCCCGAATTTTTTTCCTAATGATTTCATATACAAATCAATTTACAAGCTAATTAGAAGCTACACATGGGAAGGTCATACCTGGGTGAATACATTAAATGAGATTACAAGACTATAATTTGATTAATAAATTAGAGTTATCATCTGTAATCAACTTCATACAAGGCCTACAACCCAAGCATGCCCCACTAATAACAAAACTTTGGCCAATACAGCTGACACTGACAGCAAAGTCAAAGCATCCTGCTTCTTTTACCTTGAAAAGATCAATCTTTCCAGCTGGGATCAGCTACATGTATATTTCCAAGCTACCTCACCTTCAGCTGCTTCAATTACTTCCACAAATTTATCAATGACCTATCCTTAAACGCCTCATTTCAGCTTGGAAAGTAGGGCTGGAAGTTAGTGTTCGATGTGAAAGAGTCCTTATGTCTTCCCGTGCACAGTCTCGCGAGATGCGAACCAACTCCCACAAAGCACCTCCACTGATCATATCTTTTGCATTTGCTTCTGAAATGCAGTAATCCAAGCCTTCTTAGGCAACATTCTATGGGAACTCAACTTGTTCAAGGACAAGAGAAGGCAAACATACCATGTTGTGCTAGATGACAGAGTGCAAGCTCAATATGACGCCTGATTGGTGAGGCTTCATTGTTAGCATTCTGTACAATCCATGGAAGTGCACCATCCTCAATCAGAAGAGACCTTCCAGTCTTAGTTCCTATACCATTAAAAAAACTGTCTAAGCTCAAAAAACAGGATGATTTAAATACAGATGGTTCATGAAAATATCATGATGAATATAAATGGTATAATTTGAGACTTATAAACTGGTTATTTTGTCAAAAAGACAACAAAACTTAGGAAGCAGTTCTTAAGAATAAAGATGATAGTTTTGTGCATCACATGACAAGCAGAGCAACAAGAACATCAGTAAGATGCTTTTATGAGCTTTTCACCTTGCGTAGCTGCTCTTGACTCGCATTTTGCAAAATTTGCTATTCCACGAGCAACTTGTGCAAGAACATCAGCATGTCTGCATCTGACCATTCCTAGCAATGCTTTGATACCACCTTCACTCCTTAGCTTCATCTGCAACTTATCTAATTGATGCAATTTTATTTTTGTTAGTGACAGTAGACTGCCAATGTACTGGACTAGCTCATATGAACTTTTTATTGGGTAACTAGATGTTATCACCTTTGGCGCAATGATCACTCCACAAGTATAAGTATTTGTGGGATGTGGGGGGATAACGGCAGGGGTTCAAGTTTCCAGGAGGGAACTTTCACACACATATACACTTAAATTAAGCTAGAGTAGAATTTCTATCTTATATAAAAAAAAAAAAATAAAAAAAAGGATGTTATCACTTTCCAAGGGAACAAGTGCACTAGTTTGCATTCTACACTCAAACCCATCATGTTTCCAACGTATACCCAATTTAAACTTGATTCTCTTTTCCATAAGTAGCAAAAATATTATTACACTAGTTGCTGAAAGTCACAATCCCATTCAGATTTTCAGGTTAAACTATTACTCTAAATATATGGTTTATCATTGATGACAGAATTTAAGGAAAAGGAAACAAAAATTAGTAGTTGCAAGTATGTCTAGCATTATAGCAGGAAGAAGCAGTGTAATCTTCTCTATTAATACTGATTTTCTACTAATGTTATCTTTTCATCTAAGCTTGAGTAGCACAAAAAATATATGGAGCTCACTCCAAGTATCCATAAACTTAAATCCAGTTTCTTTCAAACAGATTATTAAATTTATTCAATTTTCCATCTCAATCCCTCCTTAATCAAGTATGAATATACTCAAAACATCTCTTTCATACTTAGTAACACACTGTCAAATTTTCATACAAATAAAAGAGGTCAGACAGTTTACCATTGCCACAAAGATTTGCAATAGCTCCAGCAACCATCCGAAGGGTTTGAGGATCCTCAGCATTGGCTGCTGTCATTGATAACAAAGCAATGCCCCCTTGAGACATGATGAGCTCCTGGTTGGTTTCTGACAGGCCACAAAAGGTTGCACATATGAGGAAAATCATAGCCAAACTAGAAATATTATCAGCCAAGACTGGCATATATTTTACAAATCACATAGAAATGGACCCAAAATATTTACCATTCATTGCAAGATTGGCAATAGCACCTGCTGCAACTCTATGTATGGTCTCATCCTCAGAGTTCCTAAGAAGCATCAACAACGATGTAAGTCCACCAGCTTCTACAATCTTTTCCTGATTCATCTCTGCACATTAGAGGGAATGAAAGGAAGTTCATATCATTGCAGATAGAAGTAATATAATAGCACATATCAGGTGCTATTAAAGTGATAGCCAAATGTTCAAAAAGAGAGCTTGGTTCAATATAGAACAGTAAACAAAATTAAACATATGTCATGATGGGAAAGAACAAAGTTCCACTTCAACTTCAGCACAATATTATAATCAAAGTCAAGCACATATTACAAAATGCCAACTTTGCCAGAAATTTTGCCTTCCAAATAGAACGACAAGGAAAATCAACCTCTAAACCTCCTCATAACACCTGATCGTAACCAAGATATTATACATCTTAAACCTCCTATAATACTTCAACTTCCAGTCTTCTGAAGAACAACCAATAAAATCATTTTAATAAGAAAGAAGATACAGACTCAAAGTCAACTTTGAAGAAGGGGATCCCAGTCTTCCCTAGTCTTCTGATGTCAACACCTTGGTACCTAATATCTAAAACTTGTTTTCACTAATGACTTCTTGAGTAAATTTTCCCCTCCTCCCCCAGAAATTTCTTTATCTCTATTTTCCAATTCTACATGGAGTGATATGCACTAATTTCATGGAATATTTATCACCTTTAGTGGTTATAGGAAGAAAATATCTTATACTTTTCATAGAAATCCTTATCTCTATCAACTCTATTACATGCATGCAACTAACCAGCAGTCTTCCCATTTCAATAATAATAATAATAATAATAATCAAAACAACTAAGCAAGCACCCCAAAAGTCAAACTTGTTAAATTACCAATTCTCTCAAAAACTTAAGCTATTGGGATATGGTAAATTCAATCATTTAACCACATACTTCTAACACTCCCCCTTATAGGTGAGGCCCAACAAGTGGGAATTTAAATGGTAGGTAGAATGGAGGAGACAGAGATTGAACTCAAGACCTCCCACTTTAATACCATGTTAAATTACCGATTTCCCTAAAAGCTTAAGCTTTTGGGACAATCGGTAATTTAACAAAACCCATCAGATCACAAACATTAAGCAAGAATTGGAGAAAGAAGAACTTTGAATTGAACATGTGGCAATAACATAGGACCATGGTGCAAGCACAATTTGACAGGGCAATTCAGAATGAGCTAGTGATACAACAGAATAATAGTGTAAGGAAAAATAGACACCTTCAGCAGCTAGATTTGCAACCACTTTCACAGCATGAATTCGCACATCAGCATCTTCAGCTTCAAGCAATGATAAGATCTTTTGCAATCCCACTATAAGAATATTGAATTTTATTAGCAAGAAAGTAGGCAGATTAACCCTAATTGTTAGCATAAAATAAAAACAAATGTCATGCAGCACTGACTGCTACCTTGTTCAAAGAGTTTGGCTATTGAGGCCTTTCCCCCATTTCCTGAATCTTGCTGGTGATGTTTAACTTGAGATATAAGTGAATCTAGACCGCTTGGAACTTTACCAGATCCACCTCTATCAAGTCTTCTTGTTGTCTACATGTCATATATTTAATTTAGAATTCATCAAATACTACATTGATAGATACAGATGCATACCGTGAACACGTTTAAATGCATACAAAGATGACATAAGAAACATCATTTAATGCCCACTAATTTGCTGAAAGTGATTCACAAAAGTTACAAGATCCCAACATGAGAGTAAATAAGTCCCAAAAATTAAGATTCATATTGTTTTCCAATTGTAAATTCCTAGCAAGTCAAGTAATGAATATCAAAAGGATATCGCTTTGTAGATACCCCAAATAGCCATTGTTATCAACTTGCACACTTTGCAATAGTGCATTAAACTTCCAATTAAATGTGCTTTGGACTCCTTGTTCAACCAACAATTTAGCAACGGGAAATTGTTGAGGCCTCATTTCCATTTAGATTTTCCTGTATAGGCCTCCTAATCATCTGCTCAGAAACATCAGAGCAAACTCAAGGTATGGCTTGATGCTAGCCAAGCTTACTGACACAGGACAAGACAGACAGATTTCAACAAAGAACAGATAGTAAAATAGCATTAAGAATCAGCACCAAGGCTTGGTTGGAATCAGAACCAAACAAGAGAAAATAATAATCAAGGAATCAAAACCTAGGGTTGCTTGAAATCAACACCAAGCTATTAAGGAAAACCCGAACAATAAATTTATTACTGAATCGAACTGTAAAACAATACTGAACCCTATGTTCTTTAAATAGATTATAGAGTTCCAATAGTTATTATCCAAGTAAGAAAATGAATTAATTCTACTCATCCCAGTAAGAAAAGGAATTAAATTCCTAAACCATGTAGGAAAAGAAAATAATGTTTAACCAATTAAATAAAGTAAATCCTAGACATTAATTGATCAGGCCTTAGGCCCAATAAATAGTAGTCTCCATCCATAGGGCCATTGGTTGGACCGTCTTCTCATTGCGTCTATGTCCATAAGTCTGTGTAATTGGGGGACTGTATCTTGTGTCCACACCATTTACACAGCCAAGGAAGCCACCACATGGAAGGCTCAGGGCGTCAGCCTATCATGCTGCTGAAAACCACCTTGTTTTGCTGAATGCATGAATTAAGAACATGCCTATTGTGTTTGGCATGAATGCATGGTGCAACCAAAAAAGGAACCACAAAAAACAACATGCATAAAATAACCACGTCTGCAATGAGCTCTGGTTCAAACTGCACTTATCCTCCCACAATAATGAGTAGAGGGTGAGGTGCAAATTCAAACTTCAAAAATTTAAACCCACTAGGTGTACCAATCTAAAAAATAAAAAAATAAAAAAAAACAACCACATCTTACTCAATACCTTAATCATACCATTGGAAGCTAAAATCAGGATATAGCAAAAATGCTCAACGCTCTAGTAACTACTATTACGCCTTAACCAAGACTTAAAATACCCACATTTCTTAGGAATTAAGGCATCCTCAGGAGCTAAGAATCCCAGGATTTAAATTTAATTCATGAACACCCAACCTTCCATAAATTTCTGATAATATACATATATGGTTCAAACTAATACACAATGAACAAAACCAACAGAATTTATAAACCTTGACCATCTAATCCCATGAAATAAACAATTTTTGCAAAGAGGAATACTTCAGCCCTATCAGATAAGAGTGATGCAAGGAACATGGGGAGAAATCCAAAAAGGGAGTATTCCAATGGCAGATGTCTGATTAGAAAGTCAAAAAATTTAAACCACAGCCTTACAAATTCCAAGCACAGAATACCTCATCAGCGTCAAAACTTAATTGCAACAACTGGCTTTGTAGTATTGCTATTTCTCCTTCAAGTTTCTCTTTCTGACTTGCCTCATCTTCCAGCATCTTGCGAAGCTTTAAGATCTCTGAGTTTCCTGATGCCTATGATATCAAAAGTATCACTCTACATATGACAAAGATACCAAAGATGGGGGTGCAGAGAATGGAGCATAGACAATGTTGAAATAAGAAATGCTTGGAGAGATAAAACATACCTCAGACCTTTTCCATTGAGCTATTTGACTTTTAAGATTATTAACTTCCTCTTCAGCAGTCTTCCGTAAAAGATTTTCTTTTTGAAGCAATTTCTTCAGCTCAGCAACTTCCTCTGCAGCAGAGACCTTGGAACTCTGAATAACATTGAAAGTGGTGGAACTATTAGCTTTTCTGTTTCATTCATTGTAATATTTTTAGACACTTTGCATTCATTATCATGAACTTGAAGTAATTATATTTTTCAAAAAACTTTCTACTTATCCAAAAAATCAAAACATTAAAAAGGGTGGAACATGCTAAGGGATGGTTTAACATGTAAACCAATAATATTAAAAAATGATAATAAATAATACAAATGAAAAAAAAAAAGGACGGTAATTAAAACTGCATAAGAGCATTAAAAACTGAGCTGGCTTCTGTTTTAATGTTGTAGGTTAAAAGAACGAGCAACATTGATAACTCATACAAAGGTGTATAAACATTATCATAAGTTTCTGAAATCTTGGATGCTAGTGAATTCCTTCCCCAGTTGTTACATAAAATTCATTAAATTATTTTGGCTAAAATGCAAAACCGACCCTCTAACTTTTTTAAATTTCATTTCAGTTCTCTAAGTTTCAGATTTATTCAATTAAGGCCTTTCTGTTAAATTTTGTTAAAAATTTTTGAAAAAAAAAAAATCTGGAAAATATTTTTCAATCATTAATTGAATTTTTTTAATTTAAAAAATTTGAAGAAAAATTTATAAAATTGAAAAATTAACAACATATAACAAAAGTTGATGGAAAAGCCTTAATTAAATAAACTTGAAAGTTAGAGGATTGAAATGAATAAAAGCAAAGTTAAAGGACTGAAATGAAATCTGAAAAAACTTAGAAGGTCAGTTTTACATTTTACCCAATTATTTGTGTTTGTGTGTATGTATATATATATATATATATATATATATATACAGCCAAGAACAGCATCTTTAGAGCCATCTCCCCACACTGCATGTCATGTTAAAAAGAGAAATCTCCTACAAATAGGCATAGGCTACTAAATAGATAGTTCCCCTCCACTGTGGCCATAGTCCTACTATATTCAAGTTCAACTCCTTTCATAGGCCTCCCCATACACTGCAAGCTTCCATAAATAATAGTAGAAAATTCCAACTCCATACATGAATGGTATACTTAATAGGATGATTTCAGTCCAAAGCCGGCAGTGGCTGAGCCACATCGTAGCAAGTGGGTGCAATTGCACCTGCTGAAATTTTCAAAAAAAAAAAAAACCCTGGGGTACATGTATAATGTTGAGGAGTTTTCCTTTCTTTTCTACCCTTTTTTTTTGCAATTGTATCCAATGAAAAAAGTCGTGGCATCAATTATGAACATCTTTAAAAAAAAAAAAAATTTAAGAAATTTTGAAATTTTAAAATCTTATTGGCAGATTAAATTAAAAGAACAAAGAAAAATATGTTTAAAAATAAATAAATAAATAAAAGGTCACAAAACAATACAGAAGACCACTTTTTTTTTCCTTGTGTTTTGTTTTCTTTTGCTTCTCTTAAACATGGTGCCTAAAACACCATTTTCCCTATAAATTGTTATCCAAAAACTCACCCCTCCCCCTTGTAAGGTTCAACCACTGGAATTCTAGAACTACAGAGAGAAAAAGAACAAAAAATTAGGTAAAGACTATGGACTAAAGTCCTGGGGGAAAAACCCAGCCTCCCAGGTCTGCCATATGGATATGGTGCTATGGCAAGAATGAAGGCTATAGCATAGGTAATACTATACCATATCAATTAGTTATAGGGTTTGGTAGAAATTGACTCAAATTCCAATTTTGATTTAGCTTGGGCTATTTGATATGGAAGGAAGGTTTATTTTTTGTAAACTAATTAATTTAATACTCCCTCTATATCCAATTGTTGGTCCTCTATTTCATTTTGGGACATCCCAAAATGTAGTCCTTATTGAAAAGTCAATAAATTAATTTCCTAACTTACCCTTTACTTCATTTAAAAATTCTATCAACTTCTCACTAGAGTTTATATTAATGAGGGTAATTTTGGAAACTTGTACCTTTTTAACTAAAAGACAACACATTAAATGATGTTCCCTTAACAAGTTGGATTTTCTAAACATAACCAACAATATGGAACGGAGGTAGTATTACTTGTCAAACAAGAAATTAGTATTGAGTTCTTATTTATATACAACACTATAAGGGATTTGGTGCTTTTGGCCCAAGAGGTCCTCCCATATGGAGAGAGGAGAAGACACTTAAAAAAAGAAAGTGACTGGATTTCTTTGAAAAACTTTTTAGTGTCTCTCTTAGGGTTGAGAGATACTTGCATGTGTGACTTAAGGGTTTGTTTAGGTGTTAGTGTAAGAGCACCATTAGGTATATTAGAGTTTTAGGACTGAGTTTGTCAAGTCTGTGATTTAGAACTAAGAATTTGATTTAATTAGGTATATTGGGAGATGTAGGCTAGTTTGTATTTTGAGAGTGTTTGTTTCAAAGGTTGTGAGTGTTGCTTGTGAGAGTCTTAAGAGTTTATGCTGTCATGGTTAGGCATATGGTTGTAGCCCATATCATTGATAGTGGATTTTGATTAGTGTTGCCAGTGGATATAGTCATGAAGTTGGCCAACCATGTTAAATATTGTTATTAAGTGGATTTTTTTTCTTGTTTGTTTGAATATGCTTCTGCAAGCCCAAAATTCCAAAAGGGTTTTTGGTGGATTTGGTTGGCCATTAAAATGGAGAAAGCAAATATCTCAAGAACTTCCAGTGCCTCATAATATTACATCTTTGTACTGAACTCAAATCAAGCTCCAATTATTATTCAAATTTTCCAACTGTTATTGACACCAGATTCATTTTCTTAGCCATAGGAAAGGAAATTTTGACACAAATTGCAGCTACCCAAAAGGTGGAATCAGCACAATAGCATGGTGCATCCATAACCTCTAGTAAATTCTCTTCTATTTTTCTCAATATGCAAAAAGTTAAAGTAATATTGACAATGGAAGAGGATTATAGTGAAATTAACCCTAGTATGAAGAGTAAGAGACAAAAGATAGAAACATGGGTTACATAGGCCACTTTTTGGACTCGGTGACAAAGGTATTGGGCATTCAAGATCCATAAAATAAATCAGATATTTAAAATAGCAGTAGCACATATACCATGCATTTACCTACAGTATGGACAACAATAAATGACAAGATATGCAGATTCATAACTAGGCTACCTCTGTGTTAGATGTCAAGGCAGAGCCATCCTCTCTGAGTCCAACTGGAACTTTTTCACTGCCATTCTTTTGCTGATTCTTCACCAATTGCTCTTCAAGCTTCTTTATTGAATCCATATAGTCTTTTTGATATTTCAATCTTTCCTTCTACAAAAGAAAAAAGTACACATGGATTTCAATATGCAATGAGATAAGCATGATAATTGGTAAATGAAGTTCAACTGGCAATTAAACTCAAACACAGTATGCACCTATTGGATTTTGAATCTACAACTTCACTCTCCACATTGCTCTTACAATGGAAGGAGGTGCCATTTGAGCTAGAGCTCATTGGCAAAAAAGTGCTACTTATAACAACTATTCCTATGAAGAGATTTACAAAACTTCTGGAAATAAATAATAGAGAATTCTCCAAGCTACCAATCATGTAAATGCTAACAGATTTCTTAAGAAGGGGGTAGAGAACAATGCACATGTAGAATATGATTTCCCAAATGTAAGTCGTAGAGAGGTCACTGTGTGCATTATCACTTTTACCTTAAGAAATCAACAGAGATATAAATGACAATGCTTGTAGTTATTACATCATAGTTAAGAAACAAGCCAAACGTACTATGGCAAGCTATTGGAATATTGCATTATCTCTATGCAGGTGCAAGCACATACAATATTCAAGTTAGTTATATATATATAAAATGTAGATATAAGTGTTTACCTCTAATGCATCTGCATGGTTACTTTCAAACTCAGAAATCCGATTTTGTGCTTCTACATTTATTCTTTCGATTTCATCCCCAAATGCTTTCTGCTGCCTTTCATGTTCTGCAATAAGTTTGTCTAATTGTATGTCTAATCTTCTAGCTAAACTTTTGTAATCGAATTCCTCCTTCAATTTCAACATATTTTCCACCTTCATAGCCTATGAGATGACAAAATATTAGCACCTTCCAAAATAATAAAAAAGCCACACACACACACACACACACACACACACACACACAAACACACTAATATTAAAAAGCCCCCCATGAAAAAATTGATTGCTGCCATAGATCACACAGTTGAGATCCAAGCAGACAAGAAGGATTATTGTGCAGAAAAATGCTAGCAGCCTGCCCTAATGATATTGAAAGAGAAATAGCATAACTCCATCTATCAGGACTACACTAACAAGTCAGAGATACATATTCAGAATGTGAGAAAGCAAGGTAATGACTTCGTAACCCACCCTCTGTCCAAACATTATAGTACTTGCTGTCTCTCCTCGATGACGTGGGGATGGACCAATAGTAATAACCAGTGAAGTTCTTGCTGTGCCTGTTAAATTTTCAATGTCAGTAACATACGTAGCAAAACGCAAATGATACTTCATAAAAAAATAAAGAAAATACTGGACATTTAATTAATAAAAGGCACTATCAAAGATGGAATATTCTGCCACAAATGGTGCCTTGAAACTGTATTTGCAAGCATATGATAAAATCATCTTGTGTCTAAAATCTCAGGCCCTAAACACAGTTCCTTATATGTCTATATATGAATTCAGTACATGAAAAGTCAACATAAACTGGTGATTTAGAGATCTAAATCTCCACACCTTCAAAAATTTGAATCTCTACCAAACACACAATAAACTTTAGAAAGTGAAAGAGATCAAATTTAAAATACGAATTCAGTTATTCAAATTGCAATACATTTTAATGAATGAACATGTCAAATCATTTGTCAAAATTGGAGGTTAAACCCATAACACAAAAGGAAAATTGAATTCATATCCATGTGAATAGTAACATGATTCATACCTCCAAATGAATCCTTAAGCAATCTTGTAAGCTTTGAATCACGAACAGGAACATGTGCACTATTCTCTGCCAGTGCATTAATGCACTTTCCCAATGCGCTCAAGGAGAGATTGATGGATTTGGCTTCCTCTAGTGTATGCCCCTCACTTCCTGCCAAAGAAAAAGAGAAAAGAAGAATAAACAATTTTCAATATGTGGTAGATAGGTTAACACATGGCAAGATAAAATAAGATAATAGCACAAATCATTAGGAAAAAAGAAAAGAAAAGAAAGAAAATATATGAATCTGTTATGCATTCTTCATGCATGCGCAGAATCTATCAATATGACATATCTACAACTGGCAATAGTTGCTGTTCCACTGAATGAAGAAAAATTAAGGTGAAAATTTTACAAGAATGCCTTCTCAAGGAAAAAGCCCTGGTGTAAACTCACAGAATTTAAATAAAATTTAGCAGTTGGAACCTCTCCAATGCTAGTCAAGTGCTGTCAGTTTCTCCCAAATCAATAATCACAAGCGATTGGTATGAAATCCCAAAATCTGAATAGATTGTAAGGCATGTATATTGGCTTCCCCAATTGAAAAAGGTGATTTTATCAACAGTAATCCTGACATAAGAGTATAAGACACTTCCCTCAGCAGGAGAAACCACTGAGGAGCTTTACCAAATCAAGGAATGGAAACAAGGGTGCACCCATACCATGCCCAAAGCACCACCTAAAGCTTTGTCAAATATAAGAGGGAAACAACCCCAAGCCAGCTATTTCAGATGTATTGACTTGTCACCTTAAGCTATTCATCCTGCCAACCTTGCAGCTACCAATCTTAAATATACACCCTAAAGGCCACAACCTTCAATGTCCATGTCATTGGGACTCCAACTGGACCACTGATGGTAGCAAACTTGCTGCAGGGTAATCCAATTTTCTTATCATGACCTTCCAATAATGCACCATTGAACTTCCCTGACATAAAGCCCTCTATCAATTCTTCTAGCCAATTGATGGTGGGCAACTTGATACAAGGAGTCAGGGACTTGCAAGGAACAAGTTGCCTTGTAAGACCCAATGACCTCCACTCAGCGAGAGCCCTTCCCTTTTTTCTTTTTTTTCTTTTCCAGAACTACCTTGAATGCACCTTAGACCACTGCAGCATAAAGACCTCTCTTTTTTTTCTCCTCCCTATCCTTGTCTTCCTTATACAGCTTAACTAACCCCCCCCCAAGGCATGGTGCAAATCTTGCCCAAGCATTGTCCCAGTACACCTCTAGCTTGTTCAAAACCAGAAATGATGTTTGACCTGCCTAAAAATTTCAAATTCTTACCATCTCAGTCTTGAAATATATCTGTTTTGAGTTGAACCAAAACCATAATAAAGGATATCACCAAAATCCATATTTATATTGTACAACAAATACAAATCAGAATACACCACTTTATATTTATCAAACATTATTGGAACTTGATAAATTAGAGATTCCACTGTTAGAATATGGGTTTAATTTTTCAGTTTCATATCAAATACATATTATTCACTAAGTTCATGAGTTATTCATGTTTTTCCAAACGAGAAGTATCTTCACACAGCCTACTAGAAGAAATTACTTGAATTTGTAGCTACAATTTAAGAAATTAGGGGGTAAATCAAAGACTCTTGCTTCAGGTTGATGTATAAATTGACCTAAAGATGAGTCCAAAAGACGTAGGTTAAAATAAATATGACGAAGATCTTGGTACTTGACAGTTTTTTCTTTAACTTATTAACAATATCATCATACAGTATTTCTCTGAAAATATAAATTTCCCATGGTATGTGTAACTTACATCTATTTTTATTTGAAGGAAGAATTGAAAAATACATGTTTTTTAGATTGTAACTCTTTCCCATTATAATTACATATGTGATGTAGAACATGTTTCCTTGGAATTTTTTAAAAAGCAGTACCGTCAAAAATTGAGGTCAATGGCTTGTTAATTTAGTCTTCAGCAAAGTCATAGGAAACTTTACAAGACATTGTACTTCACTGGCTTTATCAGATGGCAATAAATATTTCTCTAAGAATTTTCTCTCAAATTCTGGTGGATTGCAAATTTCTCTTTCCTTTAATTTCCAAGGTATTCTAATGAGATCTAGCTAACTGCGTTTTCATTTGGGATTAATCTTGTGATGATGTCTAGCTTTGGACATATTTCTTGGGATAAATATTCGCCAATCCACACTTTAAGCTCCTAGGTATACTTTATTCAATTTCCAGGAGTGCCAGATTTCCTCTTCATCTGCTCCCGCTACTTCTTGTTATAACTTTGCACCCTGGCTGACCAAAACTCACCTTAAAAGCAGAAACTGAATTATAATGACTGACTATTTCATTAGAAAATGTTTTCAGTAAACCAAGAGAGAGGAAAAAGTACCCATATAAAGATACAGATTGTAACATAGTTTAGCAAAAATTTAAGAACAGCAAGGACACTATTCATATGAATAAAGAGTCAGGCCATAAAACAAACAACAATAGTAAAATGACAAAGTCATAACAAGGAAAGAGGACTAATTAAGTCCTCTTGTTACACTCACACACCTGATTTATCAATACGCTCTGAACCAGCAAGATCTACCACAACTAACTTTCCCTTCCGAACAAGGGAAGGTTTTAATGTTTTCATATGAGGACTGTTACCATTTTCACTTGAAAATGCTGAATCCCTTGCCTTGACAGATCTCTTTACATGTACCTGCGGGATTAGGGACATCTATTAATTCTCAATCAAAAACAACAAAAAGCTTCATATAACTGCAATAAGTGCCTAGAAATTTCAAGAGCACAAGCATCAAAATAAAAGAAATGCGTAATTCACCATCAGTATAGCGTGACTACGAGAAGATTCTGTATTCAATTTTGTGTTCGCAGCAAAGCGATGAGCTTCCCCTAATCGCAGTAGTTCCACAAAACTGTGCTGGTCCCTAATTTCCACTAGGGTAGCCCCAGGTACTGAAACATCACCAGTTTTTGGGTCTTCCACAATAGGAATGTTATCATTGGCGGGATCAAGAAGGTCCTGTATAGTCTCCATATAAAGCTGCATGTATGTGTAGGAAGCCTAATGTTAAACATGAACTTGTAACAGTGCTGTCAGAATGTTTAACATAGACTTCAGAACATAATATATCTAAAATGATGACAAAGTCATGTGTATAAACCAGCTAATAAAGAATTAAACAAACAACAATGATGATATTAGAAACAATGTATTAGGTTCTACTTTCAAGGACAACAACCTGCAGATATGAGACCGAGACTGAATCAGTCTCCAATGAAACATCTGCTAGAATATCCTCCATAGCACGCACCATTATTCCACGAGCAGCTGTATCTTCCTCTCCAAGTCGTCCAAGAGTATATGTTTTACCCGTACCAGTCTGCCCATATGCCATGATGGTTCCATTGTAACCATCCAGAACACTCTGAAAAAGAAAATTACAAAGAAGCACATCACTTGGAGGGAGTTCCACAAAAACTAAGCAAACTTACCCGAATTTATGTAATGAAACATATAAACAGTTCCCTTGAATGCATATCAAAGGAGAAAAAAAAAAGTAATTTAAAAAATAATAAATAAAAAAATAAATAAAATAAATAAAAAACAGTAAGAAAACAAGCAGCTGATGACTTTCTGAGCTGGCTTATATGAACAAATGAAGTGAGTGAGTGATAGTTTTATATGTCCGGAACAGCAAACACAACATGTAGTTACAATTTCAAAAAGAAAACTCAACTTTAAATAACGCCTTTAGGTGCTTATACTTTGACCCTATTTATGATTCAAGTGAAAATAAAAGAGCTTTATTTGAACTTTTATTCATTACTTGAAAGCCTACATAATCCAAGAGCTATTTTCTTATTTTCTACAATATGGCTCTCAGATTTTTTTTTTTTTTTTTAATTCAGCATATGCAAATATATTATAGTAACTTTCTAACTGCATTTATACTAAAATTCCTGGTTTGATCCCATATTTGAATCTAACTGATATGATCCACTATCCTGATTATACATTCCCAACAGATTACCAAGACAAATAACATAATCAAAAATTAATCCATGAACCACCCATGTCTTCAAAAACAAAAACTGAAATTCAAATGCATTAACATGTATGACAGAAACTGTCATCACATTTATACACACCTCAACAACAGGCTTTGCTACAACTTCATAAACACGTTTTTGGGATGCAAACTCGGTAAGCACTTCATCAAACTCATAAGTGTCTGAGTCCCAATTGTTTTTTCGAAGTTTCAACCTTTTAAGCTGAAAAAGGAACACTTGAGTATGAATTCCTATACTGAAAACAAGTATTGAAACCATCTAGAACATAATTATCAATAACTATTGAAGAGCACCTCTGGCTGCAATTCTACACAATCAGCAAAATCAGCATCTTCCACCAATTCCTCAGCATTACGCGGTCTCAATCTCACAGCTACTCGAACTCTTCCAGGAACTACTCTCAAAATAGAAACATATAATGAACAACAAAAGGTTTATTACCTGACAAAAGCTAAAAACACAGCTTCTCTAAAAAGGAAATCTTATTAGTCATCCCTTTTTAATTAACGAAAAGGCAATGCTTCAGAAACTTATCAAAGAAACTGTTGGCAAAGTCTCTACAAGTTGGTATTATTATAGAAAAGCATAATCTCTTACCCTTACCAGGACAAACCAATTCATAGCATTCAGAGCTTTATAGAGAAATAGGGATATAAAGGAATGATGAACAAGTTGTAGAAGGGAAAAACTCTTTTTTATTTTTAAACAATAATTTAAGTGCCAACCCACCAAGACTGTTTAACAAGCATTTTTATTTTCAGAAGACACCCAAATTTACCCAAACTAAAGGAGTTCCCTCTATAAGTGATCAAAAGGCTATCCAATATCTATCCTCAGAAATTAAATACAATAATAATCAAACTTCTATAGTTCAATTTGCTTAGCATTTTGAAAGTACTTTCCTTCCTCTTAAACAGTAACCCAATTACCTAATGCAACTTTCGCCTTCAAAGCAAGAAAATAAGGCAAAGTGCAAAAACCATAATGGCAGTACACAACCCAAAATATTTATAAAAAATTAAATTTTTTTAAAAAAAGGCCTCTCTTTCCCACAACCCAAAACACCCATCAAAATTTGTAACACAATTCTACATTCCTTATACACACAACACCTATACCAACCAAAACAAGAAATGGGTAGCCCAAGATCTCAATAACCAAGTGCAACAATTTTCAAATTCTTCAACCACCAATAAAATAAAAACCACAAAACTCACCTCCAGCATTATCCTTGGCTGCTCCACCGGCTAGAGAGCCAGTGCTATTGCGGCGGGGCCCAGAAGAAGGCAAAGACTTGGACTTTACAGAGGACTTTGGGTTTGAATTCAAAGAGAGAGACCTATCCACCTTCATGGAGCTCTTGTGTGTCCCATTTCTGTAATTACCACCACCTGAAGTGGCCATTGTTAACACCAAACCCAATGAAGCTTCTTCCAAAAAAAAAAAAAAAAAGGGTCTGCCACTGCCTACTGATACTTGTTATCTAGGCCATTGAAGAAATGGCTTATACTTCAATGTTACAGTAGCACACAAAATAATAGTAGTGCAAAAAAAATGCAATCTTTCTTGTAAGAGAGAAGAAAATAAGAGAGACCCAACAAGACCCAAGTGGTGAAATTGAAGTTTGGCAAAGGTAGTTGTACTTTGTGGAACTAGAAGTGGACCTAAATCGTGTAAGATGTGACTCAGAAAAACACGGCCTCTGTTTTGCTTTGCATTCCTCAATTTAAAGCGTAGAGAGACAGTCTCTTCAAGACTCTAGAGAGAGAGAGAGAGAGAGAGAGAGAGAGACAGTATTAGACTTTATTTTTAGCAATTAAACAAAAGTGGGTCATTTTTAACTTTATTTTATTTTTTGAGTAAAAAGTACGAGAAAACCCATGAAGATTTGAATTCTAATTACTTTTACAAGGGTATATTTGGAAATTTGTTCCTTTTTTAAGCTTACCGTTGTGAATTACGGGGCTTTAATGGATGTGTCGTGAGAGGCATAACGTGAGTCGTGTGAAAGTGGGGGGAGTATGGTGATTTGACCGAATTGCCCCTCCTCACATTCACCACGACTTTTTTTGCATTCAATTCCTAACTTTCCAACCGCTAAGTTGGTTGGGTTTACAAAAGGAAGCTATTTCTACTGCTAAAGGAAAGTTACATTGGCAAGGATTTCAATTTTGTGTTGCTGGAAAAAATAAGAAGATGAAGAAGACACGTATAGTATAGATAAGTTTTCATGTGATACACAAACCTAATCTCTAGAAGTAATTAGAATGTCTCAAAGTCATTAGAGTTTCTAATCAAGCTGGTAAATAAAGGAGACACCAAGGTGTGTAGTGTAGTTTAGCACACAATTATAATAAATGTAGAAATCATTAGTTCAAATCTTCTCCCTCTCGTTGAGCCTAAAGCCCTAAACACACTCATTTAAGAAACACTTACATAAAGTGTACTATATTTATTATAGAGAAAAGTTTGCATAACAATCTTTGTACTCTGAATAGTAAGACAAAACTTGGGTGCAATAACAAGATCTTTGGAGGTAAAAACCTTGTGTATCCTTATTATTATTGTAAGCTTATGTAGTGCCCATTTGATATCTTTATAGGAAGTAGAGTTTTAACTATAGGGTTTTAGGCTTTTAGCTCCCGTTTAGCATTGCTATAAGAAGTACATAGAGCTTTAATGGTAGAACTTTTGTAGTAGATCTTTGCAATATAGAGTTTTGACTGAAAAGCTCTTTAGTGTTTTGAGCGTTAGGAAAATTACAATGAATAGTATCTTTAAGTTCTAGTGAATTGTATAACTTTTTTCCTAAAATCTCCAAATTTTAATTTTAACCTTAAAGTTGTTTTCAACTTGAATGATCTTTTCAACCTTTTTTTCAATGGGTTGTCAAACACCATCATTTTTTGCTTAATTAAAAAAGCTTTTCAACTCAAACATAGAACCAAACATATCCTTAGTGATAGCGTTTCTCTAATAAAAAGCCTTAATTGAAAAACGCTTTAGTGTTTTATAAATTATAGTGAATGATATTTTAAAGTTCTCTACCATCTAGTTCACCTTTTGAAGAGGTGTTAAAATGCTTTAAAAGCCTTATAGCTCTTTTTTGCAAAAATTGTCAAATTGTTAAATTGTTTGGCAATTTCACTAAAGAGATTTTAAGGGGGTCTTTAAAATTATTTTAAGTTTGAAAGTTAAAACAAATATTTGGAACTTTTAGGTAAAAAAATCTCCACACTTCAGTATCCATGCTTTATAAATCTAGAACTTTAAAGCTTCAATTATTGCTATTTGTCAAACTCAAAACCCTAAAAAGCTTTTTAGTTAAAGTAATATATCACAAAAGTTCTATTTCTAAGAACTTATCTACAATCCACTTTAAAAAAATAAATAAATAAAATAAAATAAAAATAAAAATAAAAATAAAAAAAACTTCAAGGGGTCCTTAAAGTTGAAAACATTTAAAACTTTTAAGAAAAGTTCTACAATTCACTATTCATGTTTGATAAATTTAAAACATTAAAACATTATTCATTGTAATTTTCCAAACACTCAAAATACTAAAGATCTTTCAGTTTTTTTTGAGAAACCACCCCTGAAACAAGGGGGAAGCAAATTCATTACTGCAACTCAGAGGCATACACAGAGGCAATATTAGGGGGGATGTCTTCCATCCAAGCATGAAAAAAAGGAAAATTACAAGCTAATCTTGCTAGTTTATGGGCAACTATGTTCCCTAGCCTGCGGGTGTGACTAAAGGATAAACTCCTAAAAGCTGAAGCGGAGAAATTGATATCCTTGATGATGTGTCCGAAGCTTGAAGACTCCCAACCTACTTTGGATAGCGCATTAATGCAAGTTTCTGAATCGCCCTCCAAAATAATCTGATCAAAACGAAGTTCTTGCGCAAAACCAATGGCGCTGCGCGCTACCAACACTTCCACCATCTCTACAGATGTAGGCAGCGGAATAACTTGTGTAAAGGCAGCCATTACAAGACCTTTGTCGTTTCGAATGATGCAGCCTATACCGGCTAGGCATTTCTCCTTGAAAGTAGCCCCATCGAAGTTCACCTTGAACCAGCCCAAAGGAGGGGGGAGCCATTTGGCGCTGGAGAGAACCTTTTTGGCTGCTGGGATTTCAGCCGAAGCTCTTTGAAATTCCAGCAGGTTGTCCGAGGCTAAGGAGAGTAGTTTACTCAGAGGGGCTGAACTTTCACCAACTCTAAGTTGATTCCTGCGTGTCCAAATCTGAGACACAGTCATGGCAAACAAGTCAACAAGGTCCTTGTGAGAAAGACAAAGCTGAAAGACATCCAAAAAAGAGTTGCAATCTTTGGAGAGCCTCTTTAACCAGCCAAAGGTGCCCTCCCAAACTGAAGTTAATTCAGTGCAGGACCAAAGGGCGTGAAAGGAGGTTTCGCTCTCCCTATTACAGCCGGGACAAGTGTCATCAACAAGCACTTTACGTTTTACAAGATTGGCCTTAGAGGGGAGAGAATCTGAGCCCGCTCTCCAGATCAAGGTCTTAACTCTGTTCGGAACATGAAGACTCCAAATGCCCTTCCAAATTTTCTTGGTAGGGGTTAAATCAGATGGAGAGGGGGAGTCACTCAACTCTTCATCCATAAGGAGTCTGTAAGCCGAACAAATAGTGTATTTGCCATCCGGAGAGTGAGGCCAGAACAACCTATCTTCACAATCACAAATGCTGAGGGGGATGGATTTAATAATGGCTGCCTCATGAGGCATGAAAATGTTGTCAATAGCTTCCCGAAGCCAACACCTCCTCTCTTTATCAATTAGGACAGCCACCTGGGCATCCAAGCCGAGGAAGTCACTAGGGGACACTATTTTCTTGTTGAAAGGATCGGGGAGCCATCTATCATGGTAGATCCGGATTAAGGCACCATTCCCCACCCTCCATTGCAGCCCTTTGCTGATAATGTCTCTGCCTTTTAAGATGCTCTTCCAAGCAAAAGAGCCGTTACCCTCTTTAGCATCAAAAATGGAGCCATTTGGGAAGAACTTTTCCTTAAAGAATCTATGAAACAAAGAGGTTGGGTTGTCCGCTAGTCGCCAGACCTGCTTTGCCAGCATGGCAACATTGAATTTCTGGAGCTCCTTAAAACCCAGCCCTCCTAAACTTTTTGGCTGGCACAGAGTTTTCCACTTAGACCAGTGTATCTTTCTTTGATTCCCCCTTTGACCCCACCAGAAATTTCTAATTAAAGCCTCAATATCGGAGAGGAGAGTGAGGGGGAGTTTGAAGCAGCTCATAGCAAAGGTTGGGATCGCCTGAATCACAGATTTGAGGAGAACTTCCCTACCGGCTTGGGAAAGGAGTTGTTCTTTCCAACCTTGGAGTTTAGCTGCTACTTTTTCCTTAATATAGAGCAAGCTAGCTTTCTTCTTCCTCCCAACTAGTGAGGGAAGGCCGAGATAGCGCTCAAATTGCTTAATCTCCTGCACACCAAGCGAAGATTTGATCTGGTCCAGAATGTTGGAAGGGGTAGATTTGCTGAAAAAGAGGCCGGTCTTGTTCCGGTTCAGCTTTTGACCGGAAGCTCTTTCATAGCATTCCAAAAGGTCTTGGATTTTTTGGCATTCAACAAGCGAGGCTTTACAGAAAATCAAGCTATCATCCGCGAAAAAAAGGTGAGTCAATCGAGGGCCCTTTTTGCAGATGGATACACCTCGAATCTGCCTGGCTTCCGCTGCCCTCTGGAGCAGAAAATGGAGACCCTCAGAGCACAAAAGGAATAAGTAAGGCGACAAAGGGTCCCCTTGACGTAAACCTCTAGAGGGATGGATCACTTGGGTAGGCTCACCATTAATAAGAACAGAATAAGTGACAGTCGAAATGCATTCCATGATTAGATTAACCCACTTGACATCAAAACCCATTCTTTTCATGATACTCCCTAGGAAAATCCATTCCACTCGATCGTAGGCTTTGCTCATGTCTAACTTCAAAGCCATAAACCCCGACTTACCCTTTTGATGGTGTTTCATGTAATGCAAGGTTTCAAAAGCCATGAGGATGTTGTCTGTAATAACCCTGCCAGCTTGGAAGGCACTTTGGTTTTCAGATATCACATGAGGGAGGATAGCTTTCAATCTATTTGCTAGGACCTTAGCAACAATTTTGTATACTACATTACACAGGCTAATTGGCCTGAAATCAGTAATGAATTCAGGGGATTTAACTTTAGGGATCAAGGTAATGTTTGTACAGTTTATTTCCTTAGGGATTTTACAGTTGTTTAGACAATCAAGCACAGCAGCACAGATATCATCGCCAATTAACGACCAAAAAGACTGATAAAAAAGGGGAGGCATACCGTCGGGGCCTGGGGCTGTGATGGGCTTCATCTCTTTTATCGCTGTATCAACTTCTGCTCTGGTGAAGGGCCTAAGGAGGCGAGTATTCATGTCTTCAGAGACAGAGGATTGAACCGCCTCCAATACAGCTGAGAAGTCAGAAGGTTGGGAAGAAGTGAATAATGTGCGATAGTATTCAAAGGCTATCTCTTTGATCTCGCTGCTCTCCGAGCACCAAGAATTGACAGAGTTCTTAAGGCCAGAGATTTTGTTCCTTCTGCATCTATGAGAGGCCTTACTATGGAAGAAACTTGTGTTCCAGTCCCCACATTTAAGGAAAAGAGCTCTGGACCTCTGCTGCCACATTTTACTCTCTTTGTCTAAAAGATCATTGAGGTCAGCTCTTAGGACTTTAACCACTTCGTAATCAAGATAACCCCTAGCAACATTAGACTCAGCCTTGGAGAGTTGCTTGCCTTTTGCTTCAAGTTGCTTCCTAACACTGCCAAAAGAATTCCGGCTCCAATCCAGGAGCTTCTCACCACACACTCTGATCTTTGTGGCAATATGCACCATAGAGGCATTCAACGAAGTAGGCCCCCAAGCCAAGGTAACGGTTTTGCTACACCCTTCCTCACTAAGCCACATCTGCTCAAATTTAAAAGGGCGATCAGGATGGGGAGAAATACCTTCCAGCTTGATCAGAATGGCTTTGTGGTCGGAGGAATGGGTGCGGAGGTGTTGAACCTTGGTGCCGGGGAAAAGAGAGAACCAAGCATTGTCCGCCACCGCCCTATCCAACCTTTCAAGGACCAAACCGCCAACGCGTTTGCCTCGCCAGGTGAATTTATCCCCCACGAAACCGAGGTCCATAAGCCCACAAACGTCCAAAGCGTCTCTGAAGTCCTTCATCATTCCTTCTTGTCTAGCACCCAAACCAAGCTTCTCATGGGACCAGAGAATCTCATTGAAATCTCCGGCGCACATCCACGGCAAAAGGGATCGCCGGTGGAGATCACGGAGAAGGGACCAAGTCTCGTGCTTCCTGGCCTTGTCGGCAAACCCATAAACACCGGAGAAACGCCATTGGGACTCTGATCTTTTCCCAACAGACGCATCGATGTGGTTCGGCGAACAAGACATCACTTCGATCGTAAGAGATTTTTTCCAGAACAAAGCCAAACAACCAGTCTTACCGGCGCTTGGACTGATCCAACAGTGATCAAACTTCAACTCATTGCATAAACGACGTAGCCTAGCTTCACCTACCCACGTTTCGGCCAAAAACAAGGCAGAGGGGACTTGTGCTTGAGTGACTACCTCGAGCTCTCGGGATGTGCGCAGGTTCCCAAGCCCACGCACGTTCCAGACGAGCCAACTCATCTCTTACGGCGGGGCTGGATGTCAGCCACCGCCTCTGGTAAGGAGATTTCATCTTGTGCAGCGCCGATACGGCCTCTGCGTTTTGGAGGAATGGAGGAATCTAGATGATCAATGGAGAAGCGTTTACCTAAGGTAACAACGGGGTTTTGATTTTCCTTGAGTTGGGCCGGCCTTTGAATTCTTAACCATTTGCCTTCAGACTGGGTTTTGGTCATCGTGGTGTCTGAGTCCAGATTCGTTAGATCTTTTAGAGGAGTGGGCTCGTTGGGCTGGGCCTGAGAACATACAGCCGTTGGGCCCGCTGATTGGGCTTTGTGTGGTGGGTTACTCTGTTCTTCCACAGGTAAGGCATTTTTTGGGACCAAAGGGGAAGACTCCGTCCTGTCAAAACAGTGAATGTCACTGTCAAGGTCTTGGATTACCTTTTCGAAGTCCCCATGGTTCGAAAATTTCAGCGGGAGAACCTCCTCGGAACTAACAAAATGTTTTTGAAGCGGAAAATCCGCTGCCTTGACAGCTTCAGATTTTTCCTTGTCAGGAATCACAGCGGATGTCCTCGGGGGATGTGGCGGAGTTTCGGGGGAGGGATGTTGTTTTCTAGCCGGAGGGGAGGGTTGTTGAGGGTCGGTGGTGGGGTGAGTTGCTGTGCTCTGTTTTTTCTTCGTAAAGAAACCTTGAACTGAAATAACATTTTTCCTCGAAGAAAGAAAAGGAGGAGCACGTAACCATGACCCGAATTGTTGTTCATCAGGTTTTAGGCTTCCTTCGCTCGCAATCCATTTCTCACAGTCCCTATCATTATGGGTGAGACAGCCGCACCAATAACAGAGGTTGGGGAGGCGTTCGTACTTGAAGGAGACCCAATGCGTTTTCCCATCTTCAAGCGATATGCGTCGGCCTCTACAGAGAGGTTTGGATATATCAACCATGACTCTGACCCTTATGAAACTCCCTCCCTCATAATCTGAGTCTCCGCTGGGGTGAAGGATTGTTCCAACTATCTCACAAATCTGCTCTGCAACTTCTTTGTTCCTGAACCTTAAGGGAATATCATAGACTTGAACCCAAAATGCAACCTTATTTAGTTCGGAGACAATGGTTGGGTTTTCCTTGTCGTATCGAGATAGGACCATAATGTGTTTGTCGAAGCTCCAAGGCTCCGACGAGAGAATACGCTCAACATCTAAGTTATTGTCAAAAGAAAAAAAGGTCGCATGGTTCCCGATGTTTCTGACTTTGAAGCCCGATTTAGATCGCCACAGAGGAGAAAAAGTGTTGGCAATTGCTTCTAGGTTCAAAGGGCGTCTGGTTAGGAATCTCGCGACGATACCGACTTCATTGACTGCTTGCTCGCTTTTAAGGCTTAGACCGAGGCCCTCATTTTCCGACAGAGATAAAGAACTCCAGTGTTTTGTTAAATCTTCCATGTCTAGGGAAGGAGATCCAGCACTAAGCTCTCGTGGTGTTTCCCAATCCCCAGGAAAAAAACCCAACTAGCCTTGCACTAACACTGTTAATGCAAGGGACAGACTCTCCTTCCAAAGGAAGGGACTACAGTGCCATGGCTTGGCAGGGGTTTACAGAGAAAACCTTACCAAGACAAGCAACTACTTCAGATCTTTCAGTTAAATCTATGATTAAAGGTCCAGTTAAAATTTTATTTTCTAGAGCAATGCCAAACATGCACTAAAGCTAAAAAGATTTAAAAGCAATTTTGAGTACCCTTAAAGTTCCTTAGTGAGATTGAAAATCGTTTAGCAATTTTAGCTAGAAAGAGTTTCAACCCCCTTAATTTTAAAGAATTCTTCAACCCCTCCAAATTCAAAATCAAACAAGCCCTTAGCGTTAAAGCTCTTTATTGCATGACTTCAACTTTGGACATGAATGTCCATGTTAATTTGTTTTTAAATGACACCTAATGCCCACCCATTTTGAGAGAGAGAGAGAGAGAGAGAGAGAGAGAGAGAGCTAATAATAATAAAATTAAAATTAAAATATTGTCCATTAAATGATTTTGATTGGGTTCAATTCTGTTCAAATATGAAAATACTAATTCAAAACACTTTGTATAACAAATTCTTATTATGTATTCTTCGATTCTTTCATTTCTCAAATCTAAAAACTCAATCAAATCTGGTTACCAAACATAAGTATAACAAATTCAAAACACTTCATCACTGTAGTTTTGTTAAACAAACCAAGTTCTTGAACTCTTTATCCCAAAAGTTACAAAATTTAAAGCTTTACTTCCTATAGCAGCAACAAACAAGCTCTAAATCACATCAAGGAAGATAGTTGGAGAATTCAATTACATTTTTTTTTTTTTTGTTAATTGGTTACAAAGACGTACTTTTTCCTAATAAAATGTGTACTATTTAGGAATAAAAACTTTATTGTTTAATTATTTTAACACAATTAATTGGAATTCAAGCAATAGTTCGATGGTACAAAGACTTTCAATGGTACCCAATACTTTCCCCACTATTTACATAGCAAAAAATACACAAGAATTGAATATTTGTCTTATGTTGGTTTTGAGTGTGAAACCTCAAGAAAATGATTAGTGGTTCCAATTTTCATATGACCAAGAAGTATTGGGTTCAAGACTTATGGCCACTTTGCGTTAATTACTTTCATTATAACTTTTTTTTTTTAATGTTTTTCTCTTTTTGGTTGTCATCCCTGCATTATATGCAAAGAACAAAGATTATAAGTTTTCTTGTTAGAAGATAATAAACTGTGCTTTATCATAACTATACATCCATTGATATGTATCAGTAAAAGAGAGAGGATAACCAGGAAAACACCCAATTGGTTGGAAATTTGATGCCATGACCCATGAATTAACTCAATATTTCAGTACAGTGGGACAAAGATAGCTCAAAATCTTTCATCAACTTTATTGACTTCTATACTTAAAGTAAAACTCAATAAAAAAAAAAAAAAAAAAAATACTTAAAAAGTAAAACAAAGGCATACGACAACCTTGAGTGATGTTTGAGCCAATATCAGATACTAGAAGGGCAGTCATAAATCTTCGAGATTCAGCACTATGATTTCGAAATTTTGAGACTAGATAGAAAGGAAAAAAGTGATAAGGAAAGTACATGAGAGAGAGAGATAGCTTTTGCATAAATAAAAAAAAAAAAGAAGAAAAGTGAGTAAAGATGGACTGCTTTGAATCTACTATTACTGACATACAATTTTCGAATTCAACTATGGAGCCAAAAAAAAGAGCATCAACCTCTACTATGATTTCAAATAAAAGTCTCTATTCATATTCATTATTAACACGCCTTCATTTGAAAGAACGTCCGCCTCTTTCCCATTCTAAAAGAGCCTTCTCTATTCACTATAACACGCCTTGGAATCTTTATTCTTTCATTGAAATCCAATGGCAGAAGTTGTAGGGACAATAAAAGGGTAAGGAGTTCATCTGACATTCATTCGTTCTGACTCAATAAAGGAAAAGAAAGAAGGTCCAGTTCTGCATATAAATCATGGGTGCACCCACCAAAATGGTATAAAATGTTTATAATCTCTATGCCATCATTTTTTTTTTTTTTTTTACTGAATAAAAAATTAGTCCACATCATGTGAGGGTAAGAGTAATACCATGTGTACTACCAAGACCTTGATGAAACTATCGTTGTAGGCATAACACATTCATTTGAAGTACCACTACTCAAAGTCTCAAACTACTCAACTCCTACTAAACATCATGTAAAGCGATACGAGAACTTCTGCTATCGAATTATGCTCCATGATAGATAATGTTTTTTAGTTAGTGGTATAAATCATCTCACTTCTAATCCATCCCTCTATTAATCACATGGTGGGTCATGGTACCTTATATTGATTGACAATCAATTTGTATACAATGTAACTATAGCTAACACAGATGGAGAGCCTAAATCAAAACTTGAGAGACAGTGATTCCCAACTTCTTCGGGTGGTCGAAAGTACTGTCAAATTCTCAGGAGCTCGAATTAATGTATTAGCAAAGAATAAGTATGATTTAACATTTGAACTAGATCCACCATCTAGTGGTTAACAAGTCCATTGATCAGGGCCCCTCTTAAAGGATTAAACTCAATACGAAGGAAAAGTTTGACACTGACTATTGACAACACAATGAAGCCCTATGATGACTAAAAACTTGCAACAAAATTAAACCCCTTTCAGACATATACGGCTCTTACATTTTGGAAGAGAAGGCATGTGCATCTTTGTTAATTTATTCAAAAGACATGAGAGGTCGATGTTGCATAATAACAATATAAACATAAGCTATACATAGTCTACATATCCCCTCAAATGCTAGGCAAGGTTTGAAATGTGGGGGAAAATATCCAATATGAAGCTTTAAAGTGATCATTAAAAGTGTATATTATCACAACTTCCTCTGACCACTATATCAAATTTTATTTGTTTACTTAAAAAAAAAAAAAAAAAAAACTTTGATAGTGCATTATTTTTTATTTATATTTTTTTCAATAATCTCACATTTTTATAGTTGGAAATGAAAGCTAAGATAAAATAGATAAAGGTTGATTCTTTTTAGTTAATTTAAAATTAATAAAATTTTCATACAATCTTTTTAAAAAATCAAGACATACATAGAAAATTTTAAATTTTTTTAATATATTTTCGTTATATAGTAGTTTTATATTAATTTATTTTTTCCATTTTGCTTTTATTAAATGACTTGTTTTAATATCATGTATTTAGATTAATTTCAACTTCACCTATTAATTACTATATATTAATTTTTTTTAACTTTTTATTTATACCTTTTACTTATTTCAGATAAATATTTCTAGTCACCTTAGATTATAAAGTACCTTAAGCATAAGAAATATTATACTAAGTCTCAACTCTATCCTTAAGCATGATTAATTAAATTATAACTAATATTTACATTTTTTTTCCATGTCAATTAAACTTTTCATAATTAATTAAAATGCTTTTTGCTTATACTAATTAACATTTTGGAAATTTTTTTTTCAACTTTTTATTTTAATCTTGCCTCCTAACTGAAATCCTAACTCTGCCATGGTTTCCAAGCCTCATAAAATTTATGAATTCCTGGATTCAATTCTCCTAATACAACACTTTGGGCTACCTCAATGAATTTCTCCATACATATAATTACTCAATATGTGTGGGAGATGAGATTACATTCATTCAGGGATTAGTCAAGTTCTTTAAAAGCTCTATACACCCATCTAGTCCAACCAAAAAAAAAAAAAAAAAAACCTATAATGATATTAGTATATTAAAGTGGGTTAAGGAGACTAAACTCGATATTATAGTATATTATTGATATTGATATATTAGCTTGTTATTCATAAATATCAATCTTGGTTTTTACAATCAAACTCAATATCTTTATAAGGTTCAGTTAAGGCATACATTAATTATCTATTTTAGAAATTTTTTTTTTATAGAAAATTGAAAAGGCTGTAAAAAAAAAAAAAAAAAAATTAATTACTCTTTCACTTTTTCATATAAAAAAAATCCTAAAATAGTTTGACATATGCACTATAGCCATACGTTAGTAAAACTCATCTTTATATACCATCTAGATTGAAAACTATAACGATTTTGGTTGACAAAACAAAAACTATATAATTGGTTCTTAGAAAGGGAGTCATATGAAAACTCGTGACAATAACCAAAAAAAGGAGGGTAAAATGAATGCCACAAAGTTTCGTAAGTGCTCATCGTACTACCTGGTCCAAAGGAGATGGCCACGGGCACTTATAATTGAGCAGTCGAATTCTCACATCATGAGATTACAATGTTCTTTATATAAAGTAGATTCTTATCCTTTCAGTTCTAAAGGCTGGAAGCCTCAGAGAAAGGGAGAAATTAAAGGAAACCCCTTATTTTGATAGAGACTTCCATAATTGAATGGCACGAGAAGTATGAGAGAGAGAGAGAGAAGACTCAGAGTTCCCATCACCGCAGGCTTATGGGGAAGTCTGATCCAACCTCTTAAGCTATAGGCTGCCTTTAATAGTTTTTTTTCCCCCTACTTTCACTTTTTTTTTTTTTTTTTTTTTTTTGATAAGCCCCCTACTTTCACTTTGTTTTGACAAAGACCAATCAGTTTTAAAGTTACAAAGTTTCAGAGCAAGTGGTACTGAAATCATGGTACAAGTACATGTTAAATGCTTCAGTGTTCCCCATGTATATATATAATGTGTAAGCAATAATTCTTATATCATATACCAACTCAATCTATCATCTGGTAATTGAGGAAAAGAACATATATTGTTCATGATCTACGACAACTAGCTGAGTTGCAAACAATAATAGAAGCACTGAACACCAAGTATGTGCAAACGGGGGACTAAGCCCTGGATTAATGAGATAGAAATTAACAGCACTCTCACATTAATTATGTTGTAAACAATCATGTTATTTGCCAGTATAATTATTTGCCAGAACAATGCTAACTAAATATATGACCATTCTTCACGGCGCTACGCAACAGATTTTTGGACACCAATCTTCACTCATCCTGACCACCAAATAAGAGGATACCTTGGTCACGATGATGAAGTTGTGAAACGCAGAAATGGTCGCAAACATTCTTGATTTGTTACTTAAACGAAGGAAGAAATATGAAGAGATTTTTTTTTTTTTTTTTTTTTTTTTTATTTATTTATTAAATAATCGAAATATGAAAGAGTTACGCACCAATTGGCTTAAAGAGAGAAAATTGTCCAATTTTAGGGTGTAGAGAGTTTAAAAGTTATAGTTAAAGGCACGGGTTAGAGATTCGTAGGATGTAGGTGTAGTTGGCTTAAGTTTTTTAAGGTGTAGGATTTAGGTTTTTTGGGATTTTCAGGATTTATATTGCTTTATGGTTTAGGCCTTAGTAAGTGTGTTCAGCAAACCACACAAACCACACCAAAACCACCTGCAAAATACACAGCAAGTAATAGTGTACCACACCGTATAGTGCAATGCAGTTTGCGGTTTTATAATATGAAAACTGTACAAACTGCACCGCACCACACCCTTTCTATATATTAATATATTTATTTTTTTAATACTAAATATATTATTAATAGTTTAATAATCCTAATTTTCAAAAAAATAAAAAAAAAAGTTTAATAACCCTAGCAAGTGTTGATTAGGAAAGTCAACCCAAAATAAAGAAAAACTAGCTCAATAGTTTAAAATTTGGTCCAAAACAAAGGGCAAAATCAATTTTAAGCTGGGTAGGAAAAACCCAAAATTCATAAAACAAACTGGTTTCAAACCGCATTTTATACACTGCATCGTACATGTAACTGTAAAAATGAAGTGTGATGTAATTATGGTTTTGGTTAAAGCGCACCACAAAATTAATGCAGTGCTAAAAATGGCTTAAAATCACACCAAACCATATTGCGATCACCCTTAAGCCTTAAGGTTGCTTAAGATTTTAGGGCTTTTTTATTTATGTTATATAGCCATAGACTAGAATGGAAGTCATGCATTTCTTTTTTTTCTTTTTTTTTTAATTGAAGTCGGCATATGGAAGTCATGCATTTCTTTTTCTTTTCTTTTCTTTTTTAATTGAAATCGGCATATGGAAGTCATGCATTTAGCACATAGGAATTTAAATTTAAAAATAATAATAATTAAAAAACAAAAAAACATCCCCAGAATAAAATACTCGTAAATGTGCCACTATTCGCCTTCTCAGGTGCTCTCAATTGTACGTTTCTGTTTTGTATAATTTTTCAAGATCCAAAAGTAAAAATATAGAAACTAATAACTAATAAGAATCCAGAATTCTCTCAAAAAAAAAAAAAAAAAAGAATCCAGAATAAAAAGATAAAATGTTGGTGACACGTCAAAATTTTGAGTGGTTATGACTTATGATCACTGATTTTGTGCTTGATTTGTTCAATGTGATTTCCCCACCTTTATTTCACGTAAAGCTCACTATTTTATTATGAAAATATAACTTCTTTTTTTTTTTTAAGGAATTTTAACTTATAACATTTACTTTTGATGATAGTTTTTTATCATAGATCAAGAGATTCAAGACACCAATTAGTTTTTAGTATAAATAAGAATTGAACCTCAAATCTCTTATATATACAACCATCATAGACTTTACAAATGTAACTAAACAAGAGACACCAGGACAAGAGAAACTAAACAAAAAAAAAAAAAACCATTAATGTCTAAACTGCAAACTTCCGTTCCATTAATGTGCAACAATATATATACTTATAAAAAATAAAAATAAAAAAATTCTTAGAAAAAAAAATTATATAAAATGGATAAATATTATAGTCCAACCGAACTTTGAGCTAGCTAGCATTGTTCATTTTGTTTATACAAATTAATTATAAAACTACTTTGTGTTACATGTAAATAAAGAATGGTATTTATCAAACTTTGGAATTTTGACTTTAAATTTTATGGTTTAAGGTTAGAAGTTTAAAGATTATGGACTTCTTTTTTTTTTTTTTTTTTTTTTTTTTTTTTTTTTTTTAGTTTTAGCTTGAGAAAAAAAAAATTAACATTTAGTTATATTTATATGAAAACTGTTATTCATCAAACCCTGGGGTTTGAGATTTAAGGTTAAAGCAATTAGCATTTACGGTTTAGGGTTCATAGGTTTTAGGGTTTTTTTTTTTTTTTTTTTTTTTTGTGTTTAAAAGATTTTAGGACTTCTATTAGGGAATATTACACTTTATCATCTTAAATTATACTCTTAATTATGCTTTGTATCATAAACTTTTTAAATGCACATTTTGCTCTATATAAACTATGATCATTGTTACACTTTGCACATCGACATTAAGTTTGCCGTTAACTTAGACAGAAGAGTAATTCTTAAGTACTCTCTCAGAGCTAGGGGTGGCAAAGTAAGCCTAAACCCATTTGCTCATCCAAACCCACTCACTCTAATTGAACCCAAACCCACCAAATTATTAGTTAGGTTAAATGAGCATCAACCCAATTAAACCCAATGATTATTAGGTTTTAACTAAAAACCCATTGAGGCCCATTTAACTCAAAAACAATATACCCAAATTCAACCCAGCCCTTTCCATAAAAAAAAAAAAAAAAAAAAAAAAAAAAAAAAAAAAACCCTCAGACATTTTAGTATTTCAGGGTTTTCATTTTCCTTCATTTTCTCGGCCTCCAAACACTTCTCTCTCTCTCTCTCTCTCTCTCTCTCACTCTCTCTCTCTCTCTCTCTCTCTCTCTCTCTCTCTCTCTCTCTCTCATAGAGAACAATGAGGCACAACAAACACAGCACAGAGACCATCGAGTCTCGCTTCTTAGGAACCATATCCGCCTCGTCCATTTGAAACCTCCTTCCCCAGATTTCTCTCCAAACACTCCAAATCCAACGCAGAGAACACTCCGCCCTCTGATCCCAACATCCCCGCTGTCCATTCCCTTTCTGCCATCGCCAAATCTCCACCATTCTTGAAAGCCTATTTGCCAACCAATAATTTTCTCAAGAAACTGATTCAAAATTAGTAAAAATTCATCCTTATCAAAATCTATCGGGTTCTTAAGCTTCTGCTTTAGCTTAGTATAGAACTTCTAGGGGTGGCAAAAAATCATCTAGGTTGAGAACAATAGGGTATTCTAAGTCGGAAGCAAGTGACTCAGTATTGGCCGAGGCCTTTACTAAGTCACTTGAAAGTCCGAGCAATTTTGAAATTGTAGGATGAGATTATTAGATCAGACGATCCCTGTGAAGTATCAACGCCACCAGATCCTCCAGCTTCAAAATGGTCATTTTCACTTTAATGGCATTTTGGTAATTTTGATAATTGGGTAATTGGGTGAGTTGGGGTTTACCCATAATAATTGGGTTGGGATGGATTTGGGTTAGAAGCAATTAATTAAATGGGTTTTAATGGGTAAATGGGTTTTATAACCCAACCCAATTATGCCCATCCCAAACTCACCCAAACCTACCCATTTAACACCCCTAGTCAGGGCATAGTGAGTGGCCCCCTCCTCTCACATTTATAGTGAGGTCCACTCATTAAATTTATGGTGAAGTCCACTATGAATGAGAGAGAAGAGAGCACCATTTCGTTATACTTCAGGAGTACATAAGAATTTTCCTTGACGAAAAAGCATGTGGCACCACATGAAAAGAATTTTCCTCGCTTTGAATGGTCCCAAAACATAGCTGAATGATCTGTCTATAAACTCCCAGATTGGGAGAAATGAAGGCAGATAGTTTTTGTTGAAGCTAAAGTAGAGGCAAGATTATCTGCCTATCTTTGAAGTATTAAATTACTAACTTGTTTGGTTTAAAAAAAATGGTCACTTATCACTCAGTTTTCATCACCCATCACTCATCACTCAATTTTCATCACTCATCACTCATCACTTAAAACACCCCACCCCGTTTGGCACCATCACTCAATATTTTTCAACTATTTGTGGACCCCATACCTGTACCTTGTGCAGCTTTTACTTTTTTTTTTTTTTCCTTCAACCACCAATACCCAAACTCATTGAACCCAGTGAGAGAAGAAGAAGAAGAAGAAGAAACCTAGAAACCGAACCTAGTGAAAAAAAAAAAAAAAAAAAAAAAAAAAAAGGAAAAAAAAAAAAACCCAACCTAGGAGAAGAAAGGAATAAAAAAAAAAAAAAAAGAGTCAAAGGTAAAAAGGTGCGGCTGTGGGTCCCTCCATGTGTGTTTAATTACAAAAATGTCATTGAATTATGAGTTATGGAAACTGAAAACAGCTAAAATGTGTTTTCAGTTTCCATAACTCATAACTCAAAAATCAAAGAATTGAGTGACGGAAACTGAGTCACGGATCATGAGTCATGGAGTCCAAACAAGTGCTTTTCCATGGGCCCCACCAGTTTTGGATCATGAGTTATGAAAACAGGATGATATCACTCAAAACTCTCTTCATCCAAACATCACCTAAATGACTATCATAATTTGTTGCTGAAATACCATTCAATAACACAATAAGGCATTGCTAGAATATAGAAAATGAGGCAAAACAAAGCCACCGCTTTAAGTTGTACTTATGGTACATGCATTTGATGTACTCATAATCGATGAATTCTATAGCGATGGGATCATTGGAGACAGATTTGTGCTTTATAGTGGCAATTTTTTAGACCAATAACTCTAAATGCCAATTTACTTGTTGCGATTTTTATCTTACAATCTTGAAAAAATTAGAACATTGCACCAGTTAGGGGTGTGCTTGGTTCGGTTTTGGTCGATTTGTATGGGTATGGCCAACCAAAACCGAATATTTCAGTTTGTGAAATTCTCAACCAAAACCAACTGAAATGGCTAGGAATCAATCGGTTTCGATGTATTTCGGTTTCAGTCGATTTCGGTTTTTCAAAGAGAGGGTTATTGAGATTTTCAAAACCACACTCTTTCAAACGATAAAGCAAAAACCAAAGCATATAAAATCACACTCAGAATTGTTAAAAACCACAAGCTCAAACCTTTTCACACAGATCACTCTAAAGCAAAATCACCGTTCACTTGAAAAAAAAATCACAGTACAAAACAAAACAAACACAGTCTAAAGTGTAAAAAAAACTCACTGATTATATGAGAATCAGAGATATACGAGTTAGAGAGATTGAAGAATTTGAGTGAAGAAAGCTTGAGAAAGCTTCTTCTTCCATTTTGCTCTCTGTGTGTGTGTGTCAAACAATCGCACCGATGATTCCAAGGAAAAAGATAGAAAAAATTGAGAGAAAAAGTTGGGGAAGTGGGCGGCTGAACTGAAGAAAGAGACTGAAGAATTTGAGTGAAGAAAGCTTCTTCTTCCATTTTGCTCTGTGTGTGTGTGTTAAACAATCACATCGATGATTCCAAGGAAAAAGACAAAAAAATTTGAGAGAAAAAGTTGGGGAAGGGGGCGGCTGAATTGAAGAAAAGAAAAGGGAAGAATAAAATAGGGGAGGGGTATTTCCGTATTTATCTCATGCTCTAGGGTTTTAAAAAATTAAATAGCCAAAAAAAAAACGCACGCCCCGCTCGAAGGCTCAAACTTGGGATCAGCTAGCCAAACCACAAGGAGCATACCACTAAGCCACTGATCAATTATGTACTAGAGTTACATGAATATATATATATATATATATATATATATATATTCAGTCGGTTCGGTTGGTTTCGGTGTGAAAAAATCCAGCACCAAAACTGAAAATTTCAGTTTTTAAAAAATGAAACCGAAACCAAACCAAAAATTTGGCAACAGTTTGGTCGGTTTGTTCAGTTCGTCGGTTTTTTGCACACCCCTAGCGTCACCGGTAATGGTGATCTTTTATAAGCATTTCTTATGTAAAAATCTTAACAAGCATTGATCAGTCATCTTCCATTTTCGGCAGAAGTAAGCATTTGCAAACAACAGTAAGTGAATCATTGCACCATTATTTTATTTTATTTTTTAATTTTTTAGTGCAGAACTGAATGTTCTACAAGATGATGCTTTGTGTATGACAAATATACTTCTAAGTTTTGTCAGTACTTCATTTGGAACCTGCAATAAGATAATGGACCCAATTGCTTTATAGGTTGCTTCAGATAGTAAACCTAATGTCTACGTGGCAAACAGTTTGCATTGTTGGCATGTCTAACATTTTGAAACCAATACTCACTTCCTAGTGATCCCAATAATCAAAATATGCTTACAAATCAAGAAGATCACTACATCTAAAAAAGAATACACAACAAGAGAACCCAAAACTGAAACACATTTCAATAAAATTCATTATCCATGTATCCATTTTGCAGATCACACAGTGACGACAACAAAGAATATGAGAGAGAGAGGCATCGGCCTCCCAACAATGCTCATTGCCGCCACTACCGCCGACACCACAGCATAAGCATCTGCCCAGGGTCGGCTCAATGAATTGTGGGGCCTAAAGCAACAATTTTAAATGGGCCTTTTTATTAATCAAATATGAATTAAATAATTTTTATTTAAATTTTGATATCATTTTTTTTATTTAAAGCCTAATTTTATTAATTTTTGCGATGTAAAAGTATTAATCAAGTTTTTGTAATCAAATTCTACTAACATTTCCATTTGAAATGATAATTGGCTTATCCACATTTTTTTAGAATAATGGCATAATTTTTTTTTTTTTTTTTTTGTGAAGGAGAATAATGGCATAATTGATCTTAAATAATATGTTATTAATAAATATAAGCCATCAATATCATAAATATCATGTTTGAAATAACATTCAAGATATTATAGACAATACTTTTTCAAACTATCATCATTGTTTACTGTACTAGGAATCAAAAACATAGCTTGATCTTGTTATATATAAAGATATAATTAATTATTATTTTTTAACAAATTAAGAATTTATATACTAACAAAACCAAAAGAATCCTCTCACAATAATAATAATAATAATAATAATAATAATAATAATAATAACAAACAAAAAGGGAAGTACATATAAAACTATTAAAGTGTGGAGGTAAACCTATGCAACCTAGTACCCAATACTCACGTACCCTTTTTTTATTTATTTATCAAAATGTATGGATCATTGACAAGTGTGAGGGCTATCTACCACTAACAACCAAAAATAAAAGAAGGCAAACTAAAGCAAGAAAGAACAGGGTTAAAGAAATAGAGATTTTAGAGTTAAAATTCCAAACCTGGATGTTGAAGGCTATGGCTCAACAAAGAAGGGAGGTTTGAAGATCCAAAGCCGACTCCAAAGAAGACTTCAGAAAACCACTTTTTCTCTTAAAATGGAAAGAGCGTAGAAATTTGTCAACAATCAGTAAAAAAATTGAGGTTTGAGATTGAATTTATTTTGGGCTTTTTGCTTTCAATTTGCTTTGTAGAGAGAGAGATAGTGTGTGATTTTTCAGCTTCAATATATGTAGGAAATTAAATGATTTTTACACTATCCATAAAGAAAACGAATCGTTTAGCACATCCAACAATTTTTTGTTTTTGTTTTCCAGATGATTCTTTAATAATAAAAATTTGGGTTTTAATTAATACTCATATATGTTAAAGACATATATTTATTGGTTGGTTTTCTCTAAGAAAAAAAAAAATTTTAAAAAAATTATTGGTTAAAATTTGGGGGCCTTTTTTCATTTGAGGCCTTAGGCGATTGCATCAGTTGCTTATATGCTTGAGCCAGCACTGCATCTGCCTCTCTTTGTCTGCAAATCTACATGGATCTTGCCACCGCTGAAGCTCCTTTTTCATTTTTTAATCTCTCTCTCTCTCTCTCTCTCTCTCTCTCTCTCTCTCTAAGCCCTCTTTGTCTCTCTTGACTAGCCACCATGGCTACATCTGCACTACCACCACCGCTAATGTCAGTGGCTTCTATCTCTTCCCCTTTCCTCAAATAAACCCTCAATTCTCACAATCAAATTTAAATCTAACCCTTTATCACTTATTCTAATTCTGTCCAAACACGAGGCTCCTGTTCTCGGTCTCTCACATGGGTTTCCTAGATCTGTGATGGAGGAGATTTTTAGGTGCTACAGAGGACTTGTTGTCAAAGATTGGTGGTGCGAATGGGTGTTTGGCTAAAAGAAATTGTAATAAAATTAAAAAGAAAAAAATAAAGATAGGAAAAAATTTGGTAAAGAAAAGAAAATTATTTTCTAAAAAGCTGATGTGGAGTTTTCTTGCCATCTAAGCATTGATGTAGCCACTAAAATTTTGCCATGTTAGCATTTTATTTAATATTTAAATATTGGACATGCCAACAATGCAAACTGATTGCCACGTAGACATTTTCTGTTAGTGAGTTAACGGTAGGGACTAAATTGATTGCAAGTTGAAAATAACAAGGACCAAATTAACTGTTACCAAAATGTAAGGACTAAATTGACTATGACTCCAAAATATAGGGACCAAAATAGTGTTTTCGCCTAAATTTTATTACTGGTGTCAGCTTGACTTACCTGTTCCAGACTCGTGGGAATAGACTGTAATACAACATACTCATCTACTATTTGTAATGTTTTTTTGCCAAAGTGTGTTAACAGAAGGGGTTAGAAACGACACTTAAAAAAAATGAGACAAAGTTTGGCCAACTATTATGCTAAAAGCCTGAAACACTGCATGCTTAGCAGCCTCAGCTTCTGTTCACGCAAGAATGAAAGGAAAACAATGATGTTAGGTGTAGGGAGTGGAGCAGTCACACCCCGAGCCTGAAGCCCAGGGACCAATTGGGTCATGGGAAGGAATTGGGTCTGACCTATGTTCAGAAGGAAAGCTCGGTGGATAGTGCACCATACAAGGAGAATAGTAGGGCCATCCCCAGCATCACGGGAAAAACGAGTGACGCAAAAGATTAATTCCTGTGGATATGGCAAAGTGTCATCTTATCCGAGGTATGAAGTGTAAACAGTCCATGTATGATCACCAGAAGATTCTTGAAACCACAGGAAGGATCAAGAATATACAAGAAGGTTGAAGATTTTTACCTCTGCATCGGTGATGAGGTTCTTACCTCACCCCTGCCACATTAAATGCAAGTGAGACAGCCTGAATAATAGTAGCAACCCCCAAAAGTCAGAATTTCAAGATAAGGGAGATGAGGAATCCGATAAAGTGGAGAAAAATATCCCTGAGGTTATGATAAGCAACAAGACAACTGTAGTGATGAGAACAATGATTGAAGCTATAAAAGGAGGAGGGGAGGTAAAGTATGGAGAGGGAGAAAAAACTACTTGGGGGAGAGAAATAGAAAGAGAGAAAGAGGAACACCAAGAGTGTCACCACAAGAATAGTATAGTTTCCTATAATATCATCTGTAATTGTAATCGTTACATGAATAGTCAAAGAAATTCATTGCTTGTGTTTCCCATTGTGGAATGTTTATTCCTTGTTGTTTATTTATATTTAAGTTGTGTAAACTGTTATTGTAGAGTTCTGAGGTGAGCTCCACGATGGCTAAATTTTGTGTCCCTACAATTGGCGTCATTTGTGGGAATCACTCTATTAAGCAGAAGACACAAGAGTTGGATTGTCTGGGACTATGGCCAACTGAACACAGAGCGGTCCTGTTCATTTGGAATGGCCCAGTGTATTGGAAGAATCTATTCATGCGGATCAACGAGTGAGATTTGAAGTTCATAAAGAGACTTAACGACAACCTATCCCTTCTTCGCAAGGAGAAGGGCTAGCTACCAATCTAGAGAGCCCATCCTATGCTAATAGGGATATGGAGGTAGAAAGGTTGAGGAAGCAAGTGGCCCTATTGCAAAGGGATGAGGAGAAGGACAAAGAATTGCTTCGTCGTAAAGACAAGGAGCTGCATCATCAAAGGAGACCGAGTCCAGCACCCAGTCACTCCCAAGGAGATGAACGTGGAGTGGGTGATAGGAATCAGAAAAAGGATAGGAGATCACCTCCTCCCTATAGGGAGCAAGAGAAAACTCCCTTCAGGGACAAAACGGTTTCTCCACCTCCACATAAGAGTAAAAGGGAGGAGCTGGATGGGGAGAGGCTTAAAGGGCCAATTCATCATTCCCGAGTCCATGCAACGCCCTATGTTACCAATGAAGATGTCATGAGTAAGGCTCTACATCAAATATCTCAATCCCCGTTTTCAGAAGACATAGAGAAAAAAAACCTACCCAAGAGATTTACTAGGCCAACTTTCATAATTTACGATGGCAAGATGGATCCCGTAGAGCACGTTAGTTATTACAATCAAAGCATGACCATATACTCTAAAAACAAGGCCCTGATGTATAAAATTTTTCCCTTTAGCTTGGGACCGATAGCTATGAGATGGTTTGATCGGTTAGAGAAAAAGGGCTATTTGAGGTTATGATGAGTTGATTAGGGCAGTCGGGGCTAGGTTTGTGACATGCAGCAGCAGGACCTCGAAACCATTCGCCTTACTCCTCTCGTTAGCAATGAAGGAAGGTGAAACCCTTAGAGCTTACTCAGATCGCTATTGGGAATTGTACAACGAGATCGGGGGAGATAACGGGGGAATCGCTGCAAGTACCTTTAAGGTGGGCCTCTCCATTGATTCCGACTTGAAGGCTTCACTAGCCTTAAAGCCAGTCATGGATATGAACTGTTAGGTTCTAAAGACTTAGGTTTTTATGTATTTAGAACTCTAATGTGTATTGTTGGCAAACCATGATAAAAACAATGTGTTTAGAAGTGTTTTAGTCTTGCTCAAAGTTGTATATTTTATGTAAAGTTGGAATCGAGCTAATGCAGAAAGTATTGTGCATTTCGGCTTGGCTCGATCAATCGAAGCTTAGGCTCGATCGATCGAATCTCAGGCAGAATGTGTTTTTCTGCAGATTTCCAACTTAGTCCTAGTTGTTTAAAACGTTTAGGGTTTTCTAATTTGTCCTAAGCATAAAAGGCAAACCCTAGCCATGTTTTAGTGTGGCTCATATTGCTGTTTGTGTAAATCTCTTGTGAGATCTAGAGGAGCTTTCCTTTACACAAACTTAGGGTTTTCAAGGAGGAGATATTATCTACACCTTGATGATTAACTCAGTTTGTTGCCATTGAAGCTTAAAGAAAACACAAGCGGGTGTGCTTGTATCTGGTGGTGAATCCAAGAAAGAAGGAGTTCATGGATTCGGAGCTTGCACGTGGTTATGTTAGTAAGTTTTATTGGTTGGTAACAATAAGAAGTCGAGCGTGGGGGCTTGTAAGTCTTATTGTATGAACTTCGATTCTTTCAAGATAGTGGATTCAAGTTTACCTTGAGAATAGCTAGGTCAAATCCTCCTCAGGTTTTTACCGGTTTGGTTTCCTAGGTGATCATATCTTTGTGTTATTTATCTTTCCGCTGCTTTGCATGATATGATTGTTTTGATTGTGGTAACCACTAGTTGATAAATTGGACTAAGTAATAACTTGGCTAATTACCTAGGTTAATCCAATTATGTTTTAAGGGGTCTAAAAACTATCATGAACAAACTGATGGAACGGGTAGAGGAGTACAAAACATTGGAAGATGATCAATTGCAATATAAAGCTAAAGCAAAAGTACCCATAGAAGAAAAGAAAGAGGTTAAAGTAGATCAAGTCCCAAGACCTCGGAGGGATTTTTTCCCCCAAGCTCAGAAGCAAAGGATAGAAATGGTTAGCTCATTGTATAAAGAGCCCGTCTACTGAATTATGGAAAAGATAAAGAATGAGTCATATTTCCGTTGGCCTAACAAGATGAGTGGGGATATTACCAGAAGGAATCAGAGCCTTTATTGTTCGTACCACCGAGATCATGGACATACAACTAAAAATTGCTAAACTCTGAAGGAACATTTGCGTCAGCTTGAGAAAGCAAGTTATCTAGCAGAATTCCTAGTTCAGGAAGATTCACGCCTGCAGGACTTAAAAGGGGGAACCACTACCGGAACTTCGACACTAGCTCAGGGGCTCATAGGCATAATACATGTAGCTAGGAAACATGTGGAGACTATGAAAACACCACCTACGGTTTGGTTTTTGACACAGATTTGGAAGTACCCATACACAAAGGAAGTCGATGGGAGGATAGAAGCATCGACTTCATGGAAAAGGATCTCAGGGATACAATTCAGCCTCATGATAATGCCCTGGTAGTTACACTGCGAATTGGGGGCTTTGATTTTAAAAGAGTTATGATAGATCAGGGAAGTGGGCAAAGATAATGTACTCGGACCTGTACGAGGGATTGGGACTTACCCCTGGGGATCTAACAAGATATGATAGTCCTATGGTGGCCTTTGATGGTAGCATTATTATGCCAGTGGGGATGGTGGCCCTTCCCATGGAGGTGGAGGGATGAAAGGAGATTGTCCACTTTATAGTAGTGCATTCATACTCTCTATATATAGCAATCATTGGACGACTATGGATCCACTCCATGGGAACTGTACCTTCTTCATTGCATCAAAAGGTGAAATTCCCAACTGAGCGAGGCATTGTGGAAATACGTGAAGACCAATGTATGGCTCGGAAGTGCCCGAATAGCTATTGTGGGGCACAAGTAGGAGACCGAGTTCGAGTCAACAAACCCCTTGTAGCAACTACAGTCTCCACCCGAGGATACTTGTGAACAACTGGAGAAAATACACATCGACCTCGGGGATAAGTATTTCTAGGTAAGAGCTAATCTCCCTATGTTGGAAAAAGTTAAGTTAATCTTGTTTTTAATAAGAAATTTAAATGTATTTGTGTGGAGTCCATATGAAGCACCCGGGGTGGATTCAGACTTTATTCGTCATTGACTTAATGTTGACCCTCGTTCTCAACCGAAGATGCAAAAGCCTTGTAGGCCCTTAGATATACATGTTAAGGCAATAAGGGAAGAAGTGGACAAACTTAAAGAAGCCGAGGCAATCAAGGAAGTTTATTATCCCGAGTGGTTGGCTAATACGGTGGTAGTAAATAAAAAGAATGGAAAATGGAGAGTATGTGTAGACTTCACAGATCTGAACAAGGCATGCCCTAAGGATCCTTTTCCAGTGCCAAAGATAGATCAACTTGTTGATGCAACGTTTGGGCACCCCAAGATGAGTTTTCTTGACGCTTTCCAAAGATACCACCAGATAGCCTTAGCTCTGAAGGATCAAGAGAAAACTTCTTTCATAACCCCTACTGGTAATTTTTACTATAAGGTTATGCCATTTGGGTTGAAGAATGCGGGATCTACCTACCAAAGAATTGTAACCAAAATGTTCAAAAAGCAATTGGACAGGAATGTGGAAGCATACATCGATGACATGGTAGCAAAGAGTAAGGCAGTTGAGAATCACATCACTGATCTCGCGGAAACTTTTGAGTCCTTGCGAAAGCACCGTTTGAAGTTGAATGCCTCAAAGTGTGCCTTTGGGATCAGCTCGGGGAAATTTCTGGGCTACTTGGTGACCCATCGGGGTATTGAGGTTAATTCGGATTAGATTGTTACTCTGTAGAGTCTAAAATCTCCTCAGAGCCCTAAAGAGTTGCAACGACTTACTAGGATGACTGCAGCTATTGGTCAATTCATTTCATGGTTCACGGATAGATGTTGACCTTTTTTTTAGTTGTTGAAAAAATGGAAGGGCATTCAGTGGACGGATGAGTGCTAGCAAGGATTTGAAGAACCAAAGTTGTACCTAGCCCAGGCTCTCATTTTGTCAAGGCCAGTCCCTAGAGAAATGTTCTATATGTATTTGGCTGTGACTGATTATGTGGTGAGTGTTGTTCTGTTAAGATTGGATCAGGGGATGCAAAAGCCAATCTTTTATGTCAGTAAGACTTTGGTGGAAGCAGAAACATGGTATCTCCCTTTAGAAAAAGCTGCACTGGCAGTAATTCATACAGTACAATGATTACCCCACTATTTTCAGGCCCATAAGGTAATTGTGCTAACTGAGCATCCCTTACAAGCGTTGCCAGAAGGTCAGATTTCACGGGGAGGATAGCCAAGTGGGGAGCTTCTTTGGATGCTTTTGATATTTAGTATAGGCCTTAAAACTCTATCAAAGGGCAAGTGCTAGTAGACTTCGTTGCGAAATTCACACCTAAGCAACTCAAAGTTTCACAAGTAGAAGGAAGCAGGGTAGTAGGGGCAGACAGAGTAAAACTATATTGTGATTCACGGTTAGTTGTTAGTCAGATCACTGGCGAGTTTGAAGTTAAGGACCAAATAATGGTGAGCTACTTAAGAGAGGTTGAGATGCTCAGATGTCAATTTAAGGGGCTAGAGATATCACATATCACAAGGGGCAGTAACAGTCATGCAAACTCTATGGCCACTCTAGCTTCTTCGGTGGAAGATCCCCTCCCCTAGGATGGTGACGGTTGAACTTTTGCCATTCTCCAGCCTAACTCCTTCCGACAAGAACTTAGTTCTGAGCATACATCTGTCTATAAGTTGGATGGATCCGATTGGAGCATATCTCTGAAACGGGATTTTGCTCGAAGATAAGAAAGAGTCTGAGTGGGTTAGGTGTAGGTCTCCACGGTATTGGGTATCTAAGGAAGGGAAATTGTATAAGAGATCGTATTCAGGACCCTACTTGCTATGTGTACATCCCGAGGCAGTTGAAACACTTTTGGAAGAGTTGCATAAGGGAATTTGTGAAAAGTCACATGGGAAGTAGATCATTGGCTCACCGAGCCCTTACTCAGGGATATTCGTGGCCAAATATGCAAAGACAATCATTGGAGTATTCCAGAAAATGCGATCAATGCCAAAGGTTCGCACTAAGCATTCATCAGCCTGGGGGTCCTCCTAACCCTATCTCTAGTCCTTGGAATGCATACATCCCAAGGCAGTTGAAACACTTTTGGAAGAGTTGCATAAGGGAATTTGTGGAAGTCACATGAGAGGCAGATTATTGGCTCACCAAGCCCTTACTCAGGGATATTGGTGGCCAAATATGCAAAGACAATCATTGGAGTATTCTAGAAAATACGATCAATGCCAAAAGTTCGCACAAAGCATTCATCAGCCTGGGGGTCCTCTTAACCCTATCTCTAGTCCTTGGTATGCGTACATCCCAAGGCAGTTGAAACACTTTTGGAAGAGTTACATAAGGGAATTTGTGGAAGTCACATGGAAGGCAGATCATTGGCTCACCGAGCCCTTACTCAGGGATATTGGTGGCCAAATATGCAAAGACAATCATTGGAGTATTCCAAAAAATGCGATCAATGCCAAAGGTTCGCACCAAGCATTCATCAACCTAGGGGTCCTCTTAACCTTATCTCTAGTCCTTGGCCTTTTGCTTAGTAGGGGCTAGACATAGTTGGACCTTTTCCAAAGGCCATGGGGAGTAGAAGATGGCTCCTGGTCGGGACTGATTATTTCACAAAGTGCGTGGAAACGGAGCCACTAGCTAATATCCGGGATACAGATGTGAAGAGGTTCGTTTGGAAGAATATTATGACTTGGTTTGGTGTGCCAAGGGTCCTTATATCAGACAATGGATTACAGTTTGATAGCAAAGCCTTTCGGCACTATTGCTCAGAATTGGAAATTATCAACAGGTATTCTACTCCTTCTTATCCATAGAGCAACGATTAGGCAGAAGCGACCAACAAGTCCATAGTAAGTGGCCTAAAGAAGAGACTGGATGACTAAAAAGGTTGGTGGGTGGAAGAGCTTCCAAGTGTGCTATGGGCTTATCAAACCACTCCACGAGAGAGACTTCTTTCTCGATGACATATGGAGCAGAAGCAGTAATACCCGTGGAAAATGGGCTCCCTACTTCTCGTACTGACATGTTTTAAATGGAAGAAAATGATCAATTACTTTGCAAGCATTTGGATTTAATAGAAGAAAGTTGAGATATGGCATTTCTAAGGCTAGCTAACTATCAACAAAAAATATGTCAAAGGTACAACAAAGGAATCAAAAACAAGGAGTTCATTCTAGGAGATTTGGTGCTGAGGAAAGTTTTAGGAAATACCCTTGATCCAACAATGGGAAAGCTAGGATTGACTTGGGAGGGGCCTTATAGGATCACATCAATTGCTGGGGTTGGTGCATATCGGCTAGAAGATTTGGATGAAAGACTTGTAGCAAGACCATGGAATGTTTTTAATTTGAAGAAGTATTACTTTTGATTATAATGTAAGGTGTGTATGTATAACAATGCTATTTTGTCAAGGTTCAGTGAATAGTTGGACAATTCAAGAGCACAAAAACAAACCCCGCAGTACTAGACCCTATCTTTGCCTCAGATAGGTTTTAAGCTGAGTTTTCTATCTTAGTTAGACTTCAAAGTCACTAATAGAAAGAAAAATTAAAACTTCAATAGAAACAAACCTCGTGGTACTAGACCCTATCTTTGCCTTGGGTAGGTTTTAAACTGAGTTTTTTTTGTCTTAGTTAGACTTCGAAGTCACTAATAGAAAGCAAAATTAAAACTTCAATAGAAACAAACCCCACGGTACTAGACCATGTCTTTGCCTCAAGTAGGTTTTAAACTGAGTTTTCTGTCTTAGCAAGACTTTAGAGTCACTAACAGAAAACAAAATTAAAACTTTCAATATAAACCCCATGGTATTAGATCATGTCTTTACCTTGGGTAAATTTTAAGCTGAGTTTCCTGCCTTAACTAGGCCTCAAGGTCGCTAACACAATAAGCTTAAAACCTTATTAGATGTAAATCCCGCATTGGGAAGCTCTGAGGTTACCTCGGACAAAGCTTTAAGTATACCTTGAATGAAAATAATGTCTTAAGGTAAATATCCCAGGTAAGTAGTTGGAAATTTTTTTCATTTGGTTTATTAACCAATTATCCAATTTTGTCATGATTTAGCAAGCTGTAAATGTGACAGAAGAGCGACCACATTCCTTCTACAGGAAGAAAAGTGTTGAAAGCCATTGGATGTTTAAATAAACTCAGGAAATGCAAACAAATAATGTAGATGAATAAAAGAAAAGCATAAGTATTGTCGAGCACATACATCAAATGCTAAGTATTAAAACAAAAGCCTCCAAAATCGAGCAAAATTATATAATTGTCTTGAAACATGAAAAGACTAAAAACAAGAAATTAAGCACGAGGAGGTTCCTCGGTTGAAGATAAAGCCGCAGAGATAGTTCCCCCTCTTGGAGATGTAGTAGGTCTAGCTCCTTCAGCTTCACGGGCAAAAGATTCATCATTAATGATTGCTTGGATCTCAAGATTTGGAATGATGACCAACTCCTCGGGAATAGGAATATTGCGCTCTTGCCTTAGAGAAGATGTAGCCTCCACTTCAAGATTATCCAAAACTGTAGTCCACCCTTTGGTGAAATAGACTTGAAGGTTTTGCTACACCTATTGCAATACAGTCATTCTGACTTTGGTAATAGGCCTTTTAAATTTGGCATCATCAGTTGCCACAAAAATTTTTAGCTCGGCATCCTTCCCTGCAAGAGCAGTCCTGGCCTCTTGCAATTCCTTCTCCAAAACCTCCACTTTCTCCATGAAGGATTTTGTGTTTTCTTCAGCCTTGAACCGCAACCTCTCAGATTCCAAGACCTTATTCATGACATCTAAAATCTTTTTTAGGAGGTCTTTGTTGTCATTACTCAAATCCTCGACCCTAGCCTTGGCCTTCTGATACCTCTCCTCAATCACCATGGAGCATTAGTACCCCTACCAATTAATGAAGATAATGGCTTCATAAGGAAAAAGGGAGATAGAAGAATCAAGTTAGTAATAGGAAAGGAAATAATTTATTACCATGATAGCCTCTCTCTTCATGTTGAGAATGAGGGAATCATCATCCCACTTGGCCCAATGCTTCATGTCCTCGGGGAAGAGGAGGGCTTCAGCCACACTCTTAACTACCTTGCCCCCACAACCTTCCTTTCTTGGCCTAACCCTATCGGTTGCAAGAAGGGGGACTCCAGCCATAGTGAAAAAGTGTGTGTAGGCAGGAGCTCCCGCAACATTAACACGAGAATCACCTAGGTCGGGAGGATAATTTTTAGAGTTAGGAGCTGTAGAAGTGTGGGCCGCCCCCCTTAGATGCTTTTGTCCAACCCTAGTCTCTCAAATAGGAATTGTTGCTATCACGGTAGCTGGGGCAGCTTGGGTAACCATGGGGGCATTAGTAGTTGGGACTAGAGGAGTTTGAGTTCTAGGTGTTGTAGGAGTAGCTAGAAGTTGTGCAAGGGTCACTCCACTTCGTTGGAACGTGATCTTTACTAGGGGATTCTTTTGAAGGGATGACTTCCTGAAGGTCAAACTCGTCTCGTGGAGGGGAAGGACTACGGGGAGGAGCGTTGCCCTTTTTTTTTTTCTTCCTCTAGCATCACAGGCGATTAGTTGGAGATGTCTCAATGATAGTAACCTCGAGATCTTCAGAAGTGAAAGGGAGAGGAGAGTTGCTTCTATACCTTCCTTTTTTTTGGCGGGCTTGCTTAGACGGGGATAAAATGTATCCCTTGCAATGAATGTCAATGTAAGGGAGAAGAGGGTGCCTTGTAGTTATAGCCTTTCCCAGGGCCTGAAAACTTTGATACACGGGAGAGTAGCCGAGTATCAAGTAGGCTGCATGGAGTTGACCGTTGTTGTGCGGGTAAATTGGAAACCTTAGCAACTTGTTTAAATCCATAGAATTGATTAACTGCTTTTTCTTCTTAAGGGCTTGTTTGTCTAAAAAAAGAAACAAGTGAAGGTTAGTCATGTAGAATATGAAATACAATTCGGGAAAAGGGTAGAAATGATAAGCTAGATAAAAGAAAATCCTATTAAAATTCTACTCACTTGCTTTACCCGCACTAGTGGGGTAATGAATTTTGCCGGGGTACTAGTTCCCTGAGATGATTAGGTAGTCTCCTTCTGTTTCCTTGTCGGAATCCGGAAGGCCTGAGATAAGCCTTACCTCCCTTCATTGGATCTTAAAGTAATATCCGGAGTTTTTACTATCTTGGAAGCAATAAACGTAATTGATGTTGGGCTCGGTAAGCCTCAATCCAAGCTTTTTATTAAGAGTGTCTATGCGACTAATGATCCTAAAGAGATTACGAGTACATTAGTCGGGACAGACCTTAAAATGATGTAGGAAGTTGGTAAGGAGGTCATTCATAGGAATCCTTACTCCTCTCTCCACAATGGCAACAAGAGGGATCACCACTCTGCCCTCTCCCCTTGAAAGTATTGCCTCAAATTTCGGGCAATAACTTACTTCTACATCATTAGGAAAATAATATTTCCTCCTAAGCTCTCTTAAACCCTCCAGAGTATCTACCATAGGTTTAAACTTCCCCATAAGACTAAAGAAAGCTCTATGATATGGATTTAAAAAAATAAAAATAAAATAATAAAAAAAAAGGGAAGAAGGAGATAAGGCGAAGCTAAAATTTGTAAGAAAATGGATGAGAGGCACTTACAACAAGGAAGAGGAGCAAGAGGAAGAGAGTAGCTAAAGGTCACTTGAGGTTCGTCAGAGAAGGAGTTGGTGAAGGGAAAGAGAAGGTTTTCTTAAAGTGCTGAAAGTATAAAAATAGAGGAGCTTGGAAAAGGGTCTGGCCTTTCCCTTATATAGGAGAGGTAGGGGAGAGGAAGGGACAGATGAGACCCTTCCTTTCCTGCCCATTTTTCCGTTCTCCAAAGGGCCTATCTGGCCGTCTATTCAGTGACACGTGCTAATGAACGTGGAATGAGAGCCATGGGCATGTCTGCGGCATTTAATGCCTGACATTGCCACTGTTCATAAATGCCAGTTAATGATTGCTGTTTTTTCTCGAACCACGATCCCCACGTCAGTTACTATGACTTGGAGATCGTGGGGGACTACTGTAGGGAGTGGAATAGTCACACCCCAAGCTTGAAGCCCAGGGACCAATTAGGCCACGAGAAAGAATTGGGCCTGACCTATGTTCAGAAGGAAAGCTCGGTGGATAGCGCACCATGCAAGGAGAATAGTAGGGCCATCCCCAGCATCACAGGAAAAACAAGTGACGTAAAAGATTAATTCTCGTGGATATGGCAAAGTGTCATTTTATCTGAGGTATGAGGTGTAAGTGGTCCACGTATGATCACTAGAAGATTCCTGAAACCACGGTAATGATTAGGAATATACAAGAAGGTTGAAGATCTTTACCTCTGCATCAATGATGAGGTTCTTACCTCACCCTTGCCACATTAAATGCAAGTGAGACAGCCTAAACAGTAGCAGCAACACCTAAAAGTTAGAATTCCAGGATAAGCGAGAGGAGGAATCCGATAAAGTGGAGAAAAATATCCCTGAGGTTATGATAAGCAACAGGACAACTGTAGTGATGAGAGCAAGGATTGAACCTATAAAAGGAGAAGGAGAGGTAAAGTATGGAGAGGGAGAAAAATCTACTTGGGGGAGAGAAATAGAAAGAGAGAAAGAGGAACACCAAGAGTGTCACCATGGGAACATTATAGTTTCCTATAATATCATCTGTAATTATAATCGTTACATGAATAGTCAAAGAAATTCACTACTTGTGTTTCCCATTGTGGAGTGTTTATTCATTGTTGTTTATTTATATTTAAGTTGTGTAAACTGTTATGGTAGAGTTTCGAGGTGAGCTCCACTGGGGCTAAATTTTGTGTCCCTACATTAGGGTTTTAGGTCCGATGGATAAAGTTAATCAATTCTCAACCAAGTATTTAATTAGATTAATTATGTTTAGGATATAAACCGATGAACATCACATAAACATGAATCACACAAAGACAACCAAAATGCTGATCTAGTAAAACTAATGAAACAATTTTTTTCACAATAAAAACCTATGGGGATTTTACTTACAGTTCTCAAGGCAAACAAATTCACTAGAATAGAATGAAAATTTATATAACAAACTTAACCTTTAAGCCACGTATGAAATTTCATGCATTTTTGTTTGTGCCAAGTCAAACAAATTTTCCACTAAGTGCATATAATTTAATATTTTCCCTCTTTCTTTTGAAATTATAAAGGGTCAGATTATTTTATGCAAATATATGTGTTGTGTAGCTCAAAAAAGTTTATTTTATAATAAATTATGCATGTCAGAACCATATCTTAGTAATGCAAATATATGTTGTGTAGCTCAAAAAAGTTTATTTTATAATAAATTTATGCATGTTAGAACCACATCTATGTATTGGTGGACCATAACAATCCATATAAGATGAAGAGGAAAAGTAGCCATGTTAAATGTTGGAGTGGGCTGTGTTTCAAACATTTAGCCTTGTGCATAGTGTCCCACATTGGTTAGAGATGAGTCTTCTTGTGTGTTTATAAACTATTGCACAACTTAAATGGTAACTTGAAATGAATGGGCTAGGTATTGGACTTTGACTTGTGTTGGGATTGTTATATCTTTCTTGGATGTTATCCTTTTCCCTTTCTTTCTTTTAGCCCAAATTTGGTTTAGCCCGTTGGTTAGTTAATGAGCTGCTCGACCGTTGAAGGTCTAGCCCATTAGATATCCTACTAGTTTTCCTTGTTTTGGCATATAAAACCCTTAATTCCACTCTTTTCTCTTCAGATTTTTTCAGCTCCTTCAAACTCCATCTATTTATTTTTTGTCATTACTAATTTTTTGAGGTTTATATTGTTAAATCAAAAATTTTTTATTTAGCAATTTTTTTCAACATTAAATGTAGCCAATGTGAGATGGTAAGCCATAACAAGAGGAGGTGCAATCCTGCTACGAATGAAGCAAGTAGGGTAGCAACTTAGGCTAGCAAACAACAAAGAGTAAGACTTGTAATAGTTAGATTTTTTTCCTTGTTGATAATGCTACACTAAATTATGATGTGACATTTATAGGTGAGAGAGCCAAATGCAGGGTAGCAACTCAGGCTAGTAAACAATAGAGTAGGGCTTGTAACAATTAGATTTTTTTTTCCCCTTGTTGATAATGCACTATTAAGTTATGATGTAACATTTATAGGTGAGGGAGCCAAATATAACAACACAGAGTTTGGAAAACCAAGATCATGGAACATCTTCAAGCCATGTAGAACCTACTAATGGGGTAGCACCTTCATCGCAAACGAGCCATGAAGCATATGCAAGTCAACACAATGAAAAACTACCTGGGAATAATTGCCTCAAAGGGTTTTTTATTTGCATTTTTGGAGATTCAAAGGGTTTTTTATTTGGATTTTTGGGGATTCAAAAGACTTTTGATTAAGTATGATTTTTGGTCTACTGAAATTAGAATGTGAGGGCCTGTTTGGTATTCTATCTCAAACTCACAGTTTCACATTTTAAACAATATTACACACATTTTCATATACTTTTTCACCCACATGTATTTCAAAAAACTGCAAATAACATTTCTCAAACTACTCTACGAAACACCCCCTGAGATTTGGGACCCGTTAGCATGGAAATTTCTAATATCTTTGTTCAGTTTTCAATGTTATGAAAATACGTGTTTAAGTGTTATAGCAATATGTGTCAGAAGTATTATTATTATTTAAACACTGAAACTTATTGTTTAAATACTGGTACCAAACAATCCCTTAATTTTTGTGATGTGTTTGGTTGTCAAGAAAGATGTCGAGAAAGTTACCATAAATTATTTTTAAAATTAATTTCAATTAAAATACTGATATTATTTATGACGTTTTTGTTAGTGAGATTGACCGTAAGAATTAAATTGAGAACAATTTCCAACATTTAAGGACTCGAATAGGAGCTAAAAAAAAAGTGGGCACCAGGGATGATTTAAAATGTAAATCCAAATCGAAATTCTTCCATCCAAACACAAACTAAACAAATTCTATTTCTACTATTATCTATTACTATTAAGCAGCAAAATAAAACCCAATAAAGTGTGTATCACCAACCCAGATTTCACATATTTTCAGAACCTCTCGACCATCTTATCAGCCTTAACCACAGGGTTGGACTTGGCAATAGCATTGCGTCCAACCCCCTTGAAGTCAAAAGTACAATCATGCTTCTCCGCGTACCTGTGGGTCCCACAGAAAGTACTCCCACACTTGCATCTGAACCCAGTCAGACCCACCTTCTTGTTACAGCTAAAACACCGATTCGACACCTTTGGAGGTTGCGCTTCTTCTTCTTGTTCTTGAACACCGACAGTAGCAGTAGCTCCGAATGTCAACGACGTCGTTGAAGATGAAGAAGAGGATCCCACAGGCTTGAAGCTCTCCGTTGAGAAACTGGATTGTAGGGGCTGAGTTGGTTGAGGTTGTGGGTTGAGAGATTTTTCCATGGCGGCTTTAGCAGAAGCCGCGTTTTCTTCTTTCATGTGGTAGTCTCTGTAGCACTTGGAGCAAAGATTCATGGTCGCTGCATTGCCAAAGAACCCACAGTTGTTGGCACAGAGCTTTGGCTCTGATGGCTGGTAGCTTGTTCCCTCGTTCTGCTCAGAACTCATCTTTCTCTTTCTCTCTCTCTGTTGAAAAAGAAAAATTAGAATTTCTTAGAACGCTAGCGTTGTGGTGTGTGTTTGAATTTCAATGACTCTACGATTCTTTATATAGTATTAGGTTCAATAAGGTTCGGTTGGACTAGAAATAGAATACCAAATACGAATACGATATGAACAAGGTTATATTATAAATAATAATATTTATTTTCCCAAAATAAAAAAGTTATAAGTAATTGACGAATATACCCCCATAATCCTCGGGGGGATATAGACGAAATTAATTACCGTGACCTTTTAGAATTAAAAGTTGGGACTCGTGGGCGTTTGGAAAATTCTAAATTTTAAAAGGAATAATAATTAAATTAAATTAAATTAAAGTTGTACACACACACGGGTGGGATTATTAAAAAAGAAAAAAGAAGAAGAAAAAGACCCAGTTGTCCTAAGGAGTCTCGGCCTTTCGGCCGACATCATGAAAAGCCACATCGGGAACCTTCCCGAAGAAGCCAGAATGTCCAGAACGACCAGATGCGTTGTTCGTTTCATTATCCAAGTTGATCTGGACCGTCCAAAGCCCTTTGATTTTTCCACAAGAAACAGTTTTTTCACAATCAAACGGCAACCATCAAACAATTTTCATCATCGTAGAACAACTAGCACGTATAAAAGAAAAAAGTCAAATTGCATAATTTCCCAAAAACCATCGATGAATACGAGGAGACCCAAAACAGATCAGAAACAAAGAAAGATTTAAAACTTTTCAAAACCAAACAATCGGATCTGTAACATATGCATATGTTAATCGCATGTATCGACGATAGGCAAAACAAACAAAATTGATTGAATTCAAATCTCAAACACAAAAAAAAAAGGTTATGGATGTATTTTCGTACCTTAATTCAATACGAAGATGCAAAATCCCGAACTCTCTTTTGAACCCCACTTTGGTTTGCTCTGAGATTAATGGAATTCGATTAACAAAGGTTGAGATGACAAAGGCAAAGGCATAGAAAGATAGGAACAAGCAACCCGCTTTTATTTTGTGAGGATTAAGGAAAATGGTCTCGAAGGAAGGGCTATATCACTATTGTCTATTGGTATTAGTAATTTTTAGTGCCACCCACAGTTTTTATTTTCCCACGGCATCCCACGGTTTCTATGACGACATACGGGTCAGGTACAATGTAACATTATATGCCACACCAAATATTAGCTGTCAGATTAGATCTTATGTAATCCTGCGTCACTTTTTAACAATCATACGGTCACGATTAGTGTAATTCTGTGGGGTCCATAAAGGGTCATTTTGGGTAATTTGCCTTCGTTATACTTTTTTTTTTAGTACAAAGTTGCTTTTCTCTTTGGGCTTTTCGTGGAGCCTTTATCCTTTTACCCAAAAAAAATACTTTGTATACACGCTTCTTCCCGAGGCGTGGCGTGGGCGTGGCTACGGCGAACCCGGTTCAGTTGGGACCATCACCCTCCGGTCCGGTTAGAGGTGCGGGTCCCACTGTTTTGAAACTGGGGTATTACTTTTCGAGCACGAGGCCCACGATCGCAGCTGGCGTTGCAGTTGGGACTTGGGAGTATGTACACAATTTTTCCATTCATGAGATGAACCGTTGGCGTGGGAGATCAGAAAGTCATACTATAAGAGTTACTTTGTCTTTTGGTAAAGCCTGCGTACATATCCTCAGACCATTCACACCATGTTTATCAAAATTTTAATAGTCTGGTGAACTAATTTAGATACGGTTGTGGTTGAAGTTGGATTTTCTTTGTTATTGGAATCAGTCATTTGTTTTTTTTTTTTTTTAGCAAGTTGCTGATTCTAATAACAAAGAAAATCCAACTACAACCACAATATTTAGTTAAGAGAGTATTTTTTTAGCCAAAAAAAATTATAAGGGTATTTGTTTATGAGTTTGGTTAATGAGCACTAATTGTACATTACTTAAGATTGAGTTTTATTTATTTATATTTTTAATCAAGTACATTTTTTAGGGGAGTCACACGACATTCAATTTAAGAGGTATTTATTTATTTACTTTTGCTACTTTCTAATGCGGTGGAACTCGCATGATCCCTCCTTAATGAGTGCAATTGAGCATTTGCTAACATATTCTTTTGTTTATTTTCTTTTACTACTTTTAAATATATTGGAAGCTGCTTGGTCCAATAAAAAGTTCAATTTAGCATCTATTAACATATTCTGATTTTAATTATAACTAAAATGAAAATTCTTACTTTTTCTCTTTTTCATGCAAACAACTAACAAATTTTTTACACAAAAAAGATCTATTAAAACATTTACTTAGCTCTTTGTGATTGACTGCGACCTCGCCTAAATCAAACAATCAAATCATTTGGATGCACGATCATGAACATTATATGAATAAATTGAAATCATGTGATTTGAGCATGACCTACAAGAACCTGATCTAAACATGCGAAGTATCCTTAAGAATGAACATATGATTACATTTTTATTGACAAGAATTAAAGATCTAGCATATGCTATGTCAGGAATTTTCTTTAAAAATACATGTGATTGCATGTTATTCATGAAGATAAAATAAAATAAAAAATAAAAAAATCTAGCATGTGAATAGTTTTAGAAATTCATATAAACAAAGGGATCATACAAGCCATAATAAATCAATCATGCAACAAATATACAATTTAATTATGCGAAGAAAAATTAATAAACTAATACCTGCACAAGATAAAAGGAGAAATTTTCACTAGAGTTCTAGAAAAGAGCCAATGAAAGAATTGGTCGCAAACCGAATGAAGGATCACCGATCGCACAATAATTATTTCTTAGTTGCTTCCACTGGTTAGTTATTTCTTATTACTCTGCTCTCCTTCCAAATCTCTCCAATTTGGGGGAATTAAAAATGAGAGGTTAGAGGTGGTTGAAACCCCTCCAAATTCCTCTCCCTCCTTCCTTAAAAAACTTCCAAACAAGGTAATTGAATTACTCTCCCTCCCTCTACTCTAGTCCCCCTCCTTTTATAAACTTCCAAACAAGCCATTAGTTTTGATTTCAAAATTCAAGTAGAACTTATATTGAAGGGAGAGATAGGATGCAAAATTTTAATGAGGGAGATCCAAGTGCTGATCGGTACTTGAAATACTTCTGTGTCTGTCGGTCATCAATTGAGGGAATGGTCCATTGACACGTGGATCTTGAGCTTGCCTTGTTTTCGAATTTAGATTTAAATGATCTTCAAATCTTTTGTGAGTCATAATCTGAGTTTAAATTCAATTTTTAGCCAATTTTGAGTAAGATGTCATTATATAAAATTTAATTTCTTTCAATATTCTTTAATATTCTTTCTTAAGAATAATTTTAACAATTATCTAAAACATATTAGTATTAAACATGATCAACATAATCATGATCAGACTTAATTTGATGTGTGCATCCTCATGATAATTTTGAATTTAATCCAATATGATTGCGACACATCATTAATTTGAATTAAGTCATCATAAAATCAATCACAATTAATTGTTCATAATCATATGTGATTGAACTTAATCACATTTTATCAATTGAAATTTGATATGACTATAATGTTCAATCCGATGGTCCTATTGGAGCTTATGGCATATCTTTTTCATTGTTAAGGTTTCAAGATTTGTTTTGTTAGCTAAATCATGTTAAAATAGATAACATATATTCTAAAGCATATAAAATAGATATGTCATAAGCTCCAATGGAAATTTATATGGGTTACCATTTATGAATGATAAAGAGAGAGTATAGATACAAGAGAGAGTGCTATAGGTTTCATGGTTTGGCCTAAATGTCTATGTTTATGAAGGAAAGTTCTTGATTACTACATCTTTATTATACTTAATTACTCTATTACAATGAACCCAATATGGGGTATTTATAAGAGGCTTACTGTAGACTAACTATACATTAAACCATAGTTAATAAACTTGTAGCATAGGTAGTATTTTTTGCTTGTATACTTGGCGTGATGGTTACTTTACAAGTATAAGTGCTTGTGGGATGTGAAGGATAAGGGTTGAGGTTCAAGTTTCCAAGTTTCATATACATATATACTTAGATTTAGACCAGAGTAGAATTTCTATCTTGTATATATATATATAAAGAAAAAGAAAAAAAAGATTGGGCCTTAACTAGAATTGAGCTTGATATCTTTTCAATATGTATATTTTAATTAGTGTGAATGTGCTTCCACTAATTAAGTTTACTTATCTACATAATATATATAAATAAATAGTTTCAAAAAAATATATATATATATAAATAAATTTTTTTTTTTCTCAAAACCCATATGAAAATAGAGTCATTGCCAATTGGTATACAAGACCGAGGAAGTTGTGTTCACTAAAATTCCTTTGTGAACAAGTGAGCTACTCTGTACCAATCTCCAATACCAAAGGGGCAACTTTACATGTAAGTGAGGGTGATCATAGGACTACCTTGATTTGTAAAAAAAATTATATGATAAACTAACTTATTGTAACCATCTTAATAAAAATGTTGAACACCTTAAGACTATCCTAATAAAAATGTTGAACACCTTAAAAAAAAAAAAAAAAAATTGTAGAGCTGACACTATAAAGGATGATGATTGAGGTTTATTTATTTATTTATTTATTTTGGGTACCCAAAACAATTTGGGTGAGTTTGATGCATGCTTTTGAAGTGGATGGAGATCGCATTTGAAAGTATTGCACTTGCACCTATCGCCGCGTTAATTTGGGTTGCCTAGCTTAGTTCTTAAGATTGAATAATTAATTGCTGGTGGTAGGGTAACAGGCCATAGCAATTAGGAGAATGGTGAATCCTTAACATATGCCATTAATTGGATGAGAAATTTTGTTTGTAGTTTTTGTTGAAGCCTAAACAAAGGCTCTCTTACTTTATTACTTAATCCATAAGACACACGAAAACTTTACACGAATATTGGACCTTTTTCTTTTACTTTTCTAAACATGTTGCACTGTTTTGGTCATTAATTTTTTTCTATATAATTTTTTGAGAAACAATAACTAAATGAATCATTATTCTTTAATTTGAGAATTTTCATATTATATATTATATAATAAAAGTTGAGCACAGAAGCCGTGACTGTGCCAAGTGGCTATATATACACACATACATACAATCAAATGAATGATTATTGTTATAATAACTTGTAATGTACTGCTTCTAAAATGCTTAATTCTATAGATTTTTCCTTCTATTTTATATCTCTAATTAAAATATCAATAAAAAGTTCCTATTTTTTATTTTTATAATACCATGTAATTACAATTGAAAACAGTAAGCAAAGAGAGACTCACATTAAAATTAAACATGAATTGAAAATAAAGCAGATAGTAAAATCCAAAAGTTAAAAATAACATTATTTAAAAAAAAAGTACACGCGTCTAAATAAACAAACCGAAACATCAAATTGATATTAACATTTAACAAAATAAGATATCTAAGTAGATTAATATATATGCATTAAATTAATATCAACATAAAATTACCAAAGCAATCACCATAGCATATAAAGAGCACCAAATTTACAAATTATAAGCTATCCAAATTTATAAGTGTAAGGACACAAAAATCAAACAGCCCAAGCCCACTTAAAATAGTGAGGATTGTGCAGCTCAACTAGGCCCAAACTAATAGATATTTGTAAGAGAGTGAGTTAAAAAAAAAAAGGAGGGGGCTTAGCCCGAGGACAAAAATAGGGAGCGCATCACTACAAATCAAAGTTTATGTATATATAAGACTTATCACAAGCTTGCTTGAGAAGGCAATTCATAGACAGAATGATACACTGTTCACTTTCTTCTCTCAATACTTTTGCTTTGGTTTTTCTCTTTCCCTTGTTTTTCTCTCAATCCCCTTCACTTGGAAGTTCCTTTACCTTATATACTTCTTAGCCCTTAAAATCTTGGCCCTCTATCTCCACCTACCCAGGTTCTCACTATGACACTTGTCCCCTTAAACTTTTGTTGAAGGTGGTAGAAGGAGCTGCTTAGTTGTGAATTCCACTGTTCAGGTCACTTCCTCATCAATGCAGCTGATAAAGCTGTTGCCAGTCATTTAATGCAGAGGCAGTAGTATCTCACTAGAGACTTCCCCTACTTTCCATAATTCTCTCTCTACACCTTATCCTCCTTGTCTGGACTTCCTAGAAGTCTCTTGTCTCTTCCTTTCCCATTCTTGGGTGGATCCCCTCTTCAGGCTTATGATGCCTTAATAATGATGTTAACAGCTTATCGAACCTTTCCTCGATTCTCGGGCCCCACAATAGCCCCCTAAAACCTTGCTATTAACCCTAAGGTAAAAAGTAAGGTTTTAGTCATACCTTTTCCATGCGATACGTGCTAAACGCGTTCCCATGTGATAACGTCTCTTTAGATGTCCATAGCACATCTCTAACGCTTCGGAATTCACGATCTCGTATTTATTGTGTTAGGTGGCTGCTTGTCCCCCTATGTTCTATGGTGCGATGATGATCCTACGGTCCTCATTTACTCGTATTTATGAGCAGGAACTTTACCACTCATTTTTTACCTCTATATAAGGAGAGGGTGAGGCTAAATCTTCTCTATTTACTAATTTAGCCATTTTTTATTGAAGCAGCAATCCGAGGAGAGATTCTTTCATTGCTTATAGGCATGTTTGAATTTATTTTACTCATATACTTAGACTCCTTATTACGTATACTATAAGTTTCCATGGGTAAATTTGCTAGGTTAGTGGATAGCCCCGAAGGCATGGCCACTTTTAGGGCCCAATATAGGATCCCTAACGGTGTTGAACTCCGACATTGCGAATTGGGTGAGTGGTTGGTCTTGAATAGACCTCTCGACTCAGTAGTGATTCCGATGATCGCCTTTATAGAAGGCGGGATAGAAATCCCCACGGGTAGGGTTATTAGAGACTTCCTTATAAACTATAGGTTGTCTCCTACCCAATGCACCCCCAACTTTTTTAGGGTCCTCGGTAGCGTAGATATGATAAACCGTAGAATGGGGACCAACCTTACATGGCATGACGTAAACTGGGTATACAATTGCCAAAAAGGGAAGGAAAAAAATTACTATATCAAATGTAGGGTACCTTCCGTTAGACTAATCTCTTGTATGCCTGAGTCTAACAAGGGCATGGACGAGAACTTCCTCATCGTCTTGGGAGACTGGTATGATGGTTTCCATTGTCTCACCCAAGAGGGGGAACCAGATAGGGTTTCCATAAAAATTAGATTTGTGTAGGGTTTTTCTTACTTACATCAATAAAATTTCCATAAAGGTTTTTTTCTCTCTCTCTCTCTATGACTTATGCTGTTTGTTCACTTACAGATGAACATCACACCGCCCTAAACAAGAACTTTGTAAACTTTCCCGAACTCAACCGAATCTTGAGATCAGAGTTTACTTCATAAGGACGGTTAGCTTCAGGTGGTACATGTGATCCAAGATTTCACCCCTATTTCCAAGCATTTCCAAAGTCCTAAGCACATGATTAAAGCTAAAGACCCCAAGCTAGTGTTGATTGACGTAGCCGTCCCTGGTTTTCTACTAACCGAACCTCCTCCAACTGGAACCCAAGACGCTCAACTCCCAGCCCCACTTGTAACCAAACTCCTTTACTCCCAAGAGCCTCCTATTCCTTCAGACGACGAAGTTCATGAGCCCATTCTCAAACCTGTCCAAGAAGTGACAGACAGGGACTTTGAAGTCTTCTACCAGCAAGAGGACTCCAAAGACCTTCCTTATACCTCCCAACACTACTTACTCCCTGCCCAAGTAAACAGTAGCCAAAAGGAAGCCAGCATACCTAAAGGGATGGTGCTCAAGAAAAAGACCCCAGATTTGCTAGCACTACTCACTGCTTATGCTGGGGGTGCCTCCCCAGCAGTTCTTGTGGTCCCTCGACCACCAACTCCTGCCCTTACGTGAGTGTCCTTTGGTGACGCTGTAGATAAAAAGAGGAAAAGAGTATAGGGGGGTAAAGGGCTTGAGGATGCTAAAGAGGGGGAAGCTATACACTCTTCCTAGCAGCCCTCAAATAAGGAAGCTCGAACTACTAGGGCTCAGTAAAAGAAAAGTGTTCCCTCTAGGGCCTCCTAAGGAACTGAAGGGGAGCAACAGCCAAAGGCCTTTGCTTGGAGGCCTTCTTTTGTGCTAAGTTTAGGGAACCCTATCATGGATGATGCCAACCTTAGGGATACCTAGAAGGGTAGGTTAGGCATCCGAGCTGAATGCCTAGAAAAGGCCCTCCTTTTACCCGAGGACATGTAGGAGCTCCGATCCTTTTGGAAGCACGAGGTCTTCTTGTCACTAAAAAGAGATCTTACCAAGGTATAAAATTTCACCTTTTTCTTTGCACAACTTAACATAAAACATGTACAAATCCTGAACCTTAGTAATTTTGTAGTTCGTGCAAGCAGCCTTTGTGGCTGAAGAATGGGTGGACCACGCCCTTGGTCAGGCTCACGAGGTTGAAGGCAAGCTGGGAGCAGCCAAGAGGGCCCATGAAGAGACTGATAAGAACCTCAAAGAGACCCTCTCCCAATTGATCGAGGTAGATAAGTCCAGGAAGAATGCCGAGGTTACCTTGGCCAACTATGAGAAACAAGCTGTAAAGTCCCTAAAGGCTCAAAAGAAAGCTGAAAACCAGTTGGCCTTAACCATGGTGAAGGTTAAACCGCAACAAAAGTAGCTGGAGGCAAAGGATGCCGAGAAGGCTAAGGCCGAGTAGGCGGCCAATGATGTAGGCATGACTAAGACTACCCAAAGTCTGACTGCCTAACTTAGGGATGTCGGTCGGGCCTTTTGCCTTGAGGTATGGGGTCAAGCCCTCACTGCAGCTAGGATTAGCACTGAATTAGAACTTAGAGGCCCTGATAGAGTATATTGCCCCCAGCCTCTCTCAGCCTTCAATTGATCTTGGCTCGGCCTCTGCCTTTGACTCAGTCCAGCTTGCTACTACTTCAGCTGCCACACCTGCTACAGAGAAAGGGCAAGAGTAGCCACCTCCAGTAGCTGTTGTGGATGTGGAGATAGAAGAAGCAGTTGAAGTGAGACAATTGAAGAGGAAGAAGAGGGAGAAGAGAAAGTAAAAGAGGGAGGGAAGGAGAAAGAAACATCAACATAATTGAGTCATAGGTTAAGATACAATTAGTCAATTTTGTAATTGGGCTTAAGTTTAGTTGATGCCCCTTTTCTTTCTATTGTAATCCAACTCCTAAACTTTAATGAAAACACCCAACTTTTACTTTATAAATTTTTATCCATCTAAGTTTAATCTGTCTGAGTATATCTCCTGCTATTTTTTTTATTTGTAATGTACTAACCTTTGACTAACCTAATTAATTACCCTCAATATCCTATTCAACATGAAATGAACTTTGAGGAAGTTACTAAACTGACACTTAGGGCGATTTGTAACCATATTTTGACACTTAGTAGAACTTTCAAACAACACTTACCTTACCTTGGACTTAAAATGCTAAAGACCAATCTGCCTTGTGCTTGTAACCCAAGGAAGCAAGCAAGACTTATGGTTCTATCCGATACTTAGAAAATTCCACGTAAATGCTAACTTGTCCAAGGTTTGTGACTTGAGGAGCCAAACAAGACCAAGATTCTGTTTAACAATTAGAAACTTTTTCCACAAAGGTTAATTTACCTAAGGTTTGAGACTCGAGGAGTCGAACAAGACCAAGGTTTTGTTTAACACTTAAAAACTTTTTTCCACAAAGGTTAATTTACCTAAGGTTTGTGACTTGAGGAGTCAAACAAGACCGATGTTCTGTTTAACACTTAGAAACTTTTTTCCACAAAGGTTAATTTACCCAAGGTTTGTGACTCGAGGAGTCAAACAAGACCGATGTTTTGTTTAGCACTTAGAAACTTTTTTCCACAAAGGTCAATTTACCCAAGGTTTGTGACCCGGGGAGTCGAATAAGACCGAGGTTCTGTTTAACACTTAAAAACTCTTTTTCACAAAGGTTAATTTACCCAAGGTTTGTGACCCAAGGAGTCGATCAAGACCGAGGTTCTGTTTAACACTTAAAAACTTTTTTCCACAAAGGTTAATTTACCCAAGATTTGTGACTTAAGGAGTTGAACAAGATCTAAGTTCTGTTTAACACTTAGAAACTTTTTACTTAAGCAACCACCACATTACTCACAAGCATAGTAAGGCATAAATGAACCATATATGAATAAAAAGAACTTCATATCATTAATAGTAATAACGTCGAAGATTATTTACATTCCAAGGATGTGGAACTACATTTTCATCTAAGTCTTCCAAATAATAAGCCCCAATACTAGCCACTGAATTTATTCTGTACGGGCCTTCCCAATTGGGACCCAATTTTCCCCAGGTTGGGTTCTTTGCTATCCTCACCACCTTTCTCAAAACTAAATCTCTTGAAACTAGTGGCCTTAACTTTACTCCTTTTTCATATCCTTGCTTAAGCCTTTGCTGATAATGTGCCATCTTCACTATAGCCACCTCCCTTCTTTCCTTAACTGAACGGTGCAAAACTACAAGTGCACAGTATCGTAGTTTTATAGTAAAGTGATGAGAAGAGTATCGTCCTCAGGGATTGGTAACTTACTTTTGACAAATACCAAAATTATGCTAATCTTGATTTTATCTAGAGAAGTCACTAAGGTTTTTGTAATTGGAATTCAAAATAAAATCAATTTAAATAAAAGATACGCAAAGGAAAAGAAAGATGTTGCTTGAAAATCAACTTAATGAGAAAGAAACTTCTAGGAAATCGATTTCACCTAATCCCTCACTATGCTTTACTCATCTAGCTAATTGAATTTAATTCTTTTTGTTTGTTAGCAATCTCCAAACTCATCCAAAAGCCTCTTTCGATAGTTAATTGGAAACATTCTTGTTCATTATTTTACACAAGAGTATGCAATTTAATAAAATAAGAAAGCATTAAGACCAACGATTTTAATACTACATAGGTTCATACAAGTCTTTCGATCTCTATATTTACCTATGCTGAAATATTCAAGATCTATCCTATAATCCCCTCTTTCGATAGCAAATCACAAGATTAAAATCATCTAATTAATGGCTAGTTAATTAGAAGCAATAAGCTTAGAATAAATCAGACAAACATGAAGAGAATTTGTTCAAATTAACATAGAAGAGCAAGTATAGTTCGAAACAAGATTACATCGTTTTCCTAGAATAAAGAAAGTTTAGTTCATGCTAAAAATTAAATCCAACACAAACGAGTTCACCATAATTTTTTCTGAGAAGATTGGAAAGAAAATAAATGCTGAAAAATTCTTTGTTCCAACCCTCTCTTTCTTTCAGCTTCAGCGCCACACCTTCTTGTTTTTCTGTTTCGGCCCTCTTTGTTTTGTTTTCTGTTTCAGCACTTCTTTTCTTTTTTTTCTTTGTTTCAGCGCCACCTTTTTCTTGTCTTCTATTTCAGCTTCCTCTTTTTTCTGTTCAGCACCACTTTTCTTGTTTCTCTAGACGTGTTGCCCTATTTTTTCAGCCCAAAACACTTTTTCAACCCAAATACTTTTTCAGCCCAAAACGTTTTTTTTCAGTTCAGCCCTTCTATTTTTCTTCTGTTTCAGTGCCACTTCTTTTCTTTTCTGTTCAGCCCTTCTATTTTTCTTCTGTTTCAGCGCCACTTCTTTTCTTTTCTGTTCAGCCCTTCTTTTTTTTCTTAAGCACCTCATTCTCTTTTTCTTGCCAACTTCCAAGGTCAAAAATATTCTCTCTAGCTGCTTCACATCTCTTTTATTTGAGTAAATCTTTATTTTCTTCAAATCTGGAATAAAATTTAAATAACAAAAATCAAGTCTAAAATCAACAAAATAAATAAAATTAGACTAAAGTTTAAGTTGAGAAGTGATAAATTACACTCAATTATGCAAGTCATCATTAACCACATCCAAGCTATCTGAGAGCAAGCGATTATTTTCCTCAGCATTGAATTGATCAGTCTTTAGGGTCGAGAACCCTGACTCAATAGGATTACTACTTATGCCCCCATAAGTAATTGAAAAAGGAGTCTCTCTAGTTGATATTCGGGGAGTGGTGCAATAAGTCCACAGAGAGTGGGGCAACTCATCCACCCACTTTCCCTTTGCATCATCCAACTTTTTCTTCAACCTAGATACTATGACCTTATTAGTAGCCTCAGCCTAACCATTCCTTTGCGGAGAAGTAGGAGTAGAATACCTAATCCTGATCCCCAACTCCCCCATAGAATCTTCGGAAGGCTTTACTATCAAACTAAAGACTATTGTCCTAGATCAATGTGTGTGGGACTCCAAACCTGGTAACGATATTCCTCCATATAAACCTCTTAGCATCCACGTTCCTAATATTAGCCAGAGGCTCAATTTCTACCCACTTAGTAAAATAGTCTATCCCAACGAGGAGCCACTTTCGATTTCCTATGGCTCGGGGAAATGGCCCTACAATATCTAAGCCCTACTAGGCAAATGACCAAGGACTGGAAAATGGGTTCAGAACCCCTCTAGGTTGGTGTATATTCAGGGCATACCTCTGACATTGATCACACTTCCTCACATAATCTTGAGGAGCTTTTTGCATGCTCGGCCACAAATATCTTTGGGTAAGGGCCCTATGGGCCAAAAACCTCCCTCCTGTATGACTTCCACATATTCCCCCATGCAACTCCTCTAACAAGGGCTCCACTGCCTCGAGATGCACACATAATAGATAAGGTCCTGAATGGGAGCGCTTACACAACTTCTGCTCTTCGGATAACCAATAGTAGAGGATCTTCCTATGTATTTTCTCTACCTTGCCCTTATCCTTGGGTAACAGACCTTGCGTCAAGAAAGTAACCAATGAGTCCATCTAGCTTGGCCCTACCTGGATACTGTGCATACTAAGCAAGGGCTTCATAACAAGATTGGAATCAGCCATATCTTCAACAATAACGATCTGAGGCAAATTTGACCCCAGGGACGTTGCCAGCATAGCCAAAGAATTTGCATGAGAGTTCTGTCCTCTTGGGATTTGCTTTAGAGTAAAGTTCTTGAAATGGGCTTAAGATAGTTTAACTTTAGCAAGATATCCCTGCATTCGCTCATCCTAAGCCTCAAACTCCCCATTGACTTAGCCCACCACCAACTGAAAATCTGAATATAGCTCTACGACCTCGCCTCTTAATTGATTAATCATTTCCATTACAGCTAACAAAGCCTCGTACTCAGCTTCATTGTTCGTAGCTAGGAAACCCAACCGCAATGACTTTTCCATCACTAGCTTCTCGGGAGTTATTAATATGACTCCAACCCTTGCTCCTTTTTGGTTGGCTGCTCCATCAGTGTACACCTTAGAGGAGGGGACAACGAAGACTGAGATTATCATAGTCTCCACTATTCATTTTCCCTTATCGGCTATACTTTCTGTAAACTCCGCCACGAAATCTGCTAAGACCTGTCCTTTTATTGCAGTATGAGGCATATATCTAACATTATATGCACCTAGCATGTTCCCCCATTTAGCGATTGTACCCGTGTAATCCGATTTTTGTAAGAGTGCTTGCAAGAGAAGCTGGGTGAGCACCACCACAGTATGGGTCTGAAAATAATATGGAAGCTTCCTCAGGGCGTTTATAATGGCTAACACCGCCTTTTCTAGGGGTAAATAGCGTGTCTCAGCTTCATGCAAGGACTTGCTAACATATTAGATGGATCTTTGCACCCCACTCTCATTTCTGACAAGAACTAGAGTAACTGCATAATCTGTGACTACCAAGTACACATACAAAACTTCCTTTTTCTTGAGTCTAGAAAGGACTGGGGGGCATGAAAAATATTGCTTGAGCTCCTCAAAGGCCAACACACACTCCTCGGTCCATTGAAAGTCCTTCCACTTGTGGAGGAGTTGGAAAAACGGACGACATTTATCCGCTAATTGGGAGATAAACCTATTTAGAGCTGCTGCCATCCCCATTAATTTCTGTACCTCCTTAGGATTCCGAGGAGGATGCAAGCTATTAATGGCCTTAATTTGATTGGAATTGACTTGAATTCCTCGGTGTGTAATCATATAGCCTAGAAACTTTCCCGAGCTGACCCCAAAAGAACACTTAGATGCATTTAAGTGCAGCCTATTTTCCCTCAACATCGAGAACACCTCCGCCAAATTTCCTAAGTGCTTTACAACCATCTTGCTCTTTACCACCATATCATTAATATACGCCTCCACATTCCTCCTAATCTGTGAATCAAACATCCATGTCACCATTCTTTGATATATGGATCCCGTATTCTTAAGGCTAAAGGGCATCACCCGATAATGGTAAATTCCATTGGGTGCACAGAAAGTAGTTTTTTCTTGATCAACTAATGCTAAAGATATCTGGTGGTACCCTTGGAAGGAATCCAAGAAACTTATCTAAGGATGTCTAATTGTTGCATCCACCAGTTGATCAATCCAAGGAACGGGAAAGGATCTTTCAGGCAAACTTTATTCAAATTTGTGAAGTCCACGCACACATACCACTTCCCATTTTTCTTCTTTACTACCACGATATTAGCTAACCACTCGAGGTAAAAAACCTCTTTGATTTCCCCTACTTGCTTAAGTTTGTTTACTTCTACCCTTACTACCTTAGCATGCTTTTTTTACGAACGCCAAGGTGGCTGCCTTCGTAGGGTCGCCTCTAGAATCACATTTAGATGATGACATATAAACTCGAAGTCAATCCTAGGTACGTTATAGGTACTCCAGGCAAACACATCCATGTTGTCCACCAAGAACTTCACCATGGCTGACTTTTCCAAGGATGACAACTAAGACCCCACTTGAAAGAACTTTTCTTCATCTTGTCCAATCATAATCTTTTCCAACTCCTCGGATAGCACCCCCTGAGACTCAGTACCAAGTCCTACTTCGGGACCCTTTGATTGCTATGGGATTCGCTCCTCTTCTACCATGGCTTGACCTGCTGGTTGCCGTGTAATGGCTGCTTTCAGACATTGCCAAGCCATTGCTTGACTTCCTACTAATTCCCTAACTTTTCCCTGTGTGGGGAACTTAACTTTCAAGTGTAAGGTTGACAAGACTGCTCCTATAACATGAAGCCATGGTCTGGCCAAGATAGCTGTGTAAGGGGAATAGGCCTCCACAACAATGAAACTAACTTACTTCCTCGTCCCCAACCTGCACAGGTAACCTTATCATCCCGCGAGGGACTACCATCCTCCCATCAAAATCTATCAACGACAAGTCATACCTCTCTAAGTCGTTGAACTTTAAATTCAACCCTTTATATAGGTCAGGGTATATAATCTTCTCTTCATTCCCTTGGTCTACCAGGACCCTTTTTACATCATAGCCACCAATCCTAATGGTTACTACCAAGGCATCATCGTGTGGCTGGAATGTTCCCTTCTTATCCTCCTTTAAAAAATCCAAAATGGGTGTGGCCACCACCTTGGCCTTTTTGAGTGTCCGATCCTTATCTCTTGAATTAGGGCCCACAACCACAAACATGACCCCTGAACAGGTCCTAGCGTCGCCCCTAGACTTAGTGAGAATCACATTAATTGTGCCCAATGCTGGCCGAGGAGCTCCATCCCTCTAATACCTAGCTCCTGAATGCCTGAACTAGCCTACAGCCTGATGTAAGAACTGACTTAGCTTCCTTGCCTTCACTAATTGACCTAAGTGATCCCGTAGAGTTCTGCAGTTCTCTGTGGTGTGCCCTTTTTCTTGATGATAATGGCAATAAAGGCTCTGGTTCCTCTTGGAAGGATCCCCACCCATCTTATTGGGCCATCTGAAATATGGTTCATTCTTTATCTTTTTCAGTATCTGATAGACTAACTCTTTAAATAATGAATTAATCACTTGAGCCCTCACAGATGATGTTTGATTGGAGAAGTCTCTCCTAGGGTGGTTATTATGATATCCTCCTCGCTAAGGATCCCTTTTCTCTGGGAATACCTTAGCTTTGCCCTTCCCTAGGGTCTGATCTTCCTCTACTCTCTTATACTTACCAATGCGATTTATAAGCTGGTGCATACTAAGGGCAGGCTTCATTGTCAATGATTTCCGCAATTCATGTTCCATCGGGAGCCCCACTTTAAATGTTCTCACTGCTGCATCTTCAAAATTTCCATCTATTTCATTGTACGTTTCCCAATACCTATTCGAGTAGGTCCTAAGAGTCTTACCCTCCCTCATGGCCATGGACAAAAGAGAGTCCAGGGGCTTAAGGACTTTACTGCATGTTGCAAATCTTGCTCCAAATGCCCTTGTCAGCTTCTTAAAAGATCTTATTGACCCATCCTCTAAGCATCAAACCACCGTATAGCCATAGGCCTAAGGTTAGAAGGGAAAATTTTGCACATGAGGGCTTCATTGCCAGAATGAACTGCCATCTTTTGATTGAAATGGCTCACATGCTCCATAGGGTCAGACATTTCATTGTAAATAGTAAAGGTTAACTCTAAAAACCGGTGGGGAAGCTTGTCCTTATTGATTCTTTTAACAAAGGGTGATTTAGAAATTTGCAGAAGTGCTTTACTCATTGCGTCATTCCCCATGTTGTGGTGAGATGACCTTTGCCCACTCCTGTACTTGCCCTTTTCCAATTTATCCTAGCGTGACGATGCTGAGAATGACTCATTGGATGGAGTTCTTAACTTATTGTGATATGAGCAATCCTTACTTCCCCCTGATCCATCACTTGATGGGGGTGAAGAACTCCTTCTATCACACTCCTTTCGCCGCAGTTTCTTACGCAAGCGATCTATCTCAAGCTGCAACTTTCGAGTCTCCTAATCATGCGAAATATGACTTCTTGTCCTTGAGTGACTCCTTTCTATATGTTTAGTGTGATAAGACTACCATGACACTCGATGTATGGTGCCTGTCTCTTCTTCGCCCCAAATTTACAAACTGATTTTCCCTCTGTGAACCAACAGACTCCTCTTTATCTTGCTCCAAGTTAGCCATGACTACTTAAGATAAACCCACAACAACACTTTTATCCCCACAGACAACGCCAATTGTAAAGACACAAAAAATCAAATAGCCCAAAATAGTGAGGATTGTGCAGCTCAACTTGGCCCAAACCAATAGATATTTGTAAGAGAGTGGGTTAAACAAAAAAGGAAGGGGTTTAGCTCGAGGACCAAAAATAGGGAGCGCATCAATACAAATCAAAGTTTATGTATATATAAGGATTATCACAAGCTTGCCCGAGGAGGCAATTCTTATACAGAATGATACACTATTCACTTTCTTCTCTCAATACTCTTGTTTTGGTTTCTGTCTTTCCCTTGTTTTTCTCTCGATCCCCTTCACCTGGAAGTTCCTTTGCCCTGTATACTTCTCAGCCCTTTACATCTTGGCCCTCTATCTCCACCTACCCAGGTCCTCACTATGACACTTGTCCCTTTAACCTTTTGTTGAAGGTGGTAGAAGGAGCTGCTTAGCTGTGGATTCTACTGTTCAGGTCACTTCCTCATCAATGCAGCTGATAAAGCTGTTACCAGTCATTTAATGCGGAGGCAGTAGGATAACTCTCACTGGAGACTTCACCTACTTTCCATGATTCTCTCTCTACACCTCATCCTCCTCGTCTAGACTTCCCAGAAGTCTCTTGTCTCTTCCCTTCCCATCCTTGGGTGGATCCCCTCTTCGAGCTTATGATGCCTTAATAATGACGATAACAGCTCATCAAACCTTTACTCGGTCCTCGGGCCCCCACAATAAGCATTTAAAAAATAAATTTTTTGTCAAATTTTCTACTTTATTAAAAATTTTATATACTTCAGGATCTTTATCAAATATTCTAAATTTTTAGCGTTAAAATTTTCGGGGAAAAAACCCCTACAAACCACTCATTAGGGTACCCATACCCACCAAAATGCCAATTTATGAATCAATAGAAAAATCATAGCTGACCTATACTAAATTTGCAAGGCATTTAAGTTTAAGATTCTAATTAACTTAAGGAGATTCAAATATAGCTTATCTAGTTTTTTGCTAAAAACTTTTTGATGAAAGTGTATTAAAGTATACTTGTACTTTAAAAAAAAATTGAAAAAGTGAAAAAAAGCAGGAAAAATAAAGTTTTAAAAAGTTGTACATAAAAGTTAAAAGTTGAAAGTTGAAGCTTAAATCTGATGTTAGGCTCACCCATAGTAGAACATATAATTTTTTTAATCAAACATGAATCATTCAAGATATTCGTTGTTAGGAACACGCAAATAAATTGATCTATTTCTACTAAAGATAACTATACCGTGGATTTCACATATATTAAATTTCTTTTCTGACCAATAAGCAAATCAAAGAAAAAAAAAAAAATGAAGGGGAGGAGAAATACATACCTTGCCTTGGAAATTAAGGGAGCGACAATATCAATGAGAAGTATTTTGATTGCCTAACCGAGAGTCTATAATTCAATCTATATATGAATTACTATTATACGAAATTGTTTTTAACACAGATTGCCTTTGTTACACGGTGTTTATCTAAAACTTATCAATATAAGTTTTTAGATAAACATGGCTCAAAGAGCTTATCATTATCCATTGAATTGCAAGGCCTTATCATTATCTTGTAGTAAGTTTGGTGATGAAGCTTTCTTGATCTCTGGATTAGGTTTCTTATACAATGAGTTACTACAATTTGATAAAACCACTTAGTTCAACTATAAGTTTTAGAGTTAAATTTTATTATATAATAATATATGATGATACAATATGATATGATTTTATATACAATTAATTCTTGTTATCTATCCCCGTAAAAGTCCATCCTTTTATTCATGATTATGAACAATAGTACCAAACATTGTTGTTTTCCTTTTTTGTTCGCCTAGATTAAATATGCCCTTATTCGGAGCTTTCTTTACCATCATAATTTGCCCAAACTAGTAACATAATGTGTGATGCCCCAATTTGATTGATTGTGTGATGTGTGTGGGTGTGTGATGAGTCCCACATTAGGTATTTACTGGGTAGATTTGGGCTTTATTAACAACTACAAGGAGCTTCAATTGTGACTAGTCCTTTTGAGGTATAGCGTAGATGTAGCTAACGCTTTTCCTTGGGTCGTTGTATTAATCAAGAAGATTACTGGTTAAAAAACTGTATGTGCTTCAAGTTTGCAACTTGAACATTTAAATATAGTTTTATATTCATTATCGTTTGACAGCAATTAATGTTAATATTAAATAAAATTAAATAAGCATCTAATTAACTATATAGAAATGTTTTTTTTTTTTTTTGATAAGTAGAAATGTATTTATTAAATGCTGATTATTGAAATTTGAAAACCTTATTATTCAAAACCTTATTTTTTGTCCACTGGAGGCTGAGTTAATAAAAGCTATCCCTCTTGCACAAGCTGAAATTGAGGATACACTATTCTGGCCCTGGACGACTGATGGGTTTTACACATGCAAATCTGGATATCGCTTCCTGAAGGAGGAGAATGAACTGAGGCATTCGGTTGAAGATGAACAGGAAAAACACCTTTGGAAGGGAATATAGTCGCTCCATTTACCAAATAAGGTGAAAAATTTTATGCGGCGAGCTTGTCGAAACTTCCTCCCAACTAGGGGTGGCAAATGGGTGGGTTGGGTCATAAACGGGTTGGGTCATAAACGGGTTGGGTCATAAATGGATTGGGTGTGTAATTATCCATTTATGACCTGTTTATTTATAAATTAATTATCCATTACCCGCCCAACCTATTTAATTAGTAACCCGCCCATTTAACCCAATATGACACATATAAATAAATAACTTGTTAAAAACTTTAAAAACAAAAATTCAAAAATCACTTTTCCTGGTCTTTCCTTTCATTTTCCCTTCACAAAATTCATTTCTCAGCAACCAAACAAAGCCCTAGAGAGAGAAAGAAAATGACTTTTTTCTTCTCTGTTTTTTTTTTTTTTTTTTTTTTTTTTTTTTCTCGGCAACGAAATAGAGTCTCAAAATTCCTTTCATTTCCTCTTTCCCTTCTGTTCCCTCTGTTCTACTCAGCAACCAAATAGACCATCAGAGAAAGAAAGAGAAAAAGTAAATTTCAGATTAGGGTTTCTGATCCTAAATTTAAAAATGCAAAAACAAAAGGCACAAACCCAATAGGGGAAAGAAGAAATTCAAATCCTGGTCAAGTACCTTGAAGATTTCTGGGTCTGATCACGCTCGGATTGTTCTTGTCCGATCTAGCCAAAAATATAAAGAATCCAAAAAAAAAAAAAAAAAAAAAAGAGCGAAGATGCTAAGAGAAATATCCAAGGAGCACTGGTGATGAAACCACTGAGCTCCGATGACCAGAAACCGTCGTCTGAGGCGGCTGCAGCCACCCCTCCCACCGGCAAGCGCGTCATCATCAAGATCGCTGGCGTGCTTCTCGAAATGCAGAAGGAGGCCGTCGACACCGCCATCTCTGTTGGCCTCTCTTTCTCTCTTTCTATCTCACTTTATATCAAAAAAAAAAAAAAAAATTAGTTGGGTTTGTGATTTTTACTTAGTTTTTATACTGGGTTTGTGTTTTATTTTATTTTATTAGTAAATAAGCTGATACACTACCTCTGGTGAACTCCGATTCCATCCTTGTTCTCTCTCTAAAATTTCCTTTTGTTTGGCTATTGAGAAAATTTGAGGGAAAGTGTTAGGGCTTAGAAATCTAGAGGTTGCAGTGTTTGGAAAAGCGTTTGGTTACTGAGAAAATCTGATGAAGAGGGAGACTGTTTATTTAAGTTTTAGATTTTAGAAAGGTTTATTGGGTATTAGTGGGTTTATTTAATTCTAAATTTTAGATGGGTTTAGTGGGTATTAATGGATTTATCCATTTAGACCCATCTAATTAAATAACCAAATGAGTCTTTATCCATTTAACCCAAATACTCAAATGGGTTGGGTTAAGACTTATTCAAATAAAGTGAGTAATGGACGGGTTCATGGATATGGATAAAAATTGCCATCCCTACTCCCAACCAAGCAGAATTTAGTGCGTAGGACAGTGATCACCGATCCACACTGTAACAGGTGCTGCGTTACTGTAGAAAATACTATTCATGCACTTTGGTCGTGCTTGATGCTTGATTCTGTGTGGGTAGCTACTGATTTCTGGACATGCCGATCATCCACATAGTTTTTGGACTTGAGGGAGCTACTGAGGTGGATTCTGCAGATGCAAAATCAGCTTGAACTTTTTGCTTTCACGGTTTGGGGGATTTGGACTAAAGAAACAGAACTCGTGTGCAACAACCTGGTTGCTCTTTGCAACATCTAGTGCAGGAGAGTAAAGGTCGATCGGCAGAGTTCCTAGACATCAGTTCCCTTCCTCAGCCTCGCCCACCTCTGCCCCGTGCTCAATGGAAGCCCCCACCAACGGGTCTTGTGAAAATAAATTTCGACGGTGCAGTTTTCTCTAATGTGAATAAATCTAGGGTCGATGTTGCTGCTCGTGACCGTAATGGATTAATTTTGGCATCTACGTCACAATAGATTCCGCAGGCGTACAAACCAGAAGAGATTGAATCCTTAGCTACAAGGTTTGCTCTCTAGTTTGCTTTGGATATTGGCTTCACCAATTTAATCCTTGAGGGGGATTCAAAAACACTAATGACATGGTTGTCCAATGATTCTGAGGTGCTGTCTTATTGTGGAGTATTTTTAGACTATATACGTCGACTTTCTAGTATTTTTAATTAATTACATTATTCTCATGTTGAAAGAGAAGGTAATAACGTTGCTCATAGTCTTGCTAGGTATATTGTATCAAAAAAAAAAAAAAGTCTTGCTAGGTATACTGCGCATATCTCAGACTTTCTTGTATGGATGAAGGATGTTCTACCACAAATTTTTGCTATCATCCAAGTTGATTTAGCTGGATTTTCTTAACAAAAAGTCATGGCCTTGTTTTTCAAAAAAAAAAAAAAAAAACAATTAAGTGATTGTGTGGGTTCTAATTTAAACAACTGACAGGACCAGCCCTAGACAATTTGGGGCCTAAGACAACTATTAAAATTGGATCTTTTTTATATTTATGTATTAATTAAAATAATATTTATTTAATATTTTTATATTATAATATATTTCATTTAAAATCTATTTTTCTTGCCTAGATGCAAATTGACTAATTAAATTTTTGTATTCAAGTTCTTTTCTTTTTTTTTTCTTTTTTTTTTTTTTTTTTTTTTTAAGTTTTTTGTATCCAAATGCATATTTTCTAGTAAACATTTCTAATAAAAAAATATTTACAAATAAAATAAACACTACCTATAATATATTAATAATGATTGAAATAAAAAAATAATTTTCAAGTGTAAAGCAATAGAACCTGGTGTATATAAAAGAGTACTATTGTAGCTCTAGCTTCACCTAATAATAACAAGTATCTAGCAATCTCAAGTAGAGGTGTCAATGTTCGACCCAACCCATGAACATGACACAAACACAACACGAACCCGACACAGGTTTTTGTGGGTTAGAGTTGGGCCTTAGTGGGTTTGGGTCATAAATGGGTCAACTTGAAAGCGACACGATAAAAAACATGTTATAAGGGGTCAACTTGCGTAACCCATAATAGACACGATTGACATGTCAATTTATTTGTGTCAACCCTAAATAACCCATTTAACACAATCCGTTTAATTAGTATAACAAATAAATATTCATTTTATTTTAGATTTGTCAAATACCTCTACCTATATTTTAAATTTAAAAAGAAAAGTGAGTAATTACAAAAATTTACAAGGGATATAATTGGAAATTAAAAGTTTACAAACCCTGAGGATATTAAATTTTTGTTGAACTATGTTAGTTTGAATTTAGGTTGAAGTGTATGCACTTCTTTTGGAGTGTTAAGAACTTATTTCTAGATAGATGTTATATTTTTGTTGAACTATATTATTTTGAATGTAGGTTGAAGACTTGAAGTGTATGCACTATGTTTGGGATGTTAAAAAAAAATATTTCTAGATGGAAGGTATATTTAATATTATACAAGTTGAAATGGATTGTGTTATATTCATGTTAATTCAACATGACCCGTTTATTAAGCGTGTCAAGTGGGCTAGGTCAAGTCAACCCGCCTTATTTACAGGTCAGTCAACCCTCCTTATTTACAGGTCGGGTTAGGATTAAAGGATCATGACACGATTATTAAATGAGTTGAGTTTAGGTTGAGCCATTTAGTTGAATACCCCTACCTAACCCAACATGCTAACCCGAATTGACACTCCTTAAGTTCTCAACCTACATAAATATAAAAACACAAGATTTAAAAAAAAAAAAAAAAACCAAGGCCCAGCAAGAAGTACAACTCCACCCACAGCCACATAAGTGTTATTGACTTATTTGATAAGACTTTGCCCACCCAAAAAAAAAAAAAAAAAAAAAAAATGATCCTATTACTTATTGTAGACACAGCATTTTGTACCCCTTACGACTTTGGTCCCTGTTCCCTAATAATGCTCGAACTCTAAGTCCCAAGGTCAATTTAAAGCCCAATTAGATATTAAAGTAGCTTGAGAAGTATTAAAATGGAATCTATTTTTGAAAATTAAATGACCAAAGTGGCCCTCAGCCTACGTACGTGAGTCGTGGCCTGCATATGCGAGCTAAAGCATGCGTACGCAGTTAAGGTTTCAGAAGCATAAAAAAGAAAAATTTTCTGCAATAATGGCTGAGGTTTAGAATGAATTCCACATCATTTGAAAGTCATTCCAAACTACATTCTTTCAACTATAAAAAGCCTTACACGGTACATTTTCTAAACACACAAAAATCCCACGGGAAAAACTTAAGATTCACTAGAAAATAGTGAATCAAAAGGGAGTTTTTCACAAAACACCCTTAAGTAATTTTTTATTTGATTAGGACATTTTCTGGCCTCAATTCTTTGAGTTTAAGATTGCTAATCATTATTTTATTGAATTGTGATAGATTTGACTGAGGGGAACGGTCAAAAATCAAGTCTAGGAGCTTTTTGCTTTAAGGTATTCTTTCTAGCTTTTCTTTTTATTTCTATCTTTCTTCTCTTGTTTTAATCTTGTTTTTGGTTTGGTATACATGTTTGCTTAGTTTAGCCCTTTAGTTCTTTTCCTTTTTTTTGTACGTAGGTTGTTAGTTTGTTGTTTTAAAGTTCTGCTCTAGTTTAGCCCTTTAGTTCTTTTCCTTTTTTCTTTGTATGTAGGTTGTTAGTTTGTTGTTTTAAAGTTTTGTTAAGTTTTTGTGTTTTTAGGTTTTCTAGGTAATGATCTACGTACACATGATCTAGCCTATGCATGTAGGCTGAATTCATGCGTACACAGACTTGTTCTAGCGTGCGTGATGCCGTTACCCAGAAACCCTAAATTCTTGTTTGTTTTGTTTTTGCTTTCACATGTTTGTTCTGTGTAGCCTCTTTTTCACATGATTTTAGGCCTATATTTGCTTGTCTGCCTTTTAATATGTTTGTTTGTTATCACATGCTTAGATTAGGGTTTTCTTAGTTTAATGTCATTCCTTCACATGCTCATACATTGATGCCATAGGTGCTGTGTTGCTGAGAGGTGAGTAAAGGGTAAGTCATACATTAGCAATGTCCATGCATTTGTGTTAGGGTTTTACTTAGATGATATAATGGAACATGCTTAGATGTATGATTAGGGTTTGTAATACGTTATTGCCTTGCTACCATGTTTAAGTTGCTGCCTTATTTTAGATGTATGATAGGATTTTCTTATGTTAGATGAATGCTAGGGTTTGTTCTACGTTTGGTTCTCTTTTGTTTAAAGGTAGATAGGTATGTGTTTTGGGATGAATGATGCCATGATTGTATGCTTAGATGTATGCTAGTGTGTGTGTGAGTATATATGCAAGTGTTAAACATGTTTTTAATAAGGTTAGGATGTAAGACATAATGATGGGAGACTAACCTTAGGGTTGGGCAATCTTATGTGCCTAACACCTTTCCAAGAGCGTACCTAAACTCTGAACCCATACTATGGTAGTAAGACCAAAGGTCCTTCTTCGAAAGGACGCTATATTCATGGTTCCTCGACCATATAACTAGGTGGCGACTTCGACACTTTTTCCCTTACGCTCACACCTATAACAAAAAAAGAAAAAGAAAGAAGAAAGAAGCCAAATATGAAAGACAAAACTCCAAGGCCCATGGCCTTAGCCAGAGATAAGAGTCCTAAGACTCTAGTCCACCCACAAGTCTTATTAGATAAGACTTTAAGACTCCACCCACAAAATTACGACACCATTTGGCATCTATAGAAGAAAAGTCATATAAGAAAGAGATAGAATAAAGCTATACCTGGACAGCACTGAGTTTAGACGGATCACTACTCAAATCGGAGGAAGCATAAGCTACCAATAAAAGGGTTTAAGAGTAGAACTAGTGGAGAGAAAAGAATGAGGGAGGCGGAGAGCAAGAGCTGAGAGAGAGATACAGAGAGAGAGAGGCGGAGAGCAAGAGCGAGAGAGAGAAAAGCTATGAGTAAATTTTAGGGATTTGAGATTGTTTTGTGGCTAATTTTTTATATTGGATTTGTATTTTATCCGGTTGAATTTTAATTTGTCTATAGGTTAAAGATGATATTTTTGGGATAATTAATTTTGTTTAGACCAAATAATTTTTTTGGGTACCAATGTTTACCAAGATGTACCAGATTTTTTGTTCTTTGGTCACAAGGATGTATTAGATTTTTTAGAGTTTCATCGGAAACTAAATTTTTTTTTCTACTACCCCTTCTATTTCAAAATTTTGTTTTGAGGCGCCTTCCACTTGGGGGCCTTAGGCAATGGCCTAATTGGCCTAGTGGAAGGGCCAGCCCTGACAACCGATATTGTCTTTGATGGTTGAATAAGAGATATGAAGTACAATTCCTGCTTACACCAAAAATCGACTGGTATCTTGGTCTGATGATAATGAACTATCATCAGGACAGACGGTATAAGTTGAAACTATTTAAATTTTTTTTTTTTTTTAAATGATTATACTTTTTCCTTGATATGATAATTACGAATTGAGGATATGGCTATATGAGAAAGGACATATATATACTATTAATATATATATATATATTTATATTTTTCTTTTAAAGATAAGATTAGCGTCGGATAAAATACAAATCTGACGTGAGAAGTATCACTATATATTTATTTAACCCATCCTAAAAAATATTTCTTTTTATACATAAACCTTTTTAAGTAAACATATGTGAATATCTAAATGGGAAGATGGCTTTCTCTCTATCTAACGGAAGGACCTAGGCACTTCATTCCAAAACTAGGACGATGCCAAATCAAAGTTATCAAACATGCGCGCATAGATTTAATCAACAAAACTCACTTGACTCTCCTCAGCCTTTTTTTTTTTTTTTTTTTTTAAATATAATTTTTTTTTTTAAGTTACCCTAAACTATGCGAATGCACATTTCTCCTTCCAAACTATACTCTCTTTTATACTTAAAGCACTAGCACTAGTTATTGTAAAATAGAAAAAATTATCAATTTTACACATTTTGCTCAAAAACTACCCACATCAGTGGCCATGGGTCTATAACACTGTATATGTCCAAAATTGCTACAGTAATTGTGTATATTTACATGGTTACTATAGTTTTATTTTTTGTTATTTAAATATTTTTCTCTCTCTCCTCTCTCTCTTCCCTTGACCCTCTCTCTCTTTTCCCTGACTCTCTTCAATCCAAAAAAAAGAATAAGAAGAATGAGGAAAAAGAAAAAAAAATCAACCCAAACAAACTAAATTAAATCCATCTAAAAACTCATCACAAGTCCAACTCTAAATCAACCCAAAACAAAACCCAAAAAAAGAATAAGAAGAAAGAGGAAGAAGAAAAAAATCAACCCAAACAAACTAAATTAAATCCATCTAAAAACTCATCACAAATCCAACTCTAAATCAACCCAAAACAAAACCCAAAGGAAAACCCTAAAAAAAACAGAGAAAAAAAATCTCCTTTCTCTCTTCCCTTGACCCTTTCTCTCTTTTCCCTGACTCTCTTCGATCCAAAAAAAGAATAAGAAGAATGAGTGGAGAGAGTTTTCATATTTGAGCAACAGAGGAAAGTGGAATGTATTGAGTGTGGAAGCTGGGATTTTGATGAGAAAAGAAGAAAAAAGATGAGATTTGGACCTTACTATAAAGGACTTGAATCGGGTTTGCGACAGTTGGTTCAAGGGTCAGCTTTGCCTTAAATCTATCTACAAAAGTTGAAAATTGGCTCAAATTGATATAGGTTTTGTAAACACCGCATTTTGTACCCCTTACGACTCGGGCCCCGTTCCTCAATGATGCTAAAATTCTAAGTCCTAAGACCAGTTTAGAGTCCAATCAGATATTAAGTTGACTTGAGGAGTGGTAAAATAGAAAATATAACCTTTTAAATGGGCAAAAATCTATTTTTGGAAATAAAATGACCAAAGAGGCCCTCGGCCTACGTACGTGGGTCGCGTCCTATGTACGTGGGTTGCGGCTTGTGCATGTGGGTTGCGGCCTGCATACGTGGGTCGTGGCCTGCGTATGCAAGCTAAAGCATGTGTATGTAGGCACATTCTTGTGTATGCAGATAGGATTTTAGATGCATAAGAAAGACAAGTTTTCTGCAATAATGGCTAAGGTTTGGAATGAATCCCACATCGTCTAGGAGTCATTCCAAATCCCATATTTTCAACTATAAAAAGCCTTACATGGTACATTTTCAAATACACAAAAATCCCACAGGAAAAACCTAAGATTCACTAGAAAATAGTGAATCAAAAGGGAGTTTTTCACAAAATACCCTTCAGTCAATTTTATTTGATTGAGACCTTTTCTGCCCCCAATCCTTTTAGTTTAATGTTGCTAATAACTTTCTTATTGGTTTGGGAATAGATTTGATTGAGGAGAACGGTCAAAATCAAGTTTGGAAAGTTTTTGTATGAGGTATCTAGTCTAAACTTTTCTTTTTCCCTCTCTTTTATTTTCTGCCTTCAAATCCTCCTGTTTGCTTTGTTTTGTTTGTTAAGATATGTTCTAATATGCCTTCCTAGGTTATGTTTAAGTTTTTGTATGCTTAAAATGCATGTTAGGGTGTTAGAATCGTTGTTTTGAAGTTCTACTACGTTTCTGCATTTTTGGGGTTTTCTAGGCTAGGATTTGCATACGCAGACCTATTCTAGTATGCGTGATGCCATTGTCTAGAAATCCTAAATTTTTTTTTTGTTTGTTTTGTTTCTGCCTTCACATGTTTGTTTTGTTTAGCCTCTTTTTCACATGTTTTATGCTATATAGGTTCTTGTTTACCTCTTTTGATAGGCCAAAAATGTATTGACCCCTTGTGATAAATTAACCAATTAATTTAGCCAAGTGAAATTAATTAGATTCATTTACATGCAAACGCGTGGTAGCAAAAACAAATCACCAATAAACTAAATATGCAGCGCAAAATAAATTAACATGGTGATTTGTTTATGAATGGGGAAAACCAACACAGCAAAAACCCCACCGGGTGATTTTAAGGTCACCACTCTCGAGAATCCACTATTATCAAAACAAGCGGTTACAAGTAAAGGAAGCCCAATACCTTATACCAACCTACAGTTGAATCTTTACTCCAATACCTAATTGGACTTGTTCTGTAGTGGCAATCTCTCCTTGTAGTGCACAGCTCCCAGTACGTGACTAACCAATTGCGCGGATCCTAGTACGCGACTTCAATCACCAACTAGAGAAGGTTGTTGGTTGCAAAGTTCTTCAGTTCATCCCAACGATGAATATCAAGAAGATGCTTGGTCATAAAACCCAATGGTGCACAAACACAGCAACTTCTTCACAATAATGATGAACTAAGGCAAATTCTGTCTCCGGTCACAATTTGCTTGAACAAACTTTGCTCAATACTTGTGCAACTTGTGTCACCTTTGACGGCCCTTAAAATAATCCTTTTATATGTCTAGGGTTGTGAGAAAAGAAAGCCCAAACACATAATCACGGATTGGAGTCAAAACAGAACTGAAATTCTGTTTTTCATAAACCTCGACAGATGCCCTATCTGTCGAGCTGCTGTCAAGCCATAGGGCTGGAACAACTCTTCAAGCTCAATAGATGGCTAGCTGTCAAGTTTTAATGACAGACACTTTCTCAGCTTGAATCTTGGACAAACTTGCATGGTTTTAACACAATCAAGAACATTTAGTTATTGGAGCTTACAAATTTTTCTTTGAACTTAGCCCACTACAATTGGAAAACAACCTACTTTTTGGAGCCCATAGAGGGTAATATCAGCATGAAATATGGACTCATAGTTGTTCTGTAATGCAAATGGAATGCAGATGGAGGCCAACCGCTTTTATCAATTCTTAATGAACAAAATGGAAAACAAGTAATTCAAAAATACTATCAAATCTCATAATATACAACTTTTGGAACCAAAAAAATTATGTTTGCCAAACAAACAAGAGTGTATAGAAAACAGAGCTAGTTATTGGGATAAAGAAAGAAAAGTTTAGAACCATATAATTTTTCACAATTTCTTACTACAACTGTGATGTGGTAGAGTGTGATTGGTGAAGAAAAAAAAGTGGATCCATTTATAAATGATAGTTAACCACTTACAATCTGTCACGTTAGAGTTGTGGCAAAAAAGTTGTGGAATAATTTATGGTCCTATAATTACTCAATAAAGGATGTCCTTCCCCTTATGGAAATGAATAATCTATATACATCTAAAAGTTAAAGTGTAGCATTTATTGTTTCTATGCTCCTGTTGAACCACCTTAGCGGCCATATCATCCACCATTTTTTTTTCTTTTTTAAAATTTTCTTCTCCCTATTCTCCCAAAAAAAAAAAAAGAAGAAGAAAAAACTCTTCTTCTCTCTATTAGTTCACATATGTTGTTACACTTCTTCCAACATTTCTCCTCCCTTTTTTCCTCTTTATCTCTCTACTACTTTCTGCTTTACCGTTACACTTCCTTCATCCTTTTATCTTTCTTATATTATGACTCTTCTTCTTCTTTTTTATATTTTGACCATTCTTTTCCCTATTTTATTCTACATAAATTTGATATCATTTAATGACAGACACTTTCTCAGCTTGAATCTTGGACAAACTTGCATGGTTTTAACACTTGAACTTGAAACAAGGTTTCTTGAAGTATTAAACACATTCTAGATCTACCCAAATACAAGTAAAGTGCGTTTTGTCAAAGGATTAGCCAATTACATAAAATAGTGACATATGTTCTTAACAAGTGAATGACATATGTACTAACATCTTTCACATGCTTGTTTGCTATCACATGTGTTTAGATTAGGGTTGGTCTTAGTTTTGAATGCCATGAACATGCATTCACATGCTCATGTATAATGTTATAGGTGCTGTGTTACTGCAAGGTAAGTAAAGGGTAAGTCATACATTAGAAATGTCTACGCATTTGGGTTTTGGTTTTATTTTATTGATATGATGAAGCATGCTTAGATGTATGATTAGGGTTTCTAATGTGTTGATGCTTTATTTTTGATATTTATCGTTTGATGATATGCTTGCTGCCATGTTTGGGGCTGCTTCCCTATTTAGATGTTTGCTAGAGTTTCTTTTGTGTGTTTAGCTCTCTTTTGCTTTGTGGATAGATAAGTATGCTTGTTTAGGGTTAAAGATGCCATGTTTTTTGTTAGATGCATGTTAGTGTGTGTGTGTGAGTTTATAATGCAATTATTTAAATAGTTTTTAATAGGGTTAAAACATAAGACACAATGATGGGAAGCTAACCTTAGGGTTGGGCAATCTTGGGTGTCTAACACCTTCCTAAGAGCGTACCTAAACTCCAAACCCATACTTTGGTAGTAAGATTAAAAGGTCCTTCCTTGAAGGGACGCTATGTATATGGTTCCTAGGCCATAGCAAAAACTAGGTGGTGACTCCAAAAAGACCCCTTGTGTCCACAGGTTTGTGTCGAAGTGAATTTTGGAGGTTTGTTTATGAAGTTTTCAGTGAAATAAGAAGGGAGGAAGAAGAAAAAAATGATGGTATAGAAAGAGAAAGAAATTTCAGAAGTGGAAGACACTGAGAGAGGGAGAGAGAGAGAGAGAGAGAGAGAGTGTGTGTGTGTGTGTGTGTGTTCAGAAAATATAAAGAGAGAGAAATTTTTTTGATGTGGTAGGTGAAATGATTAAAAAAATAAAATAAAATTGACTATTTAAAGAAAGTAGGGTGTACATTTTAAAAAAAAAAAAGAAAAAAAAAAGAAAGAAAGTAGGGTGAAGGACTAAGACATTGAGGGGGATAGGACTGATACCCAAATTGTGACACTATGGCCAATGCCCAACCTCTATGATGGGTGATTCCACTCAAGGCGTTAAATGGGTAGTAGTCATTAGGGGTCTATATGGGTATTATTAGTTATTGTGTTTTCCTCTATCTCATTGAGGAGATTAGTGATGAGTCCATCTCTATGGTGTGAGACAGTGTTAAGTTGTAGATTGTTAGGCTTTGACCTTTTAGCTCTTAATGGATCCATAGTTCCTACTTGTTGGAATAGGGTGTACTACACAAGCTCTTGATGGATGCCACCTATGTGTGAGTGGAAGTTGTGTCGCTTCCTATGAGACTTAGATAGATCTCTAGAGTCCTCATGAAACCTAGTGGTGCATGGCCTGTATAAGGCATCAACCCGCTTATGGAAAAACCTTGGTAAATAAAGGTATGTGGATGGTAAGTTTGGTTATCTAATAGCTTGGTTAAAAGAGTCAAACTCTACCATTATCTAGTAGTTCCTACTTATTTATCCTAAGTATGGTTAAAACCTTATGGTACCATCTTGATGCATGCTTTCTTGAATTTACTGCCTTTCCTAGTTTAGTGTTTGTAACATGTGGGGGATTATTGGAGTGGGTTGTGTTTCAAACACATAGCATTTGGCTTTGTGTTCCCCACATTGGTTAGAGATCGATCAAGTTATATGTTTATAAGCTATTATCCTCCTTAGGTAACAACTTGAAAAATAATGGGCTAGGTGTTGGTCTTGGACTTAGGCTTGTGCTCTATCTATTTTCCTTTCTTTTCTTTCCAACCTTTTGGTTTAGCCCATTGGTCCTTATCCAAGTAGCCTATTGGGCATTTAATAAGCTGGACATGCACAGTGACCATTGGAGCCCAAAAATTAGCCTATAAGTCCTTCTCATCTTTGGCTTTTTAAACCCTTCATCTCACTCTTTTCTCTTAAGTTATTTTTCAACCTCCACAAGCATATCTCTCTCCCTCTGCTTTTATTTTTTGCTCTTGTCAACAAAAATTTCAGCTTCATTTTTTGATTTTAAAGAAAGACAAATAAGGTTGTTCTTTGTTCTTCTTGCTTGGGTGTGTGTCCAACTTGAAGAAATTACTATAGTCTAATCCTAGGAGGTTGTTCGGTCAAAAGAGCCATTTGCACCGAGCTCTACTCTAAGTGGCATGAATCAACTTTTAAGAACAACGTCATTCACGTGATTCTATAGTTTATGAGATCTTTATAACTCTATATATTTATTTTCTATCATTGCTTATTTTTTTAGGATTCATATTATTGAATCAAAACTTGTTTTTTAGCCATTTTTTCCAACAAATTGTCCATCACTATTTAAAATTTTCTTAAAAGGAATAGTATTATCTAAAAATAAATCACTACTAGAGCTATTGTAAATCTTTTACTAATCACTACTAGAGCTATTGTAAATCTTTTACTTCTCTCTCTCTCTCTCTCTCTCTCTCTCTCTCTCTCTCTCTCTCTCTCTCTCTCTCTCTCTCTCTCTCTCTCTCTCTCTCTCTCGGTGATGCCTTGGGTGAGTTGCGTTGTGGTGGGCGTGGGTGGCATTGCGGTGGGCGTGGGTGGCATTGCGGTGGCAGTAGCTACTGCCATGGTCCTTTGTTTTCGATTCCAACAATAGCACCTTAATCAAGGAATGGTCATACTTAAAAGAATGTTATAGCTGGAAACAAAACAAAGGACCATGGTTGCATGATAAGCCCTTTAAAGATTCTCTTACTTTCATGATAAAGGTCATTTTAACCTTAAGCAAGGAAGCCACATTATTTGGAGAGAAGCATATATAAAAGACAATATTGGAGAATGGAAATAACTTATAAGGATGTATTAGTATTATTAGATGAACTCAGTCCTATTTTATTTTTTCACTTCTCTTAAATAGTTAACCTTAGGCTTTGTTTAGTTGGGATGAAAAAGTGGGAGAATGAAAAAGATTTAGTTTAATTGAGAAGAAAAATAAGAGTATAGAAAATATAGTTTATATAAATTTCCTCTTAAACCCATATATAATAATAATAAAAGTTTATAATTAAAAAACCCTATTGTTGAGATTTGAAAATAAATAAATTACCATTAAGTTTAAAAGAGAAAAAAGAAACCAACACAATTAGTGTGGAGAGACAAGAGGGGGTAGATGGATAATTTCCCATCAAACCCTCCCGTCCCTCCCATTTTCCCCAAATTGGGGATGGGGGCAAGATTTTGGTTAGCTGAAGAGAAATTAGCCCCACCAAAATACCCTCCCTCCCTCTCCACACCCCCCCCCCCCCCCCCCCCCCCCCCGCCCCCCGACTGAACAACCTCCTTGTTCAAATCTCCCATATTTTTCCTTCTTTCTTTTCCATTTCCCCTAAAATAACCTAGGCCAAACGAACACTTAGATCCTTAGCATTAGAAGCTCCGAGATCTTTTGTCTCTATCTCATGGCCCTAGCTCTTTGTTGCCTAAATATTTAGTTACTATAATAACTAATCGATAATCCATGAAATATATAGGAAATTTCAACATAATATGATTTTTTTCTTTTATTTTTTCTTTCTAAATATAGAGTTTGATAATAATACTAGTTATTAATAGAAATTTATTATAATTATGTTTGTATATGGAGCCACATATTCTAAGATTAGGTATTTAATTACTATAATTGTGTTATATGATATTTTACTAAATATTTAAAGAAAATATGATATACTAAGATTATAATGGAGGATTTTAAATTAGAATGTAATTTAAAATAAATTAAATACATATTTTAGAATAATAATGTATAAAATTGCGAGACACCCAAAACTTATGTAACTTAATATTATGAAGTCAATGTACCAAAAGTCAAACTGTTTCATATATATATATATATATATAATCTCAACTTAAGATCTCCGCCTTTATCATAATGATTCATGCCAAAACACAAATTGATTTTTTTTGTTATAGATTAGATATAGTGGATTCTCTATTCATCAGGGTAAAAAGAAAAAAAGAAAAAAAGGTTCATGTTTGCTGTTGGGCCTAAATAAATGTGTGGTAGCAAACCGAATCCTTTGCATGCAAAAGCATTGCCTCCCATGAAATAATTTTAGCGATAACGGGGCCAGCACGAGCCCAAGTTTTAGCAATAACGGGGCCAGAACCAGCCCAAGATTTGTTGCTTGCCAACGCATGTCCATCTTGAGTTTTGACAATATATCCTGCTATTAAATTTTTTTTTTTTGAGGGAAAATTAAATATCCAATTAGCTTTGAAGAATTTTTTTTTTTTTTTTTTGGAAAATAATTAGCTTTGAAGAATTAAAAACACGCAAAGCGAAATAATTTTTTTTTTTTTTTGAAGAAAAAGTGGGTGGGGGGCGAGTTGGAATCTAAAGGAAAATAAATTACGGTTTGTGAAATAATTTTCTTTTTTTTTTTGAAGAAAAAGTGGGTGGGGGGCGAGTTGGAATCTAAAGGAAAATAAATTACGGTAGAAGAAAGGCTAGAAAGTAGATTTGATGTATATTCTAAATTCAAGAAGCAAGAAAAAGAATTAAAAAAAGAAAGAAAAAAAAGAGAGATGGATGTGCTTGAAAAGTGAGTTCACAGATTTGCGAAATATTGTGGGGATGACGAAAAGCTCAAAAAAAGGTATTGAAATTGCAAGTGACAGAGAACATTGCATGTGAATCACACATATTTATACAGTGATATTCGCGTTTGCTAAGAAAAAGAAAAAAAAGGTGAGAAGGGAGAAAATCGAGTTTCAAAACAGGAACATTTCCCTAAATAGTTTCAGACATGGGACATTTTGCTAGAAAGTTTTGGCAAAAAGGACAAATGCCCATTTTGGCCTAGGAAACAATCAAGAACATTTAGTTATTGGAGCTTACAAATTTTTCTTTGAACTTAGCCCACTACAATTGGAAAACAACCTACTTTTTGGAGCCAATAGAGGGTAATATCAACATGAAATATGGACTCATAGTTGTTCTGTAATGCAAATGGAATGCAGATGGAGGCCAACCACTTTTATCAATTCTTAATGAACAAAATGGAAAACAAGTAATTCAAAAATACTATCAAATCTCATAATATACAACTTTTGGAACCAAAAAAATTATGTTTGCCAAACAAACAAGAGTGCATAGAAAACAGAGCTAGTTATTGGGATAAAGAAAGAAAAGTTTAGATCCATATAATTTTTCACAATTTCTTACTACAATTGTGATGTGGTAGAGTGTGATTGGTGAAGAAAAAAAAGTGGATTCATTTATAAATGATAGTTAACCACTTACAATCTGTCACGTTAGAGTCGTGGCAAAAAAGTTGTGGAATAATTTATGGTCCTATAATTACTCAATAAAGGATGTCCTTCCCCTTATGGAAATGAATAATCTATATACATCTAAAAGTTAAAGTGTATCATTTATTGTTTCTATGCTTCTGTTGAACCACCTTAGCGGCCATATCATCCACCATTTTTTTTTTCTTTTTTAAAATTTTCTTCTCCCTATTCTCCCAAAAAAAAAAAAAAAAAGAAGAAAAAACTCTTCTTCTCTCTATTAGTTCACATATGTTGTTACACTTCTTCCAACATTTCTCCTCCCTTTTTTCCTCTTTATCTCTCTACTACTTTCTGCTTTACCGTTACACTTCCTTCATCCTTTTATCTTTCTTATATTATGACTCTTCTTCTTCTTTTTTATATTTTGACCATTCTTTTCCCTATTTTATTCTACATAAATTTGATATCATTTTTTTTTCCATTCAATCCATATTTTTCCCACAAAAAAATTGAGTACTCTCTCTTTCTCTCTCTACTTTCTTTTGGTAGTTTTTTGTTTTTTCTTATAACTCTAATTTAGGTTGATGTTCCTTTCTTTTTTTTTTTTTTTTTTTAAATGTGTTTTGGTATTTTGTGTGTGTGTGTGTGTGTTTTAAATTTCCTATTAGAATTTTTTTCCCCCTTTAATAACTTTGATTGAATTTTGGTTTGGGTTAATATTTAGTCTTTTTTTTTTTTTTTTGGAAATAGGAATTTGAGATTATATCAAAACACAATCTACATGGCTATGAATTTGAATATGTCTACCAATTGTTTGAGCAATAAATTATTATAAAGTTTATTTTTTATTTCTTTTGTTTCATTTTAATTTTGGTTAAGATAACATTGTAATGAGTTTAGATTAATTATTATAATTTCCTTATTCCTAAAGAGATGAGAAATTTGAATAATAAATTTGAAATTTATAAAGTTTAGTTGTATATCAGGCAAATATAACACACTACAATTAGTGGCAGAACCAGAAAATTTTTCTTGGGGGCCAAGTTAAATATAATATGGTTCTAAAGTAAAGAAAAAAATTGCTAAAATATTGTTTGATGATAAAGAGAAATCATTATGAGCAGATGCCATATGTTGAAACAACCTCTAAAAAATAAGTTTGTTTTTCGTCTCTAAATATTTTTAATACGTTCCAATTTATGTGTTTATGTCAATCTCTACTTATTTTGATTGTGACCAAACTGAGTGATGGTGTGATTTTTTTTAATTATTAGACCAATTTATTAAAAAAAAAAAAAACACATGATATCAAATAATTGGTCACATGCATGATAGAAGCAACCAAAAAACAATACCCACAGTTTCTTACTAGCAAAATTGAGATAAAAACGTCTGATTCTAGGTTTAGTACAAAGAATTGATATAAAACCACTGCATAATTTGATTAGTTTCCTTTATTTATTAATAACACTTTCATGTATTTTTGTTTTATTTGGTCACTTCAAATGAAACTAAAGAAAATGTGTTAGGTTCTAAAGATTTAGGTTTAAATGTTTAGAATCATGTTTTTATCGTGTTGGCAAACCGAGAACAAAATATGTCTAGTCTAGGTGTTATGCAATGCTTAAAAGTGTTGGTTTCAAGTTTCAAGTTCAGTTGATTGCAAAAAAAGGAAGAAAAGTTTTGTCAAGCTCGATCAATTGAAAATCATAGGAACAGAATTCTGCGGACTTTTTAAATTAGGCCCAAGCTCACGAAAATGTTTAGGGTTTCATTCCAACTTCTCTACATATAAAAGGGAAACCCAAGCTACATTTTGGAGACTTTTGGAAGACTTCTATGTTACTTTTTGTGAAATTTGAGAGGTTTTGTACCTTCTAACTACACAAGAATCTACCAGAGCAAGATCTACAATCAACCATAGGTAGAATATAGTTACTGCATTAAGATCATTACTGATGGTGATCTGAAACCTTTGAGTGGGATCTCAAAATAACAAGCAAGGCTGCTTGTGTTGCTGTAAATCCAAGGAGAGAAGGAGTCCATGGATTCGAAGCTTATACGTGGTCGTGTCAGTAAGTTACTACTGGAGGTAACAATAGATTTAGGATTAAATCTTATTGTAAAAACTTCAATTCTCTATCGATTGATTGAAAATCACAGGAACAGAATTCTGCGGATTTTTTAAATTAGGCCCAAGCTCACGAAAATGTTTAGGGTTTCATTCCAACTTTTCTACATATAAAAGGGAAACCCAAGCTACATTTTGGAGACTTTTGGAAGACTTGTGTGTTATTCTTTGTGAAATTTGAGAGGTTTTGTACCTTCTAATTACACAAGAATCTACTGGTGCAAGATCTACAATCAACCATAGGTAGAACATAGTTGCTGCATTAAGATCATTATTGATGGTGATCTAAAACCTTTGAGTGGGATCTCAAAGTCACAAGCAAGGCTGCTCATGTTGTTGTAAATCCAAGGAAAGAAGGAGTCCATGGATTCGGAGCTTACACGTTGTGTCAGTAAGTTACTACTGGAGGTAGCAATAGATTTAGGATTAAATCTTATTGTAAAAACTTCAATTCTCTATCGATTGATTGAAAATCACAGGAACAGAATTCTGCGGATTTTTTAAATTAGGCCCAAGCTCACAAAAATGTTTAGGGTTTCATTCCAACTTCTCTACATATAAAAGGGAAACCCAAGCTATATTTTGGAGACTTTTGGAAGACTTGTGTGTTACTCTTTGTGAAATCTGAGAGGTTTTGTACCTTCTAACTATACAAGAATCTACCGAAGTAAGATCTACAATCAACCATAGGTAGAACATAGTTGCTGCATTAAGATCATTACTGATGGTGATCTGAAACCTTTGAGTGGGATCTCAAAGTCATAAGCAAGGCTGCTTGTGTTGCTGTAAATCCAAGGAGAGAAGGAGTCCATGGATTCGGAGCTTACACGTGGTCGTGTCAGTAAGTTACTACTGGAGGTAGCAATAGATTTAGGATTAAATTTTATTGTAAAAACTTCAATTCTCTATAATGGATTTACTTTACTTTGAGGATAGCTAGGTTAAATCATCTCCAGGTTTTTACCTTGAAATGGTTCGTTTCATCGGTTTTTTAGGATCATCATATCGTGGTGTTATTTACTTTTTTACTGTTGTGCATGATATGATTTATTTTTGTTTAACCTAGATCAGAAGAATTAACCTAAGTAATCAGTTGGATAATATATTAGGTTAAACAATCTGTTTTAAGGGGTTTAAACGAACAAACAAGTGGTATCAGAGCGGGTTAGCTCTTGTTTATAGGTTTCTTAACTTAGAGTTGATCCTTGACCCCTGTTGTCATGGATTCTTTGTCTTGTTTCTTGAAAGCAACTAGGATGAGAATTGAAGCTATTTCTTCTTGGACTATATGGCTTTTTAAATGTGCTAATCCTATCCTTGAATATTTATGTATAACTACTTCTTACAATAATTATGTTTGTTATATTGCTTTAATTGCCTTAAAAGCATGTGATACTTGTCTTTGGTATTTGGATAGTGGTTGTTCCAGGCATATGATAGGTAATAAAGCTTTGTTCAAGACTCTTTTTGAAGGAAAGATAGGTATTGTCACCTTTGGAGATGGAAGTAAACCAGTCATCCGAGGTATTGGAACAATAGACATTCCAGGGTTGCCTATGTTTGAAGATGTGTGGTTCGTGGATGGGTTGAAGGCGAACCTACTGAGCATCAGTCAAATTTGTGACATGGGCTAAATGTGTTGTTCACCAAGTATGAATGTGAGATACTTGATAATGGAGGTGACTGTGTATGTGTTGGAATAAGAACAACAGATAATTGTTACGATATAACACCAAGCATAAATCATAAGTGTTATAGCGTAAAAATTAATCAGGTGGATTTATGGCATCAAAGGCTAGGATATGCTAGTCATAAGCAAATAGAAAAAATCTCCAAGTGTGAGGCAGTTCTTGGGCTACCAAAGTTTGAAAAGATAGAGAAAAGTATTTGTGGACCATGTCAGATTGGTAAACAAGTGAAAGCTAGGCATCCATCAATCAGTGAAGTTCAGACATCGAGACCCTTGGAGTTGCTGCATATAGATCTTATGTGTCCTACCAAAGTTCAAAACTTAGGTGGAATGAAGTACATCCTTGTTGTGGTGGATGATTTTACATGATATACTTGGGTGGTTCTTCTAAAAGATAAGTTTGAAGCTGCTGACAAGATATGATTACGAAATACATTACTCTTTATTATATTAGTTTAAATTGTAAAAAAAAATTAATAAAACCACCATAAAAATAATTATTACACGCAATGCGCAGGTTCGCGGCTAGTATATATTATACTCCTTCACAAAATATTTTAATTTTTCTTTGTTTTGCATAAGTTTGTGACTAGTATATCATGGGTGTGTGTTCTATGTTGTGCATGTGCATAATGTGTATCTATGTATGTTAGTAACCATATGAAGACATATTAAAAGTTTTGCACCATAAAATCTGTAAAGTTGTGATTTTCAACTTTGTTTTGTTGGCTTTAATTTTGTGTCAAATTTGATTATATTTTGTCAATATTTTCCTTGTATGTTCGTGGGATTTAATGTAAGGGTTGAGTGTGAGAGTTTGGTGAAGATTTGTGAAGTTTGCGACTAGCTTGCGACTGGCTCGCAAGTGGACAACCCATGAAAGGCCACATGTGAAGCATATTCTGGAAGCTAAATAGTCAAGTGCTAGGAGGCATTTCGTGAGTTAGTTCACGACTGGACCAAGTCGCAAGTGACCCACAAAACTCTCTGTTTATTCTGTTTTTAAAGCAGAATCCATTTTGCTTGTTGCAATCTCACATCCACCTTGAGTTTGAGGGGGACTGTTAACGTGTATAGTGTTGTGGGCTTTAAGCTCAACTAGATTACTTGTATAACACACATTCTTGTACTACACTCTTACTTGTACTGCACTCATATGCCTCCTATATAAAGGCATTCATGTATATTCTTCCATTTGAGAAATACAATACTATTGCATTCAGTATTTTTAACGGATGATAAATCATAGATATATATATATATATATATAGTCTTGGACTCGAACACAAGACCTCGAGTTATAACACTACTGAAGATTCCCTTGGAGCCAAAAACCACAGCCATCACCTAGCCCATCTTTGTAAGCTGAGATGCATTAATTGGCAGTGGAAGCATTAAGTATTTTGTCAACTTTGAATTTCATCCCAATATATATGTTCCTGTATCACCTTATGATTATGATGTTGTAAATATGCATACATAACGCAATCCAACAACTATAATTATGTACAAGTTGACAAAATTAAAATACTACCTAATTTTTTAAAATAAAATTGCCATGATGTTGTGACTACACAACAATACAGCTTAAAGATGAAGATGCACCAATATGAAATGCAATTGATTGCAGTGCACCTAGTTGGATGGATTAGATACGTAACTGAGATGGTTGATGCAGACCTGGACCATAAATGGATTAATGCATGGCCGTAATGATTGATGCATGTTAACCATGTCAAATGGTTTGTATTTTTGGACAGACCAATTCAGGACACTCGAAGAGGGAGGAGAAGAACTAGAAAGAATTTCATTTCTATGTTGACTAGTGCACCTATACCTCATCCCTCATTTTCAGTAGTAGCAGCAGTAGTAAAAGAAGATATAAGTGAAGGTTTGATTGGTTCTAGTCCTCTTGAAATGGCTCATTCTTCAACATTCAAAACAAAATCATTAGGTTTCGAGTGCATATGCACTTCCATAGTCACATATTCGTCCATTCATATATATGCCATATATTCGTGTTATTACACTCACACATACTTGCATATGTGTCAAACTTTGTTCGAGTCTTGATATCTTTTTTATTATTCAAATACTCCGTCTTTGGTGGTATAACATGACAATGTAATTTCTTTCCTTATGAGTTCAAAGTTTTCCTCTCAATTGGATTGGAGAAATCTCTTCTAACTTATTATGTAATTGTTGATAAGACCGTCTACATGTATTAAATTCCATGATTTATGAAACCATCTAACTAAGTCACATAACTATTAAACAATACTTATTAATAGTCATGTGACTAAAAGTACATATAAATACTTTTTATTTATTTATAGGACATAAATATTTATTTGATTGGCCATATAGAACCATTACATAATACTAAGCCATACAAGTGAAACCTTTAAAAGTTTATATTATTCTCCAAGAATAAAATGGAAAAAATATTTATGTTTTGTTACTATCAAAACAATTTCTGCACCAAATAAATGCTGGATTAGTGGATCATGATCTAACTGTTGCGAAGCAGTAGCACTTGTATACAGAGGTAACTATTGAATTTGTCAACCATGAATAAGCAGTTTCTGCAACAAATCATGGATTAGGGGATCCTGGAACATGGACTTAATAGCACATGAAATAGGGGCAACGCTGCTGATATTTTGAATTCATTAATCATGTATAAGCAATACAAAAAGTCACAGGGATTTGAGGCTATAAGCAAATTAATAAAAATCTTTTGTCTAAGTTTTTATATTCCACTTTACACTCCATCCCCCTCTCCCCCACCCCACACCCCCACCCCCACCCACCTCCCCACCCCCCCAATTTTAACTTATAAGAAAAGATAAAAAGACATGTGACAGGTTGCAATTGGTGGAGTATAAAATGGAATATAAAGAGTAGAGCAATTGATTTTTATTCTACACCTCCTCATATGTGGATGTGGGTTAGACTTTCCCTCAATGAGTGATGCCCAGTACCTGAAATTTTCAACTTTATATGGCAGTAGAAATAGAATGAAGAAAAAAAATATGAACTCAAGACCATAAACAATACATATATGGTAGAATGAAGAAAGAGTTTAAACTCAAAGACCTTCTAGTCTAATACATAATAGACTACCACTTGTCTTAAACCTTAATCAAGCTAATGGAACATGGTGAATTTGTTCACTTTAATCAATATTTTAACAGTGACGAACTGAAGATTCCTAAAGGGAAGAATGTGATTTCTAGAGAAACATGATTTAACATCTAATCGGTGGAAATTGAATGAGATAAGTCTAGTAATTCACACATTACCTTTGACAATTTTCCCATCCGTTTGAAAAATAAGAAAATTAAGAAAAAGCTCATTAGCTCAGAACTAGGATCATCATGAAGATCTAGATGCATACAAAGTCACACATTCACATTCACATTCACATCGCCATCATCATCATGATCGTTCATCTCTTCTCAAACTTGGAGATAATTAAAGAGGATGATGGGGTTTCCAGGTCCTCAATATAGCATTTGACTCTTATATATTTGTGTTCAAACTAAGTATAATGAGAGAAATAAAAGGTGAAACAAGGGTAGGGTGGGATTTGGAGATGCCAGCCCCCCCTGCTAATGGTCCACCAAGCCACACAAAGCTTATAAATCCATTAGAGAGAGAGAGAGAGAGAATGGACAATCTACTACAGAGTTGCAATTCTCACACTTCTATGGGCCCCTAAGCTAAGGTGATGCCACTGAGCAATTTGTGAAAGCCTTATCCATTACCATTTATGCCAACCTTAACAAGGGTGTCATTCCAATGCATCATCACAATGCTAGATGACATGCTTGAGTTTGAGATAGCATAAAACGAATAATGACATGGTGGGGGTAATTATGTGCCACATTGCAGAACTGAAAGTTACAATGCCCAGTGAGATATAGCAGTACATGTAGAACGTACCAAGCAAATCATAATTTCAACGTGACAGACAATAAAGCAGCTTGAGGTTTAAACAATGCCAACTTACCAAGAAAGGGTTTTGTAATTGATAACTTGAGAAAACTTCTTATTATAGTAGTGAGTGAATTCGTACTGTCTGTGCAAATCAAGTGGAAAAATAACAAATTATAGTTAATTTTTGAAAGTGAAATAGACATATTCAGCAAAAAAGAAGAAGCGACATAGACATAGAGAATTGAGGTAATTAGTGTTTGGCCTGCTTGGTATTTTGTGAGTTATACCTAAAAGGTTGTTCGTTTACCGGCGTGTTGGAAGGGATAGAAGGAGAGACATACTATTGGCAAAATTTGCAAGATATATCTATTTGTGTATCATGTGGTGTATAATGTTTTTACAGATAGAGAAACATGAATACTTTAGGAGTGTGAATTGCCCGTGCTAAAATCAAAGTAGTTGATTTTACACACTATGATTGGACACTGACTCCCAAGTTGTTCTTCCTATCCAAATTTGTAGGAGTTCTTCAAATTTTTACTATAGAGATTAGATTAAAAAAAAAAAAAAAAAAAAATCTTTGAGTATTTCTATTGTGTACTTCCTCTATACTATATTTGCGTACTCTCCTAGCTGTTTTTCCTATTAATGAATTACTTGTTGAAAAAATGTCTTCATTCATGTAAATGTAGCAACTTGTATGAAATGATGAGAGCAATCGAAATTTCAACACAAACTCAAACCCTCTGGGTTATATGGACATTTAGTCAGCCCTTACAATGCCAACATCCTTCCATCTTAAGGGCTTTTTCTTCCTCATCGTTTGATAACGGGTTCTGACCTCTACGATCACAAGTCCACCTGCCATCATTACCAGAAGAGAAATCTCTCTCTCTCTCTCATTAACATGCCAACCACAATAAGTAAAATAAAACTAACAATGCAAACCCATCAATATTTATAGGAGCTCGCAACTCCCTCTTCTATCAATTTCCACTCATACACCTCAAACTTCATAATTTTCTACTCCAACAAAATTTTAACCAAAATGTGTACCGGCAACACTGAGAAGAAGATTCCATCTGGTCTAGTCCGTTCTTTTGAAAGAAAGCAAAGATCAAAGCGATCTGGAGTTGAAGTTCACAGGCATACCAGGTGTGTTTCATAGCATAGAATAGAACCCCAGTATCTCTTATGAAACAATTAATCTTTCTCTTTTCAATGTTTTGATGTCTCCCTTCCATTATGATTGTCCATATTTTACATGAACCTAATGTGTGAACTCTTACAGAAGATGTGAAGAAGAGGAGGAGAAGGATTTGGAACTAAAGAACCTGAAGCTATATTTGGAGAACAAAAGTATAATTGAAGAGAATGAAAAGCTGAGGAGAAAGGCTTGTCTTCTTCACCAAGAGAACTTAGCCTTAATGAATGAGTTTCAGAAGAAATTCCCCCATTGGGAACGTTCCTCCTCCACCCTTATTTCTTCTTCACAAACACTGATATCACACGAAAACAAGTGATACACACACTCTCTCTCTCTTTTTGTGTTACCCTTTAGTTGTTTTCGAATTATGTTATTTCCTTATCGGAGAATAAGGATTAATAAATTGCTAGGGATAATTGTTGTTATAAATTCATGATCAAAGATGAAAACCTGTACTTTCTGTGTTATGTTAATGGGTTGCTATAAACAGAATATTGACACAAGTGGTGCGCTCTGATGAATGTCTCTATTTAGACCAAAAAAGGATTTAATATATCCTTTCAAGGCAAAAGTCAGTAGTGTTAAATAATATATTGTTAAAAAAAATTAAAATTAAAAATTGATATTTTTGTTTTGGGAAATTTGGATTATACATTATTTGATTTCCCGTAGTTTTTTAGCCATCGATGTATAGTAAATGAGGAGCATCAAGCATTTTCCCATGCCTGGTTAATACTCAGGTAGCGATGCTTGGTTGAACCTTGAATGCTTTGTTATGTCACCTATGCGGACTTTAGGCCTTTTGGAGAAGATGATATTAATTGGCCCTTGGCTGCTTATAGGGTTGTAAGAACAAACCAAACAATCAAACCTTTTGAAAAGCTACTAGAAATTAAGCAACATGAGTAAAGAGGGTTGAATTTTTTGTGCAATAGAAAGCTACCTACAATGCTGTGGAAGAGTTCATAATTCTGTACGCATTGGAGTAGGTTTCAATTGATGCCATTCAAAGAACAGACAAAACAAAAACCGAGAAGTGTTTATTAAGTAAATTATTACAGCTAGGATTTTCTTTGAACAAGGAAGGTTCACATGTTACGGGACATTAACGAGGCTTCCCTTCTTCTTCTTCTTCTTCCCTTTTTTTTTTTTTTTTTTGGATGGCATTTTCCATTATTAACGAAGGAAGATCAACGTTTAAATTCTATATCTGTTATTTAGAAGAGAAATATTGCTAATGAAAGTCCACATGGTTTTAGTTATAATCCGGAGTTCTTTTCTCACCTCTGTCCTTGAATATTCCCATGGCAAGAGCCCTTGATTGCAATTTTTAAATAGTTCATGTCATAATAAAATAAATAAATAAAAAAATAAAAAAGTATCTTTTGAGATGGCTGACGCCTCTCTCTCACTGCATGTGTGCATCCCGCATGCTGTGAGAACTACATCACAGAGTTCACATTCCTGTAAGTACCAAGGAAATTTCATGCCAATTTAGGCTGATCAGATGCTTTACTTATCAAAACCCCGTTCCCTCCCAAAAAAAGATGCAATACTTATCAGTCAAAGCAGCAATTATCGACATGACAATCATAAAAGTAAACCAGCTTACCCAAAAAACATATATAGTAAAATTTTGAAAGTCTACAGATGCGGCGATTCAATAATGATTAGTTTAGACTTTGAAAATTTTTTTGTGTACATATACATGTTAATCCAACTAGAGAGGCTTAGGTCAATCCACTTGGTTGACAAAACTCACCAGGCACAATAGGGAGAACTTACATGATCATAGATTCAGCTCCAAAAAATGAGAGATTGGCTGAAAATATGCTGGTCCCGTGAGACTCATTCCAACTTTGGAAAAACCTCTTATATACATAATTTTATTTAAGTCAATCTGATCTCATCATGAATGTGGAAGCTTCCAGCATTTCGTGTCCAGTTTCCTGACACACATGCAACACATCCAGAAGAAGACTACTATTACTAGTTCTATAGATTGGTCCTTTTCTCTTAGCACATCTATTTACCAGATAAATGCCCTTGAAGAAGAGTAATATTACCAACCCGGAAGGCAGAACACAGTGAGAGATTTATTATGTGCAGGTAGAGAGAAATCAGAGACTCTTGGAGCTTTTCTCTGATGATTTGTATATGCGGTAGGCAGCAATACACATCGTGGCATTACCTATTACTGTTAGTGCCGCCTGAACAGCCACTAATACCTGCAAATCAAGGAGAACACCTGAGTCATTCTACAAATTCCATCTCATCTCATTCACATCATATTCGAAAAAAAGATGGAGGCACGAATTTTGGAATTAATATATTGGTCCGAGACATCAGGAGTTTGTGATTATGGTCATTGAATGCTTAAATAAAAATATTGCCTGGCATAATGAACTTATTTGACTAAATAGTCAGAGTAACCAAAATGAGAATGGCTCAAGCAGATGCAAAAAACACTAAAAAGAATTTCATTCCTATTTGTGGCATGCATGCCCCATGTGTTAATTCAAAGAGGAAGCATCTTCTGAGTGAGCTTGCAAAATACACAAACACACCAAACTCAAACCCATGTGTAAATTACTTAGGTAGGCTTGGTTATAACATAATTACAAGTGTGGCCATTAAACAAAGTTGGTTATTTCAAAATTACTTTAAGTAGGGTTATCTTCACTTCAGGTACAAGTTGTAAATACCTTGCTGGTGCAACAACTTGTGCCAGAACACGTATACTCGCAATCTATGTAAGTCACTGCAAGTTAGGAATCGGTGATGTAGAAGAGGGAGTGAAATAAACCCACAGAGTGAATCAACATCTATTCTTAAGCTCACAATATATATCCACAAAAGTTTCACATATTTTTCTATCAGGCTGATGTATGTCTAAGAGTTCAATTCCTTTTTATCAATCATCAGAAACTAAATATTGCATAACACTAATTCAACAGTAATAATATGTTCCACAGTTTCAATTATACCCTTTTGTACCTAATAATTGTCAAATTACGTGACCCTTTCTTACCTCAAGAGACTCAGAATTATAAAAGAAATGCCAAGTGCATGCACAAAATGCTCCACCAAGAAGGGGTACCTGAATCAATCAATTGTCAATCATATAACTAATGAATCTATAAAAGAAACAAGTGTGAGTTAAAATTTGGAAAAAGAAGAAAAACGTGCTTGATGATAATAAAACACAAAGCATGTTTCATAAGGATAAAGGAGTCACACAGATCAAATCCCTACATTTGATTAGTTATGCTAAAATTGGGCCAATTTGGATGTCCCCTGAGTAAAATCATCCCAACTGTGATATGCATATGAATTGGAATCCATCTGCTTTGTTCCTCACAGAAACTATTCTAAGTTTAATTCTACTCATGTTTAGATTAAGACATTGTTGAGTTGAGCTGAGTACCATATCTTCAGCAACAGCAAAAATAACAACAAAACACTCAATGTTATATCCTTCATGACACTAAAATATTAGCATGGCCTTTCATTAAACGCCATCAATATATGTTTGGAATATAAACTGATTGAAAAAAGCACATCATAGATATTATCATCACAATGTCAAACTTCATCAAAGACAAATTGTTCATACAACGAATACAAAATCACTTAATGTCTATGATAATCTAAGTAACTACTAAGAATTTGCAAGAATCGGAAGAAAAAACTCACCATACCCCAGGAGAGTCCTTTCCAAGACTCATACTCAGATTGCTCCCCATATTGCCACACCAAAGCCATTGCTGTAATCCTTTAAACAAACAAAAAAAAAAGTCTACCATCAGTGAATCTCATCCAAATAAAACACAATTTTCCCAACAACAACCAACCCATAGTCCCAAAATTTTGGGGTCAACTAGAAGTCCTCAACAGACTTATAAGGGTCAGCCACATGTATTATTTTCTTCCATTCTATTTCTATCGTATTTAAAGTCACATTTAATATACTGTATTTTCTTTTTCTTAGCAAGAAAACTTGAAGTAACTTAAAGATAGCTCTTGAATTCAATATCTTAAAATATCAGAATTTTCATATCAAAATTCCCTCCTACAAAAGCCTAAATAGAACTACTTCAGTATCTTAAAATATCAAAATTTTCATTACAAAGGTCTCTCAAACAAAAGCCTAATAGAACTATTTGACTCAGTTAACTCACATTTAATTCATCTTTAGAAATGAGACCACAAAAAACACAAACCTCAATACATTGACATGGACTTTCTTTTTCTTTTCGATCATTTTCTGACCAACCAAGTTCATAGAAATCAAACTTAAGACAAAATCTACAGAATTAAAAGCATCAACACCCAATAATAAAGAGTACCATTCAACCACACTGGACACGTGTATAGCCCAGGTGGGCAAGGACAGAGCATTGGTGGGCTCACTGAGTTGCAGAGAAGTAGAACCCAGCAGCAGCAAGGACGGTAACTCCGCAGCTGAGGTGGGTCCCACCAGGGTCAAGGTCAAACCAGCTCCTAACAGAGCAGCAGCCATGGTGGTCTTCGGGTTCTGGATGGTACCGTGATTGATGGAATTCCGGGTACGGGTCTGAACTTGGGTTTGGGTCTTTGAATGTGGGGTAGAAGAAGAAACTTGTCTTGTGGGTCTGTGAGGAAAGCTGAGTTTTGGAGGGTAGAATAAGGTGGTGATAGCCATAACTGAGTTTTGAGGATTTATCAGTGACAGTCGCAGACTGTGGTAGTTGGGTCTGTAACTGTAACTGTAACTGTAGTCCGATGCTATGAAGAAAGGGTCGTAGACGGGGTAGATTGGTAAATTACTTTAGGATAAGACCCAAGTTTTTTTTTTTTTTTTTTTTTTTTTTCAATTTACAAAGACCTCCCAAAAATTTATTTGAACTAAGATAAAATACAAAATTCCACCGTTGAGGCTTGGCTTAATATAAGCTACTGTCAAGATTTTGAAAATATCAAATTTAATCCATTTGGAGGTTTCTTGCTTGTTCAAGTCCTGTACTTTGTTTCAGCATCTTGTCTTGACTACAAACGTCTCGTAATGACTACATAATGACAGTGATATGCATAAAAGAGTGTCTGGGTAGTAAATAATAGATAAGTAAAAGCGAGGGATGGAGATGAAAGAACGAAAAACGGGGGAATTTTGAACAAAGTTAACTAGTTAAGTGACCTTCATGCTAGAGAGTCCATTGGATATTTTTGAAAAACGGGGGAATTTTGTGTTGTTTTGTTTTTTTGTTTTTGTTTTTGTTTTTTCTCATGCGGAAACATTAGCCATATGAAAAGAAAAGAATGAATTGGAGAGAATAAGAAAACTTAGCACAGTATTAATCGTTATTGGTCAACATGTGTGTAGACACTCGATTTTGTACTAATGATTTAATTAAGGAGAATGACTAAAGTGACTAGCCAAGTACCCCAAAAATCATGATTGCATTACATGCATTAATTCATTCATTGCATATCATGAAAATAATCTTAGGATTTTAATAGTCGTGACGGTATGTCCAGTTTCCAAATCGAACCGTCAGATTGAAAGATATCACATTATCAAGTTTGCACGGTCAACATGCATTGTGTCTAGGTAGAGTCGACCACGCATAAGTAATTTAAATTAATTCTGATTGGTTAAAAAATTAAAATTAATTAAATAATTTTGTGATTGGTTAATAAATTGTGTTTAAAATAGGATTGCTTGCATAGGAATAAACGGGATAATTGGATAACAATAGAATTGTGGATAATCTAAACTTTATCAAGATTTATTTTAGAGTATTTATCTACAAGATAATTGTTGCTAAAGAGACCTGAATTATCCAAAAAAGAGGTAAAAATCTTAGAATACAGATTGAAAACATGTCTAAGTGCAAGGCCCAACTCAAGAAAACCTAAAAAGGGAGTCCAAAACGCACTTGAGCACGAAAGTGTGTTTGGTGTCCAAAAGTACCATTCGACACTTTTGGAGTGCCGATCAGCACTTTCAAAGTGCTGAATGGCACTCTTTTCGGCTTTGGCCCAACTCTCTTCGAGTGCCAATAAAACACATCATTTTCGACTTTTTCACAAAAAGACGTGTCCCGATTTGCATTCTACTCATTGTTGCTTATTTTTTAAGTATTCTAGAAACTGGATCTCAAAATTCAGCACATTCCTTTTACGCTCTAGGAGAGACACCTTTTCACACTCTCAAATTTCTCACCCCCTTTCTGGTATTCTCTCTTAAACTAGGGTTTTAGGTTTCAAAGATAATTGCATAAATTTCATTGAACCCTAAAACATCCTCTCAAGAAGAAGAAGTCCTCCATGCAAGAGGTTTCAATTACCCTTTTCTTTTCTTTATGCTTTTCTTGTAGTAAAGATGCATGTTTGTATATATTTTTTTAGTTTAGTTATCCATAACATGAATTGTTAATTTATATTGTTAAGCGTGTTCTTGATTCTTTTATTATGGTTATGATCTCTTCCTTGATTTCAAAGATCTGCATATAATCAATTCTTTTTCTCAAATAAAAAACGGATCTGCATTTTCCCTAGAGGTAGATCTGAATTTTTCTTAAAATAAAAATGGATATGCATCTTCCTTAAATGTAGATCTGAATTTTTCTTAAAATAAAAATGGATCTACATCTAAGAAAGATGCAGATCTGAATTTTTCTTAAAATAAAAATGGATATGCATCTTCCTTAGATGTAGATTTGAATTTTCTTAAAATAAAAATAGATATGTATCTTCCTAATATGCATATCTAAATTTTTCTTAAATTAAAAAGTAATTTGCATCTTCCTTAGATATAGATCATATTTATTTTTTTTTTAAATGGCAAATTTTGAAGTAAAGAAAAAGATCATGAGCGGTTGTGTTTGTTTTATTCAATATATGTAGCATAAATTTACTTCATGAATGAAATCCTCTTCTCAAGCAATCTATTTCATACTTTTTGAACATATAAAACAGATCTGATTTTTTTGTCATCAAAAAATCATTTTCTTTAAGTTCTTAAAAACAAATCTGATCTTTTATAAACTAAAAACCATTTTTTTTTTAGTTGTCAAAAAATAGATCTGCCATTTTTTTAAAAAAAAAAAACCAAAAGACTTTGTTTTATTAAAAAAAAAAAACAAATTTGAATTTTCTCTCTAAAAACCACCTTCTTTTTACACAACAAAAACAGATCTATTTTTTTTTTTTTTTTTTATAAACCAAATTCAAATTTTTTTTTTCACTCACAACAACAGATTTGAATTTTTTAACAAAGGAGAAGATACGTTCATAAAAATTTTTTGTGATGTAGTTTATTTTACATGTGCAATATACCATTCATCTCATGCATAAAAAAGGGGTACATTGGTCATAAGAGTCTAGAAAACCAGACTCTGTTTGGGTGGAATGGATGCCTAACACCTTCCCATTCCATAACCTAGCCTTCGAATTTAGTTTCTTTGGATAGGTAGACCTATATCTTATCTTTGCTTTTATTTTGGGTAGATTGTAACTAGGACAAAAAGGCATGTACTTATTTGGTAGTTTGTAACTAGGACCCAAAGCCATGCAATTTTCAAATTTTCAAACATGTATTTATTTAATCAATGAAAGGAAACAATTCAATTATGTATTTTTTTTATATTTTTTTGTATAAAAATAAGTAGCGACTCAACACCACTTACCCAAAAAGAGAGGTTCCCTTAAAAGCACTCAAAAATCTCTCTCTCTTTTTTTTAGAGTCACTTTTTTGGTCTCTCATAGTGGCAATTCCGCTGGGGATGTCAAAGGCTAAGTTTCTTGTTAGACTTAAGTGACCAACTATGTATCCTTGTTTTTTACGTAGTCTTGCATGATTTTGTTGTTTGTTTGTTTATTTATGTTTGTTGAGATGTTGTATGATATTTTCTTGTTGTTTGTATTGTTTGTTAAAAGCTTTCCCTAACTGTCATAGTGTGTGCCATCCAAACAATATGTATGCACCCTTTTCAACAACTTATGGTGGTAGTAACCATGGATCATCGATCTTCATTAGATTCGGGTACCTAGTGGTGAACTCATCAACTTATAGCCTAAAGTCACTAGATCATTTCTTGTTGACTGTAAAGGACAAACCATGCCATTTGGATTAACGCAATGTTCATTACATTACAAGTTGGGAGGTGTAACGTCCTAGCTATGGGAAACAATAAAACAACAAACCCACCCTACAACGTAATAACCTAGAACCTACCCTTGGCCGGTCCCGGTTAAAATTGCATTGCATTTTGTGTGTATTTGTTTGGTTAATTGATTGATGTGGATGGGGACTTAACTTTGATTAACCCGACCAAGCCTGTCATTAGGGGAGAATTTGGTCAAGATCTAAAGGAAGGTTGCAAAGAGAACCTAAGCCCAACACTCAAGCCAGTTGCTCCAATTCCAAGCCTGTCACTCCCATTACGGTACTGAAGCCCGTAAGCTTAAAAGAAACTCCGCTGCTGCAACATCACAACCCCATCTTCTACTTACAAGACAGTTTAAGCCACAAGAAGTCTGAAGCTCCTAGCACTATGGTAGAAGAGGGAGAACACCCAAACACTAAGGAACCTATGAACACTCAAGAGCTACTTAACACCATGGTAGCTAGTTAAATCCAGCTAAGGGAGGACATGAACCGTATGATGCAATAGTTTCAGAACCTAAAGAGTAATTAAGAGGAGAACAAGGATGATCATGATCCACCAGCCATGGAGAGTGAGAAGAAGATCAATGAGAGAATGAACAAAATGGAGGAGATGATTAGAAGGGCTCGTAAGATGGAAGACCTTATGGACTACGATTCCCTCTCACTTTTCCTTGATGTGAGACTGCCTCCCAAGTTCAAGATGCCAACCTTGAACAAGTTTGTCAGGACTGGTTGCCCAAAGTCCCATCTGAAGATGTACATGAGGGCTATGCAGCCCCTAAGTGCAATCGAAGAAGTACTTGCTCAGATGTTCAAAAACACATTGACCAGAGCCGTTCTTAAGTGGTTCCTCAACCTAGATGATGCTAGGGCAAGAAGTTAGGAAGACATCTACCGTGAGTTTCACAAGCAATACAAGTACTATAGAAGTGGACATAACAAGGAGAGATCTCGAGACCACTAAGCAAGAGCCAAAAGAATCCTTCTTTACTTTCATCATCAAGTGGAGAGCCAAGGCAGCACAGATGATGAATAGGCCAAGTGAGGAGGAACAGTTAGCTATGGTTGTAAAGAATTTATTACCTGTATGCCATAAGTACTTGTTTGCACAATACTTTCCTAATTTTAAAGCTTTGATTGCTATTGGAACCCAAATTGAGGATGCATAAACAATTGCACTATAAAGAATGATGACCCACCAAGGTTTGAAAAGAATGTAGGATCTAATTCTAAGGCTGCAGAAATTTCTAATATACATAAAAATGATCCTTATCAACTGATTGCACTTATTGCACCTGTGCAAGTACCACAAGGACCTAGACCTAGGAAGGAGTTTCATGAGTTGTATATGCCTATAAGCTAAGTGTTTGACAAGCTAAAAGCAAAAGGGTTACTGAAACCCTTAGCACCAAGACCAATTCCAAACCCCTTGCCCTTAAGGTTTGATGCGAATAAGAGATGTGCTTACCACTAAGGCCCTAGCCATGATATTGACAATTGTTTTGACCTTCATTATGCTTAGGACCTAATAGAAAACAAGGTGGTTATGCTGCCTACAAGGACTAGCATCACTAATAATCCCTTACCCAATCACAATTTTGGGAAAAGACCAAGGATTAATTGCTTGATGACCAAAGAGGAAAGTAAGGAAGACCAATCTGAACTAATCTATGATGTACTCGAATACTTTATGATAACATGGGAAGAATTAATGGATAGGACATTGTGAGAGTGCTTTTTTCTTTAGCACACAGGCCCAAGGATCCTGGGCCAAATAGTTGTGTTTTGGTGGACTGGGCTTGGTTCACCGCAGCTAAATGGAGGCTGATTACGAACCAAGTTGTGCGCAAGTCACATAAATCTCCTCAAGGCAAAAATGTGATTCCTCCCCGGGCGTACTGTCGTGGGATCCCGGGACGTACTGTCGTGGGATCCCGAGGCGTATTAGGCCTGTAAGAACCCAGAATCTCTGGTTCTCTGCACTATACAATCTTTCTCCATGCTTGTTATGCAATGGAGTTTTGTCCTTTCCTTTTACCTCTATAGGTCCTACACAAGAACAACTATACAATGCACATATCTTCAAATAATTGTTAGTTTCTTAGATTAGGATATATATATATATATATATGTATTAATACGTATACATATATGTAAATGAATTTCATAAGGATGATTCAGCCACAAGGATCCTGGCCCCAATTCTCACAGACTTATGCTTTTGCACAAGACTTGTGGGATTTGGAACTCAAGTCTGAGTGGCTTTGCTTGGGCAGGGACTCAGCTTTACAAGCAAGAATATATATGTATTGAGCAGCAAGAAGCAGTAAAGAAATATGCAAAGTAATTGTTAGAAATTCTCAAATCAATATGAGATATTTCATTATTTTTCTTGATTGTGGATTACAAGTGTGCTCACTAAAACGTGATACAAGGTTCAAATAAGCTCAAAAATTACAGACTTTGATGGCTATTCAAGCCTCTAAGACTTGCAAAGTTTGAATCCTTTTGAATCCAAGTATGTGCTATAGTGGCTGTTTCTGGGATACCGGGAGACATTCCTCTGTTTTTCTTAAATTTTACAGAGTTCTAATGACTCTGTTTTGATATTCTTCCTACTGAAAATCTTCTTCCCTCAACATGGGTTTTCTCTTCCTTTTATAGTGTGTTTTCTAGGGCTCCATGGTACTAGTGATTTCTCTCTTTTGCCCCTCAGAGCTCGTGCTGTGTCATTTTCTTAGGAGCTGGTCTCTTCCCTTTTTTCTCATGGTTTTCATCTTTTAATACTGTTTCTCTAAAAGTCACTTGCTGACTTTCCATTCCGGGGCGTCCTAGCCTTCAATCTCTCTTCCTTCAAGATTTCTCACTTTCCAGACTCAGCTGCGGTTGTATTTCCTTGTTGTCATTATTCCCAAATAGTTGGAATCTTTTACTGCTGGGTTGAAAGTTCTCTTCCAATTGCTTCTACGTATGATTTTCTCATTCTTGGTTCCTTGTGGTACAACTCCTTTGTTCATGAATGTTTGCTTTATACTTTCTGATTCTTTGCTGCACCACTGGGTACTTGAGAAGGACATCTCTGTTCTTCCTTTCTTGTATTTCGTGGTACCTCTCTTGAGCTGTTTCAATCCCACAGTAACTGTGCTGCATTACCTGAGGATCCCGGGCCTTTGGCAGCCTCTGGGTATCCCGGCCCAGTTCTTTCACTGGATTTTGCTGGACTTTTTGATGACCTTTTTGCTGTAAATCTGAACATAAATTGGGCCTTAATGTTGATTCTTCTTGCTGCTTGAATTAAGCCTTCTTTATTTTTCATGGAATTGGCTTTTTGTGAAATTTTGGCCTTCAACATTAGCCCCCCGAGCTCGTGGGTTACCTGTAGCCCACGCGCGAGAAAATAAATTGTTTTTGGACACTTTTCTGGTTTGTAGAATTAATGTGTAGATCAAATAATTCTTGAGGGAAACTCCAAAGGAATTGCTACACTTCCTTCATGGGATGTACTAACATGTTGCGAAAGGTTAGAATTCACCTTCATATTAGTATTAGGCTGTAGATTGGTATTCAATAAATCAACTTTGTCAAACTATCAATAATATATGCAGATATATATGTATAACCAAATTATATTGGTATCGCATTTGATACTAAGAGTATATTTCTAGCATTAACGTTTTTTGCTAGCAATTCTAGGATATGCCTTTTTTTGAAAGTAGCATACAAAAATCATGTTGAATGCATATTAAATCTTAATATAAGATAGCACAGCTTTGTCAACAAGATTTTGTTTGTTTTACAAAATAGGTTGAATGAGGGGATCCCCCATGAACTTTGCCAAAGATATTCTATGCATTGTAGTACATGCTTGCTATGGCTAAGGTGAATAACACCAAGATGTTTGCCCCATGAGATTTTTAGTCCATGAATAGTGACTTACCAATGGGACCATGATATCATAAATCATTGAATCATAAAAAAATACTGATTTAAAGTCTAATCAAGGTTAGCTATTCTTCTTAAAATGTATTAAGAGATAGAAACTTCCCTGAGGACATGACTTAGAAGGCTTAGGAACATCTCCACGCCTTGCTTTAGCTAAAGACCTTGCTCTTCTGGTGGATGCTCTTGATCTTTGCCTCATTCTTTTTCCAAATTGTGAGAGATTATATAATATTTCAGGTTGTAGCAGATTATTCACATACCATGCCACCAATTATATTTTTGTTTGAATTGCTATATTCCATATAGTTCATAAGCCAAAGAAAATAACAGTGGCTGAACTTATGTACAGTAAGGTTCGCACTAGACTTCTTAATTTTCATCAAGTAAAAGATATATCTAAGGAAAATTTATAATCTTGTTTTAGCCCCCAGTGTATGCATTGGAAAAGCCAATTGCCAAATAAGATATGGCAATAAAAATTACTTCATGTATATGAAACCATGTGAGGATCTCAACCACACAAGAATTCCAAATTTGATTTTTGATAATTGGTCAAGTAAGAAGACCAAAATTTTTAGAATTTTCGTTTTAATCTATATGGATAAAATATTAGTGCATGGGTGATACCTCTTGCACAACATTTTGCAATGTTTTGATATATTCAAACATGGTAGTAATGAGTGGGCTTACCAAAAGGGTACCTTTCTTTTGTTAAGTCGAAATACCTCCAAGCCTTTGGTGAGTTTGCACCTTGAAGGAGGAGGGAAATGTCGCTAGCTGGTTTGCAATGTCATTGACTAATCTCTTTGTATAGAAACTTGCAAAAGTATCCATGCTTGTGTGGCTTCGAGTGATGTACTCTTAGATTTTTTTTTTTTTTTTTTTAAGTTACGCCTTCCTTGCTTCCTTAGGCTCCCTTGAACCAATTCCTTTCAAGGAGGTCAATCTTGTGCACTTTACACACCCACTTTTGGGTTTTCATACCCACTCGAGGCTCTTTCTCTTTGTACCCCTCGTTGGGCCTTGCTTACAATTTGCATCCTTTGCTAGGATGTGCTACGGCTTGTACCTATTGCTGGTACGTGTTACAGTTTGTACCCATTGCTGGTACATGCTAAAGTTGTAGCCATGACTGGGATATGCTTACAATCTGCACTTTTACCTATTGCTGGTACGTGCTACAGCTTGTACCCATAAACTTTTGCTTTTGACCATTTTCTTGGTCGTAGTTGGAAACTTTTGCTCTTGGCCAATGTATTTAGAAAAATGGTTATAGGCCAAGTTTTGGACCAGGTACATGGAAAGTTTGCTCTTACCAAGTCCTAGGCCATGTCATTTGGAAAAAATCTGTTTTGGTCAAGTCCTGGGCTAGGTACATGGAAAATTTTCCCTTTCCCAAGTCCTAGGCCATGCCACTTGGAAATTTTTTTTTTTTTTTTGATCAAGTCCTGGGATAGGTACATGGAAAATTTGCCCTTTCCCAAGTTCTAGGCCATGCCACTTGGAAAAATCTGTTTTGGTCAAGTCTTGGGCTAGGTACATGGAAAATTTTCCCTTTCCCAAGTCCTAGGCCATGTCACTTGGACAATTTCTTTTTTTGATCAATTCCTGAGCTAGGTACATGGAAAATTTGCCCTTTCCCAAGTCCTAGACCATGCTACTTGGAAAATTTCTGTTTTGATCAAGTCTTGGGCTAGGTACATGGAAAATTTGCCTTTTCCCAAGTCCTAGGCCATGTCACTTGGAAAATTTCTGTTTTGCTCAAGTCCTGGGCTGGGTACATGGAAAATTTGCCTTTTCCCAAGTCCTAGGCCATGCCACTTGGAAAATTTCTTTTTTTTGATCAAGTCTTGGGCTAGGTACATGGAAAATTTGCCTTTTCCCAAGTCCTAGGCCATGCCACTTGGAAAATTTGTGCTTTGCTCAAGTTCTGGGCTAGGTACATGGAAAATTTGCCTTTTCCCAAGTCCTAGGCCATGCCACTTGGAAAATTTCTGTTTTGCTCAAGTCCTGGGATAGGTACATGGAAAATTTTCCTTTTCCCAAGTCCTAGGCCATGCCACTTGGAAAATTTGTTCATGACCATTGAATTGTTTCAATCTTCAGAAAAAAGCTCCTTCATAGCCCTTCATTTTCGAGTGGGCTTACTGAACTGATTTCTTTTCTTTTCTTTAAAGGGATGAGGATTTGTTTTCTTCTCCGAGGATTTTCTAAAATATCCTTTCTTGGCTGTGAACAAATTCTTTATGGAAAGAATCTTCTTTTATAAGTCATCTAAGGTTGCTCTCAATGGTAGACTGATGGCCAGGAGCTCCACCAAGATGATTCTGTCATGGTGTTTTCTTCAAGTGGGGGATCTTCGTACGGGGATCCTGGAAGAGGATGACTTCCTCTAGGCATGCTCGTTGAAGGCTTTCTTCACAAACCTCATAGTCTGTTTCTTTACAAGGATCTCTACCGCTACTACTTTTTTAGAGATCTTCTCACTTAATAGGTATTTCTCTTCTTCGGGGAACTGGGTCAGTGAGTTTGTTACAGCTTGGCTCTTGATAGCTCTGGGGGTCCTTCAGACCTATGTTGTATTGGGAAATTAATATTAACCACCTGGCTATTCTTCCAGATTGTAAGGGCTGATTGAGGAGGGTTTTTATTGGATGAGAGCTTGTCACCAATAGGATTTGGTGGGATGAAAAGTAATGATTCAGTTGTTGAGATGCATAACTGCCATACACGCCCTTTCTATGTTGGGATACCTCATTTCAGTGTTCTTCAATGCTTTGTATGCTTGGGATCAAGATCCCAGGTACAACAATAGTGATTTTGCCATGGATAGTACTCATATGGTAGGCAAATGACTCATGATCTGTTGAAGTTTTATGAAAGACATTTGGTTGCTCAACTCCCCATATGAAAACATTCCCCTTTTTCAACAGTTTGGATAGTCCACTAATGACCAAGGTTGGTCTTGGTGTGAACTTCCTAATGTAACAAACTCTTTCTAAGAAGCTCTTGAGTTTCCTGACCGTGGTATGCCTCTTCATGGTTGATATTGTTGTTGCCTTAGTTGGATCTATGAGGAGATCGATGTTAGGCAAAGGAAATTTATCCTTTGGACGTGCCTTATTTAATTTGAAGGAGTTCACGCCAATAAATCTTCATATTTTTTCAATAGCTCCACCAATTGCTCTTTTTTCTGTACTGACTGCTGATTAGGATGGGCCCTGGGTTCCTTGCGTCAGCCCCCAAGTTCACCTCTTCTAGTTTTTCCTTTGGTAGGATTTATGTCTTCCTTTCCATATTTGTAAGTTTCTCCAGGATCTTCGTAAACAGTATATTAGCCTTCCTCCTTCTTTCTTTTTCTGTCCAAGGGATCCCTCAAACCATGGGCATTGCTTCCTTCTTCTAGGATGGGAACCCCTCGGGATTCTAGAGATGGGAAATTCTAACTCATCGTATCCCCAGGTTCCTCCAGGATCTCTTCTTGGGCTATCATGTAAGATGGTGGTCCGAGATCCTCTTGTAGGCTACATTCAGGTCCCGCGTGCCTTCATAAGCAATATTCTGCTTTCCCTCCAGGTTTCTTCTTCTTCTGCGATAGGAGCCCCCGGGATCCCAGATATGGGAGCCCCCCGAGATCCTAACAATGAGATATTCTTCAGCTAGAGCCGATTCATCATAAAGTATATTTTCCACAAAGTTTATTATGTGCTGGATGAAAGGACTAAGATTGGCAGCGACTTTTATGGGCTTCCCATTCAATCCCTCTTTCACGTGCTAATGGTACATTGAGAGGATCAGACAATACTTGTGATGTTGTGGTTGGCCTTTAGAGCTAGTTGTAGGTGTTCTTCAGTGGTCTCTGTATCTCCTCCAAATCTTGTTATTTCCATGGGTGAGCCCAATCATTGATCTGCAAGAGATGATAGATGCACTGTATAGTTGTTGAGTTTTCAATAATGTTGATTTTGCTGCTGACTTGCAATATAGTGTTTCTATTGATTTTCTTCAAAATATATTTAAGGTCCACTGCATAATAGGCTTTAGCCCCCAAGACATGAGGTGGTTGTTGAATCATGCTTGATCCACCTTCTCTTGATGCTATTATGGAACTTCTATCCATTTTCCGAATGCCTCCATTTTTTTTTTCACAACCATTTTACTTTGCTGGATTCGTGGAAATACTTTGCCTTTGCTGGAACTAACGATCTTTTAGGCTTTGCTGAAATTGAGGGTGTACTTAGCCTTGCTGGAATTCAGGATCTCCTCAACTTTGTTGGGATCAAGGATTTCCCAGGCTTTACTTTCCTGGAGTTAAGGATCTCTTAGACTTTGCTGGAATTAAGGATGTACTCAGCCTTGCTGGAATAAAGGATCTCCTCAGCTTTGTTGGAACCAAGGATTTCTTAGGCTTTGTTGGGATCAAGGATCTCCCAGGCTTTGCTTTCCTGGAGTCAAGGATCTCTTAGACTTTGCTGGTATTAAGAATGTACTCAGCCTTGCTAGAATAAAGGATCTCCTCAGCTTTGTTGGAATCAAGGATCTCCCAAGCTTTGCTTTCATGGAGTCAAGGATCTCCTAGACTTTGCTGGAATTAAGGATGTGCTCAGCCTTGTTGGAATAAAGGATCTCCTCAGCTTTGTTGGGATCAAGGATCTCCCTGGCTTTGCTTTCCTGGAGTCAAGGATCTCCTAGACTTTGCTAGAATTAAGGATGTACTCAGCCTTGCTGGAATAAAGGATCTCCTCAGATTTGTTGGAACCAAGAATTTCTTAGGCTTTGCTGGGATCAAGGATCTCCCAGGCTTTGCTTTCCTGGAGTCAAGGATCTCTTAGACTTTGCTGGAATTAAGAATGTACTCAGCCTTGCTGGAATAAAGGATCTCCTCAACTTTGTTGGGATCAAGGATCTCCTAGGCTTTGCTTTCCTGGAGTCAATGATCTCCTAGACTTTGCTGGAATTAAGGATGTGCTCAGCCTTGCTGGAATAAAGGATCTCCTCAGTTTTGTTGGGATCAAGGATCTCCCTGGCTTTGCTTTCCTGGAGTCAAGGAACTTGTCCATTTTGTTAACCTGCGCCATATGATATTATTATCAAGTTGCTGCAAAATTATTTAGACCCACAACGTGAGGAAATTGCTTTGCTATGTAATTTACATTTCATCAAATCTCTTTGATTCACTTATTTCTCTTTCTTCTTTTTCTTTTTAAACAAATGAAACAATATCATGAATTTTTTTTTTTTTTTTAAAGAAAGAATACATTAGCCCCCAAATGTGGGGCCATTTCTCTATTATGTAGCTCATAGAATCTTCATTTCATCAATATATTTCATTTGTTCACTTCTCTATTTTTCTTTAAAGCAATGAGATAAAATTATGATTGTTTAAATATTACTACATGAACCCTGTTTTTCTTTTAAAAAGCAGGGCAACGATCCATTATGTTCAAACTGTAAAGCAGAGAAAATAATAATAACGCATAAAACTTATCTTGTGTTGGGAAATTCCCCAAAATTCTATATAAAGTCCCTCGGTAGAACATTTGTTGGAGGAACCCGCATTTTTGGGATCTTGATGTTGAATGCACTAAGAGGAACTTTCCTTCCTCTAGGTGTTTCCTAGCTTTGGAGCCGTGCTTGCGAAGGGACTACTTTTTCCCTCTCCTTTTTCCCAGTCCCCAGTGGAGTCGCCAAAATGTGAGAGTGCTTTTTTCTTTAGCACACAGGCCCAAGGATCCTGGGCCAAATAGTTGTGTTTTGGTGGACTGGGCTTGGTTCACCGCAGCTAAATGGGGGCTGATTACGAACCAAGTTGTGCGCAAGTCACATAAATCTCCTCAAGGCAAAAATGCGATTTCTCCCCGGGCGTACTGTCGTGGGATCCCGGGACGTACTGTCGTGGGATCCCGGGGCGTATTAGGCCTGTAAGAACCCAGAATGTCTGGTTCTCTACACTATACAATCTTTCTCCATGCTTGTTATGCAATGGAGTTTTGTCCTTTCCTTTTACCTCTATAGGTCCTACATAAGAACAACTATACAATGCACATATCTTCAAATAATTGTTAGTTTCTTAGATAAGGATATATATATATATATATATATATATATATATGTATTAATACGTATACATATATGTAAATGAATTTCATAAGGATGATTCAGCCACGAGGATCCTGGCCCCAATTCTCACAGACTTATGCTTTTGCACAAGACTTGTGGGATTTGGAACTCAAGTCTGAGTGGCTTTGCTTGGGCAGGGACTCAGCTTTACAAGCAAGAATATATATGTATTGAGCAGCAAGAAGCAGTAAAGAAATATGCAAAGTAATTGTTAGAAATTCTCAAATCAATATGAGATATTTCATTATTTTTCTTGATTGTGGATTACAAGTGTGCTCACTAAGACGTGATACAAGGTTCAAATAAGCTCAAAAATTACAGACTTTGATGGCTATTCAAGCCTCTAAGACTTGCAAAGTTTGAATCCTTTTGAATCCAAGTATGTGCTATAGTGGCTGTTTCTGGGATACCGGGAGACATTCCTCTGTTTTTCTTAAATTTTACAGAGTTCTAATGACTCTGTTTTGATATTCTTCCTACTGAAAATCCTCTTCTCTCAACATGGGTTTTCTCTTCCTTTTATAGTGTGTTTTCTAGGGCTCCATGGTACTAGTGATTTCTCTCTTTTGCCCCTCAGAGCTCGTGCTGTGTCATTTTCTTAGGAGCTGGTCTCTTCCCTTTTTTCTCATGGTTTTCATCTTTTAATACTGTTTCTCTAAAAGTCACTTGCTGACTTTCCATTCCGGGGCGTCCTAGCCTTCAATCTCTCTTCCTTCAAGATTTCTCACTTTCCAGACTCAGCTGCGGTTGTATTTCCTTGTTGTCATTATTCCCAAATAGTTGGAATCTTTTACTGCTGGGTTGAAAGTTCTCTTCCAATTGCTTCTACGTATGATTTTCTCATTCTTGGTTCCTTGTGGTACAACTCCTTTGTTCATGAATGTTTGCTTTATACTTTCTGATTCTTTGCTGCACCACTGGGTACTTGAGAAGGACATCTCTGTTCTTCCTTTCTTGTATTTCGTGGTACTCTTGAGCTGTTTCAATCCCACAGTAACTGTGCTGCATTACCTGAGGATCCCGGGCCTCTGGCAGCCTCTGGGTATCCCGGCCCAGTTCTTTCATTGGATTTTGCTGGACTTTTTGATGACCTTTTTGCTGTAAATCTAAACATAAATTGGCCTTAATGTTGATTCTTCTTGCTGCTTGAATTGGGCCTTCTTTATTTTTCATGGAATTGGCTTTTTGTGAAATTTTGGCCTTCAACAGACATCTACCACCACCACAGGATATGATATATGGAATGAAGAAATATCAGAACCCAAGAATAACCAAACACTCACAAATGGGGGGAGACACTTCAAACCCCAATCAAGCTATGCAAAACCCACAAACGGGGGGAGACACTTCAAACCCCAAGTAAATAGCCAAACACCCATAAATGGGGGGAGACACTTCAAACCCCAAGATGTCGATCTTAATGAACCGACAAAAATTGCCCACATCATAAAGGGGGAGACACTTCAAACCTCTACATTTGGATACAGACAATCCGATAGAAGCCTTGAATAAATCCACCTAACAAACACCTGCCGAGGAAGATGAGGTCCTCAAGCAACTACAGAAGACATAAGCCAACATATCCTTATGGGGTTTACTCAAGGCCTCATACAAACATGGTTAAAACCTAGTAGACCTTCTCAACCAAATCCACATCCCTACAATCACAACTTCCCAAGATCTGAATGCTATGATTGGGTCCATAAATAGGGAACTCATTACTTCCTATTCTGAACAAGATCTAACCAAGAAAGGGAAGCACCACAATGACCTGTTGCATATCACTGTAGATGCCAAAGGGAAAAGGATACTAATGGTCTTGATTAATGATGGAAGTGCTTTGAATGTGTGTCCTTTAAAGACTACAAGTTGCTTGGGTCTAAGCATTGAAGACTTTGTGCCTACCGATTAGCATGTAAGGGCATACGACAACAGTAGAAAAGAGGTTTTACGAACCATAACATTAGAACTCACTATAGGACCAATTTTCAAAAAGGTGGAGTTTCAAGTCCTTAACATAGCCTCATGCTTCAATATGCTCCTTGGGCGACCATGGATCCAAGACACAGAGGTTGTACCTTCCTCTCTATACCAAAAGTTCGGTTTCCACATTAAGGAGCTATTATGACCATATATGGTGATACTTTGACAGTGCCTAAGCCTATTTTCGGTATAGATTCTAAGAAAGAGCCATTGACCTTGGATGGCTTTGAGATTGAAAGGCCTAGCTTTGAAAGGAGAGAAGAAGAGGTGGAGAAGATCCCGATGGACTTTGCTCCCTACTGTAACAACAATGTGGTATCAAAGATGAGGAGAATGAACTACCTTCCGGGGATGAACTTAGGGAGAAATGTGAAGAAGCCTACTGTTCAGGTCCCGATAATTCCTACTACCACACCACCTTTTGGGCTAGGCTATAAGCCCATTGATGATGATTTGTTAGAGATGGAAGTGAGAAAGATGGCTTGAGCCAATAAAAGGACTCTCTTGTCCTCTAGAACCTCTGAAGCCCTATACTTCTATGTTGAATGGGAAATTTGTAAAAGCTAGAGAAGGTCAACACTATTGGGGATTCCCTGAACCGAGATTTGATCCTGTGACAAGGACAATGGTGCCTGGGTTTGAAATACTACTTGATTGCAACAACAAGGTTCCAAGATTGAAGAAGATACAACTTGGGTCCCTACTGATTGGGCTAATTACATGGACCCTGATGCCATGACTACACTTCTTGGAGATCCTATTTGCAATATAGAAGAAGAAGAAGAGTACTGGGAGGCTTGCTAGCATGCATTAAAAAGCCCATATGAACTAAGAGCCAATGATGAAGACGAGGAAGGGGAGCAGCCCCTAGTGATGATGAGCATGGAAGTGATGACAAGAATGATAGTAGTAGTGATAGCAGTAGCAGTGACACTAGACATGATGATGATGACAACAGCACCGATAGTAAGAGTAATAGCAACAAGGATTATGATAGCCCATACAGTAGCAATGATTGGGGTGAACCCCTTAGTGATAGAGAAGATGAAGACGTAGATCTTTTTTATGAAGAATATGATAATGATGTGGACTACTATGATGAAGATATTGAAGATGACGCCGAAGCTAACAGGTGGAGTGACACTGATAATGACCAATACAGGCTGATAAATGTATTAGAAGATGCAAAAGGGGAGGTTGGACAACTTAATGATGTGGACTATGATGATTACCCCTATGGTCGTCTCTTAGCTTGGAGTTGTATCACTAATGTTAGCTTAAGGTCTGGTCCTTGATGTGACAAGCATGGAAAAGAGATTCTAGAATTGGGGTTATATTATGATTATAAACCAAGCTCACCTACCCCACATACCAAAGAGGAGGATGACATAGATGCTAGGTTGGTCGCTCTAGACCAAAAATTGATGGTCCACAGTCTCAGAATCATGACACTTGAAAATGCTAAATGTAGCAATGAGAGGATGGAAGGAGGCGAGTCAGAGCATCTCCCTCAACACACCTACTTGGGCAACAAAAGGAAGTAAGATTTGTCTGACAAGTGGATGGATAGCATAGAACACCTTGATGCTTTTGTGACCGACAAGCTTACAGACATAGAGATTGATAGAGAAGCCATGGATTATTTGGATGAAGATCCCACAGTACTAGTGCTGAAGGAAAAAGGAACGTACTGGGAGCCACCTGCCATCATTGAAGCCATTATTGAGTCGAAGAACTGGGCATGGGAGGGAGCCGCCCACCCCATGGAGGACTCTGTGAAGAAGATCAAGATTGTCAAGTTAATCACTCTTACCAAAAAGATCAAGACTGTCAAGCTAGTCATCCTTGCCAAGAACATTGTCTCTATCCCTATTGAGTCTATTTCTGCTAGTATTTCTATTCTTGTTAAGTCTGTTTGTGATAGTTCTTCAATTGAGTTTGATGTAGTTAAGTCTATTGAGTCTGTTGAGAACTTTTTTCCTCTTAATATGATTTCTGATTTTGCTTTTTTGTTGGCTTTGAATGTCTCTATATCTAAAATTGGTAAAGAAACTCTTAATAATAAGGAATTAAAACATGGACACCTAGAACCCATAAAAGATGAAACTGAATCCATTAACCCGGGAACTGATGATGAACCTAAGATGATACAAGTGGGCAATACCTTAACCCATAAAAGATGAAACTGAATCCATTAACCCGGGAACTGATGATGAACCTAAGATGATACAAGTGGGCAATACCTTAACCACTTCTAAGAAAGATGTATTAGTGGCACTCTTGACAAAATTCAAAGAGGTCTTTGCGTGGTCATATGAAGACATGCTTGGGATTGATATAGATATGGTATAGCGTTGCATTCCAACAGATCCAACCATGAAGCAAGTCAAGCAGAACCTAAGAAGAATGAAGCTAGAATGGACTCTCAAGATCAAGGAAGAAGTTGAGAAACAATATAATGCAGAATTCATGAGGGTGGTTAACTATCTAGAATGGTTAGCTAATATGGTTCTGGTGCCAAAGAAGGATGGGAAGGTTATAATGTGTGTATATTTTTAAGATTTGAATAAGGCCAGCCCAAAAGACAACTTTCCTTTGCCTCACATTGACATCCTAGTTGACAATACAGTAGGTCATGCTTTGCAATCATTTATGGATGGGTTTTCAGGGTACAATCAGATTAAGATGGCTCCAGAAAATATGGAGAAAACCTCATTTATTACACCATGGGGGACATATTTCTACAAGGTCATGAAATTTGGCCTTAAAAATGTTGGTGCTACTTTCCAACGTGCAGCCACTACTTTGCTACATGATTTGATCCACAAAGAAGTAGAAGTTTATGTTGATGATATGATAGTGAAGTCCAAGGACCATGAAGGGCATATACTGGCTTTGAGGAAGTTCTTTGAAAGAATTCGATTCTACAAGTTACAATTGAATCCAAAGAAATGCACTTTCGGAGTTACATCCGGAAAGGTGTTAGGATTTATGGTAAGCCAGAGGGGAATAGAAGTTGATCCTAACAAAATCAAGGCAATTGTAGAGATGAAGCCTCCAAGAACTGAGAAGGAGATTCGAGGATTTCTAGGGAGGATACAGTACATCAACAGGTTCATAGCTCAACTCACCATGACATGTGAACCAATCTTCTGACTACTTAAGAAGGAAGTTCCTATAGTGTGGAATGAACAATACCAAGAAGCCTTTGAAAAGATCAAGAATCATCTGATGAAGCCACCAATACTTGTCCCACTGGTATCCGAAAGCCATTGTTGTTATATCTCACCACTACAAATATAGCAATGGGAGCTTTACTTGCTCAATACATAGAAGAGATTAGGAAGGAGAATGCAATTTACTACATCAGCAAGAAGATGTTGCCTTATAAAGAGAAGTATTTGCCACTTGAGAAGACATGCGTAGCACTTGTATGGACAACTCGCAAACTCAAACATTATATGCTTGCCTACAAGGTTTTGTTGATTGCAAGAATCCTTTGAAGTACTTAATGGAAAAATTTGTGCAAGATGGGAAGATAGCTAAATGGGTATTGCTTTTGTCAGAATTTGATATTAAATATGTGACTCAGGAATTTGTGAAGGGGAGAGTAATTGCTGATCATTTAGCCCATTATTCACAAGAAAAAGCCGAAGAAATCCAATGAGACTTTTCGGATGAAGATATCATGGGATTGAAGTAGAATCATGGAAGATGTACTTCAACGGAGCAACAAATCAAAATAGAAGTGGAATTGGAGTTCTTTTAATTTCTCCAAAAGGGACACACATCTTTTTTTCTAGCAAACTCAACTTTCCTGCCACCAACAATGCCACTAAATATGAAGCTTACATCATAGGCCTACGAGCAGCATTAGGCCTTGGAGTAAAAGAGTTGGAGGTGTACTGTGACTCAGCATTGATAATTTCCCAGATTCAGAATAAATGGAAGATCAAAGAAGAAAGACTAATGCCTTACCAAGAATGTCTTCAGAAATGGGCATCAAAATTCAGCAAGATCCAATACCAATATGTGCCAAGGATGTAGAATATGATTGACGATGCTTTAGAAACCATGGCATCCATGATGGATGGGCCAAAAGAAGATGAAGCTAGACCAATATTGTTGGAACAAAAAAAAGAACTAGCCTACTGAATGACAATAGAAGAGGATGGGGAGAAGAATGGGGAAGACAAATGGTATTTAGACATCCTACAATACCTCAAGGATGGGACATACTCGAAGCCTACGGTCAAGAATGATCAATTAACCATCCGGAGGTTGTCTACTAATTATGTTATTTGTGGTGGAAGGCTTTACAAAAGATCATATGATGGAATTCATTTCCTTTGTGTAACCGCCAAGGAAGCACAACAAATAATTGAAAAGGTTCATGAATCCAATTATGGGCCACATATGAATGCACACATGCTGTCAAGGAAGATAATGAGACAAGGCTATTACTGGACTACTATGGAAGCCGACTGTGTGGCTCATGTTCAAAAATGCCATTAATGCGAAGTCCATGGAGATTTGAAGCATATGCCTCACATGCCACTGCATACCATGACATCACCCTAGCCATTCTCTTCATGGGGAATAGACATTATTGGGAAAATTCACCCAATAGCATCCTGAATTCATACTCATAGCCATTGATTACTTCACTAAATGGGAAGAAGCTGCCTCATATAAGGTTTTGAATTCAAAGAAAGTTACTCAATTCATTCAGACCAATATCATCTGCAGATATGGGGTATCACATGAAATTATCTCTAGCAATGGGCAGCATTTCAAGGGAGAAATAGAGAAGCTGCTACGATAGTTCAACATTCAGCACCACAAGTCTTCACCTTACCATCCTCAAACTAATGGAGCAGTTGAGGCTTCTAATAAAAATATAGGACGAATCTTGAAGAAGAGCACAAAGAGCTACAAAGACTGGCACCTACAATTGCCCTATGCACTCTGGGGGTACTAAACATCAATTTGATCTTCCACAGGAGTCACTCCTTATTCATTGGTGTATGGGATCGAAGCAGTTCTTCCCATTGAAATGGGTGTCCGTTCACTAAGGACAATATTGGAAAGTGAAATCCTTGAAGTAGATTGGTTGCAAAGCAAATATGACCAGTTATGCATGCTGGATGAAAAGAGACTTAGGGCCATGTATCATATTCAAGGTTACCAAAGGAGGCTTAAGAAAGCTTTTGACAAGAAAGTAAGAACCATAGATTTGAAGTTGGGGGATTTAGTAGTGAAAGAAATCCAAGCCACAATTCAAGATGCAAATGGGAAGTTCAAGCAAAATTAGGCAAGCCCATACATTATCAAGCAAATATATTCTAGGGGAGCAGTAAGGTTGATGGACTTAGATGCAAACCCTTTCAAAAAAAAGAAAAAAAAAAAAAAGAGCTCGTTAGGCTGAAAACCTAAAAGGGTAATCTATGCAAAAGGAGAGTAAAAGGGAAGAGAGTGAGAGAGCCTGCTAGGTTGAAAACCTGAAAGGGCGGCCTAGGCAAAAGTTAAGGCAAAAAAAAAAAAAAAAAAAATCAATGAACTACGTGATGACTTGATCCTTCTACCAAGGGGTTACGTAGGCAGCCATGCATTGGCCCGGTCACAACTTCCCAAAACCACTATTTTCTCATTAAACAAAATTTTCAAAACTCAACCATTTCATTAAACCATGTCATTGTAAAAAAAAAAAAAAAAAAAAAAAAAAAAAAAAAAAAAAAAAAAAATCCACCTAAAAGCCTACACCTTAAACAATACCCTTAACTTGCAAATCCTAAATAATTCCTAAACATAAGAGTGAAAGTTCAAAAACGTGTACAAAAACACTTTTGAACGTTTAGACCCCCAAAAACCAATTTAATCAACACACGCAATATGTTAAACAACTAGTGTGCGGAAACTTAACATATGCTATAACATGGAATTGATTAAACAACTATCTAAGCCACAACAAAATAAACCACAGCAGATTAATGTAAAGGCAGAGATAGAGAGGAAGGAAGATGCAAACACAGCGATAACACCAGATATGTTATCGAAGAGGAAACCGAAGACCTCGGCGAAAAACCTCTCCGCCGCCCTCCAAGCGGTAATCAATCCACTAGAAAATACAGTTGGGATACAAGGACAGCAATAGACCCTCCAAGCCTAATCTACCCAATGCACCTAAGCCCTCCAAGCTTCTTGCTCCAACGAGGTTGCGCCGAACCTTTTTCTTTTCTAGCTTTCCGGATTCCGCTACTACACCGTAGCATCAACCAATGAATATTGGCTCCTTCCTAACTGCTTTCCAGAACTCCAAACGTCTGTCTCACAGGGATGATAATGGTGAGAACCAGGTTTGGTATAATGGCCTCTCAAGGATTTGACAATGGAGAGGAAGAGAGTGAGGGAATTTGATGAGACTCTAAGGTAGAGATTGTGGGTGAAACAATCTGGTTTTTCTTTAGGGTTTCTCTCTCAAAATTCTCTCTCGAAGCTCTCTTTCAATCGTGGGTTAAAAGGGTATTTATACTGAAGTGGAGTGGAATGCGAAACGTCAGGTTTTTCCAAAACAGGGGTGGCTCGCGGCTTGACCTCGCGGCTTGAATAAGTCGTGAGTTCCAGTCGCGAGTTAACCGTATGGCCAGTTGTCCTGTTTTGTCCTGTAGTGCTCCAGCTAGCATGACTGTTCATCTTCCAGCATGCTTGGCACGTGTGCATCTTCTGGCGGGTTGAAGCCGCGAGTCCCAGCCGCGACACTCTGTTTTCTTGCACACTCTTGAGCAATCTTCACACTATCTCACTCACTACCCTTACAACAATCCCACCTAAATACAGGGTTACTAAATGCTGAATTACAAGCAAATTTGGCACGGAATAAAGCCAATTAGATGGTTGAATAAATTCAACCTTACAATCTCCCCCTTTGGCTATTCCGTGACAAAACCCTAAAACAGACTCTAGACTTAACATGTGAGTTGGGAACAGTTGATCAAAACTCACTCACACCTAACTCTAGAAGCTGTGAAGCACTTGAATCATATGAACATAAACTCCTGAAACACAACAATACACCATGATCATTGTAAGCAGAAAATTATAAATGCATACGAAACAGGCAATATGAGATCAAGCAAAGATGGAGTTAATAAACAAACCATGGCTTGATCAACCAAGTGAACACCACAAGGTAGTGATCACAGTGTTCATTCACACTTGGAATGAACACAAAGACATACAAGTTAACAAGCACAAGGCAAGACACTTGTATGTACAACACTCAACCAATGCATAGCACACAAGGCATATGCATCTAGGAACAATCCTACAAGGGCACAAGAGTGACAGTACATAAACCAAAATGCAGAACATTTAGATTAAAGTACTGATTTCAACATAGCATAAAGGCTGCACTTAAGCATGGTACAAACCACAAGGCCTACAAACTATGCATAAAACATAAACCCTAAAAGCTTACAAAAGCATATGGGTACAAACAAACAAATACCTGAATAACATCATCAAACATATATAAAAGTTTATCCAAGAGTATATGAAGAGAGTTAGAAACAGTTATACACCAAAACACAGTGTATCAAAACCAAAAGAACCATAAGTTTAGGAGATAAGACGAAAAACAAAACAAAAGTATGTGTGTGTGTGTACTCCCCCTATCACTATGCACACTTCCCTTTGAACTTTTCTCCCCCTTACTGAATGCTCTCCCCCTTTTTGTCACGAATAGCTAAAGACTCTCGTCCAACTTTCGTTGAATCTCATCTAGCTGATTCTCCATAGTCTCGAGGCGCATTTGGACATGGTTGTTTGTGGAGTAGAGAAGTGCCACAAGCTCATCAACGCGTTTCTGAATATGCTCAAGAACACTGCCAACTCTGTCAGTATGAGAAGCAGTTTGTGCTTGCGGAATACCAGCCGGTGAAGCTTCAGGAACATCACGAGATGCAGATGTGGTATGTGCAGGTGTCTCTGAGTCAGGAGCAAATGAAGGAACCGGAGAGATGTGAGCACTTCTTGGTGATTTGGAGGAGTGACTTCTGCTCGCTTGAAGAGTGAACAAAGAAATGGGACGTTGACGAGTCAACATTTTACCATCTGCAGGAGGAGTAATGCCAGCACTAAGGATGAGTTTCATGACGAGACTGCAAAATGGAATGATTCCTCGAGCTGTAGATCGACAAGCGGTCTTCCTCAAGTTGTAGTAGATGTGAGCACATATATCAATGGGGGCTCCGGTAATGAGATCACACAGAAATATAGCTCTCCCAAGATTGATGAATGTAGTGTTGGACAGTGGGTAGAGATTGGTGAACATGATCAACTTCAGTGTGGTCAACTCAGGTGCAAACTTTGCGGTGCTGATGGAAGTTCCTGCACTAGACACCTCATGATCGTGTCCTAGGATTTGTAGAATTTCCCCAACCTCTGGATTTCGTTCATCATAGGGAGTTAAATTCACATTCTGAGGTCTGGTGATGCTGAGAAGATCTGCGATGGAGTCTGGGGTAACACTAAACTCTATTCCTCTGACCCAGAAAACGAGGACAGGTCCAAGATCAGATGCATTGGAGAAGCATTCTTTGACCAGCTCATCCATTGGATCATCAAAGCTTCCGAACAAGTTTGCCCAGTCTCGTTTCTCAAAGATTCGAGGGATGAATGTAGTCCCTAAGGTGTTGAACTCTACTACCCGCTCCACTATAGTTGTTGACTTGTCAAACACATTTGAGTAGGCGTGTGAGTTCAGGGGAACTCTGAATCTATCCTCATTGGGATCTTGAGATGCTTGAGATGATAGACGAGTCCTTTTAGCAACTGGGGATGCTGATTCGTCAGCAACAATGTCTTTACCCCTGGAAGATCGACGAGACATCTGCAAGAGAACAGACCAACAGAAAAGAACCAAGCAACAATACCCCACAAAAGATTGTCAACAAGATTCAGTAAAACCAATATTACAATATATAAACCCAGAAAAAAATGCAGACCCAACCAATCCTTCCAACAAAACACAGAGGCACAAACTAGTACGTGCATCAAACTTGGTAAAAGTGCACCAAGACAAAGAAAGACACCACAACTGTCATTGAGTCAGGTTAACATGACCATGATATGCAATAAGAAACAGCATTAGAACATTTTGAGCAAATAACATAAGTCACTCCAACAGAGACATGAACATGGGGAAAATTTTCAATCATAAAGAAATCAAACATCCACATCAATCATCAGGCAAGTGTAATGAGTAAGACAGATAAACACCAAACCCATTTCAATAAAGATTCTCAGATTCAATAAGAGGCAAAAAACAGAACAATGAAATACACATTGTGACTGCTCAGCATGAAAACAGGTGAGAACAATATCAAAACAGGACACTCCATACCCAATACACATAGAGATAAGAATAACGAACACAATACCAGTCCAAACAGTAACAGAAATATGCAGGAAAAAGAAACTGAGATTGAGAAAGCAAAACCCATACCTTTTCTTGATGATTTGGAGAAGAAACGAAGCACCAAAAGGGTTTGAAAAAAATGGATTCACGAAGAGTTTTGGGAGAAAAACAACAGTTTTAAGAGAAGATGAACAGTTACAAAAGTTCGAGGGAAAACTGAAAGAGGTTTAAAAATTGCTCTTGTTTCTGCAAAACACGCGATTTTCGCGACTGGATCAAGTCGCCACATAGTCGCCAGCTCAAGCCGCCAAAGCACTCAAGAGGAAAATTTTGAAAAATTTTTCTAAGTGTTTTTCGCGACTGGAAGGACTACCCGCGAGTGAGTCGCGAGCTAAGCCGCGAAAATCTCTGAGTGAATCTCGCGACTGGACCTTCCACTCGCGAACAAGTCGCCAAAACTGACCAGCGAAGATGCGACTGAGTCTCGCGACTTGACACACCCGCGACTGAGCCGCCAAAACAGGGCAAAACTGTATTTTTGAAATTTTCAGATTTTTCCAGCAAAACACTTTCCAAAAACACCTAAAACACTCAAAAATATTTTTGTGCTTGAATTAACAGAGATAGAGCATGTGAAAACACATTTTATCAAGTACAATCACACAAATGAATATGACATTTATCGAACATAAACTTGTGTGTTGTGTGTGGATATCAATAATGGGATAGTCCTTTGTCTAATGTAAAGCTTCAATGATCAATTCAACCAAGGCATACACAATTAGCACTAGATCATGTGACCAATCTCAATTATAGAAATATGAATATATGACTTCCCACACAACTTGATAACATAACTTGGAGCCTTTCATTTGACTCCACTTTCAGCCATAACAATTGATCTTTTGAGGCAATCATCTCTCATTGTGAGAGGGATAGACAACACTTTTCTTTGAAGAATAGGCCTTTGGCCTTTTTGAAAGAAATTTCACTTTTAATATAAAGTCGCTTACCCTTTTTCCTAGTCAAATACTAGAATGTGCGACAGGCTTTTGCAGCTCAATATCTCTTTTCATTTGGAGATTTACATTTAGTGAGCTCTTTTTAGCAAAAAAAATGGGAAGAGATATAGACACAAGTCTATGCATGTTTCAAGATCAACATAACCATTCACTAATCATTCATGACAAGTTTGAAGATCTATTTACAACAATCACATAGATTTCAAGATTTTTTCCATAGTGATATGAGTGCATGAAGACAAGCAATGCTCGAAAATGCACAAAGCCATTAGCACAAAGGTACAAGGCAAAACGAGTCTTAAGACAAAACTCAACAAAGTCGATCAAGCTTTTTGATTTTCAAATTTTTATGTAATTTTTGGATTTTTGACTCAAGAAACAAAAAGATTGATAAAACACAATTAAGAGATATTCACAAGAAGAATAGTCAAACAACCAAGAACAAACACAACAAGCATACCAAACAAACATAGTCACAAAGCATAGGAAGTATTAATGCATGGACATGTTGTAATGCTTATGCATGAGTACCCCTTTTCACCCACACGTCACTTGCGTTTGGGGTGATTTCCTTAAAGGATTGGGTACGGGAGTTAGGGCTTTCAAACCTTCGTGAGAAGCTTTCCAAGCAGTTGGTGAATGCACCAATCATCTTCATCACGTTCATCATTCCGGGATCTCCATTTTGCTCTCTAGGTTGATCCCCTGCCCAAGTTCTTCTATCAAATCTTGGTCCTCCTGACCTTTGAGGAGTAGCACTGTTCTTTGCTCTCAGCTTTTGGCAATTGGTCGAGTGTGCCCTTGAAGCCCGCAATAATGGCACACATACATTCCTCTAGGACCTTTTTGTGGTCGAGGACGTGACTTGGCACGAGACTCAGACCTGCCCACATACTGATTACGATGATTTAGCATCTGTTGGTCCACCACATTCTTCTTCTCCTCCACCTCGAGCTTCACACCAATAGGGTCAGCTGCAACTGGATCTTTGGCTTTGACAAACTTCACTTCTTTGGTGACATTTCCAGTTGAACTACTTCCTCCGCTATATCCCAGTCCGGATTTGTCTGAGAAGCTCTTTTGAGAAGATATAACATCGTCAAGCTTCTTGGTGGTGACCCTCTCTATTTTTGCATTTGCTTGAACAACCTCACTTTCAAGAAATCTCACTTTAGTGTAAGCTTCGGAGAGCTCACCATTCAAAGTTTCAATCTCGCATTTGGCCTCCCTATACCGGATTAGGAGACTTTTGTAGTCCTCCTCAGCCTTCTTCATCTTTCTCACAGCAGCCTTGGCCACCCTTGTGTATTCACCAGATTTCTCCAAAAGTGAGTTGTAATTTTCTTGAAGAGTAGCTGTGCTTTCTTCTTCTTCAGCTTCCGATTCTTCAACAATTCCTAGTGAGTCATCCTCACTATGTTCTCCAAGGTCTTGAACAAGCAAATTCAATTCATCCGAAGACTCAACATGAGCAATAGTCATGAAAGCTGAATAGTTCCCTTCTCCATCACAACTCTCTTCAGATTCTGAGTCGGACGAGTCTGAATCACTCAAGGTCGTGGCATACACCTTGCCTTTTGATTTCAAATAATTAGGACATTCGTTCTTGAAGTGTCCATGCCCGTTGCATTCAAAACAAGTAACACCTTGTGTGGATTGGGATTCTTTTCCATCTTTCCTTTTGAAATCCCTCTTCTCCCTTCCAGAATTTTGGAAATTTCTCTTATCATCAAATTTCCCATTGTTTTTGAATTTCAAAAACTTCTTGAAATTTTTAACAAGATAGGCTACATCCTTGTCCACCATATCTTCTCCCGACGAGCCTTGATCTTCCACCTTCTCATTAGTGGTCTTTAGAGCAAGGGATTTTCCCTTCCGTTGATTTGGCAGCGACATCTCATAGGTTTGTAGAGATCCAACCAGCTCCTGTACCTTGATGTCGTCAAGATCCTTGCTCTCTTCAATGGCTGTCACCTTAGCACGGAAACTTTCCGGCAATGATCGAAGGATCTTCCTTACAACCTTGGAGTCCTCCATCTTCTCCCCCAAGTTAAACTTGCTGACAACCACTTCATTTAACTTCCCATAGAACGAGTCGAACGTCTCATCCTCACTCATCTTGAGCTCCTCAAACCGAGTGGTCAGCATTTGTAACTTGGTATCTTTCACCTTCTTCGTGCCTTCATAAGTTGTTTCCAGAATCTCCCATGCATCTTTGGCAATAGTAATGTGAGAGATCCTGTGAAATTCATCTGGAGACACACCACAGAAAATAGCATTTAGTGCTTTACTGTTAGCATTAGATGAAGCAAGTGCTGCCTTATCCCATGTGGATTTGGCTGCCTCAGGTTTGACCCAACCAATCTCAACAGCATCCCACACGGATTCATCAATAGAGCATAAAAAGGCTCTCATACGAACCTTCCAAAATGCATAATTACTTCCATCAAAATATGGAGGTGTATTAAGGGATTGAGACCTATCCATCTCAAAAAGAAAGGGAGTCAAGGATCACACAATGGTAATGAAACCAAACAGATGTGTACCCGCTCTGATACCAATTGAAAGTTCAAAAACGTGTACAAAAACACTTTTGAACGTTTAGACCCCCAAAAACCAATTTAATCAACACACGCAATATGTTAAACAACTAGTGTGCGGAAACTTAACATATGCTATAACATGGAATTGATTAAACAACTATCTAAGCCACAACAAAATAAACCACAGCAGATTAATGTAAAGGCAGAGATAGAGAGGAAGGAAGATGCAAACACAGCGATAACACCAGATATGTTATCGAAGAGGAAACCGAAGACCTCGGCGAAAAACCTCTCCGCCGCCCTCCAAGCGGTAATCAATCCACTAGAAAATACAGTTGGGATACAAGGACAACAATAGACCCTCCAAGCCTAATCTACCCAATGCACCTAAGCCCTCCAAGCTTCTTGCTCCAACGAGGTTGTGCCGAACCTTTTTCTTTTCTAGCTTTCCGGATTCCACTACTACACCGTAGCATCAACCAATGAATATTGGCTCCTTCCTAACTGCTTCCCAGAACTCCAAACGTCTGTCTCACAGGGATGATAATGGTGAGAACCAGGTTTGGTATAATGGCCTCTCAAGGATTTGACAATGGAGAGGAAGAGAGTGAGGGAATTTGATGAGACTCTAAGGTAGAGATTGTGGGTGAAACAATCTGGTTTTTCTTTAGGGTTTCTCTCTCAAAATTCTCTCTCGAAGCTCTCTTTCAATCGTGGGTTAAAAGGGTATTTATACTGAAGTGGAGTGGAATACGAAACGTCAGGTTTTTCCAAAACAGGGGTGGCTCGCGGCTTGACCTCGCGGCTTGAATAAGTCGCGAGTTCCAGTCGCGAGTTAACCGTATGGCCAGTTGTCCTGTTTTGTCCTGTAGTGCTCCAGCTAGCATGACTGTTCATCTTCCAGCATGCTTGGCACGTGTGCATCTTCTGGAGGGTTGAAGCCGCGAGTCCAGCCGCGAGTCCCAGCCGCGACACTCTGTTTTCTTGCACACTCTTGAGCAATCTTCACACTATCTCACTCACTACCCTTACAACAATCCCACCTAAATACAGGGTTACTAAATGCTGAATTACAAGCAAATTTGGCACGGAATAAAGCCAATTAGATGGTTGAATAAATTCAACCTTACAAAGAGTTTTTACATCAAATTTAAAATAAACATGTTCAAAACCAAAAATAAGGTCACTTTGTCTTTAGTATTTTCTCTTTTGGTTGATCATTGATTTCTTCTATGCTAGGTACTTTGTCACCTTCCTCCCTTCTTTTGAATTCATAGTTGTCTTCATTGTGTTTTTCCCGGTTATCTCTAAGAAACTGCTTTCTCATAGCAACCATCTCAACTTCCTTGTCAACAATCTTGTCCACCAACTAGTTAGAGTATTCTATAGTCATCCTGTGAAAGTGAACCTTGACAAAAGACTGGTCCACTTAGTCAGCCATCTCCAAGCCCAACAACATGTTCCTTATAGAAGTAGGATTTGTGTCCACAGAAGTGAAAGGTCTTCTTCTTTTTCCACCGAGCATTGCTTGCTCATATTGAAACTGCCTCAAGAGTCTATCTGCCTTGTAGAAATTTGCCCTTCACAACTCGACAATGAAGATGTGATCTGATCCTAGAGACCGCAGTAGAGGCGGTGGGCACTTCCACTAATAACAATTCCATCGAATTGAGGTACTAGATTTCTCATTCAAGAACTTCACCCATTCACTCTCAGTTTGGCACTCAATTTTAATTACAATCCTTCTAAGAAAACTGCTAGGCCCATAATTACCAGTTGTAGGCCTAGCAATCATATCTAGTCATTCCATTAGCCATATCTGCAAAGTTAAGTGGCTCTCAAGAAAGTTTTGAGACTCTCCACCATGAAATACAACATCTAGTCCTAGAAGAGTTTATGCCAAGATCAAAGAAACAAGATTATCACCATCCTTAATTTGACTCACAACACTTATGGCTCAAGCATCCACAAAACCATGTCTTCCAGAGCAAAGCAAAAATTCTCCCACAAAGCATAAGGCCAAGCCAAAATTCTTCTACATATTGTCGATCACTCCATAGGTGTGTTTGTTAATTAGCCTCAAAATAATTGCACGAAGACTCACCATATGTCCTTCAACCATACTACTATGATGGAAGTAGGAAGACTAAGAGCATCAGACAAAGATTCCCTATACCTAGGATCATAAAAACCGCCACAGATTTTTTGCAAGGATCATAGCCTAGGATTGCGGAAAATTCTTCAATTGTTAGACAGAGTTCAGCAGTTTAAAACCAAAACACATGATCTTTGGGATCCCAAAATTTCACAACAACATGAAGAAAATCCCACTTGACTTTGACATTCCTTAGAGCCTTAAATCCCTCTAGTTGGTAGGTTGTAAAATTGGTCTTGGTACTAAAATCAAAGCTATGAACCCATTTGTTAATATCATGAATTGTTGAATAAAAAAAATTATGATTGTTAGCCATAGATGACTTTTGCATGTGATTATTGTGTCTTGCTAACCTTCATGCAGAGATTTGTCACAGGAGAAATCATTTATATTAGCTACATCAGTTCTTAATCAGGTTTGAAATATGTTTCAGAGAGTTTATCGTTGTGTAGGAGAGTGTTTCATGATCACAAAGAAGAAAGTATTTTTCAAAAAACATGAAAATGCGAAACATACATTGGAAAAGCGTGAGGAGTCGGCCCACCACGACCTAAGCATCATGGTGTGACCAAACAACACTCTAAAAGTGCCAAATAGCACTCCTCATTTGCCAAGTGGCGCCCAGCTCGGCCATCGTACACTCATGCAATTCCATCCAACTTTGTGTTCTCGGACATTTTTTTAGGACCATTTAACACTCAAAAAGATTTTTTTAGGTCAAACTAGGGCATTCCGATGTGCCTAACTCATTTGTTTTCAGAAAATATCACTTGCATTATTGTTTTAAAAAACTGATCAAATCAAGTTTTTTTCCAAGACTCATGAATTCATGTTCCAAACTAGGGGCATTCGCCCATATCTTATTCATTTTCAAAAGAGACCACCATCATCAAATTTTTTTTTTTTTTTTTAAATCATCATCATCAAGATTTCCAAAAAATCATGCATTCATTTTAAACTAGGGGCATTCGGCTCCGCCTCATTCAAGTAAATGCAGATTCCAACAGAGCCAATCAAGATACGTTTAAATTTGTACTACAAGACCTCATTAGGTGAATTCTAAACTTGTCTCAGTTAAAGTTTCTACATAGGCGATTCCAAGGACAAAGAGCTAAACATGGAATGTAGTACAAGATTTTCTAAGGAACACTTCCTTTTGTTTTGTAGGAAAAATTTAAAAATACAAGTCAAACATCATTAGGACTCTGGGTTCGCCTACATGAGGATCTCCTTGACCCACCTCTAGAGGAGCTGTCTTTAGTATTTCCCTATTGACTTGTGAAGAATCGAGGATCATATTGATGGTTCTCAAGTTCAAGGTTCCTGATCCTTTCCTCCAAAGTCCTTCTGGTGGAATCAACAACATCCATTCGATGCACCTAAAATGTTAGCAAAATCAAGTGTTAATTCCATCATCAAGAAAAGTCCAAGCAAAAGACACTCAGAAAGCATCATTGCATGCCTAGCTCGTCTCATTGAGCACATATTGAGAAGACTGAGTACGAGCCAATGATTGCAAGTCTCCAATCATTCGCATACTTTCCTCCACAAGATCCACATCTACCTAAAGCACAAATCTACTAGATCATGAGCCATTCAAAAAGCCAAGAAGAAATAAGGACAAAGAACTAAACATGCAAGAACATATCGGATTAGGCCAAGGAACGTTCGGTGAGTGCTCTAGCCTATTCAAAGGCATGGAACTATACATTCTATCAGGATTCATCACATCATATTGCCATGCCGGTAAATGAGGGTAAGTCTCCATGAAAGAACTAGAAGAGCTACTAGCATGGTGAGGAGAGGGAATCTCTTCCTTTTCCTCTCCCCCTTCCTCTCCTTTAGAAGATGGAGGTTGAAATCCAACATGCAAATGTTGTTACCAAGCAGAAATATGGAAAAGGAACATGCAAAATGAAAGTTTGACTTTAGAAGGGAAGAGGAGTACCGTTATGCTAGCCAAGCAACCTTGCAGATGAGTTCGGATGAATTCAGAATAATCCCTTGCTACTCCTACAACAGCATAGCCACCACGGGCTTGAGCAATCTCTTCATCAATCAGAAGGTCAGCCAACCAGACAGAGGGATAAGGAGGAATTGGAATTGTTGTAGGAAGATACACATGTTGAACTTTGGGCAACACCCGATCACCAAGATACCAATACCTTCCATGCCCACATTCAAACAATACCTGACGGCCATTCAGCTCTAAAGCTTGCTCACACTCTGCAGACCCCTCACATCCAGCCCAAGGATTTAAAGACATCTGAAAAATCACAAACAAACCTAGAATGAGAAAAGACCAAACCATAACCAAGTACCAAAGATTCCAAAAAAGAAAAAAAGAAAAAAGAAAAAAGAAAAGAGAGGGAATGACTCACATTGTTAGCAGTCAAATTGTCAATCACCAAGCACCAAATTTCCAAGGAACGCCTAGAAGGTGAAGACAAATGGTGTTGGGGACAACCAACGAAGAAATCTAGGAAAAATGCCATTAACTTCCTCCTGAATTCAAGACCAACTCCAAAGTATTCATACATCCAAACCTAAAAAAAAAAAATCACAACACCATTACAACATAGCCAAAATAATTTTCCAAAACCCACACATAGCCAAAAATTCCAAACCTCACCTACCATACAAATGCAGCCCACCTAAGCTTGAAAGGTTCTGCCTAGAAAGTTGAGTTATGAAATGCAAAAGGATAGCATAACCAATACCTCCTTCTGGCTGTGTCCCATCTTGGTGGCCAGTAGGGGGAATATTGTCTCTGATTTCCTGTGTCCTGCCTTCTTTGAGAAGACGAACTTCTTGCTCCAGATCCTTTAACATTGTTGTCATCCTGGCCATTAGGTCTGGTTCCTGTCTTGCGTGTCTTTGTTCTGACACAACCTCCTGTTCTACCAAGGGTATCCCACCTCCTTGCCTGGAGACTTCCTCGTTTTCTCCTACAGGCTTAGAGGCCGTAGGTGGCACATTAGTTCCTTTGCTGTTTCTTTGTCTTGGAGGTATTCTCTGTGAAGGGGTTGTTTCTTCCTTCTTCTTTGCCCAGTCCCCAGTGGAGTCGCCAATATGTGAGAGTGCCTTTTTCGGGATACTCAGGCCCAAGGATCCCGGGCCTGAATGAAAAGGAAAGGATTTGGTGGACCGGGCCTTGACTCACCCAGCTAACAAGCTGTTTAAGAATCAAGTGAATGCAGAGAATACTCCTGACAATATACAGAAAAAATGACAAACAAGGATATCGAAGAGTGCCAAAAATTAACAACGTAAGTTCAGAAAGAAAGAAAAACAGGATTAGCAAGACGATAAAAAAAAAGTGCTGTGGGGATCCTGGGAATTATGAAACAGTATTTCATTAATACATTATCTGTTTGATTACAGAAAGCTCACTAGGACGTGATACAAGGTCCAATCAAGCTCAAAAATTGCAGTCTTGAATGGCTATTTCAGCCTTCAAAACTTGCAAAGTTTGATTCTCGTTGAATCCGAGTATGTGCAATAGTGGCCTTTACAGGATATCGGGAAGCAGTATTTGTTTTTCCCTTAGTATTTTCTTTCTGCTCAGATTTTTCTGATAGTTTTTCCTAGAGAATTTCTTCTTTCTTGTGTTTCTTTTTTTTTTTTCTCGCTGCCTTCTTCACAACCCATCCCCTCCTTTTATAGTGGAGTTTTCTGGGCGTCCCGGGGAACCGTTGGTTCCCCTGTTTTGTTCTTTTGCAAACAGAGCATGTTCTGTCCCCATCGTCTTGGTAAGTCCCTTTTCCGTTTTCTCTCATTCTTTCCTTCTCTTGGTTCTGATTCCTTCGAAAGCTTTTGGTTGGCCATCCTCTTTGGGACGTGCTGAGGTATGCCCTTCTTGGCATCCCCACTTCTGGCGCCTTCTACTTTTCCGTTTCTTTCCTATTTGGGCGGAATCCTGTTCTGCTTTTTTAAAATCGTTCTGTTATCATTCTTCTTCCCTGTCTTGGTTCCCCGACGCCTCTTCTGTCTGTGCCATGAAGGGTCACTTGCGTTCTTTTGTTTTCTTGTTTTCTTTTTTCTGTCTTCTTTCTATCGATCTGTCCCGGTCTTCTTTTTTATTTGTGCTTGAAGGGATCTGCGCTTATTGAGGATCCTTGCTTCTCTATACTTTGCCGTGGTCTCTTTTTTTGGATGCTTCTTTCTTTTCTGGGCTTCAGGATCCTCTGGGCCTTCCTTTTATTCCCCCATGAGTCATCCGTATCTATTGCTTTGGGCTTAGCCTGAATTTTTTCCTTTTGGGCTTGACTTGTTCTTCTGTTTTTGGGCTTATTTTATTATGACCTTTTTTTAGACCTCAACATTTAGCCCCCTGAGCTCGTGGGTTGCCTGAAACCCACGCGTGAGTGATTTAGGTTTCCTAAGATTTTCGTGGTATCCCCCTTTTTTCAACTTCTACTGGGTTCCCTTCCTTTTTACTTGGGATCGCGGCCCTTTTCTGCTGCTTTTGGTCACCTCCTTTTTACGTGTTGCATTCCCTTACAATTATTACTTTTTGCAGCTTCCTCTTTATACGGGACGTGGTAGTTGGGTATTTGAGGTAAAACTCCTCTACCCACTTTTCTCGTTTCCCGTTATTTCTCATTAATAACTGCTGATTAATCCCTACTTCAAATTAAATTTCTTGGCAACTGGCGCGTCTTTCCATAAACTGTTTTCCCCAACTGCTATTTGCGCCTTTATTGTAGCCGTTTCATCTTATCACTTTGCTTCTCTGAGTTTTTTCACTCTTTGTGTTTCTCTTTCTTTTTCTCTTCTTCTCTGTTACTCTGGTCTTCCTCCCTTTCGTACTTTCAATCTCTTTTCTTCTCATAGTGTGTGTTGTTTCGATGGCTTCTTCTTCTTCTCGAAAGAGGAGAGAGCGTACTCCCAGCCCTTCTGAGGGTGAAGGTTCTTCTGGTTCTGCTCCGAGCGATTCTCACGAGGTTACTGAACGTCCGGCCTTCCCTTTACGGGATCCTTGGTATTCTCTCAGTTTATTTTTTCCTCATATATCTCATGGTGAGGCTCCTCCATCCCCTCACGTTTGGATGTTTTCTGGCCAAGCGGGTTTCGCTGGTTCCGCCCAGGTTCTTGACCCTAGAGAGATTTTCGATCTCCAGATCAGACAAGGAATCCGAGAGGCGGTTCCTATTTTCTTTGATTTTGTTCCGGGAAAGATTCAGGGTTGGCCTATATGGGTAGACAAGGAACTGTCTGATGCTGAGTTTGTGGGTCGTTTGGAGCGCGCCGGTATCCTAAAGGCAGTGGCTATTTCCAGAAACCTTGAGGGTTTCAGAGACGCCAAAGGGCTCAGGCATCTGGTACGTCGTTGGTGTCCTTCCCTTCATACTTTTTTCTTTTCTACTGGTGAATTGACGATCACCTTGGAGGATGTGGTTAATAACTTCCTCCTCCCGGTGTTTGGTGAAGAGAATCCCTTTGATATTAACCTTTCTGGTGAGGACCTCGTGGTAGAAGAAAAATTATTTGGTCATTTTGGTGGTCGCTCCGCCTCTTCTGGTGGTAAGCCGGCTAGGATGGGGAGATGGGTGATGACCCTCTCTCGTGAAAAGGATAAGGAAGTGAGGTGGGCCGGTTTCCTGGCTTTTTGGCTTAGTAAGTTTTTGTTTAGTGAGTTCCCTGGGTACGGAGTTAAGTCTTCGTTTTTTCCGTTGGCAATCAAGTTCGCTCGAGGTACCCAGTATCCTTTGGCCCCTCTGTTTTTGGGTCATGTTTATTCTCAACTGGACCAGCTTCATGGAGATGAGGCTGAGGGTGATTCTTGTTATGTGATCACTTCATCTCTTCACTGTGCTATTCTTCAGATTTTCATGTGGGACCGTTCTGCAGCTACTTTGGCTAAGTGCAGGAATTTGAAATTTGTGAAGGACAAGTTCCAAGGATCCCCCGACATAGTGAAGGGTCTTTGTGGCAATTCTACCGATGCCTTTCCCATTATTTTTCGTTGGATTAGCTTGAAAGGTGGTGGCCTCAATCTTGTGGAGTTGTTTGACCAAGCAGGGAGCTTATATTGGAGATCCCCTCGTGAGTTTGGTCCTGGCTTTGCGTGTGATTCTGTGTTGTCTTCTTTTTTATCTTCTACAGGTAATACCTTTGACTTGCGCCGTGGTGATGAGAGCAGTCTGGCTTATCTTGCTTGCATTAGCCCCTCCTGGCTTCCTGTGCCTTCTTCAAGTGGCCCAAAATATACTCATTATTCAGCACACTGGGTGCTCCGACAATTTGGTTTTGATCAGGACATTCGGCCAGTTTTTAAGGATGTGGTGCCATCCCTTCCTTCCTTGGATCCTTTCTTGAGGTTTCAGGCCTTTTCTTATTGGTCACAGAGGAGCCCCCAATTTGCTGTGCCTAACTACCAGAGAGGAGTCTTTACTTCTAGTGGCTATACCAGTTATTGGAGAAGAGTACAAAAATCTTTTCTTGATTATGTTGGCACTGGTACAGTTCGGGAAGCCCCGAATCCTAGCATTGTTTCTGCTCTGACAGCCAATAGACGTTTATCCCTTCCTACTGCTGGGATTGTTTCTGCTGCTGCAAGCAGCAAGACTGGGTTTGCAGAGTGGCATGCCTCCAGGGGAGGTTGGGTGGCTTATGGACAGGATTTTCCTGAGACCTGGCTGGGTGATAGTCTCATCATTGGTGCTTCCTCTATGGTGCCCATCAAAAAGGGTGCAACAGAGACAATAAGTGCTGCCACTGCTCCGAGTAAAGGTAAGGATGTCAAGTCGAAGAAAATGAAAGCTGCTGATGTTGGCGAAAGTACAGGGGGTGTGGAGATAGGCTCTGAGGCGAAAAGAAGGAAAACGGGGAAATCTCAAGCACACTTGGCATCTCAGGAAGGCAAGGATGTCAAGGAACCTTTAGTTTCAAGGACCCGGAAGAAGACCAAGGTAGAGTCTTCTTTTCCCCAGGTTCCTGTGACTGCTTCAGTCCATGGTTCTTTAGGATCCTCTGGTTTGGTATCCCAGCCTCCTTTAGGACCCTCTGGGCGTACTCGTAGTAAGCAAAAGACTTCCAGAGAATCTGTAGAGAGAGAGAGAAGGGCAAGACTTCTTTCCTTCTTCTCTCTTTTTTTTTTTTACCTGTTCACCTTGTTGCACTTATTTCTATTTTGCTGACGAGTGGTGATTTCCTTTGCAGTCCAAGCGCAAGTCTGATCACAAGAAGGGTAAGAGCCAATCTTCTGGAGACGACGTGGTACGTGTGTTCCCCCCTTCTTTTGTTCTTTCCCTTTTGTTCTGACGTTGTGTTGTTAGCATTTCCTGCTGTTGTGTTTTTTTTTTTTTTTTTTTTTTTTCACTTGGTATTGCCTTCTCCGCTTCTTTTTCCTTTAGGTGGAGGTATCCCCTCCTATGACTGACAAGGCTCTAGGGGAGGAAACTATCACAGCTCTTTCTATCGTTTTTCCTGTTATGGGGGAGGAGCCCCCTACTGATGATCCAGCTGAGGAAACCGGGCAACCGATGCAAGGTTCCCAGGATTCTCAGGATCCCAAAGCTTCTAGGATCCCGTCATCTCAAAGTCCCCATCTTGAATGCACTCCTAGTCCTATCAGGACTGTGTTTCCTTAATCCTTGTCAGATAAAGGTGCTTTGGGAGACACTCCTTTATCCAAACAAACAGGTAAACCTTGTTTCTTTGAAATAGCGTTATATTTTACTTTCTTTTCCAGTTTTTCTTGAGTTCCTCCTTTTCCTTTTCCTTTTAGGTCAAACCAGTGAGAAATCCGCTCCCAGTGTTGCCTCTTCTTTAGAATCAGAGAGCTCAGAAGGTGAGTGCAAGCTGCTCCCATCGTGTTTCCTTTTTCTTCCCCCTCTTTTTTTTTTCTTTTATATGGCGAAGCCCCCTGCATCTATCCCTTCCTTTAGCCACTTTGCCATTGGTCCTTCACCTTTTCTTCAACTTGCTTTATGTTCCTTCCCAGAATCTTCGGGGAAGTCAGGAGATCAGGAAGAAGAGGCTCTGCCCCAAGAAACTGGAACCGGTTTGTTCTTCTTTTTCTCCCTTTTTAAAAAAAAAACTAAATCTGTTCTTCCTTTTCTTTTCTTCTTTTTTTTTCGAATATTGATACAGGCTTTGCAGGTTCTGAGCCTGTTATCCCTGAAGGAATTGTGAGACCTGTTCAAGTTGCTGACCTTCATTCAGAGCAAAAGGCTGCAAGTCCTCCTGTCTCTGCAAGTGGTGACACGGCGATGGGGGATGCCTCGAAGATGGCTGCTTCAGATCTTGATTCAAGGCTTTCTTCTTTCCTGGCTCGCTTTGATCTCTTGGAATTCAACAGTCTTCCTGCCAGCCACTTCCATGTTTTTGGGTCTTCTTATGGCAGCTTTCTGCACTTCTCTGTTCCTGTGGAAGGCCTGCCGCTGTTAGAGAGCCTACTTAAGAGTCACGGGGATTTTACCAGCGGCTTCAGGGGAGGCGTTTTTCTAGGCAATATTTTGATGTAGTTGTTGTGTGCTGTGCTGATTTCCCTAAGGAATTCCTCTGTAGATTCCTTGTCTGAAGAAAAGCTCCTGGAGTGGAGAGGGGTGGTGCAAGACCTTCTAGAGGCCAAGTTCAATTTGTCTTTTCTCCTGGATCACTTGTGTCTGCTGGCTCATATGCTGTTTCAGAGGCAATCATTCAAGAGTATAGACACTGAGATAGCTGCTGCTGAGGAAGCTTTGGCTCATGCTCACAAGGTTTTACAAGACTTGAAGGTCAAGCAGCAGAGGATCCTTTCTACTTTGGCTATGCCTGTTATTTCTCCGGATGCCTCCCTGTTGGCCGGCCTCATTCCTTAGCTTATTTACTTTTTTTTTTTTTTTTTTTTTCAGATTTATATGAACAATTTGGGGTTGTATAAGTTTTTTTTTTGAACATTGCTCTGCTCTTTGCTTTCTCTTTTGTGTTTCAAAACTGCTTCTTATTTCTTAGTATGTGAATCTGCCTTTTTCTTTGGTATATTGCCTTTTCTTTCCTGAGTCCTGGACCATGGTTTCCACAGGCTTCACTGTAAATTCTGGTCCAGGTACCCGGTAATCTATTATGCAAGTACTGAACTGAGTACACTGGTATCCTTCCCTATGTATATATTTTTTTTGAGATACGGTCCCAGTTCATGAACTTTGACAGGTTCCCCTTTTGCCAAGTGCTAGGCTAGGTATCCTAGATATTTTACTTTTATTCTGTGATCCTAGACCTATGCACTTGGGACTGTTTGTGGGATATCTGAAATTATTTGTGAGGTGGATCCTGGGCCATATGTAAAAGGGTATTACATATTCTCCCCTTTTTTTTTTTGACTCAGGTATCCTTCCTTAAATTTATCCACATTTGGTCTTTGCAGTATTTAAAGAAAAACTTAAATGTTGAAGAAACAGGAATTTCATTAAAACATGGTCATTTTTAAGGAACAAAGAAAAAGTCTTTTGGTGCAGCATTGACCACAAAGTGTCAATCTATCACATGTTCCTGAACAAAATTATCTTAGACCAGAATTCATGATAGAGGCTGAAAAATAAAAAGACAAAAATAAAAAGAACTTAGCAGATAGTGAAGCTGGTGAAAGGACCCTGAGGCACCGGGATCCCCTTGTCCTTATGCATAGTATTGCTTCAGCCATTTCCCGTTTATGGGCTCTGTCAGGACTGTTCCATCTTCTTTGGCAAGGTAATAATACCCACTTTCATGAGCTGCATTGATGATGTAGGGTCCTTCCCATTTTGGGGTGAACTTGGAAGGCCCTGGCAGGTTCCTCCTCACGTGCTCCGCCATCCTTAGCACTAATTGCCCTTTGGTGAACACTCTTGGGCGTACTGCTTGTGCATATGCTCTGGTCATTCTTTGCTGGTATCTCTGGCTCCTTCTCTTGGCCAGCTCTCTTTCTTCTTCTACTCCTTCCAGATCTACTAGCCTCTTTTCATTGCTTGCGTCCTCACTTTCTCCCTGATTTTCCTCGAGAACTACCCTTGGTGTAGGAATGATTAACTCCACAGGGCTGATGGCTTCTGTTCCATAAACCAGGGAGAATGGGGAGAATCCTGTGGCTGTCTTTACAGAGCTTCTACATGCCCAAAGCACATCTGCCAGATGGTCACTCCATTTTCCTTCATACTCATGCTTCATTTTCTTAAGGATTTTTAATATTACCCTATTAGTAGTTTCAGCTTGGCCGTTTCCTTGTGGGTAGTATGGGGTAGATCTTCCATGCTTGATGTGGTATGCTTCAGTTAATCCCTTCATATCTTTGTTTATGAATGGGGTTCCATTGTCACTGATCAATCTTCTGGGGATCCCGAACCTTGTAATGATGTGGTCTCGAATGAAATTTGCTACAGCTGTTCTAGTAGCTTTTTTCAAAGGGATGGCCTCTACCCATTTTGTAAAGTACTCCGTGGCTGCCAGGATCCATATATAACCATTGGATGGAGGATTTATGGGCCCTATGAGATCGAGCCCCCAAGTATGAAAAGGCCATGGCGTCGTCATATCCTGTAGGACATTTGGGTGAGTGTGAATTGCATCTCCTAGGACTTGACAAGCATGACATGTTTTGACCAGCTCCTCAGAGTCTCTTTTCATCGTTGGCCAGTAATATCCCAACAACAGTAACTGCTTGTACAACCTTCTCTTCCCTGGGTGACTTCCGCAATCTCTAGAGTACACCTCTCTGACTACTTCTCTAGCTTCCTTTGGTCCCAGGCACCTGAGGGGATCCCCATGGTATCCTTTTTTGAAGAAAATGTCGTTCTGCAAGAAATACCTGCACGCTAGTTTTTTGAGCTTGTGGGCCAGTTCCCTGCCGGTTGGCAGGATCCCCCGAGCCAGGTATCCTATGAAAGGAACCCGCCAATCTTCTGCAATAAACACCGCGTAGCTTTCTTCTTTATCGATTGCCAAACGACATTCCTGGCATTTCCCCTGTATGATTGCTGCTTCCTTGTCCATATCTGGCCAGTAATACCCCATGCGTTGCATCCTTCTGTATAGGCTGACTTTTTCTGCAACTCCACATGCTTGGGCGTGTAATTCTTCTAGTTTCGACTTTCCTTCCTTCTCAGTGATACATCTGGACAATATTCCTCCTGGCAGTCTTCTATACAATTCTCCTTCTATCTGAGTGTAATCCATTAGTTCTTTGATGTTCCCTCTAGGGCTCGCCTCTTTCATCATTTCTTTGACTTCGTCCCTCCAGTCCCACTGTTTGGATTCCCCGGGGTACATCCCTTGGAGGATCCTTACAATAAACTGTTCCTGCCTTCCTATTTTTATCAGCGTATCCCTCCCATTAAATGGTATTTGGGATCCCAGGGTGGCGAGAGCATCTGCAAACCTGTTTTCACTTCTTTGAGTGTATTCTATGCTAAAGGTTTGAAATTCCATCTCCAGCCTTTGTGCCCAAGTCCTGTAGGCTGCTAAGCTTTGTTCCCGTAATGCAAAGTCACCTTTCACTTGGGAGACTACAAGATTAGAATCTCCCAGCACTCTCATATGTTTCATTCCTATGCTGAGTGCTATAGTCAACCCAGTTAAGTATGCCTCATACTCAGCTGCATTATTAGAGCATGAGAAACCAAGCTTGAAAGACAGGGGCATGATATCCCCATTTTCACAGCTTAGTACAATTCCTACCCCATTTGAAGTTGCTGTAGCTGACCCGTCAAACCTCATGGTCCATTTCTTCCCTGGGATCTCCATCACTGCTACCTCACCAGGGATTTCTTCGCTCAGTGGGCCTTTTTCCTTTCCTGGGAATTGAGCTAGCAAATCTGCTATGGCCTGGCTCTTGACAGCCTTGGGAGTTCTTATACCTATATCATATTGTGAGAGCAACACTAGCCATTGTGCTATCCTTCCCGTGAGAAGGGGCTGGTGCAGAAGTGCTTTTATGGGGTGGGACTTGGTTACCAAGAGGATTTGGTGAGCTGAGAAGTACCTCTTCAACCTTTGGGATGCATAGACGATTACTAGGCAGGCTTTCTCTATTCTGGGGTACCTGGTCTCGGTATCCTTGAGTGTTCTGCTTACATAATATATGGGCTGCTCATTTCCTTGGTCATCTTCTTGTGCCAGCAAAGCTCCTATTGCCTGAGAGTTTGATGCTAAGTATAGCAACAGAGGTCGCCCACGTACTGGTGCCTGGAGGGTGGGCAGATGATTCATAATGCCCTGAATTCTTTGAAAAGCTTCCTGCTGCTCTGTTCCCCAGGTAAATTCATTTCCCTTTTTCAATAGTTTGGATAGGCCTGCTATAGCTGAGGCTAAACCAGGCACAAACCTCCTGATATAGGAGACCCTTCCCAGGAAGCTTTTGAGTTCCCTAACAGTAGTTGGTCTTCTCATCGTGGCAATAGCTGTGGCCTTGGCTGGGTCCACGCTTATGCCTTTGTGATGTACTAGGAACCCAAGGAACTTTCCAGCAGACACTCCAAAGGCGCACTTCATGGGGTTCATACGTAACTTGTATTTCTTGCATCTTTCAAAGACTTGCTCAAGTACTTGGAAATGTCCTGTTCTGGTTTTTGACTTGACCACAATATCGTCTACATAATCTTCCATCTCCTCATGCATCATGTCATGGAAAATGGCTGTCATGGTCCGTTGATACGTAGCCCCCGCATTTTTGAGGCCAAAGGGCATTACAGTGTAGTAAAAGTTCCCAATCAGAGTTCTGAATGCCGTCTTCTCTGCATCTTTGGCTGCCATGCGGATTTGGTTGTATCCACTGTACCCATCCATAAACGAGAACATTGAGTTTCCTGCAGCTGAATCTACAAGGAGGTCGATATTGGGCAAGGGGAACTCATCTTTAGGACATGCCTTGTTCAAGTTGCGAAAGTCTACACAACAACGGATTTAACCATTTTTCTTCTTCACAGGTACAATGTTGGAAAGCCATTTTGGGTGTTGGATGGGTTTGATAAAACCAGCTGTTGGTAATTTCTTGACCTCTTGGACTATTTGAGCTTCTACCTCAGTGTGGAAGACCCTAGCTGGTTGGACTACTAGCCTCATCCCTAGGTCCACATTAAGAGAATGGACTACCAACTCCGGGTCTAGACCAGGCATCTCATTATAGGTCCATGCAAACACATCTCTGTATTTTTGAAGCAAGGTTACCAGTTGTTCTCTTTCTTGAGCCACCAATTGACTGCTAATGAAAACAGGTTTTCAGGATCCTGGTTCTATTCCCAAGTCTATTTCCTTTAGTTCTTCCTCAGGCTGAATCTGGGCCTCCTTAACTGGTTCTTCTGGGATTTCTTCTTGGGCCATCATGCAGCTTGGTGGTCCGGGACCTTCCTGCACAATGCATTCGGGTCCCGCGCACCTTCACAAACGATAAATTAGCCTTCCCCCAGGTTCCCGCACCACCACACATTCTCGGGATCCTGAAGAGCTGGGCTCCCTCTTTTGTCTTTTTCTTTCTAGAAGGTTTCTCAGGTCACGGGTGCCCTTTCCTCCTTCTTCTTCTTCTAGGATAGGTGCCCCTGGGGTCCCCGGGGCGGGGTTCTCATCATCTGGCTCCAACTCATCATAAAACATCGTTTCTGCAAAGTTCACTTCTCCCTGGCTGAAAGGATTATGATTGGCAAGGATCCTTATGGGCCTCCCATTCAGTCTCCCTTTAATGCATTGATGGAACGTGGATGGAATAAGGCGATGTTTATGAAGCCACGGGCGTCCCAGCAACACGTGATAAGAAACTTCTGCATCAATCACATGAAACCTTGTCAGAGCTACTATTGGCCCCACCCTTAAGGCTAGCTGCACTTATCCTTCTGTTGATTCTACTGATCCTCCAAATCCTGTTATCTCCATGGGAGCCCCCAGGATCCTTCTGTCAACTAAGCCAACAGCTTCCAGGGTACTTAAGGCTATGAGGTTGAGTGATGCCCCCGTATCCACCAGTGCTCTTCTGACTTGAACACCGTTTATGGTGGCCATGAGATAAAGGGGTCTACGGTGGTCTGGGTGCTCAATCTCCATGTCTTCATCAGTGAAGGTTATTGCATTGGTTGTTTCCAGGAAAGCTCGACTAGCATGCGACTCGGCTGTAAAGCATTCCATCCCTGAATCTACTGCTATGCTCATGAGAGACTCTGTGGCCACCCTTCTTGCTTCTGGTCCGAATCCTAATTGATTGAATAGTGACCTGAACTTAGGATTCTTCTGGAGGATTCTGACTGTGCTCGGGTGGAAGGATCCTTCAGATTCTCTTGCTTCTGCCGGGTTCCCGTATATTACTACTGCTACCACCCCTTTTCCTTTGTGGTTAGGCAAGGGGTTTCTCTGCACTTCTGGCTCCTTTTGAGTGAGTTCCAAGGTTCCTTCTCTCAACTTTTTGTGGAAGAGTCTGCGAAGGGTCCAGCAGTCCTTAGTGGAGTGCTTCACATAATTATGGATTCTGCAAAATAAAGGATTCTTCCTTTCTTCTTCGGTTGGTGGCCTGGACACAGTGAATGGCCTGACAACCCCATCTCCAATCCATTTGTCTAGGACATGGCTTAACTCCTCAGCTGTACATGGGATCACTGGTGGTTCCTCAAACACCTTCCCATCTGGTCTCTTCCTTTTTTCTCCTGCTGATGCTGTCATAGCTTGGGATGCGGGCAGCCTTTTTGTTCTCATGGTTTGCGCCGTCCTTCTGGTTCTCTGTAGCAGGTCAGCAAACTGTGTGATACATAAATTTTCAAGGTTGAGCCTGTAATCAAAAAGCATGTTGGCTATACAGGTTTCCACGAGCTCCTTTTCTTCATGGTCTCTATAGCAGTCTAGGGACACATCTTCGAATCTCTTAATGAATTGAACAGGATCTTCTCCAGGTCTCTGCCTCACCATTTGCAGGTTCTGGAAAGTGATTTTGTCTTCACCAGGGTAATATTTGGCACATAATTTTTCTATCATCTCATCCCAGGTCTTGATGGACGTGGGTCTCAGCGTGGTGTACCAAGTGTATGCCCTATCCACTAAGGATTTGGCAAATTCCCTTAGACATAATTCTTTATCTCCTGCATAGGGGCCCATAGTGTGGACAAACCTGCACACATGTTCCACAGTACTTCCATTCCTCCCATCGAAAGGATGGAACTTTGGGGGTTCGTATCCCTTAGGATATGGTTTGCCAAGAAGTTCTGGAAGGAACGGGGGATCCCGAGAGAATTGCTTGGGGATCCCTGAGAGTTTTTCCCTTTCTTGCTCCAGGAGGGCATTGACGTCTGCCAGTGTCAAGTACTAAGGGTTGGCTCTTCCTCCCACTGCTGACCCTCCTTCTGGCTGTGTCCCATCTTGGTGGCCAGTAGGGGGAATATTGTCTCTGATTTCCTGTGTCCTGCCTTCTTTGAGAAGACGAACTTCTTGCTCCAAATCCTTTAACATTGTTGTCATCCTGGCCATTAGGTCTGGTTCCTGTCTTGCGTGTCTTTGTTCTGACACAACCTCCTGTTCTACCAAGGGTATCCCACCTCCTTGCCTGGAGACTTCCTCGTTTTCTCCTACAGGCTCAGAGGCCGTAGGTGGCACATTAGTTCCTTTGCTGTTTCTTTGTCTTGGAGGCATTCTCTGTGAAGGGGTTGTTTCTTCCTTCTTCTTTGCCCAGTCCCCAGTGGAGTCGCCAAAATGTGAGAGTGCCTTTTTCGGGATACTCAGGCCCAAGGATCCCAGGCCTGAATGAAAAGGAAAGGATTTGGTGGACCGAGCCTTGACTCACCGCAACTAACAAGCTGTTTAAGAATCAAGTGAATGCAGAGAATACTCCTGACAATATACAGAAAAAATGACAAACAAGGATATCGAAGAGTGCCAAAAATTAACAACGTAAGTTCAGAAAGAAAGAAAAACAGGATTAGCAAGACGATAAAAAAAAAGTGTTGTGGGGATCCTGGGAATTATGAAACAGTATTTCATTAATACATTATCTGTTTGATTACAGAAAGCTCACTAGGACGTGATACAAGGTCCAATCAAGCTCAAAATTGCAGTCTTGAATGGCTATTTCAGCCTTCAAAACTTGCAAAGTTTGATTCTCGTTGAATCCGAGTATGTGCAATAGTGGCCTTTACAGGATATCGGGAAGCAGTATTTGTTTTTCCCTTAGTATTTTCTTTCTACACAGATTTTTCTGATAGTTTTTCCTAGAGAATTTCTTCTTTCTTGTGTTTCTTTCTTTTTTTTCTCGCTGCCTTCTTCACAACCCATCCCCTCCTTTTATAGTGGAGTTTTCTGGGCGTCCCGGGGAACCGTTGGTTCCCCTGTTTTGTTCTTTTGCAAACAAAGCATGTTCTGTCCCCATCGTCTCGGAAAGTCCCTTTTCTGTTTTCTCTCATTCTTTCCTTCTCTTGGTTCTGATTCCTTCGAAAGCTTCTGGTTGGCCATCCTCTTTGGGACGTGCTGAGGTATGCCCTTCTCGGCATCCCCACTTCTAGCGCCTTCTACTTTTCCGTTTCTTTCCTATTTGGGCGGAATCCTGTTCTGCCTTTTTAAAATCGTTTTGTTATCATTCTTCTTCCCTGTCTTGGTTCCCCGACGCCTCTTCTGTCTGTGCCATGAAGGGTCGCTTGCGTTCTTTTGTTTTCTTGTTTTCTTTTTTCTGCCTTCTTTCTATCGATTTGTCCCGGTCTTCTTTTTTATTTGTGCTTGAAGGGATTTGCGCTTATTGAGGATCCTTGCTTCTCTATACTTTGCCGTGGTCTCTTTTTTTGGATGCTTCTTTCTTTTCTGGGCTTCAGGATCCTTTGGGCCTTCCTTTTATTCCCCCATAAGTCATCCGTATCTATTGCTTTGGGCTTAGCCTGAATTTTTTCCTTTTGGGCTTGACTTGTTCTTCTGTTTTTGGGCTTATTTTATTATGACCTTTTTTTAGACCTCAACACGCTCTAAGAGAGACACCTTTTCACACTCTCAAATTTCTCACCTGCTTTCTGGTATTCTAACCTAAACTAGGGTTTTTAGGTTTCAAAGATAATTGCATAAATTTCTTTGAACCCTAAAACTTCCTCTCAAGAAGAAGAAGTGCTCCATGCAGGAGGTTCCGATTACCCTTTTCTTTTCTTTATGCTTTTCTTGTAGTAAAGATGCATGTTTGTATTTTTTTTTAGTGTAGTTATCCATAACATGAATTGTTAATTTATATTGTTAAAGCATGTTCTTGATTCTTTTATTACGGTTATGATCTCTTCCTTGATTTCAAAGATTTGCATATAATCAATTCTTTTTCTCAAATAGAAAATGGATATGCATCTTCCTTAGATGTAGATCTGATTTTTTCTTAAAATAAAAATGTATTTGCATCTTCCATAGATGTAGATCTGAATTTTTCTTAAAATAAAAATGGATCTGCATCTTCCTTAGATGCATAAATTTTTCTTAAAATAAAAATGATATGCATCTTCCTTAGATGTAGATCTGAATTTTTCTTAAAATAAAAATGGATCTATTATCTTCCTTAGATGCAAATCTAAATTTTTCTTAAATGATAAGCCAAGAATGTATTGACCTCTTATGATAAATTAACTAATTGATTTAGCCAAGTTAATTAATTAATTCAATTAAAATGTAAAATGCATGGTAGCACAAACAAATCACCAATTAACTACAGTGCTATGGAAATTAAATTCACATGGTGATTTGTTTATAAATGGGGAAAACCTATATGGTGAAAACCCCACCGAGTGATTTTAAGGTCATCACTCCCGATAATCCACTATTATCAAAACAAGCGGTTACAAGTAAATGAATCCCAAAACCTTATATGAACCTATAGTTGAACCCTTACCCCAATACCCAATTGGACTTGTTCTGTAGTGACAATATCTCATTTTCAATGCACGACTCCTAATACGTGACTAACCAATAGATGCACAGATCCTAGTGTGCAACTTGATCACCAACTTGAGAAGGATGTTGGCTACAAAGTTCTTCAGTTCATCACACGATGAAGATCACGAAGCTCCTTGGTCATAAAACCTTAAGGTGTACAAACGTAGCAACTTCTTATAAAGAAAGATGAACTAAGGCCAATTCTGTCTCCGGTCACAATTTGCATGAACACAACTTTGCTTCACACTTACGCAACCTTTGATGGCCCTTAAAATAATCCTTATATATGTTTAAGGTAGTGAGAAAAGAAAGCCCAAATATATACACACAGATTGGATGCAAAACAGAACTGAAAATCTGTTTTTTATAAACCTCGACAGATAGGGTATCTATTGAGCTAGCTGTCGAGTTTCTAGCTTTAGCAGCTTTTTAAATCTCGATAGATGCTAGCTGTCGAGCTGGCTATCAAGCTTTAAAATCTAGCACTTCTTCACTTGTTTCTTGGGCAGACTTGCATGGCTTTAACACTTGAACTTGAAACCTTGTTCCTTGAAGCATTAAGCACATCCTAGATCTACCCAATTACAAGTAAAGAGCGTTTTGTCAAAGGATTAGCCAATTATAAATTGACATATGTTCCTAACATCAAATCACATTGTTGAGGTCTAAAAGGGATCATAGTGAAGGAAGCCCAAAAAGAATGAGTCAAGCCCAAAAGGAAAAATCAAGCTAAAGCCCAAAGTAGAAGATATAGGAGACCCATGAGGGAATAAAGGAAAGGCCCAGAGGATCCTGAAGCCCAGACAAAGAAGCATCCAAAAGAGAGAGCCACGACAAGGGACAAAAAGCAAGGATCCTCAGGAACCATCAAGAGGCGCGGATCCCTTCAGGCACAAAGACAAAGGAAGACTAGGACAGCTCGAAAGAAAAAAGACAGAAGAAGAAAAAACAAGAAACAAAAGCAAAAAAGAATGCAAACGCTAGTAGAACCTAGCGACCTCTCATGGCACAGACAGAAAAAGCCTCAGGGAACCAGAACAGAGAAGCATAAAAGAAAGAATGATAACAAGCGGCTTTCAAAATGGCAGAACAGGATTCTGCCCAAATGGGAAAGAAAAGGGAAAAGTGGAAAACACCAGAAACGGGGATGTCGCGAAGGGCATACCTCAGCACATCCCAAAGAAGATGGCCAACCAAGAACTTTCAAAAGAATCAGAGCTGAACGAAGGAAAGAATGAGAAAAAAACGGAAATGGGACTTACCAAGATGATGGATACAGGACGTGCTCTATTTGCAAAAGGGTAAAACAGGGGAACCAACGGTTCCCTGGGAAGACCAAAAACTCCATTATAAAAGGAGGGGATGGGTTGCGAAGAAAAGGGAGCGAAAAAAGAGAAAAACACAAGAAAGAAGAGATTTTCTAGAAAAACTATCAGAAAAATCTGTGGTGAAGAAAAAATACTAAGGGAAAAACAAACATTGCTTCCCATTATCCTGTAAAAGCCACTATTGCACATATTTGGATTCAACGAGAATCAAACTTTGCAAGTTTTGAAGGCTGAAATAGCCATTCAAGACTGTAATTTTTGAGCTTGATTGAACCTTGTATCACGTCCTAGTGAGCTTTCTGTAATCAAACAGACAATGTATTAATGAAACATTACTTCATATTTCCCAGGATCCCCTCAGCATTAATTTTTTATATCTTTGCTAATCCTATTTCTTTCCTTCTGAATTTACCTTGTTAATTTTTGGCACTCTTCGATATCCTTGCTTATCATTTTTTTATATTGTCAGGAGCATCCTCTGTATACCACTTGATTCTTAAATAGCTCGTTAGCTGCGGTGAGTCAAGGCCCGGTTCACCAAACTTTTTTATTTAGGCCCGGGATCCTTGGGCCTGAGTGTCACAAAAAAGGCACTCTCACACACATATGTCCTAACATTAGATTAAAAACTGATTTGTATCTTCCTTAGATAAAGATCTGATTTTTTTTAACATGGCAGATTTTGAAATAAAGAAAAAGATCATGAATGGTTGTGTTTGTTTTATTCAATATATGTAGCATAAATTTACTTCATGAATGAAATCCTCTTCTTAAGCAATCTTTTTCATACTTTTTGAACATATAAAAACAGATCTGATTTTTCTGTCATCAAAAAATCATTTTCTTTAAGTTCTTAAAAACATATCTGATCTTTTGTAAACTAAAAACCATTTTCTTTAGTTCTCAAAAAATGGATCTGATATTTTTTTTTAAACTAGAAGACTTTGTTTTATTAAATAAAAACAGATCTGAATTTTCTCTCTAAAAACCACCTTCTTTTTATACAACAAAAACAGATCTGATTTTTTTTTTTTTTAAAACCAAATTCAATTTTTATTTTTATTTTTTTTCACTCACAACAACAGATCTAAATTTTTCAACAAAGGAGAGGAAATGTTCATAAATAAATTTGTGTGATTTAGTTTATTTCACATGTGCAACATATCAATCACCTCATGCATAACAAAGGGGTACATTGGTTAGAAGATTCTAGAAGACCAGACTCTATTTGGGCGGAATGGGTGCTTAACACCTTTCCATTCCGTAACCTAGCCTCCAAATTTAGTTTCTTTGGATAGGTAGACCTAGGTCTTATCTTTGCTTTTATTTTTGGTAGATTGTAACTAGGACAAAAAAGTCATGTACTTATTTGGTAGTTTGTAATTAGGACCCAAAGCCATGTAATTTTCAATTTTTCAAACATGTATTTTTTTAATTAATAAATTATAAGTGGCGACTCCATACCACTTACTCAAAAAGAGAGGTGCCCTTAAAAGCACTCAAAAATCTCTTTTTTTGTTTTTTTAAGAGGCACTTTTCCGGTCTCTCACAATGTGATGTCTAACTATTGTTGGAGAACAAAACGGTAAACAATGAAGAAATAAGAAAATTTTAATGACCAAACAAGAAGCTTTAATTGTAGCTAACCCACATGTGGTTTGGCTGGTTTTAACTACCCATGATTTGAAATTTATCACTTAACCCAACCAAGGTGCCCTCCATTAGACAACCCTAACCCACCTCTCCCCTTTCCATCACAAAATCACCCTTACTATATAACCCAAAAATAGAAACACAATTAGAACAACAAATTCGAAGAACAAATTCTCTCTCTCTCTCTCTCTCTCTCTCTCTCTCTCTCTCTCTCTTATTTTAGACTCCCTAAATCTTAAAACCCAAATCCCTTTACTCTTTATCTCATTCGATTGACAATAAAATAGGATTCCTCTACTAATTGCGAGCAAAAAGATATACACAAGTTGCCAATCTCGTAAATCTAACAAGTACAGTACTTTTTCTAGGGTTTACTTGAATAGTTCTTGATGTTGTCCAATTATTTCTAATATTTAAGTGTCCATGGGTAATGTTTGATTTTTGTACTTAGGGTTTTAGGTTGCTAGATATCTCACCATATCTTCATCAAGTTTTTACTCGAGTTCCACTCATTGTTTATGTTTTAGTGAGCATTGTCAGCTACAGACAGCTTTGACATTGAGAAATTTTAGGAGGAGGTTTTATGGTTGTTGCTATTACAATATGGTGAGTAACAATTAGGTTTGTTTAAATTGATCTTGATTTTAAAAATCATAGTATGTTTGAAATTGAAAGCTTGAAAATGTGTGAAAACATAAGAGCTATTTAGACACCCAAATTAAAAATTACAGCTCGGTTGATTTTACTCTAACTTAAACTAAGTGCGGAATAGAGTAAATGCAAGTGGATAAACAATATAACTACTCTAAGCCATATTTATCAAATCATAGTAGTAAAATGAAAGCTAAAAGAGTAGGGAAGAAGAATGCAAACACAAGATAACACCCCGATGTGTTATTGAAGAAAAAACCGAAGAACTCAGCAAAAAACCTCTCCACCACCCTCCAAATAGTAAATCGATCCATAAGAGAATAAAGTTGGAGTACAAGAATCACAAAAGACCCTCAAAGCCTAGTCTACCCCATGTACTCGAGCCCTCCAAGCTCCTACTACCAACTGACTTCACCAAGCCTTGTCTTCTTTAGCTCTCCAGATCATGCAATTTAGCCCGATTGCATCCACCAAAAAAATGGCTTCTTCCAATGCTTCCCAGCAGCATCAAAACCTCACTTTACACTCAGGATGGGTGTCTTAAGTGTTTGGGCTATCAACCTTTCAAGGATTTGGAAATGGATAGGTAGGAGTTGAGGACAACCACAATGGAATGTGTAGAGAATTTTGGGTATAACAATCTCTCACTTTCAAGGGTAGTGGCTAGGTTTTCTCTCTGAAAGCACTCCTCAACATATGTGGGTAATGTGGATATATATAGTGTGGGTAGGGACAAGGTGTCTCAAATATGATAAAATAGCAAAACAAAATGTTTCGCGGGTATCTCGCGGAAAGGCCTTACCTGCGAGACACTCGTAAAAACCAGCTGTCACCATCTATCATGACTCTTCGAATTCTAGTCATGTGCTGAGCACATGCTTCACTTTGCGGGAAGGCTACTCGTGAGCTACCCGTGAAAACTCATTTCGTCTTTAATTGCCTTGAGTCTTCATACTCTCTCTCACACACAACCCTTACAATAAAATCCCACATAAAATACAGGGTACAAAAGATTGAACATAATTACAATCAAATTTGGCACGAAATTAAAGCCAACACAAACTAGTTGTAAATCACAACTTTACAATCTCCCCCTTTGGCTATTCTGTGACAAAACCCCTAAAACAGACTTTAGACTTAAACATAAGTTTGAGAACAGTGGTAAAACTCACTCACACCTAATCTAGAAGCTGTGAAGCACTTGCTTGTATATGCCTGTAACCTGAAACACTCGCACACAAATAAAACTTTCATTAAGCTTATGACAAGTTGAGTACACGGTATGTATATAAGCAAGTAAAATGCGATCAAGGTAATAAACACTATATAAATAGTTAAGCATATCTTGATCAAATAGGAACAGTCATTAAAGAATGACTACAATGAACATTTATCTAGTAAATGATCATTCGGACACGCAAAGCAATTAAGAGCAATGCAGAAATCAATTACATGTCCAACACACAACCAATGCAAAATACAAGAAGTTTTTGCATCAAGGATACAAGAAAGCAATGTAAATAACCAAGAGTTATAAAGACTATAAAAGTAAACATGAAATGAACTATAAACATGACTAGTCCTCAAAAACTAATAAGCTATAAACTAGACTAGCCAAACAATGGTTAGACTATACAAAAGTATGTGTGTATGTGTCAACTGTCTCCTTTTGAGCTCACAAAACTCCCCCTTTCATTGTGCACACTTCCCTTCTTGTGATGCTCTCCCCCTTACTATATTCTATTGTCCAATCTATATAGTGAGTTACTCTCCCCCTTTTTGCCATGAATAGCTAAAGGCTCTCCTCTAGTTTGCATTGAATCACATCTAACTGAGTCTCAATGGTTGTGAAATGCATTTGAACTTGGCTGTTGGTGGAGTAGATGACATTGCAAGTCCTAAAATACGCTTATGCAAACCTTCAACCAAAATAGTCAATTTGTCAACATGAGAGCTAGATTGTGGCTGAGTGCTAGTAGTATGTGGCTCAAGAGTATGAAAAGATGCAGTCTCGGTATGCCCAGGGGCAGTGTGAGTAGCTGAGCCATGACCGGAAGGAATGGCATGTGGGAAAGATTCACTCTTTGGTGTTTTGGACAGATTTTGCTTTTCCTACTCAGCAGAAGAGTGACTTTTTATCTTTTGAAGAGACATCATGGATATTGGGCGTTGACTAACTAGGATCGTTCCATCTCTTGGTGGACGAACACCTTTAAGTACCATGATTTTCATGATGAGATTGCAGAAAGGAAGACACATGCGTGCTACTATTCTTGTTGCTGTTTTCTCTATTGTTTGGAAAATGTGAGCGTAAATATCAATCAGAGTTCCCGTGATGAGATTACACAAGAACTGTACTCTTTTAAGATTGATGAACCCAGTGTTAGACAGTGGATAAAGATTGGAGAACATGTTCAATGTGAGAGTTTTTAATTCAGGTTCAAAATTCACAGTTTCAATGGACGTGCCTTTAGCTGAAATCTCATGATCAGGTCTAAGAATTTGAAGAATATCTGTCACTGGAGGAATTCTATCATTATATGGAGAGATGTCCACATTTTCTAGTCAATTTATTTGAAGGACCTTTGCAAGGTAATCCGGAGTGATAATAAATTCCTTTCCTCACACCTAACACTTCAATATTTGAGTAGAATTCCTTAACTAATTCATCAATCGGATCCTTGAAGTTCCCAAATAGATTTGCCCAATCTTTATTCTAAAAAATCTCAGGGTATCAAACCGTACAATCCGTTCCACCACAGTAGGGGCATCCTTAAAAATGCTGGAGAAGGTCTGAGAATCTAGGGGAGTCTTGAATCTCTCGCTGTTGGAGCCATTTGACGAATGTCGGGTCCTTTTTGATACAGGTGATGACGTAAGGTCAATCACGGGGTCTTTACCATGAGAGGAACGATGATACATCTGCAAAAATAGACACACAACAAAAAGGAATAAGTGCAAAAACACAAAACATAAACACAAACTTGATTAGATCCAAGTTAGTCCAAAACAATAAGCACAAAGTCCTAAAAAGAACATATTCAAGTTCACAAAATCATGTTATAAGTACCAAACATGGAAGCAACAAATATCTAGCATGAGCAATATGCAAAACATGATAAGTGAGCAAGTTTGTGCATCAAGTGGGCAGGTGGTGTGCCTATGTGATGCATGTGCAAGGCATGGCTAAGCACATTTGGGTCAAAGTGTGTAAAACACACAACCAATGATCAAAATATGATAAACATGTATAATCATGGTAATTCCCAAAGTTTGGAACTCATTGGAGTCCAAAACAACACCAAAATGCCATTTGGGCATTTTATCAACACTTGGTATGCACCTATAAAATTAACATGTGGGCAATGCATGAACATGATTGAATCTTGCCTAAATACATGATAAAATGCCATAATTGGCCAACACAATCACAAACAAACCAAATGGGACAAAGCCCAATAGAAAAATTGAAAGAATTTTCACAAAATTTAAAGTTCCCAACCCTTTTTCAAAAATACCCCAATTCAAGCAAAATCAAGAAATTTTCTGCATAGTCTAAGGAAATAAAGAGAAAAGATTGTATAGACATACCTTAGAAAAGATTTGAAGAGGTTTTCTTTTGAGATTTGATTGGGTTTTTGAGTGAAATAAGGTTTTGGGTTGAGAGAGGCACGAGGGAGGCAAAGTGAGGGGAAAATGATATGTTTGAAAAAATTTCTACATCAGCCCTTTAAAACTGAAAACATGCATTTTTTGCGGGTTAGCTTCCTGCTAAGTTACTCACGAAAAATGCCTCTAAAGCACAAAACATTTCACGGGAAGACTTTACTCGCGAAACAGTCGTGAGACAGTCATGAAAGTCTCTGTCTAAAATTTTGTGTTTTCAATATTTTGCCTTAACTCATTTTTGTGGGAAGAGCTTAGTCACGAGCTTCTCGCGAAAATGACTCTAAAGAAGTTTTTAATGAAAAACATGAGAAATGTAATTTTAACAAGAACTCAAAACATGAAAGCATAAAAAAACTTTCAAAAACATATAAAATACTCAAAAATCTTTTTGGGTTTGATCGACACGCATTTGAGTATACATATCACATTTGATTATGTACAATCATACAAATAAAATAAGCATTCATTGAACAAAAATTCTTGTGTGTTGTGTGTGAGTATCAAATGTGGAATAGTCCTTAGTCCAGAGTGAAACTTCAATGATCAATTCAATCAAGTCATACACAACTGATACAAGGTCAAGAGGTCTATCTCAATTATTGAAATGAACATATATGACCTCCCACAAAAATGATTACATATCTTTGAAGCCTTTTCATTTGGCTTATTTACAATTCATAACATTTAATCATTTTTGAACAAAACATTTCATTTTGAGATCGGTGCCTAAAATTTTGATATTTCAAATTTGTGAATAAGCCTTTGGCTTTATGGGCATCATACATTTCAATACAAGTCGCTTTCCCTTTTTCCTAGTTAAATATTAGTATGTGCGATGGCTTTTGTAACTCATTATCTCTTTTCATTTTGAGATTTACATTGGTTGAGCTCTTTAAGCAAAAAAAAAAAAAAAAAAACATAAAAAGTGTGGGAAGATATATAGGCACAAGTCTATGCATGTATTAAAACCATCAAGACTATTGACCAATCATTCATGACAAGCTTGAAGATCGATTTACAACAATCACACATAGATTTCAAGATTTTTCCCACAAAGATAGATGTGCATACATAACAAGCTAAGCTTGTAAATGCACTACGCCATTAGTACGAAGGTACTAGGCCAAACTCACATGTGATATACACAACACAAGCGATCAAACTTTTTAGAGATTTTTCAATTTTTATGAGTTTTTTAATTTTTCAACACACTAAAAAATAGATCATGTAAAGTAAGATCAACAAAAACAACAAGTACAAACAAACTTGAAAAGAAACACGCTAGAACATAAAACATAAGCAGACCACTAAATCAAAATCACAACATATAGGAAGAATTGATGCATGGACATGGTCAAAAGCTTATGCATGTGTCCCCTTCTTCACCCACACGGCACGTGCATTTGAGGTGATATCCTTAAAGGATTGGGTACGAGAGTTGTGATTCTCAAACCTTTAACTGAAGCTTGCCAAACAAGAAGTGATGGTATCTATTATCTTTATCACATGACCAAAACCGGAATCAGCTTCTCGCCCTTTAGATTGCTTGGCATTCCAATTTCCCTTTCCTTGTCCCCTTAGCCTTTGAGAATCCGCTTTCTTCAATGCATGAAGTTTATAGCAGTTAGGTATTGTGTGTCCTATAACTCCACAATGGTGGCAGAAGTGTTGAACTTGAGGACCTCCTTGAGACTTTGGGAGAGACTTCCTTTTAGCCTTGGGTTTGACCACAAATGGATTTTAAGGTTTTGTCAAAACCTTTTGACCAATTCCATTTGACTTCTTCCCCACTTTTGCATTCTCAACACTTGGAGTTGCTACCATTGGTTCCTTAGCTTTAACAAACTTCATCTCCTTGGACACATTGGCACTTGAACTACTCTCTCCGGAATATCCTAAGCCACTTTTGTTAGAAAAAGGCTTTTGATGTGCAAGCACCTCATCAAGTTTCTTGGAGGCAACACGCTACACTTTGGCATTAGCTTGAATCACTTCAAGCTCAAGAAAATTGATCTTGGAGTAGGCCTTGATTAGTTCTCCATTCAGCGCCTCAACTTCACACGTCGTTGCCTTGTACCTTACAAGTATGCTCTTGTAGTCTTGTTCAGCTTTCTTCATTTTTTGATGGTTGCCTTAGCACTCTAGCATGCTCTCCGGTTTTCTCAAGAAGAGAATTATAAGATTCTTGCAGTTCCTTGGTTCCTTCATCTTCATCATTGGATTTTCCCCAATTCCCATAGGCTTTACTTCGGTGTGCTGTTCAAGTTCTTCCACTAGAAGGCTCGAATCTTCAGATGAGTCCACGGGTGCAATGGTCATAAATGCAGAGTAATTTCCTTCTTCGTCACAGCTTTCTTTCGAATCAGAATTTGAACCATCTGAGTCATTAAGGGTAGTTGCAAAGACTTTACCCTTCGCTTTCAAATATGTGGGGCATTCTTTCTTCACATGCCCATGTCCTTTGCACTTAAAGCACATGACCATTTCAGATGGTGAGGAGTCTCTTGAATCCTTCTTCTTGAAGTCTTTCTTGTCCTTCTTGAACTTTGAGAATTTGCCCTTCTCAAAAGACTTTCCATCTCTCTTGAACTTTAGGAACTTACGAAAGTTCTTAGCAAGATATGTCACATCCTTTTCAACCTCATCCTCATCCGAGGATTCTTGAGCTTCTAATCTCTTGAAGAGAACTGATGAGTTCTTGAATTTTAATCTTATCAAGGTTTTTGCTCTCTTTGATGGCAGTGACTTTTGCATGGAAACTCTCCGGTAATGATCATAGAATCTTCCTCACAGTCTTGGAGTCCTCCGTCTTTTCCCCCAAGTTGAATTTCCCAATCACCACCTCATTTAGCTTCCCATAAAATGAGTCGAATGACTTGTCTTCACTCATCTTCAACTCCTTGAAGCATGTGGTAAGCATTTAAAACTTGGTGTCCTTCACCTTTTTGGTGCCTTCATAGGTTGTCTCCAAAATTTGCCATGCCTCCTTGGCCATTGTGACATAAGAGACCTGTGAAATTCATCAGGAGAAACACCACTGAAAATAGCATTTAAAACCTTGCTATTAGCATTAGCCGCCGTAAGAGCTGCCTTATCCCATGTAGATTTAGCGGCCTCTAGCCTAGTCCATCCTATCTTAATAGCGTCCCAAACATTATCATCAATAGAACATAGAAATGCCCTCATACGGACTTTCCAAAAAGCGTAATTGCTCCCATCAAAGTATGGAGGGGCATTAAGCGATTATGATCAATCTATCTCAAAAGGGTCTAGGATCACACTTAGGTAATGAAACCAAAGCAAGTGTACCCACTCTCATATCAATTGAAAGCTCAAATTTACGTGAAAACACAAGAGCTGTTTAGACCCTTAAATTAAAAATTACAGCTCGGTTGATTTTACTCTAACTTAAACTAAGTGCGAAATAGAGTAAATGCGAGCGGATAAACAATATAACTACTCTAAGCCATATTCATCAAATCACAGCAATAAAATGAAAGCTAAAAGAGTAGGGAAGAAGAATGCAAACACAAGATAACACATCGATGTGTTATCGAAGAGGAAACTGAAGAACTCGGCGAAAAACCTCTTCGCCGCCCTCCAAGCAGTAAATTGATCCACTAGAGAATAAAGTTGGAGTACACGAATAACAAAAGACTCTCCAAGCCTAGTCTACCCCATGTACTCCAGCCCTCCAAGCTCTTGCTACCAACTGACTTCACCAAGCCTTGTCTTCTCTAGCTCTCTGGATCACACAATTCAGTCCGATTGCATCCACCAAACAAATGGCTTCTTCCAATGCTTCCTAGCAGCACCAAAACCTCACTTTACACTTAGGATGGGTGTGGTAAGTGCATGGGCTATCAACCTCTCAAGGATTTGGAAATGGAGAGGTAGGAGTTAAGAAAAACCACAATGGATTGTGTAGAGAATTGTGAGTATAACAAGCTCTTACTCTCAAAAGTAGTGGCTAGGGTTTTCTCTCTGAAAAGCACTCCTCAACATATGTGGGTAGTGTGTGTATATATAGTGTGATTAGAGACAGGGTGTATAAGATATGACAAAATAACAAAACAGAATGTTTCACGGATATCTCACGAGAAGGCCTTACCCACAAGACACTCACGAAAACCATCTGTCATGACTCTTCGCATTCCAGTCATGTTCTGAGCACATGCTTCACTTCATGGGAAGGCTACTCGCGAGCTACCCACAAAAACTTCTTTGGTCTTTAATTGCGTTGAGTCTTCACACTTTCTCTCACACACAACCCTTACAATAAAAACCCACATAAAATACATGGTACAAAAGATTGAACATAATTACAATCAGATTTGGTACGGAATTAAAGCCAACACAAGATAGATGTGAATCACAACTTTGCAAATTGATTAGATTATGCAATATCCAACTTGAAAAGAACATTTGTTTATGCACATTGAAACAAACAAAGTATATCAATATCCAAAGTATCATTTCATTCATATAGATACTGTTGGATTAAGATAGATTGACCCTAGTTGATTAATTCAATTACCCAAGTTGATTAATTAGGTCAAATTACATGCAAATCGTGGAGGTGTCAACAAATCACCAAATAAACTAAATGCAGCGGAAATTAAATTGACATAGTGATTTGTTGACAAAAGGGGAAAACCTTTCGCAAGGCAAAAACCCTACTGGGTGAATTTAAGGTCGCCACTCCCAAGAATTCACTTATTAATAATTAAGCGGTTACAAGTATGAGGAGTCTTATCACTACCCTAGCCTATCCCAAAATACCAACCTATAGTTGAATCTTTACTTCAATACCTAATTGAATATGATATTGTAGTAGCCTTCTTTCCTTTGTTGCACAAATCTCCAATCTGTGACTAACTCCTTTGCATGGATGCTAGTACGTGACTAACTCCAGCAACTTGATTGATTGTTGTTGGCTGCAAAGTTCTTCACTTCATAAACGACGAAGATCAGGAAACATTTGGTTACAAAACCCTAAGGCATACAAATATAGTAGTTTCACACAAAGTATATGAGTTCTAGGTCTTTGTTTTTGTGTTTGATGACTTTTAAAATAAGCCTTATATATAGCTAGGGCCGTGACAAAAGAAACCCTAATCATCCAAAGTCATCACGAGCCAAATTTCAGATTTGGAAATTCTGAAATCGTAGATCTCGATAGATCGAGCTTGTGTTAAGCTTCTCCATTAAACTTCGATAGCAGCATTTGTCGAGCTTCTGTCGAGACTTAATAAAAACGACTTTTCTTCACTTATTTTTTGGATCAACCTTCATGTCTTTAATGATACCACTTGATATGTTTGAACAACATACTTCTTGATATATTAAACCCAACTTAGATCTACCCAACTACAAGTAAAGTGCATTTTGTCTAAGAATTAACCAATTACATAAAAAATGTGACCCTAACAGATACTAGCAACAAAAGTATATCAATATACATAACTATATCTACATCAAAATTATCCTTTCATTCATATAGATAATAGCAACATCACACAGTATGTTTGACAAAAGTGGAGACCACTTAATAATAGTGACAAATAATGCTTGTATGAGTCCAAAAAAAGAAAAAAAAGAAAAAAAAGAAAGAGAGAGCTTAGGGACTAAATTAGTCAAATGATCGTAACAATTATTTTGTTTGGATATGGGACAAGAACTTGAACAATAAAGGTAGAGAACTCGAAAAGAAATGCAACTGAACTCTTAATGAAAAAATCATAGAACCAATCTCGGGAAGTCCAAGGAGGAGTTACAAAGATATAGAGTCTCTTTTTGTATGTTTAGAGCTCACACTTAACAACCTTTATCTTCTCTCTCTCTCTCTCTCTCTCTCTCTCTCTTTTGGGGGGGGGGGGGGGTGGGGGTGGGATCCATCCCTATTTATACTTATGGAGGCATTCTTCCCACCATCCACCTGTAGGGCAGATATGGAAGTGGGGCGATACTTGTCCCATCCTCTATTTCCCTTTCTTTTGAGGTAGAGATGGTGGAAATTAGGTTGTCTAGCACTGTTCTTGTGTGTTATTCAGCCATAAATGTGGCACTGTTGACATGTGAGGTGGATTAAATTTGGAGGGCATGGTTGCTTCCTCTAGAAGCTTCATTCTTCCAAACGTTTAGTCTTATCTACCTTCTAGCTTGCCTGAATCCTTGTTTGTGTTATGGGCGTTGGGTGGATTTTGTAGATTTCATGCATGCCTCCAAGGATGGGATACTCCTCGAATACCTTCAGAGGAACATATCCTCATTGGATGGCTCTTCTCAAAATTCATGATGACTATTTTTTCCCTTTTAGAATCTCCTCCATTGGAGAAGGCCATTAGGGCCTGCTTTTGGTTAGGCCCAATTTGGCAGGCCCAAGGTTTTCCCCTTATTTTGGCCCTTTAGGCCTATTGGCCCAAGCTCGTTTGCCATAGCTAAATTCTTCCTCCCATAATGCCAAATACAAAAAACAAGTATTGTCACTTCTCCAAACTAACCAACACATAATTGTTTATGTATGCCACTTATCCAAACCAACCTAATAATAACAATTGGTTTTGTCCCCACTAAGACACATAAACACACAACATAATAATTGTACAACTTTTTTCTATTAAAAGACCAACATGTGCACTGCCACTAGCAATCATGCACATTGACAAAAAACAATACAAAAAACAAAATCAAATGTTTCATTTTTCAATGACTTTGCCCTTGCCCTGGACCTTACCCTTACCCCTGCCCTTGACATTGCCTCAAGTTGAGAATATCGCACCTTCTGTGTGAGGCCTTAATCCACCGCTTCCAGTTAGGAACACTTCATTGGCCCTTAGTACCTGTTTTGGAGCTCTATCAGTTTCAGATTGCAAAATATATCCAAAGCTTCATGTTAATGTCATAAGAAAAGCAAATGATACAAAAATGGATGTTGTCTCAGTAGATACTTGATATAATTGTTGTCTTATGTCCCATGTTTCTTTAGGAGTATGAGAGATAGGTTGACTACATGAGAACCATTGATAAATTTCAAACTACCAGTAGGCTTAGTTAAAACCGGCCAAACTACAATGTTAACTACAATTAACCCAAAAAAAAAAAAAAAAAATTAATGGCTTGGAGATATGGTGAAATCGTTTTCCTTATATAATATTTGTCCATACATTTGAGTTACTAAGGGATTACTACAAATTTGTCTCAAGATACAATTAGGTTCTACAAATAGCAATTTTAGTAAAATCTCACAGAATATCTTATATTTTTTGATAAATCAATATGTTAATAGTTGGAGTTTAAACAATACGTATAAACCATGAAAGGTAAAAAATAAAGTGTTATAATTGTTGGAAAACTATTAGCAACAATTTCCCAACGTTTACAAACATGTGAATATCAAGTGATGCAACTCTTGGCCATAAATTCAGCAGAAACCACAATTTCACATAATATCCCTTGAAATTTGGTCGACCTAATTTCAAGCAAAACAATAAAACTATCAAACAAAAACATTAACTACATTTGCTTAACATTCAGATGACCCAATGTCAGGGTAAAATCCAATGAAGTCACAAATACATTTTCCACTTGATTTTTCTATTGTTTCTCCCCCTCTCTTCTAAAGAGATAATAACACTCGTCCACTTCCAAAATGGGATTAAAAAACATTCTTCCACTACCAAAGTGGGATCAAACTTACATTACAACTTAATATATATATATATATATATATATATATATTTTTTTTTTTTTTTCTTTGATAAGATATTACAACTTACTTGGATATACAAAATATTTCAACAATCCCCCACTAGGTTACTTGTAATACACACTCTCATTTACAAAGTTAATTGAAACTCTATCATGCATAATTAAAGGAAGGTGTTTGTCAACTTAAACCTCCCTTTGGTATAATTGCTTCAAGACTCCAAAAGAATTAATGGTGGCTTGCTTCAACATACACATAAGAACGTCCACAACTATTTATGAAATACATTGTTGTTAGCACCATCATCCCCATGTGATTTTCTTGGTTTAGTAATATTCAAAAGAGAAAACTACTCTTTTACGGGGAACCACTCCTATGGTTTTTTTTTTTTTTTTTGGAATAGATCCATCACTCATTCATTAATATGTAAAAGATCATGATGCAAAGCATCTATCATCTTCCATCCAATACCTATCCTCCACAATGTTCCTAGCAAATCTAGCTAAAGAATGAGTCACCATATTTCCTTCCCTTTTAACACAACTAAAACCAACAGATTGTCTACCTAAAATAAAATGTCTAATGTCATCCACAATATGGCCAAAGAAAGAATTATTAGATACAGTACTCGAAATTGCTCTCATCACATTTGAGTTATCACCCTCAATCACCAGATTTTGGAACCTGGCCTCTATAGCAAATTTCACGGCCTTTCGACATGCCAAAGCTTTTGCGTCATCGCTATTGTGCACGTATTCCCCCCTTGCTACCATTCTAGCCATCACCTCACCATCAGAGTTTCAAATGATCATGCCAACTCCAAAACAATTCAAGTCTGAGAATACCGCTACATCGAAGTTCAGCATATAGACATCTTGTTGCGGAGGCTTCCAGAAGTTGCTGCTTGTTGCTGCACTTGAAATCCCCAAATTCGTTTGAGCTTTTTCTTATTCTTCTAGCAGTTCAGCCGCACGATTTGTCAACCACCGCGGGTTCTTCATTTGTCCTCCATGCACCACCACATTGCGTTGATTCCATATGAGCCAAGCTTGAACAAGGAAGAGCTCCATATCGGTTGTGTAGGGAATTTAACCGAATTCCAACCTGTGAGAAACAAAAAAATAGAGAAAAACAAACGCCAAAGAAAAAAAAACAACCACATGCACAAGATAGTATTTACATTGTTCGGCAATTTGCCTACGTCCACGGAGTTGCAGGGATTTCACTATTATCAGGGAAAAAGAAAAATACAATACAAGAGTGCGGCTACAATTTTCTCTCTATATAAAACACGGCAACACCACCCCAAAATTAAAACCCTAATCACCAAGTCTAAGCCTCAGTAAATCTTCAATTAAAAACCACGCAATATTATTCGGGTCATCAAACCGAATCAAACAAAAAACTAGGCTCCACAAAGCCCAACAAGTTGTTGATAATCTGTCCAGAAAGCTTTAAATAGTTGCAAAAAATCAAAATGGTTAGTCTGAAACTTCTGTAGCACGTGGAGACTCCCTGCCCAAACATCTTGGGCTGCACCACAACCCCATATTGCATGTAAGGCATCCTCGGGTAGCCTCTTACAACAGTGGCATAAAGAATCTGAAATAATTTTGTGCTTTGCAAGATTCACCCGAGTTGGAAGGATGTCATGGCAAGCTCTCCAGCCAAAGATTTTTATTTTCCCTGGTATCTTTAACTTCCACAAAGCACCCCACCCATGCTACATGGTATCTAGACTGAACATTGTACTCACCCCTCCTATTATGCAACCATACCATACTATCCTCCACAACCCGTCTACTCAAGGGAATTCTGCAGATTGCCTCGACTTCATCTCTATTAAACTTGGCCATCAAGAGATCTCTCCTCCATCAGTGCAAATCCCAATCAATAAGGTCTAACACTTTCCAGCCCTCCTCCATATCATTCACCGGGTGTAACAATTTATTAGAAGGGTAATTTGGGATCCATTTATCATTTGTGGCATCAATGGACTCACCATTTCCCACTCTCCAACAGCACCCACTCCTCAAAATTGGAAAGGCAGCCATCATGCTCTTCCAAACAAAAAGGCTGTTAAGTGAATCATGCGCATGAAGAAAATTGCATCTAGGGAAATATCTAGCTTTGAAACATTTAAAGAGTAGAGACTCTTGATCTTTTAGCAACCTCCAACCTTGCTTTGCTAACATAGCAAGATTAAAATACCTCAAATCTCGAAAAACCCATTCCCCCTTCCTTCTTTGGTTGAGTTAAGCTATCCCAACTCTTCCAATGAATTTTCTTATCATTTTCGACTTGCCCTCACCAAAATTTAGTGCACAAGGAATTTAGTTCATCACATAACTTCACCAGTAATTGAAATACTCCCATGGTATAAGTAGGAATAGTTCGGGCAATTGCCTTGATAAGTACTTCCTTCTCGCCTTGGATAATATTGTCCCTTTCCAACCCTGCAACTTTTTCCAAACTCTATCCTTTAAAAAAGGAAAAAGTTTGGTATTTTGCTCGACCCACCAACATAGGAAGACCCAAATAAGACTCAAAACGCTCCACTTCTTTCACTCCCAAAAGTGATACAATCTCATCCCTTTGGCTGCCACAGGTATTACTACTAAAGTATACTAATGATTTCTCCATATTAATACATTGGCTAGAAGCATTAGCATAAGTCTAGAGCACTTCATTTATCACACCAACCTCTCTAGTAGTAGCTTGACAAAAAAGAATGGAATCATCTGCAAACATTAGATTGGAGATTGTTGGCACCCTTCTATATATAGAAATACCCTTGATCCGCCTATCCATCTCAGCCTTAACTAGTAATGAAGTGAACTCCTCAGCACACAATAAAAAACAGGTATGGTGGTAATGGATCACCTTGACGGAGCCCCTTGGATGGGTTGATATTGCCATAAGACTTCCCATCTATGAGAGTGGAAAAAGAAGGAGTGGTAATACACCCCATCACCCAATTAATCCATGTCACTAGAAAACCCAACTTATCCATTATACCTTGCAAGAACTGCCACTCAACACGGTCATATGCCTTGCTGATGTCAAGCTTCAAAGCCAGAGCACCTTTTTTACCTATTTTCGAGAATGCATAGTGTGTAAAGTTTCATACGCCACCAATACATTGTCTGTGATGAGCCTTCCTGGAACAAAAGCACTTTGTGTAGGGGATATAATACTTGGGAGGACTTGTTTCAACCTGTTAGCCAAAACTTTAGAGATAATCTTATAAATAACATTACATAAACTAATGGGTCGGAAGTTAGACATTTTCTCAGGAGACTTTATTTCTGGGATCAACACAATATGGGTATGATTTATAGCAGGAACCATGATACCAAAATTAAAATAATCCAGCACAACATTAACTATAGTAGTACCCACTACATGCCAAAAATTTTGGAAAAAAAATGCATTCATACCATCAGGGCTAGGTGCCTTAGTTGGTCCCATTTGAAACAATGCAACCTTGATGTCTTCAGCTATAAATTCAGTAGTAAGAGTCTGTTGCATTTCTGGGGTCAGCTTGTGGGGCACAACACTAAGGCAATCATCAATTTGGGGGCATGTACCTGCATGAAACAAGCTGTCAAAGTAATCAGCCGCCACCACAGCTATTTCTTCTTCTTCCTCCATCCAGACATCATCTAGATTTTTTATTCTCTGGATGTGATTTCTCCTTCTACGTTGTGAGGCCTTCAAATGGAAAATTTTTTTGTTCTTGTCACCATGTTTAAGCCAAGCCACTCTAGATCTCTAAGCCCAAAAAACTTCCTGTTTTAGTAGTAAATCATCCAATGTCTTGCTTATCTCCAGAAATTCAGCCCTTGAAACTTTAGTAGTCTCTACCATATTTAACACTTCCAATCTTCTCTGAAGCTGTTTTATCTCCTTAGTTTTCGGGTTTGTTTTAGCTGAGCCCCAAGCCCTTAAGACTTCACTACAATTCTTTATTTTATGTTGCACCTGCTCCAACCCGTGGCCATCAACCTCACTAAGCATCCATGCATCTAAGACTACTTCTTCACACTCCTCCCAAAGCATCCAATTTTCCTTAAACTTAAAACCTTTTTTACCCCTTCTCAGCTTCAGCTGCTGTGTTTGGAGAACAATAGGTAGGTGGTTGGATTCATGAGGGGGAAGATGAGTTGCAAAACACAACTAAAACTTGTCTCGCCAATCCTTCGTTGCAACAGCTCTATCAAACCTGAGTTTTGTGTTTGCATCCCCCGGTCTATTATTATTCCAAGTAAAAGGATAGCCTTTAAATCCTCCAAGTGACAATATTCCAATGCAGCTGGGAATGCATCTATTTGGCTCATTTGAGGTGGTCTCTTACTAAGCTTTTTTGTAGATTGAGATATTGCATTAAAGTCACCAATGCACATCCAAGGTCCCTCCACAAAAGTTTTAAGGTGTTGTAACAATTCCTAGGACTTATACCATAGATTAACTTCTGGCCAACCATAGAAACATGTTAGCCACCACTCAAAACCATCTTCTTCCTTTACTTTCACTAGGATATGATTAGCTGTGAAATTTATTTAATCCAGATCTATACCGTCCTTCCAAATCAAAGCCAACTCGCCATCGATATCAGGATTTTTAACAAAGATCTTATGCGGATATGGCAACTCACCATACAACCTATTAAACCCTTATCTAATCTTGTTCCCATCAAAAAGCACACATTGGGAGCTTGTCCCCTCACAATCATGTGAAGGTTTCGACTTGTCCAAGGGTTCCCAAGCCCTTGGCAATTCCAACTTAAGAGTTTCATTGCTCCCGACAAGGGTGACCGTCCACCCTCACCAATACATCTACATCATTTGGAATTAACTTCTCACACTTAGCTTTCTGAACTTCCTCTTCTGTATGTGAAAGGGAAAGATTAGAATTCTGCTCAATAACTCTTTTCCTTGATATTAGACCCTCTATTGCTTTAGTAATAATTCCTAGCCCATAATCCATACGTATAATTCTAGTCCAAGTAGACCTCTGCTTCTGCCTATGCTGTCCCTGCATCCCATGCAGCCCATCTACATGTTTAGCTTGTATCTTATCCAATATAGGTTTTGAATTGCTCACTGCCATGTTCACAACAGTAGGAGTAGAATCATGTTTATCCACAACCTCTCTAGAAATTAAATTGTCATCAACTTCCTCCACATCATTTTTCTCGAAACGCATCATCTAAAACTTTGGGTCAATCCCTTGATTCTTGACTTGATCATCATGATGAGAGAAATTGTCTCCCAGATTCTTGGGCTTCCATGCACCCGTCTCCTCCTCTGCAGCTTCCTTTCGTGGTGGCGATCTCAAACGTCCACCAACAACCTTTAACCAATCTCCATATTGATACTCTATTTCCCCTCCATTTTTCTCCACAGCATAGTGACTAGCACAATGTCGTAAATCATGGCCAAGCAACCCACAGTAGTGACAAAAAATAGGTAACCACTCATACTTAAATTTCACCCATGTGCGCACACTCCCTGAATTTGCAATAAACCCTCCACGCCTCAAAGGCTTCGAAATAGGCAATGCAACCCAAACCCTCATGAATAAATTTTGCATGTCTTGTCTTCAACACCTTGCTACATCTTCCACAGTACCCAACCTACTTCCTATTTTCAGTCGCTACTTGAGAAGAGAACATGTCAAATGGAGCCCCCCAAATCTGAACCCATAGAGAGGCATATTGAAATTGCACATTACTGGCAGTCATCCCCTTTTTCCATCTCTGAAGCATCAGTAGTTGATTATCAAAGCACCATGGACCCCCTTTTAAGACTTGGTTCAGATCAAATTCAATCTAAAACTTGAACTGGAATAAATTCGTTCCTCCTCTATAGTCTACAAACTGGACTGCAGCCCCCATACTCTCTTTATTGTAGCCAATGCAGCCCGTTTATTAAAGGTTTTGCAAGTCAAAAATTTGCCAACTAAACTCAGAGTACAACTTTCGATCTTAGGCAGCCTAGCCTTCTCAGGTATCGTAATAGTTTCTTCCTCCTCTATAGTAAGTTTCATACTCCCCAAGCTCTCAATAACATCCTCTGCCATAATAGTTGACTGGAAAAACCTTCAACGAAAAAAGAATAAGAAAAGAAGAGAAAAAACTTAGACCCTTAAGGCTGCGCCTAAGGGAGGAATACTCGCTTAGAAAGCGAAAGAGAAGTCTCCTACGTGAAGCAAGGAAACCCTAGCCGCCACGGGAGAGAATCGCATTCAAAAGGAGAAGAGTTATAATGGTTGATAAAGTTGAAGTCCCTTCTTTATGTCTCTATTTTTCATAAACATTTACTTGTCTATAATCTTCGTTAAGAGTATTAAACATATCCTACTAAACGTAAGAGATTGCACTAACAATGGTTTTTCTTTTGGATATTGTCTATCAGTTTTCCACTTCATCACTATATTCTGTGTTAATTACTATATGGTTTATTGCTTTTTATGTTGTGACATGCTTGTGATAATTAACCCATGATTATATTGAATAATAATTGATTAATTGGATCAAATTAATTAATTCACTTAAAATCAACCAAAGACTCTAATGTCAATTTTGGATTAAGGGCAACTCAATTCTACCCTACTCTCAATCCAAACTAACCATAAAGTTTATATTCATTGGTATTTAGAGATACCCAATTTGAAATCTAGTGGTTGTAAGTGAATTTCAAATTCTAGGTTATGTATTTGACATGGTTTCAACTTTCAAGCACCGATTCCATGATAAAGCAAGGCCACATATTTTAGAGATATCTCTAACCACATTTTTAAAATTATTTTATTTGTACCTTTAAATGATTTTAGAAAATTTTCTTTAATTATTTTAAGAAACTAGAAACTTGATCAATTCAATTTTGTGCTCTTATAGGACAAATTTGAGTAAATTCTTAATTCCAACATTGTCTCATGCTAAACCATAACTTTGGATGTATAATAAGTGTTCTAATTGTGGGTTTTAGATAGTTCAACTAGTAAAATTTTTTGTTGTTGAATAAATAAATATGGAGTTCAAAACCTTGCTTGCCCAAAAAATTTATTAATGTCTTGCCTTGATAATAAAATACAACTATCATGTAGCAAACATCATATATTAAAACTCTATTGTATCTATATATTTTTAAAAAGGGTGTCATAATTCATTTTATTTTAATTGTGTTTTTTGTGAAATAATAGTTTTACTTCTTAAAATATATGATAAATTCAATATTAGCCTTTAAAAAGATTGGTCTTAAAAAGATTTAAAAGGTAATAATTTAGTCAATTCGTTAATTTTTTTTTTTTACTAACAACATGATAAATGAACTGCTGATGCAACATCTTATATGAACTAATATACCATTCTTTAGTTGAAGTGACACCATTAAACATCATTTCTTTCTCTTTCTCTTTTTTCTCACAAAGTTTTGTGCTACCAATTTGATATTTCAATAAATTGTAAATAAGTTTTTTTTTTTTTTTTTAATTTGAAAAAAAAGTTGTGTCCATTGTTGTTATTGTTTTTTGTTTTAATTTTCTTATGTGGAATTTTTTTATTCATTAAAATGGTAACGTGGTTTTTGTTTTTGTTTTTTTTTTTTTTTTTCACAGAGATTACAATAAGATCCAAAATGAAAATTTATTGAAAAACTTAAGAATTAAATTAAAATTTTCAAAATATATAAACTAAAATAAAAACACCCAAAATATAGGAATTAAAAAAGTGTTTTTTTTCTTCTAAAAGTTTGCATTATAAATTCACAATATATATATATATATATATATATAAATATTCTTATTGTCCAATTTCTAAAAGCAACCTAACAAAGAATCCAGTTAATTTCTATAACTTCGATTCTAAGATTATATCTGAACTTAAACCCAAAACAATATTGAAACGAAATGGTATAATTAGCATCTTAATTACAACACAACAACCCGAAGCTTCAATTAGCTAAGTTTTTATGGGTGTTTTGGAGGGCCGTTGGTGGTGGGGTCGATGTGTTTTAACTTGGGTGATTTGGCTAGCTACGTAGTTGGATTTTTTTAATGTGTGCTTGGCGTCGGTGTGATGGAAATTCAGGCATGGTTGTATCAACTATGGATTACAGTGGACGTGAAAATAAGCCATCATCATCATGGGTGTCTCATGCTGGAGATGAAAAGAAGAAGAAAAGAAGAAAGGGGGAAGAACAAAGAGAAGACAAACAAATTGAACAAATACAACACAAGACATTTTATTATTATTGTCATTATTTCCCTAGAACATTTGGCCTTTTGATAAAAGCACTTCACTCACAAGATTATTTAAATTGATGGATGAAGAACCAAGTGGATCAGTTGCATCTTCGGCCAATTTTTTCCACTCCAAGGCCTTTTTCTTCATTTTTTTACCCTTGTCTCCTACCATCAACTCTCTCACGTTCTTCTCCACTTCTTCTCTCTTGACATCATTATTGATCTCCATGCCAATGCCCCATTCATTGCAAGTATACTTGCAGTTTGTTTGTTGATCTGCAATGAATGGACAACAAAGCATTGGCACTCCAGCACACAAACTTTCAATAATTGAATTCCACCCACAATGTGTTAAGAACCCTCCAATCGAAGGGTGGCTTAGCACTTCTTCTTGGGGGCACCAACTAATTATTAGAGATCTTTCTTTAGTTTCTATCTCGAATTCAAATGGCAAAGTCTCTGATTCTCCAACAACTAAATCAGGCCTAATTACCCACAAAAATGGTTGTTTACTATTTGCAAGTCCCCAACCAAACTCAATTAACTGTAGTGGTGTCATAACAGTTACGCTGCCAAAATTCACATATATCACTGAGTTAGGTGCCTTAGAATTAAGCCAATTGAGGCAATGAGTTTCTTCCTTCCATAAACTATACCCAATTGATTCCAAAGGGTCATTGGGCAATTGATTGAGTAGTGGTTGGAGAGGACCAATGGCATATACATGAGAAAACATGGTTGAGAGAGCATCCAAAACTTCTTGCTCTAACATGTTGAATGTTTGAACAATAACTTTTGAAGCTTCAAGATCTCTCTTCGCTGTTTCAATCAAAAGATTAAGGATAAAATCATTTGGATCTATGGTTCGAACATAGCTTGGAAGATCCTTTAGACAAATGTCTCTCATACCTGGAATCCAATCTATAACAGTGTCTAGATACCCATTTGTTAAATAGCTTTCATCTACATGATAAAGATTAAAGAATGTATTTAGCTCAAAAATATGTGATCAATATTAATAAAATAATGCAAAAAATTTATAGGGTTTTGCATTCTTTTTTACCTTTAAGTGGTATGACACCTTTGTCCTTGAGGACAGGAAAACACATAAAACTCATTACACTGCAAGCAGCCATAGAGAAGCACATTACAATAGGGACTTTGAGTTCCTGAGCAGCCGTAACGGTGAAGGGCATGAAACCATCTGAGATAATACAAGTCACTGGAGGAATGTTTGATGTTGCATTGTTGAGTTTTGAAAGGAGGTGAGAAAATGGAGCTAAAAAGTTCTTCATAATGGAATCACAGAGAGAATGAAGGTCTTGGGTGGCATCGGGATCCATGGGAGGGAGGCTGTCTGGAATAGTTTTGAATCGAAAGTCAGACAAGCCATCTAAGGAGTTAGGACCATTAGTTTTCAGAAAACGTTGGTGATTAAACTCAGTGTTCACAAAGGTTACGTGAAAACCTCTATGGTGGAGAAGCTTTGAAAACTTTAGCATTGCCTTTATTTGGCTTTGAGCTGGGAATGGAATACAAACTGCATGAGGCTTATCTGCTACAACTGTCTTCATATCCATTTTTGTATATGTGTATCTTAACTGACCCAGTTTCATCTTAAATAGGAAATACTGAATATGTCAACTTTTAAATTTGAATAGTGATCCACTGGCCCACTTCTTTAATATAGTAGCCATTTGGGTACAATTATGGCTACAAGCAAAGACGACCTCTGGAGTCCAACTATCATTCTCTTCAATTTCCTTGACGATTAGGTGTATGATCTAATCAAACTTTGTCACTATATAAAGACACTCATATATATTTTATTATTTGAAAAATACAATATATTTATTCGGTATTTCTAACCATCCCAACTAACATAAAATTTATTCCTCTCTCTTGGTTAATCACAATCACCATTATTATCCTTGTCGTTGGGCATGGGCATGCTTGGCTGAGTCTGGCTGCCAGTGGATTGGACTTGTTTTGAGTATGTCCAATAAGATTGGGATGGGATTCAACGTTAAATGATTTACTAGAGGTTATGCTAGCAATGGTTATCTAGCATAGGCTAAACTTGCTTTAAATTTCCTTTCTCGTGCAAGTCTCAAATAGCAAGATTGTTTGAAACTCCTATTAAGACTAGTTGAAAATTGTGACTTGAAACTATGATTTTAGTTCAAATTTTGCGTATGTGTACTATTGTGTAAAAAAGTGTGTAATAAACATTGCTCTAAAAAAATATTTATTTATTTCATATCTGTATGTTTAGTTATTTATTTATTATTTTTTTCTGCGAGTGTAGGTAATATATATATATATATATATATATATATATATATATATATATATATATATTAATTGGCAAAATTTAGAGAAAGTTCAATTAGAATTTGAAATTATAATCTAATTTTGCGCTACGTGTCTGAATTTATGTGAAGATCACACTATAATGATCTACTTTAGTTTTTTTATTTTATTTTTAGAATGATTATCCACTTAAATTTGTGCTAGGTGTCCACTTAAGTTTTTTAATTTTTATGCCAAATGAGTTAATGAATGAAAAATACTAAGAATCTAATATTAATGAACTATAAAAATAAAATAAAAAAACCAATTACATATACTCAATAAAAATCATCACACAACAAATATCACCACACGTTATATCTTATTAAAAATTAGAAAAAAAAATTATCAGAAGTAATATTAAATTTAGGTAAGAATTTTAATATGTGAATAGTTACGTTTACTTTAAAAAAAAATAATTTGAATAATTATTTCTATTTTTATGATAAAAATTGTGTTTAATATTGAATGTATCTATATGTATGTGTTATGAATGTGTTACATGCTATTTTTTTTAATAATAATTTGACTAATTATTTATATTTCTATAATAAAAATTGTGTTTAACTTTTTAATGCATCTATGCATTTGCATAAGTTACATGCTAGTAATATTAATTGTCAGACTAAATCATTGATTGCCAATTGTTGTGAAATAAAATGACTATCAGCCTATCACAGTAAGACAAGGAAATTCAAGGATGGGATAACTAATTAGTAATTAATATATATAGCCTGTGGGTTCAATACAAAATGGAAAAGTACAGAGCTACTCATTTTTATTTTTTTTTTGAATTCCATAGAGCTACTCATTTTGTTACCACGTGCACATCTATCAAATATAAAGTAATAATTGTAGTATCTACTTCTAAAAAGTAATAAATGTAGTACCTTTCATTAGGTTCCAATTTGATTATTAGGGAACGCCACTTGGCCACGTATGGTCCAAATACTTCACCTAGTCTAAGATCAGATTGGTTAGAGACAGGGACGGAGCTATTGATGGACGTGGGCCCCCCAACTTATATAAATATATATATATATATATATATATATATATATATATATATATATATATATATATACCTTTCATTAGGTTCCAATTTGATTATTAGGGAACGCCACTTGGCCACGTATGGTCCAAATACTTCACCTAGTCTAAGATCAGATTGGTTAGAGACAGGGAAGGAGCTATTGATGGACGTGGGCCCCACAACTTATATAAATATATATATATATATATATATATATATATATATATATATATATATATATAAGTTTTAGCAATTTGGTTTAATAAAATTATACTTATCCCCTCTTTAACAATATTATTGGCACTCTAGAAGGCCATAAAAAAAATTTATGGATCTCATCTAGAATAAAATTTAGCACAACAACAAAAATCACAAATAATGTATTATAAACCCGGTTTAAAACATTCATATTACTATTTTCGTGTGTATTCTAATAAGTATTAATATTAACTAATAAAAAAAAATTGTTTATCTTACATTGGTTGTATGTGCCTAGTGTTCGCTATTTATAATCCAGTCTACAACTATAAAGGTTAGACCCTTTTGTAATTGTACTCTAGTTAAATAATGTATTATAAACCCGGTTTAAAACACTAATATTACTACTTTCGTGTGTGTTCTAATAAGTATTACTGTTTACTAAAAAAAAAAAAAAACAAAGCTAAAAAAAATATAACCCAATCAACTAAATTTTACCAAAAACAAATAGTCCGGCCTTTCAAAAATATAAAACAAAACTAAACTATCATTCCATCAAAGATAAAGACCAAAAAAAAAAAAAAAAAAAACTCATGTAAGGTTGAATTTATTCAACCATCTAATTGGCTTTATTCCGTGCCAAAATTTGTTTGTATTTCAGCATTTAGTAACCCTGTATATAGGTGGGTTTGCTGTAAGGGTAGTGAGTGAGATAGAGTGAAATTTGCTTAAGAGTGTGCAAGAAAACAGAGACTCGCGATTTGGCCTCGCGGGTGACTCGCGGCTGCGAGCCGCCAGACGCAGCACACGTGCCAAGCATGCCGGAAGGTGAACAGTCATGTTAGCTGGAGCACTACAGGACAAAACAGGACAACTGGCCATACGGTTATCTCGCGACTGGATCTCGCGACTTAGTCAAGCCGCAAGGTCAAGCCACGAGCCACCCCTGTTTTGTAAAACCTGACGTTTCACATTCCTCTCCCACTCCAGTATAAATACTCCTTTTACCCATGATTGTAAGAGAGCTTCCAGAGAGATTTTTGAGAGAGAAACCCTAAAGAAAAACAAGATTGATTCACCAATAATCTATACATTAGAGTCTCTTCAAATTCCTCAACTCTCTTCCTCTCCATTGTCAAATCCTTGAGAGGCATTTTACCAAACTTTGTTCTCACCATTATCATCACTGTGAGAGAGCTGTTTGGATTTCTGGAAAGTAGTTAGGAAGGAACCAATCTTCATTGGTTGATGCTACAGTCTAGTAGCAGAATCCGGGAAGTTAGAAAAGAAAAAGGTTTGACGCAACCTCATTGGAGCAAGAAGCTTGGAGGGCTTAGGTGTACTGGGTAGATTAGGCTTGGAGGGTCTATTGTTGTCCATGTATCCTAACTACATTTTCGAGTGGATTGTTTACCGCTTGGAGGGCGGCGGAGAGGTTTTACGCCGAGGGCTTCGGTTTCCTCTTCAATAACACATCGCGTGTTGCCTTTGTGTTTGTATCTTCCTTCCTCTCTATCTTTGCCTTTTTATTATTATCTGCTGTGGGTTGTGATTTTAATTTGGCTTAGATAGTTTTACCAATTCCATATTATAGCTTATGTTAATTTTCTGCACACTAGTTGTTTGACATAATGCTTGAATTGGTTAAGTTGTAATTTGGGGGTCTAAACGTTCAAGGGTGTTTATACACATATTTGAACTTTCAACCCACAAACAAATAAACAAAACCCTAAGCCTAAGCTAGAGACATAGAGGTTGAATGGCTGAATTGAAGCAATGATGGGAGAGGTAGTAGCATCAGTACGGCAGCAGAAGAGTCGCCGGACTCACCCCCAGCCTTGACTCAGCAGATTTGGTATCTCTCTCTCTCTCTCTCTCTCTCTCTCTCTCTCTCTCTCATTTGAGCAAGAGCAACTAGTAAAAAGAAATAAAAGTCTCTTTGTTACTATTTGAAACAGGAGACAGAGAGAGCTATTTCTCTTTTTAAGAAACTTAAATAATGACTTTAAAATAAGGGTCTGGTTAATGTGTGCCTTAAGAGGAATTGAAAAAGTTGTCAAAACAGTTAATTACTTTTTTGTATTTTCATAAAAAGTTTCTTAAAATAGTTTACTAATATATGCCTTAAGGGCACGCGTTAGTAAATCTCTTAAAATAATAGTAGAAGTGACCGGTAATGGATTGATCATTGATATCCACCCACGTGCTGTGCATTGTGAGTTGAATTTTTTCTTTTTGTGCTTATATAAATTGATGGGTGTTAAGGACAAATTTTTCACACCACATTGCTTCATTTCATTGGCGACCCGCACCACATCAATATTATCATAGATTTTGGGAGAATCTATTTTAAAGCCCAAAAGAGTCCTTATTCACAAAAAAGGCGTCAAAGCCAATGGTTCAAGCTCATGGCACATCATCTCATTTTTGGCTCATGATCCAAGCTCATGAGTCTCATCGGGGGAATTTTGGGAGTCGTGGTTTGGAAGGCCAAGAAGTATGTTCAGTAAAGCTCCAGTGGTTTAAAGTTGATAAAAGAAAGCATGTTGCTTGGCATGTCTTCCCCAATTCCTTGAAATCTGACGGGTCAGTGTGTAAAAGGTAACATTTGGGTAAACCTCTCATATCTCATAAGCACTTAAAATGATAAAACTCCCCATGCTCTTTACATAAAAATTATTGTCCATCATATAATATAAGTTTTAAAATATAATCATATCATTCCATATTAATTATTTTATTATTTTCATATAAATCAATTCCAACTACATGACTAAATATATATTAACATCTCATATCTAGCATTAAATGCTCTCTTTACTCTCCAAGATTTGATTAAAATACAAAAAGATCATATTTATATCTCTAAAACTTCATCAAATATCAACCAACTAGTCTATTACTTACCAAAATTATGTATGGACTAAACATATAATTTTTCCAAGAGAAGAAACTTAGCCGAAAACACCAAAAACGACTCCAGCGGAAGCTGCAACAGCTTCTGCACAAGCTATAACAGCTCCAGCGGAAGCTGCAACAGCTTCTGCAGAAGCTGAAATAGCTCCAGCAAAAGCTATAACAGCTCCAACAGATCTGTAGTAGCTCTAGCAGGTTGACACATGTTCTAAAATGATATCATTCGCCCATAAATGCCCAATCCCAACAGTTGTGGTACCAGAAACAAGAGGATCCTTTAAAGATCATCTCACCATCTTTAGTTAAATCATGAATTTAATGCCAAGTAATTTTTCTCCAAGCAAAGGATGTCATCCACATGACATCATCCAACTTTGTTAGCAACATTTAAGTCTCAAAATTTCTTCTTTTGGTTAATAAAAAAAAAGACCACTTTGTCAAAGATTTTCCCTTACTTGCTAATTTTCCTTCAACTAAATTCTAATTTAGTTACATAGCTTGGCTCTATATAAAGAGGACCAAGCTACATACTAAAGACATCATCCATCCCCCCCTCTGTCTAAACCCTCTCTCTGATCTTCAATAATTTTGAAACTCCATTCATCTTACTGCCATATCTCTAAAAGATCTCTATGTCTTTCTTCATCCCTCTCTCATCTTCCATTTTCTAAAACTCTATTCATTTTGCTGTCATATCTCTAAAGATCTCTAAACTCTTCTATACTTCTCTATCTCCCTTACAAAAATATATCTTCCTAGACAGCACCATTACACACTATCCATCTCTCCCACACTTCAATACTCTGAAATTTCACTCATTTTTATTGCCCAAAACACATTTCCATCTCATTCTTTATTTCTCATACAAAATCTCCCTTCTTAGAAAGCAACATAACCCATAGCACGAATAATCTCATGTATTTACTATATTCAACCTTCATATTATCTATCTCACAATTCCATATATTTTATAAGCACCTTCCTCACAAAATACCCATACATACTCATCATAAATCTTTAAACTCTCTGCCTCACATAGCATACAAGATCCATGTCCAACAAAGTATCTACATACAATTCCTATACATATTACAAACACCATATCTCACAATATATATATATTTCTTACCATCTCTACACATCTTAAAACGTATCAAAATATTATTCCAAGAACACATCACAAAAGCCCTTTCTCATGGAAGACATATATCTATAATGCTAAAAGCCCTTCTTATGGAAGGAAAAAAATTATAAAAATTAAAAGCCCTTCTTATGGAAGGCAATATCACTCATGCTTGATTAAAAAACTAAAAGAGCATTACATGAGGAAAATCATTTAAGTACATGATTAAGGGGACAAACTTAACCAACTGATGCACATGGCTAGATATGCTCTCTCTCTCTCTAGTTGCGCCCATTTTTCCCTTTTCAAACATGAAGTCACCATGAAAGGATTCACTTCATCATGCTGTTGAAATGTTAAGCCCACTAGTGTTGTACGGCTAGAGCTGCAAACTCTGAAAGTTGCTGAAATGACTAAGTCCACTGATGTTACAGCTAAAGCCCCAAATTATGAAAATAAGTCATTATATATTACCTTCAAACTTATATTATTAAGTATATTTTATTCACTATCATTATACCACTCAACTAATGTTATTATACTGCTGGAATGTCATTAGCCCATTATTGTTACATGGCTAGGGCCAGAAATCACATAAAGAATAAAGTGATGCTATACGGCTGGAGTCAGAAACACACAAGATAAGTCAATCTTTCTTTATTTTCAAGATTACATTATTAAGTACATGTTAATTCATTATTATTTTACTGTTGGATGCAAGTTATTTTAATATCATCTCACTAATACTTCATTAATGAACATACATATTAATAAATCAATCTACCATCATCCCACATATATTATTTGGACATGGACCATTGCCGGACATACCTTATCATATTGAACATGAACCATGAACCGCAACTAGACATAGACTATCAGACTCATCCCATTATTGTACATTGGACACCTAATTAAACATTTTCTAATATTGGACATCACTTAACAAACATAATAATAATGTATCAACTCACCATTTAATCAAAGCTATCATGCTAAACATATTATTTATTTATTTCAACCATTATCATAATTCTAAGACTTTGGGTTTTATCTATTTTGTAGGCTTAAAAAATACACCGGTAGCCATTGGTCTATGCGGCCTAATGTCGAGTTTTGGGTTGACCTCCCCAAAACAAATCCGGGCCTAACAAAGTCACACCTCCAAAAGGCACGTGGCTACGCGCAAAAAACCGCCCCTGACAATGGGATAATTACAGATTACCCACTTGTGGTTTAGCCCAAATTTAACTTACACACCTGTGGTTTCATTTTTGACACTTTACCCATCTGAGATCACTTCTGTTTAGTCTCTATTACCCACATCTACTAAAAAAGAGAGGTAAATAAGTCTTTTTACACCCATTTTATGTCTCTCTCCTTCCAAAACAAGAAATATATATATATATATTTATATGGTATTGGTTTCTCACAATTCACAAACATGAAGAACATACACCCAAAAAACTAATACAAATAAAATCAAGCAAATGGAACCCAATTGGTTACATTTGAGCAATATTGTGATTCTTGAACCACAACAATAACCTAGAAATCGCTCCTCCTAATATAACTTTAATCCAGATTGCCTAGTATAGTCCTTACTCACTACTGAGTAGAAACTCAAGAACATTGAGCCATGTTGCAATTACTCCAAGCTTAATTTCATTATTTATTGACCAAAGAACAAAACATATTATAACTTTCTAGTTTCCAACAACAACAATGTCATCAACAAACAAAATAACAACAAAATTTGAAAGAAAGAAAGGGAAAAATCTACATTACTTTTATTCATAAAGACAGAAAACATGAAATCTTAAACACATGTGGGCGGTGTAATTGTAAAATAAATTAATGATTCTTACTTCGTATTAGCTTCAAATAACACTTCCTTCTCTGACCAGTCAAGATTGTGCTTTCAAAAACCCATTTGGGTGTGCGTGTTAAGTTCTAAGAAAAACCCATTTAGTAAGCATGTGGAACTTCTCAAAACAAAAGCCAAAAAAAAAAAAAAAAGTAGTAACAAAACACACATTTGTATACTCACAAAACATGAAAATAAGCAAAGTGAAAATTTCAAAGTTAAACAACAACCTAGAACCCACGGAATCACCAGATCCACCACAATGCAACCCACCAAAAGCGAGATCTCGGACCTCCAGTACCCAAACTCCAGACCACATGCCGATATGTTTCCCAAGATCTGTTTCCCAAACTCCTAATCTACTACTTCATTGACATGGCCACCATTTCAATACAAAACCAAGTTAATCCAACCATAGGCCCCATTTCCCAAAAGGTTCTCCATTTTTGTTTTTGTGAAAATGGTGTGAAAGCTGATGAAATATAAGATCGCTTTTTTGAAGGAATAGATTCGATTTCAGGTGGAGTCTCGCATGGCCAACAATTCGATCATGGAGCAGATTAGTCATGGCACTTTTGGAGCAGCCATTCTCGTCCACCGATCTCCATGGCCAACGATTTCTCTCTTAAACCCTCTCTGCTTTCTCTGATCTACATCGAGCCCATGACCTCAAGCTTCACCCCATTTCCCCCTCACTCTTCATTCTAAACCAAATCCATACCCATGGTGGAACATTTGTTTTGTGTTTACTGTGATCTGTGAGATCTCTCTCTCCAAGCTTAAAATCCTGAAAAGTTGTATGCAAGGATGGAAGTTTGTTTGGGAGAGAGAGGAGTGTTTGATCTATTTTGGGTTTTGTTTTTGATAAAAAATGTGTTAGAGTAACATCTGAAAGGGAAGTGCGTTATGGAGTAGTAACAGAGGGAAGCATATGTGGGTAAAGTATCAAAAATGAAACCACAGGTGGGTAAGTTAAATTCGGGCTAAACCATAGGTGGGTAACTTGTAATTATCCCTAAATTGATTTTCTTTTAATAGTTAATAGTTATGCTTTTCTGTTAGTGTCCGTGTCTTCTTTAAAAGTAAAAGTTAGTTTGTTTGAAACTTTAAAATTAATTGGGACTTGAGATATAATAAAATCAATGAATTGTAATGTTGTGTTGTGTACATAGTGCGACAACTTTTTTTATTTTTTCTGTTTGTGCCTTTATTTCTATGTTCACTTGTTTATTTTGTTTGCCTATTTGTGATTTTGATTTGTCCTTTTATATGTGTGTGTGTATATATATATAAGAGCTGAAGGTATTACTGAAGCAATAAATTCATTAATATTATGTGTGTATATATATATATATATATACACACACTAAATGGAAAATTTATTTAGAGGTTCATAATGAATTTTTTTTTTTTTTTTTTTTTGTGTTATACTTTCTCCCCTAATATCAAGTTCTGGCTCCGTCCCTGGTTAGAGAAATGGCCACTTGGACGAAATAATAGCTATAAACTGTACCTACAACAAAACAAAAGAATTTATTTACAAAAAATTTTAATACCACAAACAATTTTACAACTTTTTTGCTTATGATATGGTAGAGTGTGAGTAATGGAGAAAAAATAGTAAATTTACATGTAAGTAACAACTAGATAACAACTTAGGTTGGCCATGTTAGAATTGTAGCAAATAAGTTGTGAAATAGTTTGTATTCCTAGAACCAAACATAAGAGAAAAGAAGGTCCATTATTTTAAGAAAAAAAGTTGGTGCGACTGTAGTCCATGTGATTTGCAAGTTTCTTGTAAAATTTTGGTCCTATTAGAATAAATTCAATGAGTTGATCTCATGCTTCTTAAGGTCTCATGAGATTTTTGAAATTTTGCTTTTAAAACCTCTAATTAGTATTTTGGAGTTATTTCGAATGGATTTCTTCTTATAATTATTTAGTGTGTGTGATATGAGTGACTAAATACACCTAAAGGAATAGTTATATGTCCGACAAGCTCTAAGCACCGTGCCCTTAATAGAAAAATAAATAAATAAATAAAACATTGCTATAATTTACTTAGCTAGTAAAATATTATATGAAATAAATGAAACAGGTTTTTATTCTTATTATCCATACCACATATTATCAAAGAGGTTTAACATATCTGATTCCAATTTTCTTAGGTCTAACCTTGGCTAACTCTCAAATTCACCACCTCTCAGCCTACTTCACCTATCAGTCTACTGTCCACCTCTATTATTCTTGCTACCAAATCTTCATAAGTACTTTTCACACAACAGTCAATGAGAGAAACAAAGAGCTAGAAAACTCAGAAAAGGAGAACATATATAGTGCAAATAATACGAGTCATAGATATGTATAATTGTAGTATCGGTCCTTGTAAAATAGAAATAGCTCGATTAGCTTCAATAACTATATACCGTAGGCATAAAGCAATGCTATAAATACAAACACTATAATTTTCACAACAGATTTTAGACTTGTGAATTAGTAGGTTATTAATGATTCACAAATGAGTCCACTATTTACAATATTTCATCTTCATAAATTAAAAAAAAAATTAACGCTATTTTATTATTTACCATTAACAACTTGTCATCTCAGACATTTATGAATTAAATTTGTTGTCAATTTTAACGTGCATGTAGACTTATTGTAATACTAAAGAGCAACAGCATCTTACTTGAACGGTTTTTTTTAGCTTCACCTATCACTAAGTATTTTCTAAGAAATTAACGTAAGCTCCCTCAATAGTTGAAGCTATATATGCTTTGGGTGTTTTTGATTTTGAGATTTGGATGTTGTTTATATTTTTTGATACTATTTATGGGTTCTACGGTATTATTTCAATTAATTTTTACTTTTATGTATTGTACTTTCAACCAAATAAACAAATCCCAAACAAACACTTGATCTACTTACTGCTTCACCTAACGCCACTATTTCTTTATAAAATTAAAGTAAGCTCTCACAATAGCTGAAGCTATACTTTTGGCACAACGGGGAGCCTTTTGGGGCAGTTTCCATCTCTTGCCCCCAGGCCCCAGCTATGTTTATTCAGCAAAAAGGAAGAAGGTGAAGCTATATATATTTTGGTTGTTGCTAGTTCTTTATCTATTAAGATTTGACTTTTTGCTAATCGTCAAACAAGCAGCTTGCTCGGTCTACCTTCAGCATGACCCAGAATTTTATATTGGCTAGTCCCAAAAAAATAATATAATATCACCAGGTGTCAGATTTTGTACTTTAGGGACAGAGGACTGCACAGCCCTTGAAAAATGTCATAACATTTTCAAAATATAATTATTTTTTGTTATAGTAGATCGGAGTCTAATATTTTATTAATTTCTTTTGACTTATGATCAGACTGGTACTTTAATTTTTATGAAAATATTATGATAATTCGTTATTTTTATTGCCCAACTCTTAAATAATACAAGTCCTTTAATACATTATTTTCACCCTCCCTCTACTTTACATTTTCAACTAACCATCTCCCTCCTACCCGTCCACATGATTTCTCCCATGGCTTCAATTTATAAATTTATTTTTCTATTGAGTAAGTATAATTAAAATTATGTTTCCCAAGCATTGAGATCCCAAAATTATGAATCCCTCTTTAAAAAAAATGCATCTTCTAACTTCAAATATTCATTAGATTGGAACATTTGCACCTTCTAATTTTTTGTATCATTTACATCTTTTAAAAATCATTCTAATATTACATCTTAATCATTTACATTTCTTTATAGTCTAATTTTACTAAGGAATCTCTTAATGGGTCTTGATGTTCATAAATTCAGGCCTAATGCAAACAAGTTGTTCTCTTTGGGCCCGAAGCACATATAAGGTGACATTTTTTATTCTTTTATGTATGGCCTAAGCCCATGTAACCTAAATGGAAATTTGTGAGAGTGTGGTTTGGAAAGTAAGATTAGACCTATTTAGTTTGTTCATTGACCCAAAGCATAGATTTTGCTAAGTAGGCCAATAAAAGTAATTGAGTTGCTGCATTTATCGACTTCTAACTAGATTTGTCACATTTTAACAGCTTCCCTAGGTGCCGATTTAGTTCAGAAAGCTCAGTCAACCAGGTTTAGTCAACAAATTTCCTTAATCATGACTAATCAGCCCATTCTACAATTCCTTCATACAAGTCGTCTTATATATTAATAATAATATTGGTTTGCCTTGGAAAATAGAAAATTAATAATGTTTTAGTGCAGTTGAAACTTAGAGCCTATTTGGATCTGTGGGTTTTTTCAGTTTTCATAATTGAGTTCTCAAAGCACATGGGTCCCACAAAAATTTTGTGTTTGGCTTGGTTTTCAACACTTGTTTCCATCACTCAAAATTCAAAATTTTGAGTTAGAGTGATGGAAACAGGAAACAACAATTAGGTGTTTTCAAAAACTAAGAATTGATTCTTAGTGGCACCAACATAAATATAAGGACTTTGTGAGGCCCATAACTTGTGTGTTGTCAAATCAATTCAGATACCATGTGATATTACCATTGGAAGGCTTCTGTTCACTTCATTTTTCTTCCCCAAATATTTTAGAATCCCTCTTTCTCATGTCCCTCTCTTTGCCTCCCTCTTATTTCATCTACACTCCATTCCCAGCCGCATCAAGTCAACTGACGCTGTAATCGTCGGACTGGGTAGAAGATAAACCGACGCTGTAATCATCAGATGATGAAACAATGATGAACTCCGTGGTTGAAGACAAACAACTGAGACATGGCAGAATCTTCACCGCGTTGAACTGGGCTCTATCACCTGCAGTTTTTCACAACATGTCGGGCTGAGCAATTTCTCTCTCCCTTTTTCCTCCCCTTTGCCAGATCGGTTCATCTCTCTTTTTAATTTTGTATTTTCGTGATTTGGGTCTCCGATCTACGGATTTGGGTTTAGGTTTTTTTGTTGTGGTTGTGGTGGTTTAAGGCTTGGGCAATGGTAGAGCTTGTTCGCTTGGATTTTTTGGTGAAGGTTGTGGTTTTGGTTGAGGGTTGTTGGTGGGTTTGGATTTTTGATTCATTCGGATTTTTTGGTGGAGGTTGTGGTTGTGTTGAGGGCTGTTGGTGGTGGAGGTTGTGGTTGTGGATTTCTAGGTTTGCCGTTGGTGGTGGTGGAGCTTGGTTGATGGTAGTTGATTTTGGGTTTGCCGTTGGTGGTGGTGGAGCTGGGTTTCGATGTAACTGGGTTTGTAGAGTAGAAAAGAAATTGGACATGGGTAGCACCATAATCTTCTGTGTAGTGTTAGTGGGTGGGTCCATCATTTTGGCAAAAAGTGGAGTTAAAAATTGAGATATATGACTAAGTTTTGTGACCAAACAAAAGTGTTGGATTTTTTGAGTGATAGTGGGGTTTGGGTTATGAGTTATGGGTTTTGAGTTTGAGTTATGAAAACTGAGTGAGCCCTAAACCAAACGAACCCTTAGCGTCCTATATCACATATAATGGCACTTTTTCAGCCTAAACTATACAAGTCTTCTCATAACAATTGAAACTCAATGTCTCACAATACTCTTGAGGTACATTTCCATTTCATCCACCTTACTTGTATTCTATTATTCGTATCCTCTTTGCCCTCAGATTATTCGTATCCTCTTTGTCCTTAGCTTTAGAAATTTTTTATTCCTGCTTCTTTCCTTTTCTTAGAATGATAGCTTTTGGACCATAGTGTTTTTTTTTTTTTTTTTTTTTTTTTTTTTTTTTTTTTAAGATAAAATTTCTGAATAAATAAATATAATTTTTGTAAAGTTGTAATTTACAACTATATTTTATGTTAACTTTATTCCATGACAAAAAGTGTTGTATTTGCTTTAATTTTGTTTCTTGTATTTTGTGGGATTTTATTATACTGGGTTTAGTATTAAGTTGGTGAAGACTCAAGCTTAAATGAAGATCAGTGCATTTTGCGACTAGCTCGCAAGAAGTTCGCGAGAAAGGTTCCCGCAAAAAGGGCATGTGAGAAGCATATGACTAGAAGTTGAAGAGTTGTGTTAGGCTGTCGTTTTCGCGAGTGTCTCGCAAGTAAGGCCTTCCCGCAAGGTAGTCGTAAAACATTTTTCCTGGAGGATTTTTAAGTGTGACTTTCTTACCCTTCACCCATACTATATATACCCTCATTACCCGCAAATTTTAATAAGATCATTCAAAAAGAAAAACCCTAGATAGGTTTTCAACAACACACACACCCATCTTTTAGAGAGAGAGCTACTCAACCTTAGTGAGAAATCATTCTAGCCTCTTCTCCTTCCCTCTCCTATTGTCAAACCTTGAGAGGAGATTTGTACCCAAACACAACCCACACACATTCAAAGTGTAGAGAGTGTTTTGGAGTTAGGGAAGTTTTGGGGATTTGCCAAAAGAAGCCGGTGAGGCTTGGCGGATGCAATCAGGCATATTACAGGATCCTGAAAGTTAGACAAGACACAGTTCCGAGAAGCCTTGTTGGATTAGGAGCTTAGAGGGTTTAGGTACATTGGGTAGATTAGGCTTAGAGGGTCTCTTGCTATTTGTGTATCCCAACTTATTGTCTAGTGGATCGATTTACCGCTTGGAAGGTGGCGGAGAGGTTTTTTGCCGAGTTCTTCGATTTCCTCTTCGATAACACATCGATGTGTTATCTTGTGTTTGCATCTCTCTTCCCTTACTCTTGTGCTTTACTTTTATTGTTTGTTGTTCTTGTTTATGCAGTAGAGTAGTATTGGTTGATTGCGCTTCATTTACTCTTGTTTTCGTACTTAGATAAGTTAGAGTAAAAGTAATCTAGCCGTAATTTTTAATTGGAGGTCCAAACTAGCTCTTGTGTTTCAACACATTTTCGAGCATTCAATTTGTATTAGAGCGGGTGCACTTGTTTTGGTTTCACTACCTAAGTATGATCCTTGACCCCTTTTGTGTTTTGCCATGGATAGTGTTTTGTATTCTTCTATGGATGTTTGTGAGTGTAACGTGTTTGTGAAAATGCCTCTATGAGTGTTAATCCTCATAATTGTGATGACATGTTACTTGAATCTATGGGTGTTGTTGACAAACTCTTGAAGAAAGGAGCTAAGAAGTTTCATAAGAATTTGAGCAAGTTTCATTGTGAAAAGAATGATTTGATTACTAAACTCAATGAATCCAACAAATTGGTCGAGAAGTTTCATTGTGAAAAGAATGATTTGATTACTAAACTCAATGAATCCAACAAATTGGTCGAGAAATATAAAAAACTTGCTGAAATTTCTCTTGAAAAGTTGAAAGAGTTTGAATGTTTGAATATGGACTTGGATGCTAAACTTGTTTTGTCTAACAAACTTGTTGATGATCTTAAATGTGAAAATGAATCTCTTAAGATACATGCCAAGTGTTTGATTACTAAATCTGTTGCTAAAAAGGAAGATAATATATGTTGCAATCATGTTGTGGTGCCCGATTTTGTGCCTAATGTGAGTTCTACCTCTAAAGACAAATCGGTGTATATTCCTCCACACAAAAGAAACCAAAAAGTGGAGAGAAAGGCTCTTAAGCCTAAGCCTCTATTTAGGTCCCATTCTAGGGAGTTGAGTGGATCTAAGTTTGTTTCTATTTGCCACTATTGCGGTGTGATCGGTCACATAAGACCTCAATGCCCTATGTTGAAGAAAGAACAAAACTATAATGCTAGATCCCTCCCTAATAAACCTAGTGGACCTAAACCCATTGTTTGTCACCATTGTGGTGCCTTTGGTCATCTTAGACCTCATTGCTCCAAGTTTCAAACTCTTAAAAGAATTAAAAAAAAAAAAAAAAAAAAAAAAGAAACTTGAGCTTTTTGGAAGTTGTGTTGTGCAAGATAAACCAGATTTGATGGAAAATGGTAAGTTGTTGAAGAAAATTTTTAATGTTCTTACCTCCTTGTCTATGTGCATCTCCAATTCTCATTCTTCCAACCCTCATCTCACTTCTCATAAGACACTCATTCCAAACAATTGTTTCGTTTGGAAGAGGACGAGTTCTTATGGTTGAGCTTTTGCTCTTTTGAAACTTGATCTAATACTTTCGATCTTTGTAGGACCCTTCATGCATTATATGCTTCATTATCATGCATTTGTATATCTTGCATTTACTTGTATGCATTGTTTTTGTTTTTGATCTTACTTTATTGCTTTTGTTTTATGTGACTAAAAATCCAAAACCACATAAAAAGTGAAAAATTCAAAAAGTTTTATCGTATATGTTTGAGCATATGTTACATGTGAGTTTGGCCTAGTACCTTCATACTAATGGCGTAGTGCATTTACAAGTTTAGCTTGTTATGTATACACATTTTTCTGTGTGGGAGAAATCTTGAAAAGTATGTGTGATTGTTGTAGATAGATCTTTAAGCTTGTCATGAATGGTTGGTCACTGGTCATGATGGTCTTGATACTTGCATAGACTTATGCCTATATATCTTCCCACCTTTATTTTTATGTTTTTGCAATATAGCTCACCAAATGTAAATCTCAAAATGAAAAAGAGATTCTAAGCTGCGAAAGCCGTCGTACATACTAGTATTTGACTAGGAAAAAAGGAAAGCGACATTATAAAATTGAAATGTATGATGCTCAAAAAGCCAAAGGCTAATTCTCAATGTTGAAATATAAAAAATTTCAAGCATTGATCTAAAAAATGAGATGTATTGTTCAAAAAGATCAAATGTTATGATTTGTGCAGAAGCCAAATAAAAAGCTTCTAAGATTTTGTAATCATTTTTGTGGGAGGTCATATATGTTCATTTCTATAATTGAGATAGACCACCTGACTTAGTACTAGTTGTGTATGACTTGATTGAATTGATTATTGAAGCTTCACTCTAGACTAAGGACTATTCCACATTTGATACTCACACACAACACACAAGTCTAATGTTTAATGAATATCTATTTCATTTGTGTGATTGTACATGTTCAAATGTGATGTGTGTGTGCTCAACATATGTGGATCAAATCAAAAAGATTTTTGTTCTTTTTGTTTGCTTTTGGAAGTGATTTGTATCACCCATGTTTTTCAAATTGTTTGTGTGTGAAAAACATGTTATCTGGGTGTTTTCCTGACTTATTTCATGTGTATGTTCAATCACAAGTTAAAGGGTCCAATTCTCAAGTTTTTCAGCTTTGAACAGAGAGTTTCGCGACTGTTTTGCGAGTAAGGCTTACCAGCGAAATTTCGTGGGATTCTAACTAGCAAATTACCAGCGAAGATTTCCAGGTCAGCTATTAAAGGGCATTTCGTGGGTCATTTGTTTTAAACTTCTCACATCCTCTCCCAAACCCCTATTTTAATGTTTCTACATCAAAACCCAACTAAATGCAATTGTTTTTCATTCCATTAACATCTCTAAGGTAATCTTTAACTCTTTTCATTGTTTTTTATCCTTAGATTATGTTTTTGGGAGTTTTAGGTTCATAGTTGAGATTTTTTCAAATGGGAGTTGGAAAACTTAATTTTTGTCAATCTTTTTTATTGGGCTCTATTTTAAATGATGATTTGCTTTGGATGTTGGCCCCTTGTGGCAAAAATAACATGTATTTAGGCAAGATTTTCATATGTTCATGCATTGTTTAACATACATGTGAAGTGTGTGCACTCTATGTGTTTGATAAAATGCCTAAATGACATTTGTTGTTGTTTTGGACTCCGATGAGTACCAAACTTTGGGGATTACCATGATTATTCATGTTTTGATCATTGGTTGTGTGTTTTATACACTTTGCCCCTTGAGTGCTTGCTCATGCATTGGTCATGCATCTCACATGCACATTAAATGCACACTAGTTGCACTTTTACTGCACACACTTGATCACTTGACATGTTTTTACATTCACTCATACTAGTTAAGTCTCTTTAGACCTTTTAGCACATATAACATGTTTTTGTGTCCTTGCCATGCCATTGGTCTACACCTTGTTCCATCATCCTTAGCATATCATGTTCTTTATGCTTTGTAGCATTTTCTTGCGATTGTTTGTCTAAAAGCTTTTGGCACATGTATGTTCATTTTATATGATTTAGTCATTCCTTTTGATTCATTTGTATATTCGTGACAAAAAGGGAGAGAGTATACTGGAGAGTATACGAGTATGTTTCGTTATTTCTATATGACTCATGTGCACATTCTTAAGGGGAAATTCTACCTCGTACACATTCATAGGGGGAGAAAGAGATAAGGGAGATGCATATACCAAAGGGGAGAAGACATTTTTTTTTTGAGATTTTGTCTTTGTTTTACTTTATGTTTGTTTTCTCGTTGTTTTATGGTGCTTTGAGTTATGTTTAGTATCTATGCTTTGCTGCTCTCATCGCATTGTTGTGATTGGTCTTTATTGCATTGCATGTCCGGATGAACATTTACTTGCTAAATGTTCATCGTAGTTATTCTTTAATGACTGACCTTATTTAATCAAGATATGCTTAAATGTTATATAGTGTTTACAAACTTGATCGCACTTTACTTGCTCATATACGTACCATGTATTCAACTTGTCATAAGCTTAATGAAAGTTTTGTTTGTGTGCGAGTGTTTCAGGTATTTATGTGCAAGTGCTTCACAGCTTCTAGATTAGGTGTGAATGAGTTTTGCCACTATTCCCAAAATCATGATTAAGTCTAGAATTTGTTTTAGGGGTTTTGTTATGGAATAGCCAAAGGGGGAGATTGTAAAGTTATGATTTATAACTATATTTTATGTTGGCTTTATTCCATGACAAAAAGTGTTGTATTTGTTTTAATTTTGTTCCTTGTATTTTGTGGGATTTTATTGTACTAGGTTTAGTATTAAGTTGGTGAAGACTTAAGCTTAAATGAAGATCAGTGCATTTTGCGACTAGCTCGCAAGAAGTTCGCGAGAAGGGTTCCCTCGAAAAGGGCATGTGAGGAGCACATGACTGGAAGCTGAAAAGTCGTGCCAAGCTGTCGTTTTCGTGAGTGCCTCGTGCGTAAGGCCTTCTCATGAGGTGGTCGCGAAACATTTTGCCTAGAGGATTTTTAAGTGTGACTTTCTTATCCTTCACCCATACTATATATACCCTCATTACCCACAAATGTTAACGAGACCATTCAGAGAGAAAGACCCTAAATAGGTTTTCAACAACACACACACCCATCTTTTAGAGAGAGAGCTACTTATCCTTAGTGAGAAACCATTCTAGCCTTTTTTCCTTCCCTCTCCCATTGTCATACCTTGAGAGGAGATTTGTACCCAAACATAACCCACAACCATTCAGAGTGTAAAGAGTGTTTTGGAGCTTGGGAAGCATTGGGGATTTGCCAAAAAAAGCTGGTGAGGCTTGGGGGATGCAATCAGGCGTATTGTGGGATCCAGAAAGCTAGACAAGGCACGGTTCCGAGAAGCCTTGTAGGAGTAGGAGCTTGGAGGACTTAGGTACATTGGGTAGATTAGGCTTGGAGGATCTCTTGTTATTCGTGTATCCCAACTTATTGTCTAGTGGATCGATTTACCGCTTAGAGGGCGGCGGAGAGGTTTTTCGCCTTGTTCTTCGGTTTCCTCTTCGATAACACATTGGTGTGTTATTTTGTGTTTGCATTTCTCTTCTCTTACTCTTGTGCTTTACTTTTATTGTTTGTTATTCTTGTTTATGCACTAGAGTAGTATCGGTTGATTGTGCTTCATTTGCTCTTGTTTTTGCACTTAGATAAGTTAGAGTAAAAGCAATCTAGCTGTAAATTTTAATTGGGGGTCTAAACAAGCTCTTGTGTTTTAATACATTTTCGAGCATTCAATTTTTTTTTCTATGCTTTGCCTCCCAAACATTATGAGCTTCTCTTTAAAAAAAGTTTGGACTTTGGATCTTCTAAAATGAAATATTCAAAGAAACAAAGTATTGCACAATGACAAACAAAACGAATGACAAAGCCAAGCATTTTGGGGAAATAATACAATTTCAATAACTTTTAGATCGCTTATCCATATTAAAAAACTAAACGGAATAATAAAAAGATCATTTAATACTTGGCATGGTAGTCGACGGGAAGAGGTGATATGGGAAGGAATGGATAAGGGTGCTGTAAATTATATATGAATGGTTAACTAGATTCCCTACTAATAGGGTGAAGCATCTTAATTGCTTTACATCAAATCGTCGACCAATTCTTCTATCACTAGATGGGAATGGGGAGTAGCAAAAATGGCGTCGGAAGCCCTTTCGCTTCGAAGCCATGTGGATTTTGGATTTTGAATGTAAAGAGGTTATTACTAGAGCTTGGGATTGTACTCCTGAGGGTACACCTATATTTGCTGCTACTAAGAAATTGAAGCGATGCAAGAAACGGTTGAAAGCTTGGAGCCATGATCACTTTGGTAATGTGCAACAAAATGTAAAGAAAACTAAGGATCGGCTTCGGAGGGTAGAGGAAGTTTCGGCCAAATTTGGGAATTATGAGGAAGTGGCTCAATTAAAAAAAAATTGTATGCCTTATATGACAAGGAAGAGAAGATGTGGTAGCAGCGGTCCAGGGTTTAGTAGTTGAAAAGGGGTGATCAAAATACAAAGTTCTTTCATGGTTGTGCAACCCAAAGGAAGAGGAAGAATTTTATACAAGGGTTGCGTGATGGGAATGGAGTATGGCAAGAGAATGAGGAGGTTTTTTCGGCCCTATTGATTGATTTTTATTCTTGACTTTTCATTTCCTCGATCCCACAGGATTTGGACCGTATTTTAGATGGAGTTGAAGTTGTGGTAACTGAGGAGATAAGAGCGGAACTTAATAGACCATTTACTATTGTAGAGGTGGGAGAAGCAATTAGGGAGATGGCTCTGCTTAAAGCCCCTGGCTCGAATGGTATGCCACCTTTATTTTTTCAGACTTATTGGACTGATGTAGGTATGGATGTTACCCAGGCTATCTTGTCTAGTTTAAATTTAGGGTCTATTCTAAAATCTATAATCATACCTTTATTACTTTGATTCCTAAATTCATAATCTGGAAAGGGTATTTGATTTTAGACCTATAAGTCTCTACAATGTGATTTACAAAATTATTAGCAAAGTGATTTCTAATCGCCTCAAGCCTTTGCTTCATTCTATTATTTTAGAATCTCGCTTTCATTGCTGATAGACTGATTACTGATAATATTCTAATAACATTTGAATCTTTGCATCATATGAAGACTAATTGTACTGGGAAGAAATGATTTATGGCTATGAAACTGAATATGAGCAAGGCCTATGACAGGGTGGAGTGGAGTTTTCTTGAAAAAATCCTCCTTAAATTGGGCTTTTGGGAGTCATGGGTGGCTTTGATTATGGAGTGTATTACCACTGTGTCGTATTCTATACTATTGAATGAAGAATCAAAGGGTATGATTACCCTTTCACGAGGACTAAGACAAGGGGACCCTCTTTCCCCTTATTTGTTCCTTTTTTGTGCAGAGGGTTTGAGTGCTTTATTGAGAAACGCTGCAACAGGGGGAGATATACAAGGTTTCTCTATTTGTAGAAATGGGCCTAAACTAACTCATCTACTTTTTGTAGATGATTGTCTTATCTTTTTTAGATCTACATTAGCTGAGTGTAATAACATTCAAGAGTTATTGGCTTTTTATGAGATTACTTCAGGCCAAATGATAAATAAGGAGAAAACAACTCTTTTCTTTAGTAGGGATACAGATGAGCAAACACAGGAAGCTATAAAATTGGCCTTCAATGTCCCTACCATTCAGCATTATGAGAAGTACTTGGGGCTGCCTTCTTTTGTTGGTCGAAACAAGACAGTGTGTTTTACTCAAATCAAAGAGAGGATATAGGCCCATATGCAAGGTTGAAAGGAAAAGCTCCTGTCACAAACTAGGAAGGAGATTATGATTAAGGCAGTGGCTCAATCTATCCCAGTTTACTCAATGAGCATATTCAAGTTACCGGTTGGTCTTTGTAAAGATATTGAAGCAATGATTCGAAAATTTCGATGGGGTCATGGAGATTTGAAGAAAATCCATTGGGTCAAATGGAGTTCTCTTTGTTCTTCAAAATTAATTGAAGGTATAGGATTTCGGGATTTCCAAAAGTTCAATAATGCTTTGCTGGCTAAACAGGTTTGACGCCTTATTCATCAAAGAGATACACTGCTTTTTAAAGTTTTTATTGCTAAGTATTTTCCAAATGATAGCATTCTTGATGCTCCAATCCATCCAAAGTGCTCTTATGCATGGAGAAGTAATTTGCAAGCTCAAGATACTATTAATAAGGGGCAATATGGAAGGTCAGAAGCAAACAATTGATAGATGTGTGGAAACACCAGTGACTGCTTGAACCAAATCATAGTAAGTTTATTTCTCCAAGAACCAACTCCTCAGTGAATCGGGTTTGTGATTTGTTCTACAACAACATGAGGATATGGGACCCAGGTAGGCTGACGAGCTACTTTCTCCCATAGGAAGCAGAGGTGGTGGAGAGATTCATGTTTGTGAAGATTGGGATGAAGATATTCTAATTTGGCTGTTAACTCCAGATGGGGAACATAGTGTTTGAAATGCCTATCATATGTTAGTTGTTGAGGAAAACGTTACCATGCCGAGCTCCTCTTCTCTAGCTGATTTAGGGCTAGCTTGGAAGAAAATTTGGAAAATTTGGAAAATATTTGGAAAATTTGGAAAATATGTTTGGAAAATTTGGAAAATTTGAGGGTGACTATCTCCGTGTTTTACAAGCTCTGAATCTAGGAGAGCAGTTTTATCTACAGACACGGATGTATGGGTAGAAGATCTGCCTGGGGATTTGGATGATGTATTCTAGTCTGATTTATCCTAATATATATATATATAATAATAGGTGAAGTAGAGAGAAACTCAAATTAGTTTCAAATTAGAGTTCCAATTTTGTGCCATGTGTCTAGATTTATGTGGGGATCAAATCATAATTATCCTTCCAATTGTTCAATTCAAATCTAAAATTGGAGTCCAATTTTGCTCCATTTGTCTAAATCTAAGTGGTTATAATGATGCATTAAAACCAAACACGAAAGCCAAAAAGACATCAATAATCAAGTTCATTCACCTAGGCAAGAACATCTCACTTGCACACTTCTATGCACACTTTTATTGGTGGACTCAAAATAGAGTCTCATGCTCTTTGCACTCTTAAACGTTTCCTCCCCTTTATCAGTTCTCTCACACAATCTCAATCTTTGTCTCTTTGTTTTGTGGGCTTCGTTGAATTTGTATTTTATTGTTGATAGTTGATTTTCTGGTGTTATAGGCTCAACCATGTGATTTGTGAAAGGAAGATAACAAAGATCTCACTAGGCCTCTATGGCTTCCATAGTAACTCCACTGGTACTCCTCTCTCTCTCTCTCTCTCTCAATTTTGATTTCAAACTAAATCTCTTATGCAATATTTGTTTATTCCAAGTCTCTCAAACACCAAATTTCACTTCCAAAGACGCTAGGAATGACTTGACTAACCATCCTAACAACATTCTATTCAAAGAATAGAGAGATACATCCTTAGACAAACTTTAGTAGTCCATCATGTAAGTGTAACTCCCCTCTCTCAACTCTTTGTTACCCTTATTAGGGACTTTAAAAATAGAGATAGATAGAGTTTGTTGATTGGCCATACAATACATACTCAAAAGGAGGTTTTTTCTTTTCCTCACTCAAATGGTCCATCATCTTACCCATTGACCTGCCATACAATTACAAACTAGTTTTTTTTTTTTCCTAATGAAAATTCTAGGCACCAACAGCGATTGGAGGTTCAAAAGCATGGGTGGATTTTTTTCAATATTTTTGTCACTAAGGTTCATATCTCTCTCAATTTCTCATTTAGTTTTCATTCCCTTATTTGAAATAGTGATGGGTTTGTGTCAATTAATGATCTTTGCAACTTCAATGCTTTAGTTTTATTTATATTGAGGTAATATAATATTTTTGTGTGGGATTTGGTACTGCAGTGGTAAAAGGGTGGTCGGTGACTCAAATTATTGGTGTCATAATATTGAAACTACCAGAAATAGGGGACACTGAGTCAGTGAGATATTAGCGTGCGTTTTGAATTGGATTAATTGATGGACTATCCATTTTATTCCTATTCATAAAATTTTAATGGAATTGTTTTCGATAGCTAGAATGCTAAATAGAGTGGAGGATTGCATCGCAAATATATTTTATTTCATACAAGTTTCAAAGCATTTTAGAACAATAAAACCATCATAATCTCTCTCTCTCTCTCTCTCTCTCTCTCTCTCTCTCTCTCTCTCTCTCTCTCTCTCAAGAAAACCTTGACACTATTTTTTGTTTGTTTGTCGTTGTTTTTTATTTATTAATATTTAAATCTTTCATATTGAGCGCAAGTTGTACATTTAGGCAATTATGCTGAGGTGTGAAAATTTCCATATTGAAGTTGATGAGGATATAGAGATAAATGTGTAAAAAGACAAAGATGTGTTATCATGAAATCACTCAGTGAACATTTTTTTCAAGAATTTTTGAAGTTGATGATGACATAGAGATAATTGATAAAATTCTTTAATGTTTTTTTTTTCCCTTTTTATCAATAATGTTCAAATGTTTCCACACGGGGTACATGCTAGTTTTTAATAATATACTATGCTTACCTTCTTCTCAAAAAAAAAAAAAAAAAAAGGAGATCATTTAATAAAATTGGCTTTTGAGTGGAGTTGTGGTGTGCATTTGTGTTATAACCCCTTTCCCTCTCCCTTGTGTGTGTGTGTTTGTTTCTCAAAAAAATAAAATTAAATAAAAAAGAGGTGTTGAAATCGTCTTTACTATAACTGCAGATTTCAAAATTCAAATAAACAAATTTACCGTAACTTAAATAACTGGTTTCAAGGAAAAAGAAAATCTGAATTGGTCTCATTAAGATTGATTAATTTGATTCAAGATGGCTAACATTAATATATGTATAAATAAATAAATGAGTTTATTGAAATGATTTTTTTTCTTATTTAAAAAATGAGAAAGCTTAATCGGCCAATCTCTACGAGGGGTTGTTATTGTGTACTCCCAGAGTATACAATAATTTTCCCTCTATGAGATCTATTTCAAGTTTTTTAAATTAAAATTTTTTTAAGTTGTAATAAAGATTTAGAAAGAAATAAAAAATAAAACTGGAAAAAAATTGATTTTTTTTTTTTTTTTTTGGGTTTAGAAAAAAGCGACAGATTTTTGTTAATGAAGACATCGAATATACAAGGTATAAGTTGGGTAACTTGATGGGGGATCAACCCAATTACCATGCTCTGTATCACAGATAAAAACTAGAATATAGCATCTTATGATTTTAGCAAAACTAAGAAGAGGTCTCCAACCTGTGATGACTTTGCTACAATAAACAGGTCTTTTAGCTTTAAACCTCGTTGTATAACCTTAATGGGACTTAAGACAGTATTTCTATTTGTCCATATATACGAGCCAAGGGTACTAGAGAGAATAAAATAAAAAAAAAGATGGGATGAAACATTGATATTTATGCAAAAGGGTAAATTGCAAACACCACCCCTGAAAATTGGGGTATTTTGATTTTACACTCTGAAGTTTCAAAATTTGAATTTTACCTCCTAAAGTTACATATCATTTTGATAGTTGCCCCCCACCCCCCGCCCTTTTTTTTTTTTTTTTTTTTTTAATAATATAAGTAAGAGTATCTAGACTTGATCAAATATCTGACTATTCTCTTGGGTGTATAGAGTCCAAAGGTTTTAAATTTAGGATCTCATAGATATCATGAGGACTTAGAAATCATTTAGCCAACCTCTTTGGGGTTAGTTGGCCTCTCTATTATGTTGTATGGATGTGTCTATTAAGTAATGTGTTGTTGGTCAATGAAATAATGACACATGTATTTATAATGCCACATCATTAAATAACTTTTAAAAACATCTTATAAAAATTAAAACAGATACTAAAATCTAATTAAAAAATTATTTTAATTTAAACTTTTCTTCCACACTTTCTTGGAAATTTTCTTGCCACCTAAATAGATGCCCAAATCTAACAAACCCATAAATTTTCTTTAGAAACAAACATACGCGCAAAAAAGCCTGCCAACCACAAGAACCATTGTTCCAATCATCAAACCCAGACCCAAACTTCAAACAACCTAACCACCATCTTTTTCACGTGCTACTATAACAATTTCAATCATCCCTGTTGGGTTAAAGATTGACCTCAGTTAATTAATTCAATTACCCAAATTAATTAATTAGGTCAAATTACATGCAATATCGTGAAGGCACGAACAAATCACCAAATAATCTAAAGTGCAATGGAAAGTGAATTGACATAGTCATTTGTTGACTAATGCGGAAAACCTCTCACAAAACAAAAATCCCAAGAATCATTAATCAAAGTCAAGAGATTACAATTACAAGGAATCTTACCCCAAACATGGCCTATCCCAAAGTATTAACCTACAATTAAATCCTTATGCCAATACTCAATTGGTTTTGATTTTCTAGAAACTTCTTTCCTTTGCACGGATCCCAATACGTGACTAACTCCCAGCATTGAAACTTAATATTGAATGAAAAGTTCTTCAATACACTTGTAGAGAAGGAAGCAATTGGTTACAAAACCCTAAGGCACATAAGAACGCATTAGCTTCACAATAAGAGTATAGATTCTCTAATTGAGTCTCTATATATTATGATGACTTTAAAATAAACCTTTTACATCCCCTAGAAGTTTAGTGAGTGAAACCCTATAAGTCCAAGTCATCATGGGCCGCAAAAAAGATATGAAAATTCTAGATTTACGAAGCTCAATAGATCGAGAGGTATCGAGCTTGTATCGAGGTTCTTCATTAAGTCTCGATAGAAGTCTTGTATCGAGCATGTGTCGATTTCCAACTTTTCTTACTTGTTTCTTTGTACAGTCTTCATGTCTTCAATAATACTACTTGTTATAGATAAGAGACATACTTCATGATATCCAAGAATCCACTTAGAACTATCCAAATACAAGTAAAGTATATTTTATCAAAGGATATGCCAACTACATAAAAATATAACCCTAACAATCCCTAATCTATGACCATTAGGACCTCCACTTCATAAATCCACCTTCCATGCACCCTTTAGAGTCTCGTTAAGCTTAGAGCGAAGAGAGAAAATGAGAGCATAGGGTTTGGGATTTTAGAGAGAATCGATTAGAGGGAGAGGCTTTGAGGTTAGGGTTTGGTTCGAAGGTTGTGGTGGTGGGCCGGTGGCAATGAGAGGTGAGAGGCGGAGCTGCGATTTGGAGTTCTACCATGGGTTTAGAGAGAGAACGAATTAGAGAGAGAGTGAGACCAATTTGGTTTGAGACGGTTGATGAGAACTCGCCACCAAGAGGTGGTGGCAATGAGTGGAGAGCAACAATGGGTGGTTTAGCTAGTGAGAGTCGACCATGGTTGGATCAATTTGGGAGGAGAGAGAGAGAGAGAGAGAGAGATTGCAAAGGCTTTTCATCGGGGAAAAAAAAATCTATATTCCCTGTTCTTAATCAAAAGGAAAAAAAGGTGAGGAAGAAAAAAAATTATTAAATTAATTTTTGTGAACAGAAATTTTTTTATTAATTAAATATTAGTAACTGTTTTAATTTTTATAATATTTTTAAAGCTATTTAATGATGTGACATTATAAACACACGTGCTATTATTTCATTGGACCAATACTACACATGTAGCAAGTTGATTTGTCATTTAACAGACACATCAATACAAACAGTAATAGAAGGGCTAACTATCAAAATAATATGTAACTTTAGGAAGTGAAATTTAAATTTTGAAACTTTAGAATACAAAATCAAAATACTCCTAAACATTATAAACACACGTGCTATTATTTCATTGGACCAATACTACACATGTAGCAAGTTGATTTGTCATTTAACAGACACATCAATACAAATAGTAATAGAAGGGCTAACTATCAAAATGATATGTAACTTTAGGAAGTGAAATTTAAATTTTGAAACTTTAGAATGCAAAATCAAAATACTCCTAAACTTTTTTTTTTTTTTTTTTGAGAAATAAATACTACTAAACTTAAGGGGTGTAGTTTGCAATTTAATTACCTTATGCAAAACTACCTGGTACACGATCCCGAAATTGCTACATATTGTCTGACATGTTGTACCTATAAAATTAAAATTTAGTACTCATAAGGTCAAAGGACGATTGAAGGCTAGTCAAGACCTATTAGAGTACTATTTATTATAAAGTTTTTTAACAGATGCTTTTAAGGCATTCGTTAATATATCATTTTGAGAATTTTTTAATTGAAAAATGAAAATGTGATTGAATTTTTTGACAACTTTTTTTTAACTTTCATGAAAATTTTCCTAAAATAAATGATTAATAAAGAACCAATTGGCACATAGAGCAATTTTTAGGTGCCAAATTATGGAAGAGACAAAGCTTATAGCGTCATATCAATTTATAATAAATAATTGAAATGTGTTTAAATTTCTATAAAATTTTGCTATTTCAATTTTAATTATAATAATTTTACTTAGAATAAACTGTGTTAGTAATTTTAATGTGTTTATGGTGATCCACATATAGGAAACGTGTAATACAAAGATGACAATTATCAAGACTAACAAACAGATGTATACATCCAAAGTGAACTTATTAGTTATTATCCCTTAATATCCAGGGGCGGCCTTTGGCTTCAGGGTTTTTTTTTTTTTGAGAGATGCTTCAGGGTTTCAAATATACCCAGGCTGACTTGATAAAAAAATATATATATACAGTATAAAATATTTTTTATTAGTTAGTGATTAAAAAAAAAAAAAAAAAGTAAAGTTAGTACTTTAATTGGTTAAGTAGACGTGGATTCTAGTTAGCTCAATTAGTAAAATTTTTCTTGATTGAATAAAAGATCTGGGGTTCAATTTCTGTTTACACCAAAAACCGATTAATATTTTAATTTGATAAAAAAGAGCACATAGTATATTATTTATTTATAAAAAATCTTGAAACCGACACTATTAATATCCCTAGCTAAGTGTAGGAATAGCTACCCGAGGAGACTACTAGTATCTCCTCTTTAATGAGTAAAGAGAATGAACCCCCTAATAGTGAATCTCAAGGTTGATGGTTTCTCCTAATCTATGAGCTTACAAAGAGTCACCACTTAATTAATTTAAAGCAAAGAAGTTATAGAAATCTTAAAAATTACTATACAATTGAGAAAAATGAACTTTCATAACACGTAGAAGGAAACTCTATATAAGTACAAGATTTTGTTCCTAAATACAATCTTAAAGAGAAGAAAATATATTGTTTCTACTCGAGCCATATACTTTCAAGGACCATGGCTAGTTGCCACTTAAGCCACCCAGTTAATTGCCACGGCCTTTGCTTATTGGAGAGGGAAGTTACAGAGGAGGATGTAAAAAATATATTTTTGAAATTTATTCCTGACCAACTGTAGAGATTTGACCGGATAGAATTCTTTTCCATCATGAATAACTTGGTTTAATTATGGCAAATCAAAGCTGCTCCATAACAAATGCCCCAAATAAAAGGAGCTCTTCCTTGACAATAGAATCCTAAATATTTGCTAGTGGGAGAAGAGGAAGCTCGTGAACTGGGTTGAGCTGGTGAAGTGCATTCCATCTAGTATATACACCTAAGGGCTTTCCGCCCACATTAGATTTTCGTAATCAAACGTGACAAATAATAAACAAGAGACACATGAGATTTAGTCATCAATGAAACATTAAGCAAATTAAACAAGAAATAAAAATAAACGATGCAACATATTTTAACATTCATGTATGTCAATGAGAATGCATATATATATATATATATATGGATTTAAAAATATTGACATATTCATCTAAATTTCCCTGAAAAATATTTTTTGGGCTTCACCACTAATTCTATGTGTGTAATATTCTTATAGATTTTTTATCCTTGCTCTTTTCTGTGTCCGCCCGACGCACATCATATACGTGAGGTTGCTTTTCTCCGTTCTCCATAAAAGTACGGTCATTTTAGTAAAATCCCCTCAACCTTAATGCCATTAGATCCTTCCATTAAACTATCATATATATATATATATATATATATATATATATATATATGGAACATGAAGGAAGTCAATACTACAGCGAAACAAGTTAATTTTATATAATTTTATATATAGGTATATGGATATAGATATTTATTTATTTATATCTTCATTAGTCAAAACCTATAGATTTAAAAAAATAAATAAATAAAATTATAAGTCCACATCTCATTTGATATGCTAACTTCGAGCGAATTGTCAGCTCATAGTAAACAATACTAATTTTATATACTATTGTGTGTGCCTAAATTTATTGTTAATAAAATTAGAATTGATGTACTTAATAATAATATATATAAAAAGTAATTTCAAATTGTTTCCATGCTAGTCAGATGGGAAGGACAATAATTTAATACTAGTCGCTAATCCGTGCGATGCACGGGATTCTTTAAAAAGAAAAAAATAATATTGCAATTATCATTTGCTGGACTAAATCAGAATGTCTCAAGACTCACTAATCAAATAATACAACTAAATGGAGAAGACCCAAGCATAACATAAAATCTTCACTAATTCAAATATTAAACATTGTCAAACCTAGTACACAATATGCTTGTGCCCAATAAAAGAAATCATGTATATCAACTCCATAAAAATACATACATGCCGAAAAGATTAATACCACTACCATAGGTCCATTGGCAATGAAGATATTTTCACAGTTGCATATATTCTGTGAATAAACAAATAAACAAATTGCAATAATGATCGCAATCTCATTTTCATAATGAATAAATAGAATATAGTTACTAATGTCAAATTCTTTTACTTTGACTCAAAAAGAGTAGAGAAAGAACATAATACAACAAATCTGCATTATATAGAAGAGTACATCATATATTTATTTAACATAAAACTTTGAGTTCTATAAATTGTTATTTAGAACAGAGAAAACAAATATTTGACCTCACGCCACATGGAGAGAGAAAGAGAGTAAGGAAGCTTTTACAAATTTGAATCAAAAGAGGACGTCCACGGCATCTTGATTTTGCTCCTTCAATCCCAATTCTGCAAAGCTCACAAAAAACCAATAGGAAATCGGTTGTCAGTTGAACTGAAGGTTAAAAAAAGAGAAAACAAATCTCTCCATTCACTTTTAATTGCTTACCATCATTAGGAGCGGAGACAAAGGAGAAGGTGCACTAAAGGCGAAGCATAGAGACTGGACAGAGAAACAGATGAGAAGCTATGGTTTTCCTTCTTCTTCTTCTTCTTCTTCTTCTTCTTCTTTTTTTTTTTTTTTTTTTTTTTTTTTGGAAGGGGCTATGGTTTTTGATTTGGGGGTTTCTTGCGTATTAGTGTTATCATGGGAAATTTTAGCACAACTCCAAAATAAGTTTTAATAAACCATCTCTTTTAACTGATTTTTTTTAACCAAAAAAGGCCAAGAATTGTTGAAATAAACAGAGTATTTACAAGAAGATTTATAAACAGTAAACAGATGCAGGACATGACTAATCTAATCTTGAACAAAAATAATAATGACCCTGATGGCATTAAAGTTTGATAAGTTTGACCTATATAAAGAGAACAGGAATCTTCACATTCCTAACCACGTCTCTTGTGCTAAGATACCATAGATATAGCTTTTTCAAAATCATGAACAGACTCTGCCAATAAAGCCTTCTCCATGTTAAAGCCTTCTCCATGTTAAACCCTTTTGCTTTGCCTTGAAATAGTTCTTAGAAGTTAAGTAGACATTAAACATAAGTTATTCCCAATTAAAAAATTATGCAGAAGTTATTACACTTAAATGGTGGCCAACACAATTCAAAGCATACCACATCAATGATTATGTTTGTTCAACATTAAAACAATGCTAGAGTGGAGGGGCATAAAGCATTTGAACCAAAATAGACAGAAGATTGAAAGCAATCACCAACCTTATTAGATCTTAGAATATCTATCAGTCCACCAATGAACTTATGACCAATGGCCATGTGATAAGGAAAGGACCTTGTAGCCTCCTCTAAGTCAAATGGATTGTCTATGCACGTGGCAGCTGTATCTGCCAAGTACTTCGTCAACATGAACAATTATGAAGCAAATATAAATCATTAAACAAACTTTTTTAAAAATCAATTACATAGGTAACAAATACTCACAAAGCCTTGGCAGCTTCTCAAAATTATCAAAGGAAATAGAAACTCATCCACAAAGCCTTGGCTATATTTGTCCATTTTCACCACCCTTTCTTCTACCAAAGTTCCAAACTTGTCCTGTAAATTCACCTACTCAGCTGCCCTATTTTCAATTGATATGATGGTGGTTAGGATGTTGATATAAGGCTTTGAGCAAAGCACCTTCAGTGAGGAACTCGCTTTTAGCGCCTAGGGGCCTCATTTTGGTGCCTCTCAACTTGGGAAATTAGGCATTGGCAACTTAATAACACCAATACACTATTACAAATTACAACACAAAGTAAATGTGCCCAATTAATTGAGAAACCAATGACAATTTAAATTGAAGTAGTGCGTAAAATTGGACGAAATGGGTAATTAGCCATAATTTCCCAACCATTTAGTTAGTAGTTCTAGTTACTAAACTATATTATTTACTAGCATCTCAAATCTTTTAGACTCGATTTTGGCCCATAAATCGAGCATCAAAGCCTCGATTTCTATGCTCTAATTACTTCCAATGTGGCATATTTTTCCACGTGGTGACTACATGGAAATCGAGTCTTTAAGACTCACTTTCTAATCTTTATAAATAAATAAAAAAACAGAGAGGAACACCAAAAAATCAGAGAAGAAAGCAGAGAAAAAAAAAAACCAGAAACAGAAAGAGAGATTGAGATCGAGATCGAAGTGGGTGGCTTCAGATCGGCTTCAGACCACCGTGCGCGACCCAGGCAGACCTAGGCCGCGCGCAACCCAGGCCCGACGACCTAGGCCGTGCGAGCCCAGGCAGCACGCGACCCCGGCCGCGCGAGCCCAGGCCACGTGAGCCCAGGTCGCGCGAGCCTAGGCCGCACGCAACCAGGCTGCGCGAGCCAGCTCTTTCTCTCCCTTTGATCTGAGTCTTTCTTTGCCTCTGAGCTTTTTATCTCCCTCTAATCTGAGTCTTTAGGTTTGGGATTGGGATTAGGATTGGGATTGATGTGTTTGAGATTTCTTAAATTTGTTTTTGGGCATTTGGGCTTGTCCATGAGACTTAAAATTTTTAAAATTTTTTTTGGGTTAGAAATCGAGTCTTAGAGACTCGATTTCCAGGTAGGTGCCACATGAAAAAAAAAAACCACATCGGACGTGATCAATCCATAAAAATCGAGTCCCAAAAACTTGATTTATAGGCCCTAAATCGAGTCTTTTAGACTCGAGATGCTAGTAAAAAATATAGTTTTGAAACCTTAACTACTAACTAGATAGTTGGAAAAATTAAATTAGTTACCTAGATTCCCCCATAAAATTCAAAGCATCTTTAGAAGCCCAACAAATAAAATAAAATAATAAATAAATAAATGAATTCATCTTTTATTAATATCACAAGTAACTGGAGGCATAGGTAGATATCATCTTTCCATTTTGAGGCAGCCGTATATGCTAATCATTTTTGATCTGCTGTCTTTTGAGGTAGCTGCAAATTGATTCCATGCACTAATCTTTTACCGGATAGATAGTGAAGTAAGTCTGCACAAAACTTAAAACAACAACAGCAGCAAATAAACCAAGAGCAGACCATGGGTTTCTAAAATATTTGTAAATATTTTAGAAACCCAGGTCCTTATGTTGCTCCTACAGTGCTCTTCAATCTCTTGTCTAACTTTTCTGTAAATTGAGGCATCTTGAATTGAGCCTGTGGATATCTCTTTGAAAAATTTAAAAATCTCTTCATCACTGCCTGCATCATTGAGAAGTATACGCTTTGAGCGCAGCTCTCTGACATCATCAGGATTGGCAATGAGTGCATTTAGGAAATTGATGTAAGATTTAATAACAATCTCTACCTCAAGCAGAAGACTCAATTCAAAGGCTACCAAGTTGTTCCACAATATTGTTGTATCATAATCAAGGATCAAAGGGGGAAGCTTAAGCTGTGCATAGAAAAAGGCAGGTATGAATTCAACATCATTAAAAGAAAACAATTTTCTAAAAATCAGCATAGCCCTTTTGCATAAATCAACACATAATGAAACAAACAGCAATTAAACTTCCTCAACTCCAGGGTTCACTGTTTCAAACCTAAATTGCTCAATTTTGTTCCAGATAATAGAAAATAAATAAAAAAAATTGTTGTAATTCTGTCAAATTTATCATTGCTCTCCATATGCAGAATCCCACTAAGACCTAGCATCAAACACCTCATAGGCACTATTATAAAGACTCTTTTTATCACTTTGTCAAATAAAGCAAAAATTGAGATAAGTACCATTAAAAATTTGAGAGATAAGTAGGATAATTAATCGATATTTAGTTATAATAAAAAAAGAAGACGAAGCAGAAGAAGAGTTTGAAGAAATTACCCATGACTAGATTAGACTATAACTGAATCAAGCGAAGAATGAACTTTGCCCATACACAGATATCATCTTTCACCATTGTCATTCAAAAATCTCTACTTAAATCTCAAATCATGAACCTAGAATCACAGAAATCACAGGTCCTCTTCTTCGGCTTGCTCTTGCTAAAATTTGATATATTGAAAGGAACCAAATTTGAGGGAGAACCTATATTAGGGTTTCGAAAACCAATTTCTAAATCAAAACAAAATCTGAACCAATTTCTTAAATCAAAACCAAACAAAATAACCGAACCTAAATCCTATTAGACACCCAAAATTAATATAAAAGATTTTACCTATAGCCGTTCCAGCAGTCTGATGTTAGGTTGGTTGTGAGGCGAAACGTTTGTGGCTTAGTTGAATTCACTTACCGTCGCAGGGGAAGAGAGCAGAGTTTGTTGGGCTAAGTTTGCATTTGAAGGAGAGACAGAGACTAAGAAATAAGTTTTTGTATCGGGTTTTGTTTAGGGGTTGAAGAGAGTAAATTTTACCGGGTTTGTTTTGAGTGAGAAATAGTTATTGGTGGGATAGAAATAATTACGGTATTTAGGGTTTTTATTTTTTTTAATAGTTTTATTTTTTAAATAATGCTGATGTGGAAAAAAAAAATAATGCTGAGGTGGAAAAATGTGGGAGCTTCAAAAGCTTCGGTTATATATATATATATATATATATATATATAGATAAGAATAAAATACACCAAGTTGTTTGCATGATCGACAGATGGCAGCAGTAGTGTAAATAAAAAGAAAGTTTTTGTCGACACTAAGGATACAAGTATATAAAAGTATAGTTAGGGCGGTAAACGAACCAAGCCGTTTATGAACAACTTGGGCTCGGCTTGATGAAAAGCTTGTTTATGTTCGTTTGTTTTCAAATAAGTTAAGCTTGAGCCTTAGTTTTAGGCTTGTTTGATAAACAAGCTGAGCTCAAGCAAAAAAATTGTTCGTGAACAAGCTCGTGATCAATAGGGCTTAATACAAAACATGCCGAGATTAAGCTCATTTATAGCTTGATATATATTTACTAAATAAACTTATTATTATGACATTACACACATGTTTTGGAATGTTAATTTATAGCTTGTTTATTCATATATATATATATATATATATAATTTTTTTTTTGGAATGTTAATTTATTTAGATTTGTGAAGATTATAGTTGTACGAATAACAAATGTGGATGTAAAAATTGTATTTTGAACAATTACTCAAGCTATAGACAATAAATGATGATGGATGGATTTAATTATTTAAATTTGTAATTTGAACAAATTCTAATCACAGGTGTTAGAAGCATGATAAAATGAGTATATTATATATATATATATATATATATATATATATATATATATTTGTTTACTTGATTTTTGGTGATATAAGCATTTGATGATGCAATTTTTTTGGATCCCAAGCTGAAAAGCTTAACTTGAGCTCAAGTTTGAGCTTAGTATTAAGCACGAGCTTGGCTTGACTAATTAATCAAGTCAAGCCAAACTGAGCTCAAACTTTTTGGCATTCTCACATGCTCGAGTTCAAACATTGTTTTTAGGCTTGTCTCAAGCTTAAGCCAAGCTTGAGCATTTTTTATTTTTAATGACAAGCCAAGCTCAAACACACACTACTCGACAAAGTTTGGCTCATTTACAGCCCTAAGTATAGTGAAGAATTTTAACATATATGGGAAGAAAGGAAAAACTATGGGCAAATGCACATCATACATGTGAGGTTGCTTTTCTTTGAAAAAAATGGGAGCTAACTAAGTTTAAGGACTAATGATTCGTTTGGATTGAGGGAAAGGGAGGAGGAGTAGAGTAGATTTAGTATAAAATTAGCTTATTTTTAGCCAACTCTACTTTACTCTCCTCCACTCTCCCTCTTCCTCCCCTCCATCCAAACAGGCCATAAGTTGCGTTTAAGAATCATATTGGTTAGTTTTAGAATGTTATTAACGTGATTGACATTAACCTAAATTTCCAAGCAGTTTAATAAAGTTACCCTTTTTATATAAATATGAAAAACTCTTAAAGCATTCGCATCAATCTCCCTAGAATTTTAGCTAAACTAATTTCAAAAGCTCATCTTTTAACTATTTTAACAAGTAGACATAATAAACACCATACCACTGACCCTAACAAACAAAATCACAATCCTAGGCAACTCATACAACCAACCCCACCGGCCACCACTAAATATCACTACCAATTATAGGCAAAACCCATTCGCACCGCCAAAGCCAAACCTTTCAGCCACCAAACTCAATCATTGGCCAAACCCATTCGTACCACCAACCCCACTGGCCACCACCAATCACAGAGAAACCCATTTGCACTGCCAAAGCCAAACCCTTCAACCACCAAACCCAATCACCAGCCAAATCCATTTGCACCACCAACCCCACTAGCCAAACCCGTTCACACCTTCGAACCCACCAATCACCGGCCAAACCCACTTGCACCACCAACCTCCGGCCAAACCCATAAAGTTAAGACCCAAAAATACAAAGAAATTTCACAAAAAAACCACCATCCTAAACCCATAAACTAGACTCATAACAAACCCCAATTTCTTTCTCAAACTCGAAATCGGCAGTGGAGAAACTAAGATTCAACACCATTCGTGGCGGTGGTGGCCCACGACAACAAATTGAGGCTATAGTTTTAGCCTTGGATGCCTCACAGTGAGGGGAAAAAAAAAAGAAAAAAAAAAAAGGAGAGAGAGATAAAACCAGTGGTGCACAATGTTGAACTCCAGAGATGGTGAACGATGGTCTGAGGAAGGAGTAGCATGGCTTAAAGTTTATCCATGTTGGTCCAAGCCATGAGAGAGACAAAGAGAGCAGAGAGCGTGAGGGAGGAGTAATTCTTAGGTACTCCCGAAGCATGGAGAACAGTGCTTCTTCCTCTCACATTCATGGTGGGGTCTACTCATTAAATTCATGGTAAGTTTCACCAAGAATCTAAGAGGAGGGAACACCATTTCTTTGTACTCCAAGAGTACCCAAGAATTTTCCATAAAAGAGAAAATAGTGACCAATGACTAAGAGAAAAAGTTAGAGTCAGGTTTTTTTTTTTTTTTTTTTTTTTTTTTTTTTTAAAGATTCTAGTGAGACCAAGGCATTGCTAGCTTTGGTGAGTGTCTCTCAAAATGTTAAAATTGTAGGACAAAATATTGAGACTTATGCGAGAGTTTTATTTATTTTATTTAGTTTTTAGCTATATATTTGGTTAAATATTAAAATAACAACACTGATGTGAATGCTCTTACTAGTAATTAAATATGAGTTTTACTAAGTAAACTATTTTAGGAAATTTTTTATGGGAAAAAAAAAAAAAATTTGTCAACAAATGTATGTTATAAGGATACATTAAGTATAGTCAAGAATTGTAACTTATATGGGAAGAAAGGAAAAACGATGGGCACATGCATATCATAAACATGAGGTTGCTTTTCTCCAAAAAAATGCCTAAGCTAATGGAGTTTAGAAACTAAGTTGAGTTTAGGGATCAAGTTGGTCAACTTTGAAATGTCTTTAATTTAATTGATATTAGCCCAATCTTTAAAGTAGTTTAATAAAATTTACAATGTTTTTATACAATACGAAAAGCCCTAGTGGTAATTAAATATGGTTTTTACTAACAGATGCCCTTAGAGCATACATCAATAAACTATTTTAGAAAACTATTTACTGAAAAAAAAAAAATGACTAATTTCTTTGATAGATTTTTCAACTTCCCATAAAAACTTTTAAAAAATTGATGATTAATGTATAACTTAAACGTATACATCAACTGGACAAATTAAATATAATATATTATAATAATTATTTTTTTGATGTTAACATTATAATTATAGCTGGCCGGGATCACAGTACTATATATAAATATAATTATTATTAGATAAGCTTAAAAATTGCTAAATCTGTCCCTTTCTCTTGAAGTGGGTCACATTATAAGGTACAATCAAAGTGCCCACGCACATACAAAAACAAGTAGCAAAAAGGAGTTCCTCTCCAAAAAAAAAAAAAAAAAAAAAAAAAAAAAGTTTGTAGCAGAAAGGAAGAAATGGATTCTGAGACGTTTGTAGCTGTAAGCCTCATGCCGTTTGTATTCCATATCCAATTCAAAGCCACATAAAGGCAATGCTAAAGTTTTCAATGCTTCTCCACCATAAAAGTTTTCACATAACCTTTGTGAACACTCAGTTTAACCACGTACCAACGTTTTCTAAAATCTAGAGGTCCCAACTCTTTAGATGGTTTGTCTGACTTTTGATTGGAAACCATTCCCGACAGCCTCCATCTAATCTTAACATCTCTCAAGACCTCACTTCTCTTTGTGTTTCCATTTCGAAAAACTTTTGGGCTCCATTTTCTGATCTCCTCTTAAAACTCAACAGTAGTGCAACTTCAAACATTCCTCCAGTGACTTGCATTATCTTAGATGGTTTCACCGTAGGCCAAGTTTGTTGTAGTGACCGCTGCTCAAGAACTCGGAATCCCAATTGTAACGTTCTTCACTATCTCTGCCCATGGCTTAATGGGCACTATGCAGCTTCCAATTCTCAAGGACAAAGGCATCATACCACTTAAAGGTACGTACTATAACAAATCATGCAAAATCCTATGGAAGTTTTGGCATTATTTTTATTCTCCTCATTAATTAATCATAATTTTATAAGTTTTTTTTTTTTTTTTGATCTTTGCAAATGAGAGTTATTTAACAAATGAGTATTTGTACACTGTTATAGATTGGATTCCAGGTATGAGAAGCATCCGCCTAAGGGATCTCCCGACCTTTCTTCAAACCACAAATCCAAATGATGTTATCTTTAATTTTTTGCTTGAAGTACTCGAAAGAGCTACTAAAGCTTCAGGACTTGTTATTCAAACATTCAACGTGTTAGAGCAAGAAGTTTTGGATGCTTTCTCTACCATGTTTCCTCAGGTATATGCCATTGGCCCTCTCTAACCACTAGTCAATCACTCACCCAATGACCCTTTGAAATCAAGTGGCTATAGTTTATGGAAAGAAGAAGTTGAGCGCCTCCACTGGCTTAACTCTAAGGCACCCAACTCTGTGATATATGTGAATTTTGGTAGCGTAAGAGCATTCCCATTCGGGATTCCAAAAAAGTTATATTTTACAACCTCAAAACCTACTTTATCTATTTTACCATTTTAATTACAACTCACCCAACTCCCAGTTTCTATTTTTATATACAACTCATTAAAATAATATAAATTACAACATCAAATAATATAAAAAATCATGTTTCTCTCTCTTCTCTTTCATTTCTTTTTTCTCTCTTCACCTTTCTCAATTAAAATAATAGTATTTTTTTTTTTTAAGAACCCATACCCGAATGGAGCAGCATTTTTGAGGTTTTGGATGTAAAATAGCAACTGGGGGGTGTAACACCCCCCCAATGCTAGTGCTCTAACTGTCATGATGCCATCACAAATGGTTGAGTTTGCATGGGGACTTGCAAATAGTAAGCACCGGTTTTTGTGGGTAATTAGGCCTGATTTAGTTTTCGGTGAACCAATGATTTTGCCACCTGAGTTCGAGTTAGAAACTAAAGAAAGAGGTTTAATAGTTAGTTGGTATCCTCAAGAGGAAGTTCTTAACCACCCCTCGATTGGAGGTTTTTTAACACATTGTGGGTGGAATTCAACCCTTGAAAGTTTGTGTGCTGAAGTGCCAATGCTTTGTTGGCCATTCTTTGCAAATCAACAAATAAACTACAAGTATACTTGTAATGAATGGAGCATTGGCATAGAGATTGACAATGATGTCTAGAAAGAGAAAGTGGAGAACCTTGTGAGAGAGTTGATGGAAGGAAGCAAGGGCAAGAAAATGAAGACAAAGGCTATGGAATGGAAAAAAATTGGCTGAAGAGGCTGCTAATCTTATTGGTTCTTCATCCATTAACTAGAATAATTTAGTGAGTGAAGGGTTTTATCAAATGGTGATATATTTTATAAAAAATAAAATAAAGGTGTGATGTTTTTGTTAATAAGAACAATGAATAAATTTAGTCAAATATATATATATATATATATATTTATATTTTTATATATATATATATGTTTATATATATATATATATATATATTTATATATTTTTTAGAATGAATAAATTTAGTCGATTTGGTGGAGATTTAAAGATTGATTTTTTATCCTTTGTCACTTCAAGGATCACTACAAAAGGATCGGAGCCATATAATTTGATTTTCTTTGACATTCCATGTAATTTTTAATATTTGTTAATGAAAAGAAATTGATTTTGAGCGTTTTATTAAATTTTTCTACAGCTAAATTCAGTGGTAACTCCATGTGAATTCCTCAGGTTAGGGGGATTATACCCAAAGTTTATATCTACATTTTGAGGTGCTGCTATGGGATTTTTTTTTTTTTACCCAATAAAAAAGAATCTCAGTCCTGTCTGGTTGTGGTTCACTCATATGTTAATATGTGAAGTTACCCCCTCAAAAATTTTAAGGCCTTAAATTACTCATGAACAAAAGATCACATGGTACACATAATTTTATGTCTGCATCTTGTTCACTAGTGACGGATCCATTTTCCATTTTCTGTGTCTAGCCAAAGTTGATTTTTAAGTAGAGTCAAAGTTCAAACTAATGAAATACTTGTAAATTGTGTTTTGGCGTGGATCATATATACTCATTCACATGCGTAGGAGTCTGGCACTATGCTTCCTGGTTGGTTATGCCATTTAGGGAAATAGAGTGCATCAAGAGAGAGTTACCTAGTGAGTCACTTGCCCGAGCAGACCTCACATAAAAAGTTCGCTCAAACAGTTGCAAGTTACTCGCACAAGTGAAAATCAAACATCATCTCAGAAGACCCCTGCTTATACTACTTGAGCAGACTTCAACACTGAAGTTTGCTAGACACTTGCTGGAGTGTCGCTCAAGTGAAACCTCTTAACAGTGATTTCGTACAACCTACACTCAAGTCTCGCTCAATGGAGTTGAGCAATTTTAAAACTAATAATAGGTCCTGGATATGTTCAGTATGCTATAATAGGTTCTGTAATGGAATGATTATTCATGTGGAATAGCTATTTAATCATTTGGTTGTATTTTTATTGCAAGTGTTAATTATTCCTTATGAATATATAGCTATTCTTTAATTTCTTAAATTGAAAAATAGCTATTTTGTTTTCTAAATGGATGTGATAGTTATTTCTTAATACATATAATAATTTTAGAAATTGTTATATTTCCAAAAATACAAACTATCTCTATGTCCATAATTATTATGTTCCAAATATACATATTTTGTGGTTTTCCTACTTCACAACCAATTGTATTAAGAGGAATAGTTATTCCATTATATCCCATTTATTCTCATTAATATGGATGATTATTCTTAACATAATTTTCATTTAAAGTCCGTTTGGGATCCGCTTATTTTCTTGAAACTGAAAAAATTAATTGCTGAAAGTACTGTAGATAAAAGTAAAAGTTAGCTGAAATAGTATAGTGAGACCCATGAATAGTACCAAAAAGTGCAGTGGGTTCCATAAATAGTAGTAAAAAAAGCTGAATAGTAAAATAAGCTGGCAAATTTCATCCATGCCAAACGCACACTTAATATATCAAACGTCTCATAAGTAATTTTAAATTCATTATTTTTACCATTTATTTTCACTTCGATCGAGCACTTTCTTTTTTGCAACTCCTCTCTTAATCTCATTTGAGTATTTCTAAGAAAAAGTTCATCAAATCGTGTGCGGAATTTTCATTATCCAACTCCTCTCTTTGTTCCAGTTTTATGCAATTTTCCTATTATAAGGTTCCAAATTTTTGGGCATCTTTTCAATTGATGGTTTTTAGACCCCTTAAAAACACAATTGGATTAACCTAGGTAATTAGCCAAGTTATTACTTAGTCCAAATTCCAAATCTAGGTTATCACAATCAAACAATCATATCATGCAAAGCAGCGGAAAGATAAATAACACAATGATATGATCACTCAGGAAACCAAACCGGTAAAAACCTGGGGAGGATTTAACCTAGCTATCATCAAGGTAAACCTGAATCCACTATGAAAGAATCAAAGTTTTATAATAGGACTTAGACCACTAACATCCTATTGCTACCCACCAGTAGAAACTTACTGACACGACCACGTGCAAGATCCGAGACCACAGACTCCTTCTTTCTTGGATTCTTCAGCAAGTACAAGCATACTCGCTTGTGTTTCTTTAAGTTCTTATGGAAGTAACTGAATGATCATCAAGTTCTTGAACGAATCTCCTCTTGATAATCCTAAGCTTGTGTAAAGGAAAGTTCCTCATAGATCTCACAAAAGATTTACACAAACAGCAGTATGAGCAACCTTAGAGAACTCTTGGATACAAAACCCTAGATCTATAAAAGATGCACAATATGCACTCTAATCTCTCTAAACGGCACTCAAAAACGTTTTAGGGTTTCCCTTATATATAGAAGTGTTTTACTTGAACCCTAATACGTTTAAGTAGAGTTTAGGCTGAACTGGAGTTCTGCAAAAAAATAAATTTGCCCGTGGTTCGATCGATCGAGTCTAATTTTCAATTGATCGAGCCTTGCAGATTTAATCCAATAAATTCTGAAATCACTCGATTTCAATTATACAAATAAACAAACTTTGAGCAAGCCTAAACCTAGACTCTATGTTTTGATCATGGTTTGCCAACATAATACAAATTGAAGTTCTAATACATTTAAACCTAAAGTCTTAGAATTTAACATCAATCTTTCATGATTGGGCTTAGTTTTTGAAATTTTCAATAAATTTTTCTTTTTTAAAAGTGTTGTATGTGATTACGGGGTTGCATTTGATGGATATCATCATTTATTCAAATGGGTGAGGTTTGAGTCCAATGTCTAGTTGCACTGAATCCGTTGAGATTATAACACGTGTCCACTTTTGAACACATGTCACCATCTTAATGGGTTCAGTGTACTACATGCACTGGACCTAAGCCTCGCCCTATTCAAACTGTGTCAGGCTCCTCTCCCTTTTTTTTGTATAGATAAAGGACATGTGGCAATTAAAATAATCTAATGGTTCAAAAAAAGCCAACTCAAACCATCTTTGTTTCTGCAATCTGAAACATCATTACTGCCAGATCCATTCTCTCCTTGTTTTTTTACAAACTCATCACCACTTATGAACGTGAGCTTTTCAAAGGAATCAACAAAAAGAACCTTTTTTTTTTACTATAAGAATGCAGGGATAAAGGTTTAATACCACTTAAAAAAACTGAAAACTTACTTGTTATAATCACAGCCAGAAAATTTTACAGAAATTCAACCCATTTGGCTAACTTTTATTGTCAAAATATGAAAATGAATGATGGAATCTTTAATCTTTTCACCATTTTTCATCCTAATAAGAAGCAAAAATACCCAAGCAGCAATAAATTGGGTTCAAAAAATAAAAAATAAAATAAAATCTGTCATAGTGTTCTTCTAGTTTGAAAAACAGAGTGTAAAAAAAGCTAGCCAAATCAATCTCCAGGTTTCCGTATGGATTTCATTTATAAGGATAATTACAAGCATTTGAAAAATAAAAAGATTACAACAAAAAGGGATAAACTCTAGTTATTTGATGTTACGTGCGACTTTATCTTTTTCCCTAACTTTATCATCAATAGCTTAAACAAATGGTGATTTACTAGGATTCATATTCTTAACACTTCTACCCATCAGAAATCCATAAAACAACAACAGAAAAATTACTTCTCTGTTGTAATCCCATCTTCATAACCATTGCCATACCTTTCTATTACCATTGGCACCACAAAGAAATTACTCACATTGGAAAAATCATAACACACAGGTTACTACTAGAAATGGCAACGGGTCGAATTCAGGGCAGGTTTTTTTATGCTCGAACCCAGCCTGGTTAATAAACAATTTTTTTAAACCCCAAACCCACTCTGTCAGGCCCTACGGGCCCTAAGAGCCTCGTCCAGCCACTTTTGGGCCTAATCTAAAGCCCCAAATCCATGGCCCAATCCAACCCAATCTTTAAAAAAGTTTAAAAATTAAAAACCCAAACACAAACACAAACACAAATAGCAACACATATCCTATCACAAACACAAAAGTCACCAACACAAACATTCATTAATGAAATTAAAAAAGAAAAAAAAAAAAAAAGGTAAAACCTTGAGATTCATAGCTTTGAGAGAGGAAATGAACCCAAAAAAAAAAAAAAAAAAAAATTGGAGAACTCAGACCACCAAGGCTCCATTGGCGATGCTTTCAGCCATCAATCCCACCTCTAGGCTTTGCCTTACGTCAACACCACCAAAAGCTCCTCCAATCATCACATCTCTCTCCAATCTAACAATCCCGTGCTCCGCTCTAACAATCCCGTGCTCCGCTCTAACAATCCTATGCTCCTCCGTGACAAACAGCAACCACCACGAGATCCATGCTCCTCTATGACAAACAGCAACCACCACATGATGAGAGTGAGGGTGAGGGTGGGTTGGTGAGTGAATGATAGTGAGGGTGAAGGTGACTGGGTGAGAGGTGACTGAGAGAAATTGAGAGTGATAGTGAGAGAGGTAAGGGGCGGCTAAGAGAAAATGAGAGTGAGAGAGGTGAGAGGCAGCAACTGAGTGTGAGAGGTGAGAGAGAATTGAGAGAAAGTGAGAGGTTAGGGTTATAAGTTTTATATATATATATATAGGTTTTTTTGTAATTTTACTTTTATTCTAAACAAGTCGGGTTTAGGTTTGAGTTCGGGGCTGGTATTGCGAAAACCTAAGCCTGACCCAGACCCGCTTTTGGTTTTATTTTAAAAACCCAGACCCGACCCTTCTGTTTATTGGGTCGGGTCGAGTACCTATGGGTTGAGTAACAATTGCCATCCTTAGTTACCACTTACCCATTCCTCAATCCAAAATCTTTATTTATGCCATCTTCAGTAGAGAAACCTAGATAAAGTGAACCCTTACCCTCAATCCTATCAAGCCATTCCACAAAGTATCATGCTACTACAGAGATCCCGCCAGAAGCCTTCCTACCCACTCATTGTTGTGCCACTGAAGACAAGAAAGAGGAGAAGACTAGGAGGTTGCAAGAAATAGGATAGCTTGAAGTGGCTTTTTTTGAACTATTAGATCATTTAATTACCATGTGTCCTTTATCTATACAAAAAAGAGAGAGAATGGGAGGGTTTCTAACAGGAGAGGAGCCAGACCCATTCATACCCACCTATGATAATGAACACCAAATGTTTAACAAAATGCCAAAATTAGCTTTAAGTGTTCATTCATTATGGTTAACATCATGTTTGGATAATTTAGACTCCTGTTGTATTATACAAATGGCTTGTACTGATTAAGTCCAATTATATCAAATTTATCAATTAGCTTCTAATCATTTAAAATAATATGGGCTTAATGCATATAGCATCACCAATTGCACATCAATCAACCATAATATATAGGTAGGTTCCAATTAGCTCAACTGGTAAAGTCACTGATGGTTGAATAAGAGATTTGGAGTTTAATTTCTGCCTACACCAAAAACCAATTGGTGTCTTAACCTGATAATAAAGAGCTATTATTAGGAACGGACGCCATAGATTGAAACTCTCTAAAAAAAAACCATAATATATAGAGACATATGATATGGTGACAATGTGAAAACTAATGGAGAACATCCAATGGAAGAATGACCAACCTTCCACCAAAAAAAGAAATATGTTATTGATGGTGGGCTAAATTAAGTCCAATTTGTCCATCTTGGTCGTCCATGACCAAACTGGGCCTAGACCAACTCACAATAAAGGGAGTCCAATAAAAAGTACCACGAATAATGAATTGGATCTGTCCACAAACTTTATGACTTTCCAAAGTAGTCTAGTGGTCCATGTCACATAAGGGCATGGACGACCAAATGACACTTAGTAAATTTCAGAGGATTTTTCTACAAACACCAAACAATTGGACCACGATCTATCATTCTAGAATGTGGGGAGGATTCCCCAAAATCTGCTCCATTCTCTCCACTAATCCCACACATCTCCCATGATGGTAGTGGATCCGAACAAGTAGACCCACTAAAAACTCTCCATAAAAGGGATCTACTTCCATCAGCTCAAGGTATGTTTTCACTATTCATCTACTCACTATCCTTGTGTTCTAGAGAGAAAACTGACTTAACCGTCGGAGGGTCCCTAGTTGGTTCTAGGGGTGTGCAAAAAATCGAGAAATCGAAAAAACCGATAGAAACCGATCTAACCGTGTCCAAAATTTCATTTCAGTTTCGATGCGATTCAATTTCGATTTGCAGAAATGAAAACCGAAATTTTCAGTTTTGGTTTCGGGTTCAAAAAATAAAAGTTCGAACCAAACCAAAACCAACTGATATGTATTAAATATAACTATGTACAAAATATTTCAAGGTGAGAACCACTAGTTTAGTGGTAAGACACACATGTGATTATACTTGGCCCAAGTTCGAACCTTGCTAAAAACATTTTAATTTTTTCTCTCATAACACAAAACTACGTCGTTTTATACATCAACTTAAAAAAATAAAAATAAAAATAAAAACCTACTCTCTACATTTCACTTCAGCCGCCTCAGTGCCTCACGCCCTCACCCTCACTCTTTTCTTTTCCTTTCTTTGAAGTCCAAATCCTAAGCTTCAAAAAAAGCTAATTCAACCCAACACATGGCTTTGCCAGACGTCTTTGAATTCGCTTGCAATTTCGCTGTCATGGTTAGAGTCCAAGGCCTTGTAAGTCTCAATATCCCAAAAACATAAAGAAGAATTGCTTTGTTCTTATAGTTGGTAACTGATAATGATTTCTTTTGTTTTTGTTTTTGTTTTAATTTTTAGGACCCAAAGGGCATGAAGATGAGAAAACACGCTTTTCACCAATAACAGTGAGTCAAAAAATTTCCATCACAACACCACAACTATTTCCCAAGTTTTAGTTTTTAATCATTTATTGAAGTTTTTTTTTTTTTTTTTTTTATTTTTTTTTTATGGGTCTTTGTAGTTCTGGAAAAACGACCCTATCATCTTCTGGAATTTTTGCTATGAGTTTGTCTTCTATTTTTATCCTAAACCACCCATCTTCTTCTTCTTCTTCTTCTTTTCTTGCTTTTGTTTCTCACATACTAAACATTAAAACCCGACTGAGCTAAATCGAAACCGATTGCAATTGGTTGGTTCAGTGTTCATCCCTTACAAATCAGTTTTGGTGTTGAATATGTTAAAACTGAAATTCTCGGTTCAGTGCAAAAATTGCCTACAACACCGACCGAACCAAACCGATTACACCCTTAGCTGGTTCACCCCGGTCACCCTTGACAGTCTTTTTCTTTCTCTTCAACTCATCAAACTGTCGTTGTAGCTCGAAACATTTAGCCTACTGATTTTCGTGTATCATCAATTATAATTAGGGTTCCGAGGTCTTGAGCAGCAATAATGGTGAATTGCATTAAAATATCTGAGATAATGCAAGTCACTAGAGGAATGTTTGAAGTAACACTATTGAGTTTTAAAAGGAGTTCAAAAAAGGGAGCCAAGAAGTTTTTCATAATGGAAGCACAAAGAGAAGCAACGTCTTGGGTGGCATTGGAATTCGATGGAGGGAGGCTATTTGGAATGGTTTCAAATCGAAAGTCAGGTAAGCCATCCAAGGAGTTTGTACCTCTAGATTCCAGAAAATATTGGTGGTTGAACTCAGTGTTGTGGGCGCAGCGGTTTTCTCCTTAAGGAAAGGGGAGTACGCCTCGACCAAGTGGACCAAGGTAAAGAAAAGATGGATTTGCCCCCTAGATTAGGTCTAAGAACCATAAATATAGTGCCCATAGGTGGAATGACTGATCTTACTACCAGAGTATGGGTTCGGAGTTTAGGTATGGGGATGGGAAGGTGTTAGACAATCAACCCCACCTAACCCATAGGTTGACTTCCAGTCATTGCGTCTTATGTCTTAATCTAATTAAAGGCTCATTCAATATTTTTATCTATACTTATACACACATTAGCATACATCTAGCAATCAATCATCCCAAAACCCTAACATACATCTATCATGGCAACTCACATCAAGCCTAGCATACATCTATCATGCATATCATATTATCTTATCCAAGGCAGCAAATAACAAGATATCACAAAGGCAGAAACATAAACATGGCAACATCAAAAAAACATGTGATTGCATTCTCGACATCAAGAACACAACATCCAACCAAGCATGTTCAACTCATCATTAAGTATATCCAATGCATGTTCATGTGAATGCATGACTTACCTTATTGAATCTTAGCACCTATGCATCAATAATTGAACATATAAATGCATGTTCATGGTATTTAGGCCAGAAAAGAAAAGAAAACCCTAATCTAGCATGTTAAAGGCAAACAAACAATTAAACAGAGGAATAGAGACCTAAAAACATAAAAAGGAGCCGAAACAGAGGCATATGACATAGGGAAATAAAGAAAAAGAGGCAAAAAAACTCGGATTAGGGTTTCTGAGCTGAAGTATGCATGCGCATACATAAGCCTGCGTACGCAAGCTAGTTGTATGCGTACACATACTTCAAGCCTACATGTGCATACATAATTATGCGTGCGTAGACATGCCCCCAGAAACCCTAACCCAGAAGAAACTCATAAACACAAAAACAAAGCAAAAACAAAAACCAAGGAAACTAACAACCTAACATGCTTTAAAACGTGAAAACTACATAAACCTAAACTAAAAAAGCATATTAAAACATATCAAACATAATTAAAAACATCAAACAGAAAAATATAATGAATGGAGAAACTATATCAAGAAAAACATGTGAATCATATTAAACAAAGTGGGAAAATATGGAAAAGAAGTTCACCTTGCTTTAAAATCACAGATTTGAAGTTGTTTAACTAACCACTTAGTGGCTACAACACAAAGATTAGATTGCGGACAAGAATAATCAAAAGAATACAATTGTTTAGATGATCACAACTAAAAAAAAAAAAAACTTTAATTGTAAAAGGTTTTTGAGAAATCAATTTTGGAAAATAGTTTCTGCCTTAGAACTAATTAAAGAGAGGTTTTTAATTTGTAAAAAAACATGCTAAGGGGCTCTATTTGTGTTTTAGAAAATAGAATGGCGTAAATGCACTTTTAGTCCCTACATTTTGACCCGATTTCTATTTTGGTCCCTACATTTTATTTTTACCACTTTTAGTTCCTAAACCAATTAACGCGTGACATTTAAGTCCTTATCGTCACCCAACTAACAGAAAATGCTAACGTGGCTGATGGCACAGTAAAATAATAATTAAAAAAAAAATCTATTTTAGCATTAAAAAATTGCCACGTTAGAATTTAAATTAAAAAAATTAATTTATTAATTTTAACTAAATGAAAAAATTTAAAAACAAAAAATCAAGCCCAATACAGATCAAAACACCACAATCCCAGATCACAACTCTCTGAAACTCTCCTGTCTCAATGGTGCTTGTGGGTTTCTTTTCCTTTTTTGTTTTCTTCTTTCTTTTTCTTTTTCTTCCCCAGATCGGTCTCTCAGTTTCTCTGCCTCCATTCTTTCCTTTTCTTCTTTCTTTCTTCTTCTTTTTCTTCTTTCTCCCTCTATCTTGGTGCTTAGCCTTCTTGAACTCTCTTTATCTCTTGATTTTGCTCAAACACAAACCCAAACCCAAACCCATATGCCTCAAGCTCCTCTCTCAAATCAATGGGTCTCTCTCTTTGGCATTTTTTTTATGGGTTTCTGTGCATATGGTGTTGCCGACTTGCCGTGGTGAGGTGGAGGGTGTGGGTTTGTGGGGATTGGCGTGGAGGAGGTCTGAGTTTGTGGATCAGCATGGTGAAGGGTGTGGGTTTGTGGTGATCGGCCTTTGTGGTGGAGTTTTGGTGATGGCACAGATCAGAGTTTGGGTTGGTCGGTGATGGGTTGCATGATTGTTCGGTGGCTGGATCGGTAATGGTTGGTGGTTGGATTGAAGTTTGGTGGTGGGTTTCAATGGCTGGATTGAAGTTTGGTGGTGGGTTTTAGTGATTGAGATTGGAGTTTGGTGGTGGGTTTCGGTGATGGCACAGATCGAATTTTGGTGGTGGGATTCGTTCACAAATTGGAGTTTGGTGATGGGTTTCGTTCTCAGATCGAAGAGGAATGGCGCCTAGACTAGTTGAGTTTTTTTTTTTTTTTTTTTTTTTTTAAATCAGATTTGGGTGGGGTAGTTTGCTCTGATGGGTTTGTGTGGGTAGTGGATGGATTTATTGTTTTGGATTTGTTGTGGATAGTTGATGGTTTTGTGGCAGATTACAGTGGATTTGTGGTTGTGATTTGAGGGCAATCACGGGTCAGGAAAGAAAATTATGTGTTTAGGTTTGTGTTCTTGAGTTCTTTGATCTGGGTTGGAGTTCTTGTTTTCATCATGTTCTTCCCAAGTTTTTTTTTTTTTAAAAAAAATTTCATTTAGTTAAAATTAATAAATTAATTTTTTTTATTAAATTTAGTAGCTGATGTGGAAATTTTTTAATGCCAAAATAGATTTTTTAATTATTATTTTACTGTGCCATCAGCTACGTCAGCATTTTCTGTTAGTTGTGTGACGATAAGGACTTAAATGTCACGCGTTAATTGGTTTAGGGACTAAAAGTGGTAAAAATAAAATATAGGGACCAAAATAGAAATCGGGTCAAAATGTAGGGACTAAAAGTGCATTTACGCCAAAGAGAATTAGGGTTTTAAAGAAGATGGAGGCTAAAACAAAACTCTCCCTAGCTAGGGTTTTAATTGGAGATATAAAATGAGTATTTATAAGTTAAAAATAGGGTTTTTGAGGCTCTTTAATTGTCTTTGGACGTTCTAAGGGTCTATGGGCCGGCTCACATCAAAGCATGATGTTTTGGGCTCTTAAAATGAAATTTTAAAACCCAAAAAATCGGACTGACTAGTTGGTCCAATTTCAAATGGTCATAACTTACTTGATATAAGTTCAAATTAGGCAAAATTTATGTTTAAATTGAAGCCTAGGATGTTTAATTTCCAATGAAAGAAACTTCACACAAAATTCTTTGTGGATCAAAAGTTATGGTCAAAAGAGTGAGCAAAGGTCATTTTTTAGTATCGATTTCAAAGTGACTTGAGTACTTTTGAGTTGTGATTACTTCCAAACTATTGTGAACTCTTTAATTACCCTTGGTTGACATATGTCAAGCTCATCATTGGGACCGGGGACTAAAATTTATTAATGGGTACAAAATACGGTGTCTACAAATGTTGAAAAAGGTTATGTGAAAACCTTTATGCATACAGTGGAGAAGCTTTGAAAACTTTAGCATTGCCTTTATGTGGCTTTGAATTGGGAACAGAATACAAACTGCATGAGGCTTATCAGCTACTAACGTGCTGGAATCCATTTCTTTTCTTTCTTTTGAAGACACTCTTTGAGTGCTTGTATGCACTCTTTTAGAGTGTTTTTCTCCGATTGTTTGTCAATGCTTTGCAACAGTCTAGAATGCCCTTTTTATAGTTTAAAATTGGGGTGCAAAAACAGTCCCTCAATAATGTAGGATTAGGTTTTGCGTCTTTTCTTTTGAAAAATACTTCCACAAATTGTTCTTCTAGCGGCCTCATGCGCACTCATGGACCAACCTATATATGTAAACATAATTAGGCATACCGCATACGCAAGTAGGAAGTAACCTATGGTAGTAGAGTTAGGGTTTTGTATGAAAATAGTTTTGTCATTTATGTTTGCAAGGGTATACGCACCCCCAATTTATCTTATATGTAAAATGACCCAGTATTTTCTTTGTTTTTATTTATTTATTTTTATAAATTATTATTTTTATAATGACCCACTATTTCAATCTAGCTAGCTTTTTTTTTTTTTTTTTGAGAAACCAATCGTGAAACTTCATTAATAGGACAGAAAACTTCTGTCAGAAACTACAAGAGTAGCTACATCTCTATGGATATCCTCAACCCAAATTGTTGGTTCATACAGGGTCTTAGCTAACTTCGCTAATTTATCAGCTGCTACTATATTACCGTTGCGCTTGACATGTGAGAACTGATAACTCCTCAAAGTCGCTGCTAACTTGCGTGCCTCATCAACTAATTGGCCAATGGCAGCCATGCTTGGCTGATCAGAGCTGAGATGCTTGTAGATAGTCTCTGAGTCGCCTTCAAACACGGCGTTCTGAATGTCCAGATCAGTGGCAAAAACTACTGCCTTCCTACAAGCTAAAGCTTCCAAGGCTTCAACGGTTGGGGGGAGGGAAATACGTTCTGAAAGTGCAGCGATAACTCGACTATCTGAATCACGTGCCACTACACCCAACCCCGCCGCTGCCACATCCTGGAACGTTGCTCCATCATAGTTTATTTTATAGAAACCCGGTGGGGGTGGCAACCAATGGGTCGGATGAGTGGCTGCTTCCTGCGTCAGTGGTGGGTCCTGCGCTGAGTGGAATTCCTGAAGACGTTGAACTTATTAAGAAAGAAATTTCTAGAAGGAAAGAGATATTCTCTGAAAGGAAAACTTGTATTCACGAAGAAAATGAAAAACTGACTTAATCTTACACACTGATTTGCTATTTATACATCATAGCAATCTGTTACACAAGCCCAGAAGATATGTTAAAGGGAATAATTGAATTAAATAAAGGGAATAATCAGCCTTTGATTGCACAAAACCAATGCTTAAAATAGTTGTAGAAAACTTCTCAAACCATTTCTTAGAAAGCTTGTTTCAAACCATACAAGCTTTTATTCAACTTGCAGACTAGATTCTCCCCCTTGCTGTGAAATCCAGGTGGTAAGGACATGTAAACTTCTTCAGCTAAGTCACCATGAAGGAAGGCATTGTTTACATCCATTTGATGCAAAAACCAGCCTTTCACAGCAGCCAAGGCCAAAACCATACGAACAGAAACAGATTTTGCAACAGGAGAAAAGGTTTCTGAGTAGTCTAAACCCTCCGTTTGTGTGTACCCCTTGGCAACTAGTCTAGCTTTGTATCTTTCAATGGTGCCATCAGAATTGTACTTAATCCTATACACCCATTTGCAACCAATTGGAATCTTACCATGGGGCAATGGAGTGAGTGTCCAAGTGTTATTTTGTTCAAGAGCAGTAATTTCTTTGTCCATAGCTGCTCTCCACTCAGTAGACTTCACTGCTTGATGAAAGAAAGCAGGTTCGGTAGGTGTGGTAGTGACTGACATAACAAAAGAGTAAAAGGTGCTGCCAAGGTTCTCATAGCTAAGATGATCTGAAATGTTATAAGGTAACCCTGAAGCAGGTTTAGAAACCACTGCCTTGCAAGAGTAATCTATGAGGTAGGCTGGGGGATTATGTGGTCTAGTAGACCTCCTAGGACAAAAGGATGGAGATGATGTGGGAGCAAGGACAAGATCAGATGATCCAGATGGGGTTGAATCAATAGAAGTAATAGGATCTAAAATAGGGGATAGAGGAGGAAAATTATCTAAAACAAGTTGTAAAGGAGCTGAATTTTCTAAAACAGGTTGCAAAGAAGGTGCTGAAGGAATTGAAATATCAGCAAAGGAATTTGGAGGTACATAAGAAGGTGGAGATGAACAAAGGAGTCCATTATCATAACTAGAGTGAGGGAAATCAAAACTCTTAAGAGTTAAAGGAAGAGAGGAAGAAGCTTGAGCAAAAGGGTATATGTTTTCATAGAAAACTATGTCCCTAGAAATATGTATGGAATTAGAATCCAAATCTAAAACCTTGTAGCCTTTAATGCCATGAGGATAACCTAAGAAAACACACTTTCGAGCTCTAGATGCAAATTTGTGTCTGTTGTGGGGTAAAGTAGAAACAAAACATAGACAACCAAAACATCTTAAGTGTTCAGAAGGAGGTGGTTTGTTAAAAAGCATTTCATAAGGAGTTTTGTTATGTAAAAGTTTGGAAGGGGTTCTATTAATTAAATACACAGCAGTCAAAATGCAATCACCCCAATAGGATAAAGGAACTTGAGATTGAAGGTGCAAGGCTCTAGCAACATTAAGAATATGTTGGTGCTTTCTTTCAGCAATGGCATTTTGCTGTGGGGTATCAACACATGATAGCTGATGCAAAATACCATTGCTTTTGAAAAAATCCTTCAAGTAAAATTCAGTTCCATTATCACTCCTTATACATTTCAATTTCTTACCAAATTGAGTTTCAACCGTAGCAGCAAATTGAGGAATCAAGGATCCAGTTTCAGATTTATGTTTAAGAAGAAACACCTAAGTACATCTAGAAAAATCATCAACAATAGTCAAAAAATACTTGTAACCTTCATTAGTTGCCTTAAAGAAAGGTCCCCAAAGGTCACAATGTACAAGATCAAATGGTGAAATAGAAACATGTTCACTAGTTGGAAATGAAAGTTTCTTTTGTTTAGCAAAATGACAGATATCACAACACTGTGATTTATTTGTAGAAACAAAAGGTACAAACTTATTCAACAATGACATTTTTGAAAATGAAGGGTGACCTAAACGAGTGTGCCATAAATCTGAAGAGGTGGAAGATGCAGATTTTGCAGCAAAGGTTGAAAAAGGAGAAGTTTGAGTAAAGTTTTGCTGCAGCAAGTACTACGCTTTGCTTTCTCTACCCAGACCAATCGTGCTCCAATGAGCCAGGTCCTGGATGAAACAGCAATTTCCAAGGAAAATCAAGCAACAAAAATAAGCTTTTGTGAGTTGACTAACTGAAATCAAGTTAAAACTAAAGGATGGCACACAAAGCACATTGGTGAGAGTGAGTGTAGTGGAAACTTTGACTGTCCCTATATGTGTAACCATAGCTTGTTCCCCATTTGGCAAAAAGACATAGGTTTGAGAGATAGAACTTGTGGTAGTTAATTGAGTCACTGAATGAACCATGTGATTAGTGGCTCCTGTATCAATGATCCAATCACTGGATTTGAATGCTTTCCTATCTACAAGATGAGTAGAAAAAATAGAATGAGACATATTTGGGGGAATCCAAAAGGGATTACCTGAAAAATTGAGTGCAGAGTTACTGGATAAAGGATTATCACTAGGAGCAGCCATCACAGTTGCAGCTTGATGGGCAGATGGTACTCTAGAACCTGAAGCAGAATTGTCCTTAAGAACAGACAGATATGATAGCAGCTGTTCACACTGAGACTGTGAAATAGGACACTGAGAGGCCTGTGGTGATGGAGCCATGAATTGTGGAGAAAAATTTTGTGGAGTGAAATTTTGTGGAGAGAAATTCTGTGGAGCAAAGTTCTGTGGAGAGAAACTCATTGCATCTAGCTGCACACCAGAAGCATTAGTAGCATATTGTGGACCACCATAGGCATTGCCATTGGGAAAGAAATTTCGCCCTTGAACAATTGAACCATCTGATTGAAAGCCAACAGAAACCTGATTTGCCATAGGTCTGTTCACCTTTGATTTGTACCCTGGTGGATAACCATGAAGTTTATAGCATTTGTCTGCTATATGACCAGTTAGACCACAATAGGTACAAACTGGCCTCTGCTTCTTCGAATTTCCCCCTTTCCCTCCATGAAAGCCTTGACCTTGATTAGGCCTAAAATTGGGATTAAAGCTAGGGTTGTAGCTATTATTAGCATACAAAGCCGTAGGTTCAGCCATCACATTAACTCCATGACCTACATTTCTTCGTTTTTCTTCTTGTAAAATCAAAGAGCAAACTTTGTTGATTGAAGGAAGAGGCTCAGCAATCAAGATTTGACTAGTAAGATGATCAAAACTATCATTCAATCCCATAAGAAAACGAAAAACATGCTCTTTCTGTTGAGTTTCAACTTGAGTTTTATCGAATCCACAAGTACAAACACAGGTGCAAGCAGCATAAGATTGATAACTAGCAAATTCATCCCAGAGTGTTTTGAACTTTGTGAAATAAGAACTCACCGATAGTTGACCTTGTGTAAGATGCGAAATTTCCTTTTGCAACTCATAGAGCCTAGGTGAACTTCCTTGAGAGAAACGATCTCGTAGATCAATCCATAGTTCTCGAGCAGTGTTGATATACCTCACACTTGCCTGAAGGTCTTTGCAAAGGGAATTCACCAGCCATGAAAGAACCATGGTGTTACATCTACACCAAGAATTGTACAGAGGTGAAGTAACCTCTGGTTTGGAAATTGTCCCATTAACAAAAGCAAATTTGTTCCTTGCACTCAAGGCTAAGAACACAAATCTGGTCCAATCAGCATAGTTCTCTGGACCAATCAGAGGTTGCGAAGAAAGAATGATCCCTGGATTCTTTGCAACAGGGAGAAAATATGGATTATTGGCTGATTCATTTGCCATTGAAGAACTTGAAATATTCTGTGAGAATGATTCTGTTTGTGGAATAGTTTGCGGAAGAGTGGTAGGATCTGAAGTCGAAGCCATGATTGAAGCTTCAGAGCAAAGAATCAAAGAAGATACTTCGTAAGAAAATTCCAAGAACATCGAAAAAAAAAAAAAAAAACTTCAATCAAAGATCAACAATGAAAGAAAAAGGATCAACAATCAAAGCTTGAAGGAGAACAACAATGGAGGAAAAGAGTGAGTTAGGAAATCAGCGAGTCACTGAGCTAACTCGTTGCTCTGATACCATATTAAGAAAGAAATTTCTAGAAGGAAAGAGATATTCTCTGAAAGGAAAACTTGTATTCACGAAGAAAATGAAAAACTGACTTAATCTTACACACTGATTTGCTATTTATACATCATAGCAATCAGTTACACAAGCCCAGAAAATTAGGCAAGAATTAAGCAAAATTAACTAACTAAAACAGAAAGTAATCTAACAGCTTAAAGGGAAAACAAATAAAATTACAATATGTGTTCTTCTAATTGCCTGAATCACGTGCCAGCAACTAAAGTTTCATTTAACAATACGACGTCGCTTTTCCTCTGTAGCTGCTTCTTTCCTTTGACAGAAAACGATGTCGTTTTCTTTAATTGCTTCTGCTGATGTTTTGCTTCAGTTTCAGCAGAACTGCATCAGTATAGATCATTTCCATAGGCACTGTCACCATCCCAAACTTCCTTGCATTCTGATTGTGCCATATACTCCATCCAATGTACGCAAATAACTCTGCCATTCGCGAATTGTTTTGTGCAAAGACTCCTTGGAGCAAATCACGGAAGCACTTGAATTTCTCCCCCAAGAATGCTCTGCATTGTTCCAGCTCCCACCAAGTGCCTTTAACCATCGGACAGCCCCATAGTGCATGTATTGTGTCCTCAGTGTTGTCACCACAGCGCTCACAAGTCGACTCCGGCAAGATATTCCGTTTCTGCAAGTTTCTCTTTGTAGGCTGAGAATCGTTGGAAGCCCGCCACAGGAAATGCCGTATTTTATTCGGCACCTTCAGTGACCACAACTGCCTCCAAAACTAATTGTGTGCATTCGGGTTAGATGGACCAGGTACTGAAACTACTGCCTCCATTGAGAGAAGGTGATACGTAGATTTGGTAGAGTAACAGCCATTGTTTGTGGCAGACCAGATGAGCTTGTCCTCGGTGCCCAAGTTACTTAGAGGTAAACTGATTATTGCCTCTGCTTCGTGGGGGAGAAATTCCTCTCTCTCTGTCTTCTAGCCACTTGCCCCTTTCCTCATCGATGAGAGCACAGACCTTTGTGTTGTTGGGAAAGTTTTTTTGGGGTGATACCACCCTGCTTGCTTGTGAATCCGGCAGCCATTTATCCCCACGGATCCTCACACATTTCCCATCTCCTATCCTCCACTTCGACCCTAACCACACAACCCTCCTTGCTTTTAGTATACTTAACCAAGCATATGACCCGTTCAACTTTACCCCCTCATCCAGAATAGTGCAATCCGGGAAATATTTTGATATGAAGACTTTATAGAAAAGGGAGTCTTTATTGTGGAGCAATTGCCATACCTGTTTGCCTAACATCGCAAGGTTGAAATTTTCAATGTCTTTGAATCCTAGCCCCCCTTGGTCTTTCATTTGGCATAGTTTCTTCCATCCCACCCAATGAGTTTTCCTTTTATCTCCCTTGTACCCCCACCAAAATTTCCTGATAAGAGCTTCGATATCTTTGCATAAACTCTTTGAGATTTTGAAACATCCCATGGTGAAAGTAGGCATTGCTTGGAGGACCGCTTTTATCAAAACTTCTCTACCACCTTGCGACAATAATCTTTCTTTCCAACCTTGCATTTTGTGTCAAATCCTTTCCCGAATATAATTGAAGCTTTGCCTTTTAGCTCTCCCCACAAATGATGGCAGACCGAGGTATTTTTCATAATTGGAAGTAATCGCCACGCCAAGAAGGGTTTTGATATTTTCCTGCATGTATGGATCTGTATTGGGGCTGAAAAAAAGTTGTGTATTGTCTGAGTTGATTTGTTGGCCTGAAGCTTCTTCATATTGTTGCAGAACCTCTAAAATAGTGGCACACTCTTGGGTATTTGCTCAACAAAAAAGCAAGCTGTCATCTGCAAAGAACAAATGGGAAACCTTTGGCCCTGCACTACAAAGAGAAACTCCTTTGATTGAACCTGCATTTTCAGCTTGTTGTATGAGAGAGTGTAACCTTTCTGCACACAATAGGAATAGGTAGGGAGATAACGGGGTCCCCTTGACGGAGGCCTCTGTTAGGAGTAAAATTACTATGTGGTTCACTGTTAACCAAAACCGAAAAAGACACAGATCTGATACATGAGCTGATAAGTGAAATACGCCTCCTATCAAAACCCAAATTTTCCATTATTTTTTCAAGGAAGATCCATTCCACTCTATCATAAGCTTTGTTCATGTTGAGCTTTAGGGCCATTAGCCCCGTTTTTCCTTTTCTCTTAGATTTTAGGTGGTGAAAGGTTTCAAATGCAACAAGGATGTTATCAGAGATCAATTTGTTTGATAGGAAGGCACTTTGTGATTCCAAGACTAGCTTGGGAAGTAATTTTTTCAGACGGTTGGCTATGGTTTTGGATATAATTTTATATAGGACGTTGCAAAGGCTTATAGGTCGAAAGTCCTTAGCTTTTTCAAGTGATTTAATTTTTGGGATTAGGGAGATGAATGTGTGATTTAGGCTATTAGGCATGGACCCCGAATTTAAAATTTTTAGAGAAGCATCAATTACATCCTTGCCAATAAAGTTCCAACAAGACTTGAAAAAAATTGGAGACATACCATCTGGTCTTGGTGCTGTTAGTGGCTTCATTTGTTTCAAGGGACATTCCACCTCCTCTGCTATGTAATCTCGAGCCAATTTAGCATTCATCATTGGGGTAACCTTTGTGTCAATGCCTCAAAGAATCTGTTCAAAACTTGAAGGGGAAGTGGAGGTAAAAATTTGCTTGAAATAATCCACCAATGCCTCTCCAATCTGCCTATCACCATCCACCATAGACCCATCCTCCAAAATTAATTTGGAAATAAAATTTCTTTTGTTTTGGTGAGTAGCTTGGCTGTGAAAATAGCTGGTGTTCAAATCCCCACTCTTCAGCCAATCTACCCTTGATCTTTGATGCCACAAACATTCTTCATTCACCATAAGATCATAAACCTCACCTCTTAGCAACTGGACCTGATCATGATTCATCCCCGCCATGGACATGAGTTCTGCTTGTGCTAATTGTTTCTTTTTTTGAGCTAACAGATGGCAAATATTGCCAAAAGAAAGCCTGCTCCATTTTTGCAAACTCGGTCTACAAGCATCCATCTTGCACATTAACCTCCCAACCGGTTCACCTGCATTTTTTCCCTCCCATGCAGATTTGATGATCCCCTCACATCTTTCATCTTTCAGCCATACAGCCTCGAAGCGAAAAGGCCTGGATTACTTATAAAATCTAACATTTTCATCGTCAGAACATAACCACAATGGACAATGGTCAGATAGTGTACCTTCAATGTGGGAGTCGAACTATTGGAAACAATTCAAACCAAGATGGAGTTGCTACCCCTCTATCCAGCCGAACCCATATCATCTCTCCTTCAAAATGATTATTACACCATGTGAAAGGTGGCCCAACAAAACCCAAATCCCAAAATCCACAAAAGTCCAAAGCACTCCTAAATTCTCTCATCTGACGTTCCTGTCTTGGAGCACCCCCCTTCTTCTCCTCGACTTTGGTGATTTCGTTGAAATCCCCCACACAAAGCCAAGGCAAGTCCATCTTCAAACAGAGGTGTCTTAGTAGTGCCCAAGAATGTTCCCAGTTGGCCGTTATTGGGTTTCCGTAAAAACCCGTTAACCGCCAGGCGTCATCCATTCTTGGGTTAACTACTGCATCAATGAATGTTGGTGTTGAATCTATAACTTTGAGGTTAAGTCCGTCCTTCCAATAGAGTGCCAAACCACCACCTGTATTTACCCTTGGGGACAATTTGGGCTGTGAAGCCGACCTATATATGCACTTTATTGTATCTTATAAATGAACCATTTTTTTCAATCTAGCTATTTCGTCAAAATTTGGGCCAGAAAGCTGAATTCTGGACCATCGAAATATTTTTTCCCCGTGATGATAGGACCTCAATATATTTATCAAAGAGGAAGATTTATTAAAAGAAAAAGTTTGGACAAAGCATGATTGATAGGATCTCAATATATTTATCACAATAAGCAAATAAATTTGAGATATTTGATGCAAATAAAAAAAATGATTTTTTTTTTAAAAACACAAATAAAGTATAGATTAATCAAAATACAATAATTAAATATGAGTTTCTAAATTGAATATAAAATTAAGAGATTTTTTTAAGCCTAAAATAAGAGATGGTTGAATAGCAGGAATGAATATAAACATTTTATATAAGAGAGTATAATAGTAATTAGAATCTAAAGTGGTATTAATTTTAATTGGATTTACAAAAGGCTATAATAAGTTTGAATCATGATTAGTAAAATTCACTTAACATAATTATGTAATGCATTATTGGTACATTCATGCTATTATAATTAATCTTCGCGAATTATAATAAATTTTTTATCACTTTTATTTCTAAAATATCTATCATTTCGATAAAAGCACTTCATTCACCAAATTCTTCACATTAATGGATGAAGAACCAAGTGGCTCAGTGGCCTCTTCAGCTAACTTTTTCCACTCCATGGCCTTTTTCTTCATTTTCTTACCCTTTTCTCCTTCCATCAACTCTTTCACAATCTTTTCCACTTCCTCTCTCTTGACATCATTATCAATCTCCATGCCAATGCCCCATTCATTGCAAGTATACTTACAGTTTGTTTGTTGATCTCCCAAGAATGGCCAACAAAGCATTGGTACTCCTGCACACACACTTTCAATAGTTGAATTCCATCCACTATGTGTTATGAACCCTCCAATTGAGGGGTGGTTCAACACTTCCTCTTGAGGGCACCAACTAGCTATCAAACCCCTTTCTTTAGTTACTAACTTGAACTCAGGTGGCAATATTGCTGATTCACCAACAACTAAATCAGGTCTAATTATCCACAAAAATAAATATTTACTATTTGCAATTCCCCAACCAAACTCAACCAACTGTGTTGGTGTCATGACAACTATGCTACCAAAATTCACATATATTACAGAGTTGGGCGCCTTAGAGTTAAGCCATTGGAGGCACTCAGTTTCTTCCTCCCATAAACTATATCCAATTGATTTTAAAGGGTCATTGGTTAAGTGATTGAGTAGTGGTTGGAGGGGGCCAATGGCATATACATGTGGAAACATGGTCAAGAGAGCATCCAAAACTTCTTGCTCTAATGCATCAAATGTTTGAATAACAATTCCTGAAGCCGTAGGAGCTCTCTCTGCTGTTTCTATCACAAATTTAAAGACAACATCATTTGGATCTATGGTTCGAACCTCACTTGGGAGATCCTTGAGTCGAATGCCTCTCATACCTGGAATCCAATCTATAACTGTGTCCAAATACCCATTGGTTAAATAGCTCTTATCTGCAAAGAGACAGAATATTTTCAGCTTAAAATTAAATTTATTTTTAACCATAATAAAATAGAAAAATTACACTTTATCCCCTTAATAATATAAGAAAATTGCAATGTTCTCATTTTAGTTTAAACATAGCAATGTTGTAATGAACATTTTTTTTTTCCATAGGTTAGTGTTTTTGTCAAATAAAAAAATTAATTCAATTTAAAAAAAAAAAATACATGGCCAGACCCACACTTTAATGGTATTAATATTTACCATCCAATAACAAACACAATGATGGTCTTAGTACGCTCCCATAACAAACACGTCACATATGCACAACTATAATCCTTCAAATTGTCAATTGTGTATTACTGTGCGCACATGCGATATGTTTGTTATGAGAGGGTATAAAAGTCATTAATATGTTGGTTCCGACCCATTTTCAACTAACAAAAAAATTGAGTTTTTAATATCAAATGATAATAGAGGAATAAAGTGTTCAGTAGAATCAGTACAATAAAATAAAATAGGATATTGCTACATTTTAAACTAACGAAGTAAAGATGGATATTGTAAGTTTGTAACTATGATAATAATAATAATTCATAATTCATAGTTCATAATTCTTCTCCAAAAAGATAATAATAATCAATAATCCAAAAGTGCAATTAATGCAAGATTTCAATGGAGTTTCGCATTTTTTTGTTACACACCTTTAAGTGGAATGATGCCTTTATCCTGGAGAGGAGGAATCTGCATGTAACCCATTAAGCTACAAGCGGAGACAGTGAAGAACATTAGAATTGGGATTCCGAGTTCCTGTGCAGCGTTGATGGTGAATTGCATGAAACCGTCTGAGATAATACAAGTCACTGGAGGAACGTTTGAAGTTGCACTGTTGAGTTTCACAAGAAGGTTAGAAAATGAGGCCAAGAAGTTTTTCATAATGGAGTTGCCATGAGAAGAGAGGTCTTGGGTGGCATTTAGATCTGATGGAGGGAGGTTATCTGGAATGGTTTTGAATTGGAAGTCAGACAAACCATCTAAGGAGTTGGGACCTCTAAATTTCAGAAAACGCTGGTGGTTGAACTCAGTGTTAACAAAGGTTATGTGAAAGCCTTTATGGTGGAGAAGCTTTGAAAACTTGAGCATTGCTTTTATGTGGCTTTGAATTGGAAATGGAATACAAACTGCATGAGGCTTATCCGCCTTTAGTGTCTTGGAATCCATTTTTACTTCTTTCTATTATGTGTTGTGTGTGTGTGTGAATATGCACTTTCCAAGTTTCAATGTATCTTATAAAATGATTAATGACCCACTGTTTCAGTCTAGCAATTTCGAGTCAAATTTGGCCACAAACGCACACTTGGTCTAAGAAAGAGACAATTCTTGTTTTGCTTTTATATATCCGATGTTAGTGAATCATCCCTAGACTGTGTATACTACTTTTTTTCCCTTGGAAATTCTAGTATATATATATATATAACACTAAGCAATAATAATTAATTAATTAAAAGGCGAAACATTACAAAAACATTAAAAACGATGAGGGACATGTAGACTAATTCAAACCAAACACAGTAAAACGATATAACCGAGCCTGTGGCATTATTCCAAGTGACGTTATTTCAAGCCACATGTCTTCAAGTGGCCTATTCTTTGAAGAAGCAGCCGCTGGGTACATGCACTTGGCCTATTCAGAGATATTTTTAATAATAGCATAATTAATTAATTTTTTTCCGAATTCGACAAAAAAATAGATCACCAACTCTAGGGATATGATTAATAAAGTGGAAGGCCCTAACCACTTTCCGTAAGATTTCATCAAAAAAAAAAAAAAGACCACTTGCATTATGGGATGGTTACACTTTGTCCATTATCCTTATGTACATATGAATATATGATAGAGTTTATTCAATATGAGATATGAGATATATAAGAAGTTCGCATATTATCTATTTGAGAGCTACTCAATGTGATATTCCTTGCCGGACAGGAGCAGTGGATACTTTTTGGTTCATAATTTATATAACCAATAAAGACTATTTAAGTTACAAATAATAAGAATTAAGAACTATTGAAATTAAGGAAAACGTACCTATTTAATTTCTTGAACTCGTAACCAAGTGAGGTATTAAAACGATTGAAGATTATATGTGGGAATTAAGCTACAGGTGGGAGGTGGGGTGGCTGCTTGTTTGTCCAACTTTGTTTGGTGTAAATATCATTTAAATAAAGAATATAGGATTCTCACCCCCCAAAAAAAAAAAAAAAAAAAAACCGAACTAGTATATACTGATATGTGCATGCTTGACTCATTCAATTTAATCAGAGGTCCAGTTAATAAACGTGGTTAAAGTTGAGATTTTTATTTGGCAATCAATTTTTTTTAAGGATGTTGCACAACATTAAAATAAAGAAAAAAAAAAAGAAAAAAGAAAAAAAGGGAAGGTCTTCTTTCAAAGCAGTTTAAAGATATGCGGAGAAGCATGTTTGATATAGATACTTCTGATCTATACGGATGTTTTGGCTTTCAATTAAAGGATGTATTTATTTATTAGCTTTTATTGCTTTCCAATATAGTTGGACTCACTTGATTCTTCCTTTAAGGAGTGCAATTAAACATCTATAATCAAAAGCCTTCAATTAATTATTTGTTATTGTTAGGACATATGTGAATCATGTTAGGAAAATATGTCAATATTTTATGTAATTGACTAATCCTTTGACAAAACGCACTTTACTTGTAATTGGGTAGATCTAGGATGTGTTTAATGCTTCAAGGAACAAGGTTTCAAGTTCAAGTGTTAAAACCATGCAAGTCTATCCAAGAAACAAATGAAGAAGTGCTGGATTTTAAAACTCAACAGTTAGCTTAATAGCTGGTATCTATCGAGGTTTAAAAGCTGCCAAAATCTGATGCTCGACAGCTATCTTGATAGATAAACTATCTGTCGAGGTTTATGAAATTCCGTTTTTCAGAGCTGATTTAATCCAATCCATGGGTATATGTTTGGGCTTTCTTTTCTCATAACCCTAAACATATATATAAGGATTATTTTAAAGGCCGTCAAAGGTTGTGCAAGTGTAAAGCAAAGTTGTGTTCATGCGAATTGTGAATCGGAGACAAAATTTTCCCTAGTTCATCTTTCTCTTAAAGAAGCTACTGTGTTTGTACACCTTAGGGTTTTGTGACCATGGAGCTTCGTGATCTTCATCGTGTGATGAACTGAAGAACTTTGCAACCAACATCTTTCTCAAGTTGGTGATTAAGTCACATATTGGGATCTGCGCATCTATTGATTAGTCACGTACTAAGAGCTGTGTATTGAAAATGAGAGATTGTCACTACAGAACAAGTCCAATTGGGTATTGGGGTAAGGGCTAAACTATAGGTTGGTATAAGGTACTGGGATTCCTTTACTTGTAACCGCTTGTTTTGATAATAGTGGATTCTCGGGAGTGGTGACCTTAAAATCACTCGGTGGGGTTTTTGCCGTGTAAGTTTTCCCCATTCGTAAACAAATCACCATGTCAATTTATTTTCCGCTGCATATTTAGTTAATTGGTGATTTGTTTGTGCTACCACGCGTTTTACATGTTAATTTAATTAATTAATTAACTTGGCTAAATCAATTGGTTAATTTATCACAAATGGTCAATACAGTCTTGGCCTATCAAGTGGTATCAAAGCAAGCACACTCTGATTAGGTTTTAATTTTTGCTGTGTGATCCATTGACCCCTACTTGTCATGAATAGAGGACAATCTCTTGTCATACCTCCTTTATTTAATGGTACTAACTATGCATACTAGAAAGTACACATAAGAGCTTTTTTGCAGTCATTAGATGAAAAGGTGTGGCAAGCTGTGGAGATGGGCTGGACCAAGCCTACGGAAGCATCGACTGACTGGGACGATGCTAAGATCAAGGCAGCAAACTTCAATAGTAGGGCATTGAATGCTCTATTTAGTGCAATCACAAATGAGGAGTTCAAGAAGATATCCTCTACTAAAACTGCTAAGGAAGCATGGACCATTATCCAGACAACCTATGAAGGAACCAAAGCTATCAAGGATTCAAAACTTCAAAGGCTTACTACAAGCTTTGAAGAGATTAAGATGGAGGAGGATGAGTCATTCGATGAGTTCTATGCCAAGCTCAAGGACATAGTGAACTCAGCCTTTAATCTTGGGAAAACCATTCCTAAACCCAAGATTGTCAGAAAGGTGCTTAGATCTATACCCGAGAGATTTCATGCCAAGATCACCGCGATTGAGGAATCAAAGGATATTGATTAAATTCCTTTGACAAAGTTGGTTGTCAATCTGTAGACCTATGAGTTGGGTTTGACGAGGATCAGGAAATCAAGCAAGAGCAAAAGCATGGCATTGAAGGCCAAGAGCAGTGACACTGATGAGTCTTCAGACGATGAAGATTCTAAGATGAAATCCTATATCTCGAGGTTATTCAAGAAGTTTATGAAGAATGCCAATGCAAAAGGATTTGACAAGGACCGAAAGCAATCCAATTCTTTGCAGTTCCAAAGCCAAGAAAAAGGGAAGAAAGATTCTAGGGATGGCGGTCAGTACACTGTTCCCTTAGGACCAAAATGCTTTGGGTGTCAGGGTTTCGGTCACATGAAACAAGAGTGCCCTACATATCTCAAGACTATTGGGAAGAGCAAGGCACTTGCTACTACATTGAGCGATACTGAGCTTAAGGATGATTCTAATAATAAGGATGATGGAATCCTAAATGCCTTCACTACCACTGTAAATCCTACTGAAGGGATTGTTGAAGATGTGGATAAAGAAAAGGAATTGGTGGAGTCTAAGTTTGAAAAGATGGATGAGCAAGATGACATCCACATAACCTATGCAAAGTTATACAAGGTCTTAGAAAAGCATGAGAAGTTTTATAGGTTGGCCACCAAGAAGCTTAGTGAAGTGGAGTTTGAACGAGAAGAAATTTCCATAAAGTTTGATGAAACAAATCAGACCATTGGAGCACTGAGATTTGAGAATAATTTCTTGGCTAAGAAGACCAAAAAGCTTTAGGCAAAACTATTCCAAGTCAGAGCCCGGTTGGAAAAGACTTCAAGTGTAAAGCTCGATGAGATGCTCAGTCTTCAAAAATCTGCTTACGATCGAACTGATTTAGGGTATGATTTCTCTTCTCCTAGTATTGCTACTTCTAGTACTACTGTTTTTATTCCTTCTACTAATAATGTCAAAACTGAAAACAATGATGTTAAAAATGAATTATCATGTGAGAACATAGATAAGGGTAAATATATCTTAGAAGCACCCCTAAGCTTGATAAGAAAGAGATCAAGAACCTAGGACTAAGAAGGGAAGTACTTAAAAGCCCAAACAGAAAAAGCAGCATTTCTGTCATCACTGTGGAGCAGCTGGACATACTCGACCTAATTACTATAAGTGGTTAGCCACTCAATAGAGCAACAACATGATCTCGTCAAGAACCCAGAATCAACTCCATCCTCTTTTGCCCATCTTAGAGATCTTCTCAAAGCCCTCATTTTCTTTTTGAACTTGAACGGTTTCAATTCTTTCCCCTCACCATTGGATCAAGGGTTTGCTAAACGGAAAGGTTCTTCCAAGGTGTGGAAGGAAAAAAGGCTCCAAGTGATTCTGTCACTTTTATCTCTCTTTCCCCTTCTTATTTTTGTTTTTGCATTACTTGTGTGTTTTGCTTTCGTGTTTTGAGTCAGTCTAGTTTTATGCATTGCCTTATTTAACATGCTTTTGTTTGTTTACTTTTCAATTTTGCTTTATTTTTCATATGAAATAAAAAAAAAATTGGAAAATCAGAAAAATACAAAAACAGTGTGTGTTCGTGTACATTGGTACTTGTGTACCTTGGATGGCCATTGAAACAAAGTTTTCTAAACTTTGTATCATTTGTAGCTTAGATGAGCATCTCTATGCACAACTAAGAAAGTGAGCATTGTGGCTCGTGTTTGTGATGAGTAAGATTAAATAATCTCTTGTACTTAACACTCGTATCACTCTTTTTGATAGGAAGGACTAGAAAATCCTAAGAGAAAGGCATAAATAACCATCTAACTACTATTGCCCGTCAATCATGAAATGACATTTGTATGCTTCAGCATAGTAAAAGTGAAATGTCAAATGCTTAACATCATTGGGTATTTCTTTTCTATCTCTTATATGCCCATGCATGGTTTGCTTAAAATAAAAATATGTAAAGAACAACAAAAAGAAAAAAGAATCAAAATGCTTTATACATGATTGCAAGCGTGTATTCTAGGAGATGTGGGAGTTATAGGATGTACCTCGAAGATGATAGTCCCCATCAAACAGTTATGATTGTGTGTGAGTTAAAGCAATTTTCTCATATCTCAAATCGCCATAACATGTAGACACTTAAGCAATCTTGGGATGTTTTTCACACACAACACACAATATTCTTTGCTACTTTTGATACATATGTAGGTACAATGTGATTTGGCCATCACAAGGAATACATGTATTAATATATGCTCACTAAAATATCTTAACTTGTTTTTGAAATATAAAATTGGTTAGACTTGTTTAGTGTGTGTGTTTTGGATCTTTGTGCTTGACATTTTCTTGTTGAGAGATTATTTTGAGAGCTTAAATTGTTGTTTGGACCTTTGGTTGAGTAGCATGCTTGATTGCATTCATATTTATGTTTTTCTCTTCTTGAAAATTTGTTTTAAGCAATCTCGATAGCTTCTGGATACCTCTTATCTATCAAGACCCTTCAGCTGCCTTTTATCATATTCTTAATAGCTCTCAATAACTACTTCGATCGATCGAGAAACCTTCTAGATGCTCAATAGCTACCTCGATCCATCAAGCCCCTCTTGCGGTGGACACCTCTCGACAGATCTTAGTTAGCTATCTTGATAGCTATTTCACGCTCTTTAATTCTCGATAGCTCTTGATCCATCGAGAATTATGAACTTCTATTTAAAGGGTCAGCACGATTTCAGCTTCACTTTTCTCGATCTCTCTCGATGCATTCTGTCTCTTCACCTCCTAAAACCTCTCTCTCACTCCAAACCTCCAACCCATGTGTTCTTCGGCATTTATGTGCATTTTCTACTTCTGGTATGTCTCTTTTTCACTCATTCATCATGCATTTCACGTTTTCTGACATAACTTTTGGGTTTGTGTTGAAAATTTTGGGTTTTTCAAAATTGTTAGGTTTTTTCACAAAATTTTTGGGTTGGTTTTTGTGAAAATTGTTTTAAATCATCATGCATTGCATCTTATTTGCATTATAACAATGTTTCATGCATTTTAGATGTGTGTTTCCTTTGTTGCAATGATTATGTGTTGTTAGGTTTGGATTGGGCTGAGCCCATGATGTTTTTAAGTTTGCATGTCACATGTTCATGAATTTTCATGCATACATACCTTCAATTATTTATATTCTTATATTTTGTTGTTGGTGCTTTTCTAATTGTTTCTCTCTTTCTCCCTCTTTCTCTCTTTCTTGCATTAGTCTGCACTATGGCATTAAAACGCAAATCCACTCCATCCCAGAACCCTCTACGTTCTGGGGCATCTACTTCTTCTTCTAACATTAATCCTTCTCATGTACGATTCTGTGATGATAAAGCCCGAAAGGACTTTTCGGAGAACTTTTGTAGATGAGGCATTCATTCGGAATGCCAAGTCATCCTATCGAATTTTTCCGATACTGACCTTCCCACTGTCATTTACAGTCGGGGTTGGGAGTCATTGTGTGGCGCCCCGGTCACTTATCCCTTCATGATCATACAAGAGTTTTACTCCAATATGCATGGATTTGTTACTTTTGAACCTCATTTCTTCTTTCACATTTGAGGTATGCTTAACGTAGTTACTCCGGAGATTGTCTCCGAGGTACTACACGTCCCGTCTCCGAGGTACTACACGTCCCTAGGGTAGCGCATCCTGACTACCCTAGTTGTGATTGTCTGAGGACTATGTCCAAAGACGAACTCTCGTCTCTCTTCTGTGAGACACCTTCTTCTTGGGCTAACCGTCAAAACACCCCTTGCTCGGCCTTTGCAAAAGGTCTGAGATTCCTTAACATGGTGATGACATTCATTCTTCATCTTTTGTCTCATTATAACACTATTACAGAGCCTCATGCTTGATTTTTGCTATCCCTCATAGAGGATATCTCTATCGACTTCCCTTCTCACTTTATTCTATGAGAAATGCTACGTCTACAACATTTTTACAACAAATCACAGGTGGTTAGTTGTTATTGGTTCAAATTTCAAACTAATGCTAAGATTACTTTTTTGCCCCAACAATAACAACTAGTAACAACTTGCCACTTAGGATTTGTTGTAAAAATGTTGTAGACATATCATTTCTCTTATTCTATCCCTTATAGATGTCTATAGGGATACGACGACCTGTGATAAGCTCATTTTTCCCTCGGCTATCACGTGGCTTCTTCGCCACCTTTTTGTCTCTTTTCTTAAGTCTCCTCATTTTCCGGTGATGTGTGCCATAGATGCAGCTACCATTCGACGGAGCGAGGCACAGCTCAGATCGAGGTAGCCCCGAACAGAGACGATGACTCCTCCAACTTCCACCGCTTCATCCACCTCCTCTCCTTCGTCTTTTATGGGTGGAGTGACACTTGAAGCCATCATGGCATAGCTTGTGTGCATGGATGCTCGCCTTGACACTTTCAGTGATGAGTTGTGTCAGGTGAACACCCGTGTTGGTCGTATCGCACGACGATAGGCTATCATGGGTGGTTTCACTATTGCTTCTTCTCCATCTCCACCAACGTCTGAGGACGAGAGTGACAATGGCTCCGGCAATGATGATGCTGATGAGGACGATGGTGCTAGCTCGCCCAATGATGATGAGATGTGTACTTGATATACTTACCCTTTGTCACTTGTGACAAAAAGTGGGAGTAGTTTTGAGATGAGAGTAATCATACTCATAGGGGGAGAGTTAGTATAGGAGATTTTGTGATAGGGGGAGTGTATAAGAGGGATGTAGTGAGAATTTTTGTATTTTTTTTCTTCCTTTTTTTTAGATACATTATATCTTGTACATTGGTCTTATGACCACTTAGTGATAGCAGACATTGTACTTATCTTATATATATATATATATATATTTGATGATGTTGTTATCACATTTCACCTATCTCTTCATGTGTTGTTTCTTTTCTCTCTTTATACATACATTTCTTATTTAATGTATGCAATCTTATATTTCTGTTTCACACTAAGATGCCTTGATGAGTTTTGATTAAAGTGTTTCAGAAATACAGGTTGTCAAAGTCTTCTTGCCATAAACTCTCTTCTTGCAAAGTTTTTCAGGAGTTTGTGTTAGGATAGATTTTATTGTATTCAACAAGTGAGTATGAGTTGAGTGATTTATGACTTCTCTCATATGTTCATTTGTTTATTGTGGTTTTGTCACAGATTGCCAAAGGGGGAGATTGTTAGGACATATGTGAATCATGTTAGAAACATATGTTAATATTTTATGTAATTGGCTAATCCTTTGACAAAACGCACTTTACTTATAATTGTGTAGATCTAGGATGTGTTTAATACTTCAAGGAACAAGGTTTCAAGTTCGTGTTAAAGTCATGTAAGTCTGTCTAAGAAACAAGTGGAGAAGTGTTGGATTTTAAAGCTCGACAACTAGCTTGATAGCTAGTATCTATCGAGGTTTGAAAGTTCAAAAACGTGTACAAAAACACTTTTGAACGTTTAGACCCCCAAAAACCAATTTAATCAACACACGCAATATGTTAAACAACTAGTGTGCGGAAACTTAACATATGCTATAATAAGGAATTGATTAAACAACTATCTAAGCCACAACAAAATAAACCACAGCAGATAATGTAAAGGCAGAGATAGAGAGGAAGGAAGATGCAAACACAGAGATAACACCAGATATGTTATCGAAGAGGAAACCGAAGACCTCGGCGAAAAACCTCTCCGCCGCCCTCCAAGCGGTAATCAATCCACTAGAAAATACAGTTGGGATACAAAGACAGCAATAGACCCTCCAAGCCTAATCTACCCAATGCACCTAAGCCCTCCAAGCTTCTTGCTCCAACGAGGTTGCGCCGAACCTTTTTCTTTTCTAGCTTTCCGGATTCCGCTACTACACCGTAGCATCAACCAATAAAGATTGGCTCCTTCCTAACTGCTTCCCAGAACTCCAAACGTCTGTCTCACAGAGATGATAATGGTGAGAACCAGGTTTGGTATAAAGGCCTCTCAAGGATTTGACAATGGAGAGGAAGAGAGTGAGGGAATTTGATGAGACTCTAAGGTAGAGATTGTGGGTGAAACAATCTGGTTTTTCTTTAGGGTTTCTCTCTCAAAATTCTCTCTGGAAGCTCTCTTTCAAACGTGGGTTAAAAGGGTATTTATACTGAAGAGGAGTGGAATGCGAAACGTCAGGTTTTTCCAAAACAGGGGTGGCTCGCGGCTTGACCTCGCGGCTTGACTAAGTCGCGAGTTCCAGTCGCGAGTTAACCGTATGGCCAGTTGTCCTGTTTTGTCCTGTAGTGCTCCAGCTAGCATGACTGTTCATCTTCCAGCATGCTTGGCACGTGTGCAGATTCTGGCGGGTTGAAGCCGCGAGTCCAGTCGCGAGTCCCAGCCGCGACTCTCTGTTTTCTTGCACACTCTTGAGCAATCTTCACACTATCTCACTCACTACCCTTACAACAATCCCACCTAAATACAGGGTTACTAAATGCTGAATTACAAGCAAATTTGACACGGAATAAAGCCAATTAGATGGTTGAATAAATTCAACCTTACAATCTCCCCCTTTGGCTATTCCGTGACAAAACCCTAAAACAGACTCTAGACTTAACATGTGAGTTGGGAACAGTTGATCAAAACTCACTCACACCTAACTCTAGAAGCTGTGAAGCACTTGTATCATATGAACATAAACTCCTGAAACACAACAATACACCATGATCATTGTAAGCAGAAAATTATTAATGCATATGAAACAGGCAAAAAGAGATCAAGCATAAGATGGAGTTAATGAACAAACCATGGCTTGATCAACCAAGTGAACACCACAAGGTAGTGATCACAGTGCTCATTCACACTTGGAATGAACACAAGGACATACAAGTTAACATGCACAAGGCAAGACACTTGTATGCTCAACACTCAACCAATGCATAGCTCACATGGCATATGCATCTAGGAACAATCCTACAAGGGCACAAGAGTGACAGTACATAAACCACAATGCAGAACATTTAGATTTAAAATACTGATTTCACATAGCATAAAGGCTGCACTTAAGCATGGTACATACCACAAGGCCTACAAACTATGCATAAAACATAAACCCTCAAAGCTTACAAAAGCATATGGGTACAAACCACATTATATTGAATAAAAACTTAAACAATATAAACTAAAAGTGCTTAAAGTTTCTCCCCTTCAAAATGATGAGAAGCTGTGATGCACTTGGAACATATATACTTGTAACCTGAAACACTTGCACAAAACACATTAGACCCTCAAGGTAAAGCAAGTAATAAAAGGACAAGTATAATGTAACAGACAAATTGCGATCAAGTAAACATGATGTAAAACATATGAGCAACTTGATCAAACACAATAAAGTTTTATTGTTAACACAATGTCTTCTCCCCCTTGGTATATGCATCTCCCCTATGGAATATCTCTCCCCCTACAAATGTGCACGAGAAATAGAATTTCTCCCCCTAAGGATGTGCACAAGAGTCATAACAAGAGTCATATAGAAATGACAAAATACTCCGGAATACTCTCTAGAGTATACTCTCCCCCTTTTTGTCAGGAATAGACAAAGGGTCAAGGAGAAAAGAGGGCAAGAGATGAAGGTATGAACAATGCTAAAGATGCATGAGGGGTGCAAGATGAATGAGAAAATGAAGCTCAAACCTAAGACAAAGTAACATGCTACAAAGCATAAGGTAAGCATGACATGCTAGGATGAAGAAATAAGGTAAAGACCAATGCATGACAAGGGTAGCAAAGGTGTGTGCAAGAGGTGGCTAAGTGCAATGCATGACCAATGCATGAAAAATGCACATGTGGGGCAAAGTGTGCAAAATACACAACTAATGAACCAAACATGTTCCTAATGAGGAAACATGAGAAACCCCAAAGTTTGGTACTCATCGGAGTCCAAACAAGCGAGAAAATGCCTAAGAGACATTTTATCAAACACCTAGCATGCACACTATGAACAATAATGTGAAACAATGCATGAACATCATGAAATTCACCCTTAATACATGTTCTAATTGCCACAAGGAGCCAACATCCAATGCAAATCAACAAAATAAACCAAACCCATGAAAAAAATTTGACAAAAATTAAGTTTTCCCAACCCCTATGATAAAAATCCCAACCAAGAGCACAAAACTCTCCAAAACATAATCTAAGGATCAAAAATAATGAAAAGAATTTATAATTACCTTAGAAATGTTAATGGAATGAAAAACCATTCAAATTGGTTGGATTTTGATGTAAAAATATTGAAAGAGGGGTTTTAGAGAGGATGGGAGAGGTTTAAAACAAGTTTCCCACAAAAAGCCCTTTAAAAAACTGTTTCTGGGCGTTTCGCGACTGGGCGAGTCGCGAGGTTCAGTCGCGAGCAAGCCGCGAGCCGCGAGTTTCAGCCGCGAGCCGCGAGTTTCAGCCGCGAAAATCTTCGCGAGTCGCGAGTGAGCCGCGAGCAAGCCGCGAGTGAGTCGCCAAAAGCTTCTGGATGAGCTCGCGACTGGGGTTTCGCGACTGGCGAGTCGCCAGCTGAGCCGCGAAAAACTCTGGCACCTGTTTTTCGAAACAAAACATGTTTAAACAATGAAAAACAAATTAAACACTAAACAAGAACTCAAAGAGTGATAAAAATCACTTCCAAAAACATATAAAATGATCAAAAATCTTTTTGGATTGAACCATATATGATTGAGCATACACACATCACATTTAGACAAGTACAATCTAACAAATGAATGAGACATTCATTGAACATTAGGCATGTGTGTTGTGTGTGTGTATCAAATGTGGAATAGTCCTTAGTCTAGAGTGAAGTTTCAATGATCAATTCAATCAAGTCATACACAACTAGTGCTAAGTCAAGTGGTCTATCTCAATTATAGAAATGAACATATATGACCTCCCACAAGAAAATGATTACATAAGATTGAAGCTTTTCATTTGGCTTCTTTACAATTCATAACATTTGATCATTTTGAATCAATACAACTCATTTTGAGCAATACATCTCATTTTTGAGATTGATGCCTGAAATTTTTGATATTTCAATTTGATGAACAAGCCTTTGGCTTTTTGGGCATCAAACATTTTCATATAAGTCGCTTTCCCTTTTTCCTAGTCGAATACTAGTATGTGCGACGGCTTTTGCAGCTCATTATCTCTTTTCATTTTGAGATTTACATTTATTGAGCTCTTTAAGCAATAAAGATAAAAGAGTGGGAAGAGATATAAGCACAAGTCTACGCATGTATCAAAACCAACATGACTATTGACAAATCATTCATGACAAGTTTGAAGATCGATTTACAACAATCACACAAAGATGTCAAGATTTTTCCCACAAAGATATAAGTGCAAAAATAACAAGCTAAGCTCGAAAATGCACAAAGCCATTTGTACAAAGGTACAAGGCCAAACTCACATGTGATATGTGCTCAAACATATACGATCAAACTTTTTGAATTTTTCACTTTTTATGTGGTTTTGGATTTTTACTCACACAAAATAGAAACATAAAAGTAAGATCAAAAACAAAACAATGCATACAAATAAATGCATGATGCACAAAATGCATGAAGATATGACATTTAATGCATGAAGGGTCCTACAAAGATCGAAAGAATTAGATCAAGGACCAAAAGAGCAAAAGCTCAACCATAGGAACCCTTCCTCATCCAAACGGAACGATTGTTTGGAATGAGTGTCCCAAGAGAAGCGAGACGAGGGTTGGAAGAATAAGAACCGGAGATGCACATAGTCAAGGAGTTAAGAGCATTAAACATTTTCTTTAACAACATGCTATTTTCACTCAAATCCAGTTTACTCTTTTTAGCACTTCCAAAAAGCTCAAGTTTCTCTTTTCTTTTGATTCTCTTAAGAGCTTGAAACTTAGAGCAATGAGGTCTTAGATGACCAAAGGCACCACAATGGTGACAAACAATGTGTTTAGGTCCACTAGGCTTTTTGGGAATGGATCTAGCAACATGGTTTTGTTCCCTCTTCAACTTATGACATTGAGGTCTTATATGACCAATCACACCACAATGGTGGCAAGTTGGAACAAACTTAGATCCATCCAAAGCCTTAGGTTGAGACCTAAACGAAGACTTTGACTTAACAGCCTTTCTCTCCACCTTTTGATTTCTTTTATGTGGAGGAATGTACACCGATTTGTCCTTTAAGGTAGAACACACACTAGGCACAAAATCGGGTACCACAACATGATTGCAACAAATATTATCATCCTTTTTAACAATAGGTTCAGCAATCAAATACTTGGCATGCATCTTAAGAGATTCATTTTCACATTTAAGATCATCAACAAGTTTGTTAGACAAAACAAGTTTAGCATCCAAGTCCATATTCAAACATTCAAACTCTTTCAGCTTTTCAAGAGAAATTTCAGCAAGTTTTTTATATTTCTCAACCAATTTGTTGGATTCATTGAGCTTAGCAATCAAATCATCCTTTTCACAAAATAACTTGCTCAAATTCTTTTGAAACTTCTTAGCATTTTTCTTGAAGAGTTTGTCAACAACACCCATAGATTCAAATAACATGTCATCACACTTATGAGGATTAACACTCATAGAGGCATTTTCACAAACACGTGGCATGTTACATTCATCACCAACCAAATCATGCAAAGAGTCATACAAAGCACAATCCATGGCAAATAAACACAAGGGGTCAAGGATCACACTTAGGTATTTTAACCACAACAAGTGTACCCGCTCTGATACCAACTGAAAGTTCAAAAACGTGTACAAAAACACTTTTGAACGTTTAGACCCCCAAAAACCAATTTAATCAACACACGCAATATGTTAAACAACTAGTGTGCGGAAACTTAACATATGCTATAATAAGGAATTGATTAAACAACTATCTAAGCCACAACAAAATAAACCACAGCAGATAATGTAAAGGCAGAGATAGAGAGGAAGGAAGATGCAAACACAGAGATAACACCAGATATGTTATCGAAGAGGAAACCGAAGACCTCGGCGAAAAACCTCTCCGCCGCCCTCCAAGCGGTAATCAATCCACTAGAAAATACAGTTGGGATACAAAGACAGCAATAGACCCTCCAAGCCTAATCTACCCAATGCACCTAAGCCCTCCAAGCTTCTTGCTCCAACGAGGTTGCGCCGAACCTTTTTCTTTTCTAGCTTTCCGGATTCCGCTACTACACCGTAACATCAACCAATAAAGATTGGCTCCTTCCTAACTGCTTCCCAGAACTCCAAACGTCTGTCTCACAGAGATGATAATGGTGAGAACCAGGTTTGGTATAAAGGCCTCTCAAGGATTTGACAATGGAGAGGAAGAGAGTGAGGGAATTTGATGAGACTCTAAGGTAGAGATTGTGGGTGAAACAATCTGGTTTTTCTTTAGGGTTTCTCTCTCAAAATTCTCTCTGGAAGCTCTCTTTCAAAAGTGGGTTAAAAGGGTATTTATACTGAAGAGGAGTGGAATGCGAAACGTCAGGTTTTTCCAAAACAGGGGTGGCTCGCGGCTTGACCTCGCGGCTTGACTAAGTCGCGAGTTCCAGTCGCGAGTTAACCGTATGGCCAGTTGTCCTGTTTTGTCCTGTAGTGCTCCAGCTAGCATGACTGTTCATCTTCCAGCATGCTTGGCACGTGTGCAGATTCTGGCGGGTTGAAGCCGCGAGTCCAGTCGCGAGTCCCAGCCGCGACTCTCTGTTTTCTTGCACACTCTTGAGCAATCTTCACACTATCTCACTCACTACCCTTACAACAATCCCACCTAAATACAGGGTTACTAAATGCTGAATTACAAGCAAATTTGACACGGAATAAAGCCAATTAGATGGTTGAATAAATTCAACCTTACAAGGTTTAAAAGCTGCTGAAGCCCGATGCTCGACAGTTATCTCGATAGATAAGCTATCTATCGAGGTTTATGAAATTCAGTTCTTCAGAGCTGATTTTAATTCAATCCATGGGTATATGTTTGGGCTTTCTTTTCTCACAACCCTAAACATATATAAGGATTATTTTAAGGGCCGTCAAAGGTTGCGCAAGTGTGAAACAAAGTTGTGTTCATGCAAATTGTGAACCGTAGACAAAATTTGTCCTAGTTCATCTTTCTCTTGAAGAAGCTACTGTGTTTGTACACCTTAGGGTTTTGTGACCAAGGAGCTTCGTGATCCTCATCGTGTGATGAACTGAAGAACTTTGTAGCTAACATCTTTCTCAAGTTGGTGATTAGTCGTGTACTGGGATCCGTGCATCTATTAGTTAGTCACATATTGGGAGCAGCCGTGCATTGAAAAGGAGATATTGTCACTACAGAACAAGTCCAATTGGGTATTGGGGTAAAGGTTCAACTATAGGTTGGTATAAGGTACTGGGATTCCTTTACTTGTAACCGCTTGTTTTGATAATAGTGGATTATAGGAAGTGGTGACCTTAAAATCACCCGGTGGGGTTTTTGTCGTGTAGGTTTTCCCCATTCGTAAACAAATCACCGTGTCAATTTATTTTCCGCTACATATTTAGTTAATTGGTGATTTGTTTATTCTACCACGAGTTTTGCATGTTAATTGAATTAACTAGTTGCTAACCCATGCGATGCACGGGAAAGCTATTGACTATGAAAAAAAAAAACTTCAACAATGAGTAAAGAATTTAAATTTATCTCGTCATAGTCATAAGAGTAGTTTTAGGACCATATTATTTTACAACTTTTTGCCACAATTTTGACATGGCAGTGGGAGAATGTTGTTTATGCATGAAAAATTATTTATAATAAAATCTAAGAAATTTAGAAATAGAAAATTGGGTTAATAATATGCATATTATAGACATTTTGCTAGTTAGTATTTAAAAAAAAAAATGAAGAAATATTTAACTTCTATGCTTTTCTCAATCCTACTTAGTCGTAGTAATAACAAAATAGGCAATTCAAAATATGAAACAATATTAAAATTATAACACCTAATTCCATTATCTTTTATGTTGAATCGAAACAAATAATCAATCAACCAAAAATCATAGCTTTAATTTAGAAAACAAAATATCACATTAACCCAAATAAAAAGCATTTAAGGTAAAGAATTAAGATCAACCTACTGAGACGCAAATACCAAAAATCCCAAGGCTTAAAACTTCCAAATTTATAGAATCCCCAAATTCTACTTCAAAACCAAATAAAACCCTTCAAATTCAAAAAAATTGTATATAACATACCAAATAAAAATTTATCCTTGGGCTGGAAGACATAGGTTGTAGCTTTTATTTTTCTCCAAAAAAATAGATATGCTTCTGTACGGCACCGAGATCCTAGGCCCATACTGGCCCTGGGCCCAGTCCCATACAGGCCCTGGGCCCAGTCCCACACAGGCCCTGGGCCCAGTCCCATACCGGCCTTGGGCACAGGCCCAGCAGAAAGGTCCAGTTATCCTGCGCCCTTCTTGGAGCTTCCTTAATGTATAAACAAGCGTAGAGTATTGAATTCCAAGAGGTGATCGGTCAAACGTTCCCGGTCAAATATATGAACTGTTCCCGGGAAAATGTGATATTCACAGGAAACTGAGTTGCCGAACATAATCGGTCAAGATGGAGCCAAGTTCCAAGATCATAAATGCTGCACTGCCCTCTCACCTAAACATCCACTTTAATCAGATAATATTGGACCTTCAATAGCACTAACGGTGGCTGTAATCATAATCTCCCCACTAACCTTGGCTATAAATAGAAGAAAGTTGGGAGAAGAAAGGGTTCAGAAAAATTAAGAGAAAACAGTCAAGGAGAGAGTATAAACTGAATGTTGCTTTGAGTCTCTCTGCCGAGAATGACCCATTGTAGGAAATCCTTAAGCCCACTACAAATAAATTGTGAGCCCAAGTGATCTAAGGCCCAGAAGTCTTGTACTTGGTTCCTACAATTGGCGCCCACAGTGGGGCCCTCCTACTAAGCCGTGGTTCGATTGAGACTCAAACGAAAGGAATGTCTGAGGAACGTTCAGGAAAGCGTGCACCGAGCGGCTCCATAGGATCTTCTCGGGGGTCAACGTGGAGGGAGAGAAGGCAGAAACGGCGGGAAGATAGGGAGCAACCAAGGGGGGAGGAAAGGTCCGGATTGGGAGAAGGGTCGGCTCAGACACACCGGACGGTTTCCGGCGTCTCGGCGCATCGGCAGCATGATGATAGAGATCGAGAGTTGGAGCGGTTGCGCAGACTGGTAATGGATTTAGAGCTGGAAGCGAGGGATCGGCGACATGAAAGGAATCGCAACCCCCAACAAAGGAGAAATCAGGGCGAGGGCTCTAGCCGATCTGGTACGCAACGATCCCGAGACCGATCGCGTTCCCAAGAGTCACACCTGCAACCACGGGGACTACGTCATCAACGAAACCGCTCACGGTCGCATGGTTACGATGACCAAGGATCAGAATCGCCGGAGGAACGACTGCACCACAATGCTGCCGTGGATGCCATGAGCCGAGCCTTGCGGATGGCGGCCCGGTCTCCATTCTCCGATGAAATTGAACGGGCCCCGCTGCCGAGCAGATTCACGCGACCGCCATTCAATTCGTATGAGGGGAGGACGGACCCCGTGGAACATGTCAGCCATTACATCCACATGATGTCTTTGCATGCGCACAACGATGCATTGATGTGTAAAGTATTCCCCTCTAGTCTCGGCTCTACCGCACTGAGATGGTTCAATGGGTTGCGGAAAGGTTCTATACACAGCTTCGCCGAGCTGATTCAGGAATTCGGCAGCAGGTTCGTGACATGCAGCCGAGTGCAACAACCGGTCGACACATTGCTTTCCATGAAAATGAGGGTCGGGGAAACCCTTCGGAGTTATGCCAGCCGATACTGGGAACTCTACAACGAGATTGGTGGAGGAAACGAGAAAATTGCGGCAAGCACCTTCAGGATGGGGCTCCCCGAAGATTCTGAATTGCGGGAGTCGCTGACGAGAAGACCCCCAGAGGACATGAGGCAACTGATGAGACGCATAGAGAAGTACAAACGCCTGGAGGATGACCGGCTACAAAGCAGGGGGAAAGCTCCTTTTGCGGGGAGATCTCGGCAAAGCATTTTGCCGCCAAAACCGAAAAGAGACTTTAGAATGCAGGAACCAGAGGTGCAAATCGAAGGGGTTAGTGTGGTGTTTAAAGAGCCCGTGCACAAAATCTTGGAACGGATCAGGAACGAGCCATTCTTCAGATGGCCGAACAAAATGGAGGGTGACCCATCTCGGAGGAACCAAAACCTATACTGCACCTATCACAGAGAAAAGGGGCACACCACCGAGCAGTGTAGGGTATTAAAAGATCATCTCGGACAGCTAGTGAAGGCAGGGCACCTGAAAGAGTTTGTAGTAGATTCCATTGACCGAGAATCCGGGCAGGGCGCCCAACAGAAAAGGAACCCCCTTCCACCACCCCTGGGGGTAATCGACGTCATCCATGCCGCACCAAGAAGAGCAGCAGCGGGAAAAAGGGTAATGACAGTGGCTTGCGCGGAGGGAGAATCATCCAAGAAGAAAATGAAAGTTGGACAGCTGGCCATCTCGTTCGGAGAAGATGATTTGGAAGGGACGATCCAACCTCACGACGACGCTTTGGTGGTAACAGCCCGGATAGGCGGATTCTTAGTGAAGAGGGTGATGATTGATCAAGGTAGCGGGGCTGACGTCATGTACCCGGACCTCTTCAAAGGGCTCGGGTTAAAGACCCAGGATTTGGCGAAGTATGACACGCCATTGGTCTCGTTTGACGGGAGAGTTGTGATTCCCGAGGGGGCAAATCTCTCTCCCAGTGAACATGAAAGGCAAGGGAGTTATAGTTACATTCATAGTAGTCCGATCATTCGCACCTTACACCGCAATCCTGGGGAGGCCGTGGATTCACGCCATGGGGGCTGTTCCGTCTACCCTTCACGTGAAAGTAAAATTTCCTACTGAGTATGGAGTTGCAGAAGTAAGAGGGAACCAACAGGTGGCAAAGCAATGCCTTGTAGCCGCGGTCAGGTGGGAAAAAGAACAGCTCGGTCAAGCTGAGCACGCCGAGAAAGAGACTGCATAGCAATTACAGAAACCCCGGGAAACTGGGGCGGACGTTGCCGAGGATGTGCTGAAGGTAAGAATTCTTCCAGATAGTGATAGATATTTCCAGATAGGCACAAGCATGAATGACCGGGAAAGGGTAAAGATGTTGTTGTTCCTGTTGCAGAACATAGATGTCTTCGCATGGAACCCGTATGAAGTGCCCGGCGTAGATCCCGAATTCATTGTCCACAGACTCAATTTGGATCCATTATTCCCCTCGAAGAAGCAGAAGCCAAGAAGAGCGTCAAAAGAACACGTCGATGCAGTAAACCTGGAGGTACAGCGGCTGAGGGAGGCCGGAGTCATAAAGGAGATATTCTTCCCGAAGTGGTTGGCAAACACTGTCGTGGTGAAGAAGAAGAACGGCAAATGGAGAGTTTGTGTGGACTTCACAGACTTGAACAAGGCATGTCCCAAAGACCCATTCCCGATGCCCAAGATTGACCAGTTAGTAGATGCAACATACGGGCACCCGAGGATGAGCTTCCTAGATGCCTTCCAGGGCTACCACCAGATTGCCTTGGTGCCCGAAGACCGAGAAAAGACAGCATTTATCTCCCCGAATGCAAACTATCACTACGAGGTCATGCCGTTTGGATTGAAGAACGCCGAGGCCACGTATCAGCGAATGATGACGAGAATGTTCCGAGAAAAGATTGGATGCACGGTTGAAGTTTATATCGACGACATGGTGGTAAAAAGCAGAATGGAGTCACAGCACACCGAAGACCTCCGGGGAGTATTCGAGATACTACGACAGCACAAATTGCGCCTGAATGCCGAGAAGTGCACTTTCGGAGTAGAGGCTGGTAAGTTCCTGGGATATCTGATCTCTACTCGGGGAATAGAAGCTAACCCCGACCAAATAAAGGCCGTGAACCGCCTCAAACCACCAAGCAATCCTAAAGAGGTGCAAGTGCTCACCGGAATGTTAGTCGCCCTGAACCAATTTATCTCCAAGTTTGCCGATCATTGTCGGCCGTTTTATCAACTTCTGAAAAAGTGGAAGGGGTTTCGATGGGACGAGAGCTGTGATGAGGCTTTTTGAGAGCTAAAGGAATACATGGCAGAGGCGCCGAGGTTGACGGCCCCGGAGCCTGGGGAGGATCTGTTTATGTACCTTGCAGTCACCGAACATGCCGTAAGTGCTGTGTTACTAAGGGACCGGGGAGTACAAATGCCAGTGTATTACGTGAGCAAAACCTTAGTAGACGCCGAGACAAGGTACCTGCCCCTTGAGAAGTTAGTTTTAGCCCTGGTGCACGCCACGAGGAAGTTGCCACATTACTTCCAAGCACACACGGTGTTCGTCCTCACCAAGTATCCTTTGCAGTCATTGTTAAAGAGATCGGACTTCACAGGTCGGATTGCAAAATGGGGGACTCGGTTGGGATCGTTTGACATAAGATACCGACCTAGAAGCTCGGTGAAGGGACAGGTTCTCGCTGATTTCATCGCAGAATTCACTCCCAAGAACGAAGGCAAGGTAATCTGTAGTGCGGAGATTCGCCCGTGGAGGGTATTTGTGGACGGCGCATCAAATGCTATGGGGGCCGGGGCTGGCGTTGTCATAATCACCCCTGAGGGTATACGAATGGAACACTCCTTCAGATTGGGGTTCAAAGCCTCGAACAATGAAGCCGAGTATGAGGCCCTACTGGCCGGATTGAGGGCCGTATTGCATCTGGGCGCGAAGGATGTTGAGATTTACTCGGACTCTCGGCTGGTCGTTTATCAGATCACGGGGGACTTCGAGGCTCGGGACCCCCGAATGAAAGCTTACCTAAGTACGGCAAAGCAGATTATCGGTCAGTTTGGAACGGTAAAGATATCCCAGGTGGCTCGGTCACAAAACAAGCACGCTGACTCTCTTGCCACGTTAGCCTCATCGGCCACCGAGGACACGCCGCGGCTTATCACGATAGAACTTATAAGGGAGCCAAGCATTTATGTGAAGAGTGTTCCCAACCAGGCCGGAGTAGAAGTTGCGCAGGTAGCAGTGGCTGGTCCGTGTTGGATGAACCCGATCATAGACTTCCTTGCCGAAGATAAAGTTCCAGAGGATGAGGCCGAGGCCAACAAGATTCGCCGGATGGCTCCCCAATACTGGCTCTCTACGGATCGAAAGTTGTACCGAAGATCCTTTACAGGCCCTTACCTCTTGTGCCTACATCCCAAAAAAGTCAAAAGAGCTTCTGACCGAGCTACATGAGGGAATGTGTGGCGGGCATGCTGGGGGACAATCTTTAGCGCACAAAGCGATGACACAGGGGTTTTGGTGGCCACAGATGCAGAAGGATGCCGCTGAATACGCTCGGAGCTGCGAACAGTGTCAAAAGCACGCCCCAATGATCCATCAGCCTACAGGACACCTAAACCCTGTCAGCAGCCCATGGCCGTTCGCACAATGGGGGCTTGACATCCTCGGGCCATTCCCCCGAGCAACGGGGAACCGCCGTTTTGTATTAGTAGCTGTAGATTACTTTACGAAGTGGGCTGAAGCCGAAGCCTTGGCTAATATCCGGGATACGGACGTGAAGAAGTTTGTATGGAAAAACATAGTTACAAGGTTTGGGGTGCCGAATTCGCTTGTAACAGACAATGGGCTACAGTTCGACAGCAACTCTTTTCGGACCTTCTGCAGCGAGCACGGCATCAGGAACAAGTATTCAACCCCGGCATACCCACAAAGCAACGGCCAAGCTGAAGCAGTAAACAAGACTATTTTGAACGGGCTCAAGAGAAGGTTGGATGGGGCGAAAGGAAGATGGGCGGAGGAGCTACCCAGTGTATTGTGGGCTTACCGCACGACCCCTAGGAGATCCACGGGGGAAACCTCGTTTTCTCTGACATACGGAGCAGAAGCAGTGATACCAACCGAGGTGAGCTTATGCAGTGCAAGGGTCGCCGGGTTTGACCCCGTCCAGAACGCCGACCTGATGATGGAGCATTTGGATTGGCTAGAAGAATGCAGGGAGGCTGCGACCGTACGGCTAGCCGAGTATCAGCAGAAGTTGGCCCAAAGATACAACCGAAATGTAAGGGGGAGGGAATTCAGTGCCGGGGAACTAGTGTTAAGAAGGGTAGTGGGGAACATGCGGGACGTGACTGCAGGGAAGCTTGCTCAAACCTGGGAGGGGCCATACAGAGTCACAGCCATTGCGGGTGCAGGGGCCTACTACTTGGAGGACCTTGACGAGAGGCCGCTCCCCCGACCATGGAACGCCAACAACTTGAAGAAATTCTTTGCATGATCATCCGTGTAAGCCAGAACTTGTATTTCATTGAAATTAAGAGCATGATGAACGTTTTTTTTTATATGCTATTTTTGATTCCGTAACCGCACACCCAGAGAATTGCAAACAAATCTCTAAGGATAGAAACCTGACTCTCGACTCGATCAAAATCGCCGAGCAGGTGGAAACCTTACAAATAAATCTCCAAGGACAAAAACCTGACTCTCGGCTCGATCCAAATTGCCGAGCAAGTGGAAACCTTACAAATAAATCTCTAAGGACAGAAACCTGACTCTTGGCTCGATCCAAATCGCCGAGCAGGTGGAAACCTTACAAATAAATCTCTAAGGACAGAAACCTGACCCTCGGCTCGATCAAAATCGCCGAGCAGGTGGAAACCTTACAAATAAATCTCTAAGGACAGAAACCTGACCCTCGGCTCGATCAAAATCGCCGAGCAGGTGGAAACCTTACAAATAAATCTCTAAGGACAGAAACCTGACCTTCGGCCCGATCAAAATCGCCGAGCGGGTGAAAACCTTACAAATAAATCTCTAAGGGCAGAAACCTGACCTTCGGCTCAATCAAAATCGCCGAGCAGGTGGAAACCTTACAAACAAATCCCTAAGGACAGAAACCTGATTCTCGGTTAAACTCATATCTCCGAACAGGTGGAAACCTTACAAGCGAATACTCTAAGGACGAAAACACGATTCTCGGTTATACTAAAGCTTGAAGAAAACCTAACTCTTTTGCAAATACTAAGTCCATTAGTGCTTTCAAATTACCCAAAGCGCCGCACAACAGGTTTTCGGGGGTACCATTCTATTAAGCGGCCATAGCACTGGCATAATTCAAGCAAAACACACAAATAGATATAAATTCATTCAATAAATTGAAACGGGAAAAGAAAACGGTCTGCTAATTAAACAAATAAAGGCAATTGTTCAGTCACCACATCCCGGTGACGTAGGCAAATAAAACCAGCAAAATAAGGCAATTGTTCAGTCACCACATCCCGGTGACATAGGCAAATAAAACCAAAAAATTAAAAATAAGCTAGTAAATAAAAGTAAAATCAGCTGGGAGGTTGGGTCGGCGGAGTCACTTCCTGCTGAACGGTCAGAGGGAAAGGCGGGTCCTCACCGAGAAGCTCCTGCACAGTCGGGATGCTGGTGGCCTCCATTTCCTCGGGCTCGGCGTGAGAATCGATTTGCTCAACCAGCTCCCTCATACTGGCCGTCTCCTCCTCGTCAATAGCAGCCGGGGCGTTCTGGACGGCAGGTACAGGGTTCGGAAATGGAATTTGGCCGGGGTCTCTCAGCTGCGAATCTTCAGGAACTCCCATTGCCTGGAGAGCGGCAAACCACCCGGCCTCGAAACCCATATTCCGAGCCCGAGCCACCACCGGCTCTGCGGAATTTTCGGCATCAGCAAAACCTACGTCATACCACTTTTGTTCCGCGGCCGACAAGCCTGCCCTGAGATCGGCTATCTCATCGGCGTTGGAAGTGTTAAGGCTGATGGCTTCGGCTAATTTGACTTCCGTCTCATTCTGCTTGGTCAGGAGCTCCGCATACCTCTTTTCGGCCAATGCCCGGTTCTTCTCCGCAGCAGCAGCCTTCTTCTCAGCAGACTCAGCAGCTTTCAGCTTTTCCTTAGCCGTTTTAACTGCTGACTCCCGCGCCCCCTTCTCGCGCTCGTTTTCCTCGGCAAGCTCCCGTGCCCGGGCAGCCACAATGTGAGCCATTTGAGCGGCCTAGCAAGCACGAAGGTTAGAAAAGAAGCAAAAGGAAATCTATATGAAGGAGTAGATAGACAAAAGAATTACCGCAATGGCGTGCCACTCTAACCGGCACCCCACAGACTCCTCGGATCCCTCCTCAAAAGCATGCACGTCCTCGGGAAGTAGGAGAGCTTCGGCCAAAGTTTGGGCAATACGGCCGCCCTCGCCCTTCTCCCACATCCGAACACAGGCGGTTGAGGGCAATGGCTTGCCGTCCAAAAGGAACTTTGGCTTCCACACTGGAGCCACTTGGGAGGAGGACGCGTCCCCCGTGCAAGCTTCGGTTGGCGACTCGTGGATAACGATTCCACCTGTTGGTCGGGGAGGAGTCTGGACAGTAGCATCTCCCGGGCCCGTGGAAGGTTGATCGGTAACTTTTTGTTTCTTTCGGGCATGTCCGGCCTGCGAGGAGGGTGGGGGCTGAGGCACTTGACCCCGGCCCTGGGAAGGCGGGGGCTGATTAGGTTGCCGGGCACCTAGCACGAACCGTTCTATTGACATCACCTTCCTTGATACCATCCTTCCACTAGGTTGGATAGCTTTAGCTAGCAAGGCAGCCGCTTCTGTCACTTGTTGTTGAGGCACGGCGGCTGGATTCTCGGGAATGGGCTGCCCTTGCGCTTGGTCTCCTTGCTGTATGGCTTCGTGGGCTATCTCCCTGAGACGCCGGGATGCTTTTTCTGCAGATTCGTCTCGCAAAGGGGCTAGCTCGTCCGCGCAAGTAAACCGCCGACCAAATTCCCTCGCTTCCCCGGTTGTAAGCTTCGGCGGCAAAAAGTTTACGTACCGGACGTCTATGTATGATAGCAGGGGGCTGTCAACTATCAGTGCCTGCTTGAAAGGCTGCCAAGTAGAATAAACCGGCTCCACTCCGAGGATCAAGTGCGAGGCCCGGAGTTGTCCGTCCCAATACACGTATATCTCGGTACGGAGGACGAAGTTTAAATCCTTGGCGTGGACGGCTCTGAGGTCTTGAACAAACACTTTGCCGTCTGCAAAAGAACAGGAGGCACGTTAGTCTCTAACAATAAAAAAATTTTACTCCAATAAGAAGAAAAGAAGAGGCAGAGGAAAGCAATTATATGAAGGGGATGGTACAAACCCACTTCACGCCGTGTAAGGGGGCAAGGGATCTCCCCGGCAAACCAATTACCGCGCACCCTGACGAACTCTCCGGCAGAGTTCCTGTTCGAATCAGGTAGGCATGATATCAGCCGTACCCGAGCATCCCTTATCTTTAGGTAATAATTGGTGGCTTTGCTCCCACAGAGGCTGTACATTTGGTTAATGTCATGGTAGTCTAACTGTAAGTTAAAGGTGTGGTTCAACTTACTGACACAACTAACTACCCGGTAAAAATTGGGGGGAAGCTGGTCAGGGCACAACCCATAGTAAGTGAGTGTGTTTATCAAGAGGGGATCTACGGGGAACCTGACCCCACCTTCTAAAATGGACATCAAAGGAAAGAAGACTGTACCCTGCCCTCGGTGGAGTTCCATATCACTCTCATGGCAGTAAGCCACATCCACGTCATCGGGAATATTAAATTTACTCCTAAAGGTGGCCAAAGCAGCCGGGGATTCTAGAAGGTAAGAGTAACCCATCTATAAAGCCTAAAACTACAAAAGTGAACTCAAAGAAATAAAGCTGAAGGAACAGGAAGGGGAAGAAAAACTTACTTTGGGTTCTAAGGAGGAAAAGAACACTGAGCAAGCAAGCGCATAGAAATGTGGTCGGCAGAAAGTAAGCACTAAAGATCAGAGGCGAAGGAAAAATGGAAGGGTGTTCAGAGAGGGACTATTTATAAAGCCAAAAAGAAATGGGGGAAGAAGAAACGTTTAATCAAGCAATAAATGGGCACAATTTACGAGCGACCCAGCGAATGCCAAACGTAACTGATTCGCGCGCCGCTTCGGTCCACGAACCGTCAGGCAATAATGACGACTGCGCCTGGCACCACGAAACGGCGCGTCTTTTGAGATGAATATTAATAAGAAGTAACAGTCATAAGTCCCAGGCTAGAAGATTCCCGAGGTCAAAAGGCCCAGACAGCTCCTTGATTCTTCTCGGCGACCGAGTATGAATCAAGAGGGGGCTATTGTACGGCACCGAGATCCTAGGCCCATACTGGCCCTGGGCCCAGTCCCATACAGGCCCTGGGCCCAGTCCCACACAGGCCCTGGGCCCAGTCCCATACCGGCCTTGGGCACAGGCCCAACAGAAAGGTCCAATTATCCTACGCCCTTCTTGGAGCTTCCTTAATGTACAAACAAGCGTAGAGTATTGAATTCCAAGAGGTGATCGGTCAAACGTTCCCGGTCAAATATATGAACTGTTCCCGGGAAAATGTGATATTCACAGGGAACTGAGTTGCCGAACATAATCAGTCAAGATGGAGCCAAGTTCCAAGATCATAAATGCTGCACTGCCCTCTCACCTAAACATCCACTTTAATCAGATAATATTGGACCTTCAATAGCACTAACGGTGGCTGTAATCATAATCTCCCCACTAACCTTGGCTATAAATAGAAGAAAGTTGGGAGAAGAAAGGGTTCAGAAAAATTGAGAGAAAACAGTCAAGGAGAGAGTATAAACTGAGTGTTGCTTTGAGTCTCTCTACCGAGAACGACCCATTGTAGGAAATCCTTAAGCCCACTACAAATAAATTGTGAGCCCAAGTGATCTAAGGCCCAGAAGTCTTGTACTTGGTTCCTACAGCTTCATATGCCATATACAATATAAAATAAATACTTTAGAATATTATTCATTATGAAAACTAAAAGGCATGGAATGTGTTTAATGACATGACAAAATAGATAAATCGTACCTAAAGAAGCAATAAAGTGGAACAAATTCCTTTATACCATGCCCACCATCAAATTATAATAAGGTTGTAGAAATTTCAACCCAAAAACCAAACCCACGAAAACAATGTCAATATAATTATGGAGATTAACCCAAATACTCAAAAGAAAATCAATTCTAAACATAACAAAAGAATAAGATAGAAAGAAAAACTCAGGCATATATGAAAGCAAATAAAAAATTCGACATAAAAGATAAAATTTATTAATATCAATATAAACAAATATTCATATATGTTGAATTGAAATTCATTAATAATAACAATAGAAACAAATTCGACATAAAATTCATTAATCAAAGAAGCAATCACCTTTCATCCCTATGGAAGGACCCTATTTTCTGGTTGGAAGATAGTTTGAAGATTTGGAATGTCACTGTCATGTAGTTTAATGAAAGTGTATGAAGATGGTACCTAAATGTCACATACATACGTGCTTAGAAATTGTAGGTTTACTCATGGGAGCCGTTAATTTGTCATGATGCTGTTGATATGGGATGGTCAACACTTGGTCACCAATGCATTAATGACAAAAAACTTCTTGCTTGCTCATACTATCGCAATTCTGTTGAGTTTGGGTAGCAGATGTATCGGTGCTTTCTGATTAGGACCAAACGATCCCTTAACCTTCACAACTCCACATTGCAGATATATCAGCATGGTTCTTACATCAAATAGAAGACCAGTTCGGTAAGGGAGATCCATCTCACATTGCAAACAACCATAAAGCTATGGCATGTGTTTCTTTTCCTATTAAATATTATTTATCAACGAATAGCTCCTAATTTTAGTGGGCCCAAAAGTGGGTAATAGCTTGAAAATTAAAAGCAAGAAATTCCAAAAGCATGAGTTTAACTGTTAGAGAGACATGTTCTAGAATCTTCTTTCCTACTAGACCTCTTTACTGTAGTGTGAGCAGCACTTGGTTAACACTGCATACTGAACTCCCAAAACCCCTAAACAAAAGACCCAAAAAATTGAAGCCATAAATTAGAAACACATACCCATGGTGGCAGACTTGGCTTGGCAGCAAGTTGAGGGGTTGTAGTGGCACCGTTCAGTTTGGAGTTTGGACTGAGGGTTTGTTTTCACCATTTGGTTTATATATATATATATGATAATGATGAGTTTGAGTAAATGATAATGATTTATTTTTTAAATATTTTGCTGACATGGAAAATTGTGAGAACTTTAGAGACTTCAGTTATATATATATATATATATATATATAGATTAATTAACTTGGCTAAATCAGTTTGTTAATTTATCACAAGGGATCAATACATTCTTGGCCTATCAGTTATTTTTTTGGGGTTACTTGGAAAATGGCCTATAATTTCATACTAGTCATCACTTTAGAAATTGTCTATGATTTCCGGACCTTGCAAAAATGTTAAGTTTGTGCAATGGACAACCATGTACAAATAACCCATTCAAGTTGATCTGCTTTCGGTGTTTCCTACTTAATATTCAATTACTCAACTAAAGCTCAATTGCTTGAAGAGGTAGTGCTGGACAACTTGTCCAAATACTCCGTAAATAATAATAATAATAATAGAGAGAAAGAAAGCTCTTGCCAAACGAATACGACAAATTTGAGGCTGCTGTAAATAATTTATGTATTTTTTAAAATAAAAAATTTATTTAGTTTGACAAATTTGTAAAATACAAGACTTGTTCTTCCTATTTTATTTTTGTTCATTAAAATAGTATATAATATTTTCATAGAAATCTAAATAATGAATGTTCTTGTGGTTCAAACAAACCATATAAAAATAAAAGAGCAATGATAAAAGCATGATGCTCTCTCTTGACAAACGACTACGACAAATTTGAGGCTGCTGTAAATAATTTACAGTTTTTCTTAAAAAAAAAAAAAAAAAAATTACTTAGTTTGATAAATTTGTAAAATACAAGACTTGTTCTTCATATTTTACTTTTGTTCATTAAAATAGAATATAATATTTTCATAGAAATCTAAATAACGATTGTTCTTGTGGTTCAAACAAACCATATAAAAACAAAAGAGCAACCATAAAAGCATGATTTTAAAGTTTTATCTTAAAACAAAATTTCACGTTTTTAATTAAAATCGTGTTTAAGAATAAAATAAAATAAAGATTTCAATATATGGAGGGTGCTATAAAGAGTGTCTATCAAAATTTTCCTAAAAAAGAAAAATTATGTTTGAGTTTTTCTTAAAAATTTTTAACACATTTGGTTTAAAAAAAGACACTACAAGAAATTTGTACTATTGCGGCGGGTGCAAAAACCGCCGCCACCTATTGCGGCGTTTTTTGGGACCACCTCTATAGGTATAGTTTTTTGCAGCGTCTTCTAGTGACGGGACATAAAACCGCCGCAATATATATGTTTTAGCGACGCTCCATCAAACCGCTGCAATAGATATATCCTTTTGCGGTATACTATAGCGGCAGTATATAAAACTGCCGCAATATATACCTTTTTAAGACGTTCTATTTTGCTATAGTGGCAGTATTATCAAACTGCCACAATAGATACTTTTTTGCAGCATAGCTTCTTAGCTATAGCGGCGGTTTTGACCGCCGCAATAGACCTTTTAATTGCTTGAATCTAGTTCTTTTTTTTTTTTTTTTTTTTTTTTTTTTTTTTTGTCCTTTCCTCTCCTAAGCGTCATTTGTCTTTTCATTTTTAGCGCCTTTATGTTTTCCCTAGTCTTCCTCTAAGAAAAAACACACATACACACTCTCTCTCTCTCTCTCTCTCTCTCTCTCTTTTCACCAATTCAATCATCAATTATGTAATAATATTTACCAAAAGTAAGTAAATAAATCAAATTAAAATATATTTGTAACATACATGTTCAAATTAATTAAAATCAAAAGTGATAATACATGGTATATGAGCCAAAACAATAAAATTTTTCATCATTTTGCCTAATCAACTTTATCCAAGTCATTGTTAACATGATGCTCATCATCTTTCAAAATTATTTCTTCATTAACATTTTCTAACAATTACTCCAATACCCAATAATCCACCGAAAACCTTCTCACTGAACCTAATTTCACCAAGTCCAGTGGTCTCAAGACCATCTATTAAGTTTGAATGGGTTTGATCAACTTTAACTAAACTTTGACTATACCTTTCTGTAAATCCCACCGTTTGATTGTGACCATAATTTACTAGAATTAACCTTTCATTACATTCTTCAAATCCAACGGTTATATTTCAAATCTAATTATGGCATGTGATGGACATGTGTTGTGTACCTGTATGGCTAAGTTCTCTCAATCTAACCATCCAATTGGTCTCAAATTTCACCAACACCAATATTTCACCATACTCATCAATCCTAATGATCAAGATTTGAATATGAATTTCACCAAGTTTAGTGGTCTCGGGACTACCTATTAAGTTTGACCGGGTTTGAACAACTTTAACTAAACTTTGACTGCACCTTTTTCTAAATCCAACCGTTTAATTGTGATCATAATTTACTAGAATTAACCTTTCATTACACTCTTCAAATCCAACGGTTAGATTTCAAATCTAAGTATGGCACGTGATGGACATGTGTTGTGTACCTTTATGGCTATGTTCTCTCAATTTGACCATCCAATTGGTCTCAAATTTCACAAACACCAATATGTCACTATACTCTTCAATTCCAATGATCAAAATTTGAATATGAATTTCACCAAGTCCAGTGGTCTCAGGACCATCTATTAAGTTTGACCGGGTTTGACCAACTTTAACTAAACTTTGACTGCTCCTTTCTCTAAATCCAACCGTTTGATTGTGACCATAATATACCAAAATTAACCTTTCATTACACTCTTCAAATCTAACGATTAGATTTCAAATCTAAGTATGATGCATGATGGACATGTGGAGTGTACCCGCATGGAAAAAAACTTTGATTGGCTTTGTTCTCCAAACCTCTAAAATGACCCAAATACCCTTGAAATATCTAAAATGACCAAAATTCTCCTTAACTTCTAAAATAGTCATTATAGAGATTTGGGGGGGGGGGGGGGGTATTTTGGTCATTTTACCAATTTCGAGCTATTTCTGATCATCTTAGAGGTTTCAAGGTACTTTTGCTCATTTTTGAGGTTTTGGGAGTATTTTTGTCTTTCTAGAGGTTTTAGGGTTTTTTTTTTTTTTTTTTGGGTCATTTTAGAGGTTTCAGAGTATTTTTGGTCATTTGAGAGATTTTTAGAGTATTTTGGTCATTTTATTGATTTCGAGGTATTTTTGTCAATTTAAAGGTTTCTAAGTATTTTTGGTCATTTAAGAGGTTTCAAGGTATTTTCATCATTATATTGATTTTGAGGTATTTTTGTCATTTTGCAGGTTTCAAAGTTGTTGTTGTTGTTGTTGTTTTTTTTTTTTTTTTTTTTTTTTCCTAAAGGATTTGAGAGCATTTTTTTTTTTTTTGCCAATTTTAGCGATATTAGGGGTATATTAATTATTTTTTTCATCACTAAAAAAATCATTTTAAAAATAAAAAATTTAAATAAATTTTAGCATATATTTTCACTTCCCACACTTTTTTTTCACTTCCCCCCCCCCCCCCCCCCCAAACACTTCAACAAAATATATCCTTTTTTCCGGGTTAAAACTTAAAAAAAAAAATTTAATAAAAATTTTAAATAAATTTCAGCATAGTGACGTTGAAGTGTGCTGTTTTTAAACTCTATAGCAATAGCCCAAACCTTTAGTGACGCTTCCATAACCGCCGCAATAGAGCTCAAATTTCAGCAATTTTTTTTTTCCTTTCCCCCATAAAATTTCACTTTTCCCACTCTCTTAAAAGTTAAAACTTCACCCACTTAAAATTTTTCAGCCACTCACATTTCCCTCACACAAAACCCTTTCTATCTCTCCTTCTCTCTCTCTCTCTCAGCCCACTGGCCAACCCAGCCTAGCCACTTGCTAACGCCGACGTCAACACCTAGCCCAGCGCCACCAAGTTCAGCCTACTCCAACGGCGACACCGAGAGTTCTAGTGGTTAGTTCGTCATACCCATTTGAAAGACCATCCCTTTAAGTTTGGTTAATTCAATAGATAAGGTAAAAATCTAAGTTTTCTATCATTTTCTTCTATGAAATCCTTTGGGCTTTGTTGTTTTATGATGTTTATGGTAATAACTTAGTGGGTTTGAGGGTTGTATTTCTTGGACAATCATATAGGTTTTAATTCATGAGGAAGATTGAGATGGATTTTTGAAATTGAGTTTCTTTATGTCTTTGGAATGATTTTGATATATGTGAAAAGTTGATAGTGCTAACTATGAAAATTGCTTGAGTTGTGGGCTTGTGGGCTTGTGTTTGTTGCATGTCAAGTGTTTGATATTTTACCTCAATGAGTTATGAGGTTAGGTTTAATTGCTTGTAGTTGTTTATTAAAGTTGAAGTGGGACTATGCAATATATATATATATATATATAGACACACACACACACACAACCATATGGGTTTCAATCTAGGTCGATTTGTTTTAGTCTAGCTCAAAGTTGTACTTTTATATAAAGTTGGAATCGAGTTAAAGCAGGAAAGCATTGTGCCTTTCGGCCTGGCTCGATCGATCGAAGCTCGGGCAGAATGATTTTCTGCAAATTTTTCCAACTCAGCCCTAAGTGTTTTAAAACGTTTTTAGGGTTTCTTATTTGTCCTAAGTATAAAAGACAAACCCTAGCCACGTTTTAGTGTTGCTCATAATTGCGGTTTGTGTAAATCTCTTGTGAGATCTAGATGAGCTTTCCTTTACACAAACTTAGGGTTTTCAAGGAGGAGATTTATCTACGCCTTGATGATCAATTCAGTTGCTGCCATTGAAGCTTAAAGAAAACACAAGCGGGTGTGCTTGTATCGGTGGTGAATCCAAAAAAGAAGGAGTACGTGGATTCAGAGTTTGCACATGGTCGTGTCAGTAAGTTCTACTGGTTGGTAGTAATAAGAAGTCGAGCATGGGGGCTTGTAAGTCTTATTGTATGAACTTCGATTCTTTCAAGATAATGGATTCAAGTTTACCTTGAGGATAGCTAGGTCAAATCCTCCTCAGGTTTTTTACTGGTTTGGTTTCCTGGGTGATCATATCTTGTGTTATTTATTTTTCGCTGCTTTGCATGATTTGATCTTTGTTATTGTGATAACCTAGACTTGTTGAATTGGACTAAGTAACAACTTGGCTAATTACCTAGGTTAAATCAATTTTTTTAAGGGGTCTAAAAACTATCAAGTAGTATCAGAGCGGGTAGCTCTTTTGTTGTTGATCCTTTGATCACTGAGCTGATCCTTGACCCCTGTTGTCATGGAACACGGACACTCTCTAGTTATTCCTCCTCACTTTGATGGGAATAATTATGTGTGCTTTGTTCCATAATGTTTATTGAGATAATTATCTCACTTTGTATAGTTCCATTTGTTTTGTTTGTCTCTATTGATTACTTCTTTTGTTATGTAAAATGTTCTTGGACCACGTCAATGTAGGCCTTTTGATGTGTCATTACAAGTGTTTCAATATGTGTCCTTTTTTCTAGGCGTAATAATAAAATTTTATTGTTAAATCATACAATTCAGTACAGCATGACTAATTGACTATGACCAAATAAGTTGTATGTGTTCCTTACATTTTAGCCAAATTGCAATTTTATCAATTTGATGCTTTCAAAAATATTGTGCATTACATTTCACATTCAGTAAACTAAATTAGGAGATTGTGGAAAGATAATGCAATTATTTTAGAATACTAATGAAGTTAAAAGGACAGACACTAATGATGGGTTGGAGTATATTGTTACTCCATCTATACCACGATGTAAGTGAAGATGGGTTTGTCTTCAATTGGATATAGATATATATATATATATATATTGAAAACCACACTGCCAAATACTTTATGTTTCACTCTATATTGCACACAAGTATAACCCAAACTTCTGGCTGTGACTGTGCGTAGATATGTGTACGGATATATTCTAGGGGTGAGCAGAAAGTCACTGGCACCGATCCAACCGACCGGCGCCGATCGTCCCGCACTGCCATTGCAACTAACCGACAAAGTCAATGCCGGCAATCGGAGCGCAAAGGGAGTTTTGATGCCGGTGCGGTGCAGTCACCGGAGTTGGAAATCCAAAACCGAGAAGTTATCGAATCGAACCGATACCTACATCTCCACTTCTCAGTTCTGTTTAGATACGGTGTTGTTGACTTGTTGTACAGGTTCTCTTCTCTTTTTTTTTTTTCTTTTTTTTTTTTTTTTTTTTTTTTTTGAAAGCGTACAAGTGACAGGTTCTCTTCTCAGAATCTCATTTGAAGTTTTTTTTATTTTTTTATTTTATTTTTTTTATAAAACGTTGTCGTACTCGTATGGGTGTTATTAAAACAAAAAACAAAACAAAACGGTTCTACTTAGGCTAGGTTTTCATATTCTACCTAGTATAAATTCACTCTTTTGTCTCTCATAACCCTTTAACTCTCTCTCTCGCTCTCACCTCGCCAACGGTAAGCCACCTCTGAGCTCTCATTTTGTTGAAGGTGTTTTGATATATGGGAAATGTACAGTTAGTGGTTAATATTTTGATTATGATGTGAAATGTGACATGTTTATGTAAAAAGTTGCAAATTTGAGATATGGGTTTTTGTCATTGTTGGATTAGTTTAAGGAATATTGTGAAATATTTGCAAAAGAACCAAGTTGAATATTTGAATAGAAAAGGATGGTGTGGGTTTAGTAAGTAAGAAAATTTGGTCATGATTGCGTAATGTGTGAAAATTCTGGAATTTATGTAACTATGAAGTCTATGATTGTGTACTAACTGGATTACACAATATTTATCTGGCATTATATGAGAATTTCATTACAAATGTCATATATGATATATGTTATGTGTTACAGCTTTAATTAAATATGAAGGCTAATTTTGCAGGCATCGTTTTCCATGGGTTCAACTATGATTAAATATGAAGGCTGATTTTGCAACTAAGCTAAGTGTTGTATTCTTCAAAATTTTATTGGAATGTAATGTCCATAGTAGTTCTTAAACCTAATATCTATGCATGTCATTTATTGATCCTTATCAGTGTCTCTTCCTTCTCTTCTTCATTTTTTTGTTTTTTTTTTTTTTTTTTTAAGTTAAGTCTACCTACCCATTTATATACATGCAATGGTTTTTGGCATTGCCTTGGTTGAAGAAAACTTGGCGCGAAAATATTTCTGTTGAATAGATTTTTTTTATTAAAAAAAAACAAAAAAACAAAAATAAAAACAGATTGTTAATGTTTCAAATCAAACCGACCAAACAGATTAAACCGAGCCGATCAAACTGCACCGCTATAGGTTGGAAAACCGACCTTAATCGGTATGCATCGGTTTTAATTATTACAAAACCGATCCCTATCGGTTCGGTAACAAATTTGAAAAAAACCGAGCCGATCAAACTGCGCACACCCCTAATATATTCATGTGAATGTATGTATTTTTTGGATATAATTTTTTATGAATATGTATGTATTTATTTTTATTGCTATAAAAGTGAATGATAATTTTTTTTTTTTATTTAATGGGAATGTTTACAAAAAAGGAAAAAATTAATTTTTTTATAAGTAAAAATTAAATTAAGAAGTAAGATATGTTGTGTGTGTTTTCTTTCCATTTTCTATGTTGCTGATATTTGATAAATTGATATAGTTATTTTATTTTTGATTCAGATATGGAACTCTTTTCTTGACTCACATTGCTGAAGATATCACAGACTCCCTTACCTTTTCAGGTTAAAACCTGCTACTCCTGTTTCTTATTTTCTTTTCCATCATGTATTTTTATTTGTTTGCTTTGTTGTTTTATGATGTTTATGGTAATAACTTAGTGGGTTTGAGGGTTGTATTTCTTGGACAACCATATGGGTTTTAATCCATGAGGAAGATTGAGATGGATTTTTGAAATTGAGTTTCTTTATGTCTTTGGAATGATTTTGATATATGTGAAAAGTTAATAGTGCTAACTACGAAAATTGCTTGAGTTGTGGGCTTGTGTTTGTTGCATGTCAAGTGTTTGATATTTTACCTCAATGAGTTAAGAGGTTAGGTTTAATTGCTTGTAGTTGTTTATTAAAGTTGAAGTTGGACTATGCAATACACACACACACACACACACACACACACAACCATATGGGTTTCAATCTATGATGAAGATTGAGATGGATTTTTGAATCCTTCACGAATAGTACATTGAAGTGAATTGATGTTGTGGTAATTGATTTTTATATGGGATTGAATTTTTTGACTTGTGTTGTGATGATTGTTATATGAGGTTATGGGTTGTAATCCTAGTTGTTTATATGTGCGAACACATGTAACTTTAAGGTTTAATCAAGTCTCAAAACTTTTGGAATGGTGTTAAAATTATAGTATTTGTTTTTCTTTTTCTTTTTTTTTTTTCTTTTTGTGACTTTAAATTTGTCTGGGACAGATTTGAGTTAGATGCACTACGTGATTTTAATAAATTATAGAAAAATTATTTTGAACTGAATTATTTATGGTACATACTAGACATATAAGGGCTCCTCCATATTTAATTTCAAGTTTTTTGGATAAGACTAAGTGAACCAAACAAATTTTTAAAAAGAGCTTACCTGTTGCAAATTTAATCAGAAAGTATGATTAGAATTTTGAGACTTTAAGGAATTTATTACAAGCTTTTGTTGTGTGGTTTATCTTGTCAGTTCATATGTGCTTTCTTTGATAAGTGATTTATTGTTTGGCAACCATATGAGTTGGGTTTCTTGAGAAATCATTTGGGTTTTTGATTTATATGGTAGATTGGGTTTAATTTTTGAAAGAGGGTTTCCTTGCATTTTGAAATGCCTTTGGCATATGTGGTTGTGATTGTGGTGTTAACTATAAATTTGTGCAAGTAATGTGAGCATGTGTCTTTTGCTTACCAAGTATTTGATAAATTGCCTATATGAGTTATGGGATTGAATTTCTTGACTTGTATTGTGATGATTGTTGATAGGCCAAGAATGTATTGACCCCTTGTGATAAATTAATTAATTAATTAGTCAAGTTTATTAATTAATCAAATTAACATGCAAGATGCGTGGTAGCAAAAACAAATCACCAAATAACTAAATTATGCAGCGGAAAATAAATTGACACGGTGATTGGTTTTCGAATGGGGAAAACCTATACGGCAAAAACCCCATCGGGTGATTTTAAGGTTACCACTCCCAAGAATTCACTATTATTAAAACAAGCAGTTACAAGTAAAGGAATCCTAATACCTTATACTAACCTACAGCTGAACCCCTACCCTAATACCCAATTGGACTTGTTCTGCAGTGACAATCTCTCCTTTCAATGCACGGCTCCCAATACGTGACTAACCAATTGAGAAGAATGTTGGCTGCAAAGTTCTTTAGTTCATAACACGATGAAGATCATGAAGTTGCTTGGTCACAAAACCATACGATGCACAAAAAAACACAGTAGCTTCTTCAAAAGAAAAATGAACTAGGGCATATGTCTCCGGTTCACAATATGCTTGTGAAAAACTTTTGCATTGAGTTGCATCAGCTGTGACTTCCCTTAAAACAATCCTTATATATGTTTAGAGTTGTGAGAAAAGAAAGCCTAAACACATACTCACGGATTGGAGTGAAATCAGTTTTGAAAAACTGAATTTCATAAATCTCGACAGATAGGGTATATATCGAGCTAGCTGTTGAGCTTCGGGCTTCACAGCTTTTTAAACCTTGATAGATGCTAGCTGTCGAGCTTTAAAAACCTGCACTTCGTCACTTGATTCTTGGACAGACTTGCATGGCTTTACACTTGAACTTGAAACCTTGTTTCTTGAAGTATTAAACACATCCTAGATCTACCCAATTACAAGTAAAGTGCGTTTTGTCAAAGGATTAGCCAATTACATAAAATATTGACATATGTTCCTAACATTGAATCACATTTTTCCTAACAATTGTTATATGATGTTATGGGTTGTAATCCTAGTTGTTTATATGTGCTAACACATGTCGCTTTAAGGTTTAATCAAGTCTCAAAGCTTTTGTCATGGTGTTAAAATTATAGTATATTAGTGAAGACTTTAGTTTCTATAATGTTCACCTTGATTTTAGAAAAGTGGATTTCTATAAGATAAGTCTGTATGTGATATAGCAACAAATATGTTGTAATTATGGTTCCACATCTTTAAACTTGTAGTAGCATATTCTTTCTTGTCAACATGATTGTAAGGCACTTCATAGTGGCATGGCCACTCAGTTTCATGTTGGTGGGATCTGAGATGTGATATCCTTTGGGCTTGGGAATTTTTTGTCTACTAACAATCTTGCGTATTGACTAGAAAGTCAAAATTTATTGGATTGCTTGTGTCCATTGACACCCTCCTTTTATTATATCTTGTGATTATAACATTTTATAACTGCATAATTTGTAGTTGACAAGTAGAGAATACAAAATGTTTCAATACTAAGTTACATCTAAGTAGTTAAGATCTAGGCTTTGTTGAATTGAATGAAGTTTGAAGTCATTGGTACTATTTTTAACGCTATCAATTGTCTCAAGCTTTGTTCCTAGTACATTCACTAAAATTTCCATAAAGTAGTAGTGTCAATCGTTATTACTTTGACTAGGTAATGTTTTGATGTCATATCTTTATTGACAGGCATTTGACATCCGCATCAAAAATGGCACAATCACATGCATTTTGCAATCATTATTTGCAACCTCTGGTTAGCCTTTTTAAGTAAAATTATATATAAATATATATATATATATATATTTATTTATATATATATATATATTTTCTTTTTTCATTTAAAAAAAACTTCTAAGCATGCCAATGTTCTTGGCTACCATGTTCTTTCATATCATTATTCAGAAAGTTTCATATGCATCCAAGCAATTGATTAAGTCACAACTGTGTAATCATTTTGGTGGCAATGTTCATCTCCATATTCATATGGCCATTGCTTCATTCTACTATCTTTTGGGAAGGAGGGGGGAGGGGAAATAATACTAGTTTGAAGATAGACCTTGATTCCTTAAACATGCAAACACGGATTGAAAGAGTGGCAGAAACACAATTGGCACCCTTGTGTTTGTGCAGGCATAGTTCTTTGTCTTGGTTTTTATTTTATTTTTTATGTAATCACTTTGATTGCATGCTGGATCAAAGGTGCATTCAAGATATAATAATAGGCATTGGTTTCAATGTTGTGTCCTAATAAATGCCTTTTTTTTTTCTTTTTTTTGTGTATGAAGAACGTTCCTCCAATCCTACAATCCCCAGCTCTCCAAAAATCATTAACTGCATCCCATCAACCAAGCAGCTTATAAATTTTATGTTGATGTTTGAGGACATTTTGTGTACAAAGAACCACATTTGAACAAACACATTTTTTGCAAGTGTTAAAAAATATTTTGAAACTTTGATTATGGTATTAGTTTAATTTAAGTGTTGAAGGACTTTCTGTGTACAAAGGACCACATCTTTTCTTTTGTTATGTATTTGATAATATATTTCGATGTTAATATTATGTTAGTTTGGAGACATTTGTGGTGTTATTAATTAGTTACATTTGTGGTATTGTGTAAGTGGAGCTAAAACTATTACAGGTTCTTTGTAACAGGTCTATTAAAAAAAAATAGTGGTTTTAAAACCTGCTGAAAAAAAAAAAAAAAAAAAAAAAAAAAACTACTGCTAAAAGGTTTGCACATATAGTGGCATTTCTCCCCGCCGCTAAAAGTGCAATGAGTCCATTATAATTGGTTCCCTATAACAGCGCCTTTTGCCCGTTGCTAAAGGTGGATACCAATAGCGACGGGCATAACCTACCACTAAAAGTTAATTGATACGAATTCTGACCTCCTATGGCAGCGGTTTTCTGCCTGCCGCAAAAAACCAAAAACGCCACTAAAAGGTGCATTCATGGCGGCGTTTTTTGTTACCGCCGCAATAGTCCAGTTTTTTTTGTAGTGAGACTAAATAAATTTAGTGTATGTTTTGTAGGGTGAAAAAGTAAGAGAATAGAAGATGGTGGAAAGAAAATGAAAGATGAATAGCTATTTTCTCTTATTTTCTAGAGTAAAAGATGGAAGAAAGGAAAACAAAAATGGAAGGATGTTTATTCTATTTGGACTTGCTACCTTTTATCTTCCTAAAATTGGAGGAAAGTAGGGAGAAAATGTTTCCAGCCAAAGTGTTTGATTAATGAATGATCTCACTCTCATAATATTGAACAGGGAAGTTGTATAGTTGAAGAATACAATGAAGATAACATTTGGGTTGCTATATATCTCTTCCTATTTTGTAGTTAAATGAAGATAATCTAGAAATAAGCTTGATTTTGTACCTAGATACACTTGATTATTTTTATGATATATTGATTTGGTTTGCTCTTGTTTGAAGTTTATTATTATCATCTGGTCCAATTTGTTGAGTAGAAACTGAAATCGATAAAAAATCAATGGAGTCGTGAAGATGTGAGTGAATTAATCCTTGCAAGAAAGATATATATGTAATCCAATAGAAGAATATAATAAGAAATACAATATGTTTTATTTTTATCTCCACTTTTATATCCTTATGTCAAACACATACAAAGCTATGATTTACCAAACACCAGTATTCTATTTCCCCATGTTAGACTCCTCGCCATATTGCTTTCAAGTTGAACCTGCCCGATTCTGTTCTTATAATAATAAATAAACAATAGTTTTTTTTGGACATAATTAAAGGTTAGATGACTGTGTACCATGTATGACTGTGGCCAAAATAACAAAAGCATCGCTATCTAGGATTATCATTCAATTTCAATTAGTAAGGGAAATATAAAATAATAGCAAGAAAAAACACTCAAAGATACAAGATTTGACATTTTAGATTTTTAATAACTACATTTTTTTTTTTCGAATTCGACAAACAAGTAGATCACCAACTCTTGGAATATGATTGATATAGAGGAAATGCCCTAATGACTTTCCGTAAATTTTCATTAAAAAAAAGTACCACTTGCATTATGGGATGGGTACACTTTGTGCATTATCCTTTAGTACATATGATAGAGTTTATTGTGTCAATATGAGGTATATAAGTTCACAAATTATCTATTAATTGTTTGAGAACTATCATTCAGTGTGATATTCCCTGCCTAGAGTAGTGGATGCTTTTTGGTTAATAATTGATATAAGCAATAAAACTATTAAAGTTACCTATAATAAGAACTATTGAAATTATTAATGAAAACGAACCTTGTAACTTCTAGAGCTCATAACCAAGTGAGGTATTAAAATGATTGAAGATTATATGTGGAAATTAAGCTACAGGTGGGATGTGGAGGCTGGCTTTTGGTTTGGTGTAAATCTCATTTAAATAATGAATATAGGATTTTTAAATAAAAATAAACCGAACCTAGGTGGTAGGTACATGCTTGACTCATTCAATTTAATTAAAGGTCTAATTAATGAGTGTTAGTGTATTGGTTAAGGTTGAGTGTATTTTTTATTTTTATTTTTTGGGTGGCTATTGACTTGTTTTTCTAAGGAGTTGCACAACATTTTAATTAAAAAGAAAAAGAAAAAAAGAAAGGGTCTTCTTTCTAAGCAAATTAAAGATCGGTGGAGAAGCATGAATGATATAGATACTCCTCTATGTGGATGTTCTGGCTTTTAGTTAAAGATGAGCCTTGTTGCTAAATTAGCAACTTCTCATGCACAAAGAGCTTAGAGTCTAGTGGAAAAAAGATTCAAGCTACGGGATTCCATATATTGTAATCATCTCAACAAAAAAAAGTATTTGTTGATTAGTTTTTATTACTTTTCAACATAGTTGAACTTGTTCGATTCTTCCTTAATAAGTACAATAGTACACCCATTGACAAAAGCCTTCAATTAATTATTTGTATCTTTTTTAGGTTACTTGGAAAATGGTCTACAATTTCATACTACTCATCGCTTTAAAAATGGCCTATGATTTCCGGGTGTTGCAGAAATATGAATCTTATGCTTGGAGGCCTTGAACAACCATATGCAAATAACCTATTCAAGTTGACCTACTTTCGGTGTTTCCTACTTAGCACCATTTTCAAAATGCTTGCAACTATGTCGTGAAGGCCCATTTATAAAACCCAAGCTTCCATAAGGCCCATGACAATACTGAAACCTCTCTATGTATCCATTCATCCTAAGCCCACTGTATATATAATCTGTCCAAGAAATATCGCAAAAGGCAAAAGTTACCGTATTCGTAGTCATATTGTTAACATTGACTGGGTACAAATTTAAAATTGCATGGATATTATTCCCAACACTCCTCACGTCACAATTTGATAATAATAATAAATAAATAAAACACGTACTAATCATTGGATTTAATAAAATACAGGAGAAATAATAATAAAACAAAGTGTGAATGATTTAATCAAAGGTGGTAAGTTCACATCCATTAGTCGCAAATCCTTTAATGACTTTTTTTTTTTTTTTTGTTAAGTGAAAGTGAAAAATAATAGATGAGACTATAAATGTCAATCCCCAAGATCTTCTTAAATATGAAAAATTATAGTTGATAAAATATATTAGATTTTTTAAATTAAACTATTTATATTTGTTATTTGAAAGTGTTTTAAATTTTATAAGTTTTTTTTAAGGAAGCATAAAGTATTTTGCATTCAATTATTATATAAGGCGAGATATTTTGTAAATAATGTAATATGTGGTTACAATTTATTTCTAGTGTTACTTACAAATGATTCATCCATCTTGAATCACCTAAAAGGCAACCTAATATAAGTAAATTTGTCACTTATATTAGGAAAAAAAAAAAACTTTTTTCTTTTATGGATATAAAAACACATTTGAGTTTATGTGTAACAGAGAATTCAAACAAAAAACATACCTGCATAAGCTAATTCTGCAGTGCTGTTACCAGATATACTTCTCCTACAAATATTATCTCAATACCACCAAGTTTTTATTTTCACTCTGACAAGATGAGAGGTAAAACATCCAAAATGCATCACCACATCAACTTGGTTTGAGAAACAAGGATTTATTTATTTGAATGAAGAAACATATGAATGATTTGCCATATTCTTTCTCCTAATATGTGAAGAAAGTATGAGAGGAATGAAAGTTTTATTTGCTGACAAAGAAAACAAGAAACCACTGCTCAATAATTAATTACCATTGACTTATTGACTTGTTAAACAACTTCAACGCCCAAATATTTTGGTAAAGAATTGATTTTTAAGTTCATATTCCTTCTTCTTCTTTTTTAAAAAAGTTTTTTTTAGTTTGTTTTGCAAAATGAAAATCAATAACCAAGGAAAAAATTTGCTATAAATTTAAAGTGGGTGCAGAAGAAGTTTTTTTTTTTTTTTTCCCGCATAATGAAATTCAATACTTGAATCTTCTTCTTTTGGTCGAGCTAGATCACCAACCAAGTTTTGGATGTGGGCAAGCCAATCATCACTCTTGCAACTTTCCACTAAGATGGGACAATTCCAAATTGTTAGTGTCTTCAAATACGTAATGCCAGACAATGATGTCAAATTGGGGCAATCCCAAATCTCAAGTGATTAAAGAGTTATGATATTGCAAATCCACTTCAACAAAGTCTTCAAACTTGAACAATTTGAAATCTTGAGATTTCGCAAAGAGGTGGCCTGTTGAAGTCCCACTGGAAGAGGGGCCAATTTTGGATGATCATACAATCTTAGATTTTGAAGCTTCCTTAGGCATTGCCATTCAAATTCCATCCTATCCCCATTATAATTAAATAACACAAGTTCCTCAAGTGCAATGAGATATTTTATAGTTTGAAGGAGAAGACCATCATTGCCTTCCATTAGACTAATACACAAATATTTTAATTTGGAGAAAGGGGTGAATGAGGCAGTAAGTGTTGAAGAAGAAGAACAACAACAACTACGAGCAGAAGAGATTGACTCTGCTATTGTTTTTGTTGTTGTTGTTGGGGTTTTCGAAGATGCCATACTTGCCATTCCCTACGATATTGTTTGCTCCAATGGCCTCAAATTAGAGTTTCCCAAATATAGTTCTTCAAGATAGAGAAATAAAGTCATGGAATATAGTTTATGGCAATGATAAATACTTAGAGAAGAAAGACGAGTAAATGAAAGCAGAGAATTCTTTGCCTTCAAGATTGCTATCATTGATATTCCCCCATAATTATCATCATCATTATCATCATCCACCTCGTTGGAGTCCCTCCTCCTCTTCCACTATCCCTTTACACTACAAAAAAATTGTACTTTTGCGGCGGGCCAAAACTGCCTCAAAAGTCCAAAAAACCGCCGCTAAAGGTCAATTTGACCTTTAGTGGTGCATGCTGTTGCGGCGGTTCTACCCGCCACTGTTGCGGTGCCGTTATAGATCTATTGTGGCGGTAACAAAAAGCGCCGCAATTGATTGGTCATTTAGCGACGCTTTTGGTAGCGAGCTGAAAATCGCCACCATATGAGGTTACCATTTAGGTCAAGTGACCTTTTAGCGGTGGGATAGGCCCGCCGCTATAGGTGACAAGCTTTAGCGACAGGCAGTAAGCGCTGCTATAAGGCTTATTAAACAACAGACTCTACGCACCTTTTAGCAGCGATTACACCCACTACTATATGTGTGAGGCTTTAGCAGCGGGCTATAAACACCACTATAGGTTTTCAATAATTTCACAATTTTAGTCCTTTAGCGGCGGTTTTTGCCCGCTGCTATAGGTTTTTTTATTTTTTTTTTCACTCCTGGGTTCTAAACCACATTTGTATTATATATAATTTGTAATAATTTTAGCTCCACTAAGACAATACCATAAATGTAACTAGATAACACCACAAATGTCTCCAAACTAACATTATATTAACATAGAAATATATTGTCAAATACATAACATTGTCTATAACCATCATCAAAGTTCCAAGCTAATACTACAATCAAAGTTCCAAAGTATTTAAACAAATCCTTCAACATTTCCAAAAAATGTGGTTGTTCAAATGTAGTTCTTTGTACACAAAAAGTCTTTGGAAAATTATAGCAACTTTTCAGTATTGTAGCACAATCATTAGTAATTGTCACATCTCCAATATCATCAATAAGCATCTGAAACCATCAACCAGATAGCAAATCAAAATTATACCCTTTGGCAGAACTACATAGTCCAAATAAAAGCTCAGTAATTAAAAGGGAAAAGAAACATGAAGCTTGAACATGTTGGCTCAACAGCAAAAAAAAATTATAACAGTAATGACAAGTTGTATGCCTAATAGATGTTTCTATGTACATATGCATAACTAAATCTTGCAAACAAATCTTCCAAACAATCTTAAGTTTCTATAAACAAACTTAAGCTAGATTATAATATTGAAATATAATTTTAAAGAGAAGAAACTAACCAGAGAAAGGTTTTGAAACTCTAATCATTAAGGAAAAATATAATGAGTGATAACAAAAGTATTAACTACACTCATCATCACTAGACTCATCATCATTGGACTCATCATCATTAGAATTATAAACATCATTGTTAAGCTCTTCATCATTGATAAAGTCTTGTTCAAGCAATTCATCCTCACTAATCAATGGTGTATCATAAATGGTTCCTTCTTCATTAACTCGAGCCCAAGCATGGTTTTCATTTGCATCATCAATAGTTATATTATAAGGGACATTCTCAAGATAGGTACCCGCTTCATCATCATCATCATCATGTGAAGCATTAATACCAACATCAAACACCTCCCTAGGTTTTGTTTTTCCCACCACCACCACCTAATCTTTATGTCACACATCTTCCACATAAAACACTTGTAAAGCTTGAGATGCTAATGCATAAGGCTTGTCAATCAATCGATCACCCGTGTGTATCAATCATGAAAAATTGACAAGGGGAAATCCAAACTCATCTTTTTCGCATCCTCTCCCACTAATAACGTCAACCCATTAACATTTGAATAGTATATATCGATACTTGTCAGAGTAGCTCAACTCAATAATATCGATTAGTACATCAGAATAAGTAGCACCACCTTCAGTAACAACACAAACTCCACTGTTTTGAGTTTTCCTAGTTGCCTTAAAGTCTTTGGTGCGAAACTTCAAACCATTTATAACATAATGCTAGAACTGTTTTGCTTCATTATCTGAATATCGAGCAAGTCGTATGTCTTTATCGAAGAGTTTCTTTTTCTCAGATGCATCCATTGACATCACCTATTATAGACAATGACGTTTATTATAAGTATGCTATCTAAAATGTTACAACCAAGTTTTATATATAAACAATAAAGTTTTATATATATGCTTTACTTACATAATTCCTAAACCAGCTGCAAAATTTCTCCATGTGCTGTTTTTGAATAACATCATCAGTTACATGAAAAGGGAAATCAGCCTTAATCTCCGCTATGTGTACATTGTGTTAGAATATTGTACTTGAATGCCATGAAAAGATATACAATGACATATTACTTACTCATGAAATGGGATGATTTCTTCACAATTGAATAGTACATAACGATGTACTTGGATCCATGAATTTGAATCTAATGTAATGCTCACCATTACACCCATGGATTCCTCACCATTCCTTACAAGCTGATTGAATGCAATTTCAACAAATTTAAAATAGCATGAGCAGAATGCTAAGCATTCCTCTACTATATACCCTTTTACAATGGAGCCTTCTAGATAAGTTTTATTATGCACATAAGACTTAAGTCTTGACAAGTACCTATTGGAAAACCCAAGATCAACAACGGGAAATTGATGAGTTAAACAAAACCAAATAGACCAAATTACCATATGTGTTACCTCTCTATGGGATACATCCAACGATAATGAATTGGGCCACCAGCTTTGGTTTTGCTAGTCAAATGCACGACTAGATGTACCATTACTGTAAAGAAAGAGGGGGGGGGGAGGGGGGGGGGGGAATATCATTTCCAAGTCACACAATGTCAATGAAATTCTCTTCTTAAGAGCCTCAAGTTCCTCTACATTCAGTACTTTGGAACATATCTCGCTAAAGAAATAAGATAAGTCAATTAAATGCCTACTCACTTCAGGGGGCAAAGATCTGCGTATTGCTATCGGAAAAAGTTGCTGCATTAAGAAGTGATTATCATGGCTCTTCATCCCACTAATCTTGCATTCTTTTAGTTTAACGCAACGTGAGATGTTTGAAGAATATCCATCTGGCACTCTTACATCCTTCAAAAATTGTAGAAAACCATCCTTTTCACTAACATTCATATGGTAGCAGGCATGTAGCATACGTGTTTGATCATTCCCAACCTTTTCCAAGTGAAGTTCACTTCTTTTACCCATATCCTTTAAGTCTTGACGTGCCTTCAAGTTATCCTTTGTCTTGCAATCCAAGTTCAACAATGTGCCGATTATATTATCGACAACATTCTTTTCAATATGCATCACGTCAAGATTGTGACGCAACACATGGTGCTCCCAATAAGGCAAGGTGAAAAATATACTTCTCTTCTTCCACACAGTTAAGGATTCCTCCCCTCTTTTTCTTTTATTGGGCAAATTAATTGTTTTCTTCCCAAACACATGATCGGCTACAACATCTGTTTGTAACATGATTTCTCCTACGGATACTGTAATAGGAGCTGATCTTGTATCAACATGCTCATCAAATGAATTTTTCTGCTTTCGGAATTTATGATCACTATCCGAGAATCGCCTATGTCCAATGTAACTAAATTTCCTTCCATTTCTTAACCAATGAGACTGATTATCATAGTTACAAAGGGGACATGCAAGAGCACTTTTGGTACTCTAACCCAAGATATCACTATATGCAAGAAAATCATTTATGGTCCACAATAATGCAACATGCATTTGGAATGATTTTTTGAAAGACACATCAAACGTTTCTACTCCAACATCACATAACTCCTTCAGTTCTTCTACTAGGGGTTGTAAGTACATGTCTATATCGTTCCCAGGTGAGGTTAGTCCAGGAATCAATAATGATAGCATGAAAAAAAGACCTTTTCATGCACATCCATGGAGGGAGATTGTATGGGATAAAAAAGATAGCCCATTTACTATGAGTATTACTCATATTTCCATACGGGTTGAATCCATCGGCTGCTAATCCAAGCCTCAAATTACGAGGCTCGGATAAGAACTCTATGTACTTAGAGTCAAATGATTTCCAAGCTTCAGAATCAGTAGGATGCCTCAGTAACCCGTCCTTACACGACCATTGGCATGCCGCTTCATATGATTGGTTGTTTCAGGAGACATAAATAGTCGTTGCAATCTTGGCTTTAAGGGGAACCACCATAGGATCTTTGCAACTTTCTTCTTTCTTTTCTTTGAGGAAGCATTAGTAATTTGTTGACCATTAGACTCATTACTTTCCCATCTTGAATGGTTACAATTTGGACAAGCTTCAAGGTTGGCATTCTCCTTCCAATATAAAATACAATCTTTAGGAAAAGCATGAATCCTCTCATAGCTCAAGTCCAAATCCTTAATAATCTTCTTAGCCTTAAAACAATCTTTTGGAAACTTAGCATTTGAAGGAAGAAAATCAAGCAAAAATTGCAGCAATATGGTAAATGATTTGTTGGTCCAACCATTAAGACACTTCATGTGATACAAATGCACAATGGCTAACAATTTGTTAAAATGCTTACAACCTTCATAACAAGGTTGATTAGCATCTTCAAGCAATTTCATAAACCGAAGTGCATCTTCATTAGGACCTTCTGTAGGACCTTTTATGGGTTGTTGCACAATAGGGAATTCTTCCATTGGCCTAGATGTCATATCTTGTATGGGGAACATGTCATGCAACATGTCACGAAGATTGGCATACTCTATCGGGTTTTCTTGGACATGACTATTAGGAATTTCAGAAGAAGTCTGTGTAAATGATGATTCCCCATTAAAAACCCAAGGGTTATAACCTCTACAAATTCCTTTTGACACTAAGTGAGTTTATACGACATCTATAGGCCACGAATTTGTATGCACACATTTTCTACACAGACATGAAATCGTTCCATCTGGGTATACATGGTTAGATGCAAAATTCAGAAACTATTGGACTCCATCTAAATATTCTCGCGACCTTCTATTCGTAATTTTCATCCAACTCCTATCCATTGCTATAAAGTGGTTTACAAGAAATACTTATAATGTGATTTCATGAAAGCACAAAGCAAGAGTTAACACACATTTCATTTATACAATTTCACTTTAATTTAAGAAACAAATCATCTTTAATCATTCACTTTCAGCTATGTTCCTAAGAAATCAATGAATTTAAACGCATAGAGAAGTTATCAATACATTTGGTAACTATAACATCTGTAAAGTTGTAATTTACAATTATGTGTTTTGTTGGCTTTTATTCCATGCCAAATTTGATTGTAATTATGTTCAATCTTTTATACCCTGTATTTCATGTGGGATTTATTTGTAAGGGTTGTGTGTGAGAGAGAGAGGTGTAAAGACTCATGGCATTGAAGACTGAAGTGTTTTCGCGGATAGCTCACAAGTAAGCATCCCGCAAAGTGATGCATGTGCCTTGCACATAATTGGAATGCGAAGAGTCAGGACAAGATAGAGACAATTGATTTTCACGAGTATCTTGCGAGTATGGCCTTCCCACGAGACACCCGCGAAACATTCTGTTTTGTCAAACTGTCATTTCTGTACCTACACTATTTATACCCACATTACCCACAGATGTTGAGGAGTGCTTCTGAGAGAAAACCCTACCCACAAACATTAAGAGTTAGAGATTGTTATACCCACAATTCTTTACACAATTGCTTGTGGATTTTCCTCAACTCCTACCTCTTCATTTCCATACCATTGAGAGGTTGATAGCCCAAACACTTACCACACCCTTTCAGAGTGTTTAGTGAGGTTTTGGTGCTACTGGGAAGTATTAGAAGAAGCCAGGCTTTGGTGGATGCAATCGGGCATATTGCGGGATTCGGAGAGCTAGACAAGACATGATTCTGAGAAGCTTTGTTGGAGTAGGAGCTTGGAGGGCTTAGGTGCAATGGGTAGATTAGGCTTGGAGGGTCTCTTGCTAACCCATGTATCCCAACTGATTGTCTAGTGGATCAATTACCGCTTAGAGGGTGGTGGAGAGGTTTTATGCCGAGTACTTCAGTTTCCTCTTCGATAACACATTGGCGTGTTATCTTGTGTTTGCATTCTTTTTCCCTACTCTTTTAGCTTTCATATTACTGCTGTGTTATATTGAATATGGCTTAGAGTAGTTTGTTTGTTTATCCGCTCACATTTACTCTATTCCGCACTTAGTATAGTAAAATCTATCGAGCCGTAATTTTTAATTTGGGGGTCTAAACAGCTCTTGTGTTTTAACACATTTTCGAGCATTCAATTGGTATCAGAGCGGGTACACTCACTATGGTTTTATTACCTGAGTGTGATCCTTGACCCTTTTGTGATAGACCGGTCACATTCACTCAATGCCGCACCATTCTTTAATGGGAGCAATTATTCCTTTTGGAAGGTCCGTATGAGGGCTTTCTTGTGTGCCATAGATGAGTTCGTATGGGATTCTGTCGAGAATGGGTATGTTAAACCCACGACAACCAAATCCGAATGGGACAAGGCAGCTCTTGCTTTGGCTAATGCAAACAGTAAAGCTATTAACACTATATTTTGTGGTGTGTCCATTGATGAATTTCATAGGATATCACATGTAGGGACTGCCAAGGAAGCTTGGACGATTCTTGAGACTACCTATAAGGGTACCAAGAAAGTTAAGGACACAAAACTCTAGATGCTTACCATCAGAATTGAAGAGCTCAAGATGGGTGACGATGAGTCTTTCGATTCATTCTACAGGAAGCTCAATGAAATCATAATTGCTAAGCTCAATCTTGGAGAGAAGATTGAGGATGCTAAGGTGGTGAGAAAGATTTTGAGGTCCTTACCAGAGAGCTTCCAAGCAAAAGTCACAACTATAGAGGAAAGTAAAGATATGGATGAGATCAAAATCCAAGAGCTCATTGGATCTCTCCAAACATATGAGCTGGGACTACCTTCTCATAAGTCAAGCAAATCTCTTACTCTCAAAACCATCACCAAGAGAATGGATGACTCCTCCGAAGAAGATGATGTGGAGAAGGAGGTAGCATTCCTTGCAAAGAACTTCTGAAAAATTTTGAAGATGAAAAACAGTGGGAAGCCATTCAACAAAGGAAAGCTTTCATCCTCCAAGGGTGATAGAAAGGAGTTTAAGAAGATAGATGGGAATGAGTTTCAATCCTCTCAAGGAATTGTGTGTTACGAATGCAATGGCCATGGACATCTCAAGAAGGAGTGTCCCAACTATTTGAGAGGGAAGGGCAAAGTGTTTGCTACTACCCTTAGTGATTCTGACAGCTCAAATTCAAACATGGAAGGAGAACATGATAGTGAAGGAAACTATAGAGTATTCATGACAATTGCCTCTGGTGATTCTAAGAATGATTTGAGCAATTTGGTTGATGAACTTGGTGATCTTTTCGAAGATGAGGAAATTGAAGAATCGAAAGATGAAGATGTGTGCCAAAATGAAGGGGAAATCAACCTACAAGAAGCATATGATTCTCTGCTGGAAGATTGTGGCAAATATGCCAAAGTTGTGAATCATGTTCTGAAAAAGATGAAAAAGGTTGAAGAAGAGCATAGGTGTATACTTATGCAACACAAGGAAGCAAAGTGTGAAGTGGAAAGACTCAAGGGAGAGTTGGTTGAAGCTTACTCTAAGATCAAGTTCATTGAACTTGAAATTATCCAAGCTAATGTCAAGGTCGAGCGCATCTCCACCAAGAAACTTGACAATGTGTTGTCCTTTCAAAAATCTTCACATGATAAGACTGGTTTGAGCTATATTGGAGAAGGAAGTTCGAGCAGCGAACCCAAGAAGGAAGTGAAGTTCGTTTCAGCCAAGAATATTGAGAAACTTAAAGAAGTGAAGCCTGAGATTGAGACCCCTACTGTAGTAAAGAGAACCATTGGTGCAAAGCCAACAGAAAAAGGGAAGTCATTACCCAGAAATCAAAGGGGGCCTCAAGTAAAGCATCTATGTCATCATTATGGCACACAAGGGTATACCAGGCCTAACTGTTTCAAGCTTCATGCACTCAAGAAGGCTGATTACATGTGTGGTCAAGAAAGTTCAAAGAAAAGACCAAAGGGAGCACAAGCTAAGGGAGATAGTGAGGGATGTCTCATAGGACACGTTATGGAGATGTTGAAAAACATATCACTATGACTTGCTAGCTTCACTCCGAGGTTTGAAAGTTATGTTGGTCATACCTCACCATCTAAGGCTCTCACCCAACATACTTGTAAAGAGTGGGTGAAGAAGGGTACTTATGCATGATCACTCTCTATGCCCATGCATCAATACTTCCAATGTTTAGGGTCATAGGTTCATGCATCATGACATGCATAATTCATTTTGTGACATTGCTTTCGGTTTATAGCATGTTTCTTTTACAAGTTTTGTTTTGTACTTGTTGATTTGTTGATCTTACTTTACTTGTTCTGTTTTTTAGTGTGTTCAAAAATTCAAAAAATCATAAAAATTGAAAAATCTCCAAAAAGTTTGATCGCTTGTGCTGTGTATATCACATGTGAGTTTGGCCTAGTACCTTCGTACTAATGGTGTAGTGCATTCGCGAGCTTAGCTTGTTATGTATGCACATTTTTCTGTGTGGGAGAAATCTTGAAAACTATGTGTGATTGTTGTAAATAGATCTTCAAGCTTGTCATGAATGATTGGTCAATAGTCTTGATAGTCTTGATACTTTCATAGACTTATGCCTATATATCTTCCCACCTTTATTTTTATGTTTTTGCAATAGAGCTCGCCAAATGTAAATCTCAAAAAGAAAAAGAGATTCTGAGCTGCAAAAGCCGTTGCACACACTAGTATTTGACTAGGAAAAAGGGAAAGCGACATTTTAAATTGAAATGTATGGTACTCAAAAAGCCAAAGGTTAACTCTCAATGTTGAAATATCAAAAATTTCAAGCACCGATCTCAAAAATGAGATGTATTGTTCAAAAATATCAAATGTTATGATTTGTGCAGAAGCCAAATGAAAAGCTTCTAAAATTTGTAATCATTTCCTTATGGGAGGTCACATATTTTCATTTCTATAATTGAGATAGACCACTTGATTTAGTACCAGTTGTGTATGACTTGATTGTACATGTTCAAATGTGATGTATATGCTCAATTACTTGTTAATCAAACCCAAAAATATTTTTGAGTATTTTATATGTTTTTGAAAGTGATTTTATACTTTCTTGCTTTTAGTTTTTGTTCAAAATGTTTTTTGTGTTAATTTACAAAAACTGGTTCAGAGGTAGTTTCGCGAGTAGCTCCAACTTAGAGCTTCCCACGAAAAGTGTTTAAGGGAATTCTAAAAATTTCAAATTTCATATAGAGAGTATCGCGACTACCTCGCGACTATTTCACGACTTAACTCTTCTCGTGAAATGATTTTTAGGCAAAAACTGGAAAAACACAAGTTTCATACAAAGGTTATCATGACTGTCTTGCGACTGTTTCATGACTAAAAGCTTCTGACGAAAGCTTCTGTGCTTCAGTGGTGTTTTTCGTGACTAATTTCGCGACTGCCTAACCCGCGAAAAATGAGTGTTTTCAGTTTTATAAGGCAGATGTGACAGTTTTTCAAACACTCTCTATTTCCCTCACCTTGCCTCTCTCAAACCCCTCTCAACCCAAATTTTTTTTTCACTAAAAACCCCATCACTTTCAAGCAAATCTCTGCAACATAATCTTGTAAGGTTGAATTTAATCAACCATCTTGTTGGCTTTATTCCGTGCCAAATTGTCTTGTATTTCAGCAATTAGTAACCCTGTATTTAGGTAGGATTCTTGTAAGGGTAGTGAGTGAGATAGTGTGAAGAAATGCTCAAGAGTGCGCAAGAAAAACAAAGACTCGCGACTGGATCTCGCAGGTGACTCGCGGCTGCAAGCCGCCAGAAGCTGCACACGTGCCAGGCATGCCAGAAGTTGAAGCGTCATACTAGCTGGAGCACTACAGGACAAAATAGGATAACTAGCTATTCAGTTACCTCGCAGCTGGAACTCGCGACTCAGTCAAGCCGTGAGGCCAAGCCGCGAGCCAGCCCTGTTTTGAAAAACCTGACTCTTCATATTCTATTCTCACCCTAGTATAAATACCCCTTATACCCATGAAAGAAAAAGAGCTTCTAGAGAGAATTTTAAGAGAGAAACCCTAGAGAAAAATAAGATTGATTCATCCACAATCTTCACATAAGAGACTCTTCAAATTCCTCTACTCCCTTCCTCTCCATTGTTAAATCCTTGAGAGGCTTTTTACCAAAACCTTTTCTCACCATATCCATTACTGTAAGAGGGCTGTTTGGTGTTTTAGGAAGTAGTTAGGAAGGAACCAATTTGACATTGGTTGATACTATGGTCAAGTAGCGAAGTCCGGGAAGCTAGAAAAGAAATAGGTTCGGCGCAACCTCATTAGAGCAAGAAGCTTGGAAGGCTTAGTTACACTGGGTAGATTAGGCTTGGAGGGTCTATTGTTGTTGATGTATCCCAACTATATTTTCTAGTGGATTACTTACCGCTTGGAGGGCGGCGGAGAGGTTTTACGCCGAGGGCTTCGATTTCCTCTTCGATAACACATCGTTGTGTTGTCCTTGTGTTTGCATCTTTCTTCCCTTAATCTTTGCCTTTTATTTTTTGCTGCGAATGTGATTTTAATTGGCTTAGATTGTTTACCAATTCTGTTTATAGCTTGTGTTCATTTTCCGCACACTTATTGTTTGTCATAAAGCTTGAATTGGTAATTTTGCTATTGGGGGTCTAAACGTTCATAGTGTTTTATACACTAATTGAACTTTCAAATCTCAAAGGTATGCTCTTAACATTCTTTTCATCTTTTCCACTTAGATTATGCAGAAATTTTCTTAGGGTTCTAAAATTGGGGATTTTTTCGAAAAAGGGTTGGAGTTCTTGATTTTGTTAAAATTGTTTCAAAATTTTGATTGGGTTGTATCCCATTTGGTTTGTGTGTATCTGTGTTGGACCCTTGTGGCATTTTAATCATGTATTAAGGATTTTTCTATGTGTTCATGCATTGTTCATTCGTGTAGTGCAGTGTTGCATGCCAAGTGCTTGACAAAATGCTCAAGTGGCATTTTGTGTTGTATTGGACTCAAATGAGTTCCAATGTTTGGGTTTACTCTTGATTGAACATGTTTGACATGTTTTGGTCAATAGGTGTGTGTTTTACACACTTTGCCCATTTTGTGCCACAATGCCATGCCATGCACCACCTAGGCACCCACTAGGCATACACCATGCATCACCTCATGGACACACATGCACAGCACATACACAACACTTGCATAGTTCCTATATTCATACATTTGGCTAATGTTTACACTGTTTAGCTCTTTTAGCATGTTGTTTTAACTGTGTTTTAAGTTTGTTATGCTCTGTTTTAAGTATTTATACTTTTGCTTTGGACTAAATTGAATATAATCAAGTTTTGTGTTCTGTTCTTGTGTTTTTGCACCTGTTTCCTTTCTTTATCTTCTGCATACATGTGCAGATGTCTCTAACTAAACATTCAGTGTCCAAGAAATCCTCCAAGCGTGCTTGCACAGATTCTGATAACTTCATATCAACTGATGCAAACATGGCTTACAATGACTGGTACAAACGAGCCACAATAATTATGGGGAAAGTTGTCAAATTGGATACTCTTGAAGACACTTTCATTCTAGATGTGTTCAAGGAAAGGACATGGACGAAGCTGTTAACTCCGAATGGAAATGTGTAGTCGAAAATCATTAAAGAGTTCTTTTCCAATGCTAGTGTGGACAGAGACCATATTAACTGCTGGGTGAGACACAAGGAATTCATGATTACAAGGGAATCAATCCAAGACTTCCTTGAAGTTCGTCCTCCTTCTTAGCCGATTACCGTGCAATATGATGATCGTTTGGAATCTATTGAGGAAATGGTAAGGCTTCTTGGTGGTACACTAAACAAGAAGTCCATAAACACAATTCCATTCAGTCCGGAGATGAGGGCTCTTGCTTATGTGATGATCCACAACTTGTATCCAGTCACCAACCTAACGATATTGTTCGCTCCAAGGACAATCTTCCTGTATGATCTCTTTACTCACAAGGAGATTGATATATGTGTACACATCTTCCACCTCCTGACCAAGAGCATCACTAAAAGGAACTCAAGGACAATCATGTCATTCCCTACTCTTATTATGGGCCTCATTGCAAAGACAAGGCTCAAACTTCTGAGTGGTCTCACTGCGGTACAAAGAGACTATCCTATTGGTGTGCACACAGTGACTCGGAGCACATCTCACATCAAAGGCTCCAAAACAGGTGTGTCTTCAATACCACGGGATCATGCTGAGAAGGAGGGAGGAGATACAGAGGAGGAGATTAAGCGATTCACCACTACTCCAGAGATTTGAGTTCAGCCATCATCTTCAGCACCAGCACGGGGACCCGATAGACTTTATCGTCTTCTTGCTAGAGTAGACTAGATGTACACTATGCTAGACTCCCATGTGCGGCACACCGTGGACCAGATTGCCTATATCCAAGGTCAGATCACTGCCTTATCCTCACAGATTGATGATTTGTTTGTGGAGCAGGGATCAAATTTAGAGTCCAATCAATTCTAGCCTCTTTGGCCATTCCGGTCAAAAAGGGGGAGAAAATTTTGAGGGGGAGCAGAGCATAGACAGAGTTTAAACTTAGATACATTGGTTCATTATAGGTGGTTTAGCATTATTTATATTTGGTTTAAACTGTTTTAGTGTTTATAATTGTTTGGTTTATAGTTTTTTTTTTATTGCTTTTCTTTAAAACTTAAGTACTCTGTTTTTAATTTCAGTTTAATATTCAATACTTGTGTTTATCTCAATGCTTCGTAGCATTTTTTTTTTTTTTTTGTACTTTTAAGATATTGCTAAAATGTCTTAAGTACCTCACACTTGTACCCTTGTAGGACCTTGTATCCTAGATGCAAATACTTTGTGTATTTTGCATTGGTTGTGTGTTGGACATGCAATTGATAATTGTGATTGGTCTTTATTGCATTGCATGTCCAGATGAGCATTTACTTGCTAAATGTTCATTGTAGTCATTCTTTAATGACTGACCTTGTTTGATCAAGATATGTTTAAATGTTATATAGTGTTTACAAACTTGATCGCACTTTACTTGCTCATGTACATACCATGTATTCAACTTGTCATAAGCTTAATGAAAGTTATGTTTGTGTGCGAGTGTTTCAAGTTACAGGTATATATGTGCAAGTGCTTCACAACTTCTAGATTAGGTGTGAGTGAGTTTTGCCACTATTCCCAAACTCACGTTAAAGTCTAGAGTCTGTTTTAGGGGTTTTGTCACGGAATAGACAAAGGGGGAGATTGTAGAGTTGTAATTTACAACTATGTGTTTTGTTGGCTTTTATTCCATGCCAAATTTGATTGTAATTATGTTCAATCTTTTATACCCTGTATTTCATGTGGGATTTATTTGTAAAAGTTGTGTGTGAGAGAGAGAGGTGTGAAGACTCAAGGCATTAAAGACTGAAGTGTTTTCGCGAGTAGCTCACGAGTAAGCATCCCGCGAAGTGATGCATGTCCCCTGCACATGATTGGAATGCGAAGAGTCAGGACAGGATGGAGACAGCTGGTTTTCGCGAGTATCTCGCGGGTAAGGCCTTCCCGCGAGACACCCACGAAACATTCTGTTTTGCCAGACTGTCATTTCTGATACACACTTTCTGTACCTACACTATTTATACCCACATTACCCACAGATGTTGAGGAGTGCTTCTGAGGGAAAACCCTAGCCACAAACCTTGAGAGTTAGAGATTGTTATACCCACAAGTCTCTACACAATTGCTTGTGGATTTTCCTCAACTCCTACCTCTCCATTTCCATACCATTGAGAGGTTGATAGCCTAAACACTTACGACACCCTTTCAGAGTGTTCAGTGAGGTTTTGGTACTGCTGGGAAGTATTGGAAGAAGCCAGGTTTCGGCGGATGCAATCGAGCGTATTGCAGGATCCGGAGATCTACACAAGACACTGTTCCGAGAAGCCTTGTTGGAGTAAGAGCTTGGAGGGCTTAGGTGCATCTGGTAGATTAGGCTTGGAGGGTCTCTTGCTAACCCATGTATCCTAACTGATTGTCTAGTGAATCAATTATCGCTTGGAGGGTAGCGGAGAGGTTTTACGCCGAGTACTTCAGTTTCCTCTTTAATAACACACCGACGTGTTATCTTGTGTTTGCATTCTTCTTCCCTACTCTTTTAGCTTTCATATTACTGTTGTGTTATATTAAATATGGCTTAGAGTAGTTTGTTTGTTTATCCGCTCGCATTTACTCTATTCCGCACTTAGTATAAGTTAGAGTAAAATCTATCGAGCTGTAATTTTTAATTTGGGGTTCTAAACAGCTCTTATGTTTTAACACATTTTCGAGCATTCAACATCATTACTAGCAATAGCCTAAAATGAATTAATCAAATAAAAACAACTCAACAAGAATCATCCAATATTACACAAAACAGTCAACACTCCCAATATCAGCTAAAACCACCTTATTGCAAGCCACCTACTTGCCCCAATTCAACAATCCACCACAACCAGAGAGAGAGAGAGAGAGAGAGAGAGAGAGAGAGAGAGAGTACCTTAATTCTTTCACCAACTTCACTTACTTTGCTAGCAATTAGTTGTATCTATATTGCTACTCTGCACATATATAGTCATTATGAACAGAACTTTATCACGAACTCCACACTGATTAATAAGTAGTTTTGATGATCCTATTGAAGAAGGAACAAAACTTTTTAAATAGAATACTAGATTATGTTCCTACTTTAACTCTCCTCAATATATATATTTCAATACACATTCCACATTCCAACTTTCAAAAATTCAACACAAGTTGTAAAAGCCTAACTCAAGTCCATGATATTCCTATACAAAGTGAACTGCCTATCAATTACGGATTTTCCTTTGCACTGTTGGATCCCAGCTTCACCATTTGGTTCCCTTGAAGTTACTTTTTTTTGTTCCAAATACGAACTCTAAACAGAGGTCCCAAAAGCTAATTTACAAACCTTTTAGCTTCTTCTCATCCCAGCCAACAATGTCATCCCAATATACCTTCGGATTTTTTAAAAGGCAGCAGCGCTCCTTCCAAAAAACAAGTGGTTCTCACTTTCCCCACCACTTCTGTATATAAGACACAAGCTATATCCCCCTTTTATGACCCATGGCAGTATCCTATCTCGAATTGCCAACCTATTCTAATGGTTAGCCATGCAAGACGAAAGCACATCTAGGAATAAATAGCACTCAAAAACCACACTAACTTCCACCAACTGACTTCACAAACCTTAAATCCAATAGCATCCCAGGAAGCCAAAATTCTTAATTTTGCATTGTTCATGATTTATTATTTAAAAATCAGATACTATAAACAAAAAAACATGTAACATAAGACCCATATCTTAAAGTCTAAACACAAAATAATAATAATAATAAATAAAACACACACACATTATAAGAAAATCGGGCAGTGCGTCTCTTTGTGTGTACATAAACGCATTATATATATTACTAAGTCAACGTTTGCCTACCATTCTCTAGCTAAATTTTCTTTTAGCTTCAAAATAGCCAAATGAAAATTTACCATCTCTATTTTTCCGCCACATCCAAACCCAGAAATCAATTTTTTTTTTTTAAATTCCCAAGAAGTTTCGAAAGCAGAAACAACTGAATAAGAATTGCAAGTTACTATTACTATTTGACTTACCTGAGGGAGGTCTCGTGAATGACACATGAGGCCTGAGAAGAGAAGAGTAGAGTTGTGTGCTTCAAAGAAGAAGAAGAGAGAAGAGGGTTTTGTTTGGCAGAGTGGGTTAGTCTCTGGCAAGTGGGTTAGCTCGGATTAAAACCTTGCACAATGACTGGGTTAGTCTCCGACAATCAATCAACAAAAATAAAATATAAAAAACTTACAGATCGGAATGAAACTTACCGCGTGCAAGTGGGTTAGTCTCCGACGAATGGGTTAGCTCGGATTAAAACCTTCGGTGGGAGAGAGAATGAGATGGCGAGGACACGAGGTGACGGCGGCAGAGACGAAGTTGATCGCGGAAGCTTGGCTGAAGTGAGAGTTTGGAGAGAATGAGAGTTTGGAGAGGAAAAATGATAAGTGGGAAAAGTGAAAACCTAATAAGTGGGAAGTCGAAAAAAACAGAGGGAAATTTAAAGGTCTATTGCAGCGGTCCAACCCACCACTATAACTAAGAAAAAGTGCCGCAAAAAGGAGTACCTATTGCGACGGTCATCCCAACGCCGCTATAACTTACATAGTGCGGCAGTTTTCTATACCGCCGCTATAGTATCTGCACAAAAGGATATATTTATTGCGGTGGGATTTTGGAGTGCTGCTATATCTAAGTTAACACCGCTAAAACATATATATACTAGCGGTTTTATGTCCTACCGCTGTAGGATGCCGCAAAAGACTAGAGCTACTGTGGCGGTCCCAAAAAACGCCACAATAGACCCTATGTACAGCAACGGTCCCAAAAAACACCACAATATGCGACATATAGCTACGGTTTTTGCACCCGCCGTAATAATACAAATTTCTTTTAGTGTTAGATTAGGACAATACCTAATTTGAAGGAACTCTAGGAATGGAAGGTTAATACTCTCAGATATTAGTGATACATACTCAAGAGAAGGAAAGTCGATCAATTCAAGAGTTTTAAGAGAAGGAAATCAATGCAATGGCGGAACAATTTGGCATTTCTTAATTGAAATTGACATTAGGTGTATGAGGTATTTTAGTGACGAAAGCCAACTTGGATATCTCACTCCCATGTAGCCTTTTAATTCCAAATGTTTAAGATTAGGGGTGGTTCCAAAGCTTCGATTGACTTCTCATCGTACCTAACATCCACTTCATTGACATCTCCTTTTATCCACTCTAACACTAAGCCTTCAAGGTGTTGCTTCTCTTCAAACTTGCACCCTTACATTCTAATTCAGTATCTTTATCATGTCTCAGAATTTTAATCCTAAGATTTTCTCTCTGATGGTTTAATCCATGAAGTTCCTTCAATTCACCACCACACCTAAAGTCTCTACTCAACACATACTCAACTAGTGACTGGAGATTAGTCAATTGCCCCAGTCCTCGTGGCATATGAGTCAAACTCCAACGCCCATCAATGTTAAGATGCCTAAGATTGACTAATTTAGTAAAATTTCTTGGCAATTCTATTAGTCCTCTACAACAAGAGAGATTTAATGTCTCCAAATTTTGCAACCTTGTAATGGAATTAGGAAGCATTTTTATGTAATTTTTCCCTAAAAGATTGAGATATCTTAAAAGCTTCAACTTTCCAATAGAATGTGGCACACTATTAAAGCCAATGCCATTCAAATCTAACAAGCGCAAGAACTTAAAACTTGAAACAAATGTATCACAAGTTGATTGGTTCCATACCACTTGACGTGGATGCCAAGCTTGACTTGGCAAAAGAAATGTTCTCATCCTATTTGCTTTAAACAACAGGGTTGGAATTCTTTATACAACAAGATTGGAATTCTCAATGATGACCCTAAATTAAAACCAAATGAGATGTGATGGTTTTTTTCACCAATGTTTTCCCCATTTATACCGAAAGTGATGTTCTCTAGTCCAACTACTAATATTGCCAAATCATGCATGAGATCATGTATTTTGAATTTAGGTACATCATCCCACCAATTTTCTTCAATTTCTTGAAAGAATGATCTCCAAAGTAATTCCATAAAATACTCATGACCAACATCTTCTAAACATTGATTTTGACCTGACAACTTAATGAACCCTTGTGCCATCCATAGCTTAATCAACATCTCCTTTTCAATCTGGTAATCCTTTGGAAATAAACTACAATAAGAAAAGCATTGTTTCAAATGTGATGGGAGATGATCCTAACTCAACTTAAGTGTTGGTAGGATATCTATTTCTTTTTTATTTACATTTGAAAAATCCTTATTCTTGAAGGACAACCATTCTTGTTCTGAGTCTTTAAAGTACAATAGGCTTACTACAATCTTTATGGCGAGTGGAATTCCTTTGCACTTTCTAACAATTTCCATTCCAATTTCCTTAATTCGTAAATTTTCTGGTTCTTGTCCTTTTTGAAATGCCTTTTTCTTAAATAAAGACCACGACTTCTCTTCATTTAAACCCCTTAAAAAGCATGGTTCAATAGTTTTTGAAATCATTGCAATCTTCTCCTCACATGTAGTCACCAATATTCTACTACCTCTTTCACCGCTTATTAGAAGTCTTTTTAAACTATCCCATTTTTGTGAATCATCATTCCACACATCATTGCAATTTGCAAACAATATTGATCTGTCATAAATCTTCCTCCCCCTACTCCCATTTTTTTTTCTTTTTGGAAGCAATAATTATCTGTCCTTTTTCACTTGTAAATTGCTTTAGATTTGGCTACAAATCCGACGTTTTATTTGGGTATGTGTAAATGCACTTTCATTACAAAATGAAACGTGTTTTGAATCTAGCCATTTTTGACAATTTTGGCTGCACAAGGCCGACCTTACCTTCAAACATTCTCATTTCTCTTTCCCTTGATGCGTGACAGAAGACAAATGCATGTCACCAACAGATGCTTCTGCAAAGAATAGGCCACTTGGCCAATGAAAGAATCAATCCCTTCTTGTTTTGCTTTAATATTTCCGATGGTAATGAAACAAGCTGAGACTATTTGTACGTTTCACTTGGAAATTATGTGTACAACATCTTTGCAAACAATATTTGTGTGTTGCATCTCCAATTTTGTATTTTTTTCCTTTTGGAAGCAATATATATATATATATATATATGTCCATTTTTCAAGAGAAAATTAAGAACAAATTTATCATCTCACCAAAATAATTTGTTTTGTAAATCAGAGTTCAAAATTCTCTACTCAGAGATAGTATTTACTCAAAAAAAAGGGGGGGGGGGGAATCTAGGTTTAAAAAATAAGGACATAGTTAAAGTAAACCAAAAAAAAAAAAAAAAAAGATCCTTTCCTTTTCTCCTTCTCAAATATTAATTTACAAACAAAAAAATAAAAGCTTCAACTGCTATGAATGAGTCTCAAAGATATTGAATTACAAGTGTCCAAGCAACTTTGGAAGTTATTAGAGCAATCCTATTGAAATGAACTTGAGGCTTATGCTTGCGAGCGTCATTCATTCCCTCTTTTCCTTTCAAATTATCCTCTTAGCAAATGAAAAACCTTAAGGTGCATTTGGTTTGGTGGAATCGATATTATTCTTAGTCTCTAGATTTCTCGAAATGTGATATATACCACAATTGGGATGCTTAGAAATGTAACTTTTTCTATATATGTTTGGTTTTATTAGAAATCTAAGATTTTATATTTGATTTATTCCTAAGAATCTTAACATTATTTATTTTTCACAAAATATCTATGGTTTGTAAACACAATATCAAATTTTTTTTTTTCCCTCCAAATAAATAATGAGAAGTAAAATATACACTATAAATAATGGCAAATTCAATGAAACTATAGTATAACATTGTTTGAATAGCATGTACAATACAAAAATAATTATTTAAATTGTCAATTTTATAATTATTATTCTTTACTTTTATTTCTATTGGTTAAAGGGTAAGGGAAAATGAGTAAAATTGTCAGTTTAGAAAAAATTAATGTAACTTTTTTTTTTCCTTACATGGGAATGCAAATATCTATATGTTTTGAAGGCAATCCACATTTCTATAAAAATGGGGTTAAGTGAGAATCTAGATTCCCCCAAACATTGATTTCCTTGTGTAATTTGCAACCAAATATAAGAATGATATAGTCTTCCGACATTCTTGAGAATCTTAAAATATTACCCTATACCCTACTCCTCCTTAGAGTATTGTGGGTAAAGAGAAAGGACGCTTATAAAGATGTCATTTTTTTTATAATAAAAAAAAAATATGTAAATTATTTTCGTTAAGTACTCCTTTTAGCATGTGTTGGAAAGAGCGTGCTCTAGATTAAAAAAAAAAAAAAAAAAAGGTCATGGTGGTTATTCTCTTGTACTCATTTTACACCATTTTTTACATAATATCTATAATTGTACACATTAATTTACACATTTTAAAGAGCAAAAATACGATATCCACATTTAAATATAAAAATTGGATATAAAAGACAGATGCCATAATTGTTCACATTTGAAAGGTTCAAATAAGTTGTGTGAGACCATAATTACTCTCTACCATCAATGTACACTCCACTCTCAAAGTAGCTGGTAGAACATGATGTTAAAATTGTATACCCACATTTTCTCTACTCTTTACCACTTATGGTGTAGGCAAATCTATCTACGCAACTCCTTTCCTCTCTTTATATGCCCACCTACTCGTCTCTACTCTACTGTTGATAGTATCACTGTTAGGATTAGTGCCCTTATATCCTATTATATGATGCTATATATGACATTATGAATGAAATTATGTATCACTTAATGTTGTGATTAATAGAGTTGTTTTATTATTATCTAAAATAATGGTAACATGAATATTTGGACATTATTATATAGCCTATGAGATGCATAGTCTGTGATTTATGTAATTTAGTCACAGAAAATATAAATCACAAGTTCTTTATAAACTTAGAATTTTAGTTCGTAGTTGGTGATGAAATTGGGCATTTCATCTACGATGACTATAACATATCAACTAAGATGATTTGTCTTGATCATGGAAATGGAGACTTCTAGTTGATATGTTGATATGTTTTAAGAGTTAAGACATATTGAACTAGACCGCTGTGAGATTTATTATTCTCCTAATGACTGTCAAATGAATAATAAATCTCACGACTTCTATTTACATGAACTCTCGACCCTTTTCTATTACTTTCTTCTTTACCTAGCACGTGCCACTTGTAAGGTTGAATTTATTCAATCATTTTGTTGGCTTTATTCCGTGCCAAATTTGCTTGTAATTCAGCATTTAGAAACTCTGTATTAAGGTGGGAATTATGTAAGGGTAATATGTGAGAGAGTGTGAAGAAAAGCTTAAGAGTGTGCAATCAAGAAAAGCCTCACGACTGGATCTCGTGACTAGCAAGTCACCAGAATGGCACACGTGTGAAGCTTACAGGGGGATCTGAAGGGTCACGCCTGCTGTTTCACTATATGACAAAACTTCCAGTCTGGCAAGGCAGTTAGCTCGCGACTCGTTCAAGTCGCAAGCTTGAGTCGCCAGAACACCCTGTTTGGTTGTAACTGACTCTTCGCATTCCATACACACCCTACTATAAATACCCTTATACTCATGAAATATAGAGAGCTTCTAGAGAGAATTTTGAAAGAGAAACCCTAAAAAAAAACAAGATTGACTCATCCACAATCTTCAGCCTTTGATTTTCCAAATTCCTCTACTCTCACCCTCTCCATTGATATATCCTTGAGAGATACATTTAGTCAAATCCTTATCTCACCATACCCATATTTGTGAGAAAGTATTTTGGTGCTTGGGAAGCAGTTCAGAAGGGACCAATTCATTTTGGTTGATGCAATGGGCTATCGCGAGATCCGGTAAGCTAGAGAAGACAAGGTTCAGCATAACCCTGTTGGAGCAAGAAGCTTGGAGGGCTTAGGTGCACTGGATAGATTAGACTTGGAGGGTCTTCTGCTATTCATGTATCCCAACTTTATTCTCTAGTGGATTATTAACCGCTTGGAGGGCGGCAGAGAGGTTTTACGCCGAGGATTTCAGTTTCCTCTTCGATAACACATCGCTGTGTTGTCTTTGTGTTTGCATATCTCTTCCCTTAATCTTTGCCTTTTAATTACTGCTGTAGTTGTGATTAATTTCAATTTAGATTGTTTTACCAATTCTGTTCTAGCTTATTATCATATTTCGTACATACATTGTTTGATTATAAGCTTGTGTTGGTAATTTGTAAATTGGGGGTCTAAACGTTCATAGGTGTTTTATACACTATTTGAACAATCACCACTATTCTTTCCTTCTTCAATTTGAACACAAAGGTTATGCGAAAACCTTTATGGTGGAGAAGTTTTGAAAACTTTAGCATTGCCTTTACGTGGCTTTGAATTGGATATGGAATACAAACGGCATGAGGCTTATCAACTACAAACTTCTCAGAATCCATTTCTTCCTTTCTGCTACTTCTGTGTGTATGCAGTGGCAGAGCCACATGTATCCTTGCGAGGGCCTTGACCCCTCCAAAATTTTTAATTTTTTTATACAATTTATGTATATTTTATAAATATTTAAAGGTTATATGAAAGAACATAGGAGTTGGCCCCCCCAAAAGAAAGCATTGATCAAATAATTTAGTAATTTTTCCTAAAAAAGAGAGAGTTTAGAGTTGATATACAATTGCAATAAAATGAAATAGTTAGGTAGTAAGTTTTGTGAGTAAATAGTGGAAGCATGGAACCCCTAATTTTTAGCTCAATTTCAATTCCAATTAATACGTTCAAATCATTCAACATTGATAATATATGCAATTTGGTTGAAATTTCCTATTCTCAAGATTTTATCAAGAAATAAAAAAGCTCATTTGATACTTCAATTATGATATTGATTTGTCAAACATGGATGAAGTTTTGCAAACAATTTATATATTTTATATTTACACACACACATACACATATATTATGTGGATTTTCTAGGGGAGTGTCTATTTTTTATTTGAGCTTATCTTGACAAAATATATAGTTCGGCTCCCCCAACTCAAGATTCCTAGCTCCGCCACGCCACTGTGTGTATGTGCGTTTGCACTTTGATTATTTCTTATAATGTGACCCAGTTTTTCAATCTTGCTATGTCGTGACAATTTTGGCTAAAAAGTCAATGTTTAAATGGTAAATGAGACGAGTAAGAAACAAAGATTGAGGGCCAGCCCATTTAGCATTTGGCATAGTTTTTGGATCACAAAATTAGATTCCAATAATTGGATTCAGTCTTCCAGTGAGGGCGGCAAACAAATGGAACTTTGTAGTGGTAATATCACATTTAAGGCAACATAAAATTCTCTTCCCCTGACATTGTGTATGTGTGCATATGCATTTTCATTGAGCAATGCTAGAAACAAAAAAAAAATCATAAAATTTTCGTAACATTCTTAAATTAATATGCCACATCATTACTCATTTTCTTTACATCTTATAAATATATTTTTTTAATCCAATTATTTTCTTTTTTTTTGGAGGTAAAGTGACAGAATCCAATCATTTTCATTAGAAGGGAGATTTTTTTAAGAATGGAGTATTGAAACCTAAACATCGCGATTTGAAATATTAAAAAGCGTTTAAAATATTGAGAAGAGTTGACTAAAACTGTCATTTCCAAAATCCAACTCTTTTGTGACACTTTTGGCTATGAAGCCGGCCTTTTGACATTTTCAATTTGGAAATTTTTTTTTTTTTTTTGAGAAACCGGTCAAAAAGTAGGACCGTTATTTTATTGCTAGGAAATCCGAAACATACACCTTGTAAATGTCAGGAGGAACAGACTCCTTCCAAACTGAAATAGGAGAAGAAAGTCTCGCTCTCTGGGCTAGAGCATTGCCTTGCCGTCGTGTATGAGAGAAAGAGAAATATTGAAAGGAACCAATTAAAGACATAATGTCCTTGATCAAGTGACCCACGTTTGGGTGAAGGAAACATTGGTTTTTGATTGCCGAGATCAAGATTTCTGAATCACCTTCCAAAATTGAACCACGTAGATTGAGTTCTAGGAGGAAGTGGATTGCCCTTCGAGCTGCAACACTTTCCAGTGCCAATACTGATGATGGACAAGGAATTATCTCAGATAAGGCTGCCATGACTATACTAGAGGAATTTCGGACCACCAACGCCAATGCCCACTGCTCCCAAATCTTCAAAAACAACACCATCAAAATTTGTTTTCAGTGTACCAGGATCAGGTGGTTTCCAAATGATTTTTTTTCGGAAACTTCTTGCTGGTAGGTTTGCTTCGAGTTTGCTGGAATTCCAAGAGGTATTGTTGAGCTTGATCTGCAATCTTCTCCAAAGGCATTACTGCTTCTTTAACTCGTATCTTGTTTCACCGATTCCAAAGAAACCAACAGTAGGTGATAAAGAGTTCAGCTCCTTTTTGGTTCTGCAGCGCCAACCTGAAAAGATCAATTTGGAAATTTTATGTCCAACATCATTGCACACAACACTCTTTGTTTCATTGGGAAGAAGTAAAACTTCAATTTGATTCATTAAATAAGCCATAATAAATCTTAGCTTATTAAGACTCAATGTAATTATGTAATGCAATATTTGCATATTCATTTTATTGTAATTGTTAGATTAAATGAATAAATTCATCATTTCTTAACAATTTAAGTTTTTAAGAGAATCAATAATTTAACATTGTATCAAAGTAATCCATGTTACCACCTCACTTCTCATTTAAATTTTCACTTATTGGGCTCTCACTTAATGGCACTTCAAGTGGCCCACACTACAAAACACACAGGTCTTAGTCCGTATTTTTTTAAGCCGTGTTTGCAAAAACGCGGCTTAAAGTAGGCAAAAGAAGCCACATTTTAAACATGCGGCCATATAATATGTCTACAGCCACGTTTTTAGTGTTTATAGCCGCATTTTTAGGGGTGGAGCTATTGTTGCATTTAAAACACGCGGCTATAGGACCTTCCTATTTCATTTTTTTTTTAATCTTAGCTATGGCCGAGTTTAAAAAAAGTGGCTCTAGCTTGCCTAAAGCCGCGTTTTATAGACGTAGCTTTAAATTTAGTCTATAGCTACGTGTTTAAAATGCGGCTTTAGTTTAGGAAGTGGCCGCGTTTATTAAACGCGGCTTCAAATTTGCCTATAGCCGCAGGTTAAAAACGTGGCTTTAGGCTTTGTATAAAAGTATACTAAAAACATTTTCAACCCTAGCCTCTCCCATTGCACATCAACCTCTATCTCTCAAGCCCGATCTCAACCCTCACCCTCCAAGCCTGCATCTCTCAAGCCCTCACCCTCCATCTCTGATCTTGTTAGGACATATGTGTTTCATATGTTAGGAACATATGTCACTATTTTATGTAATTGGCTAATTCTTTGACAAAATGCACTTTACTTGTATTTAGGTAGATCTAGGATGTGTTTAATCCTTCAAAAAATAAGGTTTCAAGTTCAAGTGTTAAAGCCATGCAAGTCTATCCAAGAATCAAGTGTGAAAGTGCTGCTCATTAAAGCTCGACAGCTAGCATCTATCGAGGCTTAGAGAGCTATCTGAATCCTGTGGTTTGACAGCTTCTCGACAAATAGGTATCTGTCAAGGTTTATGAAGTTCAGTTTTTCAAGACTGTTTTTCATCCAATCTGTGAATGTATATTTGGGTTTTCTTTTCTCACAACCCTAAACCTATATAAGAATTATTTTAAGAGCCGTAAAAGGTGACAAAAGTTGCACAAGAGCACAATTCCATAATGTGAAGAAGAGTGTGACTAGAAACCTAGTTTGCCCTAGTTCTTGAAGAAGCTGCTGTGTTTGTACACCATAGGGTTTTGTGCCCAAGCAACTTCATGATCTTCATCATCTAGATGAACTGAAGAACTTTGCAGCCAACATCCTTCTCTAGTTGGTGATTGAAGTCGCGTACTGGGATCTGCGCAATTGGTTAGTCACGTACTGGGAGCCGTGCATTGAAAGGAGAGATTGTCACTACAGAACAAGTCCAATTGGGTATTGGGGTAAGGGTTCAACTATAGGTTGGTATAAGGTACTGGGATTCCTTTACTTGTAACCGCTTGTTTTGATAATAGTGGATTCTCGAGAGTGGTAACCTTAAAATCATCTGGTGGGGTTTTTGCCATGTAGGTTTTCCCCATTCGTAAACAAATTACCGTGTCAATTTATTTTCCACTACATACTTTAGTTAATTGGTGATTTCTTTGTGCTGCCACGTACAATTGCATGTTAATTTGATTAATTAATAAACTTGGTTAATTAATCAATTAATTCATCACAAGGGGTCAATTCGTTTTTGACCTATCAGATCTCAACCCTCACCCTCCATCTCTCCGATCTCAAGCCCTTACCCATTGCAGATCATTCATCTGTCACTCTCACTCCCCACTGGTAAATTTAAACCCAATTTTTGCTAAACTTGCTAAATTTCTCCTGTTTTTTGTTTCTCATAGGCTTTCTCTTCTTCAACGCTGAGAACACTCCGCCCTCCAATCCCAACGTCCCTTTCCTCCAAATCCACCAGTGAAGGTACATGATTTTTGAGCTTAGCTTTAAATTTTCTGAGTTAGGGTTTGTGTTTGTAAATAAATTTTCTGATTTTTATTTTTATTTTTAAAATTTATATTTATTTCTATTTTTGGATAGGTTGTGGTGAGAATTGCTCTCCTTTGATCGGACCACTCATGGCGGAGGTACTCTCTCTCTCTCTCTTTCTCTTTTTCTCCTCTGTTCTGTTTGGTTCCCGAGAAACCTCAAGAAAATAGCTTAAAGTTATTTGTTTTGTTTTTTTTAGGGGTCATTTCAAAGTCTGAAACTTTGTTGGTTCATAGTGATTGCTGATTGGAACTTTCATTTCACTTCCATAATTTTATGAATCTACGCTTGTTTAGTTGTTCTTTTCTTTCTGGGTTTTATTTAATACTTTCTAGTGTTTGTTAAAAAAAATAATTAATATTGAATCATTGGATGCGTGAGTTTTTTTTCCCCTTCGAAGTTTAAGATTTCTGAGATTATTGATTCAAAAACAAAGGAATAGAATTCTGAGATTAGAGTGAATTTGGTTGAAACTGTAGTAATATGGGTTTGATTTGATTTAAGTTGTTGGGGCTTGTAGTGGTTGTTTTTTGCCATAGATTTCATAGAAAATAACTAAGATTGAAATGTGTGTGCTTTTCAATCTGCTAGAGTTTTTATGTTCAATTGCAAGGTGGTCTGTAAATGATTTACTAACTTTTTCTGAATGCTGTGAAGTCAAGATTTCTATGAATTGACTCTAACAACTGTATGCATCTCCATGGCCTTTTAGAGATGTTACAATTGTTTTTGAAATATATAGTGTTGGGTTAGCAATTAAAAGTATTGTTATATGGTGCTGGCCGATGCATTTATTCATGTTTCTAAAAATGCATATCTAAATAGAAGACAAAGTGATACCCACTAGAATGTCATATGGATTAGAAGTGCTTAAGTTTAGATATGTTTTCAGTACTCATGTGGTCAGGGACGAACCCAGGATTTTAAGTTGGGGGGGGGGGGGGGGGGCGGAGATAAGTGAAAAAAAAAAATTCAAATGCGCATCCATATAGTATTAATAAACTATCAACCAAGACAAATACCCAAAAATCATTGTTTCTTAATATATTAAGATACAATCATCTACTAACAAAAACAAAAGACATGAAACACTATTGTTTCTTTATACAATCATCTATGAAAAGGGAACTCGACACTCTTTCAAATCTTCAAAATCATCTACAATTGAATCCAAACTAAATGTCGAAGCTATATCCTTTTCAATGTATAACATCAAAGAGTCCGTCAAAAATTCATTTTCCATTTTGTTTCGAAGGTTAGTTTTGACAACTTTCATAGCTGAAAATGCTCGCTCTGTAGTAGCAGTAGAAACTGGAAGAGTAAGCACAAGTCTCACCATTCTATAAACAAGTTTGTAGTGTTCTGAATTTCTAGTTCTCACTAACCATTGAGACAACTCAGATAAACTTTTCAATTCTTTGAACTCTGGATCCTGGACTACATTATGCTCAAAATGATAAAGCTCCTTCTTTAACACTTGTTTGTCATAATCTGTGAAATCTTGTGGATAGAAATTCTCTACCAACAAACAAAGATCACTACTTTTGAAAGATTTTAATGCCTCTCGAGGTTCTAAAGCTGAGCTAAGCCTAAGTAACTCCATTGCATCTTCATTAAACCGATAGTTTAGTTCCTGTAGTTGAGAATCAATTGTAGCATAAAAAATATTTACTCGATAATGATGCTCAATTGTAACGTTATCTTGCTAATTACGAGCTCGACCTCACCTCGGAACATAACGAGCATTCATATCCAGGACATCAATGCAATGCTTCTCACAAAATGATATCACAGTGGTCAGTAAATCTTCCCATCCATCATCTCTAAATTTTTGGATAAGTGTTTTAGTAGATGAAACTAAATGCATGGCATTTAAAATGTCTTGAGATTGGCTTTGCAAAGCTTGACAAAGTTTATCAGTGATCTCCATAGTTTCCTTCTCAAGATGCAAGATGAAGACAAATTCAAATGAAGTTAAACCCTCATAAGCTGACTCTGCTTCTGCCCGATGTTCTCCATCAACTGCATCATCAATTATATTTTGTAAAACTTCAACAGTTGAACTAAACATCCTTAATAAGCTAGAAACTGATCTAAAATGTGAACTCCAACGTGTTTCTACAAGTCGTTGTAAAGTGCCAATTTGATTAAGTCCACTTCCAGTCTCAAGCTCTTCAAGATCAACCAAACGTGCTATTTCTTTAGCATTGGCAACTTTCAATTGATCATTGCGCTTGCATGAAGCATTAACAGTTTTGATCAGAAAAAGCAATGCAAGAAAAAAATGACTAATGGCATTAACTTGTTTTGATGCTTTTACTAATGCCAATTGTAAGCGATGTGCAAAACAATGGATATAGTAAGCATAAGGGCAATCATTCAAAATCAAAGCTTGTAATACATTCCACATACCTCGCATGTTGCTTGCTCCATCATATCCTTGCCCTCGAATATTTTGTATATCTAAGCAATGTTGAGATAACAAAGAATATATCCCTTTCTTTAGAGTCAAAGCTACAGTGTCAGCAACATGAATAAGCCCAAAAAACCGTTCTTTGACAAAATCTTCTACATCAACATATCTAAAAACCACAGCCATTTGCTCTTTCATGGACTCATCACGAGCTTCATCAACCATTATGCAAAACTTTGCATCACCAATTTCTTCCCAAATGGCCTTCTTCACTTTGGTTGAGAAAACATGTAGAATTTCCTTTTGAATCCTTGGTGATGTGTAGGTTGCATTTTTAGGAGCTTTTTCTATTATTTCAGCAAACTTCTCATTCCAAAGTCACAATACCCAATGATTCAAAAAAATTTCCACGATTTAATGAACTACAACTTTCATCTCGACCTCTAAAAGTTATAGCTTGAAAGGCAAGATATCGAACAATAAAAACTATGGTCTTCAATTGCAACCGATTATTTGCAATTTGTTCAGTAGTGAAATGATTAACTACCCTTTGTAAATGCTGCCATTGGTTCATCAAATCCTTACACTTTTGCTCAGCAACTCTATGAGTTGAGTTAGGATCTTTTCCTATATGACTTTGAAAACAACAATCTTTGCCCCCAACCTTTTTCCAATTTCTAAATCCACCAACAGTGAATGTATTTTGTCCCACAACCCCAGGATTATTAAAGACAAAGCAGGGTAGACAATAAGCTGCATCTGTCGTAGGAGAATATTCAAGCCATGTTGAATGATATCCATACCAAGAAGCTTGAAAGCTACGATTGTGCTTTCCACTTTTTTTGTATGTCTTTAGAGGAAGCTGGTGCGGACCTTTTTTAATATAAGCCCGTCGAATTTCATCACGTTGATTAACATGATATTCCCATATTTGTTTGCGTGTTCCAGGATCATAATCCAAAGAATCAAGATCGACTCTTTGAAATTGTGTTTAAGAAATTGGAACATCAACATTTTCCGGAATTGGGAAATGCACATTTTCTAGAATTGGAGCATCCACATTTTCTAGATTTGGAGCATCCTCCACATTTTCTAGAATTGGAGCATCCACATTTTCTAGAATTGGAATAGCAACATTAGTTGTTGGCAATCCCACGTTGACTTCGGAAGAATTTGAACATTTTCTTTTGAAAAAATCAAGCATTGTAGTTGATTTTTTCATGATCTACAAATAAAATAAGAATCACTGTTATTTTCTTAAATTTGTGTGACAATTTTCTATAATATATGATTTTTTTTTTCTTTTTGTGTTTGATCTGCCTTTATTTATGTCTTTGTGTTTGGTTTGCCTTTATTTATGTCTTTGGATTGTCTCATCTTTTTGACACTGACCCACTAACCTAATAAATCCCACTACCGACACTATAAATTTATTCCCTGCACTGCTAACAAAAACTTTTCTTTTAACTTTACCCTTTGTTTTTTCTGTCACTTGCCCGTTGCCCAACTCCTCTTGTCCCCATTATGCCCAACTACCAGTCAACAAAAAAAAAATTAATCTTTACAAACTCTACTCTCTGTCTCTCTCTATCTCTCTTATCTATATAAACAAACACAGAGTGACAGAGTCACAAAGCCAAAAAGCCAAAAAAAAAAAAAAAAAAAACACCCCAGGCAGCAGCAGTAGCACAGAGTCAAATTCTCAGTCAATTCACAAGGCACAACACAAGTCCGCTGTCCACAACCACAAGACACAACACAAGCAATTCACAAGACACAACACAAGCATAGTTTCTACTTTCTATGATTCTCAGATCACAAAGTCACAAACATTTTATTAGGTTTTGAAGGAAAATATCAGAGTAAATACCGGCGGTGGCGGCAAATCGAGCAATGAAGCTGGGCTGGGCAGATCGAGCAATCGGCGGCGACGGCGACAGCAAGTGGGTCTCGTGTGGGCGGCGGCAAGTGGGTCTTGCACTCTCGCCGGCGTGGGTACTAGGTAGCAACTAGCAAGATCAGGATCACAAGCTGGGCTCGCAAGCGTCACAGCGTCACGGACTCACGGCGACACGGTGTGGGCGTGGGCGGCAGCGTCGTCATCGTCACGGTCTCTCACTCTCTATCTCGCCTCTCTATCCTCTGTCTCACCTCTCACTCTTACTTTCCTTTCTTTTCTTTTTTTTCTTTTTTTTTCCTTGGTTTTTTTGGCTTTCTCCGTTCGGTGTTGGACTACTGAGTCTGAGAGCTGAGTTTTTTTTTTTTTTTTTTTTTTAATAGATTTACCTGGGTCATTGGCTGCTGGACTGGCCGGATGATGGGTTGGGGGTTCATGATTTTGGGAGGGGGCCCAAGCCCTTTTTTTTTAGAGCTGAGTTTTGTTATTTTTTATTTTTTTAATAGATTTACCAGGGAGCTGCTGGACTGGCCGGATGATGGGCTGGGGGGGTTCATGATTTTTGGGAGGGGGGCCCAAGCCCTTTTTTTTTGTTTTCTGAAAATTTTACTTGCTTAAAAAAATTTATTTTGGGCCCAGGGGGGGCCCGGGCCCCCTTTGGGCTCAACGTGGGTCTGTCCCTGCATGTGGTTAAGAAGGTCTCACCGGGCACATTGTCGGTCATGGATCGGAAATTTGGGTTTGATTTCGTGAAAAGGTGGGCTTTTGGGATTTGCAAATTTACATATTTTGGCCTTAGTTTGACGCAGTGTGAGTTGTCCAACTCCAATATACAATCAAATCAACTATAGAAAAATTTAAGTCTTTTTCTAAGTTATCGTAAAAATTTTGTTTTGTTTGTTCAAAAGTCAGAGAAAGCCACTACAAGAAAGTTTGCTATTTTCAACGGTTGAAACCGTCAAAAAAAGTATTAGAAACCGTCGAAAAAAGCATTTTCAACGGTTTAAGTGACCGTTGAGAACCGCCACTAAAAAATATGTCGAAACTTTTTTTTCTACATCCTATGTGACCGTCGAAAAATGTGATTCACCTTTATCAACAATTATTAAATGTCGAAATATTATTGAAAACTGTTGAAATATATGTTGTTTTGAGATAAATTTCAACAGTTTGTAACCGTCGAAATAAGTATTTAAAAAAATATATATTAAAAAAAAAAACCTAATTTGGATGTAGTCCTTCACTTGATTCAAATTTAATAACCTATTCAAAATATAAACATAAACATTGTGCAATTCCAAATTAAACTCCATTCAAATAGTTCCAAGTTTTCAAAATGGCTAATTAAAAGGAAAAAAAAAATTAAAAACCACTGTGCTCCATCAATTATCCTCAAGTAACAGATTTATGGAGAAGTGCCACTTCCCAACAAGAAGGCCAAGCCCATGACAAAAATATCATTCACCAAAATAATAATGCCATTCAATTAATTTTCCAAAATTAATGAACGCCACCAACAATCAATTGAAGAGAGAGGAAAATTATCCCCAATATCATATATCTATGTTATGCACAAAGCAATTTCCTGTTTTAACCTATCATCTAAAAATCTTATATTTCCTTCCTAGAAGCCATAGGAAGAGGCATCAAGTGGAAGGATGAGGTAGGTGAGCACCAGTGCCAGAAGCATCAGCACGTATGCAATCCCTTGGTCAATTGAAGTACCTGAATACAACAATGTCCACATGAATCACATTTTTCCATTTATAATAATATAGCGCTTATTTGCTTGAATCACACTCACATGCACAAAGAAATTCAATTTTGGGTTCTTAGATAGTAATGTAGGAAACAAAATTTTCTAATTTGTAAGATTTCGTCAATAGAATTACATTAAAAATGAAATTTGAACAAACAATGTAAACAAGATACAACACCCAACTCACTTAATCCCTGCCACTAATCATAAACTCTAATGTGTTTTTTTTTTTTTTTTGATACATAACTAAACATCATGACAAGAACATAGTTTTATATATTTATAATTTGATAATTGGGAAAAGGGGGATTTGAGCCCTGGCAGTTAATACATAAGAAATTTTGCTATTAAAACCTTGTACTCAACTGCCAAGTGGAGATTCAAAAGTAGCACATTCTGCTTAATTACTATGTTCCATAAACTATTAGTATATCAAATTCACCAAAATAAACAAGTAAATGCAATAAAATACACTAAACTGACAGATATAGAACCATCACATATCCCCAAAACCATTTCTCTTTACCCTTTCTTAACAAAAAAATGGCAACTTGAAATGTAAACAGAAAAGTGTCAAACAAACCCAACCATCCAAAGATTACACAAAAAAAAAAAAAAGGGTAACAAACCCTTTACTTAAAAGAACAAGTAAAGTTAACAAACTAACCTGATTGGTAAAGTTAAGAAGAATAATCAGATTGAGCTAGCTCAAATGGGACCATGTTTTTGAGTACTTGTGCTAGCAAACTCTCAACCCGATTAACTTGTGCCTTCAAGAGTTTTACATTAGCGTCACTCTCCTTGCGGTGTTCCTCAGATTCTTTCAATTTTCTTAGAAGGTTAGCATCATTCTCCTTGCTTCTTTCCTCAGATTCTTTCAATTGCCTCAAAAGGTTTGCATCATTCTCCTTACGTCTTTCCTCAGATTCTTTCAATTGCATTTGGAGGTCATGAATAGTAGATGAAGAGGAACCCCATAACTCTGTAGGACTAATACCATCACCATAACCACGAACACGACCATGATGTTCAAGTCCAAATACCTCTACAAACATTTCATTGCTGGACATTTACAAAGACCCTTCAGCCACTTCAGTAGTAAGTCTCTTAAATTTCATCTACATTACAAGAACATTTATAATTTTATACTACATTTGCTAAAAGCACATAAAAAAATACATAAAAACTACAAAAACCCAAAATAGAGGAAAATGTGGATGGGCTTTCTCTTATTCCTTCTTGAAGCATTTCAGCATAGAGGTAAAGAGCCTGTTTTGGAAACCCACATCTGGCATGACCAACTACACATACTAAAATTTACAACCAAAACAGAACCAAAAAATTGGAAATTAGCAACCATCTTTATCACAATGTGCATACTAAAATTTACAATTAAGCACATCTAATCAATTACAACTACATATAATCATATAATTCTCAGAAACCCTCACTCACTTACTCACCAACTGACGTTCTTGCTTTCAATCCCACAAATAGTGAAATTTGAACTCTCCTTGACCATTCACTGAACTGAAATACCAATGCAAATGCACCTGCAATCACATTGAAAGCACGCAATACGCAAAACCACAAATTCAATTTTGACATAGCATTTCAAATTCAAGAACAAAAACCACAAAAGTTCAAAATACTCAAAGCGAATAACAGAATATGGAAGAAATTCAAATCCAAGCAAAAACAAACTGATCAGAAATAAGTTTTTAAAACTACAAAATCGAGAGAAATAGAAAAAATACCTAAGCGAAGGGTTTGGATAGGGAAAAGTGTGAATATCTGAATGTAATAGTATCGGCTTGGTGAAATCAATTCAGTGGTGATGATCTTGATGAGGAAATCAAAACGAAAATCATAAAAAACAGGAAAAAAAAAATACCTAGTCAAGAACTCTGTTTGGTTCCCTAGAAAATAATAGAAAAATATAAAGGTTTTGAAATTAAATTGTAAAAATTATACTGTTTGGTTCCTAAGAAATTTCCAAAAAAATATATTAAAAAAAACCATGAAATTAACCTTTGCAAATAATTTATCGGAAATTTAATATCCTCTTATCAACGCTTCGACATAATTATTTAAAATTTCAATTGCAAAAAAGCTAAGAAGAGAATATATGAAATTAAAAACTATCAACTTTTCTATCTGATTCCCTATATTTCTCGGGATCCAAAAAGAGCGTAATAGAAAAGAAAATCAAAAGGAAAAAAAAAAGCGTACCGATCAAGCTAACGAGTCTGATTTGCGAGTTGATTAGAAACCCTAAGATTTCACACACAATGAATGAGAGAGAGTGAGAGAGCGATAGAGTGAGAGAGAAGAGAAAAAAAATTTAATCGTAAAAAACACTGTAGAATCTCTATATAAGATCTGTGTTTTTATTTTCAACGTTTTATAACAGTTGATAAAATATTTAATTTTTTTCCACATTTATATGACTGTTGATATTTTTGATAAAATATTTAATTTATTTTTTTCCACATTTATATGATTGTTGATATTTTTGATAAAATATTTAATTTATTTCCACATTTATATGGTTGTTGATATAACTTTTCTCTATTTTTTTTTTTTTTAACACCTATTTCAACAGTTATGGTAACTATGGATTTTTTTTTAACACATGTTTCAACAGTTATACCAACTGTAGAAATAAATATATGAATTTCTTTGCTTTAATCAACAGTTGTGTATAACTGTAGAAGTTTAAGGTTTTTATTAACATTTTTTAGTGACCGTAGATAAAAAAATGTTGAAAAAACTCAAGTTTGTTGTAGTGAGCCATTGAAAGCTATAGTACATTTAATTGAAAAGTCTTAAATCTCACTACTTTCATTTACTATATTGCTTCAAATTTTTTACTTTCTTTATGATGATGGTTACTACGTACTACAATTGAATAACACTACATTATTGCAGAAAAAATTACCGTACTGATTCAAATTTTTTACTTGCTTTCTGATGATGGTTACTACGTACTGTTCAATTGAGTTAGATTGAAGTAAGGATTTGATTTCTTTAAGCTATAATTTTTTTTTTTTTTTCCAAATTATGTACCTCGATTTTGTTTGTGTATGTGTCATTATTTAGTGTTTGATTTTTTGAAAATTTTTTAAAGATATCATTTTAGCGTAATGTGGTATTGAAAATGATTTTATCATTGTGGTTGAATTTATTGGCTAAGTGTCTCTTCATAGTTCGTTTTAGAATTAAGAGAGTTGGTCCTCTATTTCAACAGTTTGACTATTAGTATTTGTTTCTTTCTAGATTGCAATTAATTGTGAATTTTCATAATTTCATTGTCCTAGTATACGTGGCCTTCTCAAGAACGACCTGTCTTTGTTTGTCGTAGCTTAAACTCTTATCCTAGCCGTTGGATTTGCATACCGCAAAACATCATGATTAATTTGTAATCCAAAAGTTATCCCATTCTAAACATATAGTCTAATCCACAATAAATTGATATACATGGGGGAGTTAGTTAATTAGGGTAACTTTAGGATAACTAGGGACTCATTAGAAATTTAGGATAACTTTAGCTTGACTTTTTTAAAATCTTAACCATTTCTGCTTCAATGAATATGGTTCTGATTTTAATAAATTCATCAATTTTTATTTAAAATGTTGATGATATGATAGAATATCAACCATTCATTAATTATCAATTATTGTTGAAAATTTTAAGAATTCCACCACTGAGTTACCAATTTTTTTTTTTTTTTAAGGATTTTAATTCCCACAAAGTCTTACTTACCTCGCATGGTTACCCCAATACAAAGGAATAATAACATGTAGAACCTAGAATGGTTACCCCAATACAAAGGAATAATAACATGTAGAACCTAGAATGGTCAACCTAGAATGGCCATGAGTGAAGGGGGGGGGGGGGGGGGTGGTGGGGGGGTGTGGGGTGGGGAGTTAAATTGAATCCCTTTGGAAGAATTGGTAATTTAACAATCATAAATCTTCAACAAATATAAAACTAAGATAAAAAAAAAATTATTTAACAAGGTCATAATATAAATTGACAAAAATTATAATTTCTATCATCTCATTTTTATTCTTAACAAAAAATAAATAAATAGTAAAAACATTTCCTATGTTATAGTTTTTATATCCGTTCTACTAAATACGCTTGATAAACAACTGATAACTTTTCAATTTTTTTACTTTTCCACCTTTTATATATTTTATCCTACCTGTCAAATTAAGCAAGATTCAATTTTGAAGTCACTTTTTTTTTTTAACATTTATTCTTCAAGAGCACTTCAGTAACCAAATCATTCAAGTTAATGGATGAAGAACCAAATGGGCTAGTGGCCACTTCAGCTAATTTTTTCCACTCCATAACCTTTTTCTTCATTTTCTTTCCCATATCTCCTTCCATCAACTATTTCACAATCTTCTCTACTTCCTCTCTCTTGAAATCGTAATAAATCTCCATGCCAATGCCGCATTTGTTGCGAGTATACTTGCAATTTGTTTGTTGATCCCCAAAGAATGGCCTACAAAGCATAGGCACTCCTGCACACACACTTTCAATGGTTGAATTCCACCCACAACGTGTTAAGAAGCATCCAATCAAGGGGTGGTTCAGCACTTCCTCTTGAGGGCACCAACTAACTATCAGACCTCTTTCTTTAGTTTCTAACTTGAACTCAAGTGGCAATATCATTGATTCACTGACAACTAAATCAGGCCTAAAAATCCACAAAAACATGTGCTTACTATTTGCAAGTCCCCAACCAAACTCAACCAACTGCGGTGGTGTCATGATAGCTATGCTGCCAAAATTCACATAAATCATTGAGTTGGGTGCCTTAAAGTTAAGTCAATGAAGGCACTCAATTTCTTCCTCCCATAAACTATACCCAATTGATTTCAAAGGATCATTGGGTAAGCGATTGAGTAGTTGTTGGAGAGGGCCAATGGCATACACATGAGGAAATATGGTGGAAAGAGCATCCAAAACCTCTTGCTCTAACGAGCCAAATGTGTGAATAACAATTCCTGAGGCCATAGGAGCTCTATTTGCCATTTCAATCAAATATTTATAGAAAATATTATTTGGATTTATAATTCAAATAAAGCTTGGGAGATCTTTCAAATGAATGCCTCTTATACCTGGAATCCAATCTATAAATGTGTCCAAATACCCATTAGTTAAATAGTTTTCATCTACAAAACCAAAAAACAAAAAATAGTGTTATTAACTTAAAGACTTGTTTTAATCATAAATGACAATAGATTTCAGGGCTTTTGCATTTTTTGTTATACCTTTAAGTTGTATAAGGCCTTTATCCGTAAGAGAAGGAAAATTCATGATAACCAATAACCTATAGGCTCTACAGAGGCCAAATTGGCCATTTACCACTTTTTGCAGAAATTATTAGCAACATACCATTATTTACAAAATAAGTAGTAATGTACAACTTTTTTGAAACTCGAGTTCATGAAACTCAAGTTTGCTATGTAAATCAAGTTTTAAACACTCGAGTTTCATATATATATATATATATATATATATAAAAAAAAATAAAAATAAAAATAAAAAAAAAAAACTTGTGCTAACGTGGATTTTTGCATTGAAAAAATGCCACATGGAACTCGAGCTTGGTAAACTCAAGTTCCATGCAACACAATACTCTAGCTTACCAAGCTTGATTTATTTGTAAATACAAAACTCAAGTGTAATGCTCTTTTTTTTTTTTTTCCCTTCTATGGTACTTAAGCTTACCAAGCTCAAGTTCCTTGTAATATGGAACTCAAGTTTGGTAAGCTTGAATTCCTTATACCTTTTTTTTTTTTTTTTTGATAATCAATAAATAAACATAAACATAAACATAAACATAAAAATAAGTAATTTTTTTCATTTGAACACACAAACATATGTTTTTATTTATTTAAATAGAAGCATTATAAAATATAGAAATTTTAATTTCAAAATTTTAATTTTTAGGCCACTCATACCCCTTGTTCATTCATTTTTAATACACTCGTCAATTTCTAACTTCTCAGAAGCGTTATGGTCAAATTGGTTAAAATATTGGGGGTTACTTATCAATCATTTGACCATAGAGTAATTTAGAAGATGATTGATAAAGTAATAATATGTAGCTTAAACTTCTTTCGGTGTGCCCATGGCTAAAAATGGAGTGAGATTTTTTTCTTTTACATGTTGTTTTAATTTCTCATTCTAACCCCCAATATTTTAACCAATTTGACCATAACACTTCCGAGAAGTTAGAAATTGATGAGTGTGTTAAAAATGAATGAACAAGGGGTATGAGTGGCCTAAAAATTAATATTTTGAAATTAAAATTTCTATATTTTACAATTCTTCTATTTAAATAAATAAAAACATATGTTTGTGCGTTCAAATGAAAAAAAAAATACTTATTTTTATGTTTATGTTTATTTGTTGATTATCGAAAAAAAAAAAAGTATAAGGAACTCAAGCTTGGTAAGCTCAAGTACCATAGAAGAAAGAAAAAAAAGAGCATTACGCTCGACTTTTGTATTTACAAAGAACTCGAGCTTGGTAAGCTCGAGTATTGTGTTGCATGGAACTCAAGTTCCATGTGGCATTTTTTCAATAAAAAAATCCACGTCAGCACAAGTTTTTTATGAAACTCGAGATTTTAAAACTCTTCTTACACAACAAACTCGAGTTTCAAAAAAGTGTTATATCGCTACTTATTTTGCAAACAATGGTATGTTGCTAATAATTTCCGCAAAAAGTGGTAAATGGCCAGTTAGACCCAGAGATAAAGGAGAACATTATAATTAGGGTTCCGAGTTCTTGAGCAGCAATAATGGTGAATTGCATTAAAATATCTAAGATAATGCAAGTCACTATAGGAATGTTTGAAGTTGCACTGTTGAGTTTTAAAAGGAGTTCATAAAAAGGAGCCGAGAAGTTTTTCATAATGGAAGCACAAAGAGAAGCGACGTCTTGGGTGGTGTTGCAATCCGATGGAGGGAGGCTATTTGGAATGGTTTCGAATTGGAAGTTAGGCAAGCCATCCAAGGAGTTTGGACCTCTAGATTCCAGAAAACGTTAGTGATTGAACTCAGTGTTGTGGGCGCAGCGGTTTTCTCCTTAAGGAAAGGGGAGAACGCCTTGTTTAAGTGGACCGGGGCGGAGAAAAGACGGATTCGCCACCTAGATTAGGTTTAGAAACCATAAATATAGCGCCCTTACATGAAATGACTGAACTTACTACCAGCGTATGGGTTCGGAGTTTAGATGTGGGGATGGGAAGGTGTTAGGCACCCAATCCCACCCGACCCGTGGGTTGACTTCCAGTCATTGTGTCTTATGTCTAAAACTCATTAAAGGCTCGTTCAATATTTTTATCTACACTCACACACACACTAGCATACATCTAGCAATCAATCATCCCAAAACCCTAACATACATCTATCATGGAAACTCACATCAAGCCTTAAATACATCTATCATGCATATCATATCATCTCATCCAAGGCAACAAACAACAAGATATCACAAGGGCAGAAACATAAACATGGCAACATCAAAGAAACGTGTGATTGCATTCTAGACATCAAGAACACATCATCCAACCAAGCATGTTCAACTCATCATTAAGTATATCCAATGCATGTTCATGTGGATGCATGACTTACCTTACTACATCTTAGCACCTATGCATCAATGAATTGACATATGAATGCATGTTCATGGTATTAAAGCAAGAAAAGAAAACGCCAATCTACAATGTTAAAGGAAAACAAATAATTAAACAAAGGAACAGATACTCAAAAACATAAAAGGGAGCCAAAACAGAGGTATATGGCACAGGGAAATAAAGAAAAAGAGGTAGAAAAACTCAAATTAGGGTTTCTAGCCAGAAGTATGCATGCGCATACATGAGCCTGCATACACGGGCTAGTTGTATGCGTATGCATACTTCAAGCCTACGTGCGCATACAGAATTATGCGTGCATAGGCATGCCCCCAGAAACCCTAACCCAGAAGAAACTCAGAAACACAAAAACAAAGCAAAAACAAAAACTAAGGAAACAAACAACCTAACATGCTTTAAAAAAGGAAAACAACATAAACCTAAACTAAAAATGCATATTAAAACATATCAAACATAATTAAAAACATCAAACAAACAAATATAATGAATGGAGAAACTATATCAAGAAAATCATGTGAATCATATTAAACAAAGTGGGAAACCATGGAAAAGAAGCTCACCTCGCTTTAGAATCACAGATTTGAAGTTGTTTAACCAACCCCTTAGTGGCTACAACACAAAGATTAGATTGAGGAAAAAAATAATCAAAAGAACACAATAGTTTGGATAATCACAACTCAAGAACAAACATTAATTGAAAAAAGTTTTTGAGAAATCAATTTTGGAAAATAGTTTCTGCCATAGAACTAACTAAAGAGTGGTTTTTAATTTGTAAAAAAAAAAAAAAAAATGCTAAAGGGTTGTGTGTGTGTTTTAGAAAAGAGAATTAGGGTTTTAGAGAAGATGGAGGCTAAAAAATAACTCACCCTAGCTAAGGTTTTGATTGGAGACATAAGATGAGTATTTATAAGTTAAAATTAGGGTTTCGGGAGCTTTTTAATTGTCTTTGGACGTTCCAAGGGTCTATGGGCTGACCCACATCAAAGCATGATGTTTTGAGCTCTTAAAACGAAGTTTTAAAACCCAGAAAAATGAACTCCCTAGTTGGCCCAATTTCAAATGGTCATAACTTACTTGATGTAAGTCCCAATTAGGCAAAAGTTATATTTAAATTGAAGCCCAAGATGTCTACTTTTCAATGAAACAAACTTCACTAAAAAATTCTTTGTGGATCAAAAGTTATGGTCAAAAAGAGAGCAAAGGTTATTTTTCAATATCGATTTCAAAGCAATTTGAGCACTTTTAAATTGTGATTACTTCCAAACTATTGTGAACTCTTTAATTACTCTTGGTTGACATGTCAAGCTCATCATTGGGGCTGGGGACCAAAATTTATTAACGGATACAAAATGCAATGTCTACAAATGTTGACAAAGGTTATGTGAAAACCTTTATGCATATGGTGGAGAAGCTTTGAAAACTTTAGCATTGCCTTTATGTGGCTTTGAATTGGGAATGAATACAAACTGCATGAGGCTTATCAGATACTAACGTGCTGGAATCCATTTCTTTTCTTTCTTTTGAAGACTCTCTTTGAGTGCTTTTAAGCACTCTTTTAGAGTGTTTTTCTCCAAGTGTTTGTTAATGCTTTGCAATAGTCTAGAAGGCCCTTTTTATAGTTTAAAATTGAGGTGCAAAAACAGTCCTTCAATAATGTCAGGATTAGGTTTTGCATCTTTTCTTTTGAAAAATACTTCCACAAATTGTTCTTCTAGCGGCCTCATGCGCACACATGGACCAACCTATATATGTAAACATAATTAGGCATACCGCATACGCAAGTAGGAAGTAACCTATGGTATGTAGAGTTAGTGTTTTGTGTGAAAATGGTTTTTTCATTTATGTTTGCGAGGGTATACGCACCCTCAATTTATCTTATATATAAAATGACCGGCCAAAATGGCCCATTAGCATTAATTTTTGAAATATTTAGCAACAGAGCACAGTTTCGGAAATAATTAGGGAAATACCACTTTTTCTGGTACTCGAGCTTGGTGAGCTCGAGTACCATGTTTTTTTAATCCACCGTCGCCCCATATTCAAGGAGCCCTATAGTGGCGTTTTAAAGCCCTATAGTGACGTTTTCGGGCCCTATAGCGGCGTTTTCCTGCAAAAATTTTTTTATAAGTCCCCATAACAGGTTCAAGGGGCCCTATAGTGGCGTTTTTAAGCCCTATAGTGACGTTTTTGGGCCCTATAGCGGCGTTTTCCTGCAAAATTTTTTTATAAGTCCCCATAACAGGTTCAAGGGGCCCTATAGTGGCGTTTTTAAGCCCTATAGTGACGTTTTCGGGCCCTATAGCGGCGTTTTTTTTTTTTTGAGAAGATGTTTGACTAATGAAAAGATGGTACTCGAGCTCACCATGCTCGAGTACCACAAAAAGTGGTATTTCCCTAATTATTTCCGAAACAGTGCTCTGTTGCTAAATATTTCAAAAATTAATGCTAATGGGCCATTTTGGCCTAAAATGACCCATTATTTTTTTTGTTTTTTTTTTTTATAAATTATTATTTTTATAATGACCCACTGTTTCAATCTAGCTATTTAATTGGGGACAATTTGGGCTGTGAAGCCGACCTATAAATGCACTTTATTGTATCTTATAAATGAACCATTTTTTTCAATCTAGCTGTTTCGTCAAAATTTGGGCTAGAACTCTGGACCATCGAAATATTTTTTCCCCGTGATGGTAGGACCTCAATATATTTATCAAAGAGGAAGATTTATTAAAAGAAAAAGTTTGGACAAAGCATGATTGATAGGATCTCAATATATTTATCACAATAAGCAAATAAATTTGAGATATTTGATGCAAATTAAAAAAAATGGTTTTTTTTTTTAAAAAAAAAACATAAATAAAGTATAGATTAATCAAAATACAATAATCAAATATTAGTTTCTAAATTGAATATAAAATTAAGAGATTTTTTTAAGCCTAAAATAAGAGATTGATGAATAGCAGGAATGAATATATACATTTTATATAAGAGAGTATAATAGTAATTAGAATCTGAAGTGGCATTAATTTTAATTGGATTTACAAAAGGCTATAATAAATTTGAAACATGATTAGTAAAATTCACTTAACATAATTAATGCGTTATTGGTACATTCATGCTATTATAATAAATCTTCACGAATTATAACAAATTTTTTATCACTTTTATTTCTATAATATCTATCATTTCGATAAAAGCACTTCATTCACCAAATTGTTCAAGTTAATGGATGAAGAACCAAGTGGCTCAGTGGCCTCTTCAGCTAACTTTTTCCACTCCATGGCCTTTTTCTTCATTTTCTTACCCTTTTCTCCTTCCATCAACTCTTTCACAATCTTTTCCACTTCCTCTCTCTTGACATCATTATCAATCTCCATGCCAATGCCCCATTCATTGCAAGTATACTTACAATTTGTTTGTTGATCTGCCAAGAATGGCCAACAAAGCATTGGTATTCCTGCACACACACTTTCAATAGTTGAATTCCACCCACAATGTGTTAAGAACCCTCCAATTGAGGGGTGGTTCAACACTTCTTCTTGAGGGCACCAACTAGCTATCAAACCCCTTTCTTTAATTTCTAACTTGAACTCAGGTGGCAATATTGCTGATTCACCAACAACTAAATCAGGTCTAATTATCCACAAAAATAAATATTTACTATTTGCAAGTCCCCAACCAAACTCAACCAACTGTGTTGGTGTCATGACAACTATGCTGCCAAAATTCACATATATTACAGAGTTGGGCGCCTTAGAGTTAAGCCATTGGAGGCACTCAGTTTCTTCCTCCAATAAACTATATCGAATTGATTTTAAAGGGTCATTGGGTAAGTGATTGAGCAATGGTTGGAGAGGGCCAATGGCATATACATGAGGAAACATGGTCAAGAGAGCATCCAAAACTTCTTGTTCTAATGCATCAAATGTTTGAATAACAATTCCTGAAGCCATATGAGTTCTCTCTGCTGTTTCGATCACCAATTTAAAGGCAGCATCATTTGGATCTATAGTTCGAACCTCACTTGGGAGATCCTTGAGACGAATGCCTCTCATACCTGGAATCCAATCTATAACTATATCCAAATACCCATTGGTTAAATAGCTCTTCTCTGCAAAAAGACTGAATATTTTCAGCTTAAAATTAAATTTATTTTTAACCAAAATAAAAAAGAAAAATTACACTTTATCCCCTTAATACTATAAGAAAATTGCAATGTTCTCATTTTAGTTTAAACATAGCAATGTTGTAATGAACATTTTTTTTTTTCCATAGGTTAGTGTTTTTGTCAAATAAAAAAAATAATTCAATTTTTAAAAAAATACATGGCCAAACCCACACTTTAATGGTATTAATATTTACCATCCAATAACAAACACGATGATGGTCTTAATACACTCCCATAACAAACACGTCACATATGCACAACTATAATCCTTCAAATTGTCAATTGTGTATAACTGCGCGCATGTGATATGTTTGTTATAAGAGGGTATAAAAGTCATTAACATGTTGATTCAAACCCATTTTCAACTAACAAAAGAATTGAGTTTTTAATATAAAATGATAATAGAGGAGTAAATTGTTCAGTAGAATCAGTACAATAAAATAAAATACGATATTGCTACATTTTAAATTAAAGAAGTAAAGATGGATATTGTGAGTTTGTAACTATAATAATAACAATAATAATATTAATATTAATAATAATAATAATTCATAATTCATAATTCTTCTCCAAAAAAAATAATAATAATTAATAATCCAAACATGCAATTGCTCTAATAAATTAATGCAAGATTTCAATGGAGTTTCGCTTTTTTTGTTACACACCTTTAAGTGGAATGATGCCTTTATCCTTGAGAGGAGGAATCTGCATGTAACCCATTAAGCTACAAGCGGAGACAGTGAAGAACATTAGAATTGGGATTCCGAGTTCCTGTGCAGCGTTGATGGTGAATTGCATGAAACCATCTGAGATAATACAAGTCACTGGAGGAACGTTTGAAGGTGCACTGTTGAGTTTCACAAGAAGGTTAGAAAATGAGGCCAAGAAGTTTTTCATAATGGAATTGCAAAGAGAACGGACGTCTTGACTGGCATTTGGATCCGATGGAGGGAGGTTATCTGGAATGGTTTCGAATCGAAAGTCAGACAAACCATCTAAGGAGTTGGGACCTCTAAGTTTCAGAAAACGCTGGTGGTTGAACTCAGTGTTAACAAAGGTTATGTGAAAGCCTTTATGGTGGAGAAGCTTTGAAAACTTGAGCATTGCTTTTATGTGGCTTTGAACTGGAAATGGAATACAAACTGCATGAGGCTTATCAGCCTTTAGCGTCTTGGAACCCATTTTTACTTCTTTCTATTATGTTTTGTGTGTGCACATGTGCACTTTCCAAGTTTCAATGTATCTTATAAAATGATTAATGACCCACTGTTTTTGTCTAGCAATTTCGCGTCAATTTTGGCCACAGACTGTGCCTCTGGAATTTAGTTATCTTCCCCGAGATTGTAGGCACATGACAAAAGCGTGAAAGAGACGTACGGTTGCCTGTAAGAAAGAGACCATTAATTCCTTCTTGTTTTGCTTTCATGAGTTTGTTTGGATTGAACTTATTTTTGTTAAAATTAAAAATTAAAAACGGAAAATACTATAGTAAAATAATTTTTAAATGTGTAAATAGTACCGTGGGACCCATTTTTAATATTTTTTAGTACGTAAACAGTATTATGAACAGTGATAAACAGTGCATGAACAGTAATTTTTGTCCCTTGCGCAGTAAACTCATGTAATGTTACTGTTCACGTGCAGGAAAAAAAAAAACTGAAAATGCAGACGCCCACTCCAAATAGCATCTATATATCCGATGTTAATGAATCATCCCTAGACTGTGAATGCTACTTTTTTTCACTTGGAAATTCTAGTATATATAACATCACCATTTTTTGTGAAAAACATTCCCTTCAATAGTTAAATAGCTTAAATGACTAAAACAACGTGTTAATGGTTTCTTAAATTATCACATAGTAAATTGGAAGAGATTTTGCTAAACTAATTTAGAGCAAAACTGTCTGATATACTTTCAGTAGCAATATCCATTTGTACGTAGTTTTTCACTTGGAAATGGCATTCTATTTTTACTAAAACTACAAAGCAAGGTGTATAAAATATTTCTAATAATTCAATAGTTGAAGAGGAGTTCAAACACCAGGGGGTATGTTTGGTAACTGCTAATTTTTCCTCCACATTTTCTGTTTCCAAAAACAATTTTTATTTTTGAGACTAAAAAACTTGTTTGGCAACTCAAAATGAACAGAAAACAAAAACTGTTCTCAAAACTTAATTTGTAAAGGAAACTGAAAACATACAAAAGACTGTTTTCAGTTTCTAATTTTCAAAAGTTAATGAAAACACGCATTTAATTTAATTTAATGAATTCTGTCTCATTTAATGAGTTAGTATTAGAGTTCAAATCCTTGTAATAACATGTTTTAGTATTTTCCATTTTTTTTTCAAAAAACTATTTTTTTTTTTAATTTCAACTAACCAAACATGTTTTTGATTTCAAATATACAAGAAAATTGTTTTTCTTTATATTCCCAAAAACAAGTTTTTGAAAATAAAAAACAAAAACTGTTACCAAATATAACCTGCTAGATGGCTTTGCCTAATGTCAAAAACATTAAGAGGTGAAAACCAATATTGCTACATAACTTGTGACCTTAATTTGGGTGTAGGTAATTAATTAATTAAATGCACTTTCATTGTATCTTAAATGCACCGTCAAATTAAAAAGATTGACGGTGAACGCATGGCTCTAGAGCCCTACTCACAAACTAATGATAAAAGCCAAGCTGCATAGAACCCACACAAACCCTTACGCCACACATCCAAGAGTAAGAACCAAACCAAATATTAATGGCCGCACCACTTGTCTCTCCTCCTGAACACATATAGCACATTGTGTTTGATGCAACATTAAGTGGAACACAAAAAATAGGACAAAGAATTTGCATTCCTGTGTTGCACTAACTGATTTGCGGCACACCCTTACTAAGCAATAATAGTTAATTAAAAGGCGAAACATTACAAAAACCTTAAGAACGATGAGGGACATCTAGACTAATTATTCAAACCATACACAGTAAAACGATATAACCGAGCCTGTGGCATTATTCAAGCCACCTCATATGTCTATATATATCTCTTATATATAGGCCAAGTGCATGTACCCAGCGGCTGCTTCTTCAAAGAATAGGCCCACTTGAAGACATGTGGCTTGAAATAACGCCGCTTGAAACAATGCCACAGGCTCGGTTATATCGTTTTACTGTGTATGGTTATTGGTTTGAATAATTAATCTAGATGTCCCTCATCGTTTTTAAGGTTTTCGTAATGTTTCGCCTTTTAATTAACTATTATTGCTTAGTAAGGGTGTGCCGCAAATCAGTTAGTGCGAGACGGGAATGCAAATTCTTATTCTATTTTTTGTGCTCCACTTAATGTTACACCAATCACAATGTATTATGAATTCAGAAGAGATATGGTGCGGCCATTAGTATTTGGTTTGGTTCTTAGCTCTCTTGGATGTGTGGCGTAAGGATTTGTGTGGGTTCTATGAAGCTTAGCTTTTATTATTAGTTTGTGAGTGGGCTTTGTTATGTGAAAACCTTTAAGGTGGAGACGCTCTGAAAACTTTAACATTGCCTTTATGTGCCTTTGGGTATTACTGCGCGCATGTGATATGTTTGTTATAAGAGGGTATAAAAGTCATTAATATGTTGGTTCAGACCCATTTTATACTAACAAAAAAATTGAGTTTTTAATATAAAATGATAATAGAGGAGTAAATTGTTCGGTAGAATCAGTACAATAAAATAAAATACGATATTGCTACATTTTAAACTAAAGAAGTAAAGATGGATATTGTAAGTTTGTAACTATAATAATAACAATAATAATAATAATAATAATAATTCATAATTCATAATTCTTCTCCAAAAAAATAATAATAATTAATAATCCAAAAGTGTAATTGCTCTAATAAATTAATGCAAGATTTCAATGGAGTTCGCATTTTTTGTTACACACCTTTAAGTGGAATGATGCCTTTATCCTTGAAAGGAGGAATCTGCACGTAACCCATTAAGCTACAAGCAAAGATAGTGAAAAACATTAGAATTGGGATTCCGAGTTCCTGAGCAGCGTTGATGGTGACTTGCATGAAACCGTCTGAGATAATACAAGTCACTGGAGGAACGTTTGAAGTTGCATTGTTGAGTTTCATCATTTTTTGTATCTAGATACACTTGATTATTTTTATGATATCTTGATTTGGTTTGCTCTTGTTTGAAGTTTATTATTATCATCTAGTCCAATTTGTTGAGTAGAAACTGAAATCGATTAAAAAAAAAAAAAAATCAATGGAGTCATGAAGATGTGAGCGAATTAATCCTCGCAAGAAAGATAAACATTTAATCCAACAGAAGAATTAATATCATAAGAAATACAATATGTTTTATTTTTATCTCCACTTTTATATTCTTGTGTCAAACACATACAAAGCTATGATTTACCAAACACCAGTATTTTTTCCCCCATGTTAGATTCCTCGCCATATTGCTTGCAGGTTGAACCTGCCCGGTTCTGTTCTTATAATAATAAACAAACAATAGTTGTTTTTGGACATAAATAAAGGTTAGATGACTGTGTGCCATGTTTGACTGTGGCCAAAATAACAAAACCATCGCCATCTAGGATTATCATTCCAATTTCAATTAGTAAGGGAAATATAAAATAATAGCAAGAAAAAACACTCAATGATACAAGATTTGACGTTTTAGGTTTTTAATAACTACATAATTTTTTTTTCCGAATTCGACAAACAAGTAGATCACCAACTCTAGGACTATGATTGATATAGAGGAAATGCCCTAACGACTTTCCGTAAAGTTTCATTAAAAAAAAGATCCACTTGCATTATGGGATGGCTACACTTTGTGCATTATCCTTAAGTACATACGATAGAGTTTGTTGTGTCAATGTATACAAGTTCACAAATTATCTATTAATTAATTATTTGAGAGCTATCATTCAGTGTGATATTCCCTGCCCAGAGCAGTGGATGCTTTTTGGTTAATAATTGATATAAGCAATAAAACTATTAAAGTTACCTATAATAAGAACTATTGAAATTATTAATGAAAACGAACCTTGTAACTTCTAGAGCTCATAACCAAGTGAGGTATTAAAATGATTGAAGATTATATGTGGAAATTAAGCTACAGGTGAGATGTGGTGGCTGGCTTTTGGTTTGTTGTAAATCTCATTTAAATAACGAATATAGGATTCAAAAAAAAAAAACAACGAACCTATTGCCCACCACGACTCTGGGCCTGTGTACCAATGTCGGATGCTTCCGCGAGCGCATCCTCCAATTTAAGTCAACCCAGGTCCTCCATAAGCTCTAGTGTTAGCTTAAGGTCATTGTGCATGTCAGAACCTTCGTCACACCTCTGTAGAGACCTAAGCATTGTCTGAACCTGCAAAACAAGGGTGTCATAAACTCACATATCCCCTTATGTTTGAAAATGTGCATATTTTCATATCACTTATGGATGTGTGCCGGAAATAATGAATGTGAGTGAATGTGAAACAATATTTTTCAAAAAATAAAATCTTACAATATTTTTCAAAAAATAAAATCTTACAACTGCAGCCTTTTGTAACATATGGCAATTGTCTTTATTGTAAATGCTACTTAGACGCAACTTTAAGCTATTATGGGTTCCACAGATGATGTTACAAATAACAAAACTACTTGTTTAAGCCAAAATAAATTAGAAGGTCCAAAATGAAATAACTCTAAACTTATAATGTCAAAAGTACTGTAGTTACCCAATCTAATTCTCTCCTTAGACCCATAAATACATCAAACTGCAGGTGAGTATAAGCATCATGGTTAACAACATTCGAAACATACAAGTGAGCAACAAAATAGCTAAACCTTACAATTCATATGCTTTCTCAAGAGTCAAGTAATTCCAAATCCTTTCCAATGTCTTCCTCAAATCCTAAGCAAGGATGTATCCTTACAACTTTTTAATATAAGGCAAGACAAATATTTGATAGGAATTACATCCAATGTTAGGACATATGTGATTCACTTGTTAGGAACATATGTCACTATTTTATGTAATTGGCTAATCCTTTGACAAAACGCACTTTACTTATATTTGGGTAGATCTAGAATGTGTTTAATACTTCAAGAAACTGTGTTTCAAAATGAAATGTTGAAGACATACAAGTCTGTCCAAGATTCAAGCTGAAGAAGTGTTGTTCATTAAAGCTTGATAGCTAGTTCGATAGCTAGCTCGACAGCTAGCTATCCATCGAGCTTAAGAAGCTGTTCCAGCCCCGTGGCTCGACAGCTACTCGACAGCATCTCAACAGACAGGTATCTGTCGAGCTTTATAAAAAATAAAATTCCAGTTCTGTTTTGACTCTAATCCATGATTATATATTTGGGCTTTCTTTTCTTCTAACCCTAGACATATAAAAGGATAATTTTAAGGGTCGTCAAAGTGTACACAAGTTGCACAAGTGTTGAGCAAAGTTTGTTCAAGCAATTTGTAACCGGAGACAGAGTTTGCCCTAGTTCATCATTCTTGTGAAGAAGTTGCTGTGTTTGTGTACCGTAGGGTTTTGTGACTAAGCATTTTCTTGATCTTCATCATTGGGATGAACTGAAGAACTTTGCAGCCAGCAACCTTCTCTAGTTGGTGATTGAAGTCGCATACTGGGATCCGCGTATTGGTTAGTCACGTACTTGGGAGCCGTGCATCAAAAGGGGAAATTGTCACTACAGAACAAGTCCAATTGAGTATTGGGATAAGGATTCAACTGTAGGTTGGTATAAGGTACTGGGATTCTTTTACTTATAACTGCTTGTTTTGATAATAGTGGAATTTCGGGAGTAGTGACCTGAAAATCACCCGGTGGGGTTTTTGCCATTAGGTTTTTCCCATTCGTAAACAAATCACCGTGTCAAATTTATTTGCTGCTGCATGCTTAGATTATTGGTGATTTGTTTGTGCTACCACGCATTTGCATGTTAATTTGATTAATTAATAAACTTAGCTAATTAATCAATTAATTCATTACAAGGGGTCAATTAGTTTTTGGCCTATCATCCAAGATACATTTACGGTAATTGTTAGAAAATTATAGTACTTGACAGCTTTTTCCCATAATGTAATTTTCAGATACTACAGATATCAAGGTGATTTGGAATTTGGATACTACACATTCGCTTATTTTCCCAAACCTTAAATCATAGTATTTGTTTACTTTAAAAAATAATGAAAGATAAACTCATAGAAATTATGATGTTACAAATTATTGTGAAGTTTTGCATGCATGACAAACCTGCTAAAGATATTTAATCAAACAATGGTTTCAACAAAGGGGAAGGAATTGTTGCCTCACCATGATTTCCCAATATGCAAACTTTAATGTTATGTACCGCCTTATGCTACGATCATACCACCTCATGTAGTCAACGAGGTACGTCATATCACCATCCAGGAGAGGGGCAGCGCAAACCAGTTGCCCTCGGTTGGCCCATTGTTGAATATGGGCAACATGTTCTACCGGCCAACCCCTTTCCCATTTACCGTGGAGGGATATCCTGTGAAGGTCAATCGACGTATCCACGACAAGTGGAACCGGTTGCTTCATCCCAAACTGACGGAAGACCCGCTCGGGATGATGCCCCTCCACTATCCAAAAGTAGATCAATGGCACCTCAGCCCTCCAAATATGCTGCCCAGCGGTGCAATACCCAAGCAAAGAGCCCAGCACATGCGTGTACGACTCCCATACAATCTGCATAAGTGGATTGTTAGTTTAGTGATTATGTGAAGATGGATGGTTGTCATTTGCCATGGGAGTTAAGAATATTTAAACACAAGCAGGTTTATGACAACTCCAACCTTCCCCCCAGCTAAGTACACTAGAAAAATACTACCATGCAACTAGTTAACCGAGTCATGTTCAAGTTGCATATAAATTTGCACACTCAATACATGCTTTTCAAGCATAGCAAGTAGACATATCAGAGATGAAGTTATGCAGAACCAATCACTAAGGAGACCTCAATATTAGGAAATTATAAATGTGATATATAAGATACAAAAAATAATTAGTAGTCCTTTTTCTTGGAGACCATTGACAAAAGCATAGAATTATTAGAATTATTACAATATACTAATACTAGCAAAAATAGTAGATAAACTGGTATAAGGTGCTGCTAAACCTTTTGTTTATAATTATTTCATCTATTGCTCTATGTTTAGAAATTCTAGACATATTTCAAACACTCTAAACACTGCATATAGTTTGGTCTTTTTCATCCACTAAAGACTATACTTACATCATCTGCTAAAAATTTAAACCTCTTGCCTTCATTCCTACGACAATCCAAGAATTGAAACAAAAATAAAAATAAAAACGTGGTCATGCAATTGAGGGAAACAAAAATAAAAACCTCAAATTATGGCGAAATAAATGTGGTCATGTAATAGAATGTGGGCATGCAATTGAGGACGTAAATCAACCAAATACCTACTCTTCCTGTAGTGTAGACAGCGACGTCTAGTACGCAATAAGGACGTGTATGGCATGCTCAACAGTGCTCTTTAGCCCGCTCCACCTAGCAAACATGGGATTTCGACAAATGCAGGTTAGTGAACTTTCATGTGATGAATTGTCAACAATGTAGGATAATCCTGCAATGAAATAGAACTACCAAACTGCTTTGGACCATTTAGATTCATTTATAGCTTATTAACAAATATACACACACATAAAAGAGAAGAAAGTACAATGTGGGAATTGGAGAATAAATTTAAGTTAAGAATTGGGGTGAAGGTTTTTCCATTATTTGGGTTTCAAGTGACCCAAAAGTCTTGATAAAGACTAGTTTTTGGTTTCGCACTTTGACCATGGATTTTAAAGTTAAGTACCCAATAAAGAGAGTTTGACTTGCAAACAAGATTTTTGAATTCAACTGTATTACTTTTAAAAAAAAAAATCCACCGTTTTGGAATATCATGATATTATGCTTTGCAAATGCAGTTAATTTGTGCCAATATAATTTTTTTGGCTAAATTTAATGGAAAATAATCAAAAGATACAAGTGTACTTCACATCCATATACTTCAGTATCTAAGCGTTGATAAGTTTTGTTTGTTTGTTAGTTTGGCATATTTTTCATTATATTAAAGACAAAAATAAAATATAATAACGGTACACATAAATAATTATTCCTAACAAACACTTGGCTTGAATAACGAGAACTCAATGAACGTACCTAATGGCAAGGGGCCCTGAGTGCACTAGCAGTAAAGGCGGCCTCGCAATTAGGCATATTCGTGGGAACCTTGAATAGACCCACAGCTACACCAACAACAATGCACCTCCAATCTGCATCTCATCCTTCTTTGATGCACTACAAAGATGCCTATAGAGCCAGGCCAATGCTACACTACCCTAGCTATACTGTCTCGCATTGCTAATTGGGTTGAGGAACTGCAGAGACAATAGTAAGACCCGGTCCGCCAGCTTGTCCATGAACAATAGGGCCCCCATCTAAACAAGTAGGTGGTAGTGGGCATGTTGCTACACGACTTCGTCACCGGTGTCCGCAGTTGGGGGAGTAGCAAACCATGCATTTAGCCACTTGTATCTTATCCTCGCCCCAGCAAGGATAGACCTGTTTAAGTTCAGTATCATGGGCAGAGGTTCATGACCCAACAAATCTCGGCACATCACATTCCATTTCAGGTCTATCTTCCCAGTGACAGGCAACCCATCCACCGGAATCCCCAGCATCACCTCTATATCTTGCAAGGTGATACCCATTTTTCCATGGAGTAAGTGGAACGTATGAGTCTCCAGACGCCACCGCTTGACCAAGGCTGTGATCAAGACATGGTCGACCTCCATATCAAGAACCTTGAATAATCCGATCAAACCTGCCACATCTATTTATTGCATGATACATGGGTCTAGCCCACCCTATGGCAGTACACATTTACGGTGTCGAACCTTTACAATACCAAGCACCTCCTGCAAACGAACGAGCATTGTGTTAGGTAGTGCACACGAGGTAATTATAAAACGAAGATATATTAATAATAAAACTACATACCTTGGCTGCGGCGCGCATCCAAAGCGGAGTTGATCGATGATCCGACTGTCGGGTCAACTGGGTACCATCGACGAGTCCAGGCTCCACTCTATTTAGTGTCTGCATATCTGACATGGAAGCAAATAGATTGTTCGCAATTATTAAGGATTCACTCTATGACAAATAAACCACAATTAATATAAAATAAAAGCATGGATACAGTAAAACATATTATGATCCCAACAAGATTGTCAACATCACTTCTTACCCCCACTTAACATGCAACCTAAAAGCAATCAAATTAAAGCTTAAGTAAATAAGAACTTGTCATAATTTTAATAAAAACACTTTTTTTTCTATTATCTATAATTGAAGTAAAAAAACAAACAAAAAATCCATCAGGATAGCATTGACCAAGTCACAGTCAAAACATATAGAGATAAATTCATGAAAAGTTATGGGATTCTATGAGCTAAATGAGTAATTAATGTGCTAGAAACTTGATTGATACCTAGATGTTCAACATCTGAGCAATAGTTAAATGTGATAGTACTTTTGGTTTATGATATCTTTGAGAGTGATTTTAACAGGGAAAATATCGATTACAATTATTAGGAGCTATATAGTAGGTTTCCAATTAAATTTAACCCTGCAACACACAATATGTGATCTTCCCCCCCAAGGACATTTAAATTCAACTCTATGGCTTATGACCAATGCAATCACATAGTTGACTTTAATTAGGGAATGTAAGGTGCGTCACTTAAGGAACTGTACCTAAGTTTTGTCCATTTTAAATCTATGTTGAAGCCTATTCTTAGTTCCCAATGTAAAATTCAATTTTAAGAGACGTATAGCATTAACACTAGTTCATGAAATTACTCCCTTAAGCAAGAGATGAGCTACCCTTTGTTGAGGTCTAAAAAAAAAAAGATCATAGTAAAATAAGCCCAAGAAAGAACAAAATAAGCCCAAGAAAGAATAAGCTAAGCCCAAAAAGAATGAGTTAAGCCCAGAAGGAAAACCCAAGCCAAGACCAAAGGGATTATACGAAAGGCCCAGAGGATCCCGAAGCCCAGAAAAGAAAAGCATCCAGAAAAAAAGATCACGGCAAAATATAAAGAAGCAAGGATCCTCAGGCACCATCAATAGGCGCGGATCCTTTCAGGCACAAAGAAGAAGGAAGATTGGGACAGCTCGATAGAAAGAAGACAGGAAAAAAAAAAAAAAAAACAAAACAAAAACAAAAACAAAAAGCGCGAGCGACTTCTCACGGCACAGACAGAAGAGTCCTCGGGGAATCAAGACAGGGAAGAAGGATGACAACAAACGATCTTTAAAAAGGCAGGACGGGATTCCGCCCAAATAGGAAAGAAAAGGAAAAGCAAAAGGCGCCAGAAGTAGGGATGCCGAGAAGGGCATACCTCAGCACTCCCAAAGAAGATAGCCAACCAGAAGCTTTCAAAAGGATCAGAACTGAGAGAAGGAAAGAATAAGAAGAAACGGAAAAGGGACTTACCAAGACAACAGGGACAAGACGTGCTCTGTTCGTGAGAAAGCAAAACAGGGGAACCAATGGTTCCCCGGGACGCCCAGAAAACTCCATTATAAAAGGAGGGGATGGGTTGTGAAGAAGGCATCGAGAAAAAAAGAAAGAAACACAAGAAAGAAGAAATTCTCTAGGAAAAACTATCAGAAAAATCTGTGCAGAAAGAAAATACTAAGGGAAAACAAATACTGCTTCCCGATATCCTGTAAAGGCCACTATGGTACATACTCGGATTCAACGAGAATCAAACTTCGCAAGTTTTGAAGGCTGAAATAGCCATTCAAGGCTGCAATTTTTGAGCTTGATTGGACCTTGTATCACGTCCTAGTGAGCTTTCTGTAATCAAACAGATAATGTCTTAATGAAATACTGTTTCATAATTCCCAGGATCCCCACAGCACTCTTTTATCGTCTTGCTAATCCTGTTTTTCTTTCCTTCTGAACTTACGTTGTTAATTTTTGGCACTCTTCGATATCCTTGTTTGTCATTTTTTCTGTATGTTGTCAGGAGTATTCTCTGCATTTACTTGATTCTTAAACAGCTTGTTAGCTGCGGTGAGTCAAGGCCCGGTCCACCAAATCCTTTCTTTTTCATTCAGGCTCGGGATCCTTGGGCCTGAGTATCCCGAAAAAGACACTCTCACATTTTGGCGACTTCACTGGGGACTGGGCAAAGAAGAAGGAAGAAACAATCCCTTCACAGAGAATGCCTCCAAGACAAAGAAACAGCAAAGGAACTAATGTGCCACCTACGGCCTCTGAGCCTGTAGGAGAAAACGAGGAAGTCTCCAGGCAAGGAGGTGGGATACCCTTGGTGGAACAGGAGGTTGTGTCGGAACAAAGACACGCAAGACAGGAACCAGACCTAATGGCCAGGATGACAGCAATGCTAAAGGATCTGGAGCAAGAAGTTTATCTTCTCAAAGAAGGCAGGACACAGGAAATCAGAGACAATATTCCCCCTATTGGCCACCAAGATGGGGACACAGCCGGAAGGAAGGTCAGCAGTGGGAGGAATAGCCAACCCTCAGTACTTGACACTGGCAGACGTCAATGCCCTCCTGGAGCAAGAAAGGGAAAAACTCTTAGGGATCCCCAAGCAATTCTCTTGGGATCCCCCGTTCCCTCCAGAACTCCTTGGCAAACCATATCCTAAGGGATACGAACCCCCAAATTTCCATCCTTTCGATGGGAGGAATGGAAGTGTCGTGGAACATGTGAACAGGTTTGTCCACACTATGGGCCCCTATGTAGGAGACAAAGAATTATGTCTAAGGGAATTTGCCAAATCCTTAGTGGATAGGGCATACACTTGGTACACCACGCTGAGACCCGGATCCATCAAGACCTGGGATGAGATGATGGAAAAATTCTGCGCCAAATATTACCCTGGTGAAGACAAAATCACTTTCCAGAACCTGCAAATGGTGAGGAAGAGACCTGGAGAAGATCCTGTTCAATTTATTAAAAGATTCGAAGATGTGTCCCTAGACTGCTATGGAGACCATGAAGAAAAGGAGCTCGTGGAAACCTGTATAGCCAACATGCTTTTTGATTACAGGCTCAACCTTGAAAATTTATGTATCACACAGTTTGCTGACCTGCTACAGAGAACCAAAAGGATGGCGCAAACCATGAAAACAAAAAGGCTACCCGTGTCCCAAGCTATGACAGCATCAGCAGGAGAGAAAAGGAAGAGGCCAGATGGGAAGGTGTTCGAGGAACCACCGGTAATCCCATGCACAGCTGAGGAGTTAAGCCATGTCCTAGATAAATGGATTGGAGATGGGGTTGTCAGGCCATTCACTATGTCCAGGCCACCAACCGAAGAAGAAAGGAAGAATCCTTTATTTTGCAGAATCCATAATTATGTGAAGCACTCCACTAAGGACTGCTGGACCCTTCGCAGGCTCTTCCACAAAAAGTTGAAAGAAGGAACCTTGGAACTCACTCAGAAGGAGCCAGAAGTGCAGAGGAACCCCTTGCCTAACCACAAAGGAAAAGGGGTGGTAGCAGTAGTAATACACGGGAACCCGGCAGAAGCAGGAGAATCTAAAGGATCCTTCCACCCGAGCACAATCAGAACCCTCCAGAAGAATCCTAAGTTCAGGTCACTATTCAATCAATTAGGATTCGGACCAGAAGCAAGAAGGGTGGCCACAGAGTCTCTCATGAGCATAGCAGCAGATTCAGGGATGGAATGCTTTACAGCTGAGTCACATGCTAGTCGAGCTTTCCTGGAAACAACCAATGCAATAACCTTCACTGATGAAGACATGGAGATTGAGCACCCAGACCACCGTAGACCCCTTTATCTCATGGCCACCATAAATGGTGTTCAAGTCAGAAGAGCACTGGTGGATACGGGGGCATCACTCAACCTCATTGCCTTAAGTACCCTGGAAGTTGTTGGCTTAGCTGACAGAAGGATCCTGGGGACCCCCATGGAAATAACAGGATTTGGAGGATCAGTGGAATCAACAGAAGGATACGTGCAGCTAGCCTTAAGGGTAGGGCCAATAGTAGCTTTGACAAGGTTTCATGTGATCAATGCAGAAGTTTCTTATCACGTGTTGCTGGGACGCCCGTGGCTTCATAAACATCGCCTTATTCCATCCACATTCCATCAATGCATTAAAGGGAGACTGAATGGGAGGCCCATAAGGATCCCTGCCAATCATAATCCTTTCAGCCAGGGAGAAGTGAACTTTGCAGAAACGATGTTTTATGATGAGTTGGAGCCAGATGATGAGAACCCCACCCCGGGGACCCCGGGGGCACCTATCCTAGAAGAAGAAGGAGGAGGAATAGGCACTCGTGACCTGAGAAACCTTTTAGAAAGAAAAAGACAAAAGAGGGAGCCCAGCTCTTCAGGATCCCGAGAATGTGTGGTGGTGCGGGAACCTGGGAGAAGGCTAATTTATCGTTTGTGAAGGTGCGCGGGACCCGAATGCATTGTGCAGAAAGGTCCCAGACCACCAAGCTGCATGATGGCCCAAGAAGAAATCCCAGAAGAACCAGTTAAGGAGGCCCAGATTCAGCCTGAGAAAGAACTAAAGGAAGTAGACTTGGGAACAAAACCAGGATCCCGAAAACCTGTTTTCATTAGCAGTCAATTGGTGGTTCAAGAAAGAGAACAACTGGTAACTTTACTTCAAAAATACAGAGATGTGTTTGCATGGACCTATGATGAGATGCCTGGTCTAGACCTAGAGCTGGTAGTCCATTCTCTTAATGTGGACCCGGGGATGAGGCCAGTAGTCCAACCAGCTAGGGTCTTCCACACTGAGGTAGAAGCTCAAATAGTCCAAGAGGTCAAGAAATTACTAACAGCTGGTTTTATCAAACCCATCCAACACCCAAAATGGCTTTCCAACATTGTACCTGTGAAGAAGAAAAATGGTCAAATCCGTTGCTGTGTAGACTTTCGCAACCTGAACAATGCATGTCCTAAAGATGAGTTCCCCTTGCCCAATATCGACCTCCTTGTAGATTCAGCTGTAGGAAACTCAATGTTCTCGTTTATGGATGGGTACAGTGGATACAACCAAATCCGCATGGCAGCCAAAGATGCAGAGAAGACGGCATTCAGAACTCTGATTGGGAACTTTTACTACACTGTAATGCCCTTTGGCCTCAAAAATGCGGGGGCTACGTATCAACTGACCATGACAGCCATTTTCCATGACATGATGCATGAGGAAATGGAAGATTATGTAGACGATATTGTGGTCAAGTCAAAAACCAGAACAGGACATTTCCAAGTACTTGAGCAAGTCTTTGAAAGATGTAGGAAATACAAGTTATGTATGAACCCCATGAAGTGCGCCTTTGGAGTGTCTGCTGGAAAGTTCCTTGGGTTCCTAGTACATCACAAAGGCATAAGCGTGGACCCAGCCAAGGCCACAGCTATTGCCACGATGAGAAGACCAACTACTGTTAGGGAGTTCAAAAGCTTCCTGGGAAGGGTCTCCTATATCAGGAGGTTTGTGCCTAGTTTAGCCTCAGCTACAGCAGGCCTATCCAAACTATTGAAAAAGGGAAATGAATTTACCTGGGGAACAGAGCAGCAGGAAGCTTTTCGAAGAATTCAGGGCATTATGAACCATCTGCCCACCCTCCAGGCACCAGTACGTGGGCGACCCCTGTTGCTATACTTAGCATCAAACTCTCAGGCAATAGGAGCTTTGCTGGCACAAGAAAATGACCAAGGAAATGAGCAGCCCATATATTATGTAAGCAGAACACTCAAGGATACCGAGATCAGGTACCCCAGAATAGAGAAAGCCTGCCTAGTAATCGTTTATGCATCCCAAAGGTTGAAGAGGTACTTCTCAGCTCACCAAATCCTCTTGGTAACCAAGTCCCATCCCATAAAAGCACTCCTGCACCAGCCCCTTCTCACGGGAAGAATAGCACAATGGCTAGTGTTGCTCTCACAATATGATATAGGTATAAGAACTCCCAAGACTGTCAAGAGCCAGGCCATAGCAGATTTGCTAGCTCAATTCCCAGGAAAGGAAGAAGGCCCACTGAGCGAAGAAATCCCTAGTGAGGTAGCAGTGATGGAGATCCCAGGGAAGAAATGGACCATGAGGTTTGACGGGTCAGCTACAGCAACTTCAAATGGGGTAGGAATTGTACTAAGCTGTGAAAATGGGGATATCATGCCCCTGTCTTTCAAGCTTGGTTTCTCATGCTCTAATAATGCAGCTGAGTATGAGGCATACTTAACTGGATTGACTATAGCACTCAGCATAGGAGTAAAACATATGAGAGTGCTGGGAGATTCTAATCTTGTAGTCTCCCAAGTGAAAGGTGACTTTGCATTACGGGAACAAAACTTAGCAGCCTACAGGACTTGGGCACAAAGGCTGGAGATGGAATTTCAAACCTTCAGCATAGAATACACTCAAAGAAGTGAAAACAGGTTTGCAGATGCTCTCGCCACCCTGGGATCCCAAATACCATTTAATGGGAGGGATACGCTGATAAAAATAGGAAGGCAGGAACATTCTATTGTAAGGATCCTCCAAGGGATGTACCCCGGGGAATCCAAACAGTGGGACTGGAGGGACGAAGTCAAAGAAAGGATGAAAGAGGCGAACCCTAGAGGGAACATCAAAAAACTAATGGATTACACTCAGATAGAAGGAGAATTGTATAGAAGACTGCCAGGGGGGATACTGTCCAGATGTATCACCGAGAAGGAAGGAAAGTTGAAACTAGAAGAATTACACGCCCAAGCATGTGGAGTTGCAGAAAAAGTCAGCCTATACAGAAAGATGCAACGCATGGGGTATTACTGGCCAGATATGGACAAGGAAGCAGCCATCATACAAGGGAAATGCAAGGAATGTCACTTGGCAAACGATAAAGAAGAAAGCTACGCGGTGTTTATTGCAGAAGATTGGCGGGTTCCTTTCATAGGATACCTGGCTCGGGGAATCCTGCCAACCGACAAGGAACTGGCCCACAAGCTCAAAAAACTAGCGTGCAGGTATTTCCTGCAGAACGACATTTTGTTCAAAAAAAGATACCATGGGGATCCCCTCAGGTGCCTGGGACCAAAAGAAACTAGAGAAGTAGTCAGAGAGGTGCACTCTGGAGATTGCGGAAGTCACCCAGGGAAGAGAAGGCTGTACAAGCAGTTACTGTTGTTGGGATATTACTGGCCAACGATGAAAAGAGACTCTGAGGAGCTGATCAAAACATGTCATGCTTGCCAAGTCCTAGGAGATGCAATTCACACTCACCCAAATGTCTTACAGGATATGACGATGCCATGGCCTTTTCATACTTGGGGGCTTAATCTCATAGGGCCCATAAATCCTCCATCCAATGGTTATATATGGATCCTGGCAGCCACGGAGTACTTTACAAAATGGGTAGAGGCCATCCCTTTGAAGAAAGCTACTGGAGCAGCTGTAGCAAATTTCATTCGAGACCACATCATTACAAGGTTCGGGATCCCCAGAAAATTGATCAGCGACAATGGAACCCCATTCATAAACAAAAATGTGAAGGGATTAACTGAAGCATACCACATCAAGCATGGAAGATCTACCCCATACTACCCACAAGGAAACGGCCAAGCTGAAGCTACTAATAGGGTAATATTAAAAATCCTTAAGAAAATGAAGCATGAGTATGGAAGAAAATGGAGTGACCATCTGGCAGATGTGCCTTGGGCATGTAGGAGCTCTGTAAAGACAGCCACAGGATTCTCCCCATTCTCCCTGGTTTATGGAACAGAAGCCATCAGCCCTGTGGAGTTAATCATTCCTACACCAAGGGTAGTTCTCGAGGAAAATCAGGGAGAAAGTGAGGACGCAAGCAATGAAAAGAGGCTAGTAGATCTGGAAGGAGTAGAAGAAGAAAGAGAACTGGCCAAGAAAAGGAGCCAAAGATACCAGCAAAGAATGACCAAAGCATATGCACAAGCAGTCACAGGAACCTGGGGAAAAGAAGACTCTACCTTGGTCTTCTTCCGGGTCCTTGAAACTAAAGGTTCCCTGACATCCTTGCCTTCCTGAGATGCCAAGTGTGCTTGAGATTTCCCCGTTTTCCTTCTTTTCGCCTCAGAGCCTATCTCCACACCCCCTGTACTTTCACCAACATCAGCAGCTTTCATTTTCTTCGACTTGACATCCTTACCTTTAGCAGTGGCAGCACTTATTGTCTCTGTTGCACCCTTTTTTATGGGCACCCCAGAGGAAGCACCAATGATGAGACTATCACCCAACCAGGCCTCAGGAAAATCCTGTCCATAAGCCACCCAACCTCCCCTGGAGGCATGCCACTCTGCAAACCCAGTCTTGCTACTTGCAGCAGCAGAAACAATCCCAGCAGTAGGAAGGGATAAACGTCTATTGGCTGTCGGAGCAGAAACAATGCTAGAATTCGGGACTTCCCGAACTGTACCAGTGCCAACATAGTCAACAAAAGATTTTTGTACTCTTTTCCAATAACTGGTATAGCCACTAGAAGCAAAGACTCCTCTCTGGGAGTTAGGCACTACAAATTGGGGGCTCCTCCGTGACCAATAAGAAAAGGCCTGCAGCCTCAAGAAAGGATCCAAGGAAGGAAGGGATGGCACCACATCCTTAAAAACTGGCGGAATGTCCTGATCAAAACCAAACTGTTGGAGCACCAGGTGTGCTGAATAATGAGTATATTTTGGGCCACTTGAAGAAGGCACAGGAAGCTAGGAGGGACTAATGCAGGCAAGATAAGCCAGACTGCCCTCATCACCACGGCACAAGTCAAAGGTATTACCTGTAGAAGATAAAAAAGAAGACAACACAGAGTCACATGCAAAGCCAGGACCAAACTCACGAGGGGATCTCCAATATAAGCTCCCTGCTTGGTCAAACAACTCCACAAGATTGAGGCCACTACCTTTCAAGCTAATCCAACGAAAAATAATGGGAAAGGCATCAGTAGAATTGCCACAAAGACCCTTCACTATGTCGGGGGATCCTTGGAACTTGTCCTTCACAAATTTCAAATTCCTGCACTTAGCCAATGTAGCTGCAGAACGGTCCCACATGAAAATCTGAAGAATGGCACAGTGAAGAGATGAAGTGATCACATAACAAGAATCACCCTCAGCCTCATCTCCATGAAGCTGGTCCAGTTGAGAATAAACATGACCCAAAAACAGAGGGGCCAAAGGATACTGGGTACCTCGAGCCAACTTGATTGCCAACGGAAAAAACGAAGACTTAACTCCTTACCCAGGGAACTCACTAAACAAAAACTTACTAAGCCAAAAGGCCAGGAAACCGGCCCACCTCACTTCCTTATCCTTTTCACGAGAGAGGGTCATCACCCATCTCCCCATCCTAGCCGGCTTACCACTAGGAGAGGCAGAGCGACCACCAAAATGACCAAATAATTTCTCTTCTACCATGAGATCCTCACCAGAAAGGTTAATATCAAAGGGATTCTCTTCACCAAATACCCCGAGGAGGAAGTTATTAACCACATCCTCCAAGGTGATCGTCAATTCACCAGTAGAAAAGAAAAAAGTATGAAGGGAAGGACACCAACGACGCACCAGATGCCTGAGCCCTTTGGCGTCTCTGAAACCCTCGAGGTTTCTGGAAATAGCCACTGCCTTTAGGATGCCGGCGCGCTCCAAACGACTCACAAACTCAGCATCAGACAGTTCCTTGTCTACCCATATGGGCCAACCCTGAATCTTTCCCGGAACAAAATCAAAGAAAATAGGAACCGCCTCTCGGATTCCTTGTCTGATCTGGAGATCGAAAATCTCTCTAGGGTCAGGAACCTGGGCGGAACCAGCGAAACCCGCTTGGCCAGAAAATAGCCAAACGTGGGGAGATGGAGGAGCCTCACCATGAGATATATGAGGAAAAAATAAACTGAAAGAATACCAAGGATCCCGTAAAGGGAAGGCCGGACGTTCAGCAACCTCGTGAGAATCGCTCGGAGCAGAACCAGAAGAACCTTCACCTTCAGAAGGACTGGGAGTACGCTCTCTCCTCTTTCGAGAAGAAGAAGAAGCCATGGAAACAACACACACTATGAGAAGAAAAGAGATTGAAAGTGCGAAAAGGAGGAAGACCAGAGTAACAGAGAAGAAGAAAAAAAGAAAGAGAAACACAAAGAGTGAAAAACTCAGAGAAGCAAAGTGATAAGATGAAACGGCTACAATAAAGGCGCAAATAGCAGTTGGGGAAAACAGTTTATGGAAAGACGCGCCAGTTGCCAAGAAATTTAATTTGAAGAAGGGATTAAGCAGCAGTTATTAATGAGAAATAACGGGAAACGAGAAAAGTGGGTAGAGAAGTTTTACCTCAAATACCCAACTGCCACGTCCCGTATAAAGAGGAAGCTGCAAAAAAGTAAGGGAATACAACACGCAAAAAGGAGGTGACTAAAAGCAGCAAAAAAGAGCCGGGATCCCAAGTAAAGAGGAAGGGAACCCAGTAGAAGTTGGAAAAAAGGAGGATACCACAAAATCTTAGGAAACCTAAATCACTCACGCGTGGGCTTCAGGCAACCCACGAGCTCGGGGGGCTAAATGTTGAGGTCTAAAAAAAAAAGATCATAGTAAAATAAGCCCAAGAAAGAATAAAATAAGCCCAAGAAAGAATAAGCTAAGCCCAAAAAGAATGAGTTAAGCCCAGAAGGAAAACCCAAGCCAAGACCAAAGGGATTATACGAAAGGCCCAGAGGATCCCGAAGCCCAGAAAAGAAAAGCATCCAGAAAAAAAGATCACGGCAAAATATAAAGAAGCAAGGATCCTCCGGCACCATCAATAGGCGCGGATCCTTTTAGGCACAAAGAAGAAGGAAGATTGGGACAGCTCGATAGAAAGAAGACAGAAAAAAAAAAAAAAAAAAAAAAAAAAAAAAAAAAAAAGCGCGAGCGACTTCTCACGGCACAGACAGAAGAGTCCTCGGGGAATCAAGACAGGGAAGAAGGATGACAACAAACGATCTTTAAAAAGGCAAGACGGGATTCCGCCCAAATAGGAAAGAAAAGGAAAAGCAGAAGGCGCCAGAAGTGGGGATGCCGAGAAGGGCATACCTCAGCACTCCCAAAGAAGATAGCCAACCAGAAGCTTTCAAAAGGATCAGAACTGAGAGAAGGAAAGAATAAGAAGAAATGGAAAAGGGACTTACCAAGACAACAGGGACAAGACGTGCTCTGTTCGTGAGAAAGCAAAACAGAGGAACCAATGGTTCCCCGGGACGCCCAGAAAACTCCATTATAAAAGGAGGGGATGGGTTGTGAAGAAGGCATTGAGAAAAAAAGAAAGAAACACAAGAAAGAAGAAATTCTCTAGGAAAAACTATCAGAAAAATCTGTGCAGAAAGAAAATACTAAGGGAAAACAAATACTGCTTCCCGATATCCTGTAAAGGCCACTATGGTACATACTCGGATTCAACGAGAATCAAACTTCGCAAGTTTTGAAGGCTGAAATAGCCATTCAAGGCTGAAATAGCCATTCAAGGCTGCAATTTTTGAGCTTGATTGGACCTTGTATCACGTCCTAGTGAGCTTTCTGTAATCAAACAGATAATGTCTTAATGAAATACTGTTTCATAATTCCCAGGATCCCCACAGCACTCTTTTATCGTCTTGCTAATCCTGTTTTTCTTTCCTTCTGAACTTACGTTGTTAATTTTTGGCACTCTTCGATATCCTTGTTTGTCATTTTTTCTGTATGTTGTCAGGAGTATTCTCTGCATTTACTTGATTCTTAAACAGCTTGTTAGCTGCGGTGAGTCAAGGCCCGGTCCACCAAATCCTTTCTTTTTCATTCAGGCTCGGGATCCTTGGGCCTGAGTATCCCGAAAAAGACACTCTCACACCTTTCAACATATTGGCAGTTCTGCTAGCACATCAGGAAAACTTGCATTTTCATCTCTAGGAGCTGAACTATTTTTATTTGTTTTATAATTTTTAGCAGTTCAGGAGTTTCTTCTATTGTAATTTTGTAACCTTGTTTTGAACACCATGTGCTATTGACTCTAGGAACTACTTAATCTTATAAAAATGGTATATTTTTATTTCCTAAGTTTGTATGATATGAAGATAACCATAACTCCATGGGTAATAAATGAAGATTTGTGCCAAATTTCTGAGGTGGCCATGGGACTAATACATAAGCTCCTGCCAAAGGTAAAAATTTATTGTAGTCTATGTTTTTTTTTTTTTAATTTTTTTTTTTTATCATTGAGTGAATTAAGGCAGTTATCATATGGAAGTAAACACTATGTGCAAGTTTGATGCTGTATCATCTATAAAAAAATAAATAAATAAATAAATAAAGGGTTTAATGCTATTGTTGGGAAATTTAGACCTTGGTTGATAGAATTTACAAGCTTTAAATTCAAGTTGTTAATTAGATTGATTATCAATAAAACTTGTTAAAACAAACAAACAAACATCAATATCATGTCAAAATCATGTAGCAGAAAAATAAATAAGACAAGATATGATGACCCACGAAAACCATTGAAACCAACCAGTTTCACAGTAAAAAACCTAGGGGGAAACCTTCCCGAAAAGTAATCCACTATAGTAAAGAGAAGTTTCAGATCTAGTACAAAACCTTTGTCCCTAGACTCTACAATCCCCGTAGATGAACTTACAGCAGAAATCTTCTACCACTTCAGAACCTCTGAACTCTTCAATATATGAACGCCACCCTTTGATGCACGAATCCCAGTACGTGACTAACCAATTGTCCGGATCCTAGTACGCGACTTAAATCACCAACTAGAAGAAGACGTTGGCTGCAAAGTTCTTCACTTCATCAATAATGAAGATCAATAAGCACTTAGTTACAAAACCCTACGACGCAAAGATGCAGTAGCTTCTTTCAGAGAGAATAAGGCATCGGTCACCTTTTGCATATGTTCTCCTTATATTCTCTTATGTGACGGCCTCTAAAATAAGCCTTATATAGGTCTAGGGTTGTGAGAAAAGAAACCCTACACTTATATGTCTACATGAGCTGAAAATCTTATCTGAAAATCTGAAATTCGTAAAGCTCGACAAATAAGGTGTCGAGCAAGTGTCGAGCCAGGTGTCGAGGATTAAAACATCAGACACAAGAGATGAGGCTCGATCAATCCACCAAGTGTCGAGAAGCTATCGAGGGGACAGGAACTTTCTCGATCAATCGACCAGCTATCAAGAAGGTGTCGAGATTGCGATAAGAAACACCTTAAGAGACTCGATAGATAGCCTAGCTGTCGAGAGGTGTCGAGCAGCTATCGAGCTTTAAAAACTCAGTACTTCTTCGCTTGTTTCTTAGACAGACTTGATGACTTCAACACTTGATCTTGAAACCTTGTTTCTTGAAGTATTTGAACACATCCTAGAACTACCTAATTACAAGTAAAGTGCGTTTTGTCAAAAAATTAGCCAATTACACAAAATATGTCCTTAACAGCTATGTCAAGCTTTCACCAAATCTAAAAATAGAGCCAGGTCGTGTTTTTTGATATTAGGAAGAAAGACAAGGAAAAAGGAAAAAGGAAGTGGTAATGGTGAGAAACTGATTTTGTTTCCTTAGCATTTCCAAACTAATCTAGGTTGATAAAATGCTCATCCATTATGGTATTGTTGTTAGGAAGTTTGACTTCTTATTTTGCCAACTTACCAAAGAATTTGACATTATTAAAGGGTTGCAATCATGATTAATCTACTTCATCAACTAAGAAACTGCCTTCAAATAGTAAGTCTTTTCTTCTTATTTTAATATGCTTAATTATAACATAATAAGCTTTGAGTGTTCACTTGAAATTATTGAAGTGTAGCTCCAAGAGAGAAACCTAAACCACAAAACATACCCTTCCCAAGAACCCCATTCTAACAGTAAAGAAACTTACTAGGGGCCAGCCCGATGTTCACTCTATGATCAAAAAATGGAACCTACCGTAGAAACTCTGACAAGAGTGCATTCATACAATATATACAGTCATCTTCATGACAAAGAAGACAGTCCTTTGGTCCTACAATAGCTTGAAATAGCAATAACATAGCTCCATATGTAAAATCTTTCACTTTCTTGTGACTTTTATTTGATCAACTTTGGAACACAAAAAGGTGAGCCAAAAAGAAAATCCAACACACACCCCCACGCTCACACACACACAAACACTACACACTATACGCGTTTGACTATACCGCCCAAATCCTCCCCTTTAAATTCTCTCCTCTTCCTTGAGCTCTTTCACACCCCTCCTTTTGCTTTGCCTAACAAAAGACAGCAAAAGAGAAGCTCTCTCTCTCTCTCTCTCTCTCTCTCTCTCCCCTTACTCTCCCTCTCAAAATACAAAAATGGGGTCGCCACCCCCCCTCCCTTTCTCAAAAGAAAAAAAATAAAATAAAAAAGGAAAATAAAAAAGAAAGAGCATTTCACTTTAAACAAATTCTGGGAAAAGCAAATAAAATCTTTCCTCTTTGCCATAAAAAGGTTAGGAAGATTCATTTCCAAGGTTTTGCAGGGGAAGGGTATATCTTTTTGTCTGAAAGTTTAGATATAGATATAAACTGATTATGTTTTCCACTGGAATGTTGTTTGGTTGAAATAGAAAGATATCGGAGACAAGCTTATTCAGCAGCTTCTGATTTGCTATTCGTGTTGATAAAAAGAACTGCTTCTTTTACATGTAGTAGTTTACGTAGTTCCTAGATGTTATGAATAACTTTTAAACCCTTTATTAACTTTCTACAAAAATTGCAATACCAGAAAAGTATTCATGGTAACAGAAACATTGAAATACAACAATTTCATGTCAGCATGGGATCTCAAACTTTAGGACCATCTTTAAGCGTAATTGAGCACTCAACAGAATCGTTTATTTTATTGTCGTATCCTAAGCTGATATAATTTTGGCTCTTCAAAAAAAATAATAATAATTGGAAACCTTTTGTCTCTTCATTTTCAATTGCATGGAACTGGAAATATTTTGGAATTAACCGGGAACAGCTTAAAATTTTAGATTTCTTGAAAGTAAAAGATAATTTTTTGCTGTTTAAAATGTAAAAATATCAAAAAAATAATTTAGTAGTTCAGTTACTATTAAGTCACATGATCACATGGACATAAGATCTAGGGGAAGCAAGAAGGCCTACATCCAAAAAATTTAATCAGGCTTCAATCTTTAAACAGTGTGTTATGATTTTCCAATTAGATACATAATCAATGGTTTATTTAACCATAGACATTTCTTAAAAAATTTCTCTTTTAGAGAACCTACACTGGCACACCTTGAAAAAGTTTCAGTTGTGACATTGTGATTTCAATCAAAATGTACCAAACTTATTAAACCACAATGATGGAGTGAATACTGAATCCGAGAGTAAATGCATTCATCTTTTTCTTGAAGTTACTTGAGCAGTTTGATGTTCCAATGAATATCATTTCTTGTTTAACCAGAGGGTAAAAAATTACAGAGGATTCTCCTAAAAAAAATTACATAATCTAAAGATTATAATTGTAAAGAGAGAAAATCAATAAAATTTGCAGCATAATGCGTGTCATTTTCACCAAAGGATGTAGGACAACTCGAACAACAATCTCAAATTCACCGACTTCAACCCAATAACAAAGAGCTCCACACCATTGAATGTTCAATTATTCCTCTCCCTCCATATGGTCAATTTTAAACAAAGAGGAGTTGTATTGCAAGCAAAAGAACTTCTATGCTTGCTATATCAACTTCTCCAGCCATACATTTGCACATATAAGACCAATCCATGAAATAATACATCTTTCAATAAGGAAATTCCTAGCCAAGAATTTTCTCCAAAGCTGAGGGTACCAGGGAATGATTTTTTTTTTTTTTTTTCAGTAAAATTACTTAAAATTTTCTAGATTGGACTAATATGCAAAACAAAAGTAGTGTCAATTCCAAGAAATGTGGTACTGCCACAAAAAATAATGAAATTTATAAAAACCTAGATATACCAAAAACAATGAGTAGTAAAACTTTTTTAAGGGATATGAAAGAACTTAATTTGTTTGTTGCTGTACTAAATGCTACTATTTCATCACTCTTACTAGTTTTTAACTGGACTTACAGTAATTGACTTTCTGTTTCATGTGAATGTGTATTTCATAGATTTATGGATATAGGATGTCATTATGGGCAGAACATCTTGGATTTATTGAAGACTGCTTCAAACAACCAGAGTCTCAAAGTTTTCATCATTTTTTTCTTAACCTATGTACCCAATAGAACCAATCTTTGTCCAACACAATAAGGCATATTTACGAGATGGGTTCTACTTCAGAGCTAACAATTGCTGCTAGAGGCATGAGACACATTTTACACCATTTACAACAACTATTTAGACTCAAACGTAATTAGTTTGACACCATTTACAACAACTATAAAAAATCATGCCTACTATAGGAAAAGACACATTTTACACAAACCCAGAGACATCACTGAAACACCACCACTCGATTTGCCAAAACCCCCCATCAAAACCCCAAGCACATTTAAACTCATTAATGAGAAAATAATCATTGCAACATGTAAAAGGCAACAAAATTCTCATTAATGAGAAAATAACACAGACATAACCATAGAGCAAGAAATACTTTAAATCATCATCATTGTAGCATATAAAAGACAACAAAATTCTCATCTTGATTAGTAAATTTACCACTTTTAATATGTTTCAACAAAATAATCAAAATCTCACATAAAACACAACCTAATATTAACCAAAGTCAAAAAAGATATTAGAGGAGAGCAACGTACCTGCAATCAACAGAGGTGGGAAGCAACGACGACTGATGGAGAGTGAGATTGATGGAGACTGGATAGGGAGAGTGAGCCTAATGGAGAGTGGGGGAGAGTGGGGAAGCCTGATCATAGAGCGAGCGAGGGAGAGTGTAGAGGGAGAGTGATGGTAGAGAGCAAGGGAGAGTGTACAGGGGAGAGAGTGAGTGAATAGGCGTTGTGAGACGTTAGGGTCTTAGGGATTCAATTCACTGAAGAAAACTTGATTTTACACTTGCCGAGTTATGAATAACTACACGAGCATTTTTTTATTGGGAAAAAGCCACGTCTACTACGCCAATGTGGCACAACGGTCAAACTAACTCGATCATAGGGATATCGAGTTTTTCATAAAAACTCGACCCTCATATTGTTGAGTTACAAAAAATGGGAATTTCCCTAATTAGTTTGGGAAATGAGGCAGAATGCTGGTTTTTTTTGCACAAAAAGGGCATTTGCCCATTTTGGCCCACAGACTAATGATAAAAGCCAAGCTCTGCATAGAAACCACACATCCAAGAGAGCTAAGAACCATACCAAATACTAATGGTGACATCATTGTGTTTGGTAGAACATTAAGTGGAATACAAAAAATAGAATAAAGAATTTGCATTCCCATCTCGCACTAACTAATTTGCGGCACACCCTTATTAAGGGTCTATTTGGAATCCACTTATTTTACTAAAACTGAAAACTTTTTATTAAAAGTACTGTAGATAAAAGTAAAAGTTAACTGAAATAGTACAGTGTGACTCATAAGTAGTACCAAAAAGTACAGTAAAACTCATAAATAGTAGCAAAAATAAGCTAAATAGTAAAATAAACTGATTTTTTAATTTTTGCCAAACACACATTAAGCAATAATAATTAATTAATTAAAAGGCAAAACATTACAAAAACCTTAAAAACAATGAGGGACATCTAAACTAATTCAAACCATACACAGCGGCAGATATATTTAGCCCAAATATTAGACTAGTTGAACGGACACTTTTTGATATATTTAGCCCAAACATTATTCAAGGCACATCATATGTCTATATCTCTTTCATAGGCCAAGTGCATGTACCCAGCGGCTGCTTCTTCAAAGAATGGGCCACTCGAAGACATGTGGCTTGAAATAACGCCACTTGGAATAATGCCACAGGCTCGGTCATATCGTTTTACTGTGTATGGTTTGAATTTTAGTCTAGATGTACCTCATCGTTTTTAAGGTGTTTGTAAAGTTTTTCCTTTTAATTAATTATTATTGCTTAGTAACGGTGTGCCACAAATCAGTTATTGTGGGAATGCAAATTCTTTGTTCTATTTTTTGTATTTTTTTTTGTTTCACTTAAAGTTACACCAATCACAATGTATTGTGTATTCAGGAGAGACATATAGTGCGGCCATTAGTATTTGGTTTGGTTCTTAGCTCTCTTGGATGAGTGGCGCAAGGATTTGTATGGGTTCTATGCAGCTTAGCTTTTATTATTAGTATGTGAGTGGGACTTTGTTTTTATACGATTTTAGACCCCCTTAAAACACAAGATGATTAACCTAGATATTTAACCAAGTGATTACTTAGGTAAATTATTCAAAATTAGGTTAACACAAGTTGACAGTTTTTAGACCTCTTAAACAATTGATTAAACCTAGGTAATTAGCCAAGTTGTTACTTAGTCCAATTAAACAAGTCTAGGTTATCACAATAATAAAGATCAAATCATGCAAAGCAGCGGAAAATAAATAACACACGATATGATCACCCAGGAAACCAAACCGGTAAAAACCTGGGGAGGATTTGACCTAGCTATCCTCAAGGTAAACTTGAATCCACTATCTTGAAAGAATCGAAGTTCATACAAAAGGATTTACAAGCACCCCCACTCGACTTCCTAATGCTACCAACCAGTAGAACTTACTGACACGACCACGTGCAAGCTCCGAATCCACGGACTCCTTCTTTCTTAGATTCCCACCAGCTAGAAGCACCCCCGCTTGTGTATTCTTTAAGCTTTAATGGCAGCAACTGTTTTGATCATCAAGGTGTAGAAAATATATCCTCCTTGAAAACCCTAAGTTTGTGTAAAGAAAAGCTCACCTAGATCTCACAAGAGATTTACACAAACCGCAATATGAGCAACACTAAAACGTGGCTAGGGTTTGCCTTTTATACTTAGGACAAATAAGAAACCCTAAAAATGTTTTAAAACAAATAGGGCTGAGTTGGAAAATTCTGCATAAAAGCGATCTGCCTGAGCTTCGATCGGTCGAGCCTAAGCTTCGATCGATCGAGCCAGGCCGAAAGCCACAGTGCTTTCTGCTTTACACTCGATTCCAACTTTACATCGACATACAACTTTGAGCTAGCTTCAAACACTTCTAAACACATTGTTTTGATCATGGTTTGCCAACAATACAAATTAGAGTTCTAAATACATAAAGTCCTACACTTTAGAACCTAACAAACTCCCCCTTTGGCAATCCGTGACAAAACACAACTTAGAAGCTCAAAGTTTACAAAATGAAAAGCCCTTTACAAAATAATGCTCATAAACCAAATTCAATCCTAACTACTATCCATCAGTTGCAAGTGTAGACAGCAGCTCAATTGAATCAACCTATATATTTCCTGAAACACTAAACAAAATGCATAACCGCATGTGTGGAAATAATACAAGTAAACAAAATAACTTCTTGAATTCAAACAACACACAAATAAAGACATATATCAATGAATAACTCATAAATATAGATCAATAAGCAATTTGAAACAAGAAACAAATAAAGTACCAACAAAAACATAAAACTCCCCCTTAACATGAATATCCCATCAAAAACAAGGTAAGAGCTAAAAATGTTAAGTACACAGTAAAGCACCTAGATACAATCTAAAACTCCACAAGCTCCAACCAAAAACAAAAAGTCTCCCCCTGAAAACAAAAACCTACAAGTACTCCCCCTTTTTGTGACGGAATGCCAAAGGGCAAACAAGATATCCATCATCAAAAGGGAGGTGGTCTAAACTGCGCCAACTCCGCACGCAAGGCACAGATCTCATCAAGTACGTCCACCAAAATTTTTCATTGAGCCGCCTGAACGGTCAAGACATGATCCAACGTGCGACAAATGTCGGAATCATCCGAAGCAGTCGGTGGAGGAACAGCAGCATCAGCATCAGCAGCAGCACCTGAAGTCTCAGCAGCAGCTGTACCTGTAGAAGAGGGAGGAAGGGGAACACTACTAGATGACGCACCTCTAGGACGAGAAGGAGGAACTCTCAACTGAGCAGCCCTCTGACGAAGAAAAGTGGCACCTATAGGAGCTATCACATGAACAGGCTCACCTGACGGAAAACCATCTAGACCTAAATAGAGCAAAATCCTATGAATGAAAATAGGATGAATCAGCACATGCCCTACGGCAGAACTCCTATGAACCTCGTTCAAAGAACAAAGGAACAAGTGAGGAAAACTGATGGACGCTCCAGAAGCAAAAGCGTACAAAAACACACATCGCTCTAAAAGGATGGTGTGGAAGTGAGAGATAGGCCACAAGGAATGACACGCAATCCGAAAGAAGAGATAGGCAGTCTCGGTAAGCTCAGCGGACGTGATCCGAGGATCAGAACCCCACTGGATAGATGACCCAGTGATGTAAGACATGACAACATCTAAAAAGGGTGACTCATCATAGGGATAGTCAGCATCCCGAACAACCGGCACCCCAAGAGCCTCAGCCACCACCCGAGGGGTAATGGTGAACTCTACACCTCGTATCCAACTCCTAACTAAGGTGTTGGAATCATAGACGTGACAAGAGAGATTCAAGTAGAACTCTCTAATTAGGGCGGTCGGAGGTGGATGATCTATCTCTACGAGAGGCAACCAACCCCTAGACTCAAAATTGGCCCTAATGGCCGGATCAAGCGCATCTAACACAACAGCTCACTCAGACCAGATCTTACGCCTACAATTCAAGGTGTCATAGGCTTCTCTACACTTATCATTCTTAAGCTCTACTCTAGGTGGAGACTCAGAGGAAGTGGAAGTGGTCCTATGAGCTCTAGTTTTCCTAGGCATGGTGCTAAGATAAGGATCAAAACACAGAGCGAAAGAACAAAAACCACAAACCAAAAACCAAAAACCAAGGGCAGACTGCAAGTTAGCACAAAAACAAAAAATAGAATCAAAATCTATATGATGCATGAACAAGTTTAAATGTCATGATGCATGTGCTAATGCAGTGAATTAAGTCAAAAAGGTTCAAATTACAAAATTGGCTTGCACATTAAGGTTTTTAACACAAAAACCCCAAAATATAGAAACCACTTGATCAATTTTTAAAAAAATTGACGAATTGATCATTACACATGATATAATAACAACAATAATGACCAATTACATCAATTGGAGAAGCCAATTTCATCAATTTAAGCCAATTTGACAAAATCCCCAATTCGGATCAAATTCAAAACCCTAGAATTTCCAATTTTTCAAAAACCACAAAATTGATCAAATTAAACTATAGGGAACATCAATATAACATCATGGCACAAAAACCCATTGATCAATTACACAAGAATTGGCTTGAATCATCAAACCCCCCCCCCCCCCAAAAAAGTTTGAAGATGCCGAAAATACCCATGAGAATGCATGAAAAATGCATTAAATCAAGAAATAAACTTGAAAAAAAAGGGCAAAAAGGTCTTACCGGCTTCTAAGGACAAAAACCTTGCAAAAATCTTGAAGGAAAACGAGAAAAATTTGATGGTGGAGCCAAGAGCCAACGCAAAGAGAGAGAAAAGCAAGAAAAAGTTTGAATAGTGACTTTGAAAAAGTCCAATTCTGCTTTTTTTAAAAACCTGATACACGAGTTTCGATTGGTCGAAAATCAGTCTCGACCGGTCGAAACAGACAGAGACTCCCTCTCTTAAATTTTTAAAAATTTTAAAAATTTCGATTGGTCGAAAAACAGAATGGACCGATCGAATCAGGTAGAGGCTCACCATATTTTTCAGGAAAAACACAATTTTTGAAAAACAAGTTGATTTAACTCAAAGCATTGAAATTTAAGAACAAAAATGCATGAGTATGAGATGATATGATTTTCCAAACAAGAATTTTAAGCCCAATATTCCCAAAAACAAAATTTTACATTCTCCACAAATTTTCAAGCAACAAATTTAGTTTGCACATAATTTAAAGTGATTGCAAAAATTTGGTTGGTTAGACCATAAATACACACAATAACATGTACATTAGCAAAGAGTAACTCGTGTAGTGTGTGCAACTAGCAAAAACTTGAGATACATGTGAGGTAATATATGAATAGCAATCAATCACAAAGTCTACAAAATTCAACACAAAGAATTTAAAAGAGACTATCACCTAAAGAGTTACATCATATAACTCCCACATCTCCTAGATCATAAGCTTGCAATCATGTAAGTTTCTTGTATTTATGCCTCATAATATACATTCCAATTTTAAGTTTATGCGAGTTTGGCATCAAGCCTAATAGTACACACCAATTAAATTTTAAGAATTAAGCACTTTTACCAAGGCTTCACCTTATGTTCTTTTTGTGCATGTACTACACTTTCTGGAGCATAAAATCTTATGATATGCACTAAGGTGTTCATGATTGGCTAGTGAACAGTGGTGAGATGGTTATTTATGTCTTTCTTTAAAAGTTCAAGTCCAACATTTAAAAACAAGTGACTTCAAGATTAAGACATAGTAATCAAAAACCATACACATCTTTCCCACACAACATGCACTATAAATCTTCAACTAGTAAAGTGCAATAAATAAGCTCATCAAAGCTAAACAAAGTACAAAAAAACATGTTATGTGAAAATAAATTGACCAACCTTGTTCTCAAAAACCAAAAAGAATAATGCAAAAACAAAATGTGCTTCCTTTTTCCCTTTTTTTAAATTTTATTAAAAATAAAAACACCTAGAATGAAATGCATGAATGTTATGCTATGCAAATCCTAGAGACAAAAAAAAAAAAAAAAAAACAAAACCAAAGAACAATGGTCACAAAGGGTAGAGCAATGAAGCACAAGGACCATGTCAGAAAGACTCAGTTAGGTCGAGTCTTTTGCAACCAAAACTTTTTAGATGCACCACGAGCATTGGAGTTCTTATTCACTTGAGAATGATTACCAACTCTAGGATTGGAATAAAGGTTTAAAGCCTTTACCAAATTACCAATAAGTACCATAGGATCAAGTGCTTGAGGCACAGGTACTTTTGGTTTGTTTGCTTTCTTTGCAGCTTGCAGCTTGTAGCAATTTGGACGTATGTGTCCAGTCTTTCCACAAAAGTGACAAACCCATGCAAGTTTATCATGTGTCTTGTCCTTAGATAGGGTAGGCTTCTTAGGCTTAGATTCTTTCAAATCAACCCTAATCTACCCAGATGATGAACCTTCTAAGGGTTTAGCAACCTTACTCACAGAGGGTTTGACAGTCTCACTCACTATATCACTCACTAAAGGTTCAGAAGAAGAAGATGAAGGAACAAACTTAGTGGAATGGGGAGCGGACACACCGATGCTATCAACATAACCTAAACCAGTTTTGTCAGAAGACGACTTTTGAACACTCAACATTTGATCAAGTTTAGAATTAGCAGATCTAGCAACAGATAAATCAAGTTCTAAAGATTTAACTTTATCAAGCAAAAGCATGTTTTCAGTTTTCAAATTGTTTAAAAGATCATTAGCATCAAACAATTTAACAAGCAAATTTTTATTTTCAAGCTCAAGAGATTCAATTTTCTTTAGGCCAAGTTCAACATTCATAGCATCCTTTGCAGCAACTTTGCAAAGTTTGTTATAGGCCTCTTGAAGATCTGCATCTTCAAAGAGTTCCCCATCAGAAGGGTTCTCTTCAACAGATATGCTCTCATCAACTACAGCAGTAGCAGTGAAAGCAATGAAGTTTCCATCCTCATCACAATCAAACTCATGATCAGAAACTTCACCATCACTAAGGGTTACAGCCATAGCCTTACCCATAGATTTCAAATAAGTTGGACATTCAGATTTCATGTGTCCATACCCTTGACATCCAAAACATTGAGAGCCCAAAGAATTATTGAAAGATTGACTTACTCTTTCTCTAGGTTTATCATTGTTATTAACCTTAGTGGGATCATGCTTCCTAAGATTTCTAGGTTCAATAGTGTTTGTGCCTCTTGCCTTTTTATTGTTATCCTGAGAAAGTTTCTAAAGTTCTTGGCAAGATAGGCAATCTCTGTAGCAGAGAGCTCATCATCAAATCCACCACTATCAACATCATCAACTAACTTAAGAGCCATTGATTTGGATTTGGTAGTTTTAGGTAAATCCAACTCATAGGATCGAAGAGATCCTACAAGCTCATCAACAGGGATGGAGTCCACATCCTTGCTTTCAATAATGGTAGTCACCTTGGGTTTAAAGTCTTCAGTCAAAGATCTAAGAATCTTCTTAACAATTTTAGGTTGATCATAGATTTCACCCAAGTTAAAAGCAGAATTAACAATATCATTCAGTTTAGCATAAAATTCATCAAAAGATTAATCATCAGACATCCTAATGCATTCAAATTTTGAAGTCAATTGCTGCAATTTATTTATTTTGACAGCCTTTGTGCCTTCATGCACAGTCTGGAGGATATTCCAAGCAGTATGAGTGATCTAAACATTCGAGATTCTCTTAAATTCCTCCATAGAAACAGCATTAAAAATCGCATTCATAGCCTTGCTATTAAACGAAACTGCTTCTTTCTGAGAAGTTTGCCACTCACTAACAGGAGTAGTGGGCTTCTCCCATCCGTATTCAACGGAGTTCCACACTCTCTCATCAATGGATTTCAGGAAGGCTTTCATCCTTACTTTCCAGTAAGCATAATTATTCCCATCAAAGTGAGGAGGAATAACTAGAGAGTGTCCGTGTTCCATGACAACAGGGGTCAAGGATCAGCTCAATGATCAAAGGATCAACAACAAAAGAGCTACCCGCTCTGATACCACTTGACAGTTTTTAGACCCCTTAAACAATTGATTAAACCTAGGTAATTAGCCAAGTTGTTACTTAGTCCAATTAAACAAGTCTAGGTTATCACAATAATAAAGATCAAATCATGCAAAGCAGCGGAAAATAAATAACACACGATATGATCACCCAGGAAACCAAACCGATAAAAACCTAGGGAGGATTTGACCTAGCTATCCTCAAGGTAAACTTGAATCCACTATCTTGAAAGAATCGAAGTTCATACAAAAGGACTTACAAGCACCCCCGCTCGACTTCCTAATGCTACCAACCAGTAGAACTTACTGACACGACCACATGCAAGCTCCGAATCCACGGACTCCTTCTTTCTTGGATTCCCACTAGCTACAAGCACCCCCGCTTGTGTATTCTTTAAACTTTAATGTCAACAACTGTTTTGATCATCAAAGTGTAGAGAATATCTCCCCCTTGAAAACCCTAAGTTTGTGTAAAGGAAAACTCCTCTAGATCTCACAAGAGATTTACACAAACCGCAATATGAGCAACACTAAAACGTGGCTAGGGTTTGCCTTTTATACTTAGGACAAATAAGAAACCCTAAAAACGTTTTAAAACAAATAGGGCTGAGTTGGAAAATTCTACAGAAAAGCGATCTGCCTGAGCTTCGATTGATCGAGCCTAAGCTTCAATCAATCGAGCCAGGCCGAAAGCCACAGTGCTTTCTGCTTTACACTCGATTCCAACTTTACATCGACATACAACTTTGAGCTAGCTTCAAACACTTCTAAACACATTGTTTTGATCATGGTTTGCCAACAATAAAAATTAGAGTTCTAAATACATAAAGTCCTACACTTTAGAACCTACCACAAGTATATCATATCATCTAAACAATGCGGAAAATAAATAACACAACGATATGATAACCCAGGAAAACCAAACCAATAAAAAAACCTGGGGAAGATTTAACCTAACTATCCTCAAGGTAAAATAGATCCACTATGAAAGAATTGAAGTATTACAATAGCAACTTAAACCACTAAGATCCTATTGCTACTTCGAGTAGAAAACTTACTACTACGACCACATGATAGCTCTGAGCCCATGAACTATGTAAGGTTGAATTCATTCAATCATGTGTTGGCTTTATTCCGTGCCAAATTTGCTTATAATTTAGCAATTAGATACCTTGTATTTAGGTGGGAATTATGTAAGGGTAGTGTGTGAGAGAGGGTGAAAAAATCTCAAGAAGTGTGCATTCAAGAAGAGCCTCACGACTGGATCTTGCAACTGACTTGCGACTGGCAAGTCACCAGAATGGCACACGTGTGAAGGATGCGGGGGGAGCTGAAGGGTCATGCCAGCTGTAGCACGACAGGGTAAAACTTCCAATCTGGCCAGGCAATTAGCTCGCGACTCAAACTCGCAATTCGTTCCAATCGCGAGGTCGAGTCGCCAAAATGCCCTATTTGGTTGTAACTAACTCTTCGCATTCCTCATACACCCTACTATAAACCCACAAAATGTAGAGAGTTTCCAAAGAGAATTTTGAGAGAGAAATCCTATAGAAAAACAAGATTGACTCATCCACAATCTTCATCCTTTAATTCTCCAAATTCCTCTACTCTTACCCTCTCCATTGACATATCCTTGAGAGGTACATTTAGTCAAATCCCTATCTCACCATACCCATATCAATGAGGAGGTATTTTGGTGCTTAGGAAGTAGCTTAGAAAGGACCAATTCATTTTGGTTGATACAATGGGCGATTGCGAGATTCGGTAAGCTAGAGAAAACAAGGTTCGACGTAACCCTGTTGGAGCAAGAACTTGGAGAGCTTAGGTGCACTGGGTAGATTAGGCTTGGAGGGTCTTATGCTATTCATATATCCCATTTTTATTCTCTAGTGGATTATGTAAGGTTGAATTTATTCAATCATTTTGTTAGCTTTATTCCGTGCCAAATTTGCTTGTAATTCAGTATTTAGAAACCTTGTATTTAGATGGGAATCATGTAAAGGTAGTGTGTGAGAGAGTGTAAGAAAAGTTCAAGAGTGTGCACTCAAGAAGTGCCTCACGACTGGATCTCGCGACTGGCGAGTTGCCAAAGGTGGCACACGTGTGAAGCACGTAGGGGAGCTGAAGGGTTACACCAGCTAGAGCACTACAAGACAAAACTTCCAAACTAGCCAAGCAGTTAGCTCGCGACTCAAATTCGCAACTTGTTCCAGTCGCAAGCTCGAGTCGCTAGAATGCCCTGTTTGATGAAAACTGACTGTTCGCATTCCTCACTCACCCAACTATAAATACCCTTATACCCACGAAATGTAGAAAGCTTTCAAAGAGAATTTTAAGAGAGAAACCCTAAAGAAAAACAAGATTGACTCATCCACAATCTTCATCCTTTGATTCTCCAAATTCCTCTACTCTCACCCTCTCCATTAATACATCCTTGAGAGGTACATTAGCTAAATCCTTATCTCACCATAACCATATCTATGAGGAGGCATTTTTGGTACTTGAGAAGCAGTTCGGAAGAGACCAATTCATTTTGGTTTATGTAATGGGCTATTGCGGGATCCGGTAAACTAGAGAAAACAAGGTTCGACGTAACCCTGTTGGAGCAAGAAACTTAGAGGGCCTAGGTGTATTGGGTAGATTAAGCTTGGAGGGTCCTCTGCTATTTATGTATCCCAACTTTATTCTCTAGTGGATTATTGACCACTTGGAGGGCGGGGGTGAGGTTTTTCACAGAGGACTTCGATTTCCTCTTTGATAACACATCGCTATGTTGTCCTTGTGTTTACATCTCTCTTCCCTTAATCTTTACCTTTTAATTATTGTTGTGGTTGTGATTAATTTCGGTTTATTTTGTTTTACCAATTCTATTTTAGCTTATTTTCATATTCCACACATACATTGTTTGATTTTCATATTCCGCACATATATTGTTTGATTATAAGCTTGTGTTAGTAATTTGTAAATTAAGGGTCTAAACATTCATAGGTATTTTACACACTATTTGAACTTTTAGATTATTGACCACTTGGAGGGCGACAGAGAGGTTTTTCGCCGAGAACTTCTGTTTCCTCTTCAATAACACATCGCCGTGTTATCTTTGTGTTTGCATCCTTCTTCCCTTAATCTTTATCATTTAATTGCTACTGTGGTTATGATTAATTATGGATTAGAGTGTTTTACCAATTTGGGTTTAGCTTATATTTCATATTCCGCACATATATTGTTTGATTATAAGCTTGTATTGGTATTTTTGTATTTGGAGGTCTAAACGTTCATTGGTGTTTTACACACTATTTGAACTTTCAATTGGTATTAAAGCAGATGCACTTGTTATGGTTTAAATACCTAAGTGTGATCCTTAACCCTTTGTGTTTATCTGCCATGGATAGTGCTTTGTATGCCTTTATGCATGTTTTGGATGTTAATGAATGTAACATGCCACGTGTTTGTGAAAATGTCTCTATAAGTGATAATCCTCATGATTGTGATGCTATGTTACATGAATCTTTGGGTGTTGTTGATATTCCTAACATCAAACTCTTGAAGAAAAATGCTAAGAAGTTTCATAAGAATTTGAGCAAGTTATTTTGTGAAAAATGATAATTTAATTGCTAAGCTCAATGAATCCAACAAATTGGTTGAGAAATGTAAGAAACTTGCTGAAAATTCTCTTGAAAAGCTAAAAGAGTTTGAATGTTTGAATATGGACTTGGATGCTAAACTTGTTTTGTCTAACAAACTTGTTGATGAGCTAAAATGTGAAAATAAATCTCTTAAGATACATGCCGAGTGTTTAATTGCTGAACCTATTGCTAAAAAGAATGAAAATATTTGTTGCAATCATGTTGTGGTACCCGATTTTGTGCCTATTGTGTATTCTACCTCAAAGGACAAATCAGTGTACATTCCTCCACACAAAAGAAATCAAAAGGTGGAGAGAAAGGCTATTAAATCAAAGCCTTCGTTTAGGTCTCAACCTAAGATTTTGGATGGATCTAAATTTGTTCCAACTTGTCACCATTGTGGTGTGATTGGTCATATAAGACCTCAATGTCATAAGGTGAAGAGAGAACAAAACCATGTTACTAGATCCCTCCCCAAAAAGCCTGGTGGACCTAAACACATTGTTTGTCACCATTGTGGTGCTTTTGGTCATCTAAGACCACATTGCTCTAAGTTTCATGCTCTTAAAAGAATCAAAAGAAAAGAGAACTTCTTAACTAACCAAGTGAAATGTAAAACCCCTTTTTATCCTTTTGTTTTTACACCCCTTTTACAAAACACACATGATAGAGAGCTTATACATTATTCTAATATTTCATATCTTTTATATTTTTCTATTCTCCCTATCAAATAGAGAAAGGTTTTTATTGTCACTTTTTTTCTAAAACAACTATCCTTTTGATAAAAGCACTTCATTCACCAAATTGTTCAAGTTAATGGATGACGAACCAAGTGGCTCAATGGCCTCTTCGGCCAACTTTTTCCACTCCATGACCTTTTTCTTCATTTTCTTACCCTTTTCTCTTTCCATTAATTCTCTCACAATCTTCTCCACTTCCTCTCTCTTCACATCATTATCAATCTCCATGCCAATGCACCAATCATTACAAGTATACTTGCAATTTGTTTGTTGATCTGCAAAGAATGGCCAACAAAGCATTGGCACTCCTGCACACACGCTTTCAATACTTGAATTCCACCCACTATGTGTTAAGAACCCTCCAATTGGTGGGTGGTTCAACACTTCCTCTTGAGGGCACCAACTAGCTATTAGACCTCTTTCTTTAGTTTCAAACTTGAACTCAAGTGGCAATATCACTAATTCACTGACAACTAAATCAGGCCTAATTATCCACAAAAATATATATTTACAATTTGCTAGTCCCCAACCAAATTCAACCAATTGTGAAGGTGTCATGATAGTTATACTACCAAAATTCACATATACCACTAAATTGGTGTCTTAGAGTTAGGCCAATGAAGGCATTCAGTTTCTTCCTCCCATAAACTATATCTAATTGATTTCAAAGGATCATTGGATAAGTGAATGAGTAATGATTGGAGAGGACCAATGGCATATACATGAGGAAGCATGGGCAAGAAACCATCCAAAACATCTTGCTCTAACGTGTCAAATGTTTGAACAACAATTCCAGAAGCCGTAGGAGCTCTCTCTACTGTTTTGATCACATATTTAAAGATAATATCATTTGGATCTATAGTTCAAACAAAGCTTGGGAGATCTTTCAGACGAATGTCTCTATTGCCTGGAATCCAATCTATAACTGTGTCCAAATATCCATTGGTTATATAACTCTCATCTGCAAAAACAAAGAAGGCCTTTTAACTTAACGATTTGATGTTAATCATAATAAAATAATGCAAGATTTCAATGTAGTTTTGCATATTTCATTAGACCTTTAAGCGGAATGATGCCTTTATCCTTGAGATGAGGAATCTACATGAAACCCATCAAGCTGCAAGCAGCGATAATGAAGAACATTACAATTGGGATTCCAAGTTCTTGAGCAGCGGTGATAGTGAATTGCATGAAACCATCTGAGATAATGCAAGTCAATGGGGGAATACTTGAAGTACCACTATCGAGTTTTACAAGGAGGTTGGAAAATGAGGCCAAGAAGTTTTTCGTAATGGAAACACAAAGAGAAGGAATGTCTTGGGTGGCATTGGGGTCCGATGGAGGGAGACCGTCTGGAATGGTTTCGAATCAGAAGTCAATCAAGCCATCTAAGGAGTTGGGGCCTCTAGATTTCAGAAAACGTTGATGGTTGACCTCAGTGTTAACAAAGGTTATGTGAAAACCTTTATGGTGGAGAAGTTCTGAAAACTTCAACATTGCTTTTATGTGGCTCTGAACTGGGTATGGAATACAAACTGCTTGAGGCTTATCAACTCCTAAAGTTTTGGAATCCATTTCCTACTTTTCTGTTATGTGTGTGAGCTTATGCACTTTCAATGTATATTATAATAAAATAGCCCTTTGTTTCAATCTATCTAGCTACTTTGTCACTTTTGGCAAGCTCTGGTATATTCGTTTCTCTGTGACGCATGAAAAAAGACAAGAATGCATGTAGCCAGCGGTTGATTCTACAAAGAAGAGAGCCAATGGAAGAGACAAATTAATACAATTCTTCTGGTTTTCTTTGATATGTCTGATGTTCATGAAACAAACCCTAGAGTATATTTACCATCTCACTTGGAAATTCTGTATGTAACATCATTGCAATTTGCAAACAATATTGATCTGTCGTAACTCTTCCTCCCCCTACCCCCATTTTTTTTTTTTTCTTTTTGGAAGCAATAATTATCTGTCCTTTTTCACTTGTAAATTGCTTTAGATTTGGCTACAAATATGACCTTTTGGTTATGTGTAAATGCACTTTCATTACAAAATGAAACATGTTTTGAATCTAGCCATTTTTTACAATTTTGGCTGCAAGGCCGACCTTTAACCTTCAAGCATTCTCATTTTTCTTTCCCTTGACAGTGAACGCGTGACAGAAGACAAATGCATGTCACCAACGGATGCTTCCTCAAAGAATAGGCCACTTGGCCAATGAAAAAATCTTCTTCTTTTTTTATACAATATATAATTCTACTCTAGCCTAATCTAAGTGTATATGTGTGAAACTCCTTCCTGGAGACTTGAACCCCGGCCTTTGCCCCCCACACTCCACAAGCATTTATACTTGTGAAGCGAGTGACCATCATACCAAGGATGTGCGGTGGTGCCAATGAAAGAATCAATCCCTTTTTGTTTTGCTTTAATATTTCTGATGGTAATGAAACAAGCTGAGACTATTTGTACGTTTCACTTGGAAATTATGTGTACAACATCTTTGCAAACAATACTTGTGTGTTGCATCTCCAATTTTGTATTTTTTTCCTTTTGAAAGCAATATATATATATATATATCTTGGAAATTGGAGGATAAAAGAATTAATTATATGCATTAAAAATTGGTTGCATAAGAGGAAAGAAATGTACATGTTTCAAGAGAAAATTAAGAACAAATTTATCATCTCATCAAAATAATTTGTTTTGTAAATCAGAGTTCAAAATTCTCTACTCAGAGATAGTATTTACTCCAAAAAAAAATCTGGGTTTAAAAAATAAGGACATAGTTAAAGTAAACAAAAATAAAATAAAATAAAAATCCTTTCCTTTTTTCCTTCTCAAATATTAATTTACAACCAAAAAATAAAAGCTTCAACTGCTATGAATGAGTCTCAAAGATATTGAATTACAAGTGTCCAAGCAACTTTGGAAGTTATTAGAGCAATCCTATTGAAATGAACTTGACTCTTATGCTTGCGAGCGTCATCCATTCCCTCTTTTCCTTCTCAAATTATCCTCTTAGCAAATAAAAACCTTAAGGGGCATTTGGTTTGTGGAATCAATATTATTCTTAGCCTCTAGATTTCTCGAAATGTGATATATACCACAATTTGGATGCTTAAAAATGTAACTTTTTTCTATATATGTTTGGTTTTATTAGAATTCTAAGATTTTATATTTGATTTATTCCTAAGAATCTTATAAACATTATTTATTTTTCACAAAATATCCTATGGTTTTAAAGACAATATCAATTTTTTTTCCCTCCAAATAAATAATGACAAATAAAATATACACTATAAATGATGACAAATTCAATGAGACTATAGTATAACATTGTTTGAATAGCATGTATAATACAAAAATAATTATTTAAATTGTCAATTTTATAATTATTATTCTTTGGTTTTATTTCTATTGGTTAAAGGGTAATTAAGGGAAAATGAGTAAAATTGTCAATTTAGAAAAAATCAATATAACTTTTTTTTCTTACATGGGAATGCAAATATCTATATGTTTTGAAGGGAATCAACATTTCTATAAAAAGGGAGTTAAGTGAGAATCCAAATTCCCCCAAACATTTGATTTTCTTGTGCAATTTGCAACCAAATATGAGAATGATATAGAATCTTCCAACATTCTTGAGAATCTTAAAATATTACCCAATGCCTCTTGAGAGTATTTTGGGTAAAGAGAAAGGACGCTTATAAAGATGTTAGTTTTTTATTTTAAAAAAATATGTAAATTATTTTCGTGAAGTACTCCTTTTAAAATGTGTTGAGAAAGAGCATACTCTAGATAAACAATAAAATAAAAAATAAAATAAAAGGCTTAAAAAGTCATGGTGATTATTCTCTTGTACTCACTTTACACAATTTTTTACATAATATCTACAATTGTACACAGTAATTTACACATTTTAAAGAGCGAAAATGTGATATCCACATTTAAATATAAAAATTGGATATAAAAGACAGATGTCATAATTGTTAACATTTGAAAGGTTTAGATAAGTTGTGTGAGACCATAATTACTCTCTACAATCAATGTACACTCAACTCTCAAAGTAGCTGGCAATTGCAGAACATGATATTAAAATTGTATACCCACCTTTTATCTACCCTTTACCGCTTATGGTGTAGGCAAATCTTTCTACGCAGCTCATTTCCTCTTTTTATATGCCCACCTACTCGTCTCTTCTCTACTGCTGATAGTATCACCTATAACTCCTTAGCCTCCTCTCTTCATAGACTATTTTTCGTCCTCGTCATCATCTCAAACAGCTCAAAATCATTCAATTCAATAAAAATAAAAATAAAAATTGTCCTTCAATTCATAAATTCATATTTTGTGTATAGACAAAGATTAATTCCAATCCAGTTTGAAGAAATCTTTTCTAACCCTAAACATGGCAGTTTATAAGACCATTCATGTAAGACAAGTGTTTTCTCCAAACTAATTAAGAGGAATCTCTTCTAACACAACACGTGACGATTTCTAAAACTATCTACATGTATTATTTAAACAAGTTATACAACCTTTTAGTCCACTAAAAAAAATTATACAACTTTTTAAAAATGTAATACGACTAAAGCTCGGATGCTCTTTTTAACCAACACTTAGTTGGAGTAAGATTTTTTCAAAAAAATTTGGAGACAAACTTTCTTCATCCAAGTATATTATTTAAATAAATTATGACTCATTAAAAAAGTCATGTAATTAAAATTACACATAAACAGTCTCTTCAATCGCTACATAATAGCTTAAGATAAAGATAGCTTCAAACCAGATTGGAGCTAAACTTTTCCTTTGTGTATTATTTCCAAAAAAAAAAAAAACTTGAAATTTAAATATGTATAAATAAAAGAGTATTGATTGCTGATCATTTTGATCTTTTGCAAGCGAGTATAAAGTGACATCGTAATTCAACAATACAATTATATGATTATAAAAATTAAAAATTAAAAATTAAAATTATATAAAGTTATTAAGTGAAGTAATATTGACAAAAGTTACTCTAAATCGATGTTTATGGAGAAACTAGCAAAAAGTCCATAACACCGACACACCTGCACACACGCACAGCTGACACTGATATGCTCTTTTAAGCACAAAGAATTACCCCAATGTCTTCACAAAGCAATTTGATATGCTCTTCCTTAAGAATGAAGCTTTTCCCAGGTCTTCACAAAATAACTACAAAAGGCTCCTAACAATTGGAGAAAGAAACTGCTCTGCAACTGCCTAAAATCAGAATCTGATTCGAACAAACCAAAGTGCCAATCCATATTTTCTAAAATCAATTCCTTCTTAGATCCTCCTGTAGCCAGCACAAAAGCTAGTGGAAGGTCCCATCTTCAAGTGCTCCATGACAGCTTCTACACTGCCCATTCACTTGAGGATGACGGATGGACAAAGTTCCGATACGTCACTCATAGTTCTGTTTTATCATACTGTTATTCTTTCCTCTTAGCCCAAATCATCACAAGAGAGAAGCCCATTAAAGACATGATTACAGTCTGCAAATCATAGAAACAATGTGGATATTCCTCAAAATCCCCCGCAGACTAATATTCAACACCTAGTGCAACCTAATTCAAAAGAGGTGTTGTGTGTGTGAGTATATGTGTACATTATGTATGTATAAGTAAGAGCGAAAAAGAGAGCTTTGAATAAATTTTGGTAGAATTTTGTCAATGATCTTTAGCTCAATTAGAGGTTCCTCCCTCCGTTAAAGATTGTAGTGTAGGGTGAGATCATGAGTTCAAAACCCATAACATGTATGTGTAATCTTACAAATCAATAAAATAAAAAATAAATAAAAATAAAAATTGATGTAGTTTGGTAAATCTTCAGCAAGATTTTCTTATCATGTGATATATGCTACGATTCTATATTGGCTATAAATATATTTCTAGCAAATCAAACAACAACAGGTCATTATAGCCAATGAATATAATAAATTACCGATTCTCCCAAGCTTAAATTATAAGGAAATGGCAAATTTAATCACTCCCCCCTCATGTGTGGACCCAAACTCTCCCTTAATAAGTGAGGCCCAACACATGGGATTTTTAACATTTTAATTGGGAGGTATAGTGGAGGCAAGGATCAAAATTAGGATCTTCTACTATGATACCATAATAAATTATTGATTCTCCCAAAAGTTTAATTTGTTAGGAAATGGTGAATTTAATCACTTAAACATAATTCTAACAAGATAACTCGGAAATACAAAGCTTTTAGATTCTGGTGTGAGTAGCTACAACAGTTATTCCAATGGGGAGAGCACAATAGATGAAAAAGTGTGCAAAATCCAAGAGGGATGAGAATGCTATAGCACAAATGCAGTCACGTGCAAGTCATTAAGGCTAATTTCAAGATCTATTTTATAAGTAGATCTCATCAGGCATTGAACATGCAAATTGAAGTCACAAGCAAGAAGAAGCTCATTTGTAACTATTTATAGGATAATATCAAAATTTCAACAACAAATTCAATACAAGTCTGACATGCTCTGCATGGTCACATTAGATTCCCATGCAGATGTGCCTGTTCTTACTTTCAGAATTCTTCATATATTTGTTATATTGCTTATGGAATTTGAAATGATAATATAGCTGCAGAAAGATGACCATGCGGATGTGCCTGTTCTTACTTTCAGAATTCTTCATATATTTGTTATATTGCTTATGGAATTTGAGATGATAATATAGCTGCAGAAAGAGATGCACATTTGATACATGATGTATGTCTAATATGTACCCATAAAATTAAAAAACTGGATATATCTGTGACAAAAAATAGGGATACCCGAAAGTCATCAAACCCATTATAGCACCATGACAGATATACCATGTTTATGTCCCAAAATAATTGACTCCATTAGTAGTAGAAAAAACTAGATTTTGATCCATTGCAGTCAAACCATTTGGAGATGGAGTTGCTACATAGAGAGTTAATATCATTTTATTAAAAATAAGAAATAATAAAAAATAAAATAAAATAAACCTGCTCCTAGTAAGAAGGCTGACTAGATTTGCAGTTTTGTGTTTGGAGGAAAAAATATAAAATGATTGATAAAAAAGCAACAGTATGGACTCACCGAGACTGCGGGAGGCACACTCACAAGTGGATCTTGGAAGAACCTATTTGCAAGTGCAAGGGCCAGAAGACTGCTTTGCATACCTGAAAAAGAAAAAATATCAGTTAGCCAGAATATTATGTTGCCAGGTACTATATTTTGATGATAATCAATAATGGAAGAACCTGTCTCATAGGAAAGTGTTCTTTGCAGCTCTTTCACATCAGGTGCCTTATGGAACACTAAACCAGTAAAGACATAACCAGCTATGAATGCTGACAAATGGAATGCAACAATGAGGAACAAAACGGTTGCTCCGAAAGGAGATAGAAGAGACTTGATGTTAATCGCAAGTGGGGCTCCAACACAAAGAGCTGTCACTAATACTGATAGTGGAGGCAAAAATGGCCGAATAGCATTACAGATCTTGGGGAAGAACCTGTAAGCACAAATATAAGAGGCAGGTAAGGACCTCTAAAAGAGTTTGATATGTTATCATCAGGAGTCAATATATTACCGATTCAATAGCAAGCCTGCAGCAATGGGTGCAACTACAATCTGCGTAATGCTAAACACCATTCCTTTTACATCAACAGGAAGTCTTTTTCCAATGAGCAAGAGTGATAACATTGGTGTGACAAATACTGCAGTAGCAGTAGACAATGATGTCATAATAATGCTTAGAGGGGCCATTTGTGGGTCTGTGAGAAAAGTAGCATAACTTGAGAGCTGAGCCCCACTAACACAAGAAACCAACATAATCCCAGCACCTGATACATGATAAGACTGAAAATGTTAGCACAGTGACTGATCCTACCAATCAAAAAGGGGGGAGAGAGAGAGAGATCTCCTGACCGATGGAGGTTGGAAGACCAAAAAGTGTGACTGAGATAATGCCAAAAAAATATCCTAGCAGAGGTTTCACAACAAATTGGCCAACATAACCAGCAAAAAGAGCTGCTGGTCTCTTGAATGCTTCAAGGAAATCATTCTCTCTGGAATTAACCCCTACTGCAAACATTAGAAACCCCAATGCAGGTGCATAGTACCTGGAATATAAATTACTAATTACAAACATATGATTTGGATAAACATTTTAATATCCTTTTATTGCAAATCAACATTTATGTTCAGATGAACGAATCCAAATTTTTAACTTCTATCACTCAATGGTTGTACCCAAGAATATGGCAGAGCAAAAAAGTTCAATAGATCAAGAATGAGAGCTCATCCTAGTTTAGACTAGTTTAAATGGATAAATGCTTAATGATGATTTGGATACATTTTTCAATGAGTGCAAAACCTAAGCGAAATTTAACCCCTGCTTTACTTTTTAGATAGCAATGGAAATCAATATGCAATGGCTTCTCATTCTTCCTTGAAGTTGCTCTTATAAATACAACCCTTTATGTATTTAGGCATATGTTCAACCATCCAATTCATCTCAAGAGTGTTCAACAACCTGGTGGTAAACCATGTAAAAGAAGGCGGATAGACAAGAGCCAACAGTGTACTAGCAAGGACTACATGAGGCAAAAGGGAATTTGATTCCTTCAAGATCTTCACAATAGAAATGTCCTTTTGTTTAGGCACCTGAAACAAAGACATACAGCAGTGTGGTCAATGTGGCCTAAAATAACTCTGCAAATCAGTTGTATATATCACTGAAACTGGTGAAACTTCATAACCAGTACATAAAAAACACAAACATACACAAACGTTTTATAGTGAAACTGAGTGTATGCTAGGATTAGAGAGTAATTAGTCATTTTCCCTTTGTTTCACAAACAAAACATCCTTTTATTAAAAATGCATTTATTTAATATGAGATTTTAGCAACATAGTCTTGTAATCTACCCATCCACAGTATAGAAAGTGTTAATATGGTTGTGATCAGGATAAGACTGAGCCCAATCTAAGTTCTCCTCTGGTATGTCTTTATTTGAACAATTCTAACTGATGGCTCGTAGAAAGAGGATGGCAAAGATTGAAAAATCTGATGACTCTAAATTATTGTTTGGGTTGCTTAAACCATCTCTTCTTTTTGGAGGAATTCAAATTCCGTCCCTTGTCTGATTAAGTTGGAGACTGTTATTGCCTTTGTCTAATTAAGTCAGTGGGAATTAGTATATATGATCATATTTGTCTTAACAATGTTGAAGATTGTTATTGCTTCAGGCAAACACTACACCCACCTTTAAATAATTGGTTGTTTCACCAACACACCATGAGAATAATTGACTTGCATGACACGTAAAAGTTTTCAGGGATGGTAGCGGGATGGGGTGGGGTCAGATCATGGGTGCCCCGTCCCCACCCCATTTGCCTATTCAGGGCAAGAAAAACCTGCACAGGGCAGGTCAGGGCTGGATGAAGGGTGGAGACATGTTGCCATCCTTAATTACATAGTTCTATCACTGAAGAGATAGAGATGAGAAAGAAAAGGGAGGAGAGGAAAAGACAAGTGTGTTTAGGAGATGAAAATAGAATATGTACACAAATTAAATCGTAAATAGGATATGTATAAAATCACTACATTATTTACATAGATATATATAAATATAAATAAATAAATATATGTGTGTGTGTGTAAATACACACACACTCAGGGCAACTCAGGCTGAGGCAAGATGGGGTGAGGTAGGCAAAACCTATCTTCATCCTATTCCCTCTTTAGGGCGGGGAAAACCTGTGTGGGGTAGAATGGGTTAAGCAGGGAGGAGAATGTTTTCCATCCCTATTCTTCACCATGATCAAAGGCCAATTGGTGGATGTTATCCAAAAAAAAGGTTGCATGACCTCTGGTGTCCCTTAAACACCAGCTAAAAATCAGCAAACATACTGCTCCTAATACAATTTCTGATTTTGTATGAGTAAATATATACCCCTAGCTCAAATGACACCTCCTCCTAACCCCATAAGAATGGGGTGGAGTTTATGGTTGTGGCTTCAAGATTACCAATCCAAATACATACATGCACACAAATCTCAGCTTATTTTTTGACAAATCCACAATTGGATTACAATGTTAAATGCTTAAATTTCAAGTCTTTGCGCTTTAAAATTATACACTAAAAGTACATGGATTGGATGGTAAATAACTTGCAATTAAAATGAAATTGGCATGTTAAGAACAGAGAGAGTGTACAATCTGATGCTGGGATTTTCAAAATATTAAATCCAATTAAAAGTTATCCCCATTAACAAAAAAATATTCCATGCGATGTAACTTGGTCCAGAACATATATATGATACACACACAAATTTGTACCATTTTAACAACAAGATGAAGGCTTGAGAGCACGCCCATTCTTTTAAACAAACCATATAGTTTGCATCAATATCCTTAGCTAAAACTACACACAATTTCCTATAAACCTCGACTAGTATGTACTATAACATTTTTTTTTTATTAGTTTTCCAATTTAAACAATTCAATAGTACTTTTTTTTCGTTCTTACAAACTTACCAAAAGATAAAAATGGTACACACCTGAGCTGGTCCGGTTGCATCGTTTAGACCCGAACCCGGTTCCAGAGGATCCGAAGATTTCCCATTTACACACTTGCTGATTACAAACCTTGTGCTGCTCCAATCTGATATTATTAAAACAATGTGCAAAAAAATAAACACCCAATACATATAAAATTTTTAGAGAGAAATAAACAGTAATATAAAAAACCCACGTGCGAAATTAAAATCAGAGCGAAATGGAAACCCTAGAGACCGCGAGAAATACAGAGTTGGAAATGAAGAAGAAGAAAATGGGAGCTGAAGTTTTCGTGTATCGGAGACATTTCGTGAGTGGGGCTCCGAGAAATGTGGAAGGTGGATCTTCAATTGGCTACTGCTACTTACTGAATTCATTTTGAAAACAAAAAATAAGAGAAGGATTTTTTTTTTTTTTTTTCTTTTTCTTGGGGGGAATTGACAAGGTTTGTTGCTTGTGAGTTGTGAAGTTTGTAACTCAAAACTCACTGTGAAATCGAATATTTCTCAGGTGGAAGGGTCTCTCTCAGGTGGTACTAAGGCCTATTGGGCATCCATCGTATTTCGGGAGGCAAGGAATTTATCCACTGTGACTATCTTTGGGTTTGATTTAAAATCGAAATCCTGGGCTTATAAAGATCTCAACGCTGGACCATTTTTGGGGTATTCTGAAAGTTTCATCTGGACTGATCCTGGTTTTCTTCACTTATCTTTGGTCGTAAATTTCACTTGAGGAGGCAGTTTACAAAGCAAAGAAATTGGTGCAGAAAATGTCAACATTTTCTTGATGTAGTGACAGGGGTTTTGATGCGGATTATGATTCCTGTATATATAAATGGAAGATTTTAAGGAAAAATCTTTGCATGTTGTTAAAAATGGCAATATGCTCTTTAATCAAGTGAATAACAATAAATAAAAAGAGAGAGAAAATGCTACTATTAATTATGAATGAGGTGAAAATCAATAACATTTAATGATATTTTTTTAACCGTTAGATCTTTTATGAATCTATGGTATTAAAAATGTGTAATTTTATAAAAGTTATATCAAGTGTAATTTGAACTCATCTCTATATATATATATATATATACTAGTTATAGGCCTGTGCGTTGTACAGTTTTATGAAAAAACTTATAAAATAAATGTATAAATAATTATATATTTTAATAGATTCAATCATGATAAAAGAAAAAATTATCAAGTTTAAATAATTATCTCGCTAAAATAAGGGTTAAGATTTCTTCCTAAAACTAAATTAAATTGATAATTCCAAATTGAATTTTAAATTGATAATTATTTATAAAAAAAGTACTAAACAATTGATAAATCTAAAATTAATATAATCTTGATAATATTATAAATTAAAAATAAAGTTGATAATTCAAGAATACACGTGTAGAACATCTTGATAATTTGATGTAACATAAAAATCAAATAAGAAAATTGCTAAAATTAATCTATTAATTCTAACCATATTTATTCATTAATTCTAAGACCCTAACCCTAAGCATATAAATTAGATCAAAGCTAAGAAAATTAGTTTAAACAAAAGGCAACCAATACACAAAACCTAATCAATTTAATAAAAACAAAATACAAAAATGAAGAAGGAGCCTTTAGAAACTTGACAATGTTTTCAAATGTTTTGAATTCATTAATTAAAATCACATGAAGACAAAAAACCAATAATAACACTAAAGAAAATAAACAAAATGAAAATAATAATAATAATAAAAGAAGAAAGAATGCATACCTGCATTGTCATATGATTTATGCATTCACATATTGAAATAAGTTTCACTCCAAAAAGGATATATAGGGTTATATATATTGGTGGAGTTCCATTTGAAATATAATTCATTTAAATCTTATTGAAATTAAAGATATCTAATCAATGTGTTTACTTTTATCCCATAAAAATTGGAATTAAAAAAAGGTCATATGAATAGAATAAAAAAAAAAAAAAGTTGATTCAACATAACGTAACATATAAAAAATTAAAAATTTTAAAAATAAAAAAAAATAAAAAAAATAAAAAGAGAGAGAAAGAGAACGTGGTTGATAGCTATAAGGAATTTTGATATATATATATATATATATATATATATATATATATATATATATATATATAAATTAAATGTCATCAACGTAGAAATTATCAAATTAATGGAGATATATACTGTTTTTTTTTTTTTTGAATAAATAAAGATTATCAAATTATTGGAGATATATACTGTTTCTCGGAATAGATTTATATTAATCACCTCTTAAAGAATTTGGATTGTACTTATCCCTTAATAATCAAGTTTTATAGCTTGATCTTCTAATAAAATAATATTAATTTAGTAATATTAAAATTTTGAAAATTTAGATGATAAATATTATCTAAATTAAATTTTTGAATGTTAAATATTATCTCCTAATTTAAGAAATATATCCTAACAAATAAAAAAATAATGTTAATTAGATGATAAATATTATCTAAATTAAATAGTTGTATGTTAAATATTATTCTTTAAGTTAAGAAATATATCCTAACAAATAAAAAAAATAATGTTAATCTAATTATTTAATGATAAGAATGAATTAGAGTCCTTGTAGTATACTATTCTTTTTTAGTTCTTTAAAAATATAAAAATTTAATAAAATTCTGCAATTTGGTGAAGCCACATAACGCAACCACGCTGTGCGTTGCACAATTTTATGTTAAAACTTGTAGAAAATGTATTATTATTTAACCAAATAAGTAATTATTGTAACGAAACGAATAAATTGCATTGGTATAACAACCATCAAACATAAAATGATAGCACCTTAATACAAAATTATCTTCTAACATACCAATTGTGCTATAATATCATTTGTAGTTACATGTATCAAACTATTCGCATATGAATTTTATATCTAATGAATCTACAATATAAGTGATTTGCAGTATTGTTAACAATAATATTAATGATTAAAATCTTTAGACAAAGTAACATAAAATTGGCTACTTTTTAATAATAGAACTATTTGAGGAATAAAACCTTTGTTCTAATTAAAAAAAAATTGCAAAGTTCTACATCTAGATTACAAACCTTTCTTAGGATGCTTGAAATCTTTTTTGACAAACCTGGAAAAAAAAAATATCAAGAAGAAAATTAAACAGAGTTAAAAAAAAAATTAAAAAAAAAAAAACTAAGTTCCATATGGATTGAAAAATTGTATGTAAATTTAATAGTTTATGATTGGAATTTACTACGACAACTTACATATATATTGGACAACAAAATAATTAAATTGGATCAAACCATTAACATATAAATTAGATCAAACATAAGGAAATTACCCCCTCAAAAAAAGAAAAACATAAGGAAATTAGCTTAAACAAAAGGCAACAAATACATAAAACGTATTTAATTGATTATGATAAAAAAATTAGTGTAAAAAATACATATCTACATGATTGTAGGTAGATATATGGAAGCCTAAATAAAAAAATTGTACAATAAGTTGGAGAATGAAAAACTACACCAACTGACGGTGTGTATATATATACATACTCTACCTAGAAAATGAGTCCAAGTAAAAATCAAATACTCTAAACTTCTTAAAGTTACCTAATCAAGAAGTTTAGGTTAATTACATATTAGTTTTTTTAAAATACTTTATCCCCAAAAAATAGTTAACGTTATTAGCTAGATTGTTATTAGATTTTTTTTTTCTTTTTTCTTTTTTTTTTATGTTAAAGTTAATACCAAAAAAAAAAAAAAAACCTTATGTGAAGCAGTATTTTTTTTTTTTTTTTTATAGAAATACACTTACTTTATGATAACAATGAATTAGAGTCCTGATTTTTTGAATTTGAGATATGAATGAATTAGAGTCCTGATTATTCTAATATTAATCTGCAGTTTTTTATTTCATTTTTTTTTAGAGATACAATTACTTTATGATAACAATGAATTAGAGATAAGAATGAATTAGAGTCCTAATTAATCTAATATTAATTTACCTACAATCTTTCATGAAGCAGTTTTTATTTTACGCTTACTATATAATTTTTTTTGATTAATCTAATATTAATATTGTGGGGCCCGAGAATTTGTGGTCCCGCCCCACTTCATAATAGGCCCCAAGATCCAAGCCAAGGAGAATGATTTCTGACGACGCGAAGTAAAAATTCAAAAAAGGCCCAAATATATGGCCGAGGACGATCTTATGCTCGGCACCTCACAAAACGCCTGAAGAAAATGACAAACTCAGTACAGGGGCAGGACAAGGGAGAAACCTGCCAACACCATAGTATAGAACTCTGCATCTAACAGGCCCATACTCCAGACCATGCTATTTAACTTTTCCAACCACCCCCAACCACTCTATGTATGGATTGATAGGACAGGTTTATACCCCAGAAAGTGAAACTTACACGTGGATACTAAAAGGGAAGTAAACACTAGTATAAAAGGGAAAGAGAGCCAAGGGAGAAGGGATCCCCAAAAAAGAAGAATCCCTAAAAAAGGGAGAAGGGGAAGGATACCACGCTCCTCGGACGTGGTCCGAGGACTTAAACCCTACAAACCGCACCGACGGAAAGCTTAGCTAATCAAGCCAAGTCCACCCTTATATAAGCTTCCATGAAAGCCACGACTAAACTGTTGTCTGGTAGCCAAGGCTTAGCCTTTCAACCCTACGCTCTACAAATCGTATTGTTTGGGCCCTTTACGTATGAGCCCACAATCATGTGTGGGTTGTTACGAATTGTGTCCCTACAATTGGCGCCGTCTGTGGGAAGGCTTGCGCGTTGGCACAGGTGGTGGCGGATTCAAGCCTCTGTCAAGCAAGGGTCTACGAAAGCTCCTTCATTTCCAGCAACACGCTGTTGTTGTTCCGACATAAATTTCCGCTAGGGGCTACGCCTCGCAGTGTCAGTGGCACAGGCAGCTCTAAGAGCTTCCAACATCAAGCTAACGCCCCCCACCTTGGTCGAGGGGCTAATCTTCGAAAATAGGAAAAAATACAAGTTTTGGATAGAACCAAAGCCTTGTATGGTCCTCGGACTCAAGCCTATGGGGAAACCAACTACTTAAAAGAAAAAATACAAGTTTTGGATAGAACCAAGGCCTTGTATGGTCCTCGAACTCAAGCCTATGGGGAAACCAACTACTTAAAGGAAAAAATACAAGTTTTGGACAGAACCAAGGCCTTGTATGGTCCTCAAACTCAAGCCTATGGGGAAACCAACTATTTAAAAGAAAAAACAAAAGTTTTGGATAGAACTAAGGCCTTGTATGGTCCTCGGACTCAAGCCTATGGGGAAACCAACTACTTGAAAGAAAAAACAAAAGTTTTGGACAGAACCAAGGCATTGTATGGTCCTCAGACTCAAGCCTATGGGGAAACCAACTACCTGAGAGAAAATACAAGTTTTGGACAGAACCAAGGCCTTGTATGATCCTCGGACTCAAGCCTTTAGGGAAACCAACTACTTAAAAGAAAAAATACAAGTTTTGGACAGAACCAAGACCTTGTATGGTTCCGGACTCAAGCCTATGGGGAAACCAACTACTTGAAAGAAAAATACAAGTTTTGGACAGAACCAAGGCTTTGTATGATCCTCGAACTCAAGCCTATAGGGAAACCAACTACTTGAAAGAAAAAACAAAAGTTTTGGACAGAACTAAGGTCTTGTATGGTCCTCGGACTCAAGCCTATGGGGAAACCAACTACTTGAAAAAAAAAATACAAGTTTTGGACAAAACCAAGGCCTTGTATGGTCCTCGGACTCAAGCCTATGGGGAAACCAACTACTTGAAAAAAAAAATACAAGTTTTGGACAGAACCAAGGTCTTGTATGGTCCTCGGACTCAAGCCTATGGGGAAACCAACTACTTGAAAGAAAAAACAAAGGTTTTGGACAAAACCAAGGCATTGTATGGTCCTCGGACTCAAGTCTATGGGGAAACCAACTACTTAAAAGAAAAAACAAAGGTTTTGGATAGAGCCAAGGCATTGTATGGTCCTCGGACTCAAGCCTATGGGAAAACCAACTACCTGAAATAAAAAATAAAGGTTTTGGACACAACTTGGACATTGTATGGCCCTCAGACTCTACCCCATGGAGGAGTTACCCATTAATAGTTGGGTTAATCCCTAGACCGAATGGAATCCCCAGTTTATTCTCGGATCCTCAATATCAAGGGAACTAATGCGACTGTGATGGGGTCAAGTGTTATCAAAAACACGGCCAAAGTGCCTCACTACTCGGCAACCCTTTCGGATAGTTTATTTTGAATTTCTCATTCTCAGACGGCTGCCTCACGCGCATTACGGAACACTCAACTGTTATCTCGGTTAGTCTCATAAGTTTAATCTACTGTGAGTTAGCATTATTATATTTGATAATGTCGATAAGTTCAAATTAATAGCTTTTTGTTACAAGATTTCCTGCCCTAAGTATCATTAAAGGAAAATACACATGTAGTATACCCATTCACAAAGTAATTGCTGCAGAAAAGAAAAGTATTTAGAAGGAAACAGATTCATCTTTTATTAAGACAAAGAAATAGTACAACTTACAATGAGAGAGCTTGAATAAGCTTATACTAAAAACTAACTATATAAGCAAAAAGAAAAGATACAAGGGAATGAAGAAAAAGCGGAAGAAGAGGTGCAGAGAAGAGAGATGCAGCAATTCCAAAATGTTGTCTAAGGAAACCATTCTTCAGTACTTTTACATGCCCATAACTCAGGCAGCAAAAAAACCTAATGTGGGGCTAGCACCTTTGAAGAAAAGGTGCAGGGAGCGGGGTATTCGCAGGTGGCCACACAGGAAGTTGATGAGCCTCCATGTTAGCCACGCTCGCGATAGAGCGGATGGCGTTGACGACGGGAAACCCTACTGCTGTCGCACCAAGAATCTGATGCGACCAGTACCTGCTTCGGATTTTGACTAAAAGAGGTGGAGATATCACCCCCACCTTGTAAAAACAGAGGATTGTCTTGAGTCTGTGTCTCCCCCATCCAGACCGCACCACCGTGAGTCTCGGAAGGATCCGGTGCCTCTGGAGCGGGTGTGGCTCTTTCACCCCCACCCGTGCCTTAAACATATTGCTCTAAGGGTGGATTGCACTGGAGATGAAGACTGTGAGTATGGATGAAGGATTATGAATTTGAAGGGGCCGAGGGGTTTATATGTAAAGGGAGTAACCTCCTATCCTACCTATATAAAGGACATATTGGTGGCATTTAATTTATGCAGGTTTCCAAGAAATGTTACAGACAAGACGGTTTTGGTTCAATTTCCAACACCGTCTGCAACCATAAGATTTGAATATCCTCGTGAAGGTGCACCTCGAGCACTGAAACGTCAAGGACGCCGTGTGAGTAAATCTGGAGGGATGTCTCATAATTTGGCACACCTCCCATGCACATGGAAAAACACCAATATCAATAAAGTATAGAGTTGGGCAAGCCGTGGTTTGAGCCCGACATCACCAAAACCCCCCTCCCCAACCAGGAGGTCGGGTAGCAGGATTTTGAGGGGCTATTGTGGGGTCCGAGAATTTGTGGTCCCGACCCACTTCATAATAGGGCCCAAGATCTAAGTCAAGGAGAATGATTTCCGAGGACGCAAAGTAAAAAATCAAAAAAAGCCCAAATATATGGCCGATGACGATCTTATGCTCGGCACCTCACAAAACACCTGAAGAAAAGGACAAACTCAGTACAGAGGCAGGACAAGGGAGAAAGCTGCCAACACCGTAGTATAGAACCCTGCATCTGACAGGCCCATACTCCAGACCATGCTATTTAACTTTTCCAACCACCCCCAACCACTCTATGTATGGATTGATAGGACAGGCCTATACCCCAGAAAGTGAAACTTACACGTGGACACTGAAAGGGAAGTAAACACTAGTATAAAAGGGAAAAAGAGCCAAGGGAGAAGGGGATCCCCAAAAAAGAAGAATCCCTAAAAAATGGAGAAGGGGAAGGATACCATGCTCCTCGGACGTGGTCCGAGGACTTAAACCCTACAAACCGCACCGACGGAAAGCTTAGCTAGTCAAGCCAAGTTCACCCTCATATAAGCTTCCATGAAAGCCACGACTAAACCGCTGTCCGGTAGTCAAGGCCTAACCTTTCAACCCCACGCTCTACAAATTGTATTGTTTGGGCCCTTTACGTATGAGCCCACAATCATATGTGGGTCGTTACGAATTGTGTCCCTACAAATATATATCTACAATCTTACATGAAGCAGACATGAAGCAGTTTTTTATTTCTTTATTTTTTTAAAGAGATAAACTACTTAATGATAAAAATGAATTAGAGTCTTGGTAGTATAATATTCCTTTTTAGTTCTTTAGAAATCTAAAAATTTAATAAAATTTTTACACGATTTAAAAATGAAAACCTATGTTATTTCCTTTTATGATTTAATGAAAATATTTTGATAAATACAATACTATTTACGTTTTCTCTATCTCTCTTTTTCTAATGTGTTCATTTGATTCTTAGACATATTCTTAATTTCGATAGTGATATATGCACTTTTAATTTCAGCAAATAGCAAATTCGAAAGTACAATTTTTTTCAATAATGTAAATGAGGATTCAACATGGAATGTAATTGAGATTACATTATTTTGCACTTCTGTGCAAATAGCAAATTTGAAAGTACATCTTTTTTTTTTTTTTAGGGATAATGTAAATGAGGATCCAACATGGAATGTAATTTCATTATTTTGTTTTCATCTAGTTCGATGTTATTTTAGCATTTCTCTGCACATGAATGGAAATATCCATGAAAAAAAATTAGCATATTAACACATTTGTCAAAAAAAGAACGCAACACCCAAAACGTGTACAATAAACTAAAGTCAACCTATCCCAAATAAAACTTTAAACTTAATTTAAACTGAATTAACGTGTTACAATAGCTTAAAACTAAATAAATTTTTCCAAACTCAAATCATTCTAAAATGAAAACAAATATAATTTCGAGATGGTAAAGAAGTCATTAAAAAGAAAAAAAAATACTGACATAATATCAAGATATAGTAAACAATGACGTATATACTTAATGTTGAATCGTTGATATTTAATGACAGTGGAGAGTGGATGTGTGGTAGATTATTTCAATCTGAACCTAAGTTACCTATATTAAATGATGAACAGCCTCTCCTAAATATGTGGTATGGCAACAATCCCCTCAACCAAATATAACATGGAAAAAAGCATGCAAAAGTATAGTATAATAATAAAACCTGATTTAAGTGAGTCTTGAAAATACGCTTTCAGTATTGAGTAATCTTCTGCAGTGATTCAGAGTCAAGTCTGAATCATCTTTTTCTTTTGCGAGAGAGAAAGAGAGACTTTTTGAGAGACTATTTTTTTGATAAACAGAATGAGAGAGATCTCGTTTGAAGAATACATAATAGTTAAAAAGTGGTATTTGATGCGGATTAATATTCTGTATTCCAATTGTGATCAAATTCTTTTTTTTTTTTTTTTTTGGCTTAGGATTATCTATTTAGTTTTTGAAAGTGGTATTTGAGAATCACCACATTACGTTTTATATATATAAACATGTAGTGTATTAAAAAAATGAGATTAGATAAATTAGATGAAGTGGTATTTGAAAATCACCGCATTACCTTTGTTTTTTTTATTTATATATATAAACGTGTAGTGTACGTGTAGTAATTCAAAATACACTACACTTGGAAAATAAGGATTAAATGAAGAATTTGGATTGTAATCAAATTAAGATTTTTAACAACTTAGAAATTATAGAAGATTTTTTTTTATAAAAAAAATCTAAAAATTTACAAAAATTTCTGCAATTTGGTGAAGCCACTTAGTGCAACCACGGCTTCTAAACCAAACTTTTATTATATATAATATGATATAATGTATAATCTTAAAAGATCATTTATATACTTTCTTGAAAATGTTATTATAGACCATGGGATATGGGAGATATCAATTTTTTTGGGGACCACCGAGGTCTATCCATTCTAGGATCTACTTTTATAATTGTGTGTTTGTGTGTATATGTCGTGACATATCCAAAACAATAATTACTTTTAGCAAGTGTTAAAAGTTTGTGTTGAGGTTGAGTATGGTTCAAAAGTTGTTCAAAGATAGTAGATTATGATATATTCAAAGATGATAAACTAATTATATTTTTCCTTTATCTTTTACATCGTAACGTATTTTTTAGTGAAATTTATTTGGAAATGAGACATTTGGGACTTTAAAATTGACAAAAAAATTACTCAATTTAAATTTAAAATGAATGAGATTTAACCATTTGAAGTTGATATAGTTGTCTCTCCAAAAAAAAAAAGGTGGCATGGTTGTACTGTCTCCAATAATTCCAAATTTGCAACAATTTTTCCCTTACCTATTTATTGTCTTATCAAGTCCATATATTAACCAACCTATAAAAAGTCCCAATTTGCACTTTTTTTTCATAAGGAGAGGTAGTTGTTTCAATCACATTGAGAAAGCTTTAACTCCTTAAGCCTAAACTATCGGATTACCTCCTCAATATTTTATCTTTGATTTTCTCTTAATAGGCTTCTCTTTGAGTTTCTTGTTGTGAGTTTCACATCATTAGGTATTCTAGAACCTTTACTAGTGACTTCATAGGAAAAAATCCTTTAAAGAATTCTTTGTAGTATAGGAGTTCCAAATTCATGTGGAGAATATTTCAATCATGGGGGAAACTTTATATAACAATTTCAGAGTTCTAAGACCATTATAGTGAGAGGCAAATACATCACTTGATGAGGTTACAAGTTGAGTATAGTTTACAAAGGCTTTATGAGTCTAGTTGTTATCCTGTGCTTCGTACATTATTTTTTTTAAAGAAATTATAAATTTGTAAATATTATAAGTAAAAGCATTTTAAGAAAATTATTATATAGAGAAATTTTTATTATTATTATTTTGTGTTGGTCTCTTTTAATTCATGAATGAATTTGATTATAAATATTTTATTTTTTTATTTTAGAAAAATTTAAGTGCTATATAATAAACTGTATCTTGCATTTTGCTTGAAATTATTCAGTGCATTTAAGGAACGTGTCAGCAATGTCCGATGGTTACATGTTTCAACTGGTCTTTTTCCATTTGCTTCATAATTTGTAATAAGTTCTTTAGCAACTTCTACACTTAAATACAAAATAATAATAATAATAAATAAAAACAGAAAAAACAAAACAAACTTCTAACGAATTAAAGCCATTCAAGATAATTGTCCTGATTGTCTTCCAACGAATTAAATATTTGGCCTAACATGGCAATTAGATTATTGGCTCATCATCAACATGATAAAATGTGTAAGGCTGTCCAAACGATGAATGGTAGATAAAGGTCTGCCTCCATTAAGCATTGAAGTTTTGAGAGAAACCTAAACCTACACTCAATAGTCTCATGCTTGCACCAATTATGTTTCCAAAATAAGGAGATATTATATGTTGCTTGATTTAGTATCCCAAATTGTCTTGTTTGTTTAAAAAAAAAAAAAAAAATTAAGCTTAGAAGGCACACCAATATATCGTTGAAGATACATTGGTGTGCTTTCACTGGATTTCGTGGTTGCTTTGAATTCTTTATTGTCAAATGGAAAAGAAAAGAAAAAATCAGACAATAATTTGAGTTGAAAAACATGGGATAATAATAAAAAACGAGTCTACTTGTGCGAGTCCAATCCAACTTATTCTATAATTGCTGCTACCAGCTTCGATTACACGTGTCAAGACACTATTGGATGGTCACAAATATCATCCACACATGTCGGTCCAGAAAGTCCAAACCCCAGCTGAAACAACAAAAGGAAAAAACCTCAGAGATGTCAACTTCACTAGTGTTAACGTTCGAAATCAAAAAATCCCAATAGGGACCGAGTCAACCCATCTTGGACCAGCTCAGTAGTAGCTCTCTCTCTCTCTCTCTCTCTCACTCAGTAACTCGGTAAAGAAGGAAAAGAAAAAGTAAGGAAACCCCAAAAGCATAACTTTCGTGACGGTGAAGCCACGACAAACCAATGACGCAGCACCACCCCATTACTCAAAAGACATCACCACCTGTCACACAATTGCGCTTCCCTTCAGCCACTTTATAAGTAAACGCCTCAAAACGACAGCGTCTCTTCAATGCCGAACTGCAAACCCATAAAATATGCGAAGATTCTGAGAATAATTTAAAAAAAGAACCGTTAATTAAATTAGATTTTATATTTAACCCATACTTTTAGATATTTCAAATTGAACCATATGTTTTGAAAAAAAATGTAAAACTGTTATTATTTCCCAAAAACACAAGAGCCAAACAAAAAGGGTGAATGATTAAAGGACAGATTGGAATAAAATAAAAAAAGATATGAGGTAAAATATTATTTGCATGCGTGTAGAGTGTACAAAGAGGCTAATATTTTTGTTAATATTGTTTGCATAAAATGATTGAGAGTTTAAAATTTTAATAAAAAATTATACAATTGGGCTTGTAATGTTCATATAAAATAGACATAATGACTTTTTTTTATATGATTTAATCAAAATTGACGTGACGATAAAATTTAAGTATTTCATATAACTTTGTAATGATCGAGATCAAAAAAAAAAAAAATTTGTAATAAACGCTCTTTATCATTAAATGAAACCACGACATTTATATAAATTTTTTTTTTCAAGTAAGTGAAAATTGATTCAAAATATTTTATTAAACTACAAAAGACTCTACGAGTAAAGTAAATTGAATCTTATAGCAAATATATTTGTAGGGACACGAATCTCTGGCGGCCCAACAACGATGGCGTTGGGCTCGCGCGTGATGGATCCCTCACAATAAAATTTGTAGAGAGTGGGCTTGAAAGGCTAGGGTTGGATCACAGGGCGTTAGTTCAAGCCGGGCTTCAGACGAACCAAAACCAGAAAAGGCTTTAGTTTGGATATTCAGGCCTTACACCTTTGTAACTTGAGAGATTTTTCTCCTCGGATAATGTCCAAGGAGCACTAATGTTTTCTCCGGTTACCCGACGGTGGGTTTTTCGGGGTGATGCGCATATATTCTCCGGGCATTCTCTTTCCTGAAGTTTCTTTTCCAGGAAGTGAGATCGGGTCCCTTCACTTTGTTACCTTGCGTTTTCTTTTATACTAGCCTACGTTCATTATCCCCCGTCCACGTGTAGGGTCGACTTTTCCAGGACAGAAGTTTATCCCATCAGTCTAATCCCGAAATTATGGGAGATGGTCCATAAAGCCTAAGAATCCGGCTCTGTTAGGTGTGATGTCATGTCAATGAAGGGTATTAAGGACTATTTTCCTGAGATATTTTCTGATCTTTTAAGTTTGCTTGTACTCCACTTTCGTCAATGGGATTCTGGGTCCTCCGAGGACTGAGCGGTCCTCGGACGTATCTTTGGGCCACATCGGGCTCACTATTTTTGGGCTTGGGCCTTGGCCTCCTTTAGTTTGGAGCCTGTGGACTCCCTATAAGCGAGCGAGTCGGGCCCATAAACTATTGGGCCCCACAATAGCCCCTCAAAACCCTGCTATCCAACGTCTTGGTTGGAAAGGTGGGTTTTGGTAATACCGAGCCTTAACTGCGGCTCATTTAATTCGGCCCTTGATCAACGTTGGCGACTCTTCACCTCCACGAGGAATGCGCCAGTCTACAAGATATTTCCCTCGATTTACGCATGATGCGCTTATTCCGCTTGGTTATCCGTAGCACGCCTTTAATATCTTCCTTTTACGAGACCTCCCCAATCTAACGGTTACTGATAGCGTGGGGGAATGAAACGGACGCACATTTATTCACAGATTTCCTTGGGGATCAGAACGTGTTACGCACCCTCGTCTTACTCCCCTATATAAAGAGAGAAGACAAAAGGTGATTCTCTCATATCTGAATCCCTCAGGCCCTTTTCATAGTTCACCTCTTTCGTATGGTTATTCCTTATCCCATAATACATCCTCTATAATAGTCAGCCATGAATAAATCCTTCCTTTCTCAGAAACGCCATGTCCTAACAAAACTTCAGATGGCTCGGTCAGGGCAAGGATGGCGGAGACTCAAGATTTGCCTCCCCATTCTTTTAGCCAAAATCCGAAGCAGGGACTCGTCACACCTCATTCCCGGTGTGACTGAGTCGAAAACCTCCCTCGTCATCTCCATCCGCTCTCTCATGAGCATACCTAATATGGCTCCCCTTTTCCCTCTTTTGCTCCTTTTACTTTCTTTTCATTGCTTCCCTCTTCTTCTCCTCCTTCCTACTCATGTCCTCCATTTTCTTTTTCCCTTGCTTTCTTCAACGACAAGAGTTTGCTGAAGTGCTTCCATGTGTTCCAATTCTTCTTCCTTCTCCTTCTTCTCTGTAAAAGGTTCTTATCCTGATATGAGCAGTACTGAGGCAAAGATTTCAGAGAGACTTTGAAGGCGATTTCAGAAGACACCTGGCGGTTTACTTATCTGTATTACGGATGTTATTACTGCTTCGGCAGTTTATTTTTGTATAGGCTTGTGTAAGCCCTTCCTTATACGTTGTAATAATAATTTTTTATATTAATAAAAGTTACTGTTATTCTATTTCGCATGTTCTGTTTATATGTTTTAATAAATTTGCAAGTTCTGCTCGGCACAGTAGTATAGCATTTGAACCAATGACAACTAAGGCCAAAATACTTGCTAATAAAAAAGACGCCATAATAACTTTAACAAAATTATTATTCGACATAACAATCTGACCAGTGAGGAACGAGACTTACCTTAACATTTGTCGCGATGGGGACTAAGTGCTTGATAAGGTGTAAGAAGTAATTATCCGAGGACATGTCACCCTTTCACTGAGCAATTTCCTTAGGCTAACGATCATCGGTTCGTTACGCCATATTCTTAACACACTGGCCTTAACCTTTTCCAGTATTTAAGCCGAGAAACTTCTCCATCCGAGTAGTCGATTTTCCAAAAGGCCTGAGTCCGAGGACTTCGCACAGCCAGGGTTTTGTTTAGGACTTATACTTTTTCTTTTAGGTGCTCGGTTTCCCCATAGGCTTGAGTCCGAGGACCATGCAAGTCCTAGGTTCTGTCCAAGACTTATAAGATATCTTTTTCGTGCTTGGTTTTCCCGTAGGCTTGAGTCCGAAGACCATGCAAGTCCTAGGTTCTGTCCAAGACTTATAAGATATCTTTTTCGTGCTTGGTTTTCCCGTAGGCTTGAGTCCGAGGACCATGCAAGTCTTAGGTTCTGTCCAAGACTTATAAGATATCTTTTTCGTGCTTGGTTTTCCCATAGGCTTGAGTCCGAGGACCATGCAAGTCCTAGGTTCTGTCCAAGACTTATAAGATATCTTTTTCGTGCTTGGTTTTCCCATAGGCTTGAGTCCGAGGACCATGCAAGTCCTAGGTTCTGTCCAAGACTCTTTGAGTTCAGATTCTCCCTTTCATAAGGCATTTCCCAAGGCGCCGAGCAGGGGTTGTCCTCGGCCATGGCCATTGCTTGGCGTGGGCCACAGTATCTGGGCCCTCACGCAAAGCGAGCCCGGGGCCACGAATCCACTTAGCCCATGAATTAAGGGATATTTCTGCAACTTCTGGCCACGTGGTACTCTCTGATGTCACAGTGACCGGGGTGCGCCTTTACGAGGCTCTTTAATCTTGTGGTTGCAGTTGATGTTGGAAGTTGAGCCAGAACTGTTTTGTCTGTAGCGTTCCTTGGGACACCGCGTGAGTTGACTGCCATCACCTCGTCTTTTCCAATAAATGGGAGGGAGAGAAAGTTGCTTTATATACGCACAAATCCTTCAGATTTTCTCCCACATCACAGCTTCCATATCCGGAGCTCTCCTCCCTTAGCATAACATGTTTAAGGCAAGGGTTGGGAAGAAAGAACTTTCTCCGCCGCAGATGCACCCTGCCTTCACGAGACTCAGAATAGTACGGTATGGGCACAGGAAGCTTAAGTCCAGGAGAATACTTCATTTCGACCGAGGGCGAAGGGAATCTTTCCCTCTTTCAGTCAAAATCCGAAGCAGGTTCTGTCCATGCCAGAATTTTGGTGTGGCAGAAGAAAGATTTTCCGCCATCAGCGCCTCTGCTTTGCGGCAGGCGTATATTTAGAGAAAGCCCCTTAGCCTCCAACTCCCTGCACTTTTCCTTCAACGGTGTCAGGCTCAAGTTGGATCTCTTTTGCTGTTTGAGTTGTGGGCATGTGAAAGTGTTGAGGAAGAACAAGGTCCTGGGGTTGTAGCCAACCTCTCCTCCGACCTACTTCCTCAGCTTCATTTTATTCTCTTGTATCTTCCTTTCTTTTCGGTTATGTAATGAACTTTGACGCAAACTGATTCCAGCTTTTCATTGTACGTTGTACTATTTCTTTGTTTTAGTGATAATGGAAATTTCCTTACTTGTTTTGGATACTGTTCCTTTGACTACACTACTTTGTGAGTGAGTGTGCCCCATGCGTGCGTTTCTTTCAGAATATTTAGAGCACAATAGCTTGAAACATAATCTAACTAACTCCAGTTTATCAATACTACTAGGCATTATATCGCTAATTTATAATAAATCAAACTTAGGAAACTAACCAGGATAACAATTGAATATTCTGTGATAAGCGTGCGAACACCGTCTAAGGCTGATAATCTCTAAATAATCCATCCGAGCAATCGACTGGGAAGTAGGGAACTCCGATGGTGCTTTTGTGTACTTGGTTTCCCCATAGGCTTGGATCCGAGGACCATGCAAGGCCTTGGTTCTGTCCAAAACTTTTAAGATCTCTTTTTTGTACTTGGTTTCCCCATAGGCTTGGGTCCGAGGACCATGCAAGGCCTTGGTTCTGTCCAATACTTTTAAGATGTCTTCTTTGTACTTGGTTTCCCCATAGGCTTGGGTCGGAGGACCATGCAAGGCCTTGGTTCTGTCCAACACTTGCGAGATTTCTTCTTTGTACTTGGTTTCCCCATAGGCTTGGGTCGGAGGACCATGCAAGGCCTTGGTTCTGTCCAATACTTGCGAGATTTCTTGTTTGTACTTGGTTTCCCCATAGGCTTGGGTCCGAGGACCATGCAAGGCCTTGGTTCTGTCCAATACTTTTAAGATTTCTTCTTTGTACTTGGTTTCCCCATAGGCTTGGGTCTGAGGACCATGCAAGGCCTTGGTTCTGTCCAATACTTGCGAGATTTCTTGTTTGTACTTGGTTTCCCCATAGGCTTGGGTCCGAGGACCATGCAAGGCCTTGGTTCTGTCCAATACTTGCGAGATTTCTTCTTTGTACTTGGTTTCCCCATAGGCTTGGGTCTGAGGACCATGCAAGGCCTTGGTTCTGTCCAATACTTGCGAGATTTCTTCTTTGTACTTGGTTTCCCCATAGGCTTGGGTCCGAGGACCATGCAAAGCCTTGGTTCTGTCCAATACTTTTAAGATTTCTTCTTTGTACTTGGTTTCCCCATAGGCTTGGGTCCGAGGACCATGCAAGGCCTTGGTTTTGTCCAATACTTTTAAGATGTCTTCTTTGTACTTGGTTTCCCCATAGGCTTGGGTCTGAGGACCATGCAAGGCCTTGGTTCTGTCCAATACTTGCGAGATTTCTTCTTTGTACTTGGTTTCCCCATAGGCTTGGGTCCGAGGACCATACAAGGCCTTGGTTCTGTCCAATACTTTTAAGATGTCTTCTTTGTGCTTGGTTTCCTCATAGGCTTGGGTCTGAGGACCATGCAAGGCCTTGGTACTGTCCAATACTTGCGAGATTTCTTCTTTGTACTTGGTTTCCCCATAGGCTTGGGTCCGAGGACCATGCAAGGCCTTGGTTCTGTCCAATACTTTTAAGATTTCTTCTTTGTACTTGGTTTCCCCATAGGCTTGGGTCCGAGGACCATGTAAGGCCTTGGTTCTGTCCAATACTTGTGAGATATCTTCTTTGTTAAGTAGTCTTTTCTCTATACTGATTTATTTTTCGAAGGTCGGCCCCTAGGCCAGGGAGGGAGGAGTTGGCTCGAGGCCGGAAGCCCCTGGAGCTGCCCGCTCCGTTAGCAGTGCAAGGCGTAGCCCCTAGCAGAGGCTTATGGCGGAGCAACAACTGTACGTCGCCGGAGATGGGAAAAACTCGTGAATCTCTGCTTGCTGGAGAGCTGACTCATGCGCCATCCGTGCCAACGCGCAAGCCTTCCCACAGACGGCGCCAATTGTAGGGACACGAATCTCTGGCGGCCTAACAACGATGGCGTTGGGCTCGCGCGTGATGGATCCCTCACAATAAAATTTGTAGAGAGTGGGCTTGAAAGGCTAGGGTTGGATCACGGGGCGTTAGTTCAAGCCGGGCTTCAGACGAACCAAAACCAGAAAAGGCTTTAGTTTGGATATTCAGGCCTTACACCTTTGTAACTTGAGAGATTTTGCTCCTCGGATAATGTCCGAGGAGCACTAATGTTTTCTCCGGTTACCCGACGGTGGGTTTTTCGGGGTGATGCCCATATATTCTCCGGGCATTCTCTTTCCTGAAGTTTCTTTTCCAGGAAGTGAGATCGGGTCCCTTCACTTTGTTACCTTGCGTTTTCTTTTATACTAGCCTACGTTCATTATCCCCCGTCCACGTGTAGGGTCGATTTTTCCAGGACAGAGGTTTGTCCCATCAGTCTAATCCCGAAATTATGGGAGATGGTCCATAAAGCCTAAGAATCCGGCTCTGTTAGGTGTGATGTCATGTCAATGAAGGGTATTAAGGACTATTTCCCTGAGATATTTTCTGATCTTTTAAGTTTGCTTGTACTCCACTTTCGTCAATGGGATTCTGGGTCCTCCGAGGACTGAGCGGTCCTCGGACGTATCTTTGGGCCACATCAGGCCCACTATTTTTGGGCTTGGGCCTTGGCCTCCTTTAGTTTGGAGCCTGTGGACTCCCTATAAGCGAGCGAGTCGGGCCCATAAACTATTGGGCCCCACAATATTAATTATACTGTACAATTTATTTCTGTTTAAGCAATTTTTGTTAATGCTTGAATTGAAGCATTTTTTTTTTTTTAATATAGGGTTCAATTTAAATTTTCATAAAATGCAGATTTAATTTAAAATCTTTTGGGGTCAAATTGTGATTTGCAAAAAAAAAAAAAAAAAAAAAACGTTTTTAATAAGAGGTTTTATTTATAAGTTGTACAATGCATTGGCAAGTGGTAACCACCTACGCATCTACCAGTCTTTCTTTGCACCGCATCGTTGTTTTTGTTCCTCTCTCTCTACTGTTCTTTACATGGCATTTTGCTAGGGTTCCCAATTCTTCACAAAAATTGCAATTGGAACCAAAAAAAATTTGCTATTCTCACGGGGGGGGTGGTAGGAGGGTTATCTGTGCCCCCGACAATTCTTGGGATGACGTATTACGAGGAAGATGGTGTTGAGGTTGTGCCGGAACTGAGCCTGAGAATTGGGGGCGAAGATAACAATGGGGTTGGGGGATACGTGAAATTGAGTGAAGGTCCGAGCGATTGTGAGGAGGAGCAGGCGATTGGTGTGGTTGCGGAGCCTACGTCTCCGAGAACAGAAGGGTGTTTGTGGAAGTGGTTCAAGTTGGTTGTGCTTTGTATCTTCTTGGCGTTGTTGGCTGCGGTTTTTATCAAATGGGTCGGTCCGTTTTTCATGGATAAGGTCGATTTTTGTTCTATAAAGTTGATTGCTTTTTGTGGTAATAGACTAATAGTCGTCTTAGAGTTGAACAATTGGGTGTTTTGCGTAATGGGTTTTTGTTCAATTACCGTTTGGTTTGGTTTTTTGTGGGTTGAATTAAAATTCATGGAAAAAAGTTACTTATTCACGTGCAATTTTTATTTTTATTTTTTAATTTTTGTGCTTTTATAATGCGTGTAAATGGCCAAGGATGAGAAAATTATGTCTCTTTTGAATTTCGATTGTAGTTCTAATAAGAACTTTATTACTTGAAAAGAAAGGGCGGGCATGATTGTTGAATTTCCTGGGAGATTTTTGTTTTTGTGTTTAGTATTTGCTTATAGGGTCTGTAAGCCTTTTTTATTTATTTATAATAATAACAATAATGGAAATATGATTTTAACAATGTGGACAGCTCTAGGATGGCTCTTTTATGGGGAATAGCTGCATATTGCTTTATAGGGGCAGCGAAAATTAATGTGTTGTAGTTAGTTTTGATAAAATAGTTCTTATACTTGTTGATTTTTGGTTTTTTTTTTTTTTTTTTGAATGTTGAAACTTGGCCATGTTGATGTCTAAATAAACCATGTGGCAATTATAATAAGCATTGAAGTATGCTCTATTAGATAGATTTGGTTCCCTTTAAAATTGTTACTCTTCAATCCTCATTTATTTTTAATGGTTTCTCTGAGTTGTTAAAATTCACCATGGATACTTGAGGTGATGTACGAGCTTATTCGTTAAATGATACTGTTTATCAAAAGCAATTGATTCTTCAACACAAACTTTCAGGTTTATTTTTAACGGGATTGTGAGTTGTGGGCCTTGTGGCTGATTAATATGCTGTCTTCCAAAGCAAACAAAATTAACCCAATTTCTGATAGATTGGGGTATCACTACTTTCTGATACCACCAGTTTGGTGAAAAAGTTTGCATGTGTATTGCGGAAATGCTTGCATTTATATAAATTTTTTTGTATCTCTTACTACCTTAATAATGAGATAGTATTATGCAGGAGATTATTCCTATTCTAAATTGGGAAACATCAACATTCAGTACTCCTGTTCTGGCGGTTCTGGTTTTTGCTTCTTTGGCATTATTTCCCACCCTACTTTTTCCATCTTCGCCATCAATGTGGGTTGCAGGGATGACCTTTGGTTATGGCTATGGATTTTTGTTAATCTTTTCTGGGATGGCTGTTGGTGTATCACTTCCATATTTCGTTGGCTCTCTTTTCTATCATAAAATTCAGGTGTGTCTGTCTGCTGTTTTCATTATCTATTGCTAACATCTCTATCTCTCTCTCTCTCTCTCTCTCTGATTGTGAGTGTGTATGTCCACATTTGATTGTGTGCACGTGCATGTGAAATGCACATTTAATGTAATTCAACATTTTGTTGATTCTAATGCAGGGGTGGTTAGAAAAGTATCCGAAGAGAGCTTCTATTCTAAGAGCAGCTGGTGAAGGAAATTGGTTCCATCAGTTTCGAGCTGTGGCATTAATCAGGATTTCTCCATTCCCTTATATCATATATAACTACTGTGCTGTGGCGACCAATGTGAAGTATGGTCCTTACATCATGGGATCTTTGGTGGGGATTGTGCCAGAAATTTTTGTTGCAATCTACACGTAAGAACTCTCTCTCTCTCTCTCTCTGAATTTTAATTTTGCATATTTTCATGTCTTTTTGCATGTATTTCCAATGCTTGCATTTAATCTTTAAATTCCTCGGACTGTGAATTTCCCTGTTGCTTAGACCTGGTGTAGCTTGAGAATGACCTATGCTATACGGAACTTCTATGGTGGTTTGAGGGGAAGATAATATACACACGCGCATGCTCAAAAGGCCATGTGTTTCCTTAAGCTCCCCTATCCATTTCAAAACTTGTTTTGATAATAACGTGCTTCAGATTTTGAGTTAAACAGATTTTTAAGGTTAATTAGTTGGAGTCTTTTGTCCCCCCCCCCCCCCCCCCCCCCTCCCCCTTCTTCTCCCCTTCTCTATTCTCTCTCTCTCTCTCTCTCTCTCTCTGACATAGGAAACGACTTTGATTGAGAGACCATGAGAAGTAGATATTTGGTTGAGGAACTCTTACATACATTTAACTACTAGAACAACTAAGAAAGAGGCCCAAATTAGGAGGCTAAAATTCTACATCAAATTAAACCTTTAAGTGGCACTTCTAAGAGAGGAAAAAAAAAGGGGGGGGGGGTGGTGTGACTCTAAAGTTTATTGAGTTAGATATTTCCAGGACTCATAAATCTTTTTAAGTGAGTTATACTTTACAATGGCTCATTATTAAATCTTTGGCTATTACTCCAAATCAATCAAGAGAGCTCTTAATTCCACTTGGTTGCTTCTCCATGTTCATGAGGTCTGTTGAAGGCCTTATGGTCCTGGTTTTGTTGAAAATGCCTTCCATAAGCTGTCATGCCAGATAACTAAGTAACAACCCTCATAAAAGTTACTTTGACAATATCAATTGAGGCTGATGGTGGCAACGAGAATGAGCAAACTAACTGGAAACTAATCTTCAGTCCTTGAGAACTATAAATATAGCAAGACCTCCAAAGACTCTAGAGGTATATATGCCCCTGAAGACAATAGATTGAAGCTAGTTCTGATTGTAGCATGCTCAGGCTCTTTATTATTGTAAAATGCCTTGGAGAAACCCAATTACTTCATTTTGAAGTGGTTCCAAATGCGTGAGGCAAATTCATTATCTTATAGAATTTGGTACAATGTTTTCCAATCTTTGTGCAAAACTTGGACAGTTATAGTGGTGATGGGGCCTTGGGTTATGTCGAAAGGTGGTTTATGTATTCTTCTTTTATTTGATTTATGGTAAATCAAGTCCTGCAGAAGTTTCAGCTCTCAATAATTATTGTTGTGGTAACTACCTGTTGTTTGATGAAGGTTAAAAGAACTCTTTGCAATATCTTAGGTCACATGAGCCAAATCCAGGCTGTAGAATTTTCCTTCTTTAAGGACCTGTTTGCTTGATCAAGGTAACTAATGGCCTGTTTGGATGTTAAAAAAAGGAGGGGGAGTAGAGTAGAGGGAGGGAGAGGAATTCAATTACCTTATTTGGAAGTTTTTTAAGGAAGGAGGGGGAGGGGTTTGGAGGGATTTGGAGGGATTTCAACTACCTCTAACCCCTCATTTTTAATTCCCCCAAATTGGAGAGATTTGGAGGGAGAGTAGAGTAAATAAATTATTGAACAAATGAATTCTCTAATTTATCCTTTCTAAATTAACAAAATTACAAACTATTATATAAATAATCTTTGTTTGTTTCCTGAGAAAATTAAGGTAAATGCAAAAAAAAATTGAATCTCACTAGCTAGGGAAAAAGCCACAGCATCAGAGCCTACAAATTTGAAGCCCAACACGGAGTCAGCACGTGTTGTTGACTTCTTGTTGTGTTGATCATGGCACAGAACTTTCTAAACTGGTTGTTGACTTTTGAACTTTACGTTTACAAAGAAATACTAGGAAAAAAAAAATGACAACCTGTGTTTATCAATTGACAATTGCAACTTCCTCCGGTAGTGCCATTAACAAAACCAAATTGGAAGTTTTTTGTGTTTACGTGCTGTTTCTCATTACTTGGCCTGTTTCTCATTACTTGGCCTCTGTTTCGTTGCTGAGAAAACAGAGGAAATTTTTTTTTTTTTTTTTTGTGTTCTTCTTTAGTAGCCGTTGTTCCCATACTTCTCACATCATCGAGATCATCATCACCAGCTTCTTCCACCACAAACCATAGATTCTCACACAAAACCAGCACCGGTGGATCAGCGTAATCTAGCTGTCATGGCTGCTTGATTAACACACAAAAAACAATAACAAAATAACAAAAAACAAAAAGAAAAAACTGATCAGGTCTTGTTAAAATACTATGGCTGGTGGCAGAGTCTATAGCAGTGGTACTGGTGGTAATAGTGGTTCCAATTTGAGTGTTTTGTTTCAGAATCAAAAGGGTGCTTATGCTTCTGAGCCTCTTGATTCTCTCTTCCTTTCTGGGTCTTCCTCTTCTTTCCTAGGTACTCTCTTTAAGCTTTACAAAAATTGTGTTATGGGTTATTTGTATTCTTCAATTTTATTTTGTTTAATTACCTCTAATTTTGCTTTTTCTAGATGAACATGGTTTAATTTTATTATGTAATATTGCAGTCGTAGACTCTATGCTTTTACTTACACTAATTGGCCATGTATACTTATTGTTAAATCCTTGGTACTAATGATTCAGAGGAAATTTGTTGATTTTTATATTTAGCGTGAATAATTTTTAGGGTTCTTAACATTTTGAAATTGTATTGAAAAAAATTCACTAACATATTCTAAGATTGAAAAAAATCTTAGAATAAATTAATCATAGACCAATGTTGCAAGTCCATTTTCAAATAGGGGTAAATTTGTCCATTTTAATTATTTCCTCTCCTCTCCATCCTAATTTTTAAAACATCCAAACAAGGGGAAGGGCTAATTACTCCCTTCCCCCTTACTAATTTTAAAAACATCCAAATAAGGTGGAAGGAAGCCATTCCCCTCTACTTTCCTCCCCACTACTCTCCTCCCCTCTACTCTCCTCCCTCTCTAAACTTTCAAACAGGCCATAAGAGTGTTCACTTAGTTAGCACCTTTCAGCTAATTTCTAAAGTATGCCTCTACTTTTAATGCTAGTGGATATTTTGCGTAGTTAAATATGGGAATTTCAATCTGTCAACAGTATAATTACTTGGGTTGGACAATTTCACCTGTTCGTTTCTCCCTTCTACTCTTAAGCAAAAGGAGAGAGTTCAGAGTTCTGTCCCTGTGTCAACTGTCACTTGGCACATGGTTTACGCTTACCTATCAATTTGCAGGCTTTTGTCTACTGAAAGGCTAGTAGTGTGGCTGATTGGTGATTGCGCATGAATCAAATGTCAGGTCATCTGTCAGTTTGCTTTGGCCTCATTGTCAACTAGTCACCTGTTGATTCTCTTGTTCATCCTACTGATTCCTTCTTGAGTAAGGGTGACTTTTGTCATTCCCATAGCTGCTCTAGCTGAAAGAACTCTCACTACTTTCCCCTTATGACAATCTATATTGCAATCACCTTTTAGCTTCTTAGTCATTTTAATCTTGTTCATAGTTTTAGGGTGGTCATGAGCAAAAATTACAATTTGTGTTTAATTAGAAAAAAATTCATTAAGCATGAGGGTATTTGGTCAGCAAAAATATGTTTGATGTCAATTTTCCCCTACGTTCTTTTTTCTTGCCTGTAAGTTGGTTATTAACTTAATGGCATTGCAGTTGGTCATATTTCTTTCATATTACAAATTTTCCGAATTACTTCTATTCTTTCCTTGTGTAGCTGTACAGATACTGATTGGAAAAGATGGGATTTAAATGGTGTATCTGTATTTGATAATCTCCTCAACTCATGGTCACTCTGTTTCATTTCAGTGGGTTGTTCATAAAGACTTTGGCAGACGAGCGACACTCCCTTTCAGCCCCACAGATTGTCTTCAACATTGTGGGCTTCTCTGCGACTGTGGCTACCACTATTTTGTTCACAATGTATGCAAAGAGGCAGCTCAAGGTATTGCAAAATGAAGACGAGCTATTATTGCAGTAAGCTTCTGGTTCTACTTTGGGGGAACACCAGCTTCTGGGAGTTAGCTCTGGGTTGCATGTGAAACATGGTGCATGACTGGATGAGGTTTTATTTATTTAAACGGCTTCATCCATAAGATAAAATGGTGCTGCTATGTAAGCACTCTGGTAGGTGGCGACAGAGAGGAAGCCAAGACAAACACGTCTAACACAACTGACATATATATGTTAACACCATCATTTTTTTGCTTAAAAAATTGTGTTCTCTCTCTCAAGATCTCTCATTTGTAAATGATTTAATAGTCTGCTTCAAAAGCAGTGATTGGACTTAGGCAAGATTCTTGACTGTAAAAATTGAATGTAAACAGTATTTGGATTATTGCAGTAAGATTCTTGACTGTAAACATTTACGTAGCATGTATATAATGCTCTATAGAAGTTGTTGGTGTTATTTATTTATATCAGTTACTTTGTTGTATTGCTGCTGCCTTTAGATTGAGTATGGGTGTAAACAATGCCAAGAAAATCTTATTAAGAGTGATTTTTATTCGTATCCCCCAAAAATTAAAACTACTTGTTTTTCTTTTTAACCAATTTTTTTATATGCTTTTTTATTAGTTAGGTGGATCTCTTCAAATTTAAAAATAAAAAATAAAAAATTGACGACGTTTTTGGGACACTTAACAATAATCCTTTATAAGAAGTGGACAACTAAGCGTGCGTTTGGGAAGGAATTATAAATTAAAATTATTTTACTATTTAGTTTATTTTTGTTACTATTTATGAGTCTTATTGTATTTTTTGGTACTATTTATGACTTTATTGTACTATTTCAACTAACTTTTACCTTTATCTACAGTACTTTAAGCAATAATTTTTTAGTTTCAGCAAAATTAGCGGTATCCAAGCACACTCGTGTGCGTTTGGATTTGGATGAAAATTATAAATTATTTTACTATTCAGTTTATTTTTGCTACAATCATGAGTCTTACTGTACTTTTTGGTACAATTAATGAGCCTCACGGTATTATTTCAACTAACTTTTACCTTTATCTACCGTACTTTTAACAATAAGCTTTTAATTTCAGCAAAATAAGTGGTACTTAAACAGATCTAAATTAAATAAAGTTAAAACTTAGAAGATTGTGCAATTTGTAATTTAGCTTAATTTTTTACTATGAAATAGATTCTCTCTTTAAAATCATCAGGTTTATTTGCAGGGTTGCCATTCGCATTGTCTCATTTTACATGAGGTGAGTCTTAAGAGTAAATAGTAAATATTTTATTGACAATACATACTTTTTTTTTCCCGATCTTAAAAGTTAAAATGCATTACATTTCCATGTCACCTGTTTGGCTTTGCCTCAGTTTTAATTCATTGGGCAACAATTACCCTTCTTTTTTTTTTTTTTAGAAAAACAACAATTACCAATTCTACGTGATGATTTTATTTATAATTAACTGAGATTATTGTGCTTTTATAAAATAGGTGCATTATCCATGAGGTTATTGTTTCTTAGCACAAGTGCATCATCCATCATATTACGATTACAGATATTAATTTTTGCTGCCATTTGTCAAATCATGTTTTACTGAAAAAAGAACTCTTTCGAAAATATTTTTGTGAATAAGGAAAACATCCAAGATAAAATAATGTTCTCGAAAAGATTTAAGTTGTCTGATATCCATAAATACAAGAGATAAACATAATAATCATGTCAGAATGGAGCTAAATGATAACAATTGTTATGATTGTAGCAGAATTAAAGTCACTTCTCTAAAGTTCTCTTCAACTCTGTCATGCATAAGCGTTCATCTCTTAAAGGACCTTTGTGCTTGGAACAAAACAATGTTTTTTGTGTGTGTTACACATTGTTAAGCTTTGTTCTAATAAATAATATTCTCTTTAACAAAATATTTTTCTTTGGTTGATAACATATCTATTTTGTGGGGATAGGCCCATTTCCTTACAAAGGGGATAAGGCAATCAGGTTCAAGGGCCCTCAGCTTAAGATGGCCACTTAATTGGGGAATATCTGCACAATAGCTCATGACCATGACCAATGTATTCCTTAGAGAATGAAAAAGATTGAAATGGTGTATGCAATTTGAGGGTGAGAAATTTGAGAGTAATACTTGACCGAACATCCCTTACAAGGGAGAGACTGTGGTAAAGGCGTATTTCTTGGACCATTCTAAATCAAATTGTAATCTTTGAGCTTCATTTGTAATGCTCATAAAAAATTAAAAAAAAAAAAAAAACTATAATTTTAATGTATTGAGTTTAATTAATTTGTTTTCCCACTACATCTATCATCTTGATTTTGTGGTGTTTATTTAGGCTTGTATTTTGAAGAACTTACTTATTTTTTTTAAAATAGATATAAAACTATTTTAAACAAATATGTTGGCTTATAGACACACTAAATATTATATTAAGATTTTCGTTTAGTTCTTTTATACACTCGATAAAATTAAAATATGGGATTGAAAGTGATCATTTTAAGACACATGTCATGTTTGTGTCACCTCCAATACACAAGAGTATTGAAAGCAAACCAAACCCTAAACATTAGAGGCAAGCCAAACCTAAACATTATTTTATCACCAATTTCAAAGAAAATAATGTCTATATATAATAGACATCATTACCATGTATACACACATAACATGTGAACAAGCCTCATGTATTTTTTATTGCCTACCCAGCTGAATATCTACATTTGGGTTCTATTAAACTTGGCATATTCATCCAAAGTGTGTTACAATCTTACCTCATAAACCAAACTGAAAGGGGTGTCTAAAGACTTGTTGTTTGGTAGTTGAAACATCCCTATTTGAACAAGTTTTTGGTAGGTTAAATTCATCCAAATCTATTATCTTTGAGTTGAAGCATTTCCACTCCATTGTAAAGATTGGATTGCTTAAAAACTTTGCTCCAAGTTATTGTCTCATTAACGAAATGTTGAAATTTAAAAACCAGATTCCCCATATAGATTATAAAATTATCTCACTTCAGAAAGCTATAGAGAGAGACTCGGGCTTAATACCGTAACAATTGCACATGACCAAAGATTCTGCATAAAGCAAGAGAGACTAAACAATCCACAACTACCACACCATCGTGTACAGTGCTTGCTGATTACAATTAACCCATACTACTAATTTTGTGATTAATGTTTAGCACGCGCTGTTAAATTTGTTATAAAACTTAATGGATGCTTTAAGAACATCAAGTTAGAAAATTTTTATGAAAAAAGAAAAAATGAGTTTATTTTTTAAAAAACTTTTTACATTTTTATAAAAATAATGTCAAAATTTTCTTAAAATAAGTTATTAACAATTCTCTTACCATTAATAGGACCCAAATTTGTTTAGCACACCACTAATGATATTTAACTGGAGGGTGATATACACGCACCCTAATGTTGCGTGTACTTAGAGTTAGACTTGGCCAATGCACCATTTTGGAGGCATGTTAAAGTGCTTCGCAGCAGTGTTTTTGCCTAAAAAAGTGCTTTGTGACGTTGATATTGGGAGCAGAGAAAATTAAAAAGAAAAATTCATAAATAGTGTTATGGCCTTATGGGTCACTGTTTGTGGACCACAAATAAAAATGCCAACTGTTATGAACGTATTAAAAGCATTTCATAGACCAGCCAAACACGGCATAGAAACCTGGATGAGGACCTTCTGATAGTAATGCCGCAATAAATCGGACGGTCATTAATAGCTTAATGTTATTGGCTTCTGCTAGTGTACTTTTCTTGACCATTGATTCTTCTTATTCCCTTTAGTCAATGTAAACGGACAAAAAGTTTGAAAGGGAAAATAAGGTTAAAACGGCCCAATTTTAAGACTAAATCAAACCTTTGAAAAAAACATATGAAAAGGAATAGCCCTTAACACAATTGGCCTTCAGGGCACAAAAGAGTCATAGACCCAGTCACCTAGATGATCCTGTCGGTGTAACCCTATAAGAGCATCACAGTAGATATTCTATAAAAAATTTTGACATGTCAAAAACCTACTTTATTATTTTATCATATTATTTTACAACATTTCATTTATCAGATATTTTATCATTCGATTCTATACATTAAAATAATATTTACTACATATTAAAATAATATATTAACTCCTCCCACCAAACACCAAGAAAGAGAGAGAAGAGAGAAAGTAAAAAAGGATGAGAGAGAAATTAATAAAAAAAAAATTTTCTTTTTTAGCATTCTTATCCGTATTGTTTCAAAATGGAATGGTACTTTTTACATGTGACAAAAATTATGAGATTTGGAACATCTTATCAAGGGGGTTTTTTGTGTTTGGTGTGCCAAATATTTGGCATTTGGCACATCTACTGTGGATGCTCTAACATATGAAAAACCAATGTAAATATAAAATACTTTTGAGTTAGATTAGGTACACTATTTTGTACGCATCATGTTTGAAAAAATAGATTAGGGAAATAGTATTTTTTACCATATTAACAATTTTTTTAAGAAACAAACACACACACAAAAGGGAGAAGGAAATGAATTCTAACATAAAGGCACGTCACAAACTCTACTAAAAAATCATGGTAACTTTTAAGAAAGTGTAGGACAAGTTATATTACGTTCACACAACACACTCTCTTAAATAATGTGAGACAATTACTTTTATTTTGGAAATAAACAAAAACACACAAGGGAGAGGGAAAGAGATTCTAACACAAAGGCACACCACAAACTTCACTAAAAAACCATAGTAACATTACTTTTTAACATGATTTGTTGTGATTGAAATAACAATACTTTTATTTGTCAAAAACTTTATAGTTTAACTGATTAACACATTCAGGTGTTTCTAATGGAGACACTCAAGAATTACATATCATCTCCCAAAATTGTCGAATTTTTAGTAAATAAATAAACATCAATTTTATTTGGTTTTACTAATAACATTATTTTTATAAAACACTAATCATGACATATTATGTGTGAAAAATGTTATTTCTTACTTAGCAAGAGTTTTGTAACTCAACTTATTGATAGACTTTAATGTTTTTAAGGGAGATATCTAACGCTCAAATCATCATTCTGATGACTATTGAATTATAAAAAAAATTAAAAAAAAAAATGATGTTTCATACTTATTTAATACTTTTATGAGATTAATAAAAAAATAACAATAGGCACCGTTTTATGAGAGTGACCTCATAAGCCTTGTTACATGCATCTTCCATAATCAAAGAGAAAACTGATAATCACGCTAAGTACATAAGCGAACAAAAGCCATGTTGATTATTGACATTAAGCATAATTGCATAAATCAAAATTGAAAGGGTCTTATCCATCCAACTCAATCAAATGAGAGAAATTATGCTACCTTGATCAACATGTGTGGCAATTGGATTCAGCTTTCCAAGAAAGTTCTCAGTCATATCATATTTATACATTTTGCTAATGATTTCCCACCGACAAAAAAACAAATGAGCGATTAGGTAAATGTATTTTTTTATGGGTGGTTGGAAATACAAGATTTAACTTTAGATGTGGGGGAAAAAAACTCATAGCAGTTATGGCTATGTCAAATCCTTTTCCAAATCATGAATTGGAAGAAATTTAACATTTTTTTTTCTTCATTTAGTTAGAGTAGAGCTTTAGAAAAGTTTTGAAAAAAAAAAAAAAACCGTGACGTATCATCTGCTGAAATTAATATTAGTAAAACTTTTAATAAATAAAAAACAATAGATAAAACAACCAAAGTCACGATCGAAACGGATAGAAACTAGAAAGAAAGTTCAAAGCCAAAAAGCAAACAAAGCAAAGCAAAAGCCCCCCTCTCTTGGTCAAACAGTACAGACAGACAAAGAAGGCAAAAGCTTCTCTTCCTCTTCCTTTTTTTTTTTTTTTTTAGTTTTCCTTTTACTACTTTGTCTTTATGTGTTCTGGGTGGTAGAGTAGTAAATAGTTGATAGTGATGGTGGTCTTGTGGGTGGTGGTTGATTATGGCAGTGGTGGCGAGGTGGGTGGGAGAGAGTAAATGCTGGGTTTGAGTAAACAAAAGGGCCTACACGGTGCTTATATGAGTTACTAGAAAGAGAAAGAGCAAGACAGGTTGGATTTCATATTTGATGCATATGAATCATTGTTAAAAAGAAAGTTTTTGAAACAAAAGAGAGAGAGAGAGAGAGAGAGAGAGATATTGTGTGTGTGTAAGAGATTCACATGCACGTGGTTCAGCTTCTGTTGATGGCAACTGGTTTTTTTTTTTAAAAGCAGTTAAGTATTAAATTTGGCTCACTCACTCTCACCTGCTTTCTTTCCAGCCAAGACAGTCACTATTTCACCATTTTCATTACAATCACTCCCATGCCCACCTGCCTGCCCTCCATTCATTCTCTCTCTTTCTCTTTGCAAGCCTAGATTTTTGGTACTTTTATTTGATTTGATGCAAACCCAGAACACAAAAAGTCCCAGATCTCTGTTGTTCAGGCTAGACTGAGAGAACCCCGAAGCAAAAGAAGAAGATATTTCAATAGGTACTTGCATTTCCATTTTCTGTTTGAATTAATGCGTTTAGATTGTCAGAGTACTTTCCTTTTCAATTCCAGTGAGAAAAAAAAAATGTATTTTTTTGTTGTATTTTTTTCATTCTGGAAAAGAAGTGTTACATTCAAAGCACAGTAGCTATAAAGCTCGGATCTTCTGTCAATTGGATCCAACTACCATAATGCCAAACGGATAGACACTCTGACCAGCACAGTGTTGCGAGCATGAGAAGACTTTATCAATTTCGTCTTTCTCATGCTCTTTTATGCTTTCTTTCCTGCTTTATTGGGATTGCTACAGTGTCACCAGCAACTGAGAAGGAGATTTTGCTTCAATTCAAGGGAAATATCACCAGTGATCCGAAGAGTAGCTTAAATTCATGGGTTTTGAGTGCTGACCCTTGCCAAGATTACAGTGGTGTGTTCTGTAACTCGGCTGGATTTGTAGAAAGGATTCTTTTGTGGAACACTAGTCTTGGTGGGGTGTTGTCACCGGCCTTGTCAGGTTTGAAATATTTGAGGATTTTGACATTGTTTGGGAATCGGTTTTCAGGCAATATCCCACAAGATTATGCTAACATTAAGACATTGTGGAAGATCAATGTGAGTTCTAATGCATTATCCGGGTCAATCCCAGAGTTTATTGGTGATTTACCGAGCATTCGGTTTCTAGATTTGTCAAAGAATGGTTTTTCCGGGGAGATACCATCAGCTTTATTCAAGTATTGTTATAAAACCAAGTATGTTTCTCTCTCTAGTAACAAGCTTTCGGGCTCGATTCCTGTCTCAATTTTGAATTGCAGGAACCTTGCAGGGTTTGATTTCTCTTTTAATAATCTTAGTGGTGGCATTCCTTCGGGGGTTTGTGGTATTCCTATGTTAGAGTATCTGATTTTAAGAAGCAATGTGCTATCAGGAAGTGTTCAAGAGGAGATTTCAGCATGCCAGAGCTTGATAGTTTTGGACCTTGCTAGCAATTTGTTTACAGGGCTGGCACCATTTGGGGTTCTTGGATCCAAAAATATTTCTTTGTTCAATGTATCCTATAATGGGTTTCATGGGGAGATTCCTGAGATAGCCTGTAGTGAGAGCATGGAGTTTTTTGATGCTTCAGGCAATAATTTGGATGGGGAAATTCCACTTAGCATTACAAATTGTAGAAGTCTCAAGGTTTTGGACTTGGGGTTTAACAAGCTGAATGGGAGTATCCCAGTAGGGATTGGAAATATGGAGAATCTAAATGTGGTTCGATTGGGTAATAATTCAATAGGTGGGACTATTCCAAAGGAGTTGGGAAGCATAGAGCTGCTTCTCATTCTGGATTTGCACAATCTCCACCTTTTTGGCCATATTCCTGATGATATAAGCAACTGCAGGTTTCTTCGTGAGCTGTGAGTTCAATCGCCTTTTTAAATTATTCTACACTCCAATCAAACTTCTTTAATTCAAAACTGAAGAAATTCTAATTTGTTGATGCAGGGATGTTTCTGGTAATGCTTTAGAGGGAGAAATTCCCGATACCCTTTACAACATAACTTCCTTAGAAGTTCTTGACTTGCATCAAAACCGCCTCAATGGCAGCATTCCTCCAAGCCTAGGGAACAATTTAAAAATCCAATTTCTGGATTTGTCAAATAATTCACTTTCTGGGTCCATCCCCCCTTCTCTTGGAAATCTGACGAATTTAACACATTTAAACGTCTCCTACAACAAGCTCTCTGGCACCATTCCTCCATCCATACAGCATTTTGGTCCATATGCATTTTTTAACAATCCCCTACTCTGTGGCGCCCCTTTGGACACACCTTGCTCAGCAAAGGGCAACGGTACAAGTTCTACACGAAGGAAAACCAAGGAGCTGAGTAATTCTGTCATTGTCGCAATTGTTGCTGCTGCAGTGATCTTTGCTGGTGTTTGTGTGGTATACATCATGAACATCAGGGCTAGCAGAAGGAAAAAAGTTGATGAAGCAATGGTTGTTGAGAGCACACCACTAGGTTCCACGGAATCAAATGTTATAATTGGGAAGCTGGTTCTCTTCAGCAAAAGTTTGCCATCCAAGTATGAAGATTGGGAAGCTGGCACCAAAGCTTTGCTTGACAAGGAGTGTCTGATTGGTGGTGGGTCCATTGGTTCAGTCTACAGGACTAACTTTGAAGGTGGGATCTCAATTGCAGTGAAGAAGCTTGAGACTCTGGGAAGGATCAGAAGCCAAGATGAATTTGAGCAAGAAATTGGACGCCTAGGCAACCTTCAACACCCGAATCTGGTTGCTTTTCAGGGTTACTACTGGTCCTCAACAATGCAGTTGGTTCTATCTGAATTTGTCACAAATGGGAATCTGTATGATAATCTACATGGACTTAATTATGAAGGCACCAGCTCTGGTGTCAGCAATAATGCGTTGTTTTGGTCTAGGAGGTTTTACATTGCTCTTGGAACAGCGAGGGCCCTAGCTTACCTTCATCATGACTGTCGGCCTCCAATTCTTCATCTCAACATCAAATCAACAAACATACTCTTAGATGAGAAGTATGAGGCTAAGCTGTCAGATTATGGGTTGGGGAAACTGCTTCCCATTTTGGATAATTATGGTTTAACTAAATTCCACACTGCAGTTGGGTATGTTGCGCCAGAGTTAGCTCAAAGTTTGAGACTGAGTGAGAAATGTGATGTTTATAGCTTTGGAGTTATCCTTTTAGAGTTGGTTACAGGGAGGAAACCAGTAGAGAGTCCAAGAGCAAATGAGGTGGTTGTCTTGTGTGAATATGTTCGGGAGTTGTTGGAAAGTGGCTCTGCTTCAGATTGCTTTGATAGAAGTTTGCGAGGTTTTGCAGAGAATGAGCTTATTCAGGTTATGAAGTTGGGGCTCATTTGTACATCTGAGGTTCCTTCAAGGAGGCCAAGCATGGCAGAGGTTGTTCAGGTTCTCGAGTCTATCAGAAATGGATTGGGGTAATATGATTATGTGTACATTACAGGATATATTGGACAGCCTCCAAGTTAGAGTAGCAGTATATTTTTGGAGCAGAGATCAAAGCAAGTAGTCTAGCTGCAAAGGGGACATTGTTTAGTTGTGCAGAGGGGACAAAAGAGTTGCTTATTTGACATATATAAGAAATAGAAATTGATTCTTTTGTATTTGTTCTCCAGTTACCATCATCAATTGTTCATGACTTTCAATTTTTTGCAATAAAATCATTCGTTTATTGTATCTCATTTGCAGATCAATACTGAACATTTCTCCCAATTTTTAATCTTCTCTTTAGTGCATGTGCCCAGAAATCAGCCTCTCAAAAAAAAATTTGGGGGTAAGGTTACTTACCATAACCTCTCCCATACCCCCCACAAAATCTTTGTACATTGGATACGACCCTTTTTTTTTTTTTCCCCTTCAGTGCATGTGCACGTGCACACACACACTGATGGACACACCTGAGTGGAATGGTAGGTAGATTAGCTACTAAGATCAAGTAAGAAAAAAAGGAAATGTGAAGAAAAGAAATTTAGACAAGCTGAGACAAGCAGCAGCAGCTAGCAAGCTCCTTATATGCTGCAGCTCTTTTACTATTTTCTACTATAAATCTATTATGACTGTGGTTAGAGGAAACTGCATTATGTCAGGGTGTATCAATGGAGGGACTCATTTTAACACTACCACAAGAAACAGCCTGGGAGAGATTCTTGAGTGTACCACTTATTGTTTCTTTCAGCTCTGGTAATCTTGCTGGAGTGGATTCCATAAGGACTTCAGAGGGGAAAAGATGTTTCAATTATGTAAAGCTATAGTGGCCTGTGACTAGAAGGCCACTAAGAGTTGAATTCGGACAAACTAAAATAATTCAATCAGAAGAAGATTGCCATGGGGACCCTCTCCCTGGAAGTTTCTGTTTGAAGTATCTATAACTACATTTAAGGAATCAGTTTGTGATGTTTTAAAAGAAAAGCATGTAGCTTTCACGGATTGCCACTGATTAATTTTCTAAAAATGTACCCTTGTAGTATCATTTTTAGCCAAGTTTGTCTAATCACAAGTCACAACTACCGCTGCATCATTTCAAATAGGGCCACTAAACCGCAAGAAGAATCAAAAATGTTTCTAGCTGTCTGCAAATCATTGATATTGAAGGCGTAAAAGTGCACTCTAGAATGCCAAGTGGCAGAAAATAGAAGGTGACCTTCTGCCTTTTCCTTTGGGCCATGCAATTATGGGCATAGAGGCCAGAATTTTTAAAATGAACCTGGTTTATTTATATCTACACAGTCCAGGTAACCAAGTTTCTTTTAATAACCTCCAGATCCATATTCCAAATCTTAAGCACAAGTCCCAGCACATTAAGTATAAGGCAACTTAATCCATTGCATTGCACTTGGTTGATTCAGAGTTGAGGTATGCTTCTGCCTTCTACAACTGTGACCCTAAAGCTACAGCAACAGCTTGTAAAATTAAATGTAACCCTGTTTGATATTTCAACTATGAGATTTACAGGTTTCGGTAATTTTCCGAATTCGATCCATAACAACAGGAATATCTTTTTCGGTCAATGTAGTAAAACAGAACCGAAACCATCCAGGTTCAATACAGTGACAACAAGATCCAGGAGTTACATTAACCTTAGCTATATTCAACAACTTATCCCAGAGCTCAAGCTCCCCTTTCTCACTGTAAGAGGGGATATACCCACGCATGTCAGCCCAACAGTAGAAACCCCCATGGCTCTTTATGCACTCTATTTCCAATTGCTTTAACCCTGCCACAAATTTTATGTACATTCTTCGGAGCCTCTCTCGATTGATCTCAATGAGTTGTTGAATAAAGTTTGAATCTGAAAGCATAAAGACAAGCAAACGCTGCGATAGTGCTGAGATAGAGGAGAACCTTGTCAATTTTTTAGCAGCAGCCAGTACATTATCATTGAAGGAGTAGATAATGCCCACCCTAAAACCTGGAAGAGAGAGGTCTTTTGATAGACCATATACAATATGAACCCTGTTCCTGTCTAAATCTTCCAAATCAATGATTTCAGCCATGCTCACGAACTCTTCATTTCCATGAGTGGATCCGGCAAATAATTCATTTGAGACAATATGTATGTTCTTCTCTCTGGCAAAGTCTAGAAGGCTGTACAGTGTTTCCCGATCAAGCAGACTGCCCACAGGATTTGAGGGGTTTGATATGATAATCCCACGAACTTTTGTACCACGCTTCTTTGCCTGGTTGAATGCTCGATCAAGAGCTGTAATACTTAAGCTGAAATTGTCAGCACTGCGGCAGGGAACAGGTATTATTTCCACCCCAGTTCGCCATTTTACATCCCTGTCAAAACTGCATAGCATGTTCAAATTCTCAGTATTCTCACCGGATAGCTGGCAGCCTAAAGATAACTTTTGAAACACTGAATAAGTAATTACCAAGGGTAATATGGGGTGGGAACAAGAAATGCATTTCCAGTGTCAGCTAGGCAGAAGCTAAGCATCTCAATTGCAGGGGTTGCACCAGCAGTTAATATTATTTGCGAGGGGTTGAAGAAAACTGACTTTTTCATGACTTGAGACATGAACCCTGCCACTGCCTGCAGAACAAGAGAATGTTGATAAGATAACAAGAGTAATTGTAGTCCAATGATATACTACACATACAAGAAAGCTACATACATAGTCCACGGGAGTAAAAGCACTATATGTTTGAATTTTTAAGTGCCACATAAATGAAAGGTCATAACTCTGCCAAAATATGATGTTGGCATCCATGAAGGGATTAATGTCCATCCAGAGAACCAGGCTTTTATCAAAGAGAGGAGAGAAAGGTTGCCCCAAACTAATAATCATTACTTACATAACTCTTCTAATCAAATGGAATCATGTGTCTTTTCTATAGGTAAATTAAGTACACAGAGTTATAAACATCACCCTAATTATTCAAATTTCCAATTATCTATAGGAAATAATGTGAACAATAAACTATGACATAAAACAAAAACGAAGTTCTAAAGTGGCAGTACTAAAATCCCAGAGTACTGTATGGCCAACTAGTCATGCCAGAGAATGTCAGCTCTTAGTCTTGAATAACTTAAAATGGGCACTTTTACAAAAAGTTGGGAATATACAAAACATTGAACAATTTATATCTATACTTGAACATAATTGTGTATTGCCAAACATGGTAGCAACTGTCCATCCATTCTGTGTTAAATCCAAATCAGATATAGTTAAGACAGAAGCCACCAGATCAAGAAGGTATCAATAATTAGCTCAAAAATATTGTATATTCCACTCTACCATCTATAATCTAGTCTAAGAGCATGCTTGAAAGGTCAACTGCTGCAATGGCAACAAATAATAGCTAATCATACTGAAATTTAATTGAGCTCAGCATCTGTTATGTAATACCTAAAGAGAGTGCTATCATTCTTTAAGTTTTATCTTGACAGAACAAGCACACAAAATGATCTCTGCCAGGGCTGTTTAAGATCAACAGCTAGAAGAACATCCATTTGCTTTAAACTGCAAAGGATTAGTAGATTCCTTTGGCTGGAAACAAGTCATTCTCAAGATGCCAGGAATCTATAGATGAGGAACCCACAACTGAAATGTTAGATTAATAGGAGAATATTTATCAGCCACAGAAAGTTGAGCCTGCCGAGGCCCAAGACAGAGTTAAGACTAATAAACCTGTTATACATCCTAGTCCAGTGAAGTAGGACTTGTTTCTGGACATATCCAACAATTACAAGAAGAAAATTACATGTACTTCATTTAGTGCAATTCTTTTAGTGCTTACAGACACATTGAATTAGTTAAGATTTTTTTTTTTTTTTTTTTTTTTTTTAAGTAGTGGATATGGAACTCTCTCATGAATTGCCTTCAGCAAGGTATGGTATTCAGGATCTGAACTCAGCTTCAGAAATCACAAAAACATTACCAATTATAAATCAGAAAATCACTCTAATACACAACTTCTATGTCAGCAGCCTAGAACAGTCTACGACATTGTCACTGCCAATCAATCATATTTACCAAGAAATACAATTCTGTAAAAAGTCCAATCAAAACCAATTCATACAAATAAAAACTTGGATTCCACCACACTATCTAAGCAAAACAGAACTAGAATAAAAAAAAAAAAAAAAACATCACCAGACAAATAAAACAAAGCCGCAGCTCTACTCCTTGCATGCAACAACCCAAAAACATTCAAACCAATTACAATTTACACAGAGACAAAAAGCTCATATCACAAAGATAGATTTATAAGTATCAAATTACCACTTTGAGCTCCATCAACCCATCAAATGGCTGGTAACTAGCAATCCCACCAATACTCAGCTCTTCACCAAATATAGCATTCTTCGCAAGCCATTCTCCAACCAAGTCCAATGATAGCTATAACCCACCAAAACATTAAGAAAAAAAAAAAAAAAAACCCCAATAATCAAAACTAGTTTACAAAAAACAATATTGAATTTTCCAAGCAATCATTGAAATGAACAAAAAAAAGCAAAACCCACTTTGTTTTCAGCCAAGCCAAGCTGGATAACCCCATCCGGATTACCCGACTGGTGATACGGATCCTCCAAGGCCTTCCTCAAACCGATGTCGTGTGGCGAGTCACCACCCTTAACAATTGAATTAGCACGACCCGACACGTAAGCGGGTCCACCGGGGCTCCTCGGTGGGAGGTGGACCCGAGAGAGCGAGCGTGGCAGCACGGACACAGACACCTCAGCCAATTGTCCCCCCGAATTCTCCGGCGGTGGCTGCGGAGGCGGAGGGTTCGGCTGAGAACGGTGGCGTTTGAGGTAGAGCTGAAAAAAGTAAAAGAGAGCGCAAGGAATTACAGAGCCTAAGAAAAGGCCACCTCGTCCTTGAACCACGCCTTGTAGAGGCACTATAACTCTCATGCCTGTGCTTGTTGTGATATTGTGCTTGCTGTAATGTTGTTGTTCTTCTTCTTCTTTTTCTTCGGAGCTCCGAGAACCGAACAAACGGGTCCGGGTCATTATTACAGTATAGACATGTGGGAGCTCGATGAAAAACGCTGCGGTTTTTTGTGTGTGGTAGTGGTGGTCGGAGAGTTCGAAGAAGAAGGAAAGTGGATTGTGTGTTTGTGTTTGCGTTTTTGTTTGCGTTTGCGTTTTTGTTTGCGTTTGCGTTTGCGTGTGTGGCAGAGGGAAGTGTGAGACAGTGAGAGTGCCGATTTTTTTTTTGGACTTTTGTTTAAATTTTGATTTTGGATTTTTGAAATTTTATAATGTTGTTGTGCGGCGTTCTTTGTTTGAGGCCCAGGATAGATGATGGATCTAGGATCTAGTTGGTGGGATTTGTTTTTTCTTTCTACTTGGGTTTTTACTTTCTTAGCCTAAAATGAAACAAATTGTGACTTATTAACAAACTTTGTCATCATCTATTTTTTTTTTTTTTTAAAGAAAATTTCAACATTTAAGAGTTTTAAACGGTTTTCAGTTTTTTTGAAAATATGTGTGGGTAAAAAAGTGTAATGTTATTTAAAAACTGAAAACATATATTTGAACATGTGTACCAAACAAGTTCTAAACTTTTGTATCATTTACTTAGTAGGGTTTTTTTAACTCAACTGATTGATTGTCACCTTCTCAAAAAAAAAAAAAAATTTATTGTCACCTAATAAATATTATGTCTCAACCAAATTAGCCAACAAAAATAAATAAATCAGCCAATAAATTTGTAATTTTCCATTTGATTTTAGAAGCTAAGGTTTAATTTATTTATTTATTTATAAACCCCTCAAAGGAAAAAGTATAAAATAAAATGGAGGATTAGTCTTGATTACGATTTACAATAGCTTATTGTCTAATTTTGGGGCATTTTTCTTTGTATTGTCAAGTGTTGTGTTTGGATTGACTCTACTTTTAGACGAGGGTTGAATTTGTTACTCTCATCAACACATATTGTGATGAAGGCTGGTAGTATTATCCTAGGAGATGCACACAAAAACGTTAATTTGCAAATAAAATGGGGTTAGACAATGAATACAATAAGCAAAGGCATCGAGCCTTAAAATATGACCGAAGGAGAAAATTTTAGAGTGATGTTACAGTGAAGATGAAGAGGATTCTCCACATGTGATCATGAACCTAAGAAACTTGTTTCAACTTCTATTATTTTTGGCACAAAAATGTTGTATTTTGTGAGACAATAGTAAATAAAAATATTTAAGGTTAGTGAAGCTTAGGAATGGCAACAAGGCGGGTTTCCTATTCCCCAGCACCCCCCCCCCCCCCGGCCGCTTCCACTTCAGTGTAGACTTTATTTCTTCGCCCTGTTCTAGCGGATACCTGCGGGTGCCTGTTGGTACACATCTAGCCACATTACCATCCCTAGTGAAGTTTAAATAAGCTTCACTAGGGATGGTAATTTAAACTCGCACCTGTGGATACCCGTCTCACCCACCCTTGATGTACGAGTTTTATCCAACCAACATAACAAATAAGGCTGAGATGAGGGTCCCTAAACCCCCCCCCCCCCCCTTTTGTTTTCAACTACTTCACTTTTATAGAGATCTTTAAGGGTGTCTAAAATTCCTAAGGGGCTACTCTTAACTGATAAAACTTGTGAGTTTTTGTAGTCTTAAGCTATGAGTCTCGTAAGGAGGTGAAATTGGTTTGGTTCAAAGTCGATTTTGGTTAATCTATTCCGTGGAGGTTAATTGTTTTGCTTCCCTTATAGATTTGTAGGTTGCTGGGAGTTATGGATTTGGAGGATTATGTCGATGAGCATTTAATGGTGATGAATAAACATTCATGCAAAATTAAGAGTGCGTTTGGGAAGCGCAAAACTCCTAGACGCATTTGCGTTTCTGCCTTCTTCTTCCTTTTTTTTTTTTTTGCTGAAAAGTTTGACTTTTCAACAGATTTTCAACCACATGTGGGTCCGTGTACTGTTCACGGACCCGCAAATTTAACTTTTTAACAACTTTTTCATTAAAAATTGGTCTCACAATACTATTTACACATTTAAAAATTATTTTGCTACAGTATTTTTCAGTTTTCAGTTTTCAGCTGTATCCAAACGGATCTTAAATATGTTCATGCAATAGATCTTGGATATTGGGGTAATTTCCCCCAAAAGAGATCCCTTTAAGTGTGCTTGGATCACATGGGATAGGATAAAATAAAAATGATCATGAGCTTAATCTTGATTTGCATGTTGGGTTGTTTTATTAATTGGGTTTACAGTGAATTAAACATTAAGTGACATTACAAAGATTTTTTTTTCTTAGATAAATAGAAGGAAGTGAGGATGGATCTGTTCTATGAGACTTGTTTTTTACCATTAAGCCAAGATATCAATTGGTTTTATGATGTAAGAAAGTTTGAACCTCAAATTTTTTAATTGACAACAAGAACCTTTATTAATTGAATTAACAAGATACACAATAATTATAATTAGTTATTAAAGAAGTTTGTAATGAAAAAAAAAATATATATATATATATATATATTGTAGTACTATTCTATAATTGATAACAAATAATAAAATTGAGTATTTGAAGGTGGATCCCAACTCTCTAACTTAATGCTCAATCTATATATTAAAAGAACGTGGTGATCACCATAAATAAATATTCATCAAATAGATCTTTGGGTATTTGGGTAATTTCAAGGATACTGGTAATAGTTTAGCATATAAAGCAAACATTGTTTATATCTCAACGGTTGTACAATTCTCTCGACATTATAAATCCGAAGAGGAATCTTAAAGACAAGCATGGCCCAGAATCAGCCCAAAATTGGTCCACAACTACAAAGTCATTGGCTCCTTGCTAGATGACAAAAATGCCGGTTTTGTCCTCTCATGGTTTACCACTACAAGCCACGCAACCAAAGACGTCCTTCCAGCTAGGCAAGCCACCATACCATACATCCCCAAAGCCATTATACAACACATAATAAACTATGCCCTCATCTTGTTAATCATTCATAGAATCATAGTATACCTACATATGTGTCCAATAAATATAATGCCATATGCAATGCCTTGTCACTTTCCTTAACCTTTTAGATTGCACCATAATACAATCTCCTTACTGAGGAGTAAGGACCATGCATATGGAGTTCTTCCGCAATATGTGACCATTTGACATTGTCTTAGGAAGTATAGCTTTAACAGTAGAGTTTTAGAAATAAAGCCATTGTAATCTATTCGTTTGACATCGTTGTTGGAAGTCAACCTTTAACTGTAGATATTTAGGATTGTTTGGATACAATTTTTTTTTGTTGAAAACTAAAAACACTGTAGCAAAATAATTTTTAAATTGGTGAATAGTACTGTAAAACCCATTTTTAATTAAAAAACGGTTGAAAAGTGAGATTTGTGGGTCCGTGAACAATGCACGGACCTACTGGTGTGCACTCCACCGCTTATTTTGCTATGAACAATGCACGGGTTGATGAAAAGTGAACAATAAACAGGTTGAAAAGTCATAAACAACGGCAAGCAAAATATAAAAAAAAAAGAAATGCAAAAATTCAAAACGTAGGAATTATAAGTTGTATACGAACACTCACTTAGTAGCTGTGCTTTTGCAATAATATAGAGCTTTAATTGAAAAGTTTTCAAGTGTTTCGAGTATCTCAGTATTTTGACAAATGACATCGAGTCGTTATGATCTTATAAAATATGAACAGTAAATTGTAGATTTTTCATCTTTTATTAGAAGCTCAACACTTCAGTTTTTGTAAGTTGCCAAACGCCCCTATTTTTTTGTCCCAGAATTTTTCCTAAAAATTTTAAATTTTAACTTTAAGAACCATTAAAGAGCTCTTTAATGAAATTGCCAAGCAATTTCAGTTAAAAAAGTTTTAACGCCCTTTAAGACACTTTCTGTCCTCTCCAAAAGCAAAACCAGACAACCCTATGTTAATAAATTTTGCATTTGGATCAATGGAAACTTTTTTAACCAAGGACAGCACATAATTACTATACAAGGACAATATAAGTAGGAAAATAAATTTTTTTTAACCTTTTTTTTTATTTGTGCATGCTCGACTTCTCAGACACTTAAGCATATATATGTTTTTTCAGGAAAATACTATTTTTTTAACTTTTTTTTTTTTTTCGGTAAAATAACATTCTTTTCAAGTTATTTAGGATTTTTATGTGTGTATAAAGTCATCTTTTGAAAATGCGATGTCAAGGAGAAAGTTGTCACATTCTTGTTGTGCTTATTAGGTAATGTTGAGTTGGCATTATTTCACATGTAATTAATTATTTTTTGAATAAATTATAAAGTTGATCTCTATTTTTTACACCATATTTCAATTTAGTCCATAACCTTTCAATTATGTCAATTTGATTCTTAACCTTATTAGTGTAATATCAATTTAGTTCCTGCAATTATCTATTAGATAGAAAAAAATTGATGTGTCAAATGGAACAATAAAAATTTATTTTTAATGTCATCTTAACTGCTAACTGTGCCGCCACATCAATTAAAAAAAAAATTAAAATCTGCCCACGTAAGATAAGTTTGGGAAAACTAAATAGATTCTAAAATCACTGCTCCATCTCTGATGAGGTAAAATTTCTCTATTTATAAGCAAAGTACCAGAATTAAAGGGGAGACCAGATCATTCATTCTCAAAACTACGCAACCTCTAGGCTTTGCTTACAAAAGGGTTGCTATGTCAATTGTCAAGTGCCTTCCTTCTAATCCGGTATGCCATATGCCATTGCAGATAACCAAACTTATGAAAAGAATTGACACTACATTCATCAAACATTTATCTAATTCTAACTGCACCAAAGGTAATGAGAAAAAGACATAGGACAACATTTTTCACAGGTAACATCTTTTATTTATACTATCTTTAAACTTCTTAACAGATAATTGGGACCAATTCTGATATCAATTTCTTTCCTTTGAATTTGGTCTTTGTAAAAACTTCAGGTCTCTTTTACTGGCTACACGGCAGCTCTAATATTAGCCCTTATTTTAGTTATTCGTGCACAAGACCTTTCCAAAATCTCTAGAGAGAGAGAAATAATGATATAGAGAGAGAAATCACAAAATAGAGAAACAAACCTCTCACGTGTCTCAATTTAATTTGAGTTTTTTCTAACGTAACGGCACAATTAGCAGTTGATGTGGCATGAAAAATGATTTTTTATTATTCAATTTTACACATCAGTTTTTTCCATCCAAAAGATAACAGTAAAGACAAAATTGACACAACATTAAAAAGATTAATGACCATATTAACACAATTGAAAAATTAGAGACCAAATTAAAATATGGTGTAAAGTAGAAAGACTAATTTTGTATGTTAGTCTTTTTTTTTTTTTTTTTTTTCAAGAAACCGTTCCACCATTTTGGCTGGATCATTTCCCAAAATTGCTATTGACATACTAATTTTTATCACTTAATTTTTATTTTCCAGTAATGACAGAGTATTATAGAGAGATAAATGTTTAACTCCCCTTGTACAAGCAAAGATTACCTTCTCCTCGCATTGTGAAGTAGCTCTAGCTTTAAGAAGTTAATTAAAAACTACTTCTCTTGTGTAGGGGTTGTATGATAAGAACAAACTATCACATTGCTTTGTGAACTAATTACAAATTAGCGGAGAAAATTACATTTTTTTTTCTATAATCTATATAAAGAGAAAGACCACCCATAAAGAAGGATTTTCCACTGCAAATCAACAAATTATCTTCTTTTTTCTTAAGAGTAGGTCTAACTTAGTCCTTTGCAAATAGTGTAACTTATAAAAGGACAAAGTTTAGCTACAAAATTGGTTGTAGACTAAGGTTACAAATTCACTCAATAAAATAAATATTATTATATATTTTGAAAATCTAATTGTTGAATTGCATATTCTTTACACTCTTAATACACATGTCAAATTTTGTGTCAATTAAATATTATTTACTATATGATCTATAAGCTTATATTTTATGCATAATTTTAGATTACAAAAATTTGCAATTTAAACAATTTATTGATGACATATCTATTGATCTTTAATTTTCTAGAAATTTTATAAGTATGAAGGATATAAGAAGAAAATGTAGTCCAATAATGGATTTGTCAAAATTCGCTTTCAATAAAAAGATATGAAGTAAGGTTATAACCAATTTTGTAGCTAAACTTTATCCTTTATAAAATTCACTAACTTGTTCTATAATTTAATTGAGACTAATTTTAAGGTCTTTTACATTGAATATAATGAATTTTGATTGAGATTACCCTTGAAATTTTTAGTATAATCTTCTTTGACTAATGTAAGTACTTAGACATTTAGGAATACTTTGATCATATAGTATTGAGGAATGGCCCTGTAGGTAAATAACATTAGACTTGCATGAAACGATGGATGCTTAAGTTTGATGCTTGAATGCTTGAGAGCAATATCGGTGTGAGTTTATGGTCTGAATCTTTGACAACTTAACGGATAATGTTTTTGGAGATTGATAGTTATAGGATTGGCTCAATGTTAAACCAAGTCCAAAGGTGATTTGTCTTAAATGTCTACTTTACTTTGGCATTATATAGCTTGCAAATGATGGCTAAGTAAATAACACTATATTTGGACGGAAATGTATGTGTGTGTATATATATATATATTTTTTGGATAAGGATGGAATCATGGAAATATAGATACTTAATTCAACCTCTCTCAGTCACATTTAATGTCCATTTGTTTTTTATGATTTTATTTTAAAAAAAAATGTTTTTCATAATTTTTTTTATTTTTTATTTTATGTTTGCTACCACAAAAAATAAAAATCAATACAATATAGCATTTTTTTAATTTAAAATGCATTAAAAATTATTCAAGATATTCTCATTCCTTAACAGCATATATGGATGTTGAGGGGAGGGGGGAGGGGGGGGGGGGTAGTCCAAAGAGAAGAAACCCTTGACGAGATCAACTTGAGAAGTAATTGGGCCAAACTATTTATCAAATCAGACCCAGCCCAATTATTGTTCGATTGAGTAACCCTCTAAGATACTGAGAGGATGAGCGAAACAGCCATTCGGTCACGCGAAGAGGATGCAAAGCTTTAACGGAGCACTAAAAAGGTTAAGGAAAACCATAGTTTGGGCTCCCTACAATCTGTCTCTCCCCTGTCCACACAGGAGAGGAGTAGGTCTTATAAGGAAAAACTACTTGGAGAGATTCTTGGGGCTTTCGAGCAAGCTTTTAGTTTCGGGCTTAGTATGGACACTGAAGCGAAGTTTTATGATGAATTTCTGGAGCTACCAATCGGGGAAAAGGTTGTGAAGTTCTTCGGAAGCACAAAAACGAGAATTAGAGTGCCATGGACAAATGCACTAATTGTCAAGGTTTTCGGGAAAACTGTGGGATATCATTTCTTGCATTCTCGCATCATAAGTCTGTGGAAACCTATAGGGAGAATGGATTGTGTTGACTTAGGGAATGACTTCTTTCTAATCAAGTTTCAAGCTAAGGAGGATCATGCTAGAGTTCTAAGGGAAGGGCCATGTTTCGTCGGAGGACATTACTTGTCTATCAGGTGCTGGGAGCCTAATTTCAAATCATCCAAAGTGAACCTTTCATCAGTGGCGGTCTGAATCTGTAGTGACCCAAAAGTGGGGTCTTGCATTCCATGGAATCCCACATCGCCTAGGGAAGCACATGAGAATGTGTTTATAAGGAATGACTTCCCTTCAATGTGTAAAGGCCTTTTTCCCAGCGCAACCTGGGGAAGAACAAAACCATGAGGGGTATAGACACCAAAGTGGACAATATCTACACAGTTGGGGTGGGGCCGTTACAGATGGTATCAGTGCCATGCCCTAGCCGGAAGTGTGGGCCCCACATGCGAGGACGCGTGTGCCCGTAAGGGGGGTGGATTGTAGTGACCCAAAAGTGGGGTCTTGCATTCCATGGAATCCCACATCGCCTACACATGAGAATGTGTTTATAAGGAATGACTTCCCTTCAATGTGTAGAGGCCTTTTCCTCAACGCAACCTGGGGAAAAACAAAACCATAAGGGGTATAGACCCCATAGTGGACAATATCTATACAGTTGGGGTGGGGCCGTTACAGAATCCGTCTCCTTGAGCTCCCAATAGAGTACTATGAGACGTCCACATTGAAGGAGATAGGAAAAGCTATCGGACTTGTATTGAGGATTGACACTCACACGGCAACTGAATCCCGAGGAAGGTTTGCTCGACTTTACGTTCAAGTAAATTTCAATGAGCCGATTATTAAACTTCTGAAGATGGGGGGGATAGACCAACCTGTCCAATATGAGAGGATTAATTCCATGTGTTTTGCGTGTGGTCATGTGGGGTACAAGGCAGAGAACTACCACTACAAGATCAGCTCTCTAGCGAAGGGTGGGGTAGAAGTAGAAGCGAGAAACAGTCAAGATGAAGGAAAACAAAAATTGTCAAAGGAGGCAGACGATGCCTTTGGACCTTGGGTCCTTGTTGCATGAAAGAGGCAACCCACCAGAAATGCACCAAAAGGTAGAAGTCAAACTTCTCATTTAGGGCCTGATGACCAAAACCCAAGGCCTAATAATGCTCCTAGCCTATTCAGGCGTGCTTTGGACTCTGACAAAGCTGATGAGGATAGCCAGGAGAAAGCGTGAAAATCCTTTTTAAATCCGGATAATGGTCCAAACTGGGTTGAGCATTCTGATGAGCCCAGTTCTTTGAATAAGCCCATGCATGGGGGTAAAGCATTAGATGCTAAGCCCATTGCATCAAGCCAAGACCTTTGAAGACAAAAAAGAAAACCTGAGAAGCCGTGGGTAGGAAAGATAACACTAAAAAATCTTCTTCAGTTTGGAAAGAGGTGGGTGTCAACCCATTCACTCATTCAACGACAAAAGGCAAAGGGATAAGTTCTCTGGGTTCATCGGATTTTTCTGTACCAGAATTTCGGGAATTCAAAGTCGGGGGTTCAAGGGCTCCCACTATGAACTTGACTGGTGCAGGCGCTCCTGGGGAGGAGCAAAGTTTGGAAATTAGTGATGACCGAATAAAGCAGAAGGAAGATGAGCTTATGGGAGTAGACGGCGGTGAGGATGGGATGGAGATCATCCCGAGTTCAGCTTTAGCAAGACCGCCCCTAATGGAGATTGTAAATCAGGAAAGCCAAATTCCCTCGGAGCACGCCGTAGTGCGTATCTCGTCTTGCTCCCTAAAGTGGATTGACCCAGCACTCCGATTAAGGCAAAGGGTGAGGCAAAAGAAACAGTGGAAGTTAAGCTTCATTGTGATCAGTTAGGGGTCCTAAAGGTGCTTATTGAGGATATGCAATTTGATGAAGGAGGTGAGGTTTCAAATTCCTCCTAAGTTACTGGTTTTCATTTACTTGAGTTGTAAATATGAATTTAATTATCTGGAACTGTAGGCGTACTCTTAATCCCGCCTTCTGTAATAATGTTATTGATTTGACTCGTATTCACAATCTTGCTATTTTGATCCTAACTGAGACTAAAGCTAGTGGTGATAGGGCGAAAAGGACTGCTGACAGGTTGCCTTTTAATGGGGCAATATTTGCTAATACTATTGGTTTATCTGATGGCTTGTGGTTGCTTTGGGATAGCTCTCGAGTGAGTGTAACAGAGCTTTCGGTGACAGAACAAGAAATCCATGCTTTGGTCACTCTAATATATTCCAATACTCTGTGGTTACTGTCTGTAGTTTACTCCAGTTCGAGATTTGCAGAGAGGCGCCTTCTTTGGGATAATTTGAAGGCTATGTCTGATCTCCATTCCTTTCCCTAGGTGATGGCAGGGGACTTCAATGAGTTTCTAATGGGAGAGGATAAATTCGAGGGGAGATCTGTGAATATTAGTAGAGCTTTACGATTCCAAGACTGCCTAGACTCTTGTAGGATGATTGACATATGATTTTTTGGGACCCGATTCACATGGTCGAATCAACGCCCTTTTAACTCATCTCATCCAATAAAGAATTGATAGGGTATTTGTCAACGCAGAGTGGAATGGCTTATTTCCTGAGGCATCTGTTCAATATCTTGAAAGGGCACACTCTAACCATTGCCCTGTGTTGTTGTGTCTGAATAGGAGTCAAGATGTCAAGTTTCCACGCCCCTTTTGATTTCAGCCAATGTGGCTGACTCACTCGGACTTCCTGGGGGTTCTGAGAGAGGCATGGACTAGCCTAACTAGGCTCTCTGTAGCCGTTTCAACTTTTGTGGATAAAGCAAGGATATGGAATAAAAATATTTTTGGGAATTTGTTTCAACGTAAGAAAAGAGTCCTTGCCAGACTTGGGGGTATACAAGCAACCTTGTCGATTAATCCTAATAATTTTCTAGTGGATTTAGAGAGAGAATTGAGAGTTGAATACCATGAAATTGCTGAGTTGGAGGAGGAGTTTTGGGCCATGAAATCCCAGATAACTTGGCTAGTGGAAGGGGATAGGAATACCAATTTTTATCACACCTCGGCATTGGTTTGTAGAAGGAGAAATCGTATTTCGAGCATGAAAGATAGTGTTGGTAATTGGATTCAAGGGGAAAGAGAAATAGCTGACTTTATTAGAAAATGGTACTCGGATCTTTTTACTTCTAGCCACAACTATGCCTTCAAGTCTGCTTAGAATCCACCATTTTGAAACAATTGTCTAAATGAGGTTGAGGCAGAAAATCTTGTTCGACCAGTATCCAATGAAGATATCACTGCTAGTTTGTAGTCTCTTAAGGCTTTCAAAATTCCCTATCCTAATGGCCTTCATGCAGGGTTTTTTCATTTGGTTATTGGTGGGTGACACTGTGCGAGAGGAAGTGAAGGGTATCTTTGCCTCGGGGAAGATTCCAGAATATCTCAATTAAACTATCATCACTCTTATTCCTAAACATAAAAACCCCAAAACCTTCAATCATTACCGCCCTATCAGCTTATGTAACATGGTTTATAAGATAGTCACTAAGATCATTGTGGCTAGACTAAGGCCCTTGCTTCCTGGACTTGTTTCTTAGCTTCAAACAACTTTTGTACCGAGTCAGAAAGGGGTTGATAATGCCATTATTGTGCAGGAGATTATCCACTCCATGTTTAGGAAGAGGGGTAGAAGTTGGAGCATGGCAATTAAAATTGACTTGGAAAAAGCCTATGACCAGCTTGAATGGAGTTTCATCAGGGAAACTCTTACTCTTTTCATGATTCCCAACCAGCTGATCACCTTAATTATGAGTTGTGTTTCTTCTTCGTTTATCTCCATTTTGTTTAATGGAGGTGCCTTAGAGCCGTTCCTTCCATCCAAGAGTATTAGACAAGGTGATCCCTTCTTCCCTTATCTCTTCATATTGTGTATGGGAGTTTTGGGAGCTTTCATTGCTAATAAGTGTAATTCCAATCATTGGAATCCCATCAAGGCTTTTCAGAGTAGTCCGACCTTCTCACGTTTATTTTTCATGGATGATTTAGTACTTTTCGCAAGGGCTAACCGGAAGAATTGTATGGCGATTAGGGAGGTGTTGGACTCCTTTTGTAGTATTTCAGGTCAAAAGGTTAGTCATGAGAAATCTTGAGTCTCCTTCTCTCCCAATGTGTCTTCTGATATTAGGACTGAGTTGTGTGACATTTTGGGCTTCCACTCTACTCTTTCGTTAGGGAAATATCTGAGGTTTTCTATTAAACACTCGTTTGTACCCCAAGATTTCGGGTTTATTTTTGAGAGGGTGCAAAGCACACTAGCTGGGTGGAAAGCTAACTCGCTCTCCTTTGCTGGTAGGCTTGTTTTAACCCAAGTCGTGACTACCACAATCCCCAACTATGTCATGCAATGTGTAGCTCTACCTACAAAGATTCTGAATAGATTGATAGACTGAGTCGCAATTTTCTTTGGGGTTCGTCAGAGAGCAAGAAAAGGCTTCATTTGGTGAGTTGGAAGAAAATTACAAAGCCTAAGAAAGATGGGAGTTTGGGTATTCAAGCTGCCAAAGCTAAGAATATTGCCAATCTAGCCAAGTTAAATTGGCGACTTCATACTGAGCCTTCCTCTCTTTGGGCTAGAGTACTCTCCCAAAAGTATTGCTCCCTGAGGAGGTCGTCCAATTCTCGTTCATTCAAGTCTTGTTTAGTTACTTGGTCAGCTATTTGAAAGGGTGAATCAGCCTTTAAAAAAGGAGCGAAATGAATTGTTGGCAAGGACAGTAAGTTATCTCTCTAGTTCGATAAATGGTTGGATAGAGGACCACTTTAGAGTTTAATTGCAGTACCCCTTAATAGGGGAGAAGATCAGATTGCCTTAAAAGATGTGATTGGGTTCTTGAGCTGGACTTGGCGTGGATGCTCTTTTTCCTTCCTTGACAGATTGATCTTAGAAATTAAGGCTACCCCTATTTCCTTTTATGCACGAAATGCGGATCACATCACTTGGTCTTCTTCTCCGAGTGGGAATTTTGAATTAAAAAGAAGCTTATAAACTTGCAAGCTTGGAAGAGGAAGGACACTACATAGGCTGCTTTGATGGGGATTGGATTTGGAAGGCCCTCACTATCCTGAAAATAAAGTGTTTTGTGTGGCAGTGCTTACACAAGAGTATTCCAATTAGCACTGTTCTTGCAGCAAAAGGAATGGAAGTTTCACCGGCGTGTCAATTATGTAGGGAAGGTTCAGAGTCCATTTTGCATGTTCTTAGAGATTGCCATATTGCTTGTAATCTTTGGAACTCTTTATCTCCTCCAATGTCTACTTCTATCTTCTTTGGTTTAAACACTTTTGAATGGCTTAGACAGAATTGCTACAACTCTAAAACCTCTCCTAACTCGGATATCAGATGGGGTATCATCTTTTCTTTTGGCATATGGACATTATGGCTGAATAGGAATGGTGTGGTGTTTCAACATGAGAGTGGGCAGCGAAATCTAAAGTCAGATGTCCTCGCAAAAGCAACAGAATTTGCTTACATTGGTATCAATGCAATTCAGACCTCCAGCCGAAGATAGATTGCAGTTAGTTGGCGCTTCCCTCCTCCTACCTGGTTCAAACTTAACTCGAATGGCTCCTCGCTTGGCAATCCAGGGAAGACGGGTGGTGGAGGACTAGTCCAAAATGATAAGGGAGAGTGGCTTAAGGGTAATGCTAGAAATGTGGGTTTTTTCGACTAGTGTGGCTGCGGAACTATGGGCATTACGTGATGGACTCAGATTATGCATAGCTCTCAAGCTTCCTGCTATGATCATTGAATTGGATGCCAAGCTTATTGTTGATCTTTTGCAGAAACTAGATGGCCATCGGAATTGCATTGATGCTTTAGTGAGTGACTATAAGACCGAGCTAGGCAATATTCCTAGAGTCCAAGTTAAACATTGTTATCATGAGGTGAATAAGTGCGCTAATGCGCTCGCTAGAAGGGAGCTTTGCTCTCCCATGACTTTGTAATTTTCTTAGACCCCCTAGCGGAAGTTTCCTTGCTTTTGAGTCTTGATTCTGCTGGGATGGCCTATAACCGTGTTGTTCTTGTTTAGTGTTTTATGAAATTTCCCCTTTCTACCAAAAAGGATTGGCTCTATGTTAAACCAAGTCCAAAGGTGATTTGTTTTAGATGTCTACTTTACTTTGGCATTATATAGCTTGCAAATGATGGCTAAGTAAATAGCACTATATTTGGATGGAAATGTATGTGTTTGTGTGTGTATATATATATATATTGGATAAGGATGGAAATATAGATACTTAATTCAACCTCTCTCAGTCACATTTAATGTCCATTTGTTTTTTATGATTTTATTTTAAAAAAATGTTTTTCATAATTTTTTTTTTACCACAAAAAATAAAAATCAATACAATTTAGCATTTTTTTAATGGAAAATGCGTTAAAAATTATTCAAGATATTCTCATTCGTTTACAACATATATGGATGTTGGGGAGGGGGGGGGGGGTCCAAAAAGAAGAAACCCTTGACGAGATCAACTTGAGAAGTAATTGGGCCAAACTATTTATCAAATCAAACCCAGCCTAATCAAGACAATCTAAGTATTAGGCAGATCAAGAAAATTGAGGGTAGCAGCCTACTTGAGGAGGTCAAGGAACAGATACCCCTCTAGAGATAGGACGTAGGCTGCAAGAGTTATGAGATTGGAAGCCGAGAAGGACCATGGTGACGTACAGATAAAAGAGGGAGGAAATTTCTAGATAAAGCATCCATCACCTTTGCATTAAAATGCTCTGCAACAACTCGCCCTGCCACATTAATGGCATAATGACCCCTAAATAGTGCCCTCACAACCTATGTCCTACTCTACCACCAGCAGCAAGGCAATGATGGGAAAAGTATCCAAAGAAAGATCAGTAGCATTCCAAGTGGAAGGCTAAGATGCAATTCAAATGGCTATAAAAGGAAGGAAGATCCTCCTTGAAAGGGGATGGGAAAAATAGGAGAGAGAAAGAGAGAAGAACCTTACTACAGCTTGTAATTCCATTCAAGCACAATTCATCCTTGGTGAGCTCGAGGAGAGTAATAAACAAGAATTCACTTTTCCTTGTCTAATTTCTATCAATATTAGGCCATCTGTAGAGTCTACCTTGTTTCTTTAATCATTAAGCCGCATGTTTTAAGGAATTTAAGCGTTGAACTGCTTTCCCATCTCTATAAATTAATTGTATTAGGTTCCCATCACCAGCCCATTCTAAGTGGGTTGGGCCTGGGTTAATATCTCCCCTATAGATGTATTGCCAAGAAATCAAACACTTCTATGGTTTGATGATGAGCCCTCCATTGAAGTGCTGAAAAGGCCATTGAGTTCTCAAAGTAATAGCGGTTGCAAGAAAAAGATCTAATAAATTCAATGGATTTACATCTTTTATCAATAGATTTTTTTTTTTTTTTTTTTTTTTTTTTTTTTTTTTTTGATGGGGTGAGAATAGGAGCTTCCTTGTGTATCCAAAAAAAGAAAAAGAAAATTGGTCCATCCCAGAACATAAAAAAAGAAAAGAAAAGAAAATTGTTGAGGTATTGTTCAGTGTGACATGAAATACCAATGAATGTGATGAGGTTATTGTCATGTGTAACATGATTATTAGTAGAGGAACCATACCCACAAAAAAAAAAAAAATTGTAGAGTTTACATATAATTCACTCCTTGTTATATTGATGCCAGTTAACCATCCAAATTACTTCAAGACAGTCATAAGTAATTACTAGATAACAAAATTATACAATAGACTTGCAATATCATTAGAAACAGTATTAAGGCTTACCATGGTCAAAGAATTGACAAGAGGGTGGAGAGATATTTTCTTGTGTGTTGTTCTTCATAACACTACAAATCTCTAGCAAAAATTAAGCCATTGCACTTACTGATAGGTAAGGGGTGGCTTGATTATTTATGATATGCTCTTGATATGATGCATATTGCGATGATGTGACTTTAAGATTTTTAGTTTATTTTATTTTTTCTAACATTATTATAATTTAAAAATACAAAATATATCACATCATTTTAATCATATTACTTTTCTAAACAATGTAATGTTATATTCTTGTGTTGAGATTACATTAATGGAAGATTATAATAACGTTATATTATGACGTAATGTAACATTACGGTGAACCAAATCCTCCCTAAGAGATATGACATCAAGAGATTACTTGCTCACTTCCAAGTGCAGGAGATCGTAGTAATATAATTCTCGAAGTACTAATGTCGAACCACAAGAAGCAGGATAAATTCAAAGACAATATAATTAAACAACAATTTGGATGAAGAAGAAAAGTACTTTTGCTTAGTGATTGTTAACAAGAATAATAATAAAAACTTATTTAAATCAATAATGTAAATACTAGGGCATTGGGGTGTTTCACTATATCGATATGAAATTCTTTGTGATCTAAGAAATTATATATTTCATAATTAATTGTTCTTATACAATTAAATACTTATGATTCGGTTGAACTGAGACAATTCAAGAACGCATGATAACCTAGATTAATAATGCGTTTAGAAAAGTTTTCAAAAAACCCATTCATTTTAAAACCTAATTTCTATTTGAAACTATTAGAAATTCATCTAAACAATAAGAAAAACATGATTGAACTTATTGAAAGTATGGAAGAACTAATATATCAAAAAAAATCTAATTGACCAATCAAATATGTTATTGATAAAATCCTAGAAAGAATCACATTGAATATTCATACCGTATAGAAGAAACATAACCCCTAGCCCTAGCAAAGAGTTTAGACTGCCATTAGAGAAAGAGAAATACAAGGTTTTTCTCTCCAAAATTAGTTCTACACAGCCTTCCTTCAAAACCCTAACGTCAAAGTGTTCAAAGAAAATAAAACTTTTACTATTTTAATTTTCGTCCAGATTTACAGCAATAATTTGTGAGTTAATTTTGGCCTTAAAAAGTTGTGAATTTCAAAAAACTCAAAACTGGAAAGTTGTAGATATTTAAGCCAAAATTCCAACCAATCTAACCTTGTGTCAATTGGATTTTTGAGGAGAGAGATACGCCCAAAATACTTATCACTGATCAGTGCTCAAATATGATTTTTTCCTTTTCAAATTCTGTCTCTTTGATTTCTTTCCTTATTTGAAGCTTCCAAACATGGTAGATGACCCAAGCACTCCGGCTGCACCTATTTAGACATTTAAGCATGGTCATTTAGTTCCTCTTTAATTCTAGTTTAGTCTCCATTCTCTCACAAACTTCTGTAAACTCATCATTTTCATATGATTTTCTGAAAGTAGAAAATTACACGCATTAAATGACATCTTATTTAGGAAATTATGTAAAAATAAATAATAGGGACTAATACAAATCATGGCTTAATTATACAAATTAAGTATAGTAATAAGGAGATAACGCCCATATAAATAAGGAGATAACGCCCATATAAATATATAACAAGTATACATTTTAAGGCGTTATCAGAGATGCATAAATGATCTTTAGGTTAACTAACACTTCTTAGTGTTTTTAACAAAGATGTCTATGGACATAACTATTGTATGGACATAACTATATCGGGCTTGGCCTAACCAATATTTCAAATAAATAGGTATCCATTAATGGAGACTAGGAATCGTTAGCTTAACCAAGGTTTTTATAACTAAATTGGTATCTCTCCATGCAGAAAGTGTTTAGGGTTTAAGGGGAAATAGTTTGAGTTGCAAATTTAGAAGCATATTATAACTCTCTATATATATAAAAAAGTTGTTAGCTTAGAGTAGTTCCACAAGCGCAATATTTTCATTTTCACAATTCACAATAAAAGCTAGATGAGAAGTTATTATTAGTTTTCATCTAAATTAATCACTGACATTATTTTTTAACTTACTATTAACAACTTTTTTTTAATTGTATTTTTGTCATAAACTTACCATTAACAACTTGTTAGTTAGATTTTGTTGTGAATATGTTGTGCCCAAGATTTACTTTTAATTTTTTATTTTTGAGGCACCCGTAGATTTATTTGGTAGCTTATATAAGAATGTAGTAAAATTCCTCATCTTTTATAATATTTATTATTCTTTAACCATACTGAACGAACGTACCTCACCAGTGGTATCCAATGCACACACTGAACGAACGTAGGCAGTGAGTGGCATCCAATGCAGAAGCTGAATGAACATGTATAAATTTTGGGTGCATCTGACAATTTTTATCTGCAAAGTATTTATCTCATTTATCAAGCAACCTGAGCAAGGGAACCCACCCAGTTAAATGCAAACCAGAGATGATTCCTCTTATTTTTATCTCCAAAGGACTTTTTCTTGTAGTTTATTTTTTTTAAAAAATGAATATGTCTAAAAAGGACTTATTTTTAACAAATGAAGTGCAATTTCATAGGTGCCTTTTTCACCAAAGAATATGCCATTTTGTGTTGACTTTTACCACAAAGATTATTGCCTCTTTTAACACAGAGAGAGGTCATGTCATATCACATCACATATCACTCAAGGCAAAATTGATGCATTGCTATCCTCATTTCCCATTTCCCATTTGATGACTAATGTTATTAGAGCACCCGCAGCAGATGTGCTAAATGTGCCAAATGCCAAATTTTTGGCACATTTAGCACACCAAACACAAAAATGGAGCTTTATCAGATGTTCTAAATGGTAAAAATTATACCACATATGAATAGTACCGTTGCAAATTTGCAACGGTACGGACGAAAATGGTATAAGTTTTATTAGTTTTTTTATTCTCTTTTCTCTCTCCTCTCTCTTCACTTTATTTTTTTCTGTTCTCTCTTTTTCTGTTCTCTCCATTTTTTTTCTGTTCTCGTTCTCTCCGCCTCTCCATTTTTTTCTGTTCTCTCCATTTTTTTTCTGTTCTCTCTTTCTCGTTCTCTCCGCCTCTCCATTTTTTTCTCTTCTCTCTTTTTCTGTTCTCTCTTTCTCGTTCTCTCCGCCTCTCCATTTTTTTCTCTTCTCTCTTTCTCGTTCTCTCCGCCTCTCCATCTCTGTCTGTGTCTCCTCTTTCTCTTTCTTTCTGACTCTCCCTCTCTTTCTTTGATTGTTGATCTTTCTTTGTGGGCCGAGTTGATTTCGTGGGTAGTGGTGGATCGTCCTTGTTCGTGATTTCATGGGTCTAGGTTGATTCATGGTTCGGTTCTTCGACAAGTGTGAGTCTGGGTTGATTTCGTGGGTTTGGGTGATGGTGGTTCGGCAAAGACCACCACTCGACGCCGCCGTTCATCTATCTACTCTATTCCGCTTCGGGTTGTTTTTTTTTTTTTCCTTTTTTCTTTTTTCCGTTCACTTTTTTTGGCTGTGGTTTGATGGGTGGGTTCGGATGGGCAGATTGGTGGTGGGTGGGTTCGGGTTGTGGGTTATGGCGGTGGGCGAATCGGTGGTAGTGGGTGGGTCGACTGGTGGGCGAATCGGTGGTGGTGCCGATCTCTGTTCTGATCTGTTTTTGTCTTTGTTTTTCTGCTTTGGTGGTGGATTCGGCGGCGGTTGATTTTGGTGGTTGTGGTATTTTTTTTTTTTTCCTGGTGATTGTGGCCGCAACAATTTTTCTGGTTGTTGTTGGGGTTGTTGTTGCAGTGGTGGTTGATGATGATGATGATTTCTGATCTGTTTTTGTCTTTGTTTTTCTGTTTTGGTGGTGGATTTGGCGGCGGTTGTGGGTTGATTTTGGTGGATGTGTTTTTTTTTTTTCCTGGTGATTGTGGCGGCAACCATTTTTCTGGTGGTTGTTGATGATAATGATGAGGATGAGGGGAGGAATTTAATATATTATTTTAATGTGGTGTAAATATTATTTTAATGTATAAAATTGAAGTATAAAACATCTGATAAATGAGATGTTGTAAAATGATGTGGTAAAATAATAAAGTAGGTGTTTGATGTTGTAAAATGGCATTTTTTTTACAACGGCTGCTGTGGATGCTCTTACTTTTTCGTGTACCTAATAATAATAATAATAATAATAATAATGATAATGATAATTACAAAACTCCCATACCCACACAAATTACTTCCCAATATCATGTTTTGGCCTGAACAAGTTATCACTATTCTAAAATTCCTCAACTGGTTATAGATTCATGTAAAACAAACATAATTTTATTATTTTTTAATGTAGGGTTAGATTGTTGCCTCATATATAGTTAGAAACTTAGAGCATTCATATTTGGTATTGCAAATGCCATATATAGGAGACTTTTAGCATTAATACACCAGACAAGCCCATCATTAGGACTTGCAAACACCAACTATTGCAAAAAAAATTGTAATAGTGCTACATTGCAATTCTAAAGTAGGATTGCACTATAGCACTATTCTAAAAAAAAAAAAAAACTAATATTTTATTCAATTTATCAATTCATCTCTCTCTTTCTCACTAGGTTTTGGGTTTTTATTTTTATTTGGGTTTTAGGAGTATTATTTTATTGTATAAAAATATTATTTTAATATGTTGTATTGTAAAATAAAAATTGAGATACTGAAAGTATTATAAAATAGTATGTTATAATTGATAAAATAATTTTTCGAGGCAATAAAATAGGGTGTGATAGAATTTTAGCACCTGAATGCTCTTAGTTTAATATTGGTCATTTTATGAAATGTTGGCTCTACCAAGGTACGAAGGTCAATAACATTAATATATTTCACCAGTATTTATAGCAGTTCCTATTTACAACAATAGTGGAGGATTCCCAATATTATTATGTGTCAGAAATTTAAGGGAATTTATTAGTAGTATGAATTGTTTTCCTTAATTCCATTTTTACCCTTTCATTCTAATGTCTTATTTGAATTGTGCTGATGCCTGGGTGGGCCCCCTTTCTTTATCAACCTGACAACGAATAAAACCGTTAGGGTCAATCTTGCAATTATCTTGAAATCCCAAGGGCAAATTCCCAACGCGCCGAAATTTCAGAGTGGTCCGACAAGGTTTCGCCGCCCGAAACGAAAAGCCCAAACCCCGATACTACTTGCCTCCACCCTGTCTTTCAGGAACTGAAGACCCGAAATTACAATCATACCCCTCACCACCAAATGCGAAATTACCAAAAAGCCTCTTGCTCAACGAATTAAATAATGTTTCTCCCGGAGCCATTAATTCAAAATTTTTGGATCGTTACAAAAGTAGGAAATGCGAACCCTCGGCACTATAAAACAAAAATAAAATAAACAAACAAACAAAAAACGAAACCGTGCTGTTTATAGTCGTACCTTGTGCTTCAACATTTGTACCCTTCAGCTACTTGAAATTTCGGTTTCTTTGATTCTTTGTTTGCTACAGTGAAACGCAGCGAAATCTGCGCCGGTTCTCTGCTACAAAGCACTGCTCGGATTTCCAAACTTTTTATTATTATTAGAAGGGGATTTTTATCGGATCGGATTCGGAGCTCCATACACAGAGAGAGAGAGAGAGAGAGAGAGAGTGTGTGTGAGTGAAAGAAGGCTCGGATGTAGAGAGAGAAAGAGAAGGTTCTAGAGAGAGAGAGAGAGAGAGAGAGAGAAGGAGATGGAGGTGGAAATGGAAATGGAAATGGAGGTTGAGCCAGTGTTTGAGGTTAGTGAAGTGGACTTTGACTATGAGTTCGAAGCGGCAATGTACTTCGATTTGAGTCGAGCAGAGACTCGAGCGGAGGCTTGTGAAGCTGAGCTCTGGTTCGAGTCCGCTAAGGAGTACCCTCCTTCTCGTCAGTACCTCTATCTTTAACCCTAATCTCATTTCAATCTTATAATAAAATACTAATTATTTCATTTCCATAAAAAGTTTTCAATTTTTTTTATTTATTTTTTATTTATAAAAAAAGTCTAATCCAATGCTGAGTGCATTATGTGTCACTTTTAATTCTCAATTTGTGCGTTTGTGTGTGATTTTGATTTTCCTAATAAAAAAAAAAAATCAATTTCTGTGAGTTATATAGGCTTATTTATATATATATTTTTAGTTTAATTTGAATTTTGTGTATTTTCTGTTACAGCTTTTGTGACAAAGTTAGTTAAGAGAGAGGATATTCTGCTGGAAAATGTGAATACCTCACCAAAACCAAAGAATGTGGAAAGTACAATGGAGTCTGATGTTGGCGTGGGCCGAGATTTTTGTGCATTAGATGTCAATTACAAAGGTATTATTTATGCCTGTTATCTTCTATTCAACTTGTTCTATGATTGTAATATTATGACCCCAAGTGCTATAATTCCAGTCAATAAGATTATTGCCGTTATTTAGTGTTCGTTTGGGTTAGCGCAGCTGTTTGAAAAGTTGCGATTTTTAAAAAGTTAATTTTTGGAAACATATAGTCAAGTGTTTGGTAAAATTTGTGAAAAGATGCCATTGATGTGAAAATGGGTTTTTCTTTTTTTTAAAAAAAGCATCCCATGAGCTGTGATTTGAAAACAAGCTTTTTGCCTGGCTTTACAAATGCAAAGAAAAACGCCAATTTTTCCGCGTTATCATTTGAATTTGTTGATTTTCCGCACGAAATCACAGAGACAAACAGGCTCTTTATCTGGTCAATTCCTTCATTATACCAATGCTGTCACTCTGTTGCTTCCACTGCTAGTATGATATAGTACTTTTCCAGGCATTGTAATAGTGGAGTATATAGTTCAAATTGTAGCACTGTGGCTGGTTAATTCCATTGGATGATGGCAGTGCATCATTCTTTGATGATAGCCCATATTTATTTTGATATGAGGTGCGTATTGTAGACATAGTTCACTCTAAAGGTTTAAGGCTTTCACAAACAGTTTCCTTACAAATTACACCTTTAGGATTGAGTCCCAAACCACAAGCATCTAAAGCCCTTTATTGCCAAGTTTGTTGTTGGCTAGGAACTCCTCAAGTTTTCTTTACTGCATTTTTTTTTTTTTTTTTTTTGTTTTTTTGCAACCAGCTGTTAGTAATTAAAGAATGAATATTGTGACTCTGTAGTTGGACCATCTATAAACATGATGAGACAAATTTCAGTGGATCTGTTGGTGGATGGCGTGGGAAAAAACAAAAAAAAAGAACTTTCAAAACAACCTTTGTATAATCTTTATTCTGTTTCTTGTCTAGACTGTGGTTGTCTAATAGTATGAATGTATGATGTCTTACATGGTCTTCCAGAGTGTGAAGGAATGGATAGAGGGATCTTCACTAAATTACAGAGTGGCAATCTGCAGAAATTTCTGAATCAACCCTTGGAATTAACTACAGGTGACCATCTTTCTACCCTGACAAATAATGCATGTCATAAATGATCTTTCCAGAGGGTTAAAGACTTACCAATACAGCAATTTGTAGTGATTATTCAAATTCACAGAGGCATATAATTTTCACTACTATAAGGTTTGATTAAGTTCTGTTGAGCCATCTTAACTTACAGTCTGGAATGTGTGTGGTCTCTTGATCCATGCATTACAACTGTTAAAATTCAGCAATTTCAACATAAAAATAAGTTGCATCTTCCATAGTTTAATCATGTTTCTTAAGATTGTCTTCTCATTATTGCTAATTTATTATGACTTTGTGTTTCTGATGCTCTATCTTTGCAGGCATGACATATTACAATCACCCATCCACTGACAAGCTAAAAGCTAAAGCAAAGTCTGCTGTCAAACCCTTTTTTCCTAGGAGCTCAACCTTGATGAAACCTACGGCTAGCCAGTTGGCTAAGCAAAATCGGCCTGTCCAAGTTAATGGTTCCAGGTGACTTTTGGAAACACTGTTTTCTTCATTTATGTTGTTATTAGTCCTTATGGTGATGGGTGAACATCTTAAACAAACAGTTATTGAAGTGATGTTTTTAAAATTCTTGAACCTTATCCCGTTATTTTGGGGCCGACTATGGATCTTTCATAGATTAGTCATAGTCAATAACAAGTATTCTTTTTTGCCATTCTATTAAATCTAAAGGCATATTCTTGTTAATTCCTTAACTGCCATTCCTTTTTTTACTACTTATATTAATGTTATTTTTAGTCTTCCTTTACATTTTTTCAATTTCTCAACTTGCATCAACTCACTCTCTCATTAGCACATTAATTTGCTCTCCTTTAAACATGACCAAACTATCTCAAGCGATTCTCCCTCATCTTTTCACCAATATGGGCCACTTATTACAAGATAAATTTTTTGCAAGTTTAATACTGTATCTACTCTAATATGTTCTCTGTACCTTTTAGTACGCAGTATGGTATAAAAGCCCTGAATTTGTACATTTTCCTTGATTCCAAGGCAGTGCCCATTTAACAAGATCTGGCAGGTCTTCTCATATGCTATATTCCCCTTTTAATATTCTGCTGCCCTGTTGTTAGATTTCAGTCTCAACTGGCTCAAAACAAGGAGAGGAGCTTACATTATTCTTCTGGGGTTGAAACTCAAGCTTCTAAAAGGCAGAAGCTGGAGGGAGGTCACTTGCATAAGGTACAGAAATTGTGTCATCCTATGTTGTTTCTTTTGCCAGATTATATTTTAAAGAGCTCATCACAGAGGATATTTGCGCTGTGTTTTTGACCATAATGGAAATTTTAGTGATTTTCTAGAAGTGTGCTTGTTTTTGTTTTTGTTTTTTTTAATAAAAAAAAATAAATGTTGTAAGGATTTTGTATGTCACAATACTAATAATTATGTCATGAATGCATGTTATTAGACATGTTTTTATGATTATGTTATTGAAAATTATTTATGAATCCTTCTAGAACGCTTAAAAAGGTTTTGATATAAGGGGGCTGCTGTGTTCCAGGCAACCTACCTGACCCAACTCTTTGGAAGACTAGTGTTGATAATATTTTTGAAAGTATTTTTTCATGATAAGGCAGGCCACAGCCTCACCATTTGTTCTGTGTAACAGGTTACAGGCACAAACCAGGAAGCCAATTTGGTCCACAAACCATCTAAAAAGGTTAATTACATACTCTTGGTGCTTGCATTTGCCCCTCACATTAAACTTTGACTTCTGTGCATTTCAAAATTGTTATAGGCTGAATTTTTTGTACACATTAACCCCAGAAATATTAGAATATACACTCTCATAAATTTCTATTTGTAATTTGCAACTTTTTGATAAATAACCCTTGCTACTAAGGTTTCATTAAATAGACTAAAAGTCCCACCGAACTTAATGAATCACTTCAATCAACAACAATAGCCTAGACTTGTCCCAATTTTTTTTGGGGCCGGCTATATCTCTCAACAAATTAGTCAGGGTCGGCCAAATGTATTCTTTTCCGTCATTTTATTTTATTTGAAGTCATACTCTCTGTTACTTATTGAATTGAGACATCCTTTTTTTACTTCTACTAATGGACCATTTCAACCAAAGGGGCCAAAAAATTGTAGTTTGGCTTTGAGGTTATACTGGGAAGCAAAAAAATGTTTTAGAGTTTCAAAGTGTTTACATTTTGGATCTTTTATGTAAAATGTGACTATTGGAAAGGTGGACTTGAAAGAAACATTGAACATTTAAAGTGGTCTTGCAGGATGAAACAGTTGATAAAAACTCTGCTCATGGCAGAATGAAGATTACTATTCCAAGAGAGCCTGAGCTTGAAACAGCTAATAGGGCCCAAAGGATAAGGTTAGCCCTTGTTGCTATTTTGTCATATCTTCACAAATAAAATGGTCTTTTGTCTAAGCAGGCAGCAGGGCACAAATGACAATTTTCATATTTCAGGCCTAAGAATAGTACAGAACTAGAAGATGTTAAACCAGCTGCACGTAGATTCAAAGCACGTCCATTGAACAGAAAAGTTGGTACTTGAAATTTATGCGGATGGAATTTTGTATATGTTGCTCCTGTTTTGGATCCCTCCCCTCAACCATATCAATATGTTTGTAATTTGCAGATTCTTGAGGCCCCTTCATTGTCACTTCCAAAGAAGAGCATTCCAAAGTTACCAGAGTTTCAAGTAAGTGTTTCATATCTGTTTCCTGCTTGTTTTGGAGAAGAAGTTTGTGTAGTATTTGCAGGCCTAATTTTTTTTTTCTATTGCTTCCTAGGAATTTCACCTAAAGACATTGGAGAGGGCTATGCAACACACATCTTCTTTTACATCATCCTCTCTTAATTGCAACAATACTGACAAGGTCATCATCAAGTTATTTGAATTTTCAACATTACCTTATTCTAAATCAGAGCTTCATTGGTTCAAACCTTAAGCCCAAGAAATACAAATTGGAATAATCATTGTGCCAGTGGTACATGACTAATATTATTCATGCTGGCTGCAGTTGGTGATTTCCCTGTGTAATCTTTCCTGAAAATTTAAAAATTCTACTCTTTTCAGGGAATGGACAAACATCGCACTTCAATTGTTGCAGGAAATGGAAACCTGGAGCCCAGAGGGTAATACCGTAATAGATTGAAACATTTCATAACTTCAACATAAGAAAAAAAAAAGGAAACACCCAAATTACATTTGACAGTGTATTTAATTGAGATAATAGTGCTTACTTATGAATGACTCTTGCTTTGTTTAGACCAAGTACCATGGATGTTACAAAGCAGGATGGATGTGATGTAATGCACAATTTTAAAGCTCGTCCTCTAAATAAGAAGGTAATCTTTGTTAGTTTAGATCATTTGCTAAATACTGTGCTAGCAATGCCGGTTTTGGACTTATTTCCTATCCTAATGCAGATATTTTCTAGTAAAGGAGATATTGGTGTTTTCCGAAATAGCAAGCGAGAAGCAACAGTACCAATGGTAGTCTATGGATTTTTATCTATTTCCTAGTCATTGTATCAATTAGATTTCTTGTTGACAGAATTATCTGAGATTATATGATGTTGTGATTTCCTCTATAGGAATTCAATTTCCATTCTGAGAAAAGGATTCAGCCTAACCCACCAACAGAACTGTTCAGCAAGGTATGCCTTGAAATAATTAAGTTGCGCTCTGCTGTGACTGTGTCTCCCTTTTCTTTATTTAAAAATTTTATCTCCTGGTTTTCTCATTTCTTCTCCTTTTGGCATGCTAGCTCTCTCTGAAAGCTGAGCTCCAGCCAAATAATGGATCTCAGCTCAGATTGCCTCACCCTACCTCTATGTCTATGAAGGTTCCTTGCTACTTTAACTTTCAAGTTTTAAATGGATATATCTAATTTTGTCATCATTTTGTTTAGTACCTTACTGAGTATTCTTTTCTTTCACTTTTTTGGTATAAGGGCTCAAAAGAAAACAGATTGAGTTCTTTTCAACCAGAACATGAGGTAAGCATGCCACTTTATTTCAATATTTATTTGTACCCAAACAGAATCCTTGCACCTCCTCCTCCAGTACTTGTTAATGGAGGGATGAGATGCCATTTGGTCTGAAAGAGCATTTGCGTTTTATTATGGATATATTATTTCATTTTTTTCCCTTCTCCAATGATAAAAACTTAACTAATAAATGCAAAGCTTTTGGTGATTCCTCATTGTGATGATGTAATGTCATGTCCTCTTGTAGATACTGCATCCGATGAAGGGAAAACCTCCTATTTTTGGTGGACAGCAGATTCAAAGTGATGGCATCTTTGAAGGTGGTCTGCAGAGTAAGAGGTATGCCAATTGAATAAAGGACATCTGATGCAAGAACTCTCTCTCTCTCTCTCTGTTAAATTTTCACATTCTCAGTTTGGTTTTATAACAACAACTAAGTCTTAGTCCCAAAACTCACAATCTGAGTTTGGTCATCTTGCTTTTAAATTGCCATAGGAGCACGGGTATCCGCTGAGAGCAAAAGAGGAAAGTACCAAGAATGATTTTTCTCATTGCCAGCAGATTTGAGCTTCTGCTGTTGACGATGGAAGATTGATGAATGTACATAGGAATGTACTGCACATCAAAGATTATCAAGCTCTTTTGCTGTATATGGAATCTTGTTATCTCACCTTTGAAGAAACTGACGTTCTCACAAAAATTATGTTGAATTAGCTTTTGCTTTTCATACAGTTTCTAGGTTTTAGTTCATAATCCAATAAATATATTAAAAGGCCGGTGTTGTATAGGCAATTTAAGCCACCTCACCCTCATAGCATCTTTTTCCACCTTTTTATGTAGAACCAACACCAAATGTAATGATCAAAGTAAAAAAATATATGAAATACAGATGTTCCTCCAAAGTTAATGTATGTTAATGAATTTTTGCACTATTTGCGGCAAAGATAAATTTCTGTGGGATGCTAGTAGTCCAGATTCTTATTTAAAAACCTGGGCTGACGCAGGGGTTAATTGATGCAAGAAATAGAGAAGCAAAATTTACACCGACTTCATTCATCTTCTTGTATCTGAACTGGACTTATGGCAGCAATCACCAGGGATTTGCATTGTGCATCACTGGATTTGTAAAATTATATTTATACATGTTCTCTTTCTATGGCAATGATGCAACTATTTAAGAGCCAAAACGGCATTAAAAGGAAATTGACCGTAACACCATGGTAAATGAAATTCAATACTTTCCATTTGGATGATTTTTTTTTCTTAATTTTAAATTCTTGGATTTGAAAGCAAATTTCACAAAGCTAGTTTTGTGGCAGCATACTTGCACAGTATGTATAAGATGTGCATTTTAAAATCATTTAGACGTTACACGCATATAAGTAAGCTTATCATTGTCGGGAAAATTATTTCCATGTGATACAGAAATTGTGACTATAGCTTCTGATTGAATCATTTCAGTGCCCCGCTTTGTCAGAATCCTTGTTTACTGAACTATTCTTCGTCAAAGCCTGCTCTGTCCAACGCTTAATATCATAGGCTCTTTTGAAGGGCTTTTTCTCTTTGACAAGTCTTCTCTTTTTAATGGCGATGGCAAGATCATTTGGAAACAGTGTGTGCCAAACAAAGGCATGAAGAAGGGTGGAAATGAACAAGATGGCCACCATTGTTGATGACACAAAAGAAAGGGTAAGCGCAAGGCCCTTGCTTATAATTGTTGGAACCTGCTCTGCGTACTTGATGGTTGCCACCGAGGCTGTTGTCATGGGAAAGGTGTATGACCACCATGCCACAGAAAACCTGCAAGATTATGAGTGATGGTTAAATTTAGTGATAAATGGCTAAGTTTGACAGTATTTAGAGATGATGATATAACTTCATTTGAATGGAAAATGGTGTTTAGCTAAATTATCAGTAGGACTCATTGCATTATTTTTTTGGTGAGGTTTTTTAATTGATTAAAATACTATCAATAATTAAAGATTTTGCAGTCTTCAAATTATTACTTACATGGGGGGTAAGCTAAGCCTCCCTTTTCAGCGTGAATAATTTATGAAGAAATAATAGCTTACCTAAATCCTGTGAAGAAGTTGATTCGTACAACCAGTGAGACATAAAGAAACAATGCTATGAAGTAGCAAGTCCTTGACAAGCCATCAAACTCGCCATAGATTGTTTGCCAAGCAAGGCTTGCAGCAGAGGGAGCAGCAATGAACATGGAGTATACAGGGTGTAGCTCTTTAGGCAATGTTTCACTTGTTGGTAATCTCTGATACAAAGTCACAAACACCACAAGATAATGTGCAAAGCCTACTGCCCACAAGAACTTAGCAGGCTCATTCCACCCCACTTTAGAAGCTAAAATAGCACCCACAAAGTTGCCAACTACTGAGAGATGAGAAGAGGGATTGGCTACTTTACAAAGACGCCTCTTCCCACCTGAAAGCCACTGGCCGTAGATTTTCAGCTCGAGTAAAAAATATGGAGCCATGAAGCTGCACCATATGGCAGGGTGAAGGATTTGAGGGTCTAGCATGGGAGGTGCACCAATGGCTAGGAACATGCAGACAACCCAGGGGGCAAAGAAGAAGTTAACACGGACAGGGTGGAAGAACTCTCTTTTGACAGCTTCAAAGTAGAATATGCATTTGAGTATGTAGGTAAAGGAGACGGAGATAAGGACTGCAAGGGCTAATAGCCAGAGGCCAAGGTTGATGAATGGTGTAATGTGGAGAAATTTGGTTGCAGGGCTTGTCGCCAAAGTACGCCATAAGACCGCTTGGCTGCTAAGGCCAAGACAGATACCAAAGCATCCAATTGGAAACCGGAGGAGGAAGGGCCATTTCTCATCTTTTGGGAGGAGAATGTCTTCGTAGTCCTGCACGATAACAGCATAAATGTAAGTTGAGATAATGGCAATAACAAAGGCCTCTCCTTGCTGAAAATATTAACTTGGTCATATAGCATTTGGCTATCTGATCGAAAGGGTTCATAAGTTGCCTTTAAGTTTAAGAGACTAAACCAGATACAGTTTTGAAACATTAGCCTCTTCATCGAATTCTGAGAATAAAATCAGAACTCGAAAAGTAAAAGATCAAATTATGCAGTTCAAGTACACTAGATGGTAATAAAGGACAACTTGTTCTGAAAAAAAAAAAAAAAAAAAAAAAAAAAAAAAAAAAAAAACGAGTAGAGCCAAGGTTTGAACTTAAAATTAAAACCACTTTGCTTTGATCATACAATGCCATGATAAACTACTGCTTTTATTAAAAGTTTAAGCTGGAAAGGGTTAATTAATTACCTAATCATTATTCTAAAATTAATGGAGTTTGGACATTTCGGTTGGAAAATTAAGAGTTTTCCAGTATAGTTACAAAACTCTCGGTGAAATTTATATTCATTTTTCAGTAACCAACCGAATGCGTATTCAAAGTAACTCTAAAAAATTGAAGACAGAGAAACGTATGCTTTCAATCACTAATCATACTTGCCTAGTACGTACATTTTGCAGCATATAATTATGTTTAAAGAAGCTGTCATTACGAGCAATACATTAGCAAGAACAATCCAAGAGATACAATCATGCGACAAACACACACACACACACACACACATACAAGTTTACCATGAAAATGTGAATTTTACCTTGACTTGGTCTAGTTCAGGTCCTCTAAGGGCAGCAAAGTATCTTCCAGCAGGAACACTTTCATTAACCGAGTCATCAAGCCCAGTAGAACCATCATTCCTTTGAGACACTGTCTCCCTCTCTTTACATGAAGGCAACAAAGGATTCTGCTTACTGAGAGTTGGTTTCGTCTTGAACAAACTGAAATCGCCTTTCGGTGCTCCCAAACCAATCCTGTTAGCCGAATCAAATCCTCCTAAACTTTGTCCACTTCTAGTAAGAACCCTCCTATCATCTTTGGCCTTGGACTCCCAATTGTGCACTGAAAAACCCGTCTCCAGAGAAACCTGCCTGTTTAAGCTCCTATGTGGTCTCTTGTTAGTGTCTCTAACTTTGACGGGTCTGTTTATACGCTTATGATCAGCTTTATCTATCTTTTGGGTTTTTCCCTTATCTTCTTCTTCGGGTAAGACTTCATGGATATCTATAAAATGGGTCTCAAAAGAACTAAGAAATGCTGGCCTTCTTTCCATTTTGCTTCTTCTAAAGACTTTATTAGCAAATACTATGCTTAGTCCAAGGGCTAGTCTTTAGTGTCAAGTTTTTTTATATATAGTTGATATATGATATTTTTTACAAGTTGTTTGCCTCAAATTGTGGGATGCTTCACGAGAAGTGGAAAAGAAAAAGAAGTAGGTTTTATTAGGTGGTTGATTATTTGTTAGTTGAAATGGGAGCCAATACTTTATCGGATAAAAGTTGGTGTTTGGAAGGATATCCGTGAGAGGGTATCAAATTAAGGTTCTGTGGCTTCGGAGCTTAGCACTATATTAAAGCTTTGAGACCAACTCCGATGAAGATTGGAAGAGCAAATTGTGCCATGCACAAGAGGGAGAAAGAGAGTGATCTTTCGACAATCCACGGGTGGTTCGGGAGACCCCTTCGTGCACAAATCTAACTATCCTAAGCCACTGTTGTATGCTACACAGTGTGACTTGTTACTGTTTTGCTATTCTTTAATCCAAAACATCAACCCCACCTTCCCTTCGACCCTTTCCCCTGTTCCCCACTATCTATATAACCAAGGAAAAAAAATTCTAAAACGTCAACATGCAGAGGAAGAAGAGGGAAAGAGAGCGAGAGCGAGAGGGATGGGATGTTATTATAGCATGTTTGGATGCATTCTTTGAGGGTAGATAAATGATTAAATGTGGGGTAAAATTACAACTTATCTATATGTGGTTTGCCTGAAATTTAAGTTATTCACATGTAGTTTGAAATTTGACTTCTTACCCATCTGAGGTTTACCCCGTTAGAGTTTTGTAACCCACTAATATTAAAAATATGACTAAATATGTAATTTTGTTCTACTTTTATGTTTTTCTCCTAAAAAAACCAATGTTTTAAATACCGTTTTGGAACCTGTTTCGATTTGTCAATTGAAACGAAATATTTTGATACCAGTCTATTTTGGTATGCTATTTCGGATTCTAGCCATTTATTTATATATTGCAGGTTATTCATCAAAACCCATATAATTTTTTAAGAATTTTATAATTATAAGTTCATATTTCAACTAATATGCCAAACTTATTAAGCCCAAATCCCAATTATCACTCAATAATAATAAAACATTAATAATTATTTTTTAGATTATAACAAGAGTAATGATAAAATTAAAAGAGGAAAGAAAATTAAAAATGGTGAGACATAGGTTAGCCACGTGGAGTGGGGGTGGCTTGGAAGTCAACATAAATGACTAATGGCTGAAACTTTCATCTTTCCCAATAAGTGACTCATGTGTGAAGGGCTCACAAAACTAAAAGAAATTAAAGTATTAACTATTAAACAATAAATAAATACAAGGCAATGAAGGCAAACTACATGCAAAAGACTGAAAAAGAAGAAGAGAAGAAGCAGAGAACACAAAAACGCAGAAGAAGAAAAAAAAAGGGAGAAGCTACCAGCTGTGAGGAGGTGGGTTCCTTCAAGAAACCAACGACGTGTTGGTGACTGCTGCCACTGGATCATTTCATTCAGCAAAAATTGTTTAAAATGTAAAAAGGGTTTTTTTTTTTAGTACCGCTTGGAATTGATATATTGGCCAAAATTCGACGAAATAGGTTGGAATGGCTAGAATAGACCGGAATGAACCGAAATTCAATTTGAGGTGGAACGAGGGGGTGATTTGTACTGGCCAAGTGAAGGGCACGAAATTTTCTAGCCGTTTCGGCCAGTATGGAACAAAATTAATAACAATGCAAAAAACACAAAAAAGAATTCAGCGGAACACTTGTATTACAAGATTTCAAACCACAAGTTGGCAATTTAAATTTCAGTCAAATCTCAGGTAAGTAAAATGTCAAATTTCAAACCACAAGTAGGCAACTTAAATTTCAGCCAAATCACAGGTGAGAAGTTGTGATTTCCCCCTAAATGTGACTTAAGTGGAATCATAGATCAACTTAAAGCAATTTTTTATTTTCCTTTAAGAAGGAATTAAAAAAAAAAAAATCATGTGAGGTTTAGTCCTTCCTTTTTTTTTTTTTTTTTTTTTTTTTTTTTTTTTTCTAATTTAAAAAACTCTTAATAATTAATTAAAATATAAATAAAATCTAAAAAATATTATCATTTATCTTTCTTTATTAGGAATTTATGAAAAAAAAAAACTTAATTGATCATGCTGCTAATCGTTGCTAATTATTATGCTTATTAAAATTTTCAAATAAGTTCTAAAAAATCAATTAGTATGAAAATCTAAATTGAAAAGACAAATCTAATTTTTTAAACATCGCAAATTTTCCATTGAAGTTCAGTTCAGATTACTTTCAAATAATTTGAAGTAACTTTAAATGTCCTTAAAGTAGTTTCAAATGTGTTGGAAGCAAATTAAATAAACATGAATTTTTAAGTACTTAATTACAAATTAGATGTGTCATTTCAATAGATTTTCATACTGATTGATTTTTCATAAGTTACTAAAAAAATGTAGTAAACATTCAAAAAATTGATTTTATTATATAAAAAAGGTTCATTAAAAATTAAAACCAAAATACAAAAAATTTATTTACAATATTACCTACTTTTTTCTTATAAAAATTTAGTAGTCAAGAATGAACCATTTAAGTATTGTTTCAAAAAAAATCCTTATAAAGACTTTTCAAGAGGATGCAAAAATTCATAAAACAATATTAGTAATATTAAATATAGGTATGAATGTTTAATATATATATATATATATATATATATATATATATATATAAAATCATATATAATATATAAAAGTGAAAGCTCAATTGAGAGTCTAAATTAGATTCAGATTAAATTCCAATTTTTTTCCTATTGTTCTAACTGTTTTATATTTGATGTCAAATATCTTTTGAATTTAGATTTTAAATTCATTTCAATTACATGTCAAGTGTCCTTTCAATTGGTATATTATAATTTTATTTCAATTATATTTACATTAGGAATGGCAACGAGTTAGGTTTGGGCTGGGTTTTTTGATACCCGAATCTGGGTTTTTTATTTGTTACCCAAACCCGGCCCGTTTAATAAATGGTTTTTTTTTTGTGGGGCCCAAACCCACCCCGTCCAGCCACTTCTGCTGCTTGTTCAGAAGCCCTAATCTGTGGCACAATCTGATCCAATCTTAAAAAATAAAAATAAAATAAAATAATTTACAACCATAGAAACTGTTTTGATCACAAACGAAATAGAAATATGAATCACACCCATCAAAAAAAGAAAAGAAATACAAATCGCAAATAGAAACTATTTTCAATCTTCAATATGATATTGTTTCGTTTCAGATACAATTTATAATTTTTTTTTATTTAAAAAAAGAGAAGACAAAACAATGGATATAGATGATTTCAGGAACGGTTCTAGAGACTTCAGGTGTGGATGTGTAGACGTTTATAGAGATAGCAATTTCGATGGCATCTATGGATTATGGTAGCGAGTTGAAGCAACGAAGAGATGGGATCGTTGAGAGGCTCTATGCTTCGACGACGTCGTTTCAGTCTTGTTATCAGACTTGCAATGAAGATGATGGTGATAACAGTAACGTCAATAATGAAGCGAAGACGACGACTACAACGATGGCGATGAGAGATGACGACAGCAACAAGGATTTGGATTTGTATTATGGTTTGTTCGAAGATTAGCAAAAGTGGATGGCCGACGGCAGTGTGTGAGAGCCTTTAAGAGAGAGAGAGAGAGAGGCAGCTGAGAGGTGAGAGTGAGGGTTAGGGTTTGGGAAATGATATCTAATAGGAGAAAGAAAGTATTTATATCTAGGGTTTTTTTTTTTTTTTTTTTTTTTTTTTTTTTTTTTTTTTTTTAAATGTTATATATGTATATGGGTCGAGTTCAGGCCGGGTATGCATAAAACCCAAACTCGTTATGAGTTTTTTTTTTTAAAAAATCCATATCCAACCGGGTAAAATTCGGCCCATTAGGGTCGGGTACCTGTGGGTCGGGCTTTTATTGGCATCCCTAATTTACATGTAAATTCAAACATCTAAACATAGAAAACATAAAAAAGCTCAATTTGAATCTTTTATGCTTCTATGTAATACAATGAATATGTACCCTTCTGTTACTTATTTGGTAGAAACGTTTTATATATATATATATGTATGTATATGTATATATCAACATAAATGTTGTATATAATTGTTCTTAATTACTTCTATGTATTTATCAGAAAAACAAAGAAAACACAAGCAACTTCTGGAAGAGAAATCTGTATTTTTACTCAATGAATCAATACAAAGAGAAAACGTGTATATATATATACAACAGAGCCTCCAATAATAACAAACTAACTAACTAACCAACCACTACACGTGCAGATCACATGCCTATTACTAAATAACTATATACAAGTCTACACTACATGCCGTTTATATAGCTATACAATCAGTACTGTCATTCTGCTCTTTAGTGCTTGTCTTCATTGCTTTATCCTTGCTTTTACCAATCTTTTTGCCATCTTGACACCCCCTCTCAAGTAGAAGAGAGGCATGTATATTGACCATGTTCAACTTGGACACCAGTAAAGAGAATTTTTGCACATTCAAGGCCTTTGTTAATAAATCTGCAATTTGTGAATTGGTTCTAACATTGTGAGAGTGCCTTTTTCGTGACACTCAGGCCCAAGGATCCCGGGCCTAAATGAAAGGAAGGATTTGGTGAACCAGGCCTTGACTCACTGCAGCTAACGAGCTATTTAAGAATCAAGTGGGATGCAGAGGATGCTCCTGACAATAAAAAAATGACAAGCGAGGATATCGAAGAGTGCCAAAGATTAACAAGGTAAATTCAAAAGGAATGAAACAGGATTAGCAAAGCGATAAGAAATTAATGCCGAGGGGATCCTGGGAAATATGAAGCATGTTTCATTAATATATTATCTGTTGGATTACAGAAAGCTCACTAGGACGTGATACAAGGTTCAATCAAGTTCAAAAATTACAGTCTTGAATGGCTATTTCAGCCTTCAAAACTTGCAAAGTTTGATTCTCGTTGAATCCGAGTATGTGCAATGGTGGCTTTTACAGGATACTGGGAAGCAATATTTGTTTTTCCCTTAATATTTTCTCTTTTGCACAGATTTTCTAATGGTTTTTTCTAGAGAATTTCTTCTTTCTGGTGTTTCTCTCTTTTTCGTTGCTCTTTTCTTCACAACCCATCCCCTCCTTTTATAATGGAGTTTTTTTTGGTCTTCCCGGGGAACCGTTGGTTCCCCTGTTTTGCTCTTTAGCAAACAGAGCATGTCCTGTTCCCATCATCTCAGTAAGTCCCTTTTCCGTTTTTTCTCATTCTTTCCTTCTTTCAGCTCTGATTCTTTTGAAAGTTCCTGGTTGGCCATCTTCTTTGGGACGTGCTGAGGTATGCCCTTCTCGGCATCCCCATTTCTGGCGTCTTCCACTTTTCCCTTTTCTTTCCTATTTGGGCGGAATCCTGTTCTGCCATTTTGAAAGTCGTTTGTTTTCATTCTTCTTCCCTGTCCTGGTTCCCCGAGGCCTTTTCTGTTTGTGCCATGAGAGGTCGCTCGCGTTCTTTTTGCTTTTGTTTCTTGTTTTCTTCTTCTGTCTTTTTCTATCGAGCTGTCCCAGTCTTCCTTTTTTCTTTGTGCCTGAAGGGATCCGCGCCTATTGATGGTTCCTGAGGATCCTTGCTTCTTATCCTTTGCCGTGGTCCTCTTTTTTTTTTTTTATGCTTCTTTTTCTGGGCTTTAGGATCCTCTGGGCCTTTCTTTTATTCCCTCATGGGTCTCCTGTATCTACTACTTTGGGCTTAGCTTGAATTTTCCTCTTGGGCTTGACTTATTCTTTTTGGGCTTATTTCATTATGATCCTTTTCAGACCTCAACATTTAGCCCCCCGAGCTCGTGGGTTGCCTGAAGCCCACCCGTGAGTGATTTAGGTTTCCTAAGATTTTCATGGGATCCCTTTTTTTCTCGACTTCTACTGGGTTTCCTTCTTTTTTTACTCGGGATCCCGGCCCTTTTCTGCTGCTTTTGGTCACCTTCTTTTTGCGTGTTGCGTTCTCTTATAATTATTACTTTTTGTAGTTTCCTCTTTGCACGGGACGTGGCAGTTGAGTATTTGAGGTAAAACTCCTCTACCCACTTTTCTCGTTTCCCGTTGCTTCTCATTAATAACCGCTGATTAATCCCTTCTTCAAATTAAAGTTTTTGGCGACTAGCGCATCTTTCCATAAACTGTTTTCCCCAACTGCTATTTGCGCCTTTATTGTAGCCGTTTCATCTTATCACTTTGCTTCTCTGAGTCTTTCATTCTTTGAGTTTCTTTTTCCTTTTCTCTTCTTCTCTGTTACTCCGGTCTTCCCCTTTTCGCACTTTCAATCTCCTTCCTTCTCATTGTACGTGTTGTTCTAATGGCTTCTTCTTCTTCCCGAAAGAGGAGAGAGCGTACCCCCAGTCCTTCTGAGGGTGGAGGTTCTTCTGGTTCTGCTCCGAGTGATTCTCGCAAGGTTACCGAACGTCCGGCCTTCCCTTTACGGGATCCTTGGTATTCTCTCAGTTCATTTTTCCCTTATGTATCTCATGGTGAGGCTCCTCCATCCCCTCATGCTTGGATGTTTTCTGGCCAAACGGGTTTCGCTGGTTCCGCCCAGGTTCCTGACCCTAGAGAGATTTTTGATCTTCAAATTAGACAAGGAATTCGAGAGGCGGTTCCTATCTTCTTTGATTTTGTCTCGGGAAAAATTCAGGGCTGGCCTATCTGGGTGGACAAAGAACTGTCTGATGCTGAGTTTGTGGATCGCTTGGAGCGCGCCGGTATCCTAAAGGCAGTGGCTATTTCCAGAAACCTTGAGGGCTTCAGAGACGCCAAAGGGCTCAGGCATCTGGTACGTCGTTGGTGCCCTTCCCTTCATACTTTTTTCTTTTCTGCTGGTGAATTGACAATCACCTTGGAAGATGTGGTTAATAACTTCCTCCTTCCGGTGTTTGGTGACGAGAGCCCCTTTGATATTAATCTTTTTGGTGAGGATCTCGTGGTAGAAGATAAATTGTTTGGTCATTTTGGTGGTCGCGCTGCCTCTTCTGGTGGTAAGCTGGCTAGGATGGGGAGATGGGTGATGACCCTCTCTCATGAGAAAGATAAGGAAGTGAGGTGGGCCGGTTTTCTGGCTTTTTGGCTTAGCAAATTTTTGTTTAGTGAATTTCCTGGGTACGGAGTTAAGTCTTCCTTTTTTCCGTTGGCAATCAAGTTGGCTCGAGGTATCCAATATCCTTTGGCCCCTCTGTTTTTGGGTCATGTTTACTCTCAATTGGACCAGCTTCATGGAGATGAGACTGAGGGTGATTCTTGTTATGTGATTACTTCATCTCTTCACTGTGCTATCCTTCAAATTTTCATGTGGGACTGTTCTGCAGCTACTTTGGCCAAGTGCAGGAATTTGAAATTTGTGAAGGACAAATTCCAAGGATCCCCCGACATAGTGAAGGGTCTTTGTGGCAATTCTACTGATTCCTTTCCCATTATCTTTCGTTGGATTAGCTTGAAAGGTGGTGGCCTCAATCTTGTGGAATTATTTGACCAAGCAGGGAACTTACATTGGAGATCCCCTCGTGAGTTTGGTCCTGGCTTTGCGTGTGATTCTGTATTGTCTTCTTTTTTATCTTCTATGGGTAATACCTTTGACTTGCGCCGTGGTGATGAGGGCAGTCTGGCTTATCTTGCCTGCATTAGCCCCTCCTGGCTTCCTGTGCCTTCTTCAAGTGGCCCAAAATATACTCATTATTCAGCACACCGGGTGCTCCGACAGTTTGGTTTTGATCAGGACATTCCTCCAGTTTTTAAGGACGTGGTGCCGTCCCTTCCTTCTTTGGGTCCTTTCCTAAGGCTGCAGGCCTTTTCTTACTGGTCATGGAGGAGCCCCCAATTTACAGTGCCTAGCTCCCAGAGAGGAGTCTTTGCTTCTAGTAACTATACCAGTTTTTGGAGAAGAGTACAGAAGTCTTTTGTTGACTATGTTGGCTCTGGTACAGTTCGGGAAGCCCCGAATCTTAGCATTGTTTTTGCTCCGACATCCAATAGGCGTTTATCCCTTCCTACTGTTGGGATTGTTTCTGCTACTGCAAGCAGCAAGACTGGGTTTGCAGAGTGGCATGCCTCCAGGGGAGGTTGGGTGACTTATGAACAGGATTTTCCTGAGACTTGGCTGGGTTATAGTCTCATCATTGGCACTTCCTCTAGAGTGCCCATCAAGAAAGGTGCAGTGGAGACGATAAGTGCTGTCACTGCTCCGAGTAAAGGTAAGGATGTCAGGCCGAAGAAAATAAAAGCTGTTGATGTTGATGAAAGTACAGGGGGTGTGGAGATAGGTTCTGAGACGAAAAGAAGAAAAACTGGGAAATCTCAAGCACACTTGGCATCTCAGGAAGACAAGGATGTCAGGGAACCTTTGGTTTCAAGGACCCGGAAGAAGACCAAGGTAGAGTCTTCTTTTTCCCAGGTTCCTGTGACTGCTTCAGTCCATGGTTCTTTAGGATCCTCTGGTTTGGTATCCCAGCCTCCTTTAGGACCATCTGGACGTACTCGTAGTAAGCAAAAGACTTCCAGAGAATCTGTAGAGAGAGAGAGAGAAGGGCAAGACTTCTTTCCTTCTTCTCTCTTTTTCACTTGTTCACCTTGTTGCATTTATTTCTATTTTGCTGACGAGTGGTGATTTCCTTTGCAGTCCAAGCGCAAGTCTGATCACAAGAAGGGTAAAAGCCAATCTTCTGGTGACGACGTGGTATGTGTGTTCCCCCCCCATTTTTTTTTGTTCTCTCCCTTTTGTTCTGACATTGTGTTGTTAGCATTTCCCGTTGTTTTTTTTTTACTTGGCACTGCCTTTTCCTCTTCTTCTTCCTTTAGGTGGAGGTATCCCCTTCTATGACTGGCAAGGCTCTGGGAGAGGAAACTGTCACAGCTCTTTCTGTTGCTTTTCCTGCTGTGGGGGAGGAGCCCCCTACTGGTGGTCTGGCTGGGGAAACCGGGCAACCGATGCAAGGTTCCCAGGATTCTCAGGATCCCAAAGCCTCTGGGATCCCTTCGTCTCAAAGTCCCCATCTTGAACGCACTCCTAGTCCTATCAGGACTGTGTTTCCTCAATCCTTGTCAAATAAAGGCGCTTTGGGAGACACTCCTTTATCCAAACAAACAGGTAAGCCTTGTTTCCTTGAAATAGCGCTACATCTCTATTTTCTTTTCCAGTTTTTTTTTTTTTGAGTTCCTCCTTTTCCTTCTCCTTTTAAGTCAAACTAGTGAGAAATCCGCTCCCAGTGTTGCCTCTTCTTTAGAATCAGAAAGCTTAGAAGGTGAGTGCGAGTTGCTCCCATTGTGTTTCCTTTTCCTTTATTTCCTTCCCTTCGCCCGTCTTTTTTATTTTTATTATTATAGCGAAGCCCCCTGCATCTATTCCTTCCTTTAGCCACTTTGCCAATGGTTCTTCACCCTTTCTTCAACTTGCCTTATGTTCTTTCCCAGAATCCTCGAGTAAGTAAGGGGATCCCTCGGGGAAGTCAGGGGATCAGGAAGAAGAAAAGGCTCTGCCCCAAGAAGCCGGTACTGGTTTGTCCTTCTTTTTCCCCTTTTCTCTTTTTTTTTTTTTTTTTTAAGAATAAATCTGTTCTTCCTTTTTCTTTTTCTTTTTTGAATATCGATACAGGCTTTGCAGATTTTGAACCTGTTATCCCTGAAGGAATTGTGAGACCCGTTCAAATTGCTGACCTTCATCCAGAGCGAAAGGCTGCAAGTCCTCCTGTCTCTGTAAGTGGTGACACAGTGATGGGGGACGCCTTGAAAGTGGCTGCCTCAGATCTTGATTCAAGGCTTTCCTCTTTCCTGGCTTGCTTTGATCTCTTTGAATTTAATAGTCTTCCTGCCAGCCATTTCCATGTTTTTGGGTCTTCTTATGGCAGCTTCCTGCGCTTCTCTGTTCCTGTGGAAGGCCTGCCACTGTTAGAGAGTCTGCTCAAGAGTCACGGGGATTTCACCAGTGGCTTCAGGGGAGGCGTTTTTCTGGGCAATATTTTGATGGAGTTGCTGTGTGCTGTGCTGGTTTCCCTGAAGAATTCTTCTTTAGATTCTTTGTCTGAAGAAAAACTTCTGGAGTGGAGAGGGGTAGTCCAAGACCTTCTGGAGGCCAAGTTCAATTTGTCTTTTTTGTTGGATCACTTGCGTCTGTTGGCCCATACGCTGTTTCAGAGGCAATCATTCAAGAGTATAGACATCGAGATAGCTGCTGCTGAGAAAGTTTTGGCTCATGCTCACAAGGTTCTACAAGACTTGAAGGTCAAGCGGTAGAGGATCCTTTCTACTTTGACTGTGCCTGTTATTCCTCCGGATGCCTCCCTGTTGGCTGGCCTCATTCCTTAGTTTATTTTAGATTTACTTAAACAACTTGGGGTTGTATAAGTTTTTTTTTTTTGAACATTGCTCTACTCTTTGTTTCTTTTTTTTTTTTTTTTTGTTTCAAAACTGCTTCTCATTTCTTAGTATGTGAATCTGCCTTTCTCTTTGATATATTGCCCTTCTTCTTTCTTTTTTTTTTTTATGACTTTTTTTCTTTTCTTTCCTGAGTCCTGGACCATGATTTCCACAGGCTTCACTGTAAGTTCTGGTCCAGGTACCCGGTAATCTATTATGCAAGTACTGAACTGGGTACACTGGTATCCTTTCCTATACATATTTTTGAGATACGGTCCCAGTTCATGAACTTTAACAGGTTCCCCTTTTGCCAAGTGTTATGCTAGGTATCCTGGATACTTTACTTTCATCTATGATCCTAGACCTATGCACTTGGAACTGTCTGTGGGATATCTGAAATTATCTGTGAGGTGGATCCTGGGCCATATGTAAAAGGGTATTACATACCTCTTTTTTTTTTTACTCAGGTATCCTTCCTTAAATCTATCCAAACTTGGTCTTTGCAGTATTTAAAAAAAGACTTAAATATTGAAGAAACAGGAACTTCATTAAAACATGGTCATTTTTAAGGAACAAATAAAAAATCATTTAGTGCAGTATTGACCACAAAGTGTCAATCTATCACATGTTCCTGAACAAAATCATCTTAGACCAGAATTCATGATAAAGGCTGAAATAAAAAAGATAAAAAAAAAAAAAAAACTTAGCAGATAGTGAAGCTGGTAAAAGGACCCTGAGGTACCGGGATCCCCTCGTCCTTATGCATAGTATTGCTTCAGCCATTTCCCGTTTATGGGTTCTGTCAGGACTGTCCCATCTTCTTTGACAAGATAATAATACCCACTCTCATGAGCTGCATTGATGATGTAGGGTCCTTCCCATTTTGGGGTGAACTTGGAAGGCCCTGGCAGGTTCCTCCTCACGTGCTCCGCCATCCTTAGTACTAATTGCCCTTCAGTGAACACTCTTGGGCGTACTGCTTGTGCATATGCTTTGGTCATTCTTTGCTGGTATCTCTGGCTCCTTTTCTTGGCCAGCTCCCTTTCTTCTTCTACCCCTTCCAGATCTGCTAGCCTCTTTTCATTGTTTGTGTCCTCACTTTCTCCTTGATTTTCCTCCAGAACTACCCTTGGTGCAGGAATGACTAACTCCACGGGGCTGATGGCTTCTGTTCCATAGACCAGGGAGAATGGGGAGAATCCTGTAGCTGTCTTTACAGAGCTTCTACATGCCCAAAGCACATCTGCCAAATGGTCACTCCATTTTCCTCCATACTCATGCTTCATTTTCTTAAGGATCTTCAACATTACCCTATTAGTAGCTTTAGCTTGGCTGTTTCCTTGTGGGTTGTATGGGGTAGATCTTCCATGCTTGATGTGGTATGCTTCAATTAACCCCTTCATATCTTTGTTTATGAATGGGGTTCCGTTGTCATTGATCAATCTTCTGGGGATCCCGAACCTTGTAATGATGTGGTTTCGAATGAAATTTGCTACAGCTGCTCCAGTGGCTTTCTTTAAAGGGATAGCCGCTACCCATTTTGTAAAGTACTCGGTGTCTGCCAGGATCCATATATAACCGTTGGATGGAGGGTTTATGGGCCCTATGAGATCAAGCACCCAAGTATGAAAAGGCCATGGCGTCGTCATATCCTGTAGGACATTTGGGTGAGTGTGAATTGCATCTCCCAGGACTTGGCAAGCATGACATGTTTTGACCTGCTCCTCAGAGTCTCTTTTCATCGTTGGCTAGTAATATCCCAACAACAGTAACTGCTTGTACAGCCTTCTCTTCCCCGGGTGACTTCCACAATCTCCAGAATGTACTTCTTTGACTACTTCTCTGGCTTCCTTTGGTCCCAGGCACTTAAGGGGATCCCCATGGTATCCCTTTTTGAATAAGATGTCGTTCTGCAGGAAATACCTGCCTACTAGCTTTTTGAACTTGTGGGCCAGTTTCCTGTCGTTTGGCAGGATCCCCTGAGTCAGGTATCCTATGAAAGGAACCCGCCAATTTTCTGCAATAAACATTGCATAGCTTTCTTCTTTATCAATTGCCAAACGACACTCCTGGCATTTCTCCTGTATAATTGCTGCTTCCTTGTCCATATCTGGCCAGTAATACCCCATGTGTTGCATCCTTCTATATAGGCTGACCTTTTCTGCAACTCCACATGGTTGGGCGTGTAATTTTTCTAGTTTCGACTTTCCTTCCTTCTCGGCGATACATCTGGACAGTATTCCTCCTGGTAGCCTTTTATACAATTCTCCTTCTATCTGAGTGTAATCTATTAGTTTTTTGATGTTCCCTCTAGGACCTACCCCTTTCATCTTTTCTTTGACTTCGTCCCTCCAGTCCCATTGTTTGGACACTCCGGGGTACATCCCTTGGAGGATCCTTACAATAGAATGTTCCTGCCTTCCTATTTTTATTAGTGTATCCCTCCCATGAAATGGTATTTGGGATCCCAGGGTGGCGAGCGCATCAGCAAACCTGTTTTCACTTTTTTTAGTGTACTCTATTCTGAATGTTTGAAATTCCATCTCCAGCCTTTGTGCCCAAGTCCTGTAGGCTGCTAAGCTTTTTTCCCGTAATGCAAAGTCACCTTTCACTTGGGAGACTACAAGATTGGAATCTCCCAACACTCTCATATGTTTCACTCCTATGCTGAGTGCTATAGTCAACCCAATTAAGTATGCCTCATATTCAGCTGCATTATTAGAGCATGAGAAACCAAGCTTGAAAGATAAGGGCATGATATCCCCATTTTCACAGCTTAGTACAATTCCTACCCCATTTGAGGTTGCTGTAGCCGACCTGTCAAACCTCACGGTCCATTTCTTCCCTGTGATCTCCATCACTGCTACCTCACCAGGGATTTCTTCGCTTAGAGGGCCTTCCTCCTTTCCTGGGAATTGAGCTAGCAAATCTGCTGTGGCCTGGCTCTTGACAGCCTTGGGAGTTCTTATACCTATATCATATTGTGAGAGCAACACTAGCCATTGTGCTATCCTTCCCGTGAGAAGGGGCTGGTGCAGGAATGCTTTTATGGGGTGGGACTTGGTTACCAAAAGGATTTGGTGAGCTGAGAAGTACCTCTTTAGCCTTTGGGACACATAAATGATCACTAGGCAGGCTTTCTCTATTCTGGGGTACCTGGTCTCGGTATCCTTGAGGGTTCTGCTTACATAATATATAGGCTGCTCATTCCCTTGGTCATCTTCTTGTGCCAGCAAAGCTCCTATTGCCTGGGAGTTTGATGCTAAGTATAGTAGCAGGGGTTGCCCACGTACTGGTGCCTGGAAGGTGGGTAAATGATTCATGATACCCTGAATTCTTTGAAAAGCTTCTTGCTGCTCCGTTCCCCAGGTAAATTCATTCCCCTTGTTCAACAGTTTGGATAGACTTGCTGTAACTGAGGCTAAACCAGGCACAAATCTCCTAATATAGGAGACCCTTCCCAAGAAGCTTTTGAGTTCCCTAATAGTAGTTGGTCTCCTCATTGTGGCGATAGCTGTGGCCTTAGCTGGATCCACACTTATGCCTTTGTGATGTACCAGGAACCCAAGGAACTTTCCAATAGACACTCCAAAGGCGCACTTCATGGGGTTCATACATAACTTGTACTTCCTGCATCTCTCAAAGACTTGCTCAAGTACTTGGAAATGTCCTGTTCTGGTTTTTGACTTGACCACAATGTCATCTACATAATCTTCCATCTCCTCATGCATCATGTCATGGAAAATGGCTGTCATGGTCCGCTGATACGTAGCCCCCGCATTTTTGAGGCCAAAGGGTATTACAGTGTAGTAAAAGTTTCCAATCGGAGTTCTGAATGCCGTCTTCTCTGCATCTTTGGTTGCCATGCGGATTTGGTTGTACCCACTATACCCATCCATAAATGAGAACATTGAGCTTCCTGCAGCTGAATCTACAAGGAGGTCGATATTGGGCAAGGGGAATTCATCTTTAGGACATGCCTTGTTCAAGTTACGAAAGTCTACACAGCAACGGATCTGACCGTTTTTCTTCTTCACAGGTACAATGCTGGAAAGCCATTTTGGGTGTTGGATAGGTCTGATAAAACCAGCAGTTAGCAATTTTTTGACCTTTTGAACTATTTGAGCTTCTACCTCAGTGTGGAAGACCCTAGCCGGTTGAACTACCGGTCTCATCCCTGGGTCCACGTTAAGAGAATGGACTACCAATCCTGGGTCTAAACCAGGCATCTCATCATAGGTCCATGCGAACACATCTCTGTATTTTTGAAGCAAGGTTACTAGTTGTTCCCTTTCTTGTGCCTCCAATTAATTGCTAATGAAGACAAGTTTTTGGGATCTCGGTTCTGTCCCCAAATCTATTTCCTTTAATTCTTCCTCAGGCTGAATCTGGGTCTCCTTAACTGGTTCTTCTGGAATTTCTTCTTGGGCCATCATGTAGCTTGGTGGTTCGGGACCTTCCTGCACAATGCATTCGGGTCCCGCGCACCTTCACAAACGATAGATTAGCCTTCCCCCAGGTTCCCGTACCACCACACATTCTCGGGATCCTGAAGAGCTGGGCTCCATTTTTTGTCTTTTTCTTTCCAGAAGGTTCCTTAGGTCACAGGTGCCTCTCCCTCCTTCTTCTTCTTCTAGGATAGGTGTCCCTGGGGTTCCCGGGGCGGGGTTCTCAACATCTGGTTCCAATTCATCATAAAACATCGTTTCTGCAAAGTTCACTTCTCCCTGGCTGAAAGGATTATGGTTGGCAGGGATCCTTATGGGCCTCCCATTCAGTCTCCCTTTAATGCATTGATGGAACGTGGATGGAATAAGGCGATGTTTATGAAGCCACGGGCGTCCCAGTAACACATGATAAGAAACTTCTGCATTAATTACATGGAACCTTGTCAGGGCTACTATTGGCCCTACCCTTAAGGCTAGCTACACGTATCCTTCTGTTGATTCCACCGATCCTCCAAATCCTGTTATTTCCATAGGAGCTCCCAGGATCCTTCTGTCAACTAAGCCAACAGCTTCCAGGGTACTCAAGGCTATGAGATTGAGTGATGCCCCCGTATCCACCAGTGCTCTTCTGACTTGAACGCCATTTATGGTGGCCATTAGATAGAGGGGTCTACGGTGGTCTAGGTGCTTGTGAGAGTGCTTTTTTCGGGATACTCAGGCCCAAGGATCCCGGGCCTGAATGAAAAAGAAAGGATTTGGTGGATTGGGCCTTGACTCACCGCAGCTAAATGGCTGTTTAAGAATCAAGTGAATGCAGAGAATACTCCTGACAACATACAAAAATGACAAACAAGGATATCGAGGAGTGCCAGAAATTAACAACGTAAGCTCAGAAAGAAAAGAAAAGCAGGATTAGCAAGACGATAAAAAAAAAAGTACTGTGGGGATCCTGGGAATTATGAAACAATATTTCATTAAAGCATTATCTGTTTGATTACAGCAAGCTTACTAGGACGTGATACAAGGTCCAATCGAGCTCAAAAATTGCAGCCTTGAATGGCTATTTCAGCCTTCAAAACTTGTGAAGTTTGATTCTCGTTGGATCCGAGTATGTGCCATAGTTGCTTTTACAGGATATCGGGAAGCAGTATTTGTTTTTCCCTTAGTATTCTTTCTGCCTGGACTTTCTGATGATTTTTTCTAGTGAATCTCTTCTTTCTATTGTTCCTTTCTTTTTTTTCTCCCTCCGCTTTCTTCACAACCCATCCTCTCCTTTTATAGTGGAGTTTTTCTGGGCGTCTTGGGGAACCGTTGGTTCCCCTGTTTTGGTCTTTTGCAAACAGAGTATGTTCTGTCCTCATCATCTCGGTAAGTCCCCTTTTCCGTTTTCTCTCATTCTTTCCTTCTCTTGGTTCTGATTCCTTCGAAAGCTTCTGGTTGGCCATCCTTTTTGGGATGTGCTGAGGTATGCCCTTCTCGGCATCCTCACTTCTGGCGTCTTTTACCTTTCTGTTTCTTTCCTATTTGGGCGGAATCCTGTTCTGCTCTTTTGAAATTGTTTTGTTATCATTCTTCTTCCTTGTCTTGGTTCCCCGACGCCTTTTCTGTCTGTGCCATGAAGGGTCGCTTGCGTTCTTTTGTTTTTCTTGTTTTCTTTTTCTGTCTTCTTTCTATCGATCTGTCCTGGTCTTCTTTTTCTTTGCGCTTATTGATGGTGCCTGAGGATCCTTGCGTTTTATACTTTGCTGTGATGTTCTCTCTCTTTTTTTTCTTTGGTTGCTTTTCCTTTTCTGGGCTTCGGGATCCTCAGGGCCTTTCGTATAATCCCTTTGGACTTGGTCTGAGTTTTCTTTTTTCTGGGCTTAACTCACTCTTTCTTGGGCTTAGCTTATTCTTTCTTGGGCTTATTTTACTGTGATTTTTTAGACCTCAACAGTGCTCAATCTCCATGTCTTCATCAGTAAAGGTTATTGCATTGGTTGTCTCCAGGAAAGCTCGACTAGCATGTGACTCTGCTGTAAAGCATTCCATCCCTGAATCTACTGCTATGCTCATGAGAGACTCTGTGGCCACTCTTCTTGCTTCTGGTCCGAATCCTAATTGATTGAATAGTGACCTGAACTTAGGATTCTTCTGGAGGGTCCTAACTGTGCTCGGGTGGAAGGATCCTTCAGATTCTCCTGCTTCTGCCGGGTTCCCATGTATTACTACTGCTACTACCCCTTTTCCTTTGTGGTTTGGCAAGGGGTTCCTCTGCACTTCTGGCTCCTTCTAAGTGAGCTTCAGGGTTCCTTCTCTCAACTTTTTGTGGAAGAGTCTGCGAAGGGTCCAGCAATCCGTGGTGGAGTGCTTGACATAATTATGGATTCTGCAAAATAAAGGATTCTTCCTCTCTTCTTCAGTTGGTGGCCTGGACACAGTGAATGGCCTAACGACCCCATCTCCGATCCATTTGTCTAGGACATGGCTTAACTCCTCATCTGTACATGGGATTACTGGTGGTTCCTCGAACACCTTCCCATCTGGTCTCTTCCTTTTCTCTCCTACTGATGCTGTCATAGCTTGGGACACGGGTAGCCTTTTTGCCTTCATGGTTTGCGCCGTCCTTCTGGTTCTCTGTAGCAGGTCAGCAAATTGCGTGATACATAGATTTTCAAGGTTGAGCCTGTAATCAAAAAGCATGTTGGCTATACAGGTTTCCACGAACTCCTTTTCTTCATGGTCCTCGTAGCAGTCTAGGGACACATCTTCAAATCTTTTAATAAATTGGACGGGATCCTCTCCAGGTCTCTGCCTCACCATTTGCAGATTCTGGAAGGTGATCTTGTCTTCACCAGGGTAATATTTGGCGCAGAATTTTTCCATCATCTCATCCCAGGTTTTGATGGACCCGGGCCTCAGCATGGTGTACCAAGTGTATGCCCTATCCACTAAGGACTTGGCAAACTCCCTTAGACATAATTCTCTGTCTCCTGCATAGGGGCTCATAATGTGGACAAACCTACTCACATGTTCCACGGCACTTCCATTTCTTCCATCGAAAGGATGGAACTTTGGGGGTTCGTACCCCTTAGGGTATGGTTTGCCAAGAAGTTCTAGAGGGAACGGGGGATCCCGAGAGAATTGTTTGGGGATCCCTGAGAGTTTTTCTCTTTCTTGCTCTAGGAGGGCATTGACATCTGCCAGTGTTAAGTACTGAGGGTTGGCTCTTCCTCCCACTGCTGACCCTCCTTCTGGTTACGTCCCATCTTGGTAGCCAGTAGGGGGAACATTGTCTCTGACTTCCTGTGTCCTGCCCTCTTTGAGAAGACGAACTTCTTTCTCCAGAGCCTTCAACATTGCTGTCATCCTGGCCACGAGGTCTGGTTCCTGCCTTACGTGTCTTTGTTCTGACACAACCTCCTGTTCTACCAAGGGTATCCCACCTCCTTGCTTGGAAGCTACCTCGTTTTCTCCTACGGGCTCAGAGGCCGTAGGTGACACATTAGTTTCTTTGCTGTTTCTTTGTCTTGGAGGCATTCTCTGTGAAAGGGATTGCTTCTTCCTTCTTCTTTGCCCACTCCCCAGTGGAGTCGCCAAAATGTGAGAGTACCTTTTTCGTGACACTCAAGTCCAAGGATCCCGGGCCTAAATGAAAGGAAGGATTTGGTGAACCGAGTCTTGACTCACCGCAGCTAACGAGCTGTTTAAGAATCAAGTGGGATGCAGAGGATGCTCCTGACAATAAAAAAATGACAAGCGAGGATATCGAAGAGTGCCAAAGATTAACAAGGTAAATTCAAAAGGAAAGAAACAGGGTTAGCAAAGCGATAAGAAATTAATGCCGAGGGGATCCTGGGAAATATGAAGCATGTTTCATTAATATATTATCTGTTGGATTATAGAAAGCTCACTAGGACGTGATACAAGGTTCAATCAAGCTCAAAAATTACAGTCTTGAATGACTATTTCAGTCTTCAAAACTTGCAAAGTTTGATTCTCGTTGAATCCGAGTATGTGCAATGGTGGCTTTTATAGGATACTGGGAAGCAATATTTGTTTTTCTCTTCTGCACAGATTTTCTGATGGTTTTTTCTAGAGAATTTCTTCTTTCTGGTGTTTCTCTCTTTTTCGCTGCCCTTTTCTTCACAACCTATCCCCTCCTTTTATAATGGAGTTTTTTTTGGTCTTCCCGGGGAACCGTTGGTTCCCCTGTTTTGCTCTTTTGCAAACAGAGCATGTCCTGTTCCCATCGTCTCTGTAAGTCCCTTTTCCATTTTTTCTCATTCTTTCCTTCTTTCAGCTCTGATTCTTTTGAAAGTTCCTGGTTGGCCATCTTCTTTGGGAGGTGCTGAGGTATGCCCTTCTCGACATCCCCATTTTTGGCGTCTTCCACTTTTCCCTTTTCTTTCCTATTTGGGCGAAATCCTGTTCTGCCATTTTGAAAGTCGTTTGTTTTCATTCTTCTTCCCTGTCTTGGTTCCCCGAGGCCTTTTCTGTCTGTGCCATGAGAGGTCGCTCGCGTTCTTTTTGCTTTTGTTTCTTGTTTTCTTCTTCTGTCTTTTTCTATCAAGCAGTCCCAGCCTTCCTTTTTTCTTTGTGCCTGAAGGGATCCGCGCCTATTGATGGTTCCTGAGGATCCTTGCTTCTTATCCTTTGCCGTGGTCCTCTTTTTTTTTATGCTTCTTTTTCTGGGCTTCAGGATCCTCTGGGCCTTTCTTTTATTCCCTCATGGGTCTCCTGTATCTACTACTTTGGGCTTAGCTTGAATTTCCCTCTTGGGCTTGACTTATTCTTTTTGGGCTTATTTCACTATGATCCTTTTTAGACCTCAACAAACATGAAGCAAGCTGATGTACCCTTCCAACACTTTATCTCTTACAAGATGACAATCTATTTCAATATGCTTTGTTCGTTCGTGGAAAACAGGATTTGCAGCTATGTGAAGGGCTGCCTGACTGTTACAAAACAATAAAGCTGCTTTAGGATGTTTTATCTGAATGCCATTAAGCAAATACAGAAGCCAAATGATCTCACAAACAGCTACTGCCATTGATCTATATTCTGATTTTGCTAAAGACCAAGATACAATATGTTTCTTTTTAGACTTCCATGAAATCAAGGAGTCACCAAGGAAAACACATAACCCAGTTACTGACCTTCTAGTATTAGGGCAGGAGGCCTAATCCGCATCTGCAAAGGCCTTCAAATGCAAATCTGACTTGCTTGAGAAAAATAGACCTTGCCCTGGTGTGCCCTTGAGATATTGTAGGACTTTGTTAGCTGCATGTAAGTGTGGTTCTCTAGGATGTGCCATGAATTGGCTCAATCTGTGTACTGCGAATGTTATACCAGGCCTAGTTATAGTTAGGTACAATAATCTCCCTACTGATCTTCTATATGAACTAGGATCTTTCAATTCCTTCCCTTCATACTTGCTAAGTTTGAGATTCTGATCTATTGGTATTCTTGCTAGCTTGCAACCTATCATACTAGCATCACTCAACACTTCAAGTGTGTACTTCCTTTGGCACAAATTGATGCCATCTGCAATCCTCGCCACCTCAAAACCCAAGAAGAACTTTAGATCTCCTAAGTCCTTTAACTTGAATTGTTGATCTAGTAAAACTTTCAATTCATCCATTGCGTGCTTATTATTACTAGCAATTAAGATGTCATCAACATACACCAATAGAGCAATAAAGGAAGTAGAATTCTTCTTAGTGAACAAAGAATAATCAGCTTTGGACTGTGTAAAGCTTAAAAGAAGTAAGGCATTGGAAAATTTTGCAAACCACTGTCTTAAAGCTTGCTTAAGTCCTATAGAGACTTAGTAAGCTTACATACCAGCCGCCCCTTGCTATGGAAGCCTGGTGGTAAATCCATATAGACCTCCTCCTTCAAATCACCATGAAGGAAGACATTGTTGACATCAAGTTGACAAAGGTACCAGCCTTGCACAGCAGCCATTGCAAGAAGGCATTTAATAGAAACTAGCTTTGCAACAGGGGAAAAAAGTCTCAATATAGTCAAGGCCTTCCTTTTGGGTGAAGCCCTTAGCCACCAATTTGGCTTTATACCTTTCCACAGTCCCATCGAACTTATACTTCACCGTATACACCCATTTGCATCCAATGGCTCTTTTATGAGGTGGAAGAGTGGTAAGAGACCAAGTGTTGTTAGCTCCAAGGGTAGAAATCTCAGTTGCCATAGCTTCTCTCCACTTGGGATCCTGAACTGCTTGATGATAGAATTTGGGCTCCACAATGGAGGAAATCACATTATAGAAGTAGGAGTGTCTAGCAGACAATCTGTGAGATGACAAATGAGCAGACAAAGGAAAGCAGTACTAGAGGAAACATAAATTTGAGGAACTCGAGACACCTAGTTACATTGATAAGCCTACAAATAGGCAGGTTTATGACTAATCCTAGTGGATTTTCTAAGAGGAGGTGCAGAATCAGTAGGAATGGAAGGAAGTTGAACAGCAAGATCAGTGACAGATGTAGGGGTCTGATCAGGTTGGTCAACACGATGGACAGAAGGAATAGGAATGGTTTAAGCTGGATGAGCAATAGGCTGATCAAAACGCAAAGGGATTGGCAAAGAACCAATGAAAATAGAAGAACCAGAATCTGCAGAAGAGAGGTCTACACTAGAGGAAGTATGGTGATGCTCATCAAGAGGTGTGGTGTCTATGGGAGTTGGAATAGTAATTGGACAATAAGAAGAATCAAGGCCTGGAGTAGTTGAAGTAGACAAAGGAACAGACAAAGGAGGTGATAATGAAGATTGAGATGACTGAGAAAAAGGGAGGACAGACTTATGGAATACCATATCTCGAGAAAAGGAAAATTTTCTAGAATGAAGATTAAGTACTTTGTAACCCTTCACATTGAAAGGATAACCTAGAAAAACACAAGGAGTAGCTCTAGATTCAAACTTCAACCTGTGAACAGAAGGGGTAAAGACAAAACATAGACAACCAAAGACTCTTAGATGATTAAAAGAGGGTAGCTTATGAAAAAGAAGTTCAAAAGGGGATTTATTATTTAACAAAGGTGTAGGCAACCTATTAATGAGATAAGTTGCTGTTAAAAGACAATCACCCCAATAAGCTGAAGGAAGATTAGATTGAAGTTTGAGGGACCTAGCTACATTCAAAAGATGTTGATGCTTTCTTTCAACCACAAAATTTTGCTGAGGTACAGTATAAGCACAACTCTTTTGATGTATAATGCCATGATCACCATAAAAATCAAGCAAAGAAAACTCAGGGGCATTATCTGATCTGATTGCCTTAATACCAATGTTAAATTGAGTTAAAATCATGTTATAGAAGGATATTAAGAGGTGTTTAACATTAGATTTAGCCTTCATAAGGTAAACCCAAGTAGACCTTGTGGCATCCTCAACAATGGTAAGGAAATATTTAAAACCATCATGTGTGCATACAGAATATGGACCCTATACATCCACATGAATCAAAGAAAATGGCTCAGCACACATATTATTATGAGAAGGAAAAGATAACCTCTTCTGCTTAGCTAATGGACAGATAGTACACACATCAGTACATTTAGTAGAGATAGAAGGTAATACATCCTTTAAAATTGACAGTTTATGAAAAGAAGGATGTCCTAATCTAAAATGCCACAAGATTGACAAATCTTTATTTGAAATAGAAGCTGAAAGGGCTGACTTAAGGTTCTTGTTGGTGGAAGCAAGATCTGACAGAGAAGGGGCAATCCTAGAATTGGATTTCTACAACAACTACAGACCATTTTAGACTTCACCCACTCCAATCATCTTCCAACAAGAAAGGTCCTGAATGAAACAAAATTGAGACAAGAAAACAAGACAAAGAGGCAAACTGTGTGTGAGTTGACTGACAGACAGAAGATTGAATGAGAAAGATGGAACACAAAGTACATGCTCAAGAATGAGAAAATTGAAAAGTTTAACAGTGCCAATATGAGTGACATGTGCTGATTCACCATTTGGTAACTCAACAACAAAATTAGCAACAGTAGTGTAAGTTTGAAAGAAATAGAACAGATAATGTGATCACTAGCTCCAGTATCCATAACCCAGACACTATTATCAAAACCAGTCCTATTCACAAGCTTAGCAGAAAAAATGGAGTGCTTGAGATTACCTAGCAATGGTGTAGACTGATATGTTGAAGCTTGATTGAGAGAAATATTGTTAGCCATGGCAATGGGGTTGGTTTGAGCATTAGACCCTCCAATCATAGCAAGCAACTTCTGGCATTGCTCCAAGGTAAAAGGGAAAGGTGATTATGTGGTAGCAGTAGCTGATTCTTGAACAGAATCAAGAGACAAAACTTGATTTGCCCATGCCTTGGTCTTGTATCCAGGAGGATATCCATGGATTTTATAACACTTCTTAACAGTGTGACCAAGCAATCCACAGTTACTACAAGTAGGCCTCTCCTTTCCTTTCTTGAATGGCTTGGAACCATGAATCATTGCCTTTGCTGCAAGTGATGTGGATTCAACAAAAGGCCCATTGCTGCTGCCTTATCCAATTGACCTTTGCTTTTCATCTTGAATCAACAAGGAATATACCTTGTCAATTGATGGAATAGGATCCATTAACAGAATTTGACCTCGGATGTGAGAGAAAGAGTCATTGAGACCCATTAGAAGCTGCATGATGACTTCTCTGTGATGAAGATTAGAAATCCTCTCATTCACATGACATACACACTTCTCACATGAACAAAGAGGCAGTGGCTCATAATTCTGTATTTCATCCCACAAAATTGAAAAACTTGTGAAGTAATCACTCACAGAGAGCTCACCTTGAGAAAAACTAGCAAGATCCTTTTGCAATTGATAGATCCTTGGACCATTCCCTTGAGAAAACATGGTCTGAAGCGTCTTCCAAACCTCCTTGGCAGTTTTGCGATACACCATGCTAGTTGCAATTTTAGGGGAAATGCAATTGATGATCCAGGAGACCACAATGTCATTGCATCGTGCCCAGCTTTGAACAAATAGAGGAATTTTCTCCATTGCTAGAGTCAGAGAAATAGAGCCATCAATCAACCAAAACTTGCTTTTAATTCTGAGAGCTCTTTCCATTGATTGTGCCCATGTGGGATAATTCTCTCCCCTAATCAATGGTTGAGAGACGAGAATTGCACCAGGATTTTCTACGTGATGAAGAAAGAATGGATGAGATTCATCAATGGTAACACTTGCAGATGCTTGATTAGAGGAAGCCATGGATGAAGCTTCGAAGAAGAAAAACCTAGCTTTTGAAAGAAAATCTTGTTGAAAAAATCTAAGCGGAAGCAAACAATTGCTCTGATACCATATCAGAGAAACAGAGAAAACACAGAGAAAACACAAGAAGCTTCTGGAAGAGAAATTTGTATTTTTACTCAATGAATCAATACAAAGAGAAAATGTGTATATATATACAACAGAGCCTCCAATAATAACAAACTAACTAACTAACTAACCAACCACTACACATGCAGATCACATGCCTATTACTAAATAACTATATACAAGTCTACACTACATGCCATTTATACAGCTATACAATTAGTATTGTCGTTCTGCTCTTTAGTGCTTGTCTTCATTGCTTTATCCTTGCTCCTACCAATCTTTTTGCCATCTTGACTATTTGCAGAGGTTATAAATTAGTTTTTATTTTTATTTTTTATAATTCAATAATTGGAGGGAGATTGAATCCTAGATGTCAAAGATATCAATAGGTGTTAACCAATTGAGTTATAAAAATCTTGACAGTTAGTCTTAATTATTCTTAAACTGGAGAATTACAAACTCATTGTTGAAATATTAGAATTACTTTATGGTAATCACATAATCTTAGGCTATGTTTGTTTTGGGTGAAAATTACTTCCGGAAATGTTTTTCCGTAAAATAGGCTGTTTGGTTGGTCCGGAAAATTGGGTCAAACGGAAAATAATTTCCGTTGACCGTAAAATAAGCTCTCTAATTCTGGAAAAGCATTTCCATTTTTATTTTACCTTCAAATCACTTCCGGAACGATGCGCAAAGGGAGAAAGAGAGAGAGAAAGAAGACGCGCAAAGGGAGAAAGAGAGAGAGAAAGAACGACTCGATCGTCGCAGCACCGGGTCTGATCGTCGCAGCATCGGGTCTGATCGTTGCAGCACCACGCCGATCGCGATCTCGCCTTCTCGCCAATCGCAATCGCAGCACTACGCCGCGCGATCTCGCACCCAGATCGCACCCTTTGACTTCACCGGCAAACCCAGATCATGCATTCGACTTCGTCGAGATCGCACCGAGATGGCACCGATCGCACCGATCGCACTGAGATTGCAATTGAGAAATGGTTGGGTTTTGATGAATTTGACAGGATTTGATGAATTTTTTTTGGTTGGGTTTTGTTTCTGTGTTTATCTATTGAGAAATGGGATTATATATTTGTTTGGGAACTAAGAAAATGTGACAAAATGTGAGAAAGAAGAAGAAAATGTGTTTTCTATATTATTTTCAACAACACAACCAAACAGTAGAAAATATTTTCCAAAGCATTTTTTCAGAATGCAACCAAACACTTGAAAATATTTTCATTTCCCGTAAATAGCATTTCCGAAAAATACTTATTTTCCGAAAAATATTTTACATAAACCAAACACAGCCTTAGTTACCAAACGCAATCATTAAACCACAAGTACTACTACATTATATGGTTAAATCCATAAAAAGATACAGTCGTATTCTATCGTGTACGGTTTTTATTTATTTTTTTATTTTCAATGTAGGATCTTCATGGAACCAGAAACAGAAAAAAAGTTTATGTGAAAAGCACCAAAAAAGAGTTATTAGCCTTTCATATACGTGTAGGATCTTATTGTACCATTCGGCATTGCCGTCAGTAGACGGTCAATAAGTTAAACATTTTAAATTATAATAGATGTAAAAAATCTTTTTCCCAAAACGAAAAATAGATGTAAAAAATCTATAAATAGGCACTCTTTTAAACTTTTGAGGCAATCACTTCCACAGCGCCAGCATAAGAAAATCAATTTGATAAAATAGATTGAGCTTCTGATTATAATGGCCTCTACCCAATTCTTCATTTTTGCCATTTTAGCAGTTCTTGTTTCTTCGATTTTGGCCACGGATTTCGTGGTTGGTGACGATAAAGGTTGGACCATTGGTTTTGATTACCAAACTTGGGCTGATGGGAAGGAGTTTCACGTCGGTGACCGACTCGGTAAATTAGCTCTCAAACCTCTCTCTTTACTATGCTGTCAACTCAAATGCTTTGCCTTCAACTCTGAATTGTAAATGAAACGAGCGGATTATGTATAAAAACAGTTTGAGAAAAAAATTAAGTTAGTTATATTTATTTATTTAGAAAACTAGCTAAGTTTAAAAATAATTATGTCTTCATAAATAAATTTGTGATCAATGTGAAGCTTGATTTAGTTATATATATGTGTGTGTAAAATTGTACATGTACTCATATAGGTTTAAGATTGAATTATGTATGTTTGTAAATAAATTGATGAGTTATCATTTTATTACTAATAAATTATTAATAATATATAATAAAAAAAATGTTTGTTTCATAGTAAGACTTATATATAATTTTAAAAATATATAAAGTTGAATTTAATATGTAGAAATAATAAAATTTCAGCTAGTGGTTAATTATTAATAATATACCATATTGTACAAATAATACCGAGCTTTTAATAATAAAATATAATCGATCGGTATATATATATTATCCATTCCGATTGATGATAGAAGAGATTAACTTCTTGGTGCAGTTTTTAAGTATCAAAAGGGAAACCATAATGTCTTTAAAGTTAATGGCACTGGCTTCCAACAATGTGTGGCACCGGCTGGCACTGTGCCCTTGACTAGTGGAAACGATGCGACACCCTTAGCAACCTCAGGAAGAAAATGGTACATTTGCGGTTTTCCCACTCATTGTGCAAATGGACAAAAGCTTGCCATAACAGTGCTTGATGGACTGTCTCCTGCGCCTTCTCCTACACCAACACCGGCAGCGCCTTCTCCCAAGGCAGCAAGGGGAAGCGTTGCGCCTGTACATTATTGGTGGAACTACTAGTTTGTAATACAATGTTTTGAACATTGAATAATGTGACCATTTGGGTTAGCAATAAACTTTCAACTTTTTTAATCTCTTATTTATGTAATTTTTTTTTAATCATAAAACTATATACTTTCTTCACTTTCAAACAAATTAACAAAAAGAAAAAAGAAAAAAAAAATCAAATGAGCATCATCCTTTGTACTCTATGGTGATGTGATTGCCACACAGTACACTAGTTAAATTTCCATGCAGTTTGTAGATGGGTCTTATATAGGCGATGTGTAAAATCAAATGACATGCATTTAATAGACTCTTTAGGTATTTTTCTCAACTAAAACGTAATTCTGGTTGCCTATCTGAGCATGATGTTGAACCCTACATACTTAAAGCGTTTATGGGTAGCATGTATTCTGCTTTTAGCCATTGTTTAAAATGTATACGGGCATGAAAATCTTACGATCTTAGTCAATATTAATCACCCAAAATTAGTAGGGTAAGCTTTTGCCACCTGCAGGAACATTATTCTACTCATGGGCAAGACTGCAAGTCTTGCGAAAGCTAGCATTGCCCACTTTGTTCGTAGGTTGAAGGACCTTTCATACTATTCATGAGAGATTTAACGATTTTCCTATCAATCTGTACTGACCATCTTAATCATCAAATGAGTGAAGGTGCGGATTTTTCTACTATCAATTACTACTAATAAAAAGTGGAATAGAAAATTTGAATTCATAAAAAGAATAGGTTATTATGGACCGGAAAGAAAAATGAATGAAGTCTTTGGACATGACATTTCTATCCATCTTATTATCTATCCAAATTGTCATTAATATATTCTTCTCTCTCTCTCTCTTTAATTTTAATTTTTTAAAAATTTTACTCATGTAAGGGGACAAATACATTAATATATTTTTCTAGAAGTACACTGGTGGCTCCACATGCAAGCCAGGGTGGTCACAAGACTACCCTGTCTTGCACCTGACTTGCAAAAAATTGTACGTATACACTTACTAAAAAAATATTATATGCCAAACTAACTTATTGTGACCAGCCTAATAAAAATGTTGAACACCTTAACTTGAAAATTACAAAAATTTGGGTTCAACAAAAATAAGAGTAATGTTATATTCACAACATTTTTACAATAATTTCATAACAAGTTCAATGTAGTAAGTTGTTACTAATTCTAATTTGACCCAAATACTGATATTATTTTTTTTACCAACCAATAATAGTTTCTTGCATAAGATTTATTGTAAAAATGTTGTGGATGTAGCATTACTCCAAAATTAATTCTCCCCCCCCCCCCAAAAAAAAACATAATTCTTAATCCCTTTTATAAATTAAAAAAAAAAAAATCTTAAATAACAACAATAAATATTAGCCCAAATAACAACAAACATAAACCAAACAAAAATAAGACAAGACCAAACAACAACAAGCTAACAAATTGTTCAACAAAAAGCCTATTACATAACAAAAAGATAAAAATCGCTAATCATTTAAATTTGTAGATCATTCAACCTATTCAATAAAATAATCTCTAATTTCATTTTTCCTTAAAAATAGTACTAAGGGTCTATTTAGATACCACTTATTTTGCTGAAACTGAAAACTTATTGCTGAAAGTACTGTAGATAAAGGTAAAAATTAGTTGCAAACGAACACTAAGAAAAATATTGTGGTTGTGAGTTCTCTTTGATAGTGACGATAGTTATACTCTTTTGGCTTTGCAATCGCAACAATTTTGCCTCCTTAGTGACTTGACTCGCAATTGTAGCAAATATACAAGTTATCATTTTATTAGATTTTGTATAATTTAAATTTCTTAATGATCATCCTAAAAAAATTCCTAGAGCTGCCACTGTAGAAGTAGCAAACAATCAAAACAACATGTCAACATCCCGGCTATGTGCAATCTTTCAGAAATGATCAACTACATATTTTTACCAGGAAAGTTTTTCAAATAATACACAGTTTTTCAACTAGAGAGATTTATTCTTGTTAAGGAACTGTCACTCTGTCCTTTTTGAAGAAATTCTATGACCCATGCATTGACTGGAACTGAATGTCGGTCCAAATCCTAGATGAGTTCCGCAGTGATCACTGGGGACAAAGAAGATATTAACCCGGATGGACAAAGTGAAAAGTACTCTCTCTTGACAAGGTCGTAGTAGAATATGCATTTGAGTATGCAGGAGAAGGAGACGGAGATTAGGAATGCAAGGTGTCGTAGCATTTTAATATTATCCAATAAAAATGAATAAATATGACAACATAAATATAAAGATATGAGAGTTAATATAAAAGATAAAGAGTTAGTGAAATGTTTAATCTCACGTTAAAAAGGAGAAAGACTTTTTTGTTGTTTTTAAGGGAGGAGGAAACTTTGTTCTAGGGAGGAGATCAGAGAAAGTTTGCATCAGTTACAAAAATTAGCCAACCAAAGGCTTGAATTTCTTTAAAGAGAACAAGTATAAGTCCAAATAGTAGTGTATTTTTGACAACAAGCCATGGGACAGCTTAGCTACTAAGGACAAAACACACACACACACACATATATATATATATATATATATATATATATCTCAAAGAATCTGATTGGGAACCAGAGAAGGACAAAACACACACACACACACATATATATATATATATATATATATATATATATATATATATATATATATCTCAAAGAATCTGATTGGGAACCAGAGAATGTACTCATGCACTACAAGAACATAAATGTAAGTCAAGATAATGGCAACAAGGTCTCCTTGCTGAAATTATTTACTTGCTCATATAGCATTTGGCTATCTAATTCATAGGGTTCATGAACTCTATTTGGGAGGAGGAATTAGAATGAAAAGATCATTTCCTTATTTAGAAGTTTAAGTAGAAGGAAATGAAATTGGTACGAAGGAATATTCATTTTTCTCTATTCCCTAAAAAGCTCAAATTTACATCCTTCCAAAATTTGAAAGAATTAGAAGAAATGAAATTTTAATTGAAACTCCCAAAATACCCTTGTAGGGGCTAGGGCCCAAAATAATGTATTGGGTCTTGGGGCTTGTCTGAGGACACTAACAAGTCCGAGGAGGAAAACACGACAAACGCAGACCAAGTGTGTATTCTAACAATTGAGATGCGCCCCCTGAACACGTGAGAGAAGAAAACTCAAAATATCTAAGGAAAAGCTGCCATCACTACATTAAATGCACTGCAGTTACTTTTCTGGCCGCATTAATGTGGAGAAGACTCCTGAATAGTGCTGCCTTGGCTGCCACAACTGACAGAGGGCTGAAAGGGGTGTCTGATGGGATGGGTACTCAAGTGGAGAGCCAGATAATCAACAAGTGTAAGGTCCAGATGATCAGAAAAGAGCTATATAATAAGAAAAAACTCCCATGAAGAAGGGGGGAGAAAAGACCGAAGGTCCTTTGGCAATAATAGCTTTTATTTGTGTTTGATTGATTTTTAACTCCATGCTAGCTGTTGCCCAACTCATCTAGACCTAGTTCTTTAACCCATACTCTACTAAATTCATTGTATTGGGTTTATTGGACTAGGATTTCATACATTTGGGTTTGGGCTCCAAACCTAGCCCTTACAACCCCTATATATTCAGTCATTTAATTATTTTAAAATAGGGGTCTAATAGTAATATCATCATAAAATGATATCATTCATTTTCCTCTATATTACTCCCAAATAAGATTACTTACATTTCATGCATTTATTTCAAAATATCCAAACAAGATTACTTACTTCCTTTCTCAAAAAAAGAAAAAAAAAAGATTGCTTAATTCCATTTCATTACTTAAAAATTTTCATTTCATTATATATATATATATATATATATATATATATATATATATATAATTCATTCCATTTCATGCCTTAATAATTTACTAATTCCATTCCTTTATGAACTCTCAAATAAAGTTAATTTATGAGACCAATAAGATATTGTTTTGAAAAGAGTAATATTTGGGAAACTTTTATAATAATTATCACAACTCCACAACTTGTTAAAATATCAAGCATGTGATTGAGGTGATTAAAAAAAAAGACATTTGTAATTGAGGTAACATCACTTTCACATAAATCCACCACTAACAAAACTTTTATTATGCATCAATCACATAGGCTAATAAAGAAGCCACACAAATAAATCAAAAGAAAATCATGGTATAAAACATATATGGGTTGGGCGATCTTCAACTTAGGTCCTAATGGTAATCCAATCGGCCCAAATCAGCAGTTGTGTGGAATTTTATGCCCCTAAACTTATTGTTAAATTCAATATAGTCCCAATATTGACTTTTAAGGATCAAATCAGGGATTAAAATGGAGAAGAAATAGATCAAATTATTCAGCCCAGTTACACTAGGTGGAGTACTAGATGGAGTACCGGCTAACCTATGATGTGAAGTCTAATGGCTTGTTTGGTCGGGTGGAATAGAGAGGATGGAAAATGAGAGTTTTCCATTATTTAGTTTGGCAGAAATGAGGGAGATCAGAATGGAGTGGGTTGAGTTTCAGGCCTAACAAAACTCATCTTAATTCCCCAATTGGGAGGAAAAATAGGAAACAAAATGTTAACCATAGAAGAGTTTTAATCAAGAAAGAGATACAAAAATCAAGAACTAAAGCTATGTTTGGTTCAACGGGAAATATTTTTGGATTGTAAAATATTTTTAGGTGAATATTTTCTAGAAAAGAAAACATTTTCAAGTGTTTGGTTGTGTTTCTGAAAATGTTATGGAAAACATATTTTCTTCTACTTTCTCCAATTCCTCATATCCCAAGCATATATATATAATAATAAAAAAAGTAAAATTTTAGATTAAAAAAGTCATGATCTGGGAAACTGGGACTAGCGGTGACAGTGGCCAACGGCCACTAAAGACCAGGAACGTTGGGTGGTGGTTGGATGGTAGACAGTCGGGTGTGGGGGGTGGAAGTTCAATTGAAGATTTTTAGGTGAGGTGGAAAATGAAAGTATAAACTAATTTCTACCATAAGTACCTTTATTTTATCGTTAACCAAAAAACAATTTCTGATTAACTAACATTTTCAGTTGGCCAAAACACCTGTAAATGCCAGAAATGTTTTTCGAACAACAATTTCATTTAAACCAAACACAACATAACAAAAAAATTAAAACTGCGCTATGGTCCTCCACACATATGTTTACAAAGGCTTGAGGCCTTGAACAAAAAAAATCAAAATAACTCCATGATAGAAAATTGTAGGGGTGAAATTCCTAAAGTCAACAATGGGCCTAGGGCCCCACAATAAACCCAACCATGACCCAAAGGGGAATAGGGGCCCAAAAGACTTCTGGCCCAATCCTGTGGAGCCCAGTTTGTTTTAAAAGACGTCCGAGGAGGAATGTCTCCTCGGACACACAAATATGGGCCCAATGTGCGTCTCCTCCACAGTGAAGAACCATCCCAGACGAACGTGGGGTAGTAGGATGAGCCTCACACAGCAGGAAAGAGGAAAATGTAAGACGTTAGGGAGAAACCACAACTGCCGCATTAAATGCAAGAAAGCTACTTTTTCAGCCGCATTAATGTGGAGAAGACATGCGAACAGTGTTACATTGGCCAGTGCAACTCACAGAAAGATAAGGAAGATGTTCGATGGGACAGACACTCAAGTGAAGGTCCAGATGGTTAACAAGTGTAAGGTCCTTATCAATTTAAGGAGGCTATATAAGAGAAGGAAATCCCTATGAAGAGGGGATCGGAGAATTGAGGAAAAAGAGAGAGAAAGAGAGGTGAAAGAATTCTGTAGTCTGTAACCAGAGCAAGAGGTGCACTTATACGTCTCCTCGGACCGATATCCTGTGAACTTAAATGGAATATTCTCACATTCAATATGTTGCATGGCATACATCTAACTGACATTCACTTCGTCTAGCCCTAGTTCTGTAACCCGCTCTCTACAAATTCATTGTCTAGGGACTTTTGGGCCAGAACCACTTACTTGCTGGGCCTGGGCCTCAAAAACCGCCCCTACAAAAATATTTTTCTATCCTCTCTTGATGTAATAAGGGTATAATAGTAAATTTATTTAAATAATATTTTCTATCTTTTCACTTCTTCATTCTCTCTACCAAACACACATGAAGAAAAACTAAAACATTTTATATCTTTCCATTTTTCCATCATTTCTACATTTTCTATCTTTGTTCATTTTATTTATCTTTAATCTTTAAACCTTATAAATTATAAGAGATTTAGTTTCAAATTTCTCATACACAAAAAAAAAAAAAAAAGGAAAAACCAATTAGTATATTGGTCTTATAATTAAGAGCGTTTATTATACAAGGCAGCCAAGCTGCCCATGCTCTAGCTCAACAAGCACTATCTGACGATGATTTAACAGTTTGGATGAAGTCTATTCCACCATACATACAAACTATACTTGATAAGGATTTAAATTTGTGTTGAATAAAGTTAATTTATTTTTATTTTTAAAAAGTATCATAGAGCGGATACCATAAATTCAAATTTTCAAATCATATAATATTTATATAAAAATAATTCTCAACCTTATTAAGAGAAATCAATTGACCAGTTCACTATGTAATGTTTTTATATATATACGTTTCATTTTCTTTGCCAGCCATTTTTAGCCTGCAGGTTTTACATATATTTAATTCATATTCTTTTTATAACCAACCAAACACAATTGTGCTTCGGTTTTGCCAACAATGAAGACATAAACTGAAAAATAAAAATAAAAAATTTAACTGACTCGGAAAATATAAATTTCAATAGAAAATTTACCATGCTCTAAAAACCTGGATGTGTCTTTTCAATAGATATTTATATGCATTCGTTGGATTATTTTGATTATAAAATAAATTGTGTAAAAATAAAATTGTACTTAAAAGAGTTGAGATTTTAAAGTTGAGTAAAAGTGTAGTTCTCCCATAAATTATGGAGAATTATGGTTTAACTCTTCCACTTGTATAAAATTTTGAATAACCAAACTAGTACCTAAACTTGAATTTCAGTTATCTTAATTCATAAAGTCTCCTGTCGTATAAAATGCATACACAAAAAATCAATTAGTATTTTAATCTGATAATGAAAAGTAATCATCCACCAATGAACTAAGTCTATACCAGTCAAAAGACTTAAAACTTTAATGTTAAAAATGAATTTATATTCATGGAACTAGTCACAGAAAAAGTCTATGTGAACAGCTCCAAAAGAATTAGCCTCTCGTAAAACTCAAGGATCAATCGGCATTGCCGTCCACAGACGGTCAATTTGTTTGTTGAACTTTTAATTAATACACGCCAAAAATCTATAAATAGGCACAATTTTAACACTTAGGCAAGCACTTCCATAAAGCTAACATAAGAGAATCTATTTGATAACTTAGAGCTTCTGATTATAATGGCCTCCACCCAATTCTTCATTTTTGCCATTTTAGCAGTTCTTGTTCCTTCGATTTTGGCCACAGATTTCGTGGTTGGTGACGATAAAGGTTGGACTACTGGTTTTGATTACCAAACTTGGGCTGATGGGAAGGAGTTTCATGTCGGTGACCAACTCCGTAAATTAGCTCTCAAACCTCTTTCTTCACTATGCTGTCAACTCAAATGCTTTGCCCTCAACTCTGAATATCTAATCCAAAACTGCTCCTTAAGTAGAATTGTAAATGAAACGAGCGGATTATGAAAATAGTTCGAGAAAAAACTTATTTATATTTAATTTTTTTTTTTAGAAAACAAGCTATGTTTAAAAATAATTATGTCTTCATAAACAAACTTGTGAGTGTGGAGTTCGCTTTAATTATATAATATACTCATGTAGGTTTAAGATTTAATTTAATATTCTTTTCATAAAAAAAAAAAAAAGATTGAATTGATTATACTAAAAAAAAAAGGTTTAAGATTGAATTGCCTATGTTTGTAAATAAAGTGATGAGTTATCATTTTATTACTTATAATTTATTAATAATATAAAAAAAGTTTGTTTCATAGTAAGACATATAATTTTTAACAATAAAAAGTTGTTGGATTTAATTTTTAGAAGTTCAGAAATGGAAATCATTCTATCTAATTAACTCAAATAATAAAATTTTAACTATAATTTGGTGGTTAATTATTAATATAATACCATATTGCACAAAAATAATACCCAGGTTTTAATTATAAAATATAATCGATAGGTACATATTATCCATTCTGATTGATTACAGAAGAGATTAATTTCTTGGTGCAGTTTTTAACCATAAAAAGGGAGTACACAATGTTTTTAAAGTCAATGGCACAGACTTCCAACGCTGTAACGCATCGGCTGGATCTGTGGAATTTACAAGTGGAAACGATGTGATTCCCCTAAAAACCCCAGGAAAAAAATGGTACATTTGCTGTGTTCCCAATGATTGTGCAAATGGAAACCAAAAGCTTGCCATAACAGTGTTTGATGGACAGTCTCCTGCGCCTTCTCCCACATCAGCCGCAAGGAGAAGCGTTGCACCTGTGTATTATGGGTGGATGGTGGCTTTTTTTGGCATCCTCATGATGGTCATGGTTTGATATTGGAATTTCTTAGTATTCATTGTTATGGTCTTGGAGTGTAATAAATATCCAGTTTGCAGTTTCTGGAACTATTGGTTTGTAATACTACGTTTTGTTTTTTTTTTGAGAAACCTTGTAATACTAGGTTTTGAATATCTTCTAGACTATTAATTAATAATAAGATTCTTCTATTTCGTCTTTAATTTTTGGCGTACCAAAATATCCTCATACAAATTTTGAAATAACATTCTTTAGTTAATTTTTTTTTTTTTTTTTTTGCTACAGAAAAACAAAAAAAGATTAAAACAGTAATACTATCTCTCGTACAAAAGGGAAAAGAAAAAAAAAAAAATTATTCTCACCACTCATTTGTATTTAAATGTTTCATTCCTATTTGTATTTGTTATCTATTTGAATTCAAATACTTCAATTATATTTATAATAAAAAAAATAAAAAATTATTTCTTCCAAAAAATATTAAAAGAGTAATACTATCTTAAAAGAGTAATACTATCTCATGTACAAAAGAAAAAAAGAAAACAACCATTATTCTCACCCATTAATATTCAAATGTCTAATTCCTATCTGTATTTATTATTTATTTGAATTCAAATACTTTAATTATCTTCATTAAAAAAAATACAAAATTACTTATTAAAAAAAAACCTACTTTCTCATGTAAAAACTAAAAACTACTCATTCTTATCTCAAAATTTCTATGGTTTTTTTTTTTTTTTTTTAAATTCTTTAAAAAATTTTGAAATTTTTATCATCCAAATTCTATACAGTTATCACAAATCTTCATTCATCTAACGTATATCATCTTTCTTTTGTTTAAATATATCTATATATATATTTTTTTTTTTTACTTATCACAATTCTTATCTCAATTAATAAATTCAAATGTCACATTGGGTTTCAACTTCTTGCGGTTCTCTATCTCATTTTTAAACATTATTTCGTATTACCTTACCTTTTTCTTTAAAAAAAATACGCATAATTATTTATATATCACTTTTAGATATTATAAAACTAAACCAAAAAATCAGATTCTATATAAAAAAGAGCATTATTACACGCGCAGCAAGTCTATTTTAATTAAATAAGCCGATTGCAATCTATAGTACAAGTTTAGCACACGACACATGTTAAATTTCCACGCAGCTTTAGGCAATGAGTCAAATGACATTTAATAAACTTTTTAGAATTTTTATTCATCAACTCAAACTTAATTTTGGGCCTGGTGGCCTATAGGATATTGATGTGGTTCATGTGGAAACCTTGGACCTACAAAGTTTAGACGTTTTGCGCTAGCTATTTGCTGCTCTTGGCCACTGTTCAAAACATAATCGGTAGGGTAAGCTCTTGCCACCTGCAGGGACAATTCTACTCACAGGAAAGTCTTGTGAAGAAATTGCCCGCCCAGCCCTGTACATAGGCTGAGAGATCTTAAATCAAGTGAAGCCGAGAATTTTTCAATCATTAAATATTCAGCATTCATATAACATAAGAAAAATTCCATCCCTTCAATGACGACCATAGACCAATTAAAAGGGATGTAGTATAGCTTGGTAGCACCTTTGTTTTGGATACAAAATGTCACAGGTTCCAATCCTATCAATTCTATCTATTACTTCTCCTCTAAATGTTTCATTTGAAAATACTAGGAGGTGTTAATCAGCTGAGCTACAAAACTCTTCTTTTCATGTGTGAGAGAATGAATTATCGTATCATTTTATTTTATGAGACTTAAAAGTTTCCCATACATCATGAACTAAGAAGAAAAATTAATGTCATTTATATATTTCTTCTAGAAGCAACAACCAATCAAACAACATCTCTATAATCAAATAGCTAGTCTACCATGCTTCATGCTTGAAATGTTTATGTTGGGTCCATAGGACGATGTTGGCAAGTTGTCACCTTGTGTAATCAAAATTTAGAATCTTAGTGTGTCTTTAGTGTATTTGAAGCCGAGTTCAAGTTCAAGACAAGCCAAGGTTTAAGTAGTAAAAAGACTTAAAATTTATGAAATCTCGACTTCAATTCGATTCTAGTTTGACCAATTGAGATTTAGCTTATCTCAACCGACTGAACCAAAATCTCAACTAATTGAGATTCGTGCAAATTTTGCCTTTTGGTTTTGTTTTTGTTTCAGCTGATCAACGGTTTTAGGGTTTACAAGTCAAGTATACGGGCAACCCTAGAACACGATTTTGGCATGTTACATTAAACTAGGTTGAACATCTCTATTAGGCTCAACTTTTTTTTTCGGAGTTATTAGGCTCACGAATCATTATCAGGTTTCAACTTTCAACTACGTATTGAGAATTGCTTAGGGCCAAAAAGACACCATTTTTAAAATAAAATAGAAATAAAAGCTTATAGAATACGGAGAATCACGACCGAGCAACAAAAAAAAAAGAGCGAAGAAATAAGAAGAGGAAGAAACTAACAAGAAGAAAAACAATGAATGAAGTTCCTTCCGATGAAAAAGGTGACTAATTTGAGACATTTGGCAAGCTCTACCTTGAGCTTGACGATACATGCAAGCCAATCGCAACCCCAAGCTTTTACCCCCCAAAAATAGTGACAGAACATGCTTCTCCTAGACTGGGTGAGCTGGAACAAATCCACATCGCTGGGTTCTTTGTTCTAATTTTTTTTTTCCCTTCCCAATTAATTAATTTCATTAAGTTTAACCTTTGAGAAAGATGAGTTTTACCAAACATTACATCTTACTGTCCAACGCTCCAACAAACGCAATAAATAGAATTTAAGCTAGCTAGGCTGAGAAAAAAATTTCAACAACCACCTAAATTTAAACAAAGGACATATCTACACGTCCCAGTCTGATGCAGATAGATGCACAAAGAGAAAACTCACACAACAGCACAGCAAATGCATTGCACCAAAAATAGCATGTCTATTAGCAACCAACGTGATTATTTTGACCAACAATGAGATATCTCTGGCTTAAACTGCATTGGAAATATGTCACCTTCAAGTTAATCCCTACCGACACACACCGGGTGCAGATTGGTACAGACAGATAGTTGCAACTTGATCAATCATTCCAACCACCAATGCCCATATTCAGAAATGTCCCCAGTAGAAAAAAGGAGGCATGTAGGGCATGAAGATGTTGGACGTCAACTTTTTGCTGATACAAAATTTACTGGAGATTTTAGATCATTCTCATTAGCTATGGGTGAAAAATCTTTTTACTACCATTACAATGATTCTCAATGATGTTTAATCAACTCAAAATCTCTTTTGACTCGACGTAAAACAGAAGTTGTGCAGCTTGTGCTAACAGGAAAAATATAACATAACCCAAGATAACGACAGCCACAAAGAAAAGGGAAAAGGTGAAGAACAAGAACAAGAATAAAAGGTTATAATGCACTTAAAATCATATCCAACATATAATAACAAAAAACCCTGTGGCCAGGCCTGGTGGTATACTAATACAAATGATTAAAAGTCTATTTGGAAGCTCTTGGCCTTTTGTCTCAGCTTTTTAAAAAAATAAAATAACAAAACTAGTTTTATTTATTTATTTCTAGAATAAGCTAGCTTATAGTTTTGTCTTACATTTAAGATAAAAGTTACCAAAGACTATATCTTTTGATAAAAACTGTGCTTCCGGAAACTACAAGGTTCCAAACACACTAAATTTGTATAAAAATTAAATCCTTGCCTCTAGAACAAATGAAAAATTAACAAATATAAATACAAACAAAATGAGGAAGAAAAAAATCCACATCAAATGAGCTTGCTTTTACTACTTCATGGCTCACACAATAAGCAATGCTTTTCACAAGCACAAGTGATTTCAAATTCACTAGGAAACCAACTTTCATGCAATTCTTTTCCCAGCAAGTAATACCAAATTATGATGGGATTAGCAAATATATAGTTTGGCTTCTTCCCATCTCCCCTTCTAACAAATGCAAGATTCTCATCCCAAACTTTAAACACAGCATGAAACTAATTCTATTTGAATTGATTTCACACCCAAGGTTGTTTGATTTCACAGTACTTATTTTTTGAGACTTTATAATGCTCAAAATGATTCAGTAGTATTGCCGGTAGAAGTAGTGTGTGTGTGTGTAAAAGAAAAAAAGACGTTAATTAAGGAAGTAACAAAGACGATTCTGGATATGATAGAATGACAGAGAAACATACATATGGCTGACCTCAAATAGTTTGTTGAGGATCCATAGCTGACTCCAAAGTTCCAAGATTAAGGCCTTGTTGTTGTTGTTATACTGCTCAAAATAATCCCTCTCTCTTGAATCATTTCCTTGCAAAATTTTATCAGCCTTTTCATTAACTACACAACACACCCTATGTGACAGAGTAAGTCTGAAACCTTTGCCTGAAGAGCTAGAAATCAAAGCATCAAAGAATTACCTTAAAAGCCACTGATAATCTAGCCAACAAGTCATATTATGTTGTCTTATGCATTATGATTATCTCCTACTCCCAATGACATAAACAATCGAGATCATAGTAATAAGCAACAATTGCAACACATTTGAGAAGCAAATCGAAACTTAATACCAGCAAAGCAAAAGGTAGTAACCTCAGTTTCCTTGGAAAATAAATTTGGGATCCAACAACCATTAAAAGTTAAAATGGTCTCTTCTACTATTCTGATAAAAACCAGATTGCCCATCAATCATTTAATGCTAATCAATATAACCAATATAAATCCGACAAGATTCAATCTTTTGTGTTTTGTAAATCCGGTTCATACTAAGTAGAAATTTGCATCCAGGTAAAGACAGAACCAATATAACCAATGCAAGCAAAAAGTGAAATAAACAGAACCAACATATACACAGACAATATGTGAGGCAAAATGATGGTCAAAAGACAGAATTATTTTTTAACCAAATAGTTGTATGAGAGAGTTTTCCTCCTCACAAAAAATAGTACATCTAAAATTGATAAATGAATCCAGTCTTCTATGTTCTCAAAATGCTTACACACAGGGAGAAAGTTTAAAAATGAGAGAATTCTTCTTATGTTCTCTAATTACTAACTGCCCCCACCAATTAAAAGCCCCCCCAAAAAAAACAGAAAATCAGAATTCCCTCTTTCCCTTTCTCCACTATCCTATACAGTACAACAATTCCATGAATTTAAAGTTTTTTTTTTTTTTTAAACGATAAACAATTTTATATAAAATAAAAACAAAAAGAAGCGTGTTTATCGGAAATGAAAATGAAAAAGAAAAAAAAATCTTTTTTTTTTTTCCCTCAATGGGTAGTGACCTTCGACCGTTTCTTGGCCTCGCTATAAAGCACCACACCCATAATTGTAACCGCGAAGCCCGTTATTCCCATAACGTTAACGGGGTTCTTGAATATCAAAACGGACACAACTGCCGCAACAGCTGCTTTAGCATTCCCCAAAACCTGTAACGTCAAAGCACTCGTGTGCTTGGTCACCAAGAAGTTGGTCAAATTCACCAAATACGCCACCGTGGCATTCCCAATCAGAAGGAAAAATATAAAACGGTCCCCACGCGCCTTCTCGACCGTAACCGCCGCCACGTTTCCCTCAATGTAGAGCGTGAACGGTAACAGAATTAGCGCGGCCATTGGGGCCATATATAAGAGAAGGTTCATCGAATGTAGCTTCTCGGCTTCGGAGGTTAACAGAATCCCTTGAACTACGGACTTCAAAGCGCGTCCAGCTGTGGACCCCACGCAGATTAAGAAGCCGAATAGGTGAAAGAGAGGCTCACTGTTGCTGGCTATGACGATTCCGAAAACGACAGGTAGGAGAGCGAGGTAGACCTCCCCGGTCTCCTTCTTGCACGTGATGATGAAGGCGAAGACGGCGGTGAAGAACGGCGTCGTTGCGCCGATCGCTTGGTTGAACGATACCGGGATGTAGCGCAGCGACGTGTTGCCGCAGACGACGGAGAAGCAGAAAATGGCGGAGAGTGCGAGGATCTTGAAGAACTGTCGTTTGGAGTGGATGTGTTGGAGCGGGACGATTTCGAGGAAGTTGATCGAGGCGTAGCTGTAGGCGGCGCAGGCGATCATGTGGAGCATGGTGAGGAAGATCGGGTACCGGTAGCCGTAGAAGCTGAGGAGGTACTTGTTGAGGAGGAGGACTCCAATGTTGGAGCAGTACCACGACGCTATGATCAGAGCCGTCGTCACCGTCGGCGAGAAGTAGGATCCGCCGGTGTAGGCGTTGTTGTTCCGTACGTCGCCCGGCGGAGTCGCCGGAATGTCGAGGACTTGGTCGTTCGCCGTCGTGTCGAGTCTCGGGTTGCTCATTCGCCGCGTCGTCCATGTCTGTGCCTCCACCATTGCCGGAAGGACAGAATGGTAATTAAACTTCCAACTTTGCCCCTTCCTTTGTGTGAGAGAGATATAGAGGGAGTGGTGGCTTAGATCTGAGGGAGTGGAGGAGATGGGGATAACATAGATGACGAATGAGTGTGGATCTAATCGGAGGGTGGAGATTTAGATTTGGAGTGGAGGAGTAGTGGGAGCCGTTGGATCAGGATGGGGCATGGATGGAATAAATAAATATATGGGGAAGCGAGCTGAAGATAGAGAGTTTAAGTTTTTTTTTTTTTTTTTTTTTTTTGAGAATCTAGAGAGTTTAAGTTAGAGTGTCGGTGTTGGAAGATGAATCCTTATGTTAAAGTACTACGGTCTGACTAGGAATTTTTACCACGTTTTTTCTTTAAATTTTTTTTACTGATAGTAAAAAAATACACTGTACAACGCATGGTCTACACGTGTGGGTGTTGACTGTAGTAGCCAATGGGATGACAGAGTAAATTCTGGGCTTTGAAAAGTTTTGTTTTTGATTGGTTTATTATTACCAGAATCTGGGTGGAATCTGGTCTGGAGGTTAAGAATTGAGACTAGAGGGAATCAAAACCAGTACATCAGTTTGAAAATTGTTGTTTGTAATTTTTTGAAATATATATGGGTGAAAATATGCGTGAAAATATTTGTAATATTGTTTAAAATATGAAAATGTGAGTTTGAGATACAAAACCAAACAAACCCTAAGACAAAGAAAATCTTGGAAAGATTTTAATGGGAATTAGATTAGGAAATATCTTTGCTAGTATGACTTTTAGGTTGAACCATGTTATGCATAACCAAGAGAGAAGCCCGTGGGCTTTCTTTGCTCCGTAAGTCAGTTTTTGATCCGCAACTCTCGACATTAAAATTAGGCGATACTATAATAATGGTCCCTTAAGTTTATCCTGTGTATGTAATTAGCCCCTCAAGTTTTTAAAATGAGCAATATAAATCCTTTTAATAACTGTCATTAACGTGTTATCTATGTGGCTAAGGGAATAATGGCTTGGCATTTTATTTTAAACATTATTTACCAAATTAAAAAACTATTTTCTACCAATTGTAAACACCCAAACACGGCTTTAAAAAAAAAAAAAAACACCCGGCCACGAGACAAAGAAGGGGAGAGAGGGAACAACAAACTTTAGCCGCCGCAACTGCAAGCTCTCCACGCACTCTTCCACATCCACAACCTGACGACGACAATGATGACATATTCATACCACAATCCCCTAACGACGACGTTTTGGACATCGCCACAATCCTCATGCTCAAAGACATGAATAGGTTTGTGCAAGAACTCGAGGACCGCGAGCAAAGCGAGGCAAAGATGAGGAAATTGAAGGAGGATCTCAACCGTTAAATCCACGATCAAAAACTCATTGTTGATATCCACAACATCCCGGACCAACAATGGGAAAAATACGGCGACAATTACCACCGCCTCTACCGTACGGCCAAGTCTTTGCCATCGTCTTCGTCTTCGTCTTCGTCTTCGAAGGCTTTAGTTGACTCAGAGTGTTTCAGGCTGTATTTCAAGGGCTTGGTGAGCGAAGAGAGGGTTAGGGGTATAATGGTAAATGTGGCTGGTGCTGGGGTTACCATTTGCGATTCTCGGGATAATCTGATCTTAGAGGCAAGGAAGAATGTGGAAGCTATGGTGAACGGTGTGGTGGTGAGTGGAGAAGTTGCTGAGCTTCAAGCTCTCATTGAAGCTCTCAATAAAGCTCTGACCTTGGATTTGAAAAGCGTCACCTTTTTCAGTGGTGATTACAATTGGTGAGTGGAGGAGTGCGTGAAGAGCTTGCGTGTAGTCTTAGTTTGTAATTTTTTAATAAAAATACGCCACATCATTAAAATAAAATGCTAAGTCATTATTCCGTTAGCCACATAAATAACACTGTTAATGACAGTTAGTAAAAAGACTTATATTGCTCATTTTGAAAACTTAAGGGACCAATTGCGTATGCTTCAAACTTGAGAGACCAATTGTACACACAAGGTAAACTTGAGGGACCAATATTATAGTTTCGCAAAAAAGATCTAGAAAATCTTCTAAACTTAGAGCAATTACATCAGGTTGTGTAAACTTGTGCAAAATAGAAAAAGGTAGTCTTTTTACACATTTTGGCTCAAAAAACACCCACATCAGTTGGGGCAAAATTGTGCATTTATGCACAATTGCTACAATAACCGTGCATATATGCACGGCTACTGTAGCATTTGCATATCATATTTTAGTATTTTTTTTCTTTCTCACCCTCTCTTCTTCTCTCTATCCCCTCTGACTCTCACCTCACTCTTTCGTTTTCTCAATAAGATCAGAATGGCGAAACACACTCTCAGTTCTCTCTTTCTTTCATCTCATTCCTCTAGCTTCCACGATTGCCGATCACCACCAATCTCTCCCCACCACTACCATTGATTGTCACCACCACCGATCGCTGATCTCTCCACCGATCTCTGATCTCTCCACCGATTTGATTGCTTTCCTTTATTTCTGGTTGTTTGATCAGTGGGTTTCGGGTTGAATGGGGTTGATTTGGCTTTCATTTAGGTTGAATGGGATTTCGGGTATTTGGGTTTCTTTTGGGTTGAATGGGGTTTCGGGTATGTGGGTCGATATGGTCAGGTGAGTTGATGATGTTTGGCTGGATGGGTTGATGATGGTGGAGCTGTGGAGGTTGGTTGCTTGGTGATGGCCGTTGGTTTGTTGATGATGGTGGCTGGTTGCTTGATGATGGTGGTTGGTTTGTTAATAATGGTGCCTGGTTGCTTGATGATGGTGGCTGGTGGGTTGATGATGGTGGCTAATCTCTTTGACGGTGGGTGTGGTTTGGTCGTTGATGGTGGCCAGGGGTTGGTGATTTTGGGTTTTGTTGGGTTTGTGAGAGAGAGATAGGCAGTGAGTGAGAGGGATGCGAAGAAAATAATAAAAAATTGTAAAAGAATGAATATTTTATTATATAAATGTGTAGAATAGATAAACTGATGTGAGTGTTTTGTAAAAATGAGTGTGTAAAATAGAAAAAGTAGCTTTTAGAGGTGCAAAATGGAAAAAAATTTGCACCAACTGATGTAATTGCTCTTAGCCAGGGCCGGCTCTAGTATGAAAGTAAGTGAGGCGGTCGTCTAAGGCCCCAAGTAGAAAAAGGCCCCCAAATTTTGGCCAACACAACAATTTTTTATATTATAATCTTATTTATTAAGCACAAAAAATATTAGCCAATAAATAAAATAACATTCTTTTATCAAATAAAAAACAAGAAAAAAAAAATGCTACGTTCACAATATTTTTCATAACAAATTCTAAATAGAAAGTTGTTACTGGCTGTTATTGGTGGGGAAAAAAGTAATTTCAATAGTGGGTTTAAATTAGAACCAGTAACAACTTAATATTTAGGATTTGTTGTGAAATATTGTGAATCTAACACTTTTCACAAAAAAATAAAAGAAAAGAAAAGCAATATACAAAGAATTTCACAACAGTTGATCTAGCAAACTTTTACTAGTTTTCACCTAGATCTATCACTAATATCACATTTTTACTTACCATTACCAATCTGCCACATCAACAACTGTGCAAAGTTTAGTCAATTTTTTTGTGTCTATAAATTTTCTAAAGAAAAAAAGATTTTACATGGTTAATTAATAATTTTGCATCTAAAACAAAATTATAGAATTTAAGTAATATTAATTTTTTTATATAAAAAAATCATATTTAAATATATGAAAAGTCTCAAGTCAATTTTCGCCTAAGACCCCTAAATGTATCAAGCCGCCCCTGCTCTTAGCAACTCTTTCTATATATAAGTTTATAATGCATATTTTTTTTCAGAATTAGAAATATGAGAATGAGATCCATCCATGTGGGTTTCCATTTTAGGTGGTAGCGTAATTGAGTACATACGGAACGGAAGGATGTTGTCTTCAATCCCTTTCTCTAGTTTAATAGTAGTGATTAAATATTATGGTGTTGCTGTCACATCCTTGAATCATGTTCGCATCTCACAACACAAATCAAGGGCCAAATTGTTTTTTTATTAATAAATTAAGTAGTATATTAAGCAAAAGAAGAGGAACCACCACCTTCTCCCTTCTTAGTAAAAGTTAGGAACAGAAGACTGGGATGTTTCCCCTAAAATTTCAAAAAGAAGCCCACTTTGATAAAGGGTGAGGAAGAAAGTTAGAAGGACTTAATAATTATGTGATTTACACTCTTTTTTTTTTTTGCTAAACTATGTGATTTACACTTCAAAAAGAGACTGAATTCGAAACATATAAAATTCACTCTGCAGTAAGATAAATTGACCAATGTAGTCTATGTAGAGGAGAGGAGAAGCATCTAATTGGTTAAAGAAGACTGCCTTTATTAGTGTATTAGGACCACATGTATTTTCCAGAGGGTACAATCTAGCTTTGTAGGGTAAGCTTCCTGATTACTACTTCCCACTGTGCTTCCCCTTACTTTAAGGCCAATCGACAGTTTAGATTTCATTTATTTTAAATCTTTTATAATAAATAAATATGCTAAAAGCCAAAAATTCATTGTAATTGTGATTGTGAAGCACTGAAGTCGAACCTTTAAAGGGTCATTGGGATCTAATTCCACCACCACATAAAGTTTTGCATCACTTAAAAAATCTCTACAAATTGTGAACAAGAACTTCAATGTGGACTTGTGAAAGCAATTGAAGAAACGGGAGTTCCACCCATCTTTGTGTAAGAAAATAGGATGCATACCTCTATAGGATTATATATTCAGCTTTTCCACGTTGTAATTTATGTCGCCATAACTTAAACAGTTGTAACTCATAGTAGTGCATTTTTTTTTTAATCTTCAATTTTATAAAATGAAATCAAACTACAATTGGGGAATAACAGTCAACCTCACAAACTGTCTTTAAGACATTTGGAATGCTGAGATTATTAAAACAAAATGACTGGAAATTAGAAAGTGAGAGTTTAGCAGCAGCATGTGCTCTTGCGTTACATTCTCTCTTGACCCAACTAAAAGAACAAATAAAGAAAGACTCTTTTAAGACTAAGAATGCTACTAATGGTGTTGCTGATAGACCAATCTGGGGTGATTGGTGAGGAGGATAAAGGATCAAAAAAAAATTTTCGCTTCTCCCACAATGACAATGTGGGGCCAATTTTCATCCTTAGCAAGCTGGACGGCCCAAAGTATGGTCATTGCTTCTGATCTAAAGGGGAGCATGTAGGAATAGTTCTTGCCCAAATCTTCTAGACTTCACCTCTGTAGTCCCTAGCAACAACAATTGCATTGCTATTCTTGGTTGTGGCAGCATCAATGTTAAGCTTTATGCATCCAAGAGAAGGTGCGTGCCACTTGCAAGAGTGAACAACATTGTTGCATGAGGGGTGAGTCCCTGATGGTGCTTATTCAGAGAACTTTGCAATGCTTTGATGTATATGTTTGATGGAGGCATGAATATCCACTATCCCACCCGTGGTGCACTATGCGATTTCTTACCCGCCAAATTTTATCAAGGATTACAGCCATATTAAGAGTAATGAGCCACTGGTTTTCTGATGGGCATGGAGCTTTTGGCGGGTCAATGAGCAATGAAAGTTCAAAAACGTGTACAAAAACACTTTTGAACGTTTAGACTCCCAAAAACCAATTTAATCAACACACGCAATATGTTAAACAACTAGTGTGCGGAAACTTAACATATGCTATAACATGGAATTGATTAAACAACTATCTAAGCCACAACAAAATAAACCACAGCAGATAATGTAAAGGCAGAGATAGAGAGGAAGGAAGATGCAAACACAGCGATAACACCAGATATGTTATCGAAGAGAAAACCGAAGACCTCGGCGAAAAACCTCTCCGCCGCCCTCCAAGCGGTAATCAATCCACTAGAAAATACAGTTGGGATACAAGGACAGCAATAGACCCTCCAAGCCTAATCTACCCAGTGCACCTAAGCCCTCCAAGCTTCTTGCTCCAACGAGGTTGCGCCGAACCTTTTTCTTTTCTAGCTTTCCGGATTCCGCTACTTCACCGTAGCATCAACCAATGAAGATTGGCTCCTTCCTAACTGCTTCCCAGAACTCCAAACGACTGTCTCACAGGGATGATAATGGTGAGAACCAGGTTTGGTATAATGGCCTCTCAAGGATTTGACAATGGAGAGGAAGAGAGTGAGGGAATTTGATGAGACTCTAAGGTAGAGATTGTGGGTGAAACAATCTGGTTTTTCTTTAGGGTTTCTCTCTCAAAATTCTCTCTGGAAGCTCTCTTTCAATCGTGGGTTAAAAGGGTATTTATACTGAAGAGGAGTGGAATGCGAAACGTCAGGTTTTTCCAAAACAGGGGTGGCTCGCGGCTTGACCTCGCGGCTTGACTGAGTCGCGAGTTCCAGTCGCGAGTTAACCGTATGGCCAGTTGTCCTGTTTTGTCCTGTAGTGCTCCAGCTAGCATGACTGTTCATCTTCCAGCATGCTTGGCACGTGTGCATCTTCTGGCGGGTTGAAGCCGCGAGTCCAGTCGTGAGTACCAGCCGCGACACTCTGTTTTCTTGCACACTCTTGAGCAATCTTCACACTATCTCACTCACTACCCTTACAACAATCCCACCTAAATACAGGGTTACTAAATGCTGAATTACAAGCAAATTTGGCACGGAATAAAGCCAATTAGATGGTTGAATAAATTCAACCTTACAATCTCCCCCTTTGGCTATTCCGTGACAAAACCCTAAAACAGACTCTAGACTTAACATGTGAGTTGGGAACAGTTAATCAAAACTCACTCACACCTAATTCTAGAAGCTGTGAAGCACTTGAATCATATGAACATAAACTCCTGAAACACAACAATACATCATGATCATTGTAAGCAGAAAATTATTAATGCATATGAAACAGGCAATATGTGATCAAGCAAAGATGGAGTTAATAAACAAACCATGGCTTGATCAACCAAGTGAACACCACAAGGTAGTGATCACAGTGTTCATTCACACTTGGAATGAACACAAGGACATACAAGTTAACAAGCACAAGGCAAGACACTTGTATGTACAACATTCAACCAATGCATAGCACACAAGGCATATGCATCTAGGAACAATCCTACAAGGGCACAAGAGTGACAGTACAACAATCACAATGCATAACATTTAGATTTAAAGTACTGATTTCAACATAGCATAAAGGCTGCACTTAAGCATGGTACATACCACAAGGCCTACAAACTATGCATAAAACATAAACCCTCAAAGCTTACAAAAGCATATGGGTACAAATCAACAAATACCTGAATAACATCATCAAACATATATAAAAGTTTATCCAAGAGTATATGAAAAGATTTAGAAACAGTTATACACCAAAACACAGTGTATCAAAACCAAAAGAACCATACGAAAAACAAAACAAAAGTATGTGTGTGTGTGTACTCCCCCTATCACTATGCACACTTCCCTTTGAACTTTTCTCCCCCTTACTGAATGCTCTCCCCCTTTTTGTCACGAATAGCTAAAGACTCTCGTCCAACTTTCGTTGAATCTCATCTAGCTGATTCTCCATAGTCTCGAGGCGCATTTGGACATGGTTGTTTGTGGAGTAGAGAAGAGCCACAAGCTCATCAACTCGTTTCTGAATATGCTCAAGAACATTGCCGACTCTGTCAGTAGGAGAAGCAGTTTGTGCTTGCGGAATACCAGCCGGTGAAGCTTCAGGAACATCACGAGATGCAGATGTGGTATGTGCAGGTGTCTCTGAGTCAGGGGCAAATGAAGGACCCGGAGAGATGTGAGCATGTCTTGGTGATTTGGAGGAGTGACTTCTGCTCGCTTGAAGAGTGAACAAAGAAATGGGACGTTGACGAGTCAACATTTTACCATCTGCAGGAGGAGTAATGCCAGCACTAAGGATGAGTTTCATGACGAGACTGCAAAATGGAATGATTCCTCGAGCTGTAGATCGACAAGCGGTCTTCCTCAAGTTGTAGTAGATATGAGCACATATATCAATGGGGGCTCCGGTAATGAGATCACACAGAAATATAGCTCTCCCAAGATTGATGAATGTAGTGTTGGACAGTGGGTAGAGATTGGTGAACATGATCAACTTCAGTGTGGTCAACTCAGGTGCAAACTTTGCGGTGCTGATGGAAGTTCCTGCACTAGACACCTCATGATCGTGTCCTAGGATTTGTAGAATTTCCCCAACCTCTGGATTTCGTTCATCATAGGGAGTCAAATTCACATTCTGAGGTCTGGTGATGCTGAGAAGATCTGCGATGGAGTCTGGGGTAACACTAAACTCTGTTCCTCTGACCCAGAAAACGAGGACAGGTCCAAGATCAGATGCATTGGAGAAGCATTCTTTGACCAGCTCATCCATTGGATCATCAAAGTTTCCGAACAAGTTTGCCCAGTCTCGTTTCTCAAAGATTCGAGGGATGAATGTAGTCCCTAAGGTGTTGAACTCTACTACCCGCTCCACTATAGTTGTTGACTTGTCAAACACATTTGAGTAGGCGTGTGAGTTCAGGGGAACTCTGAATCTATCCTCATTGGGATCTTGAGATGCTTGAGATGATAGACGAGTCCTTTTAGCAACTGGGGATGCTGATTCGTCAGCAACAATGTCTTTACCCCTGGAAGATCGACGAGATATCTGCAAGAGAACAGACCAACAGAAAAGAACCAAGCAACAATACCCCACAAAAGATTGTCAACAAGATTCAGTAAAACCAAAATTTCAATGTAGAAACCCAGACTGAAAAAAAATACAGACCCAAACAAACCTTCCAACAGTTCACAGAAACACAAACTAATCCGGGCAACAAAATTTGGTAAAAGTGTACCAAGAAGAAGAAATCCATCACAACTGTCATTGAGACAGGTTAACATGACCATGATATGCAATAGGAAACAGCATTTGAATCATTTTGAACAGATCACATACAACACTCCATCAGAGACATGAGCATGGGGAAAATATTTCAATCATGAAGAAAACCAAACATCCACACATCAATATTCAGGCAAGTGTAATGAGTAAGTCACATAAACACCAAACCCATTTCAGAAAAGATTCTCAGATTCAATAATCAGCAAAAATTCAGAACAATGAAAAACACATTGACTGCTCAGCATGAAAACTGGTGAGAACAATATCAAAACATGATACTCCATACCCATTACACAAAGAGATAAGAATAACGAACACAATACCAGACCAAACAGTAACAGAAAAAGAAACTGAGATTGAGAAAGCAAAACCCATACCTTTTCTAGATGATTTGGAGAAGAAACGAAGCACCAAAAGGGTTTGAAAAATGGATTCACGAAGAGTTTTGGGAGAAAACAGCAGTTTTAAGAGAAGATGAACAGTTACAAAAGTTCGAGGGAAAACTGAAAGAGGTTTAAAAACTGCTCCTGTTTCTGCAAAACACGCGATTTTCGCGACTGGTTCAAGTCGCCACACAGTCGCCAGCTCAAGCCGCCAAAGCACACAAGAGGAAAATTTTGAAAAATTTTTCTAAGTGTTTTTCGCGACTGGGAGGTCTACCCGCGAGTGAGTCGCGAGCTGAGCCGCGAAAATCTCTGAGTGAATCTCGCGACTGGACCTTCCACTCGCGAACAAGTCGCCAAAACTGACCAGCGAAGATGCGACTGAGGCTCGCGACTTGACATACCCGCGACAGAGCCGCCAAAACAGGGCAAAACTGTATTTTTGAAATTTTCAGATTTTTCCAGCAAAACACTTTCCAAAAACACCTAAAACACTCAAAAATCTTTTTGTGCTTGAATTAACAAAGATTGAGCATGTGAAAACACATTTTATCAAGTACAATCACACAAATGAATATGGCATTTATTGAACAAAAACTTGTGTGTTGTGTGTGGATATCAACAATGAAATAGTCCTTTGTCTAATGTGAAGCTTCAATGATCAATTCAACCAAGGCATACACAATTAGCACTAGATCATGTGACCAATCTCAATTATAGTAATATGAATATATGACTTCCCACACAACTTGATAACATAACTTGGAGCCTTTCATTTGACTCCACTTTCAGCCATAACATTTGATCTTTTGAGGCAATCATCTCTCATTGTGAGAGGTATAGACAACATTTTTCTTTGAAGAACAGGCCTTTGGCCTTTTTGAAAGAAATTTCACTTTTGATATAAGGTCGCTTACCCTTTTTCCTAGTCAAATACTAGAATGTGCGACAGGCTTTTGCAGCTCAATATCTCTTTTCATTTGGAGATTTACATTTAGTGAGCTCTTTTTAGCAAAACAAAAAAATAAAAATGGGAAGAGATATAGACACAAGACTATGCATGTTTCAAGATCAACATAACCATTCACTAATCATTCATGACAAGTTTGAAGATCTATTTACAATAATCACATAGATTTCAAGATTTTTCCCATAGTGATATGAGTGCATGAAAACAAGCAATGCTCGACAATGCACAAAGCCATTAGCACAAAGGTACAAGGCAAAACGAGTTTTAAGACAAAACTCAACAAAGTCAATCAAGCCTTTTTGATTTTCAAATTTTTTATGTAATTTTTGGATTTTTGACTCAAGAAACAAAAAGATTGATAAAACACACTTAAGAAAAATTCACAAACAAACAAACAAAAACAAAAACAAAAAGCATACCGAACAAACATAGTCACAAAGCATAGGAAGTATTAATGCATGGACATGTTGTAGTGCTTATGCATGAGTACCCCTTTTCACCCACACGTCACTTGCGTTTGGGGTGATTTCCTTAAAGGATTGGGTATGGGAGTTAGGGCTTTCAAACCTTCGTGAGAAGCTTTCCAAGCAGTTGGTGAATGCACCAATCATCTTCATCACGTCCATCATTCCGGGATCTCCATTTTGCTCTCTAGGTTGATCCCCTGCCCAAGTTCTCCTATCAGTTCTTGGTCCTCCTGACCTTTGAGGAGTAGCACTGTTCTTTGCTCTCAGCTTTTGGCAATTCGGTCGAGTGTGCCCTTGAAGTCCGCAATAATGGCACACATACATTCCTCTAGGACCTCTTTGTGGTCGAGGACGTGACTTGGCACGAGACTCAGACCTGCCCACATACTGATTATGATGATTCAGCATCCGTCGGTCCACCACATTCTTCTTCTCCTCCACCTCGAGCTTCACATCAATAGGGTCAGCTACAACTGGATCTTTGGCTTTGACAAACTTCACTTCTTTGGTGACATTTCCAGTTGAACTACTTCCTCCGCTATATCCCAGTCCGGATTTGTCTGAGAAGCTCTTTTGAGAAGATATAACATCGTCAAGCTTCTTGGTGGTGACCCTCTCTATTTTTACATTTGCTTGAACAACCTCACTTTCAAGAAATCTAACTTTAGTGTAAGCTTCGGAGAGCTCACCATTCAAAGTTTCAATCTCGCATTTGGCCTCCCTATTCCTGATTAGGAGACTTTTGTAGTCCTCCTTAGCCTTCTTCATCTTTCTCACAGCAGCCTTGGCCACCCTTGTGTATTCACCAGATTTCTCCAAAAGTGAGTTGTAATTTTCTTGAAGAGTAGCTGTGCTTTCTTCTTCTTCAGCTTCCGATTCTTCAACAATTCCTAGTGAGTCATCCTCACTATGTTCTCCAAGGTCTTGAACAAGCAAATTCAATTCATCCGAAGACTCAACATGAGCAATAGTCATGAAAGCTGAATAGTTCCCTTCTCCATCACAGCTCTCTTCAGATTCTGAGTCGGATGAGTCTGAATCACTCAAGGTCGTGGCATACACCTTGCCTTTTGATTTCAAATAATTAGGACATTCCCTCTTGAAGTGTCCATGCCCGTTGCATTCAAAACAAGTAACACCTTGTGTGGATTGGGATTCTTTTCCATCTTTCCTCTTGAAATCCCTCTTCTCCCTTCCAGAATTTTGGAAATTTCTCTTATCATCAAATTTTCCATTGTTTTTGAATTTCAAAAACTTCTTGAAATTTTTAACAAGATAGGCTACATCCTTGTCAACCATATCTTCTCCTGACGAGCCTTGATCTTCCACCTTCTCATTAACGGTCTTTAGAGCAATGGATTTACCCTTCCGTTGATTTGGCAGCGACATTTCATAGGTCTGTAGAGAACCAACCAGCTCCTGCACCTTGATGTCGTCAAGATCCTTGCTCTCTTCAATGGCTGTCACTTTAGCACGGAAGCTTTCCGGCAATGATCAAAGGATCTTCCTTACAATCTTAGAGTCCTCCATCTTCTCCCCCAAGTTAAACTTACTGACAACCACTTCATTCAACTTCCCATAGAAAGAGTCGAAAGACTCATCCTCACTCATCTTGAGCTCCTCAAACCGAGTGGTCAGCATTTGTAACTTGGTATCTTTCACCTTCTTCGTGCCTTCATAAGTTGTTTCCAGAATCTCCCATGCATCTTTGGCAATAATAATGTGAGAAATCCTGTGAAATTCATCTGGAGACACACCACAGAAAATAGCATTTAGTGCTTTACTGTTAGCATTAGAAGCAGTAAGTGCTGCCTTATCCCATGTGGATTTGGCTGCTTCAGGTTTGGTCCAACCCATCTCAACAGCATCCCACACGGATTCATCAATAGAGCATAAAAAGGCTCTCATACGAACCTTCCAAAATGCATAATTACTTCCATCAAAATATGGAGGTGCATTAAGGGATTGAGACCTATCCATCTCAAAAAGAACGGGAGTCAAGGATCACACAATGGTAATGAAACCAAACAGATGTGTACCCGCTCTGATACCAATTGAAAGTTCAAAAACGTGTACAAAAACACTTTTGAACGTTTAGACCCCCAAAAACCAATTTAATCAACACACGCAATATGTTAAACAACTAGTGTGCGGAAACTTAACATATGCTATAACATGGAATTGATTAAACAACTATCTAAGCCACAACAAAATAAACCACAGCAGATAATGTAAAGGCAGAGATAGAGAGGAAGGAAGATGCAAACACAGCGATAACACCAGATATGTTATCGAAGAGGAAACCGAAGACCTCGGCGAAAAACCTCTCCGCCGCCCTCCAAGCGGTAATCAATCCACTAGAAAATACAGTTGGGATACAAGGACAGCAATAGACCCTCCAAGCCTAATCTACCCAGTGCACCTAAGCCCTCCAAGCTTCTTGCTCCAACGAGGTTGCGCCGAACCTTTTTCTTTTCTAGCTTTCCGGATTCCGCTACTTCACCGTAGCATCAACCAATGAAGATTGGCTCCTTCCTAACTGCTTCCCAGAACTCCAAACGACTGTCTCACAGGGATGATAATGGTGAGAACCAGGTTTGGTATAATGGCCTCTCAAGGATTTGACAATGGAGAGGAAGAGAGTGAGGGAATTTGATGAGACTCTAAGGTAGAGATTGTAGGTGAAACAATCTGGTTTTTCTTTAGGGTTTCTCTCTCAAAATTCTCTCTGGAAGCTCTCTTTTAATCGTGGGTTAAAAGGGTATTTATACTGAAGAGGAGTGGAATGCGAAACGTCAGGTTTTTCCAAAACAGGGGTGGCTCGCGGCTTGACCTCGCGGCTTGACTGAGTCGCGAGTTCCAGTCGCGAGTTAACCGTATGGCCAGTTGTCCTGTTTTGTCCTGTAGTGCTCCAGCTAGCATGACTGTTCATCTTCCAGCATGCTTGGCACGTGTGCATCTTCTGGCGGGTTGAAGCCGCGAGTCCAGTCGCGAGTACCAGCCGCGACACTCTGTTTTCTTGCACACTCTTGAGCAATCTTCACACTATCTCACTCACTACCCTTACAACAATCCCACCTAAATACAGGGTTACTAAATGCTGAATTACAAGCAAATTTGGCACGGAATAAAGCCAATTAGATGGTTGAATAAATTCAACCTTACAAGCAATTTGATGATATCTACACTAGTGGAGTAGGATGGTCATCTGGTTTAAAACCCTAGTACCAGGAATACCACAAGACTCTAGCTGTTGGACATTTAAGGAATAGATAGACTCTAGATTCGGCTTCTTGGTGGCACAGGGCACACAAAGGATTATGATTGGGTATTTTCCTCTGAAGGTTTTCATTGGTAGGAAGGGTGTTTGCTCCGATTCTCCATAAAAGCATCTTTACTCTTTCAGGGGCCTTGATTTTCCATAATTTCTTCCAAACAATGTTTGAGCTTGTGAGGCTATGGTATTGCTCATAGTAGTGCTTGCTAGTACAGCAAGTCACACAATATCTACAATCTAAGAACTATAGGAAAAAAAGTCACAAAACTCAAAAACTAGAGAGAATAGTGGAGAGAGAGATGTACTATGACTATGGAGAGAGAGAGATGTACTATTTTTCATGAGTTTCACAAATGAGGCTACTACACCCTTTTGTAATCCACTTAAATGTAACTTATATTTATGTGAGAGTTAATCCCATTAAATGTGGCCAACCAAAGGTCATGCCCACTAAGGAGTAATTAAAATTATTTTATTTTTCTATTTGGTCCATAGAATTTCAAAATTTTGACACAAGTTCAAAATAAATTCACATGTTTATGAATTAGATGACCCAATGAAATAGTTTTATATGATTTATACAATATATGCATATATATATATATATTTCACGATACATGAAAATCGTTACTACACCCAATGACACTTAAAGCCATACACAAAAAAAATATGTCACAGTTAGTAGAAGTTGTGTAACAAAATTTAATAAAACCTACAATCATTCAAGAAAAATAACTTCAAGATGGTCCAAAATATTCTTACACAGAGAAAATCATGCCAACTAAATTTTAGGGCAAATTTGTGTTTTGACTTGTTGGATCAATTGGTCAGACCCATACCCAACTTGTGTCAACGGATTAAGTTTTGGGTTGACCGTTGTTACATGGGGCTACAAATTTATTTACCCATATTCACTTAATTTTCTTTCGTGTTTGAGTGAGTTGACGAGTTTGAGTCCAGTTTTATAAATTTTATGCACAGGTATACTACTAATTAAAATAAAATTATAAACAATGTTATTAGGAGTAGGCCGATGAGGCCCTTGTTTGAAGTCTAACAAACTTAAATATTATATTTGGTTGAGATATTGGAAAATACAGGAAATAAAAGATCGTTATTTTTTCTTTCTCCGATGTTTAGTAAAAAGAATAGAATATGGGAAGATAAAATAATAAATAAATAAAATTGTATACAACTTTACTAATTTGGTTGGGAGAAAAAAGTGAAAAAAATAAATAATATTTTGTTTTAATTACCATTATAGTCCTATTATATAAGAAATTATGCTAAAGAATTTTAAAAATTTATTACAACAAAATATATATATATATATATATATATATATTGAATTTGATAATTGGGGAATGAGACATCTTCATTAAAAATACTAGAAAGTTCCTATTAAACTACAAAGTTCTTGACACCATAGTATCTTATATCAACAAATGAATATTAAGATCAAACATGGTGCAAAATTGTAATTGTGTTTCCTCTCTTTATTTTTCCTTCATCTTGTCTAATTATATGGGTACGGGTGAAAAATGGCAGTCATCCTTGATTCCATTTTTCATTTTGTACCAAATGGATGAAAATTTCAATCTCTCTATTTTCCTCCTGTTTCTATCATCTCTGAAATCCCCCAACCAAACAGACACTACATAACTGTTATCTCCAACCACTTCTTTTCATTTTTGGGGTTTGTTGAAAGTGGATTAGGCTTTTGGGTTTATAACTGATTTATGTCCCACTATAAAGAATCTTCCATGAATAGAAAAATCAACAAATGTTAAAGAAGAAGAAGAGGGCATGGAACCAGTGTTCCTGCTCAGGTGGGTAAGTCTTAGGATTTCCTTATTGATGAATAATTGCTCATTTCAAGCCCAACGGGCCCTATTTCCCCACCCCTGTCCCATTGAAAACCTATTTGTTTACCTAATCTTCAATGTTGCAAGTATATAATAAAGAGGTGCGAAAATGCAGTAGTTGTTGAAACTCTTGGTTCAAATTGTGGTCCGTAGAGCCCAGAAAATTTATAACCGGGGCCATCGCTCTCTTACGCTAGGCTCAGTTTTGGACTGCAATTTCTTTTTTCTGTTTTTGGGTCGTGGACTTGGAGGTTCTAGAAGCTAGACCATGAAGTAAGTTACTCAAATCCAGCTGATGTCTCTCTGGTTCTAGAGCATCAAGGCCTGATGCAACTTGATGCTAGCTCAAGTGCTGACGTCAAACTTGAAACTTGAGGTTGTCGAATTAGAGGATTGAGTGAACTGTTTTTTTTTTTTTTTTTTCGCAAAATTTGAGTGAATTGATTGAGTCATTAGGCCCTGTTTGGTAGCTTAGTTCTAACATATATTTTCACATTTTAAATAACATTACATACTTTTTCACTCACACGTATATCAAAAATACCCAAACAACATTATTCAAACTCCTCTACCAAACGGGCGCCGTTGAATTAAAAGGTAAGATTGCTTTGGCATAAAAATGATTAGGTTAAACTATTTTTACAAGTTTTTTTTTTTATATAATTTTTTTAAAGAAAAAGATTGGAATTGTTTTGAAATCAATCTCTTTAAAAACTCCTATAAAAAAATTCTGTGTAAAAACTTGTAATTTACACACTCGTTACAATAAATATTACTTTTAATATTTTAGATGAGTTAATAGTGAAAAATAACAATGAGACATTATAACAAAATTGACATATTGACATCATTATAATAGTTGATGATTTCAATTGTAAAATTTAAAAATTGAAATACCGGTTTAGAAGCAAACCATAATTTTGAAGAAGGTTTAAAGTGTAGTTTAACCGAACAGTTATTAGAATTCGAAGTGTGACACAACTGACTTACGTGAATGTCTCATTAACCAGAGACAAGTGACTTGAATTTCACCATCCCTCCGGGCTGCAGCCCATAGCTTGTCTAAACTCTTTAAAAAATTAGAAGAGATATCTGAATTTAACCAAATGCTTCCTGGGCTCACATTGTCATTCACAACTATGCAAATCAATGCCAATGTATTAGTCTGCTTAACACTAGTTACACTACCGAATATAAATAAAATGATTAAATCTCTTATCTTTTTCTTTTTTCTTTTTTCTTTTTTTTTCTTTCTAAATTATTGTTATTATTATTTTAAATGTTTTTAAACTATACATGCCAATATGCCATTGCCAACGTCTTAGTCCTACTTAACTCTTTTTTTTTTTTTGGTAACTTTTGATAAAAAATGGAAAAAGAGAATAATGGTGAGAATTTATTACTGAAACAAAAGTAAGAACTAAGCTGCAACTTAGATTTGACATGATAAAAAGTTTTATAATGTTTATTTACTTATGAACAAACTAAGATTAACCTTTAATTTAAGGTCTGTTTAATAAACAGGCCAAATCTAAGAAGAAGAAAAAAATTATTCGTGAGCAAGTTGTTGATAGGACTTGATAAAAAAAAAAAGTCAAGCTTGGGCTGGTTTATAGGCCTTGGTGATGGGTTTGATTTGGATTTGAAAAATAAACTCATATCTTATTAAGCCTTTGATTAATTAGAAGTTGGAACCAATATGTTCAAACCAAATGGGCTTGATTATATGCTTAATACTGGTATAATAATGTACTTGAACTTGAACATGTTATATTTATTGTCGAGCTAAACATCCAATTCTCGACAAAATTGGCCTAGTTTATAGCACACAAAAGTGGCAAAAATTTTAATTTTAATTTTAATTTTTTTTTATAAATACTATAAAATTTGAACTAGGGCTTTTGCTCCATAGAATTTTCAAACATATAAAAAGATTAGATAAAGCAAAAACCAAAAATTAATAAGCAACAAACATTCTTGTCCCAAGGCTGAAGCTGATTAAAGGTGGAGCCCATGAGTTTTTTCATCCCTTCGCTAAACAACAGCACCTATGTCAAAACTGTTTCATCTATCTGAAACAATTCACCGACCAAGCACACCACTCGTTGAGAAAACATGTAAACCCCAAACTAAATTTTGGAACACACCTACCCCAAAAAAGGCACTTCTCAATACTTACAGAGCAATGTTTTCTGAGTACCTACCTCCATGAATAACACTCTCAGGAGAGAACCCCAATCTTGGAGAGAAATTACTGCTGCTTCTACTGCTGCCACTGCTATTCACAGAGAGTGAAATAGAGAGGTTGGTGTTTGAGCTAGAAGCATCCCAAGTAGTAGGTTGAGCAGGTTCCACAAGCTTTCTTGAACGCTGACGACCTCTTTGCATGTGCCTCTCACAGTACTTTTTATGTGGAACAACTTCCTTGCTACACCTCCATTTCTTCCCATCTGTTCTTCTACATCTCCCAGCCTCTGGATCAGGATCCATGCCCATTCTATGGTCCCAAGACAAGGGGCTAGGCCCCAGAACTGGGGGCAAAGAACATTTTAACAAAAATAAATAAACAAATAAACCAACCCAATTCAAATCTCATGGACATTAAGCAAATTGAAGAATATTAGAGATATTGAAACTTAAAAAATCCCATTTAGAATGTCATCAATGAGACAGAAGGGTGATGATTTGAGGTACTTACAGCTAGTGTAGCCTAGAGGCACCCCATCATTGAAACCACCAAATACGTTAGCAACACTCTTCCATATAGGGAGAAGAAGATGATGTGGCACGGGAAGCCCAGCTTCGATGTACTTGTAAATGAGTGCTTGAAGCTGTAACTCCTGCAGCTGAAAAATGGTGAAAACACGCGATTTTGTGCTGTGTCCAGACCCACGTCCAAGCTCAAGATTAAGCCCAACTGGAGTTGAGCCATCAGCTCCGTTTGATCCAAATCCAATGGTATTCATGTCCCAAGAATTATCACAACTAGTTGGTCCAATCCCTACGGTTAAGACCCAAAAAAAAAAAATTAGTGATTAAAATTTAACAATCAAACAAAAAGCATCAGAATAATTGCACAATTGTGATGGAATGCTGAGTATGAGTACCTGTATTTGTGAAACGTGCAATCTTAGGAGGTGGGGTTCGGTGCTCCATTTTAAGCTCAGAGCATCAAGATGGATGGTCAAAGTAACTGAGCAAAAGTAACTGCAGGGATAGAGTCTGAACTCTGAAGCACAGTGTAAAAAGACTATATAGATCTCAGTTCCCAAGTCAGAGAGATTGGCACAGCCCGTGGGAACGACAACCAAAAGAGTTATAAACATAAAAATAAGTTTCCAAAACGACAATGACGCTCTGACACCACACGTACCTGTTGTCCTCTTTGCCCACCTATGACTTATCCCACACCACTGTACCACAACTGTTGCGAGTGGAGTAATTGACAATCACCTTGGATTATCACTGTACATCTTTTACCTTTGTAGTTCTGAACAGAAAAGTATTTACTCCAACATGCATCTGAATCTATCATAACAGTACTGTTTTTATTTGTTGTTATTTTTACAATATATAATTTTAATAATTCTACCAAAAAATTATTTAATAAACTATTTAAAAAAAAATTGTGTGATGGATAGTTACAACTTGTGGGTACCTTAGGCATGTTTGGCAACGTTCTAGGCATGCTTGCAACATCATTCGCCTTTCTCGGCATGTTTTGCAACGTCCTCGGCATGCTTGGCAACGTCCTTGGCCGACCTCGGCATGCGTTGCAACGTCCTAGGCGTCCCAAATCGAATAGAAATCCCCCCACTTTCAATCTTATAAGTTTTGAAGCGAAAGAGTAGTGTACCACTACTTCTTTATAAGGTAGAAAGTAGAGGGATTTCTATTTGATGTGAAACGTCTAGGACGTTGCAACGCATGCCGAGGTCGTTGCAAAGCATACCGAGGACGGTCAAGGACGTTGCAAGCATACCTAGGACGTTGCCAAACATGCCTTAGGTACCCACAATAAAAAGATCCTTTTATTGTAGGTACTCAAGAATTTTTGGCTTTGGTTTTTTGGCTTGATTGCCTTGCCTTGAATTCTTTTTGTCCCACATTGGAAGGATAACTTCCCTCCTTCTACCTTATAAGGCATGAACCAATGAGAAAGAGTACCACTCTTGAATACTTACACAACTATTTAACAATTTTATTCTATTTGTAAAATAGAATAAGATCTACATTTTTCCTAATTAACGCTTAAAATCTTTTGCATCAATTTATGTATCATTGTTAAAAAATATATTTGTGCTACAAAAACTTTTTAAATATAAACAATTATTTTAGCTTTGCAAATAAATATTTTAATAATTCTTATTTTTTTGTTTTGGTTTCATTATTAAAAGAGGAAGAAAGGTAAATGATTTGGAATAATAAAATAATATTGTAATTAACTAGTGTTAAAAAAAAAGATAACGATGTTTTAAAAAGTTTGTATATAATATAGAAAGGCTAGATTGCAAACTACACCCTTAAAATTTAGAGATATTTGGATTTTACACCTTACAATTTCAAAATTTCGATTTAGTCCTCTAAAATTTGGGAGTATTTGAATTTTACGTTTTAAAATTTTAGAATTTAAATTTTATTTCCAAATTTCCTATTCTGTTTGCATTAGATGAAATAATGTCACATTATTTTTACTATGCCATATTATTTTAAATTATTTAATTTTTTAGGGTACAAAAATGATGTGAAAAATTAAATTTTAGAGAATAAAATTTAAATATTCAAAAATTTTATGAGGTAAAATTTAAAATTTAAAATTTGAAGAGGTAAAATTGAAAGTCTAAACACCTTCCAATTTTAAAGTACAATTTGCAATTTAATTTATTAGAAAAAAAATAGGTTCTTTTTCTTAATTCTTACATTTAATATGAGAAAAAAAAATAGTGAAAAAAAAGAAGAAGAAGAATAAATCTATTTATTCTTCTCACTAAAAGACATAGAAAGTGATGACGGTTGAGGTGAGAGTGGTGAGACTGCAACTGCTGAGACTGTCAGAAATTGCAGAAGCGGCCGCAGAAGCAAGCGCGTTGATCAGAATTTCCTGGTCTTGAAGTGAAGTAGGGTTGCAATATTATATTTATATATATATATATATATATTTTTTTTTTTTGAGAAACATTATATTTATATTTATATTTGATCAAAAAAATATTTATATTTATATATTGGAGCTGAAAGCTGAATGATGTCATTGTCAGACAAAGAGCTTTTGTCTTGGCCTCGCTTCCGTCTCCCACTTGTTCAGTTTAATCTGAAGCGCATCCAGACCGCGTGTATTATTATATTGTCTTGAAGACATGGAATTCCGTAAGATTCACGTGAGCCATGACCACCAGGATAAGCAAGCTTTTTTTTTTTGAAAATATAAGCAAGTTGTGAAGATACAAGTCGAATTATACTAGTTCATTTATATTATGGTGGCATGCGACATGTCGCAGACACTTGCACTTGTTTATTTACTCTGGTTGCCGAGTTGGGCATCAACTATAATCTGCAAGTCGTGGAGCACTGCTTTTGGACAAAACTTATGCTCTATTTGTTTCAGCAATAATGTTTTCTAGAAAATAAGTCATTTAAAAAAAATTATTTTCTATAAAATTATCTTATTTTTTTATGTTTGGTACCAATCTTAAATGAGTAGAAAAAAAATCTCTAACTTTGTGTTTTTTAGATTGCTGTGAAATAGAGTTGTTTTCCAAAAAGTATTAACGAAAAGCAATATCTAAAAATAAATCATACTTTTTATGTTGATTAAAGATAGTTTCCCTTTAACTCTCTTTTTTTTTTGGTAAACCAAGGAAATTGCATTAAACTTAGGAATTAACAAATCTGTTACAACACATATTTGCTTTATCAAAAGCTAAAATATTATCCCTTTAACTCATTTATTTTGATGTTACCAAATACTAGAAAATATGAAAAACTATATTTACATAATGTTTTCCATCGAAGAGCGTTAATGCATTTTTAAATTCAATTGAGGAACTTAAAATAGCTTAAGTTTTAGTCCTACTTTTTTTACGATAACTTTACTTTCCTAGGACACGTGTTGCATTGTGATTGGATTAAGTTGTTTAAGTGGAGGTATTTATTCTGTTTAGGAGTTGCAATTTTTATCCATATTCATGAACTCACTCATTACCAACCTAATTTGGATAAGTCTTAACCCAACTCATTTGAATATTTGAGTTAAATGGGTAAAGATCCATTATGTTAATTAATTACGTGGGTCTTAATGGATAAACCCACTAAACCCATCTAAAATTTAAATAAATAACAGAAAATCTAAAATTATAGAAAATAACTGAAATACCCCTGAAACTTAAAAAAATAACCAAAATATCTCATGAAACCTAAAAAAATGACCAAAATACCCCAAAACTTTAAAATTACCAAAATACTCCAAAAACTTAAAAATAACCAAAATACCCCCCAAAACCTCAAAATTATCCAAATACACCCTAAACCTAAAAAATGACCGAAATACTCCTGAAATAAATAAAAAATGACCAAAATAACCTTGAAACCTAAAAATTACCAAAATACCCCCTAAACCTAAAAGATGGCCGAAATACCTCCGAAACCTATAAAATGACCAAAATATCCCCGAAATCTAAAAAATACCAAAATACCCCCTAAACCTAAAAATGACCGAAATACTCTCAAAACCTATAAAATGACCAAAATACCCTTGAAACCTAAAAATTACCAAAATACCCCTAAAACCTAAAAGATGAGCGAAATACCTCTGAAACATATAAAATGACCAAAATTCTTTTGAAACCTAAAAATTACCAAAATACCCCCAAAAGTCAATGAAAACACATTTAATTTAATGAATCTGTCTCATTTAATGAGTTAGCATTAGAGTTCAAATCCTAGTAACAACATATTTTAGTATTTTCTATTTTTTTCTACAAAAAACTATCTTTTTAATTTCAAATAACCAAACATGTTTTTTATTTCAAAAGTACAAGAATATTGTTTTTTCTTTATATTCCCCAAAACAAGTTTTTGAAAACAGAAAACGAAAACTGTTACTAAACATAACCTAACCAAAATACCCCCAAAACATAAAAAATGACCAAAATACCCCCTGAAATCTAAAAATTACCAAAATACCCGTAAACCTAAAAAATGACCGAAATACTCCTGAAACCTATAAAATGACCAACATACCCCTCGAAACCTAAAAAATTACCAAAATACCCCATAAACCTAAAAGATCACCGAAATACCTCCGAAACCTATAAATTGACCAAAATACCCCAAAACCTAAAAATGACCAAAATACCCCAAAACCTAAAAATGACCAAAATACCCCCTAAACCTAAAAAATGACTGAAATACTCCTGAAACTTATAAAATGACCAAAAACCCTCAAACCCTAAAAATTACCAAAATATCCCCTAAACTTAAAAGATGACCGAAATACCTTCAAAACATATAAAATGACCAAAATACCCCCATAACCAAAAAATTACCAAAACACCCCCCTTAAACCTAAAAAAAATTACCAAAATACCACTGAAACCTATAAAATGACCAAAATACCCCCAAAATGTAAAAAATGACCGAAATATCCCCGAAACCTTAAAGTTACCAAAATACTCCCCAAACCTAAAAAATGACCGAAATACCTACGCAACCTAAAAATTATCAAAATACCCCCAAAACTTAAAAAATGTTCGAAATACCCCTGAAACTTAAAAAATGACTGAAATATCCCTAAACCTAAAAAATGTTTGAAACACCCCCAAAGACTAAAAAATGACCAAAATACCCCCGAAACCTAAAAATTTACTGAAATACCCCCAAAATCTAAAAAGTGACCAAAATAACTTGAAACAAATTTTTTTTTACCAAAGTACCCCCCAAAACCTAATAATTACCAAAATACCTTTGAAACTAAAGAATTTACGAAAATAGCACAAAAAAACTAAAAATTACCAAAATACCCCTAAAACCTAAAAGATGATAGAAATGTCCTCGTAACTTAAAAAAAATGACTGAAATACCCTTAGAATCTAAACAATGAAAAAAATAACCCCGAAACCTAAAAAATTACCGAAATTCCCTCGAAACCTATAAGATGATGGAAATACTCTTCGAACCTTTAATTTGTCGAAAATATGCTCATAACATCCAAAATACACCAAACCTCTATTTTGGTAATTTTAGATGTTTCAAGTGTATTTTGGTCATCTTACAGGTTTAGGAGTATTTTGGTCATTTTTTAGGTTTTAGGGGTATTTTGGTCATTTAATAGGTTTTGGAGGGTATTTTGTCCATTTTTTTTAAAGGTTTTTGTGGTATTTTGGTCATTTCTTAGGTTTAGGGGGGTATTTTGGTCATTTTTTAGATTTCGGAGGTATTTTAGTCATTTTTTAGGTTTCAGAGGTATTTTGGTCATTTTCTAGGTTTAGTGGGTATTTTATTAATTTTTAGGTTATGGGGGCATTTTGGTCGTTTTATAGGTTTCGAGGGTATTTCGGTCATTTTTTAGGTTTTGGGGGTATTTTGGTAATTTTATAGGTTTCAGGAGTATTTTGGTCATTTTTAGGTTTTAGGGGGTATTTTGGTAATCTTCTAGGTTTATGGGATATTTTGGTAATTTTTTAGATTTCAAGTGTATTTTGGTCATTTTTAGGTTTCAGGGGTATTTTGGACATCTTTTAGGTTTCGAGGGTATTTCAGTCATTTTATAGGTTTCGGGGGTGTTTCGGTCATTTTTAGGTTTACGGGTCCATTTAGATACAGATGAAAACTAAAAATTGAAAACACTGTAGCAAAATAAATTTTAAATATGTGAATAGTACCGTGGGACCTATTTTTAATGAAAAAGTTGCTGAAAAGTGAGGTTTATGGGTCCCGTGAGTAGTGCACGGGACCCACTGATGTGCCGAAAAGTCAAATATTACGGTTACTGTTCATGAACAGTAGCCGTAATAGTGAAATTTGTCTCCTAAAAGGCGTGCCAAAAAAAAAAAAGAGTAAAATGTTGGAAACGCAGATGTGGGTAGAAATAATTTCTACCCAAACGCACACTACAGGGTATTTTGGTAACTTTTTAGGTTTTAGGTGTATTTTGGTCATTTTTAGGTTTTAGGGGGTATTTTGGTCATCTTATAGGTTTCAGGGGTATTTTGGTCATTTTTAGGTTTCGAGGGTATTTCTGTCATTTTTTAGGTTTATGGCGTATTTTGTTCATTTTTAGGTTTTGGGATATATTTTGGTCATTTTTTAGGTTTCGGGGATATTTTGTCATTTTAGAGGTTTTGGGGGGTATTTTGCTCATTTAAGAGATTTTGGTCATTTTAGTGGTTTTTGAGCATATTTGGTGATTTTAGAGATATCAGAAGTATTTTGGTCATTTTAGAGGTTTCATAGGTATTTTGCTCATTTTAGAGATTTTGAGAATATTTTGGTCATTTTAGTGGTTTTTGAGCATATTTGGTGACTTTAGAGATATCAGGGGTATTTTGGTCATTCTAGAGGTTTTATGGCTATTTTGCTCATTTTAGAGATTTTGGAGATAATTTTAGATGTTCAAGAGTGGTAATTTTGGAATTGTAGGGCTATTTGGGTGACTTTAGGTATTTAAGGTTATTTTGGTAATTTTGGAGGTCAATAAGGTATTTAAGTAGTTTTGGTTAAATGGGTAGGTTACTAATTAAATGAGTTGGGTTGGTTTGGTAATGGGTAATTAATTTATATATAAGGTATAAACAGGTCATAAATGGATAAATAGGTAATTACACACTCAACTCATTTATGACTCAACCTGCCCATTTACCACAACTAAGGCTGCGTTTGTTTCGGTGGTAAAGGAAATCAGGAAAATGTTTTACACCATTGAGGGTGTTTGGGTGCAAAAGGAAAATTGGGTCAAACGGAAAATCATTTCCGTTGACCGTAAAATATGCCCTCTAACCTTGTAAAACCATTTCCGTTTGTATTTTACCTTCAAATCAATTCTACCCCAGGAAAATAGAAGAGAGAGAGAAACAACAAGGAAGAGAGATCACACACCAGCACCAGCGAGCTCGCGCCACCTGAAGCACCACCTAGATCGCACACCAACACCGGCAAGTCGCACCCCAGCACTGGCGAGATCGCACACCACCATGAGCTTCGATCCACATCCAAGCTACCCAGAGAAACATAACACAATCCCCATTTCGGCAAACCCACACCCACCTTGCCCGATCCACACCCACCCAATCTCGCGCCGCCTGAAGCACCACCGAGATCGCACCCATGACCCACCCATGCCCGATTTCTCTCTTTCTCAATCTACCTCTCCCTTTCCCTCACTTGTCGATCACTCTCTCTTCCTCCTTCTCTCCGTTTGACTGAATTTTTGAATTTAACAAATGTTTTGTTCTAATTTTTGTTTGGTTTTGTTTTGATTTTTGTTTGTTTTAAGTTTATATATTGAAATTTTCTATTATGAAATTTGTTTGGAAGCTGAGAAAATGGCTGAGAAAATATGAAAATTTTGTAGGAAAATAGTATTTTCAGAATGTTACCAAACACTGAAAATTGTTTTGTAATATAATTTTTTATATGCAACCAAACACTATAAAATATTTTCCTTTCCCGAAAATATTTTCACTTGAAAATATTTTACATTCGAAAAATATTTTACACTGAAACAAACGCAACCTAATTCTGTTATTACTCTAGACTAGCTGTTAAGTTAGTTGGCTTTTCTTCTCCTCTGTTTTATACATTGTAGTCTATAAAAGCAGTCTGCCTTTGTACAATGAGTTCATGACTTCATTAAGATCAAGATAAGTGCACTTTCTCCATTTTCAATGCTCTGATTCAGTCTCAAAGAACTCTTAGATTAGTTTTTAATATGGTACTAGAGCAGTTTTAGTAATTTTTTTCTTTTTTAATACATTCGTACAATCCTTTCAAAAAAAAAAAAAAAAAAATCGTACAATCATTCATGTATAGATTTTTCATCATGTGGGTGGGTCTTCAACCTCTACAACAGCAAAGGATTCTTTCAAGTAATCGGAGCAAGGTGGGGTGGGGTGGGACAATATTAGATCATAAGTGTCTCCTTCTCGTTCTGTCCTATCTTCAGAATGGAGTTGCATTGTACGAAGCAGAAGTAACGCAAATCGGACTAGGGTGAGGTGGGGGCATTTGATATCTCAAATTAGATAGCTCAATCATTGATGAGATAGAGATGAGATTTAAAAAAGAAAAAGAAAAAAAGGGGGCACCAGTGAAAGCACTGAGAGAAGAAAAGACATGTATATATATATATATATATATATATATATATAACACTCAGGACAAGATGAGTGTGCGCAGGCAAAACCCATTCCAGCTCCATGGGAAAAAAAATCATGAGATGCATAGCAAAACGCTGAAACAGGACAAGTCAAGTCTTGGGCAATATTGATAATTGTTGGTATACCTATCGACAATCTCATAGTATGCATTGCTTATGAACTAGATTGGTGAGTGTTTTATTGTTTATAAATGTTTGGCAAATATAAAATTATACCCTTTAGGTTTGGTCAATTGTTATTTTGGTCATGCAAGTTTCATTTTTGTTATTTTGGTCATGTAAGTTCACATTTGTTGTCATTGTCATTTCTTTCTCCACTTTGTTAAAAAAAATTTCATTAAGAATTACTAATATTGATAGCAAATGTGAATTTATAGGACCAAAATGACAATTAACCGAGCTTAAAAGGTGTAAAAAGGTGGAATATGTATTCTTTTTTTTTTTTTTTTTTAATTTTAATTTTAATTTTTTTTTTTAGTGTTAATATTTTTTTAATAGTTAACCAGAGTCATGGATGAAATGACTAATGTTGACAACAAATATAAACTTATTGGACCAAAAATAACAATTGACTAAACTTAAAGGGTGTAATTTTTGTTTTAGCCTAAATGTTTTCATATTTCTATTTTTCTTTGTAGGGCTATAAATAAACTAAGTTGTTCATAAACAATTTGTGCTTACCTCAATAAAAAGCTAATTCATAATTGTTTGTTTATAAACAAGCCAAGTTTAAGTTTAAGTTTTAGGCTTGTTTAATAAACCAATCAAGTCAAAACATAAAAAATTCATAAAGTGTCTTGTGAACATTAGGATCTAATAAAAACAAGTCAAGTTTAGGATTGTTTATGGGTTTGGTAATATAACTTGATATGAGCTTGAAAAATAAACATATATCTTACTAAGCCATTTATTAATTGGGAGTTAGGATCACTCGTCCAAAATAAATGGACTTGATAATGGACTTGTGTTGGATCTCAAGCTCAAAGGCTTGATATTGAGCATGGACTTAGCTTGACTAATGAATTAAGCCGAATTTAAAGTTTTGGTCTTTTTGACAAGATTGAGTTCAAACATTGTTTGTAGTGCATTTCGTTGAAGATGTTGAATTTGGACACTCATATCTTTAAAATTTGATATTTAGAGCACTCACATCATATAGTGTGTAATAAAAAAGGTGAAAAATTTATACTTTTTTGTTTAAAAATGACTTATATTAGTGAGTATATAATTGTGTAAATTTACAAATTTGCTATAGTATTTATGCAAATTTACACTGACACTATTTATTTTGTATTTAGTTTTAGTTCTTTTTTTAAGTATAAAGGAAGAGAAGAGAGTGAATGATGATTTTTTTTTTTTTTTGAGAATACTAAATATTTTTAACACATACAAGGAGAGAAAGGAGAAAATTTTTATAGTGAAGGATGATTATTGTGTAAATTGTAAAGAAAGAAAAACAATTAAAAAAAATTTAATTAATCGTAGTATAAAATATATATTTTATGTAAATGCAAGTATAAAATAGATGGGTAATTCTACGGTACCCCCTATTTTTTTTGGAAGGTACGGTACCCATTAGTAGATAGCTTGCTATATCAGGTTACCAAAACATCACATTTGATGATACCATCCTCACATTGTGTAGTACTAATATCACATGTTATTGTACTTTTGTCTCATTCAATGGTTCCCTTATTTTTTCTCACATTTGATAGTACCTGATATCGCTCCGAATTAGTAAGGAGGATGATCCGGCTTCGGTGGGCTACTGAAGTGGTTGAAGGCCTACAAGAACCAAACACAGTCAAAGAGGAGACTGGAGAAGACCGGCCAAACCCCCTCTGATGAAAAAGTTAGCCTCGTAGAGAAAGGAGTGTAGAGAGGGAAAATTCCCGACCTATCACAAGCTGACACGTCACATTACCAAGTCCACAAAATACAGCCAATTATAAAGCACCACATACTGCTGCTAGGTTTTGCTATCACTATTCAGAAGCCAATATAAATTTGCCAAGTGTCATGCAAAAACCAATCACACATCAGCGCACGTGTAAGCGATGACACAAAAACAGCTTCGCACGTGTAAGCGATGACATAAACAGCTTCGTACGTGTAAGCGATGACACAAGCAACCTCGCATGTGTAAGCGATGACTTAAGCGGACCAATCAGGCTGTGACATGTGTCACCAATCAAGCTCCGCCACGTGTCGCTCACCCACCCCCAAACTCCTATAAATAGAAGCCTTCCTGAGACATTTAGAAGAACCAGAATTCAGAAGTGAAAGCTCTGCGAAGATCAAGCCTCAAAGCCTTCAAGAACTTCAACCCCAAAATCAGAGAACATTCGAAGTAGAATCATCCAGATCATCTGCCTAGATCCTAAAGTTTGCGGGAATTAAAGCCAAAAGTGTCCGAAAACATCAACAAATCACAAATCAGTGAAGCTCAACGGATTCAAGCCTCTAAAGCACCGAAGAACTTCCACCACAAACCTTCGAAGACGAAGAACGCACGAAGAACACGAAGAACGTGAAGAACAAAGGATTTCTAAACAAGCTCATAGCCAGAGATTCATTGTAATTCCATTTCAGCAATCTTCGATCCATCCCTCAACCAAATTGAAGGATATTTTGTGTTCAAGTCAAAACCACATTACCACAAATCCAATCAATAAGTCTTGCAAGGAGATCGAATCAGATGATCACTCTTTTGCAATTTCAGAGAATTGTATCACACAATCATCAATACAAAATTCGCATTTGTGAAACTATTTTACTTGTTTGATTTATTTCAAACTAGAAATTTAGTCGCTTACAAATTCTGGCACGCCCGGTGGGACATCTCTGCCTCTCATCTCTTTCTCCTTCAAAAGAAAAGAAATTCGACATCATTTTGCTACTAGCTTCAATGGCCTCTAGCAAGAATGTCCGAAAATCAATGGTTGATGATTCCAGTGCTGATGAATATGTCAGCCCAATCACTCGCAGTCGGTCCAAAGCTCTTGATCGACTCCAACCTCAACCAACCAAAGAAAACCAACCTCCTACTGTCACCTCTCCGAACTTTCTGGCAGATAGGAAAGCTACCACTAAAGATTCATCTACCTCGAAAGATTTGGAGATCAGTAATGAATCATCCCCAACAAATACCTTTTCTATCAACTCTTCACTCGTGATGAGAAACTTAAGGAGTGAAGTACCTCTAACTCATCCTGTTTCATCATCTTCTCCATCATCTATAGAGGTCATGCCAGTAATGATGACTAACACCTCTACCATGGAAGAAAAGATGGCTGAAATGGAACAAAGGGTCATCCTTCTCACAAGGGCACTTGAAGAAAAGGACGTCAAAATTGCAACCCTAATGAACAAGCTGGAGGTACAAGATTCGGGTGAATCAAGTCTTGGCCCTGAGCACCCACCTGGCTTTACCTTCAAAGGAGAAAACGCCAGGGGTGATAAAGGAAAAGGAGGTGAAGGCACTTCTCAACATGGACATTCCACCTCAATGGCCTCGATATCTGTCCAACAACTACAGGACATAATTACAAATACCATTCGAGCACAATATGAAGGTTCTTCTACAAGTTCTCTCATATATTCCAAACCCTATACAAAGCGCATTGATAACATGAGAATGCCAAATGGGTATCAACCTCCCAAGTTCTTGCAATTCGATGGCAAAGGAAACCCTAAGCAACACATTGCTCACTTTGTAGAAACTTGCGAGAATGCAGGGACTCAAGGAGGCCTCTTTGTAAAGCAGTTTGTCCGTTCACTAAAGGGGAATGCCTTTGATTGGTATACAGACTTAGAGCCCGAGTCAATCGATAGCTGGGAACAACTTGAAAGAGAGTTTCTCAACCGATTCTACAGCACACGACGCACGGTAAGCATGATGGAGCTTACCAATACTAAACAGTGGAAGGATGAGCCCGTCATTGATTATATCAATCGGTGGCGTTCTTTGAGTCTAGATTGCAAGGATAGACTTACTGAAATATCTGCTATAGAGATGTGCATCCAAGGCATGCATTGGGGACTTCTTTACATCCTTCAAGGAATAAAGCCCTGAACATTTGAAGAGTTGGCAACTCGTGCGCATGACATGGAATTAAGTATTTCCAGCCATGGAAATACAAAACCTCCCGTACCTGAGGAAAGGAAAGAAAGACGAGAAATAAGGAAAAATGACAGGAATGCGAAAAGTAATATCAAAGACTCAATGAATGTCAATCCTGCCCCAGTAAAAATTTCAACAAAAAATGTGAAGGCCAATGAAAAGAGGCCCGAAGGAGGTCAACAGCGTGAGACGCGTCGCTCATCACTTAAGGAATGGGAACAAAAGGTCTATCCTTTCCTAGACGCCGATATGCCTAAAATGCTAGAACAACTGCTCAAGTTGAAATTAATTGAATTGCCAGAATGCAAACGACCGGAAGAGATGAGAAAAGTTGATGACCCGAACTATTGTAGGTATCATCGCATCATAAGTCATCCAATCCAAAAATGCTTTGTTCTTAAAGAACTCATCATGAAACTAGCCAAGGAAAGGAAAATCGACTTGGATTTTAATGATGTTGCTCAGTCAAACCTTGTCACATTTTCTTGTGGGTTACCTAGTTCCATGTCTCCAACTACTAAGCAAGGGGCAAATACCACGCTTATCCATTTTGGTTCTCTGGAACCGATTCAAGTTCATTTCTCACAAAAAGCACCTGATTATAATTCAAATGATGATAAAAGGTCAACTATGGATGAGGAAGAAGGCTGGACGATGGTTACTCGCAAGAGATGGAAGAAGAAAAGAGCATTCCCTCTTCATTTGATCACCCAAGAGTCTAGAAGAGCACAAAACCATATTCAGCCTTGGTAAAAAAGAATGAGTGATAAGAGGCAAGGGAGACTGGGAACAAAAGTGTATAAAGATTCAGCACAAACCCAAAAATCTCAAAAGCTCATCACATTGGAAGAATTTTTCCCCAGAAAATTCTTTCAAAATGACTCAGCCGAGGCTGTCCACACAGTCTCTCGTAGCGAAATTCAGGACGAAAAGGAGGATGTTGACCATGGTGCTCCAAAAGAGACCTTGTCATCTTTGGAGGAACTCCAATCTTAGGTCGATGAAGTTGAACCCTTGCAATCCTCCACATCACCAAAAGAAGTGCTCACCCAAGCTCTTGAGAAGCCAGAGATATATGCCCCTCATACCAATACGCTTCAACAAACACAGGGATGTTACGCATGCTCTCCAGACTTAACCTTCACTGATGAGGATCTATTGTTAGGCTCTAAGCCCCACAATTGCCCACTTTATGTCTCTGGTTATGCTTGTGAACAAAGGATCGAGCGTATCCTTGTTGATGGAGGTTCAGCCGTTAACATACTTCCAAAAATGACCATGAAACGACTGGGTTTTACTATGGAAGAATTATCACACAGTCGTTTGGTCATCCAAGGTTTTAACCAAGGAGGACAACGTGCAATCGACCTTATCCACCTAGAATTGATAATTGGAGAATTGACAAGCAACGTCTTGTTCCACGTCATTGATGCTAAGACGACCTATAACATGCTGTTAGGACGTCCTTGGATCCATGAAAATGGAATAGTGTCATCGACCTTGCATCAATGCTTCAAGTTCTTTCAAAATGGAATAAAAAAGGTCGATGCCGATTTAAAACCTTTTGCAGAAACCGAAGCTCATTTTACTGATGCAAAATTTTACGCAAAAGAAGACATTTCTAGCGAGGTTCTTCCAGTTGAGATCCCGTCTATAAAAAGTAAACATGATGAAAAGGAGCAGGTTAAATTTATCACCAAAAAGGACATTTCTTCCCCAAAGAAAGGTCCAGAACCATTCCTCCGATATATACCATTATCACACTACAAGAATGGACAATCACCATTCGCGGAATGCCTTCAACCTACAAAAGACATGGGGAGGCCTCCTGCAAATCTCACGATGGAGGATGTAGCCGTATTGAAAGAAAATCATGTCATGCCTTTAACTTCATCCACAAATCCTTTGCCCTCAAAGCTGTTAAACAGATTTGTGAGGTCTTCGCAAAGTCCAATAGAGCATGGTATTCTACCAAGTGAGCGAACGAAAGAATGGTTCGACCCAAAGGCATATAGGCTGTTAGCCAAAGCAAGCTACACTTTCTCAAAACAAGAAGAATTAAGGAAGCTAATTCCAGAAGCCACTGGAGAAAAGATGCATGGCCTTAGCAAAACACAAAGGAAAATGCGGCTTGAAGGGCATGAAATTCCTATCCCAAAGACCGGATTAGGTTATACTCCCGAACAACCAGCTCAGATATGGATCAAGAAAAGAAGCGATCCTTCAAGTTCCCAATACATAACAGTGGAGGTCGGCGAAAGTTCGAATCAAAGAAAAGACCATTCTTCACCCCGTGTCTCAGTGTTTGATCGCATCGAGGCCTCGTCATCACGAATCACAGTGTTCGACAAGTTAAATACAACTTGTTTAACACCAAATTGGGACACTCTTGCTTGTAAATCAGCCTTTGATCGACTGGGGGCAACAAAAAGGCCTATTAATAGTCATTCTCAAAGTTCAATAAACTTTGACGTTCAAGGGGAGAAGAAAGCTAATGATGAGATCCGTAGTAGCATTCCTTCACGCATGAAACGTAACTTTACCTTGGAGATCAACACTGAAGGATCGCTCAAAGTCAAAAGACGAACGATTGTACATACAAGTCAGTCACTCGTCCATGATGAGGAAATTGAAGAGGTATCATCCTCGTTTCATATTACAATAGAAGAGGGTACACTGTCAGATGCTGAAGCAACCAATGAAGAGGTCGATGAAGCTCCTCCAGCCTTGGAAGATGGAGGACAAGCTACAGTTGATGAACTTAAAGAGATCAATTTAGGAACTGTTGAAGAAACCCGACCAACTTTCATTAGTGCACTTCTCACCCCTGAAGAAGAAGAAGGATACCTTAAGCTCCTAGTAGAGTACAAAGATGTGTTCGCTTGGACTTACAAGGAAATGCCTGGGCTCAATCCGAGTATTGCTCTACACCATTTGGTAGTAAAGAGGGGCGTGTGCCCAGTCAAACAAGCTCAAAGACGCTTTCGGCCAGAGCTTATCCCTCAAATAGAAACTGAGATCAATAAGCTCATTGAAGCGGGCTTCATTCGTGAAGTACAGTACCCGGAATGGATCGCTAACATCGTCCCTGTCAAAAAGAAGAATGGACAAATCCGAGTGTCCGTTGACTTTCGTGATTTGAACAATGCATCTCCCAAGGATGATTTTCCATTACCCATCACTGAGGTCATGGTTGATGCCACTACTGGTCATGAAGCTTTATCTTTCATGGATGGATCTTCGAGTTACAACCAAATTCGAATGAATCCTAAGGATGAGCAGCTTACAGCTTTCCGTACTCCTAAGGGAATTTACTGTTACAAAGTAATGCCTTTCGGACTAAAGAATGCTGATGCTACTTATTAGTGGGCCATGTAGAAGATCTTTGATAATGTACTTCATAAATACGTGGAGTGTTATGTCGATGATCTGGTGGTTAAAACAAAAAGGAGGGAAGACCATCTGGCAGATCTACGATCCGTGTTCAGCCGCCTGAGAAAGTATCAGCTTAAAATGAACCCCCGCAAATGCGCTTTTGGCGTAACATCTGGAAAATTTCTTGGTTTCATTGTGAGGCACCGCGGTATTGAAATTGACCAGTCCAAAATTGAAGCTATCCAAAAAATGCCAGAGCCCAAGAATCTACAAGAACTTAGAGGCTTGCAGGGAAAACTGGCCTACATACGACGATTTATCTCGAACTTGGCTGGTCGATGTCAACCTTTCAATAGATTGATGAAAAAGGATGTGCACTTTGAATGGGATGAGGCTTGTAGCAATGCTTTTGCGCTCATCAAAAGGTACTTGCTTAATCCTCCAGTTTTAGGTGCTCCTATCCCAGGAAAGCCTTTGGTGCTGTATATTGCGGCCCAAGAAAAGTCTCTAGGTGCTCTTATGGCGCAGGAAAATAAAGAGGGGAAAGAAAGAGCCCTTTATTATCTAAGTTGAACTCTTAATGGGGGTGAATTAAATTATTCTCCTATCGAAAAGATGTGCCTCGCTCTTTTCTTTGCCATAGACAAACTGGAGCACTACATGCAAGCATATATAGTCCGTTTGATAGCAAAGGCGGATCCGATCAAATATGTCCTCTCCAGGCCAGTGGTTTCGGGTCGTATAGCTTGATGGGCAGTCTTGCTACAACAATATGACCTTGCATACATTCCACAAAAACTGTCAAAGGACAAGCATTGGCAAATTTCTTAGTTGATCACCCAGTTGCATCTGATTGGGAGTTCTCCGATGATTTCCTGGATGAAGATGTGTTTTACATTAAAGAAATACCACCATGGATGATGTTTTTCGATGGGGCTGCACGTTGAGAAGGAGCGGGGGCAGGTGTAGTGTTTGTTTCTCCACAAAGGCAAATACTTCTGTACTCGTTCTCATTAAGCGAACTTTGCTTTAACAACGTAGCTGAATATCAAGCATTGATTATTGGTCTACAAATGGCCATTGAGATGGGCATAGCGCAGCTTGAGATCTTTGGGGATTCCAAATTAATTATTAACCAAATCTTGGAGCAATATGACGTCAAGAAAGAAGACCTCATCCCCTATTGCAAATATGCGAAGAAGTTGCTAGCAAATTTTGAGGCCACCACATTGGAGCATATACCAAGGAAGGAGAATAGACAGGCTAATGCTTTAGCTAATTTGGCTACTGCCTTAGCATCATCCCAAGAAGAGACAACCAAAGTCGCTATTTCCCAAAGGTGGGCGGTACCTCTCGTGGTTGAAGAAAAAGAAGAAGAGCAAGCCAACATCATTTCTGTATGCCTTGTCGAAAAAGAAGATTGGCGACAAGTGATCGTTGAATACCTTCAACATGGAAGACTCCCGGATGATAAACGCCATAAAACCGAAATTCGACGGAGGGCTGCTCGATTCATTTACTATAAAGACACCCTCTTCCGCCGTTCATTTGATGGATTGTTTCTTTGTTGCTTAGGAGAGGAGGAGGCTAAACAAGCCTTAGAGGAGGCTCATTCTGGAGTATGTGGCGCACATCAGTCAGGTCCTAAGTTACATTATAGGATCAAACGAATGGGTTACTATTGGCCTACAATGGTGCAAGATTCTATGGAATGCGCTAAGAAGTGCGAAGCTTGTCAGTATCACGCAAACTTCATCCATCAACCGCTAGAACCTCTACACCCAACTGTAGCTTCTTGGCCTTTTGATGCATGGGGGCTTGATGCAATAGGGCCATTACCAAAGTCATCCGGTGGCCACTTGTACATCTTGGCCGCAACTGATTACTTCTCAAAGTGGGCGGAAGCTGTACCCCTTAGGGAAGTGAAGAAAGAAACGGTGGTCAATTTCATTCGAACTCACTTGATCTATCGGTATGGTGTCCCTCGGTATCATAACTGATAATGGCAAACCATTCTATAATAGGCTGATGACAGAGCTATGTGAGAAGTTTGAATTTAAACAATACAACTCCTCCATGTACAATGCCCCAGCAAATGGACTAGCTGAAGCGTTTAACAAAACACTTGGCAGTTTGTTGAAAAAAGTGGTATCCAAGACAAAGCGAGATTGGCATGAAAGAATTGGAGAAGCATTATGGGCATATCGAACAACATTTCGATCGCCCACTCAAGCAACACCATATTCTCTTGTCTACGAAGTGGAAGCCGTCCTTCCTTTAGAACGCCAAATCCCATCATTACGGATTGCCATTCAAGAAGGATTGACTGGAGAAGAAAATGCCAAGCTCAGGTTGCAAGAATTAGAGGCACTTGATGAAAAAAGGCTCGAGGCCCAACAACGCCTTGAATGCTATCAAGCTCGTCTTTCAAGCGCATTCAATAAAAGAGTCAAACCACGATCATTCCAAGTTGGTGACTTAGTCCTCGCCGTTCGAAGACCTATCAACATAACTCATTGTACAGGCAATAAGTTCACTTCAAAATGGGATGGACCTTATGTTGTGCAAGAAGTCTACACCAATGGAGCTTACAAGTTGATTGATAATGATGGTGTAAGGATCGGCCCCATCAATGGGAAGTTCCTCAAACGCTTCTATGCTTGAAAATCGAGGATTGCTCCTTGGTAAAAGTTTAAACTGCCCATTGTAGCGCTGCAAGAGTACATGATGTCTTTCCATTACCCTTGAAAGCGTACCAATAAGAAGAAATTAATCCCACTTCATGTCATCAATTGCGAGTGTGGCGGGTTGGACGCCCGTGTCCCCCTTAAGGCCAAGGTCTCGGGTTCGATTAGTGGTGCTACACACTATTACACACTGCGCCCCCCTTTTTGCAAAAAACACATAAAAAAATTAATTAATTATAAAAAAAATAATAAAATAATAAAAAAAATCTTTTGAACTACGTGATGACTTGATCCCTCTCCAGGGTACGTAGGCAACTTAGTATCTTTTGCTGAGTTCAGTCACGCACTAAAAAAAAAAACAAAAATCTTTTGAATTACGTGATGACTTGATCCCTCTCTAGGGTACGTAGGCAACTTAGTATCTTTTGCTAAGTTCAGTCCCAAAAAAAAAAAAAATTGAAGGAACAGAGAATAAAGTCTCCTTTATTGATTGACGAAAGGAAAATAGTACAAGAGGAAAGCATGATGACATGTATGAAGGGAATTAAAACAAAAGAAATTACGACATCCATTTCAAATCTTTCAAGCTAGAACGATTATCTTCTAGAAGGACTCGTATTTTCTCTAAAGCCTCCATATCCTGGTCTTCAAGAACGGGGGCAGATTTGACTTCTTCAAGTTGTTCTTCTAAGTCTTGCACAACATTGTCTTGTTCAACTTGATGAGTCTTAATTTGAGAAAGTGATTGCTCTAGTTGGACGAGCTCGGTTTTCAGGTCAACCATCCTCAATCTAACAGCATCAAGTTCAGTCTTCAAAGATGCTTTCTTCTGCGATGCTTCAGAAAGGAGGAATTCAACTTCAGCCTGGCGTTGAGTTAAGATAACAGGACTTGGTCGTTTGTTCAGAAATTCCTTCATCTTCAAATAGTCTGCAATACCCTCACAATATTTGTCAACATTCTCACGCAAGTGTTGAGGGTCCACTCCAAGACTTTCAACCCCACTATAAATTTCATGTACTTCAGCTTGTGGGAGGATGGTGTCTACAGAAAGATTCGAAAGCCTGTTTAGAAGAACATCTCCTAGCATAGAAGCCCCTTTGCTATGCACGGAAGAAATATGCGCCTTGGCTTGAAACACAGAGACTTCCGGAGGTTTAGTCGGTTGCAAGGATGGGAGAGGTGCCCTTTCTGTCTCAATCGGAAATTTGCACGACGTACCAACATCAGCAAACTTACACCTCCTGAGATCTGAACTCTTCGCAGATGGCTTTGAAATAGAAGACTCACTATTTGTAAGAAGATGCGCATGATTAATAGAATTCTCTGCATCAACACCCTCCATTGGACTCTTCGAATGTTTCCAATTGGAGCCTAGGTCATTACACACCTCCTCTTCAGAAATTTTACTGGCATCCCTAACTGGTACAACAAATGGACCTTTGGTGCCTTGACTGCAAGTGACTTCGATATGTCGAGATGAGTCCTTTGAATGATTACCATCTTCAAGATGACGTCGTGCAAACTTTGACAAAGGCTGTGGAATGTATAGGTCTTGTAGTTCCCTCTTTCCCTTCTGAGGTTTGTTAGATGTTAGTAGCTTAACAGGGAAGGAGGCGATGTCAGCAAGAAGATCTGTTCCTTTGGTAAAATCATTTCCGCAAACCCTTTCCCACCATTGTTTGTAGCTATGTCTGACTCGACTTCCAAAGTCTGTGGCAAAAGCTGAAATGAGTATCTTAGAATCTGTGTTGCATCGAGTGAAGGATTGGTAGAATTGGCATAGGTCTTTTAAAGAACCTGTATGAATTTCTTCCTTTAAATCACCTGGAATGTCTTGATGAAATCCAAAACGCTGACTGAATCTGTGAAGACTATATGCCTCTACAATGTGTTGATCTTCACATCGAAGTGACAAGTACCCCAAGCGAAGGCTCATAAAGTAGTCAAACTTCTGAATGGATAAATGATCATTGTCAATAAAAGTCTGGTCGTAGCTTTTCTTGAAAGCAGTTCGGTGCCAAAGAAAGTTGGTGGCGTTTCGTATGTGCTTGCGTGCAGAGAATTTGTTGAATGGAGAGGCATAGCCCACACCAGAATATTTAGTCATCAAAGCATCAGATGGTTTATCATGGGTAAGGCGACTGCTTCGGAAGAAATGACCTACCCAGGCATAAACATAATGGATGGCAAAACTAGCTCCAGACTTGCTCGGGGTAGGAGAGGAAGAAATGGTGTTAAGTCCACGATAAATGCTAGCCAATACTGGGGAAGCAAGGCCGAATGAACGACCATTAGCTATGGAACTAGAAATCTTGAAAGTGCCTGGACGGATGCTGTTCTGATCCTTGATAGAAAAGACAAATATGCATAGCCAACAGGAAAGAAGCGTCGATAAGTAAGTCTCCTCCTTTAAATCACCTTCAACTTGAAGATCCGCAAAGACCCCGTGTTCTTTATCAAGCCATGGTCCATGCTCCTTTATCTCACCTGAGGGATTTTGACTACACTTGGGAATGGTTGTCCGTCTTGCTGGTTTTCTAGGAGCTGGGTACTTGCTATTTCCTCTATACCAAAAAGTAATCCAGTCGCGAACACTTACTTTCCCTTGTCTCTTCACCCGGTTTTGAAGATGATGATACGCTAGGAAGAGGTAGTGACAGCTGTACGGCAGATAGGGTTGTCCTTGGTCATTAATTCCATCCAGCTCTTGCGCATTGGGTACTACTTCGTCATAAAATGCACCAGTGCAAGGAAGTCCACCGAGAACGGAGAGATCCCATGGTGTGATGGAAATTTCCCCAACTGAGGTATGAAGGGTATTGGTTGACGAACTCCAACACTCAGAAAATGATTTCATAAGGTTCTCATCATAATCATATGTGAACTAGGAAGCAAAGACAGCACTGTAGAGGTGGGTCACATCAAGGAGGTGTTTACACTGACTGAGCACATCTTCTAGCCAATCCCAATAAAGGGAAAACCCTCCATTCTCGCTAAAGGAAAAATCCCAATCCGCACGTTTTGCAATTATCTCTCGTCCTAAAGTGTTGTACGGCTTTGATCTAGCAACATTTTTGTGATGCGAAGCAAGAAGGATAGTTGTTTCCAAGTTAGAGCCGCCCTTAAAAGGAACGACCTGTGACCATTTCGGCAAATTGAGAGGATAAGAGTTACGACCCCATTTCTCTAAAAATCTTCCAATTATGGGTGGACGAACAAACAAAGTCGTAGCCTTCGCATCCTTGCCATCTTTCTTCTTATAAATAAACAAGGCTGGTTCTTCGCCAATCTTCGAATACTTAAAAAAGAGCATCATAATAGCTGTGTACAAAAAAAAAAAAAAAATTATAATCAAATAATTGAAAAAGAAAAGAAAAGGGGGGTGGGCATGGTTTCTCCATACAGAGTATTATGTTACTATATAGAGTATTCTGTTATTAGAGATTACGTTTGTACAAGTTAGTGCATGCCCTGAGTGGCTTTATATAGGGATCCACAGAAGCTAACAAACAAAAGGAAAAAGTACCATATTTTCAAAGGGTGACGTACCCATTTGAAAAATCAGAAATGTAAAAGCTCATAAATGTATCATGCTGTCAGAAAGAAAAAAATTACACTAGACCTCAGAAACAACCTATTGTCCTGCAGAGAGAAAAAAAAAAAAAAAAACTATGGCATTAGACTGTGAATGAAATCCTAGGCCGGCGAAGGGAAGCTTCTTGTTCTACTGTGTCACCAACCCCTTGTGGACAGCAGAGACACTCAGTGGTTACCCTGGAGCCACTCCCTGCCTGGATTGTCAAACGTTGTCAGAACGGCCACCGCCAATGTAGACCAAGGTGGCAACAAGTCCAGCAATGCTTGCAGTCTCCCATTCTAGGCTGGCGAAGGGAAGCTTCTTGTTTTACTGTGTCACCAACTCCTTGAGAACAGCGGAGACACTCAGTGGTTACCTTGGAACCACTCCCTGCCTGGATTGTCAAACGTTGTTAGAATGGCCATCGCCAAAGTAGACCAAGGTGGCAACAAATCCAACAATGCCTGCGGACTCCATTCTGGATTTCTAAAATTTCTGACAAGATTTCACAAAAAATCAACCCACAGAAATCTTCTAAGGACTTTGATGTACAAAATCCAGAAAGATCTTCAGCAATGGAGCCACCACGCACCGCCACGAGCGGCCACAAACTCCTAAACGTTCCGCAAAGTTTCTCGTTCAAATCTGCACAAGTCTGAGAAAATTTTCACAAAACAGGTGCCACCACTAGATCCATCGGCCCACGATCTACAGAACCCAAAAATTTCAAGCCCAGAAATGGCTGCATCCACCTCCATGCGCCGCCACAGACTCGCGACGGCCCGCAGCCTAATCCTTCAAATCTGTGCAAATTTGCCCATGATTTTAGAAAACTGACTATACCATGGTCTTTTACGGCCTTAGATCAACAAAACCCAAAAATTTCGGGCCTAAAGGCCCAAGCACGCGCTTCCACGTGCTGCCAAAAGATTCGGCGGTGGCTGCCTTAAGTTTACGCACCACCTCGTCCAGCCAGGCGCTCGCACATGCCACACGTGCCGCACGTGCCCTCAGCGCTGTGACGTCATGGATGACGTCATCCACTACTGACCCGTTTGTCCAGATTCGACCCGGACCGACCCGGAAATCTGCCCCGGTCCGAACCGCCTCAAAAAAAAAAATAAGGGAAAGAGAAAATGCTTTGACCAAGCGGACTTTTGGCCTTGACCAGAAAGTCAAAATTTTCAAAACGGACCTGTTCCACTCAATTTTTCGAGTACACTCCGATTTTGGGACCCGTTTCTTCATTCGAAGCTCAGAAATTGTGCAAACGTCCAATTTCCAAAAAAAGTTGACTTTTGTGCAAATGTTGACCAAATGTCAAAATTTTTGAGATTGACCTATCTTGCTCAATTTTTCGAGTACATTCCGATTTTGGAGTCCGTTCCGTCATTTGAGACTCAAAAATTGCAAAAATGACTCAATTCCAAGTGTTCAAAACTTAGGCCCTCAAGATCAAAATTTGAGATTCATCCATTTAATTGGGATCCCCGCAGGGTTATTCTCCAGATTTCATCAAGACTTGCCTTTCAAAGTACAAATGAACTTTCACAAGTGTGTCTTGAAATTACACTAGGTCATTAGTTCAATCTTCTATTCCCGTTCGGTGCCTACCAGTCTCCAACTTACCATTCCCGTTCGGTGCCTACCATTCCCACCTACCGTTCCCACCTACCGTTCCCACCTACCATTCTCACCAAAAATTCTCAACTACCATTCTTAACTACCAACCTACCATTCTTCATCTCTCTACTATAAATAGGAGGGCCGGGTTCATCAAAAACTCATCCAAAAAAAAAAAAAACACTGAATCGTGAAATGAAGATTTGTCTCTTTCAGATTTTCAAATCCTCCTTTTCACAACCATTTCTCACTATGACCTCATCATTCTCAACACCTAGCAACCGATTTTGCTTCATAATCGGTTTGAGATCAACCCTCCCATGGTTCGGTCGAAACCCTATTAACAACATCATTGCAGTTTTGAGATCCAAGCAAGTTTTGTTTCCCCCCTTAATGACCGCATTTGCCCATAAAATTACTCGTAACAAGGTCTGCATTTTGGTTTTATGTTTCCTCGGACTTGGTTGGCCAGGAAATCCAAGTCCAGCGGACACACCTGTTCCTAACCTCAGGGCTCCTGTAGTCTCTTTCCAATTGCTTGGTCTTCCAGCAGAAGCAGTGGTTCGGAAAAAACAGCAACTTGGCTGGTTTCTAAGACCAGAATCATAAGTTAGCTCCATCTTTCATTTTTCTGTGCTTTTCCAACAAGTGGCAGTAGGTGAAGATAGTAAAAAGTGTTGGGGTATCCTACAAATTGTCTTCCATCCGACACTTAAAACAACCTCCAAGGCGCCAGCTCATCAGAATTCAGCCTTTGGTGCCGGTAAATGGTCACCAAAGCCTTATTCCATGTCCCCACTACTATGGGACCCAAAGGTCATTGTTGCTGGTACCTCAAAACTCATTTTCTGGAATTACTCCAACTTAAAATAAGCTTGAAGAATTTCAGAAGGTACTCTTCTGAAATTACTTCAACTTAACGTCTGTCGGCATGGTCCCATCACACAGGCACATTCAATAACTTGCCGTCGGACCTCATTCAGCATGCAACCAGTCCCATATCCAAAGGTGTACTTCCCATAAACATCTACACCAGAAGTTCCCCAATATACAGGGCCAGCACCATGATGGTGTATGTTTTGCCCATTTGCTTTGCTTCATCTCCGTCTTCTTCATTGCCACCACCAGCATACCCAGAATCCATAAACTTCTGAAATTACCTCAACTTAACTTGAGTGATACAATTACACACGCGCATTCAACCACTTTCTCACATGTCCTCGCCGTAATCCAAAGCATGATCTTCTGAAATAACTTCACCAGAAGTTCTTAAGAATACGAGGCTAGCCTCATGACTCTGCATGCTGTATCCAGCCACCATTCTCTCATATTCCCCATCTTCTACACCCTGTGATCGCCGCCAACAGTCCAAAATACTCTCTTGAAATTACTTTAACTTAACCTCTGCTGAGAAGGCTCCATCACGCGAGTACATTCAAATACTTGCAAACCCATTTTCGGTCTCATCAAAGCCTTTCATATGGGTGGGTCTACTCTTCGGAAATTATTTCATCCTGCTGAAAGCTCCACCACCTTCAACTACTTCACTTAAAGAGTTAAGTACCAAAAATCCATTTTTCGAAACTCATTCCCACACCACACTCCGAGACTGTGTGCGTGAACGAGTCTCGAGGGGGCATTTGTAGAGAGGGAAAATTCCCGACCTATCACAAGCTGACACGTCACATTACCAAGTCCACAAAATACAGCCAATTACAAAGCACCATATACTGCTGCTAGGTTTTGCTATCACTATTCAGAAGCCAATATAAATTTGCCAAGTGTCATGCAAAAACCAATCACACATCAGCGCACGTGTAAGCGATGACACAAACAGCTTCGCACATGTAAGCAATGACACAAACAGCTTCGCACGTGTAAGCGATGACACAAGCAACCTCGCACGTGTAAGTGATGACTTAAGCGAACCAATCAAGCTGTGACATGTGTCACCAATCAAGCTCCGCCACGTGTTGCTCACCCACCCCCAAACTCCTATAAATAGAAGCCTTCAAAGATCAAGAAGTGAAAAAGCTCTACGAAGATCAAGCCTCAAAGCCTTCAAGAACTTCAAGAACTTCAACCCCAAAATCAGAGAACATTCGAAGCAGAATCATCTAGATCATCTGCCTAGATCCTAAAGTTTGCGGGAATCAAGCCAAAAGTGTCCGAAAACATCAACAAATCACAAATCAGTGAAGCTCAACGGATTCAAGCCTTTAAAGCACCGAAGAACTTCCACCACAAACCTTCGAAGACGAAGAACGCACGAAGAACACGAAGAACGTGAAGAACAAAGGATTTCTAAACAAGCTCATAGCCAGAGATTCATTGTAATTCTGTTTCAGCAATCTTCGATCCATCCCTCAACCAAATTGAAGGATATTTTGTGTTCAAGTCAAAACCACATTACCACAAATCCAATCAATAAGTCTTGCAAGGAGATCGAATCAGAGGATCACTCTTTTGTAATTTCAGAGAATTGTACCACACAATCATCAATACAAAATTCGCATTTGTGAAACTATTTTACTTGTTTGATTTATTTCAAACTAGAAATTTAGTCGCTTACAGGGAGTTCCAAGTATTTGGGAGTAGTGTCTCAGAAAAGTTTTTACCTCTCTCGAGTTCAGACCGGTCCTTTATATAGGGATCCTAGGGACGGTTATTTGTCCAAATAACCTCCCCAAGATTTGTGGAAGCCAACGAGTCCGGAGTTAACTTCCTCAATGGCTATTAAAATTGTAACCGCTAACGGAAGTTAACTTATTTGATGGATTCATGGCGATATTTATGGGTTTAACAACTGCTATAGAGAGTCGAAAGTCTTCCAAGTGTTGCGTATTCGTCCGTCTGGTGGAGGACTGTATGGTCGTCCATGGACGACCTTCATGGACGATTTTATCGTCCATGGAAGACTTCACTGATCAAGAGTAGTATTATTGTCCATGAACACTTTTACTTCTTCTGGGGTGATTCTTGGTCGAACTTGCTCAATTGGCTCTGGACGACACTTTTGGACGAACTGGAGTTTGACTAATTTTCTACTCCCCTATCAATTGCCCCTTTGTTCAAAGGGTCGTCCAGGATATTGTTGTGATTTTAATAAAATTTTACTTTTTGTGAGCCACGTGTCGCAAGGCTATTGGTTGGCTAGTCGTGTCGAACCCATTTCCCAAAGGAATCGCCACGTGTCAATTTTTGAATGGCAAACGTCGCTTCAGTGACCCTGCTGCTGGGGCCTATAAATAGTGCATTCTCATTCATGCCCCTTACTTTCCTCTCATTTTCCCCTCTGCCATCTCGTCCAAGAGCCTCGTCTAGCCCTCGTCCTAGTTCTATCAAGTATTTCTTCTTTCTCTTTAGGTTTTCATCTTAAATATGTCTTTGTCTAGTAGTATAGAGAGGGAGATAGACGAGTACCAGGACGTTTCTTCTGGGAGTGAGGGTAGTGAGGATAGTGTAGATAGCTTGTCCTGTAGTGATTCCTCAGACGAGCATTACTCGTCTGGGGTTCCTAGCATTCCCTTACAGGAATTCCAGGAACTACAACGTAGGATGGCTTCTAGATTTGGGGCTAGCTCGTCCAGACAGCCATCTAGCCCTCCTCAAGACGAGGAAGAGGACGAGGAAGACGTCATTTATAGTTGTGCCCCAGAGGTAGCATCCATCTTAGACGCTACCAAGTTAAAAACTCTTGTAGATAGATACCAAATTCCTAAAGTGCTTAACCCTCGTCTACCCAAGGCTGGAGAATGGTGTTGTTCTCTTTCCTCTGGTTTAGGGGTATATACTTCTTACCTTTTAGCTGGCCTTAGGTTTCCTTTAAATTCCTTCTGTAGAGACCTCTTCCAAAGGTTGGGTATTGGACCTAACTAGCTCAACCCCAATGGTTGGAGGACGATAGTTGCCATGCAAGTGTTATGGCGTGAGGCACTGGAAGGGAACCGTCCAATAATGGTGGACGAGTTCCTTTACTGTTATAAGCCCTCGAAGATAAAGAAATCTGCTGGTTTTTACCAGTTCTCGTCCAGGGGCTCTTATTACAGTTTAATTAAGGGCCGTAGCTCGTCTGACCGGCTTTGGAAAAAAGAATTTTTTATTATTTCTGGAAATTGGGCTGGGGACCCAGCTGATGTGGGTAGTCCCCCCTTCCCACCTTTTACCAGCCCTCTAGGTCGTCTTCATCCTGAGGGTATGTTTTCTTTCCATTTTATTTATTTTCTCCTTTCTTTTTTTTTTTTCCTATCTTTCAATCGTCTAACTCTTTCTCTTTGTTGATGTAGCTGTTGTTCGTCCACGCTTGGACAAATTTTACCTGGACCAGATAGACGTGGTTCGTGCCTTCCCTGGAAGGACTTTCCACGATTTGGTTACTCTCAGTCGTCTAGCAGCTTGGGGACTTGGCCCAGTGCCTACTGCAGAGAACCTTAGTCACGAGGAGACTACTCGTCGAAGTAAGTATCGTCCACTTCATTTCATTTCCCTTTCCCTTTTTTTTTAATTTACTTTCCTCGTTGTAGGAATAACTACCATGAGGGAAAACAAGGAGAAGACAGTGACTAGTGGGGACGAGGATGTTGCCGTGCCTTCGTCTGTCCAAGTGGCTTCCATCTAGGCTGAGAAGAGGAAGTCTAAGCCAATATCCAGTGCTGTGGACTTGGACGACCTACCAAGTCGTCGAGGCCCTAAGAAGCAAAAGTCTGCTAAGACTTCCCTTCCCAAGGTCCCCAAGTTTGTACCTCCAACAGTGAACTTGGACGAACCTTTGGTGGATGTGGAGCCCGTCCAAACAGTCCATCCCGTCCAGAGTGATCCTCCCCCTCCACCCAAAGCTTCTCGCAAGCCCAGCTCGTCGGAAACCTCTGATCGTCCTTCCTATCTAGTTCTGGACGAGGGTTATGCATGGAGGACGTTCAAAGGAATCGTCACTGATCGTGAAGTGAATGAGTGCTATAACATGTCAGTGAAGGAGTTTGAACGTTCTGGCATCCATGACCTTTTTAAGGTAAGTCTTTCCCTCGTCCTTGTGAAATTTCTTTTTTAAAAAATTTCAATTTGAACAGGATGTCTAACTCCCTTTCGTCCATATGCAGGCTATGTCAAAATTTTATACAGCAACCTGCCAAGCTAAGGAGCTTGCTGCAGAGGCTAAGACGGCTAATGAGAAAGCCAAGGAGCTGAACAATGAAGTTCTGCTAAAGAAGGGGGAGGTCCTTAGGTTGACCGAGGATTTTAATCGTCTACAAGGAAGTGAGACGAAGCTGAAGAACGAGGTGGAAGAGCTTAAGGTTGACAACTTAGAGAAGGATACCCGCATCGTCCATCTCGAAGGACAAGTTTCAGAGTTTGCCTCATCCTTGAAGAAGGCTCGTGAAGAAGCTATTGCGGCCTTTAAGAAGTCTGACGAGTATAAGAATCGTTTAGACAGTCATTATGCAGCTGGCTATGAAGACTTCCGTGCTGATGCTAAGGAGGCATATCTTGACTTGGACTTCAACTCCTTCAAGCTTCCCGTTGCTACAGAGAGTTCCTTGTTGCAGACGAGTTCCGAGGACGTCAACATAACGGACGATGCTAATACTGAAGTCACTCAGGACGACCCCAAGGCTAGTTTGCCCAAATGATTTGCAATTTCCTTGGAAAATTTGTTTTACTTTTATTTGGAAGTGCCCGTTGTTTTGGGCTGTGTTTCTTTTTTTTTTTTTTTTTTTTTTTAATTTCAATTCATATAAGTACAATTGTCTCGTCCAAGATTGTGGACGAGTTTTATATACAGTTTCATTTTCACAACTTAAGGGGTTTTTGGACGTGGGTCGTCCACCCTTCTTTAAATTTCATGAAAAAATGAATGCTTCTATTTTCACCTTCCATTGTGTTTGAATACATACATTTCCAGTTTTATGTATGAAATTTTTATTTTCATCAGTCATATCATTTGAGACTATGTGATTCGTCCACCCAGGAATTCAGTTCGCCTCGTCTTGAGTATGGGGGTGAATTTTTTGTTACATCACCAAGATAGAGCAAATTGATTCCTTTCAGCTTATGTATAGTTCGTCTATGAATGACTTCCTTTTTGATTAGATTTTATTCATCATTCAAAATTATGGATGATCATTTTGTCATCCTTGATTAGACTTCCCAGTGATTTCTCGTCCAATGCAATGGATTGTTAAGCTGGTTTTGAAGTCTTTGTTCGTCCGTGTCTTGGACAGACACTTCTCGGATTTCATCTCGTCTTATGCTTTGGACGGATGTACCTTTGCTTCATTTTTAGCTTAGGTTTCATCTCGTCTCATGCTTTGGACGGATGTACCTTGTTTCATTTTTCCTTTTGAGGAAAGCTTATGGACGATATATCCTTGCGTCCAAGGATTTCATTCGTCCATGCTTATCTTTCTTTTTTGTGGATCAATTTGAATGAACATACAAAGGATTCCAATAATATACTTGAAAACACATCATATATATTTGAAAATCCAAACTTATGTAAACATTCGTCCACAGGCATGGCACATGCACGTGAGCTAGTGCCTTATTGAATTAAAAATACAAACCAACTCGTCCATGAATAGCACAAAAGTGAAAACACTAATGTACTTTCTAGGGGATTATTAAAATACTTAAAACACACAATAGTAGTAAACAAACACTTCTGCTCGTCCAGGTATCTTGTCCAAGGACACTTTTGTCAAGAGTCAGCACTTATTGATGGTATTTCCTTAGGTGCTCAACATTCCAAGGGTGTTCCAGCCTCCGCCCATCCAAAGTTTCCAAATAATAGGATCCTTGCCTCTTGCAGTTGATAACCCTATAAGGTCCTTCCCAATTTGGCCCAAGCTTCCCGTAGGCCGTGTTTCTTGTTGCCAAGGTAACCCTCTTCAGGACTAGATCCCCGACATTGAAATGCCTAGGCTTCACCATGGCATCGTATTGTCTTGCCATAAGATTTTTGTACCTCGCTGTCCTTTGTTCTGCATCCATCCTGACTTCGTCCATAAGGTCAAGGTTAAGACGGAGCTGCTTTTCATTTTCTTCAGCTTGAGACTTCCTCACCCTGTGGCTCGTCATGTGTACTTCTGCTGGTATAACTGCCTCACTTTCATAGGCTAGTTTAAAAGGAGTTTCCCCTGTTGGAGTTCTCACTGTCGTTCTATAAGCCCATAAAACACCTGGTAACTCATCCGGCCATACTCCCTTTGCCCCTTCGAGCCGAGTCTTGATGATCTTTAACAAGGATTGGTTTGCTACTTCTGCCTGGCCATTGGCCTGTGGGTGGGAGGGTGAGGAGTAATGGTTCTTCATTCCAAGTTGTTCACAAAATTCCCTGAAAGGTGTGTTGTCAAACTGTCGTCCATTGTCAGACACTAGTACTCTAGGTACCCCGAATCTGCATACAATGTTCTTCCAGACGAAGTTCTTGACATTCTGCTGCGTAATTTTTGCTAAGGGTTCGGCTTCCACCCATTTTGTGAAGTAATCTATTCCTACCACTACAAACTTCATTTGCCGAGTTCCAATTGGAAAGGGCCCCAAATTGTCCAGTCCCCATTGCGCGAAAGGCCAAGGGGCCATCATTGGCATGAGATACTCTGCTAGCTGTCTGGAAATGTTGCTGAAGCGTTGACATTGATCACATACTTTGACATATGCCTTAGCATCAGCTTGGATGGTTGGCCAATAGAATCCGCTACGGATGACTTTATGGACGAGTGATCTGGCTCCCGAATGGTTTCCACATGCTCTTTCATGAACCTCCCTCAACATGTAGTTTGCCTCGTCCGGAGCCAAACATTTTAAGAGAGGCTGGGAAAAACCTCTTTTGTATAACACTTCGTCCATAAGTACATACCTGGCTGATTTGACCCTGAGCTTCCTAGCTTCGTCCTTCTCTTCTAGAAGCCTTCCGTCCTTCTCTTCTAGAAGCCTTCCGTCCTTCAAGTATGACACTATTGGGGTCATCCAATTTCCGTCACCCTCTATCTGCAGCATTTCTGGAAGGTCTATACTTGGCATGTAGTGTACTTCATCCAACTTGTCCAACGCTTTATTCGCAGACGCTTCCTTCGTCAGAATATCTGCTTCCACATTCTCTTCCCTTGGGATTTGAATAAAATCAGCTTTTTTGAATTTCTTTACAAGGCGTACTACCTTCCTTAGATATTTCTTCATTCTATCTTCCTTGGCTTCGCATGTCCCATTTACTTGGCCTATGATCAATTGAGAGTCTCTCAAGACAAGTATTGAGTCTGCTTCTATAGATTTGGCCAACTCCAACCACTTTAAAAGGGCTTCATACTCCACTTCATTATTAGTAGTCTAGTATTGCAAACGAGCCTTGTACTTTAACTTGTCTCCTTCTGGCGACTGCAAAACAACTCCAATTCCTCCAGCATACAATGTAGACGATCCATCTACATGGACGACCCATTTTTTATTGTACTCTCCTCCAAGATCCTTATGACTCGGAGTGAACTCTGCGATGAAATCTGCTAGGGCTTGAGCCTTTATTGCATTTCTCAGTTGGTACCGAATGTCGAATTCACTAAGTTCCACCGCCCATTGAATCAGCCGTCCTGTGGCTTCCAGCTTGTTCATTGCCTTCTTAAGCGAATGGTCCATCATGACATTGATGATATGAACTTGAAAGTAATGTCTTAACTTCCTAGAAGCTGTTATCAGTGCAAAAGCCAATTTCTCTATAAGCGGATACCTTCCTTCTGCTCCTCTAAGTGCTCGGCTAGTGTAGTACACGGGTTTTTGTACTTTCCCTTATTCTCTGATTAAAGCTGAACTTACGGCGTGTGGGGACACCGCTAAGTATAGGTACAGTTCTTCTCCTTGCACGGACGTACTTAATAATGGGGTAGTAGTGAGATAGTCCTTCAGGTCTTGGAAGGCCCTTTGACATTCGTCCGTCCATTCAAATGCCTTCCTGAGGACTTTGAAGAAAGGTAAACATTTGTCTGTGGCTTTCGAAATAAACCTGTTCAAAGCAGCTTGTCCAGTGAAGGATTGGACTTCCTTGATATTCTTCGGTGGCTCCATGTCCAATATGGCTTGAATCTTGTCTGGATTCACCTCAATTCCTCTTTGCGAAACCATGAACCCTAGAAAATTTCCTGACGATACTCTGAATGCACACTTACTTGGGTTCAATTTCATCTTATATCGCCTAAGTGTTTCAAAGGTTTCCTGTAGGTCGTCCAAATGGCTTCCCTCGTCTATGCTCTTCACAAGCATGTCGTCGACATAAACCTCTACATTTCGTCCTCTCTGTGGACAAAACATGTGATTTACCAACTTTTGATAAGTTGCCCCCGCGTTCTTCAAACCGAAGGGCATCACTTTGTAACAAAACAAGCCTTGGCTGGTGATGAAGGAAGTTTTTTCCTGATCAGCTTCGTCTATCTTGATCTGATTATATCCTAAGAAGGCGTCCATGAAGCTCAGCAACTGATGGCCAGCCGTAGAGCCCATTAATTGAGCGATGCGTGGCAAAGGATAACTATCCTTGGGACAAGCCTTGTTCAAGTCAGTGAAATCTATGCACATTCTCCACTTGCCATTTGCTTTCTTCACCATCACAACATTGGCTAACCAATCCGGGTAATAGACTTCCTTAATGAACTGTATCGTGGTCAGTTTCTGAACCTCTTCCTTGATTGCCTTATCTCGCTCAGGGGCAAACACCCTCTTCTTCTGACGAACAGGCTTAAAAAAAGGGTACACATTCAATCGATGAGTGATTACACTTGGGTCGATTCTCAGCATGTCGTCATGGCTCCATGCAAAAACATCGATACTCTTTCTCAGGAACTAGAGGAGGTCTTTTCTTGCCTTCTCCTTCATACCTGTTCCAATTCTGGTGAATTTCTCGGGATCATCTTCTTGCAAAAGAACATTTTCCAATACTTCTGTAGGCTTTGCAACAACCCTTTTTTCCTCAATGCTCATTGTCTGCACCTGTTCGTCCAAAGCCATCATGGCTAAATAGCATTCTCTAGCTGCCAACTGATCTCCTTGTGCTTGTCCTATCCCGTACTCCATAGGGAATTTGACTGATAGATGGTAGGTAGATGTTATCGTCTTCCAACTGTTCAGAGTTGGTCTTCCAATAATGGCATTGTATGAAGACAAACAGTCCACCACGAGGAAATTGACTTCCCTAGATATCTACTGCGGGTATGACCCTACCACTACTGGTAATGTAATGGTGTCTACAGGCTGCACCTTCATTCCTCCGAACCCTATCAATGGTGAGCAAACTGGACGAAGTTGATCCCGCCCAAGCCTCATCTGTTGGAAGGCTGGGTAGTACAATATGTCTGCTGAGCTTCCGTTGTCAACTAACACTCTTCTAGTTGTATAATCTGCAATAAGCAGAGTAATGACAATCGCATCGTCATGCGGGTGATGGATCCTCTCAGCATCTTCGTCGATGAAGGAAATGGCCGGCTCGTCCATTTGTCTCGTCCTTGGTGATCGTCCAGAGAGCTGGACGTTTTGCACCACTTTGAGATACGTCTTCTTCGACTTGGAAGATTGCCCCGTCGAGCTCCCTCCAATGATAATCCTTATCTCTCCTAGTGGGGGCCGGGACGATTCCTCCATTTTTCCTTTCAACTTCTCATCTCTATGATCCCTTCCAATGAAGTGCCTCAGCTTTCCTTGTCTAATAAGATTCTCAATCTGCTGTTTCAGGTCATAACATTTATCCGTGTCATGCCCATGGTCCCTGTGGAAGCGACAATATTTACTTTTATTGCGCTTATTGGGATCTCCCTTCATCTTTTCTGGCCATTTTAGGGAAGGGTCATCTTTGATTTGCATGAGCACCTGATCAAATGGAGCGTTCAGGGGTGTATAGTTATGGCTTCTTCCCAAAGGACCCGTCTTCCTGTTATCTCGTTCCTTCTTATCTTCCGTCTGTCCCTTCTTTAGACGAGGGCCTTGTTCTGAGTGGCATGCTGGGTGCGCTTCCATCCTTTCAGCCCTTTTCCTCTTCTTGGCTACGATCGCATCTTCTGCATTCATGAAGTTCTGAGCCGAATGGACGAGCTCAGCCATAGTTTGAGGCTCCTTCTCATATAGCTTGTGGATAAATAAATCAGAATTAATCTCGTTGTGGAAGGCCGCCAATAGAAGCTTGTCGTCTACCTTGTCCATACTAAGGGCTTCTCTGTTGAAGCGAGTGATGAATGACCGTAGGCTTTCGTTCTCCCCTTGCTCTATGGTCAGCAAGCTGGACGAAGAACACTTGTGTCTTTGCCCCCCGATGAAGTTGTTAACAAACAATTTGCTTAACTCTTCGAAAGAACCTACAGAACTTGGAGGTATTTTGCTGAACCAAACTCGCGCCGGGCCTTTAAGGGTGGTAGGGAAGGCTCTACACATGATTTCATCAGGGACCCCTTGAAGGTGCATAGTTGTCTTGAAAGTAGCAATGTGGTCAAATGGGTCACGCGTTCCATCGTACGAATCTAGGGAAGGCAATTTGAATTTTGATGGTAGAGGATGACCGTTGATGGAAGCCGTAAAGGGAGAGTCAATTCTGTGGACCAAATCTTCTATAGGATTCATCCTCCTTATGTTCTCTTTCATTTCCTCCATGACTTTCTTTATTTGGTCCATTTCTTCTTTCAAGTGTGGTACCGTCCGTGAAGTGGTGCCTCTTAATTGACTTCCAATCTCAGGATTTTCTTTGTCGCCATGACCTTGTGTTTGTCCTCCTCCTTCATGTTCCTCACGTGTCTGTCTTCTCTGATTGATCTCCATTCTTAACTCTTGGTTTTGGCGAGTCAACTCCGCCATTGCAGCCGCCATAGATTGCACATGCTGAACAGACGATGTCTGCATGACTGGTGCGGATTGGCGATCACGCTGGGGATCACTTGAAGCGCCTCTGCTTCCCTGACGGCTTGGGCTAGTTGCCCTCGACCTGGTCCTGACCATCCTAACCCTTTGTCGCGGAAAAGAAAGTTGCAAAACAATCTGTTCCCACAGACGGCGCCAACTGATATCGCTCAGAATCAGTAAGGTGGATGATCCGGCTTCGGTGGGCTACTGAAGTGGTTGAAAGCCTACAAGAAACAAACATAGTCAAAGAGGAGACCGAAGAAGACCGGCCAAACCCCTTCCGATGAAAAAGTTAGCCTCGCAGAGAAGGGAGTTCCAAGTATTTGGGAGTAGCGTTTTAGAAAAGTTCTTACCTCTCTCGGGTTTAGACCGGTCCTTTATATAGGGATCCTGGGGACGGTTATTTGTCCAAATAACCTCCCCAGGATTTGTGGAAGCCAGCGAGTCTGGAGTTAACTTCCTCAACGGCTATTAAAATTGTAACTGCTAATGGAAGCTAACTTATTTGATGGATTCATGGTGATATTTATGGGTTTAACAACCGCTACAGAGAGTCGAAAGTCTTCCAAGTGTTGCGTATTCGTCCGTCTGGTGGAGGACTGTTTGGTCGTCCATGGACATCTGAAGGTCGTCCATGGACGACCTTCATGGACGATTTTATCGTCTATGGGAGACTTCATTAATCAAGAGTAGTATTATTGTCCATGAACACTTTTACTTCTTCTGGGGTGATTCTTGGTCGAGCTTGCTCAATTGGCTCTAGACGACACTTTTGGACGAATCGGAGTTTGACTAATTTTCTGCTCCCCTATCAGTACCATCTTCACATTGTGCAGCACCAACATCACATGTGACTGTACTTTTGTTACATTCGATGGTTCCTTTATTTTTTTCTCACATTTGATGGTACCATCCTCACATTGTGTAGTATTAACATCACATGTGATTGTACTTTTGTCGCATTTGGTGGATCCCTTATTTTTTCTCACATTTGATGGTACCATTCTCACATTGTGTAGTACTAGCATCACATGCGACTATACTTTTGTCACATTTGGTGGTTCCTTTATTTTTTTCTCACATTTGATGGTACCATCTTCACATTGTGTAGTACTAACATCACATGTGATTGTACTTATGTCACATTCGATAGTTCCCTTATTTTTTCTCACATTTGATGGTACCATTCTCACATTACGTAGTACCAGCATCACATGTGACTGTACTTTTATCACATTCGGTGGTTCCTTTATTTTTTTTTTCTCACATTTGATGGTACAATTCTCACATTGTATAATACCAACATCACATGTGACTGTATTTTGCCACATTTGGTGGTTCCTTTATTTTTTTTTCTCACATTTGATTATACCATCCTTATATTATGCAATACCAATATCACATGTGACTGTATTTTGCCACATTTGGTGGTTCATTTATTTTTTTTCTCACATTTGATGGTATCATTCTCACATTGCGCAGTACCAACATCACATATGACTGTATTTTGCCACATTTGGTGGTTCCTTTATTTTTTTTCCTCACGTTTGATTGTACCATCCTCACATTGTGCGGTACCAACATTACATGTGATTGTATTTTGCCACATTTGGTAATTTCTTTATTTTTTTTTTCTCACATTTGATTATACCATCCTCACATTGCGCAGTACCAACATCACATGTGACTGTACTTTTGTCACATTCGGTGGTTCCCTTATTTTTTTTCCTCACATTTTATGGTACCAGTCTTACGTTGCGCAGTACTAACATCACACGTGACTGTACTTTTGTCACATTCGGTGGTTCCCTTATTTTTTCTCATATTTGATGGTACCATCCTCACATTGCACAGTACCAACATTACATGTGACTGTACTTTTGTCACATTCTGTAGTTCCCTTATTTTTTCTCACATTTGATGGCACCATTCACATGTTGCGCAACCAACACCACATGTGACTGTACTTTTGTCACATTTGATAGTTTCCTTATTTTTTTTTTCACATTTTATGATACTATCCTCACATTGCGTAGTACCAACATCACATGTGACTGTACTTTTGTCACATTCGATGGTTCCTTTATTTTTTTTTCCTCACATTTTATGGTACCAGTCTCTCAAAGCGCAGTACTAATAACACATGTGACTGTACTTTTGTCACATTTGATAGTTCTCTTATTTATTTCTCACATTTGATGGTACCATTCTCATATTATGGAGTGCCAACATCATATGTAATTGCTCTTTTGTCACATTTTATGGTTCCTTTATTTTTTCCCCACTTGAATGGTACCATCTTCACATTGGGGAGTACTCATTTTCTGATTCTCTAACTTTCTTCTCCTCTCTCTCAGTTTTTCTATAGTCTACTTTTCTCTCTTAAGTTTCTTCTCTCTCAAATTCTTCTCCTCCAAACCATCTGCAAGAACCTATCTAGAGCGACGATTACTAAATAAAACCCTAAGCAAGACCCACAAAAGAAGAAACAGATCCCTAAACTAACAGCTGTTCTAGAGCCATACCTTTTACCACAACTTGTGCATATGTCAACTTGTAATTTAATTATAACACTTACACATGGATTCCACATTATTGGTACTTAATGAAAAGTAATTCAATGACCACTTAATACGTGTGTAAATTGTGACAAAGTGTGTGCTCTTAAATCTTTTTCATGAACTAATGGTTTTACCTTCATTTTTATGCAGAATTACACACACTTTTGTGTATTATGTTTCCTGATCAGTGGCTTAAGGGGCCAAGTGGCCATAACCCGGGCTTGACTAAGCTTGGAGTTTTTTCATGAGCGAAAAATTTAGGTACAATATATTAAGTTCTTTAATTTAATTAAAATATAGTTATATTGATTAATAAAGTACAAATAATATTATCTTTGCTAAGGATAATTAAATTTAAAGCCACTAATAATTCCTTCAATTTGGATATTTCACTATTAATCCTTATATATTGTAAGTATACACAAATTAAGAAGTATTGATACATTATTTAAAATAAAGATGTTGACAATTTAGAAAACATTTGAAACTTCAATTCCCAAAGAACATCTTAAGGATCTCCAAGGACAAGTTTTATTGAAAATAATTTAGTTGTTTATATTAAAAAGAAAATTGCTAAGAACTTAATATACATATTTGATTATGTCATGGGAGTAGAATTTTAACTATGGACGTTTCCGTTAGAAACACCAGGAGGAGCCAATTAAGTTACAAAACCATGGCATACATATTTGGTACTTAATTATGTTAAGGACAAAGTTCGGCTCTAACCATGTTTGAAGTATTGGGCTTTAATGATCAATAAGAGCTGACATTAATTAGTTCTTGTCATGAGTCATTTAATCCAATCAACTAAGTGAATCATGTAAATTACACATAACATGACATATATATTATTGGGATTCGGGGTAATTCTATCGTATCCCCCAAAAAAAAGAGGGGGTACGGTATCCACTAATAGGTAACCTATTATATCGGGTTATCTTTTTCTCACATTTGATGGTTCCATCATCACATTGTGTAGTTCCAACATCACATGTGATAGTTCTTTTGTCACATTTGGTGGTTCTTTTATTTTTTTCTCACATTTGCCAGTTCTATCCTCACATTGTGCAGTTCCAACATCATATTTGATAGTACTTTTATCACATTTGGTGGTTCCCCTTATTTTTCTCACATTTGACGCTTTCATCTTCACATTGTGTAGTACCAACATTACATGTAACATTTCTTTTGTTACATTTGGTGGTTCCCTTATTTTTTTTTCTTCACATTTGAGAGTTCCATTCTCACATTGTATAGTTCTAATATCACATTTGACAATACTTTTGTTATATTTGGTGGTTTTTTTTTCTCACATTTAACGGTTTCATCCTCACATTATGCAGTACAACATCACATGTGACTGTACTTTTATCACATTCGGTGGTTCCTTTATTTTTTTATTTTTTCACATTTGATAGTTTCATCCTCACATTGTGCAATTCTAACATCACATTTGACAGTACTTTTGTCACATTTAGTGATTCTTTTTTTCCCCCCTCAAATTTGACGGTTCTATTCACACATTATGTAGTATCAATATCACATGTAATTGTATTTTTGTCACATTCGGTGGTTTCCTTATTTATTTTTATTTTTTATTTTTATGTTTGATGGTTCCATTGTCAACATTAGACAATACTTATGTCACATTTGAAAGTAGGTGCTTATGCTTGTTCTTTTACCTAAACTCGCTGTGAAAGTAGTGCAAAAGCCTTGGTAAAACTGAAATATTTATAAGAAACTACAACAACAATAACAACAAAAGGCAAAGAAAATAATGGCCCAAATTTGTTGGACATCTTTTTTAGTTGCAACTGTAAATACCTATCTAGGAACAAAAGCTATAAATACATTTCTGATCATTTCATCGATGAGCGAATATATAAGAGTGATGACATAGCTCCTCGATGCATGATGTTCTATATAAGAAGTTGAAACAATTTTGATTATGGTAATGAAAATTGCAAGATTGGTGCCAAAATTTGACACTCCAGATTTAGTGAATGTACAAGTACAATTATAAGCATTCAACTGTTGTCATCAGAAACAGGATGCACAGCAGGCTACCTATTATTTTTTCCTACAAAACTCATATTTCCTAACAATTGAACTGGAAAAAAAGAACAAAATTTGGTAAGATATTCATCACCCTCAAGCTTGAAATGTATGCAGTAGAAAAGAAACAAGTACAAAAATTGCAGCAGACCAAAGCCACCAGTTTGATCTTTCTTAGCTTTGGCATTTGAGCAAAGAAAAGTGTGACACTCAAAATGAATCATGAATTATCAGAGCATCATAGCTGCTGATCAAGAAACAGGTCTTTAGGAGATCCCAAGTATTCTGAAACATTTGTAACATAATTTTTAAACCAGGAGGTGCTGTGAGTCAACCATCCAGTCTGAGTCAGTTCTTGCATTTCAAGCATGTTTTTCCTTTCTTCATCCAACAGTATATCTAGCCACCTCTTAGCCATAAAAACTTTGATAGCTTTAACCCCTTCCTTGACAATCTCCACTATTGGTATTACAAGAGGATTTTGGTCCAGGTTGAGTTTGGTCAAATTATCAAGCGGACCAAATGTATCAGGAAGAGCATTTCCCTCCGCTAACCAAAAAAAAAAAAAAAAAACCCAAATTTCAACACCACACTAACAAGAACCCAAACCCCCTGGTCATCAAAAACATAGACATAACAAGTTTGGAAAAACCGAATCCTTATGAAGCATTTCAACAAGCACTTTATGTGCCACCTGAAAAGAAATAACAAAATTAGTACCTCTTCAGCACAGAAGTATTGCCTACATTGTGGTACAATGAAATTTAAGAGCAAAATCAAAAAAAATTCTCAAAACCCAACAAAGAAAATAGGGTTTTATTTGATCTTTACCTTAAAAATCAAAAGATTTGATCCTTTAAGAAACCTTCAGCGGTTGGTAAATGGGGATATACCGACGAGATGAAAGTGAAATTGATGGACATAAGGAACCCATTTGAAAAGAAGGAATCTGGGTTTTTTAAGAGAACACCAGAGAGGGAGGACGGGAGAAGGTTGGAGAAGAGGAACCGCAGTTTTCCTTTTTGGCTTTTATATGTTTACTTGGTCTACCGGTAATAGGTTTTCCACTAAACTAAAATTAACGGTTAAGATTAAAACAACATAGTTTTAATGGCTGAGATTTGTGTGGGTACCATACCCACTAAAAATATAGGGGGTACTGGAGAAGGATTAATTCGAGGGTTGTTTTACATTTCTACATGACCAATGCGAACGATCTTATAAGCCTTTCACTGTAAGTCGGTTTTTTCTTCTTTTCTTTTCGGCGAGGAGTTGTAAAGATGGCAAAACAAGCTAGTACTCTTTTCCTTGAAGAATGGCTGAGGAGCATTAGTGGCTGTAGCAGTAATGTTTACTCCACAAATTCTTCTTCCTCATCGGCCCGAGCTATTATTCAAGCATGGGCTGAGCTTAGAGACTCCCTTCAAAACCAATCATTTCAACCACATCACCTCCAATCCTTAAAAACCCTCCTTAACTCTCAAACTTCTCTTCATGTTGCTGACCCACAAGCAAAAATTGTTCTTTCCATTCTTTCCTCTCCACACATATCTCTTCCAAATGAATCATATCCTCTCTTTCTTAGACTTCTTTATATCTGGGTCAGGAAATCCTTCAAACCCTCTTTGGTTCTTATTGATTCTGCTGTGGAGGTCCTCTCTCACCTTCTTAATGCTCAATTTGATTCTAGGAAGAGTCCTCTCTTGTTTTCCGAAGGTGTTCTCCTTCTGGGTGCATTTGCTTTTGTGCCTTCTTTGTCTGGAGGCTCTAAAACAGTCTGCTTGGACATGCTCTGTAGGCTGTTGGAAGAGGAGTACCGATTGATTGGCTCATCCGGAGAGCATATTTCGGATGTTCTTGCTGGAATTGGGTATGCTCTATCTTCTTCTGTGAATGTTCATTATGTTAGAATTTTAGATTCTTTATTGGGGATTTGGGGCAAAGAAGGTGGGCCTTGTGGTAGTATTACTCATGGGCTCATGATTCTGCATTTGATTGAATGGGTGTTGTCTAGTTTGATCAATATCCGTTGTTCTGAGAAAATAAATGTTTTTGCCCACGAGGCTTTAGAGACTTCAAAGGCAAACTATGTCCCATTTGCCGTTGTCATGGCTGCAGCTGGAGTGTTGAGGATTGTCAATAGATCTAAAATGAATGGTCTGGGGCTAGATACTGTTTCCAAATTAAGGGGCTTTGCAGAGGATCGGGTAGAATCTTTTGCAAGAGCTATTATTTCTAGAAATTGTGTTACGAATGCAGATAATGATCCCACATGCAGTCTTCTACTTCAGTGCATTTCATTAGCACTGGCTCGAAGTGGCCCGGTTTCATCCCGTGCCCCTCTGCTAATGTGCCTTGCTTCTGCATTGTTGAATGAAATCTTTCCCTTACGACATTTATATACAAAAGTACTTGACTTCCCACATAGAAATTCAGCTAGACTATGGCATGATGAGGTCAAAAAGCATTTGGAAAGTGTTCTTTTTAAGGAAGCAGGGGCCATAACTAGTGTTTTCTGCAGTCAATATGTTTCAGTAGATGTAGAGAGCAAGGGTGTGGTGGAGAATCTAATATGGGATTACTGTCAAGATATCTATTTGGGGCATCGACAAGTAGCTTTGATGCTACGAGGTAAAGAGAATGAACTACTTGGGGATACAGAGAAAATTGCTGAATCTGCTTTCCTTATGGTTGTACTTTTTGCATTGGCTGTCACGAAGCACAAGTTTAATTCTAAATCCACCCAGGAAACTCAGTGGGACGTATCAGTACATATACTAGTTTCATTTTCTTGTTTAGAGTATTTTCGGCGCATTCGTTTACCAGAGTATATGGATACAATTCGAGGGGTTGTTGCAAGTGTTCAGGGGAATGAGTCTGCCTGTGTCTCTTTTGTGGAATCTATGCCCTCTTACATGGATATGACCAATGGAACAAGTATGGTTGTCTACCATTTTAACTGTTGATTAAATTTTTATTCTCCACTTTGAGGCCCCTAATGATCCCCTCTCCCCCCCACCCAAATTTTTTATGTGTAGACATTGCTAACCTTGATAAGATTTGAATTTTTGTCTTGTAGAGTTTTCATTATCTCAAAAAGTGGAGTATGTATGGTCCAATGATGATGTGCAAACTGCTCGCATATTATTTTACCTACGAGTGATTCCAACTTGCATTGAACATGTTCCTTGCCTTACACTTAGGAAGGTTGTAGCTCCAACTATGTTCTTGTATCCTTACACAAAACAGCTCAATTTTATAAGAATTTCAGCTATTATATGTCATGGTGAACATTTTGCTTCCTTATTACAAACTCAACTAGATACATGGGACATCCAAATGGAAAAGTTGCTCGAGCCTCACATTCCATGTTTGCGGCATTCATGTCCTCTGGGAAGGATCTTGATCAGGATGAGAGAGTGTCATTAAAGGAGCAGCTTGTTTTCTATTACATGCAGAGATCTTTATTGGTATTGAAAGCAATTAAAATAATATTAATCAAACATGAGCTTGATCATCAAAGGTTGGATGCTCACACATTTTTAGTTGTAATGTAGGGATATCCTGCCATCACTCCTTTTGAGGGTATGGCTTCTGGGGTTGCAGCCTTGGTCCGAAATCTTCCTGCTGGAAGTCCAGCCATATTCTATTGTATTCACAGTCTTGTGGATAAGGGCAGCACACTCTGTGGTGAAATCTATGCTCAGGAGGCTGATTTGTTGAGGAACAGGCAAGGAGATTCAGATGCTTGCAAGAAAATCCTAGAGTTGCTTCTACGGCTTATTTCCCTTGTTGATATACAGGTCATTTTATTCTTTTTTATTTTTATTTGCAATTCCTCATAAAATTCCAGTTGATTCTCCCCTTCGTTTCTGTTTACCATGTGAAAAGTAGGTCCCTTATAATTTATTATTATTCCACCTCAAACAATCGTTATGGTGTGCTAAAGTTTTAGGTTTCAGAGGAAGATATTGCAATTAAACTGAAGCTATATATAGCAAATTTCAGATATTGGAAGTTCTCAAAATAGAAGTTGTAGAAAGGACTTACTGCATCTTGTCTATTCCCTCCCATTGTTCGACTTATTAATATCTGCATTTGTGTATTTGTCCAGGTGCTGCCAAACTTGATGAAGTTGTTGGCACAATTGATTGTCCAGTTACCAAAAGATAGTCAAAATATGGTTCTTAATGAGTTATATTCACAGGTTGCAGAGTCTGATGATGTTACACGCAAGCCGACTTTAGTTTCATGGCTGCAGTCACTGTCTTACCTTTGTGCTCAAGCTACAAGCGAAAGTTCCACCCCCAAAGGGGTGCAAAAAGAAGTGAACATGACTTCTGCACATAGCACAGACTCATTAAGCCTTACTAGACTAAATGCACGACTTTGAGACATTGCGGTGCAGATTTTGGATTACCCTCCCCTCCTTTTGATGGACTTTTGTTCCTTAATTCTTTTGTGTGTCTAGTGCTTGTTGCTGAATATCTCAGTATGTTTTCAGGAGTAATATATAGAAATATGAACTTGCATCAGTTATATTCTTGTTCACCTCACTAATGCAATAAATACATAAATCACTTGTAGTTTCTATATGTTCATACTTTACCACTCATCTTAACACTGTAGTTAAAAAATGATGATCTACATTTATTCATATATATACATGAATGGTTTTTCTTTCTGTTTTCGGCTTGTGTTCTGGGATTAGTACTTAAGCATTTCCAGTGCCAACCTCTAGAAACCCAGACTTCTGAGGGTATAAATTTGTCAGTTTGTGGGTGTAAACTTGATGGTGTATATATATATTAGTTGATTGCAGATCGAAGTCATACTTTATAGAGGGAATATCTGAACTTGGCCATCTTGTAGACAGTATTTTGCTTGCAGAGAAAGAATTAAATATAAATATGGTTTTCTTATCTTGCTTTTCATATTTCACTTTTGAGGCAATTTGTACATGCTAATGCTTCATTTCTTTTGATGGAAAGGAAAACATTTCACATTTTTTGGTTTTAGGTAGGACAGAAAATAATTAAATGTCAACGGAAAAATTTTACAATTGATCAATGGAAAATCAACTCTTCTCAGTGGAAAATGTTTTCTGCTTTTTATCAGCAGAAAGAAACATGTATCTTCCTTTTCTCTTGACAAAGATCACGGGCACACAAATATTTCGCTCGACAGAAACATGTGTCTTCCTTTTCTCTCTCTTCTCCCATCTATCTAGTCGCCATCTCTGTTCCCAACGGTAAACTCATCGTTCCACTCTCTCAGTCACTCCTGAGCATGGCATCCAGGTAAAATCTTCGCCTCTTTTCTATTTTTGTATATTAAAAACCTTTTTTTGCTGAATTTTCTTTGTATGTTTGTCAAATTTGGGATTATTTGGCTGGCTTTTTGTTGTGTTTTTGTTCTGATCTGTGCATTTTTGGTTTGGATCTGGGAATTCTCCGTTATCTTGATCTATTAGAGACCCACCCTCCCAACGTTTTATTTCTGTAAAAATAAGTTTTCCCTTTCTAACACCTCGGAACTTAGTACTGGGAAATGGCCATTCTGTTTGTGTTATGAATTGCAAATGATGACTGCCACAGAATATTATTGGTTAATAATCAACACTTGTTGATTGGGGGAATAATTGGCATGCTAGTTGTAGTTTGTAGAAGCTGTTAGATGAAAAAGTACTAATTAAACATTGTAATAAAAAAAAAATATATAGGGTATGTGGTGGAAAATAATGAGTGCATAATAATGAAGGAATTATTGAAGTTGATTTCGTATTTTTGCCGTAGTCCATTTTTCAATTAAAAGTGTTTACCTCTTATTATCAGATGTTTTGAAGTATGTTGTAGAAACAAATGTAGACTGTAGAGTCTCTATATGTAACGGGGATGGGAAATATGTGAAAATGGAAAATTTCTACATCTGTATTCCTTGTGCTGTAAGACCAATGGGAAAGATATTTGGCATTTCAATTGTAACTCAAGAGCCTTTTTGGGTAGCCTATTGGGGTTTGAATTCTTACAGTTTTGTGCAATTCCAGTGGGGATTTGGGGTCTATCTAGTAAATGTTAAATTTTGGATACCATCATATGCCAAGGTTGTTTTGTGCAAATCTTATCTTGGATGCTTGAGCTGTTTGACATAGCGAGGCTTGTTTAAATATTTTCACAAGCTGGCTTTTGCCAAATGAGTCATGGAGGCTTAGACTTAGTGGAGCTATGCTTTGTTTTTTGTGGAAGATTGCTTAGTGCATGGGCTATTAGAACCTGTTTATTGATTTTAACTTCCACATTCAAAACTCATCTACATTTTTTTCTTTCACCTGATGTCTTCAGTAGTTGATATAAATTTGTAATTTGTTTCCACCTTTTAAATTTGTTTTTAACATGCTGATGTTTATTATCAACTGCTTCATGTTCACAAAGTAGAAAGATCAGACTTAAAGTTTCAATATGAAAGGTTGACAGAATTATGTTTACTAATGACTTTCTTTTACTTGTCTTCTGTTTTTAACTGATTTATGTGGAAGTTCAGGTGTTCAAACGTGTGAAACAAAATGCCATTGTGCTGACTAGAAGGGTTTGTTTGGTTTTGCTTTTGGCGAGGTCAGGAAATTGCCTAACGTTTGGCAATTTCAGCTAAAAGAGCTTTAGCCCCCTTAAAGCACTTTTCGACTCCTCCAAAAACAAAACCAGACAGGCCGTTCTTGGCAATTTTGCTAGAGAGCTTTAAAGGGGTCCTTAAAACCTGAAAACAACTTTAATGCTAAAGATGATATTTGCAGTTTTTAGGAAAAAAACTTTACAATTCACTGTTTTTAGTTAAAGATCTATATTGAGAAAGCTCTACTTCCTATAGCATTGCCAAATGGGCATTGAATGGGAGTGGGAAAACTGTTATGTTTAGTGCCCGCTCATTAAAGCAGTTTCAAACCACATTTTCTCAAAGTACAACTTTTTTAAAATCCAATTCTTTTAGGGACAACTTTTTTAAGCTGTACCAATCGGGCGCTCTATCAATATAAGTAAAATTTTTATGGTGTTAATGGATTATGTTTATCTATATTGAAATCCATTATGGCTTTCAAACATAAAGATGCACAGTTGTGCAAACAAAATCATTTAACTAGATCCTTCTACGACATTTGTCAAATTAATTTGTTCATGTCATTCTGTGGCTTTGATATGTTAATGTTAATTTCTTTAACATTCCAGGTGAGTTTGGATAAGAAAGGCAATTTGATGTTTCTTTTCTTCATCCTATGGAAGCTTATCCTGTTTACAGCTAGGCTACTAGCTTGGGTTGTTTGATATGTTCTTGGAATCATTATATTTGGATTGTTTTGGTTTGGAAGTTCTTATGAGCGGATAGTCCCAAATAAATTGGGAAGATCATTGAAGACAGATTTAGTTGCATTTGAGAAGGAATATAATCTTTGGTGAGAACCTTGTTGTCTACCCAAAGGCTATTTCCTATTACAAGGAAAGTGTTGTTAGATTATTAGATTATTACGTTCTGTATTTTTTGTTATCGAATGATTATGTACAATTAGATAATGATATTGGTGTTGAAATTAAATTGATGCTCTCAAACTTGTCAATGTCATATTCAGTTGGCATGGTTGGATACATGTTGCTTGAATTGTTCAAGGTTTCTTTGTAGTTTCTTTGATGATTAGTCAACAAAATGTTGTTGATAGGTTTCATGCTGAAGTGGGGTTATATTTTGAATTAAAAAAAAAAATGTTTGTGAACTTGTAAATGTGTGTATTAAAATTTTTTTTTTCATTGGAATTTCTAGTCTCTACATGATATTCATGTTAGAACGATGCTAGGGATACTACAATTATTCTACATAGGTCTTATATACAGATGTGTCACTAATCATAAAAAATAATTTAAACACTCATTTATTATTTGTTGAGGTGCCACTAATTACATTTAATACCACATTAGTTTATAAGCTTTATGTTGTAAAACTTGTAGTGCCTTCAGCATTTTCCTTCATGTTGTGAATGAAAGTTTTGGTTCATATAATTATATAATTATTTGGAATTATGAGAAATATTAATGCTTTTCCATATGAGTCCAGCATTAAAAATATTTTTCAGCTTATTTTCAAGGTTGCAATTAAACACTAGAATAATGAGTGTGCATGGATTAGATTGGATTAATTTATATGATTGCCGCTGTTAGACATCACAACCAATCTCATGCTTCTCGCACCTGCTTCAAGTGCTATGCTGTTGATCTATGACTATCAGTGAGTCGTTGCTCTATAAATGATTTGACACTTGGGTTTACTGTGGAAATTGCCTAAGTTTTGCTGTACGTTGAATGTCTAAAGTTACTGTTAAATGCCCAAAGTTGGTATAAAATGTGTAAGACTACCACAAAACATCTCGATTGCCACTAAACATCATATAGTAATTAGCACCTTTTTATTTATTTATTTTTATTTTTTGTTTTCTTATTGAGAAGAAGCTATAAAATAAGGATTTTTTTTTTTGAGTAAATAGTAATACTTATTAGAACACATACGAAAATAATAATAATGTTTTAAATCGGGTTTATAATACATTACATAATCAGACAGAGTATAACTACAAAAGGGTCTAACTTTTGTAATTGTAGACTGGAGTTATAAACAGCAGATGCTAGAGTACAACTAAGGATTTTTTTGGTTTGCCTTAAACTATTTCATATTTTTATGTTTTTGCTTCTATGAGACTATTTTGTGATATCTCTAAGTATTGTGTTATTTAAATCCTTTAACTTTATATTTTTAATAATTTTTTCAACAAATTAAATTCATTTACTATCTTTTACGTATTCATTTTACTTTCGTTAATTACATTATGACAAGAAAGACAATGGAAGCCTCCTTGAACGACCCAAAAGGGATGAATTTTGGACGTAACTTTCATTCACTAACGAATTTAGGTATCTTAAGGCCTAAATAATTTGGTACTAAAACTTATAGTAAATTAGCAATATACTTTATTTTTCATTAATTTTATTAATTGAGATCATTAAATCCTATTGACTTTGGAGCAATATATGAAATATAGTTAATTTGTTTCCTAATAGGGAAATGTTAAAGCTCCGACCGATTTATTATAAAAAGTTTATAAATTGACCTTATAATAAACATGATCAGTGGATGTCAACAACGCATGATACAATAAATGAACTTTTTTTCTTTTCTTGATATCCAAGTTTGATTTTGATTTTTTATTAAAAAAAAACCTCGAAAGGGGAAATATTTTTTTAAGCTATCATCAATTTGGTTATTTAACCCATGCCTAGCAATACTTACCAGGCATGGTCTCATGTGATTTCATGAATCATAGTTTGTTGCTCAGTACTTGAGGTTGCACCAGTTTTCCCACTTACACGTTAGGGAAATGCTTTAGCTCATGAACTGATGAATGTTTGGTTAGAAGACATCCCATAAGATCTTATTCCTGTAATTTTGGATGATTTATACATTAATAAAAACTACTTACTTTTTCCTTAAAAAAAAAAAACAACAAAAACAGAATTACCCTTATGATTAATATTGTATGGTAGGGGTAGGGGCCAGTAGTAATTTAAGCGACAACCAATAAACTACATTATTCAACCCGTTTTACATTACTTTTACACTGGAATAGGGACAGCTCTTTGTGGATGAACTCTTCGAAAGGTTTTGCCAATCTTATCATTCATGTTCATGTCCACAGGTTTAAACCCATCTTCAAGCTTCCAATTGAAGGCCTGGATGAGTGAACCCAACATCAAGTGTAACATTCGAATTGCCAGTAGCAAACCAGGACATGTTCTTCTTCCACCACCAAATGGTATTAGCTCAAAGTTCAGTCCTATAACATCAATTTCCGACCCCAAAAACCTCTCTGGCATGAATGATTTTGCATTGTTCCATGACCTTGGGTCTCGCCCTATAACCCATGCATTCACTAGCACTGGTGCACCTTTTGGAATAATGTAGCCACTGATCTCAACATCTACTTGGGCTTTCCTAGGAACTAAGAAAGGAATTAATGGATGTAACCGCAATGTTTCTTTGACTATTGCTTGTAAGTAAGGTAACCGAGAAATGTCTGATTCTTGAACTGGGTTGCCTTCAGGAGTGGCACCACGTTCAGGCCAGGGTGGTCCTGGGACCACCCTGACCTGAATTTTTATTTTTATATAATAATTAAAATTTTTTTATTTGTCAAAAAAAATTTGGAAACACCCTCATTTTTTTTTTAATGCCAATAAAATTAAATTTTGCTCCATTATTTGTTCTACTTTCAAGCAAAAAGAAAAAGCCCCAAAAAAATTTTTGAACTAAAATCTGAAAAAAAAAAAAAAAAATTGTAACATAGCAAGCCCACCCCAAGGGAAAAAAGCCCAAAATCAATCCTAAACAAAAACTAACCCCAAACAGATTTTTAAATCAAAATAATTAAATTTTTATTAACTAAATACCCAACCGGGCTAACCCAAAAGGATTCTTAAAAAAAAAAAAAAAAAACCCAACCAAAACCCAATACGCGTTCGCCAATTGATTAAATGGTAAAGCAAAACTGAAATCAGAAATCCTAACCTAAAGGAAAAAAACTGTAAGGACATATGTGATTCACTTGTTAGGAACATATGTCACTATTTTATGTAATTGGCTAATTCTATGACAAAATGCACTTTACTTGTATTTGGGTAGATCTAGGATGTGTTTGATGCTTCAAGAAACCATGTTTCAAGTTCAAGTGTTAAAGTCACGTAAGTTTGTCTAAGATTCAAGTGTGAAAAGTGATGTTCATTAAAACTCAACAGCTAGCATCTATCGAGCCTTGAAGAGCTGTTCCAGCCCGTGGCTCGACAACAGCTCGACAGATAGGGTATCTGTCGAGGTTTATGAAGTTCAGTTTTTCAAGACTGTTTTTCATCCAATCCATGATTGTATGTTTGGATTTTCTTTTCTCACAACCCTAAACATATAAAAAGATTATTTTAAGGGCTGTCAAAGGTGACACAAGTTGCACGAGTGTTGAGTAAAGTTTTATTCAAGCAAATTGTGACCAGAGACAGAATTTGTCCTAGTTCATCTTTTTTGTGAAAAAGCTGCTGTATTTGTGTACCGTAGGGTTTTGTAACCAAGGAGCTTCTCGATATTCATCGTGTGATGAATTGAAGAACTTTGCAGCCAATAACTTTCTCTAGTTGGTGATTGAAGTCGCGTACTCCGCGCAATTAGTTAATCATGTACTGGGAGTCGTGTATTAAAAGGAGAGATTGTTACTACAGAACAAATCCAAGTGGGTATTGGGGTAAGGGTTCAACTGTAGGTTGGTATAAGGTACTGAGATTCCTTTATTTGTAACTGCTTGTTTTGATAATAGTGGATTCTCGGGAGTGAAGACCTTAAAATCACCCGATGGGGTTTTTATCGTGTAAGTTTTCCCCATTTGTAAACAAATCACTGTGTCAATTTAATTTCTGCTGCATACTTAGTTTAATTGGTGATTTGTTTGTGCTGCCACGTACATTGCATGTTAATTTGAATAACTAATAAACTTGGCTAATTAATCAATTAATTTATCACAAGGGGTCAATATGTTTTTGGCCTATCAAAAACCTCATCAACAACAACGACTAACAGACCAAGCACATCAGTGCGATGGCACCTCTGCCTCAAACTCGAGCAACGGAGCACATCGGTCATCGGCAACAGCGAGATCGAAGATCGGTTCGATTGGATCAGAGATTGCTTTGCTTGAGATGCTTGGCCTTGAGTCCTCGCCTTGACATGCTACCGTAGTGCTGCCCCTCGGGCCTCCTTCAAGGTATTTCAGTTCTTTACTTCTCTATCTTTTTCTCTCTTACTTCTTTGGGTTTGCTTTGCTCTGAGAGTGAGTGCGGAGCTCTCTCTCTCTTTCTCTTTGAACTGAAGTAAGACTCTCTCTCTCTCTCTTTATCTGATTCTCTCTCTTTCTTTTTGAACTGTAATTTCCTTGACTTTATAACTTTATTTGACATTTTGACTTTATCCGTTTGTGAGTTTGTCGTTTTGTGTATTGTGAATTGTGTGTTATGAATGTTTTATATCTTTAATATTTTGTGTAATGTTGATTGGCTTTTGTTACTTTTATCTGTTGAGTGGGCGGTGGATGGGGACCATGGGGCTGTAGGGTGGGATATTTGAATTGGGGAAGTGGATAGGTAGAGGTAGTAAAGGCATGCAAAGGCAGTAAAGGCTAACTGGACAATACATTATAAAAGACAAAAAATTAAATTATGTTAGGCATTAGGCAATGGGTTGAGTCGTGGATAATGCACATGGGGTATGTGTTATTGCACAGTGGGGTGTGTGCTAGACTGCTAGTAGTTAGTAAAGAAAAATAATGAAGCAACTAAATAACAATAATTAATAATTGAATTAACCAATACATTATAAAAGACAAACAAATTAAATTATGTTAGGTTAAACAACAATTAATAATTTTATAATTAATGAAACAACAATACAACAAATTATAGTTTATAAAAGACAAATAAATTAATGAAATAACTAAACAACAATAATTAATAATTTTATTAATATTTCAAATGAACTTATAGTTTATTGTTTATTCTTTTGTTAGAATTATGGACAAATATTTGATAAGAAAACCACGAACTCAAGATTCATCTCCTGTGCAAAATTCATTTCTTGTGCAAGATTCATCTTCATCTTCTAAGGGAATTCGTGTTGACTTTAACTTAGAAAATCTTCCTTTAGATCCTAGGCTACGAGAAAAGATATTATCTTACCATCTTAATAATCATGATGAAATAAGAAGATTTTATTTACAAAAAGGCCCTTGTCGACCTGTTCTCCAAAACCATGTTACCCTCTAACAGATTTTTCTAGAAAGCTTTGTCAATTTAGATCCGAATGGTATGTAAATAGAAACTGGTTGGAATATAGTATAGATAAGGATGCAGTATTTTGTTTATATTACTACTTATTTGGGCAAGATGTTGGTAAGCAAGGAGGAGGTGAGACTTTTGTAACAAAGGGATTCAAACTTTGGAATTAGAAAGAGAAGTTAAATTCCCATGTTGAAGGACTTAATAGTGCTCATAACCAAGCTGTCAAGAAGAGTGAAGATCTAATGATGGAAAAGCAACACATTCAAAGTGTTTTGGTTAAGTAATCAAATTAAGATAAAATTGAATATCGGGTTCAATTAAATGCAATAATTGATTGCATAAGATTCCTTTTATGCCGGGGATTAGTGTTTTGTGGTCACGATAAATCTCAAGGTTTAAGTGATAAAAGGAAATTTCCTTGAGCTTTTACAATATTTGGGGGATCACAATGAATCTATCAATGGAGTGTTGCAAAAAGTTTCAAAAAATTGCAAACTTACCTACCATAAAATTTAAAAAGACACTGTGAATGCAATTGCACGTAAAACATCCAAAGCCATCATCAAGGATCTTGACAATGAGTTCTTTTCAATATTAGTTGATGAGTCACGTGATATCTTAGTGAAAGAGCAAATGGCCCTTGTTCTTCGTTATGTGAACAAAAAATGAATTATTATAGAGCGGTTCCTTGGTATTGTACATGTAGCAAGTACCACCGCTTTGTCACTCAAATATGCTATTGAATGTTTACTTTGTGAACATAATTTGAGTTTATCGAAACTACATGGGCAAGGTTATTGATGAGCTAGTAATATGCAAGGTGATATCAATGGTTTCAAAACTTTAATTTTGAAAGAGAATAAGTCAGCATTTTATATCCATTGTTTTGCTCATCAATTTCAATTGACTCTTGTTGCTGTTGCTAAAAATCACATTAACATTGCTGAATTTTTTTATGTGGTTTGTAATTTAGTAACTATTGTTGGAGGCTCTTGTAAGAAACGAGATGCTCTTCGAGATGCACAATTTGCCAAAATTAAAGAAGAATTAGAGAATGGTGTATGTAGAAGTGGGCAAGGTTTGAATTAAGAGACAAATCTTAAACGTCCTAGTGATACATGTTGGGGATCATATTATGAGACTATTCTCAACTTGATTTTGATGTTCTTTGCTGTTGTTGATATACTTGAGATTATTGAAGAAGATGGCCTCTACGACCAAAAAGTTGAAGCTCGACCTTTTATGAGGTCAATTCTATCTTTTGAATTTGTCTTTGCTCTACACTTGATGAAAAACATTTTAGGGATCATAAATGAGTTGTTAATAGCATTGCCAAAAAAAAAAAAAAAAAAAAAAATTAAGATATAGTAAATGCTATGAATCTTGTTAAAGTGTCTAAGTAACGATTACAAGTGATGAGAGATGATGAATGTATATCTTTATTGATTGAAGTGTCTTCATTTTGTATCACACATGATATTCCTATCTTTAATATGGATGAAATATTTGTAGTTAATGGGAGGCCGCGTTGCAACACCCAACAAAATCCAAATTTACATCATTATCGTGTTGAGCTATTCTACACAGTTATAAATTTGCAACTTTAAGAGCTTAACAATCGTTTTTCAGAGGTGAATACCGATTTTCCACTTTGTATGGCTTGCTTGAGTCCAAGTAATTCATTTGTAGCTTTTGATAAGGAAAAGTTGACACGTCTAGCAAAGTTCTATCCATTTGATTTTCTTGGGATAGTTATCTTGGCACTTGGCTCTCAACTTTCAGAATTACATTTTTGATATGCACAACAATGACTTGTTTTTAGAGCTTCAAGGAGTTGGTGAACTTGTTGAAAAGTTAGTGAAGACAGGAAAACATGAGACTTATCCATTAGAAAGAAGTTTTGACCCTTCCTATCACTACTGCAATAGTAAAAAGAAGTTTTTCAGTAATGAAATAGATAAAGAATGAACTGCACAATCGAATGGGAGATCTGTGGATGAATGATTGCTTGGTGTTAGAAATTGAAAAGAATATGGACAGACACCCAAAGTGAGTATGTCCCTCTATTTGCCTTAGAATGATTGTAACGTCCAGGAATTATAGAGTAATGGTTTGGACCGTTACTTTACCCCACTAAGTCCACTATTCCACTCAGTATTAATGGAGTGGTGTGTATATAAACACCAATAGTGGTACCCATTGTATTGTGAACGAATTCTGCATTTCTCATAGTGTCTACAGAGTGTTGTGAGGCTCTTAGGTTATGGGTTATGTTTGCATCACTCTAGTAGTGTGCAACATCGTTGGAGAAATGTTTTTGGTTTGTGGATCATACAAACTGGAATTTAGAATGTGTTTGAATAGCTGGTTTGCGTGGGGGCTGGCTCTAGACAATGTAGAACAATCTCAGAGCGCCTGTGTGATCATCGGTTCAGGCCAAGAGAGGTATGCCGAAAAACCGATTACTTATATTCTGCTACAAATTTCTATTTCTTACACTTGGTTGTATACATTGAAAGAGATGTAGCTTGTAACATTGATAATGAGACTATCATGCAATGATTTCAAAATATGAAAACTTGTAGAAGGCAATTGTAAACTTTATGTATTTGCGTGTTTTTTGATTGTTGTTGTTGTTAATATATGAATTTCTCTTTTTATTAGATTGTGTAATTTATGTTTCTTAAAGAACATCCTGAGAAAAATTCCTGGAACTGCCAATGGTTGCCTTTGCCAATTACTTGCTCTAGCTCTGCTTTCGCTCCTGACAATGCTTTTGGATTGTGGAGTAGCTCTTCCATTGCCCATTCCAGTGTGGCTGAAGTTGAATTAGTGCCCGCAACAAATGGGTCCTAATCCATAACGAAAAGAAGTTGGAATTTCTTTTTGTAGCACAAACTATTTTCATCATTCATAAGTAAAGTAAATAAATAACTAATTATATGAAAGAATTTGTCAGATTATTTTGTCTACAGCAGAGTTGCTAAATCTGTAGCAGTTGTGATATTGAACACTAATTCCACTAATGGCCCATTTTCTTATCTTGTTGATGACTGCAGGATGTTGATTTCCCAAATTCCTTAAGTGAATGTGGACCATTGTTACAGGGAAGCGAAGAAGTGTGGAGACATCTTATTTGCTAGGAAAGGGACAATTCAACTTGTTGATTTTACAGTTTTTCTAAATCTCTGCATGTGAACGTTTTAGATACTTTTTATTTGGACCTTAATGGGTTGTACGTAAACAGATTTTGTCTTAAAATTTTAATTTCTATTTAGATCAACGAAATGTGAATGTACTATTTCTATATATAAAGGAAGTATGGTGTTATTTTTCTGGTGGGGTGCAAGTAATGTAAGGAATAAAATCCTCTATCTTATTTTTTGTGTTTCACTTTATATTCCTTTAATCAAAACTTTCCCTGTGTATGATTTATTTCCATTTTAAACTTTTATTATTTTATAAAGAAAGAAAAAAAATATTTTAAGTTGTGGTTGGTGGAGCATGATTGGTTTTTAGACCTTGTCAAAATAGTTATTAACCAATTTTCAGGCCAAGTTGTTAATTAAATAAATTATGAACAACTTTGGTTAATCAAACAATTACCAATATTGAGCATATAGTAAAGTTGCAGAAATTTAGAAGACGATAATATATGATGTCCAGAAAAACCAATAGAATCGAAATTCCACAGTAAAAACCAAGGAAGGATTTAACTTATTAATCCCAAGGTAAACCAAATCCACTAATTCATTAGAAGTTTTACAATAACTGAAAGTTTAATTAGTGTATAAAACACTTTGAACATTTAGACTCCCAATTTATAAATTACCAATTCAAGCTTAATGTCAAACAATTAATGTGCGGAATATGAACATAAGCTTAAAACATAATTGATAAACAATCTAAATCAAATAAAATTACATCCACAGCAGAAATTAAATAGAAAAGATTAAGGGAAGAGAGATGCAAACACAAGGACAACACACGATGTGTTATCGAAGAGGAAATTGAAGTCCTCGGCGTAAAACCTCTCCGCTGCCTTCCAAGTGGTAAACAATCCACTAAAGAATGTAGTTGGGAAACATGAACAGCAGAAGACCCTCCAAGCCTAATCTACCCAATGTACCTAAGCCCTCCAAGCTCCTACTCCAACGAGGTTACGCCGAACCTATTTCTTCTTTAGCTTACCGGATTCCGCTACTTGACCATTGCATCAACCAATATGAAATTGGTCCCTTCTTAACTGCTTCCCAAACACCAAATGGTCTTCTCACAGATATGGGTATGGTGAGAAAAGGTTTTGGTAATGTATCTTTCAAGGATTTGACAATGGAGAGGAAGAGAGTTGAGGAATTTGAAGAGTCTCTATGTGAAGATTGGGGATGAATCAATCTTGTTTTTCTCTAGGGTTTCTCTCTCAAAATTCTCTCTGGAAGCTCTTTACATTTCGTGGGTATAAGGGTTTATATATAGTAGGGTGAGAAGGAATGCGAAAAGTTAGTTTTTTCGAAACAGGGTGGTCTGGCGACTTGGCCTCACGACTGGGCTGAGTTGCGAGTTCAAGCCGCGAGCTAACGGCCTGGCTAGCCTGAGACTTTTGTCCTGTAGTGCAACAACTATCATGACTCTTTAGCTCCCCTCCATGCTTCACATGTGTGCTAGTTTTGGCGGCTTGCCAATCGTGAGTCACCCGCAAGTTCCAGCCGCGAGTCTCTGCATCCTTGCACAATCTTGAGCATTTCTTCACACTTTCTCACTCGCTACCCTTACATGATTCCCACCTAAATACAGGGTTACTAATTGCTAAAATACAAACAAATTTGGCACAGAATAAAGCCAACAAGATGGTTGATAAATTTCAACCTTACAATCTCCCCCTTTGGCTATTCCGTGACAAAATCCTAAAACAAACTCTAGACTTAACATGTGAGTTGGGAACAGTTGAACAAAACTCACTCACACCTAACTCTAGAATCTGATAAGCTCTTGAATCATATGAACAAGAATCTCCTGAAACACAATAACACAATATGATCATTGTATGTAGAAAAACTTGTAATGCATATGAGCATAATGTGATCAAGCAAAATGGAATGAGAAATAAACCATGGCTTGACCAAACAAACAATCACTATAAAATAGTGACCACAATGCTCATTCACACTTGGACTGAACATTCGGACATACAAGCCAATAAGCACAATGCAAATCACTTACATGCCCAACACTCAACCAATGCACAATACATAAAGTATATGCATCTAGGAACAAAATCCTACAAGGGCACAAGAGTGAGAGTACTAAAAGAAAATGCATAACATTTAGTTAGAAGTACTAGGCAAGGCTGCATAAGCATGGTACAAACCATAAAAGCCTACAAAACAACAAATGGAAACAAACACTAAAAGTTTACAAAAGCAACATAGGCACAAAACAAAAAAAATACTGAATAACAACTTTAAATATTAATAATATCACTGTCAGACACATCCATGAGTTTAAACCAAACTATTAGAACCATATCCACACAAGAGTAGAGTTTATATAAACAACTATAAACATGCAAGAAAAATTAGACTACTTAAAAGTATATGTGAGTGTATATATGTATCAACCTCTTCTTGAGCATATAACTCCCCCTTTTAGTGTTCCCTTTTCAAAGTGCACATTGCTATCTTCCCCTTGCTATATGCTCTCTCTCCCCCTTTTTGGCACGAATAGCTAAAGGCTGTCCTTGATCTTTTGTTAAATAGCATCTAACTGTGCCTCAATTGTAGTGAGATGCATTTGAACATGATTGTTGGTGGAGTAGAGAGATCTTTCTAATCTGGAAATACGCAGATGTAGCCCCTCAAATAAAGTGCTCAATTTATCATCTTGAGAGCTAGGTGCAGATGGAGTGTCGGTAGTTTGCTTCTCAGAAGGAATAGGTGAAACAGTTGTAGTATGCATCGGTGTAGCAAAATCATGGCCAGATGGAGTGGCATGGGAGAATGGCTCACTCTTAGGTGATTTAGAGGAGTGACTCTTGCTTGCTTGGAGAGTTTTCATGGAAATTGGTCGAGGACGTGAAATAACTTTTCCATTTGTTGGTGGACGAACACCTTCACGGAGCAAAATCTTCATGATGAGACTACAAAAAGGAATATTGGTTTGTGTTGCTGATCGAGCCGCTATTTTCCTAATTGTCTGAAGGATGTGAGCACAAATGTCAATTGGAACTTCGGTAATAAGATCACACAGAAATTGTGCTCTTCCAAGATTTATGAAGGCGATGTTAGACAGTGGGTAGAGATTTGAGAACATGATCAATTTTAGAGTCGTCAGTTTAGGCAAAGATTGTGCAGTGCCGATAGATGATCCTTTTCTTCTAACCTCATGATTAGGCCCAAGTACCTGGATAATGTCTTGTACCTGAAGTGATTTGTCATCATACGGAGTGAGGTCCACATTTGCTGGTCTAGTAATGCGAAGAACCTATGCAATGTAGTCTGCATTGATGGATGAAAGTTCAAAAACGTGTACAAAACACCTTTGAACGTTTAGACCCCCAAATTACAACTTAACCAATACAAGCAATATGTCAAACAACTAGTGTGCGGAAACTTAACACATGCTATAATACGAAATTGGTTAAAGACTATCTAAGCCATAACAAAATAAAACCACAGCAGATAATAAAAAGGCAAAGATAGAGAGGAAGGAAGATGCAAACACAAAGACAACACGCGATGTGTTATCGAAGAGGAAACCGAAGTCCTCGGCGAAAAACCTCTCCGCCGCCCTCCAAGCGGTAAACAATCCACTAGAAAATACAGTTGGGATACAAGGACAGCAATAGACCCTCCAAGCCTAATCTACCCAGTGCACCTAAGCCCTCCAAGCTTCTTGCTCCAACGAGGTTGCGCCGAACCTTTTTCTTTTCTAGCTTCCCGGATTCCGCTACTAGACCGTAGCATCAACCAATGAAGATTGGTTCCTTCCTAACTGCTTCCCAGAAATCCAAACAACTGTCTCACAGTGATGATGATGGTGAGAACCAGGTTTGATATAATGCCTCTCAAGGATTTGACAATGGAGAGGAAGAGAGTAGAGGAATTTGAAGAGACTCTAAGGTATAGATTGTGGGTGAAACAATCTTGTTTTTCTTTAGGGTTTCTCTCTCAAAATTCTCTCTAGAAGCTCTCTATCAATCGTGGGTAAAAGGGGTATTTATACTGGAGTGGGAGAGGAATGTGAAACGTCAGGTTTTACAAAACAGGGATGGCTCGCGGCTTGACTAAGTCGCGAGATCCAGTCGCAAGTTAACCGTATGGCCAGTTGTCCTGTAGTGCTCCAGCTAGCATGACTGTTCATCTTCCAGTATGCTTGGCACGTGTGCTGCTTTTGGCGGATTGCAGCCGCGAGTCAGCCGCGAGTCCCAGCCGCGAGTCTCTGTTTTCTTGCACACTCTTGAGCAATCTTCACTCTATCTCACTCACTACCCTTACAACAAACCCACCTAAATACAGGGTTACTAAATGCTGAATTACAAGCAAATTTGGTACGGAATAAAGCCAATTAGATGGTTGAATAAATTGAACCTTACAATGGAGAACTCGGTTCCTCTTACCCAACATTTCAACTCTACTCCAGTGTATCTGGCATTAGAGTAGAATTCCTTAACTAATTCATCAACTGGGTCCTCGAAATTCCCGAATAGATCAGCCCAATCCCGTGCTTTAAAAATCCTAGGAACAAACGTTGTGCTCAAGGTATTGAATTTTACTACACATTCCATAATAGGAGTAGCATCTATAAAAATGCTTAAGAAGGTCTGTGAGTCAAAAGGAGTCCTGAATCTCTCATTGTTCGAGACCTGAGATGACTGAGTTGATTGATGAGTCCTTCTAGCCACAGGGGATGGAACATCAATGTCAATCTCCTTTCCTTTAGATGAACGACGTGACATCTGCAAAAGATAAGACACACAGCAGAGAACCAATTGCAACAGCATAAGACACAAACATCAACTTGATTTGATTTATAAACAAAATGAAATTCAGAGAGAGAACTCACTCAATCAATCACAGAACTTGAACCAGGTCAGCAACAAGAAATCATAAGCAACACTTATGGATTGTATATTTATGAATTTAGTAGGTGTCCAAAAATGATGATTGATCAATTACAATTCAGAGCAAAGTAATCAATGAGAATTACACAATCACAAATATCTTGTCATTGTGACATTCCACCATGAACATGATATGACCAGAGCAATACAGTCATTCTGAACCAATCATACTCACACTTAGAGTAAATCACAGAGAGCCTAAATACATATCTTATGGGTATGACATATTTCAAACAACCACGGTCGGATAGCAAACTAGCTCAATGAAATATAATCATGATAGCAAACATATTTAGCAGTCTAGCAACAAAAATAACCAACCCCAAACAACCAAAACCAATATTTGAAGTAGACCCATGTTCGAACAATGCAAAACACGCAAACTCAAACAAAATCTCACAAAATGAGGAAATACACGGATAAATATGTAAAATAGAGTGAGAAAATAGAAACCCATACCTTTTTCCTTGAAGATTTGAGAATGAAATGATTCAAAAATTAAAGATTGTTTGAGAGTGACACGGTGAGTTTGAGAGTGTTTCAGGTAAGGAAGGAGTTGAACAATCAGAAATGTTCGAGGGAAAACTGAAAAGGTTTAAAAATTGACCCATTTTATGCAAAACACGCGATTTTCGTGACTGAAACAAGTCGTGTTCCAGTTGCCAAGGCCAGCCGCTAGAACACTTGGAAGAAAACTTTTGAAAAAATTTTCTAAGTGTTTTTCGCGATTGGAAGTTCCACTCGCAAGAGATCGCGAACTGAGTCGCGAAAATCTCTGTGTACCTCTCGTGATTGGACCTTCCACCCATGAACAAGTCGCCAACCTGAGCCGTGAAAAGCATGAAATTCCAAAATTTTGAAAAATATTTTAAGTCTTTTTTGCGACTGAAGCATTTACCCGCCAATGAGTTGCTAGTGAGTCATGAAAAATCTCTGTTATGGACTTGCGACTTGGGCATGCGACTGGTTCTACCCGCGACTAAGTTGCCAGAACAGGGCAACACAATTTTTGAATTTTTGACAATTTTTGCAGAAACAAAGTACTTTCCAAAAACAACTAAAACACTCAAAAATCTTTTTGTGATTGATCAACAAAAATTGAGCATGTGAAAACACATTTAATCAAGTACAATCACATGAATGAATATGGCATTCATTGAACATAGACATGTGTGTTGTGTGTGAATATCAAAAACGAGATAGTCCTTAGTCTAATGTGAAGTTTCAATGATCAATTCAAATCAAGGCATACACAACTAGCACTAGATAATGTGACCAATCTCAATTATAGAAGTATGCATATATGACCTCCCACATAGGCTTAAGTACAATATCTGAAAGTTCAAATATGTGTATAAACACCCTTGAACGTTTAGACCTCCAATTTACAAATTAACCAATTCAAACTTTATGTCAAACAACTAGTGTGCGGAAAATGAACATAAGCTATAATATAGAATTGGATAAACTATCTAAGCCAAATTAAAATCACAACCCACAACAGATAATAAAAGGCAAAGATAAAAGGGAAGGAAGATACAAACACAAAGACAACACGCGATGTGTTTTCGAAGAGGAAACCGAAGCCCTCGGCGTAAAACCTCTCCGCCGCCCTCCAAGCAGTAAACAATCCACTAGAAAATGTAGTTGGGATACAAGGACAGCAATAGACCCTCCAAGCCTAATCTACCTAGTGCACCTAAGCCCTCCAAGCTTCTTGCTCTAACGAGGTTGCGCCGAACCTTTTTCTTTTCTAGCTTCCCTGATTCCGCTACTAGATCGTAGCATCAACCAATGTAGATTGGTTCCTTCCTAACTGCTTCCTAGAAATCCAAACAGCCCTCTCACAGTGATGAATATGGTGAGAACAAGGTTTGGTAAAATGCCTCTCAAGTATTTGACAATGGAGAGGAAGAGAGTTGAGGAATTTGAAGAGACTCTAATGTATAGATTGTGGATGAATCAATCTTGTTTTTCTTTAGGGTTTCTCTCTCAAAATTCTCTCTGGAAGCTCTCTTTCATTTGTGGGTATAAGGGGGTATTTATACTAGAGTGAGAGAGGAATGTGAAACGTCAGGATTTACAAAACAGGGGTCGCTCGCGGCTTGACCTCGCAACTTGATTGAGTCGCGAGATCTAGTTGCGAGATAACCGTATGACCAGTTGTCCTGTTTTGTCCTGTAGTGTTCCAGCTAGCATGACTGTTCACCTTTTGGCACGCTTGGCACGTGTGCTGCGTCTGGCGGCTTGAAGTCGCGAGCCACCCGCGAGAACAAGCCGCGAGTCTCTGTTTTCTTGCACACTCTTGAGCAATCAACACTCTATCTCACTCACTACCCTTACAACAATCCCACCTAAATACAAGGTTACTAAATGCTGAAATACAAGCAAATTTGGTACGGAATAAAGCTAATAAAATGGTTGATTAAATTCAACCTTACAATCTCCCCCTTTGGCTATTCCGTGACAAAACCCTAAAACAGACTCTAGACTTAACATGTGAGTTGGGAACAGTTGAACAAAACTCACTCACACCTAACTCTAGAAGCTGTGAAGCACTTGAATCATAAGAACATGAAACTCCTGAAACACAACAATACACCATGATCATTGTATGCAGAAAAGCATGAAATGCATATGAAACAAGCTAAAGATGATCAAGCAAAGATGAAGTGAAGATTCAAATCATGGCTTGATCAACCAAGTAATCACCACAAGGTAGTGATCACAGTGCTCATTCACACTTGGAATGAACACTTGAACATACAAGTTAACAAGAACAAAGCAAGATACTTGTATGCCCAACATTCAACCAATGCATAATACACTAAGTATATGCATCTAGGAACAATCCTACAAGGGCACAAGAGTGACAGTACATAAAACAAAATGCAAGGCATTTAGATAGAAGTACTGATTTCAACATAGCATAAAAGGCTGCATTAAGCAAGGTACAAACCGTAAAGCCTACAAAATATGCATAAAAACATAACCCTAAAAGCTTACAAAAGCAACATGGGTACAAAACACAATATATCCTGAATAACATCAACAATATATATAAAATATTAAACCAAGATTATAAGTTATGAGTTAGAAACAAGAAAACACTAAAACCACAGTGTATCAAACCCATATAAATACTAAAAATCCAAAAACATAAACCTATAAGTTTAAAGGATAAGACTTAAAACAAAAGTATGTCAAAAGTATGTGTGTACTCCCCCTATCACTATGCATACTTCCCTTTGAACTTTCTCCCCCTTACTGAATGCTCTCCCCCTTTTTGGCACGAATAGCTAAAGGCTGTCGTCCAACTTTCGTTGAATAGCGTCTAACTGATTCTCCATAGTCTCGAGACGCATTTGAACATGGTTGTTTGTGGAGTAGAGAAGTGTCACAATCTCATCAATGCGTTTCTGAATATGTTCAAGTAAACTACCCACTCTATCAGTATGAGGATCAGTTTGTGCTTGCGGAGTACTAGCTTGTGGAACTTCAGGAATAGCATGCGAAGTAGGTGTGGTATGTGCAGGTGTCTCTGACTCAGGGGCAGATGGAGTAACCAAAGAGATGTGTGCACTCTTTGGAGTTTTAGAGGAGTGACTTCTGTTAGCTTGAAGAGAGTACATGGAAATAGGACACTGACGGGTCAACATTTTTCCATCTGTAGGAGGAACAATGCCTTCACGAAGAATGAGCTTCATGATGAGACTGCAAAATGGAATAATTCCTCGAGCTGCAGTTCGAACTGCAGTATTTCTCATGGTGTAAAAGATGTGAGCACATATATCAATGGGGGCTCCTGTAATAAGATCACAAAGGAATTGAGCTCTCCCAAGATTTATGAATGTAGTGTTGGACAGTGGGTAGAGATTAGTGAACATGATCAACTTCAGTGTGGTCAGCTCTGGTGCAAACTTTGCGGTGCTGATGGATGTGCCTGCATTGGATACTTCATGATCAGAACCTAGGATTTGTAGAATGTCTTGAATCTCTGGAGTTCGATCATCGTACGGAGTTAGATCCACATTCTGAGGTCTAGTGATGCCGAGAACATTGGCTATGGAGTTTGGGGAAACGCCAAATTCCTTTCCTATGACCCAGAAAATAAGTTCAACTCCAAGATCACTTGCATTGGAGAAGTATTCCTTAACCAATTCATCCATTGGATCGACAAAGTTCCCAAACAAGTTTGCCCAATCTCATGGCTCAAAGATTCGAGGGATAAAAGTGGTCCCTAAGGTGTTAAACTCCACCACCCGTTCCACTATAGGAGTTGACTTGTCAAAGATGTTTGAGTAGATGTGTGAGGTAAGCGGGGTTCTAAACCTCTCCTCATTGGAGTCTTGAGATGCTTGTGATGAGAGTCGAGTCCTTTTAGCAACTGGGGTTACTGGATCGTTAGCAACAATATCTTTACCCTTAGAAGATCGACGAGACATCTGCAAGAGAATAGGCCCACAGCAAAGAACCAAAAACAGCACCACACAAGATAAATATCAACATGATTCGATGCAAATAAGAGAGAAAACCAGAGATTTTAATACATAACTACAAACTTAAGACAGTTCAGACCCAAACAAACTTCCATCAATGCTAAAGTGCACAATACGACAGGTGCAGCAAAATGGTGATAGTGCAATAGAGCATAGATAGACACAAATTCAAAAATAACTGTCAATGAGATAGTCTACCATGACCATGATATGCACACAAAGACATCATTCGAACATTAAGAACGGCTAGCATAAAACAGATCACATAAGATATGAACATGGATAAAATTTCAAAATGAAGGATCAGAGCACCCAATATGATATCATAAAAACACAGTAATCCAAAGCCGCAAGCCAACTTCAACAACACAAACAAGAGAAAGGAGCAAGTCACAAAAATACCAAACCCATTTAATAAAAGAGTTTGAGAATCAACAACAGGCAAATATCAGAACAAAAAAAAAGCACATTGTGACCTAACAATATGAAAACGGATGAAATCCACAACAAACACAATAAGCCATACCCATCAAACAAAGAGAGGAATGTTTCGAACATAGTATCTATCCAAATGTCAATAAAAACATTCATGAAGCAGGGAAAATGAGATGAGGAAAACAAGACCCATACCTTTTCAAGATGATTTTGAGAAGAAATGAAGCACCAATGAAGTTTGAAAATGGGTACACGGAGCGTTTGGGAAGGAGACAGTTGAGAAAGAAGATGAACAGTCACAAAAGTTCGAGGGAAAAACTGAAAAAGATTTAAAAACTGCCCCTATTTTTGCCAAACAAGCGTTTTTCGCGACTGAAGTGAGTCGCCACCAAGTCGCCAGGTCAAGCCGCCAAAACACTTAAAGACAGAATTTTGAAAAAATTTTCTAAGTGTTTTTCGCGTATGGAAGGTTTACCTGCGAGAGAGTCGCAAGCTGAGCCGCGAAAATCTCTGAGTAACCCTCGTAATTGGACCTTCCACTCGTGAACAAGTCGCCAAAAATGAGCCGCGAACACGCGACTGAGGCTCGTGACTTGACTAACCCGCGACTGAGTCACCAAAACAGGGCAAAAATGGATTTTTGAAATTTTCAAATTTTGCGAACAAAATACTTTCTAAAAACACCTAAAACACTCAAAAATCTTTTTGTGCTTGAATTAACAAAGATTGAGCATGTGAAAACACATTTCATCAAGTACAATCACACAAATGATTATGGCATTTGTTGAACACAAACTTGTATGTTGTGTGTGGATATCAACAATGAGATAGTCTTTAGTCTAATGTGAAGTTTCAATGATCAATTCAACCAAGGCATACACAATTAGCACTAGATTAAGTGATCCATCTCAATTATAGAAATATGTATATATGACTTCCCACAAAACTTGATAACATATCTTGGAACTTTACATTTGACTCCACTTTCAATCATGACATTTGATCTTTTTGATCCTTTGAGACAATTACCTCTCATTGTGAGAGTGATATATGATATTTCACTTTAATGAACTAGCCTTTGGCTTTTTGAATAAATATTCACTTTAATTTTAGGTCGCTTACCATTTTTCCTAGTCGAATACTAGAATGTGCGACAGGGTTTTGCAGCTCAATATCTCTTTTCATTTGGAGATTTACATTTGGTGAGCTCTTTTTAGCAAAAACAAAAATAAAGAGTGGGAAGATATATAGACACAAGTCTATGTATGTCTCAAGATCATCATAACCATTGACTAATCATGCATGACAAGTTTGAAGATCTATTTACAACAATCACATAGATTTCAAGATTTCTCCCACAGTGATTAGAGTGTAATGAAACAAGCTATGCTCGAAAATGCACAAAGCCATTAGCACAAAGGTACAAGGCAAAATAAGTTTTGAAACAAAAACTCAACAATGTCAATCAAACTTTTTGATTTTCTAATTTTTATGTCATTTTTGGATTTTTGACACTAGAAGAAAAATATTGATCAAAAACAGGAAAAAAAAAAACCAAAAATATGCGCAAATAGACAAATAAACAACCATCAACATAAACAACAAGCAATCAATCAAACATCGTCACAAAGCATAGGAAGTATTAATGCATGGACATGTTGTAATGCTTATGCATGAGTACCCTTTTTCACCCACACGTCACTTGCGTTTGGGGTGATTTCCTTATAGGATTGGGTACGGGAGTTAGAGCTTTCAAACCTTCGTGAGAAGCTTTCCAAGCAGTTGGTGAATGCACCAATCATCTTCATCACGTTTATCATTCCGGGATCACCATTGTGATCTCTCGATGGTTCTCCTGCCCAAATTCTTCTATCATTTCTGGGTCCTCGTGACCTTTAAGGAGTTGCATTATTCTTTGCTCTCAGTTTTTGGCAATTTGGTCGAGTATGCCCTTGAAGTCCGCAATGATGACACACATAAGTTGATCTAGGTCCTCTTTGTGGTCGTGGACGAGACTGGGCTCGAGATTCAGACCTGCCCACAGATTGATTACGGGAATTCAACAACCGTTCGTTCCCCACATTTCTCTTCTCCTCTATCTTGGGCTTCTCAACAGTAGGACCAACATCAGCTGATTCTTTGGCCTTTATAAACTTCACTTCTTTAGTGACATTTCCAGATGAGCTACTTCCTCCGGTATATCCCAACCCAGATTTGTCTGAAAAGCTCTTTTGAGATGAAATAACATCATCTAGCTTCTTGGTGGTGACCCTCTCTATTTTAGCATTTGCTTGCACAACCTCTTGTTCAAGAAATCTCACTTTTGTGTAAGCTTCTGACAGCTCACCATTCAGTGTCTCTATCTCACATTTGGCCTCCCTATATCGGATTAGGAGACTTTTATAGTCCTTCTCTGCCTTCTTCATTTTTCTCACAGCAGCCTTGACCACCCTTGTGTACTCACCCGACTTCTCTAGGAGTGAGTTATAATTCTCTTGAAGATTGGTTGTGTTTTCATCTTCTTCAGCATCTGATTCTTCAACAATTCCCAGTGATTCTTCATCACTATGTTCTCCAAGATCTCGTATAAGCAGATTCAACTCGTCTGAAGACTCAACATGAGTAATAGTCATAAAAGCTGAGTAGTTCCCCTCTCCATCACAGCTTTCCTCAGATTCTGAGTCGGATGAATCTGAGTCACTCAATGTCGTGGCATACACTTTGCCTTTCGATTTCAAATAATTCGGACATTCTTTCTGAAAGTGTCCATGCCCGTTACATTCGAAACAAGTGACACCTTGTGTAGGTTGTGATTCTTTTCCATCTTTATTTTTGAATTCACTTTTCTCCCTTCCTGAACTTTGGAATTTTCCTTTATCACTAAATTTGCCATTATTTTTGAATTTCAAGAATTTTCTGAAATTTTTTACAAGGTAAGTAACATCTTTGTCAACCACATCTTCTCCCGATGAGTCATGATCTTCCACCTTCTCATTAATGGTCTTAAGAGCAAGTGATTTACTCTTCCGTTGATTGGGCAGCGACATCTCATAGGTCTGAAGAGAACCAACCAGCTCCTGGACTTTGATGTCATCAAGATCCTTGCTCTCTTCAATCGCTGTCATTTTAACACGAAAACTTTCAGGAAAAGATTGAAGGATCTTCCTTACAATTTTAGAGTCGTCCTATTTCTCTCCCAAATTGAACTTGCTTACAATCACCTCATTCAGCTTGCTATAGAAAGAGTCAAAGGACTCATCCTCACTCATTTTTAATTCCTCAAACCGAGTGGTTAGCATCTGCAGCTTGGTGTCTTTTACCTTCTTCGTGCCTTCATAAGTGGTCTCCAATATCTCCCATGCTTCTTTAGCAACGGTAATGTGAGAGATCCTGTGAAATTCATCTGGAGACACACCACAGAAAATAGCATTGAGTGCTTTACTGTTAGCATTAGATGCAGCAAGTGCTGCCTTATCCCATGTGGATTTGGCTTCCTCAGGCCTGGTCCAACCTATCTCAACAGGATCCCAAACAGATTCATCAATAGAACACAGAAAAGCTCTCATGTGAACCTTCCAAAAAGCATAATTACTACCATCAAAATATGGAGGTGCATTTAGGGATTGAGATCGATCCATCTCAAAAGGGAGTCAAGGATCACACAATGGTAATGAAACCACTAGAAGTGTACCTGCTCTGATACCAATTGAAAGTTCAAATATGTGTATAAACACCCTTGAACGTTTAGACCCCCAATTTATAAATTAACCAATTCAAGCTTTATGTCAAACAACTAGTGTGCGGAAAATGAACGTAAGCTATAATATAGAATTGGATAAACTATCTAAGCCAAATTAAAATCACAACCCACAACAGATAATAAAAGGCAAAGATAAAAGGGAAGGAAGATGCAAATAGAAAGACAACACGCGATGTGTTATCGAAGAGGAAACCGAAGCCCTCGGCGTAAAACTTCTCCGCCGCCCTCTAAGCGGTAAACAATCCACTAGAAAATGTAGTTGGGATACAAGGACAGCAATAGACCCTCCAAGTCTAATCTACCCAGTGCACCTAAGCCCTCCAAGCTTCTTGCTCCAACGAGGTTGCACCGAACCTTTTTCTTTTCTAGCTTCCCGGATTCCGCTACTAGACCGTAGCATCAACCAATGTAGATTGGTTCCTTCCTAACTGCTTCCTAGAAATCCAAATAGCCCTCTCACAGTGATGAATATGGTGAGAACAAGGTTTGGTAAAATGCCTCTCAAGGATTTGACAATGGAGAGGAAGAGAGTTGAGGAATTTGAAAAGACTCTAATGTATAGATTGTGGATGAATCAATCTTGTTTTTCTTTAGGGTTTCTCTCTCAAAATTCTCTCTGGAAGCTCTCTTTCATTTGTGGGTATAAGGGGTATTTATACTAGAGTGAGAGAGGAATGTGAAACGTCAGGATTTACAAAACAGGGGTCGCTCGCGGCTTGACCTTGCGACTTGACTGAGTCGCGAGATCCAGTCGCGAGATAACCGTATGGCCAGTTGTCCTGTTTTGTCCTGTAGTGTTCCAGCTAGCATGACTGTTCACCTTCTGGCACGCTTGGCACGTGTTCTGCGTCTGGCGGCTTGAAGCTGCGAGCCACCCGCGAGAACAAGCCGCGAGTCTCTGTTTTCTTGCACACTCTTGAGCAATCAACACTCTATCTCACTCACTACCCTTACAACAATCCCACCTAAATACAGGATTACTAAATGCTGAAATACAAGCAAATTTGGCACGGAATAAAGCCAATAAAATGGTTGATTAAATTCAACCTTATAATATCTTTGAAGTTTTTCATTTAGCTCCATTTTTGACATATCATTTGATCTTTTTGAATCAACACATCTCATTGTGAGATTGATACCTGAAATTTTTGATATTTCACTTTGATGAGTTAGCCTTTTGCTTTTTGGGCATCATACAATTTTAATTTTTGGTCGCTTTCCCTTTTTCCTAGTCAAATATTAGTATGTGTGACAGGCTTTTGCAGCTCAATATCTCTTTTCATTTGGAGATTTACATTTGGTGAGCTTTTTTAGCTGAAAACAATAAAATAAAGAGTGAGAAGATATATAGATACAAGTCTATGTATGTCTTAAGATTAACAAAACCATTCACTAATCATTCATGACAAGGTTGAAGATCTATTTACAACAGTCACATAGATTTCAAAATTTCTCCCACAATGATATGAGTGCATAGAGAACAAGCTATGCTCGTAGGTGCACAAAGCCATTTGCACAAAGGTACAAGATAAAACAAATTTTGAGACAAAACTCAGCAATGTTGATCAAATTTTTTGGATTTTCTACTTTTTATGTGGTTTTTGGATTTTTGACACACAAGAAGAAAGAGATTAATCAAAGGCAACAATGTAAAAACATTTTAAATGAATGAAAGCAAAAACAAACAGTTTTCAATTCACATAAAAAAAACAAACCAACAGTCACACAACATAGGAAGTATTAATGCATGGACATGTTGTAAGGTTGAATTTTATCAACCATCTTGTTGGCTTTATTCCATGTCAAATTTGCTTGTATTTCAGCAATTAGTAACCTTGTATTTAGGTGGGATTTTTGTAAGGGTAGTGAGTGAGATAGTGTGAAGAAATGCTCAAGAGTGTGCAAGAAAAACAGAGACTTACGACTGGATCTTGCGGGTGACTTGCGACTGCAAGCCGTCAGAAGCTGCACACGTGCCAGGCATGCCAGAAGTTGAAGCGTCATGCTAGCTGGAGCATTACAGGACAAAATAGGACAACTGTCCGTTCAGTTATCTCGCGGCTGGATCTCGCGACTCAGTCAAGCCGCGAGCCAACCCTGTTTTGAAAAACTTGACTCTTCACATTCTATTCTCACCCCAGTATTAATACCCCTTATACCCACGAAAGAAAGAGAGCTTCCAGAGATAATTTTGGGAGAGAAACCCTAGAGAAAAACAAGATTGATTCATCCCTAATCTTCATTAAGAGACTCTTCAAATTCCTCAACTCTCTTCCTCTCCATTGTTAAATCCTTGATAGGCTTTTTACCAAAACCTTTTCTCACCATATCCATTTCTGTGAGAGGGCTATTTGGTGCTTTGGGAAGCATTTAGGAAGGAACCAATTTCACATTGGTTGATGCAATGGTCAAGTAGCGGAATCCGGGAAGTTAGAAAAGAAATAGGTTCGGCGCAACCTCGTTGGAGCAAGAAGCTTGGAGGGCTTAGGTACACTGGGTAGATTAGGCTTGGAGGGTTTATTGCTGTTCATGTATCCCAACTACATTTTCTAGTGGATTACTTACCGCTTGGAGGGCGGCGGAGAGGTTTTACGTCAAGGGCTTCGGTTTCCTCTTCGATAACATATCGTTGTATTGTCCTTGTGTTTGCATCTCTCTTCCCTTAATCTTTGCCTTTTATTTTCTGCTGTGGATATGATTTTAATTGGCTTAAATTGTTTACCAATTCTGTTTATAGCTTTTGTTCATTTTCCGCACACTTATTATTTGTCATAAAGCTTGAATTGGTAATTTTGTTTTTGGGGGTCTAAATGTTCAAGGGTGTTTTATACACTATTTGAACTTTCAGTTGTAATGCTTATGCATGAGTATCCTTCATCACCCACACGTCACATGCGTTTGGGGTGATATCCTTATAGGATTAGGTACGAGAGTTAGGACTTTCAAACCTTTTAGTGAAGCTTTCCAAGCAGTTGGTGAATGCACCAATCATCTTCATCACGTCCATCATTCCGGGATCACCATTTCGATCACTTGATGGCTCAACAGCCCAAGTCCTCTTGTCATTTCTTGGCTTTCTTGACCTTTGATCACTAGCATTCCTCAATGCTCTCAGCTTATGACAATTGGGTCGGGTGTGCCCTTGAAGTCCGCAGTGATGACACACATGGTTCGTTCTAGGACCTCTTTGCGATCGTGGAAGAGATTTTGCTCTGGCTTCAAACCTGACCACCGATTGATTACGGGGCTTGTTCAACACCCGCTGGTCAGTTACATTCTTCTTCTTCTTAACATTTGCCTTTTCAACAGTAGGGGTAACTACAACCGGCTCTTTGGCCTTCACAAACTTCACTTCTTTGGAGATGTTCATAGCTGAACTACTTTCTCCAGTGTATCCTAATCTGGTTTTGTCGGAGAAGGTCTCTTGAGAGGAAAGGACATCATCAAGCTTTTTTGTGGAGACTCGCTCTACCTTGGCATTTGCTTGAACCACCTTAAGCTCAAGGAATTCCAGGTGTAAGCTTCGGTTAGGTCGCCATTTAGCGTCTCTATCTCACACTTGGCCTCCTTATATCTCACTAGGAGACTTCTATAGTCCTCCTTAGCTTTCTTCATCTTTTTCACAACTGCCTTGGCAACCCTTGCATATTCTCCTGACTTCTCAAGTAGAGAATTGTAGTTATCTTTAAGACCAACTGTATCTTCATCTTCTTAAGCATCTGATTCTTCTATAGTTCCCATGAATTCCTCATCACTACGCTCCCCAAGTTCTTCCACAAGCAAATTCAAGTCTTCCAAAGACTCAACATGAGCAACAGTCATGAATGCTGAGAAATTCCCTTCTTCATCACAGCTTTCTTCTGAATCAGAAGTGGAGGAATCTGAGTCGCTGAGAGTGGTGGCATACACCTTGCCCTTCGATCTCAGGTAATTAGAACATTCCTTTTTAAAATGGCCCTGTCCATTACACTCAAAACAAGTGACTCCTTGTGTAGATTGGGACTCCTTCCCTTCTCTCCTTTTGAAGTCCTTCTTCTCTTTTCCGGAACTCATGAATTTCCCTTTATCACTAAATTTCTCACTATTCTTGAACTTTAGAAATTTGTAGAAATTCTTTGCAAGGTAGGCAACATTTTTTTCTACTACATCCTCATCTGATGAACCATGACCTTCTATCCTTTCATTTATTGTCTTAAGAGCCAGTGATTTGCTCTTTCTTTGATTTGGTAATGAAAGTTCATACGTTTGGAGAGAACCAATCAGCTCTTGGACTTTGATTTCATCAAGGTCTTTGCTCTTCTCAATTGCAGTCACCTTTGCACAGAAGCTCTCCGGCAATGAACAAAGAATTTTTCATACAACTTTCGAGTCCTCCGTTTTCTCTCCCAAGTTAAACTTGTCGATGACCACTTCATTTAGCTTACTATAGAAAGAGTCAAAGGACTCATCCTTGCTCATCCTGAGCTCCTCAAACCGGGTAGTCAGCATCTGTAGCTTTGTGTTCTTAACTTCCTTTGTACCCTCATAAGTGGTCTCCAAAATCTACCATGCTTCTTAGGCAACGATGATATGAGAAATCTGATGGAATTCATCTGGGGACACACCACAAAAAAATTGCATTAAGTGCTTTACAATTAGCATTTGATGCCGCGAGGGCTGCCTTATCCCAAATGAATTTGGCTGCCTCCGGCTTTGTCCAACCTATTTCAACAGCATCCCAAACAGCCTCATCTATAGAACACAGAAATGCTCTCATCCTTACCTTCCAAAAGGCATAGTTGCTACCATTAAAATATGGTGGAGCATTTAAAGATTGAGACCTGTCCATCTCAATTTGGGGTTAAGGATCACACTAAGGTAATGAAACCAATATAAGTGAACCCGCTCTGATACCAATTGAAAGTTCAATTAGTGTATAAAACACTTTGAACGTTTAGACCCCCAATTTACAAATTACCAATTCAAGCTTAATGTTAAATAATTAATGCGCGAAATATGAACATAAGCTTAAAACAAAATTGATAAACAATCTAAACCAAATAAAATCACATCCACAGTAGAAATTAAATGGCAAAGATTAAGAGAAGAGAGATGCAAACACAAGGACAACACACGATGTGTTATCGAAGAGGAAATCGAAGCCCTCAGCGTAAAACCTCTCCTCCGCCGCCCTCCAAGCGGTAAACAATCCACTAAAGAATGTAGTTGGGATACATGAACAGCAGAAGACCCTCAAAGCCTAATCTATCCAATGTACCTAAGTCCTCCAAGCTCCTACTCCAACGAGGTTATGCCGAACCTATTTCTTTTTTAGCTTATCGGATTCCGCTACTTGACCATAGCATCAACCAATATGAAATTGGTCCTTTCTTAACTGCTTCCCAAACACCAAATGGCTTTCTCACAGATATTGGAATGGTGAGAAAAGGTTTTGGTAATGTACCTCTCAAGGATTTGACAATGGAGAGGAAGAGAGTAGAGGAAGTTGAAGAGTTTCTATGTGAAGATTGTGGATGAATCAATCTTGTTTTTCTCTAGGGTTTCTCTCTCAAAATTCTCTCTGAAAGCTCTCTACATTTCGTGGGTATAAGGGTCTATATATAGTAAGGTGAGAAGGAATGCGAAAAGTTAGTTTTTCTCAAACAGGGTGGTCTGGCGACTTGGCCTCACAACTGGGCTAAGTCGCGAGTTCAAGCCGCGAGCTAACGGCCTGGCTAGCCTGGGACTTTTGTCCTGTAGTACAACAGCTGGCATGACTCTTCAGCTCCCATGCATGCTTCACACGTGTGCTAGCTTTGGCAGCTTGCCAGTCGCGAGTCACCTGCGAGTTCTAGCCGCGAGTCTTTGCATCCTTGCACAATCTTGAGCATTTCTTCACACTCTCTCACTCACTACCCTTACATGATTCCCATCTAAATACAAGGTTACTAATTGCTAAAATACAAGCAAATTTGGCATGGAATAAAGCCAACAAGATGGTTGATAAAATTCAACCTTACAATAACAAATAACCATATTCCAAGAAAATCTTACTAAAATTACCCAATATAGTTTTGAGTCCACAAAGTTCCTCAATTATGGATATGTTGCATCGTGAACCTCTAGTTTATTACTCCAAGAATCGGTAGAGGATTTTGAGAGCAAGAGGCACAAATCCTTTAAATCTATATGAGAGTAGCTCCAAAAGTATTTTAAATGTGCATTAGGGTTTGTTTAAATGCATTTGAATTTTTTTGCACGAAACCCTAGTCATTTAATGAGTTGAAATCACAATTCATTAGACCTAATTTTCGATTGGTTGAGTTTAAGCACGATTTGTCGAATTCAGGCCTTTTTAATCGACTGAGCAAGTGTCGAACAACTTTGATTAGCACAATAAACTTTAGCACCTGGGTAGCAATCTTGATAACACTTGAACACTCTCAAAGCACAAAATAAGACACTTTTACCTATGGTTTGCCAACCTAAATCTAGAAATGTGATAGAGCATAACATTGAACACAAAATATGAGACAAATTTTTTTATAGTATACGAGAGTGTGAAGGTGCTCTAGAGCAAAACTCTCTACTTGCTGCAACAGGTACTGTTCTTTGAATTTGAATAAAATTTCTTCTTCTTCCAAAGAAAGCAAAAATTATGAAAGAAATTCAAGACAAAGCAAAGAGGGTAACATATAAGGGTAATTTGTTGTATACAAACTGTTTTACATAATTATGAAAATTATGACTTCAAGCCAAGACTTCAAATACTGTTGAGATGTGTATCAAATTATATAAAATAGTTTGTGTGTAATAAACAATACTCAATAAATAATACTGACCAGGAACAATCGTACTATCTTAGTTTTGTCCATCTCCTCACTGTTTCTTTTTTCACTGATGTTGAGAAGGGTGTCTAATATGAAAGTTCAATAAGTGTATAAAACACCTTGAACGTTTAGACCCCCAATTTACAAATTACCAATTCAAGCTTAATATCAAACAATTAATGTGCGAAAAATGAACATAAGCTCAATACAGAATTGATAAAAAATCTAAATCAAATAAAATCACATCCACAACAGAAATTAAATGGAAAATATTAAGGGAAGAGAGATGCAAACACAAGGACAACACTCGATGTGTTATCGAAGAGAAAACCGAAGCCCTCGGTGTAAAACCTCTCCGCCGCCCTCCAAGCGGTAAACAATCCACTAAAGAATGTGGTTGGGATATATGAACAGCAGAGGACCCTCCAAGCCTAATCTATCCAATGTACCTAAACCCTCCAAGCTCGTATTCCAACGAGGTTACACCGAACCTATTTCTTCTTTAGCTTGCCGGATTCTGCTACTTGACCATAGCATCTACCAATATGAAATTGGTCCCTTCTTAACTGCTTCCCAAACACCAAATGGCCTCCTCATAGATATGGGTATGGTGAGAAAAGGTTTTGGTAATGTACATCTTAAGGGTTTGACAATGGAGAGGAAGAGAGTAGAGGAAGTTGAAGAGTTTCTATGTGAAGATTGTGGATGAATCAATCTTGTTTTTTTCTAGGGTTTCTCTCTCAAAATTCTCTCTGGAAGCTCTCTGAATATCGTGGGTATAAGGGTATATATATAGTAGGGTGAGAATGAATGTGAAAAGTCAGTTTTTCCCAAACAGGGTGTTCTGGCGACTTGACCTTGTGACTGGGTTGAGTTGCGAGTTCAAGCCGCGAGCTAACGGCCTGGCCAGCCTGGGAGTTTTGTCCTGTAGTGCAACAGCTGGCGTGACTCTTCAGCTTCTGGCATGCTTGGCACATGTGCAACTTCTGGCGGCTTGCAAGCCGTGAGCCACCCGTGAGATCCAGTCGTGAGTCCCTGCTTCTTTGTACAATCTTGAGCATTTCTTCACACTCTCTCACACACTACCTTTACATGATTCCCACCTAAATACAGAGTTACTAATTGCTAAAATACAAGTAAATTTGGCACGAAATAAAGCCAACAAAATGGTTGATAAAATTCAACCTTACATAATATATCCTCACTTGTGTTAGAACCACACTTTTCTCAAGTGGAGCCGTTGGGTAATCATGAGGTCAAAGAGGTCTAACATCTTTCCAAAGTGAACTTCCATACGTTGCCTTACGCGTTCTTTTTTAACACAAGAAAATAATCTGCCAAGTTTGGTCTCCCAACCTCTTTCATGATATTCCAAATGATCTCCTTGTACTCTCTAGCTGTGTTAAAATTGGAGTTAGCCAAATCCACAGAAAAAATGGTGTTTGATAATAGATTAAGCGTGGTCTTGAAAGCAGCTCTCCCAATATCTACTGCTTCACCATTTAGGATGCTTTGATGAGTATCAGCTGGGAGGTCTTGCACCTTCTCATGCCTTATAGCTTGGTTAGCATCAAGTGTCTTGTTGGCAAATAGTTGTTCCATGCATATTCTGTGAAAGGTTTCTCCACCGGGTTGAAACAGGTATACTTGCCAAGCTAAACTCCTCGTGTCTGTGGGCTCGGAGTGCATCTAGGATGGTTTGATTGGACAATTGTTGGTCATGTATTTGAAGGACTTCTTTGGCCATAGCTGCTGAAGAAATGACTATTGTCGCTACTTGGCCTAGTTTTACGCTCATTACATGGACCTTGGAAAGTTTTGTTAGGGACTTGTGGGGTTTGTCACCAACCTCTAAGAGGTTTCCAACCAATGGAAAAGGTTTTGGACCTGGTGGATGTTTTTTGGGGATTGCTTTGCTTCTAAAAATTATATGCAGGGCTTGGATTAAGAGCCAAGTGAGGCAAAGACATATTGTACCGCTCAAGAAATCCATTTTTATTTATGAACTCTGATCTCCAGGAGAAAAGAGCAAAGTGAAGAATGATACAATACAACACTATCCTTCACCGTTCTCCTTTATAGACAACAAGCAAAACAAAACAACACGCACACTCAGAGAGAGAGAGAGAGAGAGAGAGAGAGAGAGAGAGAGAGAGAGAGAGAGAGAGAGAGAGAGAGAGAGAGAGAGAGAGAGAGAGAGAGAGAGAGAGAGAGAGAGAGAGAGAGAGAGAGAGAGAGTATAACAATGGCTAATATTAAAGTATTCACCTCTCTGTATAATAGAAAAATGTGTAAGATTTACACAATTTTAATAAAAAATTATCTACATCAGCCTGTATATAATTGTGCAAATTTACAAGTTTGCTACAATAATCTTGTAAATTTATATTGACACAATTTATTTTACATTTAGTTGTTTATTCTTTTTTACGTATCTCAAAGATAAAGAAAGAGAGTTGATAGTGGTTATTGTGTGTGAAAAAAGAGAAAGAATTAAAAAATAAAAATATTGATATTTTAATAAATGTAGTATAAAATAAATAATCTGATGTAAGGGTATTTTAAAAAGTAAGTATGTAAAATAGAATTTTTTTTTTGGTTAAAAAAATAGAAAAAGTAACTTTTTATGCTAAAATAGGTAGAAATTTTTGTATGAGCTGATATGAATACTCTTAATTATATTATAGTTATAATTTTTTAAATATATATTTTTTAATATTTCAAGTGGGAGTAGATGAATTTTAACTTTTGACGTCTTTCTCTTAAAAAAAGAAAAGCAAAGAAAAAGAAAAACCAATTTAGCCGAAAGGTCATTGGAGAATAAATGGAGACATTGTAGAGGACAATGACTTGCATGTTACCTTAATCACAAATTTCAAAAGAGTGCTAAGTTGAAGTTTGGTATAATTAAGCCTAATATAAATTTTGACAATTTGAGAACAATATATTTTTTGACGTGAGCGCATGTAATGTAGAAAATGTTAAATTCAAAAACTTTTTGCCCTTAGAGCATTCACAGCTGGGCTTGCAAATGCCAAATATAAGCATATTTTAGCATTCAGCTCAATTTGTCTCAACAGTCGGAACTGTAAACTTGGAAAATTGTAAATTTTTTTGGCGTAGTGTTACAGTACCATCGTAAATGTATGATGGTACTGTAGCACTATGCCAAAACAAAATAATAACATTTTAATCCCTTTTATTCTTTCTCTCTCCTCTCTGTGTTAGACTCTTTCTTTCTCAACTCTCTCTTTCTCAATTTGTCTTTAACTTCTCTCGTCTCCCTCTCTCTGTCTTTAGGGAAGGTGTTGGAGCTTTGGGCCTAAATAAAAGGTGTTGGAGAGGCAGTGAAGGAGAGTTTTGTGGGGACGATTACAGAGGCAAGATCATTGTGGTCAAGGGGCTGAGGATTGCTAATCGGATTTTGGTGGGTTTGCTTGGTGGGTCTAGGGCTGAGGATTGTGGTGGATCGACATGGTGGGCCATGGGTTTCTGGCGGTGGAGATCGGTTAGTTCTTGTGGGTTTCGAGCGATGAAGATCGGTGCATTCTTGTGGGTTTCTGACGGTGGAGATCAATTGGGTTTCTGGGTTTCTAGATCGGTGTGTTGTGGTGGTGGGTTGTGGGTGATGGGTTTTGGCATGGATCGGCATGGTAGTGTTGGCCGTGGGTGATGGGTTTTGGCGTGGATCGGCATGGTAGTGTTGGCTGTGAGTATGGGTGGTGTTGGGTTTGCTTGCTAATGGGTTGGGTTTGCTTGTTGTGGGTGATGGGTTTGCTTGCCGTGGGTGGTGTTGGGTTTGCTTCTTTTTCTTTTTTCTTTTTCTGGTGATGGTGGGTTTGATGAGTGTGGGTGTGGTTGGGTTTGTGATTGATGGTGGTGGAGGTGGTGATTGATGGTGGTGGTTTTAATGGTTGTCGATTACTTGCTAATTTGTTGTGGTTGTTTAAATGTTTAATTTAGCTGCTTGAAAGTTTAGTTTTTAGGCAATGATGTAGTGGTGATTTGTTTCAGTTTGGTAGTTTTTTTTGGGTTTGTTTGTGGTGGGGGTGGTAGGAGTAGGTGGTTGTAGTGGCAGGGGAAGAGAGATGGGAGAGAATAGAGATGGATTTGGGATATATTATTTTATTTGTAGATATATTATTTTGATATATTGGATGGGAAAATAAAAGTTGGGATGTTGGGTGTGTTATAAAATGGTATGGTATAATTGATAAAGTAGCTTTTTGGGATGGTAAAATAGAATAGGATGGCATTTCTGATTGTGAATGCTTTTAGGGTAAGGCCGTTATTTTTGGCACAAAACTGCCACTTGAACCCTCCTTTAAATATAATTTTATTTTTGTTGGTAAAAGCCCTCCCATAATAATAATGATAATTATTATTAAGCATGCTAAAGCAATGATACTGCGCCCTATAAATCATTTTTTTTATTATACAAAAATAATTATTACTGTATATTTGTATAATAATATACAAATATTATCAGACCAAGACACTAATCGGTTTTTGGTGTAGGAGGGGATTGAATCTCAAATCTTTTGTTCAACCACCAGAGACTTTATCAGTTGAGCTAACTAAAACCCATTAATTTTTGAGAAACTGTATAATAATATTCAAATGACATAACAACTAGCCAATGTTACTTGATAGTCAAATGGCGCCTCCGGTTTGAGACGTGGGGACGGAGGTGGGGTAGATAATTACAATAAAAACAAAATGAAATGAGTCACATGACAACTATGCATGCTATAACCTTTTATTTTTTCAATTTCTTTTAGGAGTAAGAAAACATAGTTTACTTATTTAATTAGATCAATTTAGCTCTTAATCGTCTCAAATCATTGTGTTTCATGTTTCTCTCCCTCATTCTATTGTGGATCTTGTAAGGTTGAATTTTATCAACCATCTTGTTGGCTTTATTCCGTGCCAAATTTGCTTGTATTTTAGCAATTAGTAACCCTGTATTTAGGTGGGAATCATGTAAGGGTAGTGTGTGAGAGAGTGTGAAGAAATGTTCAAGATTGTGCAAAGAAGCAGGGACTTGCGATTGGTTCTTACGGGTAGCTCATGGCTTGCAAGTCGCCAGAAAGTTGCACATGTGCCAAGCATGCCAGAAGCTGAAGAGTCGCGCTAGCTGTTGCACTACAGGACAAAACTCCCAGGCTGGCCAGGCCGTTAGCTCGCGGCTTGAACTTGCGACTCAACCCAGTCGCGAGGTCAAGTTGCCAGAACACGTTGTTTGGGAAAAACTGACTTTTCACATTCCTTCTTACCCTACTATATATATACCCTTATACCCACGATATTCAGAGAGCTTCCAGAGAGAATTTTGAGAGAGAAATCCTAGAGAAAAACAAGATTGATTCATCCACAATCTTCATATAGAGACTCTTCAAATTCCTCTACTCTCTTCCTCTCCATTATCAAATCCTTGAGAGGTACATTACCAAAACTTTTTCTCACCATACCCATATTTGTGAGGAGGCCATTTGGTGTTTGGGAAGTAGTTAAGAAGGGACCAATTTCATATTGGTAGATGCTATGGTCAAGTAGCGGAATTCGGCAAGCTAAAGAAGAAATAGGTTCGGCGTAACCTCGTTGGAGTAGGAGCTTGGAGGGTCTTCTATTGTTCATGTATCCCAACTACATTCTTTAGTGGATTATTTACCGCTTGGAGGGCGGCAGAGAGGTTTTACGCTGAGGGCTTCGGTTTCCTCTTTGATAACACATCGAGTGTTGTCCTTGTGTTTGCATCTCTCTTCCCTTAATCTTTTCCATTTAATTTCTACTGTGAATGTGATTTTATTTGGTTTAGATTGTTTATCAATTCTGTATTAAGCCTATGTTCATTTTCCGCACATTAATTGTTTGATATTAAGCTTGAATTGGTAATTTGTAAATTGGGGGTCTAAACGTTCAAGGTGTTTCATACACTTATTGAACTTTCAGATCTAGAAGCCCTTGTTGCTGGTAGGGCTTTGGAGTTCTCTTGACATAGGCATTAGTTAGGCAATTTTAGAAGAGGATACAAAGATAATGATAAATGCTCTAAAGGAGTCCTCTTCTTTAGTGGCTTCTTTCGGCCTTTAATTTGATTTTGGATGCTAGAATTATTGCATTGTATTTTCGTAGTGTTAGTTTTTCTCATGTTCTTAGAAATGGAAACTCTATAGCTCACAACCTTACTACAAAATTCATTCTTAAAAAAAGAAAAAACTTTAAACAAATCAGACCCTTTCAAGCAGGAAATTGCATTTGTTTTAATAGGTCATATTTTTATTCTTTTTTTTTTGTTCGTTCAATTTTTCCTCCCACAAAAAGAAAAGAGAATAAAATTCTGTAGTAGTCCTCATTCATGCTTTTCACCTTGGTGAAAACTCATGGTATCCAAAAGAATTTAGATCGGAGTGAAAGAACTAGTAAAGTTTCATGCATAGTGCTGCAAAACCTCCTACATCTATTGCAAAACAATTTTATAGAAGCATATTATATTGTTATTCACTTCCTTTAAGTTTTTAAAGCAACACACTAACACCCAATTTTACAATTTGCTGAAGTGATTGATGGTAAGTAGTAGAAAAAATGGGTAGGTCCAAGTGTCCTTTTTTTAAGAAACCAAAAAAAGAGGCTCGCTTGTGTAATACTGCTCCATGCCTTATGGTACACTGCCACTTAGGCTTTTAATAAGCCCATGGGTATATACAACTAGTACATAGCAAGGCGTGCCACTAGTCAACCTCATTACTATGATTTTTGCATATAGGGGTCGGTACTAGTACTCAAACTCATTTAATTAAAGTGGAACTCACCATTCATATGAGAGGAGCGAGTACACCATTATTGTTCTCTTGTAGTATTGTATAATTTTCGTAAAGTAATAGATTTCATCAATGAATATCCTAAGGACTCAAGTTAAAGTGCATTTAAAATTTTATAAAATAAAAATTTTCCTATTAAAAAATGAAATAAAATTGTATACAAATTAACAAAATAATACATAGAATATCTGGAATTTGTGCATGGTTCATAATTCAACATTTAATATTTAAGGGTGAGAATTTTTTGTTTGCGTTTCGGGTTCATGTCATGTCAAATCATGAGTATTCAACTATTTAGGTCAACACTAACCCAATATGTTTATTAAACGAGTTAGGATTCATCAACCCTAACATAATCTATATATTAAACGGGTTGTGTCAACCTGTTTATCAGATTTTATCAAAGCGAAAAAATACAAATTTTAGTACTAACCCAAATCTGAACTATGAAAAACCAAACAAATAGATTTTTATAATATAAAATTTATAATTAACAAGTAATTACATCACAAATAATCATTCAAAACTGAAGCATATCTCAATATCACAAATAATTAATCACAATATGTCAAACAAAAAAACCACAACAATTAATAAGTTTATATAACTTGGGTATTGGCAACATAACATTTAAATAAACGAGTTAAGCGGGTTAGATAAGAATATGGTACGTTTATTAAATGAATTAGTCATGTTAACCTGAATATGACACGAACTGTTAAGCCCCAATGTATAACCTACTAATTTCATGCCTTGTCATATCATGTGTTGGATTTTGCAACCCCTAACATGAATATATGAATATATATATATATTTACACACACACAGTCTAGAATCTTTTTAAAGAATCAAAATCAAAACCATCTTGAATTTATGTGCGCACTAATGAATAATTTACACATGACAAGTACTTTTCGCCTCTTTATTTATTTATTTATTTTTCTAAGTACGTTATCTATATATGAAAAGTACATAATAGCTTGTTAGGTTTTAAAGACTTAGGTATTTATGTATTTAGAACTCTAATGTGTATTGTTGGCAAACCATGATTAAAACAATGTGTTTAGAGGTGTTTTAGTCTTGCTTAAAGTTGTGGATTTTATGTAAAGTTGGAATCGAGCTAATGCAGAAAGCATTATGCATTTCGGCCTGGCTCGATCGATCGAAGCTTAGGCTCGATCGATCGAAGCTCGGGCAGAATGTTTTTTTCTACAGATTTCCAACTCAGCCCTAGTTGTTTAAAACGTTTTAGGGTTTTCTAATTTGTCCTAAGTATAAAAGGCAAAACCCTAGCCACGTTTTAGTGTTGCTCATATTGCGGTTTGTGTAAATCTCTTGTGAGATCTAGAAGAGCTTTCCTTTACACAAACTTAGGGTTTTTAAGGGAAAGATTTATCTACACCTTGATGATCAACTCGGTTGCTGCCATTGAAGCTTAAAGAAAACACAAGCGGGGATGCTTGTATCTGGTGGTGAATCCAGGAAAGAAGGAGTCCGTGGATTCGAAGCTTGCACGTGGTCGTGTTAGTAAGTTCTACTGGTTGGTAGCAATAAGAAGTCGAGCGTGGAGGCTTGTAAGTCTTATTGTATGAACTTCGATTCTTTCAAGATAGTGGATTCAAGTTTACCTTGAGGATAGTTAGGTCAAATCCTCCCCAGGTTTTTACCGGTTTGGTTTCCTGGGTGATCATATCTTGTGTTATTTATTTTTCCGCTGCTTTGCATGATATGATCTTTGTTATTGTGATAACCTAGATTTGTTAAATTGGACTAAGTAACAACTTGGTTAGTTACCTAGGTTAAATCAATTGTGTTTTAAGGGGTCTAAAAACCATCATAGCTCACAATTAGGTTTTATAGGTCATAATTTATTTATTTATTTTGAAAAACTTTACACACTTGAGAAAAACAAATACAATGCTTTGAGAAAAACCATTTAGGAGCGAAGTATATTGAATAACATGAAATGCATTGGTACACCAACCTTACGAATTTCTCATTAAATCTAGAAGCTCTTAAAATCATAGTTTTAAAAACCAGATCGGATTGGCGGGTTCAATCGAGAACCTGCCTTCAATCCGGTCTGGTTATAGCCAAAAACTGAAAATAGCTTAAAAACCAAAAAAAATTTAAAACCAACCAGTTCAACCGAAGAATCAAAAACTGGCATGGTCGAACAGATTACTGACCGGTTGGGATTTTTTTGTCCTTTTCCTAGCCTAAAACTACGTCGTTTTGGCTATAAACTAACCCTAAATACTCCTAAGCACTCTCATCTCATGCCTGACACCTCAATGCCTCATCTCACGCCTCACTCTTTGAAATCAAGCTTTTTTCCTCTCTTCCTCTCTGCCTCACTCAACTCAAGCTCACTCTCTCTGAAATCATGAATATCCCTCACTCTCTTTGCCTCACTCTCACGGTCTCACCTCACGCACGCTTCTGAATTTTTTTTTCCCCTTCTAATCATTCCTCTCGACGTTTGAAGCTATGAAGACTGAAGTGTTTTTTTTTTTTTTTAGTCTCTTTGCTCTCTGCTTCTCGACGTTTGAAGGTAATATTCTTTTCTTTTGATTTTGATTTTCTCAGTTCTTTTTTTTTCTCTCTCTCGGCTTCATCAGATAATGTTATAATTAATATTCTTTTCTTTTGATTTTGATTACTTGATTACTTGATTTTGATTATTTTCTCTCTCTCCTTTTTTTTTTTTTTTTTTCATTTCTCTCGGTTTCATCTTAGATTTCAATTGATGTTCTCGGCTTCATCTCAGGTGGATCATTTGGTTCACATGATGATATTGATTTCAATTTTCTTCATAACAAATGAGACTTGGGTCTTAAAACTTAGTAGTTGTTTGTTTGAAACATTAAAACTTATTTGCTATTTGGATGTAATGAACTTATTTGTTATTTGCCATTTGGATGTAAATGTAATGACTAATGAACTTATTTATTTGGTTTTGTTGAAAGTTTATTATGTTAAGGATGATTGTTTTGTAATGTTATTATGTTAAATTCTTTAAAAAGATGTTATATACTTGTATTTTTTTTAAAGGAAACATATTTATTACTATTGGTTTGTGAGTTTTAGTATATTAAAAAATTATTAATTAGTTATATAATTTAAATAAATAATAATTAAATTATTTATGATATCACCAGATTGACCATCAATCGGGTTCCGGTCCGACCATAAAACTAGTAATTAGCTCATTTTCCGGTTCTTTCACCATAACTATTTTTAAAACCAGGCTTAAAATAGACAGTAGAAAGTCTCACTCCATTCTAAAGTCTCACTACAAAAAACGCTAGCAATAGAAAGTCTCCTATGATGTAGTCCCTAAGCTACAGAATCTACTTATGGCATCTGAGTTTAAGGTAAGTGTTGCTCATTACTTGACTTAACTACATTTTTTTCACCGAGCTTTCCTTTAAGTCAATACTCAATTGTTTATTCCTTGTCATCTTGGATCTTTGCAATTAGGTGACTCTAAAGAGGACATTGCCTGTGGAAGTGCAGAAATAGTAGTGGGAGTTACTTTTGTAGCATCATTTTGTCATGACAGATATGATAGTAAATAAGACAGTTTGATACTGAATCTTTATTTTATTTTATTTTTTTTAATATTTTAAATAAAGTAATCATGATGCTGAATCTTCGAAAACATGTGAATGAAAAATAATAGCAGCTGAAATGTGGTTCTGATGGTTGAGAGGCTTCTCTTTCTCTCTCTCTCACACACACACTTCGTATTTTTGTTTTCTAAAGAACTTAAAACTATTTGATAATTATATCATATATATTTTGTTTTATATACTTCTTTCAAGTAGATTTTTTTAAATAAAATATATTGTAGTACATATCTCAAATTACAGTGTAAAAATTGATAAAATCCTTCCCTCTTAAACATGGAAATTTAAGTAACAAAGAAGATGTTATGAAGCTTATTATCTTTTATTTTTTAAAAAGAAGAAGCATTAAACAATATGATGCAATGGATTTGGTCATTATTCCATGTTATAATTTTCCTCAATATGAGGTCTTAAACTGTATAACACTATCTTCTAGAAATTGGACTTGGATAATTATCAAACTCAGAATTTTTTGGGCAAGACAAAGAGAGAGAGAGATTGTACATCACATATGTTGGAGTATGTGTGTTTCAAACACTTAACCCTTGCTTTGTGTCCCACATTGGTTAGGAATAAACCTTGTCATAAGTTTATAAGCCTTTGCATATCTTAAGTGGTAAGTTGGAATAAAATGGGCTAGGTGTTGGCTTGGGCTTGAGTGTGTTATATCTTTCTTGGGCCTCACTTTTTCCCTTTCTTTCTTTTAGCCCAAATTTGATTTGATATGTCTGTTGGTGAGTATCTGAGCAGCCCGTTAAGCATTTAATGAACCCGTTGGGCATCAAATCTGCACAGTAATCGTTAGAGGTTTAGCCCATTTAGTTAGCCCACTAGTCTTCCTTTAGTTGGCATATAAAACCCTTGTTTTCACTTCTTTTTCTTCAATGTTTCCTAGCCTCTTGCTACCGCCACTCTCCCTCTGTTCAGCTCTAAGTTTTTCCTAGCCTTTTGCTACTGCCACTCTCCCTTTGTTCAGCTCTAAATTTTCTGCTTATCTCCACAAAATTTCAGCTTCTAAGTTTTAGTTTTAAGGAAAGGCAATTAAGGCTGTTCCTTGTTCTTCTTGCTTGAGTGTGTGATCAACTCGAAGAAATCACTATAGTCTAATCTTGGGGGGTTGTTTGGCCAAGAGAGCTATTCACACCAAGTTCTACTTCGGGTGGCATGAATCAACCTTTAAGGACAACGCATGTTGTGTGATTCTATAGTTTGTGAGATCTTTATAACTCTATCTATTTACTTTTTGTCATTGCTAATCTTTAGGATTTATATTGTTGAATCAAAACTTGTTTTTTATCTCTATATTTTCCAACAATCTTAAAGGTTGATATTTGTGTTTTAAAAATGAAGAAACAAGTTGTTGATTCTCTTAAGGTCATTTCGGAAATTACAAACCTTGAGGCTTTTGATGGAAATAATCTTAAACGTTGGAAAGAAAGGGTTTTGCCCATCTTGGAATTTACCGAAATTGACCGGGTTCTTTATGAGCCTAAACTCAAAGATGATCCTAAAAATATAGCAAAGTGGGAAAAAACAAATAAATTACGTATTCATACTATTAAGTTTGGTTTATCTAACAAGTTGTTTGATAATTATTGTCATTTTACTTGTGCTAAAGATTTATGGGATGAACTTAATAGTCGTTATGGGTTTGAGGATGAGGGTGCTAAAAAGTTTGCTAAGGCTAAATTTATGTCTTTTCAAATGGTTGAGGAAAAAAGTGTTTCTAGCCAAATTGAAGATTTTCAAAAATTAGTATCCGACCTAGCTAAAGAGGGTGATGTTTTGCCTTAGAGGTTTGTGGCTCATAACCTTGTGGTTAAGTTGCCAGACTCTTGGAAAGAGTATAAACATCGGTATAGCCACCATAGAACCTATTTGAATCTTCAACCAACTGTCGTTGATATTCAAATTGAAGAAACAAATAGGATGTCGGAAAAAGTTTCTAGAGCTAAAGAATTTACTTCCAAGGCTAATGTTGTAGAGGGAGGACCCTCTAGACCTCCACAACATAACAAGAAACATGATTTCAAGGGAAAAGGAAAATTTCATAATAAAAATGGCCCAAATCCTCAAATCCAAAAGAAAAAGGGTAATTGTTTTATTTGTGGCAAAGTAGGTCATTATGTGGCAACATGTAGGGCAAGATGCAACTTCAACAACAATAAGAACAACAACAAATGCTCTACATCAAATAAGGCAAATGTGGTGCAAACCGAAGAGATCATTGCGGGGATGGTGTGTGAGGCACACTTGGTGACAAAGGTGAAAGGATGGGTAGTTGACTTGGTTTGCACAAGACACATTGGTGCATTCAAAGAGGAGTTTAGTTCCTACACTCCTATGGCGGAAGGCACTGAATGTGTCTATGTTGGGGACAATAGGTCCATGCTAGTGAGTGGTAAAGGGAAAGTACTCTTGAAGCTAACTTCCGGTAAAACTCTTTCACCCAATAATGTCCTTCATGTACCTCACTTTCGACACAATCTCATTTCAGTAAATTTGCTTGGTAAGGCTGGTATAAAAGTTTTATTTGATGGTGGCATATTTACTTTAACTAAGAATGAAGTCTTTGTTAGTAAGGGCTATGATGATGAAGGACTTTTTGTACTTAATGTTGATCAAGTTATTAATGAAAATGGTTCATCTTCTTGTACTTACTTAGTTGATTCCATTGATGTTTGGCATGGTAGACTTGGACATGTTAATCTTGGCTATATAAAGAAAATGCAAGAATGTGGAATTATTAATTCACTAAGTGAAGCTAATATGGACAAATATGAAATTTGTGCTGAAACTAAAATCATCAAGAAATCTTGTAAATCTATAACAAGAGAAACTGAGCTTTTTGGATTGGTACATAGTGACTTGGGTGATTTAAAACACACCATAACTAGAGGTGGTAAAAGATTTTATGTGATCTTTGTTGATGACCACTCTAGATTCACTAAACTTTATTTACTAAGAACCAAGGATGCAGCTTTTGAGATGTTTATAATGTATAAAAATGAAGTTGAGAACCAAAAGAATAAAAGGATTAAAAGACTTAGAACCGATAGAGGTGGTGAATATGAGTCTAATCCTTTTGAGAAATTTTGTGAACAAAATGGCATAATACATGAGGTAACTCCACCTTATTCACCGGAATCTAATGGAATAGCCAAAAGGAAAAATAGAACTCTTAAAGAGATGATGAATGTTATGCTTGTTAGTTCTGGGCTATCTTCCAACATGTAGGGGGAGGCCATTCTTTCGGCTTGCCATATTCAAAATAAGGTACCTCATATGAAAACTGGTAAAACTCCTTATGAACTTTGGGAAGGGCGTAAACCTAACTTGGAATATCTCTAAGTGTGGGGGTGCTTGGCTAAGGTCATGCCACCTGAGCCTAAAAGGAGAAAGCTTGGTTCTAGAACATGTGATTGTGTGTTTATTGGCTATACTTGTAATAGTTCATGCTATAGATTTCTTGTCATCAAAAGTGATATATTAGAATCATACACAATTATTGAATCCGAAAATGCCATATTCTTTGAGCATGTGTTTCCTTTGAAAAATAAGGAAAAAGAATTGCATGATTCTGTTGAAATTTCTAATGACTTTGTTGATGATGTGCAAGAAATAAGGAGCAAGCGAGCTAGGAAGGAAAAGGATTACAGTAACGATTTTCTTGCCTATGTCGTTGAAGATGAACCTATAAGTCACTATGATGCAATTAAATCTGTCGATGCACCTTTTTGGTTGGAAGCAATTAATAATGAATTAGAATCTATTATGTCTATTCATACTTGGGAATTAGTTGAGCTTCCACCCAAGGTTAAACCTATTGGTTGTAAATGGGTGTTTAAAAGGAAATTAAAACCGGATGCTACAATTGATAAGTTTAAAGCTCGCTTAGTAGCCAAGGGCTATAAGCAAAAAATATAATGTGGATTATTTTAATACTTATTTTTCGGTTACTAGAATTGCATCTATTAGAATTTTATTTGCCATTGCTTCTATTTATAAACTTGTTGTACATCAAATGAATGTTAAAACTGCTTTTCTAAATGGTAATTTAGAAGAAGGGATTTATATGGAGCAATCTGAGGGTTATGTAGTTCTTGGATAAGAACATAAAGTTTGTAAGTTGGTTAAATCTTTATATGGTTTTAAACAAACACCTAAACAATGGCATGAAAAATTTGATAATGTTATGCTTACACATGGGCATGTGATCAATGGTGCCGATATATGCATATATAGCAAGTTTATCAATAATGAAGGTGTTATTATATGTTTATATATTGATGACTTGCTTATATTTGGAACTAGCCTTGATGTTGTGCATGATACTAAATGCTTTATTGCCTCTAATTTTAATATGAAAGATTTGGGTGAGGCAAATATAATCTTGGGCATCAAGATCCTTAAGGATAATGATTGCATTTCACTATCATAATCTCACTATGTAGAGAAAATTCTTAAAAAGTTTGAACACTTTGATATGTCACCTGTCTACTCCTTTTGACTCAAAGGTGCACTTGTTTAAAAATCGTGGTGATAGTGTTTCACAAGATAAATATGCACAAATCATTGGTAGTTTGATGTTTTTGACAAACTATACTCGCCTTGATATTGCATATACTGTTGATAGATTGAGTAAATATACTCATAATCCTAGCATTGAGCATTGGGATGCAATATCTAGATTGTTAAGATATTTAAAGGATACTTTTGATTATAGTTTGTCATATTGTGGTTATCCTACTATATTAGAAGGATATGGTGATGCTAATTGAATCTCTGATACAGATGAGGTAAAGCACACTAGTGGATATGTGTTCACACTAGTTGGAGGGGCTATCTCTTGGAAAACATCCAAGTAGACTTGCATAGCGAGATCCACCATGGAATCAGAGTTAGTAGCCTTAGAGAAGGCTGGGTCCAAAGCCGAGTGGCTTAGGAGTTTGTTAATTGATACACCATTGTATACTAACTCTATTGCCTCTGTTTGCATAGATTATGATTGCCAAGTTGCCATAGCATGTGCTAAAAACAAAATCTATAATGGGAAAAGTCGACATATCCGATTGAGGCACAATATTGTGAGGCAGGTCATTGATAATGGTGTAATGTCCTTGGACTTTGTGAGGTCAGAAAGGAAATTGGCTGATCCTTTGACCAAGCCACTAGCTATAAGGTTGGTGAGTGAGACATCGAGGGGGATACGACTGATACCCAAATTGTGACACTATGGCCAATGTCGAACCTCTATGATGGGTGATTCCATGCCGGGGTTAAATGGGTAGAGGTCATTTGTGGTCCATATGAGCACTGTTAGTTATTATGTATTCCGCTATCTCATTAAGGAGATTAGTGATGAGTCCATTCCAATGGTGTGAGACAGTGCTAAGTTGCAGATTATTGAAGGTTGAGCTCTAACTCTTAATGGATCCATAGTCCCTACTTGTCGGGATGGGGTGTACTACACACACTTTTGATGGATGCCACTTATGTGGGAGTGGAAGTTGTGCCGCTTCCTATGAGACTTGGGTAGGTCTCTAGAGCTTTCATGAAAACCAGTGGCGCATGGCCTGTATAAGGCGCCAACCCGCTTATGGAACAACCTTGGCAAAGAAAGGTATGTGGGTGGTAAGTTTGGTTATCTAATTGCTTGGTTAAAAGAGTCTAACTCTACCATTGTCTAGTAGTTCCTACTTATTTATCCTAAGTATGGTTAAAACCTTATGGTACTATATTGATGCATGCCTTCTTGGGTTTATTGCCTTTCCTAGTTTAGTGTTTGTAACATGTGGGGGATTGTTGGAGTATGTGTGTTTCAAACACTTAACCTTAGCTTTGTGTCCCACATTATTTAGGAATAAACCTTGTTATAAGTTTATAAGCCTTTGCATATCTTAAGTGGTAAGTTGGAATACAATGGGCTAGGTGATGGCTTGGGCTTGGGCTTGGGTTTGTTATATCTTTCTTGGGCCTCACTTTTTCCCTTTCTTTCTTTTAGCCCAAATTTGATTTGATATGTCCGTTGGTGAGTATCTGAGCAGCCCATTGAGCATTTAATGAACAACCTGTTGGGTATAAAATTTGCACAGTAACCGTTAGAGGTCTAGTCCATTTAGTTAGCCCACTATTCTTCCTTTAGTTAGCATATAAAACCCTTGTTTTCACTTCTTTCTCTTCAGTTTTTCCTAGCCTCTTGCTGCCGCCACTCTCCCTCTATTTAGCTCTTAATTTTCTGCTCATCTCCACAAAATTTAAGCTTCTAAGTTTTAGTTTTAAGGAAAGGCAATTAAGATTGTTCCTAGTTCTTCTTGCTTGAGTGTGTGATTAACTTGAAGAAATCACTATAGTCTAATCTTAGGGGGTTGTTCGGCCAAGAGAGCCATTCACGCCGAGTTCTACTCCGGGTGGCACGAATCAACCATTAAGGACAACGCATTATGTGTAATTCTATAGTTTGTGAGATTTTTCTAACTCTAACTATTTACTTTTTGTCATTGCTAATCTTTAGGATTTATATTGTTGAATCAAAACTTGTTTTTTATCTCTATATTTTCCAACAACATATATATCTATGTAGCTTATAATTTCTTATTGATAATATATATTTGCTCTTACAAATGATTTATAAATTCTTTTTATTTAGGTTGTGATTGCAGATGAGTCACACTTTCTCAAAAATGCTCAAGCAAAGAGGACAACTACTTCCCTTCCAGTCATAAAGGTCTGTCTTTCTTGATAAAAGAGGACTCTATGACTGCATTTGCTAATTTTATTCATTTACTATGTTTATTCACAAATTTTAATCATAGATCCTGCTCTTTTGAAGTAATGGTTATGCTTGAGCCTCTCTATAACTGATACTCCATGTTGAATGCTTAGGTTTCTAAAATGTTGTCCCCCTTCTGCTCTTTGAAGGAGTGTTAATTTTATTTGTGAGCAAGTTCAGTTGAGAATGATTTTTAATGGCTTTTCAAGCAATCTTATTAGTCGGTTTGAGGAATTTTAATTTTCTTTTAAGGAAGCAATCGGATTTAAATATTTTGTTTGGGCCTTTATTATCTATTGTATATTTGTCTATCCAATGCCCAAGTCCTGAATAGGCCTATAACTGTAGGGATAGGTCTTTTATACTTTCTAGTGTATTACTTTATCACTAATCTCCAGGCATTCAAATTGGAAACCTTTCTGATTGGATTTAACGAGTTACAAATCTTTCTGCTTTTACTAACAGGTCAGAGTTTGTGAACTGCCTATGTTGCTTAAACATGATGGAGTATGGAGATCAAACTGAGATTGAAGAGCGTGGAATCAATTTAAGTGGAGGGGTAGAAGCAGCGGATACAACTTGCAAGGGCTGTATATTTAAGGTCATGGATTGTGATATTTATCTTCTTGATGATGTCTTTAGTGCAGTTGATGCACATATTGGCTCAAAAATATTTAAGGTCACATTATTTTTTTACTTCCTTTGTAGTTTGGAAATGCATTGGAAACAAAATAATTGATTTTTGTAAAGAAACTGGACAGCAGTATGGTTTTTGTATTTGGGCAGGAATTTGTGATTTAGCTAGGAAAAAAAAGAAAAAAAGAAAAAAAAAAACCAATATAGACCAAAAAAAACCTTGCAGGTTTTTAAAATGTGGGCAAAATAGGATCGATAGCTGTATTTGAAAAAATGCACCCAAAACAGGTCTATAGCTGCGTTTCGGACCTATAGTCGCGGTCTATAGGCTGCGCGTATAAACGTGGCTATTGACTAAATGTGGCTATAACAACGTTTTTAGGGTCTATAGTCGCATTTTAAAAACACAGCTATAACCCTCATTTTTTTGTAATGAATTTCTTCATGTGTTTGAAACTATAAATTATCTCTTGGGTGGTCACCACATTCTTCATGATCCATTTATTTGGTATAAATGCCACCTGTTAGATCTATCAATATCTGCTTAGAAGAGGCCTTAGTTTCATCACCAAAATTTTAGAAATAACTTTGTGACGCATATTTTATAAATTGATAAGTGATAATTGATGGCTGGAATTGTTTAAAGATAGCTTTGTAAGTTGTGAATGTTCAAATAGTGTATAAAACACCTATGAATGTTTAGACCCCCAATTTACAAATTACTAACACAAGCTTATAATCAAACAATGTATGTGCGGAATATGATAATAAGCTAAAACAGAATTGGTAAAACAATCTAAACCATAATTAATCATAACCACAACAGTAATTAAAAGGTAAAAATTATGGGAAGAGAGATGCAAATACAAAGACAACACAGCGATGTGTTGTTGAAGAGGAAAATCGAAGTCCTCAGTGTAAAACCTTTCCGCCGCCTTTCAAGCGGTTAATAATCCACTAGAGAATAAAGTTGGGATACATGAATAGCAGAAGACCCTCCAAGCCTAATCTACCCAGTGCACCTAAGCTCTCCAAGCTTCTTGCTCCAACAGCGTTTTGTTGAACCTTGTCTTCTCTAGCTTACCGGATCCCGCAATAGCTCATTGCATTAACCAAAATGAATTGGTCCCTTCTGAACTGCTTCCCAAGTACCAAAATACTTTCTCATAGATATGGGTATGGTGAGATAAGAATTTGGCTAATGTACCTCTCAAGGATGTATCAATGGAGACGGTGAGAGTAGAGGAATTTGGAGAATCAAAGGATGAAGATTGTGGATGAGTCAATCTTGTTTTTCTCTAGGGTTTCTCTCTCAAAATTCCCTCTGGAAGCTCTCTACATTTCGTGGGTATAAGGATATTTATAGTAGAGCTTGTATGGAATGCGAAAAGTCAGTTACAACCAAACAAGGTACTCTGGCGACTCGAGCTCGCGACTGGAATGAGTCACGAGTTTGAGTCGCAAGTTAATTACCTTGCCAAATTGTAGGTTTTGTCCTGTAGTGCAACAGTTGGCGTGACCCTTTAGCTCCCCTTGCATGCTTCACACGTGTGCTATTTTGGCGACTTGCCAATCGCGAGGCTTTTCTTGATTGCACACTCTTGAGCTTTACTTTACACTCTTTCACACACTACCTTTACATGATTCTCACCTAAATACAAGGTTTCTAAATGCTGAATTACAAGCAAATTTGGCATGGAATAAAGCCAACAAAATGATTGAATAAATTCAATCTTACAATCTCCCCCTTTGGCTATTTCGTGACAAAACCCTAAAACAGACTCTAGACTTAACATGTGAGTTGGGAACAGTTGAACGAAACTCACTCACACCTAACTCTAGAATCTGTGAAGCTCTTAAACCATACGAACAAGTATTTTCTGAAAACAACACAATACTATCATTATAAGCATAGAACTTGAAATGCATATAGAGCAAGCACAATGCAATCAAGCAAAAAGGAATAAAGCAATAAAGCATAGCTAGACCAAAAACAAACAATCACAATAAATAGTGACCATGGTATGCTGTCGCAAGAAACCAAAAATAAAACCTATACTCCTAAAATATATGTAGTAGTGCGAGTAAGGATCGTTCCCACGGAGAGTATCTAGCCTAGTTTTATGCTACGTGAACAAGGAGAGGGGGGGGGGGGTGAGTATAATGAAAACAATTTTAAGAAAAAAAACAACTAAGAAACAATTCAAATTAAAGTATCGAAATCAATCAAAAGAAGAAACCTTGGTCTAAGTCAACATCCACTATTGGAATTTTACAACTAATCATTGATGCAAGTATATATCAATTCACATTTTGAATATTCACCGTTGGAATTATTTTCCTATCTCTCCTTAGTTGCAGTTAATTAGAAAACAAGCGATCTAATAAACCCTAACTACTAAACAACCCAAGACAAGTGCTAAAGGTTTAATTTAGTAGTAGCCTTAAGAATTAGAGAGATCAATGAAACTAAACAACACAAGCACAAGCGGTTGTATTTAATTTAGTTGAGCGTTCTTCCTAAGATCTAATAATTTCTGACGCAGCAAATCATTAAATCATGGTTGCTTCATAAGTTAGAGAGATCAAACAATTACGGATTTGATATCTAACCTAGCAGTAGATTGCAACAAATAATAAACTAGTAAGCCTCCTAGTAATTAAACGAGACAATCATGAAAATAGGCACAGAAGAACATCCGATATTCAAAGCATAAATTGAACAATAAAAACAAATTAGATCTCACAGTTTTATTGATTTCGAGGCTTCAGTTTCCTTCGACCAAGTATAAAAGTTTAGCCACGCAGGGCCATGACGAAAACTCAAAGGAGAAAATCAAAGAAGAGGGGAGAGAGAGGTGTGTGTGTGTCCAATTCTGATTTCTCCTCCCCCTTTTGCACGTTAATTCCCCCTTTCCTAAGTCTACAAAATCTCCTAAAAACATTCTCAATAATAATATCAAAATCTAACTAATTAAGGAAAAATATTAAAAATAAAACAGAGTTCTAATATAACTAGGAAAGTGGTGTTTTTCAGTTGGAATTTTCGTGCATCAGATCTGGAAGCTTCCAAAAATAAACTGCATCAGATTTGCGTATTAGAATTGCAGGCAAAGGAACATTCCAGAACATCAACAGTGCAGGTGCAGCAACTTCAAGCCCGATTTCGACCTTGATTCAACCTGTATCTCTCAAAACTCAAAACATGAAAGTTGTAGAGCTTTGTCTTGGATTTCCATATCATCTTGAATCATCTCAATCAGAGCTTGGATGAGAGAGTTATTCCCAGATTACGAAGCAATGTCAAAGCTGTCCAGAATCGCCCAATTAGCTACGTTTTGCACTTAATGCCTCCATTTGCATCCTAAATCAAAATATAAGAATAATGAGTACATTTAGGCACCAAATAAATATAAAAGACTAAACATTAAGAGAGAAAAATATGTTATTTTGCATTCTCATCAGACCATAATGATCATTCACACAAGGAATGAATCATCTGGACATGCAAGCTAATAAGCTTAATGCAAAGTATCATTTGCATGTCCAACACTCAACCGATACAAAAACCAAAGTAATTGCATCAAGGATATAAAATCCAACAAGGCCACAAGAGTGATACTTAAAGAAATGCATAACATTAACAACAAGTACTAAGCTACAAAGCATGGCTACAAAATACAAAGAACTGAATATAAACTTAAACATATAAACCAAAGTACCAAAGACATTAAATAAAAGCACTACAAACAAACATGAGTTTATACCAAAATATTTAACAAAGTGGTGTGCAAACCCATATTAAAAGTAACCAAATATAACAACATAAACCATATGCTCTAGGTATTGAAGCTGTCAAACTTTGATGAAAGAAGATTCATCTGCTCTTGGATAGCAGCCAGCCTGTCAGATTGCTCATTCTAGACATCATGAAGCCCATCAATCCTTTCGAGGATGATTTGGAATGTGTCTAGAGGTGTTGCAGTGGAAGATGAAGTTTGGCTCCTTTTGCCACGGCCTCTTGAACTTGAGGGTTGTCCTTCAGCTTTTGTCTCAGTTTCCATAGGTTCTCCTTGTTCTTGATCACCCTCATCTTCATCACCCGGAAGATGAACTTTGATCCGTGTAATGGTTAGAGCATTGATAGCTGAAGGAGTAGGCATGAGATTGACGTCTTGAGGAATTTCCACACCATTTGCTCAAAAGAGCCTCATGAGTAGACTAGGGAAAATCAGCTTTTCCCTTACCCTTAAAGTAGTTCTTTTTTTTTCGTCAGCAATAATGCAGTAGATATGAGCACTAATATCAATGTAAGTGTTCTCCCGGAGCTCCATGAGGAAAATGACTCTAGCATTATTAATGGTGGTCATCTTCTTCACCGGATACAAGTTGAACATCATGATCACAGTAAGACATCTCATATCAGCTGGAAAAGCATTAGTGTTGAGGCATCTTCCCTCTCTAACTCCTCAAATGTGAGATTGAACAGTTCCTATGGAGAGCATTCTATTCTTGTAGTGTGTGAAATCATGGTCCAACTCCTCAAAACTAAGCACTTCATCAATGTCCTCCAAGTCAATGTTGAATTCATGGCCTCTTATCCAGCAGTTGATCCCATCATCTCTTAAGATAGCATTGTCATAGAATTCTCTGATCAATGGATCACATACCCTAGGCAAATCACTAAGGAGCTTGTCCCAACCTCTGTCCTGAAAACAACTAGGAATGAAGTAGTCCTTTAAATCAACCAAATCCACAAATCTTTCTTGGATGATGGGAGCCTTCATATAAAATTGAGTGTATCTCTCAAAATGTTTGGTAGACCTAAACTTTGTATTGTCCATTTTCTTCCTCTTGTCAGCCTTTTGTGCAATGGTGTTCTTCTTTGGAGTCATCTGCACAAACATAGTAGCAAAGACCACAAAACAGGGCACAACATATGGTAACACTAAAAATTAGAAATAGATTAGTATCACTAAAAAGGACAAAGAGTTAGACCAAAGACTCAATCTACAGCACAGTTCAGACACAACTTGTCATAAGCGAACACACAACAACAAAGCACAATAGAGTTGTAACATGAAAAACTTCAAACAGATCACAATGTGGGTGTGTGCTAAAAAAAAAAAAGAACAACTAAGGGCAAAATGCAAAACATATAACCAGTTATGTAAATATCAAATAGTGTATACCAAAGACACCCCACAAACATTGTATTTCATAATAACCCCCAAAACACAAGTAAATGTGTACAAGACATTTCACCATGGGTATGATATGCACAACACAACTCAAATCAAGAATCATACTAAAAAATGAGAAGTAAACATGGAAACATGTGAAACAACCATCATACTATCAATATCAACAAAACCCATATAACAAACTCAACTCAAATAAACCCAACTCATATTCAACATCATAAATCTCAAATCTCAACAACTCAAATCCAAGAAATCAAAGGCTATAAACATGAAGTACTTTGAGAAAAATAGAAAACCCATACCTTTTCTTGAAAATTGATGTAGAAATGATGAGGAACAATGGTGGATTTTGAGAGAAACATGGTGAGTTTGTGAGTGAGATGAACGGACAAGACAATGACAGTCAAAATGTTCGAGGGAAAATTGAAAAGTTTTTAAAAACTGTCCTTAAAATGCAAAACACATGATTTTCGAGACTGAGATGAGTCGCAAACAAGTCGCTAGATCAAGTCGCCAAAACCCTTGTGACAAAATTAAAAAAAAAAAAAATTGTCTAAGTGTTTTTCACGATTGGAAGGTCCACCCACGAGAAAGTTGCGAAGGGAGTCATAAAACTTTCTGAGTACACCTTGCGACTGGAGCTTCCACTCGCAAACAAGTCGCTAAACTAATTCGCGAGAAATCTAAAAACCTAGATTTTTGAAAAAATTTCTTAGTCTTTTTCGTGACTGGGACTTTAACTCATCAGAGAGTCACAAAAACCTTCTATGTAAGCTCACGACTGGGGGCTCGCGACTGGCTTGACCCACAAGGCAAGTCGCCAAAACAGGGTTGCACAATTTTTGAAAATTTTGAAATAATTCAAAACAAAAATACTTTCCAAAAACAATTAAAACACTCAAAAATCTTTTTGTGTTTGATCAACATATAATTAAGCATGTGCAACATATTTAATCAAGTACAAGCACACAAATGAATAAGGTATTCATTGAACATAGACATGTGTGATATGTGTGGGTATCAAAGATGAGATAGTCTTTAGTCTAATGTGAAGCTTCAATGATCAATTCAACCAAGACATACACAATTAGCACGAGGAAAAGTGACCAATCTCAATTATAGAAATATGCATATATGACCTCCCACATAAACATGATAACATAACTTTGAAGCTTTTCATTTGGCTCCATATACATCATATCATTTGATATTTTTGAATCAATACATCTCTTTTTGAGATCGATACCTGTAGTTTTTGATATTTCAATTTGATGAGCAAGCCTTTGGCTTTTTGGGCATCATACATTTTCATAAAAGTTGCATTCCCTTTTTCCTAGTCAAATACTAGTATATGCGATGGCTTTTGTAGCTCATTATCTTTTTTCATTTTGAGATTTACATTTGTTGAGCTCTTTAAGCAAAAAAAAATAAAAGAGTGGGAAGATATATAAGCACAAGCTTATGCAAGTTTCAAGATCAACAAAACCATTGTCTAATCATTCATGACAAGTTTGAAGATCTATTTACAATAGTCACATAGATGTCAAGATTTTTCCCACCATGATATGATTGCATAAAGAACAAGCTACGCTCTTAAATGCATAAAGCCATTAGTACAAAGGTACAAGGCAAAATATGCTTGTGACAATACTCAATAATGCCGATCAAACTTTTTGGATTTTCTACTTTTTATGTGTTTTTGAATTTTTAACATAAAAGCAAGACAAGACAAGATTGATAAAAAAAACAAACAAATGTAAAAACATTCAAAGTAAAAAGTAAACAAACACAATTTTTCAACACATGCTGGAACGATAACAAAAAGCACACAACCAATCAATGTCACAAAACATAGAAAGTATTAATGCATGGAGATGTTGTAATACTTATGCATGTGTACCCTTCTTCACCTATACGACACTTGTGTTTGGGGTGATATCCCTAGAGGATTGGGTATGATCATTGTGACTTTCAAACCTTTTGGTTAAGCTTGCCAAACAGGTGGTGAATGCATCAATCATCCTCATCACATCCCTTACTCCGGGATCACCTTCTTGACCTTTTGATTGCTCAGCAGTCCAATTCCCTTTGTCATGTTTTGGTCCTTTTGACCTTTGAGCACTTGAATTCTTCAATGCTTTAAGCTTATGACAATTGGGTCTGGTGTGTCCTTGAATTCCATAGTGATGGCAGAAGTATTGGGTTCTCGGGCCTCTTTGTGACTTTGGGAGTGATTTCCCTTTACCCTTAGGCTTAACCACTGATTGGTTAGGAGGCTTAGTCATAAACCGTTGGTTAGTCACATTTTTCTTCTTCTCCACCTTCACATTCTCAGCAATAATGGTGACTACCATCGGTTCCTAGGCTTTCACAAACTTCATTTCCTTGGATGTATTTGCAGCCAACCTACTCTCTCTGGTGTATCCCAATCCGCTTCTATCGGTGAATGGTTTTTGACGAGCAAGTACATCATCAAGCTTTTTGGATGAAACCCACTTTACTTTAGCATTCACTTGAATCACCTCAAGCTCAAGGAATTTATTTTTGAATAAGCTTCGGTTAACTCTTCGTTCAACGTCTCCATTTCACATTTTGTCTTCTTGTATTGTATTAGAAGATTTCTATAATCTTCCTTTGCTCTCTTCATCTTTTTAATGGCTACGTTAGCCATTTTTGCATATTCATCGGTCTTCTCAAGGAGGGAATTGTAGGTCTCTTGTAGTCCCATTGTCCGTTCATCTTCCTTATCATCAGATTCCTCTACTATCCCAATTGACTTCAATTCAATGTGTTCACCAAGGTTTTCCACTAGCGCACCCAAATCATCTGAAGATTCCACAGGAGCAATGGTCATGAATGCAGAGAAGTTTCCCTCTCCATCACAACTTTCATTTGAATCTGAATTAGAGGAGTCTGAATCACTAAGAGTAATGGCATACACTTTGTCCTTTGCTCTCAAATAATTGGTACACTCTTTCTTGAGATGTCCATGTCCGTTGCATTCAAAGTACGTGATTCCTTGAGAGGATTGAGAGTCCTTCCCATCTTTCCTCTTGAAATCCTTTTTCTCCTTTCTAAAATTTAGGAATTTTCCCTTCTCAGCAAAACTTTCCATTCTTCTTGAACTTCAAGAACTTTCGGAAATTCTTCATAAGATATGCCACATCTTTATCGACCTTATCCTCATCCGATGAGTTGTGAGCTTCCACCCTCTCATTAATTGTCTTAAGAGCGAGGGATTTGCTCTTCCTTTGTGATGGCAATGACAGCTCATATGTTTGAAGTGAGCCAATTAGTTCTTGAACTTTGATATCATCAAGATCCTTACTCTCTTCAATTGCTGTAACATTTGCACAGAAGCTCTTCGACAATGATCGAAGGATTTTCCTCACTATCTTTGAGTCCTCCGTTTTCTCACCCAAATTGAACTTGCCAATAACCACCTCATTCAGCTTACTATAGAATGAGTCGAATGACTTGTCTTCACTAATTTTCAGCTCTTTAAATTGAGTGGTTAGCATCTGCAATTTAGTGTCATTTACTTTTTTTGTGCCTTCATAGGTGGTCTCTAATATCTGCCATGCCTCCTTGGCAATAGTTACGTGAGAAATCCTGTGAAACTCATCTAGAGAAACACCGCAAAAAATAGCATTTAGTGCTTTGCTATTTGCATTAGCTGCCGTGAGAGACGCCTTATCCCATGTGGATTTAGCGGCCTCTGGCCTAGTCCATCCTACATCTACTGCATCCCAAACACTTTCATCAATTGAACACAAGAATGCCCTCATTCGGACTTTCCAAAAGGCATAGTTGCTACCATCAAAATATGGTGGAGCATTTAGAGATTGAGATCGATCCATCTTAAACGGGGTCAAGGATCACACTAAGTTAATTAAACCATAGCAAGTGCATCTGCTTTGATACCAATTGAATTTTCAAATAGTGTATAAAACACCTATGAATGTTTAGACTCCCAATTTACAAATTACCAACACAAGCTTATAATCAAACAATGTATGTGCGAAATATGATAATAAGCTAAAACAGAATTGGTAAAACAATCTAAACCATAATTAATCACAACCACAGCAGTAATTAAAAGGCAAAGATTAAGGGAAGAGAGATGCATACACAAAGACAACACAGTAATGTGTTATCGAAGAGGAAACCGAAGTCCTTGGCGTAAAACCTCTCCGCCGCCCTCAAAGCAGTCAATAATCTACTAAAGAATAAAGTTGGGATACATGAATAGCAAAAGACCCTCCAAGCCTAATCTACCCAATGTACCTAAACCCTCCAAGCTTCTTGCTCCAACAGGATTACGCTAAACCTTGTCTTCTCTAGCTTACCGTATCCCGCAATAGCTCATTGCATCAATCAAAACGAATTGGTCCCTTCTGAACTGCTTCCAAGCACCAAAATACTTTCTCATAGATAAGGTTATGGTGAGATAAGGATTTGGCTAATGTACTTCTCAAGGATGTATCAATGGAGAGGGTGAGAGTAGAGGAATTTGGAGAATTAAAGGATGAAAATTGTGGATGAGTCAATCTTGTTTTTCTCTAGGGTTTCTCTCTCAAAATTGTCTCTGGAAGTTCTCTACATTTTGTGGGTATAAGGGTATTTATAGTAGGGCTTGTATGGAATGCGAAGAGTCAGTTACAACCAAACAAGGTGTTCTGGCGACTCGAGCTTGCGACTGGAATGAGTCGCGAACTAACTGCCTTGCCAGACTAGAGGTTTTGTTCTATAGTGCAACAGTTGGCGTGACCCTTTAGCTCTCCTTGCATGCTTCACACGTGTGCTATTCTGGCAACTTGCTAAGGCTCTTCTTGATTGTACACTCTTGAGCTTTCCTTCACACTCTCTCACACATTACCCTTACATGATTTCCACCTAAATATAGGATTTTTAAATGCTGAATTACAAGCAAATTTGGCACAAAATAAAACCAACAAAATGATTGAATAAATTCAACCTTACAAGTTGTAACACACTGCATAAATATATGGTCAGAATTGATTTAAGTTATGTTTGATACCCCATAATTAATGCATGGATCATATTGAATTGCTTTGTATAATTGTGTGTTGCACACTTGCATTGGTATGTATTGAACATTGGGCATGTATAGATGTACTAACTAGATATCTTGCGTTATGAAGAGACTACGAGAGAAGTATTAATTATCATATGCAAAATTGTTTCGAGGTATGGAACAACCAAGCAAATATGATTAGTTTATCTTAAAGTAACAATTTGAATGCTCGTTTAATTTTTACATGGAAGTGGACCATTTTTATATAGCAACATAATTTTAATTGCCGCTACTAGCTAGACATGACACATCACCGCCGATCTTATACGTCTCGCACCTTCTTCAAGTGCTATGTTGTCGATCTACCACTGAGTCGTTGCTCTATAAACGATAACACTTGGATAGTTGGATTTACTGCTGAGCATAGGGCTTTGACTAAGTGCCTAAGTTTTGCTGTTGAATGACTAAAGTTACTCTTAAATGCCCAAAGTTGGTATAAAATGTGTAAGACCACCACAAAACATTTTGATTGCCACTTAAACATCATATAATGAGCCATTTAAGGACTACGTGTTGGAAAATCTGGTTTTGCATCTCATACAAAACACACAGCGGAAGCAAGAAACACGAATCTACTTCATTTATGAGAGATAACGTATAACCTTGAATTCTAGAACAAAGAATAGAAAGCGTACCTTGATACAGTAAAATTCAAAACCAAGACTTGAGAATACCTCTAATCTTAATCTCAATTCCACCAAGTGCCCAAGAAGTGTGGTCTCTCAATCAGTTTACATGTATGTGTTCAAGGGAGAATAAGAGAGTGGCTTACACTCACACTCACATCATTTCCATCTTCACACTTATGAAAATTCTGTATGTTTCTCTCCTTATACATAACTGATTATTTAATTGGGTTAGCCTTTTGGGCCTAATCAATTGGACTTTAGTTTGTGGCTTGAGATGGGACCAAAGGGAACAAATAAGACTCTAGCTCCAATGGGCTTCTATTAACTCTTGACAAGAACAAAGTTACCATTAATTATATTTAATACCATTATATAAATATAATTGCACTCTAGGCCTTATTTATAAATTATATCCCAATAATCTAATGATATCATTTGACCCCTCCATGAAATATCCATAGTGAACAAAGTTATAATAAACTGTCACTTTGTAAACAACTATTTTATCCTTGAGTACCCAATTTAATCTTTTAGTTATTCACATTTATTGAAACCTGATTTCAATAAATATAAGCTTTAGTAACTTCTTAGTAAAGTGGGCACCTTGAATAACCAGTTCCTATTAAACTTATCTCAAGGGGATATTTCTTGTCTCTATAAAAATAGATTATGGATTCCATCTTGAGAATATATGTTCCCTTAACACTACGTGTGGTTACCTAACATACTGGTGTTTTGACCGTGAATATTAGATCTTACTTTTGATATATCAAAGTAACCTACATTTCATGATCGGGTTCACTATCCTCTTAGGATTGAGAGTCTATGAAATTAGAAGTCGTGAGATTAATTATTCAGGTGACAGCTATTGATTGAATAATTAATCTCATAGCGGTGCAGTTCAATATATCTTAACTTTTAAGACAGATCAACACATTAACTAGAAGTCTCCACTTCTATGATCAAGACAAAGCATCTTAGTTGTCGTGTTATAGTCTTTGCAGATGAAACGCCAATTTCATCACTGACTACGAACTATATTTTGAGTTTACAAGGAACTTGTGATTTATATCTTTTGTGACTAAATCACATAAATCACACACAATGCATCTCAAGGACTATGATAATGTCCCATAATTTCATTTGCAAATAGTCTCATATAATTAAACAAATTAATTATTTATAACATGCTAATAAATTGGATTTTAGGACATAAACCCCAACACTACGTTGGTTGTAATGCAGCCATTCATGCTCCAAAAATCTTGCCTATAAATGTCAAGTGGAAACCACCACCTAAGCAAGAATGGTTGAAGGTGAATTATGATGGCGCTGTGTTCTCAGATTGGGACGAGGCAGGACTGGGGTTGGTGATTAGAAATGATTGGGGCAAGGTCATGGCAGCCTTTTTAGAGAAAATTCTTATACCTTGCTTGGTGGGAATTTAGGAACTTTTAGTAGCAAGAAGAGCAGTGCAACTTGCTATTGAACTTGATTTTCACTAGGTTTGTTTTGAAGGAGATTCTGAAATTGTTTTTAAGGCCTTATCCTTGGATCCTACTCCTCACTCACTTCTTGGTCATATTGTAAAATTGTAAAAGACATTAAGTCTATTTCAAGCTCTCTTAGAGCTCACTCTTTCTCTCATGTAAGAAGGTAGGACAATTTTGTAGTCCAAGCTTTAGCATGGCTTTCTTTTCCATTAATAGTTTGGATGAAGTTTGTTCCACCAGAATTTTCTTTTCTTGTAATTGCTGATTTTGCAACTTGATTGTTAATAAAACTAGGGTGGTTTCTCAAAAAAAAAAATCTAAGGACACTACAAAATGTATTTTTTCGTCACCGAAAGTCCTATTTTTTGTCGCCTATGACTTTTGGTGACAAAATTTGTTTTTTGGATACGAAACCAATTTTGTCGCGTATACGACGTAGCCAAATGAAAATTTTCGTCACTAAATTTTGTCACCAAATTAAAATACATTTTGTTGTAGTAGGACTTTGTGTGTTTATCTCAAACTATGTCATATCTTTATGTTTTTGCTACTCTCTTTTGTGTGTGTGTCCATTCTCAAAAATTAAATTCCTTTTATGTTTTCTAATACATATTCATTTTAGTTTCATTAATTCCAGTATAAAAGACACAAAAAGGGATGAAGTTTGGACTTAACTTTCATTCATTAACAAATTTTGGTATCTTAAGGTCCATATGACTATAAGTCTGTTCTGTATCATAGGTCCCTAAATACCGCAACACATATGAAAGTTCAATTAGTGTATAAAACACTATGAACGATTAGACTCTCAATTTACAAGTTACCAATTCAAGCTTAATGTCAAACAATTAATGTGCGGAATATGAACATAAGCTTAGAACAAAATTGATAAACAATCTAAACCAAAGAAAATCACATCCAATGTAGAAATTAAATGGAAAATATTAAGGGAAGAGAGATGCAAACACAAGGACAACATTCGATGTGTTATCGAAGAGGAAACCGAAGCCCTCGGCGTAAAATCTCTCTACCGCCCTTCAAGCGGTAAACAATCCACTAAAAAATGTAGTTGGGATACATGAACAGCAGAAGACCCTCCAAGCCTAATCTACTCAATGTACCTAAACCCTCCAAGCTCCTACTCCAACGAGGTTACGCTAAACCTATTTCTTCTTTAGCTTACCGGATTTTGCTACTTGACCATAACATCTACCAATATGAAATTGGTCCCTTCTTAACTGCTTCTCAAACACAAAATGGCCTTCTCACAGATATGGGTATGATGAGAAAAGGTTTTGGTAATGTACCTCTCAAGGATTTGACAATGGAGAGGAAGAGAGTAGAGGAATTTGAAGAGTCTCTATGTGAAGATTGTGGATGAATCAATCTTGTTTTTCTCTAGGGTTTTTCTCTCAAAATTCTCTCTGGAAGCTTTCAGAATATCGCGGGTATAAGGGTATATATATAGTAGGGTGAGAAGGAATGTGAAAAGTCAGTTTTTCCCAAACAGGGTGGTCTGGCGACTTGACCTCACGACTAGGATGAGTCACGAGTTCAAGCCGAGAGCTAACGGCCTGGCCAGCCTGGGACTTTTGTCCTGTAGTGCAACAACTGACATGACTCTTCAGCTTCCCTGCATGCTCCACACGTGTGCCAACTTTGGCGGCTTGCCAGTCGCGAGTCACCCGTGAGTCCAGCCGCGAGTCTCTGCATCCTTGCATAATCTTGAGCATTTCTTCACACTCTCTCACTCACTTTCCTTACATGATTCCCACCTAAATACAAGGTTACTAATTGCTAAAATACAAGCAAATTTGGCAAGGAATAAAGCCAACAAGATGGTTGATAAAATTCAACCTTACAATCTCCCCCTTTGGCTATTTCGTGACAAAACCCTAAAACAAACTCTAGACTTAACATGTGAGTTGGGAACAATTGAACAAAACTCACTCACACCTAACTCTAGATCTGATAAGCTCTTGAATCATATGAGCAAAAATCTCCTGAAACATAACAACACAGTATCATCATTGTATGTAGAAAAACTTGTAATAGCATATGAAACAAGCACAATGCGATCAAGCAAATTGGAATAAGAAATAAACCATGGCTTAACCAAACAGACAATCACTATAAAATAGTGACCACAATGCTCATTCATACTTGGAATGAACATCTGGAAATACAAGCTAATAAGCTCAATGCAAATCACTTGCATACCCAACACTCAACCAATGCACAATACATAAAGTATATGCATCTAGGAACAAAATCCTACAAGGACACAAGAGTGAGAATACTTAAAGAAAATGCATAACATTTAGCTAGAAGTATTGGCAACAGAATATAAAGGCTGTATAGCATGGTACAAACCATAAAAGCCTAAAAACATAGAAACAAACCCTAAAAGCTTACAAAAGCAACTTGGGCACAAACACAAGACATTTTAAATAGCTAAGCATAAACATGAACTATGAGCAAAGCAAAAATATAGTTAATATAACACAAAGATCTTTCTCTTTTTCTCCCCATATCATATCACTCCTCCTATCATGAATCATAGGAGCTGTGATGAACTTGAAACATTTATACTTATAACTTGAAACACTTGCACAAAACATATTAGACCCTCAAGGTATAGCAAGTAATAAAAGGACAAGTATAATGAATTTCTATCCTACAAATGTGCACAAGAAATAGAATTTCTCTCCCCCTTTTTGACACAAATAGACAAAGGGGTCAATGAGAAAAGAGGGTAAGAGATGAAGGTATGAACAGTGATAATGAAGGAAAAATGAAAAGAGTTTGAAAACGACCTTGAAAATAACCCTCAATATGCAAAACACACGATTTTTGCGACTGAGCCAAGTAGCGTGAAAGTCGCCAAAACAAGCCGCGAGAAACCTAAAAACCAAAAATTTGAAAAATTTTCTAAGTGTTTTTCGCGACTGGAAAGTCTACCCGCGAGAGAGTCTCAAGGTGAGCTATGAAAATCTCTGTGTACCCCTCGCGACTGGACCTTCCACCCGCAAACAAGTCTCCATACTGAGCCGCAAGAAACATAAAAATCCAAATTTTGAAAAATATTCTAAGTATTTTTCACGACTAGGACATTGACCCGCCAGTGAGTCGCGAAAAATCTCTGTGTAGGCTTGTGACTGGGGCATGCGACTGGACCAACCTGCAACTAAGTCGCCAGAACAGGGCAACACTGTTTTTGAAGATTTTGACAATTTTTGCAAAAACAAAATACTTTCCAAAAACAACTAAAAACTCAAAAATCTTTTTGTGATTGATCAACAAAGATTGAGCATGTGAAAACACATTTAATTAAGTACAATCATACGAATGAATATGGCATTCATTGAACGTAGACATGTGTGTTGTGTGTGGATATCAAAAATAAGATAGTCCTTAGTCTAATATGAAATTTCAATGATCAATTCAATCAAGGCATACACAACTAGCACTAGATAATGTGACCCATCTCGATTATAGAAATATGCATATATGATCTCCCACATAGACTCGAGTACAATATCTTTGAAGCTTTTCATTTAGCTCCATGTTTGACATATCATTTGATCTTTTTGAATCAACACATCTCATTGTGAGATCGATGCCTGAAATTTTGGATATTTCACTTTGATGAGTTAGCCTTTGGCTTTTTGGGCATCATACAATTTTAATTTATGGTCGCTTTTCCTTTTTTCTAGTCAAATACTAGTATGTGCGACAGACTTTTGAAGCTCAATATCTCTTTTCATTTGGAGATTTACATTTGGTGAGCTCTTTTTAGCAAAAATAATAAAATAAAGAGTGGAAAGATATATAGACACAAATCTATGCATGTCTCAAGATCAACAAAACCATTCATGACAAGGTTGAAGATCTATTTACAACAGTCACATAGATTTCAAGATTTCTCCCACAATGATATGAGTGCATAGGGAACAAGTTATGCTCGTAGATGCACAAAGCCATTTGCACAAAGGTACAAAGTAAAACATATTTTGAGACAAAACTCAACAATGTCAATCAATCTTTTTTGGATTTTCTACTTTTTATGTGGTTCTTGAATTTTTGACACAAGAAGGAAAAGTTTGATCAAAAGTAACAATGTAAAAACATTCAAAGTAAAAAGCAAACAAGCACAATTTTCAACACAAGCTGGAATGATAACAGAAAGCACTCAACCAATCAAAGTCACAAAGCATAGGAAGTATTAATGCATGGACATGTTGTAATGCTTATGCATATGTACCCTTCTTCACCCACACGACACTTGCGTTTGGGGTGATATCCCCAGAGGATTGGGTACGATCGTTGTGACTTTCAAACCTTTTGGTGAAGCTTGCCAAATAGGTAGTGAAGGCATCAATCATCTTCAGCACATCTCTCACTTCGGGATCGCCTTCTTGACCTTGTGATTGCTCAGTAGTCCAATTCCCTTTGCCATGTCTTGGTCCTCTCGACCTTTGAGCATTTGAATTCTTCAATGCTTGAAGCTTATGACAATTTGGTCTGATGTGTCTTGGAATTCCACAATGATGGCATAAGTGTTGAGTTCTAGAACCTCTTCGTGACTTTGGGAGAGATTTCCCTTTACCCTTAGGTTTGACCACTGATTACTTAGGAGGCTTAGTTAAAAACCGTTGGTCAGTCACATTCCGCTTCTTTTCCAGCTTCACTTTCTCAACAACTGAAGTTTTTACCATTGGTTCCTTAGCTTTCACAAACTTCATTTCCTTGGATATATTAACCACCAATCTGCTCTCTCTGGTGTATCTCAATCCACTTCTGTCGGAGAATGGTTTTTGATGAGCAAGCACTTCATCAAGCTTCTTGGAGGAGAGTCGCTCTACTTTAGCATTGGCTTGAACCACCTCATGCTCAAGGAATTTTATCTTTGAGTAGGCTTTGGTTAGCTCTCCATTCAGCGTCTCCATTGTACATTTGGTCTCCTTGTATTGCACTAGAAGACTCATATAGTCTTCCTCTGCCCTCTTCATCTTTTTAATGGCTGCCTTAGCCACTTTTGCATATTCACCGGTCTTCTCAAGGAGGGAATTGTAGGTCTCTTGCAGTCCCACTGTACCTTCATCTTCCTTATCATCGGATTCTTCTACTATCCCCACTGATTCCAATTCAGTGTGCTCACCAAGCTCTTCCACCAACACACTCAAATCATCCGAAGATTGCACAGGTGCAATGGTCATGTATGCAAAGTAGTTTCTCTTTCTAAGGCGAAGACCTTTATCTAAATATCCAATGATGTTGCTACCTGGATGGTTTTTGATCACTCTTGATGATGGCTTCTTTGATGGGGAAACTTCATCATTTCGGGAGATAGGAGGATGAACTTCCGGAGGAGTGAGAGGACTTGATGTTCTAGACATTGATCTTGCTTTTAATCTTGAGTTCACAGGAGTTAATTCCTTTTCTGGTATAGGTCCTTCAACTTCAATATCTTGTGCTTCGACCTCTACTATGAGTTCTTTGGAGCTTGGCCCTTCTCCATCATCAACCATCTCTACCTTTGTTATAGCATCATTAACTTCCACATTGATGGACTCCATTACCGTCTTTGTTCTCTTGTTGAATACTCTATATGCCTGGCTATTAGTAGAATACCCAAGGAAGATGCTTTCATCACTTTTTGCATCAAACTTCCCAAGGTTCTCACGATCATTGAGAATGTAACACTTGCTTTCGAATACTCGGAAGTACTTCACTTTTGGCTTCTTTTCATTCTAAATTTCATATGCGGTCTTCTTTGTTCCAGCTCGAAAATATATTCTATTGCCAATGTGACATGAGGTGTTCACAGCTTCTCCCCAAAACTTTTGAGGAATTTGTTTGTTAAATAGCATAACTCTTGCCATTTCTTGAATCACCTGATTCTTCCTCTCAACCACCCCATTTTGTTGAGGAGTTTTGAAAGCTGAAAATTCCATTTTAATTCCATTCTTCTCACAAAACGACTCAAATCTTGCATTCTCAAACTCCTTGCCATGATCACTCCTTATCTTGACAATAGGAACCCCTTTCTTGTTTTGTAGTCTCTTGCAAAGAATTTTCAATTTCTCACACGCTTCTGATTTTTCTCTAAGAAATTCAACCCAAGTGTATCTTGAGAAATCATCAACAATGACCATAATGTACCTTTTTCCTCCTAGACTTTCAGTTCTTGTAGGCCCCATTAAATCGACATGAAGAAGTTCTAAACAACATGAGGTAGCAATCACATTCACCTTGTGATAACTTGCCTTTGTTTGCTTTCCCATTTGGCATGCACCACAAATTTTCTTCTCTACCTTTCCAAACTTTGGAAGTCCCTCAACAGCTTCAAGTTTAAATACTTTAGCTACTTGTTTGAAACTTACATGCCCAAATCTGTGATGCCAAAGTTCCAACATGTCAACACGAGCACTTCTACAAGAAATTGGTGCCGTAGGAATTACTTCGTAGCAATTGTTGGTAGTCCTACTTCCCTTCAAGACTTGAATCCCTTTTTCATCAATAATTATGCACCCCTTCTTTGAGAATTGAACAAGGAAGTCTTCATCACATATTTAAGTAATGCTTAAGAGATTCACCTTCAGCCCTTTGATGTAAAAGACATCCTTCAATAGAGGTAATCCCGGTATCTCAACAGTTCCTTTGCCAAAAACTTGAGCATGACTTCCATCACCAAATGTCACATAGTCACCAACCTTCCCTTTAAGAGACTTAAACAGTGATTTATCCCCTATCATGTGACGGGAACAGCCGCTATCAAGATACCATAAACATGAATTAAATACCTTCAATGAGGTGTGCACAAATAGGCAAGCATGGGACAAGTACTCTTGACCTTCAAATAGAAACTTATCTTCATTTTTCATGCTCTTGCTAGATTGAATTTTCTTTTTCAGATTATCAACCTTATCACACAATATTCTATTTCTTCTTTTATACTTCTTAACCAACAAATTAGATTCACATAGACTATTGTGTAAGATGTGATTCTCATTTTCTAAAAATTTCAACATGTGAACAAACATTCTAGCATGTTTCTTTGTTTAGGGCACCCTTAAAACATACTCATAGAGTCATTATCACAAACATTAAACCACAATTTAGCATAGCCTTTTCCATGGCTTCATCCATAGCTAAGTGGTCTAGAATCGCACTTAGGTAATTAAACCACAGCAAGTGCACCCGCTCTGATATCAAATGAAAGTTCAATTAGTGTATAAAATACTATGAATGTTTAGACCCCCAATTTACAAGTTACTAATTCAAGCTTAATGTTAAACAATTAATGTACGAAATATGAATATAAGCTTAGAACAGAATTGATAAACAATCTAAACCAAATAAAATCACATCCACAGCAGAAATTAAATGGAAAAGATTAAGGGAAAAGAGATGCAAACACAAGGACAACACTCGATGTGTTATCGAAGAGGAAACCGAAGCCCTCGGTGTAAAACCTCTTCGCCGTCCTCCAAGCGATAAACAATCTACTAGAGAATGTAGTTGGGATACATGAACAGCAGAAGACCCTCCAAGCCTAATCTACCCAATGTACCTAAGCCCTCCAAGCTCCTACTCCAACGAGGTTACGCCGAACTTATTTCTTCTTTAACTTACCGAATTCCGCTACTTGACCATAGCATCTACCAATATGAAATTGGTCCCTTCTTAACTGCTTCCCAAACACAAAATGACCTTCTCACAAATATGGGTATGATGAGAAAATGTTTTGGTAATATACCTCTCAAGGATTTGACAATGGAGAGGAAGAGAGTAGAGGAATTTGAAGAGTCTCTATGTAAAGATTGTGGATGAATCAATCTTGTTTTTCTCTAGGGTTTTTCTCTCAAAATTCTCTCTGAAAGCTCTAAGAATATTGTGGGTATAAGGGTATATATATAGTAGGGTGAGAAGGAATGTGAAAAGTCAGTTTTTCACAAATAGGGTGGTCTGGCGACTTGACCTCGCGACTGGGATGAATCGCGAGTTCAAGCCGCGAGCTAACGGCCTAGCTAGCCTGGGACTTTTGTCCTGTAGTACAACAGTTGGCATGACTCTTTAGCTTCCCTGCATGCTCCACATGTGTGCCAACTTTGGCGGCTTGCCAGTTGCGAGTCACCCACGAGTCCAGCCGCGAGTCTCTGCATCCTTGCACAATCTTGAGCATTTCTTCACATTCTCTCACTCACTTCCCTTACATGATTCACATCTAAATATAGGGTTATTAATTGCTAAAATACAAGTAAATTTGGCACGGAATAAAACCAACAAGATGGTTGATAAAATTCAACCTTGCAACATATATTATAAAAATTTGGGAGTACTAAACTTCATAGTACCTTAGCAATATTCTTTATTATTCAATTTCATTAATTGAGATCATTAAATCCTCTTGAATTTGGAGCAACATATATATATATATATATATATATATATATATATAATATAATATAATTTATTTATTTGATAATAGAAAAATGTCAAAGCTCCTACGGAATTATTATAGAAAGTTCACAAATATTTGACCTCATAATGAGTGAATGATGTATATATATTTGTTGTTGTAATTTTCAAATTTTTTTATATTTGTTTTTAACACGAAATTAAGGAGAAATATTGGTTTTATGCAATCACCAATTTGGTTATTTAACCCCATGCCCAGCCATACCAGGTATGGTCGTGTGATTCATGAAGCACAGGAAATGCTTTAGTGAATTGAATATTGCATTATTTGATACATTGATAAAAACTACTAACCTTTTCTGCCAAAAAAAAAAAAAAAGATAAAAAAAGAAGAAAACGACAAAAACATAATCACCCGTGACCCATATGATTAACATTGTACTGTAGGGGTAGGGGCCAGTAGTAATTTAATCGACAACCAATTACGTACATTATTCAACCTATTTGACACCGTGAATGGATTATAGGAGACAATACAACTAGCTGCAACTAAGTAAATTCTTCAACCATTTTTACACTGGAATAGGGACAGCTCTTAGAGGATGAGCTCTCTGTAAGGTTATGCCAAACTTGTCATCCATGTCCATGTCAACAGTATTAACCCCATCTTCAAGTTTCCAATTGAATGCCTGCATGAGCGAACCCAACATCAAGTGTAACATTCGAATTGCCAGTAGCAAACCAGGACATGTTCTTCTTCCACCACCAAATGGTATTAGCTCAAAGTTCAGCCCTTTAACATCAATTTCTGACCCTAAAAACCTTTCTGGCATAAATGATTTTTCGTTGTCCCATGACCTCCGGTCTCGTCCTATAGCCCATGCATTCACTAGCACTTGTGCACCTTTTGGGATAACGTAGCCACTGATTTCTACGTCTACTTGGGCTTTCCTAGGAAGTAAGAAAGGAGCTGCTGGATGCAACCGCAATGTTTCTTTGACTATTGCTTGTAAGTAAGGTAACCGAGGAATGTCTGATTCTTGAACTGGGTTACCTTTGCCAATTACTTGCTCTAGCTCTGCTTTGGCTGTTGACAATGCCTCTGGGTTGTGGAGTAGCTCTGCCATTGCCCATTCTAGTGTGGCTGAAGTTGTATCAGTGGCCGCAACAAATAGGTCCTAACCCATGTTCACAAACCATGTTCATCATTTATTATAGTACAGTAAATAACTAACTATTAAAGAGATTGTCCTAGTGTACTTTTGTCTGTGGCAGAGTTTTGCTAGAGATACTGATGTTTTCATGGAAAAAAAACATTCCACTCACCTCACTCCCTTTTGTCAAAGCTTATCTTTAGCAGTTGTTGAAATTGAAGTGGATGCTAGATCTGTAGTGGATGTCAATTGTCATGTTCGAACAAAAATTCTACTAATGGTCCATTTCCTCTCTTGTTGATAATTGCAAGTTACTGATTTCCAAATTTCTCAAGTGAGGAAAAATCATTGCTACAGAAGCGAATAAGTGTGTATACACCTTAGCTAAAAAGTGGACAAGTCAACTTGTTACGCCTCTGAAGATTTTTGTTGATTTGTATTCGGAAATTAATATGATTTGTTCTGAAACTTCTGTTTCTATTAAGTTGAAAAAAATGTACTATTTCCATCCTAAAGAGTCTAAATTGCAAAAATTTCACAGCAATTAAGTTGGTAAGTTTTTAATGGTTCTTATTTATTGACATCACTTAGTACCGTTAACATTTTGACACATCACATATATAAATTTTTTGTGTTAATTTCCTTTATCCAAGCAAAAATCAAGGCTGCATGTACTGTTCTTTGAATTCGTATAAAATTTCTTATTCATCCAAAGAAAAAAAATTGAAAGAAATTCAAGAAGAAGCAGAGAGGGTAAGAAATAATACTGACCAGCAACAAACGCTCTATCGTAGTTTTGTCCATCTCCTCACTGTTCTCTTCACTGATATTGAGAAGAGTATCTAACACATCCTTGTTCGTCTTAGAACCACACACTTCTCTCAAGTGGAGCCGTTGGCTAACCATGCGGTCAAAGAGCTCTAAAATCTTTCCAAAGTGAACTGCCAAACGGTGCCTTACACGTTGGGGGTCAACCTTTTTTAACACGGGAAAATAATCTGCCAAGTTTAGTCTCCCAATCTCTTTCATGACATTCCAAACGATCTCCTTGTACTCTCTAGCCGTGTCAGAATTTGGGTCAGCCAAATCCACCGAAAAAATGGTGGTTGATAATAGATTAAGCGTGGTCTTGAAAGCAGCTCTCCCAACATCTACTGCCTCACCGTTTAGGCTGCTTTGATGAGTATCAGCTAGGAGGTCTTGCACTTTCATGTGTCTGATAGCTTGGTTAGCATCAAGAGTCTTGTTGGAGAATATTTGTTCCATGCATATTCTGCGAAGATTTCTCCACCGGGTTGAAACAGGTATCCATGGCAAGCTAAACTCGTCATGTCTTTTGGCTCGGATTGCATCTGGGATGGTTCGATTAGACAAGTGTTGGTCATGTATTTGAAGGACTTCTTTAGCCATAGCTGCTGAAGAAATGACTACTGTGGTTACTTGGCCTAGTTTTAGGCTCATTATGGGACCATGGACCTCAGAAAGTTTTGCCAAGGACTTGTGGGGTTTGTCACCAAGCTCTAAGAGGTTTCCAATCAATGGAAAAGGTTTTGGACCTGGTGGAAGCCTTTTGGGGATTGCTTTGCTTCTTAATATTACATGCAAGGCTTGGATTAAGAGCCAAGTGAGGCAAAGACATATTATACCGCTCAAGAAATTCATCTTTATCTTTGAACTCTGATCACCAGGAGAGAAGAACAAAGTGAAAAGTGATACAACACTATACTTCACCGCTGTTCCTTTATAGTCAGCAAGCAGAGCAGAAAAACACACCCACTTGCTCTAACAGTACCAATAAGCGCCACCTATTTTTGGAAGAACAAAAAATAAATAAAGGTAATTGAGTTGACGTTTTTCATCTGGACATAACTATGGAAACACTCTACAATTCTTTGTTTCTTTCTATCAACCCAAAAAATATATCTGAGAGTCAAAAGTATATTTCTAATAATAATAAAATATATTGAAGAGTACTGTAACACGATGTTCGAAGATAAGTGGTTAGACAAAGAACCAGTCGACTAGGAAGAGACACGAACACATACTACAGCGGATTATGTATGCATGAGGTTGCATGATATCATTGTCTTGGTCCTCGTGGAGATTAAGAGTCTCCAACTATCATACTGCTGATAGACTTGGGCGAAATTTATTTCTACAAAAAACGTTCTCAAAAAACTGTTTGATTTTTCTATTTTTTGTCATGTTCTTGAAAATGTTGTATGAAAAATAAATGTCACCCTCTTGCTCGTGGTTAATTTAAGACTTTATCAACTTCTTAAGTTAACCAATTATGTATGATCGATTAGCATATGTTAATTACTATAGATTAGTAATCACCATATTTAAAGCAATAACAATAAAGTGAAGAAAACAAGCATATGTAACCAGGGGTTGGCCAAGTTGGTTGGGTTCTTGGTCTTAAAGTGCTTGTACTGGACTCGACTAGGTGTGCTCCCTAGTTCGAGTCATGCTACCTACACTTTGAAAAGAATTTCTTGGGCCAGTGCTTTATCTCTTCGTGGGCCCACTCGACACGAACAGCGATTAGTCTCTAGTTGAAAATCTTGAGGAAACACGATGGGAAACCAAAAAAAAAGAAAACAAGCATATGTTTACAAAGTAGAAAAGCAATAGAGAACAGTCCAAAGAAAAAATTACTATGAGGGAAACCTTATATATGCAACAATACAATTTACTATAATAAGAGAAATTTCACAAAATACTATAAAACCTTTATACCTAGACTTTACTTGGTAGATGAAGTTATAGTTGAATCCTTCTATTACTCCAAAACCTATGAAATCTTCAATATATGGATGCCTTCATAGATGATGCACCAACACCTCATGACTGAACCATTGACTAATACTATAGTGACGTATTAGGCCAGTAATTATTGCTTTGATCCTTACTATGGCGATAGCAACATCGTAGAACATTTTTTTTTTTCCTAATTGCTCTGTGAACTCACATGTTAGAAGGTGGAGGCTTTGATGTTCTCCCTGAATAGCTCTAAAAAGTTGGCTTCGCAACAACTCTTGAAGTCATGCATAAAGGCCCCTTATATGGGCTTTTAATTAGGGTTCAATATACTCATGAGACTGGCTTCATTAAAACACCCCAGACTCCAATCCTAGATTTGTCTATCCTTAATTGAGAAGTAGTCCTGTTTTGATCGTTCGGAGGTCAATTGAAGGGCAGTCAAATTCTACAACTTGCTTTCAAAAGTGTAATACGAAGGATTGTATATAGGGGTTAGAAAAAGAACTAGTCAAGACATTCTGAAAAACTGCTAGGACTACAATCAATTTCACACCTATGCATTAAGTAGTGTTCTTATATAATATATTAAGTTATTAACTACTCAATTGAAATTTTCCCAATGTGTTATTTCTCCAAAATACACCTTACTTTAATTTCATTGTAATATCTAATATGATAATTTTGAATAATAAAAATTTGGTCAGGAAGAGCTTTATGATTGTACGCTATTAGACTAAATCATGTAATTTCCATTCTTTATCTTTTAATTTTTTTTTTTCTTTTCTATTTGAGACTTTGGTTATTTTTTAAAAAATGAAGCCAAATAAATATATGATAAGTTGTAATTGGTGGAACAAATAATGAAACAAAAAGTAAGATAGAAGATTTGTATTCAGACCAAACCATGTATTTTTCTTTGCTTATGTTCTCTCCTTTTCTCTAGCTATATCTTTTGTTTTTATTCGTTTTAGACTCAAACGGTTCAAATTTTGAAAAAAAAGTTAATACAATCGCACATATATTTGGAACCAACAGCACAGGTTTCTTAAAGCCTTATTAAACAAGTGCCCCACGGACAGCTTCACTGGATTGGCATAACACTCAAACTGGAAAACCACTTAGATTAACAACCCCTTTTGATATCCTCGAGTAATTTTATGCCATGAAAATGATGAAACAGTACACCAAGGTCCAAGACCCACACAATAGAGAAAGAAGAAGACGTGGATGAGCTCGTAATTGTCCAATAAATGGATAATGGCTCCAGCAGAATTACAAAGTCATATTCCTTTCTTTGAGGGGCAATCTTATTTAATTATAATTATGGAGGCAGTCAATTTTATTGTGGATTTGGCATATCTTTTTTTTATTTTTTATTTTGGGGGATTTGGCATATCTTAAATTACATTTGGCATTAGCTTACAATGTCAGTTTTTTTTATTTTTTTATTTAACTTATTTTTGTTACTATTCATACGTCCCGTTGTATTTTTTATATTATTTATGAGTCCCACCGTACTATTTTAATTATCCTTTAGCTTTATTTATAGTACTTTCAGTAAAAAAATTTCAGTTTTAGTTAAATAAGTTATTCCCAAACAGACATTTAAGGGTTTGACTTACCTCTAGTACTTTTTTAATTGAACATGTTCTTTTGATTTAAATATACAATGATAAATGGTAGCGAGTTTTAATATCTATATTTTATTTAGTTAATAGGTAATGTGATAGTCTCTCGTTAAAACAAAAGGAGATTTCAATTAAAAAAAGTAATTGAGGTAAACGATCACTGGATTGGCATAACACTCAAACTGGAAAACCACTTAGATTAACAACCCCTTTTGATATCCTCGAGTAATTTTATGCCTTGAAAATGATGAAATAGTACACCAAGGTCCAAGACCCACACAATAGAGAAAGAAGAAGACGTGGATGAGCTCGTAATTGTCCAATAATGCAATAAATGGATAATGGCTCCAGCAGAATTACGAAGTCATTTTCCTTTCCTTGAGGGGCAATCTTTTTTAATTATAATTATGGAGGCAGTCAATTTTATTGTGGATTTGGCATATCTTTTTTATTTTTTTATTTTGGAGGATTTGGCATATCTTAAATTACATTTGGCATTGACTTAAAATGCTAATTTTTTTTACTATTTAATTTATTTTTGTTACTATTCATATGTCCCATTGTATTTTTTATATTATTTATGAATCTCACTATACTATTTCAATTACCCTTTAACTTTATCTACAGTACTTTCAGTAAAGAATTTTCAGTTTCAGTTAAATAAGTTATTCCCAAACAGACATTTAAGGGTTTGGCTTACCTCTAGTACTTTTTTAATTAGACATATTCTTTTGATTTAAATATACAATGACAAGTGGTAGTGGATTTTAATATATATATTTTATTTAGTTAGTAGGTAACATGATAATCTCTTATTAAAATAAAGAAAATTTTAGTTAAAAAAGTACTGAAAGTAGACGAAATCCGACATTTAATATGACATGATATGTCTGACCAATTTGGCAATTTGGTGTGTAATCCAAAGTTGCAGACAATCCAAATCGGATTTGGATTACACTGTAATTACCTCTTTCTACTAAAAATTTTTTATTACCATTTTCTACTTTTTAATTTTTTGTTTATTTTAACTTTATTTATTTAAAAGTTAAAATCGAAAGTTGATTTTTTTAGAGCACACATACAGTAAAGTCAATCGATTCACACTGACCAGAATGAGATCAAGTAGTAGTTTTTCTTTTGTTGTTTTTGTTGAACCACCACCTATGGTGGCTACTTTATTAACCTTTGATAAGGCTAATATATTTTGTAACAGATCTATTAATTCCTAATTTATGAGTATATTCAGTTCTAACCAAAAATAAAAAAGAAAAAGAAAAAATCTTAGCCATTCAGAACAATAGCATTAGGTGATCTCAATCCAAATCCACGTGATTCGTCAACTCGTTCAGTAGGGTTGGTGGAGAGAATCCAAATGATAATGTACTGAAAAGCCAAAATCTATGCATGTGATTCAAGTGAGAAGCGTGCGATATGGTTTACCAAAAAAAAAAAAAACGAAAAAACAAAAGAAAAAAGAAAAGAAAAAGAGATGCGTGCAATATTATTTTATAGGAAGTTTGGACTTTGGTCGTGTTATATTATTCTGATAAACTTTCTAAAAAAAAAACAAATTATTCTGATAAAGTTTAGACGTATTTTTGTCTAATGATATATTTGAGGTTTTTCGAATTTTTGAAGGTTTGCTCCACTTAAAATACTGGTCGAATTGAAATTGTCTGTTTACAACAGACACCCCCAAAATATGTTGAGTCTTGTCTCCTATCCAAAAAAATTAAAAAAAAAAAAGAGTTGTCAGTTTTGTGACCACCACTACCCATCAAGTTCAACCAAAAAAATATATTTATATATATTATTCAATAAATGTTAATAATAAAAAGTTAATTAGAGAATTGTAGAAAAAGAATATACCTAATTTAACTAAATTTTGTTTAGAAAAAATCAAACCTTATTTAAATCAAATTTGTTTAATATCAGTTTACTTTATTAAAAGCATCTTTTTTTTTTTTTTTTGATAGGATTAAAAGCATCTTCTTTTTACATAAAAATTGACTTTATATGTGGGTTTCACATATAATACTCATATTTATGTGAAACTTATTGTTAATCTATGTGATACATAAGAAAGTTTTTAGTACTACTAAAATTTTAGCAAAATTAATTTTTGTCAATTCAATGATTAAATGAATGGCACTGTTAATAGTGCTTTCAAAAGAATTTATTAGAAGCCAAATGCAATAATTTAATCTATATCCATTTTTTATGCTCTAATATTGGTTATTGCTTACACAACAATAATGTTTTTGATGTTCTCAGAGCATTGGTTATTGCCTACACAACAAAAGGTGTAATAATTCAAATCCAAAGATGACATATCACATCTAAAAGAAACACTAACAAAAAGTAAAAATATGAGACATGCACTAATAACCAATAATCATAATATCAACTCAACAAAATCTTATCAAATTGGTTTGAGGCAACTTCAATAACTATATTTTACAAAAACAAATAACCTTCTTCATAAGACTTTTGCTTATGTTATCATACTAAATTTTGGGTTAAGATAGCTTGACCCCGGTTAATTAACTTAATTACCTAAGTTGATTAATTATGTCAAATTACATGAAAATCATGGAGGCACCAACAAATTACCAAATAAACTAAATGCTGCGGAAATTAAATAGACACAGTGATTTGTTGACAAATGGGAAAAACCTTTAGCAAGGTAAAAACCCCACTGGGTGAATTTAAGATCACTACTCCTAAGAATCCACTAATCAATAATCAAGTGGTTACAAGTATGAGGAATCTTACCATTATCCTGGCCTATCCCAAAATACCAACCTACAATTGAACTTTTGCTCCAATACCCAATTGGACTTGATCTTGTAGTATCCTTCTTTTCTTTGATGCACAAATTTCCAATCTGTGACTAACTCTTTTGCACAGATCCTAGTATGTGACTAACTCCAGCAACTTGAATGATTGTTGTTGGCTGCAAAGTTCTTCACTTCATCAATAATGAAAATCAGGAAGCACATGATTACAAAACCCTATGGCGTACAAATGCAGTAGCTTTTCACAGAGAAAAAATAAACTCTTGGTCTCTATATCTGTATGTGACGACTCTTAAAATAAGTTTTATATATGTCTAGGATTGTGAGAAAAGAAACTCTAAGCAAATACATCAGCTTGGGCCGAATTTCAGATCTGGAATTCTAAAATCGTAATTCTTGATAGATCGAGCTTGTGTTGAGCTTCTTCATTTAACCTCGATAGCAATATTTGTCGAGTTTCTATTGAGACTTAATGAAATAGCTTTTCTTCACTTGTTTCTTGGATCAATCTTCATGACTTTAAAAATACCACTTGATATGTTTGATCAACATACTTCTTGATATATTAAACCCATCTTAGATCTACCCGATTACAAGTAAAATTCGTTTTGTCAAAGGATTAGCCAATTACATAGAAAATATGACCCTAACACTAAATATGAGAAAAAAAGTGCAAACATATTGATGCAGACTCTACACTGTATACCAAAGAGCCTCTCTCAAATTGCTTCATTCTTCTATCTGGCTCTACAACTAAAGCTCTCCCATCATAACCTTCTTGCCTTGCAAAACTTTGCAGACAAAAGTAGAATCACTCCATCTTTGTTTATGAGATGCACTCCTTGCTCTCAATAATTAAGATAAATAGATAACCTATATATTTCCAAAATTTTTATTTTCTACTTTTGTAGCCCCCAAATAAAGTTTGTGTCATGATTTTATCAAAAAGCTTTGTTGCCATTAGTATTAAAATTCTCAGTATATATACACCATTAGCATAAATACAAATTGATTCAAAAGCAACCTTATTTAAAAAGAACCATAAAGCTCAAATATTACGAGAAACTAAATAAGTGAAATCATTACTATCAGTACTAATAGTAAAATTCTCATTAATCTAGTGTAATATAGACAAATGTATATTTTTATAGAAATATCCTATAATACATATACAATATAGTTTACTCCCATAGTCATGTGCTAAATGGTTTTTTTTTTTTTTTTTTTTAATATGTAGCATCATAAGGATTTGTGCCCATACTAATATGCTACACAACTAATGTAGATTTTGCTCATCTATATTTAGTGCCTTTAGTGACAAAATTCACAAAGTAGTTTAAACTATTGCATAGAAATGGAAAATAACTTTATTCTAATAAATTCTTTAAAATTCAATCAAGTTGCATCAACTACCTATTATTTCCAAGTTTTGAAAACAGAACTTGATACTGATTGAAAAAAGAGTGAAATAAAAATATTAGCAATTCAGAAAATGAAGAATAAAAAAGCAAGAGCATATATAGAGGGAGATTGTTGGAAGCAGAATTAACGAACCTATAGGCATAATTGTTAAAATTTTAGACTTGATTGAAAAGGAAGAAACTCTAAAAGTTGAAGCTTGACAAGCTCTCTTGTGTTGTTTTTGTACCTCTTGAGGTAGGGAAACCAAGGGTGTAAAAATTTTAGACCTTGTTAAAATAGTTATTAACCAATTTTCAGGCCAAGTTGTTAATTAAATAAATTATAAACAACCTTGGTTAACCAGACAATTACCAATATTGAGCATATAGTAATGTTGTGGAAATACAGAAGATGATAATATATGATGTCCAGGAAAACCAATGGAATCAGAATTCCACAGTAAAAACCCAGGAAAAATTTAACCTATTAATCCCAAGGTAAACCAAATCCACTAACTTATTAGAAGTTTTACAATAACAAATAACCATATTCTAGGTAAAACTTACTAAAATTACCTAATACAGCTTCGAGTCTACAATGTTCCTCAATTATAGAGATGTTGCAATGTGAACCTCCAGTTCACAACTCCAAGAATTGATAGAGGATTTTCAAAGCAAGAGGCACAAAGCCTTTAAATCTATATGAGAGCAACTCCAAAAGTATTTTTAACGTGCATTAGGGTTTGCTTAAATGTATTTGACTTGTTTGCATGAAACCCTAATCACTTAATCAGTTGAAATCACAATTCATTAGACCTAAGATTCGATTGGTCGAGTTTAAGCTCAATTTGTTGAATTTAGGCCTCGGTAGGTGTTGAACAACTTTGATTTGTACAATAAACTTCAACACTTGGGTAACAATCTTGACGACACTTAAACACTCTCAAAGCACAAAATAAGACACTTTTACTTATGGTTTGCCAGCCTAAATCTAAAAACGTGATAGAGCATAACATTGAACACAAAAAATGAGACAAAAGTTTTTATAGTATGTGAGAGAGTGAAGGTGCTCTAGAGCAAAGCTCTTTACTTGCTACAACAGGTATTGTTCTTTGAATTTGAATAAAATTTCTTCTTCTTCCGAAGAAAGAAAAAATTATGAAAAAAATTCCAGACAAAGCAAAAAGGGTAACAAATAAGGGTTAAATTTATTATACATAAACTATTTTACATAGCTTTATACTTATACACACCTTAAAGCTGAAAATTGTGACTTCAAGTCATGATTTCAATTACTTTCGAGGTGTGTGTTAAATTATGTAAAACAGTTTGTAGGTAATAAACAATACTCAATAAATAATACTGACCAGGAACAATCACTCTATCTTAGTTTTTTCCATCTCCTTATTGTTTTGTTCACTAATGTTGAGTAGGGTGTCTAACATATCCTCGCTTGTGTTAGAACCACACACTTTTCTCAGGTGGAGACGTTAGGTAATCATGCGGTCAAAGAGGTCTAACATCTTTCCAAAGTGATCTTCCATATGTTGCCTTACGCGTTGGGGGTCCATCTTTTTTAACACAGGAAAATAATTTGCCCAGTTTGGTCTCCTAACCTCTTTCATGATATTCCAAACGATCTCCTTGTACTCTCTAGCCGTGTCAGAATTGGAGTTAGCCAAATCCACCGAAAAAATGGTGTTTGATAATAGATTAAGCGTGGTCTTGAAAGCTGCTCTCCTAATATCTACTACTTCACCATTTAGGTTGCTTTGATGAGTATTAGCTAGGAGGTCTTGCACCTTCTTGTGCCTTATAGCTTGGTTAGCATCCATTGTCCCATTGACGAATAGTTGTTCCATGCATATTCTGCGAAGTTTTCTCCACCGGGTTGAAATAGGTGTACTTGCCAAGCTAAACTCGTTGTTGTTAGGGGCATATTTGAAGTAATTAGCTAATCCTTTAACAAAAAGTACTTTACTTGTAATTGGGTAGATCTAGGATGGGTTTAGTAGTTCAAGAAATAAGTGTTCATGTTTAGTATTGAAGTTATGCAAATCTGACCAAGAAATAAGTGAAGAATGTGCTGCTCATTAAAGCTCAACAGAAGTCTTGACAAAATCCTTTCTATCGAGAATTATTGCTGAAGCTCGATACAAGTTGTATCTGTCGAGAATTACGAAATCAGGTTTTCCAGATCTGATTACATGCATACCCATGAGTATTTGTGTAGGGTTTCTTTTCTCACAACCCTAGACATATATAAGAATTATTTTAAGAGTCGTCACAGGGATGCAAGGTGATGAAAAGTGATTATACATGCATATTGTAATCGGAGACAGAAATTGCTCTAGTTCATCATATTCTCTGTAGAACCTACTGTGTCTTTATGCCAAGGTTTTTGTGACCAAGGAGCTTCCTAATCTTCATTATTGGATGAACTAAAGAACTTTGCAACCAACATTTTCCTCAAGTTGGTGTGTTAGTCATGTACTGGGATCCGTGCATCATTGGTTAGACACGTACTAGGATTCGTGCATTGAACGGAGAGATTGCCGCTACAGTACAAGTCTGTTAGGACATATGTGGAACATGTTAGAGACATATATTATGTAAATTGGCTAATCTTTTGACAAAACGTACATTACTTGTAATTAGATAGATCTATGATGAGTTTAGTACTTCAAGGACCAAGAGTTCAAGTTTAGTATTGAAGCAATGCAAATCTGTCTAAGAAACAAGTGAAGAAGTATTGTTCATTAAAGCTCGACAGATTATATCTATCGAGGTTTATTGTTGATGCTCAACAGCAGCTCGATAGAAGCAGTATCTATCGAAAATTACAAAATTTATATTTCCAAATTTGATTTCACGCATATCCATGTGTATTTGAATAGGGTTTCTTTTCTCACAACCCTAGATATATATAGTGATTATTTTAAGAGCCATAAAAGGTGATGCAAGGTGATGTAAAGTCATTGTGCATGCAAATTGTGACCGAAGACAAAATTCGCTCTAATTCATCATATTCTCTCTAGAAGATATTGTGTTTTTGAGCCAAGGGATTTGTGACCAAGAAGCTTCCTGATCTTCATTTTTAGATGAACTGAAGAATTTTGCAGCCAACATCTTTCTCAAATCGGTGTGTTAGTTACGTACTTGGATCCGTGCATCATTGGTTAGTCACGTACTAGGATTCGTGCATTGAAAGGAGAGATTGTAGCTACATCACAATTTCAATTTGGTATTAGGGTAAGGGTTCAATTGTAGGTTGGTATTAGGTACTAAAATTCCTTTTACTTGTAACCGCTTGTTTTGATAATAGTAGATTCTTAGGAGTGGTGACCTTAAATTCACCCGGTGCGGTTTTGCCTTGGTGGTTTTCCACATTCGTAAACAAATCACTTATGTCAAATTTATTTTCTGCTGCATTTAACTTAGTTGGTGATTAGTTTATGCTACCACGCTTATTGCATGAAATTGAATTTAATTAATTTCACTTGGCAAATTAATTAGATTAAGTTACCAAAGGGGTTAATACATTTTTTGGCCTATTAAGTGGTATCAGAGTAGGCACACTCTGATTAGGATTAATCTTTGCTGTGTGATCCATTGACCCCCGTTTGTCATGAATAGAGGACAATCTCTAATTATACCTCATTTATTTGATGACACTAACTATGCATACTTGAAAGTACATATGAGAGCTTTCTTACAGTCTTTAGATGAGAAGGTGTGGCAAGCTGTGGAGATTGGCTGAACTAAGCCAAAGGAAGCGCTAGCTGATTAGGAAGATGCAAAGATCAAAATGGCAAACTTCAACAGTAAAGCATTAAATGCTTTATTCCAATGCGGTCACCAATGAGGAGTTCAAGAAGATATCCTCTACTAAAATTGCTAAGGAAGCATGGAGTATCCTCTAAACAACCTATGAAGGGACTAAGGCTGTCAGGAATTCAAAGTTTCAAAGGCTTACTATGAACTTTGAAGAGATTAAAATGGAGAAGGATGAGTCATTTGATGAATTCTATGCCAAGTTAAAGGACATAGTCAACTCAGCCTTTAATCTTGGGGAAACTATTCCCGAATCCAATGTTGTAAGAAAGGTGCTAAGGTCTCTACCTGAAAGATTTCATGCCAAGATCAGTGCCATTGAAGAATCAAAGGATATTGACTCTATTCCTTTGACGGAGCTGGTTGGCAACTTACAAACCTCTGAATTGGGTTTTGAAAGTTCAAAAAACGTGTATAAACACCCTTGAACGTTTAGACCCCCAAAAACAAAATAACCAATTCAAGCTTTATGACAAACAACTAGTGTGCGGAAAATGAACATAAGCTATAAATAGAATTGGAAATCAATCTAAGCCAATTATAAATCACATCCACAGCAGAAAATAAAAGGCAAAGATAAAGGAAAGAGAGATGCAAACACAAGGACAACACACGATGTGTTATTGAAGAGGAAACCGAAGCCCTCGGCGTAAAACCTCTCCGTCGCCCTCCAAGCGGTCAATAATCCACTAGAAAATGTAGTTGGGATACATGAACAGCAATAGACCCTCCAAACCTAATCTACCCGATGTACCTAAGCCCTCCAAGCTTCTTGCTCCAACGAGGTTGCGCCGAACCTTTTTCTTTTCTAGCTTACCGGATTCCGCTACTAGACCGTAGCATCCGCCATCCTTGGCATCTTCCAATGCTTCCCAAAGCTCCAAAGACACTCAACACTCTGAATGGGTGTGGGTAGTGTTTGGATAGAAATCTCCTCTCAATAGGTATGACAATGAGAGAGGGAATGAGAAGAGACTACAAAGATTTCTCTCTAAGAATGAGTAGCTCTCTCTAATTGGGTGGGTGTTTTGAAGAAACCTCTCTTAGGGTTTTTCTTTCTGAATAGCCACACATATATTGTGGGAATGAGGGGTATTTATACTGGTGTGAGAATGGAATGCGAAGAGTCAGTTTTTCCAAAAAAAAACAGGGCTGGCTGGCGACTTGACCTCGCGACTTGACTGAGTCGCGAGTTCAAGTCGCGAGCTAACTTAATTGCCAGTCTGGATTTTTGTCGTGTAGTGCTCCAGGTGGCGTGACTGTTCAGCTCCCCTGCATGCTCTGCACGTGAGCAACTTTTGGCGGCTTGCAAGCCGCGAGCCACCCGCGAGTCCTAGCCGCGAGTCTCTGCTTCACTGCACTGTCTTAAGCATTTCTTCACACTCTCTCACACACTACCCTTACATGATTCCCACCTAAATACAAGGTTTCTAAGTGCTATATTACAAGAAAATTTGTCATGGAATAAAGCCAACACATGGTTGATTAAATTCAACCTTACAGGTTTGACTAGAATCGGGAAAGGAAGCAAAAGCAAGAGCATGGCACTAAAGGCCAAAAGTAATGAGACTAATGAGTCCTTTAATGATGAAGATTCCAAGGTGAAATCCTACATCATTAGGCAATTCAAGAAGTTTATGAAGAATGCCAATGCGAAAGGATTTGATAAGGACCGTAAGCAATCCAGTTCTTCTCATTTCAAGAGCCAAGACAAAGGAAAGAAGGAAGTTAAGGGTGGCGGTCAGTACACTATTCCCTCAAGACTAAAGTGCTTTGGATGTCAAGGTTTTGGACACATGAAACAAGAATGTCCAACATATCTCAAGTCAGTTGGGAAAAGCAAGGCTCTTGCTGCTACCTTGAGTGACACCGAGCCGGAGATTGAGTCAGATGACAGTGATGACAAGGGAATTTTAAATGCCTTCACTGCTATAGTTGATCCTACTGAAGGGGTTACAGAAACAGTAGATGATGAAGAGAACTTGGTGGATTTTAAGTTTAAGAAAATGGACAATTAAGATTACATCCATACAACCTATACAAAATTGTACAAGGTTTATGAGAAGCTTGAGAAACTGTATAGGCTGAGCACTAAGAAGCTGAGTGATGTTGAGATAGATCAAGAGGAGCTCTCTACCAAGGTTGATGAAGCCAATCAAACCATTAGAGCTTTGCGGTTCGAGAACAACCTCCTTGTTGAAAACACAAAGAAGCTTGAAGCAGAATTGTTCCAAGTTAGAGCTCAATTGGAGAGGACTTCCAGTGCAAAGCTCAATGAGATGCTAAGCTTTCAGAAAGCTGCTTTTGATAAAATTGGTTTAGGGTATGATTTCTCTTCTCCTAATATTGCCTCTTCTAGTATTATTTTGTTTGTCTCACCTACAAATAATGTTAATTCTGAATGTAAAACTGATATAGCTATTGAGAACGTGGACAAAAGAAAATCTATTTTAGGAGCACCCCCTAAGCTTGAAAAGAAAGAGACTAGAAACCCTAGGACTAAGAAGGTTAATAACAAAAAGTCTTAACCGAAGAAGCCATATCTCTATCATCACTGTGGAGCTTCAGGACATACTCATTCAAATTGCTACAAGTGATTAGCCACTCAACAAAGCAAGAGTATGATCTCGTCCTGAAACCAAAATCAGTTTCTATCCTCTTTTGCTCATCTTGGAGATCATCTTAAGGCTTTCATGTTCCTTTCAAACTTGAACGGTTTCAACTCTTCTCCCTCATCACAGGATCAAAGGTTCACTCAAAGGAAATGTTCTTCCAAGGTGTGAAAGGATAAAGGTTCATAGTGATTTAGTCACTTTTCTCTCTCTCTCTCTCTCTCTCTCTCTCTCTCTTTTTGTTTATGCATTACTTGTTTGTTTTGCTTTCTTGTTTTGAGTTAGTTTAGTTTTATGCTTTCTGTGTTTCTTTATGTTTTTGTTTGGTTGTTTTTCAGTTTTTGGTTTATTTTGCTTTCCATAAAAATAAAAATAAAAGAAAAAATTGAAAAATAAAAACAAATATAGAAATAGTGTGTGTTTTGGATCTATATGCTTTACATCTTGTTTGAGATGAGTTTTGAGAGCTTAATCTATTGGTTTGATGTTTGAGTGAGTAGCTTGATTTATGCTTTCGTCTTGTGTGTTTTTCCCTTCTTGAAAAACCTCTTTTCTTCAAGCTCGACAGCTCCTCGATAGATATCTTTTCTGTTGAGCTTTCTTCATTAAGTCTTGATAGATCCAGTTGCTCCTTCTTCTTCAACTCCTTCCACCTCTGCTCCTTCTTCTTCGACAGCTGGTGTGACCTTAGAGGCCATCATGGCGCAGCTTCAGCACATGGATGCTCGCCTTGACTCTCTCACTGATGAGATGTGTCAAGTGAACACCCGTGTTGGTCGTATAGCATGATGACAGGCTCGCCTTAATGGTTTCGCTCCCTCTTCATCTCCTTCTCCAAAGGCTTCGGCAGATGAGGATGGTGATGATGGTAATGGTGATGAGGATGCTAGCTCTTCTAGTGATGATGAGATGACGACCTCTCGGTGACTTGCCTTTTGTCATTCTTGACAAAAAGGGGGAGTAGTTTTGGGATGAGAGTAGTCTTGTACTTAGGGGGAGAGTTAGAATTGGACATTTTTTTTTTGTTAGGGGGAGTGTTTATACTTTTTGAGGGATGTAGTGAGGTTCTTATGTACTTTTCTTTTCTTTATACACTAGCCTCATGTGTACTGGTCTTGTGACCATTTATTCACATACATCATCATATATGATGATGATGTATGTTTCTTCACCTATCTCTTCATGTGTTGTTTCTTTTCTCTCTTTATATACATGTTTCTTTATGTATGCAATCTTTATTTATGTTTCATATATGATGCCTTGATAAGTTTTGTTTAAGTGTTTCAGAAAGACAAGTTGTGAAAGTCTACCATGCCATGAACTCTCTTCTTGCAAATTTTTTCAAGAGTTTGTATTAGGGCTAGATTTGTTTTGTAATTCAACAAATGATTTTGAGTTTAGTGATTTAAGACTTCTCTCATGATTCATTTGTTTATTGTGGTTTTGTCATGGATTGCCAAAGGGGGAGATTGTTAGGGACATATTTGATGTAATTGGCTAATCCTTTGAAAAAAGGGACTTTACTTGTAATTGAGTAGATCTAGGATGAGTTTATCACTTCAAGAAACAAGTTTTCAAGTTTAGTATTGAAGTCATGCAAATCAGACCAAGAAACAAGTGAAGAATGTGCTACTCATTAAAGCTCGACAAAATCCTTTCTATTGAGAATTACTGTTAAAGCTCGATAGAAGCCCAACACAAGTTGTATCTAATTACACGCATATCCATGAATATTTGTGTAGGGTTTCTTTTCTCACAACCCTAGACATATATAAGGATTATTTTAAGAGCTGTCACAAGTATGCAAGGTGATGAAAAGTGATTATACATGCATATTGTGACCGGAGAGAGAAATTTCTCTAATTCATCATATTTTTTGTAGAAGCTGCTGCGTCTTTATGCCAAGGGTTTTGTGACCATGGAGCTTCCTGATCTTCATTGTTGAATGAATTGAAGAACTTTGCAGCCAACATCTTCCTCAAGTTAGTGTGTTAGTCACGTACCGGGATCCGTGCATCATTGGTTAGTCACATACTAGGATTCGTGCATTAAACAGAGAGGTTGCCGCTACAATACAAGTTCAATTGGGTATTAGGGTAAGGGTTCAACTGTAAGTTGGTATTGGCTACTGTGATTCCTTTTACTTGTGAATGTTTGTGATTGATAATAGCGGATTCTTAGGAGTAGTGACCTTAAATTCAGTTGGTAGGGTTTTGCGTCAGTGGTTTTTCCCATTCGTAAACAAATCACCTGTGTCAAATTTAATTTCCGTTGCATTTAGTTATTTGGTGATTTGTTTTGCTACCACGCTATTGCATGTTAAATTGACTTAATTAATTTACTTGGATAATTAATTAATTAATTTGCCAAAAGGGTCAATACATTTTTGGCCTATCTATTGTGTCTGTGTGCTCAGAGTGCATCTGGGATGGTTTGATTGGACAATTGTTGGCCATGTATTTGAAGGACTTCTTTGGCCATAGTTTGTTGAAGAAATGACTATTGTGGTTACTTGGCCTAGTTTTACGCTCATTATGTGGCCATGGACCTTGGAAAGTTTTGTTAGGGACTTGTGGGGTTTGTCACCAACCTCTAAGAGGTTTCCAATCAATGGAAAAGGTTTTGGACCTAGGGGAAGTTTTTTTGGGGATTGCTTTGCTTCTAAAAATTATATGCAAGGCTTGGATTAAGAGCCAAGTGAGGCAAAAACGTATTATACTGCTCAAGAAATCTATTTTTATTTATGAACTCTGCTCACCAGGAGAAAAGAGCAAAGTGAAGAATGATACAATACAACACTATCCTTCACTGTTCTCTTTTATAGAAAACAAGCAGAACAAAACAACACGCGCACTCACGTGGGGGGGGGGGGGGGGGGGAAGAGAGAGAGAGTATAACAATGGCTAATATTAGAGCATTCACATCCGTGTATAATAGAAAAATATCAACATCAGTATGTATATAATTGTGCAAATTTATAAGTTTGTTACAATAATCGTGTAAATTTACACTGAGACTATTTATTTTACATTTAATTGTTTATTCTTTTTTATGTATCTCAAGAATAAAATAAGAGAGTGGATGGTGGTTGTTGTGTGTGAAGAAAGAAAAACAATTAAAAGATCAAGAAAAAGTAATATTTTAATGAAATGTAATGTAAAATAAATAATTTGATGTGAGGGTATTTTGAAAAGTATGTAAAATAGAAAAAAAAATGTTTTTCTTTTTTTATTTATTTATTTTTTGTTGAGAAAAATTAGAAAAAGTAAAATTTTATGATAAAATAGACAGAAATTTTTGTACGAGCTGATATGTATGCTCTTAATTATATTATTATAGTCATAATTTTTTATATATTTTTTTTTTAATATTTGAAGTGGGAGTAGATGAATTTTAACTTTAGACATCTTTCTGTTAAAAAAAAAAAAAAAAAAAAAAAAACCAATTTAACCGAAAGGTCATTGGAGAATACATGGAGACATTGTACAGGACAATGACTTGCATGCAACCTTAATCACAAATTTCAAGAGAGCGCTAAGCTGAAGTTTGGTATAATTAAGCCTAATATAATTTTTGGCAATTTGAGAAAAATATATTTTTTGATGCGAGCACATATAATGTCAGAGAATGTTAAATTCAAAAACTTTCTGCCCTAGGGTAAGGCCGCTATTTTTGGCACAGAACAGCCACTTGAGCCCTCCTCTAAATATAAATTTTTTTTTTTAAAGCCCTCCCATAATAATAATGATAATTATAATGTAAATGATAATAATTGTTAAGTGAGCTAGGGCAATAATACCGCGTTGTATATTTTTACAATATGTAGTTTCTCAAAAAAAAAAAAATACATTATTATAATATATATTTTTTGTTATAAATTTTTTTTGTATAATAATATATATTTTTTTGAGAAACTGTATAATAATATTCAAATGACATAAGAACTAGCTAATGTTACTCGATGGTCAAATGGCGCCTCCGGTTCAAGATGTGGGGAGGGACGAGGGAGGTGGGGTAGATTTAGGATTTCTAATTACAATAAAAACAAATTGACGAGTCACATGACAACTATGCATGCTATAACCTTTTATTTTTTCAATTACTTTTAGGTGTAAGAAAACATAATTTACTTATTTAATTAGATTTAGCTCTTAATCGGCTCAAATCATTGTGTTTCATGTTTCTCTTTATCATTCTATTGTGGTGCTAGGAGCCCTTGCTGTTGGTAGAGCTTTGAAATTCTCTCTAGAAATAGGCATTAGTTCGGCTATTTTAGAAGGGGATATGGAGATAGTGATAAATGCAATAAAGGAGTCCTCTCCTTCGATAGCTTCTTTCGGTCTTTTGATTCAGGATCAAGGGGGTCAATCTCGTATCGGTGGCTGTACTGGTTTGATCAATGGAATGATATATTTCGGTACCAGTCAATACCGGTGTACCGTTTCGAGTTTACCGATATTTTTAATATATATATATATATATATATATGTATGTATCTATGTGTGTGTATATATTATAATAAATATAAAAATTTACCATAAAACATTATCTCAATTCATAACAAATTATTCATGGTTTTAGACTTTAGCATCAATTGAAAGAAAAAAATCACAATATAAAAAACAGAAAACTTAATTGTTCATTGCATGCTAAGAAAACAAATAATACTAATAAGTTAATGCAATTATAAGTTATCATTCTGCTCTTACAAAAATTCAAAAATTACAAAACTAAAATAAATAAATAAATAAATAAAAAAGCTTTTTTTCTGTACCGGCCGGTACGCCCAATACTGGATATCGGCCGATATTGCTCGAAATCAACCGATATGGTTGGTACGGCCAGTATTTAAACTAGTACGAAATAGTGACGTTTCGATACTGATATATGTACCGATACGGTATTGACCATCTTATTCAAGATGCTAAAATTGTTGTAGAGTATTTTTAATTTTATAGTGTTATTTTTTCTCATATTCGTAAAAATGGAAATTCCGTAGCCCACAACTTTGCTATAAATTTCATTTAAAAATATATATATTAGACAAATCAGATCCCTTCAACAGTAAATTGCATTTTTTTTTCTTTTGACCAAAGACGATAAAAATATATTAAAAATAAAGAAAAGTACAAGCTTCCCAGTTTTTAATAGATCATATTTTTATTCTTTTTTTTTTTTGTTCGTTCAATCCCCCACCCCCCCCCCCCCAAAAAAAAAAAAAAAAAAAAAAAAAAGAGAATAAAATTTAGTAGTAGTCCTCATTCATGCTTTTTGCCTTGGCGAAAACACATAGTATCCAGAAGAATTTAGATCGGAGTGAAAGAATTAGTAAAGTTTCATGCATTGTGCTGCAAAACCTCCTACACCTATTGCGAAACAATTCTATAGAAGCATATTACATTGTCATTCACTTCCTTTAAGTTTTTAAAGTAACACACTAACACTAAATTTCACAACCTGTTGAAGTAATCGATTATGAGTAGTAAAAAAAAAGAAGGTAAGTCCATATAAAAGTGGCTGCAGTAAAGTGTCCACCACTGTACAATAATGGTCTACACCATCATTTTTGTTTTGTTTTGTTATTTGTCTTCTTCTTTTTTCTTTTTTCTTTTTTTTTTTAATTTTTAAAAAGGGCTCGCTTGTGTAATATTGCCCCACACCTTATAGTACATTGCCACTTGAGTTTTTTGGTAAGCCCATGGATACAACCAATGCATAGCATGCAGGGCATGCTACTACTACTCAACCTCATTACTACGACTTTTGCATATTAGAAATTATGGGTCAGTACTAGTACTCGAACTCATTTAATTAAAGTGGAACTCATCATTCATATGAGATGAGCGAGTACACCATTATTGTACTCTTGTAGTATTGTATAATTTTCATAAAGTAATAGATTTCATCAATGAATGTCCTAAGGACTCAAGTTAAAGTGCATTTAAAATTTTATAAAATAAAATTTTTCCTATTAAAAAAATGAAATAAAATTATATACAAATTAACAAAATTGTACACAGAATATCTAGAATTTAAGCATGGTTCATAATTCAACATTTAATATTTTAAGGGTGACAATTTGTGTTCCCGTTTTGGGTTTGTGTCGTGTCAACTATCAACTCATGAGTATTCGACTATTTAGGTTGACATTAACTTAACATGTTTATTAAACGAGTTAGGATTCTTCAACTCTAACACAACCTATTTATGAAACGGATCGGTTGTGTCAACTTGTTTATCAGATTTTATCAAAGCGAAAAAAATACAAATTTTAGTATTAACCAAATCTGAACTATGAAAAACCAAACAAATAGATTTTTTAATATAAAATTTAGAATTAACAAGTAACTATATCACAAATAATTATTTAAAACTGAAGTGGATATATCTCAATATCACATATAATTAATCACAATATATCGAACAAAAAAACCACAACAACTAATAATTTTATATACCTTGAGTTTTGAAGAGTATATTGACAAAATAACATTTAAATAAATGAGTTAGACGGGTCAAACGAGTTATGCGGGTTGGAGACAAACATGATACTTTTATTAAATGAGTTAGTCATGTTAACTTGAATATGATACGAATTATTAAATCTCAACTCATAACTTACTAATTTCATGTCACGTTACATGCCGGATTTGGTCACCCGTAATACAAATATCTAGAATCTTTTTAAAGAATCAAAATCAAAACCATCTTGAATTTTTGTGCGCGCTAATTAATGATTTACACATGACAAGTACTTTTGTCCTCTTTGTTTATTTATTTAAAAACCATCTAGAATCTTTTTAAAGAATCAAAATCAAAACCATCTTGAATTCATGTGCGCACCAATGAATAATTTACACATGAGAAGTACTTGTCTCTTCTTTATTTATTTATATTTATTTTTCTAAGTGTGTTTTCTATATATGAAAAGTGCATTACAGCTCACAATTAGGTTCTATAGGGCATAATTTATTTATTTATTTTGAAAAATAAAGTCAAACTTTACACACTTGAGAAAAACAAATACAAATTATAAACACTTGAGAAAAACCATTTAGGAGCAAAGTATATTGAATAACATGAAATGAATTGGTACACCAACATTACGTGTCTATGTATATATATATATATATATATATATATATATATATATATATTAATAAGCAAAACTTAGAGAAAGTTCAATTAGAATTTGAAATTAAAATCCAATTTTACGTTATGTGTCTAAATTTATGTAGAGACTACACCATAATTATCCATTTAAGTTTGTGCCATGTGTCTACTTAAATTTCTTAATCTTTGTGCCAAGTGAGTTAATGGGTGCAAAATACTAAAAATCTAATATTATGAACTATGTATCCAAATGAGTTAATGGGTACAAAATACTAAAAATTTAATATTATGAACTATGTATCAAAAAAAATAATTATGAACTATAAAATTAAAAAAAAAAAAAAAACTAATCACATATACTTAATAAAAATCACCACACAACAAAGATCACCACACATTCTATCTTATTAAAAATTAGAAAAAAATGATCATAAGTAGTATTAAATTTGGGTAAGAATTTCAATATGTGACTAATTACATTTACTTAAAAAAAAAGTAATTTGACTAATTATTTATATTTTTATAATAAAAATTGTGTTTAATTTTAAATGTATCCATATGTATGCATATGTTACATGCTATTTTTTTTTTAATAATTTGAATAATTATTTATATTTTTATAACAAAAATTGTGTTTAATTTTAAATGCATCTATGCTTTTCCATGAGTTACATGCTAGTTTCTCATTAAATACGGAAGCTCTTAAAACAGACAATAGAAAGCCACACTCCATTCTAAAATAGGCCTTCTGGAAATCGAGCTTTACCCTTAGAAAGTTCCTTATTTTTTTCTTCATGTGTTTGAAACTATAAATTATCTCTTGGGCGATCACCGCATTCTTCATGATCCATCTATTTGGTACAAATGCCACCTATGTTGGATCTATCAATATCTGCTTAGAAGAGGCCTTAGTTTCACTTTCATCACCAAAATTTTAGAGATAACTTTGTGACGCATATAAACTGACAACTGTTGGCTGGAATTGTTTAAAGATAGCTTTGTAAGTTGTAACACATGCATAAATACATGGTCGGAATTGATTTAAGTTACGTTTGATACCCCATAATTAAATAATGAATGGATCATATTGAATTGGTTTGTATAATTGTGTGTTGCACACTTGCACTGGTGTGTATTGAACATTGGGCATGTATAAATGTACTAGATATCCTGGGTTATTAAGAGATTACGAGAAGGTGCTAATTATAATATGCAAAATCGTTTCGAGGTATGGAGCAACTTAGCAAATATGATTAGTTTATCTTAAAATGACAATCTAAATGCTCTTCCAATTTTCACATGCATAGAAATGGAACATTTTTATATAGTAACATAATTTTAAATTGCCGCTGTTAGACATGAGACATCACCACCGATCTCATACTTCTCGCACCTTCTTCAAGTGCTATATATGTTGTCCATCTACCATTAAGTCGTTGCTCTATAAACGATGATACTTGGTTTTAGGCCAAAATTGGCATTTGCTCATTTCTCACAAACTTTCCAGCATTTTGCCCATTTTCTGAAACTATTTAAGGAAATGTCCATGTTTTGAAACTCAATAATGTGAGGGTCAAGTTTTAATAAAGAATTCGATATTAGTATGGTCGAGTTTGTTTGACCGTTGTGCCATGTTGGCGAAGCAGACGTGGCTTTTTCCAATAAAAAAATGCTCGTGTGAACATGTATAACTCAGTAAGTACAAAATTGAGTTTTCCTTAACGATTTGAATCCCTAACGTCTCACAATGCCTATTCACTCTCTTCCTATACACTCTCCATCGCTCTCTGCCATCACTCTCCCTCGCTCTCTACTTTGCGACCAGTCTTCCCCACTCTTCATCGGTCTCACTCCCCTATCCAGTCTCCCTCACCCTCTTCGATCAGTCGTCGTTGCTTTCGTTGAACCCTCACCATACTCACCGCCATTGATTACAAGGACATTGCTCTCTTTTGATATCTTTTCTGATTTTGGGTAATATTAGGTTGTGTTTTACGTGGGATTTTGATTATTTCGTTGAAACTTACTTAAAAATAGTAAATTTACTATTCAAGATGAGAATTTTGTTGTCTTTTATATGCTGCAATGATGATGATCTAAAGTATTTCTTGCACTACAACAAAAGTGGCCTATGGTGACGAAACCAATCGTCACAATATGTCCTTATTTCGTCACCTAAGCTCCGTCACAAAATGTATTGGTGACGAAAATGTTTTGTCACTAATAAAAAAATGATAGGTGACGAAATTTTTTCGTCACCAATAAAAAATGATAGGTGACAAAAGTTTTTCGTCACCTAATATTTTCGTCACTAAACCTTATTTTCAGTGACGGAATATTTCGTCACCAAATGTTTTTTTTTCCCCAATTTCAATAGATTAGGTGACAAAAGTTTTTCGTCACCTAATATTTTCGTCACTAAACCTTATTTTCAGTGACGGAATATTTCGTCACCAAATGTTTTTTTTTCCCCAATTTCAATAGATTAGGTGACGAAGTTTTGCGTCACCGGTTTTTTTTTTTTTTTTTTTTTTTTAAATTTTAATAGATCAGGTGACGAATTATTTTGTCACCAATTTCTGCTTATAGTCAAATATGGCGATGAAAATTATTGTCACCAATTTTATTTTTTTTATTAATATTCTTTACATTTACTTGCCATTACATTAAACTGTTCATTTCTAACCAAATCTATAAAAACAAACATCCATTCATTTCTAACCAAATCCATAAAAAAAACATCCATACTATCTAAAAATGCAATAAAGATGTTCACAAAGTAATTACAACCATTTATATACAAATGATGTCTTAGCTTCCAAACTTTATAGAAAATTATTTTTGAGTTCAAGTAGCCTCACAAAAGCTATCTTTTTGCCACCAATCTCATATCTGCACAAGTATAAAGGAAAATACATCAATAACAAACTAAACTGCAAACCTATATCCCTGATAAGATGTACTACAACAAAAAATATCATTATTAGTAAGACAATGCAGAAAAAGTCCACAGAATACCCAATAACAAACTAGACAAAATAATCATAGTGCAACATCATATAAAGTCAAACTATCAAAGAAAGAAGACTCACAACATTCTCATCAAATAAAAACCAAACCCACATTACAAATCATGGAGAAATCATAAAGAATGCAAAAAAAATCCCAATTTAAAACAAAACAAATAAAGTGAAATCCAAAACAAAAACCCAGCCACCATCATAAACACAAACCCAACCACCACAACGAATAAAAAATCTAGCTAGCACTATTTTAAAAAAAAAAATATATAGCCACCACCATTAAACAAAAACCACAGCCACCACCATAAACAAAAAACTCACCACCACCACTAAACAAAAAACATAGCCACCACCATTAACACAAAAACCCAATCACTACCATAAACAAAAAAAAACCCAGCCATCAGAATAAACAAAAAAACTCAACCACCACCATAAACAAAAAACCCATCACCACTATTAAACAGAAAAACACAACCACCACCATTAACACAAAAACCCAACCACTACCATAAATAAAAAAAACTCAACCACCACCATTAAACAAAAAGTACAGCCATCACCATTAACACAAACCCAACCACTACCATAAACAAAAATCTCACCACCACCATTAAACAAAAAACATAGATTCCATTCCTTAAATGCTATTCTTTAGATCACTCTCTTAAGATTTTATCACGTGACTTTTTTCTCATGATAAAAGTGTATTTTTAAAATTAAGTAGCCACATGAAAGAATCTTAAGAGAGGAATTTAAGTAACAGCACCTAAAATACTATATATAAAATTTATCCAATAAAAAATAATGAAAAAAAAAAAAAACCTAAAAAATTTAGAACCCGCCTGAAAATTGGTCACAGCACGAAAAGAAATAAAAAAATATTCACTACGTGTTGTGCACTACTCAAAAGAAAAAACTGAACCTCTACTTTTAGTTTACAAACTTTGTGCTGCACTGCTTTGCTAGTCTGCTAATTCTATTTGTATACACAATAATTCAATAAGAGCCACACCTTTGTTTTTTAATTTTTAATATAGAATGAATGAGAGCCACATAATTTTGATATTCTTTTAAGTTTTATGCGTTGTTTTACTTGCAACACTATGCATTATACTACTTTCTTCTTCTTTTTTTTGTTAAGTGTACATTGTACTACGTACTACTTCTCAAAAACATTATTATTATTTTTATTTTTATTATATATTACCACTACTACTTGATAATTATGATTTAGCTTTGATATTCACATAATTTAGTTTTTTTTTTTCTTCTTATGATAATTATGATTAGAAAAAAAATAGTAGTTTTGATTAATTAAGTGAATAAATTTAAAAAGTACTTAATTTTTCTCTAACATTAATTCATTAATATATATACACACAAATAAACAAATAATAAACATTTTATTTTTAAGATTACAATTCAACATATGTGATGGTCCATTTTGAAAAATAATAATTAAATCTAAATGAAAGTATCACTAAAATATGTGATGGTCCGTTTTTACATTTTGCTATTTTTATTTTCTAAATATAAGATGTGAAAACCCACAAAAATCTTTTGCAAATTTTTACCTACATATTATTAGTAATAAACTTATTAGATTTTTCCTTTTATAATTATAAAATAAATATTTATGACGTCACCAGTCGGACCAAAAAACTGGTAACCAGTCACTTTTTTAGCTCCTTGTTCATATCAGTTTTTAAAACTAGACTATACTTGCCAATTCAACCAGGAACCAATCACAAATCCGGTTTGGTTATAACTAAAAACCGAAAAAATAGTAAAAACCCAAGATTAACTATGAATCGGTTGATCAACCGTGAAAACTGAAAACCAAGACAGCTCAATCGGTTTTTCAATGTTTCTGTTAAGATGCCAAAATGATCCCAAAGTAACAGTTGTTATAGCAATCAAAATTCACAACAAATTAATAAATATAGGGCTGGGTTCAAGTTAAACATAATTAATGTAACTCCAAAAAATGTTACATCACCCAATAACTTATTATTGAATGCATATTTTAAAAATCCAACCGTTAGATTACATGATCTATCTGTTCTTAACATGCATGCTAATTTTCATATCCATCGGATATAATTTACCATTTATCTTTAAACTCATCTTTTATGCGTTATTTTAAACTACAAAAACTTGAATTTAGACAATTGATTGATGACATGTCTATTAATCTTTGATCACCTTGAAATTTTGTAAGCATGAAAAATATATGAAGATAATGTAATCTAACAGTAGATTTGTCAAAATTCACATCGAATTAAGAAATATAGGGCTGAGTTCAAGTTACACCTGATATAACTCTAAAAAATATTACACCACCCAATAACTTATTATTGAATTCATATTTTGAAAATCTAACCGTTGGATTATATTTTCTATATGTTCTTAACATGCATGCCAATTTTCATACCAATCGGATGTAGTTTACCATTTGATCTTTAAACTCATCTTTTATGCGTTATTTTAAACTACAAAAACTTGAATTTAAACAATTGATTGATGACATGCCTATTAATCTTTGATCACCTTAAAATTTTGTAAGCATGAAAAATATATGAAGATAATGTAATCTAACGGTAGATTTGTCAAAATTCACATCGAATTAAGAAATATAAGGCTAGGTTCAAGTTACATCTGATGTAACTCTAAAAAATGTTACACAACCCAATAACTTATTATTGAACTCATATTTTGAAAATATAACCGTTGAATTATATTTTCTATATGTTCTTAACATGCATGCCAATTTTCATGCCAATCGGATGTAGTTTACCATTTGATCTTTAAACTCATCTTGTATGTGTTATTTTAAACTACAAAAACTTGAATTTAAACAATTGATTGATGACATGACTATTAATTTTCGATCACCTTGAAATTTTGTAAGCATGAAAAATATATAAAGATAATGTAATCTAACGGTAGATTTGTCAAAATTCACATCGAATTAAGAAATATAGGACTGAGTTTAAGTTACACATGATGTAACTCTAAAAAATGTTACACCACCCAATAACTTATTATTCAATTCATTTTCTGAAAATCTAACCATTGGATTATATTTTCTATATGTTCTTAACATGCATGCCAATTTTCATGCCAATCGGATGTAGTTTACCATTTGATCTTTAAACTTATCTTTTATGCGTTATTTTAAACTACAAAAACTTGAATTTAAACAATTGATTGATGACATGACTATTAATATTTGATCACCTTGAAGTTTTGTAAGCATAAAAAACATATGAAGATAATGTAATCTAACGGTAGATTTGTCAAAATTCACATCGAATTAAGAAATATAGGGCTTAGTTCAAGTTATATCTGATGTAACTCTAAAAAATATTACACCATCCAATAACTTATTATTCAATTCATATCTTGAAAATCTAACCATTGGATTACATTTTCTATATGTTTTTAACATGCATGCCAATTTTCATGCCAATCGGATGTAGTTTACCATTTGATCTTTAAACTCATCTTTTATGCGTTATTTTAAATTACAAAAACTTGAATTTAGACAATTGATTGATGACATGACTATTTATCTTTGATCACCTTGAAATTTTTTAAGCATGAAAAATATATGAAAATAATATAATTTAACGATAGATTTGTCAAAATTCACATCGAATTAAGGAATATAGGGCTGGGTTTAAGTTACACCTAAAATAACTCTAAAAAATGTTACACCACCCAATAACTTATTATTCAATTCATATTTTGAAAATCTAACCGTTGAATTATATTTTCTATATGTTCTTAACATGAATGCCAACTTTCATGCCAATCGGATGTAGTTTACCATTTGATTTTTAAACTCATCTTTTATGCGTTATTTTAAACTACAAAAACTTGAATTTAAACAATTAATTGATGACATGACTATTAATCTTTGATCACCTTGAAATTTTGTAAACATAAAAAATATATGAAGATAATGTAATTTAACGGTAGATTTGTCAAAATTCACATTCAATTAAGAAATATAAGGCTTGGTTCAAGTTACACCTGATGTAACTCTAAAAAATGTTACACCATCCAATAACTTATTATTCAATTCATATTTTGAAAATATAATTGATGGATTATATTTTCTATATGTTCTTAACATGCATACCAATTTTCATGCTAATTGGATGTAGTTTACCATTTAATCTTTAAACTTATCTTTTATGCGTTATTTTAAACTACAAAAACTTGAATTTAGACAATTGATTGATGACATGACTATTAATCTTTGATCACCTTGAAATTTTGTTAGCATGAAAAATATATGAAGATAATGTAATCTAACAGTAGATTTGTCAAAATTCACATCAAATTAAGAAATATAGGACTGGGTTTAAGTTACACCTGATATAACTCTAAAAAATGTTACACCACCCAATAACTTATTATTCAATTCATATTTTGAAAATCTAACCGTTGGATTATATTTTCTATATGTTCTTAAAATGAATGCCAATTTTCATGCCAATCGAATTTAGTTTACCATTTGATCTTTAAACTCATCTTTTATGCGTTATTTTAAACTACAAAAACTTGAATTTAAACAATTGATTGATGACATGACTATTAATCTTTGATCACCTTAAAATTTTGTAAGCATAAAAAATATATGAAGATAATGTAATCTATCGGTAAATTTGTCAAAATTCACATCGAATTAAGAAATATAGGGCTTGGTTGAAGTTACACCTGATGTAACTCTAAAAAATGTTACACCATCCAATAACTTATTATTGAATTCATATTTTGAAAATCCAACCGTTGGATTACATGTTTAATATGTTTTTAATATGCATGTCAATTTTCATACCAATCCGGTGTAATTTACCCATTATTATCCATTTAACTAATTAAATCTTATCCAATCCTAACTCAATCAAATTATTATGAGTAAACCCCAATCAACCCAATAATCAAAATTACCAAATTGCCACTAAAACTTGCAAATAACCAAAGTACTCCTAAAATCCTCTAAAATTGTTGAAATGCACCCTAATCCTAAAAAAATGACCGAAATACCTCTAAAATCATAAAATTAGCAAAATACCCCTTAAACTTAAAATATTACCAAAATATCCCCGGAAACTATAAAAATACCAAAATACCCCATAAACCTAAAAAATAACCGAAATACCCCCGAAACCTTTAAAATGACCAAAATACCCCCTGGAACTTAAAAATGACAAAAAATACGTCCTAAACCTAAGAAATGACTGAAATACTCCCCAAAACCTAAAAAGTACCAAAATGCCCATGAAACCTAACAATGACCAAAATACCCTCGAAATATTAAAATTACCAAAATACCCCCTAAACATAAAAAATAACTGAAAATACCCTCAAAACCTTAAAAAATGACAAAAATACCCCCTAAACCTAAAAAATAACCAAAATAGCCCGAAATTATAAAAATGAGTATTTTGGTCATTTAGGGGTATTTTAGTCATTTTTTGGTTTAAGGGTATTTCGATCATCTTTTAGGTTTAGGGTATATTTTTATTATTATATAGGTTTTAGGGCCATTTTTTTTTTCATTTTATAGGTTTTAGGGGTATTTTAGTCATTTTTTAGGTTTCGGGGGGGGGGGGGGGGGCTATTTTGGTCATTTTTTTAGGATTATGGGTATTTTGGTCATTTTTTAAGGTTTTGAGGGTATTTTCAGTTATTTTTTATGTTTAGGGGGGTATTTTGGTTTTTTTTGGGGGGGGGGTATTTTGACCAAATTTTAGGTTTTAGGGGTATTTTGGTCATTTTTTAAGTTTCGTGTGTACTTTGGTCATTTTTTTAGATTTGGGGGTTTCGGTCATTTATTAGATTTATGGGATATTTTGGTAATTTTTTGAGGTTTTTGAGCATATTTGGTGATTTTTGGGGGTTTTTTGGTCATTTTTGAGGTTATTTCATGGGTATTTTGCTCATTTTAGAGATTTTGGGATATTTTGGTCCTTTTAGTGGTTTTTTAGCCTAATTGGTGATTTTAGAGATTGTAGGAGTATTTTGGTCATTTTAAAGGTTTCATGAGTATTTTGCTTATTTTAGAGATTTTGAAGATATATTGGTCATTTTAGTGGTTTTTGAGAATATTTGGTGATTTTATAAAAATTGGCTTTGCGTAGGGTATGGATATCTATGAATAAACAGACCGGGTAACAATTGGGTATGGATACTAATTGGGTAAGGTAATCGGATATCCATGGATAAATTAATTGGGTCGGGTATATATGGATATACCTTGCCCATGACCATCCTTAATTATTTGTAAACAATAGGTGATGAACACTTATTTCTTCACCAAAAACACCTCCATCTTAATATTGGATGATGAATTTGGAATTTTGTCACCCTCCAGTTAGTCTTTGGTTAAACAATAGGTGACCAAAATTTATTTCGTCACCAAAGACACCTACATCCTAATATTAGGTGACGAATTTGGAATTTTGTCACCTCTGGTAAGTCTTTGGTGACGTGAAAATTTCGTCATCCTAGGTTTGCCTTTTTTTCATGACCTATAGTGACAAAATAAATATTTCATCACCAATTTGTGCATCTTTGGTGATGAAATATTGATTTCGTCACCAATTGGTACATCTTTGGTGACGAAATATTGATTTCATCACCAATTTTAAAATTTTTATAATATTTGGTGACGAATTCTTCTTTTCCTCACTAAATATTATCATTTGGTGACGAAATTGTTTATCCTCACTAGATTTCGTCACCATAGCCCACTTTTGTTGTAGTGTTGCTATATGGTTATGTTTGTGTTATTTTCTCATTAATGAGAATTTTGTTGTCTTTTACATGCTAAAATGATTATTTTCTCATTAATGAGTTTAAATGTGCTTGGGGTTCTGATGGGGGGTTTTGGCAAGTCGATTGGTGGTGTTGTGGTGATATCTCTGGGTTTGTGTAAATACATAAGCCATGATGTATAACACCATAGGCTATTGTGGTTTATATATACCCTACATTAAATATTGTAACATTGTAGAGAGGGAAAATTCCTGACCTATCGCAAGTTGACACGTCACATTACCAAGTCCACAAAATACAGCCAATTACAGAGCACCATATATTGCTGCTAGGTTTTGCTATCACTATTCAGAAGCCAACAGAAATTTGCCAAGTGTCATGCAAGAACCAATCACGCATCAGCGCACATGTAAGCGATGACTCAAGCAGCCTCGCATGTGTAAGCGATGACTCAAGCAGCCTCGCACGTGTAAGCGATGACTCAAGCAGTCCAGCACGTGTAAGCGATGACACAAGCGGACCAATCAGGCTGTGACATGTGTCACCAATCAAGTTCCGCCACGTATCGCTCACCCACCCCAAAACTCCTATAAATAGAAGCCTTCCTGAGACCTTTAAGGGGACCAGAATTCAGAAGTGAAAAAGCTCTGCGAAGATCAAGCCTCAAAGCCTTCAAGAACTTCAAGAACTTCAACCCCAAAATCGAAGAACATTCGAAGCAGAATCATCCAGATCATCTGCCTAGATCCTAAAGTTCACGGGAATCAAGCCAAAAGTGTCCGAAAACATAAACAAATCACAAATCATTGAAGCTCAACGGATTCAAGCCTCTAAAGCTCCGAAGAACTTCCACCACAAACCTTCGAAGACGAAGAACGTGAAGAACAAAGGATTTCTAAACAAGCTCATAGCCAGAGATTCATTGTAATTCCGTTTCAGTAATCTTCAATCCATCCCTCAACCAAATTGAAGGATATTTTGTGTTCAAGTCAAATCCACATTACCATAAATCTAATCAATAAGTTTTGCAAGGAGATCGAATCAGAGGATCACTCTTTTGTAATTCCAGAGAATTGTACCACATAATCATCAATACAAAATTCGCATTTGTGAAACTATTTTACTTGTTTGATTAATTTCAAACTAGAAATTTAGTCGCTTACAAATTCTGGCACGCCCTGTGGGACCTCTCTGCCTCTCATCTCTTCCTCCTTCAAAAGAAAAGAAATTCGACATCATTTTGCTACTAGCTTCAATGGCCTCTAGCAAGAATGTCTGAAAGTCAGTGGTTGATGATTCCAGTGCTGATGAGTATGTCGGCCCAATCACTCGCAGTCGGTCCAAAGCTCTTGATCGACTCCAACCTCAACCAACCCAAGAAAGCCAACCTCCTGCTGTCACCTCTCTGGACTTTCTTGCAAATAGGAAAGCTACCACTAAAGATTCATCTGCCTCGAAAGATTTGGAGACCAGTAATGAATCATCCCCAACAAAGACCTTTTCTATCAACTCTTCACCCGTGATGAGAAACTTAAGGAGTGAAGTACCATTGACTCATCCTGTTTCATCATTTTCCCCGTCATCTATAGAGGTCATGCCAGTAATGATGACTAATACCTCTACCATGGAAGAAAAGATGGCTGAAATGGAACAAAGGGTCATCCTTCTCACAAAGGCACTTGAAGAAAAGGATGTCAAAATTGCAACCCTAATGAATAAGCTGGAGGTACAAGATTCGGGTGAATCAAGTCTTGGCCCTGAGCAGCCACTTGGCTTTACCTTCAAAGGAGAAAACGCTAAGAGTGATAAAGGAAAAGGAGGTGAAGGCACTTCTCAACATGGACATTCCACCTCAATGGCCTCAATATCTGTCCAATAACTGCAAGATATGATTACAAATACCATTCGAGCACAATATGGAGGTTCTTCCACAAGTTCTCTCATATATTCCAAACCCTATACAAAGCACATTGATAACATGAGAATGCCAAATGGGTATCAACCTCCCAAGTTCTTGCAATTTGATGGCAAAGGAAACCCTAAGCAACACATTACTCACTTTGTAGAAACTTGCAAGAATGCAGGGACTCAAGGAGGCCTCTTTGTAAAGCAATTTGTCCGTTCACTAAAAGGGAATGCCTTTGATTGGTATACAGACTTAGAGCCTGAATCAATCGATAGCTGGGAACAACTTGAAAGGGAGTTTCTCAACCGATTCTACAGCACACGACGCACAGTAAGCATGATGGAGCTTACCAATACTAAACAGTGGAAGGATGAGCCCGTCGTTGATTATATCAATTGGTGGCATTCTTTGAGTCTAGACTGCAAGGATAGACTTACTGAAATATCTGCTATAGAGATGTGCATCCAAGGCATGCATTGGGGACTTCTTTACATCCTTCAAGGAGTAAAGCCTCGAACATTTGAAGAGTTGGCAACTTGTGCGCATGACATGGAATTAAGTATTTCTAGCCATGGAAATACGAAACCTCCCGTACCTGAAGAAAGGAAAGAAAGACGGGAAATAAGGAAAAATGACAGGAATGCAAAAAGTAATATCAAAGACTCAATGAATGTCAATCCTGCCCCAATCAAAATTTCAACAAAAAATGTGAAGGCCAATGAAAAGAGGCCTGAAGGAGGTCAACAACGTGAGACGCGTCGCTCATCACTTAAGGAATGGGAACAAAAAGTCTATCCTTTCCTAGACGCCGATATGCCTGAAATGCTAGAACAACTGCTCAAGTTGAAATTAATTGAATTGCCAGAATGCAAACGACCGGAAGAGATGAGAAAAGTTGATGACCCGAACTATTGTAGGTATCATCGCATCATAAGTCATCCAATCCAAAAATGCTTTGTTCTTAAAGAACTCATCATGAAGCTAGCCAAGGAAAGGAAAATCGATTTGGATTTTAATGATGTTGGTTAGTCAAACCTGGTCACATTTTCTTGTGGGTTACCTAGTTCCCTGTCTCCAAATACTAAGCAAGGGGTAAATACCACGCTCATCCATTTTGGTTCTTTAGAACCGGTTCAAGTTCAGCTCTCACAAAAAGCACCTCATTATAGTTCAAACGATGATAAAAGGTCAACGACGGATGAGGAAGAAGGTTGGACAATGATTGTTCTCAAGAGATGGAAGAAGAAACGAGCATTCCCTCTTCATTTGATCACCCAAGAGTCCAAAAGAGCACAAAACCAGATTCAGCCTTGGTCAAAAAGAATGAGTGATAAGAGGCAAAGGAGACTGGGAACAAAAGTATATGAAGATTCAGCACAAACCCGAAAATCTCGAAAGCTCATCACATTGGAAGAATTCTTCCCCAGAAAATTCTTTCAAAATAACTCAGCCGAGGTCGTCCACACAGTTTCTCGTTGCAAAATCCAGGACTAAAAGGAGGACGTTGACCATGATGATCCAAAAGAGACCTTATCATCTTTGGAGGAACTCCAATATCAGGTCGATGAAGTTGAACCCTTGCAATCCTCCACATCACTAAAAGAAGTGCTCACCCGAGCTCTTGAGGAGCCAGAGATATACGCCCCTCATACCAATACGCTTCAACAAACACAGGGATGTTACGCATACTCTCCAGATTTGACTTTCACTGATGAGGATCTATTGTTAGGCTCTAAGCCCCACAATTGCCCACTCTATGTCTCTAGTTATGCTCGTAAACAAAGGATCGAGCGTATCCTTGTTGATGGAGGTTCAGCCGTTAACATACTTCCAAAAATTACCATGAAACGACTGGGTTTTACTATGGAAGAATTATCACACAGTCGTTTGGTCATCCAAGGTTTTAATCAAGGAGGACAACGTGCAATCGGCCTAATCCACCTAGAATTATCCATTGGAGAATTGAAAAGCAACGTCTTGTTCCACGTCATTGACGCTAAGACGACCTACAACATGTTGTTAGGACGTCCTTGGATCCATGAAAATGGAATAGTGCCATCAACCTTGCATCAATGCTTCAAGTTCTTTCAAAATGGAATAAAAAAGGTCGATGCCGATTTAAAGCCTTTTGCAGAAACCGAAGCTCATTTTGCTGATGCAAAATTTTATGCAAAAGAAGACATTTCTAGCGAGGTTCTTCCAATTGAGATCCCGTCTATGAAAGGTAAACAAGATGAAAAGGAGCATGTTAAATTCATCGCCAAAAAGGACATCTCTTCCCCAAAGAAAGTTCCAGAACCATTCCTCCGGTATATACCATTATCACATCGCAAGAATGGACAATCACCGTTCGCGGAATGCCTTCAACCTACGAAAGACATGGGGAGACCTGCAAAGCTCACGATGGAGGATGTAGCCATATTGAAAGAAAATCATGTCATGCCTTTAACTTCATCTACAAATCCTTTGCCCTCGAAGCCGTTAAATGGATTCGTGAGATCTTCGCAAAGTCCGATAGAGCATGGTATTCTACCAAGTGAGCAGACGAAAGAATGGTTCGACCCAAAGGCATATAGGCTGTTAGCCAAAGCAAGCTACGATTTCTCAAAACAAGAAGACTTAGGGAAGCTAATTCCAGAAGCCACCGGAGAAAAGATGCATGGCCTTAGCAAAACACAAAGGAAAATGCGGCTTGAAGGGCATAAAATTCCTATCCCAAAGACCGGATTAGGTTATACTCCCGAACAACCAGCTCGAATATGGATCAAGAAAAGAAGAGATCCTTCGAGTTCTCAATACATAACGGTGGAGGTCGGCGAAAGTTCAAATCAAAGAAAAGACCATTCTTCACCCCATGTCTCAGAGTTTGATCGCATCGAGGCCTCGTCATCACGAATCACAGTGTTCGACAGGTTAAATACAACTTGTTTAACACCAAATCGGGACACTCTTGCTTGTAAATCAGTCTTTGATCGACTGGGGGCAACGAAAAGGCCTATTGATAGTCATTCTCAAAGTTCAATAAACTTTGACGTTCAAGGGGAGAAGAAAGCCAATGATGAGATCCGCAGTAGCATTCCTTCACGCATGAAACGTAACTTTACCTTGGAGATCAACACTGAAGGATCGCTCAAAGTCAAAAGACGAACGATTGTACATACAAGTCAGTCACCCGTCCATGATGAGGAAATTGAAGAGGTATCATCTTCGTTTCATATTACAATAGAAGAGGGTACACTGTCAGATGCTGAAGCAACCAATGAAGAGGTCGATGAAGCTCCTCCAGCCTTGGAAGATGGAGGACAAGCTACAGTTGATGAACTTAAAGAGATCAATTTAGGAACTGTTGAAGAACCCCGACCAACTTTCATCAGTGCGCTTCTTACCCCTGAAGAAGAAGAAGGATACCTCAAGCTCCTAGTAGAGTACAAAGATGTGTTCGCTTGGACTTACAAGGAAATGCCTGGGCTCAATCCAAGTATTGCTTTACACCATTTGGCAGTAAAGAAAGGCGTGCGCCCAGTCAAACAAGCTCAAAGACGCTTTCGGCCAGAGCTTATCCCTCAAATAGAAACCGAGGTCAATAAGCTCATTGAAGCAGGCTTCATTCGTGAAGTGCAGTACCCGGAATGGATTGCTAACATCGTCCCTGTCAAGAAGAAGAATGGACAAATCCGAGTGTGCGTTGACTTCCGTGATTTGAACAATGCATGTCCCAAAGATGATTTTCCATTACCCATCACTGAGGTCATGGTTGATGCCACTACCGATCATGAAGCTTTATCTTTCATGGATGGATCTTCGGGTTACAACCAAATTCGAATGAATCCTAAGGATGAGCAGCTTACAGCTTTTCGTACCCCTAAGGGAATTTACTGTTACAAAGTGATGCCTTTTGGACTAAAGAATGCTGGTGCTACTTATCAACGGGTCATGCAGAAGATCTTTGATAATGTACTTCATAAATACGTGGAGTGTTATGTCGATGATCTGGTGGTTAAAACAAAAAGGAGGGAAGACCATCTGGTAGATCTACGATCCGTGTTCACTCGCTTGAGAAAGTATCAGCTTAAGATGAACCCCCGCAAATGTGCTTTTGGCGTAACATCTGGAAAATTTCTTGGTTTCATTGTGAGGCACCGCGGTATTGAAATTGACCAGTCCAAAATTGAAGCTATCCAGAAAATGCTAGAGCCCAAGAATCTGCGAGAACTTAGAGGCTTGCAGGGAAAACTGGCCTACATACGACGATTTATCTCGAATTTGGCCGGTCGATGTCAACCTTTCAATAGATTGATGAAAAAGGATGTGCACTTTGAATGGGATGAGGCTTGCAGCAATGCTTTTGCACGCATCAAAACATACTTACTTAATCCTCCAGTTTTAGGTGCTCCTATCCCAGGAAAGCCTTTGGTGCTGTATATTGCGGCCCAAGAAAGGTCTCTAGGTGCTCTTATGGCACAAGAAAATAAAGAGGGGAAAGAAAGAGCCCTTTATTATCTAAGTCGAACTCTCAATAGGGCTGAATTAAATTATTCTCCTATTGAAAAGATGTGTCTAGCTCTTTTCTTTGCCATAGACAAACTGAAGCACTACATGCAAGCATATATGGTCCGTTTGATAGCAAAGGTAGACCCAATCAAATATGTCCTCTCTAGGCCAGTGATTTCGAGTCGAATAGCTCGATGGGCAGTCTTGCTTCAGCAATATGACCTTGCATACGTTCCACAAAAAGCCGTCAAAGGACAAGTATTGGCAGATTTCTTAGCTGATCACCCAGTTCCGTCTGATTGGGAGTTCTCTGATGATTTCCCAGATGAAGATGTGTTTTACATTGAAGTAATGCCACCATGGGTGATGTTTTTCGATGGGGCTGCACGTCAAGAAGGAGCGGGGGCAGGTGTAGTGTTTGTTTCTCCACAACGGCATATACTTCTTTACTCGTTCTCATTAAGTGAACTTTGCTCTAACAACGTAGCTGAATATCAAGCGTTGATCATCGGTCTCCAGATGGCTATTGAGATGGGCATATCACAACTTGAGATTTTGGGGGACTCCAAATTAGTTATCAACCAAATCTTGGAGCAATATGACGTCAAGAAAGAAGACCTCATCCCCTATTGCAAATATGCGAAGAAGTTGCTAGCAAATTTTGAAGTCATCACATTGGAGCATATACCAAGGAAGGAGAATAGACAGGCCGATGCTTTAGCTAATTTGGCTACTGCCTTAGCATTATCCCAAGAAGAGACAACCAAAGTCGCTATTTCCCAAAGGTGGGTGGTACCTCTCGTGGTTGAAGAAGAAGAAGAAGAGCAAGCCAACATCATTTCTGTATGCCTTGTCGAAAAAGAAGATTGGTGACAAGTGATCATTGAATACCTTCAACATGGAAGACTCCCGGATGATAAACGCCACAAGACTGAAATTCGGCTTAGGGCTGCTCGATTCATTTACTATAAAGACACTCTCTTCCGCCATTCATTTGATGGATTGTTTCTCCGTTGCTTAGGAGAGGAGGAGGCTAAACAAGCCTTAGAGGAGGCTCATTCTGGAATATGCGGCGCACATCAGTCAGGTCCTAAGTTACATTATAGGATCAAACGAATGGGTTACTATTGGCCTACAATGGTGCAAGATTTTATGGAATGTGCTAAAAAGTGTGAAGCTTGTCAGTATCACGCAAACTTCATCCACCAACTGCCAGAACCTTTACACCCAACTGTAGCTTCTTGGCCTTTTGATGCATGGGGACTTGATGCAATAGGGCCATTACCAAAGTCATCCGGTGGCCACTTGTACATCTTGGCCGCAACTGACTACTTCTCGAAATGGGCGGAAGTTGTACCCCTTAGGGAAGTGAAGAAAGAAACGGTGGTCAATTTCATTCGAACTCATTTGATCTATCGGTATGGTGTCCCTCGGTATATCATAACTGATAATGGCAAACCCTTCTACAATAAGTTGATGATGGAGCTATGCGAGAAGTTTGAATTTAAACAATACAACTCCTCCATGTACAATGCCCCGGCAAATGGACTAGCTGAAGCGTTTAACAAAACACTTGGCAGTTTGTTGAAAAAAGTGGTATCCAAGAAAAAGCAAGACTGGCATGAAAGAATCGGAGAAGCATTATGGGCATATCGAACAACACTTCGAACGCCTACTCAAGCAACGCCATATTCTCTTGTCTACGGAGTAGAAGCCATCCTTCCTTTAGAACGCCAAATCCCATCATTACGGATTGCCATTCAAGAAGGATTGATTGGAGAAGAAAATGCTAAGCTCAGGTTGCAAGAATTAGAGGCACTTGATGAAAAAAGGCTTGAGGCCCAACAACGCCTTGAATGCTATCAAGCTCGTCTTTCAAGCGCATTCAATAAAAGAGTCAAACCACGATCATTCCAAGTTGGTGACTTAGTCCTCGCCGTTCGAAGACCTATCATCACAACTCATCGTACAGGCAATAAGTTCACTTCAAAATGGGATGGACCTTATGTTGTGCAAGAAGTCTACACCAATGGAGCTTACAAGTTGATTGATAATGATGGTGTAAGGATCGGCCCCATCAATGGGAAGTTCCTCAAACGCTTCTATGCTTGATAATCGAGGATTGCTCCTCGGTAAGAGCTTAAACTACCCACCATAACGCTGCAAGGATACATGATGTCTTCCCATTACCTTTGAAAGCGTACAAATAAAGAAAAATGAATCCCACTCTATGTCACCATTTGCGAGTGTGGCGTAGTGGTTGGATGCCTATGTCGCCCTTGAGGCCAAGGTCTCGGGTTCGATTAGTGGTGATACCCACTATGCGCAATTGGTACCCATAAAATATTGTGGGGCGTAGGGCGAGGATTACACACGTGAGCCCTCCTTTTTTGCCAAAGAAAACAAGATTGATCTAGACTTCAATGAAGTTGTCGGGTCAAACCATGTAACTGTTGCTTATGATGTACTTCCAACTCTTAAGCAGGGGGCAAACACTAACCAAGCTCACAAGTTGATCAACAATGACGATGCAAGGATCGGCCCCATCAATGGGAAGTTCCTCAAATGCTTCTATGCTTGAAAGTGTACCAATAAGGAGAAATTAATCCCACTCCATGTCAACAATTGCGAGTGTGGCGTAGTGGTTGGACACCCATTTCTCCCTTGAGGCCGAGGTCTCGAGTTCGATTAGTGGTGATACCCACTATTACACACTGCGCACCCTTTTTGCAAAAACACATAAGAAAAAAAAAACAAAAATCTTTTGAACTACGTGATGACTTGATCCCTCTCAAGGGTACGTAGGCAACTTAGTATCCTTTGCTAAGTTCAGTCTCAAAAAAAAAAAAAAAAAAAAATGAAGGAACAGAAAATAAAGTCTTCTTTATTGATTAACGAAAGAAAAATAGTACAAGAGGAAAGCATGTTGACATATATGAAGGAAATTAAAACAAAAGAAATTACGACATCCATTTCAAATCTTTCAAGCTAGAACGATTATCTTCCAGAAGGGCTCGTATCTTCTCTAAAGCCTCCATATCCTGGTCTTCAAGAACGGGGGTAGATTTGACTTCTTCAAGTTGTTCTTCTAAGTCTTGCACAACATCGTCTTGTTCAACTTGATGAGTTTTAATTTGAGACAATAATTGCTCTAACTGGACAAGCTCAGTTTTCAAGTCAACCATCCTCAATCTAACAGCATCAAGTTCAGTCTTCAAAGACGCTTTCTTCTGCGATGCTTCAAAAAAGAGGGATTCAACTTCAGCCTGGCGTTGAGACAAGATGACAGGACTTGGTCGTTGGTTCAAAAATTCCTTCATCTTCAAATAGTCTGCAATACCCTCACAATATTTGTCAACATTCTCGCGCAAGTGTTGAGGGTCCACTCCAAGACTTTCAACCCCACTATAAATCTCTTGTACTTCAGCTTTTGGGAGGATGGTGTCTACGGAAAGATTTGAAAGCCTGTTTAGAAGAACATCTCCTAGCATAGAAGCCCCTTTCCTACGCACGGAAGAAATATGCGCCTTGGCTTGAAACACAGAGACTTCTGGAGGTTTAGCTGGTTGCAGGGATGGCAGAGGTGCCCTTTCTGTCTCAATCGGAAATTTGGATGACGTACCAACATCAGCAAACTCACACCTCTCGAGATCCGAACTCTTCGCAGATGGCTTTGAAATAGAAGACTCGCTATTTGAAAGAAGCTGTGCATGATTAATAGAAATCTCTACATCAACACCCTCCATTGGACTCTTCGATTGTTTCCAATTATAGCCCAGGTCGTTACCCACCTCCTCCTTAGAAATTTTACTGGCATCCTTAACTGGTACAACAAATAGACCTTTGGTGCCTTGACTGCAGGTGACTTCGATATGTCGAGATGAGGCTTTTGAATGACTATCATCTTCAAGACGACATCGTGCAAACTCTGACAAAGGCTGTGGAATGTATGGGTCTTGTAGTTCCCTCTTTCCCTTCTGAGGCTTGTTGGATGTTAGTGGCTTAACAGGGAAGGAGGCGATGTCAGCTAGGAGGTCTGTTCCTTTGGTAAAATCATTTCCGCAAACCCTTTCCCACCATTGTTTGAAGCTATGTCTGACTCGACTTCCAAAGTCTGTGGCAAAAGCTGGAATGAATATCTTAGAATCTGTGTTGCAGCAAATGAAGGATTGATAGAATTGGTAGAGGTCTTTTAAAGAACCGGTATGAATTTCTTCCTTCAAATCACCTGGGATGTCTTGATGAAATCCAAAGCGCCGATTGAATCTGTGAGGACTGTATGCTTCTACAATATGTTGGTCTTCACATCGAAGTGACAAGTACCCCGAGCGAAGGCTTATAAAGTAGTCGAACTTCTGAATGGATAAATGATTATTGTCAATAAAAGTCTGGTCATAGTTTTTCTTGAAAGCAGTTCGGTGCCAAAGAAAGTTGGTGGCGTTTCGTATATGCTTGCGTGCAAAGAATTCGTTGAACGGAGAGACATAGCTCACACCAGAATATTTAGTCATCAAAGCATCAAATGGTTTATCATGGGTGAGGCGATTGCTTCGGAAGAAATGACCTACCTAGGCATGAACATAATAGATGGCAAAGCTAGCTCCAAACTTGCTCGGGGTAGAAGAGGAAGAAATGATATTAAGCCCACGATAAATGCTAGCCAATACTGGGGAAGCAAGGCCAAATGAACGACCATTAGCTATGGAACTAGCAATTTTGAAAGTGCCAGGACGGATGCTATTCTGATCCTTGATAGGGAAGACAAATATGCACAGCCAACAGGAAAGAAGCGCCGATAAATAAGTCTCCTCCTTTAAATCACCTTCAACTTGAAGATCCACAAAGACCCCGTGTTCTTTATCAAGCCATGGCCCATGCTCCTTTATCTCACCCGAGGGATTCTGACTATACTTGGGAATGGTTGTCCGTCTCGCTGGTTTTCTGGGAGCCGAATACTTGCTATTTCCTCTATACCAAAAAGTAATCCAGTCGCGAACACTTACTTTCCCTTGTTTCTTCAGCCGATTTTGAAGATGATGATACGCTAGGAAGAGGTAGCGACAGCTGTACGGCAGATAGGGTCGTCCTTGGTCATTGATTCCATCTAGCTCTTGCGCATTGGGTACTACTTCATCATAAAATGCACCGGTACAAGGAAGTCCACCGAGAATGGAAAGATCCCATGGTGTGATGGAAATTTCCCCAACGGAGGTATGGAGGGTATTAGTGGACGAACTCCAACACTCACAAAATGCTTTCATGAGGTTTTCATCATAATCATATGTGAACAAGGAAGCAAAGACCGCACTGTAGAGGTGGGTCACATCAAGGAGCTGTTTACACCGGCTGAGCACATCTTCTAGCCAATCCCAATAAAGGAAGAAGTAAGAAGATCCTCCATTCACGTTAAAGGAAAAATCCCAATCCGCATGTTTGGCAATTATCTCTCGTCCCAAAGTGTTGTACGGCTTTGATTTAGCAACATTTTTGTGATGCGAGGCAAGAAGGATAGTTGTTTCCAAGTTAGAGCTGCCATTAGAAGGAACAACCTGTGACCATTTCGGCAAATTGAGAGGATAAGAGTTACGACCCCATTTCTCTGAAAATTTTCCAATTGTGGGCGGACGAACAATCAAGGTCGTAGGCTTCGCATCCTTGTCATCTTTCTTCTTATAAATAAACAAGGCTGGTTCTTCACCAATTTTCGAATCCTTTAAAAAGAGCATCATGATAGCTGTGTACTAAAAAAAAAAAAAAAAAAAAATCAAATAATAGAAAATAAATTAATTAATTAAAAAAAAAAGGGGGGGGGGTGGGCATGGTTTCTCCATACAGAGTATTATGTTACTATAGAGTATTCTGTTATTAGAGATTACGTTTGTACGAGTTAGTGCATGTCCTGAGTGGCTTTATATAGAGATCCATAGAAGCTAGCAGACAAAACGAAAAAACACATGTAAAAAAGTTAAAAGTGCCATATTTTCAAAGGGTGACGTACCCATTTGAAAAATCAGAAATGACAAAGCCCATAAATGTATCATGCTGTCAGAAAGAAAAAATTACACTAGACCTCGGAAACTATGACACTAGACTGTGAATGAAGTCCTAGACCGACGAAGGGAAGCATCTTGTTCTACTGTGTCACCAACTCCTTTGTGAATAGCAGAGACACTCAGTGGTTACTCTGGAACCGCTCCCTGCCTGGATTGTCAAACGTTGTCAGAACGGCCACCATCAATGTAAACCAAGGTGCCAACGAGTCCAGCAATGCTTTCAGTCTCCCATCCTAGACCGACGAAGGGAAGCTTCTTGTTCTACTGTGTCACCAACTCCTTGAGGACAACAGAGACACTCAGTGGTTACTCTGGAACCACTCCCTGCTTGGATTGTCAAGCGTTGTCAGAATGGCCCCCGCCAAAGTAGACCAAGGTGGCAACAAATCCAACAATGTGTGCGGACTCCATTCTGGATTTCTAAAGTTTCTGACAAGATTTCACAAAGAAATCAACCCACAGAAATCTTCTAAGGACTTTGGTGTACAAAACCCAGAAAAATCTTCAACAGCGGAGCCACCACGAACCGCCACAAACTCCCAAACATTTCACGAAGTTTTTCGTTCAAATCTGCACAAATCTGAGAAAATCTTCACAAAACAGGTGTCACCACTAGATCCATCGGCCCACGATTAACAAAGCCCAGAAATCTCAAGCCCAGAAACGGCCGCACGCGCCACCACGCGTTGCCCCGGATTTGCGAAGACCCACGGCCTAGTCTTTCAAATCTGTGAAAATATGCCGGTTATTTTAGAAAAATGATTGCACCATGGTCTTTTACGGCCTTAGAACTACAAAATCTGAAATTTTTAGGTCCAGAAAGTCACCCACGCGCCTACACGCGCCGCCAGATTGTTCACCTCAACGAACACGCACCTCCATCAGATCTCACGCGTCGGACTTCCTTCAAGCGTGTAGACAGGCCACATGTGCCACACGTGTCGCACGTGCCACACGTGCCACATGCGTCCTCAGCAATGTGACGTCATGGATGACGTCATCCCCCACGCTGCTGACCCGTTGGTCCAGATTAGACCCGGACCGACCCGGTTTGACCCGGATCCGAACCCCCTGAAACAAAAATAAAAAATAAAAAATAAAATGCTTGGACCAAGCGGATCTTTGACCATGACCAAAAAGTCAGAAATTTCAAAACGGACCTGTCCCACTCAATTTTTCGAGTACATTCCGATTTTGGGACCCATTCCTTCATTCGAGGCTCAAAAATTGTGCAAACGTCCAATTTCCAAAAAAAATTGACTTTTGTGCAAATGTTGACCAAACGTCAAATTTTTAAGATGGACCTGTCTTGCACAATTTTTCGTGTACATTCTGATTTTGGGGTCCGTTTCATCATTTGAGACTCGAAAATTGCACAAATGGCTCAAATTCCAAGACAGTTGACTTTGATGTTGAAATCAACCTAAAGTCAAAATTTTCAAGTCACACTTGCCTTTCTCAATTTTTCGTGTACATTCCAAATTTGGGGTCTATTTCTTCATTTGAGAATCCAAAAATTTCTCAAATAATGTGATTCTACAACTGTTGGCTTTGAAGTGAACTTTGACCAAGAATCAAGACATTCGAGTAAAGTTTGTTCTATTCGTACTTTCACGAAGATTCTGATTTTGAAATCCACTTATTGGTTTTGGACTTGGTGATCACCAATCAAACCCACATCTTTGAAGTACTGACGATGTCCAAAACTTAAACTCCTGAGATCAAAATTTGAGATTCATCCACTTAATTGGGATCTCCTCAGGGTTATTCTCCAGATTTCATCAAGACTTGCCTTTCAAAGTACAAATGAACTCTCACAAGTGTGTCTTGAAATTACACTAGGTCATTAGTTCAATCTGCTATTCCCGTTCGGTGCCTACTAGTCTCCAACTTACCATTCCTATTCGGTGCCTACCATTCCCACCTACCGTTCCCACCTACCATTCTCACCTACCGTTCCCACCTACCATTCTCACCAAAAATTCTCAACTACCATTCTTAACTACCTACCTACCATTCTTCATCTCTCTACTATAAATAGGAGGGCCGGGTTCATCAAAAACTCATCCAAAAAAAAACACTGAATCATGAAATGAAGATTTGCCTCTTTCAGATTTTCAAATCCTCCTTTTCACAACCATTTCTCACTATGACCTCATCATTCTCAATACCTAGCAATCGATTTTGCTTCATAATCGGTTTGAGATCAACCCTCCCATGGGTCGGTCGAAACCCTATTTACAACATCATTGCAGTTTTGAGATCCAAACAAACTTTGTTTCTCCACTTAACAACCACCTTTGTCCATAAAATTACTCGTAACAAGGCCTGCATCGCCCTCCCATGCTTCCGTGGACTTGGTTGGCCAGGAAATCCAAGTCCAGCGGACACACCTGTTCCTAACCTCAGGGCTCCTGTAGTCTCTTTCCAATTGCTTGGTCTTCCAGCAGAAGCAGTGGTTCGGAACAAACAGAAACTTGTCTGGTTTCCAAACCAGGTTCACAAGTTAGTTCCATCTTTCATTTTTTCTGTGCTTTTCCAACAAGTGGCAGTAGATGAAGATGGTAAAAAGTGTTGGGGTATCCTACAAATTGTTTTCCATCCAACACTTAAAACAACCTCCAAGGCCCCAGCTCATCAGAATTCAGCCTTTGGTGCCGGTAAATGGTCATCAAAGCTTTATTCCATGTCCCCACTACTATGGGACCCAAAGGTCATCGTTGCTGGTACCTCAAAACTCATTTTCTGAAATTACTCCAACTTAAAATCAGCTTGAAGAATTTCAGAAAGTACTCTTCTGAAGTGACTTCAACATAACGTCCGTCAGCATGGTCCCATTACACAGGCACATTCAATTACTTGCTGCCGGACCTCATTCAGCATACAGTCAGTCCCATATCCAAAGTTGTACTTCCCATAAACATCTACACCAGAAGGGTCCAAGCATACAGGGCCAGCACCATGGTGGTGTATGCTTTGCTCATTTGCTTTGCTCCATCTCCATCTTCTTCGTTGCCACTACCAGCATACCCAGAATACGTAAGCTTCTGAAATTACTTCAACTTAACTTGAGTGATACAATTACACAGGCGCATTCAACCACTTTCCCACCTGTCCTCGTTGTAATCCAAAGCATGATCTTCTGAAATAACTTCACCAGAAGTTCTTAAGAACACGAGGCTAGCTCTATGACCCTGCATGCTGTATCCAGCCACCATTCCCTCATCTTCCCCATCTTCAACATCTTATGATTGCCGCCAACGATCCAAAATACTCTTTTGAAATTACTTCAACTTAATCTCTGCTAAGAAGGCTCCATCACGCAAGTACGTTCAAATACTTGCAGACCCCTTTTTCGGTCTCATCAAAGCCTTTCATATGGGTGGGTCTACTCTTCGGAAATTATCTCATCCTTTTGAAAGCTCCACCACCTTCAACAGCTCCACCACCTTCAACAGCTTCACTTAAAGAGTCAAGTACCAAAAATCCATTTTTTCGAAACTCATTCCCACACCACACTCCAAGACTGTGTGCGTGAACGAGTCTCGAGGGGGCATTTGTAGAGAGGGAAAATTCCCGACCTATCGCAAGCTGACATGTCACATTACCAAGTCCACAAAATACAGCCAATTACAGAGCACCATGTATTGCTGCTAGGTTTTGCTATCACTATTCAGAAGCCAACAAAAATTTGCCAAGTGTCATGCAAGAACCAATCACGCATCAGCGCACATGTAAGCGATGACTCAAGCAGCCTCGCACGTGTAAGCGATGACTCAAGCAGCCTCGCACGTGTAAGCGATGACTCAAGCAGTCCAGCACGTGTAAGCGATGACACAAGCGGACCAATCAGGCTGTGACATGTGTCACCAATCAAGTTCCGCCACGTATTGCTCACCCACCCCAAAACTCCTATAAATAGAAGCCTTCCTGAGACCTTTAGGGGGACCAGAATTCAGAAGTGAAAAAGCTCTGCGAAGATCAAGCCTTAAAGCCTTCAAGAACTTCAAGAACTTCAACCCCAAAATCGAAGAACATTCGAAGCAGAATCATCCAGATCATCTGCCTAGATCCTAAAGTTCACGGGAATCAAGCCAAAAGTGTCCGAAAACATCAACAAATCATAAATCATTGAAGCTCAACAGATTCAAGCCTCTAAAGCTCCGAAGAACTTCCACCACAAACCTTCGAAGACGAAGAACGCACGAAGAACACGAAGAACGCGAAGAACAAAAGATTTCTAAACAAGCTCATAGCCAGAGATTCATTGTAATTCCGTTTCAGTAATCTTCAATCCATCCCTCAACCAAATTGAAGGATATTTTGTGTTCAAGTCAAATCCACATTACCATAAATCTAATCAATAAGTTTTGCAAGGAGATCGAATCAGAGGATCACTCTTTTGTAATTCCAGAGAATTGTACCACACAATCATCAATACAAAATTCGCATTTGTGAAACTATTTTACTTGTTTGATTAATTTCAAACTAGAAATTTAGTCGCTTACAAACATATAGTTCAATATAGCAAAGATATGACTAATTGCCTTTCTGTCGTAGACATAGGCCATTAAGCCAAACTATGTTAATAGATTCTCTTATTTCTACTTTCTCTTTTTTTTTTTTCTTTTTTTTTATTTAATTCTTTCTATTTTAACATTATAAATTTAAAATGTTAGGATCTACATAGGTATTGCTTTGAGCTTTTCTTGATCTTTTTTGTAGTGATCATTTTGTAATTTTCATTGCAATTATTGTGAGTGTGAAACCTTGAGAGGTTGGTTTAGATTCCCTGGTAGATCCTTTAAAAGGATGGTCTTCCCACAACCCGGGGGACCAAGCAGTAGAGTTATCCTGCAAGAAAGGTAAGGCCATGTAAAATTTTTTAGTTCTCTCATTAGAGCACATTTTTCAGTTCTCTCTATTGTTAAAAAAAAATCATTGAAGCTAGGAACACAACAAAAATTGTAGTGAAATTTTAGAATTCTAGTATAATTTGGGAATGTTATAAAATTATAGTGAATTTTTAATGTGCCCTTAAACAGACTATAAAATAAAATAAAAAACCTTATGAGCGTATAGTATGAAAATGTATTACAGATTCAAGTAAGTATTCCAATGTGAAGGGACAATATTCCCCACTCCAAAGCATTATAAATTTATGTATAGAGGTATTGTATCAATGAAGATTTCATAAAAATGGGATAGCACGAGGTGATAAGAAATCATAGTATAATATCTTTTCCAACTGAAAAGTCTGTGCTAAATAAGCACCTCCAATGAATAAAGCATGACTACCCAATTACATGTCCCTCACATATCTAAAAAATATACTACAAGTCCTCAAAATTTCCTTTATACACCAATCTAAATCATACAAATGTTCTTTACTTAATAAAATTTCTGTATATGATATCACTTAGAAGTATCCTGCAAGAAAGATACCACTTAAAGAAGATATAAAGACAGACCAACAAAGTGAGGAACTCAATTTCAATTATTTCTTTATATAGGCTATAGCTTACCTTACTAGCTTTATGATACCACTAACATCATTGATGATGCTTATCTTGGTTTGACTTGACTTTGAACCTGGCAGCTTACTGAATACCTGTTAAGAAAGAAAGAAGAGAACCTTGATTTTCCAATATTCATACATGTTATATAATAAGCTGATAACCGTAGCATATTTTTATTTTAAATAAAATAAATAAACTATTCATAAACTGTAGGATATACAATTCAGCAAGATTCAGAAAACCCAGGTTACTTCTTGGTTATTGATGCTAAATGAAAAGTGTAAGGGTGTTAGATATCGTTCTAGTTAGATGTAAACCTTTAAATCTATAAGGAACTTCTTGTAGTCTCAAGAAAAAACTCAGTATCCATCAGAAATAAAAAGCCATATATTTTTTTTATTAAATTATTGAAAGCAAATTTTAAGCCTATTTGAAGGCCCCTCAAAACTTTATTTTTAAGTAAAAATATTTCAAAATAGACAAGACTCTAATTTGAAAAGGAAAACCTTAAAATCACCTAAAATCAAGAAATGAAATCCTAAAATTATGAAAATCAAATAGAAGTATGAAAATATAACAAATGACAAAAATTAATTCCATTTTCTTTGCTCTAAGATGGTCATACTGAGACACACAAACATGCATGTGTATATGCATATTTATACCCCATGATGCCTTTCATTTTTGTTTTTTGTTTTTTAAAACCTCTATGTCAAAGCTGAAAATCCTTAAATCAAACTTTGAATTACTCTCCAAAAATGAAAATACTTATAGAGAGTACACTGGGTTTGTGTAAAATGTGTCTTATCCAATTGTAGGCATGATTTTTTATAGTTGTTCTAAATGGTGTCGAACTAATTACGTTTGAGTCTAAATAGATACACTGTTTTTCTTTTGGTGTGGCGTTTTAGAATTCATGCCGGCCGTTTCTTTTGGTGTTCTCTTCAACTTGTCACAGTGAATTATAATTTTATATAATATCATGGCAATCTAATTTGGTTATATGCATGCAACCCCCTCAATTATTTCTGTCCCTATGCATTGTTCTTTTCTCCAAAATTATTTCTAATGATTCATGGCAAGTAAATGTAGCTAGTTCGTGCTACTTTTGAGCTGTTAGTAGTAATAATAATGTTAATCAAACTATGTGAATTTTATGTTTTTTGAGCTATTAGGTATAGGTGTTTTTGATTCTCAATGTTATATTGTTTTTGCGAAATAGCCTCGCTATTGTGTATCTAAGTTATGATGGATTATCTAGATGGAGATTGAACTCTGGTTTTCAATGACTGTGACAGTTTTTAGACCCCTTAAACAATTGATTAAACCTAGGTAATTAGCCAAGTTGTTACTTAGTCCAATTAAACAAGTCTAAGTTATCACAAGAATAAAGATCAAATCATGCAAAGCAACGGAAAATAAATAACACAAGATATGATCACCCAGGAAACCAAACCGGTAAAAACCTGGGAAGGATTTGACCTAGCTATCCTCAAGGTAAACCTGAATCCACTATCTTGAAAGAATCGAAGTTCATACAAAAGGACTTACAAGCACCCCCGCTTGACTTCCTAATGCTACCAACCAGTAGAACTTACTGACACGACCACGTGCAAGCTCCGAATCCACGGACTCCTTCTTTCTTGGATTCCCACCAGCTACAAGCACCCCCGCTTGTGTATTCTTTAAGCTTTAATGGCAACAACTGAATTGATCATCAAGGTGTAGAAAATATCTCCTCCAGGTGTAGAAAATATCTCCTCCTTGAAAACCCTAAGTTTGTGTAAAGGAAAGCTCCTCTAGATCTCACAAGAGATTTACACAAACCGCAAATATGAGCAACCTTCAGAGAGCCTTTGGGTACAAAACCCTAAAAATAAAAAGAGGCACAAGAGGCACTCTAATCTCTCTGAAAAAAAACCTTAAAAAACGTTCTAGGGTTTTCCTTATATATAGGAGAGTTTTACTTGAACCCTAATACGTTTAACTAGAGTTTGGGCTGAATTGGAACTCTGCAGAAAAATAAATCTGCACGTGGTTCGATCGATCGAGTCTAATTTTCGATCGATCGAGCCTTGCAGATTTAGTCCAATAAATTCTACAATCACTCGATTCCAATTTCACAAATAAACATACTTTGAGCAAGCCTAAACCTAGACTCTATGTTTTGATCATGGTTTGCCAACATAATACAAATTGAAATTCTAATACATTAGTTCCTAATTTCTTAGAACCTAACAGACTGGCTTAGCTACAATCCTTGATTCATTTGCTTACCAAATTGGGCCTCCAAATTGTGTTTGCCATGTTTTTTATTATTATATAAAATCTGTCTTTATATGTTTTGACTGTGACTTGATCTATGCTATCTTGATGGATGTTTCATTTTTTTTTTTTTTTTTTTACTTCAATTACTGATAATAGAAAAAAAAAAAAGGAAAAAAAAAAAGGTGTTTTTATTAAAATTCTGGCAAGTTCTTATTTATTTAAGCTTTAATTTGATTACTTTTGGGTTGCATGTTAAGTAGGGGTAAGAAGTGATGTGATAACTATCTTATTGCAATTATAATTTGCTTGGCATGTTTGATGTTGAAACATTTTAGTCTCAATTGAGTTGCCTGTTTTGTGCCTCTTTCTTTTGAATGAGTTGGAAGTTCAGGTTCGAATTAGGATTTAGATTGATTTTTGTTTGAGATAATTTATATAGTACGATTCCAAATTTGATGTCAAGATTACTTGGCTAGGAAACTTTGGTTGATGATTACTGAGTTCTTGACTTACTACCTCCTTTGTAAGTCTCATTACCTCATTAGTAGAGTGAAGAAGTTACCAGGGTGTTAAGAGTTCTTTCTTATAGGGAACTTAACCTGATAATATTAGCATGGTCTTATAACACAAGAACAATCTGATTTGAGATTTTATGCAGGACTTAAAAGAATGTCCTTATTGTCAACATGTCACCTTAGGTAACACTCGTGGATTGTATTTTTATATTATATTTTCTCCTATTTCAAAGGGATTTTGGATAAGTTATATTTTAGGCATGGTTAGGGGACTGTAGGTATTTGTTCATTTTCTAGCAAGATATGTACAAATTTAAAATTTTTAGATGGAGTAACCTCCCAGCAAAAGTAAAGTAGGATTCTACCAACTTCAAATCAATAGTTTTGTGCACTATAGCCATTCGAGGATGGGCTGTTGGAACTGGTTTATCAGTGATAGCTTTGCAGAGATATAAGGAATAGAATCATCAATGAATTCAAGATGAAAAACAATTTTTTAATTCAATGTCTAACTCTTATTTACCCTGGGAGTAAGGATGTGTGTTAATGGAGTAATTATACAATACTATGAGATTCCTTCGTCCTGTAATGATGTGTGCTAATAAGCAATTAAGATACCTTTGAAGCTAGAGTAACTTTGAGGTGGTTTTGAGAGCAACACTTACAAGTCACTAGATGTTGAGGTGGTTTTGTATGAATGGAAAACAAGAAAAAAATTGAGCATATTAAAGATAAGGACTTTGCTACTTAGGTCATTGCCTTACATAGATGGAGGATAGCAAGCATTTTCAATGTTAAAGCTTCTTTATCATACCTTTTTTTTTTTTTTTTGGGTAAGTAAACATATATTTTACTGCAAAGAGACTACTTCATGTACAAGAGAGACAAAGAAGTCTAAAGACTTTATCATACCACTTCATTTCTACGTTCATACTGGACCTATTTGGCTGGACCTTTTATACCTTTTCTCATTGAACTTTGAAAAACCTTTTTTGGATGAACCTTTACGTCTTTTTGGAGACAATTGTGCTATCTAGTTGAGTACATGAGTTGAAGCTAGAGATTATATGATTTGTTAATCGATTCATTAACTTGATGATATGTTGACAATCTCGTTGGGCTTATAATATGTCTTACTGTATCCATACTTTTATTTTATATTAATTGTGGTTTACTTGTCATAGAGTGAATCCTTAATAATTGCTAACAATCTATTTGCTGCTATGTTAGATATGCAGGCACTAAATAGAGTGGAGCCTGGACCCGACGATGATACCAAGTTAACCCGGTAGTCGGATCATCGGTCAACTCCGCTTTGGAGGTGCGTCACCGACGAGTTATGTAGTTGTATTATTAATACATCTCCATTTTCTAATTACCTCGTGTGCACTACCTAACACAATGCTTGTCCATGTGTAGGAGGTGTCTGGCGTCGTAAAGGTTTGACGTCATAAATGTGTACTATTGCGGGTGGGCTAGACCCACGTATCATGCAATACATAAATGCAGCAAGTTTGATCGGGTTATTCAAGGTTCCTAATATGGAGGTCGACCATGCCTTAATCACGGCCTTAGTCGAGCTGTGGCTTCCAGAGACACACGTTCCACTTACCCCATGGAGATATGAGTATCACCTTGCAAGATATAGAGGTAATGCTGGGGATTCTGGTGAATGGGTTGCCTGTCACTGGGAAGACAAACATGAAATGGGGCGAGGTGTGCCGAGATTTGTTGGGCCATGAACCTCCGCCCATGATATCGAACTCAAACAGGTCTATCCTTGCTGGGGCGAGGATAAGATACAAGTGGCTTGATGCACGGTTTGCTGCTCCCCCAGCTGCGGACACCAGTGATGAAGTAGTGCAGCAACATGCCAACTACCACTTACTTGTTTGGATGGGGGCCCTGTTGTTCTTGGACAAGTCGGCGGACCGGGTCTCACTCTTGCCTCTTCAGTTCCTTAACCCAATCAACAATGCGAGACAGTATAGCTGGGGTAGTGCAGTATTGGCCTGGCTCTACAGGCACCTTTGTAGTGCATCGAAGAAGGATGCGATGCAAATTGAAGGAGCACTATTGTTGGTGTAGCTGTAGGCCTATTCAAGGTTCCCACGAATATGCCCCATTATGAGGCCATCTTTACTGCTAGTGCACTTAGGGCCCCTTGCCATTAGGTACGTTCATTGAATTCTCGTTATTCAAGCCAAGTGTCTATTAGGAATAATTATTTATGTGTAATAGTATATTATATTATATTTTTCTCTTTGATATAATTAAAAACATGCCAAACTAACAAACAAAAGAAACTTATCAATGCTTAGATATTGAAGTATATGGATGTGAAATATAAAGAAAAATTTGTTAAATGTAAAGGAAGAGAGAGTTCACTAACAATATTGTTGACAGTTCATCACATGAAAGTTCACTAACAAGCATTTGTCGAAATCCCATGTTTGCTAGGTGGAGTGAGCCAAAGAGCACTGCTGAGCATGCCACACACGTCCTTGTTGCATATCAGATGTTGCTGTCTACACTATGGGTAGAGCAGATATTCGGTTAATTTACATACTCAATTGCATGACCACATTTATTTCGCCATAATTTGAGGTTTTTATTTTTGTTTCCCTAAATTGCATAACCATGTTTTTGTTTTTATTTTTGTTTCAATTCTTGGACTGTTGTAGGAATGATGGCAAGAGGTTTAAATTTTTAGCAGAGGATGTAAGTATAGTCTTTAGTGGATGAAAAAGACCAAACTATATGCAGTGTTCAGAGAGTTTGAAATATGTCTAGAATTTCTAAACATAGAGCAATAGATGAAATAATTATAAACAAAAGGTTTAGAAGTAGCTTATACCAGTTTATCTAGTGTTTTTGCTAGTATTAGTATATTGTTTCTCTTTTAAGATAGTAGCAAGAATGCCCTCTACCTTCTCACAATTTGTCTTTTAGTTTCATCATGTGGTGGATTTAGTAGTACCTTTGAATCATAGCCTAGCCTTTTTATTTTTAATTTTTTTTTCATAACCACTTTTCTAGTTTTGATTTTGCATGATGTCCTTGTAGCAAAACTAAATGCTAAGATGATAGCCCCACCATTAGTTGTTTGTTAGTTTGTCTGTTCAATTATCTGACTAGTCATTGAAGTGCTTGATTTTGGTGTTTTTTCATCCACTCATTCTTTTGTTGTTTGGTCTTATCCACTATCCACATTAATATGAGAGGTGGGGCATGGTGTTTTATGCATTTGATTCAAGTCTGTCCATGCACACTTTTAAGAGGATAATAAAAATGGTTGCTAGTAGTTCATTATCCTAAAAATGGAGGGGAAATTGTATATTTTGTATCCTCAATCTTTTTTTTGTTTCAACATCCTTTCTATACTTATAAAGGATAAAACTTATATGCAATAACTTATGTTCTCCAATTAAATTCAATCACATAATTGTCTAAGTTATAGTATCTAAGAATTGTACCTAGCTTTTATCCTACTTTCAAATGTAATAAATAGAAAAGGTTAATGTAGGAAATGAAGGTGCATGTGATCATTTAAGTAAATCACTACTAGAGGTATCATTAGAATTAGGGTTAACCTAATTATTTAGCAATATTGTTTATGTGGCATAATTAACCTAACTTTGAAATTGCAAATCATAATTGGTTAATTAATTGATTCGATTTCAAATTGGTTAAAAGGATAACAACCAGGGTATAAATTTTCCAACAAATACAATAGTGTAGTACCTAGTGTAATAGAATAGTACAGCAATATAGAGATACACTACAAGAGATAGTACAATAGGCTTAAGAATGGGCTTGGGTCGGGTGTACTATTCTAATAGTCCCCTTAAACTCAAGATGAATCGCAAGAAACCAACTTAAGTTGGTATACAAAAACAATTTGGGGAATTTTACTTTGCAAAAATGCTCACGAACATTGCGCGTAACTCGATTCCTATGAAATCGAGTTATTAACAACACCCTTCTGGGCACTTGGATTCCTCTTGGATTGTATCTGGATTGATCTAAAGTCATCACTGGACCAAAGAATGTAACTCGATTTTAAAGTCATCGAGTTATGTTGGGAAGTACCCAAGCAAGTAACTCAACATATTCGAAATCGAGTTGTTTACAAGTTGGTTCTGGACACTTGGATTCCTCCTGGATTGCATCTAGATCAATCCAAAGTTTTGGGCTAGACGTGGTGGCAACAGGGAGTAAATTGATTGTTAAGTAATTGAGTTACGTTGCAAGTATCTCGAACATTTAGAAATCGAGTTACATTGATTCTAGATCAATCCATTCTCATTGAAACTCGATATATTCGGTATCAAGTTACATTGTAACCCGATGATTTGGAAATCGAGTTATTTACAAGTTGATTCTGGACACTTAGATTCCTCCTAGATTGCATTTGGATCAATCCAAAGTTTTGGGCTGGAGGTGGTGGCAACAGGGAGTAACTTGATTGTTATGTAATCGAGTTAAATTGCTTTAAGTAACTTGATAACTGTGAAATTGAGTTATGTAATAAAATAACAAGTTATTGACCATTTCTACAGAATCTGCAGCAATCGGTGATCTCTCTTTTGGATTGCTCTCGGCAAATCTGGCTGGAATCAACAATTTCCCGAACAAATTCTTCGAAGATTTTATGTAGTAAGCCTCTTTTAACTGTTATTGTCTTTAAAATTACACATGGTGGTGTGTTATTCTCCGATTTTTGTTCTCAATTTCAAACTTCATTGTCTATGTAGATTGTGATGAAATTGAGTGTTTGTCTCTGAAATGTATAATGGGTCAGGTAGTATAAATGTTGTTTGCCTATGTAATACTCTGTAGTTGCGAAAAATACATTATATTTGGTTGAAAACTAAAAATCTAGGGCTAATAATGTATGCTTGGCGATTTGGGGATTTCATGATTGTGGGTGCAAAAGTCAGAACTGGTTAATGGGCCCTTGTGTATGATTGTGGGAGCAACTGATTGTGAATACTTTTTTTTTTTTTTTATTTCTTTGAATATACTAAATTGTTCAACCAATGAAGAGTTCATTGATTTATAGCATATTTCATCTCCACCTAAATGTCTTCAAGTCATACGCACCTAGTCAAATTATATATTTACTGGACTAGATATAGTGATGATCCACTCAAAGCCTTGCAAAACTTACCCAATATAGGTGAACTGTTTGCTTGGTCTAGGACCCTAAGTGAATTCATCGGTGGGTAAATAACATTGATTTGTGTATATTATATTGAATCTACACAATTGATTTGTGTATACATTGATTTGTTTTGGTGGCCAAGAAACTTGAAGAAAAAAACTTTGATTTAGTTTTCAATTTTTAGTTTAATTTTTTTCTTTTACTTTAAAATTAAGAAATTTTTCATGAGGATTTTTTTTTATTCAAATGTTGATAGGATTTTTTAAAATATTATTTAAATATTTTTATTTTTATTACGTGTCTATGCATTTTGTGCAGTAGAATTAGAGTATGGGTGTTGTGTTTATCTCTTCCTAATGCGGGGTTTTATTTATTTTATTTTTTTGTGAGCTGATCATGTTTCTATTGCTGACCATTAGTTAGTTATGGCTTTGAAGAGGGCTAAGAGGGGAAAATCCAAAGTTGCATCCAAACCTGAACTGGTGTTTGATCAATTAAGGTTCCACACGCATGCAAATGAGCAAACCTTTAAAACCTTGATTAAGGATAGGCGTATTTGGGGAGAAAGGCAAATCAATCTACATGAATTGCATCCTTCTGTTCGTGAGAATCTACAGTCTAGGCATTGGCTGTCTCTATGTACAAACACACAACCCTCTCTAGCTGACTTGATTAGAGAATTCTATTCGAATCTCTTAGTGCATGAGGATGTTTGCTATGGTCACAGAGTGACATTGTGGATATGTGGTGTACCGTTTACAATAACTAGGGACGTAGTATCCGATGCTCTTGATGTACCTATAATTCATACTCCTACTTATCCATACTCTGAGTCTCCTCGTATTGATAATGTTATGGATGTTCTTTGTGGAAGATCAGTCACTTGGGGTTCTGACCCAAGTATTAGCTCAAGTGAGTTAACTGAGTTTAATTATATCTTCTTTAGGATAGCTTGTCACAACATCTTCCCTATCTCTCATGTCCATACCATCCCTATAGACAAGTGTTTCTTTCTTTATGCCCTCGTCACCGATAGTTTCATTTATTTTCCTTCCCTTTTCATTGAAACCATTGCGAAGGTGCGTAGGAGCAAGTATAAGAGGCATGGTCTGTTCTTTCCAGTTTTCATCCATAGGGTCCTCAAATATTTAGGATTAGAGAACTTTCCTTCCCAAGAGTTGGTCCTCATCCTTGCCCCCATAGGAGCCAAATTTCTAAAATAGCGAGGTTCCCAAAAGAAGTTTGTCGACCCCAGTGTTGGTTCATCTAAGAGACTACGAGTACAGTCAACTACTGGAGATGTTCCAAATGAGGACATGCATGGGGATCCCATAGCTGCTGTTGCCGAGGATGGTGATGATGGTCTTCTTGCCGAGGTTGTAGCTTTGCGAGCAGACTTAGTTGACTATAGACGTCCTATTCCACCTTCTCCACCATCTGACTCTTGATGATTGCCATTGGCCATTGTACCCAAGGGGGAGACGAACCTTTTGTAGTTGCTGTAGCATATTTGGAGAATTGTATGACAGTTCTGTATAGTGACTTTCAACTAGTTGTATATTTTGTTATTTTAGTGACAGTTTGAAGAACATGGTATCAGTGGAAAGTAATTTGATATATTAATATAATGGTTAGTTTCATGCCCATCATTATTATTATTAGTATTACTGAAATGGTTCTAACTATAAGAACTTTTTATGTTATTATGTGATTCTATATAATATCAATAGATCCAAAAATGTAAATAAGATTTATTTCATAATTTTGTACGGTGTTCACATGTTATTAGATTATAGTAATTATTAATACAAATTGAAGGTTTGTGAAAGCACAATTGGTTTACAGGGTTTGATATTGCTGATGAACCACCTAGGAGATTTTCCTTGGAGCAATGGATCAAGCTATATCTTGACTTCAGGCAACTGTTTTTATTACAGGTTTTGCTTTGCAGTCATGTACTTTCCACTGATTGGATATTGTTGTCCCTCTTAAATTTGCATTTATATTATTCTGAATTTGGTCCCCGTGTGGACTATACCTCATGCATCATATTTTCATTACGAAATTTATTGATGAAACCTTGCAGTGTAGTCAGTTTACACAATTAGGTCAAACTTTGCGTAACAAAGAAAAAAAAACAAAAAACAAAAAAATAGAACGACACTTGGCATGACCTCATGCACTCCCGCATTAGGTCTAATGGTTTTTTTTTTTTAATCAAATATTGATTGTTTTGATTTTATGCTACTAGAATGGAGTATACGAATGTCAATCTTATAGAAGTCTTATAATGTTATTCACTATCATTTTTTCATCGTGTTGTTTAATTGGTTCATGTATCGTACAGGTTAGCGACCAGTAGTATTCATAATAACTACAATAGCAATAATAACTACAACAGACACCAAGTCATTCCTAAAAAAAAAAAAAATAGAGTAACTGGATACACCAACTACTTTTGCGCCAAGTCTAGTCCTATCAAACTGCTTCACATGAATATGTACGTAAACTTTTTCATAGTACCCTCATTAGCTCATTTTTATTGCCCCGATTCCAGCCATATCAAACCGAATCACGTGAATACAATTCAAATGACTAATGCGGCCAACTTTTTAATTAAAACATGACAGCTTCTGACAGTTTCACCATGCTCACTGAGATAGAAACACATTCACGTGACTCATTATGCACGCTTCTGCACTACACTGCATGGACCAACCGTTGTTGCACCAAGACCAGTCATGTCAACCACATCAAACACACCACACATGCCAACAAACGTTACGGTTGAGTCACGCATGCCAACAAACGTTACGGTTGAGTCAAGTCATTTTCTCAATTATTTGTACACATCCTGACACCCCATCACTGTTTTGCCCTGTCCAATCAGATCAAACACAAGCCCTACTATTCTTCTCATGTGTATACTCCTGTTACCTGATGCACTTTACTACATCAGCTCGGAATTGTTGCACCAAGTCTAGTCATATCAAGTGAACAACTTACATGTGCCAATTACTATTATGCAGTTGAGCCTACTCCTGTACCAATTATGAACTGCTGCACCCAGTCTAGTCATATCAATCAATCAAGCTGACTCATGTACCAATTACTATTAACTGAAGAACTTGCACATGGCCGACACTACCATACCATACAGTTTCCCATGCAATCCGTCTATATGTACCTCAGTCAATCCTTACACCATACTATCACACCACACCATACATTTACCCTTCGCATCTAGATATACCTCAGTCAAATTCACTGTTTGCAATGCCAATGCGCAATTGGCTCCTACCCCGTTTTCCTGACAACTACAAGAGGGAGAGAGATAACGATGAGATGGAATATTATGCAGGATTGCGGCGAGAATGGGAGTACCGCATGAACAAGTCCAACTCTCTACATAATAATCTCCTTCTACTTGGGGCACCTTTGGTGGACCGAGTCTCGTTAACAATGCCAAGAGGAAACATGGAGCAATGCAGGCAAGCCGTTGCCAAAATCTAAAAGGAAAACAACCTAATGTTCCTTCGTAGGTATAGGTATCACCTGCTGCAGCTTGTAGAAGAGCAGGCTCCTACAACCAACAGGCAACTCACCCAAGTGAAATGTAATAGTGTCCTCAGCTACGAGGACTACCTATCTGAATGAATATCTATGTACTACATCGCCTAGCTAGGTTCTATATATGTAGGGTGCATACTATCTCTAGAATTATGTTATCAATGTTGGTAATGCTAGTTGGTCGATATGCAGGTCATGCATATTGATGGTATCCTGTGTAAGAATATGTATATTGTATGTGTTATGCATGTATGTGTTAGTTGGTCGATATGCAGGTCATGCATATTGACCAACATCGTGTGTAGGAAAATTTAGGTATTATGTATGGGTTATGTATCTAATAATTTGCTTACCTCTTTGTTATAAGTAATTATTCAAGATTACGCATCACACGTGCATATTTGTGCAAATGATGATAAGGTTTACATAAACCCTTAACCATAAACACTGTTCCCTACACAATACGAATACAACAACAGTGACACACATACATCTAAAACATAATTAAGGATAATAGTTATACATCAAAGTGCGAGTGGACCACAACACGATTACTCTTCATCTGACATCTCCACGTCCTACTAATAAATGTTTGCTGCAAGAAGTGATTGCATGTATCATGCATGCTCATACAACTTACATTCCACTGATTCTCGAATCTCCACCTGGGTTCGATATTGATTGAGACGTATCTTCATTCGATTATTTTCTTCTCTTATGCGGCACAGTGCTCTACGAAGTTCGTCTATAGTGTCTCTTGGCATTTACAATGCTAGTCACCGAGGCACTGGTAGCTTATAACCGACTATCTCATCATAAAACATCTCTTATTTATCGAGTAACCAATCCCACTCCGCCCTCATTATATTATGGACCTGTGCACTATTTCGCAGGTTGGGATTGATTAGATAGTTGAATTCATCTTCTAGTACCTAGCAATGACCCATCGCGATGAACACATCTTGTGGTCTATAGCGATAAGGGTCACCCATTGACGATGACTACAATAACATCAAAAGATCACGTTAACGATGTGCATCAACTGTTAGTAAATAATGTATAGCTGCATAACATGGTACACGACTAAGACAATTCTAAATTGATGTAGTTTTACATGCTAGATCTATCATGTGGCCCGAAACATAAACAAATGAATAATCATATAATGGTGCATAATGCATGGCACTGTGTGAATCAAAGATGAGGATCTGGGCAAGCACACTGCAACTATACAAATATAATTGATTTATACTACTATACACACGTGGAAATACACTGTAACAATGGGAGCATGGGTACTCCGTTCATATACCGTTTTTCCAGCCTGTATTGTCATGACAAGCCCTGATACTCATATATAAAAATTTTATGATATTTAGACCATGAGATGAGCTTATAAATGCACCACAATACTGAATGGATTATTTCTATCCCACTAACTTCCTCGACTGACTAAGCTATGTATCGCAACGCCTCAAGCTCAAAACCTACGATGCGAAACAAGTTTGGATCTACTTCAACATATGCATCATCACAAGTTCCAGCAGACCAACAATTATAGACATACATAGACCACTATGGAGGGAAATGGGTTGGAAAGAAAAGATATTTTGTTAATATTCCAATATACACGTACGAGAGTCTAGGAAGCGTTGGACATATCATGGTCGGCAGACCTGCACAACTGAGTACAAATACCACCATAATAGAGTTCACCACAGCAGAACAACCATGATCAGAGCTATATGAGAAGAGGTGTGAGTTGGAGGTGTACTGTCGATGGCATGAATTACGAGTTCCCAAGGCACGGTTAGCCGAGTTACCTAGAGATGAACCTACCAACATACTTGCTCGTATTGAATGGGAGAACGATCAAATGCAAAGGTGACTAGACCGTTTTCATGCAATCCAAAAGGCTAGGAAACATCTATCAGGGAAGGCGCAAGAGTGAGCTATCAAGTCTATTAATGAAATTACTAATTTAGACGATGATAAAGATATTTCAGACTTCTCAGATTCAAGCAATGATGATTTCCAAAAATTCCTACCTACGAAAATTAGACGTTGTTGTTAATGTCTAGACACTCTGTGTAAGATGTAGTGTTGTTGTCAATGTCTGACAATGATGATTACGTATGTTCAACTAAAGTATGGAATGCATTAATGATATGTGAGTCCTACCACCTACGGATGCATTTGGACTATAGTAACCACTTTTATTGCTTTTGCATTGCTGATTTACTAATAAAAGCCTTCTAGAGTTATCAACATGACCAAAAATGCTACTTATCATATTCTTATAATTATGTGTTATCCTTCATTTCACTAACTATCTTATAACAATCTAAGAAAAAAAAGTTATATGGTTGATTACTTCTTGCTATGGTAAAGATTCTCATTCTCTTGTGATTAAAATTTACTACAACAAATAACCAAAATTACACCAATGTACTCACATAACACTCATTCAACCAAAAAAAAAAAAAAAATTTAGTACAATATCAAATGAAAATACCATTGCCATAAAATTCGGGTATGGGTTTTTTACCTGAGGTGATACAAATTTCAGTTCAGTCTAGAAGTAGCTGTGGATTTGTGGAGCAGTAGTGGAATTCGGTTCAGACTGAAAGCAAGACAGTTTAAATGGGAGGAGAAGTAAAGTTATAACACGATAATAACTTGATTTTACAGATGGCGATTTTGCTTTATAACTCGATATTATAATAATCAAGTTATGTACGGATTAAAACAAAAGAAAATGCTATGCCTGACACCAAGACAGTCTGAATAGGAGGAGATGGACAGCTATAATACGAGCATAACTCGATATTTTTATCATCGGTTATATAACTCGATTTTATAATAATCGAGTTATTTAGGGATTAAAAAAGAAAAAGAAAATGCCACTCTGGCTTGCCAGCATGGCAAAAATATCTTCTAAACTTGATTATAAAATGATTGAGTTCTTCACAAAACTCGATTATGGTAATATCGAGTTACAAAATAGGGACATTTCCCTAATTAGTTTGAGAAATAGGACAAAATGCTAGAAAGTTTGTGAGAAATGGGCAAATGCCCATTTTGGCCCTTGGTTTTAACTAAGTGCCTAAGTTTTGCTGTTGAATGACTAAAGTTACTATGTTAAATGCCCAAAGTTGGTATAAATTGTGTAAGACTACCACGAAACGTCTTGATTGCCACTTTAACATCATATAATGAGCCATTTAAAGACTAAGTTGGTTGTAATACACTATTCAACTAATCAAAGATGATCAAAAAAAAAAAAACTAATCAAAGGAATTTTTGTGTTTATCTCAAACTATTTCATCGTATCTTTATGTTTTTGCTACTCCCTGTGCGTGTGTTTGTTCTCAAAAATTAAATTCCTTTTATGTTTTCTTTTACATGTTCATTTTACTTTCATTAATTACAGTATAAAAGACCCAAAAGGATGAAGTTTGGACTCAACTTTCATTCATTAACAAATTTAGGTTTCTTAAGTTTCTAAAAAAAAAAAAAAAAAAAAAAAAAAAAAAGGTCCTTATGACTATAAGTCTGTTCTGTATCATAGCCTTCATAGGCCCCAAAATACCGCAATATATTATAAAAATTCGGTAGTACTAAACCTCATAGTACCTTGGCGATATTCTTTATTATTCAATTTCATTAATTGAGATCATTAAATCCTCTTGACTTTGGAGCAACATATGAAATATAGTTAATTTATTTGCTAATAGAAAAATATCAAAGCTCCTACGGAATTATTATAGAAAGTTCCCAAATTGACATCATAATGTGTGAATGAACCTTTTTTTTTCAAATTCGTTTTTATTTGTTTTGTTTGTTGTTTTTAACTCTAAATTTAGGGGAAATATTGGTTTTATGCAATCACCAATTTAGTTATTTAACCCTATGCCCATCCACACCAGGTATGGTCATGTGATTCAGAAGCACAGGAAATGCTTTAGTGAATTGAATGTTGCATTATTTGATACATTAATAAAAAAAAAAAACTAGTAACCTTTTTCCAAAAAGAAAAAAAAGAAAAAAAAGAAAACAACAAAAACATAATCACCCGTGACCCATTTGATTAACATTGTACTGTAGGGGTAGGGGCCAGTAGTAATTTAATCGACTATACAACCAGCTGCAACTATGTAAATTCTTCAACCATTTTTACACTGGAATAGGGACAGCTCTGAGAGGATGAGCTCTCTGTAAGGTTATGCCAAACTTGTCATCCATGTCCATGTCAACAGGTTTAACCCCATCTTCAAGTTTCCAATTGAATGCCTGCACGAGCGAACCCACATCAAGTGTAACATTCGAATTGCCAGTAGCAAACCAGGACATGTTCTTCTTCCACCACCAAATGGTATTAGCTCAAAGTTCAGCCCTTTAACATCAATTTCTGACCCTAAAAACCTTTCTGGCATAAATGATTTTGCGTTGTCCCATGACCTCGGGTCTCGTCCTATAGCCCATGCATTCACTAGCACTTGTGCACCTTTTGGGATAACGTAGCCACTGATTTCTACGTCTACTTGGGCTTTCCTAGGAAGTAAGAAAGGAACTGCTGGATGCAACCGCAATGTTTCTTTGACTATTGCTTGTAAGTAAGGTAACCGAGGAATGTCTGATTCTTGAACTGGTTTACCTTTGCCAATTACTTGCTCTAGCTCTGCTTTGGCTGTTGACAATGCCTCTGGGTTGTGGAGTAGCTCTGCCATTGCCCATTCTAGCGTGGCTGAAGTTGTATCAGTGCCCGCAACAAATAGGTCCTAATCCATGTTCACAAACCATGTTCATCATTCATAAGTACAGTAAATAAATAACTAACTATTAAAGATGTTAGAGATATATTATCCTAGAGGCGCGTGAGATTGTCCTAGTGTACTTTGTCTGTGGCAGAGTTTTGCTAGAGATACTGATGTTTTCATGGAAAAAAACATTCCACTCACCTCACTTCCTTTGTCAAAGCCTATCTTTAGCAGTTGTTGAAATTGAAGTGGATGCAAAATCTGTAGAGGATGTCATGTTCGAACACAAATTCAACTAATGGTCCATTTTTCTCTCCTGTTGATAATTGCAAGCTACTGATTTCCAAATTTCTCAAGTGAGGAAAAATCATTGCTACAGAAGCGAATAAGCGTGTATACACCTTAGCTAAAAAGTGGACAAGTCAACTTGTTGCGCCCCTGAAGATTTTTGTTGATTTGTATTCGGAAATTAATATGTTTTGTTCTGAAACTTCTGTTTCTATTTAGTTTTAAAAAAAAAAAAATACTATTTCCATCCTAAAGAGGTTAACTTCGGTCAAGAGCTGGTGTAAAAGTTAGGTTTTAAGCCACCAATGAGAGAACCTCCAGGTCTGTCGTGTATTCGTGTTTGAGGATTGTAAAATTTAATTGAGTTATGATTGTGATGTGGCGCTCCTGACCGAAGTTAAGCTTAAACAGAAAAGGTGAGGTTTTATTTTCTCGGTGGGTCTAAGTAAAGTAATTGTTTGAGAGAGTGAAGGTGCTCTAGCAAAACGAGCAAGGTTACATGCACGCAAAAATTTCACAGCAATTAAGTTGATAACTTTATAATGGTTCTTATTTATTGACATCACCTAGTATCCTTAACATTTTGACACCTCAACATATGTAAATTTTTTGTGTTAATTTACTTTATCCAAGCAAAACTCTTGGCTGCATGTACTGTTCTTTGAATTTGAATGAAATTTCTTATTCATCCAAAGAAAAAAATTGAAAGAAATTCAAGAAGCAGAGAGGGTAAGAAATAATACTGACCAGGAACAAACGCTCTATCTTAGTTTTGTCCATCTCCTCACTGTTCTCTTCACTGATGTTGAGAAGAGTATTTAACACATCCTTGTTCGTGTTAGAACCACACACTTTTCTCAAGTGGAGCCGTTGGCTAACCATGCGGTCAAAGAGCTCTAAAATCTTTCCAAAGTGAACTGCCAAACGGTGCCTTACGCGTTGGGGGTCCATCTTTTTTAACACTGGAAAGTAATCAGCCAAGTTTGGTCTCCCAATCTCTTTCATGATATTCCAAACGATCTCCTTGTACTCTCTAGCCGTGTCAGAATTTGGGTCAGCCAAATCCACCGAAAAAATGGTGGTTGATAATAGATTAAGCGTGGTCTTGAATGCAGCTCTCCCAACATCTACTGCCTCACCGTTTAGGCTGCTTTGATGAGTATCAGCTAGGAGGTCTTGCACTTTCATGTGTCTGATAGCTTGGTTAGCATCAAGAGTCTTGTTGGAGAATATTTGTTCCATGCATATTCTGCGAAGGTTTCTCCACCGGGTTGAAACAGGTATCCATGGCAAGCTAAACTCGTCATGTCTTTTGGCTCGGATTGCATCTGGGATGGTTCGATTAGACAAGTGTTGGTCATGTATTTGAAGGACTTCTTTGGCCATAGCTGCTGAAGAAATGACTACTGTGGTTACTTGGCCTAGTTTTAGGCTCATTATGGGACCATGGACCTCGGAAAGTTTTGCCAGGGACTTGTGGGGTTTGTCACCAAGCTCTAAGAGGTTTCCAATCAATGGAAAAGGTTTTGGACCTGGTGGAAGCCTTTTGGGGATTGCTTTGCTTCTTGAAATTACACGCAAGGCCTGGATTAAGAGCCAAGTGAGGCAAAGACATATTATACCGCTCAAGAAATTCATCTTTATCTATGAACTCTGATCGCCAGGAGAAAAGAGCTAAGTGAAAAGTGATACGACACTATACCTCACCGTTGTTCATTTATAGCCAACAAGCAGAGCAGAAAAACACACCCACTTGCTCTAACAGTACCAAAAAGCGCCACCTCTTTTTGGAAGAACTAAAAATAGATACAAGTAACGAGCCGACGTTTTCTGGGGATTCTTTTTACCCCTATTTTTTAAAATATTTGGCAATATGCCTTTATTTTGAAACCTGATTTTAGCAAAATCGAGTATGAGGTGATCAAACTTAAAAAAAAAAAAAAAAAAATGCATGGAACTCGAGTACATGGAGCTCGAGTTTCATACCTATAGTGGCATTTTCATTTTATTTTTCATAAGTTTGATAGCCCCATACTAGGTTTAGGAAGCCCTATAGTGGCATTTTACAGCCCTATAGTGACGTTTTAAAACTCTATAGTGACGTTTTCATGCAATTTTTTTTTTATATAAGTTTGTTCGCCCAGGTTCAGGAAGCCCTATTGTGGCGTTTTAAAACCCTATAGTGGCGTTTTCATGCAATTTTTTTTTATATATAAGTTTGATTACCCATACCAAGTTTAGGGAACCCTATAATGGCGTTTTAAAGTCCTATAATGGCGTTTTTTCATGGAACTCGAGCTCCATAAACTCGATTTCCATGCAAATTTTTATTTATTTATTTATTTTTTAAGTTTGATCGGGCATAACTCGATTTTAAACCAATCAAATTTTTCATTGAAACTCGATTTTGAGAAAATCAAGTTTCAAAACAGGAGCACGAATCTATATAGTTTCAAAATAGGAACATATTGCCAAATATTTTTAAAAATAATCAAATTTTTCATTGAAACTCGATTTTGAGAAAATCAAGTTTCAAAACAGGAACACAAATCTATATAGTTTCAAAACAGGAGCATATTGCTAAATATTTTTAAAAATAAAGGTAAAAGGTTAAAATCACGACGTTTTCTATCTAGAATCTAGATGTGACTACAACGGCACTCTTGCCATATTTTGTTTCTTTCTATCAACCCAAAAAAAAAATATCCAAGAGTCAAAAGTACAGTTCTAATGATAATAAAATATATTGAAGAGTACTGTAATACAGTGTTCGAAGATAAGTGGTTAGACAAAGAACTAGTCGACTAGGAAGAGACACGAACACATACTACAGCGGATTATGGTGAAGAGATTCTAAAGATCAGATATTTTCCGAGTCTCTTGTCGACAATTTTTTTTTTTAATAGCAAAATGATATGTTTGCATGAGGTTGCATGATATCATTGTCGTGATCCTCGTGGAGATTAAGAGTCCAACTATCATACTGCTCATAGACCTGGGCGAAATTTATTTCCACAGAAAATGTTCTCAACAAACTGTTTGATTTTTCTATTTTTTGTCATGTTCTTGAAAATATTGTCTAAAACTTCTCTTTACTATAGTGGATTGCTTTTCGGAAAGGTTTTTCCTCAGGTTTTTTTACTGTGAAACTAGTTTGTTTCATTGGTTTTCCTAAATCATCATATCTTGTTTTATTTACTTTTGCGTTACATTTATTTTTGACATGATATTGATGTTTATTTGTTTTAACAAGATTTATTCATAATAAATCTAATTAACAACTTAGGTTTAAAACTTGTTAATTTTATCAACTGGGGTTTAAATTTCCCAACATAAACAAAGGTTTTTATTTATTTATTTATTTCTAAAGAAGAAAGACTGGTTTATTGGGTGGGAAGTAAAAAAACTTGAGCAAAAAAGTTAATTTATTTAAAAAATAACAATGAGGTATAAAATTGTGGAAGTCACAAAGCTGGAGTGGCAAATTCTCATGAGGTTAACGAAAAGTCAGAGGTTTTAGTTTTATAATATATATAGATGAGGATATAGTCCAAATAAATAAATAATATCTCGAGAGAGGGGGTTGTAGCAATAGTTGGAAGAAGAGGTGAGAAAAGAGTGAAAAAGAAAAGAAAGGAAAATCTTAAAAAATAAGAAAAGAAAAGAGTTGGTATACCAAGGTTAGCATTATAGTTATGAAATTTTTAATAAATTATGTTTTTTATTTAAAAAAAAAAAAAAAAAAAAAAAAAAAAAAAAAAAACAACGTACCCAATAAAAGCAATTTGACCAATTGGCGAATCTTTGGTAAGTTAGGCTCTATTTGGTAACAATGTTTAAATAATAAAAACTGTTATTTAAACACCACAACACGTATTTTCACACATTTTTTCACCCACATATATTTCTACAAAAACTTGAATAACATTACTAGATATCTATTATTAAACGGCCCTTAGTATCATGATGGTGCCTTTGTTGGACAGGTCAGACTTATACGTGACATTTATCACAACTTTTCAAGAGTGTTAGGTTGAAGTTCGATATAATTGACCCTAAATATAATTTTTGACCTTTTTTTTTTGAGAAATGGATACTTGCTGATATAAATTAAGCAATAGAGGGAAAATCATCCAATACAAAAGACATTATATCTGTTGGAACAAACTCCAACCAGATTAGAGAAGAAGATTGTCTCGCTCGTTGGGGTAAGGCATGAGCGACCGCATTGCCTTGCCAACGTACGTGAGCGAAAGATATACTCCGAATTGAGTTTGATAGGTAGACAATATCCTTGATGAGATGCCCGCCTCGAGAATTCTCCATACCGGTTCGCCTTAAAGAGTTTACCACAGACTCAGAATCACCCTCGCAAACAAATTGATCATAACCCGATTCAGCAGTAAAGCTTACGGCGCGCCGGGTTGCGAGGAGTTCAAGGATTTCCACCATTGGAGGTTTCACGATCTGCTCGGATAAGGCAGCTAACACCCAACCCTCACTGTTGCGGACTACTACCCCAATTCCGGCCATATTAGATTCCGCAAACATGGCACCATCATAGTTAGTTTTCCCTGAACCAGCACTAGGAGGTTGCCATCTGGTAGGAGTAGCTCGGCGTCTGTGGGAATGGTGGCTGTCCAGCCCCCTGAATTCACAGAGGTAGTTCTTGGCAAAATCAGCGATATTGCGAAGAGGCAGGGGATTTTCTTTGAGGCGAGATTTGTTCCTTTGAAACCAGATTGACCAAGCCGTAACTGCAAATAACGGTAACATAGACGGTTTGACTCGGATTTTTTGCAGAACTTCCGAGAAAGAAATAGGGGCCGTTAAGCTCCTGTCCACCCATCCAAAATCCGAATCCCAAACAACTTGGATGCAACTACAACTCCATAAAGCATGCACTACAGATTCCGAGTCCCCAGAACAGCGAGAACAACCCGATTCATGGAGAACTTTTCGCTTCAGAAGGTTATCTTTAGTGGGTAGCGAATTGGTGCAAGCTTTCCAGAGAAAATGCTTGACCTTACCGGGAACCTTCAGCTTCCATATGTTTTTCCAGAAGCCTTTCTGCGAGTCCGAGACTTGAGGCCGATTCATTTCAAAATTATGAAGCTCACAAAGAAGTTTATAACCAGACTTTACCGTATAGCAACCCGATTTTTCTGTTCTCCAAACCAAAGTGTCGGGTTGTGGGGTAGAACACAGGGGAATAGATTTTATGAGACTTGCTTCAGGTGGAAAAAATCACAAGTCAATGAGGTTGGTATTCCACCAACCCATTGCAGAATTAATCAAAGAAACTACTGTGGATTCCGGTGTTAGATGCAAAACAGGAGAGCTAATTCGACCTTCGGGACTAGGAAGCCAAGCATCTCTATAAATCTGAACGGATTCACCACTGCCTATTCTCCAGAAAGCTCCTTTGTCAATTAAATCTCTAGACCACAAAATACTTTTCCATGCAAAAGAGCACGTAGAAGTCTTAGCTTCAAAAATTGAGCAATTTGGAAAATACTTTGCCTTGAATACTCTGTAAAAAAGAGACTCCTTATCATGAATCAACCTCCACACCTGTTTAGCCAACATGGCTTTATTGAATTTACATAAATCTTTGAAACCAAGTCCCCCCTCACTCTTTGGTTGACATAAAACCTCCCAATTTTTCCAATGAATTTTTCTCCTATCACCCCTTTGACCCCACCAAAACTTTTGAATGAGCATCTCAATGTCTTGGCAAAGCCTAATAGGCAATCGAAAACAACTCATTGCAAACGTGGGATGGCTTGAACCACCGCCTTCAATAGAATTTCTTTGCCCGCTTGCAACAATAATTTCTCCTTCCACCCTTGGAGTTTACCCCACACCCTATCTTTTATGAAATTTAAGCTCGCCCTTTTTTTCCTCCCAACCACCGTTGGTAAGCCCAAATACCTTTCATACTCCTTTATTTCGGCCACCCCAAGCAAATTTTTTATTTCTTCCTTTGTAGCAATTGAGGCATTGCTATTGAAAAAGAGGGTAGTTTTATCCGAGTTAATTTTTTGACCAGATGCACGTTCATATTTTCCCAATATCTCCTGAATTTTTTCCACATCCCCCACCCTAGCTCGGCAAAACAATACACTATCATCTGCAAAAAATAGATGAGAGATCTTTGGGCCATTTCTACAAAGGGAAACCCCCTCAATATGCTTATTGTCCACTGCTTGTTCAATTAACCCATTTAAACCTTTGAAACATATTAGAAAAAGATAAGGGGAGAAAGGATCACCCTGCCGAATACCTCGAGTTGGCACTATATGACCTTTCGGTTCGCCATTGACTAAGATCGAATAGGATACGGATTTTATACACTCCATAATCCAGCCTATCCACTTCGAGTCGAAGCCCATTTTCTCCATAATCCTTTGAAGGAACACCCATTCCAACCGGTCGTATGCTTTACTCATATCCAATTTTAAAGCCATATGACCTATTTTTCCTGATCTTTTTCTTTTCATGTGATGCAACGTCTCAAAGGCCACCAAAATGTTGTCGGAAATAGCTTTGTCCCGATTGAAAGGCGCTCTAAGATTCTGAGATAATATGGGGTAACACTTTCTTCAACCTGTTGGCCAAGACTTTCTAAACAAGCTTATACAAAATATTACATAGAGCAATTGGACGGAATTCAGTAACAAATTCGGGACTTTTCACCTTAGGAATTAGAGTAATAAAAGTGTGATTCAAACCTGGTTCAATTGAATTCGAATTTAGACAAGAAATCACTGCTTTGACTACGTCGTCCCCAATACTCTACAAAATATTACATAGAGCAATTGGACGGAATTCAGTAACAAATTCGGGACTTTTCACCTTAGGAATTAGAGTAATAAAAGTGTGATTCAAACCTGGTTCAATTGAATTCGAATTTAGACAAGAAATCATCGTTTTGACTACGTCATCCCCAATACTCTCCCAAAAATGTTGGAAAAAGATTGGCGGCATTCCATTTGGGCCCGACACTTTTAAAGGGGCCATTTGCTTCAAGGCTGTCTCCACCTCCTCCTTTGAGAAATTTCTGGTTAAACAGTTATTCAAATCATCGGACACCACCTTTTTTGTATGTTGAACTACTTCCTCAATGTCGTGCGGATTAGAGGTAGTAAACAGTTGGTTGTAATATTCAACAATCATCTCAGAAACCTTTTCATCACCTGAAGCTATTCTTCCCCGAAAGTCTCTGAGTTCAGAAATGTTGTTTCTCCTGAAACGCTGAGACGCACGGTTATGGAAATAACTAGAATTTTTATCCCCAGAGATCATCCAGTGCACATGACTACGCTGCTGCCACATTTTTTCTTCCACTCTAAGCAAGTCGGCCACTTCAGTTTTTAGTTGAAGAAAAAACTCCACACTCCCTTCTTTCGTTGCCGCCTCTTCCGCTAGTTTTAGATTCTTTTTTTTCTTTGCCAATGCACTTACAACATTACCAAAAGATTTCTTACTCCAATCACGCAACTGGGTTTTGCATGTCTCGACGTTCATCATGACTCTGGGCATAGGTGGTTCTGAGGAGATGGTTTTCCAAGCGTTCTTCACTATGTCATGGCAGCCTTGCTCTTCTAACCAAATATTTTCAAAACGCCAGGGGCGTTGAGGTTTTACACTAATTCCATCGGGTAGGACCAAGATAGGACTGTGGTCCGATGAAGCACACACCAGAGTTTTCACTTTAGTTGTAGGAAAAAGGTTAAACCATTCCGTTGTACACACAGCCCTGTCCAGTCTTTCCCAAACAATACCACCATCCGGATAAGTTTTGTGCCAAGTGAACTTACTACCCACAAAACCAAGATCAACCAAACCACACTCATCTAATGCTTCACGGAATTTCAGCATTTTACTATAAGGTCTAAACCGGCCTCCCAACTTTTCCTGCGACTTCAAAAGTTCGTTAAAGTCACCTCCACATAGCCACGGTATCGAGAAGTGATTATTTAATTCTCGTAACAAATCCCATGATTCCATACGAAGCTGGGTTTCAGGAGCACCGAAAAACCGGTAAAGCGCCAAACATTCACCTTTCCTCTATTGATCAAGACATCGATATGATTATGAGAGGAAGACATGACTTGCAAGTCAAAGTCCTTCTTCCAAAACAACACCAAGCCACCACCACGAGTTAATCAAGAAACTCCATGGTGATGACCAAAACGAAGCGAATCACGTAAACCAGTTAGCCTAACCTCATCCAGCCATGTTTCGGCTAAAAACATCGCCGTAGGATCTTGTGCCTGGACTAAATCGCCAAGCTCTTGAACTGTCTGCCGGTTCCCAAGTCCGCGACAGTTCCAACATAGAAGACTCATAATTCCCGGCGGAGTTGCTCCGCAACCTCCGCCGATCCCATTTGTGTAGTAAACAACGTGCTTTGTTTTTCAGCTTCCTTCTCTATTTTTTTGTTTTTTTTTCCTTCACTGCATTAGCTTCCTCACAGACCTGAGTTTCCCTTATTTTTCGTTTTGGGCCTTCAACCCCATATGGTGCTTCCTCCATTAACTCAGAATTGGGCCTACTTAATAATCTAGTCCACTAGCCTTTCTTCACTTCCTTTATTGGGCGCGGCCCAACTCTAGCTTTTCCTTTCCTACCCGGTCCAGCCAAGCCTTTACTTATATCTGTTTTTGCACTCATTTTGCTGTCTGATGCACACCCCAACCAAACCGCCTCTCTACTCTGACAGCCCTCAGCTTTTGGTAGTTGTGAACCTAGTTGCCCCTCTAAGCACCCTATTTTCTCGCATGGGACATGATCATACTTTTGTATGTCACTGTCAATTTCCTGAAGTTTTTCCAGAAAAGGGTCTCCCTTAGCGTATGTTCCCATGTTTTTTTGGAGAAAATCAGAGTTTAAGGTCATAGGTAAGTGTTCCGCATCACCCATCGAGGAACCACCTCCACTTGTGCTCACGTCGCTGTCATTGATTTGGTGCACGATAGTTGGTGGTGAGGAGGAACCAGCTTTACCCTGCAAATCCGCCGTCAACTCCACATCAGTCTGCAATCTCGAGGCAACCAGAGGCACTGTGGCATTTATTGCATTCCCCGTCAATATCGAGGCTTCCATTACGGCTTGTTCACCAGAGGGAGGATCGCCAGAGTTTTCCGATGACGATGAAGTCTCCGTTTGAGCACTTGAGTTCGCCTGTGACTTCTCCCCATTTGATTGATGACCCCCTCTGTCTTCAAAGAAACCCGACACATGAACAACATATTTTCTGATGTTGCCTGTCTGAGAAGCACGCATAAAAGGTCCAAATTGTTTATCCTGAGGCTTCAGAGAACCCTTACTTTCAATCAAGGCGCCCACACCAGTAACATATGATGGGTAACCTTTCATATTTGAAGGAGACCCATACTCGATCACCTTCTTCCAGATTAACTACTCTTCCCCGACATAGTGGTTGTGTCACATCCACTCTGACCCTCACACGCATACAACAGCCTCCTACCTCTGTTGGGTGAGTTTCCGAGAAGCCAACCTCACCCAAAGAACTGCATATATCTTCTGCCACTTCCTTAGACATGTATCTTATTGGAATATCGAAAACTTGCACCCAAAGAGATGTTTTGTTAAATCTAATATCTTGTACTGGGGTGTTTTTCTCATACTTCTGAATCACCACCAAGTGTTTATCAAAAGTCCAAGGCTCACTGATCAGAACCCGGTGTACATCTTCCTGGTTTTCAAAGACAAACAACAGAACATGGTTACCCATGTTTTTTATTGTGAACCCCTTAATCGCTCTCCACAGAGGTTTGAAGGTCCTATCAATAGCATCAACGTTCAAACCTCTTCGGGTTAAGAACTTTGCTGCAATGATATGTTCCTTGGATCCTTGATTTTTTCCCAACGTGATTTTGTCTCCCTCTCTGTCCAACAACGAAAATTTGGTCCATTGTTTTGATAACTCTTCCATAACAACTGAGCTTAGATAAGAACGGATAAAAAGGGATGGAAGTAGGAACTTAACTTTTAGAGAAAAGAAAAAATAAACTGTTTCCCAAACCCCTTGAAAGGATGAAACCCCTAGCCCAGCAGATAACAATGTTATCTAAGAGGAAAAACAATCCTTCAAAAGAAGGAACAAACTATTTCACAACCCGCGGGAGACTTGGAAAAGCCCAAGTCAAACACGAGAGGAAAAGTTTCTTTGACCTGAGTGCATGTGAATGTTAGATCCAAAAACTTTGGCATATCTTTCGCCTCTTCCACTTGAGCCCTCCCCCAAATAGTACTCCTATTATTGTATATAATATTCTAATGACATGACCACTTGAGCCCTTCCACTTGTCCCATATGCTTGGGTCTCTGCCAATGGCCCATGCGTTGACCAGAACTTGTGCACCCTTTGGGACTGTGAACCCACTAATTTCACGTTTTCAACATCTGCTTCGACTTTATGTGGGAGTAACAAGGGAACTGTTGGATGCAACCGGAAAGTTTCTTTGACTATAGCTTGTAAATAAGGTAACTTAGCAATGTCTGATTCTTCAATTGGGTTGCCTTTACCAATGGTTTGCTCGAGCTCTTCCCGAGCTTTTGATAGAGTTCCAGGGTTGTGTAACAGCTCTGCCATTGCCCATTGCACAGTGGATGATGTTGTATCCGTGTCCGCAACAAATAGAGCCTAAGAGAGAAAAATATTTATAAATTATAATCACTAAAAGAAACGAAATCAAAGACCAGAGAATAGTGATAATATCATAGCTAGTACTGACCAGTAATAAATGTAAAATTTGAGACTTGTCAATCTCCCCGCTATTTTCTTCACTGATGTTGAGAAGATTATCTAACATATCATCACTTGCTATAGAACTAGGAGATTTTCGAAACTGCAACCTTGGTTGACTATGCCATCAAAGAGGTCTAAAATCTTGCAAAGTAAATCGTCATGCGCTGCCTTATGCCTTGGATATCAACCTTTTTGAGGATGGCGAAATAATCCCCCAAGTTTGGTTTTCCAACCTCTTCCACGATATTCCAAACAATTTCCTTGTACACTCTAGCCATATCCGAATTCAGGTCTGCTAAATCCATTGAGAAAATGGTATTGGATAACAAATTAAGCATTGTTTTAAAAGCTGCTCTGCCAATATCGACTGCATCACCCACTAGGCTACTTTTATGGACCTCAGAAAGGAGCTCTTGCACTTTCTTGCGCCAGAAATGTTGGTTGGCATCAAGAATCTTAATGGAAAATAGTTCAGAGTTGCATATTTTTCTGAGGACTCTCCATTGGGTAGAAACAGGCACCCAAGGCAGGCCAAAGTTTTGGTGGTTGTGGGCTCTGATGCAATCTGGTATGGTACGGTTTGATAAGAATTGGTCATGGGTTTGGAGAACTTCTTTGGCCATGGTTGCTGAAGATACGACTACTGAGGTTATCTGGCCTAGTTTTAGGCTCATTATGGGGCCATGGGTTTTGGCAAGCTTGGCAAGAGACCGGTGAGGTTTGTCACCAAGTTCCAAGAGGTTTCCAATGATGGGAATAGGTTTGGGTCTTGGAGGAAACTTTTGAGGAATCACTTTGCTTCTTTTTACGATGGAATGGAGAGCTTGTATTAAGGTCCAGGTGAGGAGAAGAAACAGTATACCGCTCAAGAAATCCATTCTCTCTCTTTAACACTCTTGGGTCTCGAAACAAACAAGAAAAAAACTTTAAAAGCTCCTCACTCTTTTTTTAGGAACTCAGGGAATTGGGACTTCGAGAAATGTTTCACTCTTGGGAGGACTCCACTCCCTCCTCCATAAGGCAAATTATTTATTAGTATGTTAATAATGTGTCACATTTAGTCTTATTCAATTTATAAGCACTTTCTAATAAAATTTTAATAAATTTAACATTCACCTAAACTTTGGGTCTATACTATGCTTTTGGAAATATTAAAAAAAAAAAAAAACGGATGGGTCTATAGTCGTGTTTTTAAAACGCGGCCTAAGCCCAACCCATAAAAACGCAACTCAAACATCAAAAAACGCGGCTACAAAGCTGATCTTTGGGCTGTGTATGCTAAACGCGGCTAATGTAGCTGCGTTTTTGCCAAACGCAGCTCAAAGGTACCCCTGTAGCCGCGTTTTTTTAAACGCCGCTTAAAAAAACGCAGCTACAGCTCGCATTTTTTGTAGTGTAATAACTAATGTAGATCTCAAATCTCAATGAAAATGGCGTTTGTTTATATAAGCCACAAGGCTCACCCTCCCAACGTAGAAGCTGGACAATGTGAAATGTTCGACTTGTCATTAGGCATTGACACATGGTTTTTAGAAAGAACCGTTTAATGAACCGAAAAATGAAAAAGTTCAAGGTTTTTAAGGTCAGATCGAGATTCAACCTAGGTCGAATCATGATGATATTGTAATTAATTTAATAATAATAAAATACAAATAAAGGTATTAAAATGGAAAACTTTAACAAAATTTTAATAAAAATGTGTCTTAAAAAATTAGACAACTTTCAAATAAATTTCACAATTTTTACAAGGTTAATAGAAATAATAAAGCATAAACAAATTTAAAAAATTTGTTTAGTAATCTTTCAAATAAAAAAAACTTTCTAAAATAAAATCATTTTCAACATAAATTAATGAATTGTATATTCACATGTAAATAGCATATCTTGAACCACTAATAAAATTATTAAATAATATTAGATTGAGAGGGGGTAATATAATAAATTGAAAAACTATAATCTAAACTGAAAATAAATAAAATACTAAATCACAGCATGACACATCAAATGAGCATAGTCTAATGGTTTTTGTGTTGGTATGATCTTATCTAATTGCTGATTGCAGGTTCTATTCCCTACCTCCGCCTATTTGAAGTTTTTTATATTTAAAATAGTATAACATGACAGAACCGGAACTCTCACTGTAATAACCGGACTTCCATCCGATTCAAGGTAATCCAGGTCGAATCGACCAGTCCGATCCGGGTCTGACAACCTTGCATTGAGGTGCTTCGAAGTTCTCTCTTGTTTGAACTTTGGACTTTATATAAGTTCAAAATTAAAGATTTTATACATCTCAATGAAAATGATGAGTTTAGTTATGTATGTGGGTTCACAACTTCCCCCTCACAACTTGTCACATGAACAAATTGTAGCAAAAGTTGTACATTTTATTGTGATACTAACATTATACATATACATGGCCATTTTCATTGAGACATATAATGATCTTTAATTTTGAACTAATATAAAGTCCAAAGTTCAAATTACACCCTATAGAAATGTTTTAGTTTTTGTCATTATAAGTTTAATTTTTTCAAATGAGTTCAAAAAAATAAAATTTTGGAAAATAAAAAATGAAATCCATCGACATGTTCTTTTAGTCACATGACTTATTTAATGAGTCATGTGAATTATTCAATAATTTATCAGGATTTGTGATTTATTACACTTAGATTGTTTTATAAACTACCACATAATGGACGGGATTCTTCTAAATCAGTTTAAAGGAAATTTTTTGTTCTTTCTTTAATTTTGATTTGATGGGATTTAAAAAAAAAAAAAAATTCTTTGGCATGATTGCTTTGTCCTTGAGTTTATTAATTTTTGAAATTGTATTTTAGTATTTTACAAATTTTTTTAATTTGTTGGGGCATATTTTATTGTTTTGAAAGATAAGATATCGTAAAATTATTGTTGCATTTAAGGTGTGGATTGGATTGGATGGAAATGGACGAAGGAGCTACATTAAAAATGGGTTATAAGTTAAATTACTTAATTTAAAAAAAAAATGGAAACTATAGGGACAAAAATGAAAATTAAAAAAATTTAGAGGGTGTGATTTGTATATATATATATATATATATTTTTTTTTTTTTAAATAAAGATATTTCATTATCTTAGTGAAATCCTAAGTTTATAACCATAATTTAGGTTTATTGATCTTGATATTGTTTGTAATTCATGCAAAGTAATCATAATCCCACATGTAGTGAAGTACTATAAGTTTTGGTTAATCTATGGTTTATTTTATCGTATATACTCTTCATGGGGCATTGTAATACAACAATCTTATATAGTAAAAAGACAATTTCTAAAGACTTTTTATTGTGATGTAATCAGTTAAGTTGAACCATATTAAATTCATTGTTCCTAATATTTGCCTTCTTCATTTTCTCCTTCGTATTCTCCTATACAATTCTAACATGATATCAATTCAAGGACGGAGCTAGGATATTTATTGGGGAATATATGAACAAAAAAATTCATGAATATCCAATTAATATCAAATTTTTGAAATTTTGTTTGATAATTTTACATAATTGGGATATCAACATTAGTAGTTGGCAATTTTGCATTATTGTCTTCTAAATTATTTTGAAGAATTTAAAATTGTAATTTATTTTCCCATAATTTATAAATCAAATAAAAATTATATTTGTGATCTCATTATAAGTCTAATAATCTTCTAGACTAATTATTGTTACAAGTAAAGAAAGAATAACACAAGAATGTGGGTAGTATATATGTGCAACTACACATAATTTATTACTTATAAAATTTTGTTCTCAATTTATAAATTTAATTGCTCTCGTTACAAAATTAATTATTTAACTATGTAATTAATTATTTGTGAGACATTAAGCAATTATTTACTATGCAATAATTTTTTTTCCATTATACAATAAATTTGTGTGACACTTTTATCTCAATATGCAATTAATTATTCAATTATACTAGCCAACATTATTAATTATTCACCACACAATCGAAGAATAAAGCCAATTCAAAGCACTTACTTTACGGCTTTACCATTGTAAATTTTTTTTTTAGAAAGAGTTTTAATTTACGGCATCCGCTCCTGATGATAGTTCTTTATTATTAGACCAAGACACCAATCGGTTTTTGGTATAGGCGAAAATTGAATCTCAAATCTCTTATTCAACTATCAAAGATTTTATTAGTTGAACTAACTAGAACCCACTATCATTGTAAACTTATAACAACTAAAAACCAAAGAAAGGCTGCTCAAATAATAATAATAAACCAATTCAAAGCGCTCACCTAGGTAATGCCACTTGTGATCATTATTATTAAATTAAATTTTTTTGGACGTATGAGGTTAGAGCATTATAATTCGGTGTGCTAAATAATAAAAAAAAAACCAATTTTAGCACACCAAAAATCTATTTCTTGCTATTTTTTCATACTATTTAACAATATACCATACATCTCATTTGCTAATGTAGCATACCAACCTATTAAAAAAACTTTTAAAAAAAAACTTATCACCACCACCCCAAAAAAAAAAAAAAAAAATTCAACTCAACCAAACCCAAATTAGAACAACCCAAAAAGAGTCAACCCAGCCCAAGCCTAGATCGAAAAAACAAACACTAGATCACAAGAGCGGTGAGAGGTTGAAATTTTTGGTGGTGATGAGTGGAAACTAGTGCCATTGGTGGCCGTGGCAATGAGCAATGAGGGTTGGTTTGAGAGAATTAAAGAACAAGAGAGTGAGAGGAGAGGGACGAGAGGAAGAGAATAAAAAAGAATTAAATGGAGTAACAGATATGCTACAATAATTGCTAATAGTAGCAGATCACTGTAACATGTTTGTAAACTTTTTTTTAGAAATGGCACACTAAATGGAGCTTTTTTTTTTGGTTGCTAAAATAGCATTTTGGGTGTTTTAATACATCTAATGCTATTGCTCATAAAATTTAGTTAACCTAATTCTTACGTTAGACAACTGAACTCGACGTTAACTTCTTCCACACATTAAACTCTAAAAAAAAGCTTGTTTTGATGGGGGCTTGCCTAGCCTAACACAATTTAGATATTTAGTGTATAACCAAGCCTTAATTGAATTAAAATAAAATTTTAATTAAATTCTAATTAAAATATAAAAACATGTTTTTTTTTTTTAACTTAAAAAAATTATTATTGCTATTTTACTATTCATTTGCACATACATAGGATCTTTAAGAGCACCTGCATTAGTTTGTGCAAAATAGCTTAAGTGAAAAATTTTGTCCAACCAACCCCAATAGCCACTCACATAAGATAATGTAAAATTGTGCAAAATCCATCCAAAGCTATGGTAACAAAATTTGTAGTGGTACAGTTCATGTGCATATTAGAATTTTATTCCTTTCTTTTACGTATCTTGAAAATAAAGTAAGAGAGTAGAAAATGGTGTGGTGTGTGACAAGAGAAACAATTTTAAAAAATAAAAAAATTAATATTTTAATGAAATAAAGTTTAAAATTGTAATCTAATGTATGTGTTTTTGAAAAGCTGTTTAAATAAAATAAAAAGTTGGTTTTTATGTTAAAATAAATATTAATTTTTGCACGAATTGATGTGAATGTTCTGATTAATGTTACCATTTGAATATTCTTTTATATTTTTTTTTATTTTCCGCTGGCCATAACATTTTCCAATCTCTCTTTCCCTCTCTCATTAGTCTTGGGCCTTGGTTCACTCTTTGATTCTCCTTCACTGAACCTGGAATCAACCAATTGGGGCAATTTTGTATACTTAGGCATGGATTTCCATGGAATATTTGGGTGAGGGAGTAGGATTTTCTTTAGCTTTTCCCTTCGGAATGGGTTTCATTTCCCCACCTTGGATTTGTTCAGATACTAGGGCCCATTTGGTAGGGCATTTCAAGCAACCTTTTGAGGATTTTAAACACACTTACACACTTTTTCACACACTTTTTCACCCATACGTATATCAAAAACACCCAAACAACATTACCCAATTCTGCATTTTCAAGTGTGGAAGACCTTGATAACCGGATTCACATCCCTTGCAATACCTAGGGTATTGCACGGTGTGCAATACCTTAAAACCCAGCCATCCATTTAATCCAATGACTCCTTATTTTGACACCTCACCAGGATACGCTGGCAATCTGTGTGCTCACTCAAGATTTCATTTCAGCTTCCCATTTTTTGAATTTCACTAAAACTCTCTCTCCTCTCTCTCAATACCTCCGAGCTCTATCCCTCACTCTCCCTAATGCTCCACTCTCTCAACCCCGACTACGCCTCCACCACTATCTCAACATCCACGCTTGCTCTTTGCCTCTCCCTAAACCCCGTCATCATCGCTTCCCGCATACTGAACTCAGACCCATAAGCAAAAACAAAGAAAAAATGGCGACTCACCATCAGAGATCCCAACCCCCAAACACGCGCACCCCTTTTAGACCCAGATCAGAGAGAGAGTAAGGATTGGTGTTTGGAGAGAATCAGGTGTTTAAGGGAGAATTTGATGCTTTTTAGACCCAAATCAGAGAAAGTAAGGGTTAGGGTTTGGAAAGAATCGGGCAAGAAAGAAGTTGATGCTTTTTTAGGTTTGATCTATGGAGGGATATGAGATTGAGAGAGAAAGAAAGAGAGTTTGGTCAAAGGAGAGAAGAAGCCACCATCGGAGGTGGTGGTTGTGATGAGCCAACCTTGCTGATTTGGGCTTGTCTCAAGCGCGCATTTCTTGTCGATACTTTGGCTCTGGTATTTTCATTTCTCCAATTTTATTTGTGAGATTTTTGGAATTTTCGATTTTGAGTGACTTATTTACGGTTTTGCCATTTAGGTGAGGGGCTTAGAAGCACAGGGCGTGCCGTTGAAATAAGCAAAGGCAATCAAGACTGCATTGACGAAAGTGTTGAATGACAATTTGGAGAATGTTGTTCATTCCTTTGTCTTGAAAGCTGAAATGCAGAGGGTAATTGCTAATACATGTGTAATTCATTCACGTTTAGTGTAGATTAGAACTATACATCTTCCAAAAATAGTGATTGTGCTTGCTCAACTTAAGGACTCTGGAGGAATTTAGTGTTGATATTACATAGTTTTATTATGCTTGATGAAAACTGCCATGGATATTGAAAATATTCAATGGTCAAACTCTTTTTCTCATTGGGCTGAACTTAATTCTGTTTTCTCTTTTTTGGGTTTTTAGCTTAGGAATTGAAATCAAGTCTTATATTGCTTGCATTTTTGTCAATTGATTAAAAATGCTTGAATCCTTGTAATTTGTATTCAATGGGCTTATTATTAGGTTCCTAATGATGAAAGTTTGAACCTTTATGAGCTATTTAACCAAAGCATGAATGTTCAATACACTAAAAGGCTTTCACAGAAAATTTTTGACAGCACATATTTTCATTTGGAGTTAATTACATAAAATTGAATTTAAAGACTTCTTGTAGATGTGTTGTTAAAAAGGCATGCTTTTATTGTGTTGAATGATTCATATCAAGTGTCACTCCTTAGATATAGAAGAAACTAAATGGGTAGCAAATTCTTAATTATACAAAATTTACTTTTTCAGAATTTCAATTTTCTTGGCATCCCCAAAAATTGCTACAGATGCAGATCATTAGCCATGAAGTTTGTTAGCTATAATTTCTATAATGAAATTGGTTCTATAATCTTAGTCTTTTTGGATTTAAATTGGTTCTATAATGGCTGAATATGCTATGATTGAATTTCTATTTGATGGTGAGCCTATGTGTGTCCTTGGTGTACTGGTTATAGCTTTTGTTTGGATTTGAAACCAATGAATGGTGGTTGGATGGGCTTTGCTTGTATTAGTGTAAAAAAGTTGCAATGGGTGAGTGTATTAATCTTCTTGATGTTTTTTCCCTTTGCTTTGATTTTTGTTATTGCCTTGCTTCTTGTGGTTGTTGTTATTGTTGTTGTTGTTGTTACCTCTTGAGCAATTTTAGGATTTTTTTTTTTTTTGACTTAAACTAGAAATTCTATTGCTTGGTCATGAGCTATTCCAAAATTTGGTGATTTTATTATTGGCTGTAATGATTGTAACAAAAAAAAAATAGAAATAAAAGTTCTATGGTTATTGTACTAATTGAAATTTGTTTTTTTAACACTGTAGGATGACATAGAAGCCAAGCGGCCCAAGCCCCTACCATGAAGCCTACTCAACCTACTATGAAGCTGGCTTTGTTCATGAGACCTCTACTTGTCTCTCTTTTAGAGATATTAGTTGTGCTTTCTGTTTATTCATGTGGCTTCAACATTGTAGTTGTTTGCCAAGTTATTTAATTATTGATTTGATTGTATTTAGAGCATGATATAGAGATTGTTCTTCCAATTCCATTGTTATTAATGAATGTGTTTTAAGAGGGCCTTCAATAGAGCATCTCCATCCTTTTTCCATCATAGATACAAAATTTCTTTGAACAGTGCATTCGGTTGATGAGTAAACTAATGATATTTCTTTCTCTTATCCAACCACCAGCCTGATTTTGGTAATATATTCATTTTTCTCTAACTTTTAGTCATAGGTTTATTACGAGAAACTGAACATTCTTATAATCCCTCAATCTTGGTACATTTTAAAATTATTAAGAGGGCTTGAATTATAATTGGGAAAGAAGCACCAAGCACCTTGATTTAGATCAGTGTAAAGAAATTTTCTCTTGGGGGCTGTCGTCGCAATGTAAATTTATTATGTGCCTTGGTGCAAGAAATATAGCGAGCTGGTAATAGGTTACCTTCCAAGCATCATCTTGGGTTTAGTTTTGTAAGGTGTTCCCCATATAAATGATGTTATTTTCGTCAATAGAGAAATCTATTTCCCGCAATGAGAGAAAGGAGAAGGCGTTCTATAATGTTTTTCTTTTCAACATCTGGAATGTGTTTCTTATCAATGTTATTGCTGGTACCATTATAAGCCAAATGAAATGAATGTTAAAACTAGCGTGAAAGACATAGCCACTAAACTTGTCCAAGTAAGAGCATTCCACTGAGTAAGAGCATGTAAAAGAAATTGGGATAATTACACTTTACCCACCTGTGGTTTGCCTCTAATTCGATTTGCCTACCTGTGGTTTCATTTTTGACACTTTACCCACCTGAGGTTATTTCTGTTTAGTCTCTGTTACCCACCTTTATTAAAAAAGAAGGGCAAATAAGTCTTTTTACTCTAATTTTATATCTCTCTCCTTTCAAAACAAGAAAAAAAAAAAAAAAAAAAAAAAACAAAAGAAAAACAAGATTAAAATATGATATTAGTTTCTCACCGTTCACAAACATGAAGAACATACACAAACATGAAGAACATGCATCCAGAAAACTAATACAAATCAAATTAAGCAATACCATCAAACATAAATCTATCAAAATACAACCCCAAAATATAGCACAACATTTGATCCCAGACATATATACAATCCCAGGAACTTAAGAACAAATGAATTCAAACCCAGGCATATATTTGAAACCCCAATTTCAAATCTAGACATATATTTCAGGACTTCTCATACCCAAAAAAATTAAACTCAAATCAACCACTCCATAGATCTCAATCCCAAGACCCACGGCGAGTTGCTACCCATGGCCCCATGAACCCAGGTCCACCCACAACACCACGAACCCACGCTGATGTCCACCGTGACAACCCAAAATCTCAAATCGACCACCACCAAAACCTAAATTGCAACCTACACATCACGCTCCTCAAAACCTAGACCCAAATCAGTCATGCTCCTCCTCCACAAATCTAAACCCAAACCCATAGATTGGCTTCGCCGGCGATGGATCGGAGATGTTGGAGGTGGTATGGCTTCACCGGTGTAAGGGAGATTTTTGCCTTGGTGGATCGAGTACATGTAGAGCTCGAAGTGGGCAGAGGTGAGAGAAGAGAAGAAAAGGGAGAAAACTCACCGGATTGGCATCGAAGTGTGGGGTGGAGCTGTGTCGAAGTGTGGGTGGACGTCGGACCTTCGACGGAGTGTGGGGTGGAGCTGCGTCTCTTTATCGTCGATGCACGGGGGTGGAGCTGAAGTGAGCTTAAGGATGAGTTTCAGGGTGTATGAGGAGTGTGTGAGAGAATTGTGTGAGGAGTGACCAATCCGGAAATCTATTGAAGGTAAAATGGAAATGGAAATTCAAGTGGGTGTCATTGTAGCATCTAATTTCTTGTTTGATTCAAGTGAGAGTGTGTGAGAGAGGTGTGTTTGATTTGATTTCTTGTTTGATTTTTTGATGAAACTTGTTAGAGTAACGAAGAAAATTAGAGGTGGGTTACGGAGCATAAACAGAAGTAACCTCAGGTGGGTAAAGTGTCAAAAATGAAACCATGGGTAGGCAAATCGAATTAGAGGCAAACCACAAGTGGGTAAAGTGAAATTATCCCAAAGAAATTGGTTATCTGTCTCCTAAACAAGTTCTCTTCAAGGAGCTTCTAGAATCAAGCACGTATATGTGATGAAGCGTAAAAATATTAATTACTTGCATTTAAAAAATGAACAAGATTTGGTACATGACATTGCATTTAAAAATATTAATCACTTGCATATATAATTAATGTTTAACTAGAAGTTACTCAAACATGTACTTGTACAATCTAACATATTTAACATGTTTGACTAACTTCTTTAGTTACAAAAAATTATCCAAAAAATTTGCTACATGTGCAATCAGTTGTCTAAATAGTCAAATTTGCTGTCCAAGAAACTGTCCAAGGCAAAGTTGTCCAAAAATGTTGTCCACTGTGCAATATACTATCAAAAAAATTTTCCAAAAAATGTTATCCATCATACTGCAAAATCAATATTAGCTTGAAAATATGTCAAAAAAATCAAGTTACATTTTAAACTTAAACAAACATGAGAAAATTTCACTATAATTGAACTTACCATTTATTAGTTTTTTACATACCAAAAAAGTGCTGTGTTTGTAGGCAAGCATTTGTATTTTCAATACATGGAGTTAGTCCATAATTGAACCTAACTTCATTTCCCTATGTATATATATAAACAAATAAGTTTATTCATTTAGTGAGTAGAGGGGTTATAAACACATGGATTTATTTTTTACTTCACCAATATTCATTTGGTGAGTAAGAATTAAAACTGAATATTTTAAATTTGAGGGACCAAAACCAAACTTGCCTCAACCAAAAATATAATAAGTCACTCACCAAATTGTTACAGGTGGAACTCACACAAAAGGCCAGTCAAGAATGACATTTTAATAAAGTCACTCACCATAGGCCAAGCCAAAACCCAAATCACCCATTGCCAGGTTTGCATAGCCAAGAGACGATCAATAGCCAGCCACACCCAAATCATCCATCACTATCAACCATCAAAGAGCCAACCCAAATCACTAGTCAACAAGACAATACATAGCCAAGCCATAACAATATCCCAACCCATCAACTACCTAACTAGCAGTCAAGACCTACTTAAATCTTACGCATAAATCCACTTCAACAAAAACTTCATAATACAAATCAATCAAAAAAACAGACTTCAAATCCACCAATTCAAAAGTTCCTAGATAGTCACTTAAAACATGAATATACATCACACAAATCTAACAAGTTCATGAAAAAAAAAAAAAAAAAAGAAGAAGAAGAAGAAGAAGAAGAAGGGGAGATTGGCAAAGCTCAACTGAGGGAAGATAGTCACTTAAAGCAACGTTTACATTTTGCCAGACAAACAATTGCATCATTTGATACTTGAGACAATAATGGAATTAATTGAGACAATGATGAAGTTACTGGTACCTATGTAATCACAATGATAATAAAAGAAATAATTTACAATGAAAAACACATTGACAATTCACAAGTGATACTTCAAATTAGAATGTAAAAGACATCAGTAAAGTTATCGAGGACAATTTGTATTCATTGATCTTTGAGAGAGAATAAAGTCATAAATGATAAGAATTTGATTTAGTTATTATTGAAAATATGCAAAACTTATTAATGTTGAAACAACTATCCATTTTTTAATTACCTGAATTATATGACAAAATAAGGTTTCAATCATGAGTAGACCTATACCGATAGGACAAATAGAATTACTAAAATCGTCTAAAAATCTTAAAAGACTTAAAGGGGGTCATTTCAAGGCTAATTGGAAGCTAAGCAATTCTGGTATTAACGGTTCAATGTAGCTATTGAGTATTGACACTAACCTACATGGTCATTGACTCATTTACAATTTCCACCCTAACCCACAATTATTTTTGCAATATCAACACCTTAATTCAAGATTAACTTGCAATGCCCACCCCAATATCTAATATCAGTATTAAAATGCAAAATTTAGTAAAGGCCCACTTGGGTGAACATCACAAATTAATTTTGATATATTAGAGCACACTACCACATAAACCAGCCCACTAATTTGGCAAATTCAACACTAATTTTGACTGGTAAACTAATCTCCAATCTGGGTATTGAATATATATTGATCACAAAAGTTTTTAGGATGGACATTACAAATAATCCTATAGTTTATGGTAGATAGTTACAATAAACCCTAGTATCAAAAAGTGTTGGGTGCACGTGACACCCTTGGATTCCAGCCCACATGCATTGTCAAAGCTCATTTATGAGCTTGCTTCCAAAAGTCTTCAAGTCAGCCATGCCTCTTAATGAGCTTGCTTCCTCAAGCTTCCAAAGTCAACTTTTGGTTTAATGTAAAGCTATGCAGGTGTGTGAGACATGCTAAGGAGAAAAGAAGAAAAAGAAAAGAAAGAAGCAAAGGGTCATTCGGCCTTGAGTGAGAAGAGCTGAAACAGAGAGCCATATTCGGCCATTTTGTGAGAGTTCTAGAGTGAGCAAAAACACAAAGAGATATTTAGCCACTTGAGAGGTGCAATCCGTGTGAAGAGATAGAGAGAAACACAGTGAGAGTGTGAGAGAGTGAAAAAGAAAAAGGAGACTTATTTCTTTGCTCAAGTTACACACAAGGAAGATAAATTGGTGGAGTTCTCATAGAGTTTTTGAGTACTACAACCATGGAGAGTTGGAGCATTCAAAGGAAGATTTTGTTACTGGCTTTGTGGTGAGATTGTTTTTACTCCTTGAGATTTATTTGTTGTATATCCAATTTATTGTGGACTCAAGTTTAGCATAAACTTGATAGTTGTACTCTCTGTTTCATAGTGGATATTTTTCGGAGTTGCCTCGTGGTTTTTCCCTCTACACTGGAGGGTTTTGTACCTAAGATTTGATGTTCTTGTGTGGTTGTGTTTATGTGGTGCTTGCTGGATTTTTTTTTTTTTTTTGTTTCCATAATATTGCTATTGCTTGGTAGTTATATATTTTAATTCACACATAGACATTGAGGGATTAGGATTTTTCCCCAACAAGTGGTATCAGAGCTTTTGGTTGCTTGGGTTTGATTGTCTTGTGTTGGATTAAATGGAGAATATGACTATGAATACTATGGTTAAACTCTCGGCATTGAATTATTCAATATGGAAGCCGATGATGAAGGACGTCCTTTATTGCAAGGATTTACATGACCCAATTGAGGGTGATAGTGCCAAGCCTAGGGATATATTAGATAGAGACTGAGAGAAATTAAATAGAAAAACTATCAGGTGTATTAGACAATGCATCGACGTTAGTGTTTTTCACCATGTGTCTCTGGAAACAAATGTAGAGGCTCTTTGGGAGAAATTAAGGAGTCTTTATGAAAGAAAAACAGCTCAAAATAAAGCTTTTATTGCTAGAAAGCTTGTGAATTTGAACCTTAAGGAGGGAAAGTCCATTACCGAGCACCTTAGTGAGTTCCAAGACTTGGTTAATCAGATGGTTACAATTAAGCTAGTAATAAATGACGAGTTGCAAGCTTTATTGCTTCTAAGTTTCTTACCTGACAATTGGGAGACTTTGGTAGTGTCACTTAGTAATTTTGCTCCGAATGGTGTGTTACAACTTGCCATGGTTAAGATAGTTTGCTTAATGAAGAAAGTAGAAGAAAGGATATGGGCAAGGATATTGCACATGCTCTTGTCACAGAGAACAGAGAGGAAAGTAAGAGTAGAAGTTCTAAAGGGCGAGGTAAATCCAGAAGTCGATTAGAGTCAAAAGGAAAATTCAAGTGCTTTTACTGTGATAAAGAAGGTCACATAAAAAGGAACTGCAAGGCTTGGAAGAACAAACAGAAAGAGGATAAAAATCAAAAAATGGTGGATGATGAGAACACTGCTGCTGTTATAGTGTTGGAAGATGAGGTCCTAGCCATAGGACAAGATGATTGTTGTACAATTTCAAATCCTTATGTTGAATGGGTGATTGACTCAGCTGCTTCCTGCCATGTCACTCCAAGAAAGGAGTTATTGACTTCATACAAAGCAAGAAACTTTGGGAGAGTGAAGATGGGCAATGATAGTTATGCGGACATTGTGGGAATTTGTGATATTTGTGTTAGGGCTAACACTAGATACACCTTGATTTTGAAGGATGTGAGACATGTTCCAGATATTCGCCTAAATTTGATTTCCACTCATGTTCTTGAAAAAGAAGGTTATGGAAATTATTTCCGTGATGAAAAATGGAGGCTTAGCAAAGGATCATTGGTATTTGCTAGAGGGAAGATTTGTTGTACACTTTACAAGACACAAGTAAAGTTGTGCAAGGATGTTGTTAGTGCAACTCAGGAGGATTCTTTGCCTAACTTGTGGCATAGGCGGCTGGCTCACATGAATGAAAAAGGGTTGTAGATTTTGGCAAAAAAGTCTCTCATTCCCTTTGCCAAAGGTACGTCACTAAATCCTTGTGACTTTTGTTTATTTGGTAAACAACATAGAGTTTCATTTAACATACCCTCTACTAGAAAACCCAATGTGTTAGATCTTGTTTATTCTGATGTATGTGGTCCCATTGATGTTGAGACTTTAGGTGGCAATAAATATTTTGTTACATTTATTGATGATGCTTCACGAAAGTTGTTGGTTTATGTTTTGAAAACAAATGACTAGGTATTTGAGCACTTCAAGAATTCCATGCCATGGTGGAAAGAGAGAAAAGGAAGCCTTTGAAGTGTTTCCGTAATGATAACGGAGGTGAATACACGTCTAATGAATTTAAAAATTACTGCTCCAAGAAAGGTATTAGACATGAGAAGATAGTTCCTAGTACCCCACAGCAAAATGGTGTGGTAGAGAGGATGAACCGCATTATTGTTGAGAAGATCAGGTGTATGTTGAGAATGGCTAATCTGCCTAAGTCATTATGGGGTGAAGCTGTTATGACTGCATGCTACCTAATTAATAGATCTCCATTAGTTTCTTTGGATTTTGATATTCCAAAAAGAGTATGGACAGGGAAAGATGTTTCTTACTTTCACTTAAAGGTATTCGGGTGCAAGACATTTGTTCATGTGCCTAAGGAACAAAGATCAAAGTTTGATAGCAAATCCACTCCTTGTATATTTGTTGGATATGGAGATGCAAAATTTGGCTACCAGCTATGGGATCCAAAAGAAAAAAAGATGATCAGAAGTCGAGATGTAGTTTTTCATGAGAATGAAAACTTGGCAGAGTTTGAGAAAACTGAGAAGCCTAAAGCTACGGTTGAAGCTGTTCCTCATCTTACGCCTACCTCTTCTTCATTAGATAATGCCACAAATAGGGTGAAAGTTCAAAAACGTGTACAAAAACACTTTTGAACGTTTAGACCCCCAAAAACCAATTTAATCAACACACGCAATATGTTAAACAATAGTGTGCGGAAACTTAACATATGCTATAACATGGTATTGATTAAACAACTATCTAAGCCACAACAAAATAAACCACAGCAGATAATGTAAAGGCAGAGATAGAGAGGAAGGAAGATGCAAACACAGCGATAACACCAGATATGTTATCGAAGAGGAAACCGAAGACCTCGGCGAAAAACCTCTCCGCCGCCCTCCAAGCGGTAATCAATCCACTAGAAAATACAGTTGGGATACAAGGACAGCAATAGACCCTCCAAGCCTAATCTACCCAATGCACCTAAGCCCTCCAAGCTTCTTGCTCCAACGAGGTTGCGCCGAACCTTTTTCTTTTCTAGCTTTCCGGATTCCGCTACTACACCGTAGCATCAACCAATGAATATTGGCTCCTTCCTAACTGCTTCCCAGAACTCCAAACGTCTGTCTCACAGAGATGATAATGGTGAGAACCAGGTTTGGTATAAAGGCCTCTCAAGGATTTGACAATGGAGAGGAAGAGAGTGAGGGATTTTGATGAGACTCTAAGGTAGAGATTGTGGGTAAAACAATCTGGTTTTTCTTTAGGGTTTCTCTCTCAAAATTCTCTCTGGAAGCTCTCTTTCAATCGTGGGTTAAAAGGGTATTTATACTGAAGAGGAGTGGAATGCGAAACGTCAGGTTTTTCCAAAACAGGGGTGGCTCGCGGCTTGACCTCGCGGCTTGACTAAGTCGCGAGTTCCAGTCGCGAGTTAACCGTATGGCCAGTTGTCCTGTTTTGTCCTGTAGTGCTCCAGCTAGCATGACTGTTCATCTTCCAGCATGCTTGGCACGTGTGCAGATTCTGGCGGGTTGAAGCCGCGAGTCCAGTCGCGAGTCCCAGCCGCGACTCTCTGTTTTCTTGCACACTCTTGAGCAATCTTCACACTATCTCACTCACTACCCTTACAACAATCCCACCTAAATACAGGGTTACTAAATGCTGAATTACAAGCAAATTTGGCACGGAATAAAGCCAATTAGATGGTTGAATAAATTCAACCTTACAATCTCCCCCTTTGGCTATTCCGTGACAAAACCCTAAAACAGACTCTAGACTTAACATGTGAGTTGGGAACAGTTGATCAAAACTCACTCACACCTAATTCTAGAAGCTGTGAAGCACTTGAATCATATGAACATAAACTCCTGAAACACAACAATACACCATGATCATTGTAAGCAGAAAATTATTAATGCATATGAAACAGGCAAAAAGAGATCAAGCATAAGATGGAGTTAATGAACAAACCATGGCTTGATCAACCAAGTGAACACCACAAGGTAGTGATCACAGTGTTCATTCACACTTGGAATGAACACAAAGACATACAAGTTAACAAGCACAAGGCAAGACACTTGTATGCTCAACACTCAACCAATGCATAGCTCACATGGCATATGCATCTAGGAACAATCCTACAAGGGCACAAGAGTGACAGTACATAAACCACAATGCAGAACATTTAGATTTAAAATACTGATTTCACATAGCATAAAGGCTGCACTTAAGCATGGTACATACCACAAGGCCTACAAAACTATGCATAAAACATAAACCCTCAAAGCTTACAAAAGCATATGGGTACAAACTAACAAATACCTGAATAACATCATCAAACATATATAAAAGTTTTATCCAAGAATATATGAAAAGAGTTAGAAACAGTTTATACACCAAAACCCAGTGTATTAAAAACATAAAAACACTAATTACTCCCCCTCAACAATTTACTCCCCCTCAAGAGCTGCTTTTCTGCTTCAATTATCAATGAACTTTCTCCCCCTTTTTGACATGGAATGGCCAAAGGGTCACTGGTCATGCTGAGTTGTGAAGCTGTCAAGTGTAGCAGCCAAGACATCAATCTGGTCTTGCATGGCTCTCATTCTGTCAGAATGCTCAGTCTGGACTGCCCTGATCCCATCAAGCCTTTCCAGAATGATCTGGAAAGCATCTGGAGGTGCATCTGCAGAAGTTGAAGCTCTGGACCTCTTGCCACTCCTCCTTGGTGTTGAGGTGGATGCATGCCCTGCTGCCTCTGCATCAGTCTCCATTGGGACTTCCTCTCCTTCATCACCTTCATCTTCTTCTCCTGGAAGCCTAACACTGATCCTTTTGCAGGTAAGTTTGTTGATTGCAGAGGGTGTAGACATGTGACTGATGTCTTGAGGAATTTGAACACCCTTCCTTCGAAAAATCCTCATTAGGAGACTAGGAAAGATCAGTTTTGGTCTAGATGTTGTTCTTGTCTCATCCACAATGATGTCAAAGATGTGGGAACTTATATCTATGAAGTTCTTCTCTTTGAGATCCATCAGAAAAATTGCTCTAGCACAATTGATTGTGGTCAACTTCTTAATAGGATAAAGGTTAAACATCATGATTATGGTGAGAACCCTCATGTCCACTGGAAAGGCAGTGGTATTCAAACACTTCCCTTCTCTCTGCCCACCTATCCTCTGTTGAACTGTTTCAATAGAGACACTCCTATCCTTGAAATTTATAAACTCCCCATCATCCAAACCCTCAAGCCCTAGTACATCATCTATGACATGTGCATCCAAGATGAATTCTTTCCCTCTAACCCAGCAATTTAACTCATTCTCCTTTATCACAGCATTTGAATAAAATTCTCTAATCAGAGGTTCACACACCAAAGGGAAATCACTCAAAAGTTTGTCCCATCCTCTTCCTTCAAAACAACTGGGAATAAAAGTTTGCCTTAGATCGTCCAAATCCACAAATCTCTCTTGAATGATTCCTGCATTCAAGAAGTTATCCTTGTATCTCTCAAAATGATGAACTGACCTAAACAATCTAGGATCCATCTTAAGTCTTTTGTCAGCCCTTTTAGCAGTAGATTTCTTCTTCTGGGGTGAAGGGGCCATCTGTGAACAATCAGAAAAGGCCACAACAACATATAACAATATATGTGCACAACCAGTCAGTACCATGTATTTAACAGAGAGAGATATCAATCAAACAAGTGAACTTCAAACACTTAACCAGCAAGCAATTTAGTTCAACCATATAGATAAACTAATCCTAGGATAGGAAACACATGAACAACATGGTGAAGCTATCCTGAAGGCAAATAAATGACATTGAGGCAGATTATGGAAAATGATATGACATACACACAAAATATTGAGCCTAACAGAATCTTCCCACAGATTAACACACATGCACATCTTGCAAAGGAAAACACACAATTTCAACAGAACCAAAAGTAACATCTCAACAGCTCATAGTTCAGAATGAAATGAAAGGAATACTTAGCTAAGCACAAGAGCAATAGGACAAAGACTATCATTAACACAACCTATAACAACGGAATCCACAAGCTAAGCAAGAACAAAAAGCAGAGACCGAACCACAAACCCATTTCAAAGACACAATCAAATGCGAAAAATCGAGGGTAAAAGCACAAAATCAAGTAGAAAAGAGTGAAAATCAGAAAACCCATACCTGGAACTCGACGATTTTGGGCTGTAAGGATGCAACACAAGAGATTGGAAAAGGGAGCACGGAGTGTTTGGGAGGGAGAGTGTTTAGAGAGAAGATGAACAGTCACAAAAATTCGAGGGAAAAACTGAAAAAGTTTAAAAACTGCTCCTGTTTCTGCAAAACACGCGATTTTCGCGACTGGTTCAAGTCGCCACACAGTCGCCAGCTCAAGCCGCCAAAGCACTCAAGAGGAAAATTTTGAAAAAATTTTTCTAAGTGTTTTTCGCGACTGGAAGGTCTACCCGCGAGTGAGTCGCGAGCTGAGCCGCGAAAATCTCTGAGTGAATCTCGCGACTGGACCTTCCACTCGCGAACAAGTCGCCAAAACTGACCAGCGAAGATGCGACTGATACTCGCGACTTGACACACCCGCGACTGAGCCGCCAAAACAGGACAAAACTGTATTTTTGAAATTTTCAGATTTTTCAGCAAAACACTTTCTAAAAACACCTAAAACACTCAAAAATCTTTTTGTGCTTGAATTAACAAAGATTGAGTATGTGAAAACACATTTTATCAAGTACAATCACACAAATGAATATGGCATTTATCAAACATAAACTTGTGTGTTGTGTGTGGATATCAACAATGAAATAGTCCTTTGTCTAATGTGAAGCTTCAATGATCAATTCAACCAAGGCATACACAATTAGCACTAGATCATGTGACCAATCTCAATTATAGAAATATGAATATATGACTTCCCACACAACTTGATAACATAACTTAGAGCCTTTCATTTGACTCCACTTTCAGCCATAACATTTGATCTTTTGAGGCAATCATCTCTCATTGTGAGAGGGATATATAACATTTTTCTTTGAAGAATAGGCCTTTGGCCTTTTTGAAAGAAATTTCACTTTTAATATAAAGTCGCTTACCCTTTTTCCTAGTCAAATACTAGAATGTGCGACAGGCTTTTGCAGCTCAATATCTCTTTTCATTTGGAGATTTACATTTAGTGAGCTCTTTTTAGCAAAAAGAATAAAAAGTGGGAAGAGATATAGACACAAGTCTATGCAAGTTTCAAGATCAACATAACCATTCACTAATCATTCATGACAAGTTTGAAGATCTATTTACAACAATCACATAGATTTCAAGATTTTTCCCAAAGTGATATGAGTGCATGAAAACAAGTAATGTTCGAAAATGCACAAAGCCATTAGCACAAAGGTACACGGCAAAACGAGTTTTAAGACAAAAACTCAACAAAGTCAATCAAGCCCTTTTGATTTTCAAATGTTTATGTAATTTTTGGATTTTTGACTTAAGAAACAAAAGGATTGATAAAACACATTTAACACAATTAAGAGATATTCACAAGAAGACAGACAACCAAAATCAAAAACAACAAGCATACCAAACAAATATAGTCACAAAGCATAGGAAGTATTAATGCATGGACATGTTGTAATGCTTATGCATGAGTACCCCTTTTCACCCACACGACACTTGCGTTCGGGGTGATTTCCTTAGAGGATTGGGTACGGGAGTTAGGGCTTTCAAACCTTCGTGAGAAGCTTTCCAAGCAGTTGGTGAATGCACCAATCATCTTCATCACGTTCATCATTCCGGGATCTCCGTTTTGCTCTCTAGGTTGATCCCCTGCCCACGTTCTCCTATCAACTCTTGGTCCTCCTGACCTTTGAGGAGTAGCACTGTTCTTTGCTCTCAGCTTTTGGCAATTTGGTCGAGTGTGCCCTTGAAGTCCACAGTAATGGCACACATACATTCCTCTAGGACCTCTTTGTGGTCGAGGACGTGACTTGGCACGAGACTCAGACCTGCCCACATACTGATTATGATGATTCAGCATCCGTTGGTCCACCACATTCTTCTTCTCCTCCACCTCGAGGTTCACACTAGTAGAGTCAGCTACAACTGGATCTTTGGACTTCACAAACTTCACTTCTTTAGTGACATTTCCAGTTGAGCTACTTCCTCCGGTATATCCCAGTCCGGATTTGTCTGAGAAGCTCTTTTGAGATGATATAACATCATCAAGCTTCTTGGTGGTGACCCTCTCTATTTTTGCATTTGCTTGAACAACCTCATTCTCAAGGAATCTCACTTTAGTGTAGGCTTCGGACAGCTCACCATTAAGGGTTTCAATCTCGCATTTGGCCTCCCTATACCGAATTAGGAGACTTTTGTAGTCCTCCTCAGCCTTCTTCATCTTTCTCACTGCAGCCTTGGCCACCCTTGTGTATTCGCCAGATTTCTCCAACAGTGAATTGTAATTTTCTTGAAGAGTAGCTGTGCTTTCTTCTTCTTCAGCTTCTGATTCTTCAACAATTCCTAGTGAGTCATCCTCACTATGTTCTCCAAGGTCTTGAACAAGCAAATTCAATTCATCCGAAGACTCAACATGAGCAATAGTCATGAAAGCTGAGTAGTTCCCTTCTCCATCACAGCTCTCCTCAGATTCTGAGTCGGACGAATCTGAATCACTCAAAGTCGTGGCGTACACCTTGCCTTTTGATTTCAAATAGTTAGGACATTCCCTCTTGAAGTGTCCATGCCCGTTGCATTCAAAACAAGTAACACCTTGTGTGGATTGGGATTCTTTTCCATCTTTCCTCTTGAAATCCCTCTTCTCCCTTCCAGAATTTTGGAAATTTCTCTTATCATCAAATTTTCCATTGTTTTTGAATTTCAAAAACTTCTTGAAATTTTTAACAAGATAGGCTACATCCTTGTCAACCATATCTTCTCCCGAAGAGCCTTGATCTTCCACCTTCTCATTAACAGTCTTTAGAGCAATGGATTTACCCTTCCGTTGATTTGGCAGCGACATTTCATAGGTTTGTAGAGAACCAACCAGCTCCTGAACCTTGATGTCGTCAAGATCCTTGCTCTCTTCAATGGCTGTTACTTTGGCACGGAAGCTTTCCGGCAATGATCGAAGGATCTTCCTTACAATCTTAGAATCCTCCATCTTCTCCCCCAAGTTAAACTTGCTGACAACTACTTCATTTAACTTCCCATAGAACGAGTCGAAAGACTCATCCTCACTCATCTTGAGCTCCTCAAACCGAGTGGTCAGCATTTGTAACTTGGTATCTTTCACCTTCTTCGTGCCTTCATAAGTTGTTTCCAGAATCTCCCATGCATCTTTGGCAATAATAATGTGAGAAATCCTGTGAAATTCATCTGGAGACACACCACAGAAAATAGCATTTAGTGCTTTACTGTTAGCATTAGATGCAGTAAGTGCTGCCTTATCCCATGTGGATTTGGCTGCTTCAGGTTTGGTCCAACCCATCTCAACAGCATCCCACACGGATTCATCAATAGAGCATAAAAAGGCTCTCATACGAACCTTCCAAAATGCATAATTACTTCCATCAAAATATGGAGGTGCATTAAGGGATTGAGACATATCCATCTCAAAAAGAAAGGGGGTCAAGGATCACACAATGGTAATGAAACCAAACAGATGTGTACCCGCTCTGATACCAATTGAAAGTTCAAAAACGTGTACAAAAACACTTTTGAACGTTTAGACCCCCAAAAACCAATTTAATCAACACACGCAATATGTTAAACAATAGTGTGCGGAAACTTAACATATGCTATAACATGGTATTGATTAAACAACTATCTAAGCCACAACAAAATAAACCACAGCAGATAATGTAAAGGCAGAGATAGAGAGGAAGGAAGACGCAAACACAGCGATAACACCAGATATGTTATCGAAGAGGAAACCGAAGACCTCGGCGAAAAACCTCTCCGCCGCCCTCCAAGCGGTAATCAATCCACTAGAAAATACAGTTGGGATACAAGGACAGCAATAGACCCTCCAAGCCTAATCTACCCAATGCACCTAAGCCCTCCAAGCTTCTTGCTCCAACGAGGTTGCGCCGAACCTTTTTCTTTTCTAGCTTTCCGGATTCCGCTACTACACCGTAGCATCAACCAATGAATATTGGCTCCTTCCTAACTGCTTCCCAGAACTCCAAACGTCTGTCTCACAGAGATGATAATGGTGAGAACCAGGTTTGGTATAAAGGCCTCTCAAGGATTTGACAATGGAGAAGAAGAGAGTGAGGGATTTTGATGAGACTCTAAGGTAGAGATTGTGGGTAAAACAATCTGGTTTTTCTTTAGGGTTTCTCTCTCAAAATTCTCTCTGGAAGCTCTCTTTCAATCGTGGGTTAAAAGGGTATTTATACTGAAGAGGAGTGGAATGCGAAACGTCAGGTTTTTCCAAAACAGGGGTGGCTCGCGGCTTGACCTCGCGGCTTGACTAAGTCGCGAGTTCCAGTCGCGAGTTAACCGTATGGCCAGTTGTCCTGTTTTGTCCTGTAGTGCTCCAGCTAGCATGACTGTTCATCTTCCAGCATGCTTGGCACGTGTGCAGATTCTGGCGGGTTGAAGCCGCGAGTCCAGTCGCGAGTCCCAGCCGCGACTCTCTGTTTTCTTGCACACTCTTGAGCAATCTTCACACTATCTCACTCACTACCCTTACAACAATCCCACCTAAATACAGGGTTACTAAATGCTGAATTACAAGCAAATTTGGCACGGAATAAAGCCAATTAGATGGTTGAATAAATTCAACCTTACATAGGGAAGAGGTACAAGATGAGAATTATGGTGATGAACCGATTGAATTTGATGCTGATGAGCCAGCAAGTGTTGATGGTGATGATGTGACAAATACAGATGGTGTTGAGTAGGGGAGCAGCCTCCTCCACTAGAGATGGTAGAACCTCAAGTGAGAAGGTCTACTAGAGAGCGTCGTCCATCGACTAGATACTCCGCTTCTAAGTATACTATGATTACTGAAGAGGGGAGCCAGAAAGTTTTCAGGAAGTACAGTCTCATAAGGATAAGCGAAGTTGGTTGAAGGCTATGCATGAAGAGATGAATTCTTTGAATAAGAATAAGAATTATGATTTGGTGGAAAAAAAGATGATCAGAAGTCGAGATGTAGTTTTTCATGAGAATGAAAACTTGGCAGAGTTAGAGAAAACTGAGAAGCCTAAAGCTACAGTTGAAGCTGTTCCTCATCTTACGCCTACCTCTTCTTCATTAGATAATGCCACAAATAGGGAAGAGGTACAAGATGAGAATTATGGTGATGAGCCGATTGAATTTGATGCTGATGAGCCAGCAAGTGTTGATGGTGATGATGTGACAAATACAGATGGTGTTGAGTAGGGGAGTAGCCTCCTCCACTAGAGATGGTAGAACCTCAAGTGAGAAGGTCTACTAGAGAGTGTCGTCCATCGACTAGATACTCTGCTTCTAAGTATACTATGATTACTGAAGAGGAGGGAAGCCAGAAAGTTTTCAGGAAGTACAGTCTCATAAGGATAAGCGAAGCTGGTTGAAGGCTATGCATGAAGAGATGAATTCTTTGAATAAGAATAAGAATTATGACTTCGTGGAACTTCCTAAAGGCAAGAAGATATTGAAAAACAAATGGGTGTTCAAGCTAAAGAAAGATAGTGACAAGTAAGTGAAGTATAAAGCTCGATTGGTAGTCAAGGGTTTCAGTCAGAAACAAGGGATTGACTTCGATGAGATATTCTCTCCAATAGTCAAGATGAGTTCCATTTGGGTAGTTCTGGGATTAGTAGCTAGCTTGGATCTTGAGCTTGAGCAACTTGATGTGAAGACAGCTTTTTTTCATGGTGATTTGAAAGAAGAAATTTACATGGATTAGCCAGAGGGATTTAAAGTGAAAGGGAAAGAACACATGGTTTGCAAGTTAAAGAAGAGTTTGTATGGCTTGAAGCAAGCTCCAAGGCAGTGGTACAAGAAGTTTGACTCATTCATGGTGGGTCACGAGTACACGAGGACAAATGCAAATCATTGTGTGTATGTAAAAAAATTTCCCAATGGTAAATTTGTTATTCTTCTGCTATATGTAGATGATATGTTGATAGTAGGACAAGATGCAGGTGTGATTGGAAATTTGAAGAAGGACTTGTTCAAGTCATTTGATATGAAAGACTTGGGTCCAGCAAAACAAATTTTGGGTAGATTCTACGTGACAGGAAAGCTAAGAAGTTATGGTTATCACAAGAGAAATATATTGAGCTGGTTCTTGAAAGGTTCAATATGAAGCATGCCAAGCCAGTCAGTACACCTCTTGGTGCTCATTTCAAGCTAAGAAATAAATCTTGTTCTTCATCCAAGAAAGAGAAAAAAGACATAGTATCAACTATTTATTCCTCAATAATTGGGAGTTTGATGTATGCTATGGTTTGCACATGACTAGATATTGCTCACGCAATTGATGTTGTTAGTAGGTTCATGGTTAATCCTGGTAAAGATCGCTGGGAAGCAGTGAAGTGGATCTTTAGATATTTGAGAGGTAACTCTAAATTGTGCTTGACTTTTGGTGATTCTAAACCAGTTTTGGAGGGTTATGTAGATGCGGATTGGGTAGGTGACCTTGATGGTAGGAAATCTACATTGGGGTATTTATTTACTTTTGCAAGGGGAGCTTTGAGTATATTGCAACTAATGAAGCAGGTAAAGAGATGCTTTGGTTGAAATGGTTTCTCCATGAATTGGGTTTGAAGCAAGATAGGTATGTAGTTAATTGTGATAGTCAAAGTGCTATATACTTGAGCAAGAATTCTATGTACCATTCACGCTCGAAGCATATTGAGGTGAGATACAATTGGTTGAGATTAGTTGTTGAATAACAGTCATTTGTATTAGAGAAGATTCATACAGATGAAAATCCAATTGACATGTTAACTAAGGTTGTGTCTAGAGAGAAGTTAAAGCTTTGTGTTAAGTTGGCCGGCATGAGTTCTAACTAAAGACTTGGGTTAAAGATCTCCTCCGTAGTGTGCTAGAGGGGGAGATTATTGGGTGCACGTGACACCCTTGAATTCCAGCCCACATGCATTGTCAAAGCTCATTTACAAGCTTGCTTCCAAAAGTCTTCAAGTCAGCCGTGCCTCTTAATGATCTTGCTTCCTCAAGCTTCCAAAGTCAACTTTTGGTTTAATGCAAAGCTGAGCAAGTGTGTGAAACACGTTGAGGAGAAAAGAAGAAAAAGAAAAGAAAGAAGCAAAGGGTCATTCGGCCTTGAGTGAGAAGAGCTGAAATAGAGAGCTATATTCGGCCATTTTGTGTGAGTTCTAGAGTAAGCAAAAACACATAGATATTCAGCCACTTGAAAGGTGCAGTCCGTGTGAAGAGATAGAGAGAAACACAGTAAGAGTGTGAGAGAGTGAAAAAGAAAAATGATACTTTTTTCTTTGCTCAAGTTACATACAAGGAAGATAAATTGGTGGAGTTCTCATGGAGTTTTTGAGTGCTACAACCATGGAGAGTTGGAGTATTCAGAGAAAGATTTTGCTACTAGCTTTGTGGTGAGATTGTATTTACTCATTGAGATTTATTTGTTGTATATCCAATTTATTGTGGACTCAGTTTAGCATAAACTTGATAGTTGTAATCTCTATTTCATAGTGGATATTTTTCAGAGCTGCCTCGTGGTTTTTCCCTTTACACTAGAGGATTTTCCACATAAGATTTGGTGTTCTTGTGTGGTTGTGTTTATGCGGTGCCTATTGGATTTTTTTTTTTTTGGGTTTCCATAATATTGCTATTGCTTGGTAGTTATATATTTTAATTCACACATAGACATTAAGGGGATTAGGATTTTTCCCCAACAAAAAGTAACTTTTTTCAACTCAAATTATGTTTTGCCTAAATATTCCAATGGACAGGGAGATTTAGCCAAAAAAAAAAAAAAATGATGATTTTCTTTTGGGTATAAGAAATAACTAATACATATCTTGGGCAAGATTAGAAAGTCAGCTCATTATGGAAAAGAGTAAAGAGTATGCCATTGAAAGAAGAAGAAGAAAACAAAACCTGGTATTTGAGTTGATGAACTCACTGAGTGGAAAGGGCGAGTCTTAGATCGAGATTGAAACGTGCATGGTGGAAAGAAGCAGAGGAGTTTGAGGTTGTTCTTCTGACTTCTGTCTTTCTGTGTTCTATTCTTGTCTTGCTCAATCTTCTTCTATGTTGGGGATGGACTTGCGGTGACTATCACAAAGGCATTTGGCTTCAGAGAGACCTTCACTCCATGAAAGTTGGGACTTGGGACAACTTCACACACAAGAAAGAGGGAGTGTGAGTGTTTGGGGGTTTGGTTTCAAATGCTAAGTTTCAGTGTTTGGGTATGATCTGGGGCTGCTGTGACAATGGATTGAAGGAGAGGCAGAGAATGGGTTGGAGGAGAGGTAGAGATGGCAGCTGCGCAGGGGAGAGAAAAAAAATTTTTGATTTTTTGTTTGGTTACTCAGACTTTTACCAGAACACTGGGCGGGCTAAAAATAGTGGGCGGGTTGTGAAATATTTTAAGGGTAAAATAGTCTTTTTGTTATTTGGTGAGGCGTCAAAATAAGAAGTCATTGGATTAAATGGATGGCTAGGATTTAAGGTATTGCACGAGATGTGAATCCCTTGATAACCTACTCAATTTATTATAGCAGAAAAATATTCCCTCCTTTTAGCAAGCTTTTGTTGGAAGTCAGTGGGGACGACAACGACAACACTCACTGGCCAGTGCCACTATCCAATGTCTGGGAGTTTCAAGGTGAGATAGAGATCTTGGCTAACTTAAAGCAAGCCTAATGTAGGGACTATTTTGGGTTGATTGAGCAAAATTATGACTAAACATACCATCTATCTATGCTGATGTGGATGTGAATGCTCAGTTCTTTTCTTCTTTTTTTAAGAACCAAATGAATGCTCAGTTGAGATTGGTTTTTTGTCGTGTCCCTGATATTTCTCCCCTTTTTTAAATAGCATGGTCTCTTCATCTAATGCTTCAATTTTTGACGTGGATATTAAATCATTGTATGAACTTTTGCTGACACAATAATGAAGATAGAAGACAGAAGAGAAGAGAGCTAAGGGTGACTGTTCTTAGTTATGAATCTGAGTTTGAGGATGCGAGTGAAAATGAAATTAATGAACCTTTAAATGTAACAATAAGAGAATTTGATGATACCACCACATACTCTTGGTGCGATGGTCACTCTACAAGTATAAGTGCTTGTGGGGTGTAGAGGCAAGGGTCGGGGTTCAAGTCTCTAGAAGGAAGATTCACACACACATACACTAGATTATGTTAAAATAGAAATTCTATCTTGTATAAAAAAAAAAAAAAAAAAGTTTGAGGAATCCATTCAAGATAACAAAAAGTTTGGTCTTTATAATTGAGTGTGCTTATGGTCTTGTTTGAAACATTGTTATTTGCTTTGTGTTATTTACGTGAGACATTATGTATTGTTCTTTGTTTTGACTTGTTTATGTAAGACATTATATATATTTGTGGTATTAGAACTTAGAATTTGGTATTTGTGAGTTGTAACTTTAGAACTTTGAACTTTATTTATTATAATTTGTTCATTTGTCTTTTATTAATTATTTGTGTAAAAAAAAATTTCAATTTATATATATATTATTAATTATAATTATATGTATCTTTTTAGTATACATATTTTTTACTTGGAAAATAGGATCTTATGATTCTTGTGTTGATTCTTGTGTTGATTCTAGCTATGATTCAATTTTCGAACTCTCTCACTGAGTGTGTGTAGGATCTTGATCCTGATAACCTTGGTGAAACATCATAAGAGAAAATTCTTGAAACACACATAAATGCGCATCAAAATTTACAACAAGCATAAATGTCACATTTTCATTGGTACATCTAAATTCAATTTTTCAACAAGTACTGTGGTAGTCCATATGTAAGTACTATGTAATCTAATCACAATTTGACACTTAAACAAATTGTAAAATTAGATATGATCTAAGCATAAGTTGATCAAAAGAGTGTGTTGGGAAATTTAGACCCCAGTTGATATAATTAACAAGTTTTAAATCCAAGTTTCTAATTAGATTTATTATGAATAAAACTTGTTAAGAAAAACAAACATCAATATCATGTCAATAATGAATGCAGCGGAAAAGTAAATAAGACAAGATATGATAACCCAGGAAAACCAATAAAACAAACTAGTTTCACAGTAAAAAACTTAGGGGAAAACCTTCCCGAAAAGCAATCCACTATAGTAAAAAGAAGTTTCAGATCTAGTACAAAACCTTTGTCCCAAACTCTACAATCCCTGTAGATGAACTCACAGCAGAAACCTTCTACCGCTTCAGAACCTCTGAACTCTTCAATATATGAACACTACCTTTTTGCACGGATCTCAGTACGTGACTAACCAATAATGCACAGCTCCCAATACATGACTAACACACCAACTAGAAGAAGATGTTGGCTACAAAGTTCTTCACTTCATCAATAATGAAGATCAAGAAGCACTTGGTTACAAAACCCTATAGCGCAAAGACACAGTAGCTTCTTTAGAGAGAATAAGGCATCGGTCACCTTTTGCATATGTTCTCCTTGTATTCTCTTAAGTGATGGCCTCTAAAATAAGCCTTATATATGTCTAGGGTTGTGAGAAAAGAAACCCTATACATGCATGTCAGCATTGGCCAAAAATCAGATCTGGAAATCTAAATTTCATAATTCTCGATCGATTGAGAAGGTGTCGAGCAGGTGTTAAGGGGACAGAAATTTGCTCGATCGATCGACCTAGCTATCGAGAGGTGTCGAGATTGCGATAAGAAGCAACTGAAGAGCTCGACAGATAAGCCAGGTGTCGAGAGGTGTCGAGCAGCTATCAAGCTTTAAAATTCAGCACTTTCTCACTTGATTCTTGGACAGACTTTCATGGCTTTAACACTTGAACTTGAAACAAGGTTTCTTGAAGTATTAAACACATCCTAGATCTACCTAAATACAAGTAAAGTGCGTTTTGTCAAAGGATTAGCCAATTACATAAAATAGTGACATATGTTCCTAACAAGTGAATCACATATGTCCTAACAAGTGAATCACATATGTCCTAACAAAGTGGATAAGGGAGCCCAACATCAAGTGCACATTCATATCGCCAATGGCAAGCTAGGACATATCCGCCAACCACTGCCAAATGAAATTAGCTCAAAATTCTAGCCTCTAAGATCAATTTCTATCCCCAAGAACCTCTTTAGCATGAACAAGTTTGGCTCGTCCCATATACTTAGGTCCCTACATAGAGCCCATGCATTGACTAGCACTTGTGCACCCTTTGGGATTGTGAAGCCCGTAACTTCAATATTTTACTTTAGGTTGACGTGAGTAGGGATGTGTAGTCAACCCACCAACCTGCCAAAATTGACCCGACCCAACCTAACCCGCCAAGTTGGGTTGGTTTTTAGGGACTGGTGGGTTGGATTGAGTTATGAAATTTTTTTTAATAGTGGATCGGGTTGGGTTTGAGTCATAACAATTACAACTCGCCTAACCCAACCCGACCCACCTATATATTTAAAATTTAAATTATATATATTTACAAATATATTTTATAATTAATAATTTTTTTTATTTAATTTTTTCCCTATTCGGCTTCTCTTATATAAAACCCAATTACCTCGCAAACTCTAACAATCTTATTTCTCTCTATGCCGCCTCCCACTCCCACTCTCCCACTCCACACCTATTTGTTTATAACTGAGTTAAGACACTAGTTCATATATATTTTGTTTATCAATTCAATTGGATATATTTTGTTTATAACTGAGTTGGAATACTAGTTTGTGTATATTTTGTTTATCAATTCAGGTGGCAGGTGGGATATTTTTTTTTTTTTCTAATCAATTTAATAACAATAGTAATAAACAAATAAAAACTGTCCAACCCATGGGTTCAACCCAACCCAACCCAATTCATGTGGTTGGGTTGAACTCTTGTGATGAGTTTGTTTGGGTTAGACTTTTTTTAACCCACCATGGTGAGTTGGGTTGAAAAATCTCCTCAACCCGACCCCTAGATGTGAGTGGAAGGGAACTACTAGGTGCAATTGGAAGGTACCAATTAAAACAAGTCAACATTTCAAGTAAACTTTCTTTTTCTTTTTCTTTTTTTTTGATGAAAACATTTCACATTTGTTGGTAATTGGATACGTGGGCCTTTTGGCTTAAATACACAAAGACTATTTTCATTGATATATACATTGATCTTCTTCTTCTATTACTATTACTATTACTAGTATGTAACTCGTATGCAACCCGTATGCTTACGCACGAGAATGATGAATTCTAGTGATGTTATTGATATTAGCTTGGGTTATTAAGCATATAGAACATTAGTTTGACCAGGGCATTTGGAGGTACTAAAATAATTTTTCCTTACAATTTTCATAATATTAGTTATACCAAGTTTCTCACTACATTGCTATTACGTATATAATTTTGAAAGTCATTATTAGATATTACACATACAATATCAATTCACAACCATAGTATGTGAAATTTTACTAAATATAACACAAAATAAAAAAGAACAGATTGGTCTAATAGTATCTCCTGAATTGAACAGGGATATGTGCATGAGATCGTTTAACTCAATTACAATTTGTTATCTTCAAGATCTTCACATGCAAAATATATGAATAGAAACAATATAAAAAATACGATCATTAGTTTAGAGAAATAATAACAGCAAAAATCTAAATAATTTAATTTTTATGGGAAGTTAACAAAAACAAAATCCAATTTTGGTTCCAATTGAATTTTCTCTAAGATTTGGTTATATATATATATATATATATATATATATATATATATATATATATATATTACCTAGTTAGTAATGGACCGTACATAATTATGATATATTACATAAATGACTTATAAATTTAAATTATTTTTGGTTACACAAAAAAATGGCTCATAAAAATATAAAATTATTCAAACTCCTCGTTTTCTACATTAAATTAACTTGCTTGGTACAAAAGTTTAAAAGCTTAGATTAGAAGGGATGTGGTGCAAAATTAAATCCTAATTGAAATCCAATTTATATACTAAATTAACTCACTTAGGATAAAATTTTAAAACTTAGATTAGATAGGACACATGACTTAAAATTATACTCTATAATTGAATTCTAATTTGAAATCTAATAAAATTTTCTCTTAATTCTGTCTATTAATATATATATATAGAGAGAGAGAGAGAGAGAGAGAGAGAGAGAGAGAGAGAGAGAGAGAGAGAGATTTTTTACATAAATAAGATGGAATTTATGTTGACAGAACAGACTAAAACATTTCAGACACAGCAAAAAGTTGGAGCGGAAATGCTTTATTACAGTGCGGCAGCTTCATTTTTGTTTTCCGCATTAATTAGTCGACTGGAGAAAAAAAAATATATATATATATATATATATATATATTTATATGGAAGGATCTAAGGGCGCTTGATGTAAATTGAAGTTAAATTGTATCTAGCTAACAGAATTCACATGCATCAGGGAACTCCTTTTGTACTCATCTAATTGCAAAACGATATGAAAATACTAAAGCATATTTTATTCAGTTCTTAAAGCAGAAAATTATTCTACGTACATAGCTAAACAAAAAGCAAAACAACATTAGAAAATGATAGGAACAGCTCGTAATGGACGTGCCATATCTGACGTAAGGCCAAACTTATCCTCCAGGTTCATGTCCTCTGGTGTGATCCAATCTGCAAGCGTCTAATCAAATGAGCGGATGAGGGAGCCCGGCATCAAGTGCACCATTCGTATCGCCAATGGCAAGCCAGGACATATTCGCCTCTCACCACCAAATGGAATTAGCTCAAAATTCTGGCCGCTAACATCAATTTCAGACCCCCAAGAATGTCAGCATCTAACATGCCGACACTGTGTTCCGTCTGCCATGTATGGATTTTCCATTATTGGGCTAACGGCAACGACCAAAATTGACATGGTTTTTCATTTTCAGAGACTGAGATAGGCGCGAAATTAAATTAGGAACCAAAATGAGAATATGCCTAAAACATAGAGAGCAAAATTAAGTACATTTTTACCAAAAAATTAATAAATGGAAGGATGTAAGGGCTGTTTTATGTAAAGAGAAGTTAAGTTGGACTCAAGTCTCGACAGGAATTCACATACTTCAGGAAACACCTTCTGGACTCATCTTACTATAACATTTTTTGCACATAAACAATATTATAGACCCATTGATGTGGATAGTTTTTTTTAGCAATGTAAAACTCACCAATTTTTGTATTTTACAATGACCGGTGTGATTGCTCTAATCGCAACACAATATGAAAATACAAAAGCATATCGCATTTGCTATTCAGTTCTTAAAGCAGCAAGTTATTTTACATAGCTATGCAAAAAGCAAAATGACATTAGAAAGTAATAGGAATAGCTTGTAATGGTTGAGCCATATCTAATGTAAGGCCAAACTTATCCTCCAGATTCATGTCCTCTGGTGTAATCCCATCTTCAAGCTTCCAATCAAATGAGTGGATGAGAGAGCCCAACATCAAGTGCACCATTCGTATAGCCAATGACAAGCCAGGACATATTCGCCGCCCACCACCAAATGGAATCAGCTCAAAGTTGTGGCCTCTAACATCAATTTCTGACCCCAAGAACCTCTCTGGCATGAATGAGTTTGGGTTGTCCCATATGCTTGGGTCCCTGCCTATAGCCCATGCATTGACCAGAACTTGTGCACCCTTTGGGACTGTGAAGCCCTTAACTTCAACATCTGCTTCGGCTTTACGAGGAAGTAGTAAGGGAACTGCTGGGTGCAGTCGGAAGGTTTCTTTGATTATAGCTTGTAGATAAGGTAACTTAGGAATGTCTGATTCTTCAACTGTATTGCCTCTGCCAATGGTTTGCCTCAGCTCCTCTCCGGCCTTTGATAGTATCTCCGGGTTGTGTAAAAGCTCTGCCATTGCCCATTGCAGTGTGGATGATGTTGTGTCCGTGCCGGCAGAAAATAGATCCTTTTGGAATTGGCCACGTGATTGAAACAAGTTATACATAAACAATAAGTCAAAGCTATTAACTTACTATGAAAAACATTTATGTTAAACAGAAAAGAGTAGAAATATACAGACCAGTAAGAAATGCTTAATCTGATTTTTATCAATCTCCGCCCTGTTGTCCTCACTGATGTTGAGTAGAGTATCTAACACATCTTTATTTGATATAAAACCAGGTACTTTTCTTAACTTCAACCGTTGGCTAATTATGTTGTCATAGACGTCTATCATTTTCCCAAAGTGAATTGTCATACGCTGCCTTATGCCTTGTATGTCAAACTTTCTTAGAATGGGAAAATAATCCCCCAAGTTTGGCTTTCCGGCCTCTTCCATGATGCTTGACACGATCTGCTTGTACACTCTAGCTGTATCTGAATTTGGAATTGCTAAATCCATTGAAAAAATGGTGTTTGATAACAGATTCAGTGAAATTTTAAAGGCTGCTCTGCCAATATCAACTGCATCACCGGCTAGGCTGCTTTTATGGATATCAGTAAGGAGCTCTTGCACTTTCTTGCGTCGGAGATTTTGGTTGGCATCAAGAATCTTACTGGAAAATAATTCAGAGTTGCATATTTTCCTAAGGTTTCTCCACCGAGTGGAAACAGGCATCCAAGGCAAGCCAAACTCTTGGTGTTTGTGGGCATGGATACAATTTGGGATGGTACGGTTTGAGAACACTTGGTCATGGGTTTGGAGAGCTTCTCTGGCCATGGCTGCTGAAGATATGACCACTGTGGTTATTTGGCCTAGCTTTAGGCTCATTAAGGGACCATGAGTGTTGGCAAGCTTGGCCAGCATCTTGTGAGGTTTGTCACCAAGTTCAAATACATTTCCGATGATGGGAAATGATTTTGGTCCTGGGGGAAGCTTACTGGGTATTGCTGTGCTTCTTCTTGGGATGGAATGAAGCGCTTGAATTATGGTCCAGCTGAGGCATAGACAGATTACAAAGATCCAAAAGTCCATCTCTGTCTGTGTATCTCCTAAAAGACCACAAAACAGGTGAACTTATAAGCACCTCTCGCACTACCAAAAAAGGAAACGATAGTCACTTTCTTTGAGTATTCTATATTATAATTATTTGTGTGGTATAAGGGGGTAAAGAATAGAATTTATGTTTTCGAAGTAAGCTTCACTTACTTTTATATTTAGGTTAGATGCAGTAGAATTTCTATCATATATATATATATATATATAAAAATAAATATTTTTGACTTATAATTGAACCCGGCTTGAAAAAGAAAAAAAAGTCCAAATACAACTGTGCACGTGAACGTATGGTACACGGAACACATAGTATAAATGTTTTTAACTTTTTGACTTCTAAATTGAACCCGGCTTGAAAAAGAAAAAAAGAGTCCAAATACAACTGTGCACGTGAACGTATGGTACACGGAACACATACTAGAAGACAATCTCAACCTGACAAGTGCGTGTACCTTTGATTCAACATTATCGTCTCATCCTGTCGCATTTTCGCTCACCTCATTCATCTGTTGTGTTGCATCCACGGTCCACCCTTCCTCTGGTGGGTCCAATCCGCATTAGCACCAGATGAATGAGTGAGGAGGTTAGGGAAAATTAATGCTACAGGATGAAACGAGAATGTTGAATAATATGCACACTAGTTACTTTGTTCGGTGGGTATGATGGAACCTTGTGTTTGTTACACACGAGTTGTTGCACACAATTTTATACATGTTATTTTTTTTAATTGAATTCGTAATTTAAAATTATGATTTTGAAGTTCAAAATTGTGATTGTAAGTCAAAGTTTCAATTCAAAAATGAATGTGTATAACAGCTTGTCACCCACAATTAAACCAATGGTAAATATCTCCTTCCACTACCAAACTCTTATTTACCGACCAACAAAAATAATTGACAGATCCAAAAATTGTGACCCATAATTTGTAAAATGTCCTATGTTGTTATGTGCTTAAAATGCATTTCCCAAAAAAAGAATTGGTCAATTGACCTTGTAATTATAGAGGCAGAGATTTTTATTTTCCTTAATTTCATTTTTTAATTGTAAAACTTGCCCTTATATCTATTAAAATTTTGCATCATTCAAGTCTTTGAAATCTTGATTGGTTCCATTGAAATTTTGTTATTCACTTTGGTAGATGATTTAGTAATTTATATTGAAAATGAAAATATCTCTAATTACACCAAAGAGATGATAAAAGATGAGTTTTATTCTATAAAAGATCGTCATCGAACATAATTTAGATATGAGATACCAAGTTCTTTTATTATAATTATTATATTTTTGTGCATGTATAATATCAAACTATACAACTTTTGTATACTTACTAGAATATTAAATATGATAAATTCTCCAAGAAAAAAAAAATTAGTAAATATACATACATAAAAGTTGAAAATTTTGTGTATGATATATTTATGAATTAAGACCTACTTTAATACTAGAACATTAAGGTTTATATATGTAAACAATGTTGGGTTTTGTGGAGTCTAGTTATGTTTGATTCGGTTGATGACCTGACCTAACTTGAATAATGTTGCGTGGTTTTTAATGGGAGATTTTAGAGGCTTAGTCCATGGAGCAGAAGCTTGGGCTAATAGGCCCAAGTTGGAGCGCTCATGGACAAACCTCTTAGAGGTCCAGGGGCAACAAATCCAAGAAAAATTTTTGGCCCGTTTTGTAGCCCATTGTGAATCCTGTGTGCAAGATGTAAAAACCGTTTTTGGTGATTAGGGTTTTGTATTGTTGTTGTTCTTGAGAGACTGAAACACTGTACAGCCGCACTTTGTATTTTTCCCTGATAATAGTGAAATCCCTGCAACTCCATGGATGTAGGCAAATTGTCGAATCACGTAAATACTATCTTGTGCGTGTGTTGTTGTTTTTTTTTTCTTTGGCGTGTGTTTTCTCTATTTTTGGTGATTAGGGTTTTGTATTGTTGTTGTTCTTGAGAGACTGAAACACTGTACTGCCGCACTTTGTATTTTTCCCTGATAATAGTGAAATCCCTGCAATTCCATGGATGTAGGCAAATTGTCGAATCACGTAACTGTCTTATGCATGTGTTGTTGTTGTTGTTGTTGTTTTTTTTTTTTTTTTTTTGGCTTTTTTTTTTGGCTTTGGCTTTGGCGTGTGTTTTCTCTATTTTTGTTTCTCACAGGTTGGGAATTTCGGGTTAATTCCCTACAAACAAACCCATAAGAGAATGCATGTTATCAATCGGATATATGCATCATCTCTCACAATATGTGAGTCCTACATAGTTATTTTAAGACCTACACATTATAAGAAAGATGATACATATATATTACACATGAGATAATTATTAATTGGCATCAAAGAGAATGATCATAAAAAGCCATAAAACATCTACCTCATTCCTTAAAAAAAAAGAAGAAGAAGAAAGAAGAATTTAATCTCGCATAACTAAATTTCGTACTTAGGTGGGAATGCCTGATTTTAACTTTGTTACATCATTAGTAAGTCACATTTTTATGAAAGAAATCATTAGTAGCTCACCTCACATTGGTGCCTTCTTCTTCTTCTTCTTCTTTTTCTCAAACTGAGACGTGAGACACTAAAATAAATCTAATTCCTTATTTATTTATTTATAATAGGCTAGAAATACATATTATTAATAGAAATTTACAAGGGTATGCCAGAAACTATAGCCTACATAAACTGAACTGCCAACTCTTCCAACCATACAAAAAAAAAAAAAAAAAAACATACTCAGCTAGTACAAAATTATTTACACAAAGCAAATGCCAACAATACAAGGCAAAATGGATAAATACTCTTAATTTTAAAACTATATAGCAAAATACACCTCTTTCCAAAGTATTTAATAAAATACCAACTTAACATTGCTAATGTCGAGTTCTACTTTCAAATACACATAGTTTTCAATTTAAGGATATTGAATTCTACATAAAACTTGATTTTGTTAAAATCGAATTTCAAAGCAGGAACATTTTACACAATAGTTTCAAAAGAAAGACACACTACAAAAAATTGGGCCTATAATGGCGTTTTTTTTAGTGGCGTTTGTCAAAAATGCCACTATATGTACCCTATAGTAGCGTTCAGAGAGTCTTATAGTGACATTTTAAAATAATAGGTCTATAGTAGCATTTTCAAGGGCCTATAGCAGCGTTTTTAAAACGCCACTATAGGTCTTGGTCTTACAAGGGCCTATAGTGGCGTTTGTCCTGGTCTTACAAACGCTATTATAGGTCTTAAAAATGCTGTGACATTTTGGTTTATAATTTTAAAATTAAGGATATTAACCCGTTTTTGCCCGCTACTCTATTTAACTTGGATGGAATAAAACAAAACTATCATTTGCACAAACCAAATTAATATTGCAACAAAGAATCCATTGTAGTAACCAATGTTTGTAAGATAGAGAACTTGGATTGGAGAGCCCGTACAACTTGAGTATTAGTTTCCAAAACCACATCAAAAGGCCCCAACATCAAGTCATTCAAGTGCAAATTGGAAAACAAAATAAGCTGCCATAAGAAAGAAAACCTCTCCTAAACCCATTATGCCCATTGGCCACCGCCAAAACATGAATATATGAGAGTTTAGAGTTAGATCAAACTTTTTGAACACCACGCCTTCGAAATCTTGTTTCAATCTAGTATAAGTCTTTGGCATCTTTGTCTCTATACAAAGAAAAAGGGCTTGAACTGTTGAGGGTTCCCAAGCCCTCATTAGTTCAAAAACAAAAGAATTATTCAAATGCGAAAGAAAAAATATAAGTTGATAAAAGACTAACAAGTTGACCAAGAAATTGTGGGTTCTAACTAGCTCAACTAGTAAAGTCTCTGATGGTTGAATAAGAGATTTGCGGTTCAATCCCCGTCTACACCAAAAACTGATTGGTGTCTTGGCCTGATGATAAAGAGCTATCATCAGGAGCGGACGCTATAGATTGAAACTCTCTCTCTCTCAAAAAAAAAAAAAAAAGCTGACCAAGAAATTTATATTTATATAAAAAAGCAGAAGCGTAGCATTTATTATTGATATGCTTCTGTTGAGCCACCCCATCAACCACGTCATTGATTACATCATTATTCTTTTTTATTTTATTTATTTTTTCCCTTTAATTTTTCTTTCTAATACAAATATATAAGTAGTTGGCTTTACAAATTCATCTTTAAGTGGTTTTAACTTTACATATTTATCTACTTTAATTTTGATGTTATAATTAAATAATAAATCAATGAAATATCAAAACAAAAATATTGTTTATACATATTCATCTTCGACAGTTTTAAGTTTTCATATAATTTTGTCTTTACATGTCTATCTACTTTAATTTAGATGTTTTAAACTAAAAATAAAATCAATGGAGAATAATAAAAAAAATGTCTATAAAAAGGTATTCACAAGTCTTATTTAATCTTTGATGGTAGAAAAGATAAAACTTGACAACTGTCCCATATGAGGAGTTTGAATCATGCATGTTATAGATCTCCTACTAGAGGTTTGTACCCCTTTTGTCCTATTATTTGACTAATTCATATATGTTTCTTAATGCAAGTGTTTTTTTTTTTTTTTTTTTTATTTACAACACTAAATTCTCTTAATGAATGGTGTTTGTTCGTGACCAAATTTAGGGGGAAATTATATTATAATATGTCTTATTTTGTGTTGTTTTTGGGTTTTAGGTTATTTGGAAAATAACAGGATAGTCTAGAGTCTAGACAATATAATGAAGAATAATTTGTGCAAATGAAGAAGATGATCTTTGTCTAGTTTCCTTTCACTGTTTGTAAATATTTTGCATACCAAATTAGTAGCAAACTGTTTTCTTTAATTTTTATATGATGTTCCTAGATACTTGAGTAATTGTTTTAGGCATTTACAAATATTTTATATTGCTCTTCATCCTCCTTATCTCATTAGTGTATTCCATGAGATTTTTAAGAAAAAAAATTCAATTTTGTATTTAAAATTATTTATTTCTCTATTCATTATTCACATGTTGGATTAGATTATGATAGGATTTACACAATACTTCTCATTTTTGTAAAATAAATTTCTCTACTTTTTTCCCTTTTGAAATTGTACTCTTGGTTTGTGTGTGTGTGTTTATATAAATATATATATATATATATATATATATATATATATATATATATAAGGAAAATGAGATACAATCATCAAGTATAAATTAAGCTACAACCAATATTTTTGCTTAGGGTTAGCTTCCTATTTCTTTTGCGTGACTTTAAAGCCTTATTAAAACTTTTTAATTTGATTATGCATTGAATTTTTGGCTTCATCACATCACATCACATCACATTTGATATGTTTTACATATTCATAATAAGGAGTTTGACTTTGATGTGAGTTTTAATTTTCCCTTTATTTTTTTTTATATTTTGATTTGTATTTTTGTTAAGTTTTATTAATTTTTGAAATACGTGTTTTGGTGTTTTAGGACATATGTGATTCAATGTTAGGAACATATGTCAATGTTTATGTAATTGGCTAATCCTTTGACAAAACGTACTTTACTTGTAATTGGGTAGATCTAGGATGTGTTTAATACTTCAAAGAATAAGAGTTCAAGTCTAGTATTGAGGCCATGCAAATTTGTCCAAGAAACAAATGAAAAAGTGTTGATTCATTAAAACTCGACAATTGCTCGACAGATAGCTATCTATCGAGGTTTGATGAGGCTCGACTGATACTATCTATCGAGAATTACGAAATTCAGATTTCTAGATCTGATTTTCGGCCCATGCTTATGTATTTGTGTAGGGTTTCTTTTCTCACAATCCTAGACATATATAAGGCTTATTTTAGAGGCCGTCACATAAGAGAATACAAGGAGAATGAATGCAAAAAGTGACCGATGCCTTATTCTCTCTGAAAGAAGCTACTGCATTTTTGCGCCTTAGGGTTTTGTAACCAAGTGTTTCTTAATCTTCATTGTTGATGAAGTGAAGAATTTTGCAGCCAACAATCTTTTTCAAGTTGGTGTGTTAGTCACGTACTGGGAGCCGTGCATCTTTGGTTAGTCACGTACTGGGATCCGTGCATAAAAGTGGTGGCATTCATATATTAAAGAGTTCAGAGGTTCTGAAACGGTAGAAGATTTCTGTTGTAAGTTCATCTACAGGGATTGTAGAGTCTAGGGGTAAGGGTTTTGTACTAGACCTGAAACTTCTCTTCACTATAGTGAATTGCTTTTCGGGAAGGTTTCCTCCCAAGTTTTTTATTGTGAAACTAGTTTGTTTCATTGGTTTTCCTAGGTCATCATATCTTATCTTATTTACTTTTCTGCCATGCATGATATTGACATGATATTGATGTTTGTTTGTTTTAATAAGGTTTATTCATAATAAATCTAATTAACAATTTGGATTTCAAACTTGTTAATTCTATCAATCGAGGTCTAAATTTCCCAACATGGTTGTGAATAGAGGGTTGGTATCTTTAGGAATTACTGTAGCAGTAGTTGTAAAATAATATATATTATTTTATTTTCTCTCTCTCTCTCTCTCTCTCTCTCTCTCTCTCTCTCTCTCTCTCTCTCTCTCTCTCTCTCTCTCTCCTCAGACCTTGCCACTAGCATAGGTGGGTCTTTTGGTAGATCGGCATACAGTGGTGGTGTGGGTTTTGACTCTTCTCACTCTCTCTCTCTTCTTTGTCTCTCCTCTTTGTGGCTTTGAATTTCCACCTTGGGGAAAATACTTTTATACATACCTATTCTGGTTGATTTATACCATAAGCTATTCTCATAAGATGATCTACACTAGCTAACAAGTGGTTGTGGGTTTGGAATAGTGGTTGAATAGGTGGTTGTGAGTTTGGACCAATGGACGAATTGTTGGTGCTGGGTGGTGGTGTTTGTCATTGCCATTCGTGCCTCCGATTTTGTTACATGTTTCGATAATCATTTCTATTAGTTTTTTTTTTTTTTTTTTTTTTTTTTTTTTTTTAGGTTTGTGATTTGAGAGTGAGATAAGGTTAAGGAAAGGAATATTGTTTGGGTTTAGGGGTTGGACAAATGGTTTTTTTTTTTGGTTCGATCTATTTGTCTCTCAGATTGGTGGTGGATGTCATGGTGGATATAGGTGGTGGCAAATTCCAATGGTGGGTTTAATGGGTTTCGGTGGTGGTTGTTGATTGTGATGTGGTGGTGCTGATTGTGGTTGAGAGAGAGAGAGAGAGATGGAAGAGAAGAGAGAGATAGGTTAGTTTATATTATTTTATTAGGTTGTATGTGAAAATAAGAATTGGGATGTTGGGTGTATTGTTAAATGAGTTGATAAATAGAAAAAAAGCAGTTTTTTAGAATGTAATAAAATAGTTATTTTTTTTAGAAACCCAAATATAAGTGCTCTTACAGCATCAACTCTCTGTCAACCCTCATGGTTCTTTTTCTTCATATTGCCTCTTGAATCTTCATGTCATGTTCCCTTTAACATGTAACAACTTGACCTTGTCCATTTATGAACTACTTATCTAGCTTCTGTTGAAATTATTTTTACTGAAAGTACTATAAATAAAAGTTAAAAGTTAAATAAAATAAGTAGGTAACTCAGGTGGGAGTTGCAAATAATAGGAAAAAATAAGAGGCAGTATTACATGTTTCGGCTACATGTATCCATCCTCTCATATATCGGATACATGTAATACCATCTTCTACTAAAGGAATTGCTTGTTGTCACCAATTCTTGTGCTACTGAACCAACCTCTTTCACAAATGCTTCAAAATATGTGGCATGGCATTAAGCCATGAATGAAGAGTTCACTGCTCTTATGCACAATGGCACCTGGTCTCTTGTACCACCTAAACCATACATGAATCTTGTAGGGTACAAATGGATATATCAAATAAAAAAAAAAAAAAAAAAAAAAAGCTACTGGATTTGTTAAGGGATACAATGCCTGTCTTGTGGCTAAGGGCTTTCATCAACAACAAGGAGTTGATTATGGTGGGATGTGCATGAAATATAGACAATAAATTAAGTACTCTCATATTTGCTTATTTAGCCTTACTTTTATACTATTTTGCGACTGATTATAAATTTTCGAATATGCATTGAATATATGCATCATTCATTTCAGAACATATTTATTCCATATATTTGGGAGATCTATACACTATGAGAAGCAACAATAGCATATAATTTATAATTATCAAAATCAGCAATGGCACTTGACAAGCAAACTGGGATAAAGGAGCCTTCATGATCAAGAATCGCATAGGACAAAGTCAATCAGCAGAGGATGTTTCTCTTAGAATGTCAAAAATAAAGAAGATAAGGGTCGGTTTGGTATGTGATTCCAAACAACACGTTTGGTAAGGGTGCTTTTTTAGGAATGTTTAAGTTATGTTACTCATTTTAGGATGTTTAAACACAGAATTTGGAAAACTCCTTTTACTAGTTTTTATATTTCAAACAACGTTGTTCAATGACACTTTTGTAAATATTTTGAAAAACATAAGGCCTATTTGATTAGACAACACATAAAACTTCCTTCTTCAATTCCAACTAGGGGCCCACTTGTTAGCTTTTTTCTAAAAAAAAAAAAAAAAAAAAAAAACACACACACACACACACACATATTAAACATACAATTATGTTTTTTCACATACTGAAACATGTTATTTGAAACATAGTACCAAACCAAACACATTTTTGCTTTATGAGAACTGTAAATACGTGTTTTCACAACACTTTTTAAATCATAGTTTTCACATCATTTTAAACAATAATACTAAAAATCTCCAACTAAGCAAGCCTAACTATTTGAAGACAACAAACTTGAGACACATTATATTCAGACAGGAAGCAAGGCTTCAGGAAGGCCATTCTTCTTACAGAAACGAAGCAGGGGTAGATGTTCTCCAAACATACAACCCCCATATAACAGCTAATGAAGCAATATTCAAACATACTTCAAAATTACTCCTAAAATTAACCACTGCTCATAGAAGTAGTGTCTATTTGGAATCCACTTGTTTTGCTGAAACTGAAAACTTTTTCCTGAAAATATTGTAGATAAAGGTAGAAGATAGTTGAAATAGTACAGTAGGATCGATAAATAGTACCAAAAAGTGCAATGGAGCCTATGAATACTAGCAAAAATAAGCCAAATAGTAAAATAAGCTAGCTTTTTAATTTAGAGCCAAACACATGCGTACAATGGCTGGGGAATGAGGTGACGGCATGATGCATAACTGTAAAAAAATAAATAAATAAATAAATAAAAACATAATTGTTAATTGAAAGTTCAAATAGTGTAAAAACACCCTTGAACGTTTAGACCCCCAAATTACAAATTAACCAATTCAAGCTTTATGTCAAACAACTAGTGTGCAGAAAATGAACAAAAGTTATAATATAGAATTGGAAAACTATCTAAACCAAATTAAAATCACAACCCACAACAGATAATAAAAGGCAAAGATAAAAGGGAAGGAAGATGTAAACAAAAGGACAACACGTGATGTGTTATCAAAGAGGAAACCGAAGCCCTCGGCGTAAAACCTCTCCGCCGCCCTCCAAGCGGTAAACAATCCACTAGAAAATGTAGTTGGGATACATAGACAGCAATAGACCCTCCAAGCCTAATCTACCCAGTGCACCTAAGCCTTCCAAGCTTCTTACTCCAACGAGGTTGCGCCGAACCTTTTTCTTTTCTAGCTTCCCGGATTCCGCTACTTGACCATAGCATCAACTAATGTAAATTGGTTCTTTTCTAACTGCTTCCCAGAACACCAAACAGCCCTCTCACAGTAATGGAAATAGTGAGAACAAGGTTTTGGTAAAATGCCTCTCAAGAATTTGACAAAGGAGAGGAAGAGAGTTGAGGAATTTGAAGAGATTCTTATGTATAGATTGTAGATGAATCAATCTTGTTTTACTCTAGGGTTTCTCTCTCAAAAATTCTCTTTGGAAGCTCTCTTTCATATGTGGGTATAAGGGGTATTTATACTGGGGTGAGAAAAGAATGTGAAACGTCAGGTTTTTCAAAACAGGGGTGGCTCGCGGCTTGGCCTCGCGACTTGACTGAGTCGCGAGATCCAGTCGCAAGATAACCATATGGCCAGTTGTCCTGTTTTGTCCTGTAGTGCTCCAGCTAGCATGACTGTTCACCTTCTGGCATGCTTGGCATGTGTGCTGCATTTGGCGGCTTGCAGCTGCGAGTCATCTGCGAGATCAAGCCGCGAATCTCTGTTTTCTTGCACACTCTTAAGCATTCAACACTCTATCTCACTCACTACCCTTACAACAAAACCCACCTAAATACAGGGTTACTAAATGCTGAAATACAAGCAAATTTAGCACGGAATAAAGCCAACAAGATAATTGATTAAATTCAACCTTACAATCTCCCCCTTTGGCTATTCCGTGACAAAACCCTAAAACAGACTCTAGACTTAACATGTGAGTTGGAAACAGTTGAGCAAAACTCACTCACACCTAACTCTAGAAGCTGTGAAGCACTTGAATCATAAGAACATGAAACTCCTGAAACACAACAATACACCATGATCATTGTATGCGGAAAAACATGAAATGCATATGAAACATGTTTAAAGTGATCAAGTAATGATGAAGTGAAGAACCAAATCATGGCTTGATCAAACAAGTAATCACTACAAGGTAGTGATCATAGTGCTCATTCACACTTGAAATGAACACTTGAACATACAAGCAAACAAGAACAATGCAAGTTACTTGTATGCCCAACACTCAACCAATGCATAATACACTAAGTATATGCATCTAGGAACAATCCTACAAGGGCACAAGAGTGACAGTACTTAAAAGAAAATGCAAGACATTTAGATAGAAGTACTGATTTAAACAAAGTATAAAAGGCTGCATAAAGCATGGTACAAACCATAAAGCCTACAAATATGCATAAAACATAACCCTAAAAGCTTACATAAGCAACATGGGTACAAAATACAATATCTACTAAATAACATCAACAATATATATATATATAAAGAGTAAACCAAGTTTATAAGTTATGAGTTAGAAACAAAAATACACCAAAACCACAGTGTATCAAACTCATAATAACACTAAATATCCAAAAACATAAACCTATAAATTTAAAGGATAAGTCTTAAAACAAAAGTATGTGTGTACTCCCCCTATTACTATGCACACTTCCCTTTGAGCTTTCTCCCCCTTACTGAATGCTCTCCCCCTTTTTGGCACGAATAGCTAAAGGCTGTCGTCTAATTTTTGTTGAATAGCTTCTAGCTGATTCTCAATGGTCTCGAGTCGCATTTGAACATGGTTGTTGGTGAAGTAGAGAAGTGTCACCATCTCATCAATGCATTTCTCAATATTTGCAAGCAAACTACCCACTCTATCAGTTTAAGGGTCAATCTGTGCTTGCGGAATGCTAGCTTGTGGAACTTCAGGGATGACACGCGAAGTAGGTGTGGTATGTACAGGTGTCTCTGACTCAAGAGCAGATGGAGTAACCGGAGAGATGTGTGCACTCTTTGGTGTTTTAGAGGAATGACTTCTGCTGGCTTGTAGAGTGTACATGGAAATTGGACGCTGATGGGTCAACATTTTTCCATCTAAGGGAGGAACAATGCCTTCATGAAGAATGAACTTCATGATGAGACTGCAAAATGGAATGCATCCTCAAGCTGCAGTTCGAGCCGCGGTTTTCCTCATGGTTTGAAAGATGTGAGCACAGATATCAATGGGGGCTCCTGTAATAAGATCACAAAGGAATTGAGCTCTCCCAAGATTTATGAAGGTACTGTTGGACAGTGGGTAGAGATTAGAGAACATGATCAACTTTAGTGTGGTCAACTCTGGTGCAAACTTTGCGGTGTTGATGGATGTGCCTGTATTGGATACTTCATGATCAGATCGTAGAACTTGTAGAATGTCTTGAATCTCTGGAGTTCGATCATCGTACGGAGTTAGATCCACATTCTGAGGTCTAGTGATGCAGAGAATATCGGCGATGGAGTTCGGGGAAATGCCAAACTCCTTTCCTCTGACCCAGAAAATTAGTTCAACTCCAAGATCACTCGTATTAGAGTAGCATTCCTTAACCAGTTCATCCATTGGATCGACAAAATTCCCAAATAAGTTTGCCCAATCTCGTGGCTCAAAGATTCAAGGGATAAATGTGGTCCCTAAGGTGTCAAACTCAACCACCCGTTCCACTATAGGAGTTGCCTTGTCAAAGATGTTTGAGTAGATGTGTGAGGTAAGCAGGGCTTTGAACCTCTCCAAATTGGAGTCTTGAGATGACTGAGATGAGAGTCGAGTCCTTTTAGCAATTGGGGTTGCTGGATCATCAGCAACAATGTCTTTGCCCTTAGAGGATCGACGAGACATCTGCAAGAGAATAGGCACACAGCAAAGAACCAAAAATAGCACCACACAAGATAAATATCAACATGATTAGATGCAAATAAGAGTGTAAACCAAGAATTTTATACACAAATGCAAACTTAAGACAGGTCAGACCTAAACAAAACCACAATCAATACTAAAGTGCACAATGAGTCGGGTGCAACAAAATGGTGAAAGTGCAATAGAGCATAGAGAAACACAAATTTAGAAATAACTATCAATGAGACAGTCTACCATGACCATGAAATGCACAGATTGAGAACATTCGAACATTAAGGACAGATAGCATAAATAAGACCACATAAGATAGGAACAGGCATAAAATATCAAAATGAAAGATCAGTGGAAACCACAAACACCCAAAATAGAGCACATGGCAGTGAGGCATAACATTCAGAAAAAGAAGTGTTTTAAAGAGATACTTTCAAGACGCAAGCACACACATGTTATGTCAACATAAAAACACAGTAATATGAGATAAGTAATCCAATGCCTCAGGCATACTTCAACACACACACAAATGAATGGAGTAAGTCACAAAAAGTACCAAACCCATTTATCAAAAGAGTTTGAAAATCAACAACAGCCAAAGCACAGAACAAGGAATAAGAACATTATGACCAACAAAACAATACCAGACGAAATTAGCATCAAACACAATCCACCAAACCCAGCACATAAAGAGTAAAACGAATGAACACAATATGACAAAAATAACAACCCAAACAGCAAGAAAGTAACACATAAACCATAGCATATGAAGTGAGGAAGAGAAGACCCATACCTTTTCTTAATGATTTTGAGAAGAAATGAATCGACAATGGAGTTTGAAATGGATTACACGGAGCGTTTGGGAAGGAGACAGTTGAGAGAGCAGATGAATAGTCACAAAAAGTTCGAGGGAAAACTGAAAAAGATTTAAAAACTGCCTCTATTTTTGCCAAACACGCGTTTTTCGCGACTAAAGTGAGTTGCCAGGTCAAGCCGCCAAAACATTCAAAAACAAAATTTTGAAAAAAATTTCTAAGTGTTTTTCGCGACTGGAAGGTCTACCCGCGAGGGAGTCGCGAGCTGAGCCGCAAAAATCTCTGAGTAACCCTTGCGACTGGACCTTCCACTCGCGAACAAGTCGCCAAAATTGACCCGCGAACTCGTGACTGAGGCCTGCAACTTGACTTACCCGCGACTGAGTCGCCAAAACAGGGCAAAAATGATTTTTGAAATTTTCAGATTTTAAGAACAAAATACTTTCCAAAAACACCTAAAACATTCAAAAATCTTTTTGGGCTTGAATCAAAAAAGATTGAGCATATGAAAACACATTTCATCAAGTACAATCACACAAATGAATATGACATTTATTGAACATAAACTTGTGTGTTGTGTGTGGATATCAACAATGAGATAGTCCTTAATCTAATGTGAAACTTCAATGATCAATTCAACCAAGGCATACACAATTAGCACTAGATCATGTGACCCATCTCAATTATAGAAGTATGCATATATGACATCCCACAAGACTTAATAACATAAATTGGAGTTTTACATTTGACTCCACTTTCAATCATACCATTTGATCTTTTTGATCATTTTGAGACAATCACCTCTCATTGTGAGAGTGATGTTTGATATTTCACTATGATGAGATAGTCTTTGGCTTTTTGAATAAACATTCACTTTAATCTTTGGTCGCTTTCCCTTTTTCCTAGTCGAATACTAGTATGTGCGACAGGCTTTTACAACTCAATATCTCTTTTCATTTGGAGATTTACATTTGGTGAGCTCTTTTTAGCAAAAACAAAAATAAAGAGTGGGAAGATATATAGTCACAAGTCTATGCATGTCTCAAGATCAACATAACCATTCACTAATCATTCATGACAAGTTTGAAGATCTATTTACAATAATCACATAGATTTCAAGATTTCTCTTACAGTGATAAGAGTGCAATGAAACAAGCTACGCTCGAAAATGCACAAAGCCATTAGCACAAAGGTACAAGGCAAAATAAGTTTTGAGACAAAACTCAACAATGTCAATCAAACTTTTTGATTTTCTATTTTTTATGTGATTTTTGGATTTTTGACACATAAGAAGAAAAAGATTGAACAAAAACAAAAATGACCAAAAGTATGCACAAATAGACAAACAAACAACCATCAACATAAACAACAAGCAAACAATCAAACAATCAAACACCATCACAAAGCATAGGAAGTATTAATGCATGGACATGTTGTAATGTTTATGCATGAGTACCCTTTTTCACCCACACGTCACTTGCGTTTGGGGTGATTTCCTTATAGGATTGGGTACGAGAGTTAGGACTTTCAAACCTTCGTGTGAAGCTTTCCAAGCAGTTGGTGAATGCACCAATCATCTTCATCACATTCATCATTCCGGGATCACCGTTTTGATCTCTTGATGGTTCACCAGCCCGATTTCTCCTATCATTTCTAGGTCCTCGTTGCCTTTGAGGAGTTGCACTATTCATTGCTCTCAGCTTTTGACAATTTGGTCGAGTATGCCCTTGAAGTCTGCAATGATGACACACATAATTTGATATAGGACCTCTTTGTGGTCGTGGACGAGACTTGGCTTGGGATTCAGACCTGCCCACAGATTGATTACGTGAATTCAACAACCGTTCGTTCCCCACATTCCTCTTCTCCTCTATCTTGGGCTTCTCAGCAGTAGGGCCAACATCAGCTGATTCTTTGGCCTTTATAAATTTCACTTCTTTAGTGACATTTTTAGATGAGCTACTTCCTCTGGTATATCCCAATCCGGATTTGTCTGAAAAGCTCTTTTGAGATGAAATAACATCATCTAGCTTCTTGGTGGTGACCTTCTCTATTTTAGCATTCGCTTGCATAAACTCTTGCTCAAGAAATCTCACTTTTGTGTAAACTTCTGACAGCTCACCGTTTAGTGTTTCTATCTCACATTTGGCCTCCCTATAGTCCTCATCTGCCTTCTTTATTTTTCTCACAGCTACCTTGGCCACCCTTATGTACTCCCCCGACTTCTCCAGGAGTGAGTTATAATTCTCTTGAAGATTAGCTGTACTATAATTCTCTTGAAGATTAGCTATACTTTCATCTTCTTCAACATCTGATTCTTCAACAACTCCCAATGATTCTTCATCACTATGTTCTCCAAGGTCTCGTACAAGCAGATTCAACTCGTCTGAAGACTCAATATGGGCAATAGTCATAAAGGCTGAATAGTTCCCCTCTCCATCACAGCTTTCTTCAGAATCTGAGTCGGATGAATCCGAGTCACTTAATGTCGTGGCATACACTTTGCCTTTCGATTTCAAATAATTCAGACATTCTTTCTTAAAGTGTCCATGCCCGTTGCATTTGAAACAAGTGACACCTTATGTAGATTGGGATTCTTTTCCATCTTTCTTTTTGAATTCCCTTTTCTCCCTTCCTGAACTTTGGAATTTTCTTTTATCACCAAATTTTCCACTATTCTTGAATTTCAAGAATTTTTGGAAATTTTTTACAAGGTATGCAACATTTTTGTCAACCACATCTTCTCTCGATGAGTCATGGTCTTCCACCTTCTCATTAATGGTCTTAAGAGCAAGAGACTTACTCTTCCGTTGATTGGGCAGCGACATTTCATAAGTCTGAAGAGAACCAACCAGCTCCTGGACTTTGATGTCATCAAGATCTTTGCTCTCTTCAATCGCTGTCACTTTGGCACGAAAACTTTCCGGCAATGATTGAAGGATCTTCCATACAATTTTAGAATCCTCCGTTTTCTCTCCCAAATTAAACTTACTTACATTCACCTCATTCAACTTGCTATAGAAAGAGTCAAAAGACTCATCCTCACTCATTTTTAACTCTTCAAATCGAGTGGTTAGCATCTGCAGCTTGGTGTCTTTTACTTTCTTTGTGCCTTCGTAAGTAGTCTCCAATATCTCCCATGCTTCTTTGGCAAGAGTAATGTGAGAGATCCTGTGAAATTCATCTGGAGACAGACCACAAAAAATAGCATTAAGTGCTTTACTGTTAGCGTTAGATGCAGCGAGTGCTGCCTTATCCCATGTGGATTTGGCTGCCTCAGGTCTGGTCCAACCAATCTCAACAGCATCTCAAACAAATTCATCAATGGAACACAGAAATACTCTCATGCGAACCTTCCAAAAAGCATAATTACTACCATCAAAATATGGAGGAACATTTAGGGATTGAGACCTATCCATCTCAACAGGGAATCAAGGATCACACAAAGGTAATGAAACCACTAGAAGTGTACCCGCTCTGATACCAATTGAAAGTTCAAATAGTGTAAAAACACCCTTGAATGTTTAGACCCCCAAATTACAAATTAACCAATTCAAGATTTATGTCAAACAACTAGTGTGCGGAAAATGAACAAAAGCTATAATATAGAATTGGAAAACTATCTAAGCCAAATTAAAATCACAACCCACAGCAGATAATAAAAGGCAAAGATAAAAGGGAAGGAAGATGCAAACACAAGGATAACACGTGATGTGTTATCGAAGAGGAAACCGAATCCCTCGGCGTAAAACCTCTCCGCCGCCCTCCAAGCGGTAAACAATCCACTAGAAAATGTAGTTGGGATACATGGACAGCAATAGACCCTCCAAGCCTAATCTACCCAGTGCACCTAAGCCCTCAAAGCTTCTTGCTCCAACGAGGTTGCGCCGAACCTTTTTCTTTTCTAGTTTCCCGGATTCCGCTACTTGACCATAGCATCAACCAATGTAAATTGGTTCCTTCCTAACTGCTTCCCATAACATCAAACAGCCATCTCACAGTAATGGAAATGGTGAGAACAAGGTTTTGGTAAAATACCTCTCAAGAATTTGACAATGGAGAGGAAGAGAGTTGAGGAATTTGAAGAGACTCTTATGTATAGATTGTAGATGAATCAATCTTGTTTTACTCTAGAATTTCTCTCTCAAAAATTATCTCTGGAAGCTCTCTTTCATTTGTGGGTATAAGGGGTATTTATACTGGGGTGAGAAGAGAATGTGAAATATCAGGTTTTTCAAAACAGGGGTGGCTCGCGGCTTGGCCTTGCGACTTAAATGAGTCGCGAGATCCAGTCGTGAGATAACAATATGACCAGTTGTCTTGTTTTGTCCTGTAGTGCTCCAACTAGCATGACTGTTCACCTTCTGGCATGCTTGGCACGTGTGCTGCATCTGGCGGCTTGCAGCCGCGAGTCACCTGTGAGATCAAGCCGCGAGTCTCTGTTTTCTTGCACACTCTTGAGCATTCAACACTCTATCTCACTCACTACCCTTACAACAAAACCCACCTAAATACAAGGTTACTAAATACTGAAATACAAGCAAATTTGACACGGAATAAAGCCAACAAGATGGTTGATTAAATTCAACCTTACATTAATTTTGTTACATCATTAGTTAGTCACATTTCATTAAAAAAAAAGTTAGTAATTCACCTTAATGGAGTATTAATTCCATGGGTGTTAAAAGTTATAACCCTATCCCTTCTCCTCTATCCTCTATGTGTGTTTGCTTTTCAAAAAATAATTTCCATGGTGAGTAAGTTTTTAAGTAAAAATTTACATGAATAGTACCATGGTCCATATAAAGTGTACGTTTTAAGCAAATATGTGGATAACATTTGTCATTTTGGGTGACTAAGAGCATTCACATTGGGTCTTGTAAATGTCATATGTTGCTAATATTTAGCATCTAACCATTAAAATGATGCATTACCCGGACTTGTAAACCTAAAAATTTTTACAAGTTCGCTATAGTGCTCTCTTACATTTTGTTACTGTAGATTATTGTATTTTCTTTTTTAATCCCTTTTATTCTTTCTCTCTCCTCTATGTCAGACTCATTTTCTTTCTCAACTCTCTCTGTCCTCATTTTAGCATTTCGTCTCCCTCTCTCTCTACGACTTGCTCTCTATTAGGACATATGTGATTTGATATTAGGAACATATGTCAATTTAGAATTGGCTAATCTTTTGACAAAACACACTTTACTTATAACTAGGTAGACCTAGGATGTGTTTAATGCTTCAAGGAACAAGGTTTCAAGTTCTAGTGTTAAAGCCATGCAAATCTATCTAAGAAACAAGTGAAGAAGTGCTGGATTTTAAAACTTGATAGCTAGTATCTATCCAGGTTTAAAAAGTTGCTAAAGCCCGATGCTCAACAGCTAGTTCAATAGATACTCTATCTGTCAAGGTTTATGGAATTTAGTTTTTCAAAGTTGATTTTCATCCAATCCTTATGTATATGTTTGGGCTCTCTTTTCTCATAATCCTAAATATATATAAGGATTATTTTAAGGGCTGTCAAAGGTTGCACAAGTGTGCAGCAAAGTTTTGTTCACATAAATTACGACTGGAGACAAAATTTTCCCTAGTTCATCTTTCTCGTGAAAAGAATGCTATGTTTGTACACCAAAGGGTTTTGTGACCAAGGAGCATTGTGATCTTCATTTTCTGATGAACTGAAGAAATTTGCAACCAACATTTTTCTTAAGTTGGTGATTAAGTCACGTACTGAGATCCGTGCATCTATTAGTTAGTCACGTACTAGAAGTCGTGCACTGAAAATGAGAGATTGTCACTATAGAACAAGTCCAATTGGGTATTGGGGTAAGAGTTCAACTGTAGGTTAGTATAAGGTACTAGGATTCCTTCACTTGTAACCACTTATTGTGATAATAGTTAATTCTCGGGAGTAGTGACCTTAAAATCACCTGGCGAGATTTTTGTTGTGTTGGTTTTGCCCATTCATAAACAAATAATCGTGTCAATTTGATTTCCGCTGCATTTAGTTAATTGGTGATTTGTTTGTACTAACACGCATTTTGCATGTTAATTGAATTAATTAACTTGGCTAAATAAATTGGTTAATTTATCATAAGGGGTCAATACATTCTTAGCCTATCACTCTTGTCTCTCACTCTCTCTCTTTGTACTGGTGGTTGGGCCTCCATGCCAATAAGAAGCAAAGACCGTGGGTTGCAATCCGAGCTGTGAGTTGGATCTGGTGGCGATTGCAGCCTAGGCCGTGAGTCGAATCTGGTGGGTTAGGTGATGGGTTTGGATTGGTGGATCAGTTGTGTGGGTTGTGGGTCAGGTGGGTTGTAGTGTGGAGATTTGTGGGTTTTTCTTGGTTATTTGATGGTGGTTCTTCTAGGTTTGGGACCTTGGGTGTTGTGTGTGTAACTCCATTGGTGGCTTCGATGGTGGCTCCATTGATGGTTTTTTTTTTTTTTTTTTAAATTTTAATGTGGTTTTGGTTTTGGTTTGATGGTCCGTTGGGTGGTGCTGGGTGTGATTGTGGTTGTGTGTGTTTTTTTTTTTTGGGTTCTCGTGGTTTGTGGCCGGTGTCTGGTAGTTTTTGGTGTGGTGGCGTGGTTGTTGTTTTTGGGTTTTGTGGTATTTTTTTTTCCTTTTCTGTTGTGACCGGTGCCTAAAGGAAGAGGTGGGTATAGCTGAATTGGGTATGGGTTTGATATGGATGGTGGCTAAATTTTATCTCTGCTCTTTCTTTCTTTGTGAGTATGGCTGAATTGGCAATGGAGAAAAAAAAAATCAAGGCCTTTTTCAAGTTGCAGCAAGGCGTGTATTGGTGGGTGGTTGTTTCAGGTTTGGGTTGGTGGTAGGTGGATGAGAAAGAGAGAAAAACAGAGAGACAGAGAACAGAGACGAAGAGAGAAGAGAGAGAGATAGAGATTTTTTTATATATTATTTTATTGTATAATTTATATTATTTTAATGTATTGTATGTAAAAATAAATAATAGGACGTTGAGTGTATTGTAAAGTATGGTATAATTGATAAAGTAGCTTTTTGAAATGGTAAAATGTGATATTTTATACATACGGGATGGAATGCTCTAACATTTGTCACTTTTTTTGGGCCTATAATATAGGCTTTATATTGTACTATTCATGTAAACTAAACTAATAATTGTCAATATGAATCACTCAAATAAATCTGGTTGCGTCTTTACAAAAGAGAATGGTCATGCAAAGTCATAAAACATGTGCCTCCATCAAATTTAGCTTAAAAAAAAACAAAAAACAAAAAATCAATATGTAGATCTCATGTGCCTAGGTTTTGTACTTATGTGGAGATGCAATTGTGCTAACTCTAAACCCAAAGAAGTTAGGCGTAAAATTGACCTTTTGTCATCTTTTGAAGATGGGAAATATTTGTTGTCCACAAACACTGCTTTATAGAGCCCAAAAAGTAGACGTGGCAAAACGGGCAGGTTGGGTCAGGTTTGGTTCGGGTCGCAGGTCAAAACAGGTCATTTTTAAATGGGTCAATTGGGTTGTAGGTCGGGTCAGGTTGACCTGTATTTTTCAAACATTTTTTTTATAGTTTTTATAGTTTTTTTTTTCCAATTACAAAAACAAATCAATGACAAATTGTTTAGAAAGAGTGAATAAAATCAATTAAGAAAATGAATTGCACTTAATGCCACTTGTTAATATCCTTCCAATTCTGACAATTTTGAGCATAAAAAAAATTATTTATAGTTATAAATTCATGATGGAAAAAGTATTCAATGTTAATAGTTCACTGTCAAAATGCATATAATTACAAGTTTACATCTTCAAAAAGAGATAGATCTTAAAACAAACAAAAAATTAAGCCAGCAAAGTAGCAAGTTATCGGTCTTCTTAAGTGCACATGTTCCTATTGCATTTAAAATAATAGTAAAGTTAGATTACTTAGAAAGATAAACTAAACAAAAAAGATTTAAAAATAAACATTACATATTAAGTAAAGAAGAATAAGTAAATATTTTATGAGAATTACACCTCAATCTCAATCTACTCAACATTGGTAGCAGATTCAGCATTGCAAATATTCATACTTGCAAATTGTAGCTCAAGTTGGCCAATTTCGTTAGCATCTTCATCTACAATACAATATTTTAATATAACTTAATGTACCATGAAAACAAATCAATAAAGAATTAAAATTGTATAATTATGATTACAAAAAAATTAAATTACTGTCAAATCCATATAGCCAACTTTTAGTACACAACGTAACTTCCACATTCTAAGGTAAAAGACATGATCGATATAGAGTAAGAATTTTTTTCCTAGGGCTAAAACTTGATTCAGAAGCAACAATGGTTATCGGAATGCTCATGAGATCCTGTGCCATTAAAGAGAGCTTTGGAAACCGATCGTAATGCTCTTTCCACCAAGAGATAACTTCCAACTTTGAGTTTTTCTTTTTGTTTAGTCTAGGCTCTTCTAATTACAAGTCCAACTAAGATATATATATATATATATATATATATATATATATATATATATATATATATTTTTTTTTTTGGCATCACGACCACTTTCATAATGATCAAATTCCTAATCACTAAAAAAAATTGCAATGAAAAATAATAGGCGAAAATCACATTTTCGTCTCTACATTTTCACGCGATTCCCACTTTGGTCTCTAACTTTTTTTTTCACCGCTTTTAGTCTCTATCCTGGAAAACGTGTCTCGTTTTTGTCCCTGCTGTTACATCAGAAATGGAAATTGCACAGGTGGCAAACGAAGTACACTATTGGTACACTAAAAGCTGACGTGGCCATTAAAATAATAATAATAAATGTTATTTGGCATTAAAAAATGCCACAAAAGCATCTAAATTAAAAAAAAATTAAAAACATAATTAAAAATAAAAAATCACATGAATTGAGATCTAAGTGTGTCTTGAACAAGAACAACAAGAACACAAACTTAGATCTAAGAACACAAACCCATAAATAAAAATAAAAAATAAAAAATAAAAACCTCCAAAATTGAAAATTCGTTTTCTTTTGCTTTTCTCAAGAACCAAACAACCGCGGAGGATTGTTTTTGTCTAAGTTTAGGTGAAACCTTTCTACTGTCTGAATAAACAAAAACAACAGAAAAAATTCAAAAAGAGGAAAACTCCAAAATTTATTTTCTTTTGCTGAACCCAACCAAAATCTTTTAGAATCAAAGAATCCCCAACAACAAACCGCTCATCATCATCATCCAAACTTGACAGAATCAACAATCAAGAACTTAAATTTACTAAATTGAACTAATAATTCTAAAATCACACAAAAAAAAACCATAACAATTCATTAAATATAATAAACCCATATTTACACTTAGAAGAAAAAAAGCCACAAACCCCATATAACTTTCACCAATTCCAAACCCAAATTTCACAAAAGTCAAAACTTATAGTGAGGGAAAGAGAGAGGAGGGCAGAACAAGTTGAAGGAGAGAGAGAGAGAGAGAGAGAGAGAGAGAGAGAGAGAGAGAGAGAGAGAGAGAGAGAGAGAGAGAGAGAGAGAAGGGGAAACGATCGTGAAGGAGTGAGGGAGGGAGTGAGGCGACGGCAGAGGGAGAAGGGGTGGCGAAGATGGTTGGACTGGGCTAGGCGACAGCGATGGTGGCTGGGCTGCGAGAGAGAGAAAAAGAGAGAAAAGGAGAAAGAGAGGGTTTTGTTGTGAGGGAGCGAGTGAGGATGAGGGAGTGCTGAAAATTCAGTTTTCACGGTGTATTTTTTATTTTATTTTTAAATTTCTAGGTTTGTGTTTTTATTGTTCTTGTTCAAGATACACTTAAATCTCAATCCATATGATTTTTAGTTTTTAATTCTGTTTTTATTTTTTTTATTTAGTTAATTTTTTTTTAATTTAGATGCTGATGTGGCATTTTTTAATGCCAAATAACATTTATTATTATTATTTTAATGGTCACGTCAGCTTTTAGTGTGCCAACAGTGTACTTCGTTTACCACCTGTGCAATTTTCGTCTCTGATGTAATGGTTGGGAAAAAAACAAGACGTATTTTCCAGGATAGGGACTAAAAGCAGTGGAAAAAAAAATTAGGGATCAAAGTGGAATCGCGTGAAAATGTAGGGACAAAAATGTGGTTTTCGCCAAAATAATACCACACAACATTACAATCTTTATTATTAAAAAAACATAGCACAACCTATACTAAACAAAATGCAATTCACTTACATCATCTTCCTTACTTTGTGTGAAACTAAAAAAGTGTGCAATGTGTGAAAGTGTGAAAAGAAGGGTAGAGGTGCAAGAGACAAGAGTAGTGGAACTAAACTGAGGAAGCTTTGGGGCCCTTTGTGGTTTGGTTTATCATGTTTCAACTTTCATGTTTGTGCATTGTGCATTGTGCCTTTGGCTTTGGACTACAGCTAGTATTGAATGAGATATATATATATATATATATATATATATATATATATATTTTAATGGTTGTCTTGACAGTCTTGTGTTGTCTTTGTCTCATTCTCTCATGTCATGTCTGTAAAACTTAGCTCTTATTGGTTGTAATGAAGCTCAAATAGTCATTCTCTCATGTCATGTCTTGTCCGTTGTTTTACTTGTTCAATTATATCTATAATATATTGACTATTGGTTTTGGTACTTTGTGTTTTATGCACCTAGTATCAAGACGTAATCTAAATATTCTTTTAGCGAATTTTTTTTAACAGGTCGGGTCATGGGTTATTCAGGTCGAGTTGAGTTCAGGTAAAAAAAATTAGGTTTGGGTCAAGTATTTTTCGAGTCAGGTCAGAAAATTCTAACCCATATTACCATGTCTACTAAAAAGGATAAAGGTCGGAGCCTAGTGGTGGGACTTTTCATAATGAAACTCCAATTGGATAACTACACAGTACGTATACCATTCAAATTGTAGAGGTCAATTTAATTCCGTAACGTTTGCTCATGGACAATGGCAACCACTTGTAGAGGATTCGTAATATTAAAAAAAAAAAAAAAAAAAAAAAAAAAACTTTATTACATGCATAAGATATCTTATGCTCGAATAAAAAATCTGGAGTTTAATCCCTCCCTATACCATAAACTATTTAGTATTTTGATATAATAATAGAGAACTATTATTAAAGATCGGGTTCTATCTATATTCATACATTTCTTTTCTTCATCTTCATCTTGATTCTTGAGGCTTGTTTGGTATGTATGTTTAAACAATAGTTTTCAATTTTTTTTAAATATATGTAGATGAAAAAATGTGTAAAAACATATATAATATTATTTAAAAATTAAAAATATATATTTAAAATAATATTCCAAATATTTTTTCATAAACTCAGTGAGTCAATCAAGCTTGAATTTTTTCTTCTTCAGCTCTTCCCCTCTCTGTTTTTCGGAAATTAAGACTCAGAGTCTTCTATTTATTTAACTTAAATTATATATATTTTTTAGTTTATTTCATTGATGGGAGTTCCATCATGGGGCACTTTTTTTTGCTAGGAACCTTTTCTGCTTAGGACACGTATTTTGCTTTAAAACTTAGCCATAGGATAATAGTACAGGCCCTGCTGGCCTGCTCACATGAGACCTGCACTGCACAGGCTGTACAGTGCGCAACTGTGCAGTGCAGCCCATAGTTTTTTTTGGGTAAAAGGGAAATATTATTAAACACAAAAGGAAAACCTACCCAGCAACAGAAGCCATACTGGCAGCGGCAAGTCTACAACAGTACAGGCCATTAATGTCCTTAGCTAATAAAGTTACTAAATAAGCTGTAAAAGGCCAAAAAAAAAAGACAGCAAAGTCTTCTTGCATAGAGCAGCCCCATTTTGCCAGTCAATCCGCACATTTAATGACTTCTCTAGACACGTGAGCCACCCGAACTTGAGGAAACTTGTCCAGAACCAGAGGTATCTGCAATCAAATAACAGTGCAGCCCAGAGTTATTACTTAAGAGCATCATCAGCGGGTTCTCTAAATTTTTGTACTGTTTGAAGAATGAACAGTGATATTTAACTTTTATCTATCTACTTTTTTAAATACACTTTCCAACAGATTCTCTATTCCATTCTCTATTTCATTTAAATATTATTTCTTCATTATTTCTTTATTTTTTTTATCATCATTTATTATTTCTATATTCATTCCTAACAATTATATTTTTTAATGGAAAGTGTTATATTCACAACATTTTTCACAATACTTTCATAAGAATCACATCAAAATCTTATGTGAAAAATTGTTATTAGTTCTAATTTAAATCCACTGCTGAAATTATATTTTTACTTACCAATATTAGCTAATAACAATATATTATTTAAAATTTATTGTGAAATTATTGTGAGAATATTATGATAGAATTTCTAAATTATCATTTCTTTTTTTTATATTATTTTTCATTTCTTTCTTTCTATTCTATCATCCATACGTTTCTCTCTTCTTTTTTTTTTTCTCTTGATTTTTCTCCACCACACACGTATACCCATATATCCCATCCCCTCCCTTTTTGTTTTCTCTACTTTCCACTTTCCAGAACCTCCCTCTGGTTCTCCAGTTCTCTTTCTCAACTTTTTTTTTTTTTTTTTTCATCTTCTTTCTCCAGTTCTCTTTCTCAACTTTTTTTTTTCATTGTAATAAGAATCAGAGAAATAGGTAGAGAGAGAAAGAACAGATGGGTTAGATGGCTCCGCTCTGCCGCCGCCGCTCGTCATCCTCTGCCGCTGCCGCTCGTATTCCTCCCAACGCAGCCCAGATGGTAGATAGCTTGTTTTTTTTTTTTTTTTTTTTTTTTACCTTTTATTGTTATGGTTTGATTAATTTTAAGATTATGTTTTTGAGTTGTATTTTGGTTATGCTTGAGTTTTTAGAGATGTTTGAGAGAAAGAATTGTTATGAATATATATATATTTTTTTTCCATATTTGCTTGTTCTGATTCAATTTTATTTTAAGAATTGGATTTTGTTTTATGTTTTGTGTTTGGATTCTGTGAGAAACGGAGAGAATGAGAGAAAAAAAAAATTCCGGAGGAGAGAGAAAGAATTGATATAATAGTAACTGAGATAATATTTTAAACAGAAAAATTGGTTTGGAGTTGCTACAGTGTTCTCTAAATTAAGAGAATCACTTTAGCAACTTCAAAAATAAATTTGGAGAATTTGGATGTTTGGAGAATCGGCTGGAGCATGAACAGTGCTGTTTGGTGGTCCAAATTTGGTTTTACATGAGCTGTTGGAGATGCTCTAAAACGGTTTCTCACTACTTTTTATTTTTTATTTTTTATTTTATTTATATGAAAATGTTTCTAACTTTATCTATTATTATAAATTATTATATAATTAATAATTTGATATGTATCATATCAACTTATTTGTATTATAGTTGTAACACCCTATAATTTTGATACCAATTAAATTATTATATGTAAATTTTTAAAGGAGACCTATAATTAAAATGGATTAAATTAATTTGGGCTTAAGGTATTAAAAAGAAGATAAATACAATGGAATATGAAGCCCAAGTGATTTGACATAAGTAAATATTAGCCTTGAAAACTTTAGTCTTTTACCCCTTAAGTTACACGTGCATATTCTCATAAGGCTTCCTTTTTGCTTCAGCCGCATCAGACTATTGAACTTTGCTTCTCTTCACTGTAGCTGTGAGTAGAGATTACAGGTATGGTTTTTATGATTATACTAATAGAGAAAGGGCTCCTAAAATTGTTATTATATTTGATTAAGAATTGTATTATGGCTTTATGTCATGAAGTCTTTGAATTGAACCAATAGAGTTTGTGGTTACTTTACTTTCACACTAAGTCTCAATTGTTGACCGGTTTATTTGCTTTCATACTAAGCCTCAATTGTAGTTTATTTGCTTTCACACAAAGTCTCAATTGTTGACCGGTTTATTTGCATTCACACTAAGCCTCAATTGTTGACCATAACACTAGTTCAGCCGTGTACTAGATTTTGGGTCTTTAGGTTGATAATTACATTATTATAATAAGAATTGTTTATATAGCCGCTTTGAAATTGATTATGTATGAATAGTATGTATAGTCATACCTCTAATGGCTCTGAGATTGATTTGGCATAACTATATTATTGCACTAGCTATCTTCTAGCTATATTGAAGTTTCATGAATATTCTGATTAGGCAGCAATATTTATAAGTCCAAAAATTTGATCAAAGCTGAAAGTAAATTGGATAGTTAGGTGAATAAATAGAGGATTTTGGATAAATCAATGTTGTCTAGGATAAAACCATTTTAAGTGTGAAAATAGATTTTTAAGTGGGAATTTGTGTATTGATGAACTTATTTTTTGGTGTTACTAGATTCTAATTCTACTGAATTGTTGTGATTCAAGGGAGGTTGATTTCCTCTATTTTTGCAACTTATATGTAAGTGGTGTTTACTAATTTTGGGGATTTTCCCAAACAGTGTTGGTTATTAAACTATTATATCTCAAAGAAATATATTGTTATTCTATACATATAAATGGATATTTTATAATTTCTTGATGTGCACATTAATTATTTGTTTTATGAAAAACTTGTGGGACAACCTAAATTTATTTAAATTGGTATGTGCGATATATCCTTATATTTTCGAGAATTATGATTGGATTATTTTTGTGAGCATCTTGAATGGATTATTTATGTGAGTATCTTGTATATGTTTTGAAAACCTATGACAAGTCGTGATTAGAAACTTAGTATGGTATTTAGTTCTTAGTAAGGGACAATCATACTGCAGCTAGTCCTTAGCAAAGGACGGTCCCAAAAGGGGACAATGCACATTTGATAGCTCCTTAGTAGGGGAGCATACTATTGAGGATCCAAAAGAAAGCTCCTTAGTAAGGGAGTGTACCTTTAGGTTCCAAATGAGCCATCCTTGAGAAATGGGATGAAAGGAGGTTTCAGTCCCAAAAAGGGGATAACACAACCCTGTCAACGGGGCGTAAACGTTGACCATGAGAAAAGTCTAGAAAATTGTTTATGTGATGATATCAATATATATATATATATATATATATATATATATTATGATGGCTCACGTTGTAAAGATATTTTTCTTTTACATGAAATATTTAGTGATAAATATTGATGAGTTATAAGTTATAAAATTGCTGTAAGAATTATTCATTGAAGGTTTGTTCCCACACCCCAATGTTAGTGAATTCCACTTATTGAGTTATCTCACTCCCCTTTATTTCCCATTACATATACATTAGAGAGATTACTGGAGTAGAGATTCTTGGAAGACAGCTGTTATGAACTATTTATGTAGAACTGAGGATTTTTTTTTATTATTTTATGGCATTAAACATTGTATTGGAAAATTATTTTGAGGATGTTTTGTATTTGGTGAATTAGAGCTCTGACTTTTGTGATGAGATTCAAGGTTGCTAGTTCTTTTATTTAATATTTTTATGGATTATTCAGATTAAATAGAATATTATTGCTTATGATTTTGGGGCGTTACAATAATGATACTAATTTATTGAACCATGTATTAAATTAATTTTTATTGGTGTAAGTTTAGACTTCAAAGTGGTTACAAATTTAGAAAAATTGAATAACGAGGTTCTATTGTTCTACTATGTCACAAAAAAGATTAAATGAATTAGTAATATTATCAATTAAAAAAATGGTAGAAAAACTTAAATACAAAAATTTAATCAGTAATTTTGCATCTTAAAAAGTAAGAAAAATAAATTTTAAATAAAAAAATTCAATATATATATATTATTTGATTAATATTTACCCTTAAAATTTTTGCCGACTTGTTGAGCCGGCCCTGTCCGTACTTAATTATGTTGGTTAACAAACCGACTTTAAAATCTCTAGACCATTCTTTTTACTACCAGCAAGTATTTTCCTCCCAAGCTTCTTGACTCTTCTTCCTTTTATCTCTAGCACAAAGTGGTATTTTGACCATACATTGTATGCAAATATGTAGTTAATATTTGTCTCGGCATGAATCACTAAAATAAATCCTATTGCATCTTTATGAAATAAAATGGTCATACAAAGTCATAAAACGTGTGCCTCACATTTTACTCTTAACTCTAAACACATAAAAGCTAGATGTAAAAATGATTTTTAATTTTTCATATTTTGAAAAGGGGAAATAATAGTTGCAGGGATAACAACACAGTTCGTATACCATTCAAATTGTGGAGGTCAATTTGATTCCGTAACGTTTGCTCATGAACAATGGTGACCACTTGTTGAGGATTGGTAATAAGAAAAAAAGAAGTTACTTTATCGCAGGTACAAGAAAGCTTCTCGCCCGGAGGCCGTAGGGAGGGAGATACATTCCAGTTCCTTTTTTGGTTCTCTCTGAAACACACACAGAGATGGAAGTTTTAAGCTGTATACTCTATCTTTGCCTCAGCTTGACCATTATTCAAGCCCTCCATACCATTGCAAAAAGAAGCAAATCTATTCCCAAAAAGCTTCCTCCAGGACCAAAGCCTTTTCCAATCATTGGAAACCTCCTGGAACTTGGTGACAAACCTCACAAGTCTCTGGCCAAGCTTGCCATGACAAATGGACCCTTGATGAGTCTAAAATTAGGCCAGATAACCACAGTAGTCATTTCTTCAGCTACCATGGCCAAAGAAGTCCTCCAAACACATGACCAACTCCTTTCCAACCGTTCCATACCAGATGCAATCCGAGCCCACAAACAGCATGAGTTAGGGTTGCCTTGGATACCTGTTTCCTCACGTTGGAGAAACATTAGAAAAATATGTAACTCCCAATTATTCGCCCATAAGATACTAGATGCCAACCAAAACCTCCGGCGCAAGAAAGTACAAGAGCTGCTTGCTGACGTCCATAAAAGCTGCCTAACCAATGATGCAGTCGATATTGGTAGAGCAGCTTTCAAAACTACGCTTAATTTATTGTCCAACACTATTTGCTCTGTGGATTTGGCAGACCCGAATTCTGATATGGCAAGAGAGTTCAAGGAACTTGTATGGAATATCATGGAAGAGGTTGGAAAACCAAACTTGGCAGACTATTTTCCGGTGCTTAGGAAGGTTGATCCCCAAGGCATACGTCGCCGGATGACAATTTACTTTGGGAATATGATAGAACTCTTTGATAGCTTGATCAACAAACGGTTGCTGACAAGAAAAGTACCCGATTCAATCAGAAACATTGATATGTTAAATACTCTTCTTGACATTAGTGAAGAAAGCACAGGGGAGTTTGACAAAACTCAAATCGAACGTTTGTTCCTGGTGACAATTTTCTCCATATTCTTCTTCAATAATTTATAGATTGATTCATTTAAGTACTTATTTTTTTGAATGAATTATTCATCTATGTACTTTTTATGAATCTGGTTTATGGTCTAATATGTTGTCTCACTTTGTTTAAATTTTTGTGGAATAGGACCTGTTTATTGCAGGTAATGATACAACGTCCGCTACATTAGAATGGACAATGGCAGAGCTGATTCACAACCCAGAGGTTCTATCAAAAGCCAAAGAAGAGCTCAATCAAATCATTGGCAAAGGAAACCCAGTAGAGGAATCTGATATTGCTCGTTTACCATACTTGCAAGCAATAGTCAAAGAAACCTTCCGGCTACACCCTCCAGTTCCACTGTTACTTCCCCGTAAAGCTGAGGCAGATGTAGAAATTCAGGGCTTTACAGTCCCAAAGGGTGCACAAGTGCTTGTAAATGCATGGGCTATAGGCAGGGACTCCAGCATATGGGAAAACCCAAACTCATTTAAGCCAGAGAGGTTCATGGGGTCAGAAATTGATGTCAAGGGACGGAATTTTGAGCTTATTCCGTTTGGTGCTGGGAGGAGAATATGTCCTGGATTGCCTTTGGCGATACGAATGTTACACTTGATGCTGGGTTCGCTTATTCATACCTTTGATTGGAAACTTGAAGATGGCTTTAAGCCTGAGGATATGTCCATGGAAGATAAGTTTGGTTTAACCTTGCAGATGGCTCAACCCCTGCGAGCTATTCCTATCATGGTTTAACAAATAAACCTAGTTTGTTATGTTTGTATATTTTAATAAAAATATATAATTATTGTGTTCATAAGGTTGTTGTTACAAAATTTATTGCCGTATGAAATATTATGAGTTTTTTAACTTAATGACATTATTTGATCTCTTTTTATGAGAAGAAGACAATTATTAAACTAAAAAGATTTTTTATTTTTTATTTTTTTTTTAGAATTAGTTTTTGGTATAAGTAGAGATTAAATTTTAAATCTCTTATTCAACCATCAGAAACTTTATCAGTTGAGTTAACTGAAACCCACAACTAAAAAAAGTTAATTATACTACTTTATCCACTCGTGGTTTGGATCGATTTAATGTTGACTATATGTGGTTTGCGTAATATATTATTTTGATCCTTAAACTTTACTAAAAATTTGTTTTTTGTCCCTAAACTTTAAAAAATAAAAAATTATCCTTAAATTTTGTAAAGAGTTTTTTTTTAATATTTTATAGACAAAATTCGGGATTAAAAAGAATGTTTTTTAATAGTTTAGAGACGAAAAAACAAACTTTTAATAAAGTTTAACGATGAAAGAAACATTTTTAATACTTTAGGGAAGAAAAACAAAAATTTCACTAATTTTAGGACAAAAAAATAATTTTTTAAAGTTTAAGGACAAAAAACAAACATTTGGAAAATTTTAAGGACCAAAATAGTATTTTACAAAAAAAAAAAATTACAATAACAAATAAAAAGACATAAAAGACAATGAATCTACAAATCCTAGAGTACACAATCAATCTACTTGGTCAAATTTAAACATGGCAAAATGGGCAAGTCTGGTTAGGTTTGGGTTAAGTTTTATAAATTAATGTTTGAATTTTATTTATTTATTTGTTATTAGTGGCACATCAGCTTGTAAAAATTATGCATAGTATCCTAACCTTATTTCTGAAGACTCCAAAAAAGAATCACATGCTAATGAACATAAATCCAATAATACTAGTGAAAGTTAATTAATTTTTAAAAACTTTATATATATTTTTAAAAAAACAACTACTTTTTATATTTTCTATAAAAAAATCAATTTTTTTTTAAAAATAATCATTTAATAAATGTCTTAACGATTAATGGTCAACTCAAGCAATCCACGTACACAAACAGAGGGAATCGAAAATGGCGTCGTACATTCTTCAGGTATCCAGTTCCATGTCTCTACATCAACAGTTACGCACTCTCTCCAAAACACTATCCCTTTCCTCTCATCCTCACCGACTCAGATCCCTCTCTTCCAATTGCAAAATGTCGACCGAGACCGAGTCATCATCCCCTCTGACTCACTCCATCACCCTCCCGACTCAACTCGCTGAACCCGTCCAGATTGTCGCCGCACCTGGCATCTCTGACTTCCAATTCAGGTCTTTTCTTCTCTATTTACATTTTTTTTTTTTTTTTTTTTTTTTTTTTACTTATTTGTTAATTTTATAATACTATTGAAAAGCTTGCTAATTTTCAAGTTTCGTTATTGTCGATTCGCCTCAAAAAAAAAAAAAAAAAAAAAAAAAGAAGAAGATAATTTTTTTTCTCAAGAAAGTATTACTAGAATGAATCATTTTCCGTGCAACCAAACGGAGCTTTAGTTTAAGTTTTTTAAATTGCTATATATGAAGGATTTATTTAGATCTTTACATTACCTTGGACTTACAACTGTTGAGAGAAAACCCATTTATTTGACAAAATTAGTTTTTGCCAAATTGACCCCATTTCCCTTTTCTTTTCTTTTTAAAAATTTTTGCCAACAATGGGCACATAGTTATTAATATATGGCGTTTGGTGTGATTTGATGTTGCAGGACTGCTATTAATTCCTCATTGTTCAAGCAGTGGTTAAAGAACTTGCAAACTGAAACTGGAATTTTAGCTAACAATGCCATGTCTCTTAAACGTGTACTTCTCCAGGTAGCTATTCTCAATTATATGTCTGTTTGTTTTTTATGTATGTAAGTATTCTCATGAGTTCTGACTCAAATGGCACTTTCATCCTTCCACTAGAAATGGGTGGAGAGTGAAGTTGTGAATTCGAAACCCACTTGGTGTCTATGTAACTTACCAATTAAAAACGAAAAAGAAAAAAGCATGCATGTATTCTAATTTGCAATACATTCTCGTGCTAGTTCTACTAAATAATCACCCAAGGATTTGTTATATCTTTTGATGCTTCCAATATGTCACTAAGATATACGATATATTCTGATGTTTTCTTGTTGGTTTTAGGGAGTAGATATGTTTGGAGAGCGTGTCGGGTTTCTCAAATTCAAAGCTGACATTGTTGATAAGGAAACAGGAAAAAAGGTATTTAAACATATCCATGCACTGCTTTTGAATCCTAATTATCTGGGTTCTTTTTCTTTAACTTAAATTTTAAATATTTAACTATGTTCAATTTTGTGGGTTTTATTTTGTTTTGTTTTGTTTTTTTGTATTTTTTTTCATCTTGTTTTATTACTTAAGGCTAATAGAATAGCCTTACTGGTGTTCAACAGTCATTCTTGATTTATTTATTTTTGTAGCTAGATGAACCTGAGGCTTTGTATGTGTAGCCTCAATAAATATATCTCATTTCTGGTGGCAATCTTCATGTGGTTCATCTAGTGCTATTATTCTCTTGTTTCTGTTCGAACTAAAATGTGATTAGGTTCCAGGTATCGTATTTGCACGAGGACCAGCTGTAGCCATATTGATCCTCTTGGAGTCAGAGGGTGAAACTTATGCTGTTCTTACTGAACAGGTAGGATTTTTTCCCCCTGCTGTATGTTGATGTTTATTATGAAGCTTTACATGAACGTTTTTTGAAAACACACACACACACGTGTATATATATATATATATATATATATTCTATTATTATACATTAGGAATTGATTTAAGATAAGGACCCTAAGTTTACTTAACCCAGACCTTATTAAAAGTTCTCACATGTCTAAGGTTAGGGTCCCTGTTGGGAGGCTTAGTTTGGAATTGCCTGCTGGAATGTTGGATGATGACAAGGGTGATTTTGTTGGCACTGCAGCGCGGGAGGTCTCTCTCTCTCTCTCTCTCTCTCTCTCTCTCATGCACACACACATCTACTAGTTTAGCTAAGTTTTAATATGACTTTGATCTTCTGATTATGACAGGTTGAGGAGGAGACTGGAATACACTTAAATTTAGAAGACATGATTGATCTTACAGCTTTCCTTGAACCATCCACAGGATGCAGAGTCTTTCCTTCTCCGGTATGTTGTCAATGGTCATTGTTTGGCTATGTACCTTTTCATTGTTTCAAGTTTGGGTTGTGGAGTTAGTGCATGGAGAAACAAGGATTTAAAGATTTTTTTTGTTAGGAAAGTGTCATTGATGATTGGAGACTGTTAATAGCGTTAAATAATTCTTTAAGTTATTATTTTGTTGGCATTTTCAAGAATATAAGTCCAGGAGTCATTGCTTAAGAGAACTGTGAGCTCATAAAAGTTGGATCTAGAGATAACTAACAAGGAGACCATCAATTACACTTTTAATGATTCTATCAAGTCCTGATATAAGTTCAGAACTACTTGAGTAGGGGTAGTGTATGTAATGTTAATGAAAATCAAGTGCTTCCATTCTCAAATCATCTGGTTTAAGTGAGTTATTATTTGTACATCAACTCTATCTTGAATAATACATGAGTTTTTGAGTTGCATATATTTTGTTAAATATATAGAAACGAATGGTTCCTAGTTAGTATGATCTAGAGCAAGATATATATGTGTGTGTGTGTTTGTATATTATAACTTTCTCATAAGAAAATGATTGTTGGTAACATGTATCCGTTCAACCATCTCAAACCTTGCACCCCTGCGGGGAATTTTCTTTTCTGTGGTTCAGTTTATCATTTTCATTTACTTTTCCATGGTTAGGGTGGGTGTGATGAAGAAATTAGCCTCTTTTTGTACCGGGGGCACGTGGATAAAGAGATCATCACGCAGCTGCAAGGAAAAGAAACGGGTCTTCGTGACCATGGTGAACTCATTAAGGTCCGTGTGGTTTCATATAAAAATCTGTGGCGCATGACAGCTGATTCAAAGGTTCTAATGGCCATTGCTCTCTACGAAATGGCCATGAGAGAAGGGCTACTGCTTCAATCAAAAACCTAATCCACTAACATTTCTAAACACTAGAGGCTTTTGATGATGGGTTAGAACCCTCACCAAATTCTGTTTTATGGACTGATGGAAACTATTTATCCCAATTTCTCAATAAATTTGCTTTTTGGGAAAATAAGTTTTTTGAAGTTGGAATGCAGAAGAAAAAACTTGTTAATGAAAAAACAAGTTTGAGTGAAGAGAGAGAATGGGTGAGAAGAGAGGAGTGAAAAAGGGGATGTCTGGTTAAGGCCACCGCTGCAATAGTGGTGGCGAGTGGTGATGAGCAGTTTGGCATTGAAGGTCCGACTAGGTTTGGTAAGATTGAGGGACATCTGAGTTTAGTTTAGTTTAGTTTAGATTTTTTTTATTTTATTAATATTTATTTTTTATAGTTTAGGCCACATGATAGTACGTGTGGCAGCATATGTGGCACATAAATAATTTTTTATTATCATTGTTAGTCATATCAGTGTTTTCCATTCACCACTTAATGATGATGATTATTTTGATACAATACCAAACTAAACTAATACATTTAAAAACATTAGGGATCATTTTGACATATGGAGAAATGTTAGGTACCAAAATGGTAATTTACCCTATTATTTTTTACTTTGAATTTTGGATTTGGTTTTTAATGTTGAGGGTTTTATGGGGTTTAATTGTAACTTGTTTAGATATTTCAATATTGATGAAATTCTTGAACCGTATTAAAGTAGTGCTCTTGTAATCATGAACAATGATACAATTTGAATAAGACTTTTGGGTTTTTTGTTTTTTTGTTTTTTTTGTTCTTTCTCTATTTTTGCAACTTTTTTGTACATCAAATGAACAAAGATATATTGAGAATTTCTATTGACCGAATAACCTCTATTTCCTTGACAAAAAGTTACGACACGAGCTGAAAGACAAAAGCCACCAGGTTTCATCAAATAACTTACATTATCCCTTAGCTAAAAGCCATCACTGTCGATTCTGACCCAAAACTTTCAAACACACACACACACCCTACATTGCCAAAGAAGCACACACAGGAAAAAAAAACACACACACACCCTACATTGCCAAAGAAACTCTTCACTTTGATGAAATTCCTCCTTTTCTCTAAAAAATTCTTCAACAGTCATTGACCCTTAGATACAAAAGTTAAGCAATTGCATTTCTTTTTGGGCGGTGTTTGTTTTACATATAATGTGTCTTTATACTTGAAAGCTTGACTTTAAATCATGTTTTTAGTTATAAATCACAGAATGTAAAACAAGTTTTTTTGCCTCTCATTTTAAAGCTAAGCTAATTAAAATTTCTGATGAATTTGTAACGAGAGAGAAGTCAAGTAGGGCTGCCTCTTCCAGTGAATCTACTTCCTTCATCGTTGCTATTACAAACTGTAAATGTTAAGGTGGCACTGAACTAACAGTGACTGTTGGATTGGAATAGGATTCAGCTAGATGTATATCAATACATGTCAAGCAAACATGCAATTCGAAATAAAATGAGCTACACAAGAGGATCTAGGATTGTCCTTTCTAACTTTCTTTCTTTTCTTTTTTTGATGCATTTCCTTATCATTAACTCAACGGCCAAAACTTCTAGCTATAAAAGGAAGTGATAACTCTCTAGCTACCAGCTTGTCCCTGACTCTCTCAAGCTCTCTCCAGAGGTCCACATTACTAGCATGAAGAACTTCTGCCTCATCTATCCTGTTATGAGTGCAATTCTAAAAACCCCACCACCTGAAACCAATATTCCATCAACAACTTCAAACCCCAATCCACATCACCCCTCAATACAACAGACTATGCGAGATCTAGATTGGCATTGTAAACCTTTCAATAAACTCTATGTACTCTGGCAGGATCACTGTACCCCAAGACACTCGTTGTACCCCAAGCCACTTGAAATCGGGGAGCTCACACGGTGTTAGGAGCATTATGTGTTGCTGATGATGGCATGAGAAATGAGGGTGCTTGGGCAGCATTGGGCCAATCACGTGGCTTCATGTTTTCTCAACACACTTATGACTCCTCATGCCTAACTAGTGATGCTCCTAAGGGCTCTTTGAGGGGGACTTGCCCAATCTCCCTAGTCGAGTTGGATCGATGAGCAGTGATGAGGGGCAGCATGTGGAGGCACCTTGCTCCACATGATGCCCCCAAGGCCATGACAGAGGAGGGCTATGGTGGGCAGAGATGGTTTTGATGATGGGCAGCAGCAGATGGTGCTGACCCTATGTGGTGGTGCATGGCATTGGTAGCTTAGTTGCTAGTTTCTTGTGTGTGGGCTTGGTGGCTTAAGTGCAAGGCAGGGCTAGGCTACTGTGATGACTAAATGTTGCATGCAAGGTATTGGGCTAGTGGGGGCTGGCTGAATGCATGGACAAGTGCTAGTAGGCTAATGACAATTACTTTGTGTACTACATGTGGGCATGTTGTGTGGGCTGTAGTGCTGATGGGAGACCTTGAGTATGGGCCAAGCCTCTCCAAAACGTGTGGGAACATGTTGTGTGGGCTGTTGGAGGATGGGTAGAGGCCCCATGGTCTGTTGAGACATGGGTTGTGCATGTGCAGCATGTGCAATGACAGTTATTAAGCAGTTTCCAAGCAATTCCTAACTTTCTTGATGATCAGACCTGTTGTGTAGGGGTTGGAAATGTGGAGAGCAAGCTAAGACAACATCAGTTGAAGGTATCCTAAGTCAGAACACAAGGAGCAGATTGTCCAAGACCCAAGTAGTTACTAGGCAATAACTGTCATAGCAATTAATTCTGTGTATTTAACCCTAAGGTTGTTGGGGGTGTCAACAGTAGAGTGTATTTGGCCTTGGAAAAATTATGTGTAATTCTCTAGGCTTGTAAAAGGGCTTTCTTTGTACTTGAGATTAAGTAATAAAGGTTAGGGGTGGGTTCCCTATAAGTATTGTGTGTGCTGTGTGTTTAAACGTCCCTATTTAATCTGTTCTAAATGTTATTGCAGTGTGTATATGGTGTTGGCTGAGACTAAGTTAGGGACTTAAGGCCATCACAGGTAGAAAATTTGAGTGAAAAATTGACCTTGTGACAATTGGTATCAGAGCCTAGCTACAATGTCTTCGGACACCAAGGCAAGGGTGACTGTCTTGGAGAACACACTTGAAGTTCCTACAGAGGGAGAATAACTTTCTGTGTGTGACAAATTGGATGCACTGTCTGTAAAAACTGTTGTGATACGGAATGAGAATTTTGATTAGAGGGATGTTGTGTTGATTCGTGTTGAAGAGTTGACTATTGCACTAGATGCCCAGGACAGTGCAGCAAGAGAGACCCAAAGCCAACTTAAGACAAAAATTTCCTTATTAAAGAGGGCAATGCGTGGCTTGCCTAGGGAGGGGGAAGTGGCCACCAAAGTGAAGGTGCCTGAACCAAAGCCCTTTAATGGTGCTAGGAGTGCCAAGGATTTGGAGAGTTTCATTTGGGACATAGAGCAGTACTTCAAGGCTGCAAAGGTGCCGGATCAAGAGATGGTAACCATTACTAGCATGTATCTTTTAGGGGATGCCAAGTTATGGTGGAGAACCCGTATGGAAGATGATGCAAATGCTGGTAAAGGCAAAATTGACTCGTGGGAAGTCTTAAAGAAAGAGTTGAAGGACCAGTTCTTGCCTACCAACACTGCATGGGTTGCAAGAGACTCCTTGAAGAAATTGAAGCAAACTGGTACAGTGAGAGAATATGTCAAGACATTCAGTTCTTTGATGCTGGATGTCAAGAACATGTCAAAGAAAGATAAGTTGTTCAATTTTATGTCTGGCTTGCAACCTTGGGCATAGTTGGAGTTAAAGAGGCAGGCAGTGCATGATCTGCCTGCTGCTATGTCTGTTGCAGATGCTTTAGTGAACTACAAGTTCAATAAGCCCAATGGGGATGATGAAAAACGTAAGTCTAAGGACAAAGGCAGAGACAAGTAGAAGAAAGATGGCAAGAAGAACAATGATAAGTAGAAGAAAAATTGGGGTAACAAGAGCAAATGAGAGAGTTCTACCTCTTAACAAAGCAAAGAACAGCTTAAGTTAAATGCATGCTGCTTCATATGCAATGACCTTCATCAAGCAAGAGACTGCCTTAAGCGTGAGAAGCTTAATGTAATGGTTGCTGAAGATAAAAGGGGGCAGTCTGATAAAGAAGTTCCCAGCAGGGTAAACCCCTTACAATTGTTGAATGCCCTTAGTGTGAGAGGTAATTCTAAGGGGCTGACTTATGTGCAAGTAGAGATGAATGGGAATGGGGCTAAAGCAATGCTTGATACTGGTGCTACCCACAATTTTGCTGATGAAAGTATAGTCCAACAGCTTGGTCTGAAAGTGAGCAAGTGTTCAAGTAAGATCAAGGCAGTAAACTCTTAAGCAAAACATGTTTCAGGAAATGCTTTTGGCATGAGGTTCAAGGTTGGCGAATGGACTAGAAAGGTGAATTTCCTGATTATGAAGTTGGATGACTTTGATGTAATTCTAGGTGATGAGTTCTTTGTGGCTGCCTTGCTACCATTCATCGGTGTAATGTTGATTTTCGATGAGAAACAGCCACGTTATGTTCCTGTTAGGCATGTGGCAAGAAATAGCAAGACTAGCAAAGGAAAAGAGCCAATGGTGTTAGCCATGCAAGTTGAGCATGGGCTGAAGAAGGGGGAGATGACTTACTTGGCTGCAATGATTGAAGTCAAGCAGGGCAAGTTTGTTGAAATTCCAAATGTTATGTTGGACTATTGGAGGAATTTGTTGATGTGATGCCTCCCAAATTGCCTAAGACCCTTCCACCAAGGCATGTTGTTGATCACAAGATTGAGTTGGTTCCTAGTTCAAAGCCTCCTTCTAAGGCTTTAAACAGAATGTCCCCTATGGAGTTGGCTGGGATGAGAAAGTAATTGACTAAATTGCTTGATGTAGGCTACATTCAGCCCTCCAAAGCCCCTTACGGTGCCCCTGTTATGTTCCACAAAAAGTAGGATGGATCATTGTGTATGTGTGTGGACTATAAAGCCTTGAACAAAGTAACGGTGAAGAACAAGTACCCGGTTTCTTTGATTCAAGACTTGTTTGACAGACTATGCAAAGCCACTTACTTCACCAAGCTGGACTTGAGATTAGGATATTGGCAAGTGAGGGTTGCTGAAGGAGATGAACCAAAGACAACTTGTGTAACTCGGTATGGTTCTTATGAATTTTTAGTTATGCCTTTTGGTTTAACAAATGCCCCTGCTACCTTATGCAATTTGATGAATGATGTATTCTATGGGTTTGTAGACCGTTTTATTGTGGTTTACTTAGATGACATATAGTGGTATATAGTGAATCCTTGAAGGATCACTTGAAACACCTTAGGAAAGTGTTGTCCAAATTGAGGGAACATCAATTGAATGTCAAGAAAGAGAAGTGTGAGTTTGCCCAGCAAGAGATTTTGTTTCTAGGGCATAAGGTCAGCAAAGGTCTTGCGATGACGGATGAGAGGAAGGTGCATGTTATCCTTGATTAGCCTTCACCAAGTAAAGTTGTTGAGCTATGGTCTTTCCTTGGGTTGGCTAACTATTATAGGAGGTTTATTCAAGGGTATTCTAAGAAGATTGCTCCTCTTATAGATTTGCTAAAAAAAGACAAGAAATGGGTGTGGACAAATGCATGTCAAGAAGCTTAAAGCTGCTGAGTAAAGTGAGCTGGTGCTGCGTTTGCCAAATTTTGAGTTGTCATTTGAAATCCATACTGATGCTTTTGACAAAGCAATTGGTGGTGTGCTGGTGCAAGAGAAACATCCAGTTGCCTACTAAAGTAGGAAGCTGAATGATGCAGAACAGAAATGTTCAGCACATAAGAAGAAAATGATTGTTGTGGTTCATTGTTTGCTAACATGGAGGGTGTATCTACTAGGCCCTAAATTTGTGGTGGGGACCGATAATGTAGCCAATTCCTTTTTCAACACACAGAAGAAGCTATCTCCTACGTAAGCTAGGTGACAAGAGTTGCTGCAAGAGTGTGTAAGAGCATAAGCCTAACAAGCATAATCAAGTAGTAGATGCACTTAGTCGCAAACAAGTCCAAGAGTATGTTGCTGCCTTGACCAGAGTTGAGTCAGATTTTGTGGAAATGATAAAGGAAAGTTCTAAGCTTGATGCCACTTACTAGAAGTTGGTGCAAGATGTGGCGGCAGGCCTAATGCGTCCTTACTAGCTTGAAGATGGGTTGCTGTATGCAAAAGGTGGTAAGTTGTTTGTTCCTAGTGGGAAGATCTATAGAGAGTTGTTGAAAGAGACTCATGATCTACAATGGACAGGACATTCAGGTAAGGAAAGAATGTACGCTTTACTGTCCCGTTCTTATTATTGGCCTAAGATGAAGTTAGACATTGAGGTGTATGTTAAGACTTGCCTAGTTTGTCAACAAGATAAGAGCTTAACTCAAAAGGAAGCTGGTTTGCTACAACCTCTTCCTATGCCAGAAAGTCCATGGATTTTTGTTTCAATGGATTTCATTACTGGTATGCCTAAAGTGAAGGGAATGGGTTCAGTTTTTGTAGTGGTTGATCGATTTTCGAAATATGCTATGTTTATGGCTTCACCAAATACTTGCACAGTAGAGGTAGTTGCTGATCTGTTTTATAGAAATGTGGTGAAGTACTTTGGTTTGCCTGAAGATATTATGAATGATAGAGATTCTCGTTTCATTGGTTGGTTTTGGACAGTTTTGTTTGGGTTGCTGGGTTCACAGTTGAAGTTTTCTACTGCTAATCACCCACAAATAGATGGTCAGATCGCGAAGATCAATGTTGTGTTGGAAGATTACTTGAAACATTATGTGACTGCAAGTCAGAAAAACTGGCTGGACTTCTTGGATTCAGCACAGTTTGCTTACAATCTGCACAAGTCTTCTTCAACGAGAATGAGTCCATTCGAGTTGGCAATGGGGCAGCAGCCCCTAACACCTAATGAGATTGCAAAACAATGTTCAGGAGGTAGATGTCCTGTAGCATACAAATTTGCTATTGCTAAACAAAAATTGATGCAGGAAGCACAAGACAGTTTGTTAAAAGTACAGCGAAGAATGAAAAAGTATGTTGATAAAGGGAGGAGGTCTCTTGAGTTCCAGGTTGGGGACAAGGTGCTGTTGAAGCTAACTCCACAGATTTGGAGAAAGTTTAGAAGTGAGAGTGTGCACCGAGGGTTAATTCTAAAGTATGATGGTCCCTTTAAAGTTATGAAGAGTGTTGGTAATGTTGCTTAAAAGTTGAAACTGCGTGAAAGGTTGCAGATTCACCCCACAGTTCATGTGAGCTTTCTCAAGCCTTATCATGGGGATGAGCAAAATCCTGCAAGAAATGAGGCAAGGCGTGCCCCACCTATTGTTATGGTACAATTTGATCGAGAAGTAGACATAATTCTTGATAAGAAGGTGACGACTTATCGAAAGGGTGGAAATATGATAACTTATTACTTAGTGAAGTGGAAATGGGCAACTGAAAAAGAAGCAAGTTGGGAGAAGACATCAACTTTATGACAGTTTGAAAAGGAAGTGAAGGCATTTGAAGATACCCTCCTGACGAGGACGTTAGCTTCTTTTGGTGGGGGTGGTTTGTTAGGAGCATTATGTGTTGCTAATGATGACATAAGGAATGAGGGCGCTTAGGCAGCATTGGGCCAATCACGTGGCTTTATGTTTTCTCAACACACTTATGGCTCCTCATGCGTGACTAGTGATGCTCCTAAAGGCTCTTTGAGGAAGACCTGTCTAGTTTCCTAGTAGAGTTGGATCGATGAGTAGTGATGAGGGGCAGCATATAGAGGTACCTTACTCCACATGATGCCCTAAGGCCATGGTAGAGGAGGGCCATGGTAGGTAGAGATGGTTTTGATGATGGGTAGCAGCAAGTGGTGCTAAACTTATGTGGTGGTGCATGGCATTGGTGGTTTAGTTGCTGGTTTCATGTGTGTGGGTTTGATGGCTTGAGTGCAAGGCAGGGCTGGGTTGCTATGATGATTAAATGTTGTGTGCAAGGCATTGGGCTAGTGGGGGCTGGCTGAATGCATGGACAAGTGCTAGTGGGTTGATGAAAGTTACTTTGTGTATTGTATGTGGGAATGCTGTGTGGGCTGTAGTGCTGATGGGAGACCTTGAGTATGGGCCAAGCCTCTCCAAAACGTGTGGGAACATGTTGTGTGGGCTATTGGAGGATGAGCAAAGGCCCTATGGTCTGTTGAGACATAGGCTGTGCATGTCCAGCATGTGCAGTGGCAGTTACTAAGCGGTTACCAAGCAGTTGCTAGCTTTCCTGATGATCAGACCAGCTGTGTAAGGCTGGAAACGTGGAAAGCAAGTTAAGACAACATCAGTTGAAAGTGTCTTAAGTCAGAACACAAGTGACAGATTGTCCAAGACCCAGGCAGTTACTAGGCAGTAACTACCATAGCAGTTAATTCTGTGTGTTTAATCCTAAGGCTGTTAGGGGTGTCAACAGCAGAGTGTATTTGGCCTTGGGAAAATTCTGTGTAATTCTCTAGGCTTGTAAAAGGGTTTCCTTTGTACTTGAGATTAAGTAATAAAGGTTGGGAGTGGGTTCCCTGTAAATATTGTGTGTTTAAATGTCCCTATATAATATGTTCTAAGTGTTATTGCAGTATGTGTGTGGTGTTGGTTAAGACTAAGTCATGGACTTAGGACAATCACAGGTAGACATTTTGAGTGAAAAATTGACCCTGTGACACACGGCGACGCTCTAGCCAACAGCGGGTTCAACACAATAGTATTTAGTCACCAACCTTGCTGGGATCATGCCAAAGAATATGGTTCCAGTGTGATTAGACGGTCCTAGACCAATTCATGTCCACAACCATTTTTCATAGTTGTGTTTTTGAAGATTTCATTCACTTTTGCAAAATTCCATGGACCTTTCACCTCTTTGGAAATAAAATTCTCCTTCTAGAGTAGACTTCCCTTTTTCATAACAATGGAGTTTACCCATCTCAAAATATAATATCAAACTACCATGCAATTTTGGCATGATAATCACTCTATAAGTGTTTATGAGATGTGGGATTAGGGAAGAGAGGGGAGAGGGGAGAGGGGAGAGGGGGGGGGGTGTGGAAGGATCAGAATTCAAGCCTCTAGGAGAGAGTTTCACACCTATACACTTAAATTAGGCTAGAGTAGAATTCTATCTTAGATAAAAATAATAATAAATAATTTCAAAAATTGTTTTCCTTGAAAAGGATTGCACCCAAAGAAAAAAAACCAATATATCCTTGACCAAAAAAAAAAAAAAAAAAAATCCTTTTTACCAAAATGATTTTCAAAAACTTAAAACTTGTGCTTCCATAGATTAAATTGATCGAACCCATGGACTCTAAAATCAAACCGACAAGGTCCCAGCAACCCTTAATTTTATCCTTTTCTTTCTAAATGAGAGAATAGATGGAATTTACTCTTCCAAAAAAAAAAGTGATTGAAGCATGTATACTTTACTTTCAATATAGTTTCAAAATAAATCTTTTCCAAAAATTGAAATGACAAATGTTTAAGTTGCCTTTCAAATAGTAAGTCATTGGAATGCATTGAAAACAAGAAATCATCAAAAGATTGGTGTTGTGGGGTATCTAACAACTTCCTTATACGTAATTGCAATTATGAGTCCACATGTTTAGGTTCAAGAATTCTTTTATCATCCATGTTATCTTAGGATCCAGATTTTCTTAGCTAAATTAGGAAATAAAATTAAGGGTAAATTCCATTAACTTACCCTAAGGTTTGGGCTAATTTTAATTAGGTCCAAGACATTTCAAAACTGATTAACTTGGTCCCTAAATACCATTAGGCCCTTTAGTCATTACTCTCTCTCTCCAACTGAAACCACTCTCCTCTTTTGACTCACTCTTTCACTGTCTATCCCCTTCCTTCAACCAAACTTCTCTAGATTTTTGTTTCCAGATCAACTCATTCCTCAGCAGCCATTCATTTAACTCAGCTTGGAGAGAAGCTTCAATTTTACAGTTATGCTCAGTAGCATCCCTCTTCTAGATCTCGTATCTGATCTGTAAGGATATTAATCCTTGTTCGGCAATGAACAAATAGTTCCTTATTCCACTTCTTTAGAGCTGTCCTGGTGGCTTGTTGCTTTCTAAAAAGTTTGTAACAATCTGGGCCTTTGGAATCAATTTGCCAGGAATTCTTGACAACTTCATGGCTTTTAGGGTCTCTTGTCCATGCAACTTCAAATCTAAAAGAGCGAGAGAGGAAATTTGGTGGGTTTGTATCCAACAGAAGAGGGTTGTGATCAGACCTTACAGCCCCTAGGTGGGTAATTGAGGCTTTAGGATATTTTATTCTCCACTCCATACTGGCAATGTCCCTATATAACATTTCCTTAATAGAATTCCTGCCCTATCTTTTATTTTGCCATGCATATCTTCTGCCGTTTAACCCCAAATCAATTGCTCCCAGATCAAGGAGCAGATCCTTAAGGAAATTTGGCATTGAAGAGCTATCGGACTTGCCCCAAAATTTCTCCTCATCATCAATCACTACATTAAAATCTCCAATGCAGGTCCAAGGATCCTCTAAGGACTCCGCTAGTGCACTAAAATTAGTCCAAGCTTTCTGCCTTTTGGAAGCATAACAAGGACCATAGAATCCCACCATCACCCAGTCCCCATAACCCTCACTTATTTTCACTGCTACAATATGGCTATTAAATTCAACAACTTTAGCATTCACACTGCTAGTACACATCATTCATAAACCACCTGCGAAACTCCTTGCATTGAGAATCTAACTACTTTTTTCACTTTCTCCATACGATCTTAGCCAACCTTTGTTGCACATAAAAAAAGCAACTCAGGGCGATGCCTCTTTATTAGAGACTTGAGGGCTCTTACTGTCAAGATGTTATGGATGCCTCAATAGTTCCAACTAAGTTACTTCATGTCCAAAGATTAACAGCAATACAAAGACAACCTCACCAAAGCAGCCACAACAGAACCATGGAAAAATTATCCAGCTGTGTAACTTCAATAAACCAGCTTAATAATAACTCATACTCAGCAATCCACCCCACAGAGCAAACTCAGTATGTACCCCATCACACTTAGCATTAACTCTGAAAAAAAAAAAAAAAAAAAAAAAAAAAAACTCTATAAACTAGATACAAAGCATGGCCCAACAAACCTTAACAATTATCAATCTCGACAAATAATCACATATCAATCTCAGCAATCAAATTCAACCAAAAAAAAAAAAACCAGCAGGATAAACCTCAGAAAAAATAAATCACATCAGAATAGCAACATTACTGATCCAATAGCGTGAATTGGCTAAATCACATTCAACCTCCCCAGGTTAGAGCAAAAATGGGTGGAGAGAGAGAGACAGGAGTGATAAGGTGGAAGGGGAACAGGCCTGCGGTGGCTAGATCAGCGATGCAGTGGCTAGATTGTTGGCAGTAGGTGGAACATGGTGACAGGCGACAGTCCACAGTGGCTAGGGAAGAAAGATCCAGTAAAATGGAACAAAAGATATGGACCCACGGAGGGGCAGGGAGGACCCATGGAGGTGTAGAGGGGGAAGTTTAGAAGATATCTCCAAGAAGCTTTCTTGGAAAATATTCAGTTGCACTCACCTCAATCCATTCTATGTTACTAATTCCTAAGTGTTAAACCTAATAAATGAACATATGGGAGATAATATAAATAGGAGAAGTGCTACATCCACAACATGTTCACAACAAATCATAGGTAGTTAGTTGATATTGGTTCTAATTTGAACTTACCATTGAAATTACTTTTTTACCCCACCAATAACAACCTATAACAACCTGCCACTTAGAATTTTTTGTGAAGATATTATAGAATTTGTTGTGAAGATATTATAGACATAGCATTTCTCTATAAATAAACATCATGGTAATCCTTATTGTTGTGACAAAGGTGGTGACATCTATTCAACAATAGTGTATGGTTCAAATGATATATTCAACAAACTTAATAAAGAAGGACTGATATTTGGATCATTTCATGATTTAGATTAAATAAAAAATAAACATCATAATCCATATTATCGTGACAGAGTTAGTGACATCTAATCAGCAATAGTGTGGAAAGTTTCAGAATCAAGACGGGCAGCAACATCTATTGGGCAATAGTTTTGAATGGTTCAGATCATATATCTAACAATTTTTTTTTCTTTTTTCTTTTTTTAATTATATAAAAAAAAAAAAAAAAAAAAAAAAAAAAAAAAAAAAAAACTAATTTTTGGATTCGAGTGAAAGAAAGAAAGGAGAGATAAACAAGCAACAGAAAAATAGACAAGTAAATGAATTTTAGATCCAAGAAAAAGTACTCCAGCAAGTGTAAATGTGCTATTATTTCATAACCACGATAAGCATGCAAGCTCAAAATTTCAGCAGCCCGCGTACATAGACTTGAATCAACAAAGGAAGAGGTGTTCTGCTCTTATCATTTATTAAATGTACTGCTGAAATTGTTTCATATATATATATATATATATATATTTTTTTTTTTGGACATTTTGTTTCTTACAGTGGAATTTTGAATTATTAGAACATACAACACATAAACTACAATGTCATCACCAGGAATCCAAGATGCCTACGATATTAGGAGAAGTTTTTGTTGGGTTTACTTATGATACTCACACCTTGCTGACCATAAAATCTCTGTCACTTGCTTCCCATATGGTGGTTCCATCACAAGTGCAAATGCTTTTGTAGTTCTCACCAACCCCAGCACTTCTAGCAATTACTGAAGCTGTCACACCTGGATCTGATTTTTCTTCAGTTCCATATACCACTATAGATCGCCCAATAAGATCAGCAATCCTAAGCTTCTCTTTCATGCCTGAGAAGAAGGCCTCACCTTTTTCATCAACATCTAATGTTCCCAGGTCGCCAAGTGGCTGAAAAGAATAAGTTATTTTAATTAGAATTTCTATCATAATATGATTGGAGAGAGAGAGAGAGAGAGAGTTGTCTTTATTATGTTGGGCATTAGGTTTTATTGCATTTGGAGAGTTGATGAAGCAGAATTTTATTCCATTTGGTGAGTAGTTGGGGGTTTAGATTTCATTGCATTCAATAGCTGCAGGTATAAAAAATGGATTTCTCTGTCACTTGGGGTAGACATTTACGTCTACCACAAGTGAAAATGAAGGTCTCATGCATGTTGCCAAATCCAAAGCAAATTCAGCAGTACACTTTAATTCAAGATTTTATTGTATATTATATTGAACTCTGCAGAGGAGCACTAGATGTAATTTCTCAAATCCTAAGCAAATTCAGCAGTACACTTGTATTCTAGTCTAACTGATTGCTTTACTTCCATAGTGCCACAGAAGAGCTAAAAAAACAAAGGGGGATAAGATGATTTGTTGTAGTGTTTAGTATAGGTGACAAATTACCACTTCTGAAAAGCTTAGGGGTAAATTGAATGGGCCCAAATTCCCCCTTAATTAGTGGAGCCAGTTACATGGGATTTTGAACTTATTAAATGGGAGGTATAGTGGAGATAGGATTCGAACTCAAACCACCTGCCATAAAACCATGATAAAGTACAACTTGTCCTCAAATCATAAACCATTAAAGGGTGAATTTATTTATTTAACCATTATTCTAACAACAGGGAAAGCTATCACAATATAAGCTTAAAATCAAACAATTTATAAATCTACATTCCATACCAATAATTCTTTACCAACACGAACTAGGACTGATTAGTATGTTTTACCAAAGATAAGGGTGAATTTAACCATAAAAGGGGGTAGCTATTTTAATATACATTCTGATTTTCATATAAAATTTACAAATCTACAATGACTCCATATATTCCACACCCCCCCCCCCCCCCCCCCCTTCTTACCCCCCTACTAAATGATTCCATACATCTTATTTCTTAACAATAACATATTTATTATAAGACATAACACTTCTGCAGAAATTAGTAGGTTAACATAAATACGAAATTCATATTAATCCATCATCACTTGCAGAAAAATAAGTGAGCCCTATATATAGTATGTCTAGGCCATTGAGCTATATGTTCACTAACAAAGGAATATTATCTTTTAAACCCAACACAATCTGAGTCATTTTATAGTCAGGAAAGTTAGACTACTACTTACTATCACATGGTCATTTATCACATAAACTTAGAACATAAATTTTGGAGAAAGGGCGAAGCAAACCTTTTCTGCACTTCCTCCATTTATTGGATTGAACACTTTGCCAGTGCTGGCCGCACCTCTTGTCAGATCTCCAAATTCATTAATAGACCAACCATGTTTTCCGGGAGACAACCCACTAAAGCTAGCTTCAATCCTAGCCAATTCCATATTTACCTGAGCCAAGCGAACCACGCCAAAAACCTCAGGACCTTTGAATTCCGCCACAGCAGCAGAAATTAGAAAATCTGCAGAGCAAGAAGAAACATACTTCAGAAGCATTAAATAGTTTTTGAGAAGACAACCAAAAGCAAAAACAAGGAGAATTCAATGTACTATCACTTGCAAGAAATCCAGGATCATTATGCAATTGTAGGAAAACAGAAACAATTTTGCAGACAAAAAAAGAAGAAGGATTATTTGCTAACTGGGCATTTAAGATAAAAGTGTCCAGTATATGATGCATTTTTAATGGCAATTGATTCCTACATAAATTTTGAGTAAACAAGGCTGCCCTGCTCATAACGTGGGGTAAAAGGCATTTTGAAGGGGGCACAATGATTCACTACATAGTTTACATGTCCAGTCCAGCTGAATGATTAACAAAACCAACAATGACACACCAAGCAATAGTATTCATATACAGAAGCCAATAAACTTCACTGCACACCCCCTTCCCCCCCAACCCACCAAAAATAAATAAATAAATATATAAAACCTCAACAAAGATTTGTGCAGGCAACCTTCTGGGATCCCTTGCCCAATTAATCGAGCTTTTCGACCTGTCTGCTCTAGAGCTTCACTCATGGTCTTCACAGACGTTGAACCAAGAATCCTCACCACTTGATTGCTTAAGTCCGCCTCAACATTTTTTACCCCTAAAATCAATTCACCAGAATATCAAAGAACATACCATAACTTAAGCCTGAATAAGGCAAAAAAAATGAACAAATAAATACATAAAAAATATCCTTCCAGAACAATCAAACAAGCTCAAATCACCTACCATGAACAGTTTGTAATTTATTCTTGACAGCTTTGACACAACCCTCACAATTCATATCCACCATGTACTCGGTCTGATACCAAACCAATACCCAAGTTTAAAATTTCCAACATAATCCAACAAAATCACCTAATTTCTATCACCCACATGCGTTTTCATATAATATAATAAGTCTAATAACAAACTCAAAATCTTGATACAGATGAGCAAAACCCTATATTATTTACAGGACCAAGATAGGACTTAAAAAAGAAAAAGAATAAGGATAATTGAAATATAAAAACTAACCAGTAGCTCTGGCAAGTCAGCATCACCCTGAGATTCAAAAATTGGGCAAGTTTAAAATTTTAATAAAGACCCATTAATATTGAAGTAAAAGAAGAAATGGGTTGCAGAGAAAATCGAACCTGAGAGGTGGGTTTGTGAACAGATGTGGGGGCGTCCATGTGAAGAGCTGAGGGCGTGTTAGCGAAATTCTTGACGAGGCCAAAGCGAGTTGGGAAAGGATTGGGTGTGGAGTTGAGGAATGAGAGGTTTTGGGTTTTGGGGAACTGAGAAGATTGAGAGCAGAAGGCAAAGGCAGCGGGGAGAGCAGAGACTGCTATGGCAGTGGATGTTGTGGCCACTGACCTCAGAAATGCCATTTTTATTCCTTTATGCCAACCAGCAGTTATAAGCCCTTCGTTATCGTTAGATTCACTTGAGTTCCTGTTTTTGTCAGTCGGTTTTGCGCTGTCACAATACACATTTGTAACATTTTAGGTTTTTTTTTTTACAAAATTTTAGATTTGACTTCCATTGTTTCGTTCTAAAATATTTTCAGTATACCGAATTTATTTTATTATAAAATTTGATTAAATCCAAAAATGTTTTTCATTGATTTTATAAAACTTGGTAAAATATTTTATCAAAATATATAGTGGCTTTCCTCCATTTAGTTGCCGGGTTGCCAGTTTGGAGGTTGGTGCCAACGGTTTAGTTGCCACGATTGATGGTCTAGTCATCAACTCCAACCAGCAAACCACTGGCTCTAATGACTACACCACCAATTTTGGTAATTTAAACTTGAAAAATTTTACATGCCACACAAAACACATTAAAATGTTTTTACATGTAAATATTTTACAGCATAACAAACGGACTATAAAGGTTTTTTTTTTTTTTTTTTTTTTGGTTAAAGGGATAATATATATAAACTAAGAAGCCAAAATAGCTAGGTTCGCGGCTATAAGCCTACAATAATTAGTCCCATTTACATCAAAGCAGATAAGATCAGTAACAAAGGATGGGGGAGCATCAAAAACACGAAATTCTACATCAAGATTACATCCATTCTTTGCTAGAGCATCAGCACAATAATTAGCTTCCCGAAACACATGCTTCACCGTGGCTTGAGGCACCCTGTTTAGCAACCACCTGCAGTCCACCAACAGAGAAGAATAAGCTGCATTAGAGCATTTGCTGGAGTTAATCAAGTCAACAACAACTTTTGCATCTAGTTGAATTTCCAGGTGCTATATTAGACCATCTCTTAATGCCCAAAATTCTGCTACCATATTCGTTGCTCTTCCAATGGATCTAGAAAATTCTTTAACCCAATTCCCCGAGCTATCCCTGATCAGTCCGCCTCCCCCAGCTCTCCCTGGGTTGCCTAGTGATGCTTCATCAGTATTTAACTTATAACAACCAGGTGGGGGCTTATTCCACTTCACAAGAATAGCCACCATATTCCGCTGCCTTTGAATCTTCCCCACACAGAAAAAATACTCCAACGCCTGGCTTACACAATGCTTATGCAGATTAGGATGTAGGTTGGTATTATCAAATACAACCTTATTTCTATGTTTCCAAAGATTACAAACAACAAAGGGAAACAAATACTGCTGAGGAGGGTGACTTTCCTTGCTTTGGCAATTTACCTTGAGCCAATCCTGAACTTCATAATTAAAAGAACCAACCAAAGAAGGAGGAATGCACAACCTATGCCAGAATTCCCGAGCATATACACACTCCTTCAACAGGTGAGTAATTGTTTCATTATGGTCTTTGCACAGTGGGCACCTTCCTTCACAATTAATTCCTCTTGATGCTAACACCTCCCTTACAGGTATACTGTTGTGTAGACACAGCCAAAGGAAATGAACAATCTTTGGTAACACATCCAATTTCCAAATCCATTGCCCCTGAAATTGAAGCTCTTGATCCTGAGGAGGCTTGGCAACATCATAAGCTGACTTTACAGAGAAATCACCATCCTTAGAGAATTTCCAAAGAATGGTGTCATTTGCCCTTCCAAACTTTTGACATGGGATAGCTCTAATCTTTTCTTTGATGCTAGATGGTAACTCAAAAGACATAGCACCCCAATTCCACCCTTGCCCATGACCACTGATCAAATCAGCAACCACCATGTCACTCTCATGCCTTGTTAAAGGGCCTTCCACAAGTTCCCTAAAGGATTCACCTCTTATCTAACAGTCAGACCAAACTTTAACCCTGGTTCCATCTCCTATACCCCAGCAAATACCTTTAACAAAGGTTTGGAACCCAAGCTTAATTGCTATCCAATTAGGAGAAGCAAGGAGTTTATCCGGGTCCCTAGAACTCCTCTTGTCTGTAGAGCAATATTTTCTCAAAATTACCTTAGACCATAAAGCATCCTTTTCTTGATTCATCCTCTAATTCAACTTGGCCAACAAAGCAATGTTTTTTGCCCTGGCTTCTTGAATTCCAAGTCCCCCATTCTCCTTGGTTTGTATGATTTTGTTCCACCCAACAAAGTGCATCTTCCTCTTCTCATTGGTGGTTCCCCAAAGGAAATCTCTATTGACTTTATCCAACTTCTCACATAAATGGACAAGCAAAACCCTTCCCTGCATTACATAATTAAGAATAGCTGCCATAGTTAATTTCACCAACACCGACCTTCCGGCAAAGGAAAGGAATTGAGTTTTCCAGCCTGCCAATTTGTTCATCACTCTCTCCACAATGAAGTTCAAATGATTTCTGACGGCTCCTCTGTGTTTGATTGGGAAACTAAGATATTTCCCGATCATTGTTGTGGCTTGGATTCCTAGTTTTTCACACACTTCATCTCTAACTTCTGCCTCCACATTTGGAGAGAAATAAATCCTGGATTTTTCAAGGCTAACCTTCTGTCCAGATTCATTGGAGAAAATCCGCAATACCTCTGAAATCGCCTCACAAGCTTCCTCATTAATCTTAGTAAACAATATTAGATCATCTGCGAAAAATAAACGTGGGAGGCCAACATTTTCCCGAGATGCTTAAAAGGCTTCCAAACACCTTCAATACATTTCTGCTCAATTAAGTATCCAAGGTACTCCATACACAGAATGAATAAGTAGGGGGATAAAGGATCCCCCTACCTGAGTCCCCGTGAAGGAGTAAATGGTTCCAAGGCACCTCCATTGAACAAGATTGAAATTCTTGTAGTGGTTACACAACTCATTATCACACAAATGAGATTCTGGGGAAATTTGAAATCTTGGAGCACTTTATGAATGAAGCTCCACTCCATCCTATCGTATGCTTTCTCCAAATCTACCTTGATGGCCATGTACCCTTGTTTCCCTTTTTTCCTATCCAAAGAATAGAATAGCTCTTGTGCAATCACCACATTGTCTATGCCTTCCTACCAGGAACAAATGCTATTTGGACAGGAGAAATCAACTTATTGATCAAGGGTCTAATCCTCCCAACAATGATCTTAGAAACCACTTTAGAAACTGTGTTACAGATGCTTATAGGTCTATAATTGTTCAGGGACTCCGGGGACTGACATTTCGAGATCAGTGTAATAAGAGTATCATTTAGATATTCAGGAACAACTCTACCATTGAAGATAGGGATTACCTCCGAGCACACTGAATTCCCAACATCAAACCAAAAGTGTTAGAAGGACCCCGCATGCAATCCGTCTAAACCCGGTGCCTTAAAGGGTTTTAAAGCCCATAACCCTTCTCTGACATCCTCTTCAGTAACTCCCCTACCAACCTAGGCTTGCTCCTCGTCCGTGAGATAACAGCAAGAAAAGTTGGATATTGGTGAGGCTATGGAAGCCTTTTCTAACCCCGTGGTATAGAGTTTCTCAAAACCAGCAATAATGTGCTGCTTTACACCTTCCTTATCAGCAATCCACTCCCCTCTATCATCCTTTATACATCTTATTTTGTTTCTATGCCTCCTAACAATCGTAGAGACATGAAAGTAAAAGGTATTACGATCCCCAAATGTGGCTGCATTCAGCCTAGATTTTAGGGCCAAAAATTCTTCTTCCTGAAGCAAGATTGATGAATATTCTTCAATAAGTTGCTTCTCAAGGCGAATAAGAAAATCATTGGGACTATTAGCTAATGCTTTCTGGGCACCACCAATTCTAGCCAGTACTCTTCTCTTCCTAGCAAACAGATTCCCAAACACCTCATGGTTCCATTTCCTAGCTTTCGTGGTGAAATTCAAAATGGACATAGAAAGTGAATTATCCCCAAGCCAAGCTTCTCTGACAATTCTGGGGAAGTCGGGGTGAATGATCCACATAGTTTGAAACCGAAATGGCTTCCTCAAATGGTTTGGATTGGGCCTACTTAACTCAATCAGAACAGGATGGTGATCCGAGAAGGTTCTGGGTAAATGAGTTACAACAGCCTCAAGGTATAGGATTCTCCATAAAGAATTAGCAATGCACCTATCAATCCTTTCAAGAATTAGATCCGTAATTTGCCTCTTATTGGACCACGTATACTTAGGCCCTATAAAGCCCAAATCCACAAACCTACACGCATCCAAACATGCCTTAAAATCCATGGCCCTATTGAGATTTATTTGACTTCCTCCAAACTTGTCTTCTCCACACAAGACCTCATTAAAATCCCCCATTATTAGCCAAGGAAGATTATGCAATTGACTAACTTCAACAATGTTAGACCATAAAATTTTCCTTTTCGCTAAACGCGGACTAGCATAAATAGCAATAATTAACCAAGAAAGGTTAGTGGAGCGTACCTTTACAGTGGCATGAATTTCCTGTTCAGTGGAGGCCAAGGGCAGAACTTCAGTTTCCTCCTTCTTCCACAAAATCCAAAGACCCCCCGCATAACCAATGGTATCCGTAGTGATGAAACCATCAAACGGAAGCCCCTCAGTAATTCTCTCAGCTCTCTCCCCTCCCACTCTCGTTTCAGTAATAACCATAATGGAAGGGTGATGATTTACAGCCATTTCAAAAATCCTTCTCTTAAAATCTGAGTTTAGAGCACCCCTACAATTCCACATCAGAATATTCATCTGAACAGATTGACCAATTGGTACCTCAACCTGATTAGGATTCATCATAGCCGCATATATCATACTCCACACTAGCCTCCTCAACAGGTCCTTGGAGGTTGACCAATTCGACTTCCATATCATCAAGTATTTCAGGATTCCCATCGTATCCTCCTTGCAGCACACTAGCACATCGCAAACTTGGATTGGAGTAAGAATCTGAATTAGTTTCAGCATTGGATGATTGCCCATGTGCAATGAAGCCATCCCCCTGAAATCCACCAGCCTCCTCTCCTGAATGAGCCACCCTAATTCGTCGAAGTGTGGTACTACAAATGGCCTTCGTTGCTTGTTCAACATCTCTGCATCCTCCCAAGACACCAGTGGGGTGTCCGTGAGGAAATTCCACCATTGGTTGGGAGTTTGCCCCCACGCTGGATGATCCATTGGAAGATCGCCCTCTCTAATGCTTAAAGGAGTGATCGAAAATAGATTTTTCCAGGCCTTGCTCATTTCCGCCTCGAACCATCCCAATGTTTCTGTTGGAGCTGCTTGGATCTGCACTATTATCTCGTTTGCCACTACAATACTTTTGCCCCTATACTAGATCCCCCATCCTATCTGAGGCATTAGGCTCAGACCCCATCTCTGTGTCTCCATCTAAATTGGACTGCGAATGCTTAGAGGAAGAAGCTCTGTGAAGCGTGTTAGAGAGCTGACCTTTAAGAGCTTTGGATCCTCTTACTCCCAAGTTTTTAAAACTCTTGGATTTTGAAGTTACTAAAGCCTTACCTCTAGTCCCATCATTCTGAACACTATGCATTAGTTTAACTTGAGAGGGTAACTTATTTCCCTCACTCTCACCCTCGGGAATGACCATCACATGGTGTTGTTGGACCAAGTTCTCACGTGTTGAAGCAGCCTTATTGACAAGCAAATCTTCTTCCAGCGATACCTGTGGTGTGTCATCATCCATGCTGTCCCATCTAGTCCCGAAAATTACCAATTTACCCTTTGAGTTATCTACTTTTCCCACGTCAGGCTTCATGGGGATTCTAGCACGTCCATTCCTAACTGGACTTTTCTTCCTTGTCACCAGCACCCACGAACCATAGTTAAGATCCAACTGGCTCTCCTCCTGACTTTCCTGATTCATCTTTTCCACATTCTCCTCTCTAGGTTTCTCCATTTTCCTGCCGCTATAAGGACAAATTTCTTGCTTATGCCCTAAGCATCCACAACAGAAGCATAAAGTTGAAATTCCTTCATACATCACCCGTTAAACTAATCTACCCACTTTAATTGAAGTTATGAGGGGCTTATCCATATCAATTTCGATACATAACCTTGCATAGCTGCCCCTTGAACTCGTGGCAGTGTAGGAGTCAACTCGGAGAACTGATCCAATAACACTACCAATTTCCTTGAGCACTTCAAGATCATAAAATTCAATAGACAACTCTGGAAACCTCACCCATACAACTATGGAATTCAGTTTTTCCTCTGATGCCTTAAAATAAGGTTCCCATGGCTTGATATCCAAGAAATATTCCCTAATAAACTAGGGCCCTCCTTGGAGAACTTTGTCATAGTCTTCAAAGTTTGAGAACTTTATCAGGAAGTAATCCTTTCCTAAATTCACACAGTCCATCTTAGCTATTGGATTCCATATAGCATTGAGCTTGAAAGTGAGGTAGCTGAGGATTATAAAGGTTAAAATCTAATTATTGATTAAAAAAATTAAAATTATACCAGTTAAGTTTGAATAAATTATTAATTTTCTTTCTAAAATTTATTTATATTTTTTTTTTCATTTTATTATTTGGTTCTTAGACTTTAATGTCTCTGTTAAATTAGTCATTCCTCATTGCCATTTATAAAATTGTTATTAAATCCAATAAAACAACATCGCATCATATATGTAAATATTGTCAAATTCGTAAAATATAGGACCAACTTGACAAGAATGTCAAAGTTAATAGACTAATATGACAAATACTAAACTTTAAAGACTAAAATGACTATTTACCCAAATTTAAAGGGTGTACGTTGTATTTTAGCTAAAATTTGATTCATTTTTCTCCTTTTTGATGGGGATTAAAAAAAAAAGCCATATTTTAATTCTTTCATCTTTTAAAAAGGAAAATAAGTTTTCAAAAGTATAATTTTTTTTATTAAAAAAAATCAAAATAAGAACAAACAAAAAGAATGCAAACAATTAAATGTATAAATAATTGGGAACAATTAAATATACTCAAAGACCAAAGATGATAAAGGCAAATCTAACTAAGGCTAATGTTTAATACTATATCCTTAAAATAGATACCTCCCCTTAGAATTGTGTTTTAAGTCTCATAAACATTTGTGTCCCAGTACATGATGAACATCGCAAGCAAAAGAAACACATTTTGAGTGCACAACAAAAACTCTCTCTCTCTCTCTCTCTCTCTCTCTCACACATAATTCTGGAATAGTTTTAGGGTTAAAATATAATTTTATAAAGCTTTGGGCTTTATTGTAATTTTGGGGTCAAAATGTAAGTTCAGAGAAATTTGTTACATGATTGTCATTCTAGATTTGGAAAATTATTGGGGTCAAACATAATTTTTGGGAAAGTTTGATGGCATTTTCATAATTTTATGTGAAATGTTGGCTGATGATTTTTTATTTTATTTTTTTATTTAGAGGTTATTGGGCTTGGTTAAGTTCGAATTGGGCATAATCTTAGTATGAACTGGCTTGTTTATTGGGCTTATATTTACTGGGCGGAGTGGGTGTAATTTTGGTGCTGGGGATGATTGTTTTCCTCTTTCTTTCTTTTCTTTTCTTTTCTCTTTTTTTTTTTTTTTTTTTTTTTTTTTTTTTTTAAGGATAAACGGCAGAATTGTTTTCCTTTTTAAGTACACATGTATGTAGGAGGACCTAATGGGCTTTAGTATTAGTGGGTATGGATAAGGCTTGCAACCAAATTAAGCTTGAATTTACTAAATAGGATTGGACTTTTGTTAATTTGGGTATGGATTTAAAAGTGGCTACTCCTTGCATTTTGTTTCAAAATGCGTATACGTGTCTAGAATCTAGATGCAGCTTAGTTTTTCATCCAACTTAAAAGTCACATTTTAGCTCAGGGCCGGCTTGACCTTTACATTTTCTAATGGAAACTAGGAAGGAAGTAGATTTACTGGGAAAGGCAGCCGCAGTTAACTCCTCTCTGTGTCAGAAATTATTATCTAGCTTAACTTTGAAAATAAATGCAATTGTTCAATTTTATTTTTTTTATATATATATTTTTATCCCGGGATCAATGCCTGTTGAAGAATTTTTAAAAGAAACGAAGGAATTCGTTCAAAGTGAACAGTTTCTTTGGTAAGGAAAGTGTAAAGTTTTATTTATAATTTTTATATATAAAGAAGTTGTGACACATTTTTTATCAAATTATTCGCCCCACTTCTAAATTATGTGATTTAACATGATGTGTTAAGTTTGCGAACACAGAAAAAATCACCTAAAATTTCACTCTCGCATAAACTTGCCACTCGTGTCACTTGAACCCATCATAACACAAACGTAAGAGATGGTTTGTGAATTTTTTTGAGAAAATTTTGATGTCTAGAAGTAATAAACATAGTGGCTATTGGCAGAAATGATTTCTCAAATTCACACATTTGAAGAGGTGTTTGGACATGAAAGTGACTTCTACTTATAAAAATGTAATTTATATTTGTGAAAATAAATAATAATAAAAATATGACTTTGTATGAATGGACCAAAATCTAACAAGTTCACATCAAAAGAAAAAAAAAAAATCTAACAAGTCATATTTATATTGGAGGCAATTCACACATTTGAAGGGGTGTTCGGACTTGAAAATAATATTTTACTCAAAAAGTAAATCGAAAAGACACCTTCTAATGCGTATGATGCATTTTCAAGATACGTTTTTATATGGAAAAAGTTTAAGATCACAAATTTTTTTACAGCTTCTAGTCACAATTGTGATGTGGCAAAATGTGATTGATAAAGAAAAAATAACGAATCCATGTATAAATGATGGTTAACTATTCACTGTTTGTCACATCAAAATTATGACAAAAAAGTTGTGAAATTATTTGTGATAAAAAAAAAACTTGTGGAAATCTATGAATTACAAATTGATGCTATCAAATTACAATAAAACATTTGTGAGCAATACAACTTTGCCTTCTTAGTGCTGCTAAATTCCAACAAGCTGACCTTCAAATCCTAAATCACGGTGGGACAGAGCATTTTTGTTCCAATCACAAATTCTCGTCACAGGCCACTCGATCTTTAGACTGAATTTTGTCTCTCACTCTCCACACTCCACCATATATACTTGATCACTTGAATGAGATAAAACCAAAAAGGACTAACATTCTTTAGTTCACGAAACATGGAGAACAGAAAGTGTGGGGTGTTGTCAATTCTGAAAGTTGTGTTTCTTTTTGGTATCATTTCCACGTTTAATCTCTGCCCAATTCTGGTTGTGTCATTAAGAGACGAGGTAGAAACCAAAATAACTTGCACACTTACATTGTCTTTGTTTAAAAACCGGTGACGGAAAGCAGAGTTACCTTGGATTTTGAAGAGGCGCATGGCTGGTACGATTCATTCTTGCCAGTTAACAAAGACAATGTGACCAAGCAACCACGCCTTGTTCATTCCTATCGAAATGTGGCCGCCGGTTTTGCAGCAAGATTGACAGCTGAGGAAGCCAAAGACATGAAAGAAAAAAATAGAGTGTTGTCAGTTCAACCAGAAACAATATTGTATTTGCATACATCCAGTGGCAGAGCTAGGAAATTTATCCAGGGGGCCAACTAATTATAACAAAATTCTTGAAAAAAAATTTCATCAAAACAAATACTTAGATCCATATATTAACTTTAAAAACTCACACTTTAAAAGCTAAATATTTGAAATTTATAAACTAGTTATATAATTAATTTAAAATATATATAAACTAAAGAATAATATATTAGATGTTAGTATATGAATAGTGAATAAGTTGATTCTAAAGGCTAAAGAATAATTCTTCTTAGAAATAAAAAATAATAATAATAGGGCAAAATGCAAAATTGACCCTTTAACTTTCTTCAGATTTCATTTCAGTCCTCTAACTTTGCTTTTATTCATTTCAGTCCTCTAACTTTCAAGTTTATTCAATTAAGGTTTTTCTATCAACTTTTGTTATATGTTGTGTTTAATTTTTCAATTTTATAATTTTTTCTTCAAATTTTTTAAATTTAAAAAATTCAATTAATGATTGAAAAATATTTTCTAGATTTTTTTTTTCAAAACTTAACAAAAGTTAACGAAAATGCCTTAATTGAATAAATCTGAAACTTAGAGAACTGAAATGAATGAAAGTAAAGTTAAAAGACTGAAATGAAATCTGAAGAAAGTTAGAGAGTCAGTTTTGCATTTTAGCCAAAAGAATAATAAAAATAAAGTTATAAACAAACACATACAGCCATACTCGTGTTTTAGCCAAAGTTTAGAGTCAATCAGTTCAAATTTTAAAGTTACAAGACAACAGTAAAACTACTAAATGAGCACATGGTATCGCACAAATAAATAAATAAATAAATAAAAGCAGAGAGAGAGAGAGAGGGGAAGAAACCGATGGCTATCGACTTGGACTGGAACATGAACTGAGTGGACCACTTCGACAGGGCGATTTGATTGACGACGTGGTGGCGCGAGGTTTTCACACAATAAACTAATCTGTTTTGTTTTATCGGTACTTTTTTCTCTGTTGATTTGGATTTTTTTTTTTTTTTTTTTGAGAAACTGTTGATTTGGATTTTAGACAATTGGGGTTTTTTAAGTATTTAAAGAGGCCACGCCCATAGTTGATTAATGGGCCAAGGCAATATTTTGTTTTTTGGGTTTTTCCTTTCCAATATAATTGTATAGCACCTAACGCCCAAGTTCATATTGGGTCTTGGACCATGAATCAATGATATGGGCCAAAGATCCAACCTTCACATCAACAAGAGCCCTGGCCCAAACCCACAAATTGCTACTAATGTGAATTGAGTGTTGCTTGGACCCTTAGAAGGTGGATTGCGTACACCCTGCTCACAGGGTGCTCGAGAAACCATATCCGGGCACTATGCATATGCTCGGTCACATTGCCCGGGCACATTGTCGTTTAAGTGCCCGGCAGAACCTTAGGAATCTCCGCTGTCGAACACATTAACGGAAGTGGGAACCATTTCCAAAGCCACTCGTACCTAAAAATCCACTTAAGCCCATTGACATTGGACCCTTCTTTGCACTAAGAGAGAAAATAATGATGATCACCACATTAACGAAGGCTATAAATAGGAGAAATGAATGGATAGTGGGGGGATACAATTCTGAGGAAAGAAAGAATAAGGAGATAGAGAGGAGATAACATTGAGAAAGAGGAAGAAAAGTGATTGCATTGGGTCCCTTATCCTAGGACAACCCAAGGTAGGATATCCAGACCCACCATACAAGTAAACTGCGAGCCCAAATAGTGGTTTGGCCCAGCAAGCCCGTATTTGGAGCTTACAATAATGTTTTGGGTTTTTTGTTCCATTCTTTTTTCAAGTTTGAATATCGAAGGATCAAATCTAAATGTTTGAGGACTAAACTCTACTTTATATCTATTTGCTAATAATAAAAAGTTCTAACTTTTTTTAATTTTGGGAGGTCAAATTCTAAAATTTCAGGGGGGGCTGAGAAGTAAGTTGTAAGTGATTTTTTTTTTTTTTTTGGACAAATGGGAATTTCAAAAAGTCAGAGGGAGGGAGGGAGGGAGGGGGGGGGGGGGAGGCACAGCCCCCCTCACCCCTCCCTGGCTCCACCAGTGCATACAACTCATAGCCCAAACTTCTTGGGTTTGCACCAAGGCTTTGGAATCTAGAAAGAATCTAACTTTGGTAAAGGCGTGATAATTGGAGTACTAGACACTAGGTTTGGCCAGACCATCCTTCATGTAGTGACGATGGAATGCCTCCTCCACTAGCTAAAATCCAAATTAACTAACTGACTAATAAATTCAAATTAATTCAGGCTTGATTTGTTTTGTTTTACTGCAGTTCTCTGTGTAATGACCATGATCCTTGTAGAAACGGCAATATTTCTTCTTGTCACGCACGTTGGGTGACGAATATAATGGTTGGGGCCATTTGAGGTAGTACTCATCTTTAATCTGCGTTAAAATCTGGTCAACAGGCATAAATAAAGGAGTGAATTTTACCATCCGAGGGGTCTTTTCATCTTTCCGTCTATTCCCGTCAGTATTCAGACAATCTGTCCATTCCCTTTTTCGTCATCTTCAGTCGTCCTCCTTTCTTTCCTTCTCCTTGGGCTTCTCTATTTCATCTATTGCAGCTAGGGCATCCTCAGCGTTCATGTACTTCTGAGCCTTTAGGAGCATTTCCGCCATCGTCTGAGGAGGATTCTTCACAAGCAAGACCACGAACTCCCTGGATTTTAATCCATCTTTAAAAGTCGTCAGCTGCACTTTGTCACCTGCTTCGTCCACCTCCAAAGTTTCTTGAGTGAAACGCTTCACGTACGACCTCAAGGTTTCATTTTCTTCTTATCTAATGGTAAGCAGATGGTCTACTGGCCTCTTTAGGCGTTGTCCATTGACGAAGTGACATAGGAAGGAACTGCCTAGTTGCTCAAAGTTATTGATGGATGATGTTGGTAACTTAGTGAACCATTCTCTCGCCGCTCCTTTGAGAATGGAGGGAAAGAACGGCATAAGATCTCGTCAAAGGGCTGCTAAAGACCCAGAGTCTTAAAGGTGTTAAGATGATCTAGAGGATCCATCAGCCCGTCAAATGGCTCGAGCTATGGTAGACAAAACTTTGAGGGCACCGGGCATTCTAGGACCGCCGTAGTGAAGGGTGAATCTATCGTCCTGGCCATTCGATCTAGGCTCCAGTCTGTTTTCCCCTTGATCGCATTCCTCAACTTGTCCATCTCTTTTCTCATTTCCATGAGAAGGTCTGAGCTCGCCCCTTTTGGAGTAACTGGTCATCGCGGTCATCCCTCCTTTGGCTGTCTCCATCGTCGTCCCGGTTGGTCTCCGAGCGATTGTCTTCTTGTTGTAGTCGCAGCCTCATCTCTTGGTTCTGTCTGGTAAGCTCTCCTCCACGCTAGTTGTGAGCGTCTGGATTTGCAGAGCTAATGCTGCAGGATCCTGGTTAGTGTTGGACTCCATCTGGACTTGTGAGTTGAATGGAACTATGTTCTCAAACCCAAGTGTGAAAAAGTCATCCCCATGGACAGGGCCAAACTGATGATACCAAAATCGTCAGTTAAATGATTGTCCAGAAAGAAAGCCATCTAAGATCCTGTCAAAATAAATGAAGAATGGACGAAATAAAGATCACCGGTATGGTGCTTGCCACAAAACCTCCAATGATTAAGTTAGATAAACTAGGAGAGAAAAAAGAACTTGATATCAGAATATTAGAGTATAGGGGTCAAAATTTTCTTGAACCTCTCCCAAGGTCCTGAGGTACTTATATATACGTATTTGCCTCTTCATCATATAGTCGTTGGCTGTGTTTGATAGCAGTCTTCAATGTAATATCTGTTACGCCTCTGAGGGGTCTAAATGAGAGGATCTTGTTCCTCCCAATAGTAAGAATACTTATTGTTGGTATGTAATGCCTTCCCCATTGATTGGGGTTTAATGTTCTTCTTGCGTCTAGTGTTGACCATTATGGACGAGTACTTTGCCCGAGGAGAATATGTTGGGCTTATCAAAATTAATTTGTGATGTAATATATATTTTTTGTCTTGATTTTTATTATTCAAGAATTTTATTATATTTAGTTTGGTTCCTAAAAAAAAATTTTGGTTTTGCTACTGTTCACAGGCGCAAGTGGGGTGGAAGAGATGCTAAACAAAAAATTGGACTTTTGCTACGCTTCTTGCCTTATAACATTTATAAGTCTCATCTAATATATATTTTCATTTTTCACTTAATAAAAAAACAAATCACAATTATTTTCACACAATGCACAGATTTTTAACTAGTAATAAATAAATGTTTGAATCATCTTTTTTTTATTGGTGACATGCCAATTTGTAAGACCTATATTGTAAAATTTGCAATATCCTCAACATTGCTCAAGTGAATTTTATTCATATTAAAAAGTACAAATAATGGATTTAAATAAGAAAATTATTATATAAAATATTCACTAATTAATTTTAACTAGTGTGTAGTCCTATGCATATGAATGGATACAATTAAAAACAATCATAATTATACTTTTATTTTAGAAGAGATTCAAATTATACATAGTATCAGCTTATACTTTTATTAAACCATACTTTTCTAAAATATGTAATGATTTGTCATTATATATATATATATATATATGATTTAGAATTTAATTGGATTTTCTTTTTTAAAAAAAATTAATTAGATTTAAACTCTTCGGTTTTTTCACCCTATAATTCACTTGTCATAATAAATAAATAAATAAATGAACATGTAGTAGAAAATCGGATTCCAATTGAAATCCAATTTAGAATTTGGACTCTTCGATTTTTACACTCAATAATTCATTTGGCACAAAATTTAAAATTAAATAGAATTAGGGGTGTGCACGAGACGGATTGGGCTAGTAAAGACCAATATTTCTATCCAATCTGCCACTAGCGGGTTGAGAAAATTCTAATCCGCCACAGACCCACCAAATTCTAAACCCAATAGATTGGTTACAAATTTTGGCGGTTTCAATTCGGCAGGTTGGGCGGATTGGCATTAACAATGTTCTTTTTAAAAATATTATCACAAACTACAATTCGTCATTGAATAATCTTAAAATATAACTAATGAATACAAAAAATTAAAAGTAGATTTCATTGAATAATCTCAATTCCAACATAAACATAGGGTTAATGAAAAAGAGATATATCATCTCTAACAAACCTTGTCTACACACACACACCCACACACACACAAAAAGTAGGTTATTGCCTTACAACTAAGGAAAATTAAATTAACAAACCCAAAGTCTTAACATTCCCAAAGTCACATCAATGATTCAAAATAATAACATACTAACATAACAAATAAACTTCAAAATGGTATGCATGTTCTTAAAAACATTTATCACAAACTACAATTAGTTACTGAATATAGAGTGTGTATATATATATACTTTTGATAAACTATAGAATATATATATACTTACATACAAGCATAACCAACCTTGGTGCCTAAACTAATTGTATTACAATAAGAATCACTAAGAGTATACACGTGCACAATAGTATAACTATCTCTATTATTAGAAACTAAATGACCTCCAGCTTTTCAAAAAAATTAAGGAAGAAAAGGAAAAAACAATAAGTAAGAGGGAGGGTAAGGAAGCGGTTGAAGGTGAAAGCTAAATACAAAGTGTAGTATATATATGGTTGAAGTGAGTTTAGAGTTTTAATGTTGACTTTTTATATTTTTTTTAAGGAATTGTTTACTAATTAGCTGTAAAAATTGATTAGGTGAATTGATTAATTTTAAATATAAAATATACTGTTGAATAGTTTGAATTAATATATATTATTTTTTTTATATGTATAATTGAGCAAGCAGGTTGGGTTGTAACAGGTTGGCAATTTTTCAATCCATTACCCAACCTAATCCGCTATTTTGGGGGGTCTAACCCGCCCAATCCAAACGGCCAAACTTAATGATCCGCATGGGACGAGCGGATCGAACGAGTTGGCAGATCAAGCGGATATTTTGCACACCCCTAAAGAGGACACGCAGCTCAAAATTGAGAATCTAATTGAATTTTCTTTGAGATTTGGCTATTAATATATACATAGATAAAATAAATATTATTTTAAGTAATATTCATAATAATAAAAAAAAAACCATTTAAAACTATTTTTAATTAAGGGTCTGTTTGAAATCTGCTTATTTTGCTGAAACTAAAATTTTTTTGCTGAAAGTACAATAGATAAAGGTAAAAATTAGTTGAAATAGTACACTAGGACCCATAAATAGTATCAAAAAGTGTAGTGGGACCTATGAATAGTAACAAAAATAAACTCAATAATAAAATAAGTTGGCAAAAATAATTTTTGCCTAATACACACAAAGGATTTGGGACCCAAAAAAAAAAAAAAAAAAAACGCAAAACGCAACTTAAATCATATTGAGTGTGTGTTTGTATTCAACTTATTCACGTCCACGTTTCTACTCTGCGTTTTTGTTCTTTTTTTTTTTTTTTTTTTTTTTTTTTTACGCGTTTTTGGAGTATTGCGGTTACTATTCATTGAACAGTAACCGCAAATGCTGACTTTCTGCAGTGAACAGTGTACATGTGCACAGTTCACGGACTCACAAATTTCATTTTTTATCAATTTTTTCATTAAAAATGGGTCCCAACACACATTTAAAAATTATTTTGCTACAGTGTTTTCAGTTTTCAGTTTTCAGTTTCAGCAAAATAAGTTCTATCCAAACACACCCTGAGTCGACCCCTATCCTTGAAGGCAGCCTCAGGATGTTGGTTATGTGTTCTTAACCCAAGACCTCCTTGAACTCATAAGGTCTTGGCTGAAAACCACTGGACCAATCTCTTTTAAGTCACGAAATTTTTTATTTAATTTTGAGGTTAGGTAATAAGATTTTCAAAAGAAATTTGTCCATCATCAACGGTGATTTATACCCATAAAACTACACTTTATCAAAAGGGGAAAAAATTTAAAAAAATTATAACCATAGCACTTTTCACGTGTATCAACGTTGTAAAATTTTTCTTCAGTGACGTTCTAAATTATGGCAAAACTGAAATCACCAGACCATATTTCAGATTGCAGCCCAAGTACGTTTCTCAAGCAAATTAAGGGAACCAATTCCTGGTAGCTTGGTCTTGGTCAAGCATAATGAAAAATACCTACATTCCCTTGAAGCAAATTAAAAGGCCACAATTGGTGTTCTAGATAGAAGAAAACTTCTCCTCCCTACTGAACAAGAGATGAATAAGTCCCAAGTTGAACCCCGTAAAAGATGGTAAGATCATTTGCCTATAACTGTGGGAGTTTCATTTTTCTAAAAATAACGCACAATGGATTTAGAATATAAAAGGAATAGGCTTCCCACAGAATCTCTCACATCAATGATTGCCAGTGGCATATTACGAAAACATCGCATCACACAAATTGATCATTTGAGAACCCCATAATTTCTCCACAATCCGAGACCTCATCATTTGCAACTAGATTCCTGCTGGATTACAAGGGAACGTGTCCAATCAATGACTGTGTCATCCAGTTACTATAAGCAAATTAAGACAAGCTTGGTATGACAATTAACATATACTGTTGCCTTGAGGATAATTGGAATCACTAGAGAAAATTTCCCTACTCACCAGACCATAAAGGCTCCACTAGCAATCTGCTGCTTTCAGAATAAACCTACGTGGTGAAGTCGGCCCTGCTAACTCACTCTCTCTTATATAAGTCACTGTGATAACCATTTAAGGTCACAAAAGAAACTCAGAATTTCTGTCCCCTTCTACTTCATGCATAAAGGTGTATTGTCACCCAACATGGCTATTACCCTTGCACGTTTCATCCCTCTCATTTTCTTGTTTAAATTCTATTTTGAGATTGCTTATGGAAATGCATTTTCATCTGTCACCAAAAGTACCGAGACGAGAAACTCACAAACTTACATTATCCACGTAAATCAACCAATGGGTAGAGTTTTTGCTGAATCAGAAGATCTGGACAGCTGGTACAATTCTTTTCTGCCTACTACTACTGCGAGCTCGGAGGAGCAGCAGCCACAAATGTTATATACATACCACAATGTGCTCAGTGGTTTTGCAGCAAGACTCACCGAGGAGGATGTGAGAGCTATGGAAGAAAAGGATGGATTCGTGTCAGCGCATCCTGAAAGGATATTACATCCACAAACAACACACACACCCCATTTCTTGGGGTTGCATCAGAAATTCGGATTCTGGAAAGAATCAAATTTTGGAAAGGGAGTGATTATTGGAGTATTAGACACTGGAATTTTTCCTTCCCATCCTTCGTTTAGTGATGCAGGAATGCCACCACCTCCTGCTAAATGGAAAGTGGGGTGTGAGTTTAATGTGTCCGTCTGTAACAACAAACTAATTGGTGCAAGGTCATTCAACATTGCAGCTAAGGCCATGAAGGGAGGGAAAGCTGAGACACCAATCGATGAGGAAGGACATGGTACCCACACCGCAAGCACAGCTCCTGGTAGGTTTGTGAAGAATGCTGATGTGCTAGGAAATGCCAATGGCACAGCAATAGGAATGGCCCCTTATGCCCACTTGGCAATTTACAAAGTGTGCTTTGGAGAAGATTGTCCCGAAAGCGATATACTAGCTGCGCTCGATGCAGCTGTTGAAGATGGGGTTGACGTGCTCTCACTCTCACTTGGCGAGGTTTCAGTTCCATTTTTCAAGGACAGCATTGCAATAGGCTCATTTGCAGCAATCCAAAAGGGAATATTTGTAAGCTGTTCGGCTGGGAATTCTGGCCCTTTCAACTCCACACTATCTAATGATGCCCCATGGATTCTCACAGTTGGAGCAAGCACTATTGATAGAAGCATTGTGTCCGCAGCAAAGCTTGGAAATGGAGAACAATTTGATGGCGAATCCCTCTTCCAAGCTGCTGGATTTCCCTCAACACAATTGCCTCTTGTTTATGCTGGCATGACCGGTAAACCTGGGTCTGGATTTTGTACTGTAGGGTCCTTAAAAGATCTCAATGTCAAAGGGAAAGTAGTTCTGTGCAAGCGAGGAGGGGGGACTGGAAGAATTGCTAAGGGGGAGGAAGTTAAAAACAATGGGGGTATTGCAATGATTCTCATGAATCAAGAAAGTGATGGCTTCAGTACCTCAGCTGATGCTCATGTTCTTCCAGCAACACACGTCAGCAATGCTGCTGGACTAAAGATCAAAGCCTACATAGACTCTACAGCAACACCTACAGCAACAATCTTATTCAAAGGAACAGTCATTGGAAACTCAAAATCTCCCGTTGTTGCTTCTTTCTCTTCAAGAGGCCCCAGCCTAACTAGCCCAGGCATTCTGAAACCAGACATCATTGGACCGGGTGTGAGCATTCTAGCAGCATGGCCATTCCCTCTTGAGAATAACACAAAATCAAAGTCCACATTCAACATCATATCAGGCACATCAATGTCATGCCCTCATCTTAGTGGCATTGCAGCTTTGCTCAAGAGTTCTCATCCTTATTGGTCACCTGCAGCCATTAAATCTGCTATAATGACTTCTGCAGATATACTAAATGTTGAAGGCACATTCATTGCTGACCAAATGCTTCAGCGTGCAGATTTATTTGCCACAGGTGCAGGCCATGTCAATCCCTCAAGAGCAAATGACCCAGGATTGGTTTATGATATTGAACCAAAAGATTATATACCATATCTGTGTGGTCTGGGCTACAAGGATTTGGAAGTTGGGTTCATTGCTCGAAATCCAATAAATTGCTCAGATATACCAAGCATACCTGAAGGAGATCTAAACTACCCTTCATTTTCTGTTGCTTTGGGACCATCTCAGACATTTACAAGGACCGTGACAAATGTCGGTGAGGCAAATTCAATTTATGTGGTTACTGTGGATGCGCCAGCAGGAGTTTATGTGACTGTCCAACCTAATATCCTTCACTTCTCAGAGGTGAACCAGAAAGTGAGATATGCAGTGACATTCAGTCGTATTGATTCAGGTACCAAAATCAGAAAATATGGGCAAGGGTTTCTAAATTGGGTTTCTGTTAAACATTCTGTTAGAAGCCCAATCTCTGTCAGGTTCGTGTAAGCAATCAGTCATGTAGACTTGGAATGCAGTCAGTGACTTGTATTGTTATTCAAGATATCCTTGTACTTTATGTCTCATTTCAATATATTTTCTTATAACATTAGCCCTCGTTTAATTTGAAGTTGATCATTTGAAAAACTCAAAGAAACAGCAAATAAGTATACAGAAAAGATTTCGGTAGATAATGTATCAGAGTAGAGAAATCCCCAGAGGTACTCCTACATTTTTATTTCTTTTTCTATTTTTAATTGCAGCTTTCAGGGGCGGCTCCACACGTAGTTTTGGCTTGAATATATATATATATATTTAATTTAATTTACCCTTAAAAAATATTTTTGCACATCCGGATCACATATCAACCTATATCAAAATCAAACAACACAAATCAGTCCATCCCAAAACCAAACACATATCAACGACCTAAATTACAGATCACTCTCCCCCTCATGAAACTCATCTCATCTTTCTTTTCTATCTGACTATCTTTGTATATCCAACTTTAAAAGTAAAAGTGATTATTTGTAAGTTATGAATATCTCTCTCTTTATTATAGACTTATATTATATTATATGTGTGTGTGTGGATGAAGCCAAGACTTGGAGTTTAGGAGAGCAGCTCTATTACTAGCTGTGTGTAGTAGCTCCAACCTCTGGCTCAATTGCTTAGGGTTTTGTTTTTTGTTGTGTCTTTGATACATGTGTCTGCTATTGGGTAATAACAAAATTATTTTACTTAAAATTTTTTTAAGAGGTTGATTGTTTGTTTTGGGTAAAATTAGTTGACTGAGCTTAATTTTTCTTAACTTTACTGTAGGTAATTTTGTCGTTGGGCTAATTTTTTTGGACTTGTATATTTTATTTTAGAATTTAGATCTATAAATTTTTTTTTATGATCTTTGAAAGGATGAAAATGCTAGTGTTACAAATTATTTTACAAATTGCTGATATGGTAAGTAACTAATATTGGTAAGTAAAAAAGTTATGTAAGTAAAGGGCCAAATGCAAACCAATAAGAATTTGCTATCTCAATAGTTTATAAAAATGTTGTAGAAAAGTTTGTGACTATAACATCGCCCTTAAAAGAATTAATAATATTGTTAAGGGGGAGCAAAATATAATTTTATAGAACAAAATTGTTAAAATTATTACCCATGTATATACTAATATTTTAAAATATATATATATTGGGGGGAGGGGCAATTCAAACTATGCCTTCGTCCCTGTGTGTAGACTCTATATTGATTGTGTGATTTTTATATTTATTTTTGTTATAATATTATTTGTATGAATTGTTATATGTGTGAATGTGTGCATATATGGTAAAATATAACATAAATTTATATTATTATATTATTAGGAAATACATAAGGTTTGTTACTTGTGTGAGTATTGTTATCATGTTATAATAACTTTTTGTTATAAAGTTAGTAATTCAAAGAAAAAAAATAGTAAAGTTAGAGATTATTCATTCATTTGATTGGTTTGTATTATTTATGTATAGATGAGTATGGAATATTGGTCAATAATTAATATAGTGCAAGTGGATTGAGTTTTGTTATTTAGTTTAAAATATTTTATAAAAATAATGAAAAATAGATCATTACAATAGCATAAAATTATTTTTAAAAAATTATATAAATTTAACAAAATAAAATGATCACACCTATCCATAATGATAATAGATAATGACAACTGATAATAAACTATCATATAACGATTTTAAAATATGAAAACTTGTAAAAGGAAATTGAAAACTTCATTTGTTTACATGTTATTTTTTTGGTGTTGATAACTGAATATATTTAAGTTATCTTTTTATTAAATTTTGTTTAATATAAATTTCTTAATGACATCTTTGAAAAAAATTTCTAAAACTGCCGCCGGTAAGGAAGTACTCCCAGAATTTATTAAAAAAAAAAAATCCAACAATCAAGAGAATGGGGAGAGAAAAATGTTACAAATGATACATGGAAAAGACAAAACGATTAGCATTCTCCAAGGATGGCAGGTTAACGCAGTGCAAAGCCAGACAACCCAAAGTGCATAATCCAATATAATTGCTTTCTCATAATATCAACTTAAAAATTTAGTAATAGCAACTCAAAAACTCTGATTTCACTATGATTACATGACAGTTCTTCCATAGCTAGATTCTTCAGTGTTTATGTGTGGTCAGGGCTACAAATATAAGGGCGTTGGGACCCTTACACACAAACCAAATAAGTTTTTAGAAATACCAAGCATACTTGAAGGAGAGCTAAGGCTACGTATGGTTTGTGAGTCTCCATCACCTAAATCTCTGATAACTCAATTCTCAAATTTCATTGCCCTACCACAATTCAGTTTATTTGGGTTTGTTTCCATTATTCAATACTAAAAAATAAAAAATTAAGTTTGAGTTGTAGAAATTGAGAACAAACTTTTTATGTTTTTGGATGATGAGTTATGGCGGCATTTTGATAAATTTATGCAACCAAAGGGAACCCATCCATCTCACTGTCTAGTTCACATCAAGTCAAACACCCACTTAAGAGCCAACAGTTCTCCTTGTTCTTTTCTTTCTTTTCTCTTTCTTTCTTTCTTTCTTTCTTTCTTTCTTCTTCACTGCTATTCTTTCTTTCTATATTTCTTCATCTCTTCACACTATTGCTTCTTTCTTTCTTCTTCAAGCTGAACACATCACACACTGCACAAGTAACTCACAGCCTCTCGGTCTCACAGCCTTTAGCTTGGTTTGTCGCAGCTATGGTTGCTCTTTCAGTCTTTATTGGTCTGTCGCAACTTTTGTCGCTCTCTCCCTCTTTGGTTTGGGTAGATTGGTTCAAGATCTGTGGGTTTTTTTTTTGGGTTTGTCTGTTACTTTTTATGGATTTATTTATTTTAGTATCTATGGGTTTTGTACAAGATGGTCTGGTATTTTAATGGTGATTTCAAGTCAATGATTTGTATTTTTATGGTATTTTCTGGGTTGGTCTTGTAGAGAAAAAATGGATATGTAGAGATGTCACGTGGGTGAGTGAGTAGGGAGACGAGTCACTCTGACGCAACCAAAATTGGGAATTAACACTGTTTTCCAAACAATATAATTAGTAGGCACTGTTACAAAACTATATTTTTTACTAACATCTCGAGTTTAAAAGACTCGATTTAAGGCTTATAAATCGAGTCTCAAAGACTCGGTTTCAGTGTTCTGATCACGTCTAATTTGGCGTTTCTTTCACATGGCATCCACCTAGAAATTAAGTCTCTAAAACTCGATTTATAAGCCGACCCTTTACAAAACAAGGAAAATGTTTTAAGCTTGCATCTTCAACCTCCTTACACACATGTTCAGCTCTCTCATGTACAAACCATTCCCCCCACCCCACCCCACCTTCTCATCAGACATGACCACCATAGCTGAAGCCCTTGCATCGTCGCCTATGGCCTCTCATCACCGCTATCGCGATGGTGGCTTCCTTTACCTTCATCTGTTATGATCGGTATCTCTCTCTCTCTCTCTCTCTCTCTCTCTCTCTCTCTCTCTCTCTCTCTCTCTCTCTCTCTCTCTCTCTCTCTCTCTCTCTCTCTCTCTCTCTCTCTCTCTCTCTCTCTCGGAAGCCTCCATGGCCAATTGGCCTCCATGATAGTGGATTCCTCTCAAGTTCAAATCCAAATTTTAGGGTCGTGGATTTTTGGATTTTCTTGTAGAGAACCCCAATCAACAAGCCAAACAAGTCATAAGTTTTGGGGTTTTTATTTTTTTAATCTGGATTTTAGGTGGTTGTTGGGGGTGGATTTGGTTGGATTTGTGCTGAATTGTTAGATTAATGCTCGGATTTATAGGTTGATAGTGGCTAGTCTGTGCTTGTATTTGGTGGTGGTTGATGGTGGCTGATCTGTGTTTTGTACTCCAAACACTTGAAAATCTTTTCACTGTAAATGTTTTACAGATATAAATCGAGTCTCTAAGACTCGATTTCCAAGTGGACGCCACATGGAAAAGCACTAGCTCAAATTTGATCATAACATGAAAACCAAGTCTTTGAGACTCGATTTATAGGCCTTAAATCGAGTCTTTTAAACTCGAGATGTTAGTATGAAATATACTTTCAAAACAGTGTCTACTAATTATATTATTTGGCAAACAAGGTTAATTCCCAATTTTGGCCTTCTGACACACTATACAGGAACAGTGTTAAAGTGAGTTTTGGAAGAGGGAAAAAAGTTATGAGATATGGAATGCCAAACAAACTGGATGTGTGGGTTAGGAGAAAATGAGTAAGAGATGTGAGTTAAGAGTTATGAGTTACTAGTTGCAAACTCATGCGATGCGTTGGAATAAATAATTATTTTGTAATTATGGTATAATGTATAATTTTTTCTCTAAAATTTGTTAGTAATTGGGTCCAAAGAGGTCAATTAGAAAGGCATCATAGATAATTGTTTTAAATATATAAAGGATTTCACTATTGTCAAACATTTAATACAATAACAATTAAGCCTTACAAGTATCGATAAAATCTTGGCCATGAAACCAACGTTTTGACAAGTGCATTGAAAGGGGTATTGGATAATCCTATCTCTAAGTCTCATAACTCATTTGTGGGAGGAAGAATACTGGACTCGGTGCTCATTGCTAATTAATGAGTGTGTGCACAGTAGATTAAGGAGTAATATTCCCTAATTCTTCTGTAAGTTAGACACTGAAAAAGTTTATGTTATGATCCAAGTGTCTCACATGACTTAAGTGCAAGCTTAATCATGTGTATATAAGTTCCTGAACACCCTCCCTTTGCAAGCTAGTTTTCAAGGGTAAATTCTACTTAATGTACCCATGGGTTTGTATCATTTGATATAAGAGTTAACCACCAATTGTAACTCATTGAGTATGAGATCAAATGAGTTGTGACTTTGTGGTCAATTCTCGGAGGGGGCAACCTAAAGGCTAAATTAAAATGTCTTGTTAAGTCATTGAATAACCGATAAGTGAGTAAAGCCATACACAGAAAAAATGGTTACCATTAGGTCATTATCGATAAAGTGAGTAGTTGTGGATGTCAACTATATATGGAGCATAGTGGTATGCTATGATCCAAGTGTCTCACATAACTAAGTCATTGAATAATTGATGAGTGAGTAAAGCCATACACAAAAAAAAAAAAATAATAAAAAAACAAAAAACAAAACAAAACAAAAAAAAAAGGTTCCCATCAGGTCATTATCAATAAAGTGAATAGTCGTGGATGGCAACTATATATGGAGCATAATGGTATGTTATGATCCAAGTGTCTCACATGGCTTATGTGCATGCTTAACCATGTGTATATAAGCTTTTTGGAACCCTTCCCTTGCAAGCCAATTTTCAAGGGTAAGTTCTATCCATGAGTTTGCATTAGTTTATCACCATTTTAATTGGGAAGGCTCTTTTGTACTTGTTGAGGAGGATGGATTTTGGAGAGAGATGGAGAAAGTGGACTCATGCTTGTATATCCATGGTTCAATATTCAATTCTTATTAATGGTTCTCTGATTGATTTCTTTAATTCTTCAAGCGGTTGCCATTTTTTTGTGATGCCAACCTGGAGTAAATTCTACATATTAGATGGTTGTTGATTTGTTTGAGGCGGTGACTAAATTGAGAGATAATGTTAATAAGAGTGAAATGGTGTACCTGCTACGGAGATAGGGAATATAAATGCGGCCCTAGCAAATATTTTGGGATGTAAAGTAGGGAGCTTGCCAATATCTTACCTTAGTGTGCCCCTTGGAGCTCCTTATAAGTCTACTATTGTTTAGAATCTCATCTTTGAGAAGATTGAACGACGGTTGGCAGGGTGGAAGAAATTATATCTGTCAAAGTGTGGTAGATTGACTTTATTGAAGAACATGCCTTCGAGTTTGCCCACCTATTACTTGCCCTTATTATATTCACTATTCCCACTAGTGCAACGAATAGAATAGAGAAGTTACAAAAAAACTTTTTTATGGGGAGGATTGAGAGAGGAGCATAAGCATCATTTGGTAGGGTGGGATATGGTTTGTACTCTTATAGCTAATGAAGGGTTGGGGATTTGAAATACTACCACATTCAATGAAGCCCATTTGGGAAAGTGGTTGTGGAGGTTTGGGGTTGAGGAGACACAATTATGGAGATGTATTATTGCTTTTAAATTTGGGGAGGATTGGAGGGGTGGAGATCATTGCTTGGTAGGGGTTTCCATGTTTGTGGTCTTTGAGGGAGTGTAAGGATGGTTTAGGAGATGTTTAGCCAACATATTTGGTTTGAGGTAGGTGTCAGAAATAGAGTTCGCTTCGGTATGATTGTTGATGCAATGACCAACAATTGAAAGTGGTTTTCCCGCTTTTAATTGAGAATTCCCTGGATCATGAAGCCTCTATGGAGTCTTTATTGGTGAGGCAAGTAGGGGGGAATGAAGTTAGAATGTATGGTTCTCTCGTCTTTCTAATGATTGGGAGTTTGATTTGATGGCTACCTTTCTTCATCTTTTATACTCTCATGTTCCTCGGTCTAGGGGTGGAGATCAAGTGCAGATCAAGTGCATTGGAGGAAAAAATGAGAATTTTGATATTCGTTCTTTTAATGTTGCTTTAAGAGGGTCATCTCCTATCTTTTTTCCCTTGGAAGGGTATTTGGGGAGTGAACACCCCTCAAAGAGTGCCTTTTTTTTGTTTGGACGATGGCAAGGGGGAAGATCCTTGTGACAATTTTAGGAAGAGAGGATATACTATAGTGGATTGGTTTTGTATGTGTTGGTGTAGCGAGGAAGGGATGAATTACCTTTTGATTCATTGCAAGGTAGCTTACCCTTTGTGGTGTTTTGTATCCAAGGAGTGTGAAGATATTTTGTTTAGTTTGAGGAACTGGATTGGGAAATATTCGTCGGATACTTGGAACCTTGTTCCCAAGGTTGTCAAAATCGGGATCCTACATAGGATCATGGGAGGTAGGTAGGATCGTGGATCGTAAGATCAAATCGTGGATCGTAAGATCCTACCTATTTTCAGATTTTAAGCAAAAATCCTATTGATAGTGACTTTGTATGTTATATAATCACTTAAAATATGAATCCATCCATTAAAAAAAAAATTTGCATCATAAAATGTAATTTGCACGCACTACATTGTTCTTATGTTATTCTAACGAAACAAAATATATTTAACTTTTGACATAATGTATCTAAAAAGTTCAGTACATGTTTAAATAGCAACTAAGTACCAAAATATTATCTACACATATGGAAAATGTTTTCCAAATTCTAAGTTCCAAATCCAAAATAAGTTAGGCTAGTTAGCATATAAAAACTAGCTAACTACAAATTTACAATATGTAATTCAAAAAGAGAATTCTCAATCTAAGATAAACTAGCTAATTACAAATATGAAATCCAAAAGAGAATTCCCATTCTAAAGTTCTTCTAATCTAGTCACTATCATTGTCATATCTCATTTCATCATCTATATCCTTCCTAGTATCAACATCCATGGCGTAATCATCGTAATCATCTAAATACTTAAGAAAGCTTGAAAGCAGCGATGGCTCACCATTGAGAGGGCTGAGAGGTAGGTAGGATCGTGGATCGTAAGATCAAATCGTGGATCGTAAGATCCTACCTATTTTCAGATTTTAAGCAAAAATCCTATTGATAGTGACTTTGTATGTTATATAATCACTTAAAATATGAATCCATCCATTAAAAAAAAAATTTGCATCATAAAATGTAATTTGCACGCACTACATTGTTCTTATGTTATTCTAACGAAACAAAATATATTTAACTTTTGACATAATGTATCTAAAAAGTTCAGTACATGTTTAAATAGCAACTAAGTACCAAAATATTATCTACACATATGGAAAATGTTTTCCAAATTCTAAGTTCCAAATCCAAAATAAGTTAGGCTAGTTAGCATATAAAAACTAGCTAACTACAAATTTACAATATGTAATTCAAAAAGAGAATTCTCAATCTAAGATAAACTAGCTAATTACAAATATGAAATCCAAAAGAGAATTCCCATTCTAAAGTTCTTCTAATCTAGTCACTATCATTGTCATATCTCATTTCATCATCTATATCCTTCCTAGTATCAACATCCATGGCGTAATCATCGTAATCATCTAAATACTTAAGAAAGCTTGAAAGCAGCGATGGCTCACCATTGAGAGGGCTGAGAGGTGCTGGGTTTTTGACAGGGGACTGTGGAGGCGCGGGACAAAGCTGCTGCGTGCTAGAGCTTTTGACAGAGGATTGAGGAGGCGCGGGACTGAGGTGCTGGCGCTGAATGTTTCTAAATGTTTCTAAATACTTAAAAAAGCTTGAAAGCAGCGATGGCTCACCATTGAGAGGGCTGAGAGGTGCTGGGTTTTTGACAGGGGACTGTGGAGGTGCGGACAGAGCTGCTGCGTGCTGGAGCTTAGTGTTTTTAAAAAATTTAGGTTTTGTTTTTGAAAACTTAACTTAAGTAGTATAGGTTTTTTTCAGATTTTATTTTGAGAGAGGGGTAAATTTGGGACTTCAATTCATTGGGCTTATGGGTTTTGGACCTTTAGGTGGACCGGGGATTATTTTACTGGACTTACCTAAATGACCCAAATGAATCCCACTTAAAAAAAAAAAAAAAAAAAAAGCCAAATGGTAGGATCGGTAGGATCCCATACGATCCTACGATCCTATACGATCCTACACAATCCTACAAACGATCCTAACATTTTTGCGATCCTGCTACGATTTTAATCTTTTTGGTGAGGTGGGATCGTAAAATCGTGCGATTTTACGATCCGGATCGCGATTTTGACAACCTTGCTTGTTCCACTTTGTTTGATGTGGACTCTGGCGAGAACAGAGTAGGAGAATATTTGAGGATTTGGAGATTTCTAGCAACCAGCTTCTAGCTCTTTAATGTTTGTAATTCTATAGGCTACTTTATGCCATTTTGAATTAAGTAGCCTCTTTTCAATAAATTTGTTACTCATATAAAATAAAAATAAAAACAACAACCAAGCCTTGGTTAAACATTTAATCAATGATTAATTTTCAAACTTTATAGCAGGACTAGTTTTATACGTCGACAGCTTGGTAATTTCAATCCAAGAGCTTCCAATAAGCATGATCTACAAATAAAACTGGAAATAAATAAAACCCAAACCTTGAAAGGAAGAATGGTTTCCATAGTTCATTAACAAACTCTTATCACACTATCGTGTACATAAAAAACCAAGAATGGTTTCCGTAGTTCTTATCTCATTGAAGTCTGATTTATTATACTAAAAATAGAAATCAGATGATCTGATGCAATGAAGAACACCAATAATATTTGGAGCATCTGACCTTCAACTATGGTGGACTCAAAAGAGCCTCCCCGAAAGCCAAAATTCTGTGTCAAGGAGTAAGGGAATGCTAAGGCAGTACTTGTGCCTAAATCCCTGATTGTACAGTCTCTGCCAATTGTCAATGGTCCATAATAGCAGTGGCAAACTGCATTGCATGTCATACATCAACCAAAACCAGGAGGTACATCAGGGTCGTCATCACTACCATCACATGGCAGCTTCTGCTGCTCCATGTCTGCAGAAAAGCCAGGTGGCGCATGGAGATCAACATCTTTTGGCTCCAACGAATCCTGTGAATGGGGGGTATCTTCCTCCTGTTGTTCCACAAGTTCTCTTTCTTGAGGCATTGGTGGCTGAAGCTTTTGTTTGTGTTTCTCCTCAAGGTCGTTATTTTGATGGTTATTTAAGAGAGAAAACCCTGGGGGTTCTTTTGGCTCACTATCAGAAAACATATCATCTACTTCACAAGCTGAGGCAGCACCAGAACCATTATTTTCAGCTTTCATTTGAATTGACATCATGTCATGGGTGGATTCGCCCCCTTCTTTCCCTTTTGGGTTCACTAACTTATTATAAACAGATTGTACAGTTTCTGTAATTTCACTTTTCATGCCGTCACCTGATCTAATTATTTGCCACAAGCCATCAGAGATCTGGCTCATTACTTTATTCCTGGTCATTATAAACACAACATATTAGATCTTCAGATTTCATTTGACTCAAATCTTATATTAAATGATAACAAGCCAACTAAGAACAGTTCTAAGATTGGTGAATTGTGATATTAAAAAAATAATAAGAACAAGAAGAAAAGCAAAAATTCCACCAATTTTCTTCTTGAATGAGCCCAACTAATTAATCTTGAATAACATAGAATACTTAAGAAATATTAAAAACTTACCCAACCTCTTCATATATTGCATCAGAAATTTGTCTTGGTTTCATATTTTCAGCACCTGCACGATTAAGCGCCGCTGACTGCTGCACTATTGATATTATCTCATTGCGCAACTCCTCCTGCACTTACTTTCCTTGTTCAGAATTACAGGTCCCCAAAAAAGGGGTTTCTAAAAATCAAAACAACCATACCACATTGACATAAATCAATTGAAAACCAGTAGCTGAACTATCTACCTATACATAAAACAATCCAATAAGCCTCACACTAACTAAATTCCAACAATTTCACTACAACTCAAAAAATTTTGCATTAACATTCTTTCATAAAGAATATGATTTTCATTAAGTGAAAGCAATGCAAGTCTAATAGCAATAGATACAAACGCACAAACTCTTCGCACTAAATACTACTTTTGAATGAAGAAAATTTTAGTATTTCCATGTTCACTAAAGTCATTAAAGTACCAAGAAACCACTTAAAAAGACCAGTAGACAAAAGCAGCTGAGAGAGTTGCTTAACCATGCCGAGGTCCTATTGCCACACTAGTAGCAATAAAAACTCAATCTCCGCACTATTAGGGACTTACTATTCAAAAAAGAACAAAACATTCTTTTTTTCCTAAATCAACAGACCATGTGTCTTTGTACATTGTTATCGCTTTTCTTAGAATCACAGCAAAGGTACAACCTTTGCGACAAATCAATGAAATTGGGTACAATTTCCCCCAAATTTACAACTAAATTCGAAGTCATACGCAATAAAAATAATTAGCACTAATTTTGAGCAGGGTTGAATTAGAAACCTGAATGTTTATTTAAGCAGAACAAACGCGAACGTTTTGTTTAATAAAAAAAAAAGCAATGACAAACCCTAGGAGAGAGAGAATTTAGTTACGTTGTCCTTGAGCTTGCGAATGATCTTGAGGCGGAGATTGTCGAAGTCGCCATCGTCTTTGAGTTTGGCAATGACGTCGTCTTTGCCAATTTTGGGAGTGGGACTGCTTTCCTCCATTGCTTCTGGAATCTGCATCACAACACAACACAACACAAAAGGGTTTTCTTTTTCTGTCTGCAGAGGTAGTCCTAATCCTAAGTACCAAGTACTAACTGGCAACGGAGTTCCTTTTTTTTTTGGTTCTGTTTTGTAGGTACACCAAAGTACAGGGACTTTTATTTAGCTGAGTCAGTGTTATTGCTTCTCTCTTTTTCTTTTCTATACCATGTGTCCATGTTTGAGAGTTTTTTTTTTTTTTTTTTTTTTTTTTTTTTTTTTTTTTTTTTTTTTTTTTTTTTTTTCCAAAACTAATAATAATAATTGGATTTTGTTAACAGTTGGTGTGTGTGAGTATTTATTTAGGAAATATTTTTAGATATTTTTTTATAGTAAAAAAAATTCCTTCAAAAAATATTATTGAAATTTTCTTAAAATGATTCATTAACAAATTTTCTATTAACCAAACTCATAATAACAAGTATAGTATTTTTTTTTTTTTTTTTTTTTTGAGAATCAAGACAGTAAATATTATTAACTAAGGCCACTCAAATCAGCCATGTATACAGAGTTAAGGTCTGGTGGTATTTCTTCCATCCAGATTAACAAATCAGGGGTAGAGGATGCACGGCATGCTAAGGCGTGTGCTAGACTATTACAATTTCTCTTGAGATAAACTAAGCGATGAAAATCGAGTCATGAGAACATGAATGTCTGCAAGTAAATGACCATAGTGAGCCAGAGAATTGCCGCCCTTTGCTAAGGAGTTAATCAAAACTTCAAAGTCCCCCTCAAGAGTGATGTTGTCAAAGCCAAGCTCAATTGTAAGCTCCAATGCTTTCCGTGCAGCCAAGACTTCCACCTCTATCACTGAACCGGGTAATGGTATTTGCTGAGTAAGAGAAGCCATGATCAGTCCATGATCGTTACGGATCACAACTCCTAAGCCAGCAAGTCCGTCTTCTGCAAATATCGCGCCATCGAAGTTGACTTTATAAGCATGTTGAACTGGTGCCTACCAAGCCACTACCTGGTGGGGTCGTGGTTGTTGAAAAGCAGCGTTGTAAAAAGCTCTCTCCAGGATTTGGTCTTAAGCAAAATCCACCACCCGACCGAGTGAGAGTGTAGGCTTGCCCAAGTGCAAATTATTCCTTCTATTCCATAGAGTCCATAGCACAGCAGCAAAGAGGTCGGGTTCCTTATTACCTGCAAAAATAAAATCAAATATATTAGTGAAAGAGGAGCACGCCTGAAGCATGCTGTGGTTCCATTGAGTTCGAGACCTCCAAAAGGATTGCAAGGCTGGGCAACGGAACAAAGCATGAACCACATCCTCCTGGTGCAATTTGCAAGCATCACAGCAGCCCTTAGTAATGACCTTTCTACGAACTAGATTAGTCTTTGTTGGCAACGAATCCTTACAAGCCTTCCAAGCCAGGTGCTTGACTTTGTTTGGAACTTGAAGCCCCCAAATTTTCTTCCAAAAGGGCGTGAGCACGGAATTGTCTGAAGGTCCAGGTAAGCCATGTTGCTGCAGCTCATGTAAGTACCGGTATCCAGATTTGACAGAATAGACTCCATCAGGGGTAAAAGGACAAATTAGGATGTCATCTTGTATGGTTTTGCAAAGAGGCATATTTTTTATAATGGCTGCTTCAAAGTCATAGAATAGAGTATCCATGACATTCACCTTCCACTCCTTAAAGGCCAGGTCAATCAAATCAGCCACCAAACTCACTCCCCTCCCTTCAACCCATGGTGATAGGACCTTAGGATGACCTGAGTTAGGCAGCCAATTCTCACCCCAAATATGGACAGACCTGCCTAACCCAATCCTCCATTTTTCTCCTCGTTTAATCACCATCCTACCCTTCATAACTCTTCCAAGCATACGAAGAGTTGGCTGGAATTTTTGCCTCCATAACCGAGGTATCAGGGAAGTATTTTGCCTTGAACACATGGTAGAATAAAGATGACTTGTCACGGAGCAAGTGCCAAGTTTGTTTGGCCAAGAGCGCATCATTGAATAGAGACAAATCTTTGAACCCCATACCGCTCTTTGTCTTGGGCTTACAAAGTTCCGACCACTTCACCCAGTGAATCTTCCCATTATGACCCCTTTGCCCCCAAAAAAAATCGACAAATCATGCTCTCAAGCTCGTGACAAAGTGAAGTAGGAAGCTTGAAACATGCCATGGTATAAGTTGGGAGGGATTGCGCCACCGCCTTAATTTGTATCTCCCTACCCGCCTAACTGAGTAACTTACCCTCCCACCCTTGAATTCTTTTCCATACTTGCTGCTTGATGTATGTGAAACTTTCCTTTTTATTACGGCCCATTAATGAGGGAAGTCCAAGATATTTCTCATAGTGTCGAACAGCATTAACACCCAACAAATTTTGAATTGTTATTTGAGTATCTGCATTGGTGGATTTACTAAAGAAAATAGTTGTCTTAGTACGGTTGATTTGCTGTCCAAAAGCTTTCTCATACTTTGCCAACACTTCAAGCAAGCTTTGACACTCCTCTTCTCTCGCTCTACAAAAAAGGAGGCTATCATCGGTAAAAAATAGATGAGTGATCCTAGGTCAATTCCGGCAAAGAGATACACCCCGAATGTCACCATGTGGGCTGCCTTACTAATTAAACCATGTAGACCTTCAGTACACATGAAGAAAAAGTAGGAGGACAATGGATCTCCTTGGCGCAAACCACGTGTTGGAGTGATATGCCCATGGGGCTCCCCATTAATTAGCACCGAGTAAGAGGCTGTAGTGATACACATCATCATTAATTGTATCCACCGAGCATGGAAACCCATCTTTGTCTTCACTCTTTCCATGTACTCCCACTCCACCCTATCATATGCCTTGCTCATATCAAGCTTCAAGGCCATAAAGCCAGATTTCCCCTTATTATGGTTCCACATATAGTGTAGAGTTTCAAAAGCCACCAATATATTATCTGAAATCAACCTATTAGACAAGAAAGCACTTTGATGCTCTGAAATAAGATTAGGCATAATAGCTTGCAACCGGTTAGTGAGAACTTTAGCAAAAATACGATACAAAACATTACTCAAGCTAATAGGTCTAAACTCAGAGACATATGTGGGATCCTTTACCTTAGGAATCAATGTAATAAAAGAATGGCCAAGGGCTTGGGGGAAAGAACCCGAATTGAGATAGTGCAAAATAGTGGTTGACACATCAGACCCAAGTAAGGACCAATAACTTTGATAAAAGAGAGGAAGCATACCATCCAGACTGAGGGCTTTTAAAGGTGACATCTGCTTCAAAGCAACCTCTACTTCCTCAATATGGAATTCAGCCATAAGCATCTCATTTATCTCATCAGTTACAACATGTGGAATAGTCTCAATAACCTCCTCAAAATTGCTAGGGCTACTCGAGGTAAAGAGATTATGATAGAAGTCTACAATGGTGCCATTAACTTGATCTTGGCTTGAACACCATCCTCCATTAGCATCATGCAACTTGGTAATATAGTTCCGCCGACGGCATTGAGAGGCTTTGCTATGGAAAAACTGAGTATTACGATCACCATCACAGAGCCATGCAATTTTGGATCACTGCCTCCACATTTTGGCTTCCTTATCAAGCAGTTGATTAACCTCATCCTCCAGCAACCTCATGCGGCTTGAGTCTCCAGACCGGATAGCATGGTTCTCAGTTGCTTTCAGTCGTTTACGAGCAGATTCCAATTGTTTCTTGACACTACCAAAGGACTTTTTACTCCATTTCGACAAAGCAGCCCCACATTACTCAATCTTCTTAAGCACACGGGTATCCCATGAATCATTGCAATTTATACTCCACACAGCCTCCACGGTGTCACTACACCCCTTGTCAGTCAACCACATCTGTTCAAAGCGGAAGGGTTTCTGAAAATTGCAATGCATATGCTCCGGTGAAATCCATAATGCTTTATGGTCTGATGATGTGACATCTAAGTGGTGCACCTTTGTACCTGCAAACATTGAGAACCACTCATTAGTAGCAACTGCTCGGTCTAATCTTTCCCATATAGTAAAATTGGGATAGTGTTTGTGCCATGTGAATGGAAAACCAATAAAATCAAGGTCCATAAAACCACACTCATCAAGAATATCTCTAAAAGCCTGCATTTGATGATAGGGCCGAGAACTCCCACCTTGCTTCTTTGATTGCTGTGTGATTTCATTAAAATCACATGCACACAGCCAAGGTAAAGACCCCTGATTATTTTAAGCTCTCAACTTTGACCATGCTTCATGTCTCTTAGTGGTGTCCGGTTCTCCATAAAACCCAGTGAACCTCCAGGCATTCTTCTTGTCCTTATTGATGACCGAATCAATGTAATTCTTTGAATACGTCACAACTTCCAAAGGAAATCCTTCTTTCCACAAAATGGCCAACCCTCATGCCTTATTACAACGGGGAACAACAAAAAGATTTTTAAATTGAATACGTCTTTGAACCTGTTCTAGCCTTGCTTTATCTTTCCATGTCTCGGCTAAAAACACAACAAAGGGATCTTTTGCCCACACAAAATCTACAAGCTGATCTTCTGTACGCAGGTTCCTAAGCCCGCGACAGTTCCAAACTAAGAGACTCATTGCTCCTGGTAGGGCTGGTAACCAGCCTCCGCCAATATCTGTGTATTTTCTTCTCCAACCTGTGAAACCGCATGACGTTTACTTGGTAACTCAGGCTGATCCTCGTTTAGAGCATGTTTACTACCACTAAATGTGCTCAAATTATGTGTGTGTGCAACAGTTGCTCTGAGAATTCTTTTCCAAGATGAGATGTGGCTTGGGTGGGGAGGGGAGATTGGGTTGGTTGGAATATTTGAGTTGGAGGAATAGGTGGAGTGTGTGGGTGGGGGGTCAGACGGTATTGTGATAAGGTTTGGGGTGTCAACATCTTGTTCATGGTGATGGGGAGAAGACATATGGTAATGTGGGGTAGGTGTAAAAGGCGAGACCTACCTGGGATGATCAAATTTCATCAAGTCTTGGTCTATAGCTTCTAATTGTTTGTCAAAGGTTAAGTTCAATGTGGAAATAGGTCCTGGGTCCATGTGGAGGGGTGTGGGATCAGCCGTATTGTTTTCTACGAGAACAGAGTCAGTTGACATAGAAACAGAAATAGAATTATTTTGGAAAGAATCAGCCATGAACGAAACAAAATAGGAGTTACCATATTAGGCTTGTGGCAAATCAGAGGGCGGTGTGAGCGGCGTAACCCTAGCCGCCATTGAGTTTGTTGCTTCATCGGACCGCCGTTGGCTTGTACGTTTAGCCTTCATCTTTGAGTAAAACCCGGGCACCTCTACGACAAAATTACAAGCCCTAGACTACAGTGAAGCTTTCAACCATGCCCCATATTCCTTGTCTGCATCTGTAAGTGATCCTTCGCTTTCAATCCAACGATCACAGTCACGGTCATTGTGTGTAAGGCGACCGCACCAGTAGCAAAGGTTGGGTAGTCTCTCATATTTGAAAGAGACACAGAGTTCTCTATTGTCATCAAGTGTAACCATCCTCCCACGGCAGAGTGGCTGTGAAATATCCACCATAACCCAAACTCGCATAAAACCTCCACACTCTTCAGTCTTTGCATTTGGGAGTTTCAAAATCTGCCCAGCAGGTTCGCACAGTGTTTCTGCCACCGTTGTAGTCATAAATTTCATCGGAAGACCATGTAACTGAATCCAGAATGGGGTGCTATTGAAGTTCAAGTCCTCAATTTTACTAACCCCATCATATTTTTGCGAAATCATCAAGTGTTTATCAAAGCTCCATAGGGCGTTAGCAAGGATAGTATCAACCTTTGTTTCACTGTCAAAAGAAAAAAGCATGATATGGTTTCCCAAGTTCTTGATTTTGAAGCCACGTTTGGACCTCCATATAGGCGTAAAGGTGGCTGCAACGGCCTCAGGGTTACGTGCCCTTTTGGTAAGGAACTTGGCAGCGATAATGGAGATAGAGGCAGCCATCTCATTCTATAATTGGACCTTGGGACCTTCTCTCTGAGAGATGGTGAGGCCGGACCATTGCTTGGTGAGTTCGTCCATGAAGTAGTCGCTTGTGTCCAACAACCCGTAAGAAAGAAAATAAAATAAAAGACAAAAGCCCTAGGGTAACCGTGTTACTCCAAGGGTACAGCAAAACTCTTCCAGGAAGAGACGAGGATTCTATGGTCCTAGGAGAAGATGGAGAGCACCACCTTTCACTAGTGACAGAGAAACCCTAGTATTCTTTTAATAACAAGTATAGTAAAATTTATAGTTTTGAAACAATTCATGTCTCATAAAGTTGTATTATACTTTAAAAAATTAAAGATTAAGCGTGAATCTCAATATATTTGTGTTTATAAATAAAAAATAATAAATAAATGAAGAAGAAATGAAATAAAAACAAAATAATTGAGCTTATAAATAACAAATTTGAAAGAAAAATAAGAATTACTATAAAATCTTACTATTATATCCTAATATTTTTACTATCAAATAAAGAAATAAGAAAAATCATATTTTTACATCCATTTCCTTATGTGGTGTCGCTTTTTTTTCCTTTTTTTTTTTCTCCCAAATTAGATTTGGATAGCGCAAAAGAGGTTTGATTTACCATGTAAGACAATAGTACTAGCACTTCAAATCGGTACTTGTTACACGGGACAATCTTCTATGTTCCCTTCCCTTTTCAATTATATATACACTAATTTAATCATAAATTATTTTTTCCTCTTCATTCGCGATTTTTGAACCCTCTGCTCTGGACTGTTCCACCTTTCTTAGAGCTTCAGATATTGAAGATTTCTAATATCGTTGTTTAAAATGATTTGAAATAAAAAAGTATTGTGAAAACACGTGTTTACAGTATTCATAAATCAAAAAATGTGTTTGGTACCATATTTCAAATAACATGTTTCAGTGTGTGAAAAAACATAATTGTGTGGTTGGTATGTGAGTGTTTTTTTTTAAAGCTGGCAAGTACAGTACAATTTTTTTTTTTTTTTTTTTGAGGAGAGAGAGAAGTCAGTTTATGTGTTGTCTAATCAAGTGTCATTGAGTAACATTGTTTGAAAACAGAAAACTAGTAAGAAGAGTTTTCTAAATTCAATGTTTAAACACTCTAAAATGAGCAACATAACTCAAAAACTCCAATAAAAAATACCCTTACCAAAAGCTTTTTTTTTTTTTTTTTGCCCACAGTTTTCAGTATTTAAATACTAAAAAATATTGTTCAAACACTAACCAAACCTTCAAAGTTCAAAGTTCAAAGTACACCATTCTTATACCTTCAAGAATGGTGTCTCTTCCAATCAACAATCCAACATTAATATATGTATTTCCTCCATTAGCTAATTTAATGAACTAATAATATATGATGTAAATGCAAACTCTGTTGAAGTGGAAGCTTAAATAAAGAAAATCCTAAAGAATGTGTCACATAACATAACCTCATATTTCTCTGTCTTTATATGTATTAGCATATAACCCACGCATGGCACAAGATTGATTTCTAAATTTTCATTGATATTTTTTAAAATCATATTTGTTTTATATTCTTAACTAATTGCAAAGTTAACTATTCTTCACTCGCTTTTTTTCAATTCCATATTCTACTAAACATGTTTTCCAGCAACTATAAAGTAGTTGAACAATTAAATTTACATTTCAATAATTAATATTATATAATTGTGTCCACGAGCTGAAATTATTGTTTGTTTTTTTTTTTCATTTTTTATATTTTATTGTCTTAAGCGTTAAATTTTCTCAACTCTGCCAAACCAAAATTATGAATAAGAATTTGTAATACAATATTTTGATACCCTGATATCGCAAAGTTCTATATATAAGGCATGCAAGGCCACTACTTCGGTGGCGGTCACCAGAGCCACCGTTTTGGCAGCTGGTTTCAATGATTTAGTCATTGAACCTCTAGTACCAGTGGCTTCGGAGGCTAAGCCATCTAAGCAATATCTCTAGTGATTAGACCGCCAACATCGGTGGCTAGAATAATGCTTCAGTTATCGGTCCTCAAGCACCAGTAGTTGGAACACGGTCTCCATTGACCAAACCACTGGCACCGATTGCCGGGACGATGGCTCCAACCACTAGATTGCCAACAACAATTTCTCTACCCCTAGACCGGTTACCTAGCTACCAAAGGGGTGAAGGGAAGTTATTGTGTGTTTTTGTAAAATGTTTTACCAAATTTTTATGGACAAAACGTTTTACTGCTTTTTATAAAGAATTTTATAGTAAACAGAAAATATTTTACAAGTTTGACCACATTTTAAATGCAAACAAACACCTAAAAATAAGAAAATATTTTTCAAAAAATATTTTACTTCAAAACAAACAGAGTAGTAGTTGGAGAGTATAAGGTAGGTCTTACTAGAAGTTAGTATTGTAAATATAGGACATGAACCCTTCCCCCCCTAAATTAACTCTATCCCCTTGTATGAGAGAGAGAGAGTGCAATCTCCAAACACAACTTTGAGAACAAAACAATTTATCGAACAATTTATGTGTAGGTAAGTAAAAAGGGAACATTTAGAAAACCATGAGCCTATAGGCTACCAGCATATATCCAGTGCTCCAAATTTTGATGACATCATTCTTTATTCTCTTACAGTTTACCACTGAATTGATGAGTCTTTTGGCTGAATATTGCAGAAAATCATGTTTATTTGTGATATGGGTATTGTTCAAAGTTATTTGGGAAATTAAGGAAAGAGAGTGAATTTCGGCAATGGTGTTGCTGAAATTCTAACAAAAGTATGAGAAAGAAAAGATAAGTGATGTGATGGGAGGAGGGAAAAAATTTTGAATTTTGGTAATCTTATTACTGAAATTCTTGCTACCCAATACTCTGCCCGCTAGGTGAAGTGCCCGAAGTACTAGGTGGAGTGCTCGAAATGGAAACCAATTGTGGCAACCAAGTTGCCAAAATTGCAAGGGAGTGAGGAGAGAGAAAATAAGACATGTGGCAACCAAGTTGCCGAAAATGGGAGGGAAAAAAAAAAAGAGAATTGTGGCAACCAAGTTGCCAAAAACTTTGGGAGAAATTTAATAGTAATTTAGGCAATGAAGTTGCCAAAATTGAGGGGGGGGGGGGAAAGAAGATTTAGGTTGAAACTTGAAAGGAAAAAAAATAAATAAAAATTGTGGCAATTGATTTATGGCAATGGAATTGCCGAAATGGGAGGGAAAAAAATAGTAGCAATTGATTTGTGGCAATGTTGTTGCCGAAATGGAAGGAAAAAAAAAATGTAGCAATTGATTTGTTGCAATAGAGTTGCCGAAAATTGGAGAGAGAGAGAAAGAGAATTGCCTGGATAAAAATATATATATATATATATTTTGGATTCTTATTCAAAAAAGTACACATATTCTTATTCTTTCTATGTGTCAGTAGTTTTTTTAATCGAAACAGTTTGGTTTGTGTGTATGTGATGTTCTTTTATTTCGTATAGTAAAAGTATTATTTGCATGATTTGCCCTATGAAACAAATAATGAATCTAGATTCAAAGTACATTGATTCTTATTCTCAAAAAAAAAAAAAAAAAGTATATAGATTCTTACAATATGAAATGGAAGAAAAAAATGATTGATGTGCACACTTTAAACAAAAAAAACAAAGAAACTGATATTTTTGCAGAGATTCTTTGTAGTGAATATATGTTTATAGTTAAGTAATTTGTTTGTATCAAAGTGTCCCATCTTGATCTGTGTTGTGCTATATTTAGTCAATTGGCGTATCTAGTTATACAGTTCAAAATCTAAGAATTTAACTTATATGAAACTTGCATCATTTTTAAACAGTACTAAAGTTATTGAAGTTTCCACGGTTCTTATTTTCTACTCTTTTTCCCCTAAAAATTCCATCAACCTTCTTCTCCACTCTTATTCCCCTCATAATTCTACCAACCATTTTCAATTCATGCGTGGCATACATTCTACAAACAACTATAAGGAACAACACTTGCAAATATCTATCCGTTCTTTATCTCTTACAAGGTGAGTTACATCTCTTAAATAGTTACTTTTCTTTTTATAATATTCATGTTGATATGTTTTAGGGGCATAACTAAGCATGAAAATCTTGTTTTTGTTAAATTATTTGTTCATGCAAATCTTGTTTTTGTATTATGCATTTTGCAACATGAACTAATTTGTACGATATATTTTAATTTATTTGTCCATGAATACTTAAATAAAATTTCATATAGCAAAAATATATTTCAAAATTGACATAAATTTTCCTTAAAGAAATACTTACTTTGTTAGCCTATAATATACACATATGCTATAAGAAAACAAAAAAAAAAAGGTTAGTATATGCTCTTAAACCTTAAAATCTAAGTTTTAGGTATAATAATAATAAAGAAAATTGTACGATATTAGAAATATTTATCTATTATCTTATGGATGCATGAGAACATTATATAATATGTCTTGCTTTAGAAGAAGCAAAATGAAGAGCTACATAAAATTAATAATGTAACCATAACAGATCCTTCTAAATGTTAATGTTATGCTAAGTTACTAAAGAAAAGGGAAACAAAAAATAATTTTAACTACTATGATGGACAATAAGAAATTATCAGTGAACCGATCATCTTTAATAGAATTCTCTCAGCTCTGGCTATTTAAAATTTGAATATTTTTAATGGATTACCTTCTTGTATTGCATTTTAATGGTTATGTAGTGTTAATATATTAATACTATTGTTATGTTTTAGTGTAGATGGCAGAAAAATTGTTCATTTTTCTCATCCATTCCAGTGGAATAATTAAACATGGCGAAAATGAGGTTTATTACGAAGGGTCACCTCCTTTTATGCTTCCATTAAGCCGGGATGTTACATTTGAAGACCTATGTGATGGAGTAGCATCCATGCTTCATATAAATAGAGAACATTCAAAGCTTATTATTTGGTATAGATTTCATTTTCAATGTCATCCACATCTTGTGATTTACCAACAAGTTTTGGTAGAAGATGATAATGGTGTCAATGCAATATTTGATATGTTAGGTTGTCAATATGGATTTGTAGGTGCAGAGTTGTACATGGGTGTAGAACCCACAAGAAGCCACTAAGAAATTTTTCCCATTCAATATGCCAACGAAGGACTGGGTGCATTTTTTAGTTATTCACATGGCGGGCACTTTCATGATCCATATGCCACTCATACTAGTCATTATTCTAAAGATGTGGCTCATTCCCCAATTGTTAGGACATATGTGATTCATTGCTAGGAACATATGTCAATATAGAATTGGCTAATCCTTCGACAAAATGCACTTTACTTGTAATTAGGTAGATCTAGATGCGTTTAATGCTTCAAGGAACAAGATTTCAAGTTCAAGTGTTAAATCCATGCAAGTCTGTCCAAGAAACAAGTGAAGAAGTGCTGGATTTTAAAGCTTGACAGCTAGCATCTATCGAAGTTTAAAAAGTTGTTTCAGCTCGATGCTCAACAGCTGCTCGATAGATAGGTTATCTGTCGAGATTTATGAAATTCAGTTTTTTAGAGCTGATTTCACTCCAATCCGTGAATAGATGTTTGGGCTTTCTTTTCTCACAACCCTAAACATATATAAAGATTGTTTTAAGGGCAATCACAACTAATGCAATTCAATGTAAAAGTTTTTCACAAGCATATTGTGAATCGGAGACATATGCCCTAGTTCATCTTTTTCTATTCAAGAAGCTGTTGTGTTTGTACACCGTAGGATTTTGTAACCAAGGAGTTTCGTGGTCTTCATCGTGTGAGGAACTGAAAAACTTTGTAGCCAACATCTTTCTCAAGTTTATGAGTAAGCCACATAATGGGATCCGCGCATCAAATTGGTTAGTCACATACTGGAAGCTATGCATTAAAAGGAGAGATTATCACTACAGAACAAGTCTAATTAGATATTTGGATAAGAGTTCAACTGTAGGTGGGTATAAGGTACTAGGATTTCTTTATTTGTAACCACTTGTTGTGATAATAGTGAATTCTCAGGAGTGATGACCTTAAAATCACCTGGTGGGGTTTTTGCCATGTAGGTTTTCCCCATTCATAAACAAATCACCATGTCAATTTATTTTCTGCTGCATTTTAATTTTTACGTTGTATTTAGATTAAGTCACTAATTGGGATGGGTTATGTGTCATATCTGATCGTCACCCTGATATAATATCAGCAATACGAACTATATGTCAATCAACACATTGGTATCATCGTTTTTGCCTTCACCATGTGGCTAGCAATTTCAATCAATGAATTGGGGATAAAAACTTTAAGGCTATGGTAATGTGGGCAGGCATGGAGAATCAGCTACAAAAGTATCAAATAACCAAGGATAGAATTACTCAATTAAATGTAGATGGTGATAAGTATTTAAGGTATATACTAGTGCAAAAGTGGACGTTAGCACACGATGGTGGACATTGTTATGGGGCAATAACCATGAACTTGTCTGAAAGTTTCAACGGTATTCTAAAGAGTGCTAGAAATTTGCCCATAACTGCATTAGTCGAACTTACATACGACCATTGTGTAACCTACTTTGCCGATCGGTATAGTAAGGCACGCACAGAGGTTACAACCGGTAAACTCATTATAGCCTATGCAAAGAATAAATTCAATAAATGGGAAAAAGGCACCAAAGCATTCAGTTGTTGTGTTCTACCGTGAAGATGGTCTGTTTGAAGTCAAAACACCAATAAACCCTAACTCTACATATAGGGGTAATCATTGTCATGAGGTAAATTTGACGCAGAGCACTTATAGTTGTCAAAAATGGCAAGTTTATAAGATTCTGTGCTCACATGTCATTGCCATGTGTAAATATCAAAGCATCTCTATAATGCGATATATCTACCGCTGCTGCCATTTGGAAGAACAAGTTGCTTGCTATGCACCTAGATTTTGCATGGTTCCAGACAATGTACATTGGAATGAGCCTGATTTCCCAGTCTTGTATCCTAATGTCAATCTACGCTGTGCAAAAGGTCAACCAAGATCAACTCGGCTTCGAAATGAAATGGATTTAGGGACAGGGCATCAACCAAGGCCATTGTGCAGTCTCTGTAGGCAAGAAGGCCATAATAGAAAAACATGCCCCACTCAAATTGTGGCTGGCTTCACTAGTGGTCAAACTGAATGACCCAACATAAGTATTCAATCTACTTTAGTGGATTGGTTGGACCATTTTTTTTTAGGAGTTGGACCATATTGTTAGTTTGTATTATTTGAAAGAACAAGTTGGTACCAATTCCATTGATAAGCATATATGCTATGATGTTTTCTATCACTGCAAGTCCGATTAGGGTGTACGTTTATTTTTTGTGTGTTGAGGTCTAAAAAGGATTATAGTGAAGGAAGCCCAAAAGAATAAGTCAAGCCCAAAAGGAAAAATCAAGCTAAGCCCAAAGTAGCAGATGCAGGAAACCCATGAAGGAATAAAAAAGCCCAGGGGATCCTGAAGCCCAGACAAAGAAGCATCCAAAAAAAAAAAGAGGATCATGGCAAGGGATAAGAAGCAAGGATCCTCAGGAACCATCAAGAGGCGCATATCCCTTCAAGCACAAAGACAAAGGAAGACTAGGACAGCTCGATAGAAAAAGACAGAAGAAGAAAACAAGAAACAAAAGCAAAAAGAACACGAGCGACCTCTCATGGCACAGACAGAAAAAGCCTCGGGGAACTAGGACAGGGAAGAAGAATGATAACAAACAACTTTCAAAAATGGCAGAACAGGATTCCGCCCAGATGGGAAAGAAAAGGGAAAAGTGGAAGACGCCAGAAATGGGGATGCCGAGAAGGGCATACCTCAGCACATCCCAAAGAAGATGGCCAACCAGGAACTTTCAAAAGAATCAGAGTTGAAAGAAGGAAAGAATGAGAAAAAACGGAAACAGGACTTACCGAAACGATGGGATCAGGACGTGCTCTGTCTGCAAAAAAGCAAAACAGGGGAACCAACGGTTCCCCGGGAAGACCAAAAAACTCCATTATAAAAGGTGGGGATGGGTTGTGAAAAAGAGGCAGCGAAAAAAGAGAGAAACACAAAAAAGAAGAGATTTTCTAGAAAAACTATCAGAAAAGTCTGTGATGAAGAGAAAATATTAAGGGAAAAACAAACATTGCTTCCCGGTATCCTGTAAAAGCCACTATTGCACATGCTCGGATTCAACGAGAATCAAACTTTGCAAGTTTTGAAGGCTGAAATAGCCATTCAAGACTGTAATTTTTGAGCTTGATTGAACCTTGTATCACGTCCTAGTGAGCTTTCTGTAATCCAACAGATAATGTATTAATGAAACATGCTTCATATTTCCCAGGATCCCCTCAGCATTAATTTCTTATCGCTTTGCTAATCCTGTTTTCTTTCCTTCTGAATTTACCTTGTTAATCTTTGGCACTCTTCGATATCCTTGCTTGTCATTTTTTATATTGTCAGGAGCATCCTCTGCATCCCAATTGATTCTTAAACAGCTCGTTAGCTGCGGTGAGTCAAGGCCCGGTTCACCAAATCCTCCTTTTCATTTAGGCCCGGGATCCTTGGGCCTGAGTGTCACGAAAAAGGCACTCTCACAGTGTGTCTCTATGTGTGTGTGCATATATATATATATTGCATGTTACAATTTAGGGGTTTGATAACACCTTAAAATGTATACTTTTTATTGAGTGCTTGGGTCATTTACCATGTCTGAAAGCTTCAAATAAGGAAAGAAATCAAAGGGCCACAATCTAAAGAGGAAAAATCAGATTTGAGCACTAATAAGTATTTTGGACGTATCTCTCTTCTCAAAAATCCAATTAACTCAAGGCTAAATGGGATGGAACCGTGACTTAAATATCTACAACTTTCCAGTTTTGAGTTTTTTGAAATTCACAATTTTTTGAAGGCCAAAATTAACTCACAAGTTGTTGTTGTAAATTTGGACCAAAATTATATGGTGAAAGTTTTATTTTTATTTTTTTTTTGACACTTTTACAAGGGTTTGGAAGAGAGGCCGTAGAGAACGAAAATAGAAATGTACACCACAGTAGCCATCATGTAAAGGAAAAAAGAACAACTACAAAAATAGAAGTTTGACACTTTATTTTTTTAGCCTATTCTGCACCTACAGTTGTGGCTACACATATAGATTTTATGTTGAATTTGTAGGATTGGACAATTATATTAAATAGATATATGATTAGATTAATTGGGCACTAATTTCAAATACCAAAATATGTGTACACATTTCTTATTTTCGCAAAGGTCTTATGGTTAGTAGTATAATGTGATATGTATACTATCTAGGCATAATATTTTTTGCTACAAAGATGCATAAACAACAATAATACTTTAATATATTCTTAATAGATAGTATATTGATTAGTGATTGCCACAATGGGGTACATGAAGTTTTTGTTGTGTTCCACAACATGGAGAATGCCTATTTACTCGTTGAGGGTACCTTCATGCTTGCACAGGTACAACCATCTCAGAAGAGTGACTTTTCCCCATGCGCCTTGGCTATGTTCTAATATCAAAATCTGCTTGATAATTACCACCTTCGTCACTTTCATCATCTGATGACACCTCCATATCTTTTGCATCTTTTCCACTGTCCTCAATTGAGGCATCTTCCTCAGAGTTTGTTATGGAGGCCTTTTCCTTAGAATTCGAAGCACATGCTCGTGTATTTGGCAGCGTGCAAAAATCACCAACATGAGGGGATGGTTAGGAAGGTTGTGGTGTGATGAACAAGTCATGTTGTTCATAGCTGTACTGCCCATGTGGATATGGATTATTGTGAAATGGATTAGACATGGGTTGGCCATCATATAAAGTTGGATACGGTTGTTGTGGGGAAAGGGATTAGCTATCCTAGTTATAATTGTATTGACAAGAATATGATGGAGGTCGTGATGGGTGATAGGAGGGAGGTGTTGAACTAGGTTGGGGATAATGGTTATAGCTATGCAAACCCTTAAATCCTTATCCTAGGGAATTGGATGATCCAATTTGTTGATATAAAGACATGCAGTACTCATTGACACTAATTGGATTACACTCATTGAAGGTGGTTGGCTCATTACAGGCAGATATTAATGGCCCAACTTGGGTAAAGCTGTACATATTGTGCTGTGTAAAGGTGGATGGTTCGGTTTCATCATTTTCACGTTGTCCATGCTATGTAGAGGTGGACAAGCAGATTTCAATAGAGGTTTGTGGGTGTTTTCTTCCTTGGTGCCTCTATCGTTGCCCGAAATGTGTCACCCTCTCCGTAGAGACGGAGGAAATATTTTCTATCATCGATAACTTCACGACTAAGGCCTTCTACTATTACTGGAAGGACTTGTTGTGCAGTTAGGTCATTCCTTTGTTGGTTTGCAACAGCCAAATTTAACATATTATTGATCTCAGTTTGTTGCCACATAAAAAGAAAAAAAAAATTATTAGTGCAGTATCATTGAAAAGGCTAAAATAATAATTTATTATCAATATTAGTGCAGTATTATTGAAAAAGCTAAAATAATAACCTGGTACATATAGGCAACCACCTCTGATGTCATGAATAAGTGACCATGTTGATGGTACCATGTTGTGTAGTCCACACCTAAAAGGAAATTGTCATCCCCAACTACATTTTGACCTCGCTCGTTCCAAAGTCGGTAGTATTGTGCATGCTACCTACTCCAATTGACACTGGACTTTCCTGTCAACTTTACACAATGTACAGATTTATTGAAATTGTCAGTAGACCACTTTGGACATATTTGCAACAACCCAAACTATCGCATGACTCTTTCTGGATGGTAATACTCCACAATTTGAAAGCAAAGCAATGGCGTTGTTGTAGTCCATATATGTTTTTATGCAAGACACCATGGATGCAAATAATTATTGTACGGTGTCCAAACAACCTGCAATTTCAATTACAATCACTATGTTATAATTGATCAAGACAATAATATAACTAGTAAATTAACCATTAATGCATTGTGACAACATATATTACCTGTTCATTATGATGTGTGTCGTAATTGGAATGGTACGCATGTAGAACATGCGTTGGTGTGTAAGTAAAAGTTCTCTTGGTCGCCCACCTATACACAATTAATGATTGCCACTAATTTTAGGGTTTCGAAGTATCAAGGATAAATGCTATAGTATACAATGTTGTATAGAAATATAAAGTAAATATTATACTTGCATCTGTATGGGTCGTCAACATTTAAATTTGTTGGATTTACTGGAATTGGGGTCAAATATGGAATATGCTCCCAAGCACATAATTGTAATATAAAAACAGGGCCTGCAACCTCCTTGATTTTTTTAATAGCAGTAGTACACAGCTCTTTATAAAGGAAAGCAAGTGTGGCACTACCCCAGCTACACAAAGTCCGCTAACAACTGGAGAAAGCAGCAATGCAATCTACTTTGGCTCTTATTTCCAAATAGTAAAGCCAAAACTAGGAACAAGTTTGCCCTAGCATACTGCTGGGTTGTTACAGCATTGGCACCCTCTGGTAGGTTTGAGAATGTATTCCTTACCCAGGTTATTTTAAGGCCACCATACTCCAATGCTTATGCAGGTGGTGTCACTCCAAGTAAATTCTAACAAACTGTTCCCCAGTTCAAATTAGTGGGCCCGTACATTGCATTGCCATCAATAGGCAATCCTGTAATGATTACTATATCCTATAGAGTGATTGACATTTCACAAGTAGGTAGATGAAATGTATAGGTTTCAAATCGCCACCGATCCACCAAAGAAGTGATAAGACCCCACTCAATATCTATATGTGGTAGGCGGGTAACACGGTATGGTCTACATTGATGCAAATATGAGGTGATACGCACGCCTGACTACCGAGGGTGGGGCGGGGAGGGGGGGGGGGGGTGCAAATGGTTGAGGTGGCATTCGTAAGGTGGAAACCTGAAATTTTTTTTTAAAAAAAAAATGTACAATGTTATATTGCTAATGTTGAAATTATTTTCATGTAAATTGAATAATTGTAGATATTATTAGGACATTAATAAATTTTGCCCTCGCAACATACATTGCCTTCCATTGCATCATTAGAGATGTGATATTATTGTTGGGTTAGCAGAGAATGATCAAATGGCCTAGGCTCTATTTCAAATATATCCTACATAAAATGCTACAATGAATTAAACCATGCAACATCCATTACCTCTATATTAGTAGGAAATTGTTTATAAATCAAACTAAATTAACCTTTTTTTTTTTTTGGACTGAGATAACCTCTATGACGTTAATGAATTGACAATAAAATTCTATTAAGATCTTTGTCAACCCTATCAAGCAACCACTGAAACTCAACCACCACGACTAACAATCAAAATAACCACCAAAATCACCCACACCACCAACCACAACAACCACAAATCACCACTAAAAACCCAAAACAAAAAACCACCACAGACCCACCACAGCCTCCTCTACCACCACGATAAAACCCACCCCAACCACCACGGCAAACCCCCACGCCACCGCGCAGACTTGACTAGAAGCCAAAGAACCCATAGTCGCCTAATCTAGCCAAACCATGCCACCATCGCACCAGACCCACACCGCGTGATCCAGGCATCAACCCACAGCCACCCAAACTCCAAACCACCAATTCGATCAACCCATAGTCACCCAAACTCCTAACCGATCCTACCACCCTTTAAAATATCGATCTAGCCACCTAAACACAGCAACTACAATAAGCAAAAACAAAAAATAAGAAGAGAGTTGATAGAGAGAAGAAAGGAAGAGTCAGATTCCAACCACACAAACAAAGAAGAAAAGAGATAGAGGGAAAAAATGAAGAGTCTAACTAGAGGAGATTTGGGAAAGAGAGAGAGTCTAGCGTGAGAGAGAGAGAGAGAGAAAGTAGATTTTTCAAATAAAATATTTATTTTAAGAACCAACTGTTCACAAGTTGCAAACCCACACCCAGTTGTAAATGTGTTTTGGATGGTTGGTTGCTAAAGTAGTAAGAGTATTCGCATCCGGAATGCTAAATGTCATATGTAAGGTTTTTTAGCATTTTTCCCTCAAAAACTTCCCACATCCGGAATTGCAAATGCTCAAAATTGTAAATTTTTTTACAATCTTTCTACAGTGCCATTCTACATGTAGAATAGCATTGTAGACTATTAGATATGTTTTTAATCTGATTTATTCTTTCTCTTTCCTTTATGTTAGACTTCTCAACTCTCTCTTCGTCTTGCTTCTCTTCTAGGAATGGCAACGAGTCAGGTTCGGGCCGGGTTTTTCCATACCAGGACCCGACCCGCGAGCCAAGACCTGTAGCCCAGACTCGACCCGTTTACTAAATGGGTTTTTTTTCGGGGCCTGGACCCGCACCCGCCGGGCTCCGCAGGCCCTATCCAGCTTGGCCAAATTTGGGCGTAATTCTCAGACCAAATCATGGCCCAATCACAATCAATTTTTTTTAAGGCCCAGATGCGAAAAAAGGCCCAACCAGCTTAAAATATGAAGGGGAAAAAAAAAAAAAAAAGTCTTACACCAAATCAGCTTGTGTAAGATCTTGAGTATAAGTATATGCATTATGCCATAGTGTAAGATTTTTCCTCTTTTTTTTTTTCTTTTTTTTTTTTTTTTTTTTGTAAAAAAAAAAAAAGAGGAAACAAATCAGTTTTTTTTTTCACCATCAAAAAAATAAAAAATACAAATCACAATCCCAAACATAAACAGAAACACAAATCAGCTTGTTTTTTTGGCTCTTCTCTGTTAATACATATTTTTCACTAAAAAAAAACACAAATCACAAATAGAAAACAAAATCAATAAATCCCTATTTCGATTCTTTCATATCTGATACCGGCGTCGATGTTGCCAAGCAACATATGCGCTGCGGCGGCATGTGCGGCTAAGGCTAGGTTGCATAGATCGTTGGAGGAAGACATCACTGTTTTGATTGACACAGATGAGTCTTACACTCAGCTAACAGGGAAAAACATCCACTGGGCTTTGAAGGATCTAGTGCGATTGGCTGTGCCTGGAGAGTGAAAGTGAGGCCGTGAGGGTGGGTGAGAGTGAGTCTGTGAGGGGGCGACGACCATGCGGGTGGGTAAGAGGAGCGTGAGACGGAGTGTGACTGCGTGAGGTGTGAGGCAATGAAGGACGAGGGTGAGGCAGTGAGGGACGAGGGTGAGGACTGAGGAGATGTGAGCTGAAATGAGGGAGTGAGGGTGAGAAGGCTGGAGGCGTGAGCTGAAAAATGAGGGAGTTAGGGTTAGTGTTTATAGCTATATATATATAGGGGGTTTTTTAGTAATTTCATGGTAACCGGGTCTTATCCGGGTCAGGTTTCAGATTTTTTTGATAAAACCCGGACCCGACTTGGACCCGCTTTGGGTTTTTTTTTTAAAACCCATACCCGACCCTATTCTTTATAGGGCCGAGTAAAATCTGGCCCATTAGGGTCGGGTCAAGCCGGCTATCCACGGGTCAGATCTAAATTGCCATCCCTATTCTCTTCTCTCTCACTCTGGTTCTTTGGTTTACTCTCTCATCTCCTCAAACCCAAAACCCATTTTCTTAAACCCAAAATCCCGTGTGTTGGTGGCAACGGCGGAGGTAGGCATGGGCGCAGGTTGTCATCAATGGTGGCGGCGTGGGTTTCCCTCTTTGTCTCCCTCTTCATCTTCCTCTCTCTTTCTCTGATCTCTCATCCCTTTCTTTCTCTCTCACCTCTTTTTTCTTTTCTTTTTTCTCCCTATCTTCCCTTGAATCAACCCTCCATGGTGGAGATGTGGCGTGGGACTCATGGATCAATGGTTGGGTTTCATCATCCCTGATGTGGGTTTCATTTTTGGAGGTATAGGTTTCATAGATCAATGGATGAGTTTCATTTTTTGTGGTGTGGGTGGCCGGATTTCTGTGTTCCTTGGTTTGGTGGTTGTGGTTTTTGTGGGTTGGTGGTGGGTAATTTGATGGTGGTGTGGGTAATAGGTCAATGGTGGTGGTTTTGGTTGTGTTGATGGTGGTATTGGATGAGAGTTTTAATTTTGGTTGGGTTGATGATGGTGGTGGTGGCGGTGGGTTGGGTTGGGTTTGGCTTAGTGGTGGTGGTGGTGGCAATGGGCCGTGTGGGTAATTTATTGGGTAGTGGGTTGATGGTGGTGGTTTTGGTTGTATTGATGGTGGTGGTTGGATGAGAGTTTTAATTTTGGTTGGGTTGATGGTGGTGGTGGGGAAGGTGGGTTGGGTTGGTTTTGGCTTACTGGTGGTGGTGGTGGCAATGGGCCGTGTGGGTAATTTATTGGGTAGTGGGTTGATGGTGGTGGTTGGACGAGAGTTTTAATTTTGGTTGGGTTGATGGTGGTGGTGGGGAAGGTGGGTTGGGTTGGTTTTGGCTTAGTGGTGGTGGTGGCGGCTTGGTGGTGGTGGTAGTGGGTTGTGTGGGTAATTTATTGGGTAGTATAAATTATATTATTTTATTGTGTAGAAATATTATTTTAATAAGTAGAAGGAAAATAAAAGTTGGGATGCTAGATGTATTGTAAAATGCTATTGTATAATTGATAAAGTAGTTTTTTGGAATGATAAAATGAGATGAGATTGCATTTCCTAATGCGAATGCTCTAACTAGAGGGTTTTTAATGCTAGTGCTCTTATTGTAGCAGATGCTTAGATTTTTTTTTTTCTCACTTTCTCTTTTCTCCTTATCTTTGAATCTATGTCCCTCTCTCTCCTCTCTCACTGCTCTCTCTTTTCTTTCCTCTTCACCATTCTACATCCATCTCTTGCCTCTTTTACCTTTCGACCTCCATCAAATTGGGTTATGGGTAAGATCGGGTCCTCTCTCACTGCTCTCTCTTTTCTTTCCTTTTCACCATTCTCCCCCTCTCTCCTCTCTCACTTGATCTGCAATCCTTTTTTTTTTTAATATTGGTTTGCAGACTGCATGTAAGTGGTGGTGGTGGTGGTGGTGATGGATCCAGGCAGCAGTGGTTGCTGATCAGTGGTTTTGACGCTTGTTCTTCTTTAGGGTTGCTATTTTTTTTTTTTTTTTTTGGTTGGTGGTTACTGGGGTGTATGTGGTGGTGGGTGATAGGTGGGTTTTGATTTTGGGTAGGTGGGTTAGGAGTGGTGGCTAGCTGGGCTTGGATGAAATAGGTGGCTGGGTTGGGAGTGGTAGACGGAGTGGTGGCTGGATCATTTTTGGGTTTGCCATCGTGGGCCTACGTTTTTCTCGCCGTAGATTTGCCACCGTGGATTTAGGTTTTGCTCGCCGTGGATCTGGGCTTGCTCACCTTGGGTTTGTTTGTTTGTTTTTTTTTTTTTTTTTTGGTGGGTTTTGCTCACAATCATGATCTTCCACAAACCCCATGATGGTGGGTGGATTTTGATGTGGTATAGGCAAAATGTGGGTTTTGGTGGTTGTTGATGTTTGTGGTGAATGGTGATGGTGAGTCATTTTTTGTGGTGGTGAGTTGTAGTGGTGGTGGTCATGGGGGGTTGAGTTTTGATGGTTGTGGTTTGGATTTTCAGTGGTGGTGGCAGCAATTATTTTTGGGTAATTTTAGTGGTGACAATTTTTTTTAGGGATAATTTTGGTGGTGACAAATTGGGGTTTATGGCTGAGTTTTGGTGGTTGATAATGGTGACTGAGTTTTGGAAGAGAGGAGAGAGAACATAATTTTTTATATTATTTGATGGTATAATTTATATTATTTTAATGAGTTATATATAAAAATAAAAACTAGGATATTAAGTGAGTATATTGGGTGAGTTGTAAAATAATATAATAAAATAGATAAAGTAAATTTTGAGGTTGTAAAATAGAACTTTTTTTTGCATGCATCTCAGACGTGGGAGGCCAATGCTCTGCCTTACCGATGCTCTATTCAACAACTCCTTTTGAGTCTGTTTTTAACTTTTTGCAAACCATTTATTTCTAATAGTTAGTTAAACCACTTATTTCTGTACCACTTACTCTATGTTCCATTAATTACTACTCGCCATGTTTTCAATTTAATTTATTTATAGAATAACTGAAGTTTAAAATGAAAAACAATCATACACATGATAAGTATTGATTAGTAAAAATAGAATGATACACAAAAAATAGTATATAAGATTTGCATTCATAAAGTAAACCTTTAGAAGTAGTGAATACTAATATGGTGTAACTTTAAGTTTTTTTTTTTTTTTTAATAAAAATAAGGTGAAAAGCACCTTTTAGTCCTTACATTTTCAGGCAATTCTCATTTTAGTCCTTACATTTTATTTTTACCGCTTTTAGTCCCTATCCTGAAAAACGCTTCCCGTTTTGGTCCCTACCAATACATCAAAAACGGAGAAAGCTGACGTGGCAAACAGTAGGAATAAATAATACTAAATTAATGTCAACGTGGCCTAAATTAATAATAAAAAATGCCACGTCAGCATTTAAATTAAAAAAATAATTTATTAATTTTAACTAAATATAAAAAATCAAAAACAGAATTAAAAACCAAAAATCACATGAATTAAGATCTAAGTGTGTCTTGAACAAGAACAACAAGAACATAAACCCAAATCTAAGAACACAAACCCAAAAATTAAAATCCAAAAATTAAAAATTTTATAATTACCATTTTCTCAAACCCAGCAAAATCATCAAATCCTAAAGCCCCAGAGTACCAAATCAATCAAAAAATACAACACAACCAATCCAAACAAAAAAATCTCAAACTCAGAAAAACCCATCAACCACCATGTTTGAAGAAAGCTATGAATCCAGGGACAAACAACCCCATCACCCAATGTCAGTTCCTTGAACCTAACCTCGAGATCTTTATTGAAGCCTTTGGATCCTTCGAAGTAGCGCCTATTGAGAATTGCCTCGTAGAACACGTAAGCCTCGACGAGAAACCTGGCCTCACTGGTCCGCATGTATTGGCCGATCCGGCTGGCGATCTCACTGATTTCCCAGCAGTGGAGACCGAAGTCGACGAGCTCCGACCAGTGATCCTGCTGGTACTTCCAGAGCTTCGTATACACCTTAAAGACCTTATGGAAGTACTACGGCTCGTCACGTGACCATATGCTGGAACGTCTCGAACCCTCACGAACTTTCGGGCCACGCCTTCCACCAACGCCCTGAACGTTTGCAAAACGACGTCGTTCTTCTCTCCCATTACCCAAAAAAAAAAAAAAAAAAAAACATTTTTCTTCTTCTTTCTCTCAGTAATAGCCACCGAATCTGGGTTTACTTGAGGTCGGTTTGCTAGGTTCAACTTGATTGGGACGTGTTTTTTTGTTTGGATTGGTTGTGTTGTATTTTTGGATTGATTTGATACTTTGAGGTTTTATGATTAGATGATTTTGCTGGGTTTGAGAAAATTGTGATTTTGAAATTTTTAATTTTTGGATTTTAGTTACAAGGTTTGTGTTTTTAGATCTAAGCTTATGTTCTTGTTGTTCTTGTTCAAGACACATTTAGATCTCAATTCATATGATTTTTGGTTTTTAATTCTGTTTTTAATTTTTTATATTTAGTTAAAATTAATAAATTAATTTTTTTAATTTAAATGCTGACTTGACATTTTTTATTATTAATTTAAGCCACGTGGACATTAATTTAGTGTTATTTATTCTTGCTGTTTGCCACGTCAGCTTTCTCCATTTCTGATGTAACGGTAGAAACCAAAACGGGAAGTGTTTTTCAGGATAAGGACTAAAAGAGATAAAAATATAATGTAAAGACTAAAATGGAAATCATCTGAAAATGTAAGGACTAAAATGTATTTTTCGCCTAAAAATAAATAATGTGTTTTGTTTATATAAATATAAAACATAAAGCATTACATAACACATGTAGTAACGGGAGAGAATTATGGATTTGTCTTAAGAATTTGTCTTAAGCAATTATATATAGTATTTTTATGATATGATATTGATATTGATATTGATTGATTAGTTCAAATCACCCCAATTTTAACTTTGAGGTATACCAATTTCCACTATCTACTACTTTTATTCCAGGCAACACTGAAATTTATGATTTCACGTTACCATATTCTACCACTACGATCAGATAATGTTTACATGCCCAACCAAATTACATGTATCAAAATCTAGGTTTGTACCACCTAACCTATGCATCTTCCTAAACTCTATCAAGAAAAGGGTAAAATATCAAATCAAAAAAAAAAAAAAAAAAAAAGAGATAAGTTGGGCCAATGTTGCCTCAATTTATGTACAAGTTGTTAACCAGGCCCCAGTAAAGTTCAGTATTGAGATTTTATGGTAAGATACAACTGTATACAACACGACAACATAATGAGTCCCAGAGCTTAGAATAAATTGCAGTCTCATTCCTTGCAGGATAATGGCGAAACTCTCCTAAAATCACCAACACCATCCGGAAAAAACCAAGGGAAGCTTCCACTGTCCAAGATACGATTATTTCTGGGATGAATGATGAGTCCTCTTACGTGAGGAACACTGATCAGCTATACAGCTTGAGTTTCTGTCAAACATTTCATCAAGTTAAACAAATAGAGATTAGTGAAATTATCGTTCAGGTTTTCAGTAATATACTTACAAATCTTCATCATGCTTTTTACTTCTTGATGATTCCTGTGTTTTCCTAGATGGTCCGGCCACCTGCCAAATGGTGGTAATGACTCAGTTTAGGACTATAGTTGAGTATATGGATGGTCCAAACACCTGTCTGGCATTTTCCTAGATTTCTAACTATTGTGACCTCGACAGAATGAGTCAACAGGAACCTTTTTCAGGTTATTGGAACAGCATCAACCACCAATATCCAGACTGCTGACAGACAAATATAAATTTAAAGCATCATCAATCAGAATATCCAATTGATGTGCCTCAAGAAATATCTTGGTTTCAAAATCAGATGGTGGCTGGACTGATCATAAGCAAGGAATTAGCAACAGACTATCCACATGTCTACATGATATATCACATGCAACAAATGCTTCACTTCACAGATAGGGAAAATGAAAGTGTAAAAACCATAAGCACCTAATTAGAAATAAAAGACAAATAAAAAAAATTGAAATGTTTTAAGATAAGCATACTGACAGGGAGGCATAACTGTTTGTTGCTTCTGCTATGGGCATCCAGATATTCTTCATAAGACTGCAATAACAAACCAGGAAAATTCCATATATCAGTGGAGTAAAAAATGATAATAAATTTGAAGGTATCATGAGATTGTTCTCAACAGACAACAGTTGTTCCTATTTCATCTTTAATAAAATAACAGATGACAGACCATTCACAGAACAGCCATTTGAACAAAGAACTCAAACACTTGACATTTGCCAAGGATTCAACATCAAATTAGGTACAGTGTGCCAGTCTGGCTTTATGAACAGCCTAGGCACAACACACAAAGATATTGAAGTATTTTGCATTAACAAGCATAAGTCTTCCTCAGTAAGAAAAGAGATAAGAACTGCAGGCAGGGAGCTCTTTATCTGCATCAACAAAGTGATTGGCTTATCTTTCTAATCAGAAATAAAACCACTACGAGAGAGAGAGAGAGAGTCTTTCCTCCAAAAAGAAAAGAGCAATAAAATTTTTACATTTGTACAATAAAAATAATACATAATAAATTCAACACCTCAACCATTAAGGTTTCCAAGGACAGAACCAATAAGTTCACAACAATTGAATTCAATCCCTAAGAAAAGAGGAGAGGGAAGAGGGAAGTTGATTTAAGACTTTATAATTACCCTAGCCATAAAAAAGTTGATTTCAATTTCAATGAAAATTTCAAGCATAATATTGTTTTCATGATGTTCATACATTTGTTAAGGAAATGTTCACTTAATAAATAGCCTTGAGTTGTTAGCTACAAAAGAAAGAAATAAAGCATTAGTGATCTCAATTAGAAGAAAGAAACTAAGATAGGACACCAATACCATTTCAAGAAAATCATCATCAGTCAGAGTACTTGTAAATGGGCTTTCTGCTGACAAACCCCAAACTTCATATCGAGAAGACATATCCACATCCACTTGTAAATTAGAGGGGTCTCCATTAATGCGAGAACATTTTGTTCCATCAACTTGTGATGATCCAGTGGTAATAGGTGGATTGTTAGGAAACATAACCCCTGTGGAACTCTGGTATCCTAAATGAAATCTATTTGCTTCAGGCTGATGTGGGTAGAGCAATGAAGGATAAAGCATAGGTGTTCTGGACCATGGCATATGCCCTAGAGGCACATTATACTCTTCATTTCCTAAAGAACATGGAGAATCTACACAAGGCCTTTTGGAAGGAATATCATCCCTGTAAAAACTGGTACAGCATAACACACATAATTACCAATAAGGTTATGAATTTGGAATTTGACAAATGGGGTTTTCCTTGTTTTTTCCCCTTCTATTTATCAAAGACTAAACATATTCACCATTGAGCTTCTTAAGAGATATTACCTACTCAGCGAGTCATCCACGTCACTCTTCCCATCAAGGAGCTCACAAAGAGCTTCTCCAATATCTGGAGATAACTCCTGGAAAGAATACATGACTCAGAATCTTTTTTAAAAACCGTCTTCAAAGGTTGTAAACAACAACCCCCCCCCCCCCCCCCCTCTCTAAAAAATAAAAAGAAGAAGAAACAAAAAGCAATTAATATAAAGGACACCTGGCAATCTCTGCTAATTTTGACAGGTTTGTAGTCATTCAATGGATTCCTGAGGTGAAGAGTCTTTTGAAAAGGCAAATCATTTAACTGCAGCCACTTGACCTTAAAACTGCGCCCCCAGGGATTGCTTTTTCCACTCCCTTGATTCCAAACATTGTCTCGCCTCCACCCAACAGAAGACATCATTTGGGCATACCCTTGGAAGAAACCACTCATGTTTACACTAAATATAAGAATTACTTTACCAGAGTTCTGCAAGACAAGCATGTGCTTCTCTGTAACACATAGAAATTAGAAAGTAGCACACAAAATTAAAATAGAAGGGATCTTACAAGAAAGGCCTCTTCCAGAATTGGTTCATTCATGACCTGAGTTGCCCAAATTCCTTTCTCAATCGATCGTTGGATATTATCGTGGTTCAAACTCTTAATGATGAAATATCTTGTATTATACAATTTACCCTTTTTGCTAGTGGTTGACTTTCCCAGAGGATCATGGGAGTTCCGCACTTTATCTTCCCTAGATGGATAGCCATCCTCATTCACTTTGTAACTAGAACTCTCTGACAAGAAATTTCATATTATTCCTATATCAAACATTCAGATTTCAAGATGAAATTTTGGAAGAGGAATAAGTTTTTTGGATGTCATATAAGTAGAGTGTATAATTGACTAGCATCCACTGCAAGCAGGTTCAACTCCCACAAAAGGATAGGTAGCGAAGCAGAAAATTGCCACATTTATTGAAAGATCAACATTTGCAAATGAGAGTTACTATTAAACAAAACACATAAAAAATGTACAATACACCAAGAAGTTAAATTACATATTAATTGTATATAGAGAATATAACTTGCATCATTTACTACCTGGATCATCTGAATTTCCCATGTCTTGTTTCCATTCAGTCACTGATGAATCAACTACAGAAGCATTCTCCTTTGCAGTGTCAGAAGACATATCCCTACAACTTAACATGTTACAAAGCAGGTGTATATCAATAAAGGCTGGATGGTATAGAAGTCTAACACTGATGTACAGGAAGAAGAACAAACAGTATTATCACCTACTTGAAATAATATGGACCATCAGAAATCCATAGCACTCAGTTTTGCTGAATATACAAGGACAAATACTGAGCTGGCACAACCATAGTGTGATAAGAGAAAAAATATACTCTTTGGAAACCTAAGGTTAAGGTGAAGTCCAAGAATAATTTCCCATGGTAGTTGATAGGTTACTAGAATTTTATCTTATCTTTTATTTTCTTTTTCTTTTTTGATATATAATCAAGTGTTTTATTAAAATAAGACTTCATGTACATGTATAATGAACACAAAGAAGTCAAAAGAATTACAAAGAAAGAGTATAACGTACAGAAAGGCAACAAGTCTATAAAATCGATGGAGTTACTATTAGTGAAACCCACAGCCAAGATGAATCAAATAAAGACTAGTAAACATTACTATCTATTAAATCCATGAAATTTCCGTACCCTCAAACATAAAACGATTTCGTTCCCTCCACAATGTCCACATTGAACTTAACAGGACTATGTTCCAAATATTCAAAGAATGCTTACCAACCCAATTTTTCCATCTAAACAACAGGTCAGTGACCTCCAATAAATCCCGAAGGACCTAAAAGCAAAGCTCCACAAATCAAACGCAACAGTGCAGTTTGACAATAGCTGATCCACCATCTCCCCACAACACCAACACATGCAACACCACCCTACTAGCTTATAGGCTTGCTTAATGAGATTATCATAAGTGAAGATCTTCCCCCATGCCATCGTCCAAACAAGAAGGACCCTCTGTGGGGCATCAACACACCAAATACTCTTCTAAGAGAAAAGCTCTGCACATGGACCCTTATGGTTTGTTTGGATTGAGGGGGAGGGAGGGGGAGTAAAGTAGAGTTGGCCCAAAATTAGCCTATTTTCAGCCAACTCTACTCTACTCCCCTCCATTCCCCCTCCCTGTCCCTCAATCCAAATGGGCCCTTAAGGCATTGAAAAGGAAAAAACATTGAAATCCTCACTCCCTTTCAACCTCCAACTCATTCTATAGAATTCAATAGAATAAAAACTCAAAGAATTATCCGGTATGAAAGAAACTTTAGATAGCCTATAAGCCATTGTTCTTGGCAAGATTTCCACTAAAAAAACCACTAATAGAAAGCCCCAAAGCCTTTAAATCAAATCCAAGTTCAAACCCCATGTTTCCCTAAATCTCAATACCTTTCTCTTCCTTAAATTCCTATGGACCAAGCACTAGTCAGGTGCCACAGCAAACACAATCCAATATTGGGTTCACACATAGAGGTGCTGACTTTATGAAAGAAAAGAAGCCTTAGCATATGTGGATAGAGGTGTTAAATTAAAAGATAGCAATTTTTATGGGGAGAGCAATCTACAGGTGTTTCTTGACTGGTGGAAATGAATAGTTTGGAATGCTTTTAGATGATCTAGCTTAAATGAAGAGTCACAACTCTTTATCACAAAGGTAACTCAAGCCAAAACTCTTTTTCACAAAGGCTAACTCAAGGGGACAACAGAAATTTGGAGGGAATATTATTAACAAACTAACTATGCAGCCATTCAAACTTGGGAGGACCAATGAATTTCTATGACTCATTACTTTGTACCAACTCATTACAAGCAACAAGCTCACTTGCAATTCACAAAGTTGGTACAGGGGAGTTATTCTATTGATGAGTAAACCTACAAGTTCCATAGCTTGGCTATGAGATCATGATTTCCATAGAATGAAGATGTGAGAATTTCTAAATATTTCAAAGGATTCTATCCTAATATTTTTTTCAAGTTTGGCTACAAATAAACTTTATACCATGGCCAATGCAATTCAAGTTGCATACCAAATTGAAGAAGAGGCTAAAAAGAAAGCATTAGTAAGCAATATTAGAAGTGAGAGAATAATTGTGGATGCCAATTGGGAGAATTCTATTGGCAAGTCTCAAGGTAATTGCATCACTCTCCCTTTGTTCCAGTACTTGTTCATCCCAAGGAAGTGGTAGTTCTAATTCTAAAGTAAAACATACTTGTCATGGTTTTGGTCATATGTCTTTTCAATGTCTTTCAAAAGCAATTTCTATGAATGAAAAGGATATTCCTAAAAGAAGTAAAGAAGCCTTATTATATCAATATCTCTTCTCGTATTGTCTACCATAATGGGATCTAATCTATTACCAGCTCCAGATAACAATCAAAGAAAATAGAATGTCTCCAAATTTTGACTGACTTAAGCATTGGTAAAGCCCCAAGAGTCAACAAAAACCAAACAGTTTATAAGTGGCTCAAAATAAGTAAAACGTCACTTTTATGATTTGAAAAAAAAAAAAAAAAAATTCATTATTTGCAACAAAAAAAAAAAATGTAAATCATCACTCATCCAAATAAAGAACTTCTCAAAACCTACTTATCAAAACAGAACTTTTCAAACCTAATCCAACTTCTTAGCCATGCATTAAGACAGTTAGCATGATATGAAGCATTGTTGGAGTAACTTTTCAGTGGAAGTAATACATGGGAAAACCCCCATCTTAGCCATTTCTCACTGACCCTTCGCTTCTAATGCTATCATCTAGGAAGCAAGGACACAAGATAAGGGTATGACACAATATGTAGACAAGATAAGGGCATGACACAATACAGACACAACAATTAATAAATATATAATTTTAGATATATGTTACATTAACGTCTGGTGTAAAAAAAAAAAAAAAAAAAAAGCATTAACAGGGTAAAATGATATGAATAAGGTGATATTATTATATGAACCATTAGACTCTAGACTTGACACGTGTTGAATTATGGTGTACTACATCTCATTTTATCAAAATCTATTGGGTTTAAATAATAATTTAATCTCAAGGCATCTTTTCTTACCTAATAATTTCAGTTCTGTAGTCCCCATTTTCATAGGCTTTTTCCTTTAATCGTTGCGCAGCTTAATGTATGTATTTCTGATTTTGCATATTTTGCTTTTGGGATTGGACCTTGTCTAGACCATGCCACCATATTTGAAATTAAAATCATTTTTCATTGATCCGTCAGATACGTCTGGGACATGTATGCATGCAAATGTCAGACACAAACACGCCAAAGAAGTTTGAAGTGTCCGTGCTTCCTAGGTTATCATCCATTTACTTGAAAAAACCTTCAGTAACTGCCTAAGGTCTCAAATTTTCTAAACGCATCATTTATGTGACAATGCTACAATATACTGTTTTTTCCACACCCACTCTCTTACAGAGCACTAATTCACTTCAACAAACTTGTTTCTTAAAACTCCACAAAATTTTCACATTCATACAATGATAATAAGGCTATTACTTGAAGATCAGATTTCCCACCAATTACCAAATATAGCACTGAGTTTCACTATGACAATGTTTGTTTTTCTTTATAATAAGCAAAAAAAAATCCTTTAATCAACTTCAAGCAAACACTCAATTACTCACTAATTAAGTTTCATCAAATACGAAAAAGCATATTATAAAAATCCACACTGAAACTAGTTGAATCATTCTCAGTCAACTCAAAAGATAATACTCATAACAGTGAATTATCAACCAAAAACAAAAGTCACAATAAATAATTAAACCCATTAATTTCTTTCCGTACATTTTCGGTTCGACCAAACAGAACTCGTAGCAAAAATTGCACAAGCATTTTCTACAAGTAACTAAACACTGCAAGAAGATTCGAAGTGAAAATTGAAGTAGAAACGAAGTAAAAGCATACCTGTGTAGAGCGAGAGTGAGCGAGTGAGAGAGAGAGTGTAAAAGTAGTTCACGACGACGATAAGGTAAAGCTTTTTTCTGCAACTTCGGAGCCCTAGTTTATTTTGTTCTATCTCTCACACTCTCTCTCGCTCTCTGTGTTTTTTTTTTCTTTTTTCTTTTTTTTTTTTTTTCTTTTTTACTTTTTAAATTTTGTTTGGGAGATGAGCAATGCTGGTGCCACGACTAATGTTTGATGGTGATGGACAGGACGGACTTGGTTGAGTTTAACTATACGTGTCCGATTCTAGGGAAAGATTCTTGGATTTTAAAATTGAATACAAATCAAAACCAAACCAAAAACAAAGTGAGTTTCAATTTTTTTTTTTAATAAATAAATTCAATCAGTTCCGACTTCCGAACTTGGAAGGATATCTAAAGTCATAGACAAGTAAGTACATGCTCAAAATCTATAATATTATTTTTAAATATTACTTTGTGAATGGTACAGTTAAAATTTTTTTTAAGTATTTTCTATTCTATACTTTATTAAATGTTTGTTTTTTATCTATAAACTTTAAAAAAAATTGTTTTTCACCTCTAAATTATTAAAAATATTTTAATTTCTATTCTTAAATTTTATCAAGAGTTTGTTTTTCATTTTCAAACTATTGAAAAAGTTATTTTTTATTCCCCACTTTTGTTTCTAATGTTTAAACTATTAAAATTGTTTAAAAAGTTGAAGAATGAAAAAAGAAAAAAATTAAGTTAAAAGACGAAAAACAAATTTTTTATAAAGTTTAGGAACCAAAATAATTTTTTTATCCTTTCCTTTTATTTTAAACAAGTTCTTGAAAATTTATAATGGTCTCATGTATAATGCTAAAATCTAACCATCGCGCATCATTGGTGCAGTATTCACTCCAGAAGTACAAATGCTTATAGGGTGTGGAGGGTAAGAGTGCGCGCTGGTTAGATTTTTAGCACTATACATGAGACCATTATAAATTTACAGGAAACTTGTTTAAAATAAAATAAAAAGATAAAAAATTTATTTTGGTCTCTAAACTTTATAAAAAATTTGTTTTTCGTCTTTTAACTTAAATTTTTTTTTTTTTTTCCATTCTTCAACTTTGTAAACAATTTATAATGGTATGATGTATAGTGCTAAAATGTTAAGCTTTAACTATTTTGTAAAAGTGATTATCAAAAAAACTATTTTGTAAAAGTGAGTGTGTCCCTGGGCAGAGTAAATGAATACTAGCTAGCCATAAGATTTATTTGAGATGTATCAGGTCGGATAACCAACTTCGAAGATACAGGGATTGACATTCTCTCATCCAGCAGCCGTATCGCTCGTAGAATTGCAGAATTTTCCAATTTGCACAACCCGGATGTGCTAGCGCCCCCTCCTGTCTCACCAACTACCTGGTCACCTCCTCCAGTGGGCAACATCAAGCTTAATGTAGATGCAGCAGTTGGATCCACATCCACAGCAATGGTAGTTCTTGCTAGAGATCACACCGAGGATCCTATTAAGCTTTGGGCTAAAAAATATGTCAAATGTCTCCCTGTTCAAGCTGAAGCCGCCTTTGTACTTTGGGCCATCAACCTTGCCTCTGCTGAAGGTTGGATGAGAATCATCATTGAAGGAGATTACAAAATTTGTTTCGATGCTCTTTCTGACAAAGACTCTTTGCCTCCTTGGAATATCAGCAACATTGTTAGTGATGTTTTTTCTGTTTGTTTGTCGTTCATTTCTGTTTCATTTGTTTGGGTTAGAAGAGATTGCAACATGGCAGCTCATGAAGCTGCCAAGTTTGCACTTCAAACCCGTGTCATGTTGTTTTTCATTGGACAGTCTGCCATTGGTCCTAGTCACCGCTTGTAAGGCAGACTTTCCTCCCTGTTCTTTCCTTTTTTAATGCATAGACATTGAAGTTTAGCAAAAAAAAAAACCTTGTTATAGTAGGCCTTCGAGTTTAAATGGACCAAAGTAATCTAGAAACCCAAAATAATAGCACATGGATTAAGGTTTTTTTATGGAGGTAGTTAACATTACCAAACTAGTCTTTTTTTTTTTTCTTTTTTGAGAATCACCAAACTAGTTAACCAAACTAGGTGCATTAACCACTTTCCCTTTCTCTCTCTTGTGTGTGTGTTTGTTTCTCAAAAATAAATGTGCATTAACCAAACTAGTTATTGATCTATATTATTATATTCATTCTTTGGTGTCCACTTTTAAAATATATCCTCACTTCACCAAACTATTCTAATTTCATCACATCCTCATAATCACAGTGTCTTTAAAAAAAGGTTGTAATAAGTAATACACTTTCTCAGTCTCTCTATAATAAATAACTTTTCCTTTTTCTTTTTTAGAATCACCCTAATATATAAGAGTATTAGCATCTCATAACAATTTACTTTTTCTATTTTACATAACTAATTTGCAAAAACACCAAATCGGATTATCTATAATATACCCTCTTTTATTTAAATAATACTTTTTAACCTTTTTTTATTATTTCACACTTACCCATACACAACTCCACCGCCTTAGAGCATTAGCATCTGATTTCTAAAAAATATTATATTTTACCATCTCAAAACCTATTTTATCTATTATATCATACCATTTTACAATATACCTAACATCCCAACTTTTATTTTATCATACAACACATTAAAATAATATATCTACCCAATAAAATAATATAACCCAAAACCCAATAAAACCCAGAGTCAGTGAAAGAGGGAGACAAAATGATCAAAAGAAAGAGGCTAAATGAATAAAATAAATAAATACAATCTGCTACAGTAATTTGCATATATAAGAGCCTACTATAGCAGTATTGTAAATTTTTTAGGATATAGAAACCAGATAAAGCATCATTTTAGTGTTTGGGGCTTGTAACTAAGCCCTCGTTTGGGAGGAGGGAATAAAATGGAATTGAAAAGAATGAAAAGAATATTTTTAGAATATTCTTTCATTCCCTTGTTTGGGAGTTTTAATGGAGGAAATTGAAAGTCCATTCCCTTGTGAGAGTATACGTGAGAGGGAATGAAATGATTAGGAGGGAACACTCATTCCTCTCTATTTCCTTAAAACTTCAAATGTTCATTCCCCCCGAAATTGAGATGAATGAAAGGGAATGAAATTAGATTTAATGAATTTTTTACTAAAACTCCCAAAATACCCCTATATATTCAACCATTTATTTTAAAATAGAGATCTAATAGTAATATTATTATAAAATGATTTCATTCCATTCCTCTATATTACTCTCAAATAAGATTACTTACATTCCATTCATTTTCATTCTTTTCCATTTCTTTATTATAAAACATCCAATCAAAATTACTTAATTCCATTCCATTCCATTCTTTTCCATTCATTTTCCCTTACTTAAATATACTCTATTCTTTTTTATTCTCTTATGATCATTCCGTTCCATTCTCTTATGAACTCCCAAACAAAGCCTAATGCTCCTACCACACACTCTACTTCTCTAAACACTTTGATAGGCCAAAAACGAATTGACCCCTTGTGATGGAATAATTGATTAATTAGCCAAGTTTTATAATTAATCAAATTAACATGTAAAAGTGTGGTAGCACAAACAAATTACCAATTAAACTAAGTATGCAGCGAAAAATAAATAACACGGTGATTTGTTTACGAATGGGGAAAACCTAACGGCAAAAACCTCATCGAGTGATTTTAAGGTCACCATTCCCGAAATTCCACTATTATCACAACAAATAGTTACAAGTAAAGGAATCTCAGTACCTTATACCAACCTACAATTGAACCCTTATCCCAATACCCAATTGGACTTGTTCTGTAGTGACAATTTCTCTTTTTGATGCACGGATCCCAATACGTGACTAACCAATTATGCGGATTCCAGTACGTGACTTCAATCACCAACTAGAGAAGGTTGTTGGCTGCAAAATTCTTCAGTTCATCCCAACAATGAAGATCAAGAAGATGCTTAGTCATAAAACCCTACGGTGCACAAACACAACAACTTCTTCACAAGAACGATGAACTAGGGCAAAACTGTGTCTCCAGTCACAATTTGCTTAAACAAACTTTGCTTAACACTTGTGCAACTTGTGAACACTTTGACGGCCCTTAAAATAATCTTTTTATGTGTCTAAGGTTGTGAGAAAAGAAAGCTCAAACACATAATCACGGATTAAAGTCAAAACAGAACTGAAAATCTGTTTTTCATAAACCTCGACAGATACCCTATCTGTTGAGCTGCTGTCGAGCCATGGGGCTGAACAGCTCTTTAAGCTCGATAGATGGCTAGCCGTCAAGCTAGCTGGTGAGTTTTAATGACAGGCTCTTTTCAGCTTGAATCTTAGACAGACTTGCATGACTTCAACACTTGATCTTGAAACAAAGTCTCTTGAAATATTAAACACATCCTAAATCTATCCAAATACAAGCAAAGTGCATTTTGTCAAAAGATTAGTCAATTACATAAAATAGTGACATATATTTCTAACAAGTGAATCACATATGTCCTAACAATCTCCTCCTTTGGCAATCCGTGACAAAACTACAACAAACAAATGAACATATGAGAGAAGTCATAAATCACTCAACTCATATTCACTTGTTAAATACAATCAAATCAATCCTAACACAAACTCTTGAAAAACTTTACAAGAAGAAAGTTTATGGCAAGAAGACTTTGACAACTTGTATTTCTGAAACATTTTAAACAAAACTCATCAAGGCATCTTTCTGTAAAATAGAAATAATAGATTGCATACAAGTAATAAAAACCATGTGTATAAAGAGAGAAAAGAAAAAACACATGCAAGGATAGGTGAAAGAACATACATCAACATATAAAGAAAATAAGTACAATGTATGTCAATAATGGTCACAAGACCTATATACAAGAATAAATGTATCTAAAATAGAGAAAAGAAAAAGATACAAAAAATCTTCACTACATCTCTCAAAAATATCAACATTCCCTCTAACAAAAATGTCTTATACTAACTCTCCCCCTAAGTATGAGTACTCTCAAAGCTAAAACTACTCTCCCTTTTTGTCACGAGTGACAAAGGGAAGAGTGTCAAGTAGACATCTCATCGGGAGAGCTAGCATCTCCATCATCATCATCAAAAGCATCATCGTCATCACCATTATCATCATTCTCATCTTCAAAATCAAAAGTCACAAGAGGAGGTGGAGGAGAAGCCTCAGGAGCAAAGCCACCCATGGTCAACTGCCATCATGCTATATGATCGACACAAATGTTCACCTGATATAACTCTGTAGAAAGTGTATCAAGGTGAGCATCCATGCGCTGTAGCTACGCCACGATGTCCCCTAGTGACATATCGCTCGAAGAAGAGGAGGAATGGATGTGGATGTGGATGGAGCAGATTGAGATGGAGCCAAATGGAAAGGAGGAGCTACTGAATCCAACTGTCGTGACCTAAACTGCGCCTTACTACGTTTAACGGTAGCGGTGTTTATGGCACACATGATAGAAAAATGGTCGGAAGAGGGAAAAGGAACAAAAAAATGACATAAATTCTGCGTGATAGCTGAAAGGAAAATGAGCTCATCACGGGTAGCCATATCCCTATACACATCTATAATAGAAACAGTGGCGACGTTAGAAATTTTTCCCAGGGTGTTCCTTAAGAAGCATAATTTTTTCTAGTGGCGGCTCTAGGAATTTTTCTCAAATGTATTGTTGTTTAGTTGTTTCATTAATTTGTTTGTCTTTTATAAACTATAATTTGTTATATTATTGTTTTATTAATTATAAAATTATTAATTGTTGTTTAACCTAACATAATTTAATTTGTTTGTCTTATATAAAGTATTGATTAATTAAATTATTAATTATTATTTATTAGTTGCTTTCTCCAATTATTAATTATTAGTTCCACCAACCTTCTTATTGAACTTTAGTCCTTAAGTGATGTATTATCTATGGCTAAATCACTCAATATTAATATCTCAAATTTAATTGTCAATGGGGATGCTACTAAAGTCATTGCTCTTGTACTTGCTACCTAACCTAGCTAATTGTGGATAGTTGTAGGATCATTTTTAAGCTTTCTAGGAAGTAAAACCTCAACACTGTTACATACTTACAGGGAAACTAATAGGATTGCTCACGCTCACGCCCTTGCTAGAATTAGCTATAGGTAGCCAAAATATTAACTCGATCTTGGGCTATTTCTGATCTTTTATCACCAAAAAAAAATTGCCCCCAAATGGGCCGAAACAAAAGGTACAATAAAACTTTGTTAGAGATTGGGCTGGGTTCAGGTAATTGGGCATTTGTATATGACCAAGATGCGGATTCTCTACTGGGCCGAGTCATTTTACAAACTAATCTCCAAATTCTCCACAAAATCCTCTAGTTTTTATTAATCCAATCCAATTCTAATCCAGCGGTTCTCATAATCAGGAAGCAAATCAAAAAACCCCACGTGCCGCCACCCCAAGTCAATCTCACAAAACCAACATAAACCACGCAACGAAATAATAACTCACACACCCTCATTTCCCTAAATCAACATCACTCACACTTACTCCACCCACCCACTAACTTTGTTTCTTTCTTCCCTATCTATCCTATTCATTCCCAGAAACCAAAACAGTTGCTCTCACTCGCGCTACTGCAATCGCAATCGCAATCGCAATTCTATGTCATGGCCTCCGCCTCCGTCGTTGACAATCACGACAACCACCGCCTCAAAACCCTGCCTCTAATCGATTTGGCAGGCGATCTCCTCTGTCCATTTCGTTGGTTGTTGTCATTCGTGGTTGTTGCATGACTTGCGTCTGTGAAGTGTTTGAGGCCCAATCTAATCTCAGTATATTAGGTTAGGTTTTTTTTTTTTTTTTTTTTTTTAGAATCCATGGGTTACTGGGTTTGCTACCATCTATTGGGCTTGCCATCCATTGTTTTTTTCTAGAGAATCCGTGGACTTCGCTTGCTCTGTTACAATTTTTTTTTTTTTTCAAATTTTAGTTCAAATATTTTTTTTTGGGCTTTTTTTTTTTTTTTTTTTTTTTCTTGAAAGTAGAACAAATAAAATATGTTTTTTTTAGGGTGTTCCTAATTTTAATTTGTGGGTGTTCCTAAATTTTTTTTAAGGATAAACAAATAAAAAATTTTAATTATTATATATAATTTTTTTTTCCAGTTCAGCGTGTTCTTGGGAACACCCTAGGATCAACGTGGCATCGCTACTAAATAGAAAGAATAAAATGTGAAGGAAAATCTATAGTGAGGTGCTCTAATAAAGAAAGCAAAAATCGAGCATGAGGCTCTGTGATAGAGTTGTAGTAAGAGAGTGGGTGCAAAACAAAAGTTATCACCATGTTTATGAATCTAGGACCTTTAGCAAAGGCCTTACATGGTGTAAACTAACGATCACCCCAGTTAGAAGGGCGCTCGTAGAAAGCAGAGATCATCTCATCTTTGGACATAGTCCTCAAACGATCACATCCGGGGTAGTTAGGATGCTCTACCCTTGAAACATGGAGCACATCCGCAACAAGCTGCGGTGTGACACAAATGCGCGTACCTCGAACGCAAGTATGAAAGAGAGGTACTGAATAATCGAATCCATACATGTTGGAGTAAAACTCCTGGATTAGCACGGAAGGAAAAATGATCAGGATGTCACACAGTGACTCCTAACCCCAACTGTGAATGACATTGGGTAGGTTAGTGTTGGCAAAGTTCGCCAAAATGACTTGGCGTTCTGAATGAACACCTTGTCGAAAGAAGTTCTTTGAGAAGTCCTTTCGAGCGTCCTCATCACAGAACTAAACAGAAGAAGGGGTGGGATCAGAAGATGAAGTGGAGGCCTTAGAACGCAAAAGGTTCTGGGATAGAGCAAATTTACATTTTGGTGCCATAGACACGACTAACGTAAACAAAAGAGAGAGGGGGAAGAAAAAGAAAATCAGAAAAGCTCCAAACAGTTCAAATATAGCAAGTATATTGAAAAAGGAGTATGTACGCATGGGGAATGCATGAACATGTGACATGTAAAAGAAATTGCATCATGGGCTCAGCCCAATCCAAACCTACCGGCACACAAGTAGTTCAACATGTATAACACGCAACTTAATGCATGGAAATACTATTATAATGCACATGGAATGCAATGCATGAAGGTTTAAGATCACATAAGCATAACCCAACCCAAAAATTTCAACAATAACTCATCAATTTTGAAAAATCCCAAAATTTTTCAAAAACCCCAAAAACTTAGGTTTCAAAACATGAAATGTATGAAGAATTGAGAGAAAAAGAGATCACACCAAGTGATTTGAAGCAAAGAAAGGCCGAAAATCACAAGGGTTGAAGATTTATAGAGAGAAGAAAGTGTTTGGAAGGTGAATAGGTGCGGATAGATCGAGAGAGATCAAGAAAATGAAAACCAAATCGCGAAGAACATATATATAGATCCTCAGTAATTCTTGACAGATAGAGGTGTCAAGAGGTGTTAAGCCATTTGTCGAGGAAGGTGTCGAGAAAAACAACGTCAATAGATGCAACTGTCGAGAAGGTGTCGAGGAACAAAGCAAAGACACAATAACAGAGTCTCGATCGATCCACCAACTGTCTAAAAGCTATCGAGGGTCCAGGAACTTTCCCAATCGATCCACCTAGCTGTCGAGGATCTATCGAGATTACGATAAGAAAAAGCTTAAGAGTTCAATAGATAGCCAGGTGTCGAGGAGGTGTTGAGATTGCTTAAAAAAAGGGTTTTTCAAGAAGGGAAAAACACAGATATGAATGCAATCGAACATGCAACTCAACCAAGGATCCAAACAACATTTTAAGCTTCTCAAAATCATCTTTCAACAACAATTTTAAGCACATAGATCCCAAAAACACACATACACACTAAACAAGTCTAACCAATTTTATATTTCAAAAACAAGTTAAGACAGTTTAGTGAGCATACATTAACACATGTAAAACCTTGTGATGGCCAAATCACATTATACCTACACATATATCAAGAGTAGCAAAGAATATTGCGTGTTGTGTATGAAAAATATCGCAAGATTGCATAAGTGTATACATGTTATGACGATCTGCTCACTTACTTAGTTGTGCATAGAGATGCTCATCTAAGCTACAAAAGATACAAAATTTAGAAAACTTTATTTCAATAGCCATCTAAGGTACACAAGTACCAATATACACAAACACACATTATTTTTGTATTTTTCTGATTTTTCAAAAAAAATTTTAATTTTTATAAGAAAAAAAAATAAACAAAACTGAAAACAAAACAAAAACATATTAAACAAAGCAAAGCATAAAACTAGACTGACTAAAAAAAAAACAAAACACACAAGTTATGCAAAACAAAAACACAAAGAGAGAGAAGCAAGTGATAGAATCACTTGGAACCTTTTTCCTTTCACACGCTGGAAGAACCTTTTCTTTGATTAAACCCTTGAATCAGCGGTAAGGAGGAAGAATTGAAACCGTTCAAGTTCGGAAGAAACATGAGAGCTTTGAGAAGATCTCCAAGAGGAGTAAGAGAGGATTGAAGTTGATTCTGGCTTCTAGATGCTATCATGCCGTTGCTCTGTTGAGTGGCTAACCACTTATAGCAATTTGGTCTAATGTGACTAGCAACTCCACAATGATGACAGAGATGCTGCTTCTTTTGTTTAGGCTTTTGAGAGTTAGCCTTCTTAGCCCTAGGGTTTTTAGCTTCCTTCTTATCTTGCTCAGGCAGTGCTCCTAAGATAGATTTACCCTTGTTTATGTTCTCACTAGCTAAATCAGTTTTAACATCATTGTTCTCAATTTCAACATTATTACTTGGAAGAACAAAAACAATAGTATTAGTAGAAGCAATATTAGAAGAAGAGAAACCATAATCTAAACCTATTCGATTAGAAGCAGATTTCTAAAGATTGAGCATCTCATCAAGTTTTGCACTTAAAGTCCTCTCCAATTGAGCTCTGACTTGGAATAGCTCCGCTTCAAGCTTCTTGGTCTTCTCAGCCAAGAAATTGTTCTCAAACCTCAATGCCCCAATAGTCTGATTGGCTTCATCAACCTTTGTGGAAAGCTCTTCTCGCTCAAGCTCTACATCACTAAACTTCTTGGAGGCCAACCTATACATCTTCTCATACTTCTCTAAGAATTTGTACAACTTTGCATAGGCTGTGTGGATATCATCTTGTTCATCCATCTTTTCAAACTTGGACTCCATCAATTCCTCTTCTTCTTCCACATCTTTAACAATCTCCTCAGTAGGATTGACAGTGGCAGTGAAGGCATTCAGGATTCCATCATGCTCATTGTCGGAATCATTAGGCTTAGTGTCACTCAAAGTAGCAACTAGTGCCTTACTCTTCCCAATGCTCTTAAGATATGTAGGACACTCCTGTTTTATGTGACCGAAGTCTTGACACCCAAAGCACTTAGGTTCTGCGGGAACAGTGTACTAACCGCCATCCTTAGCATCTTTCTTCCCTTTCTCTTGACTTTTGAACTGAGAAGAACTAGATTGCCTATGGTTCTTGTTGAAGCCCTTCCCATTTGCATTCTTCATGAATTTCCTGAATTGTCTAGTGATGTAGGACTTCATCTTAAAATCTTAATCGTCTGAAGACTCATCTGTGTCACTGCTTTTGGTTTTTAAGGCCATGCTTTTGCTCTTGCTCGTAAGTCTACATATTACCAACCAATTCTGTCAAAGGAATCTTGTCAATGTCCTTTAATTTCTCGATCATTGTAATCTTGGCATGGAATCTCTCAGGCAAAGATTTGAGCACCTTTCTCACAATCTTAGGTTCAGGAATGGTTTCCCCAAGATTGAAAACTGAGTTCACTATGTCCTTGAGCTTGGCATAGAACTTATTGAACGATTCATCCTCTTCCATCTTAATCTCTTTGAAGCTTGTAGTGAGCCTCTGAAACTTTGAATTCTTGACATGTTTAGTTCCTTCATAGGTTGTCTAGAGGATGGTCCATGCTTCCTTTGCAGTTTCAGTGGAGGATATCTTCCTGAATTCCTCATTAGTAACTACACTGAACAAAGCATTTAATGCCTTACTGTTGAAGTTTGCCGTCTTGATCTTGGCTTCATCCTAGTCGGCTAGCGCTTCCTTTGGCTTGGTCCAGCCTATCTCAACAGCTTGCCACACCTTCTCATCTAGAGACTGCAAGAAAGCTCTCATGCGTACTTTCCAATATGCATAGTTAGTGTCATTAAATAAAGGAGGTATGATTAAAGACTGTCCTCTATCCATGAAAAACAGGGGTCAATGGATCAACATAGCTAAGATTAAAACCTAATCAGAGTGTGCCTGCTCTGATACCACTTGATATGCCAAAAATGAATTGACCCCTTGTGATAGATTAATTGATTAATTAGCCAAATTTTATAATTAATCAAATTAACATGTAAACGCGTGGTAGCACAAACAAATCACCAATTAAACTAAGTATGCAGCGGAAAATAAATAACATGGTGATTTGTTTACAAATTGGGAAAACCTAACGGCAAAAACCCCATCGGGTGATTTTAAGGTCACCATTCCCGAAATTCCACTATTATCACAACAAATGGTTACAAGTAAAGAAATCTCAGTACCTTATACCAACCTACAGTTGAACCCTTGCCTGAATACCCAATTTGACTTATTCTGTAGTGATAATTTCTCCTTTTGATGCATGACTCCCAATACGTGACTAACCAATTGCGCGGATCCTAGAATGCGACTTCACTCACCAACTAGAGAAGGTTGTTGGCTGCACAGTTTTTCAATTCATTCCAACAATGAAAATCAAGAAGATTCTTGGTCATAAATCCTACGGTGCACAAACACAACAACTTCTTCACAAGAACAATGAACTAGGGCAAAACTGTGTCTCCGATCACTATTTGCTTGAACAAACTTTGCTTAATACTTGTGCAACTTATGAATACTTTGATGGCCCTTAAAATAATCCTTTTATATGTCTAGGGCCGTGAGAAAAGAAAGCTCAAACACATAATCACGGATTAGAGTCAAAATAGAACTGAAAATCTGTTTTTCATAAACCTCGACAAATAGGGTATCTATCAAGCTATTGTTGAGTCACGGGGCTAAACAGCTCTTTAAGCTCGATAGATGGCTAGCTGTCGAGCTTTAATGACATGCACTTTTCAACTTGAATCTTGGACAGACTTGCATAACTTCAACACTTGATCTTAAAACAAAGTTTCTTGAAGTATTAAATACATCCTAGATCTACCCAAATACAAGCAAAGTGCGTTTTGTTAAAGAATTAGCCAATTACATAAAATAGTGACATATGTTCCTAATAAGTGAATCACATATGTCCTAACACACTCTCTCTCTTTCTTTTTCTCCTTCTTCTGTCTTCTTTCTTCTTTCTTCTTTCTTCTTCTTTGGAATCTTTTTCTTTCTTTCTACTTCTTCTTTTTCTTTTGCTATTCTTTCTTTCTTCTTCTTCTTTTTCATTTCTTAAAAAAAAAAAACTCTTTCTCTTTCTCCTTCTCTCTCTCTCACTCAAATCGGTGCTCTCTTCAAATCTGAAAAAATCTCTCTACCAAGCCTCCATGGCTCAATACACTCACACTCCATGGCAGCAACAAGCATTCCATGGTAACGATGACTTGGGTTTTTGGTTGATTTGTATTTTGCCAAATGAATTTTTTGTTGTGTTTTATTTTGAGTTGATTTTGTTTTGGATTTGTGATGATTTTCATTAATTTTGGGTTGATTATGTTTGGATTAAATTAAAGTTGTAATGGGATGGTTGTGGTGGTGGTGTTGGTTGGTTGGTTGTGATGGTGGGTGGATGTTGGTGGTCGTCTTCTTCTTCTTGACATTGAAGAGAGGGTGAGAGAGAGTCTGACAAGGCAAGGGAGAGGAGAGAGAAAAAGGTTTAAAATAATAGGATAGAAAGCTACATGTAAATACACATGATTACTGTAGTAATTTTGCATATGAACAGTGTTATAGATGGATTGATGTGGATAGTTTTTGAGCAAAAATGTGTAAAAATGAACACTTTTTCTATTTTGCACTGATTAATGCAAGTGCTCTAACTCAAGTGAATTTTCCATATAAAGTTAAATTCATAATGCAAGTCTGTTTGGCATCAGCTTAAACCTAGTTTTTAGATTTTATCTTTTATATATAGTTTTTTAAAATTTCACTTTTTCTCACTTTTTTAATATACAAGAATACTTTAATACACTTTTAACAAAAAAATTTCAGTAAAAAGCTAAAAAAGCTATTCCCAAACAGACATATAAATATTTATAACAAATTTTAGGTTACAAATTGTTATTGATAAGTAATAATGAAATGTCAGTGGTGGGTCCAAATTAAAATCTTTTCATTCATAATTTATTGTGAAATTTTTGTGTACATACAACTACTCGAAGTTAAAAGAAACCTTTTGTGTGGGTTCTTCATTTTTTTTTTTAAAATAAAAAAAAGCACACAGGCCCATTGATGTGGATAGTTTTTGAGAAAAAATGTGTAAAAATGAACACTTTTTCTATTTTGCACTGATTAATGCAAGTGCTCTAACTCAAGTGAATTTTCCATATAAAGTTAAATTCGTAATGCAAGTCTGTTTGGCATCAGCTTAAACCTAGTTTTTAGATTTTATCTTTTATATATAGTTTTTTAAAATTTCACTTTTTCTCACTTTTTTAATATACAAGAATACTTTAACACACTTTTAACAAAAAAATTTCAGTAAAAAGCTAAAAAAGCTATTCCCAAACAGACATATAGATATTTATAACAAATTTTAGGTTACAAATTGTTATTGATAAGTAATAATGAAATGTCAGTGGTGGGTCCAAATTAAAATCTTTTCATTCATAATTTATTGTGAAATTTTTGTGTACATACAACTACTCGAAGTTAAAAGAAACCTTTTGTGTGGGTTCTTCATTTTTTTTTTTTTTTTTTTTTTTAAATAAAAAAAAGCACACAGGCCCAAGTAGCCCAAGTAAAGGAACAAGGATCTCGGGCCTGGTACTTTACGCTTTAAGGGACTAGGCTTGGTTCACTGCAGCTAAATTGGGCTGATTTCGAACCAAGTGGTGCACAAAACATGGATCCTACAACACATACATACTAACATACAACAAGCATATACGTATTGAACAGTAAGGAACAATAAATAATGAAATAACAAGGAAAAAAGAAAAAGAAAGTAAAGTAAAAAAGCGTTAGGAATCCTTAGGATAATATGGAGTGTTTCATTATTTCCTTAATTTTGTAATACATTATGCTTACTAGGACGTGTTACAAGGTCCAAATAAGTTCAAAAATCACAGACTTAAATGGCTTTTCAGGTCTCTAAAACTTGCGAAGTTTGAATCCCTTTGAATCCAAGTATATTCTCTAGTGACAGTTTTGAGGATCTCGGACGGTATTTTCCCTCTCTTTTTGAATTCTAATAGAGTTTGCTTAGTGATTTTACTCTAATTCCACTCTTTCTGAATGCCTTCACTATTTGCTGCTTCCTCTTTTATAGTGCCATCCTAGGGTTTCTAAGGTACCATTGATTCCTTTGATTTGCTCCCCAAGGTACCAGAACCAATGTTGTGTCAGCAACATTGGTGGATGATCCCTTCCTCATTCTTTATTACTTCCTTCTTTTGAGGTTCCCTCTTCAAAAAACCCCAGCGGACTTTCTCGTTCTAGGGGGTCCTAGAGGGCTGACCTTTGGTCTTTCTTTTTCTAAGGCTTCTAGATGCCACCTTTTCAGACCCACCTTTTGGCTGCCTTTCCCTTTGTCATTTTCCCAAGTGAGTTGATTCCTTCCCTCCAGATTGAAAGATCCCTAGTCACCTTCCTTCATGGTTCATCTTCCTGGGTTCCCCGAGGTACCAGACCCTTACTCATGGTTCAACACCTTTTTGTAATCATGGTTAGAAATCTACCCCAACTTATACCCTAGGGTCTTGAACCACAGACACCCCCTCCCTCTTTTTAAGTACCTAGGGAGGTGCCATCACACTAAAAATGTCTACAAAGTTAAAAGTAAGGCTATAAATGAACCAAGTTAATAAACAGATCGAACTTAGCTCAATAAAAACTCGTTCATGTTTGTTTGTTTATAAATGAGCCAAGCTTGAGCCTTAGAGGCTTATTTAATATTATTTAATAAATAAGTTGAACCTAGTAAAAAAAATTGTTTATGAACAAGCTCGTGAACAATAGGGCTCTAGAAAAACAAGCTACGCTTAAGCTGGTTTATGGACTTTGTAATAAGATTGATATGAGCTTGAAATATAAAAAAATATCTTACTAAACTTTTAACTAATTAGGAGTTAGGACCACGTATCTAAATCAAATGGGCTTAATAATATGCTCAACATGGGTTTAGTAATGTACTTGTATTGTATCTCAAGCTCAAAAACTTGATATTAAGCTTGAGTTTGAGCATAAGCTCGACTTGATTAATGAATCAAGTGAAGCTAAGCTAAGTTTAAGTTTAAGTTTTTGGACCAATTGACAAGTTCAAGATTAAACATAATATATATGTTTGGTTCAAACTCAAGTCAAATTTGAATATTTTATATTTGTTCTAATATTTGACAAAACTTATAATCCTAATTAAAAGAAACCCTTAAATTGATAAGCAAATTTAACTCAACTGCCACCCACAGGTTCTACACATTCACACAATCAAACTCAAAAAAAAGAAAAAAAGAGGGTTGAAACTTGAAACACACAATAGGGAGAGAAAAGTTTAGGGGCTGTTTGGATTGCCTATTTCCATAACTCAATTTTCAGTTTCCATAACTCATAACTCAAAAATGGTGGGACCTATAACTCAACATCCAAACGATAATTCTGTTTCCATCACTCAATTCTCTGATTTTTGAGTTATGAGTTATGGAAACTGAAAACACATTTTGGTTGTTTTCATTTTCCATAACTCATAACTCAATCGCAATATTGTAATTAAACACACATAGAGGGCCCACAAACAGTACCAGCCGCACCTTTTGATCACTTTTTACTTTTTTTTTTTTCCTTTCTTCTCCTGGGTTGGTTGTTTGGTTTTTTTTTTTTTTTTTTTTTTTTTTTTTTAGCTTCGGTGAGTTTGGGTACTGAAAACAAAAACCAAAAAAAAAAAAAAAAAGCTGCACCGGCTGACAGGTATGGACCCACAAATAGTCTGAAAAATATTGAGTGATGAAAATTGGGTGATGAGTGATGAGTGATGGAAATTGAGTGATGAAATTTTCTTATCCAAACAGCCCCTAAGTTCTTTTATCCCAAAAAAAAAAAGGGTAAGAAGTTCTCTCCCTATTCCTCCTTTTTTTTTTTTTTTTTTTTAAATTTATTTATAAAGAGGAAAGAAATGTATTTCTTCAATGAAATAGAGCAAAGCTAGAACATTATGATCGGTTTGAAATCTATTTATTTTGTTAAAACTGAAATTTTTTTACTGAAAGTACTATAGATAAAGGTAAAAGTTAGCTGAAATAGTACAATGTGACCTATGAATTATACAAAAAAGTGCAATAAGACTCTTAAATAGTAGTAAAAATAAACTAAATAGTAAAATAAATAAGTTGGCAAAAATAATTTTTGCCAAATGCACACTACTATTTAGGATCCGTTTATTTTGCTGAAACTAAAAACTTTTTACTGAAAGTACCATAAATAAAGATAAAAATTAACTGAAATAATACAGTAAGACCCATGAATAGTACCAAAAAGTGTAATGAGACCCATAAATAGTAGTAAAATAAGCTAAATTGTAAAATAAACTGATTTTTTAATTTTTACCAATCACACACTACATGTATGTTTGGATAGTACTGAAAAACACTTTTTAGCTGTGTCTCACGTTTTCTAATGGGTCTCGTGTACTGTTCATGGGATCTGTAAGTACATTTTTCAACAAAAACAACTTCAAAAGTGGGTCTCACGATACTAATTATATATTTAAAAATTATTTTATTATAGTGTTTTCAATAATAAACCGTATCCAAACACTCAACATCTTATCAGAAGATCAATCATTCTAGAATTCTTGCCAAATACATTCAAGGAGCCATCTTCCATACCAATTCAGCAGAAGTGCATAGCGCACTAAAATATCTGCCACTAAAATATGGCCGAGTCCCTTTCAAAAAAATTAATAAAAGCTTTCTACTTTGTATTTTTAAATTAAAAAAAAAAAAAAAAAAAAAAAAAAAAAAAAAAAAAAGGAACAGACAAACCCTTTTAAATCAATTCAAACTTTTACCTCTTATCAAAAAAAAAAAAAAATCTAACTTTTATCCATAAAAAAATCATTTAATAAACTTCTAACTATTTTTTTTTTTTGGAGCATTAATAAACTTCCCAACCTCATTTTCTCTGAACCATCCATGTTCCATCAATGGCTACCGAAGACAACGAAGTCGCAGACCACCGTCCTCTCGTCCTTATACACAGCCTCCCTTCATTCAAACTTCCACTACAAGACCGCTTGATCACCCACTTCCGCCTTTTCGACTCGCTGGCCTCGCCCGAGGCCTCCTCCGTACGCGCTCTCATCTGCGTCGGCCCCACGCCCGTCACCGCCGACACCCTCGACCACCTCCCTTCTCTGCGACTTGTCGTTGGCTCCAGCGCCGGCCTTGATCACGTCGACCTCGCCGAGTGCCACCGTCGTGGCATTGCCGTCACCAATTCCGGCGACGCTTACTCTGAGAACGTGGCCGATTACGCCGTCGCGCTTTTGCTCGATGTTCTGCGCCGAGTTTCCTCTGCTGACCGATTTGTTCGCTCTGGTTTGTGGCCTCAAATGGGAGAGTACCCACTTGGCCGTAAGGTTAGTTTTTATTTTTTTTATTTTTTATTTATTTTTATATGGGTTTTGTCATTTTTTAGCACATCTGGATTGGTGGCTTTTTTTGGTTAAAAACGACAAGTATAGTGAATGACACAAAAATACATGTTCATAGTTGCTGAGGTAGCATCTGGAGATTGGTGTTTAATAAAGTGAATGTTAAGGTTTTGTTATTGATTGAGAGGTGGTTAGCTGAGGCATGTCTCTGTGTCACTGTGTGGAACTTTTGTATAACATACAACTGAGATACGAAATACAGATCTAGATAAATTATGGTTGATTAGCTGGGATTTTCAGTGTGATGAGCTAGGAAAGATTGAAAAAGAGAAGCAAGGGTATATAATTCAAAGCTACTAACCTTGTAAATATATTCATTTAGCTTGAAAGAGCATAACTAGTATCTGTGTTTTGGGAATTGAATTCATTGTCATAGAAATGAAATTGTTATGAATCTGGGAACAGAGCTGTAGAATAGTGTTGCTACAAATCTGGTTGTATTCACTAGTTATACTTGCATCTTGATTAAACTTAAACATTATATTATCCAATCGGTTCTTATATGAATTGGTTATGACTACAGTTAGGGGGGAAACGAATTGGTATTGTGGGGCTGGGAAGTATTGGCTCTGAAGTTGCAAAAAGGCTTGTGGCATTTGGCTGCGCAGTTGCATACAACTCGAGGAACAAGAAGCCATCTGTACTATATCCTTACTATGCCAATGTCCATGACCTTGCTGTTAACAGTGATTTTCTTATTGTTTGCTGTGCGCTGACGAATGAAACTCACCATATAATCAACAAAGATGTTTTGACAGCATTGGGAAGGGAAGGGGTTATAATTAATGTTGGTCGCGGTGCTCTTGTAGATGAGAAAGAATTGGTGCAATTTTTGGTCCAAGGGGAGATTGGTGGTGCAGGTCTTGATGTGTTTGAGAACGAGCCTAATGTCCCAAAAGAGCTTTTTGCCCTGGACAATGTTGTGTTGTCTCCACATCTTGCTGTTTTAACTCCAGAATCCTTCGAAGCCTTGAACGAGGTGATTATAGCAAACTTGAAGGCTTTCTTTTCAAATAAGCCTTTATTGTCGCCTTTCCAGCAGGAATGAAGTAGTAATATGCACACAGGGTTGTATAATTGGAAGGTTTCCATTTGTATGATTGGTGTATTATTTTTTTCAAATAAGCCTTTGTTGTGGCCTTTCCAGCATGAATGAAGTAATAATATTCACATTTGGGTGTATGATTGGAAGGTTTCCATCTATATAAGATTATTAGATTAAAGACTCTTTAGAGGTCAAATTCAACAGCATGGTGAATATTAATGTATGTAAATCCTTATAAGGCAAAGAAATTGAAGATGAACTTGGAGCTTTTTAGTTTTGTTTTTGTAAAATTTAGAATGTAGATTGTAAGCCCCGTTTGGATAGCTCTTTGCTCCTCATGTTTGGCGTTTTTGCCCTTTTTTTTTTTTTTTTTGCGGACCAGCTCTTCTTGCACTGTTCATGTTCCATGAACAGTGCAAGTAAGCAAAGCTACAGTGTTAAAAGAGTGAATGGGGTTGCGAAAATCATTTTTTTTATTGTTTTCAGTTTTTAGTTTTCAGTAAAATAAGCGGTATTTAAACGCACACTACATGTTCAGAAAAATGTTTTCTTTTGTGGTTTCATGAATTATCAAATACGAGTCTCTAACAATAGTCTAAAGAAAAGGAGAGGAGGGATTTTGATTCTTAAATATGTGATTTTTTTAATGTTTTATTGTGTTTTTTAACGGTAATACAGACCTGGGTTACAACTAAATAATAGAGTTATGCTTAAGTGATAAAAAGTGAACATTTTTCAAAGCATTGATGGCAATGAAATTAGCCCTAACCATAAGTAAGTGATTTGTAATTATTTCTATAAAAAATTGTAATTATTTTTATAAAAAATAGTTTCACGAACTTTGTATTGCTAAAAATTATATATAATTTTTACTACAAAATTAACTATTTATATTATTAATAACTTACAAATAAAAATTTAATATCCTATAAATTTATATAAATTCAATTTTTAGTATATATATATATATATATATATAAATTGAACCTCTTATTCATGAGCGTGTTCGCTAACACAATATTTTGTTTGAATTCATATTGTTTAATGGTGGAGTTAAAACCTATGTTATGCCTGACTTTGGTTAAGTTGGTTTTTTATTTTATTTTTTATTCATATTTCAAGGAAGGCTTGATTTGTTAAATAAACCATCATAAACAAATTTAATGATTTTTATAATTCATTTTCTCCATTTGATGAATAACTCAGTTTAAAGCTTGCCCACCATTAATAAAATACAATCGTTAAAACCACTGCAAATTAAAGAATCCAGTTGACCCCCCCAAAGCAGCAAAGCCTTGCATCAATCAATGGCTACCAAAGAAGAACAGCCGCAAGTCTTGGAAAACAAAGAAGAACCAAAGGAGGATGGTGAGCTACCCTTAGTTGTTGTGCTTCGTTCCAAAAACTTCAACCTTCCCCTCGAAGACCGCTTACCGAGTCATTTCCACCTACTTGACCCAAATGACTCGCCTGATGAGTCGACCGAGTCCTTCCTGTCTCGCCATGCCCACTCGGCTCGTGCCTTACTCTGCGTGGGCTTGATCCCTCTCACTGCTGACACCCTTGGTCTCCTCCCTAGCCTGGAACTCGTGGTTGGGTCCAGCGCTGGTGTTGAACACATTGACCTTCACGAGTGTCGCCGTCGTGGAATCATGGTCACCGGTGCTAGTGCTGCCTTCTCTGAGGACGCAGCTGACTATGCTGTGGCACTGTTGATTGATGTTCTGCGTCGAATATCGGCCGCTGACCGTTTTGTTCGAGGCAGGTTATGGCCTGTGAAAGGAGAACATCCACTCGGTTTCAAGGTTTGTTTTTGAATTTGTTGTTTCTCAAATAAACAAATAAAAAAGTTTTTACCATTTAAATTCTTCTTATATATTTTTATTAGATATGAATTTTGAAATTTTAGATGGTATGTTTTTATTATGTCCTCCATATTCATATTTGTAAAGTTAAAATAAAATCAAAAAATCAAAAATTATATTATTAATCAAATGTTTAAATATTAAGTTTTTGTAGTATAGAATTATGCATTAAAAAAAATAATTAATTGATTGAATAGTAAATAACATTTAATTTGAATGAAATTTGATATTTGTGTTAAAAATATAAACAAAATGCATTAGATTTTCAAAATTCACATCCAAATATCTAATAAAAAGACATAGGAGGAGTTTGAAGGGTTTGAGAGGTATGTTTAAGACTAGCTTTAGTGGCGGCTCTAGAAGCTTTTTTCAGGGTAGTTATTAAGAAACTTAAATTATACAAAATCTAATAAAAATAAAACTTCAGACAAAAAAAGAAAAAGAAAAAAAAGGAAGGTAAATACATAGTCTTACAATTGCCTTATATAAATTTACTTATTTTGAAATTGTTACATGATAGTCTTATTATTAAAATGGTACAAATTACATATCTTTCAAAAAAATTCTTGGACTTTTTTATTTTATTTTTAAGGACCTAATATATTATTAAATGGACTAAAGTTTGGCTACAAGCTTAAACTTAGCTGTAGTCTAAAGTTACAACTTTCACTAAACAAATTAATTCAGCTACATATTTTGAAAATTTAATCGTTGAATTGCATGTTCTTAAAATACATGTCAAATTTCATGTCAATCAGATGTTATTTACTACTCAATTTATAAACTTATTTTTAATGTATAATTTTAGACTACAAAAACTTAAAATTTTAAAATTTAATTGATAACATAACTATTGATTTTTCATTTTATTAAAATTTTGTAAGTATAGAAGATGAGGTTGTAAGAAGAAAATATAATACATTGGTGGATTTGTCAAAATTTACATCTAATAAAAATAATATTGAGAAGAGTTGTAGCCTTAGTTTACAATTAAATTTGTTGCCAAATTTTGTCCAAAGTGTAATTATGTGTCAATTTGGGAATAACTTATTTAGCTTTTTGCTGATTTTTTTTTTCCTAAAAAATGTGCTATAGTATATTTGTACTTTGAAAAATTGTGAAAAAATTAGATATGGCAAAATGGTTGGGTTGAGTCGGGTTCGGGTTATGGGTCAAATGGGTCACGGGTCAAAAACGAGTCATTTTAATCAAGTTAAAAATGGGTTCGAGTCAATCGGGTTGCGGGTCGGGTTGGGTTGGGTTGACCTATATTTTTCACATGATTTTTTTTTTTTTTTTTTTAAGAAAACAACATGTATTTGCCATTTGGAAAGTTATGCAACAAATTACTTGATATAAAGTGCATTATTTTGAATTCACCACTTATATCAAGAAAGAACTCAGTTAAACTTATTAATACTTATTCAATAATTTTAAAATTATACAAATCCTAACATTGCTATCTAAAACAAAATAACACAAAGATAAGTAAAACAAATACACAAGTTTTATTTCTACACAATATCAACATCCCAAAACATAAAACAAAATTACAAATGACTTATTGGATAACTCATATGATAAAGAATAAAAACATATAAGAAATTTAGAATCTTGGAAATTAATTTTATAATTTATTATTAATTGTGATTAATGCTCTATTTCAATTTGAGATATACATTAAAGTTTGATTGCTTACTTATTTATACATGGTCATTTTTATGAATATCATATCATTGTTAAACAACACATACTCTAGGAAATATCATAATTTATTTTGAAAAATCGTTTATTTTGGATCTAAATTGTTAAAAAATAGGTCCAGACATTCATAATTTATGCTAATTTGATACTTTGACTTTACTATTTTCACACTTGTGAATGTTTCTCACACATGTCTACAATTTTAAATCTATGTTTTTAACTCTACAGATTATCTTGGCATGTACTTTGCTATTTAATATCTACAAATCTTTACTCATTATAGAATGCTCAACCACATGCATTTATCTTTTAATTAATTTGCATGCAATTATGTAAATGTATCAATTATTTCCTTAAAGTTTGTGAGAGTGCCCTTTTCGTGACACTCAAGCCCAAGGATCCCGGGCCTAAATGAAAAGGAGGATTTGGTGGACCGGGCCTTGACTCACCGCAGCTAACGAGCTGTTTAAGAATCAAGTGAAATGTAGAGAACACTCCTGACAATATAAAGAAAATGACAAATAAGGATATCGAAGAGTGCCAAAAATTAACAAGGTAAATTCAGAAGGAAAGAGACAGGATTAGCAAAGCGATAAAAATTAGTGCTGTGGGGATCCTGGGAAATATGAAGCAATGTTTCATTAATACATTATCTGTTTGATTACAGAAAGCTCACTAGGACGTGATACAAGGTTCAATCAAGCTCAAAAATTGCAGTCTTGAATGACTATTTCAGCCTTTAAAACTTGCAAAGTTTGATTCTCGTTGAATCCGAGTATGTGCAATAGTAGCTTTTACAGGATACCGGGAAGCAATATTTGTTTTTCCCTTAATATTTTCTCTTCACTCTCGATTTTTCTGATAGTTTTTCTAGAGAATTTCTTCTTTCTTATGTTTCTCCCTTTTTCGCTGCCTCCTTCTTCACAACCCATCCCCTCCTTTTATAATGGAGTTTTCTGGGCTTCCCGGGGAACCATTGGTTCCCTTGTTTTGCTCTTTTGCAAACAGAGCATGTCATGTCCCCATCGTCTCGATAAGTCCCTTTTCCGTTTCTTCTCATTCTTTCCTTCTCTCAGTTCTGATTCTTTTGAAAGCTTTCGGTTGGCCATCTTCTTTGGGACGTGCTGAGGTATGCCCTTCTCGGCATCCCCATTTCTGGCGTCTTCCACTTTTCCTTTTCTTTCCTATTTGGGCGGAATCCTGTTCTGCCATTTTTGAAAGTCGTTTGTTATCATTCTTCTTCCCTGTCTTGGTTCCCCGAGGCCTTTTCTGTCTGTGCCATGAGAGGTCGCTCGCGTTTTGCTTTTATTTCTTGTTTTCTTCTTCTGTCTTCTTTCTATCGATCTGTCCCATTCTTCCTTTTTCTTTGTGCCTGAAGGGATCCGTGCTTATTGATGGTTCCTGAGGATCCTTACTTCTTATACTTTGTCGTGATCCTCCTTTTTTGGATGCTTCTTTTTTCTGGGCTTCAGGATCCTCTGGGCCTTTCTTTTATTCCCTCATGGGTCTCCCGTATCTATTTCTTTGGGCTCAGCTTGAATTTTCCTTTTGGGCTGGACTTGTTCTTTTTTGGGCTTATTTCACTATGACCCTTTTTTTTAGACCTCAACAAAGTTCATAATAAACAATTAAACCAATATTATCTTAATTTTACTATTTTTTTACCAAAAAAAAAAAGTTTTAAAAAAATGATTCGGGCTCGAGTCGGGGGTCGAGTCGGGTCGGGTCGGTTCGACTTGCAAAAACATGGGTTGTGTCACGGGTCAACCCGTTTTTGCTTTGGGTCAAGTATTTTTCGGGTTGGGTCGGGTGGGGTCAGAAAATTCTGACCTATTTTGCCATGTCTAGAAAAAAAAGAGTTCTAAAAAGCTATATATTAAAACTAAAAGTTAGAGCTTATAGGCTCTAGCCAAACAGTTGAGCAAAATCATAAATTTTTTTAAATTTATACATAATAATTATTATTTTTTCCAGGTCAGGATGGTCTGTGACCACCGGGAACCTAACATTGACTAGCTTATAAGTTAACTTTTTCTTTTTTAACTTTTATGTACAATTTTTTAAAACAGTAAAACTTTTTTTTCCCTACTTTTTCAAAATATAATAATACTTTAGTACACTTTTAGCCAAAAAAAAATTTCAGCAAAAAGTTAAATATGCTATTTTCGAGACGGATGCATTGTATGCTAGTGTTGTTTCCAAATCCGTACCATTGATGGGTTAGTAGGGTTATATTTTGTAGGATAAAGCAAAATAAGGGGTATTCAAACACATCGGTGTGTTTGGATACTGCTTATTTTGCTGAAACTGAAAAATTATTACTGAAAGTATTATAGATAAAGGTAAAAGTTAATTGAAATAGTATAGTAGGACCCATGAATAGTAGAAAAAATAAGCTGAATAGTGAAATAATTTTAATTTTTAATTCTAACCCAAATGCACACTACAATGTTTGAGAGGTCACACTATTTAATATTGATGGATGGAAAATGGACTGATTTAGGGAACATGTCTTCCATTTCAAGTGAACAGTGAAGATTTTATGACACATGATACACTTTAAATTTATAATATCTTTTTTTTTTTTTTTTGATATATATAATATCCAAATTTTAGATTCGTAAATCTAATGATTAGAATCATAAAATGAATCTATTTTAAATGGAGAGGATGTGACTAAGTGTAACTCCCTTTAGAACTTCAAAATTCATTAAGAGGATTTAAAGAAGTTATGGATGTACTTGCCCAAAAAAACAATGTATAAAGAAAGTTATGGATGAGTGGCCATTGCTTTGTGGATTAGGATTTTGAATAGCTGCAGATCTGGTTGTTAATTGAATCTTCCATATGTGGAGAACACTGTTCCAATTAACAATATCAAGGTTGGAGCCTTGGAGGTGCTCCTATGCTGCACTTTTTTGTTGTTGTTGAACACATGCCTTTTCTATAATTGTTTTGATTAGATCACTTGTGCATCTTTTTGAAGAATTTTGTGTAATTAAATTCTCTTCAACATCACTATGGTTTCAGTTAGGAGGAAAGCGAGTTGGGATTGTGGGGCTGGGAAATATTGGTTCCCAAATTGCCAAAAGGCTCGTGGCCTTTGGCTGCAGCATTGCCTACAACTCAAGGAAGAAAAAGCCATCCGTTCCATTCCCTTACTATGCAAATGTCTGGGACCTTGCGGCTAATAGTGATGTCCTAATTGTTTGTTGTGCGCTCACAGAGGACACTCACCACATAATCAACAGGGATGTCATGACAGCACTGGGAAAGGAAGGAGTGATAATTAACGTTGGACGTGGACCTCTTGTCGATGAGAAGGAACTGGTGCAGTTTTTGGTGCGAGGTGAGATTGGTGGTGCAGGTCTTGATGTGTTTGAGAATGAACCTGATGTGCCGAAAGAGCTATTCAAATTAGACAATGTTGTGTTGTCTCCGCATTGTGCTGTTGTGACCCTAGAATCCTTTGAAGCATTGCAGGATCTGGTGATGGCCAACCTTAAGGCATTCTTTTCAAATAAACCTTTGGTGTCACTTGTTCAAAGTGAATAACAAGACTATCAAATCATTTCCACTTTTTGTGCAATGGTTTGACACAAACGTCTTGTATTTTCAGTTTCAAGTGATCATTTTTTTAGCTTCAAGTTCTTGAATCATAACAAACACAAAGTTGCTGAAAACTTTGTGCATTTCCTGTATTGGCATTGCCTTCTTTTGTAGGCTGCTTTTAGCGCTATTTTGATTTCAAGTGACTTCCCTTGAGCTGGAAATAAAGGGCTCATAAAGTCTAGATGGGAAAATAGGAAGTTGGGTTCCTCAGACGTGTATAAGTGTAAATGTTCTCCAGCCATTTACATAAAATCACTCGGTATGTTTTCCAAATTCTGTTTTAACCCTAACGTGTTCTAAATGTTCTTGAGACCAAGGGTGGAGCGAGAGGGTTCGAGTGCATGTGTGTAAGAAAATTTATTCTGGTAGGACCTCAAATTCTTAATATAGTAATTTATTTTCATTCAAAAAAATTTATATAATAAACAATAAAATTTTGCAAATAATTAATAACATAAATTTATGTAAGTTATCTTTGTTGTCTATCTAGCTATTACTCTCTTTTTTTACCCAATTATAAGAGGTATTTTGAATTTGGAAAAAAATCGGAAAAAAAAAACTTATTCAATCAAAAAATTATTAACACATAAATAAAATATAACAAATATGTTATTTTTTGACGGTATTATTACATTAAATTTTCACTTAATATACATTTGAACGACTTTATATATTTCATATTGATCTCAAATACTATATTCGAGTGTGCGCATGTGTATGAAAATTTTGCTCTGCCATTGCTTAAACCAATTGAAAAATCTTGATTTAGACCCCTAAGAGCATCTTCAATGGCTTCTTTAAAGCCAATTTTAGAGAGAAAACACTCCAAAACCCACTCCAACAGCTTCTCCATTTCCATTTTTTAGATTAGAATTGTTACAGTTCTTCTCTACAAGTAGAGAACACTATAGCATTTACTGTTTACACTTCAAATGTTTTTTTCTATTATAATAATCAGCTATTGAATAAAAAAATGTTGGAAGATGTGTAATTGTTAAAAATAGAATAAATAATGAATGAAGAAATAATATTTAAATGAGATGGAGAAAAGGATAGAGAATCTATTGGAAAGTGTATTTGATAAAAGTAGGTAGGTAAAAGCTAAATATCACTGTTCATTGTCCAAACAGTACAAAAATTTAGATAAGTTGTTGAAGATGCTCTAAGGGGCACGTGTCCATTTAGACCCTTTTATCAGTAATGATACCAGGTTTATTTGATAAGACTCATAAATTCTTTATTTATTTTTTTTTAGAAACAAAAACACACAAGGGAGAGGGAAAAGAGTTTTAACATAATGACACACCACAACTCTACTCAAAAGTCATGGTAACTTTTAAGGAAGGGTGAGACAAATTATATTACACACAACACACTCTCTTAAGCAATGTGGGACAATTACTCATTCCTTTTTTTTAGAAACAAACACACACACGCATAAGGGAGAGAGAAAAGGGTTCTAATACAAAAACACACCACAAGAGACAATTACCTTGTGTTCCATTGAATTGATAGTGGTCATATGTTGATCTGTGAATCATTGTGCTTTACTTGATTTCTGAGATTCCAGATTACTTCAAGTGTGAAAGCAATTTGAGCAGTACATTGTTCTTGTAAAGAATTTGTAGGAGAATCCAAATTTGGAAAGACTAAGGGGGTCCAGCAATAACTTCACAATATCTTATAGGGAGAATCTCAGATCTCAAAGCCCCATAAGCTTCCAAACCAAATATCCCTGGCAATGTGGCATTTGAAGAATAAATGAATGTTATGTTCTACTTATTCCACACAAAGTAAGGGGAAATTACCAGCAATTGCAATCTCAGAGCTATGTTCTGTTTTGGGGGTAGGATGCCTGTTGGGATTTCCATAGACTTTTCCAATTAACCCGTGCTTACATTTATGATTTACCCTATGGTCTTGACTTGTCACATTTGCTGATATAAAACAAAACTTTCCTTTGGGTCCCTAATTTATATCAGTCAATCTTGTCTTGGTGAGGAAGGGATGACAATCTTCTTCTTAATAGCTTCCACAGATTTAGCATCAAATAGCTCCACCAATCTCTCAATGTTTACAATCTTGAAAAAAAGAGGCTTGATACCATCATGGGATTGCATATTATGGAGGTATGTTTAAACTTTGTTTTGTATCCATTAGGCCATGGGACCCAAGGATCCTTCTACTGTTCCACATATCAATTGAAAGCCTTACGGGCGGCTCTTGCCTTTAGGAGAGTTAGAAAACTGCCTAAAGCTCCCAAACTTTAAACAATTAAGTTTTTTTTTTTTTTTTTGAGAGTGATTAAACAATTAAGTTAGTTCTTTGATTTCCTCCACCCTCTCCCAAAAAATATATATTTATTTATTTATCCATAAAATGAATAAATCAAACCTCCAATTAGAGCCAAAATATATAAATATATATATATATATATATATAAAGAAAGAAAAATTAATTCTCTTTTGACATATATATACCTCCCCCCCCACCCAAAAAAAAAAAAAAAAACACTAAAACCTCATTTTTTTTGGTACACATCTGTGAAAAAAAAAAATTATTTTCTTAATATATATATATATATATATATATATATATATTCTTTTGTATTTGCTGTTACTGAATTTGATTTAGTAGTCTTGCGTTGATTTGCCACTCCATTGCTTTAGAGTTTAGATTGTCTTTGTTTGTTTCTTTAGTACTGATGAGTGAGAATTTCTAGTCTGCCCAAGCTTTACTACTTTAGTCTTCTTATCCATGAAGATGAGTAGTGGACCTCTTTTATTTGGTCCACAATCCTCTCCACATACCACATGTTTCACCATATTAAAATCATTTTTCTTTTTTCTTTTTTTGGTTCAAGCAAAATTTTTTGTCCTTTTAATTTTTTAAATAATAAATTAAGTTTTGTGAAAAATAAAATGTCAAATATATATAATTAATTACTACTAAATTAATTTATAATCAAAATTAACTTATGAAAATATAATTTCATTATAATTTTCTAGTATTTAATTTTTTTTTGTTGTATTGTATTATTTAATCCAATTTATTGAGTGATTTAATAAATACATAATTTCATGGTTAAGTGGAGCTATAATTGTACATTTTATGAATCAGGTTCTATTATTCTATTGTAGGGACACGATTTTTAACGACACAATGATGACGTTGGGCTCGTGTGTAAAGGGCCCGAACAATATGATTTGTAGAGAGTGGATTTGGAAAGGCCTGCCTTTGGGCACTGGGTTTCGGTCTGGTCCCGGTTTCGTGAGCGATCATACAAAGATGAGTTTGGACTGCATAGCTGAGCCTTGCATCAATGTAGTTTGAAAGGTTTGACTCCTCGGAATTAGTCCGAGGAGCATTACATTCTCACCATTCCTCCTTTTTCTTCCTTCTTTTTCCGGGGCCTCCCTTTGTCCCCCCCCCCCCCCCCCCCTTTTTCTCCTTTTATACTAGTATTTGATTTCCCTTCTTCATCTAGGTGTCAATTTCTCCTTGTTTGGGGTAGTTACTCGTCCTATTAGTCTTCACGTCAGAGTGGTTGGGAAAAGCTGGATAAAATGGTATGGGGTATGGGTTTGTCAGGTGCTGGGCTCCACGTTATGGTGTTGGTAGCTTTCTAGCTTGTACTGTTCTTGTACTGAGTTTGTTCTTTTTTTCAGGCGTTTTGTGAGGCGTTGAGCGTGAGGTTGTCCTCGGCTGTATTATTGGGCCATCAAGGGGTTCTCCTCATACCTCCTTGGCAGTAGGGCTCCTCGGCTTGGGCTTTGGGCCATTAATGTGAAGTGGGCCGGGATTCCAAATTTCAGGCCCCACATCTATACTTGAAGTTTTTCTCTAGTTATTATAATTTTATGGATAGAGTGTTTTTCTTTTTTTTTTTTGGTACGGTTTAGATTTATTTTTAAAGTTAAAAGTTATAAAAGATAAGTTCTACAAACAAAAGAAAATAGCCCAATTGATGTACTAATTTATAATAAAAGGTAAGGCTTCTATTTTTTTTTTTTTTTTTTTTTAAAGCATGTTTACGTATAGCTTATAGAATTTTATAAACAATACATGTTACAGTTGCTTTGGTAAAATTTTTTTTTAATTAAAATTAATAAAATCATATTTAAGAATGACAATGTCACAAGAGAGATGAAGTGGATTAACCATATTATTTATTAAAAAAGAAATGTTAGAAGAGCTTGAATACAAAAATTTAATATGTAATTTTGCATCTAAAATGGCGAGAAGAATAGATTTTAATTAAAAAGTTATTTAAGTAAAACTTTTTTTTTTTGAGAAGAATTTAAGTAATATTTTAAGAAATACTTAAAATATTTAAATATAAAAAAACCTCATTTTAATCTTTGCTTTAGGCCCCAAAATGTATAGGGTTGCATTCAGAAAGCCCATGGCCCACTAGAAAACATGCTTCTTTTTTATTTATTTATTTATTTTTTATTAATTGATCTATTTTGAATCTGCTTTCCTCATTTTTGAACTTAGCCACTCTGCTGAATCTCTTCTAAACCGATTAGCACCCACCTTACTTCATTCTCAGGACATTCATCCACCATAAAATAGAGACAAAATTCTGTAATTTTTAAAATATGAATATGAATTGAAAATTTGTTTACAGGCTTGGAGGCTAATTGAAAATATATTCTAAAACATATCCTAATTGATATCCTATCATAATAGTACTCTAATTTGTCTTTTTTTTTTTTAAAGTATTAAAAGGACCTAGAAATAAGGAAATAATAACCTTAAACTTAAAATTCTGAAAATTACATAAAAATATCAAAATTAATTAACAACGAAAATTAAATTACAGATTTTGTCCTGCATCAATTCCACCAAAATCTCATTGTCGTAGCATCAAGCTTTTCACAGACCCTGATAGAAGCTTCATTCGTTGATAAGGAGTATGTTGGCAATGCCTGCACAGTTTTTAACTTTTTATCAAGGCACTTCTACCAGCCCATGACAAACATTTACTCCTCCATCCCTTTAATCTTGCTTCCAACTTGTCTTAGAGGAACTTGAAGTCCCAGATTTTGTTTCTTGAGGTGAAAAAAGGGTCGCCTAAATACATTGCATAATTCTCAATAGCTTTCACCTGATGAACTTATTTTAATTCCCTCCTTGAGACTAACTTATTTTAATTCTGGGGAAATTACACTTTACTACCTTAAACTATACACCAGATTACACTTTACACCCTAAACTATTCAAATGCACACTTTACACCCTAAGTTATGACTCTTGTTACACTTTGCACCCCAATGTTAGTTTTACTGTTAAGTTAGACATAAATTAACAGCACATTACTTGCACATGATTTTTGCTTAGATAGCAAACCATTCAAAGACTAAAACACCCTTTTCACAAACAAGTAAAAACAAAAGCTAATATTTCTTCAACTCTTAATTACTCTGTGCGTAGCTTATAGATGATGTAGCCTCATCTAATATTTTTTTCAACTCTTAATTATTCTGTGCTCTTAATTATTCTGTGCGTAGCTTATAGCTGATGCAGCCTCATCTAATATTTTTTTCAACTCTTAATTATTCTGTGCGTAGCTCATAGCTGATGCAACCTCATGGTGTTGTGCACTTGTTTTGGTAGCTCTTATATTGCTAAGCTCTTTTAGGGAGACTGACCACACTACTTTTGAAGCTGTAAAGAGCAATAATAACTAGCAGCTCTTGGTCTTGGACCGATTATGTGAAGAAATTTATGTGGTTGGAGACCGTGAAACGCTGCACAAAATCAATGATAAGAACAGTGACCATTATATAGTTGAGCGCAACCCTCATATTCATGACCCAGATGATTTTTTTTTCCTAGACTTGTTATTAAAATCATCTGGGTCATGAATAATTTTAATAACAAGTCCAGGGAAAAAAAATCATCTGGGTCATGAATAATTTTAATAAGAAGTCCAGGAAAAAAAAATCATTTGGGTCATGAATATGAGAGTTGCGCTCAACTATATAATGGTCACTGTTCTTATCATTGATTTTGTGCAGCGTTTCACCTTCTCTAACCACATAAATTTCTTCACATAATTGGTCCAAGACCAAGAGCTGCTAGTTATTATTGCTCTTTACAGCTTCAAAAGTAGTGTGGTCAGTCTCCCTAAAAGAGGTTAGCAATATAAGAGAGCTACCAAAACAAGTGGACAACACCATGAGGCTGCATCAGCCATGAGCTACGCAGAGAATAATTAAGAGTTGAAAAAAATATTAGATGAGGCTGCATCAGCTATAAGCTACGCACAGAGTAATTAAGATTTGAAGAAATATTAGCTTTTGTTTTTACTTGTCTGTGAGAAGGGTGTTTTAGTCTTTGAATGGTTTGCTACCTAAGAAAAAATCATGTGCAAGTCATGTACTGTTAATTTATGTCTAACTTAATAGTAAAACTAACATCGGGGTGCAAAGTGTAACAATAGTCATAGTTTAGGGTGCAAAGTGTGCATTTGAATAGTTTATGGTGCAAAGTGTAATTTGGTGTATAGTTTAGGGTGGTAAAATGTAATTTCCCCTTTAATTCTCAATAGCTTTCGCCTAAATATATTCTTTTATTTGTTATTTGCCTTGGCCAACTGCAATATTTCTCCAAACATTCATTGAGGACACTTGCTTCTCTTTTATTTTCTTTAGAGAACATCATAATGTCGTTTGCATACATCACATGAGAGTTCTTTAGGTCCACCGATGATTATATTGATCCCACTGCATCTTCTATCCACATGCTCTTTTTCAATAAGCTTCCATAGAACTCCTACGAAGTTTGTAGAGGTTAGGGGACAAGGGGGTCCCCTCGCCCAAGCCCTCTAGAAAGGTTAAATCAGCCTGTTTTGCCACCATTTACAATCACAGAAAAATAATATGTTGAGATACACTCCCTTATCCAAGCCAAAAAATATCTTAGGTTGAAGCCAATCATTTCAAAAAAATCTGTCACAAATTATTACACTTTTTTGTCACAAATGTGATATGGCAGAGTGGTAAAAAATAATAGTGAATTCATATATAAGTGATAGACAACCACTCACAATCTATCACGTCATAAATGTAGTAAAAAGTTTTTAAGTAATTTGTGGTCTTAAAATTACTCAGCCAAATTTTTGTAGCACGTCCTAAAATCACTTGCCAAAATTTTTTAGTACAACCGATTGGAAATTCCAGTTTACTCTGTTGTATTCGTTTGGTAAGTACACTTTCATCTATTTGAATAAAATGATGGTACATAAAACAAGTTTGATTCAAAAAAGAAAAGAAAAGGAAATACATGTTTCACAACAAATCCCCAACCAAACACGTCGGAGACACCCCTGTATCTGTATGTGTGTTTACAATTAATGTGTAGGCAGAAAAAAATTAATTACTTATTTTACAATGCTAAATTTGTTTTTAAAGATTTTGATAGTTGTATTTAGGCGAAATTACATTATTGGTCCCTGAGATTTACCCTGTGAGTACAATTGGTCTCTTAAATTTCAAGTGTGTACTATTGGTCCCTCAAGTTTTAAAAATGAACAATGTTAATCCTTCTGTTAACTACAATTAATAATATTACTTATGTGACTAACTGAGTAATGACTTGTCATTTTTTTTTAATGATATGTCATTTTTTAATTTAAAAAATTACAAAAATTATTAGAAATTACTAAAAATATTAGTATATATAAGTTTTACAAACTTATTATGCCACGTAAGTGATTTAAAAATAGTTTTACACGTCCAGGCGTCCTTATCATTTTGGTAAAAACTTAATAATTAAAAAAAAATTAAAAACTGCATATTTCTCCCTTCAGCCTTTCTCTCTCATGTTCTTCATCTGCCATCTCCTAGAAAATACCCAATATCAAACTCTAATTCAACTGACTCATTTGCACAATATCAACGTCTCTTATGAGTCAGAATCAACGATGAATAACTTTATTCAATTTCAAAATATTTTCTAAAGTTCCCCCTTTTGTTTCAATTTCACTAGGGTTTCAAATCTAAATATAATTTTGATCTTCTTTTCAAACCTAATTCAAAATTTCCACAATGCATATGAAGCCCTATGGAAACAGACGAAAGAGCAACTCCATATACCTCCAAATCTAGATCCTATTTGAATCGACTACATAGCAATGGATTACAATTGTTTCAGATACTAATAAGTTATAAGGATTCAAACAAAAACTTAGGTGTGGTATTTGAAAGTTAAAAAATTAAGGCATGAAAGTTAGAAATATTCAAATATTTGAAGAATTTTAAGTATTATATACAGGTTTTATTATCTAAGAAAAAAAATGAAAGAAATATTGATCCTTTTTCTTTCTCCGCCTTGAACCAGTGGCAGTTACTGTGAGAATCTTTGTTGCCTGTCACATTTGTTGCACTCAAAATCTTCTTTGTTGGGTTGCTTGCACCGACCCTTAGACTTCTCTCAGCTCTTGATTTTTGTTGAGTTTTCCCAGCATATTTTGTTGGCTTTGAGGTATTCTGGCAACTTGATCGAAAAGCTGGAAAAAGGTGAAGTGAAAAGGAAATACTTACATAGGACAATGGGGAAGAGAGGGTGGGGCTGAAGCCAATATATATATATATATTTTCCATAAGAATAAAGAAAAATCAATTAAAAATGACATAAGACACTTAAGTTGCCACATCAATTTGTAAGTATCGATGAAGTGCAAATCGTCAGTTTTTGCAAATGCGTCCAGATGGAGTTGAGTTCTAGTCTGTGTTTCTGCAAATATGGTAAGATGGCTCCTTCAAGGTGGTCACCGGTGTGGAGCCTGCCACAGCGTCTCCAATGCCAAAGTCAGTATAAGGAAACCTTTAGAGAATAACACAGAATATCAGAGTAACTATGAGTGCTTTTTAGTGTGTCTATGTACCTTGTGTTGGTGTTGTGAGGGCTTTATATATGTTTCCACAGCTCCTAGCTGTTGTGGCTGTTATTATGGTTTTAATGCCTCTCTTGGTAACGCTTCATGCTAAGTGATGTGGGCTTTGATGGGCTTCCAATGGTCTATACAGCTGGTTTTGTAACCGTCCGAGGCATCATTGACTACATTAAATAGCTTCCCTACCTTCGTCAGTGACGTGGATATATTGACGGAGATTTTGGTTTTCTCGTCTATGAGAGAGAGATCGTCGGTCCTATTAGCTGCCCCTCAAGCTCTGTGGTCATCCGTGTGGTGATGATCACTGAGAGGCAAAAGGTTTTTGTTTTTGTTTTTGTTTTTTGTTTTTTATTTATTTTTTCATGTCTCTTGGGATTTCCCTTTGTATTCAATGCGCAGTAGCGGTTCTGGGTGTGTTGTGGCCACGTGGCGTAACCTGAGGGGTGATTTTAATGCTCCACTCCGTGTGACTCTCGGTTTTCCCTTTTTTTTTTTTTTTTTTTTCTAGTTTTCTGTGTCTAGCTTTTTAAACTTCCTTCCTCCTCTTTCTTCCTTACTTTTCACTTTCCCTTTTGCTTTGTGCTTTCCGAGTTGCCATTGCTGTTCTTGTGCTTCCGAGCTACTATTACTGCTTGTGCTTTCGAAATCCCTGCGTTTTGCTTGCGCTTTTGAGGTACGGTTCCTTCCTCCCTCTTCCTTTCTTTTCTCAAGTAGATAACTTTGTAGAAATTTCTGATTTTTCCTTTTCTCTCTTCTTTTTTTTTTTTTTTTTAGGTCTTTCTAGGATTTTGCCTTTCCCTTTTTGAGTTCTATGCTTAGTAGCTCTGAGGTTAGGGCCCTTTATCCCTCTGTCTCTTTCCTTTTCGAACGTTTAAGGGGATCTTTAGGTGCTTTCCCGTACCTTGAGAGTTTTGTATTAGAGGGTAGTAGTTTGAGCATTGCATTGGGTGATTTGCTACCATTGCTCCGTCAATCAATTAATTGGTTTGAGGGTTTAGTAAGGGAGCAGGGAGTAATGTCAGAGGTGAGGTCAAGTGAGTTAGAGACTGGGTTATCGTCCAATGACAAACCCGTGGAGGGGGATACCGCTATCTCTGTCCCTTGAGAGATTAGTGCTTTCTATGCCCTTGAGGAGGTGTGCGGTTTGGACGGCGAGACACTTTCTAGGATTAAGGATAGATTCTAGTTCCCAGATAGGGTTAGGGTTCGTCTACCTAGTGAGGAGGAATGGGCTTGCCACTTCTTCCCTGGGGAGGTATGCTTCTACGAGGCTGCCTTCCTGTGTGGGCTTAGATTCCCTGTCCACCCATTTATTATGGAGCTGTTAGGCCATTTTGGTATTGCTCCTGGGCAACTTATGCCTAATTCATGGAGGATAGTGGTTAGTTGTATGGGGATATGGCTGGCTATTACGGATAGAGACATGATTAGAGTGGATGAGCTCGTCTACCTATACCACTTAAAGGACTCTAAGGAGCATGGGTATTATGAGTAGGTTCCTTAGGAGAGGAGGACTAGGATCGTCCGGGACCTGCCTTTGTCCTTTAGATACTAGAAGTCCCAGTTTTTTTTTTTTTTGGTGTCGATGACTAGGAGACTCCCTCTAATGAGGTTTGGGGTGATCTCCCAAGGTTTCTCCGTCGGTGGAGTACCCCAAATTTAAGTGCGTCATTATTTCTCCTCGTCCCTTAATTTTCATCGTGTTTATTTTATCGTCACTAACTCCTTTGCCCATTGTCTTGTGCAGTTAAGAGACAGCTTAAGCTTAAAAGCAGGTACAAAGGACGCGTTGAGAATGCCATTGAGTATGTGAGGACGATCGAGGATTTCAACAACCTAGTGGATCCGCGAACTCTTGACTTTTATTGCCTTGGTCTAGAACCGTCTGCCTTCGTCCTGTGAAATATTGAGATTAAGGAAAAAAGAGAGTAAGTGTTAGGCTCGTTCATGTTGATTCTCTTGCACCCTTTTTTTTTATTATTTTTTTTAATTTTTTACAAGTGTTTTCCTCTTGTAGGAGTGACGACCAAATTTAACCAAGGAATGTACGCCTGGATGTGGGCTAAGAAGAACGAGCCCTTATCTAATCTTGGGGCCAAGACTATATGAGTGATGGAGAAGGGAACCCTCGTCACTACAGTGACTTCGTCTGCTCCTGGCACCAAGACGGTGAGGACTGCTTCCCCGGCCACTTCGGTTGAGGAGATTACTCCTCAATGGAATAAAAGGCAACAAACTAGGGATAAGCAAAAAAAGATGGCTGACTCCCAATCTTCCAGCATCTGGGACGATGCTGGGGTTGCGCTAGCTTGGGCGTAAGATACCTTTACTATCGAGGAGATGAAAGTTCTCTCGGGGGTATCTGCTGACGAGGATGTGGGTCGTCATCTCCACAAGCTCGTTCAGGTACTTGTGCAAACTTATCTCTTTCCCCTTTGTTTCTTTTTTTTTTTTCTTTTTGGTGTGTGTGTTGTCCTGAGGTCTAGTTTTTTCTTTTAGGTGCTGGGAGAGAGCCTTCATATTACCTCAGAGTATCTTGCTCAAGAGGCCAAGGTTGTGTCTGCGGTGTAGAGGGTGGAGGCCTTGGAGGTGGAAAATTCAAAGCTAAAGAAGGACTTGATCACCGCCATGGGCGAGGTCAACACCATGAAGGAGAAACTCAAGGTCATGGGGGACGACCTCAAAGCTGAGCGCCAACTAACGATGGAGAAAGATGAATAGCTCCAAGTGGCCAATGAGAAGATTAAGATCATTGCTACTAAGGCCGTTAAGGCCTTTCAACAAACTGAAGAGCACAATACTATGCTTTTCAGTTGGTACTTCAAGGGATTCGAACTCTTGAGGTGCTATCTTGTCAAGCACCCAGTTGGAGTGGATATGGAGAACCTTGATCTCGAGGAGGTTGACAAAGAGATGGCTGCTGACAAGGCTTCCCAGTCTGCAACTCCTGAAGGTGATGCCCCCGAGAATGCTCCCCCGAACCCTGCTGATGATGATGTGGTTGCTGATTCATGAACCTGCTACTTGTGTGTGTGTGTATATATATATATATATATTTATATTTAATGTTTTGTTTTGGGTGCCTGTTGTGTTTTGGGCCTTTTTAATTCCAATTCAAGAACAATATTTTCACTCTATTTTAAGAACAATGTTTTTAAGCCCAATGTTCATGGGCTTTTTAACTCCAATCTCGAAACAATGATGGGTACCTGTGGTTTTTGGGCTTTTAATTGCATTCATGATCATATACTTACTTGTTTCTCCTTTTGCATGATCTCTGTTTGCTCTATTCCTTTAATCATTTCTTCCGCGTCAATGCCTTGTACTTAGTTAAACCTTTTGTAATGGCTTGCACCTTTGTTGAAGAGTAGTGACTTGTCAGTGACTTACTCCTGTCCAAGAGGAGTCCCGTTTGCTTAACCAATTTTTGACCTGTCAGTAACTTACATCCATCTAGGTGGAACTTTTTTACTTAGTCGATTTTTGGCTTACACCTCGTTTGAGGGATCCGTTAGTAACTTACATCTGTCTAAGTGGAATTTTGTTATTTAGTCAATTTTTTGGCTTACACCCATTTAAGGTATTTGTCAGTAACGTACATCAGTCTAAGTGAAATCTTGTTACTTAGCCAATTTTTTAGCTTACACCCATTTAAGGGATTCTTCAATAACTTACATCCGTCAAGGCGGAATCTTGTTAATTAGCCAATTTTTTGGCTTGCACCCGTTCACAGGATTCGTTAGTAACTTACATCCGTCTAGGCGGAATCTACTTTGCTAATTTTTTAGCTTGCACCTGTTTACTGGATTCATTAGTAACTTACATTCGTCTAGGCGGAATCTTGTTACTTTGCCAATTTTTTGGCTTTTAATCTGCTGGGTTTGCTAGTATTGAGTCGTTGTTTGAATAGTTCTTTTATTGCTTTAAAAAATGAATACAATTGTCTGTTACATCTATTGGTGGTACATCTTCAAGTGCACAATATTCCATGGTCGTGGGAGTCTTTGCTGGTCCAAGATCACCAGGTGATAACTGCCTTGTCTGGAATAATGGACGACCCGGTAGGGTCCTTCCCAGGTTGGGCCGAATTTCCCTTAGGCAAGGTCTTTGGTTGCCGATGTGACTTTGCGTAGGACGAGGTCCTCTATTTCAAGTCGTCTGAGCTTTACTCTTTTGTTGTAGTAATTGGCCATCTTCTGCTGATACTTCGTCATCTTGTTAGAGGCTCCATCTCTAACTTCGTCCAGACAGTCCAGGTTGACTCTTAGTTGATCGTCGTTGCTGTCCTCATGGAACATCTCTCGTCTGTTACTGTTCATCCCCACTTCGACCGGGATTATTGCCTCAGTGCCGTAAGTGAGTCTGAAGGGGGTTTCTCTTGTTGGGGTTCTTGCTGTAGTCTTATAAGCCCACAAGACATTGGGCAATTCTTTTGGCCAGGCCCCCTTAGCGTCGTCCAACCTGGTTTTGATAATCTTAAGTAATGTTCGATTAGTCACCTTCGTCTGTCCGTTTGCTTGTGGATGTCCCGGGGATGAGAACCAGTTCTTGATCCCTAGACTCGAACAAAAATCCCTAAAGCCTTGATTGTCAAATTGCTGCCCATTATCTAATATGATCGTCAATGGAATTCCAAACTTGCAAATTATGTTCTTCCATACGAAGCTCTGGATTCTTGCTTCAGTGATAGTTGTTAATGCCTCTACTTCAACCCATTTTGTGAAGTAATCAATAGCGATTAGTAGGAACTTTACCTGTCCTTTACCTTGGGGTAATGGGCTGATGATGTCGATTCCCCATTGTGTAAATGTCCAAGGGGAGGCTATCGTTGTCAGTCTCTCGACTGGAAGGCATTGGACATTCCCAAACCTTTGGCACTTGCCGCATTTCTTGACAAGCTCCATTGCGACTACCTGCATTGTAGGCCAGAAGTAACATGTTAACTTTACTTACCAAGAATCTAGGGCCTGCATGGTCTCCGTAAACCCTTTATCGTTGTCAGTTTCTCAACTGGAAGGTATTGGACATTCCCAAACCTCTGGCACTTGTCGCATTTCTTGACAAGCTCCCTTGCGTTTACTTGCATTGTAGGCCAGAAGTAACATGTTCTGACAACTTTACTTACCAAGAATCTAGGGGTCTCCACAAACTCCTTAATGAATCTCTTTTAGAATATACATGACTTCCTCTTCATCTACACACTTCAGGTAGGGCATGGAAAAGTTTCTCTTGTACAGGGTGTCATTCAAGATCATGAATCTGGCTGCTCTCTTCCTGACTTTCTTGGTCTCCTCGACGTCTTGTGGGAGGTGGCTGTCTTGGAGGAATGATATAATCGGGGTCATCCAGCTACCTGTGCTCTAGATTGCAAATGTAGAGATTTCTTCAATGCTTGGATGTTTCTAGACTTCCATCTTTGAGCCCATGCTCGTTACTCCTTCTGTTGATGATGCTAGCTTCGCGATTTCATCTGCTATCATGTTCTGGCTCTCGAGGATCTACACAAATTTTAACCTATCAAACTCCTATGTCAAATGCTTCGTTAGCCTAAGGTATTTTTGCATTCTTTCCTCCTTTGCTTCATACTCCTCTTTTATCTGCCTTATTACTAGCTTAGAATCACTTTGGAGGAGCAAGTTTTTAGCTCCTAGTGCTTTTCCGACCCTTAGCCCCGACAATATTGCTTTGTACTCATCTTCACTATTGGTGGCCGGGAATTTTAGTTGAACTCCATATTTAAGCATTTCTCCGTCTGGGGTGGTGATGACGCCCCCTACTTCTCCCCTCCTTTGGGCTGACGAACCATCGGTTTGTATCGTCCACCGTTCTATCTCATCGATGGAGCCATCCTTGTTTGGAAGAGTGAACTCGGCAATGAAGTCCACTAAAGCCTGCGCCTTAATGGTTGTCCTGGGGTGGTACTCGATGTCAAACTGGCTAAGCTTGATTACCCATTGGACCATTCTCCTTACTGCCTTGAGCCTGTTCATGGACTTCTTGATGGGTTGGTCCGTCATTACCAAGATGGGGTTCACCTAAAAATAAAGTCGCAGCTTGCGCGAAGCTACTATCAATGCGAACGCAATCTTCTCAATCCTTAGGTACTTAGCTTCTGCCCCTTGGAAAGCATGATTGACGTAGTAAACTAGGAGTTGTTTCCTGCCATCTTCTCAAATTAAGGCTGTGCTCACAGCTGTGGCTGATATTGCCAAATACAGATACAGGGTTTTCCCCTTCCTTGGATGGGCTTAAGAGGGGTGGATTGCTCAGGTAACGCTTGAATTCTTGAAATGCCACCTCACATTCGTCGGTCCAAGCAAAGGCTTGCTTCAACATTTTGAAGAAGGGTAAGCATTTGTTCGTCGCTTTAGTAACGAACCTGTTGAGTGCCACTATCCTCCCTATGAGCTTCTGGACTTCTTTGAAGGTCTTTGGCGACGTCATGTCGAGTATGGCTCGCACCTTCTCCGTGTTTGCCTCTATCCCCCTTTGGGACACCATGAACCCCAAGAACTTCTCTGAGGCTACTCCAAAGGCACACTTACTAGGGTTTAATTTCATCTGGTACTGTCTGAGTGTGACAAATGTTTCCTTGAGGTCGTCTAGATGAGCAAGTTCTTCTTTACTCTTGACGAGCATGTCATCCACATATACCTTTATATTTCTTCTGATTTGCTTGCTGAACATTTTATTTACTAACCTCTGGTAGGTTGCTCCTGCATTTTTCAGTCCGAAGGGTATTACCTTATAGCAATAGAGTCCTTGACTTGTGATGAAAGCAGTTTTCTTCTGGTCTTCTTCTGCCATTTTTATTTGATTGTAGCTTAAGAATGCATACATGAACGTCAGTAGCTTATGCCTTGTTGTAGAATCTATTAGCTGGTCTATCCTTGGCAGAGGGAAACTGTCTTTTGGTTAAGCTTTGTTTAGGTTCGTGAAGTCCACGCACATTCTCCATTTCCCATTTGCTTTCTTCACGAGGACGACATTGGCGAGCCAATCTGGGTAGTAAACTTCTCGAATAAAGCCTACTGATAACAGCTTGTTAACTTAGTCCGTGATTGCTTGGTTCCGTTTTGGAACGAAGACCCTTTGTCACTGCTGGACTGGCTTCTTCTCGGGGTCCACATTTAGCCTGTGTTGGATGACCTTTGTGGATATACCTGGCATGTCCTCGTGACTCCATGCGAAGATGTCTAGGTTCTCTTTAAGGAACTGGATGAGTCTCGTCCTCATCTCGGGACTCCATGTCGTCCCTATTTTTGTCGTCCATGTTGTTTCTCTTTCAACCAGCTTCACTATCTTTCGGGCTTCCACTTTATCTTCTTCCTTCTCCTCGATCATCCATGGATGTTTTTCTTTAGTAGCTAGTATGGCCTGGTAGCATTCATTGGCCAGTACTTGATCTCCTTTTATCTTGCTCACACCATTCTCTGTTGGAAACTTTACCTTTAAGCAGTAGGTAGATGTGGTTGCTTTCTAACGGTTGAGCGTGGGTCTCCCGATGATCACATTGTAAGATGAAGGACTCAATAATGAAAGTTTCGTAAGGGAACAGGAGCAGGCTACCATGAGATAAAAGATCTTCTTTCTAAAGAGATTCGATTCGGAACTATTATATGTCCAAGGTCCAATATTGAAATAATTTCAGAGGTTTGCCTTGACTTTGTCCGTGTCAACAAACAATTTGAAATGCCTCGACTTTTTTAGAACAGGTTCGAGTCAAATAGAAATGATTCAAAGCACTTCTTTTTATACTATTTTGAAAACCCAAGGACATGTAACCGTCAGTGTCACTATGTCCTTAAGATACACCCTGTCTCCACTAAAGCTGACAAGGGGGGAATCGAATGGGCGAAGTCTTCCTGGATCTAGCTTCAGCTGTTGAAAAGCGGAGAGGTAGATGATGTCCGCAGAGCTGCCATTGTCCACGAGAATTCTCCTAGAATTGAATCCCTCTATCGTGAGCATTATAACCAGGGAATCGTCATGAAGCTGCTTCACTCCTTTAGCATCCTCTTTCGAGAAAAACATGTCACGGTTTATCCGTTTGTGCTTAAATGGGGGCATTCTGTGGACACTGTTCACCTACCTTTGGCATGCTTTCTTGAGAGATTTGAATGACCCACTTGTGGATAGGCCACCTGGGATTGTCTTTGTCTCCCCAATCACACTTGGCGGCCGCTGGGACATGTGATCCTCATCCCTTGGTGAAGATTCACGCTGGTTTTTGCTGTCGCCTCTGAACCTACTAGATTTCCCCTTTTTCACATACTTTTGCAGTTTCCCTTTCCATATAAGCTCCTCTATCTGCTCCTTTAGGTCCCTGTAATCCTTTGTGTAATGGTCGTGATCCTTGTGGAATCGGCTGTACTTCTTTTTGTCACGCATGTTGGGCAACGAATGTAATGGCCTTGGCCATTTGAGGTAGTGCTTATCCTTAATCTGCGCTAAAATTTTATCAACAAGCATAACTAAAGGAGTGAATTTTATCGTTCGAGGAGTTTTTTCGTCTTTCCTTTTACTCCCATCACTAGTCTAACAATCTGGGTGCTCTCTTTTTCATCCTCTACGATCGTCCTCCTTCCTTCCCTTATCTCCTGGCCTTTCCACGTCCTTTATGGCGGCTAAAGCATCTTCAACGTTCATGGACTTCTATGCCTTCAGGAGCATCTCTGCCATCGTCTTAAGAGGATTCTTCGCGAGTGAAACCACGAACTCTCTGGACTTCAATCCCACTTTAAAGGTCGTCAACTGCACCTTGTCATCAGTTTCGTCCACCTCCAGAGTCTCCTGAGTAAAGCATTTCATGTATGACCTTAAGGTTTCTTTCTCTCCCTATCTAATGGTGAGTAAGTGGTCTGCTGGTCTCTTTGGGTGTTATCCCCCGACGAAGTGGCGCAAAAAGGCGTTGCTTAACTGCTCAAAGCTGTCGATGGACGATGTTGGTAACTTCATGAACCACTCCCTTACAGCTCCTTTAAGAGTGGTAGGGAAGGAATGACACAGTATTTCATCAGGAGGCTGTTGAAGGCCTAGTGTTGTCTTGAAGGTGTTGAGGTGGTCCTAAGGGTCTTTAAATCCGTCAAATGGCTCAAGCTGAGGCAAGCAAAATTTCGAAGGCACAGGGCATTCCAAGACCGCCATGGTGAAGGGTGAATCTGTTGCCCTGACCATTCTATCCAGGCGTCTGTTTTCCCCCTAATGGCGTTCCTCAGCTTGTCCATCTCCTTTCTCATCTCCTGGAGAATATCTAAGTTTTGTTCATCTAAAGTAGTCGATCCTCAACGGTCGCTCCTTCTATGGCTATCTCCCTCATCCTTTTGATTGGCTCTAGACCGGTTCTCCTCCTGTTGAAGCCATAGTCTCATTTCATGATTCTGTCTAGTGAGCTCTTTGAAGCTAGTTGCAAGAGCCTGGACTTGCAGAGCTAATGCTGCAGAATCCTAGTTGGACTCCATCTGAATATAGAAGTTAATTGGAAACTATGCTTTCAAACCTAGGTACGAAAATGTTGTTTCCCACAGACGGCGCCAAACTAATGAAGTGCAAATCGTCAGTTTTTGCAAGTGCGTCCAGATGGAGCTGAGTCCTCGTCCGTGTCTCTGCAAATATGGTAAGATGGCTCCCTCAAGGTGGTCACCGGTGTGATACTTGCCATAACATCTCCAATGCCAAAGTCAATATAAGGAAGCCTTTAAAGAAAAACACAGAATATCATAGTAACTATGAGTGCTTTTTAGTGTGTCTATGTACCTTGTGTTGGTGTTGTGAGGGCTTTATATATGTTTCCACAGCTCCTAGCCGTTGTGGCTGTTATTGTGGTTTTAATGCCTCTCTTGGTAACGCTTCATGCTCAGTAATGTGGGCTTTGATGAGCTTCCAACGGTCTATACAGCTGGTTTTGTAATCGTCCGAGGTGTCATTGACTGCATTGAATAGCTTCCCTACCTTCGTTAGTGACGTGGATATATTGACGGAGATATTTGGTTTTCTTGTCTGTGAGAGAGAGATCATCGGTCCTATCAAGTACTTTTAGTAAATTAAAAATGTTATGTCATTATTCCGTTAACCACATTGACAATCTCAATAACGGCAGTTAATAGAAAGACTAATATCACTCACTTTTAAAATTTGAGGGACTAATAGTGCTCACTTGAAACTTGAGGGACCAATTGCGCTCACAAGATAAATTTCTTGGACCAATAGTGTGGTTTCGCCTTGTATTTACTTAAAATTTTTAAAATCAACATAACATATGCTTATATGTACTTTAAATGTACCCATATATATATATATATATATATATATATATATATATATATATATATATATGTTGAAGCATAGTATTTATTGTAACTACGCTTTTGTTGAACTACGTCAGTGGCCACATCATTCACTTATTTTCTACCACTTATTTTCTCTTTTTAAAATTTTATTCTCTCTATACTAAAAAAAAAACACCCTTCTTCTTCCTATTTGTTCACATTTATTGTTACACTTCCTTCAATATTTCCTCTCTCTCTCTCTCTCTCTCTCTCTCTCTCTCTCTCTCTCTCTCTCTCTCTCTCTCTCTCTCTCTCTCTCTCTCTCTCTCTCAACTTTACTGTTACACTTTCTTCTTCATTTTCTCTTTTATATATTTTGACTCTTCTTTTTTCCATTTTATTTTGTATAAATTCAATATTATTTTTCCCATTCAATCCATATTTTTCTCACAAAAAAATTGTGAGTACTCTCTCTCTCTCTCTTTTAGGGGATTTTTGTTCTTTCTTATAACTCTGACTAAGGTTGATGGTTTTTTTTTTTTTTTTTTTTTTTTATATATATATATTAAATATGTGTTTTGGTATTTTATTTTCTAAAATTTCTCATCACAAAGTCTTCTCGCTCCCTTTTATTGCTTTGGTTGAATTTTGGTTTGGGTTAATACTTAGTATTTTTTTGGAGATAAGAACTTGAATTTATATCAAAACACAATTTACATGACTATGAATTTGAATATACTACCAATTTTTTGAGTAATAAATTATTACATAGTCTATCTTTTATTCCTTTGGTTTCAATTTAATTTTGGTTAAGATAACATTGTAAATTTTTATGAGTTTTTATTATTATGATAATCTCTTTATTCCTTAAGTGATGAGAAATTTGCATGATAAATTTGAAACTTATTCAGTTTAGTTGTATATCAGGTAAATATAACATACTACAATATATAAGTTAAAATAATATAGTTCACCTTAAAAAATTATTAATCAAAACATGCAAAAATAATAATATTAAAAGAGTATTAATCAAACATACAAAAAAGAATAATATGATATATTTGTAAAGATAAAAAGATAAAAAAAAAATTATAGAAATATTTAAAAAAGAACAAAAAATACTTGAAGTAATTGTTACTTTTTATAAATTACATCCCATTACATAATATTTTTATATTCTCACGCATTGCGTAAGTTTGCAACTAGGAGTTATCAAAATTGAACCAAAGATTATCCCAATTGAAGGATAGGTTCAATAGTTCATTGGTTTAACCAATGGTTCACTGATTGAATTGTACAACAATTAATATATTTTATAATTATAAAAAATATCTAAAATAAAATAAAAATATGAAAGTAATGTAAATTATGACCAAAAAAATTTAAAAATAATATCATATGAAATAAAATTTAGAAATATAAAAAACTAAACACATTATTTGGGTAAATTATCTGATATCCAAATCATATAGTCCAAAAATATTAAGACAACAAATCTCATATAAATAAATATTTTAGCTCAATTCTTATGAAAAATGCACAAAATTATATATAGAGACAAGCGCATCATCTGTCCTAATTTATATAAAAAAAATTTACAATTTTTGAGAAACCCAATAACTAAAAATCATATTATAATTTATAAATAATAAAAAAATTTTAAAAATCTTTGAACTATGAATGTTATAGGCAGATCTCCTAATATTATATTAGTACAGCCTTTTGCAATAGTACTTGAATGAGTTGAATTAAGATCAAGTGCAATACCTTACTTGGTGTAATGCCTATAAATGGTTGAGATTGAAAATTGATAAAAAAAATTTTCAATCTCAACCATTGATTAAAAAAATTTTAGAAAATGTTTTCTTTTTGAGAAAAAAGTTAAGAGAAGTAAAAATGTGAAAGTAAAAAAGTGAAAAGGTTGTGAGAGAAAAGGCATCAGGTGGGTATTACACTTGATCTCAATCTTAGTAAGTGTGACTTGAGAAGTTAGGAGTTGTCTACTTTAGGATTCAGTTATCTGCGGGTTAATTGTATAAACCAATATTTGTCTTCAAACCAACCCGGACTGTGTCATGCAACACAGAATTTCCGATGGAACAGTACGCAACTACATATTATGTATTTATAACATTGAATGTACCTCAATTTATATAGTTTTTGGTTAACGGACAACCTCAAAACATTTTTTAATAGAGTATTGTAGGAAATTTTTTATACCATTTTTATTAGAAAATATAAAATGCTTTAAAAAATCATTTTTTTCATAATTTTTTTAAAAAAAAATTTCTTAAATTAATACTTTTAGGACATTTGTTAATTTTAACCTTTTTTTGGTAAACTTGTTAATTTTAACCTTTATGTATCAGCTGATGTTATATTTTAATTTGAGTAAGGAAACGCTAAAACCACAAATTATTTTACAAACTTTTGAGTAATGTTACGGTTAAACACTCAAAATGATTTTATAACATCTTTTACAAACAGTTGATTTGGCTAATTCTTACTGGTTGTCTCATCTAGGCCCATCATTAAAATAACTTATTCACTTACCAATAACCATTCACTATATTAGCCCTTTGTAAAAAATTATTGTAAAATAGTGTGTAACTCTACCATTTTTTTTTTTTTTAGAATTCTCGTCTCACAATGTCGTGTACCTGTTGAATATGTGTTCACACTTCATGCAGGGAAATTATTAAATACTATTGGATCAGGATGGAAAATTTTCCCCACCTTGCCTTGATCCGCCTCTCCTTGCTTTACCCCATGCGGGTTTTCCCCACCCCAAATAGATGGTGGGGCGGGGATGGGGTAAGATTTTAGCCCCCGTCACAGAGGCAAGGAAAGGATGAGTTTAGACATTTTAGCCCCTAAATCCATACTATTTAAACAATCAAATCAATAATAGCTTATTTAAATACATGCATATTAATATTTTTGTTTTTGTTGTGATATTGTCTTGTTAAAAACTTGGATAATATTATTCAGTTCTTGCTAAAAATTAGTTTGATTTGGTGTGATAAATTTAGTTGTAATTCTAAATATATTTATATTAATGAAACAAGTTTTATTAAAAAAAATGTAATAATTATGGGGCAAATTAACATAAAGTAGAATTTTACAGGGTGGAGTAGGGCCTGCGAGGCCCAGGGGGTAGGTATGGAGCAATGAAGTTTCCTCCATCATACAAGGTGGGGCGGGGATAGGGCAAGACAAAACCATGCTAGGTGGGGATGAAGACACCATCCTTTAACCCCGGCCCTCCTCCCCATTGCCGTCCTTACTATCGAAGCATGGTGACATAGTACTGCTCATTCTTTTCACATATATAGTAAACTTTGTCATAAATTTAATTAGTGAAATTTACCATAAACAGGAACGACGCTAGAACTTCGAGTTGGGGGGTGGCTTTAATGTTGGCCATGTGCGGCAATTTCAACATCTGACTTTGCTACTACTAACCGCTAAGCTTCTTTGTTTGTTTGTCTGTTTGTTCTTTTTTCTTCTTTTTTTTTTTTTTTTTTTTTTTGTGGGTAAGAAAAAATTATTTTTGCTTAGAATTTTTTTAAAGGGTAGGGTTCTTTATTTTGGATAAAATTGGTTGATTGGACTTAATTTTTTTTTTTTTTTTTTTTAGTTTTACTATTGGTACTTTTTATTGTTGAGCTAATATTTTTTAACTTGTATATTTTGTTTTAAATTTTAGATCTATAAATTTTTTTATCGTCACTAAAATGATGAAAATGCTAGAGTTACAAAACATTTTTTTTTTTATTTTATAAATTGTTGATGTTATAAGTGGTTATTGGTAAATTAAAATATTGATATAAGTGGTGGGTCGATATTTGAACCAATAAGAATTTACTAACAAAATAATTTGTAAAAATATTGTAGAAAAGTTTGTGAGTATAGCATTACTCTTAAAAAATTGATAATGTAGGGTCAATTTTTGGGGCCCAGGCCCAGCAGGTAGATGATTCTGGCCCAAAGAGCCCTAGACAATGAATTTGTAGAGAGCGGGTTACAGAACTAGGCCCTAACGAAGTGAGTATTAGTTAACTTTGGGCCATGCAACGATTGAACGTAAGAATATCTCCTTCATGTCCACTGGATGCTCGGTCCGAGGAGACGTGTGGGTGCACTTCTGTTCTTGATCAAAGGTTATGGTCTTTCTCTCTCTCTTCTGTTCTTTCTTCCCTTTTTTGCCAATCCCCTCTTCATGGGGATTCCCTTATCTTATATAGCCTCTTTGAAGTCATCAGAACCTTACACTTGTTGATCATCTGGACCTTCACTTGAGTGCCCGTTCCATCGAACATCTCCTCTACCTTTCTGTGAGTTGTAGTGGCCAAGGTAACACTGTTCGCCTGTCCTCTCCACATTAATGCAGCCAGAAAAGTAGCTTCTCTGCATTTAATGCAGCAGCTGTAATCTCTCCCTAGACATCCTATACTCTCTTCCTTCTCTCGGGCTTGTGAAGCTCGTCCTTGCTACCAATATTCGTTGGAGTGATTCCTTATTGCTGGTAGGGTGCATGTTTGGTCCATATTTGGCACGTCCGAGGAGACATTCCTCCTTGGACCACCTTTTAAATAAGTTTGGGCTCATAAGAGTTGGGCCGGAAGTCCTTTTGGCGCCCCACTTTCTCCTCGGACGTGGCTGGACTCTGTATGGGGCCCAAGGCCCATTGTTTGATTTGGGAACTTTACCCCTACAGATAACATTGTTTATGGGAAGCAAAATGTAATTTTATAAATTAAATTAAATTTCCAAAAGTATAATTATAATAATAATAATATTAGTATTTTTTTAAAAAAAAAAATTAGGGGCCATTACACCCTGGTCCAACAGTGGCTCCGTCCTGACCACAAATATTAGATAAGTGACAACTATACATCATCATACTCCAGAGGTTACTACTTAAGCATTGATCTATGCTTTCCCAATCGTAAATTGTACTCGAGGCATGCGAACTATGTATGACACTATTGGTATTGACCACAATCATCTAATCGAAATTTGCTTTTAGCTTTTGTCTTTGGTTTCATTTCCACCATTCAAATTTTCAGTACCACCACAACCACCATCTACTCTTCATCTAACATACATATAAACCATTCAAATAATCAAACCTGAGATTTAGTTGTTATTTCTACTTGTCAGTTCTAGATACGTACGGTTGGTGTCAAAAACTGGTTGGTGCTGAGACATTTCCACCACTAATTTGTGATACGCACTTGTGGTTTCCATTCTGACATATGGGTTGTTTCCTTTTTGTAGTGCTAACATTATGAGATGTAATAATGAGTAGAAAATTGAAATCCAAATTAGGTATAAAATATTATTTTCCATCATTTTTTTTAGGATGAAGGTGGGAACCTAATAAAATTAGGTATTAAAAATTGTAATTGTGATATGGGTATAAAATATTATTTTCCATCTTTTTATAGGATGAAGGTTGGAAGCTATAAAATTAGGCATTAAAAATAGTAATTGTTCTCTCATGTTTGTTGATGTATATTCTGTGCACGTAAAGTTCATAGTCTCACGTACAATAATACTTTATGGATTGTGTTAACGGACACCGTACGATGCCCTTTAAGCACATTTTTTCCTAACACAATTTGTATCTTTTCTTTCTTTTTTTCAATTTGTGTCACTTTCTCAGTTTTGTAGATATTATTTCAAATTTTTTTGACTTTTTCTAACAAATTTTTTTCTTTTTCTGCCTAAAAAGGCCTACTAGCATTCTCCATATTTTATAGGCAGTGCCTAAAAAGGCCTACTGGCAGGGTAGTTTCTAGGCCTCACACCCGGGGTGTGTGGATCCTTCTTGTGCCCTACTTTCTGCCGATTGGTAACGGTTCATAGGGACATTACCAAATGTTATTTGCATTGGCAGTTGGCACAGATATGGCTGGCTATCAAAGTGTAATTGAATTATAAGTCAGTTTTTTTTTTAATTTTTAATTATTTATTTATTTATTTATTTTTTAGCTTTTATATATAGCTTATTTTTTATCACTTTTTTAAAATACAAGTATACTTTAGTATATATACTTTTAGTAAAAATTTTCAATAAAAAGTTAAATAGGTTGGTTTTTTTTTTTTTTTTTTTTTTTTTTTTTTTTTTTTTTGTGTGGAGATAATAGGTATAAAAATAAGTTGTTCTTGAATAAACACAAAAGTATACTATGCATGCAAGAGCAAGAAAATTGACTACTTTGGAAAAATAAAGCCAACTGTTCGTTCTGGGAGAAAAATAATTAAAACTTGAAAATTACTTTCTGGTTTCTGTAGTCTTTCAGCAAAAATCAAAAGGGAAAAGCATTTTCTAGTTTCCTACCGTCATAGCGGGCCATGGATCCGGGTTTGTTGAATTTTTTTATTTTTGGTTGTTGCGCTTATATCCTACTAGTCGCTAATTTGTGCTATGCACAGAAACCTACCTATTTGTAAGATAAACTAAAATAATTTTATAAAAAATTTAAGAAATTATACCATCGCATGATTTGCTCTTGTATGACTTCAATTTGTGTTACAATTTGATGAAGAAGTCATTATTTGAACGTGTAATAGTTTACAAAAAAATTGTCAGACAATTTCAGATATTGCAAAAAAATAACTCAAAAATTCAGACATTAAAACTTTTGAAAGACCAAAAAAATGAAAGAATCAGATGATTCACTACTTAGAAATTATTGAAACAAAACAAAATATATATGACTAAACAATAGATAAATATAAGAGAAAGATGAGTTACATTCAAAAGAATAATTTCAATTATTGCAAACTTTTTTATCTTGTAAAAAATGGATAAAAAAAGAGTTTGGTTGTTCATGTACGAAAATTACCTTTTAAAAAATACATGAAAAATCATAAAATAAATTTTTTTTTTTTTTTAACATAGTAGAGGAGAAGAAAATAACATAAGAAGAGCTCATACCTCTACTCAGTTTAAAAAAGAAAAAGAAAATATTGGGGTTTACTTTGCTTTTATAGTGTTCATGATTAACCTCGCAAATTTGGAAATAAGTGATCAATGTTTGTGTTTGAGTTTAAGTTAGATTTGTTAGAGAAATAGAGTTTCACTCCCTGTTAAGTTTGAATTAAACAAAAATAATTTTGTTTAAAAAAAATGATAATGATGAGTTTGAGCTTAAGTTGGACTTGTTAGAGAGATAGAGTTTTACTCATCGGTAAGTTTGGACTAAACAAAAATAATTTTATTTAAATATTGTATTGATGTGAAAAATTGTAAGAGGTTCAGAGGCTTTAGTTTTATATATATTATTAATATTACTGTACAATATTGTGCTAAACTTGAGAGATCGCTTCAAACTCCTAAGACCAGCGAAAACGATTTGATGCTGACCTCAAAAATACATCACTTCTCCTTAAGAGCACCTCGCAATTATACGCGGACTGGTACAAATAAATATGACAATCCTAGCATTCTACATATGACACTACCTTTTCACATATTTAGAATAGGTAGTGCTATCAAATTATCAATACAACTTTTACAAAGAGTTTCAGAGTGGTTGAAGTGATTGACTTTGAGGAAGAATTAAGAATTATTGTAGGGAAAAAATTAAGCAACAAAATTGGTTGTAGCATAAGATTATAATTTTTCTCAATAAAATAAATATTACTACATATTTTGAAAATTTAACAGTTGAATTGCATGTTTTTTATGCTCTTAAAATTCATGTCAAATTTTGTGTCGATCGGATATTATTTACTATATGATTTATAAGTTTATATTTTATGCATAATTTTGAACTACAAAAACTTGCAATTTAAACAATTTATTGATGATATAACTGGTACAGTATCTTAGTTGCTGTTCCTTGTTCCCTTCTTAAAATTTAGTCATGTGGCCAGTTAACTAAAAAATACACTTCTATCTCATGAGAAAAAATCCACATGGCAGAATCTTAAGATTACCTAAGAAATAGTACCTAAGTACTGTACCTAAGTCTTGCCCTGATATTTAATCTTTTAGAAATTTTGTAAGTATGAAGAATATAAGAAGATATCATCCAATAGTGAATTTGTCACAATTCACTTTCAATAAAAAGATACTGAGTAAGGTTGTAACTTAAGGTTACAACTAATAGCTAAACTTTGTCCTTATTATAGGGCTCCATTCAATTTCACATTTATTTTTACAATTATCTTACATAGCAAATTGTAAATTGGATGTTTAACACTTTCACATAAATTTATCTATTTTTTCCACTCATAGTCAATTACATCGAAAGTTGTGAAAATTAATGTAAAATTTGTTGTGATCCTAGATTTTTTCCTAATTCTAGTACTACATAAAAACTTACAACTTTTACTACAATTATTTTACATAGAAAATTGTGACTGACTTTTTATCACTTTCACATGAACTTATCACTTTTTTACTACTACTCACAATCTGTCATATGTCATGGAAATAGTTGTGAATTTTTTTTACATGGTCTTAAAATTTTTGTATATTAAATTTTAAAGGACCAAATCAAACCAACCTCGTATTGACCCCATTGCCCCATAGATGGAATGATGAGATTGTTCCTTTTTTGTTTTTTTCTTTTTTTTTTTAAAAGTAGGATTATATCTGAATTTTTTTTAAGATTTCGAGGCCAAAATCAAATTCACCTTCAAGTTTCGAGGACAAAAGTAAAATTTATCACAAATTATATAGATAAATTTACTCAAATATGCTTATCAAAACAAAAAACAAAAAATTATAAAATAATAATACACGTAATCAAAATTAGACAGTTTCACTAAAAGGAGCACTTTGATTAGCATTAACCAATTAATCAACCAAGATAGATAACCTAACAAAAGATGAATATCAATTCTTATTTTTTCAAAGCAAACAGAGAATCGCCAATAACAAGGAGACCCGTAACTTATGACCTATACATGTCACAAAAGGGTCAAAAACTAAACTTGCACACAAGTAGAGCGCCATAAATGATAAAACAACATAGTAATAAATGAACTCAATCGACATTACCAATAATTTTGTAACCAAGGCTTATTTAAGAGCAGCAGCAGAAAGAGCAGCATCCTGGGTCTTCCTGAACAACTTGTGTTGAATATGCTGAGCAAAGGTGCGAGGTGGGTAGAGTGGTGGCTCAGCCTCGGACACAACCTCCGGCAGTGGCTTCAGGATGATCTTCTCCTTTGGTGGCTCACAAAAGACTGCCCATGAGATCCTAACTTTCTCCTTGTTCACCAGTCCCCTGTGAAGAATACTCTTGTACTTACCATTGCTCAAAATCTCTATCGTGTCCCCTATGTGCATGATGATAGAGTTTGGAACACATTTTGCTGTGACCCACTTGCCTTGATAGAAAAGTTGCAGGCCGGGAACCATGTTGTGGAGAATGAAAGTTAGTGCACTTACGTCTGTGTGAGCTTCAACACCAAGAGCAAGTTCTGGTTGAGGGCATATGGGATAGTAGTTGATTTTCATTTGGAGAAGTAGTTCTTCCAGGCCACCAACTTCCTTCTCTAGCCTTCCTTCTTCCAATCCCAAGCCAAGGGATAGTACGGAGAATACCTTGGTCGCTAGGACTCTCAATTGCTTTGCATACTCTTTTGTTGCCTCACTGCATACAAATTAAGGGTGACATTTATCCATGAGTTTTTAATATAACAAAAATTATTGGGTTCTATTTTTTTTATGTCACATAATTTGGAGTTCAAAAACAATTCGTTACAAAAGAATAAAGTCATTTTTAAATTCGTGGCCAAATAATGATATAAAGATCAAAAAATTGCTTTATATTTATTTATTTATTAGTATAATTGACTACAATTTTAATTGTTCAGTTCTTCTATGACCATAATTTTCGTGCTACAATTTTGATATGGTCGATCGTTAATAGTTGCTTAACTTATAGTCGACCATATCAAAATTGTGGCACAAAAATTGTGTCCATAAACTTTCTTTTAATTGTTTAACTTCTAGTAATATCTAAACTCTTTCATATGATATGCACGCTCTTTTACATCATGTGTAAAATATAAAAATATTAGATATGAAAGTATAGATATTGTCTAAAAGATTAGGGATGTGAAACAGTAATTAACCAAGGATATGGTAAACAGGAAAACTATTAGACACGGTTGGTAGATCAATAGAAATAAAAAAATCGATCTAATTGTTTTATTAAATATTGGTTTGCTTTTATTAATATGAAATACCATGTCAGTTGTAGTACGGATATACATAAGATCGATATGTAGTATAATTAACAATTAAAGGTTGAGCTTACATGTAGTCGCTTGGTGTCTTAGGCCATATGGACATGTCACGCTTCTCCTCAGGGTAAACAAGGTGGAAGAAATAGTCCTCCCACTCAAGCTGCCCGCTAGCATTGTTGGCTAGCTTGCTCCCATACCCTTGAATTTGGCCTGAAACCTGTTCATTAGCATACTTTTCCTTTTCCTCTATTGGGAGATCAAAGAAGATCTTCCCTGCCTTTTTCACACGGTCAAGCAGGTCATCGGAGATGCCATGGTTAACAAGGTGCATGACACCCCATTCCATGGCAGCTTTCTTCAACTCCACGCGGCATTTCTCTCGAACAGCCTCATCTGAAGATTCAATGTTCTTCAAATCAATGGTTGGAACTTGAGGCCCAAGATTGTTTTTCTCTTCCTCGAAGACATTGCCGATGCTGTTTAGCTCTTCTTGGGGTCTCACATATTCCTTTGGGATTGCCTGGATGCCACTGCTAGCCAAGCTTTCAACTCTAGGAGCCACTGAAGTCACCATGATAGCAATACGTATTTTCTTTCTTTCTTTCTTTTAATTACGTAATTGCTTTCCTTTCTTATTCTCTCTCTTTTTTATTTGCTTCTCTAATGAAATGTCAACCAAAATGTGCTCTAATCCAAAAATGTTTTTTAGGTTTTATAGCAATAGGTTTCCACTACATGCCAACTAAACGACAACAAACGAATTAACGAAGACAGTTCTCTCAAGTCTCAATTGTGTCCACGGGGAGTAGAGAGCTACCACGTAGAGAGAGATAGAGTCACAAGTGCGGGTTGGTTGGGTGTCACGTGATGCACTTACTTCCCGGACTTACTAGTTATTATCCACAGTAAACACGAGAAGGGTGGGATTGACTGGAAGCTTGGACCACGTGCTGACCCTAACGGTCAAAAGTGAATCTCACATAAGGTTCACCCTATTTCAACGGCTCACGTAGAGTTTTGCTTCCGAAATAGGCTCTCATGTAGAGTTTTGCTTCTTCTTTTTTTTTTTTCTTTTTTTTTTTTTTAAATAGGATTTTGTTAATAGATGACATAACGACATTTGTTAAAAGATACTTTCAGAAATTTTTTTATAAGAAATGAAAAAATAACTGATTTTATTTTACAGTTTTTTATATTTTTTAGAAAAATTATATCAAAAATTTTTTGTAATAATTTATTAACAAATATCTTAAGAATACTAATTAATCGGAGTTTTTTTTTTTTTTTTAGAGCACTTACATCAGTGGGTGTATAAAGAAAAATTAATGTGTAAAATTCACAAAATTTTGCTTAAAAATGATCCATATCAATCAGTATATAATTATGTAAATTTACAAGTTTTCTACAGTAAATGTGTAAATTAAAATTGACATTATTTATATTGCATTTATGTATTTATTCTTTCTTTACATATCCCAATGATAAAGGAAGATAGTGAATGGTGGTTGTTGCGTATGAAGAAATAGAAATGATTAAAAAAATCAAGAAATTTTGATATTTTAATGAAATGTAGTATAAAATAGATAATCTAATGTAGGTGTTTTGAAAAGTGAGTATATATAATCGAAAAAATAGGTTCTCATGCTAAAATAGACAAAAACAATTTGCACAAGTTGATGCAAATACTCTAACACCAAGAAAGATGAGAGGATTTGAATCCAAGTTTTACATCATGGAGCTAAACAACATCATGAATCTAGGTTTCCCTTTAAAACTATACCTCATTTTTTCCCAAAACTAAAATTCATATAAGCATTTTACCCCCTCATGTCATTTTCTCAATTAAGCCTAACAAAATTTATTTTTAAAGACCAACTTGGCCTCTATCGTTTGTTTTGAAATAAGGGTAAATTGGCCTTTTAATACTACATTCCGTCGGACTTAACTTCAAAACATATGGCAGGTGGTTAAGTGTTACCGAGTTATAACTTTGGAGGCTCAATCTTCTATTTCAATAGTTCAAGATACAAAAGGTAAAATGAGGTATAGTTTCAATTGTAATTTTCCCTAATTTTTAGGATAACTCACTACATGATACTTTATATATATAAATATAAATATAAAACTCACCTTAAAATTAAACTCTTAAAATCTTATCATTCATTGATAAATAAATAATTTAGATTTTATCACCGTATATATATTTAAATAAACATATATTATAACTATTTTAACATATATTTTGAGGTGATGATGTTAGGAAATTTAAATCACTAATTTATTGATGAATAGTCAAAGATTTTTTGATGTATAAAATTTGTAAAGGATCTTAATACCTTAACCATTCTTCCTTTTAAGTTATTTAAAAATAAAAAATAAAATAAAGGTAATTGGGTAACTCAATGAGAAGATTTAGGACCATAATTTTTTTGTCATAACTTTGCCACAATTCTAATATGAAAAATTGTAAATGGTGGAGAAAAAATGATGACCCATAAGAAAATTGTAAACAACCAGTTATATTATATCATATCAGAATTGTAACAAAAATTGTGATACAAAATTAATTGCGATCTTAGAACCATTCCTACTCAATAGCATGATTTACTCACAAGCCAGACCTTGACTAGGTGCTCCCTTGTACTACACGTTCTCTCATATTTTTTTCTAGACATTAATTATGAATTAAGTCATTAACATTGCTTGACGCTAAATCTAATGCTAAAAATAAAATATTTTTACCAAAAAGACAAAATTATGAAAATGTATAAATAACCAACATTACGAGTATTAGTAAAATATTAACTGGAAGCTACGAGAAGGGTGTTTAATAAAGTTTTGATAAGAGCATGTGATCACTCCATGTGGCATTTTACAATGAAATTTTATGCATGAAATTCAAAGAAAAGTTTTTACTATACCATTGGATGTGCTGCATATCTGTACTTTGTAATGGTATCACATCATGGGAAAGACACTGGAAGATTTTGCAACGGCAATAACAGTATAGCTAACAACAATAAAGGAGCGTATCCGAGTGAAAGACAACTTTGTTCTCTTTTTTAAATAGTTACAGTATATATGTTGCTTTGAAATAGTTATAATTTTTTGCTAACTCTGTAGTTCCGAATCATTTTTCTTTTAGATTTCCAAGTATTTGTATGTATGAGGTGCCGATTAAGCTACACCTACAAAGTCCTTAGCAAAGAAGAATTTCAATTATATTACTTTAGTCATATACCTAATCCTATCTCCTAATTCCTACATATTCTTCTCTATTTTCTCTCTATACTCTCTTTCTCTATATTTTACTAAAAGTCTAAAAGCTAGCACCTAAAATCCAACAAATTAATAATAATAAAAGAACTAGTCTACGGTCCAGCCGAACACAAAAGCGAAAGTGGAGAAGTATATCTTCAGGAAGTTGCCAAGAACATAATTTGTAGGCCCCAAGGTGAGAGCCCACACACAGGGTAGGTTTTTCTGAAGTCTCACTCTCAATCATCATTTGGCCTGTGCGCAAGTACAGGACACACAGAATACAAACCGATCTCGTAGTAGTCTTTTTTTTCTCTTAAGAATTTCAGTGGTGCACCCAAAGATTGTTTTGGCAAAACTGACTGCAACATCTAATTTAAATTATTATCAAATTTGACAATTACAGTTCATAACCATGACAGAAATAGATTTGGCACATATGTGCACCATACGTACAGATGTGATAACCATGTCTAGCTCTTCGAGCATCCACAGCGGTAAAGTTAAAAATTTAGTTATTTAACTTCACCAAAAGTTACTTTATCTATTTTACCAACACACATGTTAAGTAGTAGATCTATTTTAGCTTTCAACACAATAAAATAATATAAACATCACAATAAAATAATATATCTATTACAATAAAATAATTCATTCCATTACAATAAAATAATATATTCACTACATACAACCATCACAGCCACACACATAACCACAATCACCACCACCACCACCACCACCACAGCCCACAACAAAGAAAGAAAAAAAAAAATCAACCAAGCCCACACCCACCAAACCCACCAGGCAACACCCACACCCACCACCACGAAACCAACCCGAGCCACCACCATAAACACACCGATCTACCCACAAACCCACCCACAACCTAGCCACCCACCGATGAACCCAGCCACCCACCGATGCTGATCTACCCACACAACCATAACCACCGATGCCGATCTACTTCATTCCTCACTAGGTAATATATCCACTGATGCCGACGAACCTAGCCACCCACCAACGCCGATCTACCCACACAACCACAACAACCACCACCACACCACAGCCCACAACAGCCAAAAAAAAAAAAAAAACACCAAGTAAGGGTGAAATGGGTTGGTGGTGTAGATCGGCGGTGTGGGTCTGCAGCATGTCGATGGAATGGGTCGGTAGCATGGGGGTGGGCAGGCAGCGGTGAAGCAGATCGGCGAAGCAGAGAATAGACGAGGGAGAGAGAAGAAAAAAATGAGAAGGAAAAAGGAAGAAAGAAGAGAAGCCAAAGAGAGAAAAAGAAAGAAAGAGAAAATATTTTTTAAATGAAAGAGGAGAGAGAAATTTAATAAAATATAATTTTTTTAGCTCTTAGTTACAGTGCACATTTATCTTTAGATGTGCACTGTAGCAATGAAGCTAAAAAAAATAGTTATAGCTCCACTACTAGATGGCGGTTTTTTGTGTTTTGGTGGAGCTAAAATAGATATATAGCTATTTAGTTTCACTGCTGTGAGTGCTATAAGTAAATAAAGGCTACACAGTGAAAGGATAGTTTATAGTCTTTTTTTTTTTTTTTTTTTGAGTGTCAAATAGTCATAGTTTGGAGGATTGTCTTCCACCTTTTATTACTTTACAATATCACTTTTGTTATAAAAATAATTAATATCAATAATGGAAAAAAAAAAAGAATAAGAAGAATTAAAATAAGAGATTGGAATATGAAATTAAATGGGCATCTGGATCTCGGAGTAGAAAGAACTTCGAATGTACTTCTTTTAAGATACTTATAAAAAAGTATTTCTTTGAATATAATTTGGGTATAGCTCATGCTTTATTGCATAACAGTATAAACACAAGAATGACAAAATTTAGGTATAGTACTTTAAGTATTGATTTTTAGATTCTCCTCTTAAGATTCAGTCATGTAATTACTTAACTAAAAAATACACTTCCATCCCATGAGAAAAAATTTACATGACAAAATTTTAAAGGAGGAACTTAAGGAATATACCTAATTAAGTATTGTACCTAACTCTTACCCATACAAAAATGCTCATAATTTTATTTTCTTCTTTAAAGAGAATTTGGGTACAGGTCATTCTTATGGCATAAGTAGGAGAATACTTACAGTTGTTTTCTTCTTTAAAAATACTTTTCTTTTCACCTTTTTCTTATTTAGAAGAGATACTAATTTGGTAGGGAGCGAATTTGGATTCATATATAATTAAACTTGAAATTTGGATTGAAATCAAATTCTAACTGTTAATATGATTAAACGTCAAATTGGTGGTGGAATTTGGACTTCAATCCAACCAATTAATTGAGTTTCTCTTAACTATTTGTAATTGGACTAAGAAAAGTTACCAGTCCACTTTTTTTTTTTTGAGGGGCAGTCCACTTCTATCTAATCAAAGCATACTTGAAGATGCAGATTCTCACAAGTCAAAATCATTTTAAAAGATTCGTTGAAAATCTCGAACCATCTTTCACCCTTTTAGACAATATATTCAATACATTTGAATAATTCGCAGCCCATGATAGACTGTAAATAATGAAAAAAAAATTATATAAAAGTAACCAATAATCAATCATAACTTACTATATAAGATAGTTGTAGAAATTGTGAGAAAGATTGGTTCATAAAATAACACTACTTCATACTCTATATTCTCTGTCACTATTTAAACGTTGGAACGAAAAAAGCACTTTCCTTTTTCCCAAAACAATAGATGCAAGGCGTGGAAAGCACGTAACATTGTGTGTGCATGCAAATTTTGTTCAATGCATTCCAACTGGTCAAAGTCAAACACCCAGCTCACGCACGTTTCAGCTAACCCAACTCTGAGCATCAACTATGCACGTCGCAACAGGAATAGGCTGAGAGGTAGAGCAGAATAGGGTGCACTAGAAAATACCCTAGTTAACAATATTTGCGACCACAAGAATAGTTCTAAAATACAAACATAAGCAATAAGTTTAAGGAGAACTTTTTTTAAATAAATTTTTTCATTATTTTTTATATAATTTGTTATGATTAGCACATAATAATAAAAGTGTTCTAAATAAAAGACTTATATAAAAGTGATTTTATTCTAATAATAACTTGAAACCTAAATGAATTATGGAAAACTTAGGTTATGTTTAGTAATAGTTTTTGTTTTTTATTCTTAAAAACTTATTTTTGGAAATATAAAGATTTTTTTTTTTTTTTTTGATATCAAAAACATGTTTGGTTAGGTAGCGTTTGGATTGCGTTTCTGGGCAGCGTTTTAGCGTTTGCGTTTTCCTTTTTTTTTTTTTTCTTTTTTTTTTAATTGAGAAACACGTGAGATGTTGTCTGTTAGTGGGTCCCGTGCATAGATTGTGTTTCTGGGCAGTGTTTTAGCGTTTGCGTTTTCCTTTTTTTTTTTATTATTATTATTATTGAGAACAGTGTTTTCATGTGAGATGTTGTCTTTTAGTGGTGCACGGGACCCACTACATCTTTGACAGCAAATTTTGCACTAAAATGTGTCTGTCAGTAGATCTCGTGCATTGTTCATGGGGCTCACAAACATCTTTTTTCAAACAAACTTTCATTAAAAATGGGTCTCACGATACTATTCACACATTTAAAAATTATTTTGTTACAGTATTTTTAGTTTTCAGCAAAATAAGCGATATCCAAACGGACCCTTCATTGAAATTAAAAAAAAAATAGTTTTTTGAAGGAAAAAAATAAAAAATACAAAAATATGTTGTTATTAGGATTTGAACTCTAATGCTAACTCATTAAATGAGACAAATTCATTAAATCAAATGTATGTTTTCTTTGACTTTTGAAAACTAGAAACTGAAAACAATCTTTTGCATGCTTTCAGTTTCTTTCACAAATTAAGTTTTAAGAACAGTTTTTGTTTTCTGTTCATTTTGAGTTGCCAAACAAGTTTTTTTAGTTTCAAAAATAAAAAATTGTTTTTGAAAACAGAAAGTAAGGGGAAAAAACAGTTACCAAACATACCTTTATATTCTTAACATTACTCATGGTATTTTTTGAGATCTTGAACTTCAAATCTCAATATCTTAAGGCTATTTCAGATGCTCAAAAAGATCTAAATATTACTAATACAATTATGCACTAAGGTAATTCCATAGCTAGCGGCAATTTTCATTAGAATTTTAATTGTTCTAAATTTCTAATACCAATAAATTAAACTAATATTTTTTATATGTCATTCTCACTAAACTATCACTTGATTTCTAATTATTATTACATATTATTATGGGGTGTTATTATTATTTCCATAATTGATATTTGTATTCTTTGTTGTTTTCAGAATTCACGTTGTTATTATTATAGTTATTTTTATGGTTGATTAACTATACTTAAGATTATGGTCATTAGAGTGGTAAATAAGCTAAGTATTGAAAATTCAGACTTGTTCATTTACTTTTATTTCAAATATGAGCCAAGCTTAAGCTTGTCATTAAACAAATTAAATAAGCTCAATCTTGTTTACGAACTATTTAATTAACTAATTCTCTTCCCATTAAAACTATGATTTTAAATTTTAATTTGTTTACGAGTTTATTCACAAACATATTATTATGTTTGAGTTCTAAAAAAAAAAAAAATATTATTATGTTTGAGTTTGGCTTGTTTAATAGTCAAGTCTAAATTTGGGCTTAAGTTTAGCTTGTTTGATAAAGACCAAAAAGAACGAATATAAACAATGCTTCTTCTTTTTTTTTTTCTCAAGTTGAGTTTAAGCTATTCATAAACCATTGGTATATAGCGCTAACAATTGTTATTACAATTTTACCTAACAAAATAGAGCTATTATGTCTTTTCTTTAGGTCATGCTAATGAGTGCCTTTAGGGTAATGGTTAATAATTCATTTTAGGAAAGTTTTGATACAATTTTTATGGAAAATGAAAAAAGCTGTCAAAACATTAACGACTTTTTTTTTTCTTTTCCCATAAAACATTTCTTTAAATAGTAATATTACAGTCAAAAACTATTTTACAACATTTTTACAAAATGTTGATATGGTTAACTTTTTATTGATTTTCATTTAGACCAACCATTAATATCATTTCTTCATTTACCAAGAATTACTTACTACATCAACAATATGTAAGTTTTTATGTAAAATAATTTGTATATCTAGTATTATTCTTTTTTAAATGGAATGTTAACCAATGTTACAAGGGAGTCTATTAACATTAATAGTTTGCTCTTACTCCTATTAATATGTCAGCCAATTAAAAATTTGCACAGACTTTGCTGCACGCAGGCTCTGCTCACATGGCATTTAAATTCACATCCATATTTCGTAATACCATTATACATACATAAATTATACAAAGCTTTCTAGAAAAAAAAAAAGAATGGTTCTAGAGCGGTTTCACATCTAGACTCTGGAGGAGGTTCATATATGGAAAAATGAAGTGGTAGGTGATGACTCGTGACTCGTGTTTGCAACTTGCAGTCAGCAATGATATGATATCTGCCTCTCATTGGCACGTACCCTATCATTCTATATTTCTATGTGCTGGAGCTTAGTCCTGCATTCATACAAGTGGAGTAGTTTTATTTTATTTTTTTTAAGAAAAAAGAAACTAGTGAGGTAGTTGACTTGACTATGCTATTGTTAATAAATGAATACTCCAAATTTTCTATTAAACGGCTAAAATTTGCTACAAGTGACAAATTAGTCACCCAATTATTAAAAAAGAAAGAAAGAAAAAAAGACAAATGAGTCCCTTTCCTTCCACCAATGACCAAACTAACATATTAGTGGAGTAGGTTTTTTTTTTTTTTTTTTTTTTTTTTTTTTTTTTTTTTTTTTTTTTTTAAGAAAAAGGAAAACTGAAGTAGTTGACTATGCTATTGTTAATAAATGAATATAATTTTTCTATTAAACGGCTAAAATTTGCTAAAAGCCAACATCGTATGTACAAGGGGGGAATTAAAATGGTTTATGGGAGGGAGGCAAAATGAGGTCCCCATATTTTTCTAATTATCTATCAACATCCTTTGTATTATTTCATATAAAATAAATCCTTTATACTATGAATTAAAGAGGCCAGATCCAAACTTCAAATTGTCAAATAGAACAAAGCAATAAAAAGTGCTCTTTCATACTTCTCCCACGGTCCCACCCCACATTAATACTCATGGCCAAAGGGCCCTCGGGAGAGGGAGGTGGTCCCTCGAGAAAAAGCGAAATCTGCCCCTTGGTTAAGAAAAACCCAAAACTTTAAAACTGAAATAAATTAATTTTTTCTAATTAAAAAACCCCTGTTATTGTAATGTGATTTTTATTTCCTTTTCTCTTAGAAGGTTTTTTTTTTTTTTTTATTTTATTTGATTATAGCATGATTTTCAGACCCGGACCATTTAATGAACCGTTAAAAAGAAAAGTTCAAAATTTTGAAGGTCGAATCGAGATCGAACCATAGTGATGTCATAATTAATTTAAGAAAATTTTTAAAAGATAAATAAATATATTAAATTTGTAAAAGTAACAAAAATGACTAAAATAGCCAAAATAAATATTGAGATTTATGATTTATCTTTCAAATTTATATTTTATATCTTAACTTTCACAAGATAAATATGAAATATTAAATCCTAAATAAACATAAATTAAATATTAAAGTCTCTTATTTTATTGTATTTTTTTAATATCCAATCCCGTTTGAATAGACAGACAACTATTTAATAAGAAATTTCAAAAGAAAATGGTTGACAGCAAAGCTTTTAGTACAAGGTTTATTTTATTTTTTTTTTTTTTAAAGAGTTTCAATCTATGACACTCGCTCCTATCATCAGATCAAGACACTAATCAGTTTTTGGTGTAGGCGGGAATTGAACCCTATATCTTTTATTCAATCATTAGAGACTTTACCAGTTGAGTTAACTATAAGAAAGTGATTTGACACTTCATACATGACAGCCAAGCATTTATGGATTTGGACCCTCTCCATTTCCCTTTGAAATGGAGAGTCCATTTCATGAACAAGATTTGTTTGAAAAAATCTATGGTTAAGTTGGAGTTTTTTGGCTGAATATCGTAAAAAAGTAAGTTTATTTGTGATGTGAGAACTATTGAAAGTTATTTGAAGAAATGAGGAAAGAAGCAAATTTCGGTAACAGTATTACCGAAATTCTTACAAAAAGTATAAGAGAGGAGAGAGAAATGATGTGATGGCTAGAGTGAGAAAATTTTGAATTTCGGTAATGAGGTTACCAAAATTCCTGCCTGCCCAAGCTTGTTGCCCAAAAGTGCTCGAAGGAGGAGTGGCCGCAGAGAGAAAATGAATTGCGGCAATCATGTTGCTGAAATTGTAGGGGAGGAGAGAGAAAATTTTATTGGCATGTTAGACGGTGTAGAGTTTGGATTGCATAGCATTTCTATCAAGAGATTGGTACATATTAGTTTCTCATATATATAAGGAGGCATATATCTGTATAGATAAAAGATAGCAACAAGACCAACCTTCTACTCCGCAAGGTACCCAAACCCAACCCGACCCGATCTCTCCTCCCAAGAATATAAAGTAGCCATGAAAATTTCTTGGAGGCTTCTCTCCAGTCTCCTCTTTGTCAGAATTCAATCCCATACAATTGAATTATGATTCCAATTATTTTTATTTTTCCAAGAAAATTTATGATTCCAATTATTTATAGCATTAAACTGATTGTCAATTTGCACAAAAAGAAAAATATGGAGCAAATTATTTGTAATAGGCTAATAGCCGTTATATTTGCCATAAGTATAAAGTATTACTATTAAGTATTAAGAACAACTAGCCATGGAATTTTGAATTTATCTACCTCCTGAAATCATTTGGTTTTCATATATGGTAAGAATATTTGAACAATGTGGTTTGGATATAATAAGGATATTTGAATTGTGTTGAATCTTTTCCTCCTAGAATTAAGGTGTTTTTGATATGGTAAGGATATTTGAATTGTGTTGAATCTTTTCCTCCTAGAATTAAGGTGTTTTTGATATGGTAAGGATATTTGAATTGTGTTATTTTGATATGTTTTGATATCCTTATCATATCAAAATAACACAATTCAAATATCCCATCAATTTTCTCCTTATCATATCAAAATAACACAATTCAAATATCCCATCAATTTTCTCCTTCTCCCACTTTACTCTCCAAATTGGGAAGAAAACCATTTCATCTTAAATGTAGGCCCGAGGAGAAAACTCTTAGACCCCCCACCATTTTCACTCCCCACTCCCCTCTCTAACCAAATACACTCTTCTCCCATATTTTCCCCTCTTTTATCTCGATTTCCCCCCCCCCCCCCCCAACCAAAAGGACCTAGATGCCAAAGGCTTATATGACCTTTGTCTAGGACTTTGGGGGGTAATGTTAGCTATATTACTTGATGAGGGTAAAGGGTCTTGAAAAAATTGTGAAAAATGCATGCATTAGGCACAAAACCGACAACCTCCCACCCATTTAAGACCTCCATCCAACGCACTAACCACTGAACTAGTTGGCTTCCTTGTATCATATTTGAAATTTATATTTTATTTATTTTAATTATACAAGATTAATAGCTTTGCATTTACTTTTATCACTATGGGGCACAAGAATTTAAATAAGGTACATGTGCCACATGTCATATCCATGGCCAAGGAGTTCATTATCGTGCCGAGAAGGCCACACGCTCGGACAGTAAGGCCACGTCAGTGGCATGTTACTAGAGGAGGTCATACCGTAGAGAAAGAACTTCGGGGAAGGGGTTAGCCCTGACATGACTGAAGGGATGGTGACTGCCACCACATTTAATGCATCCCACCAAACCTCCTAGCTATATTTATGTAGAGAAGACTCCTGAACAATGAGGTCTTGGTTGCCCTAACTCACAAGGGGCTTGGGAAGGAGTTTGATGGGATAAGCACTCAAGTAGGGGCCTGGACGATCAACAAATGGAGGGTCAAGATCATCTAAAAGGAGCTATATGATGTAAGAGACCCTCTAGGGAGAGGGGATCAAAAAAATCTGTAGAGAACACATTGTAACAACAAGAGCTAAAATTGTATCTAAGTCCAAAAGAACTAAATTCAAGAATCATTCTCCTCGGACTTTGCCGAGGAAGGATTTCCTTACTTTAAACTTGTCTTGCTTTGCTGTCTTAATATCTCTGATCCATTGTGCGCATTGTCTGATTCATTGAGGCCTAGCTTTTTAAGCTCACTCTTTACAAATTCATTGTGTGAGGCTCTTTAGGCCTTAACCCATTCATCATTTAGGTTTAGGAGCCAAAAACCCGCCCCTACAATCACTATTTACTTAATAGTATTTTCTAAATTTATTTTTGTTCAAGAATTATGCTTTTACATCAATAAATATGAATATAAAATTTGTAAATTTATGTTAAAAATGATTTTATTTTAAATTAAAATGCTTTTTATTTGAAATATTAATAAACACAACTTTTAAAGTTTGTTTATATTTATTATTTTCTACTCACTTTATAAAAATAATGAAAATTCGTTTGAAAGTTGTTTTAATTTCTTTATATATTTTTAAGGGAAAATTTCCATATTTTTACACATTTAATATATTTATTTGTATTTTAAATACTATTAACTTAATTTTGACATCATTACGGTTCGACCTTGGTTGAAACTCAGTCCGACCTCAGTTGAACTTCGGTCCAACCTTAAAAACCTTAAACTTCTCCATTTTCGGTTTTTTGAATGGTCCAAGTCTGAAAACCACGGTCTATAACATTTTTAGTCATTTGGTTTTAGATGCAATGGAAAACCTCATAGGTAAAAAAAAAGTATTATTAAATTATGTGTTCACACTGCTTTATATTAAATATATTTTTTTATTCATTTGTTCACACTATTTTGTTGTGAATATATTATTTTATTGTAATGGATATATAATTTTATCGTAGTGGATATATTATTTTATCATGTTATTTATATTATTTTATTGTGTTGAAAGTTAAAATAAAACCACTAATGTTGAGTGTTTTGTAAAGTGAGAAGGTAAGATAGATAAAACAGCTTTTTGTGGGGCCATATTGCTAAATTTATGGCTCCACCAATATGGATGCTCTTAGGAAATGTGAAATTAGGGATAACAATTGCTACCCAACCCGCAGGTACTCGACCCTAATGGGTTGGGTTTTACCTGGCCAATAAAGAATAGGGTCAAGTTTGGATTTTGGTCAAACCCAACCCGAACCTGAACCCGGACCCAACCCGATTAACTGTTAAGTTACCAGAACACCCTTATATATGTGTGTATGTGTGTGTATAGTTATAAACCCTAAAATTAATCTCTTATTTTAGCTCACTCTCCTCTCCCACTCCCACTCACTCTCAATCTCACTGCCGGTCCAAGCTCTGTCACCTCTAGCCCAAGCTCACTCACTCTCAATCTCACCGTCAGCCCAAGCTGTCACTACCGGTCTGTTCTGTTCAATTCTTTTCAAAATCTTTTTTTTTTCTTTTCATATATTGTATATAGTTTGAGATGTTTGTTTCAATTGTTTATTTCATATGAATCCCATTTTCCAAGAAAAGGTACGAGGAATCACGTGACATCATTGCCTGAAACCTAAACTGAGTCCCATTTGCCAAGCAAAGGTATGTTTTCTAATTTTTTTTTTCCAAAACTCATCAATTTCTATTTTGTTGATTCATGTTATTTTTGTACCCAAACCAAGTCCTTGTATTCATCAAAAGGGGTTTTGTTGATCCATATTATTATTTTTTTAAAAAAGATTAAATACATTGATTCATATTATTTTAAAAAAGACTAAATACGATTTCATTTATTAAAGAGGGGCTTCTCAGTTATTTACAAGAAAGGGAAACTGTGTGATTTATCAATGCTAAATTTTGGGTGAATAGTTTGGTTTGTCAATATATGTATTTTGGGTGTGTAGTTTGGTTTGTCAATATATGTTAAAGTCTTATTATGTTAGCTATAAAAAAGTGTGTGAGACATTTCATTTTTGATGAGTGAATAATTGAGTATAGTTTAATGGAAAAATAAATTCTATGGTAAAATATTTTTCAAAGAAAGTGTAATTGTTTAATGGAAGAAATTGAGTTTATTGTTTTTGTGTTTGTTGTGAATGCAATGCCTAAAAGGGAAATGGAAGGCACAAAAAAATCTGGTTCTCCCTCGCTAGGCTGCTCTTTCTTGAGAACCGTACATTATCCCTTGCCAGCTATGCAATTTCCTTCACCATTTTCATGATCACCCTCACCATTGTTGCCTTCTAGCAACTCACCCATAGGATCACCATCACATTTATGCCCATTAAAAAATGAGTAAGTGTTTGAATTTGTAGTTAATCATGTTTAATTATGATTGGATTGATAGAATTTGAGAATATTTGTGAATAGGTGTAATTATGAATTTGTACCAATTAATCAATTAGTATGTGTAATAATGAATTTGTGAATTTTTGTTTTCATTGATAGAATTTCTAACTCCCAAACTTCTGAACCAATTGGGAGTCCGAAATCCCCGATGGTGGACTTAGAGGGAAAGGACCAGGAGGTAGAGGAACAAGAAGAGACAAAGGAAGAGGGGGAGCAAGAGACTACAAATGAGGATGTGGATACAAGTAGAAAAAGAAGGACTATCTCAGATGTTTGGGAGCATTTTATAAGGAAGAAAGTTGACGGGAAATCTAAAGCTGAATGCCATCATTGTGGCAAGCTTTACTTGGGTGAGTTTAGCCAAGGTACAAGCCATTTGCGTAATCATTTAGTAAGATGTCCACGGTTGAAGTTTAAAGATATAAAGGATATGCGACAACAAGTGTTAATTAAATAACAAAATAAGGTGGATGGAACAATGAGTTTAAATCCTTACCAATTTGATCAAGTCAAAGTGAGGAGTAATCTTGCCCGTATGGTCATCTTACATGAATACTACATAAATACCCACTTTTAATGGTTGACTACATTGGGTTTAGAGAATTTGTAGGTTCTTTTCAACCTTTGTTTAAACTTATCTCAAGAAACACTTTGAAGAGTGACATTCTTAAAATTTATGATAATGAAAAGGAGAAAGCTTTGAAGATGATGGACAAGAATGAAAGTAGGATGCCAATTACAGCAGATATGTGGACTTTGAGTAAACCAAAAAAAAAAAAAAAAAGGATTCATGGTCATTACTACTCACTTTATCAATCACACTTGGATGTTGCAAAGCTAGGTTTTAAGATAATTTTTTGATCTGTGAATGTTAAATTTATTAAACCATATGAATTGTACCATATGCCATTGATCATAGTGTTTATTGATTTATTTTATAATTATTCCTATTATTTTTTTAAGTTTGTTTATGTTCCTTCTCCACACACAAAAGATGTCATTGCTGATGTCTTTGTTGATTGTTTTTTAGAGTGGAACATTGATAGGAAGTTATCCACAATAACTGTTGATAATTGTAGTACTAATGATGTCGTGATAAGACTTCTTTTGAACAAGCTTGATACTAGTTCTCTTATGTTGAGTGGGTCTATGTTGCATATGAGGTGTGCTACACATATTTTGAATTTGATTGTTTAAGGTGAGTTGTCTCTTATTGGTGATGGTATTGAAATGATTATTGATAGTGTGATTTATTGAATTGGATCACAAAAAATGAGGTAGAAATTTGATGAAAATGCAAGTGAATTGCGTGTTCAATGCACCAAAGAGTTGATATTAGATTGTAAGACACGTTGGAATTCAATTTACTTAATGTTTTTTACTATATTGATTTATAAAGATGTTTTCTCTTGTTTGACTAAACATGAAGCATCTTATACTTGTTTTCCACATGATTATGATTGAGAGATAGCCAAAGATATTTGTGAGAGGTTGGAGTTGTTTTATAATATAACTGAGTTTTTCTCTAGTCGTAGGTACCCCACCACTAATATGTATTTTACTTTGGTGTGTGAGTTGAAAATAGCATTGAATGAATGGAGTTTGTTTTCAAATGAGATGATAAGTGGGATGACAGAAAGCATGCTTGTAAAATTTAATTCTTATTGGGCTAATGTTAATGTTGTTATGGCTATTGCTGCTATCTTAGATCCAAGATATAAGATGAAGTTGTTGAAGTTTTATTATCCTAACATTTATGGTAATAATTCTAATTTTAAGATTGAAAAAATTAAGAATCTTTGTTATGATTTACTTGATGAGTATGGAGATGTAGATGAGTCCCCTATAGATAATGAAGGAAATTCTCATATGCCTGCAAGTACTTCAAATTATGTGGCACAAATGAAATGTGGGTTGAATGGGGCAATGTCATTTTTTGATTTGTTTGTCAACAATAGTTCTAGTAGTTCAAAGAAACATGGGAGTACTAGAATGAAATTTGATCATTTCAGTGATGAGAGAGTATTGAAGAGGAGTGAAGACTTTGATATTTTGGCATGATGGAAAAGTAATGGTCTCAAGTATCTTACTTTACAAAGAATTGCAGGGGATATTTTAGTCATTCTTGTCACAATTGTTGCTTCAGAATCTGCCTTTAGCACTGGTGGGAGTTGTTAAGTCCACACCGTAGTAGGCTTCATCCTAAGACTATATAGGCAATGATGTGTGCTCAGAATTAGTTATGGAGTGAAATTAAAGGTTAGCAATTGTATAATTTGTATTTATAAAATGAAATCAAAATTTTTTTTTTATATATGCTAGTTATAATTTGATGAAGTTTATTTCATTTTTTAATTCATTGTTGTTGTAGGTTCTTCAACTATGCTAGGAGATTGTACACTTCAATCAATTCTTGATGATGGGGAGCCTACTGAAGAGGATGAGAGTTGTGTCACAACTATGGAGGATTAGACTTTTTGTATTAATTTAGTAGCTTTTTAATTTCTTAGACTTGTTGGATTATCTTGTTGGTTTGTAATTATCCTAAACTTGTGGGATTTATTTTGTAGCTTTTTAATTTCTTGGACTTGTTGGACTTATGATACTTATTTCTTGGACTTGTTGGATTTATTTTATTTTATGTTTAGCAGGTGATTTTAGTTATGATTTATTGATTTATAATTAAATAGTTATCTTAGTTAGGTGATTTATAGATTTATAATTAACAAGTGATTTATTGATTTATGATATTAGTTATGATTTACTGATTTATAGATTTATAATTAATAGATGATTTATTGATTAATGATTAATAGCCTATGATTTGGCATTTAGGTCACATTATATGGGCTTGAATCTGGATGTCATAGGGCTTGAATCTAGGCAAAAATAAATTTGGGCTTCAATTCAATCTTTTATTTATTTATTTTTTATTATTAGACCACGTTGGACACCACAGTTTGGGCTCTGGCAGGGCTAAACGGGGTCCGATGGGGTGGGTTTGGGCGGGCATAAAAAACCCGTTTATTAAATGGGCCGGGTTCGGGTAATGAGTCCAGGCCTGCAGGACGGGTTTGGGTATAAGAAAATTCGGCCTGAACCTGGTTCATTGCCATTCTTATGTGAAATGTATTTAGGAATCATGGAAGCTGGATTAGTAGGAAGATTGAGAGAAAGTCGAAACAAATAGTCCCGCATGCCTTGGTTGAATTGGTTCCAAACTCTTGGTTAATCTGTCTGCAAGCTAACATGTTGACCAAGGGGTGGCAGATATTCTAGACACTCAAAAGAACACTTCTCTATTTGTCAAACATATTTTCCTTAAGACTTTTCCAAAAAAATTTTAATTTTTTTAAATTTTTTTAAATTTTTAACTCAACATTAGCTTGGGCCATGATTTAGGTTGTGTTGCACATGGTTTCAACGAGCCTTATGCCAAAAAAGAGTTGTGAAAAATAAAATACTAATAAAGAAAATCATATTAAACAAAATTGAGATTGCAATATTTTTTTCAAGGGAAAATGAAAATTTTGGCAACCCATTGCTATGGCCTATAACATCAAATGCATGCAAACAAATAAGAGCAATTTGAACTCAATTTCTTTAGGTATAACTGTATAATACTATAATACATTAGAACTCAAATTGCATATATTGAAACCTGTCTCAAATATAACCTGTAAGCACTTTTCAACTATATACGAAAATGAAAGCATATACCTTTTGTGAGAGTGCCTTTTTTTGTGACACTTAGGCCCAAGGATCCCGGGCCTAATAAGTGGTTTGGTGGACCGGGCCTTGATTCACCGTAGCTAACAGGCTGTTTAAGAATCAAGTGATGCGCAGGGGATGTTTCCTACAATACACGTAAAATGACAAGTAAGGATATTCATATTGAAAGACATATCAAAACAACAAGGTAAATGCAGAGAACATGATCAACAAAGGAGCACAAAATAATGTTATAAGGATCTTTGAATCAGTGGGACATATTTCATTAATATGTTCTTTGTTATGGTTACAGAATGCTCACTAAGACATGATACAAGGTTCAATCAAGCTCAAAAATTACAGTCTTGAATGACTATTTCAACCTTCAAAACTTGCAAAGTTTGATTCTCTTTGAATCCGAGTATGTGGAATAGTGGCTTTTTACAGGATACCGGGAAGCAATATTATTAACTTTCCCTCAGTTTTCCCTTCTTTTACAAAACTTTACTGATAGTTTTTTCTCTCCAAAAATCTCTGCCTTTTCTTCGTAACTTACCCCTCCTTTTATAGTGAAATTCTGGCATCCCAGGGGAACCATTGGTTCCCCTGTTTCGTCTTATAGTTAACAGAGCCTGTTCCGTGCCCATTACTCGGCAGGTTCTATTTCCTATTTTTTTATTCTTTCCCTCTTTTCAACTTTGATTCCTTTGAAAGTCCATGGCTGGTTACCTACTTCTTGATGTGCTAAGGTATGCCCTTCTCGATCTCACCGTTTGGCAGTTCTCCCTTTTTGCCCTTTTTCTCATCTGGGCGGAATCCTATTCTGCCGACTTAAAAGTCGCCTGTTGCCATTCCCCTTTTCGTACTTCTCCATTCTGGTTCCCCGAGACGCTTCCCACTTGTGCCATGAGAGGTCGCTGGTTATTTCTTCTTTTTTTGCTGGGTCTTTTGGCGCTTGTGGCTTCTACTATGTTTCTTATTTTCTTTTCTTATCCTTTTCTTTTGAGCTGTCTTAATCTTCCTTTGACTGTGCTTATGCGCCTGGAAGGATCCACGCCTCTTGGTGGTTGCTGAGGATCCTGGCTATTTTCTTTAATCTCTTGCCGTGGGTTTCTTTACCTTCTTGATGCTTCTTCTTTTGGGCTTCAAGCCTCCTGGGCCTGCCATTTCTTTTTCTTTCATGGTCCCCTTGCACCTGCTTCCTTGGACTTGGCTTATTTTCTTTTGGGCTTGGCTCACTTCTTTGGGCTTCTCTCACTGTGATCCTTTTAGACCTCAACAACTTTAAAGTTGATGTTAATTTTTCTGAACAAGGCAAATATACATCAATCTTTAACCAAATGAATTGGTGATTAGTCCAACTCTATATACCATTTTCTATGGACAGGATAGGAAATCAACTCATTAATGGAAGTGTCTATTTACAGTATCAAGTCAATTGCGTTAAAAATTTCGACACGACTAAATGAAGGTAAATTCCAAAAGAAAGTATCTGCACAATCTGATGTGATTGATATGGGATATGCTTTGTTGCAAAGTAATATTATGAGTTTTGGCGATGAAAAGTATAACTCAAACATTTCATTGACCCTTCACAAACCCACACACCGACCACCTCCAAGTGTGAGATTGTTTGAATTAGTGAAGAAAAAAGAAAAGAAACCGCACAACAGCAAGAACATTTGAATTTTCGACCAAAGATTGGGATTTTGCTTTGTTTTCCTGGATTTAATTGGCGAAGAATTTGGATTCTCAGTTTTGGGATAAGAAAAGTTTCATTTCACTTAAGTAATGCCCTTGCCCAACAGGGCCCACTAAAACCCATCGTCCAAACTAACCCATCAAAAAGCCCAATCCACCCAAAAAAGAAAAGGACCGTAGGACTCACTGATCCACGTGAGAACCATGTGTAATCACAAGGTCTATTACAAACCATCCACATGTCCACCACAGAGGACATCCTTAGATTATCCACCAATACAAAAATGATGAGGTAGTAGTTATTGTCGGACCAAAACATTTGTGAAAACAAAAAAAACAAAAAAAAATCGATATGTATTTGTAACTACGTGACAAAAAGCCGTTGCATTTCCCTCCACACATTCCCACATTGCCTTATCTAAATCTTTGTGCTGTCTTTGTTTCCCTCCAAACACAAACTATCCCAAATCAAATGCACCAAACTTCAACAATCCCCACCTGGGAACCACATCATACTCTTCGATCAATCCCTCCATACCTACCATAGTTTTAGCTCTTAACTCCTACCCTTCCACTTCTAATGGCTGCCAAGTTAGCCATTACTTCAACATCCCCTCAGTTACACACTGCCCCTATTAAAAGACCCTTAGTTCCTATTTCTTCGTTTGTGTCTTCTTTGTCTTCTTATACAAGAGCTCAAACAGTTCAATTCAATGGAAGACACTTGTGCCTTCGACGCCAAGTTTTGGTACTTCCCACGAAGGCCACAGCTGACCAACAAGGTATTTTTTTAACTACCTAACTGTAGGATCAGTGAGTGAAAAATAGATCATGAAATTGGATAAAACTTAGGTGCAAGTTCCTAATTGAATTCAAACACTGTTTTGAATTTAATTCTTTTAAGAAAACACTATTAATGTCTTATTAGTCAATTAAATCAAGCGTTTGAACCTAATGTACTACACCTACGCTACAATACCTAAGTTTTACCGCATGAAATTGATCAAGGATGATTAGCATGTGGCTGTAGAGATTGATAAATTTGAAGTTGAGTGCTATACTTGTTATTGCCGTTAGAAAAATATTGGTTAGGAAGTGTTCTATTTGACTGTCTCTTTGCTTGGTTTCAATGAGAAAATCCATGTGCTTTCTTCTTTTGTTTTTAATTTTCAGACCAGGTTGAAGGAAGTGATGTTGTTGACGGTAAAATCCTTCCATATTGTAGCATAGACAAAAAAGAGAAAAAGTCAATTGGGGAACTTGAACAAGAGTTTCTTCTAGCACTACAAGTATGCATACAGCATCTTTCAACTTCTTTTTCTCTCTAGTCTTTTGCTATTTGATACATTATAATTCTACCAAAGAATAGATATAAGATATACTGGTATTTCGGTTTCATGATCAAAATAATTATGTTAGACCACTACTTCTATATAGACAAAAAACTAGCCCAGCTTCCTTTTGTTTATATAGTTCCTGAAGCATGCATGTTTGTTTCTGTTACCTTCTACAGTCATTCTATTATGAGGGAAAAGCTATCATGTCAAATGAGGAATTTGATAATCTCAAGGAAGAACTGATGTGGGAAGGAAGCAGCGTTGTCATGCTAAGTACAGACTGATCTTTATATATGGAACCTCAACCTAAATGTTTATGAATTAATGAATATGTGCATATCTAATCTTAACTTTTATGATGTTCTTGGTATTTTTTGCAATCTAGGTTCTGATGAGCAGAAGTTTCTTGAAGCTTCAATGGCTTATGTAGCTGGGAAACCAATTATGAATGATGAAGAGTATGATAATTTGAAGTTGAGGCTCAAGGTTTGTGAGGTTTTTTTTTTTTTTTGGTTTCCATTCTTAAATATCTATTTTGTAATGAGTATTGGATATAAAAATTATCTTTACATCCCATATTGAGGGAGGAAGAGAAACTATAGGACATAAAGTAGAAGAGTGGTTTGAATAAAAAAAAGGAAGTTCTTTGTTGGTGCCTCTTTGGATATGAAAGTAGCTAATCGGTACTATGCTGTGTGAGTGTCTTATTTTTACAAGGCATAGTATATAAATAAGTTTTACGAGTGGAAAAAGAGAAGTGTAACATGATATGATATGATATGGATTTTGGATTTTGGTTGGCAACCAACTTATTTACTTACTGTCTACATTGTAAGCAATTAAATTGTTGAAATGCAAATGGCCAATTATTAAAGAACGTGGATTCTTTAATTCTTGCCCATCTAATAGTAGAAAAAGAGAAGATTTGTTTGCATTTTATTCAGAAAAGAATTTAACAGGCATATAAAGTAGGCACTAGGCAGTGCGATAGCAATTGTTCTTCAGTTTTGACATAATTTTGTTTTAGATAATAAAGTGAGTAAAGTAAGAAGCTGTGCTGCTATACCCTTCTCTCTAAAAGATATATCCATGTTAGACACCTGCTAATTGCCAAAAAAGATCAACTTTTGGAGTTTGTAGGAATTTGTTTTAAGAAACTGAGGTATTGCCTTTTAGTATTTATCTAAAGTTTTCCCTATCAGAAGGTGGGATTCCCAAAGATGTAACTTTGGGACTGTTCACTTTATAATTTAGGTAGGATGTGTTTGGAGCCTGTGTAGAGACTATCAAACTGGGAGTATTCCTGCCTTTTTTACTTTTCCGGTGGTGGTTCCATTGTGAAACTGGTAGCCAATTAATTTAAGCTTCAACACCAAAACATTTCTAATAATGCAATATGGGATTGTAGTGCTTATGCGCCTTACTGGGTACTAGAAGCAATGCTGGCTTTAGCAGGACATGTATCGAAGGAAGAAGAGAGACATTGCTTCTCTTATCTGGGAGGTTTAACTTTGGATCTGCAGATAGGAAATTCTCAGCGTTCCTAATTAGCTTAAAGCAAACTTTAGTCATCCATTATGTTTATGCATGTTCACTGAATATGATTGCATGAGTTCATGTTAAGCATGCATATTTGATTGATACATGTGAGTTTATGCCATGGTAAAAAATAATCAGCAAAGTTTGTGCTAATTAGATATATATAATTGAACATGTAGTACAGTGAACACATACATTCACCTAGCAGGAAAATGAAAGAAAAGGGACAGAGGGAGAGAGAGAAATAACATCTACATTCAGAAAATCATTCTGATTGAACTGGAGAAATTTCTCAACATTTTGCATTGTTGCTGGTGGACATTTATCTTCATGAGCATTTGTATATGTATTGTCACTTTATGTCGTTGGACCATGTATCAGTCATATCTGGGACATGTCAGATCTTATACTATTGGATTCTTATCTTGAAAACTTAGCAGTATCAATTGAGCAACAACTTTAGTTGTACTTATTCTATCTCTTCTTCTAATATCATTTAAATATAAACCATATTTGTGTTGTAGTCGGAAGGGAGTGAAATTGTAGTTGAGGGTCCACGATGCAGTCTCCGCAGTAAAAAGGTGTGTTACTCTATCCTTTGATCTCCCTTGAATTTTGTCCTTCTGAAAATTTTGCATTGCATTAGCAAACCACAACTTTAGAATTTGCATTGGTGGTGAGAGAACATATGTTTACATAGTTGCTTGCTACTTAAATAATGTTTTACTGATTATCAAATGTCATGTAAGATCTTGTTTTAGGTAAATTTTCATTATTTTTGCCAGATATATCTTCTAGACTGGCATCAACTCACAAGCAATGATGGTTGAATTAAGTAGCAGGCCTGATTAGTATCTTGGTTTCCCGCCTTCTCTGCAAACATGATTTACCTTGGCATGAGAGTTCAAAATTTTTTACCCAGGGATTGCATGACTACTATGTCAAACCTGATTACTTCATTGTATTTTGATCTGGTGCTTCTGTAAATAACTTATTAATAGCCTGCTCGTCTTTGCTTAATCTTTACTGATTAAATTTGTTTCCGTAGGTTTACAGTGACCTGAGTGTTGACTATTTGAGGATGTTCCTGTTGAATGTCCCAGCGACCGTTGTTGCATTAGGATTGTAAGTATCAGATTTTCTGCTATCAATTTAGGTTTTAAATCCATGTGATGGTGACCATCTTACAATTGATTCCAGAGCTACCTAGGTTTATCCTTTCTTCGTGTAAAGTTGTTCAACTAAAAAAATTGTGGTTATTGTAGATCCTAATAGTTAAAAATACTGCATTGTCCATGCTATTCATATTGTTATGTTTCTGTATAAGATGAAGTGCACATGTACTAGGATAAAAGGTTATTTTCAGGTCAAATAATTATTGATTTTTATTACATATCAAGACTTCTTAAGCCAATCCTTCCTCTTCCTTAAAAGTAACTCATTCCTCTGGTTGTATATAGTTGAGATTATTTTAATCTATTTTACTGCACTGATGAATAAATCATGTTTATATTGGTAATTTATTTGTGAAATTTCTAGGAACTTAATAGTTCTCTGTAAAGTAGAACCCTTTTGCACACCAGAAATATCTCATAATCTTATTATTGTTGGAAATATTATAGTGAATATACAAGTTTTGATACAAAAAATAATATCCCAAGTAATTAGCAAAAACATAAAATAAATAGAATTTAGAACGATCTCACAATACTATAGAATCACGCTGCAAAAGTGTTGTTCTTAAAAGTTGATTTGTACCACCTAGAGTAAAACTCAGTGCGACTGGTTCTATTGGCCAAACAACCCCTAAGATTAGACTGTAGCTGGATACACTTCCACTCACGAAGGTTCAAAAACAACCCTCTATTGCCTTTCCTCAAAACAAATATAAATTGTAGAAAAATAAAAGTGGGAGATAAAGAAAATAGAAATTATTTATATTGAAATAGAGTAATAGAAAAAACTTATAAGAAAGGGTGTAATAATGGTTACTAAACACCCATAAAAGCCTAACCCATTATTGCCCAACGGCTATTTTTCTCATGATTGCGCAACGGCTATTTTATCCTTTATTGCCCAACATATAAACTTCCAACAGCTAAAAAAATCAAGATTAATAAAGTGTTTGGAACACATACCACACCAACAATTCCCCACATCATCATCATTATTTTGTCTACTTATTTCTTCTAGCAGTCTTAAATAATTAGGATTAATCTGAAATATAGAAAAAGTTATGTATGTAATGGATTCTGATCTTACTTTGCTTACAAGTCATGAGATCGTGTCTTTATTATGTGTTAATTAATTAATTTGTATTTTGTACCCTACAGGTTTTTCTTCCTTGATGATATTACCGGATTTGAAATTACTTATCTACTGGAGGTAGATGGTTGAGATTGTCTTTATCGTATTTTGTCTTTAAGAATCGAAGTTTATGTTTGCAATCTGTTTCAGTATATCTTTTTCCCAGTGACTGCAAGTGAATAAGTCTGTATGAATTTGTCCCAAAAGTAAGCCAGCCAAAATGTAAATTTCAGAAATCATCTTTATTGCCATTAAGACCACATTGGCATGTGGGGTGGAACTTCACCATTGCCATCTGAGAGAAAGATTACTGTATGTGTGTCTGTGTTTGTGTGTATGCGTGAGAGAGAAAGAGAGAGATCTCTAACATTCCATTTCTTATCTCATGTTTGCCTATAATCTTGTTATGTTTTATCCTGCCAATGAGTCATAGACTATTTACATCTCAAAAATTTTGAAGAATGTCAGGACTAATCAGGTCATCTGGTATGCTTTGAAAAGTCAAATATCTTACAATATTGCAGGTTCTATGATGGATCAATTATAAACCAATTATGATGTAACAATCTTGGATTACCACTGACTCTGCATATAGTAAGCTTTCTAAACTTTATTTGGGGCTGGGAGCAGGAGTCGCTGTTTGCTCGTGGAGTCATTCTTATAGCAGTTGTAGGATGGCCACTCTGTCATATTTTCGTGAAACGCATTGCTTCTTACTTCAAATTCTTAGAGACTTCATTAAGTTTTTTAAATGTTTCCCAAACCCTCAAAGTCAAATAAATTAGTTTTCAAATTCCAAATCAAATTTGTGATTATTTTTTGTCAGAAAAAATACTTAATATGTAACTGCAATAACATGATATCACAGATGAGTGTTTCAAAGTCTCTCTGGGGCATGCTATAACACCAATGGGAAGAACATTCATGAAATATCCTGTCCTACAATCAATTTATTACCTGTAACTTCTTAGGTATAATAACTATGTAACCCAAGCTCTTTTTCAAAATGTTGAATTGCAGCTCCCTGAGCCATTCAGTTTCATTTTCACATGGTTTGCTGCTGTGCCCCTCCTTGTTTGGCTAGCTCTCTCACTTACAAATGTGATTGTGAAAGATTTTTTGATCTTGAAGGTATAATATTTATTTGAATATCTTCCATGGTTATGTTGAACCACCACATAATGTTGGTATGCCTTGCTATTGACAAATAATATTCTTTTTCCAGGGGCCATGTCCAAACTGTGGTACTGAAAACAACTCCTTCTTTGGGACCATACTATCAATTTCTAGCGGCGGTACCACCAACAGTGTTAAATGCACAAAGTAAGTTCAAAGATCTCATTGATTTCATTAAACAATCATTGTGATTTTGCAGCATGTACATTGCTGTACCTGCATTTATCTAGGTGTGATTTATGAAACAAACAAGTTCATTTTCCATTAATTTTAACTGATACAAGTACTGTTTTGCCTCAGTTGTGGAACTGAGATGGTATATGACTCAAACACACGCTTAATTACATTGCCAGAAGGAAGTAATGCTTGATTCAAGGTACACACCCTGTCTATCATGCAGCCCCTCTAATTCACATTTTTGTAGCATATTGCACTTAGATAAATCAGCTACTTGTGATGAAGAAAATTACCTAACGGCTGATTGTTATAGTATACATTTCCTGTAGAAAAGGAACAGAACAATCTTATAAAGGTCATTTCTTTTTATGTTATATGGATCCATTGCTTAGCAACTGCAACCTGTTTACCAGGACTGGTACCTAGAAGACCTTGTGGTTCATATACACCACTTTCTTTTAGCTTTCTTATTGTAATATGACATACTGTGAACCTTTTGTATGTAGGAAACACAGCACAGAAAATTGGTTTTTTTTTTTTTTGGTGGGGGGGGGGGGGGGGGGGGAGTGGGGGACAATTTTGGTTCATACAATTATGACACATATCCAAGGCTATTTTGCTGCAGGATCAATACATTTTAAGGGATTTGCAATATCACAGTTACTAACCTATGACGTTGGAGATGAAGGGCTAAGGGCTTCACGTTGAAGATAGAGATAAAGCGTTTCACGTTATGTATATATATCCTGAGTCATCGTTTGTGAAGGGGGGAAATTTTTAGTGTTGTAAACTGAATCGCAACTCAACCGTTCATTGTGTTGATATTGTATTTATAAGTAAATCTGTATGACAATTGTGTTGATAGTGTATTTATAAGTAAATCTTTGCTCGTACTTATACCTATTACAGGCTCACACAGGGAAGAGAAGGGTGTGTTACTTGAATGAACATCCTATATATCTAATAAAATTATGTATGTGAAATTGTTATTTCAATCCACCCCCCCCCCCCCCCCCCCCCTCCTTCTCTTTTGTATAAAAGGTACAACACAATTACTTGTATTTTTTGTTTATTTGTCATGTATTACTTGTAGTATTTGAGATCTAAGTAAAGCCATTCAAATATTTGATACATCTCATAATATAGTTTGTGTGACATTATCATGTCTTAGATTCTTATTATAAGATTAAAAATTTTATGTTTCTAAAAGTAATCAATTAAATAGAAAAACTCTTGCCTCAATTTTGTCTTTTGCCTAGGAAAAAGCTGATGGTCACAAAGACTCACTGAAGGTAAAATCAGGACACCATGTTTACGTTAAACAATTTTTTTGATAGTTACAATGGGAACGAGGGATTTGAATTTTGAATATCTTGAAAACATTGAGTATGTTTGGTAACTATTTTTTCCCCTTATTTTCTGTTTCCAAAAATAATTTTCTATTTTTAAGACTAAAAAACTTGTTTGATAACCCATAATGGACAGAAAACAAAAACGGTTATCAAAACCCAATTTGTGAAGGATACTGAAAACATGCAAAATACTGTTTTCAGTTTCTAATTTTCAAAAGTCAATGAAAACACATATTAATGTAATGAATCTAGCACATTTAATGAGTTAGCATTAGAGTTCAAATCCTAGTAATAACATATTTTAGTATTTTCTATTTTTTTCTTCAAAAAACTATCTTTTCAATTTTAACTAACCAAACATGTTTTTGATTTCAAAAATACAAGAAAATTGTTTTTCTTTAAATTCCCAAAAACAAGTTTTTGAAAATAGAAAACAAAAACTGTTACCAAACATAACCTAAGTGCCAATCAATTGAGTTATATGGCTCTTGAGTCTTGACTCGCGGAAAGTTGAACAGTTTGCCCACCGAAAACACTTGGAATTAGACCCCAATAATGATAAAACAACGTTGTGGGAATTAGATCCCAACGATATTTGATTGAACAATGTTATAGAGTTAAAACATTCATACAAAAACATTGCAGCACCCATCCAGGTAAAAGGAAAGCTTAACCGTTAAAGCGTTTAAACACATCCTCATACAGATGGATTAATAAACCAAATGCGTAAGACCTCCCAAGTTAGTCTAGCAAAGATGCCACCTCAGAACAACAGCATAGCCACTTCATGCATCAACAACTTTTCCTCTAAAAGATTGCCACATCCAAGTAATCTCCAATCTACATTATCCAAAATGAAAAAAAAAAAAAAAAAAAAAAGTCAACTTAATAAAGTTAATATATACATGGTTATGCATATGGGTATATATATTTAAGTTTACCTGGAAGCTAAGTTCACCCAATGACTTGCTATCGTCTAGTCGTCTGCCGTTTCCATAAGAAAGAGTTGTCCCCACCTAAAAACAAAATTTGTATTCCCCACTGTAAGAGGCCAAGATACGTGAAAGTCTTAAGAAACAATGGCAAAAAAATTTCTACACGAGTGTGCATGCATGCTCAATTGCACCTCATTTTTTCTATTTTAAACCTATCACTGGAAGGTTATTACATATGCCCAAAGGCTTCAATTTTATTTTTAATTTTTTTATGTTTAACACACATCCAATGAGTTTTGAATTAACCTCATCTTCCACCCACTCCTTTGGGAGAAAAAAAATGCTATTTGAGCTACAGCTCATTGGCCCAAAGGCTTGATCAATTCATGTCGTGTACCAAATTACCAATAACAAAGTATTAATTATGACTAGTGGTTCATTTTATCTATTTCTCACCTATCATCTAAGGTTGCTACATATGCCCAAAGGCTTAATCAATTCATGTCATGGGATACTCCATAACTGGCACATAGAGGTGATTACAGAATTATAGAAAATTGAAGTATGCATTGAAGGTTCAGCTAGCTTGGAGTCCTAGGATTAAATACCACCTTCAAAGGGTCAATAATTGAAAGTATCAGCAGTATAAAATCCTGGGCTGAATATGGATTAATGATCACATTCACATGAATCCTAAATGAATCAGAAAGAAATGAATGTGTAAGCAGACCCTGAGCACCTGCATGCAAATAAATAAGCAGATAATGCAATTTTTTTTTTTTTTTTTAATCGTACAGTACACTAACTATATTTATCTATGACCGGCTAAATACAAGAAGTAGCATGTACCGTTCTCAAAACAAAACGGCCACGGTTATCAGGATATACAAAAGCGAAAGACAGTTTAGCACTTCTTCTCCTGGCTTCTGGAGCAACCTCTTTAACCTGTTAAAGAGCTAGAATTATCTAGAGAAAAATGAAAACATCTAATTCCATGAAAGATGGGAGAGGTGGAGTATGAACAACATACAAGATCAGTTAATTCACGGAGTGTCGCATCCTTCCATGTATAAATTTGAACCTCATCTTTTGGTTCCTTGCCTCTCACTGCAAAATCTTCCTCACCATGATGACTTCCATTCTACAGAAAATTAAAACCAAATAATTAAAAAACTGAAGAAGAAATGTCTATAAATAATAAGATCGCCATTTAGGTGTAGATAAACACCCATCCATCCATGCATGCAACTTAAAATAAGAGGATTTATCAGTTCATTTAAATTTGAAAAGGGCACATCTCTAGTACTCAGGAAGTATACAAGAAATATACAAATCATAGTAATAATTCCTCTCTCAACTCATTGGCATTTATCACAAACCTACTACCCATAAACTACATCAAAGAGAGCCCTAGGATTACCCAACAATTGGTTCTGTCAGGTGGAGTTAGTTGCATGTAAATTTTACTAGTTACAAGTGAGTCCAAAGGGTTCTTCTTTAGAATGGTTCCCTACGTTATCGAAAATAATAATAATAGGGGTAAAATACTATTTTGGTCCTTAAACTTTACAAAAAGTTTTTTTTTTTTTTTTTCATCCCTAAACTTTAAAAAATTCATTTTTCGTCCTTAAACTATTGAAAAGTTCATCTTTCGTCCCTAAACTATTAAAGATATTTTATTTATGTCCTTAAACTTTACCAAAAATTTGGTTTTCATCCTTAAACTACTGAAAAAAGTTCTATTTTCATCTCTATTTTTGTCTCTAAACTATTGAAAAAACTCTTTATAAAGTTTAGGTATAAAAAAAGAAATTTTTAAAGTTTAGGGACGAAAAAAAAAAAAAAATATTTTGGGAAAGTTTAGGGACCAAAATAGTATTTTAACCTAATAATAATAATATAATACATCAAAGAGCTAGAAATTAGCAAACATTGCTAATCCATAAGGATCAACAATAGTAATTGACCTTGCATCTAGTATAGATGCTAACCTTCATTGATGGGTCTATACACCAGTTGAACATCTAAGGGGCTATTTGGTAGGGTATTTTAAATAACAGTTTTCAATGTTTAAACAACATTACACGTATTTTCACACATTTTTTCACCCTCACATCACCCACACGTATTTCCAAAAAATACAAACAATATTACTAAAACAACATTACCAAACAGACCCTAAAAATTTCATGCACATTCACATGAAGAGTCTTATTGTGCCACATGGTCGAGGAGCAGTAGGAAAGAAGCACTCTACAGCAGGGGTACCAAGGCAGGGCATGCTGCCATACCAACTTTAAGGAAAACAAGAGATTAAGTGATTATGCCAGACCTGGTTGTGACACTGAGAAAGGAAGAAGAAAATAAACAGGTAAAGGGCTAAATTTTAGCACACAACAGTAGGGGGAACCTACTCTAGCAGTTTGGTGCTTTGACCAATGTAAGTGATTGATTTTGACTTCAGTAACCCACTTCAGGAGAGAGAAGTGACTTAATCCGTTGAAACTTCTAGTTATCCTACACATCTCTAGCAGTTTGTTACTAACAACAGATGACACTTGACAGCCAAAAGCTGTCTACATAAACATTCGTCACCCTCATTTCTAGGGAAAAAGAAAAAAAAAAGAAGAGGGAATTGAACACAGTGCACAGTTGGTCAACGGACTAAACCTTAAATGCAAGCCAGCCAGCAAGTAACCAGAAACTTATGTGAGTGAACCTTCACATTGGTAGCTTTTCAGGAGCAACTCTAGGTTGTCAAACCAAAAGACACAGATGATGTCTATTTCTCTTGTATCTGCAGCATTTCTGGATTGGGATTTCCTATATTGAAGTAATCTTTTTGCCATTAATACTAGTAAAACTATAAGGCAGCTGCTTTAGGATCGTGCCTGTTTTACCATTACACATGCCTCGATGTATCACGAATGAACAACACTAATCAATGTCCACTTGGCACTCCAACCTCCGACCTTTTCTAAAAACAGTCTAGTATTACCCTTCTCTTAGTATTAACATTCATGGGTTTGAATTTGAGAATCAGTCTCTCCAAAAAATGAGGATAAAGCTACCTCCCAACCATCACTCCCAGACCCCACAAATAAAATAAAAATGAGAACCTTGAACACTTAGTACGAACACAAAAATAGAAGCTTTGTGCACTTTAGTACAACCTATAACATTTTCCAATGAGACTCAATCACCATAACAGTTCAGTCACCACTTACACATCAGCGACTCATTCAAAAGACAACCTTAATTAATAAAGTTCTGTTCTTTTTTCTTAGTTAATAAAGTTCTGTTATAAAGCTCAGCTCTCAGTAACAATACATATATAAAAAATAGAGCGTAGTAAAGAAAATCTGGGGCATACCTTAGTGAAAACCCGGAGCAACAGAGGACAAGTCTGCAATTCAAGACAAGAAGACAAGAATACAAGTTACAATAAATGATGGGTAAGAAAAAGAAGAGTATAACAATGAGAGAGAGAGAGAGAGAGAGAGACCTTTTCACGATCAACGGGCTCAAAGCGAGGTCGAGCTGGAAGCGGTGGTGGTGGAGCCCTGGACTGAGGATGAGGATGAGGATGGGGAAGTGGAGGAGGCGGCGGAAGTGGTCTACCAGAAGAGGGTCTGTTAAGGTTCTGGTTCTGAGGTTGTTGCTGGGAATGGGGGGCTGCTCCCATTTTACCGTCTCTGTCTCTGTCTCTGCTTCTCTTCTCCATTGTGTGAAGTGTGATTGACTGAATTGAAAAATTAAGGGTTCGGGTCTCTACTCTTTAGCCTTTACTTATTTTATATAGCCTTGTTTTCAATGTTTTTTTTCGTTATTACTGTTGGGCTTATCAATGGGCTTTTGCTTTTCCTTCTTGGGCTAGATGGACTTTTCCACATTTTTTTTTTAACAAATATCATCCTTAACTTCGACATGACTGTCAATTTATTTATTTTATTTATTTATTTTTTGTTAAATATTAAAAGACTCTTTAGTCACTTGATGTGTACATGGATTTAACAAATCATCCATAATTTTGAAATGTCATTATCATTAAAAGATAAAGAGGGTTAATTGTTCAAATTGGAGCAAAAAATATTAATAAAATGTTTGATTTATCACAAATCTAAAATTCATAGGGTTTGTGGTTTGACCTAATATAGATGAGAAATTTGTGTTTTATTTATGATTTAAGGGATATTTCTATAATTTATGGGAATCAAAAAGATATAGAGTAAGTGGTATACCAGTTTTTGCCAGATTATTACTCATTGCTCATAAGACATCCTAAAAATCACATTAAACACTAGTATGATGAATGAAACTTTATACCTCCGAATTTATGACATATCTTCTAAGTTCATGGAACCTATCATTCGGGTATTCTTAAAGGGACTAATTGGTAATTTGGTATAACTATTGGTTATGCACTGATTGTCTTGACATGAAGACCATTGTTTGAAGCACATCATTTGATTTTACATTTGGTTCACAACATTGTTTTAGGGGGGGAGACCATCAAGTGTCAACATCTAGTCTAGATTTCTATTAGATTCCAATTTTGGTTGTTGTTTTACATAGGCTTCGAAAAAGCTATTATTATATTAATCTCTTCTTCTACTTATGGTTTACACGCTTTATTGATTTCTTGTATCTTACATTATATAATCGTCGTATGATCTATTGAATTCATTATTACAGCTTATTGCGAAGTTGAGAAATGATAATGTCAAAATCCAAATATGATCTATGGGGCATAGTAATTTATTTGATTCTCTTGTTCTAAATATTAATTTGTTGCATAACCGTGGCAATCTAGCAATACACTTACATTATGTCACATCATGTTAGGCTTAAAGCTGAAAAGAAGTAATGGATTCAGCTCAAAAATTAAAAGTTTTCAGTCAGTAGTCATGTGGAGAGCTTAGGAAACCTTAAGAAGAAAAACAAAACAAAGAAAGAGAAAGTGAGAAACCATGTACATATTACATAACAGTGTTCAGCAAAAAAAAAGAGAGGGAATTAAGTCATTAGGAGACAGACAGAGAAGAAGAAGAAAAAGAAGAAAGAAGAAGAAGCTGCTTCGTGGCGCCACCCTTGCTTTGTCGTCGTCTTCTTCCTTTTCTCCTTCTTCTTTGTTTTCTTTCCTTGCAAATCATTTGGTTCCAGATCTAAAAAAATGGAATCGTGCGAACCGCAAAAACCGGTAACAATTCATAGAACCGTACAGTTTGACTGTGGTTCGAGCGGTTTCATGCTTTTTCGCATAAATAGGTTCTTAGTTCTAATAGAACCGCAATAGTGAGAGATTTACGGATAACCGAGTCAGACCATATGATCCGGTCCGGGTTTGAGAACCATTAGATATATACATCTAATGTGCACATTGCTATCTCATGTTACTTGAAATTTGAGTGCTGAAATCATCGACCAAATTAATTATTTCTGCCCTTAATTTTAAAAATTGGACTACCCAAATGGCAAATTTATTGGGACGTCAACTCTAACAATTAACATAATCAGCTTATCCAATAATTCGGTAACTATTGTCACGTTCTTCTCTGATTGTGAGAGAAATGGTAGCATTTGAACCCCAATTTTAAGTCCAAATTAAAATAACCAACTGAAAATTAATTTGAAAAGCAAAATTTTAGATAAAATATAAATAAATAAAAAAATGTACAGATGTTCTAAGAAGAAAAGAGGAAAATCATTGCCTGGTTTAATCAATCATTTCAGGTAAAGACAAGAGCTTAATTAAATACTACATGCCTGCACGTCCCCAAGTTTAGGTCACATTTTATAATGGCAAAACGACATACCGCACCATTAAGCTGTGGTATGGAATGTATTATGTTCCTTCAACAACCACACGTTGGGCTACAAGGGAGTTTAAAAATACATTGTATAAGATAGATTCCATATCAACTATTTTTCTGTAACAAAAAGAAAATTACTTGATAAAACAATATTCTTTTTATAGATGAAAGACTATATTCGTGAGGGCCACTAAGGCTGTCTTAGGGTTGGACATTATATATAAGTTTAAACGTACAAGTAGTCAATAGGCATTGCTGCACTAGGTCACAAATTAAGTTTCCAGGACTCATTGAATCATGGCTTCTTCCCTTCGATCATGGAGCTTGTGCTTCTTAATGGCATCCATATTGGCAATCAGCAGCAAGTCAACAATGGCAAACTTCCAACCGAGCCCGTGGCAACTTGCCCATGCAACCTTTTATGGTGACGAAACAGCCTCCGAGACCATGGGTATGTTGTTCACAGTATTTTGTTTTCAATTTGTTGTGCTATCCATTTTCTTGATTCATTTGCACAAAAATGAAATAGTCTTATTACTTACCTAAATGTGAACAAATAATTTTATCATGTAAATCTTCAATGCATTTTTTGGATTGTAAAACCAATGCATTTAAAAGTGGTCTAACCTACACCAAAAATTAATTGATATCTTAACTAGATGATAAAAAACAATCATTATAAAGCGAACATCATTATAAAGTAAACATCATATGTTAAAATTCTATCATATTTATTAAAAAGAAAGTGATCATTGGTTTTTCGGTTTTTGTGATACACCATACAATGTTACTAATATGACTATTTTTTAATCACAACAATTAAGAATTAACTTTGTTTGTTAATGTTATAATTACGGTTCACACTTCACAGGGGGAGCTTGTGGGTATGGAAATCTATTTGCTAATGGTTACGGAACAGATACAGCAGCCTTAAGCTCAACTTTGTTCAACAATGGATACGCTTGTGGGACTTGTTACCAGATAAAGTGCTTTCAATCACCGTGGTGCTATAGTGGGGTAACATTCACAACAGTAACCGCTACGAACCTTTGCCCACCAAATTGGTCACAGGACTCCAATGCTGGTGGGTGGTGCAACCCACCTCGAGTCCACTTTGACATGTCCAAGCCTGCTTTTATGAAAATTGCTCAATGGCAGGCCGGCATTGTCCCAGTCATGTACCGCAGGTAACACTTAATTATCACTACTCACAAATATCATAATTCGTCAATCTCAAAAATAACTATACTAATCTTACCCAAAAAAAATATACAAAATCGAGTTTCTTATTAGCAGATTGTTAAAAAAATATAAGAGTAAGGAATATGTTTATTGAGTACATAAAACTATCTTGGGAAGTTGGGATTAAAATATTCATTTTGAGGTGGTCCTGAGAGTTGAGACTATGCTTAATTAGATCACCTACTCTTCTTATTAAATTATAAATACAATAAACTTTGAAATGTTATCGATTTAAGTGGTTGAAGGTTTTTTTTTCTTTTTCTTTTTTTTATTTCAATCCTCTAAACTTTATTTATTTTTAAGATAAACCTTCCATATGTTCCACACTCGTAACTTGTAAGTCCACCATTTGAAAAGTAAATAATACTAAAACTAACTGCAAAATTGGACAGAATTAGATGAAAATACTAAATTGTATACATGTTAAAACTAAAAGACTAAAATGAAAAAAGAAAATTTAAGAATGAAAAGAAAAACAAGTCGAAATTAGATGGTGTAATTTATAATTTAACTTTAACATACTTTTCAAAAAATAAAAAGAGAGAATATTTCTCATTGCTTCCCATGTTTGTTGTAGGGTACCATGTGGAAGGACCGATGGCCTTAGATTCTCTTTCCAAGGAAATGGGTACTGGTTGTTGGTGTATGTGATGAACGTTGGAGGTGGAGGAGACATTGCTAATATGTGGGTGAAGGGAAGCCAAACAGGGTGGATAAGCATGACCCATAATTGGGGAGCTTCATACCAAGCATTTGCAACTCTTGGAGGCCAACCTCTTTCCTTTAGGATCACCTCTTACACAACCCAGGAGATTATTATAGTTTGGAATGTCGCCCCTGCTAATTGGCAAGTAGGATTGACTTATGGAACCAGTCTCAACTTCCATTGATATACAACTTCACCATGGCCTCTGAAACAAAGCAATGGTTTTTGAACTGTTAACAATAGTGGCCAACTTAGGAACACCAATATATATCAAGTTTTATTTCTTCTTTTTTTTTTTTTTTTATTATAATTATTTGCTGAGTACATGTTTTACCGGTCTAGTTTGCCAAGACAATGGTAATTGTAAGGATTTTATTTCTGTACTGTACCTATTATTGTCTATCTTCACTTCAAAGGAATGAAACTCTATCATTTTTATAGCTTTTGTTTGCATTTGAAACTTGAAGTATATCTGTATATGGGAGTGTTGATAGTGCCACTAGTGTAAATGAACCAGTCTATTTATGAACAGCTCGAGCTTGGCTTGGAAAAAAATTTGTTTATATTCGTTTGTTTAGAAAATAAACAAATTTCAAGCCTTAAGTTAGGCTCGATTACTAAATGAGCCAAGCTCAAATATAATAATGTGTTCATAAACAAAATTGTGAACATAATAGCTTGATTTAACTATATATAATATTTTATTTATATGTATATACTTGTCTAAAGATATATTTATATAGATTTAAAATTGGATTGTATAAGTTTGTCAATAGATTCATATGATATTAAATTATTTTCTATAGCTTATTGATGATATAAACAATCTATTCATAGTAAAAATCCATATAATTGTAGGGAGGTAAAACATTGTTGTCATGGTTTCATAATATACATATATATATATATATATATATATATATATATATAAAGAATAAGTTAATCAAGTAACTTGTGAACAAGCTTGAACTTACTTAACAAGAAAATGAGTAAAACTTAAATATAAAATCTTGTTTGGTGATGAGCTTGAGTTCAACTCGTGTTTAAAAAATAAAATAAACAAGCTTGAACTTTTAATACTCGACTCGTTTACAGCTATGCCAACACTCTGTGGAAGTTTTATTTAATCTCAATCCACATAATCCTTGATATCAACAAATCCCCCACTTAAATTATTGACATCCTCGTCAAATCTCGCATTGTGCTCTTAGGGTTTGTTTGGTTGGATGGATTTTAGGGAGAATGGAAGATCTAAGAGAGAAAATGGGAGAGAAAATGTTTTTTGGAATGTTTGGTTGGGTAAATCTTAAAAAGGGAAAATTGTTGAGCCCAGATGTTTTCTTCCCCAGTCAACCAAAATGTTATCTCTTTAATTTGGGGGGAAATAGAAAATATAAAAGTAATCGTAGTCGAATGACAAAACTACCTCTCACGTTTTGATTGTTCATTTTCTTTTCTTTTTCTTTTTCTCTTGGGCGTGATACATTGCTTCTCTTCTTCTTCTTTTTTATCTTTTTTGGTTTGGTGTTTGGTTCTAATTAAGGCGTTTTGTTCTTTTTCTTCTTCTTTTTTTTTTTTTTTAATAAACTTTGGTAATTGCCTCTCTTTTTTGGGTTGGTTGTTTGCCTTTTTTTTTATTTAATTGAACATCATTTAATAATAAGGGCATATAAGTTAATTTATACAAACTCTATTTTCTATCCTCCCATTTTTCTTCTAAACCAAACAAAAAAGTTTTCCATCTCTCCACTTTTTTAACCCCAACCAAATACAAATGAGGAAAACTATTTTTTTTTTCTATTTTCCCACTTTTCCATTCCCTCCTTATTTTCTATCCTTAGACTTTTACATCCCCCCAACCAAACGAACCCTTAGTGCCATTGAGTCACATAGTTTTGCTAGGCTAGCTTTGATACCATTTGTCAAGACCCAAGAAAAAAATTTAGTCACATATGCGATATATGGTAAAAGGATTAGTCAACTTATGATTAAAACTCAATGTAAATATTTATATAGTCCAATTTGACCTAGTAAACACCCATTATGGTACCTAATACACACTTATTCAATTGAATCCATAAGATCCAAGTTATCACAGTTAGAAATGTTGAAAATAACTTGATTCAAGATCCACAAAACCAAATGAGCAAAGGATTTTTAGCATTGTTTAGAATCACTAGCATATATTTGTAACAAAAATAAAGGAGTAGACCACACTTGATTAAAGGCCTCCACAAGAGTGAGAGAAGTCATATGTTCCTACCATGTGAAGAATGGTGGTGTGTGTGTGTGTGTGGAAGGTGAACTACACCTATTCACTTGCAACTTTCCCCGTATTCGTCCATCACGCCCTCTATCACACTAACACAATATGTGTAGAATTAATTGTATGGATTTTGATGAACCAAGAAATTCCCTTCATCTAGAGAAGCCTTTGGACAACCCAAGTAGGTTGGACGATCAAAGCAGTTGTCATTGGATGATCAAAGTGTCATAAATACGCATTTAATGCATGAGTCGTTACCAATGGACGCACGTGTATACATGACCGTTGGCAAGGTAATAAATCACCTCATAAAGCCATCAGAGGCGTTACAAGAGCCATTAAGACTACCATTAAAGGCCTCCAATGGCTAAAGAAGTCAGAGACCTATATAAACCACCTCAGAACCTAAGCAAAGGTACACATTCATACAGACAAGTACACATATATATACAAATACACATATTCACATCCATACACAGTGAAATACACTCTCAATTCTTATTACTTCTCTTTCACAACATTTGACTTTATCATCGAAGGCTCATTGGCAAGCACCACACCGATGACCAGAAGGAGAGAAACACCATTGCTATTCTTTTACAGATTGTAGATTCATTCACGCCAAATTCCGTCTAGACCAACCGATTGACTGACAAATTTAGCTTCATCAGATTTTATGAGAGAATCAGAATTTATTGGTTTTTAATGGGCAAAACCAATACTTTAGCAAGTAGAGAGTAGGGACCTTTCCATTATGTATGGACTTAATGCAAGTTTGCCCCCATTAAAGGCTACCTATAGCCAAACAAATACATAGTAATAAAATCCATACAATTAATTATAAGATGTACTAAAATAACCTTATATGAACAATATGTGGTATCACCGCGAACCCTTGGAGCGGTGATCACTTCACAGGTATAAGGTTTTGTGGGGTGTGGGGGGTTAGAGCCGACTAGAGTAGAATTTTTATCTTATAATAATAATAATAAAAACAATATGTGGTGATCATTATCCATTATTGGGTCTAAATTGCTCACTAAAATGCACTCTAACTAATCCATGTTTTTTTAAATAGATAAAATAATGACTACTGTGAGGGACTGAGACTTGGCTTTCAAAAAGAGATTAGACATCGGTGCTTTTCTTTTCAGGATCATGTGGAGTTGCCACTTCTTTTTTATTGCAAAAAATAGGAAAAAACTATAATATACAATTTACATATTTGAGATTACTCAAGTTTCATTAATTGAATACAAATACAATTTGGTAGAATATCATTACAAGGTTTTGGACCTAAATACAATCTCTGTAAAAAAAAATAAAAATACAAAACTTTGGTCCTAGATACAATCTACCAAAACAAAATAAAGCACTAGTTCTACCAACCTAAAATTTTAATGTTCAGGGGCTAGGTTATAGAATGGGAAGGTGTTAGACACCCATTCTGCTCGAACAAAGTTCGGTCTTCTAGACTTTTTAATGATCACTTAAGTACCCTTAAACAATGATATGCAACATGGTATGTTAGTATTTTTAGATCTATGGTTGGAAGCTATACAAAAATCTCAGATCTATATACTCTTTGCTGTAAAGAAATCAGATCTGAATTTTATATTAGCTAAGAGAATGACTTTTGAAGAAAATTTTCAGATCTGATTTTTAATTGACTAAGAGAATGATTTTTGAAGAAAATTTTCAAATTTGATTTTTTAAATAGCTAAGAGAATGATTTTTGCAGAAAAATTTTAAATCTGATTTTTTAAATAGCTAAGAGAATGATTTTTGAAGAAAGATTTCAGATCTGATTTTTAATTAGCTAAAAGAATGATTTTTGCAGAAAAATTTCAGATCTGATTTTTTAAATAGCTAAGAGAATGATTTTTGAAGAAAAATTTCAGATCTGATTTTTTTAAATAGCTATGAGGACGAATTTTGAAGAAAAATTTTAGATCTGATTTTTAATTAGCAAAAGAATGATTTTTGAAGAAAAAATTCAGATCTGATTTTTTAAATAGATAAGAGAATGATTTTTGAAGAAAAATTTCAAGTCTGATTTTTTAAATAGCTATGAGCAATAGATCTAAGATTATATCAATATGATCAAACATATGAACAAACAATCATGGCATGCATTCTTCATCATGAAAAAAGATTCAAAAGAAAAAGAAAGAGCATATCAGAGATTAATATTCATATGGAAAATCTAATTAGATACACATGCTAATAAGAGAGTAAACATTCATACATCCATGTTTATAAAAGAGTAAAAGTGACACCTACATCAATTACACGAACAAATTCTGCGGGGGGAATTACTTTAGAGTTAGAGAGAGTGAATCTCTTTAAGTCCTAAAGAATTTTCACTTAACTGGAAAGAAAATCTTAAAGTCAAACTTCTAGAGTTTCTTTAACGTTAAGGGGCAAAGTGGTGCTGAACAAGGTTGTCAAAATCGGGATCCTACGTAAGATCGTTGGAGGTATGTGGGATCGTGAATCGTAGGATCGGATCGTGGATCGTAAGATCCTACATTATTTAAGGAAAAAACAAAAAATACACATTGGTATATTAAATAATCACATAAATTATACATTCATTGATATAATTACCATACATTATTACATCCATTTGTAAGCATCATTTAAAGAGACCAAAAACCTCAAAATATGACACTCTATTGGGATATTTTTTATTTGAGTCCAACTGACACTCTCTCTATATTAGAGTGGAAAAACTTAGTCTATTGGGATTTTATTTTTCATTTGGGTCCAATTGAGTCTTCTGTAAAGTTAAAGAAGATTATAAGAAACCAAAGTTGTTTAGGATCGTCAAAATCATGTGATCCTACCGATCCTGAATGATCGCTAAGATCCTTGAAAGATCTAGATCATTTTGAGTAGGTGGAATCGTAAAATCGTAGGATTGTAAGATCCAGATCGGGATTTTGACAACCATGGTGCTGAATTTTAGATTTTCCCCTCTATTTATAGAGTTGTGTCTGCTTAAAAAATAAGATAGGGTTGCTTAGAAAATCACCAAATATGAATTAGGTCAGGTTTTATCCCTAAAAAATCGAATCTAATAGGCCTAGACCTAAACTAATCGTTTTTGCGGCCTAATTTATAACCTCTGCCAATCGGCACTATGGAAGTGCCGATTGGCACTCCTCAGTGCTTGGCCCAATTTCATCTTCTAGTTCATTTTGGACTCTTTTTTGGGAATTTTCTAGGCTGGGAATTATACTTGGATGTTTTTTAAACTTGCATTCCTAATAAAATCCATTTTAACTTGATAATTAGGTCCTTTAAAAAAATAATTATCTAAAAGATAATTACTCTAAAAGCCTAATTATCAACAATTCTCATATTATCAAATTATCCATTTTATTCCTATGCAACTAAACTTATTTTTAATCAAAATCAACAACCAATCACAAAAATTATTTAATTGATTTTAATTATTGACCAATCAAAATTAATTTCAATTAATCACACGTGGTCAGTTCACCCAACTGAATGCATGCATACTATGAAAACTTGATCTTATGATATCTTTCAATCTGACGGTCCGATTGGGAATTGGGCATATCGTCGCGATCGTTAGAATCTCAAGATCAATTTTACGATATGGGATGAATGATTTAATGCATGAAAAGCAATTATGATCTTTTGGGTACTTAGAATGATCATTTCAGTCATCTTCCAAGATTAAATTTTGAGCGCAAAATTGAGTGTTTACAACTATGCTAGCCCACAACAAGAACAATGCTAACAAGGAACTGTAAGAATAAATCTAACACCGAGATATTGATTTTGCCTGCCAAAGATTGTAGTCTAATGAGCCATTATGTATGGGACTGTGCTATTCGTATGATGAGGCATGAGATGAACAGATGCTCAGTAGTCTCTGGTGCATTTTGACAAAGTGGGAAATCCGTATCTTCGATTGGAATATGGAGTTAATGATGTTAATCACTGATCTTATTAGGAGAGAGTTCCAAGCAATCTTCCCTAAGAAGATTTATAGGTGTTCATGGATTCTAACATGCTCCCCTATCCTTTTGACAGGGGCTTGCTGATATGAATCTGAGTTACTGCCAACTCTACAGGCTGATTTTCTTGAGAATTGGTTATTTGGGTTTAAGGTCCAAAATAAACTATTATTGGTTACCAAGGAAGAATAATTCTCAAGATGTGAGCTAGATTCTGCTTCAAAGGTTGATTATCGCTATAATTCCTTAACCAAAAATTTCAATTTGGGCTATTGATCCATTAATTAAAAGCATTGTTGCAAATGCCCCTTACTAGAGAAATAAGAAGATGTTAAATATAACATAAATGAGAAAAAATAATTGACATACTCTTAACACATGAATAATTTGAACCCAAACCCATTAATTATGATTAGTTCACTCTTATTTCTATCTAACCTAAAATTACAATGAGCTTACTCCTATTTCCTAATATGCAATTAGGAGTGATTCCTTTAAAAAAAAATAATAATAAAAATTTAGCAATTTGAGAATTTTTAGTTGAATTGGCATATGCCATATGGAGCTAATATGTGTGTCAATGACAAAACTGCCATGTCACCATGTGTTAAGGGGGAAATTATTCTATATTCTCGGAGTACCATAAATGCATACTCTCTCCTCTCACATAAATTGTGGGATCCACTAATTAAATTCATGATGAGACCTACCATTCATGTGAGAGGGGAGACTACGCATTTATAGTATTTCGAAAATACCTAATAATTTTCCGTGTTAAGGATATGTCAATCATTTTTGTCATGCCTGTTAAATTTATTGTTCAATTTCGACATTAAAAGGTATATTATTATGAGAGAAATGTTAATGAATACCCTAAGGGAATTGGTTTAATCAGTTTTTTTTTTTTTTTTAATTATGGGAAAAGAAAAAAAATACTTTTTTTATACAATTTTTTAATAATTTCCATTAAAGTGATACAAAAACTTTTCTAAAATGTTCATTAACAAATGCCCTAAGAACACCTATTAATCGGACCCTTATTGTAATTCTTTTAAGGGCCAATCCGTCCAAACTAGAGTTTGGTTGGGAGATTGCAATAAGGATGGCAGCTCACAGTGATAACATGTAATTTACTTCTTTTTCCTTTTTGTCTTGGCTTGAGTTACTTGTATGAAAATTAGGTTTGTAAATGATCAAGTCATTTATAAACAACTCGTACTTGACTAGATAAAAAACTCGTTCATGTTTGTTTGTTTATAAACGAGCTAAGCTTGAACTTTAATTTTTGGCTTATTTAATAAATAAGCCGAGTTCAAGCAAAAAAAAAAAAAAGTTCATGATCAATAAGGCTCGATTAAAAACAAGATGAACTTAAACTGGTTTATGAGCTTGGTATTAAATTTAATATGATCTTGAAAAATAAACTCATTTTTTACTAAGTTTTTAATTAATTGGTGTTGAGGTCCAAAAAATCACAATGTTGTACCAAGGCCCAAAACAACGCAAAAGATTGAAACCTAGGAAAAATAAAGCATTTGGGCTTCCAATAAAGAAAAAAAGAGGAGAGGTCCAAACCCATTAAGGGTCCATAAGAAGGGACCCAAATCCATGAATGGGCAAGTTTTGGGCCCCATGAAATAAAGGAAAGAAAAAGCTCAGCCCAACCCTCAAAGGTCAGAAACATTGCTAGGGAGCCCAGGAAAATAACTGGTTTAGGATACCTGGGGATTCCCAGGAGCCTGGGATCCTCGGGACATGTAACAAAGCCAGGTTTGGAATAAGACAGTTCAGGGGGGTGCCAAGAAATACAAGGAACAAGAATAGATATGTATCTATCAGCCACCCAATGATGCAGAAAAAGGGTCAGAGGGCCTAGGAACCAACAACTCTTAAGCAAGAGTCTGGTATCTCGGGTAACCTAGGAAGAAGAACTAGGAAGGAAGGTGGCTTGGGATCTTTTGTCCTAACAGAATGGAATTAGCTCATCTGAGGAAAATGACAAAAGGGAAAGCAGCCAAAAGGTGGGTCTAAAAAAACAAAGTGGAATCTAGAAACCTTGGAGAAGGAAAGAACAAAAGCCAGCCTTCTAGGACCCCCCAGAACGGGAAAGTCAGCAAAAGGCATTTTGAAGAAGGAACCTCAAAAGAAGAAAATAATGAGAAATGAGGAAGGGACCAGCCACCAATGTTACTGGCACAACATTGGTTCTGGTACCCATGGGAGCAAATAGAGGGAATCAGTGGTACCCCAGAAACCTTAGGATGGCACTATAAAAGGGGAAGCAACCAATAGTGAAAAGCATTTAGCAACAATGAATTAGAGTAAAAATTCTTGAGAAAACTCTGTCAGAATTCAAAAAGAGAGAAAAATGAGGGAAATACCATCCGGTATCCTCAAGCAGCCACTAGAGAACACACTTGGATTCAAAGAAATTCAAACTTTGCAAGTCTCAGAGGCTTGAGGAGCCATCTAAGTCTGTGATTTTTGAACTTATTTGGACCTTGTAACATGTCCTAGTGAGCATAATGTATTACATAATCAAGAAAGTAACGAAGTATTTTACATTATTTTAAGGATCCCTAATGCTTTATTTTATGTTCCTTCTTTATCATTTCTTTCGTTGTTGTTCAATGCATATATTTCATATATGTTAGCATGTATGTGTTGTAGGATTCGTGCTCTGTGTACCACCTGGTTCGAAATTAGTCCAATTTAGCTGTGATGAACCAAACCCAGTCCCTTAAAACAATAAGTATTGGGCCAGGATCCTTGTTTCTACTTGGGCCTGTGTGCTACCAAAAAAAAAAAAAAAACCCCACACATTAAGGCAACTCCGCTGGGGACTAGGTAAAGGAGAGGGAAGAAGCAATCCCTTCGCAAAGCATGGCTCCAAGACCAAGGAACAGTAAAGGTACCAATGTACCACTTGCGTCATCTAAGCCCGTAAAAGAAAATGAGGCAACTTCCAGGCAGAGGAATGAAGTACCTCTAGTGGAGTAGGAGGTCGTCTCAAGACAGAGGCGTGGGGTGCAGGAGTTAGACCCCATGGCTTAGATGGTAGAAATGATGAAAGACTTACAACAGGAGATCTACCTCCTTAAAGAGGGAAGGACTTAAGAAATCAGGGATAACGGCCCCCCTGTGGTCAACCAAGAGAGAGCCCAACCAGAAGGAAGGTTAGCAGTAAGAGAGGGAGCTAACCCCCAATATCTCACACTAACAGATGTCAACGCCCTTTTGGAACAAGAAAGGGAAAAGCTCTCGGGGATCCCTAAGAAATTCTCTCAAGATCCCCAATTCCCACCAGAACTCATTGGGAAGCCTTATCCCAAGGGATATGAACCCTCAAAGTTCCATCCTTTTGAAGGAATGAACGGAAGTGCTGTGGAGCACGTGAGTAGGTTTATTCACACCATGGGTCCTTACATAGGAGACAAGGAGTTGTGTCTAAGAGAGTTTGCTAAGTCCCTAGTGGACAAAGCATACACATGGTACATTACCTTAAGGTTGGGGTCCATCAAGACCTGAGATGAGATGATGGAGAGGTTTTGCGCAAAGTATTATCCAAGTAAGGACAAGGTCACCTTCCAAAGCCTTTAAATGGTAAGGTAAAGGCCTGGAGAAGACCCTGTCCAGTTCATCAAAAGATTTAAGGATGTTTCTCTAGACTGCTATGGAGACCACGAAGAAAAGAAGCTCGTGGAGACCTGCATATCCAACATGCTTATTGATTATAGTCTTAATCTTGAAAATCTATGCATAATCCAATTTGTGGACCTACTACAAAAAACTAGGAGGACTGTGTTAACCATGAGAACAAAGAGAGTGCCAGTACCCCAGGCCATGACAGCATTGATAGGAGAAAAGAGGAAGAGACCTAAAAGAAAAGTAGCCGAGGAACCACTTGTGATCCCATGTACTGCGGAAGAATTGAATCATGTTTTGGATAAATGGATTGGAGACAGAATTGTTAGGCCATTCACTGTATCCAGGCCACCTACTGAGAAAGAAGGGAAGAATCCTTTGTTTTGCATGATTCATAACTATGTCAAGCACTCTACCAAGGATTGTTGGACCTTTCGGAGGCTTTTTCACAAAAAGCTTAGAAAAGGGACCCTGGAGCTTACCCAAAAGGAGCCTGAGGTGCAAAGGAACCCTTTACCCAACAACAAAGAGAAAGGAGTGGTAGCTGTAGTAAATAATGGAAACTCCGTGGAAGTAGAAGAACCTAAAGAATCCTTTCATCCGAGCACAGTCAGGACCCTTCAGAAGAGTCCTAAGTTCAGATCACTATTCAATCAATTGGGATTTAGGCCAAAAGCAAGAAGGATGGCCACAAAATCCCTCATAAGTATAGCAGCAGATTCAGGGGTGGAATGTTTCACAGCAAAATCCCATGTCAGCTGAGCTTACTTGGAGACAACCAATGTAATAACCTTCACAGATGAAGACATGGAAGTTAAACATCTAAACCATCGCAGACCCCTTTATTTAATGGCCACCATAAATAGTGTCCAAATTAGGAGAGCACTAGTAGACACAAGGGCATCACTCAACCTCATAGCCCTAAGTACCCTGGAAGCTGTAGGCCTGATTGGCAGGAGGATCCTAGGGGCTCCTATAGAGATAATAGGATTTAGAGGAGTAGTAGAATCGACTGAGGGATATATGCAATTGGCCTTAAGGGTGAGCCCAATAGTAGCCCTAACCGGATTCCATGTGATTAACTCAAAAGTGTCTTACCATATTCTATTGGGACGCCCCTAGCTCCATAAGCATTGCCTTATTCCCTCCACATACCACCAATGTGTTAAAGGGAGATTGAACGGAAGGCCCATAAGAATCCCTGCCAACCCAAACCCTTTCAGCCAAGGAGAAGTGAACTTTGTAGAAACAATATTCTATGACAAGTTGGAACTAGATGATGAGAGTCCCATGCTAGGGACACCAGGAGCACCTATCTTGGAAGAGGAAGAATGAGGAGGTACCCATGACTTAAGGAACCTCCTAAACAGAAAAAGGTAAAAGAAGAAGACTAGCTCCTTAGGATCCCGAGAATGCGTGGTAGTATAAGAGCCCGAAGGGAGGCTAATATATCGTTTGTGAAGGTACGCGAGGCCTGAATGCATTATGCAGGAGGGTCCGGGACCGCCAGATTGTATGATGGCTCAAGAAGAAGTCCTAAAGGACCCAGACAAGGAAGCACAGATCCAACCCAAGGAGGAATTGGAAGAAGTAAACTTGGGGGCTGGTCTAGGATCCTTGAAGCCTGTTTTCATTAGTAGTCAGATGACAGCATAAGAAAAAGAACAGTTACTATCACTACTCAGGAAGTATGTGGATGTATTCGCATGGACATACAATGAGATGCTTGGCCTGGATCCAGGGCTAGTAATCCATTCTCTTAATGTAGACCCGGGAGTCAAGCTAGTAGTTCAACCAGTCAGGGTCTTTCGCACTAACATAGAGGCTCAAATAACTTAGGAAGTTAAGAAGCTACTGGTAGCTGGGTTCATTAAGCCAATCCAACATCCTAAATGGCTCTCCAACATAGTACCCGTGAAGAAAAAGAATGGCCAAATCCGACGTTATGTGGATTTTCGCAATCTGAACAAGGCATGTCCAAAAGATGAATTCTCCTTACCTAATATTGATCTCCTTGTAAATTCAGCTGTGGAAAACTCCATGTTTTCATTTATGGATGGATATAGTGGGTATAACCAAATTCGAATGGCTACTAGAGATGTAGGGAAGACAGCATTCAAGACCTCGATTGGAAATTTTTATTACACTATGATGCCCTTTGACCTTAAAAATGCAAGGGCCACGTACCAACGAATCATGACAATCATCTTCCATGATATGATGCATAGGGAAATGGAAGATTATGTGAATGACATCGTGGTAAAGTTAAAGAACAGGACAGGACACTTCCAGGTACTTAAACAAGTTTTTGAAAGGTGCAGGAAGTACAAACTGCGCATGAACCCCATGAAGTGTAACTTTGGGGTGTCTGCTGGAAAATTTCTTGGGTTCTCAGTATATCACAGAGGTATAAGTGTGGATCTAGCTAAGACCACAGCCATCGCAACAATGAAAAGGCCTACAACGGTTAAAGAGCTCAAAAGTTTTCTAGGGAGGGTCTTCTACATCAGGAGGTTTATGCTAGGATTAGCTTCGGTCACAAGTGAATTATCCAAACTGTTGAAAAAGGGGGCTGATTTCACTTGGGGAATTGGACAATAGGAAGCCTTTTAGAGGATTCAGCAAATCATGAATCATTTGCCTACCCTACAAGCACCAATACGTGGGCAACCCTTTTTTTGCTATATTTAGCATCAAATTCCCAGGTTATAGGAGCCCTGCTAGCACAAGAAGATGATGATGGGAATGAGCAACTCATTTATTATGTGAGTAGGACACTAAAAGATACAGAGACTAGGTACCCCAAGATAGAAAGAGCGTGTTTAATGGTTATATACGCATCCCAAAGGCTAAAACAGTACTTCTTAACCCACCATATCCTCCTAGTGACTAAGTCTCATCCCATAAAAGCACTCCTTCATCAGCCTCTCCTAACGGGAAGAATAGCACAATGGCTAGTCTTGCTCTCTCATTATGTCATCGATCTAAGAACCCTAAAGGCTGTCAAAAGCCAAGCCATAGAAGATCTACTAGCCCAGTTCCCAAGAGAAGAAAAGTTTGGCAGCATATAAAACTTGGGCACAGAATGTGGAGCAAAAATTCCAAACCTTTAGTGTGGAGTATGCCCAAAGGAGTGAAAACAAGTTCGTTGACGCACTGGCCACCCTAGGATCTCAGATAACATTTAAAGGAAAAAGTACTTTGATAAGGGTAAGTAAGCAGGAACATTCCATCATAGGGATTCTCAAAAAGATGTTCCCTGAAGAACTAGAACAAAAAGACTGGAGAGACGAGATAAAAGGGAAGATAGGAAAGTTAGGGCATGAAGGGAAGTATCAAAGAACTAAAATATTACACTTTGATAGAATGAGAGCTGTACAGGAGACTTCCCAGAGGGATACTATCCAGGTGTATCAATAAGAAAGAAGGGAAGCTGAGGTTAGAGGAACTACAAAGCCAAGTTTGTGGGATCATGGAAAAAATTAGCCTATACAGAAGAATGCAGTGCATGGGGTACTACTGGCCAAATATGGACAAAGAGGCTGCAACCATACAGGAGGAATGTCAAAAGTGTCGGCTTTCAATGGACAAAGAAGAAAGTCATGCTGTGTTTGTGACAAAAGAATAGAGGACTCCATTCATGGAATACTTGGCTCGAGGGATCCTGCCAATTGACAAGATACTGGCGCACTAGCTCAGGAAACTCGTCGTTAGGTACTTCTTGCAAAATGGAATCTTGTTCAAAAAGAGGTACAGTGGGGATCCTCTAAGATGCCTAGGGCCTAGGGAAGCTAGAGAAGCAATCAGGGAAGTCCACTCCAGCAACTGTGAGAGTCACCCAGGGAAAAGAAGGCTCTTCAGGTAGCTATTACAGTTAGGATACTATTGGCTTACAATGAAAAAAGACTCCAAGGAGCTGGTTAAAATGTGTTATGCATTCCAAGTACTTGGAGATGCAATCCATACTCATCCAAATGTGCTGCAAGATATGACCACACAATGGCCTTTCCACACTTGGGGGCTTGATCTAATAGGACCCATAAACCCTCATTCCAATGGCCAAATATGGATCTTGCCGACCACCGAGTATTCTACAAAATGGGTAGAGGCTATCCCTTTGAAAAAGGCTACTAAAGCAGCTGTGGCAAATTTCATTCAGAAACACATCATCACACGGTTCGGGATCCCCAAGAGACTAATCAACGACAATGGAACCTCGTTCATAAATAAGGATATGAAGAACCTGACCGAGGCATATCACATCAAGCACGGAAGGCCCACACCATATTATCCACTAGGAAATGGCCAGGCCGAGGCTACAAACAGGGTGATACTCAAAATCCTTAAGAAAATGAAACAAGAGTATGGGGGGGAAGTGGAGTGCCCACCTAACAGATGTACTCTGGGCATGTAGGAGTTCCTTAAAGACAGCCACAGGATTTTCACCATTTTTCCTAGTTTATGAGACAGAAGCCATCAACCCTATAGAGCTAGTCATCCCTACACCAAGAGTAGTACTTGAAGAAATCTAAGAAGGCACAGATGGCACAAATAGTGAAATGAGGTTGGCAGATCTGGAAGGGTTAGAAGAAGAATGAGAAGTGGCCAGAAGGAGAAGCAAGAGGTACCAGTAGAGGATGGCTAAATCATATGCACAGACAATACACCCAAGAGCCTTCACGGAAGGGCAGCTGGTATTAAGAACAGTAGAGCATGTGAGGAAGAATGTAACAAGACCCTCCAAATTTGCTCCAAAATGGGAGAAGCCCTACATCATCAGGGAAGCCCACGATAACGGATATTACTACCTCACAAAGGAAGATGGGACTACCCTGACGAACCCTATAAACGGGAAATTGCTGAAACAGTACTATGCATTAAAAAAAAAAGGAGGCCCCAGCATACTAAGACCATTTTTTTGCCACTCTCCAATCTGCTAAGTGTCCCATCACTCTTTGTATTTTCTTTTGTCATGAACTTTATTTAGTTCTTCTATGAGCCTATGGTAGAAGGGCATTCTATGATCTTTACTATCTTTATCAATCCTCTTATGTTCTTTAGCACGGTGTGTGGGTCCTTTTTGGATAGTGCCTAGGCCCAAGTAGAAACAAGGACCCCGAGCCCTTTACTTGTTGTTTTAAGGGACTGGGCTTAATTCCCCGCAGCTAAATGGGCTGATTACGAACCAGATGATGCATAGAACACGAATCCTACAATACATACATGCTAGCTAACAAGAAATATATGTATTGAACGGCAAGAAAACAGTAAGGGGCAATGTGGTAAAGAAAGATACAAAATAAAACGTTAAGGGTAATACATTATGCTTACTAGGACGTGTTACAAGGTCCAAATAAGTTCAAAAATCACAGACTTAGATGTTTCTTCAGACCTCTAAGACTTGTAAAGTTTGAATCTCTTTGAATCCGAGTGTATTCTCTAGTGACTGTTTGAGGACATTAGGCAGTATTTCCCTCTCTTTTCTTTCTCTTTTAAATTCTAACAAATTTTTCTCAATGATTCTACTCTAATTCACTGTTGCTAAATGCCCTTCACTGTTGGCTGCTTCCCTTTTTTATAGTTTCATCCTAGAGTTCCCGAGGTACCATTGATTCCTCCCATTTGCTACCCTTCCTCATTTCTCATAATTTTCTTCTTTTGGTGTTTCTTCTCCAAAAGTCTCTTGCTGACTTTCTGTTTTGGGGTGTCCTTAGAGAGCTGACCTTTGGTCCTTCTTCCTTCAAGGCTTCTAAACCTCACCTTTTCAAACTCAGCTTTTGGCTACCTTTCCCTTTGTCATTTTTCCTAAGTGAGCTGATTCCTTCCTGCCAAGTTGAAAGTTTCCCAGCCATTTCCCTTCATGGTTCTTCTTTCGGGATTCCCCAAGGTACTAGCCCCTTGTTCATAAATTGTTGGTTCCCAATCCTTCTGATTCCTTTCTGCATCATTGGGTGGTTGATAGGGACATATTTGTTCTCGTTTCTTGTGTTTCTTGGCAACCCCTTTGAACTGTCTTAATCCAACCCTGGCTTTGCTACACGTCTCGAGGATCCTGAGCTCCTGGTAGTCCCTCAGTATCCCAGCCCAGTTCTTACCACTGGGCTCCCTAGCGATTTTCTGACCTTGGTGGGCTGGGCTTTTCTTCTTCCCTTCGTTTCATGAGTTCTAAGGCTTACCCATTCATGAGTTTGGGTTCCTCCTTAAAACCCTTAATGGATTTGGGCCTACCATCTTTTTTCTTTATTGCAGGCTCAAATATTTTATTTTTTATGGAGTTCAATTCTCTATGCCATTTTAGGCCTTGGTGCAACATTGTGACTTTTTAGAACTCAACACACGGCAACTACATTGTATTTCAATGGAATCTTCATTTTCTTTAAAAAAAAAAAATTTGAGCTACAACTAAGATGTACAATTGCATGGTATTACATAGCCCAAATGTGGGCAAGTTTGGGTGGGGTACTTGGGCCAGCGCAAAAAAAAAAAAAAAAAAAAAAAAAAAAAAAAAAAAACCTTAGCACATAACCTAGGACCCACACCACAATTAGTTCAAGTACATGATTTGGGACCGTGGGGAGGAAAAAGTACCCAGGGCACCCCCAGTACTTGTCCCAAAACAGGTCTGCCTGGTTCAAAACCTGGGGCTTGAAAAAAAAAAAAGGAGAGAAAAGAAAAAAAAAATGCCCAATGTACCCAGTTTAGTACCTGCGCAAGAACACAACTACTAGGGTACCTGGTCCAAGACCTACTGCAAGGATTTGTAGGGACCATGGTCTAGGACTCAGTCAAAAAAACAAAAAACAAAAAAAAAAGAGCAAAATACACACTAAAAAACAGATCCACATATTATCATAAAGAAAGCAGTCAGAAGTAGTTTTCAAAAAAAAAAAAAAAAAAAAAAAGAAATAAAGATAAACGTATGCACCCTCAAAAAAAAAAAAGACCTATACATTTGGAATTACTAAAAAAAAGGGAAGGGAAAGGAACTAAGGTATAAGGTCAGTCAACAAAGAGCCTCCTGCGGGAATTGTAGGAACAATTGATGAAGAAAGAACTAGCTGCTTCTTAACTTTTAGATCTTGCAGTGCCTTGTGAGCACGAGCCAAGGCTTCCTCAGTAGCAGCAATCTTAGCATCAAGGTCCTTAGAAACCTTCCTCTAGAACAGCATGTGAGCCAAGGACCACAGGTACTACAGCAAAAAAGACCAATTGAATACTTGTTATATATTTATGTGGGCGTTATCTCCTTATTACTATGCCTAATTTGTATAATTAAGCCATGATTTGCATTAGTCCCTATTATTTATCTTTACATAATTTCTTGAATAAGATGCTATTCATTGTGTGTAATTTTCTACTTTCAGGAAATCATGTGAGAAAGATGAGTTTACAGGAATTTGTGAGAGAATGGAGGCCAAACTAGAATTAAAGTGGAGCTAAAGGACCATAATTAGATGTCTAAGGAGGTGCAGCTGGAGTACTTGGATCGTCTACCATGATTGGAAACTTCAAATAAGGAAAGAAATCAAAGAGGCAGAATCTGAAAAAGGAAAAATCTGATTTGAGTACTGATCAGTATTTTGGGCGTATCTCTCTCTTCAAAAATCCAATTGACACAAGGCTAGATGGGTTGGAACCATAACTTAAATATCTACAACTTTCCAGTTTTGATTTTTTCGAAATTCTCAATTTTTGAAGGCTTAAATTAACTCACAAGTTACTACTATAAACCTGGGCGGAAATTAAAATAGTAAGAGTTTTATTTTCCTTGGACACTTTTTACATTAGGGTTTTGAAGGGAGGCTGTGTAGAACGAATTTTGGCAGAGAAAACTTTGTATTTTTCTTTCTCTAATGGTAGCCTAAACTCTTTGCTAGGGCTAGGGGTTATGTTTCTTCTATACGGTATGAATATTCAATGTGATGCTTTCTAGGATTTTATCAACAACATATTTGATTGTTCAATTATATTTCTTTTGATGTATTAGTTCTTCCATGCTTTCAATAAGTTCAATCATGTTTTTCTTATTATTTAGATGAATTTCTAATAGTTTCAAATAGAAATCAGGTTTTAAAGTGAATGAGTTTTTCTGAAAATTTTTCTAACCACATTATTAATCGAGGTTATCATGCGTTCTTGAATTGTCTCAGTTCAACTGAATCATAAGTTTTTAATTGTATAAGAACAATCAATTATGAAATAGATATTTTCTTAGATCACAAAGAATTTCATATCGATATAGGGAAACACCCCGATGCCCTAGTATTTACATTATTGATTTAAATCGGTTTTTATTATTATTCTTGTTAACAATCACCAAGCAAAAGTATTTTTCTTCTTTACCAAAATTTTTGTTTAATTATATTGTCTTTGAATCTATCCTTCTCCTTGTGGTTCGACCTCGGTACTCCGAGAATTATATTGCTACGATCTCCTACACTTGGGAGTGAGCAAACAGGCAACCATTTCAGCCATCAAAGGAAGCTCCTCCTCCAGCCCCTCTGACCTTTCAGAAGACTCTGTGAAGGGGCATAAAGCATGTTGAAAGAAAGGTGAAGAAACCTTGGCAAAATTGCTAAATGGAGGGAGGGACGCTGGGGGCTTCGCCGTAAAAGAAGAGACAGAAATAAGTATGGGGAGGGAGAAAGGAAAGATATGAACTAAAAGGGGAGAAAAATGACGATGACAGGTAGTACATGCCTTCAGAAGCCTTTGACTCCAAGGAAGGGGCTGCTTCAAGGGCAAACTAGGCGCTGGTTTGACCTAAAAGAAACAAAGGGGAAAAGGAACAAGAACCTTTAGGAAGAAAGGATAAGGGAAATAAGAATAGGTGCTAATAAATGATGGATAAGGCTTACCTACTCAAGTAGATAAGGACGCACCACCCAAAGACTCCTTGCCCAACGCAAACTCAGTAGTGGGCTTAAGTATCACAGTTTTAGTTGGACTAGGGGTCTGCATAGGCTTAGGATCCTGGGGAACAAGAGGCTGAAAAGTTTCAGGGTCTTGAACAAACAAGGAAGTAGAAGGCAAAAAGGGCTAGGCATCCTTCACTGCCTGCCCGACTTTCTCAGCTATGCCACCACTAAGGGGCTCCTTCTCCACACTTAAGGCAGCAGCAGGCTGAGCTACCACCACTTCCTTCACCAAGGCATCACCAGTCGCAGGATGAGGCACCTCGACCTGCAAAAGAAAAGAGAAGCAAGAAGAAGTATGTGGCAAAACATCAAAATATATATATATATATATATATATACACACAGCACTAGAAAAAGAAAGAAAGCAAACAATAAAAAGGCATAATTGAAAGAGGCCCATACCACATCATCACCAGAGGATTGGCTTTTAGCTCCCTTGGGGTCTGACTTGCACTTAGACTGCAAAAAGGGAGCGACCATTCATCAGTTAAAAGGAGAAAAAAAAAAAAAAGGCCCAGAAGGTCTTAGGGGAGACTGGGGTGTGATGTCAAGGGACCACAAAGAACCATGGGCTGAGGAACTCACAAGAACCTGAAAGACAGAAGACTCTACCTTAGTCTTCACTCTGATCTTTGGGATTAAGGAATGGCCAACTTCCTTTCCAAATGTAGAGGGGTCCACTCTCTTAGGCTCCTCAGAAACAACTAGCTGCTTGCGAGACTTAGCAGTTTTCATTTTTTTAGTCTCAAGGCCAACCTCAGTACCCTTAACGCTTTCTTCAATCTCAGCTCTCTTGATAGCTTCCTGCTTGATCTTCTTCTGCTTACCTTTGCCCACAAAGTTGCAGCACCAATTTCCTCTACCACCCCTCTCTTGATTGGCACACCAAAAGAAGCACCCACAATAAGGTCACATCTTGACCAAGCATCAGGAAAATTATTCGCATAGCATACCCAACTACCTCTAGAGGCATGCCACTTTACAAATCCTGTTTTACTGCTTATTGCAGTAGGCACAATGCCAGCAGTGGGGAGGGCTAGACGCTTGTTGAAGGTAGGACCGTAGGAGTGGAGAAAAGACTAGAATCAAGAGCTCTCTCAATTTTACCAAGACCAACAAAATCCGAGAAGGACTTCTGAACTCTTCTCCAGTAGCCAGTAAAGCCACTGGAAGCAAAAACCCCCCCATTAGGAGTTTGGCACCACAAACTGAGGGCTCCTTTGTGACCAGTAAGAAAAGGCCTGAAGCCTTAGAAACAGATCCAGGGAAAGGAGAGAATGCACTACCTCTTTAAATATCGGCAAGATGTCCTAATCAAAACCAAATTGTCTAAGTACCCGGTGTGTTGAATAGTGAGTGTACCTTAGACCACTTGATGAAGGTACTGGAAGCCAAGAGGGGCTGATACAGGCCAAGTATGCCAAACTGCCTTCATCTCCCCGACGCAGATTTAAGGTATTCCCTAGGGAATTAAGGAAAGAGGCCAACACAGAATCACAGGAAAACCCACAATTGAACTCTCGAGGAGAATGCCAACTTAATTGCCCTGCTTGATCAAACAATTCCACCAAATTAAGGCTGCCCCCCTTCAAGTCAGGCCAGCGAAAGATTATGGGGTGGTTGTCAGTAGAACTGTCATACAGACCTTTAATCACATCTGGGGATCCCTGAACTTATCCTTCACATACTTCAAATTCCTACACTTAGCCAAAGTGACAGAAGACCGATCCCACATGAACACCTGAAGGATAGTGCAGTGGAGGAAAGAAGTAATAGTATAGCAGGAGTTGCCCTCAACCTCATCCCCATGAAGCAGATCCAATTGAGAATAAACATGGCCTAAGAACATGGGGGCTAAAGGATACTGAGCACCCCAGGACAATTTGATTGTTAGAGGAAAGAAAACAGACTTAATCCCGTATACGGGGAACTCACTGAATAAAAACTTACTGAACCAAAGTGTCAGGAACCCAGCTTGCCTAACTGCCTTGTCTTTCTCTCGAGAAAGGTTCATGACCCACCTACCCATTTTGGCCGGTTTCCCCCCAGAAGAGGAAGTACGCCCGTCGAAGTAGCTGAAAAGCTTGTTTTCAACCTCGCGATCCTCGCTAGAAAAGCTGATATCAAAGGGATTCTCATCACCAAACATTGGGAGGAGAAAATTATTAACATCCTCCAAAGTAATGGTGAGCTCACCAACAGAAAAGAAGAATGCGTGGAGAGAAGGACACTAGCGGCGCACCAAGTGTCTAAGGCCCTTAGCGTCTTGAAAACCTTTAGGATTCCTAGAGATCACTACTGATTTTAGGATCCTGACGCTCTCCAAGCAACTGACAAATTCACCATCAGAAATATCTTTGTCCACCCAACTAGACCAACCAGTAATATTCCCCGAGATGAAGTCGAAGAAGATGGGAATTGCTTCACGGGATCCTCACCTAATCTGAAGGTCCAAAATTTCCCTTGGATCTAGAGCCTGGGCAGAATTGGCAAATCCAAATTGGCCAAAAAACACCCAGGTATAAAGGGAAGGAGAGGCCTCGTTGTGGGACGCCTGAGGGAAGAACGGGATAGAGGTGTACCAGGGATCCCATATAGGGAAGGCTAGGCACTCCATAACCACCTACACCTTGCTCTGTGCAGACCCAGAAGAACTTTCACCTTCAGAAGGACTGGGAGTACGATCCCTCCTTTTTCGTGAGGAAGAAGAAGCCATGGAATGGCAATGCAATAGGAAATAGGGAAGTTAGGGGAGTGAAGAATAGAGAAGAAGGGACAGAGAAACAGAAGTTGGAAGGAAGAAGATAAGTTTGAAAGTAAAAATCTCTAGAAGTGAAAAGATGGTTTGAAGTAACAACAATAATAGCGTAGGGACAGTTAGAGAAGACGATGTATAGAAAGACGTGCCAGTTGCCAATATTTAATTTTATAAGAGAGAGTTATTGGTAGTTATTAATGGGAGTTACGAGGAACGTAAAAAACGAATGGGGAAGTTTTACTCAAACACTTAACTGCCATGTTCCGTGCAAAGAGAGGAAGTTGCAAAAGAAGTGTAACATGTAAAAACCAGGATACCAAAGGATAGCGGGGAGAAGCAGGATCCTAAGGGAAGGAGAAAAGGGACCCTGAAGCCAATTGAAACAGCAAGAAAGGAATTTCTATAGAAATCAAGAGCCTTATTTACTCACGCGTGGGCTGCAAGCAACCCATGAGCTCGGGGGGCTAAATGTTAAGGTCCAAAAAGTCACAATGTTGTACCAAGGCACAAAACAACGCAAAGGATTGAAATGTAGGAAAAATAATGCATTTGGGCTTCCAATAAAGAAAAAAAGAGGAAAGGTCCAAACCCATTAAGGGTCCATAAGGAGGGACCCAAATCCATGAATAGGCAAGTTTCGGGCCCTATGAAATAAAGGAAAGAAAAAGCCCAGCCCAACCCTCAAAGGTCAGAAAAATCGCTAAAGAGCCCGAGCAAATAACTGGTCCAAGAAACCTAGATTCCCAGGAGCCTGGGATTCTCGGGACATGTAGCAAAGCCAGGTTGGGATTAAGACAGTTCAAGGGAGTGCCAAGAAACACAAGGAACAAGAACAGATATGTCCCTATTAGCCACCTAATGATGCAAAAAGGGGTCAGAGGGCTTGGGAACCAACAACTCATGAGCAAGAGCCTGGTACCTTGGGTAACTCAGGACGAAGAACTAGGAAGGAAGGTGGCTTGGGATCTTTCGACCTGGCAAAAAGGAATTAGCTCACCTGGGGAAAATAACAAAAGGGAAAGTAGTCAAAAGGTGGGTCTAAAAAAAGTGGAATCTAGAAGCCTTGGAGAAGGAAAGAACAAAAGCCAGCCTTTTTGAAGAAGGAATCTCAAAAGAAGAAAATAATGAGGAATGAGTAAGGGACCAGCCACCAATGTTACTAGCACAACATTGGTTCTAGTACCCAGGGGAGCAAATGGAGGGAATTAGTAGTACCCCGGAAACCCTAGGATCGCATTATAAAAGGGGAAGTAGCCAACAGTGAAAGACATTCAGGAACAAGGAATTAGAGTAAAAACCCTTGAGAAAACTCTATCAAAATTCAAAAAGAGAGAAAAAGGAGGGAAATATCGTTCGATATCCTCAAGCAGCCACTAGAGAACACACTTGGATTCAAAGGGATTCAAACTTTACAAGTCTTAAAGACCTGAGGAGCCAGCTAAGCCTGTGATTTTTGAACTTATTTGGACCTTGTAACACCTAGTGAGCATAGTGTATTACATATTCAAGAAAGTAACGAAGTATTTTACATTGTTTTAAGGATCCCTAATACTTTATTTTATGCTCCTTCTTTATCATTCCGTTCCTTTGTTGTTCCTTGCTATTCAATGCATATATTTGCTGTATGTTAGCATGTATGTGTTGTAGGATTCGTACTCTGTGCACCACCTGGTTCGAAATCAATCCAATTTAACTGCGGTGAACCAAGTTCAGTCCCTTAAAACAATAAGTATTGGGCCAGGATCTTTGTTTCTACTTGGGCCTGTGTGCTAAAAAAAAAAAGAACCCACACAATTGGGAGTTGGGATCACATGTCCAAACCAAATGGGCTTGATAATTTGCTTATTATGGATTTGATCATGTACTTCTATTGGATCTTGAGCTTAAAAGCTTGAAATGAAGCTTAAGTTTGAGCTTGATATTGAGCTCAAGCTTGACTTGATTAATAAATTAAGTCAAGCCAAGCCAAACTCAAGCTTTTGGGCTTTCTAACAACCTTAAGCTTAAACATAGTTTGTAGGCTTGATTTAAGCTCAAACTAAGTTTAAATATTTTATATTTATTGTCGGGCCAAATTTGAACATTCAATACTCGACAAAACTTAGATTGTTTACAACCTAACAATTTTGAACAAAAAATTAATAATCTCTACAATATGATGGCTAACAAATGTATGAAAGACACCAAAATCCTTGTATGTTTGCATGTTCGGGTTAGGTCGTTAGGTCACAGGTCACCTCATTTTAACTTTGGATTAAAAATCTCAAGTTTAGATCACATGTTTTTCTTCGAGTTTGGGTTGAATTATTGGGTCTAGGTTCAATTTTGTCAAGTCTAAATGTAGTTATTGAAGAGCAAAGCAAAGAGAAAAGAATTCATCACCACTAAGAGTGGACTAGTAGTTGTGACTTAGGTCTTGAGTTCAAGTCATTTTTCACTAACAAAGCACTAATGCCCTTTATGCTTCATAAAAATGAGGTATTGCTCTAGGGAGGTTAGGAAGTGCCACCATTTCACCACCCCTTCTAACCATTGATAAATAAATAAATAAAAAGAAAAATAAATAAATAGGCAAAAATGCAAAACTGACCCTCTAACTTTCACATTTTTTTCATTTCAATCCTCTAACTTACAATTTTGTCAATTCAGTCCTCTAACTTTCAATTTTTGTCAATTCAAGGCTCCGTTACAAATCTGTTACTGCTGCCAAAACGACGCCGTTTTTCATGGTTTTTTTTTTTTAAATTCGAAATTAAAATAAATAAAAAATTGAGGGACGTCGTTCCCCTTCCCTGAATCAAAACCAAAAAAAAAAAAAAAGGATTCAAGAATCAAATCCCTAGCTTTGAGTCCGAGAGAGAGAGAGAGCGACTGAGTTCACCAGCGGCGAGGAACCTCGCCGCCCCTATTCGCCGTGTAAACCACCACCACCCTCACTGCTCTGCCTTGACTGAATCGATGATGGAGTTTTCAATCAGTGATGGGTGTGCCATGAAGACTGTGAGGACGGAGGGGGTTATGGCTTTGTATATGATTTTGCTTTGAACATTGGCTTGTGATTTTGCTTCATCAATTCATTCATAGATCTAAATTCTGTAATTAGCTTTTTTGACTTGGCATCTTTGAGGAAATTGTATGTAAATCATGACCTGATATCTTGAATCTTTTTTTGATTCAGGGAAGGGGAACAACGACGTCGTTCCCCTTAATGTTTTCTCTTTTCTTTTTTTTTCTTTTTCCAGATTTTTCTTTTAATTCCGAATTATATAAAAAAAAAAATTTGTAAACCATGTAAAACGGCGTCATTTTGTCAGCAGTAACAGATTTGTAACGGAGCCTTGAATTGACAAAAATTGGAAGTTAGAGGACTGAATTGACAAAAATTGAAGTTAGAGGACTGAAATGAAAAAAAAGTGAAAGTTAGAGAGTCAGTTTTGCATTTTTACCAAAAAAATCAAATTAAAAATAAAAAATAAAAAATAAATTAAAAAAAAAAAAAAAAAAAAACCCTGAGAGCCAAGAAGATTCTCTAGGTCTCAATCTCATGTTTGTATATTTAGTAGATCAGCCTAAATTATTGAGGTTTGTTGCGCTTAAAACAAATTGGGTGTTCAATCATTTTGAAAGACTACTCCCAAATTTCCTCTCAAAAACCATAGCTTTGATTTGTTTAAAAAGATTCACCTGTCTAAGTTCAAGAATATTGACCCTCACCGGCATGGCCGCATTACTGGAGAAAAAAAAAAATCAAACTAGGGATAAAGTCAATGATGGAGATTCTATCCTTTTGCCCTTAATTTTTTAAAAATTTAGCAATATGCCCCTATTTCGAAACTATACAGGGATATGCCCCTGTTTTGATACTCGATTACCTTAAAATCGAGTTTCAATGAAATACTCGATTCGGAGAAAATCAAGTTATGCCGAATAAAACTAAAAAAAAAAAAAAAAAAAAAAAAAAAAAAAAAAAGCATGGAACTCGATTTTAGGAAAGTCGAGTTCCAAAATGCCGCTATAGGGCTTTAAAACGTCATTATAGGGCTTAAAAACGCTACTATAGGTCCCCTTGAACCTAGTATGGGGACTTATAAAAAAAATTTAAAAGTAAAACGCCGCTATAGGGCTTTAAAACGTCACTATAGGGCTTAAAAACGCCATTATAGGGTTCTCTGAATATGGGGCAATCACACTTATAAAATTTTTTTTACATGGAACTCGATTTCCTGAAACTCAAGTTCCATGCAATTTTTTTTTTTTTTTTTTTTTTTTAAGTTTGATCAAGCATAACTCGATTTTCTACAAATCGAATATTTAATTGAGCTCGATTTTAGGATAATCGAGTATCGAAATAGGGGCACGCTCCTATATAGTTTGCAAACAGGGGCATATTGCCAATTTTTTTAAAAATTAAGGATAAAATGCCAGAATCTCCAGTCAATGATATAAGTTGCACTTGCACTTGCGCGTACAAGTACAAACTTAAATACGTGGCAACATTTAATTTGAACACCTTAAACAGGTGGGGCCATAGAGAATATTTGGACCCTTAAATTGAATATTTAATACCCACTAACAACACCGAGTCACCGACCTGAATCGATTTCAAGATCATATCATAATTTATAGGCGCATAATAAAGCACAATAGGTTTATGTTTTTGAGTCCACGCATGTTTATGTTTTTTAATTTGACTTCTAGTTGTTCCTCAAAAAAAAATAAATAAATAAATAAATTGACTTCTAGTTATAAAAAAAAAAAATAATCAAAAAAAAAAAAAACTGCAAATTTTATTACTTTGAACTTACAAATTGATATATTACAAATTATAAAAAGCTAATTCAAATATTCAATTGTAGAATGGTCGAAGTCCATCAATCACATTTATTATCACGTCCATTTCTAAATTTTATACTACTATAAAACTTATAGAATCTTTAACATTTACCTTGCATAAAACACTACTATGTTTATGTTTTCTTTAAATTAATTGATCAAACCAATTTCAATTTTTTTATTTCTCTCACATATATACAAAAGTATGTTTGGATGAATTTAACCATTTAGCTCATTGTTTTAACATTTTCCTTGCATAAAACTATACTATGTTTGCGTTTTCTTTAAATTAATTGATCAAGCAAATTTTAGTTTTTTTTTTTTTCTCTCACATATGTACAAAAGTATGTCTAGATGAATTTAACCATTTAGCTCATTGTTTTAAAAATAAAAATAAAATAAAAAAAGGAAATTTCTCCTGCTATCCAAATGAATATTGAAACTAGACTCATCATTTTTTATTTATTTTAAATTTAGTGAAATACTAATGTTTAAAAGTAAGACAGACATAGTATTCTAATTTTTAAGATCTTTTTCTACATGAGAATTTATAAAAGTTTGAATGTCTAAAGCTTAACAACTTTTTAAAAAATAGTAAATTACTCTTTTAACCATTTTGTGTTTTTAAATTTAAAATTATTTAACTAAAAAATAAGGGTATTTTAGAGAATTTAAGAATTTGTGTAGGATATTTTAGTAAGCAAAATGTTGAAACCCAAATAGGAAATCCTGTTATTAATAGTATAAATTTAATTGCTAAAATCATAAACCAAATTTATTTTGTGTCAGTAATCCTGAAATTTGGACCAACCAATTAGCAGATTGTTATTAATTGAAATAATTTTAATTAAGACAACACTGACCGCATTGATTTCAAGATCAAATCATAATTTATAGGTACACAATAGTTTCATATTTTGAGTCCATTCTTGTTTACAATTTTCAGATTTGACTTTTAGTTATTTATATGAAAAGAAAAAAAAAAAAAAAAAAAACTATTTTGGTGTGTTTTCTTAAATTAATTGGTCAAACCAATCTTCACATTTTTTTTTTTTTATCTTTGCCATATATCAAAAGCATTTCCAGATAAGTTTAATCATATAGTATGCTCATTGTTAAAAACGAAAAACAAAAAAATAAAAAACCAATTTAATATAATTGTTTCAATATATTCCCAACTGTCTATTTAGAGACAACAAGGGGTACATTGAAACAATTATTTTAAATTGGGATTTCAAGCAATAGTTTGAGGGATACATTGTAAAATGAGATGAAAATTTAGAATGAGAAAACATAATCCTCCTCTCACAAAAAAGAATAGAGAAAAAATAAGTTCTCCTACTAGCCAAACTAATATTTGAAATTTAATAGCTGAAATTGTAAACCAAATATATTTTGTGTCAGTGATCTCGAAATTTGGAGTTTTAGACAAATCAAAGAGCAAATTAATATTAATTAAAATGATTTTATTTGGGTAAAATTCTTCCTAGCTATTCCCTGATTGTCTGACTCATGAGAGGAAGGGGAGGGCAAAGCAATTGGACCCAAACTGAAGATTAGATTAATTAATAAAAGGGAGGTCAAACGAAAAGAGATACATCAATTAAGGATTTTTTTTTTTTTTTTTTTTTTTTGAGAAGAATCAATTAAGGACTTTAAACACCACAGAATATAAACATGCCTGCACGTTCCAAACTATATAATTTCAGGCAGTTTTTCATGGTCCACACACCCAATTCAATCGGCTGTGCAAGAATTTTCTAGGTAACCACATATTGGTGCAATGAAACTCTCATATAATGTTTTTTAAAAATAAACAAGTAAGCTTTTCAAATAACGAACAAAATTGATTTCATTTTATAGACTTTTTTCCCCATTATTTAAATTGAAAGACTCAATCTTCGTGAGGATCATGAATGCACTGTCTATAATTAGAATTGTTGTTAGATACCATATAAGTTAGCATGTACAAGTCAATAGGCATTACAAATTGTCATAGTCAGAAAGAGCTCTCGTAACCAAGAGTCATTGAACCATGGCTTCCTCCTCTCAATCATGGAGCTTTAGCTTCTTCTTCATGGCATCAATATTGGCAATCATCAGCCAACAAAAAGTTGCCGGAGTCTTCTGGCCAAGCCCATGGCAACTTGCCCACGCCACCTTTTACGGCGACGATACTGCCTCTGCAACCATGGGTACTCAATTTACATTATTATATTTTGTCATCATTTTATCTTGAGGGTAAAAAAAGACACATAATTTTAAAATAAAATAATTTTGCTTGTTGATCTAATTACAAGATTTGATGGCAAAATTTGTTCTTGCTACTTACTCAAACTTGAAAAGAAGTAGAGTCAAGGTTTATTTTTTCAGTGCATTAAGGTGAAGAACCAAAGTCACCTTAATATGCATAAAAAATTTTGAGTGCACTTAAATTTTATATTGATTAAATGATTTTAGCTATAGGGTAAAAATTCTTCTAAAAGAAAAAGACATAATTTTGGCTATATGGTCTAAACGTTCCCTTAGCAATGTGAACCAATCAACATATATGTATGGTCCAATTTACAACAATTTGCAATCAAATAGTAGATTTTATCCGGCCTACACAAAGTACAAACTTAATAATAGTGTTTTGTGTTTGATGGTAAAAATTAATCATTTAATATTTTATCATATCTATTAAGAAAAATTAGATTTCATCACAAAAGAAATAAAGCATAATAATATGTTAATTGATGTCCCTTTTCTGTATTGGGTTTACAGGAGGAGCTTGTGGGTATGGAAATCTGTTTGTTAATGGTTATGGAACAGATACAGCAGCCTTGAGCTCAACTTTGTTCAACAATGGCTACGCTTGCGGGACTTGCTACCAAATAAAGTGTTACCAATCAAAGTGGTGCTTTACAGGGGTACCATTCACAACAGTGACCGCTACGAACCTTTGCCCACCAAATTGGTCACAGGACTCCAATGCTGGTGGGTGGTGCAACCCACCTCGAGTCCACTTTGACATGGCCAAGCCTGCTTTTATGAAAATAGCACAGTGGAAGGCTGGCATTGTCCCAGTTATGTACCGCAGGTATAGGATTTCTTAAGTCTTTTTATCAAGTCATTATACTAGTACTAATTAATGAAGAAAAGAAAAATCGGTTCACTTCTGAAATGGGAAATTATCTTCTTACACTAGTTTACATCTACTATTTTACACAAGTATCTACGATTAATAGTTAGCATTGTTTTATGTAATAGGGTACCATGTATAAGGACCGGCGGGCTTCGATTCTCTTTCCAAGGAAATGGGTACTGGTTGTTGGTGTATGTGATGAACGTCGGAGGTGGGGGAGACATTGCTAATATGTGGGTGAAAGGAAGCAAAACAGGATGGATAAGCATGACCCATAATTGGGGAGCTTCATACCAAGCATTTGCAACTCTTGGAGGCCAACCTCTTTCTTTTAGGATCACCTCTTACACAACCAGGGAGACTATTATAGCTTGGAATGTTGCTCCTGCTAATTGGCAAGTAGGATTGACTTATGGGACCAGTCTCAACTTCCGTTGATAATTTAAAATATACAAGCTGTTCACCATGGCTCTTTTATCTTCTTTTTCTTCTTCTATTTTAAGTCCCGAAGCTTTTTTGTTCGTTCACTTTGGAGGATTTTCTTTGTCTTGTATGTGATCCTTATTCACAAAAAGTGAACTTTCACCTGCTATGGGCGTAGATGCTCATGTCAAGAATATCACTACTTTTGCTTGTTACTTTTAAAGATTAGCGAAGATGCCAATTAACTTGGTTAATCTCCTGAATGTGTGTAGCCCCTTTATCCAGCACAAATTAGTTAACTATCGGCAAAAGATTCATGGAGATGGCCCAATAGACAAATCTTCTGTGCAATTTTGTTTCTCAACTCAACTACAAAGTATTTCATTTTTCCACCAAACATATATATATATTTTTTGTTAGTGCTCAAATCCAAAACTAAACAAATCCAATATGCTTAAGAATAGGACATCTCTATCTTTGGCAATACTAATCTTGTGATGTACTTATAGTCAAAAAGACATAATTAATGCACTCCATAAGGTGCCAATGATACACAATAAAAAGCATAAAAAGCACATAAATTCCTCTCTCGTGAGGTCCTACAATAAATGGTAAACAAAATAAGGGAATGAAGGGAGTCATTTGCACCAAAATTCAAAACATATTCTTGTATTTCTTATTTGACCTCCCATGTGAAAGTTGGGCCCATGATATATCAAAAAAAAGAAGAAGAAGAAGAATAGAATGCCATGGTAGCCAACAAGAAACCACAAAGTAGTTCAAGTGGCAGACATGTCATCAAGCACAATTAGAGTATGGGAGCCCCTAAGTGAAAAATGCTCTCATTTCTTTCCCTAAGCACGCCATGCCCCTTTAGTACCATCATTATCAGTCCATGCTCCAAAATCATATCTCCCAACCTTTGCCATATGACTCTCACCCCTTTGCCAACTCAAAAATTTTCTTTACTAAGACAGATCGACAAAAAGTATGCTGCTATGCAACAGTACGAGATTCATTTTGCTGGTTCTTCACAACCCCACATCTCCTAAAACAACAAGCAATCTTTCTTATCAGGAACTTTCATAGCCACCCAACATTTTCACTCCCTTCACTTACAATGATAGAAACAATATAAGAACTTTCTTTTTTTTTTCTCTTTCTTTTTTCCTTCCTTACTCATTAATCCACCAAAGCTTTTTATGTTCTTTAAATTTCCCCAAACAGTCTAAACTTTCCTTTTCTACAGGAAAAGAATCTAATCTAGATTTATTTTTTCACAAATTTCAAACTATACTTTTAATTTTCCAGCCCCAGAAAATTGTCGAACTCCATACTACTACATATTCTTCCAACTTCTTAGCAAAGCTCATTTTTTCACATGGGCTCCCTCTTCTCTTTTACATTGATAATTCTTTCATGGGCATCATTAGCATCAATAAAAGCTGGAGCTCAAGGAATCAAATCAGCTCATCTTCTTGATCTCTACATTAGAGACTACACATTTAAGTCCTTTGACCAACGTTTCAGGACTGGAACGTTACACACTGTACATTTACCAGCAAACTTTTCTGGCATCAGGGTCAACATGGCGAGGTTCAGATGTGGCAGTCTTCAAAGGTATGGTGCAAGGGTTATGGAATTTCATCTGGATGTTGGTGTGACTGTGCATCCCTGTGTGGAAAGAGTCATGGTAGTTAGACAAAACTTGGGATATAATTGGTCTTCCATATACTATGCTAACTATGATTTATCTGGTTACCAACTTGTGTCCCCTATTTTAGGTCTTCTAGCTTATAATTCTGGTGTCAACGTGAATTTTAGAAACTCTTTTGAGCTTGGAATTCTTGCAGGAGAAAAGCCCATCACAATAGACTTCAGCAATACTACAAACTTCACTAACTTACAGGGAATTAGGCCATATTGTGCTAGTTTTGAAAGTGATGGCAAAGTCACACTAGCAAATCAGGTATCACCATATGTATGTGATGCAACGAGGCATGGACATTTTGGATTGGTCATTGAGACACCCCCAAAGCAAGTGAGTAAAAAGATTAGCCGGTGGAAAGTGGCAGTTGGAAGTTCAATTGGGGCTACATTGGGTGCTTTTCTTTTGAGTTTGCTTCTGGTGGCAATGTTTGTTAAGGCCAAGAAGAAGTCAAGAATGGAAGAGATGGAGAGAAGGGCTTATGAAGAAGAAGCATTGCAAGTATCTATGGTTGGACATGTAAGAGCTCCTACAGCAGCTCTCACTCGAACATTGCCTACAATTGAGCACGAGTATATACCTCCTCCTCATTGAATATTGTTCATTTTTGTTTGTGATTATTCTTGTTGTAACATTAGCTAAAAAAGAAAAAGTATTGGTCATGAGATTTAAAGAAAATTCAACCATATTTGCATAGTTTCCAAATCTTGGAACAGGAATCAGGAACAAATTAATCCGTTTCTCAGTCCTGATGATTCATTATTCTTTTTCCTTCAATCTTTTTGTAAAAATAATGATGTTTTGAAAAGTTTATTTCACATTTCAAGCTGGATGTCCCAAATCAAAGGCATTTAAATTTTATCAGCGAGAGCTAGAAGTAGGAATAAATCAAAACTTCTGGTCATTCAAGGTAAATTTGGATACAACAATACAGAAAAGTAGGTAATTCTTTTTTCTTTTTTTCAATTCAATAGTTTGGCCAAATAAGTTTATATGATTCACTCTTACCAAGTCTGGCTCAAAAGTTTTGCAATTGGGACAAATGCATATTAAAGTAAGATATGAATAGACACCTGTAAAATGTGGGAATTTAAAGCATAATAAAACTCTGTTGTCTGCAGATTCTTTTTCGTCCTATACTCCATGTAGCATCACCGTAATTTTGTGTAGCTCAACTATAATGCCTATATTTGGTCGTTCAAGACTACAAGTAGGTCTACAATATTCAAGAAAAGAAAACTTCGTTTTTGGTAAGTAAAGATGAGTTGTATCTGAGTTACCCAAAACATAATAATAAATTACTAAATAAATGCATAAAATTGAAGAAGACTTTTTTTTTCTTTTCCTTTTTTAATATTTTTGTTACGTGAAGATTGAAGTTGAAGGAATCATACCTCAAATCTACCCCACAAATGGAAACGATATGCCATTAGACTTAATAGAAGTGGGCTGTACTATGCAGCATTGTTACATTCTAGACAAAGGCAAAATCACATCTCATGCTTGAATACAAAGACTTTAACTTTTCTTTCTTTATTGTGTCAAAGGCAATTATACACCGCAGAATAGATGCTTGAAGATGCAGTAATGTTATTAGCCATCATTTAAGTTGAAAGGTAGGGTGGAAAAAAAAAGTTGAAAGGCAGAGGGAACTTTTGTTGTTTGGGTAAGTGGGAAAAATTTCTTACAACCTCCCATAGTGCGGGAACAAATGGTAACCTATGTTGATAAAATAAGCATATACTTAAATGTTATAAAGAACACATAATTTAGATTTTCTACGATCATGTGATAGCTTCATCAAAACAGCTTAGTATTGAACTTTCCAATTTAGTAGAATTAACAAAACAAAATGAAGGAAAAGATGACTCTTTTACTAATAGAACACTCTTTTACTAAATGGCTTGAATTTGGAATAAGCTTGTGGAGATACCTCAAAGATGTCTTGAATGGTGCCTTGAAAGTGACCGAAATGAATGGATAATGGATCAAGCACGATTTGAAATGAATTTGAAACTGTGAATTTTGCATATACAAGACTCAAATGAGCCAATTTGAGTGAATTGGGAGCCTTAAATGGGAAAATAGGCCCCTAAATATATATGCGAAAAACATGGTATGATAGAGCTATTGGCAAATGTCAACTCTAGTCAAAGTCAATACTTAGCAGTTAAAAGTCAATAATTAGATGGTTAGTCAACAATTAATTGTGTTGTTAGATTTGAATCCAAATAGGTTCAAGTCAAAAAGAGGATTTGCGAACATGGCATATACATGCTTAGGGGTCACGTGGCAGTGATCAAGGTGTGACATGTGGCATGGTTGATATCATGAATAATATCACAAAATACTAAATCGCACATGGCGGCGCATGACAAGATTTTTGACTAGTGTGTAAGGCACATGTGACAAAGTAGAAGCACGTGAGATTTATGGTAGCATGTGAGATTCTTCAAGTGGCACGTGATGGGAAGATTGACAACTGAAGTTTTGTTTTGTAGATCGGTAGCAGTAGAGATGACTAGTGTGGTCATTTTCATCAACCAAAAAAAAAAAAAAATTTGAGAATGGTAGATCTAGTATGGAGAGCTGTGGTTTGTATTGCAATTCAAATTCCCCTCCCCAACTAATAAATTATAAATAAGTAAATAAAAAAAATAAAACTTTTTTCCCAGGGACCTAAATGGCAATTCAAGTCAATGGTAATTATAACAAATATAAATTAAACATTAACCTAGACAAATCAAAAAATAACTAGTAATTTTATCAATACTGGGGTTGTGAGTTTGTCAGCTCAACCAAGCTGGGCCAAGCCTGAGTCCCTGACGGCCGGACCCCACCTAGTTCGTACATCTATTTGGGTCCAATACTTAGTTCATAAATTAAATGAACTAGGTTGGACGTTAACAAATATTTTGGGCTCAAAATTTGAGTTTGGGCTCATATGCCCTTTTTTCGGCTAGGCTTAACGAAATCTCAAACAATGTATTTATTCTGAGGCCCAACACAGAGGGGGGGGGGGGGGGGGGGGGACATGTACTATGCATTAGGCTTTCTTTTTATGTGTACTTTAAAAAAAAATCCAATAGAAGGATTTAGCATAGTAATTAAAAAAAACAACGAGATGGGACGGGGTTGGATTTGGGTGTCGGATCCTCACCCTCTCTCTTTAAGGAAGGGAACATTTGCATGGTTGGAGATATATTTTTTATCCCTATAAGGTGGTTTTGATATTAATGAGATTGAGATGATAGATTAAAGAAATGGATAATCATGAGTGCAAGGAGAAAGAAAAAACAAATGTTTTGGAATGGCAATAAAATATGTAAAAAAGAAAAGAGAAATACATATAAAAATTAAATAATATAAATAAGTAAATTTAATATATAATGTACTAAATAAATGCACGTAAATATGCATGAAAAAATTCCTTATGAGAAATAATGATCAATTTAACGCAAGGTATCAGCCCATTCAAAAGCATGGAAAATTCATTAAGAAAACAAAAACGCATGTAAATTACTAAATTCAGCTAGTTAATGTATTAATTATACTAATCAATCCAATCCTGCCCATTAATTTTTTAAATCAACATCAGCCTGCAAAATTACAAATACATAATAATGAATAACAAGGAAAAAACCCAAATGGTAAAAAAATAATAATAATAATAAATAAAAACCACATTCCTATTTCATAATCTTACGCATGTTTTTTTTTTTTAAATTAATTAAATTTCAATTAAAAGGGCATTAGCACGAGTGAATCAGAATTACTAATAATTTATTAATCAAGCAATAATAATCCTATATTGGGTCGGTTTCGGACTCAGACTCAGACTCGGACTCAGTACTACCTAACCTAGTACCGACCTTTTATTTTAGTATTTAAATCTTGAATCTGATAAACAACATAAAAATCATTAACGTCAAATAAATTTCTTTTGTTCCCAAAAATCCAAAATCCTTCGAGAAATTGTATTTGCAAATTCGATAATCTTACGGTTTTTAGTTGAGACCCGAATCGGAGCCCAAAAACCAAACCAGACCACCACGGTCTAGTCCTAGATTTATTTTAGCTTTAGTAAAAACCTTGGAATTCGATCTACACCAACAAGACAAGACCACGGTACTCTCTTTTTCCCGCATAATAAAATAACGTTTTCCAAGGTTTCGCGGTAAATTTAACCGAAACCCGCCGTGAAAGAAACTAAGGCAAACCTCAAAATCTCTCTCTCTCTCTCTCTCTCTCTCTGTCTCCGAGAGAGAGAAATAGTAGAAAATACCGAACGGTCAGAAATTTTGGCTGAAAGCAAATTCAATATGGACGATTCGACACTCCAAACACCACCGACTCAATCAGCTCTGAGAACCCTAATCGCACCATCTTCTTCGTCTTCGTCGCAGCTGAATCTCTCAGCTGAAGCGGCGTCGAAACACATAGACCGTCTCTTAAACTCGAGCTACCACACGGGTCCCTCGAGAACGATCTACTCCGACCGGTTCATACCCAGTAGATCCGGGTCGAATTTTGCGCTTTTCGACTTGGTTTCGCCGAAGGCGAGCTCTACAGCTGAGGGACGAGAAGACACGTCAAGTGCCTATGCCACGCTCCTACGTACCGCTCTTTTCGGCCCCGAGGCCTCCGGCGGAGTTGCTTTTCCGGCCACGCCCGATAAGAGATCCACCCCCAGCCGGAATATTTTCCGGTACAAGAGCGAGACGCGCCGCTCCATGCACTCGCTTTTGCCTTTTGGATTCGACGAGGCCGTTCAGGGGGTTAATCATAGCCCGGTCAAGGCTCCCCGGAAGGTTCCACGGTCGCCTTATAAAGTAAAAATTATGTGAATTTGTTAAATTTGGCGATTTGGATTTCGATTTTGCGAATTGGGCTTCTGGGGTTTTTAAAAATTTTGGTTTTTTATTGAATGTAGGTTTTGGATGCACCAGCATTGCAAGATGATTTTTATCTGAATCTTGTGGATTGGTCTTCGCATAATGTGTTGGCTGTGGGATTGGGCAATTGCGTTTACTTGTGGAATGCCTGTAGTAGCAAGGTCAGTTTCTTTTCTTTTTTTTTTTTTGATCTGTTTTTATTTGCACAATATCATGAATTAGTTACTTTTTAGGCAAATAAATGTGCTGCAATTTCACACGTTTAAAATTTGCTATGATTCTTGTTTATATCGTAAAAACTCTTGGTGCTTTTTGAGATTTTGCCTCCGTGGCATTGTTTGATACATCTTGGCATATGCTACATGCAGGTAACTAAGTTGTGTGACTTGGGAATTGACGACAGTGTCTGTTCAGTAGGGTGGGCTCAGCGTGGGACACATCTTGCTGTTGGAACTAGCAATGGAAAAGTTCAGGTTAGACTTGGTGTTTATAGTGTTTTCAATTTCAGAGATGTTTCCTTCTTTCTTTACTAATATCCTGCATTTTAAGATACAAAAGACTACCAACAATGTGCAAACCGGGGTTTTGGTGGGTTGGGGGTAGCATGATGAAGAATGTAACCATTACTTTTTTTTTGGGTACTGAACCTGAATTCCCAAAACAATTGAAGATGCAAGTGCTGATTATGTAAGATTCACTTAGGTTAGTAATGAAAAGCTTGTAATGAATTATGCCATTGAGCTCTAGCTCAAATGGCGTCTCCTCCTCTTCTAAAAGTGCAATGTGGAGGGTGAGGTTGCATGTTCAAGACTCATTGTGCATGTTTAATTACCAAAAAAAAAAAAAAAAAAAAGAGCAGATGGGAGTCATGAGAGTGTTTTATTTTAAAATTGATTCACTGGTCACCCACGAGCAACAACCCTCTCTCAAGGGGCTCCTTAGTCCTGCTCATCTTCTGTGATAATGGAGAGTTATGAAACTAAAGAAATCGTCTTCATTTTAATGTATCTTAATGTGTCATAATGCCACTGGTCAATTAAAAATTTTCCTCTCTCTTTTTTTTTTTGGTTATTCTCTCATTTTTTTGGTATGCTCCCATGCACATTTAGCTGATGCCTTTAGCAACTTCCTATGTAGATTTGGGATGCATCTCGCTGTAAGAGGGTGAGAACTATGGAGGGTCATCGGTTACGTGTTGGGGCCTTAGCCTGGAGTTCATCTCTTTTGTCTTCCGGTGGCCGCGACAAGACTATTTTTCAACGAGATATACGTGCTCAGGATGATTTTGTTAGTAAACTCTCTGGACACAAGTCAGAGGTTAGATTTGTAAACTTCTTGTTCAGCTTGTTTATTTTCCTGGTCAATCAAAAAGATTTGTTTCCTTTTTTCTAATATATATATATTCGTTTTTGTACTTCACTTAGCATCTTATCCTATTTCAGATGCAGCTTCTTTAATTTTCTTGAATGTATTAATATTGCAATATGTATATCTGCTGCTTCTATGATTCTAATCATTATCTTAGGTTCCTTGATTTTTTATCAATATTTAGTTGTTTTCCCAGTCTAAAGGCCAATTCTTTGTGTTTTAGGTTTGTGGACTAAAGTGGTCATATGATAATCGTGAATTAGCATCAGGCGGCAATGATAACAGAGTATGTGATAACATCTCCTCTTTCTTGTCTGATTAGTTGCATTTCCCTGTTATTTGTTTGTTCCTCATGCATTCTTGACTGATGGTTTATCTGACATATGTGTAGCTTTTTGTTTGGAATCAACATTCAACTCAACCCGTGCTGAAGTACTGTGAACATACAGCAGCTGTAAAAGCTATAGCATGGTCTCCCCATCTTCATGGACTTCTTGCATCGGGGGGAGGAACTGCAGACCGATGTATTCGTTTCTGGAATACAACCACTAACTCACACTTGAGCTGCATGGACACTGGAAGTCAGGTAATCAGCTTGTCATTATTTGTTAATTTATTTATTTTGTGTTTTACAATACTGACATCCTTTTAATTGGGTCTAGTGCATACATGGAATAGAAAACCTTTCTTTTATTCATCTTTTCTCTTTCCTGTCTCAAAAATAAAGAATAGAAGGATGAGGTTTTCTTTTTCTTTTTCCGTCTAGTGGTTTTTGAAATTAAAATATAGAACTGTATAAATCTTTCACACAATCCTGTGAGTGGCTCTTTAAAATCATTTTAGTTCTTTCAAGGATGCTTTTGTATACAATGTTGAGAAATGAGATGATAATTGCAAGCTGATGGCTGAAGAAGGTCCCTCATTGGCTGTCTCCTTTCAGGATTCACTAGTTTTTAATGTATGTCTAGGTTTCTTTTAACAGTATCAAATGATGTCTCTAATAGGCAATATTGGTATTATAAAATTGTGATGTGATCGATCCATTCAGTACCAATTTTTGTTATAATTGTAGGAGATTGAAAGATTCATTTGCTCCTTTGGTGGGTTGAATAAGTGCAAGACAGTAGATATTTAGGATTAAAGTTCAAAGACTGGTATTTGAGAGATTGTTGTTATTTAATGATGTGAAACACTAATTACAAGAAGAACATTCTTGGTACTATATTGATTTCCTGTTAGTTTGGTCTTACAACATGAGGGCCTAAACAAACTAAGCTGTCCTGTATATATAAATGGGTACTAGCTAAGTACTAGATCCTTATTACATGGTTCACTATTTTTTTTTTGCTTTTCAGTATTTTCTTCCTATCAGAGTTAATTTTTAACATAATGAGACAGCAGGAAAAAGGAGGGGGCAGGGGTTTCTCACTTTTGTGACCTAAATGTGATTATATGTGTTGATTATGCATCTAAGCTAGCCACATAGTTTCACTCTTCTTATTCGTAAATGAAGAGATGTGCATGTGTGAGCGCACATGCATTGTAGGCAATCCATTTAACTCTTTTTTAAAGTTGCATTTAGATATTTTGGACATGTTACCTATCAAAAAAAAAAAAAATTTATTTTGGGCTTGTCAGTGAGGAACTATTTATGAGGAAACCCCGTAACAATCTATGTCTGTAGAAACAGGTCTAATTATGGAATTGAAATGATATCTCTGTGTAAGTGTATGTGCTAAGATTTCCCGATACCCACTGTACATATGGCAGGTATGCAATCTTGTGTGGTCCAAGAATGTCAATGAGCTTGTAAGCACCCATGGGTACTCACAAAACCAAATAATAGTTTGGAGATATCCTACCATGTCAAAGGTACAAAGTTTATCCCACTATGACACAAACAAGTATATCTTTTCAGTTTTTCTAATTTATTTGTTTTATATTTAAGTTTTGTTTTCATCTCCTAATGCAGTTGGCAACTCTCACGGGCCATACATATCGAGTTCTCTATCTTGCCATCTCACCTGATGGACAGGTAGTTTGTCTTCCATTGTTTTCATTATCTTTGCACTTTTCTGTTTATTAATAGGCCGGTTATGTAAATCAATGTCCCATCCGTTTATGCTCATTCTATTCCTAACTAAAATAACCCTTGTTTCAGACAATTGTCACAGGAGCTGGAGATGAAACACTTCGGTTTTGGAATGTGTTCCCTTCCCCTAAATCACAGGTAAACTATTTGAAATTCAAAACTCTCAGTAGTTTTTGTGCTCTTGTTTAGGTCCAAAGTTTTGTCTACTTCCACATAGTTTCACTGCAGTTATTATAGATACTAGACATTTTAAGAACTGATGTGCATTTCCAGTCAATATCCCCTCCCGAAATGTTTTAGCATTAGTTTACATCTGTCAGAGGGGCACACCAATAATTTTTCAAGAATTTGTCTAGTGCTCCCTTCCATGACTAATGTGAACAAACTAAATATGCATATGGGATGGTCAACAAAGCGCATACATGTCTCTTATTGCATCTGATTGTTTCATGACTATTTTTTTCCTGTATTTTTTTTTTTTTGGTTTCTTTTACTCAATTCTTAGTGAAGATAAAAGCAACTCATATCTGCCTGTAATTGTTAAAACAGAACACAGACAGCGAGATCGGAGCATCATTTCTTGGAAGAACTACAATTCGGTGATCATTGCAGGCCGTTGGCTTATGACTTCTTTGTCATGTGATAATATATCGCGGGGTTGGCTTATGACTTCTTTGTCATATGATTATTTATCTCGGGTTTGAATTTATCTAGCTGAAAGAGATTCAAATTGGTCTGCTTGGCCTAACCCTTCATTGGTCAGAGAATTTGCTGGGACCAAACAAGGCTAAGATGTGAGCGGAAGTGACGGAATATCTTACCTTGCAAGTTGATGATGATTTTGGACTTCATATTTTCCCACTTCAACACGTTTTAGTTTGTATAGAGGGAGATGTTAACCATTTATTTTAACAGCTCCCCTGTATATTTAGTTTTAACTCTATTGGTGTAACATGCTTTTATGATACTTGTAAATAAATCGTTACTCTGCTTTTTGGCCAATAGTGTGGTTTTTGTCTATTAATGACTTCAATTCTTCATCATATTTATGTCTTCCTGATTGATAAACTTGCGTATCCATAACCATACTAATTGAACTAATTTCTACCTGCTAACGAACTAACTTCATGGTGACTAGTCAAAGCCAGGGATACTTTTAGAGAAAAGGCAAAATATAATATATGAGTTTCTTTCTCTAACTATGTGTCAATTTGGGGAAAAAAAAATAAATAAATATATATATATATATATATATATTCTTTTTGTCTAAGTTTAAAAAAATAAAAAAAAAATAAAAAACAAAACAAAACAACTTCTTTCTGGAAATAAACTAATTTTTAGCATAAAAATTACCAAAAAATTATATTTTTGTCTCATATTTTTTAGTAAATAAACTATTGAAAACTTATAGGATACCTAATAGACTTATTCTTCTCAACTTACTTTTCTCAAAAAAATAAAAAGCAGTAGACATTAACCATTTTTCCCAAAAATATAATAAAATAAAAACCAATAGATAGGATATGTATACGATCAGTATGTTCAATGGAAAAGCTTATGTGAAGTTAGTTTTTCTCATTTTACAATATTTGATAGCATAAAAAAGATTTGAGTTAAATGAAAACTATCTTTGGTTAATAGAAAAATTATGACTTATATTTTAGAGATTGCTTTCTACTAAATTTTTTGGGCGAATCTACATTGTTAGTCCCTAAAGTTTACATAATGAGTGCTTTTAGTCCCTAAAGTTTCAATTGAGCACTATTAGTCCTTAAAGTTTCAAAAGTAAATGATATTGATTCTTTTATTGACTATTGTTAGTCTATTTGTTTGCATGGCTAATGGAATAATGACATGACATTTTATAAGTGATGTGGAACAATTTTTAATATTAACTTCATTTGACACATTGAAAAGACAAACACATGAATGGAACCAAATCAAACCCGGTCCTCCCCAAATCAAAAACCAAACTCACCCATAATCAATGCCCTCCACCCTTCAATGGCAGCTCCTCCCCCATTTGGACCTCTGACAAATTTTCGGCCAAAGTGAGAGACACCCCTCCCCCTTCGAGTTGTACGCATACCTATTAACCCAAATCTAAATGACATTGTCTGGGCTATTTAAATCATACACTAAACATTCTTCTCTTTTTTGATGGAGTGATTCATTTCTATGTTTCTTATTTGTTGGTAATTTTGTTCGCATTGGTTTCTTTGATTTATGGACGTGTTTGATTGCTCAGTGTCGATACCCATTTTCACGACACATTTTCTACAAGCCCGATTCAATCGAGCCCGACTTCCTTGTGAGCTCAATTCATGTATTATATTTTATTTTATTCTTTTAAGTATGGCCCAAGCCCATACGACTTATTGGGAGAAATTGAAGAAGTGTGGTTTGGAGGGTATGGGTCGGTTCCTTTCGGACCTTTTGCATGAGCCTAGCCCATGCGTGCTACCAAGTGGACAAAGGACACTAGTAGCACCTCAGGCTCATGGAATAGGTCTTGTATCCAAAATTTCCACCCCAAAATAGTTTTTATGCTCTGGGTGACTGCGGCCTAAAGTTTCTGCCCTAACCCACTTTTACCTTTAAAACATATTCGGCTCCCATTGGCCAACTCCATCTGCTAGACCTCACTTAGATGAGTCTCCCAATGGTCTGAAATGTCTGACCAAAGGCAACCAATTAGAGCAAACCTCCTTTATTTCCAAAATTATGTAAAAAGCTTACCAAACTCTTCCCTAAACAAAAGCAACCTAAGCCAAAACACCAAATTGGTATCATAGGGGATAAAAGCCTCTTCTACTACTCAAAAACCAGTTAAGAGTAACACCCCAAACTCTATATAAAACTCTCTCTTCAGCTCATAAAAAGGGGGGCCACGTTCTACCTAAAGACCTGAAACTTCAAAGCAAAAGCCCATTCAGCCAGTCAACAATCTCACAATTCCGAAGCTTGGGGGTGGAAATATGGGTATAGGGGAACCTTCCCTCTCTTCCTCACGACCTCCCTTAATTTCCTCTTCTGTGTGACTGTGGGTCGAAGTTTCAGACCTGTTAAACCACATTTTCCCTATAGAGCTGAAACTTGAGAGCAAAAACCCACTTAGCCAAGAGACATTCTCACAATTCTGAACCTTAGGGGTGGAAATATGGGTACAGGGGAACCTTCCCTCTCTTTCTCACGACCTTCCTCAATTTCTTCTTCTGTGTGACTGTGGGTCAAAGTTTCATACTTGTTATGTTTTTATATTTTTTCTGCACTTTCATTATTAGCATTTTGATTTTTCTCTTGTCAAAGCACCATTAGCCTTTAGTTCATTATACATTTGGAATTTTGGGCTTGATTCTCCACAAATAAACACTTCTAAAGAACCTAAGGGGAGATTTGGGCCATTCTCGCATTTTTGGCCCTTGTCGCAAAACGTCCCCGACATTTTGGCGACTCCACTGGGGAGTCAAGCAGCTGAAACAAGAGAAGTCATGTATTCAAATATGCAAAACCAGCAAAAAGATGATGTTTCTCACACCAACTTGTCGTTCTAAGAGAAATTGTATGATACTTTGCCGCGCAAGAAGAGCATGGTGAAGTTGGGCTGAAATAAGTTCTATCCTTAGCTCAATGACTTGCTGGAGATGCTCCAAATCATGTGACGAAATCACTCCAACCTCCGAAAACCACCCAAGAAGTGAAGGATGGAGGGAGAATCAGCTTTCTTATTCAAGGAAAAAAAAAAATTTCTTCCACTCATTTATATATATATATATATATTTTTTAGCTATCATTCTTATGGATTAATCATCATTTATCTCTTGCTTTACATGATATTTGTGAAAAAATTTTGTTGTAGCTTGAAAATGCAAAAATGGCGAGCCACAAATCCAACCGCGAAGGGAATGACGGTTTTAACCAATAATAAACAATGCAAAGATCTAAACATCAATTTCAAAACCAAGAACCCCTCACGCATTGAGCATATGGGAGCTACGGGTGATTGAGTTATTTTGGCACAACAATAATCGCTGTTGTGTGCAACCCTTCGCAGCTAAACATTTTTGGTGTCATCGTTAAATGAAGTCTTCACCAAAGAGCTAAAGGCCATAGCTAAATGGCCTACCGCAAGGCGCTAGATATTCCATACACCAAGCCTTGAGGTAGCGACATACCATACATCAAGTTGTATTATTACTGAGTTAGCGCCGAGCATATGGGAGCTGCCGCAGGTGATTAAATTATTTTGGCACAACAATAATCGTTGCTGTGTGCGACCCTTCACAGCTAAACATTTTTGGCATCATCGCTAAATGAAGTCTTCACCAAAGAACTAAAGGCCATATCTAAATGGCCCACCGCAAGGCACTAGATATTCCATACACCAAGCCTTGAGGTAGCGACATACCATACATCAAGTTGTATTGTTGCTGGAATTGCGCCGAGCATATGGGGGCTGCCGTGAGTGATTAAATTATTTTGGCACAACAATAATCGCTATTGTGTGTGACCCTTTGTAGCTAAACATTTTTGGCGTCATCGCTAAATGAAGTCTTCACCAAAGAGCTAAAGGCCATAGCTAAATGGCCCACCGTAAGGCGCTAGACGTTCCATGCACCAAGCTTTGAGGTTGCGACACACCATACATCAAGTCTTTAAGAAGCGACATTTCATAAGCCAAGTTTTAAAGTCATACAAGCGACATACTATCGTTTAAAGCGCGCTTAAGCTAAGACTCTCAAGCACTCTTTTCGCTAATTCATTTTTTTATACATATCATTTAAACCATTTTAATCTTTCAAATTTTTAATCAAAATATTTTTTATAAGTCGTTTATGCTATTTCGCTTGGCCATGACTATCGCTTACTAATATAAATCACATTTGCACTTAGGATGAAATGGAAACCTTCTCAGAGCACCCAATGACAAAGAAAATCCAAACTCAATTCCCTCTCACCGAAGCTGTGAAACGCTCATGAACGCTAAGCTATGACGAGCTCACGCATCCAAAATCTTGGTTGATCCACGCACGCTAAGCCATGGCATGTTCATATATCTCATGACAAGCGCATGCATTCTAAGTCACGACAAGCGCATGCATTCTAAGTCACGACAACGCCTTAATCCTTCTTGAATTTGAGATTATACTTGAAGAGGGAAGTTCAAACTTTGCCATCATCAAGAAAATTGTTCTTGTCACTCAATTCTTGCAATTGAAATCCGCAGCCAAGCCAACTAATAAGGAAAGTTCGCGCACACCTTTGAAGAATGCTTCACTAAAGCTCGCTCTAAACATTGATGTCAAACAACTCAAAAATCACAAGCTAGTTGCTGGAAATCCATTCCAAAGATTTTCAAATGGAATCTTAGTATTGATGTGAAAGCTCGGAATAAGTGGCATAGAGGCCAATGAAAAAAAACTGTGGTACTGGGAATGAAACAACCCTATACCGACATCTTCGACGCTTAGCCTATCATTGTCCCAAAATTAGAAACCAAGTTAGTTGAGTATGGAGACGCTGTCTGTGGCACAACAAATCTTCGACAAAGAGGAATTATATTCTGCCTTCTATATAGCAAATAAGGAACCCATTTTTTGGATTCATCTTGAAGAAATATGGTGAGTACTAAGGGAGGAATAAATCCTACCAACAACTCTTGGTGATGGGATACCATTGGTTTGGCATAACCAAATTCACTAAATTTGCCACACTTCCAAGTGCACTCCAAGCTTATACGCACACACCATATAAGCCTTCAAGACGTGAGCGCTCCATAGCCTTTTATACTCGAGGGCTTGAACTCATCGGACCTATCCATTCACCCTTGAATGAGTACATTCGGGTCTTTGCCACCACTAAATAGTTTACTAAGTGGGCAGAAGCAATTTGACTCAAGAAAAGCGATGGGAATGGTTGTAGCCAAGCTCATTAAGAAGCATATCATTTGTTACTTTGACGTCTCGTTCATAAGCGACAACAATACGTCTCGCTTATACAAATTTTCGAAAGCAAGCCCTATAAAATACTAGGAAGCCAACGAACTATCATGTTATCCAAGCATGGTGAGATCCCTACATGCGAAGGTGCAATGCCTTCAATAAGGCAAGGAAAGCCAACGCTTTCTTCAAATGAGAAACCTTGTGAAACGGCAAGAAAACCAACAAATTACTCTTACAACAAAGCCTCTACATGCGAGGGTAAAAAAAATATGCTCTCAATAAGGCAAGGAAAGCCAAATGCATACTCTCTCAATGGTAAGCCCTATCAAATGGCTTGGAAGCCAATGAGACGTTTTATCATGGCAATACCCCTACTTGTGAGGGCACGACTAGCCCTCAACAAGGTAGGGAAGCCAATGCATACTCAAAAGAAATCCCTACTGAATGATTAGGAAGCCGATGAGATGTCATATCATTTATATGTGGCAAGACCCCTACTTGCGAGGATGCAATACCCTTGACAAAGTAGGGAAAGCAAAAAATTTCTTAACAGCAAGCCCTACAAAGCGGTAGGGAAGCCAACATATCTTAAAATTCAAGCACGGTGATCCACTACATACGGGGACATAGCCAGCCCTCAAAAGGATGAGAAAGCCGATGTATAAACCTTATAAAGCGGCAAGGAAGTCAATGAACTATTACTCCATTGCCAAATGGTAATTTGCTATGTGTAAGAATAAAACTCCTCAAGAGAATGGCAAAATTGTGCATTCTATAGGGCGTTATGTCTAAGAATGTGATATTTTCAAAAATTGATAGCAATACAAGCTTTATTCAAGCTGCTGCTTATAAGAACGCAACCAGCCTTTATGAAACGGTGACGAACAAATGCACCATGAGCCGTAATGCGCAAAAACGCAGCCAATATGTGGGGGCTTCTTGAAACTAACGAAATAGCAACCTAATACATGTTGAGAATAAGTCGACTACCAAGCGGTGAGCCAAACTTCAATATATATGAGCCACTGTATGTGAAACCAAATTTGCCCGTCAATAGAACACTGAAAAATGATGCACAGACAGCGAGACGTGCACTTAGCCAAAGCCTGTTCGCAAAGACATGGCAAGCAAGCAACATGTCTCCTGACTTGCAATTGCAAAGGCAAAGCCATATTCACAAATTATTCAATCAACCACAAGTCATTCTCAAGAGACTGAGTGCATATAATCTATCAAAATTATGCTACTTCATCGCAAGGTGCACTCGACCCTTCCAAGCAGGCTTTTCTCAACATATTCAAATGGTCACAGCCATACAAGAGTTGTTTTCGCAACAAAAACATGCTCATAGCCTATTGAAGAAAGGTAGAAACTCATTCTCAAAGTACAAAATACAAACTATTCACATCCTTGAGATACAAATCATTCTTTTCATTCCAAAATTCAAATTACATGTTGAGACATCGTATATATGTTTCTTTGTACAAACTACAAATTGTGTCTACTAACCATGACAGTACAAACTCAAAGTTTCACCAATATAACTAGACAGGAGCTGCTCTATACATAAGTGGGTTGTCCACAAGGGTGAAATACAAGAGAAAATGTTTCCAAGGCAGCAACCCATATTACACACTTCAACTAGTTCGAAATTTCAAAGCTTGGGGCTCAATACAAGACAATCGAAAAAAAAAAGGGGGGGAAACCAAGAAAGGAGGTGAAGGAAAAAGTTGAAGCAATGTCGTAGTCCCTATCCAACATCACTATCTTTGGGACATTGGCTTGCAATCGCTTTCTTCTTTACTTCGAAGCCGCAAGTGAGAAACAAACTAAAAATGGCCCAAAGTTATTAGCAGCAGCCATCGTACCATCTATTGCAGCTCTATGTTGTTGTTCGCAGCGGCTTTAACCTCAAAAAATGATGCATTGGCAATGGGATTGGCCTCGGGAATGAAAGCCCCAATGACAGCATCACAATTGTCTAAGCCACAATCATCCTACAAGAAATCATAGTACAATTCACTCAATATACTATTATATGCAATCAAGAAAAGAAAATGAAGAAAGATATGTGACTTACCAAGTGAGTTACGAAGTTCCCGCTCAACAATATGGTGTATCTCCCAAATTATACTTATTCTATGCAAGACGGCAATGCGACGCACTCAATAATCCCTATTGGCATGAAAAGGGGTTGGCAATAAGTTTTGACTTCTCACAATAGATTTTATGTTGCCAAAGAAATTCGCGGCTTCGTTCTCAAACAAATGGAGCTGTGACATTACCACAAGCGAAAGCATCTCGACACAACGATGTTTCATTGAACATTTTTTATAGCCACGCAACAAAGAGGAATCTCCTGCTTGCTCATAAGTTACGCCATTCATCATTTTAGCGTACACAACAACTATTTTACAAGGCGACCTTTCATGCTATCATGGTCAATCTGGTCCTATCAAGGCCCAAGACGCGAGGGCTGTTATAGATGGGCAATACCACAATCAAATAATAGACGCTCTATGGAATCATTAATAATGGTTTCGCCAACACTCTCCTCTTCATCACAACAAACATGAAGCAACAACTACTTGTGACTCTGCATTTTATTCGCATTCGCCATGATAACACAATATTGGGGGCTGCCAGTGCCAACACATACAACAGCTATGTCACATCCTTATACTACATCACCAAGTGATATTTTTGCTCCATTCCATCTCAAATGCGCTATACGGCTAGCAATATCACTTATCGCTCGTGGTTACAGCTTCATCGAAACAAATCCTGGCAAACGTAATCTCATCAAATTAACCAACAATCAAGCAACTCAAGAAAATTGAAGCACCCTTAATGTGGTACAATATGCATAGAGTTTCAAGATAGCCTTTCATTCATCATCATCTTCTCCTATGGACCCAAGTCAAATTTACAGTCAAGTATGCTACTTCTACTTCCAACACCAATGCCAACTCAATATCAGGCATGGTCACGCTACGAACTGATTTTCATGCCTTGCGACTATCAAAATCAATAAGGAGTTTACTTCGATATGAAATTTAGATTCAATTACAATGACTCAACCTTATGGGTCGGTACCTCGTGGTATCTGCAATCTCCTAAGGAAGAGCCAACCTATGCATCAACGATACTATTCATTCAACATGTCGCCAAATACATCCAAGAGATCAGCAAAAAAAAAACTCACTAAGGTGAGCGTCACATCTAACTTCATCGAGCTTGTGCAAAGAACACCTTTTTGTCGCATTCGGCATCAATTTCCTTCAACAAGGCATTGCTTCTCTTCGTCATGAACACTGCTCCACCAACATCAATACCGACAAGTCCCACGACCATAAGCGGCAGGCTACCACAAACCTACTATGACATTTCTTGTGAGACCACGCTACTCGTGACCGATTGGTTCTTTCTCTTCTTCAGCTATGAGACTTTGTCCTGCCTAAATCTCAACCCCATGGATGGCGGACAATTCCGAGCATTTTCAACCCTTTGCCAACGAAACCCCTTTGTTCCTCACCAACGAAAAACTCTTCTCTTTTTGCTGAGATCACCATCTCACCAACACACCCCTTCTTGAAATTTAGCAACATGGGTGGTGAAGGATTAAAGGTAAAATTTTAGGGGAAGAATGAGAAGATCTGATGAAGCTTGCAAAAAAAAAAAAATTGGAGCCTTGACCGATCTAGAAAAGTAGATGAAGATTTGGTAAGGTCTTAAGTCCTCCATTTTGCAACCACCATCTCACCACCCCCTTGGGTTTTGGCCACATGGGCAGTGGCGACTCCAGGAATTTTTCCCAGGGTGTTCCTAAATTTTTTTTTTTTAGTTGAAAGATCCAAAGGCCAAAGCCATCATCAAGTAGATGAATCTTGGGTACATAGTTTTTTTTATCAAATATTTGTCCATAATTCTAGCAAAAAAATAAACAATAAACTATAAGTTGATTTGAAATATTAATAAAATTATTAATTATTATTATTTAGTTGTTTCATTAATTTGTTTGTCTTTTATAAACTATAATTTATTATATTATTGTTTCATTAATTATAAAATTATTAATTATTATTTAGCCTAACATAATTTAATTTGTTTATCTTTTATAATATATTGATTAATTAAATTATTAATTATTATTTATTAGTTGTTTCCCTTAATTAATTATTGTTTATTATTTGCACCATGTGCATTTACTTCCCCTAATTTAAATTCCTCACTTGACCCCATGTGATGTGCCCATCCACCCCCACCCCACTCAATAGACAATGAGACAAACCCCATCACAAGAGCCAGCTGTCAATCAGAAAATTTCACAATCACAAATCACAATAAAACAATTAATTGTATCTTACCAAGTCTCACCAACACCAACACACACCAACACCAACGGATAAAGCCCAAAAAAAAAGAGTCAAGAACAGAGTCAAAATATTAATAAAGTTAAAAGATAAGCTGAACCAATCACAGTTATTCAAAAGAATAAGATAAATTATTAAAGTTAACTGTTAAAGTCTTAAAAGAATAAAGAGAGCCTCATTATTTCATTTCAGATTTCAATTCGTTTTAATTTTTCAGATAAAGAGCGAGAGACTGAGAGAGTCAGAGAGAAAAAAAGAAAAAAAGAAAAAAGAGAGAAGTTATGAAATACCTTGAAGGAGCACCGGAGCAAGCCGAGTGACGGAGTAAGCGACAGGCGACGGAGCAAGCGACGAGCGACAAAGCAAGCGACGTGACCGAGCCGAGCGACGAGCGACGTGACTGATCAGCGATCTCCGATCCGATCCAGTGAGCGATCTCCGATGCCCGAATCCCGACGCGATGTGCTCTGGACTGGAGCTCGAGTTGTGTTGGCTAACCAATCTCCGATGTGGCGATGCTCGATCCGTCTGTTGGTTGCGTTACTCTGTTGACGTTTTTGTCTCTAGGTTTGCTTTATTGATATCTGATTAGTGATTTGAGGTTTCTGGTTGAGTGATTTGTGTATATTGGGTTTTGGTTTTTTTTTTTTTTTTTTTTTTTGAGAATCCGTGGGTTTGCTTTACTGTTTACCATCTGTTGGTTGTTTTTTTGTTTAGATTGGGTTTGCTTTACGTTTAGGATTGATGTTGGGCTTTTTTGTGGGCTTGCTCTGTTACAATTTTTTTTTTTTTTTTTTTTTTTTTTTTTTTTTTTTCAGATTTTAGTTCAAAATTTTTTTGGCTTGAAAGTAGAACAAATAATTTTTTTTTTTTTTTTTTAATTTGAGAGTGTTCCTCATTTTCTTAAGGGTGTTCCTCATTTTTTTTTTTTTTAAGGATAAACAAATAAAAAAATTTTAATTATTATATATAAATTTTTTTTTTCAAGTCAAGGTGTTCTCAGGAACACCCTGACTCTAACGTGGCGCCGGCACTGCACATGGGTGCAAGATTGAAGGTAGGTACAGCAAGACTTGAGAAGATCTGAAGAACTAAGGAAATTTTTAAAAGAAAATAAGAAATAATCGCAAGAAATTGATATGAAGAGTTTTATGAGAAAAGAAAGAGGGCTAAAGCTCTTGGAGAGATATTCCATGCCAAGGACTTGGGAAGCTAAAGAAGAACTTGAAGAAGAAAGTGGCGTGATGTGCCTGAAGTAAATACGTGTGAAACTTAAAGCAAGAGGAGTGTTAATTCTAAGAGAAAACAAAAGGAAGTGGCGTGAAAGTCAAAGCCACTGAAAAGAAAGAAAAATGTGGCTGCATCCCACCTTCCTCTTTGTCCGTATAATATCTCTTTGGCAAGACACTTATGCAATTACCAAAAGGGACCTACTATATATTGTTCAACATGACACACGGGTTAAGGCTTAAGCTTAAGGCCTTCATTATTTGTCATGACCCATGGGCTTTAAACTAAATCAGCCCACACGCCTATGCATAAACATTGCCAAGATCATTCCTCTGGCAGCCAAGTCATATAAAGTTCAGCACTCATCAAACATCTATGGTCTATGCCACGTTCAAATTACAAGAAGGCCGAAGAAGAAATAATAACATTATATAAGAATATTATTATTCTTATATGTGTGGCTATGAAGGCAATTGATCAAATAGGTGGACTTAAAGCTCAAAGAGTCAAAGTTCCAAGAACAATTTCATCCGGTTACAACTTAACTCTCATAGTCTCACGGGCTTCATCACCACAATATTTCAACACAAACAAGCTTTTTTCTTCAACTGGCGATTCTTCTTTAAGCAGGCTCTACGACCGACAACATTTCGACATATGGACTTCTTCGACCCATATTTTTCTCAACAAAAAAATGGAGCGTTTGGGTATGCTAATTCCCAAACCCGCAACATTTACAAGTAGTGGGAAACATCAACTACTCACACTGCATGCCGCAAGAGGGGAGGAGATTTGAACTTGGATTTTCTTCTATTTGACAGCCAGAGGGGAGGAGATTTGATGGAGGTCCACATGGGGAACAAGCTGCCGCAGGAGGGTTTGGTTTTGGATTCGAGAAAGATTGGGTTTGATTTGGGTATATTCACTAAAAAATGCCAACTCATTATTCTATTAGCCACATAGACAAAAAAAAACTAACAACAGCTAGTAAAAAGACTAATAACTCTCACTTTTGAAACTTCAAGAACTAATAGTGCTCAATTAAAACTTTCGGAACCAAAAGCACTCATTAGGTGAACATTAGGGACCAACAATGTAGTTTTGCCTTTTTTTTAGAGAACAACTCTATCTCACTACAAGCTAATTAAGGAAAGTTAAGAGTTCATTTTCCAACTCATTTAAGGTTGCTACCAAATATAGTAAAATGAGATAGTTTTATAAGAAATACTTTATAGAAAATAACTCATTTTCTAAAAAACATTAAAGTTGAAACATAACAATGTTTTATTTTAATTGCTATAGAAATATGTTGTCAATTTGTGATCAAAATTACAAGGTCATTTTACATTTAGGACTAAGCAATTGCCTCAATAACTTGAAAGACAAGACTAATTTGTCTCGAATTATAATTATCTCATGCATTATAAGCATTGTTTTTAAAACCAGACCGAACCGACCAAGAACCGATCCTTTGACCAATTCTATAAGAACCCGATTCATCCATGTCATTATTTTGGTAAAAATTAATGAAAATATGCTGCTGGCACTTGCTCTTAATAAGTGAAATAACATCTCCAGCATACAAACTATTGGATCAAGCACATCTTGTTGGTCAGGAATAAAAAATTAATAAATATAAACCAATTTAAGTATCAAATATACTAAAAAATTAAATGACACATAACGGTTTGACTTCGGTTGAATCTTGGTCTGACCTCAAAAACTTTAAACTTCTCTCTTTCCAAGTTCATTAAATGGTCCGAGTTTTAAAATCATGATTATAAGGGTCCGTTTGGATTTTTAAAACCATGATTATAAGGGTCCGTTTGAATACAACTTATTTTTATTGAAACTGAAAACTGAAAACACTGTAGCAAAATAATTTTTTAACGTGTGAATAGTACCGTGGAACCCATGAACAGTGCATTTTGTCTCCTGCACAGTGAACCTATGTGATGTTACTGTTCACGCACTGGGGAAAAAAAAAAAAGCCAAAAAACGCAAACTTTAAATGCAAATGTGTATTCAAACCCTCACTAAGTCCCTCTAAAAGTCCATGCAGTCAGACAAATGTTTTTTTTTTTTTTTTTTTTTTTTGGTACTGACAAATGGTTACCATAACCATTGCAATTGCCAATAGATAGTATACGCATTTTATTTTAAAATTGCTATAAAAATATGTTGTCAATTTATGAGGTTTTTTTTACATTCAGGGTCTAAGCAATTGCCTCAATAACTTGAAAGGTAGGACTAACGTGTCTCGAATAATAATTATCTCATCTCATGCATTATAAGTCCCTCCAGAAGTCTTTAATATAAATATATATATATATATATATATATATATATAAATAAATTCTTTGGTACTGGCAAATGGTTACTATTGCAATTGCATAAAGAAGAATCATATCTCCGAATTAAAACATATAAATGTGTGAAATATATTGTATGCCAATCCCATCTTTTTCCTTTTGCATCACTAAAAACGGATGTCAGCTCGTTAGGGAACCCCAATATCACAGAATGAGGGGTGTTATCCGTGATCACTTGAGAAAATAGGTGGCAGGTTTTTCTTGTCACATCTGGATTGCTTCTAATAATAAGGCTGAATTGTGGGCTGTTAGACAGGGTTTAATTACTGCTTGGGACATGGGTATCAAATTTTTAAGTGTTAATGTTGATTCCACTTTTGTTCTTACATGTCTAACTTCTTCTAGGAACTTGGCTCCGAAATTGTTTTTCATAACTTCTAATTGCAGGATGCTCCTCAACAGGGAATAGGTGGTCCATCTACACCACATATACCGTGAAGCAAACTTTGTAGCAGATGGCCTCATCAAGAAGGGGAGGACGCAAATTAGCTTTTTGGAAGCGTTTACTGATTGTCCATATTTTGTGTTTTGAAAATATGTATGAGACTTTTTATGTATAGGGACTCCATGTGAATGCCCTGTAGTTCTCGTGACTAACATTTTTCAAAGGTGTCTCTTGGACAAATCTGATTTATATATACTAGCTTTTTTCTTTTTCTTTAATAAATAAACCTCCCATCTTACCAATATAAAAAAATAAATAAATTAAAAAAATAAAGATTTTGAAGAAACGAAGGAGTAAAGTTCATAAAAATATATACAGAAACTGGGTAAACTAGAACACTTTTGAAAGAGTACATAATACATCTACAGTCCGTAAATTGGGACAAATTGAATTAGAGCATGCTGACATGCCCCCTAGTCACTTCCAAAAAAGAGGAAACTGGTAAATCCAATCCAAGTCCAACCCCAGCCACCTATCTTTCATGGGGTTTTCAGAGAATGATATAGACAAGTTGTTTTTTTGATAATGCACGCACGTAATAGACAGTCTTGTATTTACTTTGGCGGCTTTGGAGCACAAGTTTTACACACTTCGAAATATAACATAATGGATCACAAACAGACACGTCCTCTTTAGCTCTCTCGGGTTTTTTGCCGAAAGCTCTCTTCGATTTGGGTCCCAAAACCAAGTTCACTCGGATAAGGAAACTCTTGTGACCGTGTGATCAGGCTAAAGGGTGGAAAGCAACATTCACAATCTTCTTGGCATGGCTCTGGTAATAATTCCCAATTGCTTGATGGGTTTGGTAGAATCTCTTCCTTATGGACCCCACTGGTAGGTGCTGCAGCTTCCTTGAGTGGGCCCCAGCATTCGACTTTGTTGAATTCCGGGACGTTGGAGTGAAAGTAAACCCAAACCAAAGCGTCCTGCAATTCCGGGTGGTGGTTGAACAAATTTCCATCTCCATGAAAAAAGGCCTTCAAAACCTGTTCATACAAATCTTCCATTTAAGAGACTGATTCAACAAAATTAGAGGAAATTCGTTCATGATCAATATAAAGGTCTAAATAAATGTTTTTACCACAGGGAGTTCTTTGTAGAAGATGAAGAATCTTAGTCTAGCAAACAAATCCAAAAGAAAATGGCCTCCACTTATATGACAATGAACATGAAGAGACATCTTTTCCTTTACTTTCTTCCACTCTGCCACCACTTCATCTCTTTGCAATCTATTGTACCACCCTTGCAACTGAAAATGATATCCAATCTCCAATCTTTTAGGTTCCAAAATATAAAATTATTTTAAAGAAATATAACAGAACATGTATCAACAAAACTGTTTTCTATTAACTTTCTGTAATCCCCTGCTATCCTCTGTCTTTCTTTATAATGAATTTTGACCAAAATTATATTTCCTCTATTTTTTAGAGACAGATTTTTCTAGTTTTAGCAATAGATCCACATCTACTTTCCATGATCTCCTTGATCCACTCTAATAGAGGTCTGTAGTCCACTCTTCTCCTTGCTAAATAAGTAAGGAATAGTATGATCCAACCCACAAGATCCCCTGCTTTCTCTGTTTTCCTTTCTAACTTAAAATATAAAATAATAATATCATATTCCAAATCAAAAGGACCAATATAAAAGTAATAAATAAAAAAAAAAAAATCTAACACCGATACTCCATTAGAATATTAAAAGATCACTTTTTGGCATATGGGTGTCACAGATCAGGATTACCTGAGAGTTGTTTATTGTCTGTGAGATAGCCAAAGTGAGCTTAGAAGTTATATCACTATGTGTAAGCGTATAGGTCCTTGGAAGCTTCCCTGGATGTTTCTTTTCATCCACTCCTAAAAACAGTACCTTCAGCTTTGAAGCTTCAAATATCGAAGGCCCAAACAACCTCGCTACCTGACCCAATCAAGCACCCAAAAAAAAGATTAAAAATTTTACCAAAACAAGTGCTCCAAAGTACAAACCCTTTCATTTTTAGGGGCCAAAAAACCAAACTCAAAAAACCCAAAAAAAGAGAGACAGAGAGAAATAGTTACAGGAACAATAGTAAGGTTCTTTTGCTTGGGCCTAGATCTTCTATAAAGAAAGAGAGAGCTTTGCTGCTCAAAGAGTGAAGATTGTTTTAGCTTCGATGGAAGCACAGGAGCAGCAGTCAAAGTGCCCATCTCTCTCTTTTGATTGAGAGACCTGGTTAGACCTCTCCCTGTAGCTCCAACCTTTGCGGGTACCCCAAATATAGTTTGCTGGTAATTCAACACTTATGGTTCTTTCAATAGAAGGAAGACTAATATGAATAAAGTCTGAACGTTTGTGCTGGTCTTAAGGCCGTTGCCTTTTGCTTTTGCTTTGGGATTCTTTTTGCGTTTGGGGGTGGGATTTTGCTTTGCTTGTTAGCTTTTAGCGTGTTTGAAACTCTGAAGATTTTGAGGGATTATGGGAGAAGTTAAGACATAGAATTAGATGCGTGTCGGCTTTGTCAATTAGCCCACAATTGCTGTTGCTTCGAGATTTTAGTTTCTGTATACTGTTGACACGTTGGGACACTTTGCAGCAACCACATGACCGGTCTGACTCCATTTTACTCTAGAGTTGAATTAGGTTAATTTATGTGTGTCGTGGTAAATAGATGATAAAAGTTTTCTATTTGGAAAGTTTTTCTCGTTGGTTTTAAGCTTCAATTATGAGAAGGAAGCTTGCAAAATTTTAAAAAGGTCAAAAATTAACAACTATATCATCAACAAATGATTAAATTTTAAATTTTTATAGTTTAAAATTATGTATAAAACATAATTTTATAGATTAAACAGTAAATTGTTTCAAATTGGCACAAATTTAACGTACATAAGTTATGAACATAAATAATATGCTAACATAAATAATATGCTTACGGTTAAATTTTAAAAATATTTAGCGTATTAGTTTTTTAATGAGAGTTGTAGCCAAACTTTATCCTTATAATAATATCTTCATCAATCATAAATTACAATTTCTTTATTTGATTAGATAATAACTTTTTGGGAAATTTGCATTGTACTTTAAAATTTAAGTGATGTAAAAAGATTAAATCTTATACTTTCAAAAATAATAAATTAGACTTTGAAGTTTCAATAAGTATCAAATCAAATCATATAGTTTCAAAAGGTACCAAAGAGTTGAGTTACTTAGAGAAAAAAAAAAGACTAAATTAGACTTTTGGCCATTAAAGTTTAGGGTTGTTTTCATTTTGACATATATCTTTTAAAATTTTCATTTTGGTCTTTCATGTTTGATTCTATTTCATATTGACCATGTCATCCATTTTATGTTATTAATCTAATCGTTAAGCGCCTTTCATATTTATTATTTCATAAAATATTAACTTTAAAATATTGTAGAAAGCATAAATTTCATTGTTATTGGCATAAAAACATATTATGGACTGTTAGATTAAGAATGGAACTAGACTATATGGTCAATATGAAAATAGAATCAAACATAATTAGCTAAAACGAAAATTTTGAAATGTAAACAATTAAACTAAAAACAACTCCAAATTTTTAGAACCAAAGATATACTTTAGTTTACTTCTTTCTCTAAGTAACTCAGCTCTTTGTTTGTCTTTTTTTTTTTTTTAGTTAGAGGACGGAAAAATTGAACCATGAACGTCTATCCTAATTTAACCCAACGCAACCCATTTCCTTTCATAGATTGACTAGTTAATTTCTCATCCTATGGAGGGTTATTGGACCAGAACAGGGGGGCAAAAAAAGGAAATCGTGAATATTATGATAATCACAATTCACAGGTGAGCAAATATTGTGAAAGATATGGTGCGTGTGGGACTATTTAATTCCCAGACCTGTAATTCACAACCGTACGATTACCCTCGTATGGTTCTGTCATTTGTGTACCATATAATTGTTGCTTCACAACTTGGAAAAGAGACATCTTGGTTGAGAAAAAAAAGTCTTTTGTATTAAATGATATTACATCATTTTAATAAAATCCAATAAATAAAAGGTATATGTGTAAAAATAACTACCCATTAATACATGTCTTTCATTTATTAGTAGGGTAGTTATTTTTTGCCAACATGTCTCACACTAATTGAATTTTTATACTATTGACATGGTATTATTTGATATAAAATACATTCTCCCTGTCAAGTAGCTTATTATAATATATATATATATATATATATATATATATATATATATATAATATGAGAAATTGGATTGGACCAATAGTGAGGTTGATTTTACCAAAAAGAAAAACCAAAGAAAATGAAAACAAACCAATAATGGAATTTTGTTTTATTGGGTTACTATTTATTAATTAAATATTTTCTGCTTTATTATTATCAATTTAAAAAAAAAAAAAAAAAAAAAAAAAAAAGATAAGAACAAAGCCTAAGACGTTTCTAGAAATGGTTTATCTGAACCGAAATGACCAAAATCATAATGTTTTTCCAAATCAGTTTTCGATACCAGTCATGGCTCTTACCTGAACGGTGAACCATACAAAAATAATACAACATTTTACCAAGCTAATCTAATTTAACATTGATGAGCCAGTTAAATTTTGAATCCAAAATTCCAATCCCTACCTAATTTGGGCTGAAAAAGAAGTGATTCATTTAGAAATACGTTACTTGGAACTTTGGCAGCTAGTACGACTGCCTAAACTGATTAATGATATTTAACTCCCTCAATGCTGTACCAATCTACCAAAACCGAAATGGTCATCCATTTATAAATGGCCAGATTCAACCATTCTAGCTTGATTTCTCATGATGCTTAGTAAAAGTTAAGTGGTTCGAATAGTAGCATTTCAACAATTATGTTGTGCCCACGATGATAGCCTCATCAAAGTTTTGATAGTACACATAATTTTACACATTACCGTCACGTAGTGTTGGGTCAATAAACACACATAGAGACCCATTTTTTGTATTCAGTAAAATAAAAAAAAAAATTTGAAAACTAGAAAATGTCAAACATTGACGTAAAATGTTGAAACTCATAGAGCAGAACAGGACAAGCTTATACGACGTGGAGTTTTTGATCAATAACACAACTGCTGCTACAAGTCGTTTTTTAATATGTTGAGCTGTAGTATATAATTAATTTGTACTGGCAGCTGTCATGATAATATAGGTAAGGCCTTAATGCAGTTAGTTTAAGTTTGTTAGATAGCAAATAGTTGGTTAACATACAGTCAGTTATGAGTCTCTGTTTTGTATTTATATATTACCGTCCGATCGAGCAACCTATTATTCTTATCTATCAATGAGATTTATAAAGTTTCTCCCAAATTCCATTATCATATGAAATTTGTGTGTGTGTTTTTAAGAGGAAACCAAAACAAGAAAAGGAAGTTAAGTTCATCCCCTAAGGGGGGAGTCCCTGGATTTGAATATGAATTCACTCTTTTGAGAGAAATTAGAAACACCATAAAAGCTTAATTTTAACGACATAAGCCTGTGTTTATGCAACACTATATTTGGAGTTTGTAATTGTAATGTTCCAATATGCATTGGATCACATGAAAAATATAGCACACAAAAAAGGCAAGGGAAGGTCACATTCTAGCATTTATCTTTAATTATTTATAATAAATAAAAAACCATAAGTTTTATAAATTAAATTCTTCAAAAAATAAGAAATAAAAGACTTAATGCAATTTTTTTTTAATTCAAAAAAATACATAATAGCTTTCCTTTTGTGTTGTCCTTGTCACGGTTTTCACATTTTTCAATTTTTGATATTATTGTGCTATCCCTAATTCTCAAAATAAGATACATTATGTATTTATGTTATAAAAAAGGAAAAACAGGCATTAAGGTCCCAGGAGTCAGGGCCACATCCCTTATCTACAACAAGCACATATTATTGCGTCGGTACGTCCTGGCGAAATTAATAAACCTGCACGTTTTACACATTTATAAGAGAACGGATGGTTGTCTTTTATTTTGGTCTGTTTACGAATGCAAAAAATCCTCCAAGGCAACCTAAAACAAAAAACAAAAAAACAAAAAAAACAAAAAACAAAAGTTCTGGGTCACCTAGCACTTATAAGTTATAATGATATGCCTCTAACAAAAGTTCTGGCAAATAACTCGTGCTATGCTTGTTATGGAAATTCTATAATAAAACAAAGTCTTCTGTCCAATCATAAAATCTGAAGAGATCTCATAGTTGTGTTTTACTTTTTCTTTTTTTGGAGAAGAGTGTTTACCTTTGTAATGAATGTCTTAAAATAAGAATTAAACTTTAATAAAATTTATTATGCCTTTTAAATAATAAATAAGACGAAGACGAAGAGACAGGGAGATGGAAGAATCATGGAAAAAAGAAGAAGTTATATGTGTGTGTGTGTGTTTTGGTTGATTGATTCTTATATTTTGACAAGTCTAAAGCTTCAAAAAATATATAAATAAATAAATTGACCTAACATAAAATGATGAAGGTTAAATTTATCTATAACTATTAGCCGTTGAAAAATACGAGAGATTATATAGTTATATATTAATGGAATTTGCCTAGACAATTGATATGGTTACTTTCTACGACGACTTCTTTAAAAAAATTGAAGGAATAACTTAAAAAAAAAAGAAAAAAAAAGTGCCCTTTAATCTTCTATACAAATTAGAATTCAAAACAAAAGGTTCCAAGAACAGAAAGCTAATATATATATAGTAACTTTCTGTTGACTCATCTGAGGGTCATTTTGCTAACCAAAGGTCCAAAGCTTTGAAGGCCATATCCTTCACTGCACCAAACCTTCACACCAAAGAAAATTCAGCAGCAGCAAAAAGCCGATTGAAAAGAACAAATAAACCCATCACTTTTTCTAAGAGTATTCATATTGGTGGCATTAAAATAGCTAAAAATGTTATTTTAGCACCTAAAACATTAAGAAGTATAATATATTGGTGGTGGTAAAGCTATAAAATTTTACAACCTAATTAGAGTAAATTATCATCTATGATAGTTTACTATAGCTCCAAAGTGATAAAAATTTAATATTCTTTTATTTTGTGGGTGGTGTCTTTTTCTCATTAAAATATTTTCTCTCTGTTTCTAAATAAAATAAAATAAAAAGAGCTCTCTCTCTCTCTCTCTCTCTCTTTCTCTCTCTCTCCACTGAAAGGGTGAAACCACTAAACCAAAGAAATCCTCCTCAAGAACCTCAAAACAATCCTCAACCTGATGAAGTAGAAGGAAAGGATATGTTCTATTTGATTTATTATTGGATTTCCTAGTATTTATTGTTGATACGCTCTTATTAAGTTATATTAGGTCTATTTGGTCTATTTCGATTCATTTGGTCCACTTCAGTCCATTTCGGTCGGTCCACTTTGGCCTACTTTGGTCCATTCAGTCTATTTCGTCCATTCGATCCACTTCAATCTATTTTGAACTAATTAGGTCTTAATTTGATTATTTTTCTAGATTTCCTTTTTAGTTTTTGACTCGAAAATTCATTTTTTTCTTAATTTTTGGGTTTAAAAAAAAAAGAAATTTTATTCTATTTGGGCCATACTCTTTAGTTTTGAGCTAAAAAATACAAATAAAATAGGCATTAGAAATTAGAAATATAAGCCCTAAAATAGCAATAAAAAATGATAAATAATTACAAGATTACCTTAAAATTCAAGTTTCAATAATATATGCATTATACTTAAATTTGAAATAAAATAAAATAAAAAAATAAAAACTTATAGAATAATTTAAACTTAATGCAACATCTTACATGTATTCCATGGATTGAGGGTTTACATTTTTTTTTTTTTATATTCTTGGATATGTTCAAATTTGTCAACCAAATATGGTATATTAAAAAAAAAATCATTTTAATAACGTCTTCTCTATTTATATAAAACAATATTATAAATATGTAATTTAAATCTTTTTATTTAATTACATCTTTCATATATATTTTTATAAAATAATTATATTACACTTTTCCAGATATTGCGACTAGTATCATTTATGCATAATTGATTAATCCAGAATTTAAAATTTGTCATAATTGAACTTGATGGATAAATTATGCTGCATAATAAATAAACGGATGTACAAGTATAACTACTACATTAAGAATGGCATAAACAACAATAATTACAAAAACATGCAAACCTGTATACTAAACCAGAAACTGTGGCCATTTACTAAAACAGTTACTACTAGTTCCTGGTGGGTATACCATAAAGAGAAGAACACTTACATATAAAGCAAAAAGGAAAATGATACAATAAATCATCTGGTCATATACAGTTTTATCGAGTTCTGTCTGAGTAGTTTCGGCCAAACAAACAACACTATATGATATGTGGCCCAATTTCCTTTTGCCAGAGCACATGAACTCACACAATTTATTATTTGGCTGCACTATTGTTTTGTCAACACACAGTAACAAGGCCATTAAAGCCATTAAAGCCTTTAATCTGTATAGGTTTTAGAATAACTATATTTTTTTTATAGCTGTAGTGCCCACTTCATCTTTTAGGTGGTCCTATGAACAATTCTGTTTCCACGTCCAGACTTCGTCTGTTCACCTCTCTCTGTTTGCTTGATGGGTGTACTGGTGGCAGGCCACACTGCACATATTGATGCTAAACTTATTACAATTCGTACATAACTCATAAACAAACTATGTATCTTCTGGGCTAGAATGTGTTCTTGTTAATATATCACAAACTAATTTAAAAGTTTCAATTATATTAGAGATAACTTAATCTCTATGCACCATCTCAGAATTTTGGTGCAAGAACTGTTTAGAGACGTCCATATAACTTGAAGTTCAAAGGAAAATTGGGACGAAATGAATTTACCTTGGCACGTAACTTTGCATTCTCTTCCAATTGGAATTTCTCCTAAATAAAGCCAAATGAAAATATGTCAAACACAATCAATATTATCTTGGAGATACAAACCACAAACAGTAGTGTTACATCTTTACCTGTTCCCTTAACTGCTCAATTTGCTCCCTAAATAATTGGTTCTGCGTACATATGCAAAGTCAAGTGCGTTTCAGCGTCAATAATGTACTTAGCTCTATGTAGTAAAAGAAAGCTTCATGATATTGTATACTGTTCACAAATACTGATCCCGACCATAGTTAACATCTACTGCGCTTACTCCGAAAGAAAGAAAGAAAAAGAAAAGTGTGCTAACCACAAGTTTGAAGTTACTGTTCATAATATTTGTAAAAAAAAAAACATATATATATATATATATATATATTTGTGAAGTTGGATTTACCTTTCTTGCCCTAATTTTAGTTAGGCTTCGCTCCAACTGGTTCTCAACCTGTTGTAGCTCATCAATTGGACATAATTCCAAACCATCTCCCAAGAATTTTCTATAATATTCAAATTTCAAAGTATAAACAGACTGTAATAGTGATAAACAAAAAAAACTAAAAAGAATCTTCTAGTGCTGAGTTTTGAACTAGGTCTCGAACCGTTTAGATACTTCAAGAAGCTCGAGTTTCTTTTCCAAGCTCTGAGTGTCTTCCTTCACATGCTGCATGCAAATTAAAACAATAACCAAAACTGTATAATATGTTTACAAGCATGATCATATTATGCTGTTTTCTTTGACACTTATATGTACAAAGATAATACATTAATACTACTTGGAGAACCATCATATATAAGTTGAAGTATCTCTCATGGAGTGGTAAACCTTAACCATCATCATTTACATACTCATGTACTTCCATTCTGCCCTCAAATTCTCATGAACGTGTTGGTTGCAAGGTTGATTATGGAACTTTAGCAAATATGTTCGTTGGAATAAAAAGGGGAAATTCATAAACTATTATAAACAGCTTGGTTATATAGCACATTGTGCAAACGCTTTCATTGTACTATAGCATGAGACTAATTCCCAAATAAATCATAACAATATACACTTCATCCCATATATATTTCAACTTGCTGATGATGCGTGGCTACAAGAGACATATATATGAGGGGATAATGAAATTTAAGAGAAGTTATTTGGTCATGGAGGACGAGGCTGCATTTGTGCCACAATTAATGACAGATTTTCATGATGACAAAAACTACAACTCCAGCAATTTAGTAGAGAATAATGTGCTTTCTAGATAATTAAAAGATAAATTTTCATCATTATGAAGAAATCAAGAATATTATTAGCAAAGGATTTGTATCTTATGTTGCTAGCTCATTGTCATCTCCTATACTAAAAGCAAATGGAGGGCAAACCTGATTAGTTCCTTCAGATTTTCCGTTGAGTCCTTGGTCCTTGGATCTCTTCTGATAACGTTCTATCGTCTTGCTCATACTGAAGCATCTCCAGTTCACAACAAGAAGAGAATACATGGAAACAACATTTTAACATCTTTCATTAGCATTCACTTCTCATATTTACAACTTTAAATTAATATATGCGGCTTGACTTGCCGGTATATAATGGTATCAAGATCACAAATGTTTAACAAGTTTGTAATCTTTCTCATGTTAATCATCACTTTTGTTTTATTTCATTATACTAGTTGAGAGATTCTGAACCACATTTCTATACCACGAATTATGGAATGTGTTTCTATTTTGTTTATAAACTTTTGTTTTAATTTGGACTTGGTTTAGGTTCAGTGCATCCAGTGTACTAGATCCGATCAAATAATAATATGTATTCAAAAGTAGACATATATTATCATTTTAACGAGTCCAGTACTACTAGACACTAGAGCTAAGTCTGACCCTTTTAATTTTAACCCTAAATATTACTGTTTGTTTCTATTTCTATGTGAAACCTTCCATTAATTAATTTTGGATAAATTGGTTCTCCAAATTATAACAGAGAAATGATTTTAATGTAATCTCTCATTGCATATGAGAATGAAAGAGATATTGTATTCATAGTTATAGAAACATGATAAGATATAAAATGAATCAAAAATTCAAACATACAAACTTGAAATACAAATTTCAAATAGATATTATTTACATATTATCTAATACGCCCCTCAAGGTGAAGGTTCGCTAGAGGAAAGCTTGTTACGAAAAAAATGAAAATCTCACTTCACATGTCTAGTGTATACATCGAAAACCGGATTGACAATGGGATAAGTAGTATCAATATTGTCACATCTAGTGTAGGCATAGGGGATAGTGAGATACCAAGTTCACATAATTGTGATTGAATCCAAGATAGTTGGGCAACAAGTTCAGCAGCTGCTTTATACTCAAGAGGACCAAGAGATAAGCTTATGGACAAGGAAAAAAGTAAAAGCACTAGAGCTCAATATACATTTGAAAATGCTTGAAGATAGGAAGGCCATAGTGAACAATGTGCATGAGATTGCATTAAATATGCTTGACAATACTCCAATGATTAACAGATAGATAATGCATAAATTGACAGAATTTGATCACAACAAATGCAATATTAAGCTTTATAAGGGTCAGATTTTGTAGAGTATTGACAATCTGACAATAAAGTCAAGAATTGACAAAAGACCTACCACCAGAGTATTAAGCTTTAAAAATTGTAAATTTAAAGATTTTATGTATTATTAAGTTTTTATTTTTGAGTGCTTTTATTTATTTTTTCTCTTCTTTATATTAAAAGAAAGACAAAAAAATATGATAAGTTTAATTTTTTTTTTATGTTTTTTATTTAAAAAAATACAGGTCATACCGAATCAACTCAACCCTTAAAAGACTAGGTTAGGACTATAAGATAACCTATTTAGCATGACTCATTTCTTATCCCCTTAAATATTTTATAAAATTCAACCAAAAAATTGATTTTCGTTTTAGAGGTTCTAGGCCTATATAGAGGCACCATAAAACTTGATTACTAGGTAATAATAATAATAATAATAAAAACACTCTAAAAGAAATTCTAATTGACACCTTTCAATATTTGGACTCTAATTGACACCTTTTAATAATTGTAGTTTGCTTGATCAACCAATATGCCTTCATGCTCTAATACTTGAAATATGCAGCCAATTTCCTCCTAAGTTAGGGTGCTTGCTTATTCACATTTAAATAAGATCAACCTAGTTCTAAGGAATAAACACGCCCAATGAGTTCCTGCTCCAAATATTTCTTAATGCATTAGTCAAAAGCAACTAACAGCCAAAAGCAACCTTGTTTTTTCACTGAGAACGAACTTTTTTTACTTTTAATATTTCACATGATTGAAAATTTCATCTTCTTCAGTGCAAACATCAAATAGGTATGACAGTACCTGAAGCTTATGAGCCAATAGTGACATGGAATTATCAATCAAGAAGAACAATAATATAACGGTAGCATGAATGACAACTGACAAGACAACCTGCAGAATGACGGAAATCTGTGACTGTTGGATGCAACAAGGCAATCAATGGTTCAGTGGTGACAACAAAATTATGACAACCCAGTGAATTCAACAATAATACAACTGTGAAACCATGCAATGTTTGTGACTTGAGGGCTTTAATACATGATTGACTGGCTACACGTATGACGTCCGTAGATGAAATATAATGCAACCATTATCAAAAATGTTATGGAGATTTAAGATTTAAGAACTGATGCTGGCTGGCCACTTTAATCAGGTATTGAAGATTTACAACTTCAATTCTAGAGTTAATCAAGTTTCAAAGTTAAATGAAATTTAAATATGAAGATTATGCAAGTTCATGTGATGTTGAAGATTAAGTACTTTTTTATAACTAAATAAAACCTACATGGTAATTAGTATAAAAGGTTTAAACTTGGTTCACTTTAATGAGGCAATACTTGATAAAATATATCTCATTTAGGGATGTGTAGCCCACTTGCCCATCCGCCAAAACTGGCCTACTTGTTAGGTTAGTTTTTTGGGGTTGATGGGTTACCAAAATATTTTTTGTTATAGGTTGGGTTAGATTCGGATCAAGAGATTCACAAATCCGCCTAATCCACCTATATTTAAAATATATATTATATTACTCTCTTACCACCCTCCTTAATATAAAACAAAAATCCTAACTTATTTTCTCATTTTAACTCTTAGTCTTTCACTTTCATCTCTCCCTACTTAGAATTTGAGTACAATGATGCTACTATTTAGAATCTTCTGAAGATGGCAGGAGGCAACAAACAATTGTAATACTGCAACTATTCTATTTTATTTCTAAACTAAGTTGACATAAAATTCTATTTGATATCTTACTATCTAAATGTCATTTGGTTTGGTTATTTGTGTTGGTTAGATAATTTGTGTATGGTGCTATGCTTGAAATTTTTGGAAGATGGTAGGGCCACTTGTAATACTGCTAGTTGATGTTATTCTAATACTCATGTTTTTTTTTTTTAATAAAAAAATGTCCAACCAAACCCACATGGGTTGGGTTAGACCCCTGTGTGATGGGTTGGGTTAGGTTGAGGTTTTTTTAACCTAATCATAGTGGGTTGGATTGAAAAAAACCCCTTAACCTGACCCATGAACACCCTCTCATTTTCACTTTAATGTGATTCTTCTTCCCATGGTGTTTGCAATGCCTAACTTAAAGAAAAAAGAAGATAAATATTAAGAAGAAGAAAGTAAAACAAATTTTAGGAATGCTAGACAAATGAACACCCCAAGCAAAAAACTTCTTCAAACATACATGCACGGCCATCATTTGCCTTTCTCAATTTTAAAGCCAAATGACTTCTATTAGGTATTTTAGGTGTTGGTTATTTTCACACAAATACAGTTATTCATTAAAGCTTGACAGTAAACTCGACAGAAAGGATTCTATCGAGATTTAATGTTGAAACTCGACATAAGCTGTATCTGTCGAGAATTACGAAATCAAACTTTTCAAATCTAATTACACACATATTCCTATGTATTTGTGAGAAAATGGATGATCAAGATGACATTCATACTATGCTAAATTGTACGAGGTTTCTGAGAAGCATGAGAAACTATACAAGTTAGCCACCAAGAAGCTGAGTGATGTGGAACTAGATCGAGAGGAGCTCTCTACCAAGGTTGATGAAGCCAATCAAGTCATTGGAGCACTACGATTTAAGAACAATTTCTTGGCCGAAAGGACCAAAAAGCTTGAAGCAAAGCTATTTCAAGTCAGAGCTCAATTGGAGAGGACTTCCAATGCAAAACTCGATGAGATGCTAAGTTTTTAGAAAACTACTTCTAACAAAACCGGTTTAGGATATAATTTATCTTCTTCTAATATTGCCTCCTCTACTACAACTATGTTTGTCTCACCTATTGATAATGTTAATTTTGAAAACAATGAATCTAAAACTAAAATAGCTATTGAGAACTTAGAAAATGGAAAATCTATTCTAGGAGCACTCCCTAATGTTGAAAAGAAAGAGACTAGAAACCCTAGGACTAAGAAGGCAAACAACAAAAAGTCTCAACAAAAGAAGCTGCATTTCTGTCATCAATGTGGAACTTCAGGGCATACTTGTCCTAATTGTTATAAGTGGTTAGCCAAACAACAAACCAATAGTATGGTCTCATTTGGAAATCAGAGTCAGTTTCCATCCTCTCTTACTCCTTTGGGAGATCTTCTTAAGGCCTTCATGTCCTTTTCGAATTTGTACGGTTTCAATTCTTTCCCCTCACCTTCAGATCAAAGTTTTGCACAACCAAAAAAAAAAAAAAAAAGAAGAAAAGAAAAGGTTCTTCCAAGATATGGAATGAAAAAAACTCAAAGTGATTCAGTCACTTTTTCTCTCTCCCTTTTATGTTTTGCATTACTTGTTTGTTTTGCTTTCTAAATTTTGAGTTAGTCTAGTTTTATGTTTTGTGTGTTTCTTTATGTTTTTGTTTGGTGGTTTTTTCAGTTTTTGCTTTATTTTGTTTTTTTTTTTTTTCATAAAAAAATTTGAAAAATCAGAAAAAATACAAAAAACAGTGTTATATGTGTATATTGGTACTTGTGTACCTTGGATGGCAATTGAAACAAAATTTCTAAACTTTATATCTCTTGTAAGTTGTAACTTAAATGAGCATTTTAATGCATAACTAAGTAAGTGTGCTTAGTGGCTCATGTTGGTGATGAGTACAATTAAGTAATCTTTTATACTTAATACTCATATCACTCTTTTTGACGGGAAAATCCTAAGAGAAATGCATAAATAACCATCTCACTACTAAAGCCCACCAATCACGTATGACATCTGTGTACTTCGGCATAACAAAATTGTAATGTTTTAGCTTACCCAAGTGTTTGTTTTTTCTCTTATATGTCCCATGCATGATATGTTCAAAAAGAAAATATTCAAAGAATATAAAAGCAAAAAAAATCAAAATGCTTTTAAAAATGGTTGTAAGAGTGTTTATAAGAGATGTGGGAGTTATATGATGTACCTCAAAGGTGATAATCCACATCAAACAGTTATGATTATGTGTGAGTGTCTTAAATTTTCTCATATCTCAAATCATCATAATATAAGAAACTTATGCACTCTTGCTATGTTTCACACACAACACGTAAAATTCTTTGCTACTTTTGATACATATGCAGATGCAATGTTGATTTGGTCATCACAAGAAATACATGTGTTAATATATGTTCACTAAAATGTCTTAACTTATTTCTGAAATATAAAATTTGTTATAATTTTTTTTTTTTTTTTTTTTTGTGTGTGTGTTTTTGGATCTATGCTTTGCATATATGTTGAGAGCTTAACATGTTGTTTAGATCTTTGTATGAGTAGCTTGCTTGTTGCTTTCATCTTTTTATGTTTTTCCTCCTTGAAAAACTCATTTTTTTCAAGCTCGACAGCTTCTCAACAAATTCATTTCTATCGAGCCTTCTTTCTCTTTTCTTGATAAATCTCAACAGATTCATTTCTATTCAGTCTTCTTTCTCTTTTCTCAATAGATCTCAACAAATTCTTGATCCATCGAAATTTCTGGGTTTCTCCTCAATAGATTCTCGATAGCTTCTTCGATCCATCAAGCCATATTTCTGATCTTTCTGTCTGCTCGATAGCTTTGAGACTAATTCTCGATCCATTGAGGTGAGTTTTGCTGTTGACAAATCTCGACTGCACCTCAACAGTTTCATTTTTGTCAAGATTTAGTGCTCGACAGATCTCGACAAAATACTTTGATCCATCGAGCTGTGTTTTCTATATATAGTTGAGGCACAATTCAAACTTCACTTTTTCATTTCTCTCTCAACAGAAAACACTTCTCTCTCACCCCCATACACTTTCCTTTCACTGAAATCTCCTCTCCCACTTCTTTTTCAGCCTAGATCAAGCTTCAATCTCTTGGTAAGTGTTCTAAATCCCTTCATTTACATGCATTCATGCATTTTAAACCTAGGTTTTGGGTTTTTGAAAATTTTTAGGGTTTTTGAGATTTTTGTGAAATTTTTTGGGTTGGGTTGGGTTGTTTTGGTAATGTATGCTCATGCATTGCATTCTCATTGTATTATAACAATGTTTCATGCATTTTGAGATGTGTGATTGATTGTTTGAGTGTTGGTAAGTTTGGATTGGGTTTTTACCCATGATGCTTTTAAATTTTGCACGTCACATATTCATGCATTTTTCATGCATACGTTATATCTTTTCATTCCTTTTCTAGTTTGTGATGTGTTCTGTTCTCTCTCTCTCTCTCTCTCTCTCTCTCATAGACCATGCCATAACACCCAAAGCACACAAATCCACTCCGACTTAGAACCCTCTTCATGGTTCTGAGTCATCCTCTTCTGATCCTCCTATTCCCTCTCACATTCGGTTCCGTGATGAGAAGGCCAAGACGAACTTCTTTGAGAACTTCCAAAACCGTGGCGTTCATTCAGAATGCTAGGTTATTATGTCGGACTTCTCCGACACTACTCTACCCGATGTTATTTGGACTCGGGGATGGAAATCCCTCTGTGGGAAACCCAAGAGGTGTCTGGTCATGTTCATTTAGGAGTTTTACTCTAACATGCACGGTTTTGATACCTTTGTACCTCGTTTTGTTATCACATTCCGAGGTACACGTATCGTAGTTACTCCGAATCTTATATCCAAGGTACTACATTTTCCTAGGGTAGTGCATCCTGACTACCCTGGCTGTGAGCGTCTTCAGACTATGTCCAGAGACAAGCTTATCTCTCACTTTTGTGAGACTCCTTCTATATGGGGTGGTAAGCTAAACACCCCATGCTCGACTTTGCTAAAGGCCTAAGGTTCCTTAACATGGTGATGACATTCGCTCTTACAACTTTGTCTCACTATAACTCCATCACTAAGCCTCGTGCTTGTTTTCTTCTTTCTTTGATGGAGGATCTTTCCATTGACTTTCCCTCTCACCTTATCACATCTATCATAGATGTGTATCAAGATACCGCTACCCTTGATAAGCTCATCTTTCCTTTGGTTATCACGCAAATCCTTTAGCACTTCTCCATTCCTATTCCTCTCTCTCCTCTTTTCACCATGATGGGTGCCATCAACGACGGTTTTGTTTGGCGGAGCGAGGCCCAACTTCGATCGAAGCGGCCAAGAGTGGAGACAGATGATCCTACAGCTTCTACTGTTCCACCTTCTTCTTCGGCTCCTTCCACCTCTGCTTCTTCTTCCTCGGCAGCTGGTGTGACTCTTGAGGCCATTATGGTGCAGCTTTAGAGGATGGATGCTCATCTTGACTATCTCACTAATGAGATGTGTCAGATAAACACTTGAGTAGGACACATTGCACACCGACAGGCTCGCATTGCTGGCTTTGCACCCTCTCCCTCTCCTTCTCCAGAGGCCTCAGCTGATGAGGATGATAATGCTAGTGCTGATGAGGATAATGCTAACTCTTCTAGTGATGATGAGATGACGACCTCTCAGTGACTTGCTCTTTGTCATTCGTGACAAAAAAGTGAGTAATTTTGGGTTTGAGAGTAGTCTTGTACTTAGGGGGAGAGTTAGTATAAGACTTTTTTTTATAGGGACCTTTTTTTTGAAATACATTGTACCTTATTTTCATATATATGATGATGTGTGCTTTTTCTTCACCTATCTCTACATGTGTTGTTTCTTTTCTATCTTTATACACATGTTTCTTTATGTATGCAATCTTTATTTCTGTTTCACACATGATGCCTTGATGAGTTTTGTTTAAGTGTTTCAAAAAAACAGGTTGTGAAAGTCTACCATGCCATGAACTCTCTTCTTGCAAAGTTTTTCAAGAGTTTATATTGGGGTTAGATTTTTTTGTAATCCAACAAGTGGTTGTGAGTTTAGTAATTTAAGACATCTCTCATGATTCATTTATTTGTTGTGGTTTTGTCACAGATTGCCAAAGGGGGAGATTGTTAGGGACATTTTTATGTAATTGGCTAATCTTTTGATAAAATGCACTTTACTTGTAATTGGGTAAATCTATGGTGAGTTTAGTATTTCAAGAAACAAGTGTTCAAGTTAAATATTGAAGCCATGCAAGTCTGACCAAGAAACAAGTGAAGGAAGTGTTGTTCATTAAAGCTCGACGGTAATCTCGACAGAAAGACTTCTATCGAGATTTAATGTTGAAGCTTGACACAAACTGTATCTGTCGAGAATTACAAAATCAGACTTTTCAAATCTGATTACACGCATATTCTTATGTATTTATGTAGGGTTTCTTTTCTCACAACCCTAGACATATATAAGGATTATTTTAAGAGCCATCACAAGTGGTTGCAAGAAATATACATGCATATAGTGACCGGAGGCAGAAATTACTCTAGTTTATCATTCTCTCTGTGGAAGCTACTGCGTCTTTATGCCAAGGGTTTTGTGACCAATGAGCTTCCTGATCTTCATTGTTGGTGAACTAAAGAACTTTGCAGCCAACATCTTCTTCAAGTTGATGAGTTATTCATGCACTGGGATCCGTGCATCATTGGTTAGTCATGTACTAGGATTCGTGCATTGAAATGAGAGATTGCCACTACAATACAAGTCTAATTGGGTATTGGGATAAGGGTTCAATTGTAGGTTGGTATTTTAGGATAGGCCAAAGGGTTTGGTAAGGTTCCCTATACTTGTAACCACTTGTAATTAATAATAGTGGATTCTCGGGAGTGGTGACCTTAAATTCACTCGATGAAGTTTTGTCTCAGTGGTTTTCCCTATTCGTAAACAAATCACTTGTGTCAAACTTATTTTTCATTGCATTTAGTTATTTGGTGATTTGTTTGTGCTATCCCGCTATTGCATGTAATTTGACTAATTAATTAACTTAGTTAATTAATTAATTTGCAAGGGGTCAATTCATTTTAACCCAACAATTTTCAATGTCATATGTAATCATTTGGTGTAGTTAATGTTGAAGTCAAATGAAACTTGTCACTGTGCAAGTCTAGAGAATTTTGATCAAACAAAATTAAGCAATTTTTTAAAAATATCGGACAGAAGTTTCGCCTGATTTTGATCAAGTGAAACTTCTTATGGAAAGCAACCGACTTTGCCTTCTCAGTTCATTTGTAGCCGATCAACCCTTGATTTGTACACCTTATAAGAACCAAAAAATAACCCTAATATATATTCCATAAAGAAAGATAGAACAAGTATTCAAGAGAAAACCCCTGTCCAAGTGTTCAAATCTTTCACGCTCTCAAATTGATATATGTTAGGTTCTAAAGACTTAGGTATTTATGTATTTAGAACTCTAATATGTATTGTTGTCAAACCATGATCAAAACAATGTGTTTAGAAGTGTTTTAGTCTTGCTCAAAGTTGTGCATTTATGTAAAGTTGGAATCGAGCTAATGCAGAAAAGTTTTATGCATTTCGGCTTGGCTCGATCGATCAAAGTTTAGACTCGATCAATCGAAACTCGAGCAGAATGTTTTTTTCTGCAGATTTTCCAACTCAGCCCTAGTTGTTTTAAAACGTTTTAGGGTTTTCTAATTTGTTCTAGGTATAAAAGGCAAACCCTATCCACGTTTTAGTGTTGCTCATATTGCGGTTTGTGTAAATCTCTTGTGAGATCTAGAGGAGCTTTCCTTTACACAAACTTAGGGTTTTCAAGGAGAAGATTTATCTACACCTTGATGATCAACTCGGTTGCTGCCATTGAAGCTTAAAGAAAACACAAGCGGGTGTACTTGTATCTGGTGGTGAATCCAAGAAAGAAAGAGTCCGTGGATTCGGAGCTTGCACGTGGTCGTGTCAGTCAGTTCTACTGGTTGGTAGCAATAAGAAGTCGAGTGTGGGGGCTTGTAAGTCTTATTGTATGAACTTCGATTCTTTCAAGATAGTGGATTCAAGTTTACCTTGAGGATAGCTAGGTCAAATCCTCCTCAGGTTTTTACCGGTTTGGTTTCCTGGGTGATCATATCTTGTGTTATTTATCTTTCTGCTGTTTTGCATGATGATCTTTGTTATTGTGATAACCTAGATTTGTTAAATTGGACTAAGTAACAACTTGGCTAATTACCTAGGTTAATCCAATTGCATTTTAAGGGGTCTAAAAACTATCAATATACACTTGAGAGGAAATTTCACTACCAAACACATGATCACCATCTATTTTGTTAGGGTGCTGTTATGAAATATTTAAACCACGAAGATGTTGCAAAATCTTCAAGTGGCCGTAGTAACCAAAAGATTGGTTTGGGGATCAGTGATAGACTTGCAGTACTAAATCACTATGAAGACTAAAGGTTGGTTCAGCTATTACAACAGAAGCAAAGAGCTCGAATACAGTGTCTATTACATGTGTTGGATGTCTAGTAAGTTAGTATGTATTGCAACAATCTCTAAAATGGATTTGTTAAGTTGAGCTTTGTATAGTGTTTTTACCGTTTTGGATTATTACTCCGTAAACAAACCCTTTTCTCTATGTGCGCGAATATTTGTTCTCTGTTGTGATTACGTTTTTCCTGTTGCACTTGAACATGTGTAAACTACCGATGAATAATTGAATAAATAACTATAAGTGATAGATAAGCCGGTTAGGGATCTAAATGCATTTTTTCAACTTCAATAATCTAATTAGCTTTTAGTTGTGCCCTAGTTTCAGTCATTTGTATGTTGGTAGTACAAATTGTATATTTATAAGGAGATTTCTTGCGAAAGAGGGCTTATGTTGCTGATATCTTCTTCTTCTTTTTTTCTTTTTTCTCAAACTTAATAATGCTTAATTTAATGCTCAATTAGAAGGACTGGACTTGCAATTTGCTCGGTCCAAATGCATTTTTACTATATGCAAATCTTAAGTTTAATGTAGATTAGGGAGGTGCAATATGCTAGATCATACTTCACATATATGCTCCAACCTTCTAAAATCCAGCTAAGCAAAAACTAGGATGCAGTACTGTGACATCCTGAAACTCCAGCCGGTTTAACTCTTTTTCTGTGAGTGACTCCAACGACATCATAAAAGAGAAGGGAAGAAAATAAGAAAAAATGGAACCAATAAATCATATTAACTTTAAGAAGTGACATCTCTAATTTTCAGCACTTTAGTCACTGTCTCAATCATGAACGGGGCATATAAGAGCATTTTCATCAAACATTTCAAAAAATTTAGCATTTAGCATCTCAAAAGTGAGAGAGAGTCCGATGAGAAGAAAAAAAGAATAGGGAGAGAGAGAAAAAATATTTTAATTAAAATAGTATTAAAATATTATTATATTTATAAGATTTGAGTTATAGTGAACTGTCATAGATAGCAGTCCACTATAACTCAGATGCTAAAAATTTTAACACTAGCACCTTTGTTGTAATGTGCTTTTTGGGAATGAGATGCTAAAAAATAGCATTTTTAGCTTTTGAGAGTTTTAACTTTCCCAATTACCATGCATGAAGCAGTTAAAACTCAAAACCACTTAAATAACAAATACAACAGAATAATTTTTATTCAATTAGCTAATAAACCAATCCTTAGATAGGACAATACGAGTAATAATGAGGTGTATTAGCTTGCTTATTTGCTGGTAAAGATTCCTAGTCAAGGAGCAAATCTAATTATTATCTATTTCCCATCAAATGACAATCAAACACCTTTTCTCTCTCAAATAATGCATGTAACTTGATAAAAGATGAAGCAAAAAAATTAGTAGGTTGAGGTTTGAATCATAAGTTTATGGTTCATTCACAAATTCAAATAAATTTAAATATCCTGTCTTATTTAAGGCTTGAAAGAAGTAGAAGAATCATTATAATTACACATGACAAAAAAGTTTCATTTTACTAAACTACAACAATATAGTTTTAGTCTCAAAAACTTTGAGATAGAGGCAACCACATGTATTCTTCATCATTGCTCTATCCTAACTAAAATCATATACAGGAACCACCTATGTCTTATGTTAGGACATATGTGATTCACTTATTAAGAACATATGTCACTATTTTATGTAATTGACTAATCCTTTGACAAAACACACTTTACTTGTATTTGGGTAGATCTAGAATGTGTTTAATACTTCAAGAAACTTTGTTTCAAGATCAAGTGTTAAAACCATGCAAGTCTGTCTAAGATTCAAGTTAAAAAGTGCAAGTTCATTAAAGTTCGACAGCTAGCTCAACAGTTAGCCATCTATCGAGCTTGAAGAGCTGTTCTAGCCTCGTGACTCGACAACAGCTTGACAGATAGGGTATCTGTCGAGGTTTAAGAAAAACAGATTTTCAGTAAAACAGATTTTCAGTTCTGTTTTGACTCTAATCCGTGATTATGTGTTTGAGTTTTCTTTTCTCACAACCCTAGACATATAAAAGGATTATTTTAAGGGTCGTTAAAAGTGGAACAAGTTGCACAAGTGTTGAGCAAAGTTTGTTCAAGCAAATTGTGACCAGAGACAGAATTTGCCCTAGTTCATCGTTCTTGTGTAGAAGTTGTTCTGTTTGTGCACCGTAGGATTTTGTAACCAAGCATCTTCTTGATCATCATCGTCTAGATGAACTGAAGAACTTTGCAGCCAACAACCTTCTCTAGTTGGTGATTGAAGTCGCGTACTAAGAGCCGTGCATTACAAGGAGAGATTGTCACTACAGAACAAGTCCAATTGGGTATTGGGGTAAGGGTTTAACTGTAGGTTGGTATAAGGTACTGAGATTCCTTTACTTGTAACCACTTGTTTTGATAATAGTGGATTCTCGAGAGTGGTGACCTTAAAATTACTCGATGGAGTTTTTGCTATGTAAGTTTTCCCCATTCGTAAACAAATCACCGTGTCAATTTGTTTTTCGCTGCATACTTTAGTTCATTGGTAATTTGTTTGTGCTATCACGCGTTTGCATGTTAATTTGATTAATTAATAAATTTGGCTAATTAATCAATTAATTCATCACAAGGGATTAATTCGTTTTTGGCCTATCATCTTATTCTTTATTGATGTATTAATCTCTCTTCTTTGCACATTATCAAAATATCTCAAGCAACAGCTCTCCCATGTCTGTTCACTAATAGGAACCACCTATATCTTTTAAACTAATTTTTTACAATTCATATCATATCTTTGTATTTTTATGCATCTATCTTAACATTCTCATTTTACTTATACTTATTTTATGAAGATATTGCTTTTTCATAGTGCAAACATTTAGTAATTAAACTGGATTTTTTTGTTGTATTAATAAGCTAAGTGTTTAATTACCCCCATGCCCTTAAACAAAAATATGACTCTTGATTGAGTTAGATTTTAAACAGGATTTCTACAGTTGATCCCATATGTGTATGTATATATATATATATATTCTTTTTTCAAGCAAAATAATATGAACTCAATACTTATATATTCTTTTTTCAAGCAAAATAATATGAACTCAATACTTATATAATTAATATATTTATTTACCAATATTTCCACCAAAAAAATTATTTATTTACCAATATTGCTTAAAGCAAGTGGTAATAAAAAAACAAGTACATTTTAACACCAATATCAAGGATAAGTTAAACCAATAGGTAAATGGAGATGTTGGTGATCAGAGGTCCAGTACTTTTCAAAAACATAATAAATAGTACCAGTAAGAATATTGAGTACAATGTCTTTCTCAGAAGTCAGAAGCCACTCTTTTTATTTTCCTTTTTTTTGAGATACGAAGACACTCAAACAGTCACAAGATTCCAAGTTTCTTGTCATTCACCAATGCCTTAGATGTAATCAAGGGGTCATTTCTATAAACAAATTTTTTTGTTTTTTTGATAGAACAATTTTTAGAGTAGCTACAAAATCGACAGAACAACAAATATTATACTGTTCCATGCTTTTAGTATCACTGAATTCGAAGCCGTTTTAGTGATAGGGTAAATTGGTTCATGCTCTCTCAGAAAAGCAATAGTAAAAACGCTGTTTTTTAGGCAGGCAATAGATGGAGATATCTGAAAGATTAGTTTCTTCTGTTGATTTAAAGATGAAATCTCTCTTTCTCTCCCCCTCTCCTTGCACAAAAGCAACAAACTAACACTACCTATGACCATGAAATAACTATTTAGAAATATTGGACAGTAATGACCATAGTAGATCAAAAATCTCCAAGACTATTTGGAAGATCGCACCTATGGACCATAAAATAAGGAGATGAACATTGTAAGCAACAAGAGAAAGAAAAAAAAAAGTAGATGAAAATATAGGAGAAAAATAACAACAGTCATGGAAAATCTCCAATACTGTTTGGAAGATCAAGACAGGAAAACTGGAAACACAATGAACAAAATCAGTAGGCAATTAATATTGAATGAAGACGAGAGAGATCAGACACCTTTGACATATAATTAAATTAAGCTCGTTAATAATCATGATACTTATCTACATGGTATAGGTGTCGTACTAGCCTCAGTAAATTTTAGTACTATAATTACTGCTATATATTACTATTATGCTTCTATTTATTTCCGTACATAATTAAAATTCAACCCAAAAAAAAAAACAACTTTTTTAGCAAATCACCAATTATTCTTGCCTTGCCTACTAATATTTTAGCACAAATCTTTTTAGTTTTCTAGAAGAGACAGTTTAAGAAGGTTCAATTGTCGGAGATGAATTTCTAGATCCATGAATTTATCAACCAAATGATGAAGATGAAAACAACAAGAAATTATGGTTCTTAATATGAGTAAAATTAAGAATCTAAAACGTACCAAGAGCTTGAGAACTCGTAGAGCTTTCCTCTAGGAGAGAATATGATCAGTGCAACTTCAGCATCACATAGAACTGAGAGCTCAAAGGCCTTCTTTAGCAGCCCATTTCTTCGCTTTGAAAAGGTTACTTGCCTGCTTGCTGCATTTTCTATGCGCTTCATCTGAGTTTTTCCCCTCACCATTTCTTGCAGTACTCTAAACTCTCCAAACAAGAAGAGCGAATTTCCAGGAAAAAAAACCCAGAAAATAAAATGATGAACTTTATGGAAATCTGAACCGAAGCAGAATAGACAGTGGATCTAAAATCAAAGCTTGTAAACTACTATGCAAGACCCAGATACGGTTTCCCAAAATAGAAACCCTGTTAACGAAATCTAGAAAAAGAGAGGAAAAAAACAACGACCACACAAAAAAGAAAACTAAAATTAGTGAAGCAAAGATGGGAGAGATCTTAGAAAACCAAGAAAGAGAGATTGAGGAATTCTGAGAAACCCTAAAAAAATGCCCAGGAAAAAAAAGAAACCATAAGATTGATTGATTGATTTGATTTGATCAGCTTATCTACTTTGTTATTGGCATTTTTAGGAGCTAGCTAGAAGTAGAAAAAGAAGACCACAACCCTAAGACAATGAATAAAGAAAGAATATATAGTAGGTCTTAGAACCTAATCTCTTTCTTTTTTGGGTAAACATAATGGAAAAAACAGACACCTCCCAAAAGAAGAAAAACAGGAATAAGTGCCAAATACATGTGTGAACCCAATGACACTATTCCTCAATCCAACTAAGGATTTGCTTTTTTAGAGGCATGGAAATTCGGTGCCTATTGCGTATTTTGACGCAACGTGGATAAAGAGAGACTGACAACCACTCAATCCGGTGACATTAAAAGAGGGCTAATAGGTGTGTGATGTGGAAGACAACAAACATTCTTGTCGGTTGCCATTAATACCCGGACAGGCTGGAACCCCCAAAGTTGCAGGGAAATTTGGAGCACTGCTTCGGCACTCCATCAAAACCTTCCTCTTCGGAGTGCAAAGTGCACACTGTAAACTATTTACAATGGTTTGTCCGTACGAGAGAGAGAGATTAATTTTAGAGGAAGTCGAGGTCGTCCGTACTATGAAAATAAGAAGTGTACCAATCATGACTTGCCACCTCTGCTCCTGTGGGTGATATTATTTAGACACTGTCACGTGGCTAGTCCTTATGTGGTTCTTCAGCTCAGGACTTTTTCTTTTTTCTTTTTTCTTCTTTTTTTCCTTTTTCTATGGTTATTATTGCTAGTCGTGTCAGATAGAGAGGCACACGAGCATGTATATATATACACTATATATAATATCATAGTAGATTAGGTTTATGTTTTTTACAGTAGTACTGGTTTTCGGGGTGCGAAGCTTGAGTTTGAAGCTCTCGTTAGGACCACAGACAGTAGGGTTGCTCTCATAAATAATTGTGAAACAAAACATACCCACCCTTCTTTTAATAAATTTGAAAAAAACAAAAAAGAATGAAGTTTATTAATCATAATTTCTAGTTTTCTTTTAAGAGAACATAATAATTAATTATAATATGTCTATTATTAACTGTACTGTTTATATATAACTGGGGGAGTATTCAACTGTTGTGCCAAAAAATAGTGGTCTATTCACTATAAAATGTTTTTAAGCAAATTCTAAGCTTAGGTCTATACAAAGTACAAACTACCCGCCTAATTTAATTTGGTTTGACCGGATTATATGCTTAAATGGTTTAATTTAAATTTTGCTTATCTGTTCATCGGATCTAACTGGACGGATTGGTTAAGATTTAATAACAATTTTAGAGTTGATTGTTGGACTTTGCTTGATGAATCTATGAACCTTATTGGCAAATGATGGGTTTCATATCCTAGCATTGTATCATAACAATCGAGTTTCTTCTTACCTTGAGCCAGAAGGCTTATTGTGATTGGAGACGAAATAATACTATCATAGAGAGAACCACATAAGGAAAGGTCAAGAAAAGCTAGATGGACAAGATCTCGTATGATGAATTGCCTATTCTTTTATCCCCAAATATATATATATATATATATATATATATATATATATGAAAATCACTTTGCCCTGCAATGTTGATTGAAGAATGAAGACACTGCTATGATGAAGTCAAAAATTGCGGATCACTTTAGTTTTTTGGCAGTACATAGTAAATGAATAGGGAAAACAACATAGACACTTTGGTTCAATCTAGAGGCAATGACGACAAGATAAAGAGATCTAGGGGTGGGTGGTTGACATTAGTGGACCCCATCATGATAATCCAATCGGTTCATTGCTAGATTGCTCAATTGGGTCACGGTGGTTCGATCGATTCATGGGTGGCTCCTCGGTGCTCCTTCGTTTGTGTTCAAGCTCTCCTCTCTTCTCTTTCTCTCTCTTTGGTTCTGAGGCTGGAAATGAAATGTAGGAAAATAGAAGGCTGCATTTGGTTCAATGTAAATCGAATTCCGAGTGTAAAATGAATGCAAGGGAAAATAAATTCCCGTAAGGAAATTAAAATCCGGGCATTTGGGTGTGCAATGGAAAATAGTCTGGAAAACGATTTCTAATGTTTTGTAATATTCTGAAAATGCTATTTTCCTACAAATTTTTCACATTTTTTAGCCATTTTCTCAGCTTCCAAACAAATTTATAATAGAAAATTGCAAGATATAAACTTTTTAAAGAAACAAAAATCAAAATAAAACCATTAAACTTTCAAACTCGGTCAAACAGAGAGGGGGAGGAAGAAAGAGTGAGAGATTGAGGGAAAGAGAGTGGTAGATCGAGAGAGGTTGAAATTGGATCAAGGCTCCGATCTGTGTTTGGCGTTGATGACGAGCTTCAGCGGCGGCGAGAACGAGATGACAAGGCTCTGATCTATGTTTGGCGGTGACTTTTCAATCAGTAAAACTTGATTTGAAGGTATGGGTTGGTTCAAATGAGGGATGGGTCGATGGAGGTGGGTCGGTGAGGACGAGGATGAGGGATGGGTCGGTGAGGATAAGGGATGGGTCGGCGGAGGACGAGGACAAGGGATGGGTCGACGGAGTGGCTTACATGCGATGGTAGGGCCGTGTGTCGAAGGGTGGTTCTGGGCATCACCGACAAGGATGGGTTTAAACAAGGACGGCGATCTGATCGGGGAGGATGTGCTTGGGTTCTTCAAGTGGAGTGTGCTTGAGCTCTCTCTCTTCAAGTGTGTATTTTCAGGAGGCGCGATCTCGCCGGTGTTGGGGTGCGACGAGACCGGTGCGACCTGGGGTTAGGGGCGGTGGTGCGATCTGGGGTTGGGTGGTAGTGTGATCTCTTCTTTCTCTTTCTCTCTCTCTTCTATTTTCCAAGTCTGGAAATAATTTGAAAGTAAAATAAAAGTTGAAATGGTTTTACACCTAATGAGGCTTATTTTACAGTCAATGGGAAATTCAATTTCCATTTGACCCAATTTTCTGTGCTTACCAAACACATAGAGGGGTGTAAAATGATTTCCTGAAACCCTTTTCAGCCAAAACAAACGCACTTGAAGTGTATTTCATTTTACACCAAAACTTATTATATTTTACAATCAAAGGGAAAATGATTTCAGGTTGATTGGGTTTTTCAGTCCATCAAAAGACTCATAAGGCTGTAAAATATTTTCAGTCAAACCAAACATAGCCTAAATCAACCAGTTGCTTTTATGGGGTTATTGGAAATGACGTTTATGTTCAATTTATTGGAATGCATGTATGAAACTCTAATTTTTTTTCAAATAATTTATAGTTAATCTTTATTTGGTGATACATCTGTGAGAAAACATGTCAAGGATTTTGTCTTATTTAATTCTTTCTTTTATTCCTTTTTTATTAAATACTTTGAAATGATCAATGATATTGTAGTTTAGTGATAATTTACTCTACTTTATTATAGAATTTAGGTTATTTTATCGTTTCAATGAATTCAAGAGAAAAAAAATCTTGAAAAGGAAGGATAAATGAAGGTCTATTAAAATTTATGTTCCTTTGAATACATCAAGTCAATGGTTTTTTTTCTTCTTTGTACACATAATTAGATGCATGATTAAATATTTAATCATGCATCTATTTTTATTTTTATTTTTTTTTTATGGATAATCATGCATCTATTAGTTATCAACAAGAGATTTTATTAATTGAACTAACTAAAATTTACTATCCATGTCAGTTCAACTACACAATAATTATACATTTGTATTTTTTTTTCAAAATCAAGGATCTCTGTTACCTTAAAGACACTTAGAAAATAATAAATTTACATCTATAATATATATAATAACAATCTTTTGACTTTTTGTCGAATTATTCTAATGTTTCCGTATAACTACCTTTTTTCCTTAAAAAAAGAAAAATATTACCACATCAACTTTTGAAAGTTCATGTTTTATCACATTATCATTAATATAATATATTTCTTAATTTTATTTTTAGAGTTATAAAAGTGCTAAAATATATAGTTTAAACTATAATTGGAACTCATTGTCTTTTTGGATCAAACAATCCAACACCAAACGAATTTTGATTAATTATGTTTGATCTTCTTTAAACAAATTATAATTAAATTAAGTAAGTTCTTTTGTATAACCAAATGATTTTTTATTTATTAATACTCATGAATATTTACATATATAAACATTATATGTTGAACTTTTCCATGCAGTGCATGGGTTAGCAACTCATATTTGGTTTTTAGAACTCAAATAGAAAGCTAAACAAATTGTGATTAAATTATGGTTGATATTTTATAAACAAATTCTAATTAAATTGGGTAAGTTATTTTTTTAATCTCTAATTTGAATTTTTATTTTTTTAATAATTAATAATTATATATATATGACATGTAAATATCTCTTGTTAAATTTCCTATGCAATGCAAAGGGTAGCAACTAGTTAGTATTATATATTCAAACACTTATTATGAAATATTTATTATGATCTTAAAACACTTATTATGAAAGGTCCAGTTCTCACAATGGATACGGATAACCAGCATCAAAAGTTAAAACCATCTTCATCATTTGGGTTTGAACATCATTGACAATTGCCCACCTAACCAAATGTAAGAGAGGTGCAGTGTCATTAAACAAGGGTGGTTAATTTTTGTCTTTGTTAAAGTTTCTTTATTGGGAAAAACAACCAAAAATGAAAAAAAGAAAAAAAAAGATTTATAAAGATTTGATTTCAATTGATGGAGAAGCACCACCAGCTGCCCGACATGCACAGTAGGGCCGAGAGTACACTGGCTCGTGAGTTGTGAGTTGTGACCCAATTTCAGAGACCAGACAGTGGTCCCTCATACTTTTTTTCTCACACCTACTTAGCCCAAAATGCTACTTTACCATGGGACCCCATGGGCTCAATGCACCCCTCAGATCCTGTGATCTGATTCGAGCTATCTGGGCTCTACAGACTAAGCTAAAGGCAAAAGGTATAAAGTAACAGTGTTCCTAATAGTAAAGTCGAGAAAAAAAGTTGCATTATGATTAGTTTTACTTTTTTCTGCAATCAAAATCGACCAGTCTTTACTTTGGCAAATCCAATAGATTGGTTCTAGTTCTACCCAAGAGAGTGTATAGGACCAGATGATGTGAAATTTGAGCCCTGATTAGGGCCTTTCAGCTTAAATGTATATGGCCCAAATTACCAAATGTCCACTTCTATGCAAAAAAGAGTTGAACAATCCCAAAGCACCTGAAGATTGTTTGCTTTTGTTACAAAAGTTACCTTTAAACCCGGCCCATGGAACAAGTTTGTTCCTCATTGCACCTCACTATTTCTGGAATTTTTGAGTGCCCAAAACTGTTTACCACTAATGGTGGCTCAAGGAAATTTTTTAGGGAATAATCAAAAAGTTTGAATTATACAAAATATAATAAAAGAGATCTTGAATATATCAACATTGCAAAAAAAAAAAAATGCAATTAAATGAAGTTTTACAATTACTTTTTCTGATGATTCATATTTTAAAATTGTTGCATGATAGTTTCATTATCAATACTACCAACTACATCATTTTTAATGTGCACAACCAAACAATCATTCATCTACTTATCTTCCATTCATTTTGCAATTCATTCTTTATATATTTCATTGCCAAAAAACTTATTTCCAGTATAGCAGTCACGATAGGAATACTTTAATTTATTATTAAATAGTTTTAGTCTTTACTCTTTATAATTCTTTTATTTAACCATTCAACTATAGTAGTCGCGATAAGAATGCTCTAATTTATTATTAATTAGTTTTCATTTTTAGTCTTTACAACTCTCTTATTGAATTTTGTAATATATTAAGAAGTTTTTTTTTTTTTGGTTCATAGTATTACTCAATTAAGAATTTTTGTTGTTGGGTTTTTTCCTTTTACTTAAAAATGTTGAGATAAAAGTTGGTGTTGAATAAGTTTGTTGTTGGGCTTCTTTTAGGATTGTTAGGACATATATGATTTAATGTTAGGAACATACGTTACTATTTTATGTAATTAGCTAACCCTTTGACAAAACACACTTTACTTGTAATTTGGTAGATTTAGGATGTGTTTAATATTTTAAGGAACAAGTTTCAAGTTCAAGTGTTAAAATCATGCAAGTCTGTTCAAGAAACAAGTAAGAAAGTGCTAGATTTTAAAACTTGACAGCTAGCATCTATCGAGGTTTAAGAGCTGTTTCAGCCCATGGCTCGACAGCTAGCTCGATAGATGGCTATCTATCGAGGTTTATGAAACTTAGTTTTTTAGAGCTGTTTTTCATCCAATCCATGAGTATGTGTTTATGCTTTCTTTTCTCACAACCCTAAACATATATAAGGATTATTTTGAGGGCCGTAAAAGGTTACACAAGTTGCACAAGTGTGAGGCAAAGTCGTGTTCATGCAAATTATGACAGAAGACAGAATTTGCCCTAGTTCATCTTTTTCTTGAAGAAGCTGCTGTGTTTGTACACCATAGAGTTTTGTGACCAAGGAGATTTGTGATCTTCATCATGTGATGAACTAAAGAATTTTGCAGACAACATCCTTCTCAAGTTGGTGATCAAGTTGCGTATGAGATTCGTGCATCTATTGGTTAGTCACATACTATGAGCCATTGAAAATGAGAGATTTGGTATGATTCTTTATACTTGTAATACCAATATTATTAGTGGATTCTCATTTACAACCTTGAAAATGAGTTCTAAGACATTTTTAGGTTATATTAACTTGCATGAAAAATCATTAGATTTCAATTAACTATCTATTTTTAGAATAATTAATTAAATATTCAAAAACAACCATTATCGTTTAGAATTATCTCATACAATCCTATACACTCTTGTCTTTAAAGTTTAAACTTAAACCAATGGGATATTGACACAAAGTTGATTAAAATTAACTATTTTTTAGAATTGATTATAATTAATCATTCTCAATCACATGTATTTAACCATAATTCCAAGAATGTCTCTGGTCTATGAAAACTTGATGTGGTTTGATTTTTTAATCTAGTAATTCGGTATTTGTACTAAAAGTGTCATTTTGATTGTTAGGGGTGTTGAAAATGTTTGAAATTAAGTTTTTGCTCATCTAACAGTTCAAATGATGAAGTTAATTTTACATGATCTTGTCAAAATTACTATTTTACCTTTAAAAAATATGAATCAATACCTAATTGCAAAATGAGGTGGCCTCAGCACATGCACCAATCTTTTAAGGGAAGCAACATTTTAAGTGTGTGGATTTGGCAACCATTTGTCTGGCTAAACCTTCTGCCGTTGCCCATTTTCTTACTTTACCCAAAGTAGTTTTGCTTTTCCACACACCTATACTATACAATGCAAGGGAATGGGCCACAATGTACAGGAGCTCTCTTACAAGTCTTGTGTTTCATAAACAGCAGAATTATATATATGAAGCTCTCACTTTTCCCTTTTCCTTTCTAACCTGGTTTTTTTTTTTTTTTTTTTGAGAAACTCCTTTCTAACCTGGTTTGTAGTGCTATTTGATTCCTAGCAAGTTAGAGAGCCAATCGGCCTAATGCCTTTTCTTTCTTTTGGGGTAAAAGAGGCTTTTCATTCAAAACTAAGAAGACAGAACAGAAGCAGAAATTACAGAACTATTATATCAGTTTTGCAAAGTGTGATCGAACTTTGTCGTTGGATTTTAGTTGTGTCATTTATTTTTAAAATATATTCAGTTTTGGGTGTTTCACAAAAAGTACTTTCTTTATTAAAACGAATATCTCTACATTCACTAAGTGGGGCACTACTTACGATTCAAATTTTATTCACGAAATATGTAGCCAGTACACTATCAACAAATAGAAATATATGTAGCCCAAAGTGGCAATCGTATTTGCGAGTCAAAAAAGTATTAACAAGCTCATATCTACTATTATATAAGTGCTCAATGGAAAATGTACTTATGCCTTTGATTGTTTTGGCGACAGAGTTTTCTAGAAAATGAGTCATTTTTCAAAAGGTATTTTTTATAAAATTATCTCATTTTCTAATGGTAGCAACTTTAAATGAGTTAAAAAACAATTTTATAATTTCCTTTATTTATCTTGTTGTGAAATAGAGTTGTTTTCCAAAAATATTTAGTAGAAAACAATCTCTAAAAATAAGTCATCTTAAATTCCATAGTTTATGGGTAGTTTTAAATTGAACTTCTCATTATTAAAAGTTTCAAACTATAAATTACGCGCTTTTAAAAACATTTTAATTTATATATATACCCATCTATAATGACACTATTAACTAAAAAATGATAAAAAAGAAAAAAGGAAAATGATAACGCATAATTATTTCAACACTGTGTTTATCATATTTGAACATTCTAAAAAAAAAAAAAAAAATCACTCCAAGCCATATAGTGTCATTTTGTTAATTTTGTCAGATCGGTGTCATTTAAGACCTTTGGTCCTTACCAAGACCCAATGAAAAAAGAATGGGATCGCTTCTTCTAGATTTTCTATTAATGACATCATGCATATTGAGTTTTGGTTTGAATTGAAATGCTTTTTAAAGTATGTATTTTAATTTGAAGCTTATGAGAGTGTGAGGTTTAATTTGAAACCCTAAATTATTGGGTTTAAAATGTAATTAAACTATTAAAAAATGTCTCATAAAAAAAGTATTACATGATACTATAGTATGCATGTTTAGGGTCCCTAAGCTTTCTAAAATTCATATTTTACCTTTAGATTTTAATTTAATTTTGCATTGAATATATAGGTGTGCAAATATTCATTCATTGTTTGTAGAGCTATCTAATGCTCAATTTGTTTCGACTGAAAATGTATATGGAAAATGATTCCCTTTTTAAGAAAACATTTATGGGAAACTAATTTTTTGGATAAAATATTATTTTAATTCCTAAATTTTACTAAAAATTTGCTTTTTTCCCTAAATTTTTAAAAAAATTATTTTTTCATCCCTAAACTTTGAAAATAGTTTTTTTTTTTTTTCCAATTGTTTAGAGACAAAAATAGGGAAGAAAAAAGAATTTTCTTTTGGTTTCAAACTTGGAAATGAGTTCAAAGACATTTTTCTATTATTTAATAAGTAATAGTACAGCCACAAACTATTTAATAATATTTTTATAAACTGTTATAGTGGGGTAATTTGTAAATTTTTTTGTAAAAAATTTGTGTCTTTAACACTACTCTTATTTAATTCACATGAAAAATTATTAATATTTTTTTTTTGTAATTCTAAATAATTATATGAACAAATTTTTTTCCTTTTTTATTTTAGAGTAATATGAAAAAAAATTTCATTCACGAAAATATATCCCAAATAAGAGAAATATTTTATGTTCTTTCGGCCATTTGGGAGCCCTGAATAGGAAAATATGCTCCAGATTTGGAACCTACACAAAAAGACTACGCTCCGTTTGTTTCGATGAAAAATTTTGTGTAAAGATAGTTTTCCGTGTTTTTCAGTGTTTTGTAGCATAAAAAAATATAAGTCAAAGGAAAACTATTTTTGGTCAACATAAAAAGTATGACTTATTTTTAGAGATTTTTTTCCACTATTTTTTTTTGGAAAACAACTCTATCTCACAGCAAACTAAATAAGGAAAGTTAGGAGGTTGTGTTTCAACTCATTTAAAATTACTACCAAATATTGAAAAATGAAATAGTTTTATTGAAAATAATTCTTGGAAAATGACTCATTTTCTAGAAAACATCATTGTTGAAACAAACAGAGCGTAAGTGGAAAAGTGGTTGCTTTGAAAAAAAAAATAGTCTATATATACAAAAAAAATTGACACTTACTAATATAGTAGATTGTAAATAATAGGTAAAAAAGTAATGTTGGTGGTATGCCTAAATTAGAACCTATATAAGTTTGTCAACTCAATTATTGTAAAAAATATTGTCAATTTTTTATATATGCAGTAGTATTGTTAGAGGAAAATATGTCATACAAAAAAGTGCTGAAGAGAGAGAGAGAGAGATTATCACTAGGGAGTGTTTTTTTTTTTTTTTTTTTTAGTATTATTATTATTATTAATATTGGTGGTGTTACCTTTATTTATGGTAGTTTCATTGTGTGTGTAACAATCCTTTTTAGACCAATCCTAAAAACATGTTTCGTTGACATAAAAAAAGTTTTATGTTTCATATAAAAAAAAAGTTTCAGGTTGACTTGCCTTTTTCGCCATGCCAAGCACTATAAAATGCAAAAAAGAAAAAAAAAAGTTTTCCATAATACTTTTTTCCTCGTAAACAAACTAAGTGTTGAATTTGGTTATTTTTCATTATTATTGTTGTCCATGCTTTACCCTTAATCTTGAGTTTCTAAATCTATACGGGGAAGTAAGGCTAAATCGTAAATGCATGAACAAGTGAAATATAATGAATGCCCAGAGTTTCTTGGTTCAGGAAATTTTCATTTTTTTTTTTGATAATTCATTAAGCAGGGTGATTTAAATTATAGACATGTTAATAAAAAAACAACATATGTTGTCAATTAAGTTATAAGACTTTTACCACAACTTTACATACATGAATTAGTTAGGTAATATTAAAAGTTGTAAATACACATTTAAAAAATAAAAAGCAAGTGTAATACACATATCTAACTTCCAATTGATTCTCAAAAACAATACCAATTTTGTAGCCTTAAGCTACAACCAATTTTGTAGCTAAACTTTGTCCTACAAGAACTACAAAAAATCCAATTAAAACAAGACCTTGCAAAAATTTATCACACATTAGCAATACTTATATATAAGAAAAATACCATTAGTGGGTTCGTTAACTCAAATATTAAAATCTTTTGCATTCAATAAGTAACTTAGATTTAAATCCTGCTTACACTAAAAATATTAATGTATAAGCATGATGGTAAAAACAATAATCATAGGGGGAATATTATATAGGTTTATTGTATCTGCAAAACAAAAAATAAATATTATATGTGGGTTCTAGTTAGCTTAACCAGTAAAGTGTCTTGTCATCAATAGATTTGAGTTTCAAACTTTGCTTACACTACTATTTTGGTATATATTACAAAATAAAACGTAAATTACACTTGACCACCCTAAACTATGCATCAAATTATACTTTGTACTATAAACTATCCAAACGCTCACTTTGCACCCTAAATTATCACACTTATCATACTTTGTAGCCCAATGTTACTTTTGTTATTATATTTAACGAAATCCTACTACACCTGACAATCACATGAATTTTGCTTAGGTAGAACAAACTAAAAAGACTGAAACACCTTTATTCAAAATCAATTAAAACAAAAGCCCTTTTTTTTTTCTACATCTCTCTCCCTGTCTCATGTGCATGCTAGCCTTTCCCAAATTCAAATTCTTGTAAACCCTAAATCCTTAATTTGGAAATTGCTTTTGCTCCACCACCGCTCCACCATCTCTCTGTCGTCCCTCCACCAACGCGACACCACCCCTCCACCATCCCAAATCAGAACCTCACATAGTCTCTCACACTTATCACATATTTGAAACAAAGTTCAAACTTCAAATGCACAAATCTAACTATATATACCTACCAAGACAAACACTAGCTCATGATCATCTAACAAAAAATACCCACCTTTCCTTTCCTTACATGTTCTAAAATCGGTCTTCTTTTGGCTTAATTGCTCAAATGAACATCTAGGTTCTTTCTAAATTGTTGAAAAGTCAGTCTTTTTCCTGGTGGGCTTTTACATGTGGGTTTTTCTTGGGAAACGATTATCAGGAATTAGAGATTTTTTTAGTAAGAAACAATAGTTTATTTGTTGAGATAAAGATATATGGTAACCAGGTCGTTGTACTTGTTCAACTTCTGGGATTTCCTTTTGGCTGAATTTCACCTTCAGTCTTTTTAGTTTGTTTCACCTAAACAAAATGTACGTGCTTGTTTTATACATAGTTTAGGGTGGTAAAATGTAATTTTCTCCAAAATAAATATACCTAAATCTTCATCACATGATATTATACCATATCAAACAAAATTAATAAATAAATATTCTTAATATCATCATTACATAACATGTCATAAATTTGATTATGTATGAATGAAAATGAAAAACATATTTTTAATAATTAAAGAGTATCATCGAGAGCGGACATCATAGGATGAAACTCTCTAAAAAAAAATTAAACAAAATATCATATATATATATATATATATATAAGTAAAGTGAAAAAATAAAATGCTTTCTCAATGAAAAATATTAATAAAATTTGATATGGGAGTAAAATAATGTAAAAAAAAAAAAATTATTTACAAAACAAAACAATAATTTGTCTTACGTATAAGTCGAAAACCAAATAGGCCGGAATTTAGTGGAATGGATTGAAATTGGCAAAATAGACTTGAACAGAGGAGTAGATGGAGTAAAAGAGTGATTCAAACCGGTTCAGTAACTAAATTGTAATTTTTCCATTATTTCAATAGAACGGAATGGAATTAACAACATTGAATTTTAAGATTTTTATTTAATGCCGTTATAGGAGGTCATTTTGTGAGTTATAATTTTTTTTTTTTTTTTTTTTTTTTATACAAGATAGATATTCTATTTTAACTTAATCTAATTGTACATGTGTGTAATTACCGCATCAAAGATACACAGTGGTATGAGTTATAATTAATATCATGATTCTTTATGTATTTACCTAATATATATATTTTTATATTAGGTAAAAATATAAAGAATCATCATGTTATTAATTGTTTGGTAATATGGCATTAAATAAAAAATCAAAGAAGATTAAAAGAAAAAAAAGAAAAGAAAAGAGAGATCTGGAGGAGAAAAAATTAAACACAAGGACATAGGCGTTTCCGTCACAACCCTTTTTAAGTTTTTAACAAACAAAAGTCACTTCCTTCTCTCTTCCTCTCACTGCGCCAGCTTATATAAAGAAAGATATATATGTATATATAAATCTTCTTGGCCTCTCTCTCTAACACACTTTTTCTTATATAAAGACCAATTCTCTCAAATTATCTGTCCGCGACCCGAAAACCGAGTGCGTAAACTGCTACTTCCCAGAGACGAAATTGTGTGTGTGAATCCCAAATCGAAAAAAAGAAAAAAGAAATTGTGTGTGTGAGTCTTCGTCGTGATCAATCTCTCTCTCTCTCTCTCTCTAGCTACAGTAAAAATGGCGTCGTCTTCTACTGAAGAACCACAGCCACAACCACAACCTCAACCACAGCAGCAAGTGAAGGAGTGCGCTCACAAAACCAAGCTTATTCAATTCTTAGGTCGTACAACTCCTATCGTTCTCCAAAACGACAATGGCCCCTGCCCTCTCCTCGCTATCTGTAAATTTTTTTTCTCTCTCTCTCTCTCTCTCTTGCTAGGGTTTCGTTTCTGTCTTTCTCAGTTTTAAAGAATGTAAAGAATGTTGGGTTTGATTACTGTAGAATTATTATTTCTTTGGTTACTTGTATAATTTAGGGAAATGGTTGTGTTAGGGATAGTTAGGCGGTGTTCGAAATGGAGGATTTTCTTGTTGATTTTCTGAGCAACCAAACGGTGTAAGGCAATCATTAATTCGATGCTTAATCCGATAATTTAGTGGAATTTGATCATTTCGATTATAATTTTGTGCTATTAGGTTTTTGTTTGTTTGTTTGTTTTGTTTTGTTTGTTTTAATTAATGGTTTCTGATTCTCACATACGCACTTTATTGCTTCTTGTTTATTGATTCTTGATTTTCTTGTTCTTCCATTTTGTCGCTGAGAAAATTAAGCAAAGGAAAGAGAGTGCAATTTTGTGTTTTATGTTGCTTTTCCAGGAAGTGTGAATTTACCAGAGATTTGATAAATTTCTGTATTAGGCATAGTTAGAGATGAAACTATTGTAATCTGTACGTGTGACAAGATAAATTTAGAAAAATAGAGGAAATTAGGTCTTATTGATGTTATTTTATTCTTTTTTTAGAAATCGAGAAATTGCTGTATTTTGCTGGGCATTGTTGAGTGGATTTCTTGTTAGTGAAATATGAGTAAAAGCTCGTACCAAGTTCATAAGGCTTGAACTTGGTACGACCTTTTACTGGAAGAGATGGTTGGTAGGCAGCCTTACCCCCAATTTTTGGAGAGACTAATTCCTAGACTCGAACTTGCAGCATATTGCTCAGGCAGAGGTCACTTACCATCTCACCAATGTTAAAATATATTTGCTATTTTAGTGTGTTGACAACCAAATGGTGGAAATAACTTGATCAATTCTTTCATTATAATTTTGTTTGGGAGCCTGACGATTGAGAAAAGGTAACATCAAGGCCCTCTAATTTTGCAGTTGATATGATTTTCAGAGTGAAAAAAATGTTATTAGGTTAAATTGTGCTTTTAGGGAACCTGTCTTTGCCTCTCCTTTGCTCATGTTACTCCTCATTGTTTCTTGATTGTTCATTTTTCTAGCCGAGGAACTGAATTTTTTGCAGAATGATATTCTTGGCTTTTGATTTCCAAGGAAGTGAACAATTTAAATTAGGTAGCCAATGTAGTTTTATTATGCTAGAGCTTAGGTTTTAGCATCTTTTACTTCTGGAATGCAGATTATGAAAATTATAGAGTTACATATAAGCATTTTACTTTTACCTATCAAAATAAAATAAGCATTTTACTTTTTATTGATTTCCTACTTCTGCCTTCTTCCAAAAGTATTAGTAGTTTTCTTCATCCTTGTATATCTTGGGTTTTTTTCCCCCTGTAAATATTGTGCTAAAATCCAAGAATCATTCACATGTGATGTTGTCCATCATAATACTCATCTGTTTAGTTGTTTGGATAATTATTTTATTGACTACAGCTCTTTCTTGATAAGGTTTTTTTGACATAAAAGTGTAAATCACTATGATTACTTTGCAATCTTATCACCCCATAATATTTTGTTAATAAAAGATCATCCATGTTGTTTTATTCAGAATTGTGTTATGTTTTGATGATTGGTGTTTGGGTTTGCAGTAGAAATTTTTCTTTTTGTATAAATAAAAATTATTTTTTAGAACAACTTCCAAAGACTTATAAAAAAAAAATTCTTTAGAACAACTTGAATTCTAGCATCTTCTTTGCGTTTTTCACCATTCTTACTCACATCCCTTTTCCCAAATTCTTTGTTTATTTGTTGTTAAAGTATGGGGAGAAACATGGATTTGAAATTAGGTCTTTCTTTATCTGGCAATGTAGATAACAATATCCTTGATTCAGTTAGCCCTAATCAATTATTTTAGCTAGTCTAATTGACCTAATTTTTTTTGGTGGGAAATCTAAATTTTCAGGGGACTTTAAGAGTTGAATTTCCTCCCCCACCCCCCCAGGTCCTTTCTCTTTTGGTTTCTTGGAAACCAAACAAGGTTCAACTAAAATATGTAAATTCTACAAATTCCATCAAAATAATATTCTGGAAATCAAGAATTGATTTCCTCCAACATCAGCTAATACTGTTTAATTTTTAATTTTAAGTGTATGAATATGCTGTAATGATGGAATATGTGAATTAACTGTTTCGGTATAGTTTGAAGTTGATTGTGGGCATTCTTGTTTCAGTTTTATCTTGCCTTCTTTGTTTTTTACATTTGGGGTGGGGGAAGTTGGGGGGGGGGGGGGGGGGGGGTGTGGGTTGGTGTTTGGGGGTTTGCTTGTCTTTATGCAGTAAAGGTTTGATATTCCTTTTCTTGTTCGTATTTTCTGGGAAATAGATCATTTACTCATGGGTTGCTACAGGTAATGTTCTTCTACTGAGGAATAACTTGAATTTGAGTCCAGATACAACAGAAGTCTCGCAGGAGAAATTGCTTTCACTAGTTGCTGAAAGATTAATTGATTCCAACAGTAATGCCAATGTAATTTATTTATTAAATGGTCAGTTATGAAGTTTCTATTTGCTGGTGTAACTGGAATTAACCATTTTGTTATTGTGTTGCAGAATAAGGATGAAGGTTATATTGAAAATCAACAACAGAACATTTCTGATGCCATTGATCTGCTTCCTCGACTTGCAACTGGCATTGATGTAAATATACAATTCAGGAGGTTCGACTTATTTATTCTAATACCAGTTATTATTGTCAGTTTCTTTTTGTATTTCTGACTAAAAGTTTAATGATACTTTCAGAATAAACGATTTTGAGTTTACTCCAGAGTGTGCCATATTTGACCTGCTGGACATTCCACTCTATCATGGCTGGATAGTTGATCCACAGGTTCTCTCTTTTCTGGCCTCAGACTTACTATATATGTGAGATACCTAGTGACTGGTTCAAGTTGCCCTTTTAGTATCGTAGTACTGTTTGTTTCATGTACTCCATGTGTCTGAACAAATTGGATTTCTACTTTTTGGTCCTTATCATACATTTGCATTCTGGCCTTACCCAATTTGTTCAACTTATGAGCCTCTCATGAGTCATTGTGTGCTGCTACTGTCAAGAATTTTGATGGTGGTGATTTACCCTCATGTTTTCCTTCTCATATTTATACTGGTTCTTATTTCATCAAACCTTTTTGGTCCCCCTGTATAGGATTTATGTTTTTTATCTGCAGACTGAGGCTAGTTCTTTTGAAATCTGTGTGTCCAGTGACCTTTCTATGGCTCATCTTCTTGAATAAACTTCATCTGAAGCTCTTAAAATTTAGCAGGGAACTTTTGGGTGTTGAATATTCATTCTCTAAATTGTATCAGGTAGAATTCCATTAATCATATTCCTCTCTTTATTCATAAGAGACAAGAAAACTATTTAATCTTTTGTAGAGTTATTGAAACAGAATGAATGCCTCTTCGATTCTGTAATAACTTTTGCATGTATTTTGGTGGTCGGTGGTGATGCAACATTGTGTTCAGTGTGGAAGTCCTAAAATAATATAATAGCTCATCAGAATTGCAAATAACTTAAGAAAACCTGCAGCGGTGCTGTGTTGTCATTTTCGTTTAAATATTTGTACGGAACTTATTGGTTTAAATTAAACGTTTCAAGTATTTAATAAGCAAAAGCTTTAATTATATTGTTATAATAATTAAATTGTATTTTGTGACTGTTAGTTTGTACGTTGATTTTTAGACATGTAAGCATGTACTTCATGGGTGCCTTTCGATTATGTAGCCCAAGGCTTTTTCCTTCAACAATTTATTGGCAGTGTTGTTCAAGTTGTAAGCTTGGACTTGCCTTGAACTATTTTGGCCTGGTAGTCAGCGGAAATGAGGAAATACATTTTTGGTGTAGTTGTAGAAAGTTGGGATAGAAAACTTCCTGTATGGTTTTATATTTTTATGAGGCCTTGATGTTTGTGTACATGGCAAAGCTTGGGTGGTGTTGGTGCTGTGCAGACCACACTGTGTGTTTCCAATTATGAATCCTTTAAAGGGTGAGTCCAATACAGTGAACCACGATATCCTAGGTCAGCAACAAGTGATAACCATTGGAGAGAATCTGGAGGGTAAATAGAAAAGGATGCCTTGTGGAGGCAAGTGATAGAGGTGAAATATGGTTGTAGATGGGGTGGTTGGTGTTCCAGTTCTGTTTCTAGTCCTTATGGTGTTGGTGTATGGAAAAATATTAGTTGGGGATGGCCTACCTTTTCTTGTTACATTCTGTATGATATTGGTGATGGGTCAAGGGTAAAATTTTGGCATGACCATTGGTGTGGGGAGTCACCACTAGCTGTCAGTTATCCAGATTTGTTTCGATTTTGCAGAAATAATGAGGCAAGTGTGGCTGAGCTTATGAAGTTCACTAATGGGGTCCTTTTTTGGGATGTAAGCTTCTTTAGGGATTGTCATGTTCGGGATTTACTTCTATATATGGCTCATCAGTAAGGGGGTTTGGGGAGAACAAAATGTGTTGGAAAACAAATAGAAGTAAGGGATTTATGGTTAAAGATTATTATAGTCTTCTAGTGGGTTCTATTGATTGTTGTTGGCCATGGAAAAGCATTTGGCAGCGTAGAAGATCCCTGCTCGTGTAGCTTTCTTTGTCTAGATTGCTGCTTTGGGAAAATGGTTGACAGTTGATAATTTGAGAAAAAGGAAGATTTGGATATTGGATTGGTGTTATATGTGTAAGTGTAATGGTGAATCGGTTGACCATCTTTTTCTTCATTGTCTGGTTGCTAGGGATTTGTGGTCTATGGTTTTTGGTCTATTTGGTGTAAGTTGGGTCATGTCACAATCAGTTGTCGGGCTTCTAGCTTGCTGGTTAGGCCAGTTTGGTTGTCATCGAAATGGGAAAATATGGAGAATCATTCCCCATTGCTTAATGTGGTGTCTTTGGAAGGAGAGAAATAGCAGATGTTTTGAAGATATTGAGAGATCCATACCCGACCTTAAGCTTTTTTTCTTTAGAACTTTATTGGATTGGCTGTCTGTTTTGCAAAACCAATCATTCTCTTCTCTTTTCATTTTTCTTGATTCTTGTAATTTTTATTCTTGATTGTTGACCCCTGTACACCCCCTGTGTACTAGGGTGTCCTTTTTTTAATATCAATAAAGTTTATTACTTATCAAAAAAAGTGTGGTTTGGGTAGGACTTGAAGGACTTGTAAGCTTTCTCAACACTTGTTCTGTTAGGAACTTTGATAGCCTCGCATATGGTCATGCTCTGTTGCTTCCTCTCTCCCACCATTTCTCTGGCAGGGGGCTGCTTCATCTTTTTGTGACTGTCCTATTAACTACTGGTGTTGGGCCAATGTTCTTTGGACCAAATGATTTCTTCCCCCACCTAAACAAGGATGGAGGGTCAAGCAGTGCTGGGTGTCTTGATTTCTAGTTACCTAACAAAAAAAAAAAAAGTTGGTGGTCACCTTGCAATTAGTAGATTTATTTTACTGATCTGGAAAGTTAGAATCTGTATATTTTGAAGCTAGCTTATTATATGATGGGAATTTGCTTCTATGCTACTAGTAGGCTATAATAGGCAATGGTGTTTAATGGTCTGACACTGCTGGATGTCCAGAGTTTTTTGAAACACAGATTAATTATTGTGTACTTTTTGACCATTTGATTTAATAATAATTTTTTTCCTGTTTGTTTGCCAGGATCATGAAACTGCTAATGCAATTGGTTTAAAGTCCTATAATACTCTCACGGGGGAGCTTGTAGCCCTGGAAACACAGAATATGGAAGGTATACATAAGAATAATCCTGAAGAAGATTGTATTGATTTTGCTGCTGCAACAACTGCAGCTCTAGGAGTCCCTTCTCCATGTCTTTCAAAGGCTACCTCTTTCGATGATTCTCCACGTTCAGTCTCTGATAATCAGAAAGGAAGAAAGGGGGACCTTGAAGAAGAAGCAGAGCTTTTGAGAGCTATAGAGTTGTCTGTCGCTGACAATTCAACTGCAGTGGGTGATCCTCATATCAGTGGAGGGACTCAGTCTGTCAATTCAAATGAAGGGGTGTGCCTTAAGGAGGTTATGCCTGTAGATTTTGTAAATGGGTTAGAGAAGTGTCATGGTGTTGAATATAACAATATTCATAAGTCGGAACCATCTGTAGTAGGTGACTGCAATGCTGCAAACAATCACAATCCAATATCTTTAAAAAATACCCCTGGGCAAGCATCTAGTTCATATTTGAAGACTGATGTGGGAGATCTCCTTCATCAATCAATTTATGCAGAATCTGCAGAAAGTATCCTTCATAATGATATTGTTGAAAAAAGCAGTGTTGATACCTTGCTCCAAAGTGGAAGTGCCCCTTCCATTTCTCCTGGAAAAGACACTGAATCTGTCCATGAGAGTCATGTGGATATTACTAGAGGGAGTGAAGAACTTCAGAAGGAATCCACTTTTACAACTGATGTTCATGAATCTGCAGATAAGCAAGATGGGTGTAGTACAACAGAATTATCAAGCTTATCTTCACCATATGCTGATTCAGATTCATCTAGTGGGAGAATTCAGCACATAGATGGTGCCGAAGCTTTGACTTCAAGTGTTGATGGCAGTGAGCCCATGTATGAAGGAGAGGAATGTATATTGGATTCAAGAACTGCAGTTTTTGAGGACCGAGAACCTGTGTATGAAGGTGAGGTGGTTCTTGCAGAACAAGCAGACAAAAGCACCATAAATGCCTTTAATGTGAAGTCCAAGGATGAAATCACCCCACAACAAGGTTAGTGGTATATCAAAGAAGTTGATGTGCTTTCAGAAGATTGTTTATCTGTATTAAGTTTTCAACTAATATGATCTTGAATTTAGTTAAAAGAAATTCTTCCTTTCTTTTTGATTGCTTTAGGTGAGCTGATCAGGAGCTTTTTGAAGAACAATGCTAGTCAGTTGACCATTTATGGGTATGTTGATTCACGGTTTCATTATAAACGCCTAATTTTATTATTAATTCATATGTTTTGCTACATTGGATACTGGGAAGTTCTTTATATTTTTGTCAATGCTTTTGCAGCCTTTTCTGCTTACAAGATGGCCTTAAAGAAAGAGAACTTTGTGTTTTCTTCCGTAACAATCATTTCAGCACCATGTTCAAGGTTCGTAAGAGCTAAAAATGTTCTTTCTCATGATATAATCATTGATGTTGCTGCTGATTAAATGCTAACTGTAATTATTAATGGTGAAAATTTGAAGAATACATATATAGTTTTGTAACCTTTAGGTTCCATAGTCCCTGAACATCAATTCTTAAATAGTTTCCTGAATCTCCTCTTATTGCAGTTTGATGGTGAACTTTATCTTCTAGCTACAGACCAAGGTTACATAAATCAGTCTGATTTGGTATGGGAAAAACTAAATGAGGTAATCCGCTTACACTCTGATCTTATTTCTCAGTGTACTAGGTCACATTATTAATTATTGTCCTGTTTGTTTAAGGTTTGGTCACTGTTTCTAATTGTGGCTGAAACCTTTTTTTTTTTTAATAAATAAGCAAATAAATATTTTTTTGAACAATGCTCTACTTTGCGTGCACGAAAGTGAATACAAAAAGTTTAAAAGAATTACAAATGTATGATAAGGATTCTAAAAACTTAGTAATGGAGTTAATATTAGTAACCACACACCTGAGACCAATCAAAGAACGATCTAGCAAATAGCTCTATCAATTGTATACTTTAAATTTCCACATCCTCAAGTGTACGATGATTAGGTTCCCTTGACAAAGTCCACATCAAACATAATGGGACCAAGTTCAAAATGTTCAATGACTGGTTGCCTACCCAATTCCACCAACCAATCTAAAGGTCAGTGATTGTTATCAATAGTACCCAATGAAACCCAAAGGAAAGGGTATTTTGGTAAACAGCGGCTCATTCTAGTGACATTGACCTGATGGTAGCCCTATCAGTTATTTTAATCTAGCCTCTAGGTTGCCCCCTCCGAGATCCAACCACAAAGCCGCAACTCATTTGATCCCATACTCAATGAGCTACACCTGATTAATTACTCGGGGTGATGGTTGGTTCTGATACCAAATGTTACAAATCCATGGGTAAAACTCACCCTTGAAATCCAGCTTGCAAGGGGAGGGTGACCAAGAACTTATATAAACACATGGTTAAGCTTATATTTAATCCATATGGGACACTAAGATCATAACAGTTTGCTTTACTAGTCAAACTAATAGTCCTAATACTAGTGGGAATCCTATTACTACTAGTATACTAGTACAAGTAAGAGTCCATATATATATTGTGCTCAATGTATTAAAAGAAAAAGAGTTGATTAATAAAATTGAGTGTTTTGAGCTATAGGCACTTTGACCTTTGTTGGATCTTCCTCCTTCTCTCTTCTCTTTCTTTTCACCTTCTTTTTCTAAAGTTTCTGTTCACAAAGCCCCTGAACAGCTCTATCTCTCTCTAATTCTTCTTCTTTCCTAACCCTAAACCCACCACAACTATATGTAGACAAATTCCCTAATATGTCCTACATCAACGACAAATACAACACCCTACTAGTATGTATCGTCTCTTAATGAGATTATCACAAGTGAAGATCTTCCCCCAAGCTGCTGTCCATACAATGAAAGAAATCCTCCTTGGGGCCTTGACACATTAAATACTATTCTAAGGGAAAAGCATATTGCAAGGGTACCTTAAGGCATCAGAAAATGAGTGTACATCAAAATCCCCATTCCCTTTCAAAACTGCATCTCAATCAATCTCTACTCTCCTGATGAGGGATAAGAGTATGAACAAGATCGAAGAAAGAGGTTAGCACCTCTATGTCCCAATCATTGAAGTTTCTCACAGAGCTTACATCCCAACTCTGTTTCCCCGTCACATATTTTCTCCCCCAACAAGGAACCAACTGAGGTATCTTGATCTTCTTGCTGAAACCTGATCAAGATGCTGGTTCTTCAATATTACATTTTTTGTAGAATCAAAAGTTGTATAGGTCATTTATGGTTATAAAATGCGTGAGCTACAGTTTGTTTTTGAAATGGGTTTAATACTTGGATATTATTTTACTTATAAAAAATACTTGGATATTACTTCTTGATAGACCACACACACATAATGTCAATGTATATACATGGATGGATGAAGGGTGTTCAAAACATTTAGATAGCAAGTATTTGTGGTTCTGCTACATTACTTATTTATCCAAAAAAGAAAAAAAAGTATATGTGGTTCTGCCATTGCCATGGAGGTTGTGCCTGTAGTGGCTGTAATAGAATGGCTTCTCAAAAGTGAACTTTTGAAAGTTCATTCCAAATTTAATTATTTTTAAAAAAATTTCTCCTACTGTTTCATTTAGAAGATATTTATGAAATGATAAGGAAATAGTGCCTTTTAACATTGAAAATTATAATAGTTATAATATTATTGCTATGTTGTCATCTCTCTGTCCAAAAAATTATTGTTATGTTGTTATATAGGATTTTGAAGTTTGGTGCCCTAATTATAATTCCTCCCATGCTTGTCACTTCAGGTCAATGGGGATACATTGTTCATGACAGGTAACTTCAAGGAATTTAAGATTGAAAGTCGTGCAAATGACAACTGGGATGAACATAATGTTATGGCCAGCACAGCTGTACGTATTTCTTTTATACCTATAGTATATGCGAGGCTGTCAATAGTTGCTTCCATGATACTAAATTGAATTTTCTGCTTCAGGATTATCTTGCCAGCATCGACAGTGCATCACAAGCGGGTTTTGATCTAAAGTAATTATTTCATCTTTGTTACTGTGCATACATTGATTTCTTACCCGTTTTGCCATTAATTTATTTTTGGTGAAAATACCATTTGAGTTCCCTACATTTTGGTAGCAATCAATTTGATCCTTGTTATTTTCTACTTGCAGTCAACTTTTGTTAATGACTTGACAGTAGGGACCAAATTGATTGCAAGTTGATAATAATAGGAATCAAATTGACTGCTATCAAAATGTAGGGACCAAATTGATAGTAACCCCAAAATTTAGGGACCAAAATGGTATTTTCGCCTTTATTTTTTCAACTTTTTGAAAATGAGCTGAAAATATTGAAAAAAAGTGGGGTTTTAAAGAGCTGTACTTTGAAAAGGTTTAGTTTTAAACTGCCCTCTAAAAGGGGCACTAATGTTTTTAGTCTTGTATTTTTACTTCATTTTTATCATTTTAGGAGAATGTCAAATAAAATTAACAAAATGGGAAGGCAAAGTTTAATGAAAAGATCATCTTGAATATATAGTTTTTCCATTTTTGAAAGATTTCGTGTAATTTTCTAAAATATTTTATTACTTTAGAGTGAATCTTGTCCAAAATGTAATATTTTGTTGTTGCAGTTCTGATCTGCAATTGGCAATTGCTCTGCAACAACAGGAGTTTGAGCAACAACCGCAACGTCAGAATGTGCAGCAACCATCACCCGTTAGTGGCAATTCAAAGCTGGTTGTAGGTCCCCAGGTAAAATTTCTTGTTTTGAACATCTGTTCTTATCAGTTTAATGCCTGCTTTTCATCCAAACATTACACCTGATTCTGTGATGACTTCTATAAGTATGATTTTTCTATTTGAAATTTCTTGTATTCTGATACCAAGAAAGATTTATTGTTGTGTTAACCTCGTGTTTACAGTACTTTCCCTTGGAAATAGAATTGCTTGGTATTATTTTTTATCTGAATCCTAGGTGATTCAATCAGGCTAGTTTTGCCTCTGTTAAACATGTATTAGTATTTTCCAGACTGGGACTGGTGTTTAGTTGTGGTCTAGGGTTTGAGTGGTGAGTGTCTTGTTAAGAATGAATACAAGGGCTATACAAGGTATGGTTGCAAAGTTTCATTCTCTATCAACCACACATAGATCTTGGTTCTCATTGACTCATTGTTGTATGGTTCTTTTCCTATGCCATTTTGTTGGAATTGCTGCTGGAGCAATTTAGAGTGCCTTGTATTGATTTGACCTGCTCAGTTGAACGATTTTGTTAGCTTAGCTTAGGGCATGTCATACTGTCTGAAATAGAGTTTGGGCTTCGTTTTAGTGGAGCCCAAACCTAAGGACTGCATTGTTCGTAGGTTAATATGTTTTTCCCCCCCTACTATTTGAGGACACAAATACAAGCAGCATGTTGTGTAACGGACATGGGGTGTTGGACATGGCTAACCCAAAGATCTAGACATGGGAACATGATAACATTTGATTGTGTGTTGCATGCAGAAGATTTGTACATTGTAAAAGACCATAAGAGTAATTACTATGTGAACTATTTGTTGCTTTTTGACAAAAAATGCTAAGTATTTTCTGCATCATATGCACTTCAGGATAAGTTAAGGCCAATTGTTCTTTAGGTGTCCAAACGAGTATTGGAGATGGATACACATCATTTCCTTTGCATTTGATATGTTAATATTTCATCAGCATAAGCAAGCTATAGGTTTTACATCTCTATATTGACAAATAGATTATGTAATTAACAATACATATTGCATATGTTGTTAGTTGATTATGTGTTTAGTCTTCTTTATATCGAGGATTGGAAATAACTGGCTAGGTCTGTAGCTCTAGTATCATCACTGTGTAGTAGCAAATACCAAATTTCTTGTTGGATTCAGGGACTCATCGTGCTGGTGGGTTCTGATAATAGTAGGAGTTTTGAGTTCATTTCTCATTACTTCCAAGTTTTATAGGGCAAGAGAAAAGCTGTTGTTTGGAGTTTGATTTACATTGTGAAAGTGAGATTGTTGTTGTGATATAGGAAACTAATCAAATTATCTTTAATGAATGTTCATTGCTAAATAGGGTAAAACTTAGATACAATACCTTAGGTGCAATACATTATGTTCCCTAGTAAATTCAAACACTTGATTGCATTGGCCAATATAACACAACTAGTTTCCAAGGATAATTAAATTCAATCCACCCAGGTGTTTGAATCTTATTGGGGAACTTAATGTACTGCACCTATGTTTTACCCAAATAGGTATGTTTTCCTTTTCTTTGTGGGTCAGGGAACCTGTGGGGTTCCTTAAGGATAAACACAAGCATATCTGTAAACTGCAGTAAGCATTTTGGTTTAAGTTATTTGGACAATCTATTGTTGATTGAAAGTTGGGTAACCAAATAATGTGCACCACAAGCACTCGTTATTTTGAGGGTAGAAATGTGACAAAAATCATATATTCTGGCAGTTGTAACCTTCAGGATGTAAAATGTTGTAATTTTCTTATATTTATGTACACTAGATTCTCGCACTGATCTCTTGCATAAATGCAGTGGGAAATAAATTTTTGAAGAAGTTCAAAGAAGCACATTGTGAATATAAAATCATGTTCTATTTGATTAATAATATAAAAATCTATGCATCTTCCTCGAGCTATTGATTTCCTGTCATGACTGTAAGCAAAATATATAGATTTCTTCAACCAAATGCTCTTTTGCAGGGGCCAAGAAACAATGGCAGAAACCCATCCTCGTCCTCTTCCTCCAGACCTGAAGCAAAAGCAAAAGAAAAAGAAAAGTGTACTGTGATGTGAATTGTTCATGCAGGCAGTTTGGAAGTTTGTTGTAAATGGTGTGTTGGCTCCTTTGTATTCCAGGATATTAATCAAACTGTATTTTCCGTATATGTGAATAATGGAAGTATATAGTACCACATGGCTAGGCCCTCCAATCTCCGCTAATTTTTTTTCCCCAGTTCACGCAGTTTTAATTTTAAATTTTTTTTTTTTTGAAATAATAGTCTGATCAAGAGTCAAGACAGGTTTGCTCGAGTATCTAGAAAAGACTCAAGATAATGTTGTGATAGCCTTGGTTGTCCGAGATTCATTTTGAGAAAGTCTAGGGACAACAAAATGTTACAACATTTTCGCAATACATTTGTTTTTAGTTTGTAATGAGTCTTGGTTTAATATTTCATTTTAATCTGTGAAAGTATTGTGAAAATGTTGCGGCAATTTGTCAGTCCCAAAACAACTTTTGTTACGGGGAATCTCATTGGTACGCCACTATGCTATGCAGGACTACTTTAAGTCCGCGTGTCCTTCCTCCACAGGCTTGTCTTTGCAAACTCTATTATCATCCTCGTGATATTTGCTGACAATATCTGTGCTGCGGTACGTGGAAAAGGTTATGCTTGGTATCAAATGCGTGTCACACAAAGCAGTTGGGTATACCAATGGGGCTTGGCTCAGCTGGGAGGGCTTGGATACTTCGTTTAACTCATTTATGTTTGAATTCCGTTGCCAATAGGAGTCTGTTGGTAGACATTTACACGGGTTGACCCATAAACTTTAATCTTAACGTTCTGTACAGAGACTGGTGTAACTTAATTAACCTTTATTTTTTTCTAAAAAAAAAAAAAAAAAAAAAAACAATTGGGTATTAATTGTTGAGACTTCAGAGGCTATGAACAGAGTTTGATTGATTTCTCGCCCCCTCCACAAATTTTTTTGGTAACGAGGGAATTCATTAAAAATTAGAAGAAAATACGACTAACACAACGCTCTGATTAAAACAAAAGAAAAGGGAGGGGACCAACTGGTCCCACGGTTCATCATGACTAACTAAAGTTTCCAAATGATTACAGTCCATTTAATTTATTCCAGAAATTGATAGGCTTCATGGTAGAAAATTTCGCAGTTCGCAATGTCAAAACGGCCCCAATAGAAACCTGTAGTCAGGTCTGTCAGTGTCATTAAACCTTGCAATGGCAAAACAGGCTCATCAATAACCTGTAGACAGTGACAAAAGGATTTATGGAGGGAAACAGGATTGGAGTAGTTATTCCATAGATGCCTTGTAATTTCGAAATCAATCATGTCTTGCAACTTCAACATCAACTCATCAAGGGCCGAAGTTTCTATTCCCGTACAAAGTTGCAATAGTTTTTTTTTTTTGGTTTCCTATTCTTAAAAATTTTAATTATAGATTAATCACTGTTCGCGACGGATAGACCTTAGTGGGATAAATTGTTGGCTCAGTAGGTTTTTTCAAAGTGCAAGTACCCGAACTTGAATTGAGGGACACATCCAGTCGAACTTGGGACAAACATTTTGAGACCAAGTGCCTAACCACTTGGCCAACCCACCTGGGTTGTGTGCCTACCATTCGTTATTTGGTTTTTAACCTTAATAAGGGAGTGTTATCTAGGATTTAGATCTGTCTGCTATTTTTTTTTTTTTTTTTTGGGAGAAAAAATCTGCTTACCTTTTTATTATCACTGTTAGAGATTTATTTTAATAATTGTTTTTGTTTAGTCATGATACACATGTTGGAGACCGAAGGAACTAGAAGATTCTGGAAATTTTGTTTTTGTTTTTGTTTTGTTTGTTTTTTTTTTTTTTTTTTTTTTTTTTTTTTTTGAAATAATTCTGGACATTTTGTTAAGAACAAAATTTCTTTGAATTTATATCAATTTTATAAGTTTTTACTTATTACTTATGAATTATAATGATCATGACAGGAATGTAGGACATCATAGGGTTTATTTTTATTTTGAGGAATTTCCATATTTATGTTTTATTTCCTTATTTTTAATTGTTTTTAGGGTTTTACTTGTTAAATTAAGGACAAGGTGGCATTGAATTAGGGATGCCTGTCCCTTTTTTTGGGGAATGGAAAACCTGCGTTGGGTGTGAGCGAGATAAATTGAGGTCATCAATATAAGAACTTTATAATTCATGTCATCTCATTGCTCATTATAAAAGGTTTGTAAAATGACAGAAATCATGAATCACAATTGTAAGGACTAGGGCTCAAAATAATGTATTGGGCCTTGGGCCTTATCCGAAGACATTAACAAGTCCGAGGAGGAGAAGATAACTATTAAATGATCCCCATTAAAAGTCTCATCAGTGGGGGATGAAGGGAAGGAGGTCCGAGAAGGAACTCCTCCTCCGACATGACAAATGCAGACCAAGTGTGTACTCTAACAATTGAAATGCGCCCCATGAACATGTGAGAGGGAAGGAAGTTCAAAATATCTAAGGAAAAGTTGCTACTACCACATTAAATGCACTGCAGTTACTTTTTTGGCTGCATTAATGTGGAGAGGACCCCTGAATAGTGCTACTTTGGCGCGCTGCCACAACTCACAAAAGGCTGAAGGGGGTGTCTGATGGGATGGGTACTCAAGTGGGGATCCAGATGATCAACAAGTGTAAGGTCTAGATGATCAGAAAGGAGCAATATAATGTGGAAGAACCCCCATGAGTAGGGGGTAGAGAAGAGGGAGAGAGAACACTGTAGCATACTAAACAATCTTAATATTCAATTGTGATCAGTATATGTTAAACTTTGGCCTCCTTGGACTAAAAATCCATTAACACCGATGTCTTTTATTTGTGCTTGATCGTCTCTTAACTCAACATTAACCGTTGCCCAACTCATTAAAATCTAGTTTTTTGACCCATACTCTACAAATTCATTGTATTGGGCTTATTAGATCAGGATTCCATATATTTGGGCTTGGACTCCAAATATTGCCCCTACAACAACCAAATCATTTCATAAAACCATCTTAGAAGTATCTCAAAAAAAAAAAAAAAAGACCATCTTAGAAGTATTCTCAAAAGAAAAAGAAAATGAAAGAGTCAGATTATTAGAAATTACTAGTTGAATATTGAAATGTACCTAATTAGGTCCAATTTTAAGAGGGAAGATTACTAAAATGGCTAAAATTAAATAAAATTACTACTCAACCCAAGTTTTATTAAGACTAAAACAAGGTTATTTTTTTTCCCTTGAAAATTGAAATTTAAAGAACACTTGATATGATCTAATATTTGAGCCAGTACGGGCACATCATAGAATATTTTGTATACTTAAATATACATTGTATAAAACGAAATTCAAAATATTAGTAAACAACCCCTTGTATGGATCACAACTCCTTGTATGGATCACAACTTAAGTGGATCCTAGTAGCACCATTAGGAAAACGGAGAATGATCCTCATAGCATTATTTTTAAAATCAAGAGTTTTGTAACTTAATTAGTTTGCATTTTTTAGTGTTTATAAGACATTCAAGATTGAATAAAGTTTCTCTTTAAACTAGTTTGGAGAAAAACTCTTTAAACTCCATATATATATATATATTGAGTGTGAATTTTGAAAATCTAACCGATGAATTGCATATTCTTATTATATCATTCATTTTTGCAAAATTTGAAGAAAATCAAATATCAATTGCTATGTCATCAAACAAATGTTAAAATTTCAAGTTTTTGTGATTTAAAATTGTATATAAAAAAATAAGTGTTTATTGATACAATAGTAAATAACATTTTATCTGAACGATATTTGATATATGTGTTAAGAACATAAGTAATATGAAATTTAACGGTTAGATTTTTAAAATTCATATCCAAAAAATAGATATATAAGAAGTTTGAAATTAAAAAAAAAAAAACTAGTTTGAAAAGAAATTTTGTTTTTCAGGATTAATTTTCCTTCTCTCCAATTGTAACTATCGAATTATTAAAAAAAAAAAAAAAAAAAAAGGTTTCTAATAAGGATTTAAACTCAAATGTTAAGCTCAACCCAAATCGCACAATTATGAAGTATAAAACTATCCTTTCGCGGATTATCGAAAAAAAAAACAATTCTTTCGCCGCTCACCGTCTAGTACTATTTAAGTGAAGTTTGCATTCTCACTTTATCCGGCACGTTATAACCGTCGCAGTAAGTAAAGTCAGCTGGAATGCAACGTGTTGGGATCTAGTTGGTCCGTGGTAAAACCTCGTGGCAACAAAAACTGTCACATAGAAAAAAAGAAGGCCTTCTTTATCCACTAGGCCAATTCTGCAAAGGGCCTGCTCTGAAAATTCTATTATGTTGTTTGTTGTTATTGTTGTGGCCCTAAAACTAAATAAAGTTGAGCCAGGCCTGAATAAGAATCAACCTAACCTTTGTTCCTTTGTAGGACCCACCAAACCCAAGGGTGAAGAAGATCCTTACACCTCACATCTAATCACCACCGACAGCATTGCATTATTGTTCTTCTTCTTCCACTCTCTGATTATATTAGTATTATTTTATTATACCACAAAACTCTTTCCTACAATTCCTTCCACGACTACATTAGATTCTATATATTATTAAATTTAAATGTGTGATTATATTTGATCAATAAAAACATAAATTATATTATTTTTTTCAAGAATAATTAACTTCTAATTATATGTTTGAACTTAATATAATGCACCTCCAATATTGTAGATATTGATTAGGATTAAATTGTAATTGTTGAATTTTTTTAATGTTACATTATAACATCTAAGCAAATTTCATATTAATAGGATGATTTTATTATTTAATTCACAAACCTTTCTTTTAGGTATAATTTTAAAAAATAAAAAATACTTAAATTTAAACATTTTATATAGGTTAGTTAAAAAAATTATATATGATAGGGTAAATTACAGTCAGCAGTCCTGAGATTTGGGATAAAGCTAAATAGGTCCAAAACATTTCAAAACTAACCAATTTGGTCTTTGAACCATATGCTAAATACAACAATTTCATTTCTAAGAGCATATGATTTAGGGACTAAATTGATTATTTTTGTTAAGTGTTTAGCCAATAACAAAAATGGAAGGAAGGAAAAGGGTGATGACACCTGCTTGGTATTGGCGAAAACCTCAGGAGTGTAGACTGTAATTTACCCTATTTAACTTACTTTTAATTTTTTTGAAATATTTTCAACTATTGAGGGAATATAAGCGGAAGATGCAATATTATTGGATTTATCAAAACATTGTTACCGTAAAGCAAATAAGTGTGCTGATGTCCTTACTAGAAAGGGAGCTTTGCTCTCCCAAGATTGTTTTATTAGACCCCTTGGTGGATGTGTCCTTGTTACTTAGTTTAGACTCTGTTGGGGTGTCTTATGATCATTTTCTTCCTCTTTGTATTTTTGTTCCTTAGTTTTTAAGGCAAGTTCCTTTCTACCCAAAAAAAAAAAAAAAAACATTATTATATTACTCAATATCTTTTTAATCTATTGTTGGATTATATATATTTTTTCATATACTCTACATACATGTAAAATTTCAAGATGATTTGAAATCAATAACTATATCATTTGTCAAATGTTTAAAGGTCAAATTTTTATATTCAAATTGTGTATAAGAAATTGGTTTTTATATTGAATAATAAATAGTATAAAACTTAATATGCATATTAAAAACAAGGTAATATGTCTAAATGGTTGAATTTTTGAAATATTATTATAATAAAAATTAATTGAATAATGTAAACGTAACTTAGAATGACACTAGAATCTAACCCATATAAAATATGGTCCATGACAACTTCCATTCATTAATTTAGACAATAAAACCTTCTTCTACTTCTTTTTTTTCTATTTACTCGTGATTAGCAAATGGATTGACTTTGGTGTACTTCAAAGACAATGAAAAAAGATGATCAGGAAAAAGAAAAAGAGAAAAAAAGAAAGGTCGGAATCAATCATGGGGCCACTTGAAAGCGACAACACCGGATCATCTCCAAGTTTTTCATAGTGGGGACCACATTCTCTCTCTCTCTGTCTCGGAGTGTTTTTATTATTATTATTATTATTAAAAAAAAAAAAAAAAACTTTAAATTGAGGGAGGGACCACACTAGCTAGGTAGGAAGGTCACAATGTTAATAGGGGCGAAGAAGAGGACAAAGCGACAGCTATGAAGTTGACCCCACTGCTACTTCCACCATCCACGACCTAATAAGGTTATCTTGGAAATCACGCCATCCCTCCTCCTCGGCTTTTTTAGCATGCGATCCGGCTCGGCAGTCGGCTCTCCCAAGATACTACTATTTCTAAAATGTTTGATCATTCATGGAACAGCAATAAAGATCGCCAGCCCTATATTTTGTGCATGTTCTGCATGTGCTTTTACCTTTTTCTTGATACCACAAACACTTCATGGCATAGGTTAGACATTAGGTTATAGATTGGTTATGCAATTTGATTAACTGTCTGATTCGACTCTATAAACGCTCGCAACAATGTGGCTTTAGCAATAGAGATTTGTTAGGATGTGTCCACGAAAGATGCTTAAGTTAGTAAATCAATTATTAAGGATAAAATTGGTAAATTGTAAGATTAGGACTGTTGGTCATGTTCTAACGAATTTCTCCTGTTGCATTTTGGGATTGGTTACTTTATAAATATCAAAGATATTATATCGTGTAATCTATTTCCTTTAGCATCAAAATTATTCCCTAATTAATGGGATTTGGGAATGATATCGTCCAATTTGACATTGATAGATAGACATAAATGTGTTTTCATATCAATGATATTATACCATGCAATCTATTTTATTACTACACTATTTTCAATGGGTTGCGGGCACCTTATACCTAATGTGCTTGGTCGAGTTGAGCTGACACGTCATTATTCTTCTTATTATATCTAATTTAGGGTAAGTTAGAATTTCCGTTTTGATTATGTCATAATTTAGTCTATAAGTTGTCAATTATACATTTAGGTCCCTAAACTTTGGATCAAATGTACCAATTATAATTCTATTAAAAAAGAAAAAAGAAAAAAGAAAGTTTCATCATTAAAATCCCTAAAATTATATAGTTTCATTGTTATTTCGCATTCTCTTCTCTTTCCTTCTATCTCTCTACCACTTCATGGTGACCACCAGGTGTGTTCATGACCAAACTGCAACTTGCCCCTCAACGATGTTCTCAAATCTAGAACCCCTCAAAACAAAGCTCTGACCAAGGAATTATCCACTTCAATCGTGTCCAAGATGAGTCATAGAGCCAAGAATGTGGGCAATGACCTCCTTAGTATTGGTTTTTTTTTTTTTTTTTTGGGTGAAGAGGCTGGATCTGGATGGGTGCTGAGCAAGGGCATGGGCTTGTGTTTGTAGTGGTCATGTTGAACGATATCAAATTGATCAGCGGCCAAGCGGGCGGCAGTCATGGACAAACTCATTAATGTATAGAGTAAATTTTTTATTAGTGTGTATATATATATATATATATACTTAAAATTTGAAGTTAAATTTTCCAAATTTATACCTAATTCACTCTCCAAATTAAGTTGGTCAAAAGAGATTCAAGAAATGGAAATATCCAACTAGGGCACACCTTTAGGCTTTAGCCCCTTCTAAACGGAAAATTATTAGGTACTTCCGGAGTACCATAAATGTGTACTCCCTTCTCTCACATGAATAGTGAGTCCCACCATGAATTTAATTAGTGGGACCCACCATTCATGTGAGAGGAGGAAATATGCATTTATGGTACTCCGGGAGTATAAAATAATTTTCCTTTCTAAACCAGGGTTTTTTTTTTTAGTTAATAAATACTTGAACTCAAGTGATACTATCGTATTTAAATACCTCAAGAACTACTGCCAACTCATGCACAAATCACTACTACCTTAAGATCCTCAATACTACCCATGATATCATAAGGGAGAAAGTCTCTCTCTAAACACCTCTAGAACTACTGCTAACTCGTGCACAAACCACCAGTAACTTGAGGTCCTCAATGCCCCCCCCCCCTCTCTCTATATATATATTGAATAAAACATAATGTCTAGTAATTTCAATAAATTTGAATTCAAAGTGTTATTCATGTCAAATTGTTTGGTTTTCACATTTTTTTAGAGTTATATTTTTCCAATATTGTTATTGTAAAGTTGAATTTATTCAATTATGTGTTGACTTTATTCCGTGCCAAATTTTCTTGTAATTCAGCATTTAGAAACCCTGTATTTAGGTGGGAATATTGTAAAGGTTGTATGTGAGAGAGTGTGAAGATTTGATCAAAAGTGTGCAACAAGAAGGTAACTCACGACTGGACTCGTGAGTGGTGACTCGCCAAAATGAAGTACACATGTGAAGCATGTAGGAAGATGAAGAGTCAGGCCAGCTGGATCACTATAGGACAAAAAGTACAGTTTGGTCTAGTCTAGTAACTCCGTAACTAGCAACTGGAACTCGTGACTCATCCCAGTCGCAAGTGACTTGCTAGTGCAACTTGTTTTACTGAAAAGTGACTTTCCACATTCCATCTCGTACCCTACTATAAATACCCTTATACCCACGAAATGTAGAGAGTTTCCAGAGAGAATTTTGAGAGAAAAATCCTAGAGAAAAAACAAGATTGATTTATCCACAATCTTATACACTTGATTCTCCAAATTCCTCTACTCCCACTCTCTCCATTGTCATACCCATGAGAGGATCATAAAACAAATCCTTTCCTCACCAAATTCAAAGTAGCAAGAAGGTTCTTGGTGTTTGGGAAGCAGTTCAAGAGAGAACCAATTCATATTGGTTGATGCAATGGGCTAATTGCGGGATCCGGAAAGCTAGAGAAGACACGGTTTGGTGTAACCTTGTTGGAGTAAGAAGCTTGGAAGGCTTAGGTGCATTGGGTAGATTAGGCATGGAGGATCTATTGCTATTCATGTATCCCAATTGATTTTTTAGTGGATCATTTACCGCTTGGAGGGCGGCGGAGAGGTTTTTCGCCGAGTTCTTTGGTTTCCTCTTCAATAACACGTGCCAATGTTATCTTGCGTTTGGATCTCTCTCTTTCCCTTACTCTTGGCTTTTAATTTCTGCTGGTTGTGATTAATTAATGGCTTAGAGTAGTTTGCTAATTTGGGTATTGCTTATATTTCATATTCTGTACATATATCGTTTGAATATAAGCTCGTATTGGAAAATTTGTTTTTGGAAGTCTAAACATTCCCAAGTGTTTTATACACTAAGTGAGTTTTTAGTTATAGTTATCAATTCATCCTCTATTTTTTTCTTTTGTACTCAAAGATTTTTTCGCTTCGCTAAATAGGATGTGGCAACATAATTTATTTATTTATTTTTTTGTATAAGAGAATTTAGGATAGCATCTAACTTTAAGTCAAGGTAAGTTATTGTGAAATTTAATATAAAACCAATTAGATGATTTTTAGGATTTAAAAAATCACGAATTACGTTTTAATAAATAATTGAGTTAAAATATATTAAGAAATAATTTTGCATAGATGCTAGTTTTATCTTCTTTTTTTTATGTATTAGTTTTGTAAGGACTAGAATTTGAACCACCACAGCCCACCAAGAACAATGGACGTTAGTCCAACAAGCTCGAAACAAGATATTTGTTAGATAATGGGTGTTACAGGAAAACGTCTCAGCACACTAAATATGGACCACATATATTAGGATTCATGCCAATAAGATTGAAAACACAAATTGAGAGAAATACCGCTCCTCGGCCAAGTCCGAGGATGTGGTGTTCTTATATTAACTCTAGCTTATATTAATACAATGTCTTTCTTCTTTCCTTTTTTTCTTCTTCCATTTTTTGCTCATTTTTTCCGGTGACCACTGTCTTATATAGTCTTTCAAACTTTCATCCCAGCCTTCCACTTGTTGATCTTATAAGTAATCTCCTGGATGCTTGTCCCATCAAAACTTCCTGGAAGTTTTGTGAATAGTTGTAAGCTAAGATAACACTGTTCAGATGTCATTTCCTCATAAATATGGTCGGTTGGTTTGGTGCACAGCATTTAATGTGGTGGTGACAATCTTCTCCCCAAATATTTCTTCCTTTATTGTAGGCTTAGCTTTGTTACTTTCCTTGATGCTTATCCTCCAAAGAATGATTGCCCATCGTATAGCATTACCTAAATGGCTAGGTTCCAACTTTCCACAATACTTTCCTGAGGAGGCTTGGCTCCTCGGGAACTATCACCAATTTGTTATCATCTTCTCCTGTCCTCGGCCCATCGTCCCCAAATCTTAAAAAACCTTTTGACCATCCTCGGGCTTATATATATCTTCGGGCATGGCCCACGGCCAAACGCACTTACTCGGCCTATTTATCCTCACAAGTTTAGTATTGAATCTTTTTATAATTTTTCATTTTAAAATGGTGAAAATTTTTTGTTCATACTTTATCAACCAAAGATGAATTGATGGTTTTGGCTATATTGAACTGTTGAATTGTCATCATAAGGATTCATGTTTGAGAGATAGATTTGTGATATAAGGAGCTTGGTGGCTGTGAGATGGCAGTGGGCGACAGAAAACGGTAGAGGAGAGGGAGAGTGAAGGGAATAAAGAAAGGAAAAGAAAAGAAGAAAGAAAAAGGTATGGGTAAAATGGTAAAAAACTCTATGCCATTTTATGGGACTTAACCACAAGGTCTAGATGAAAGTGAACAAAAGGAAAAATTAAAAATGGAAGGGAAGTTGAGGGGCTAAAATTAAAAAAAAAAAAAAAAATGTTGTTATGGGGATAGTAATGAAAATGTGCAGAGTTTTAGAAGGTAATAATTTGTAATTGTGCAAAAGAAAAAACCTTATTTTGAAGTTTATAATAGAACTTAATATGTATATGAAATTCTTATAATCATCATGAGTGCTCACAATCAACTCAATTAGGGGCGGCTTAATGCAATGTGGGGCCAGGCCACAATTTCAGGTGGGTATTTTTTATATTTAAATATTAATTGAAAAATAATTTAATATAGTATTTGTTGTAAAGATGTTGTGAAAATAACATTTTTTTGGGGTACTTTTTAGTGATTGGCTAATTTTTGAGGTTCTATTGATTAAAATTTGGAGGCCTTATTTCACTTGGAGGCCTTAGGCAATTCCTTTACTCGCCTATACCATTGAGCTGCCCATGAACTCAAATTGAAGGAACACTTAAGGAAACAACATCACATGGCTTTTGGATTGGTACAAAGATTGAACGTTTCCAACCATTTTCAATTTCAGTATACTTTTGGGTTTTGTAACTTAAGTCTTTTTGTTAAAAAAAATTTCGTTCAATTTATTAGCTTCTTTACTAATGTATAATTTTTTAAACTTGACCTTTTATTGGTATAATCATATATATTTTAATAAATTTTCATTAACCAAATCTGTAAAAAGTCAAATAATTAGTTGGTGCGATACCACTAGCGTTGAAAAATAAGCATCTTTTTTTTTTTTTTTGAATAGAAAAATAAGCTTCATTGCTATAACCTTTTTCTAACTCCAAACATTTTCAATTATAATTAGGTTTATGCATTTTAAAGGAGTTTTATTATATTTTTTTTTTTATACAAGATAAAATTTTTTTTAACTTAATTTAAGTGTATATATGTGTGATGTTCCCTTTTAGAGACTTGAACTCCGACCCTTATTCCCTACACCCCACAAACACTTATACTTATAGAGTGACCACCGTACTAAAAGTGCATAATAACACATTTTAAAGGAGTCGACATTTATTCTCGCTAAAAAAAAGAAGTACCATCAAGCTATGGAAGTAAAAATGTTGATGCGTTTGTCATTGCAACTGATTATGTCACGGAATAGTACAGGTTTTTTATTTTATTTTATTTATTTATTTTTTTTTTTTTTAAGGAAGGAATAGTACAAGTATGACAAGTTTTGAAATTGCCAAATTTTGTACTGACGTTAATCCTAAAACGTACACGTAAAGAAAAGTAATTTGGCTCCTAGGAAGTTTCGAGGGGAAATCCATGCGAAGTTACCTTCTTTTGCCTTTTCACTTAAATGACTTTAAAAAATAAAAAATAAAAATGCTAAGAACTATTCTTTTTCATACTAGGGCATGTGTTATATTGAATGATTAAATATCTTTCTAACCAGTGGGTTTTAGTTTGATCAATATTTGTAAAGTATTTAGTCGTTGAATAAAATTGAGATTTAGAATTTTATCTCTGTTTATACCAAAATCTAATTCATGTTTTAATTTGATGATAAAAAATAATCATAAGTAGATGTTGTAAGTCGAAGTGAAACTGTCCCTTTAAATAGAAATATCTCTCTAGCTAGCACCCTTAAATATCTCTCCATAGTCCACACGGATTTCCAAATTTGAAAGTTGAAACACCAGCCAAATCCCTTAATAAAAATGAAGTAATATGAAGCCTATGTTTAATAATGTAAAGTAAACCCTCACATGACTCTATAATCTATATATTCTGCTTGGCCTGACGAGCTCTAGCTGAGCCAAAATGACCTTATAGCTTAGCAAAAGGTTCAAACTTCAAGATGGTCTCTAAAGCCAATCTACGTTCTTGTAAGGGTAGAAGAAAATTTTTGACCTTGTACTATTGGAAAATGTTGAGATTATTGAAAATGGCACAATTTTGTGCCACAACTCGTCACGTGGTGAGTTGTGATTAGTGAAGGTGTATCCCTACATGACCCACAAATACTTTTTCACCCATCATAACTCGCCACGTGACGAGTTGTGGCACAAAATTATGCTATTTTTGGAGGTCCCAACTCTATACTATTACCTTTTGACTTCAGTGCATTCTTAGGTAAAGAAAACCTACCATGTCCTAATTCCCTTAAAAAAAAAAAAAAAAAATCACTTCTCCGGAAAAAAGAGGAACTTTAGTGTGAGTTTGGAGAGCAGTAGAGTGAATTATTTTGCGCGTCTGCATTTTTTTGGTTGGGTCTTATGCACTATTTACGAGACCTACAAGTACAGAAAAATGCAAATCTAACTTAAAAATTGAGTCCCGTGGCATTATTCACACATTTTAAAATTATTTCGTTACAGTGTTTTCAGTTTTCAATCATAAGTGGCATCCAAACAATCTTTAATATGCTTATTGTACCATGAGAAACTCAGCGTGATTCTCTAGAAAAGCTCAAATTCTAGTTTCTATTATAAGGTCACATTGGATGTCAATATGTCATCACTCCTCCTATATATATTTCTGGCTTCAATACCCTCACATCTTAGTGAAGCAGTGCCTTTTTGTTCTTTTCCAATTTTTGGTCCATGCGTGACAAGTAAGAATTTTTCCCCCTTTTTAATTGGTCCATGCGTGACAAGCAATCTCACGACAGAGAATATAGATATAAGACTCATCATAAAAGCTGAAAGTGGGAGAGTGCCGTATGTAATAGCATGTCTCACATGTGTTGATTTATAATTTTTTCTAAGAAAAACAAAAAAAATTTATTATTATTATTATTATTATTTTTATGAATAGGAACAACATTTGGTTAATTCCCTTTTATAATGGTCTTAGATAGGAATACAATACTACATTTTATTGGTCATTCTTTATTTGTAAGAAGATAAGTAAAGTAAACAGTAGCGGTTCTAGGAATTTTTTTGAGAGTGGTCCTTAAGAAATTTAAATTATACAAAATTTAATAAAAAGAGAACTTTATATATTGAAAAAAAAAAAGAAAACACACACACACACACACACACACACACACACACATGCAAATACATAAAATCTTACAATTTCCTTTTACAAATCTTTTTATTTTGAAATCGTTACATGATAATCTTATTATCAATGTTGCAAGTTACATCTTTTCAAAAATTTAGTTAAATAAAAATTTTCTTAGACTTTTATTTTTATTTGTAAGGACCTAATATATTGTTAAGGAGACCAAAGTTTAAGAATAAAATTTGGTTACAAACTTTGTTGTAGTCACTCTCACTAAATGAATTAACATTGTTATATATTTTGAAAATCTAAACGATGAATTGCATATTCTCTATATTCTTAATACATGTTAAAAATTTTATGCTAATTGGATGTTATTTGCCACTCAATCCATAAAATTATTTTTTATGTATAATTTTAGATTACAAAAACTTGAAATTTAAATATTTGATTGACCACATAGCTATTGATTTTTTATCTTCTTAAAATGTTGCAAGTATAAAGGATTTAAGAAGAAAATGTAATTAAATGGTGGATTTGTTAAAATTCACATTCAATAAAAAAAATATTGAATAGAGTTGTAGCCTTAATCTACAACCATGCTTGTTGCCAAATTTTATTCAGAATTTAATTATATTGGGCCTAAAAAAAAAAAATTTAGGGTGGTCACAAAGTTTTTTAAAGATAAAAAAATCATAAAATTTTTAAATTTATAAATAATAATTGTAATTTTTTTTTTAAGTTAGGGTGGTCCCATGACCACCGTGAACTCTATGTAGAGCCGCCCCCTAAGTAAACACTCTTTTGGTTCAAATAGTTGAGTTAAAATGAGAAGATTTTCAATTGCATGTCTAGAAGTAACTTCAAAATGAAATGCCAAGAGACTTCAACAAAATCATTTTCACAATAAGTACGCACTTTAAGTAAAAGTTAATATTATGAATTGGGATATAAAATGGTGACTTTATAGCATTTTATTTTTTGAAAATTCTGTACTTACAACGGAAAGGTAACATTTGAACAGTGGATGTCTCTGTTGGAAATACAATATATTAATTGATATTATAAATTTAGACCCAAAATTTTAAATTACAACTTGATCACTTTTAAGTTAATCTAACAACTAACTCTGAATTTAGATGATTAATTGGTTCAATTAAGCATGGATGACATGGAGACAAATATTTAAAGCATGTAAATAACCACACCCACATATATATATATATATATATATATATATATATTAGTAGCCAAAGTTTAGAGAAAATTCAATTAGATTTTAATTGGATTCTCAATTTTGTGTCACGTGTTCCATTTAATTTTCAATTTTGTACCAAGTAAATTATTAAGTGTAAAAATCGAAGAGTCCAAATCTAACTAGATTCTAAATTGGATTTCAATTGAAGTTCAATTTTCCTCCACGTGTCCGTTTAAGATTTTAATTTTTGTGGCAAGCGAATTATTGAGTGCAAAAACCAAATAGTCTAAAACCAATTAAATTCTAAATCATATATATATATATATATATATAATGAGAAACCATTACATATTTTAGAAATGTATAGTTTAAAAAAAAGTGTAAGCTAATACCATATATAATTTAAACTTCTTCTAAAAAAAAACATAATTTGAACCGTATAATTATGATTATTTTAATTGTATCTGCACATATGTACGGGACTACACTAGTAAAATTAAAAGCAAAATCCCACAAGGATAACACTGAATGTGTTATGAAAGAGGAAACCTGAGAATTGGGCGAAAAAACCCCTTTGTGGCACCACCACCGAAATGATCCACTAGAATGAGTAGTTCAAGTTCAAGTTCAAGATGCACACAGAACTCTTCAAGCCTAGTGCTATCTATTTACTCAAGCATCCAAGCTTTTGCTAGCGACTAACTTCGCTGAGTCAATTTTTTCAATCTAGCTACCGCAGTCAATCATCAATTGCAACTTCAGGCCACCATGGCTGATTGTAGGGTGCTCCAATGACTTCCCAAACACCAAATAACTCTCAAAACTCTGAATGTTTAGTGAACGAATTTGTGTTATTAATCTCCTCCCTAAGATATTTACTGTGTAGAGGGGGAGAAGGTAGAGAGAAAATAGGATTTTTTATCTCGGGTTTATCTTAGCTCTCTAACGCTCCAATTGGGAATTTATTGGTCTCAAAATTAGTCTAAAAATAAGAATAAAATAGATGGGTAAATGGCTGGCACAGCAAAGAAAAATGTAACAAATTTCTCTCAAGTTATGGCATTTTCACTTGTTACTTCTCAAAAATTTCTATCCAATTGCTTTTCAAATTTTTTTGCCAAACACTCCAATTTTCGGTCCACCTAAAATCTCTAGCATGCACTTTCATATTAAGCTTGTACCCACTTGAACTCAATTGAAATACACCTCATTTCAAGTATTGAAATACAAATCAATTCATCAAAAAATAAATGGAAAATTGTCATGGAATTAGCCAACAATCTAAAGATCTAACATTAATAAAGAAAAATAGAATGATAGTATATATAGGGATTGAAATCTTTTATCTTACTTTTTGTGTTATGCCATGTGACTGATTTTTTTTCTTCATTTTAAATTTTGATTATTTTTTAAAGAAAGTAAAAGAAATACATAATTTGTAGAGTATAACATAGAACACAAAAAATGGGACAGAAGATTTATATATAAAAGAGTGGTGGTTGAGTTTACACTGCAAAATAAATCACTTCAATAAAATATAATTGCACAAATATATTGGAAAAGGGGGACATTGCTTAAGGTATAAGGGCACTAAACAATGTATAATGCTTCCTTAAGTAAGAACAAATATTTCCATTTCATGGTTTTGCTTTGGGTCGACTCGATCTAGTTCAAATTCCCATCAAATTTATTTCTCTATTGCAACTTGCAACCAACATTCTAAATAGTCCTTGAAATTGGCCCACCATCAATCGCTAGGGCACATCTATGTATCTAACATATCCCTTCAAATATTCCCTCGTAATGCTCTCTCTCATATATTATTATCTGCAATATATATACTAGCAGAGGTAGAACACGTTACTTGAGAAACATCATAGGAAAATACTGTTATCTCATGTGGAGCTTGGTTTTGTGTTCGATAATTTTTTACCTCTATTTTGGTGTTATATATATATATATATATATATATATATATATATATATATATATATATATATATATTGTCACTTCAAAATTAGAATTTGATGTATTGTTAGTCGTTTCTCTGACCTAGTAAAAATCGTTGCAACTCAATCATGAACATAATCCTAGTAATAAATCGTGTAAATTTTTATTGTCGTGTGATTATTCTTTGCGTGTTATTTTCTATTTAAATTCCCCAGATTCTGGGAAATAGAATCAATTCCCTTCAAATACATGATAAAATTAATTAATGGCTAGGAGTATCCCTTCAGACAGAGAGTCATGTTCAATTCTTGTTGTTAAACTTAAACAACCTGGGTTAAGCCACCAGCTATATGTTTGCATGCCACGTAAAGCCTGTATGATATATATAGTTGGTGGGGTGTCATTTGTGTCTTAACAAACCAGTGCTTAATCTATACTTTATATATATATATATATATATATATATATATATATTTATTTATATTAATTTCCTTGTTTTCACTTAACCCTAAAGAGGCTGAAATCTGAAAAGCATAATACACCGACCAAGAAGGTGGAACAGTGACAGCTCAACCTCAGCCAACTTTCTCAATTAACAACAAAACTAAATAAATTTATTGGTTTATTTATTTATTTTTCTTTGTTAGTTGAGCACCCCATTTGATTTTTCTGGAAAACTATTTTGTCCTTATAAAAAAAAAAAAAATTGTGACTATTCGTCTACAAGGAGAGTTTTATATAGAGCATTGTATATATAAAATAAAATGCGTCGAGCTAAATTCCTTTTCGTGCCAAGTTGCATTTTTGGTTGGAATTATTTAAATTGTTTGTTCTTGGACTTGGATCCATGCTTTGGTTATTTTTCTCTGTTAATTTATTAGTCTATTTATTTATGGACCTTTTTTTTTTCTTTCAAAGTCTCTAATAGTTTAATAAGAGATTTGACGTTCAATCATCGTTTATACCAAAAACTGATTGGTATTTTAGTCTGATGATAAAAAGCTATTATCAAGAGCAGACGTCATATGTTGAAATTTATGATAATTTTTTTAAGTTATGATTATACTTTTAAATGATATTAGAGATACTACAAATTTTATTACATAAATCTTGCAAATTAATATATCACTAATACCAATCATATTCTTATATCACATTAATTTATGAGTTTTTTTTGGTAATTAAATTTGTTGTATCTTTAAGAAAATATATTTAGAGACCCACATAAACCTTCCACTATTATTCTATTTGGTGTTGTTCCTAGTTGGTGCATAATGCATTAACTTCGTGGTTGCCCTACCAAAATTTGGGCTTGGAGTCAGTAAATATCCATGCCAGAATTTCAGTTTTAACTTTTAAGTGAATCAAAATTTTATTTATTTATTTTTTTTGATATGGGTGAATCATTTAAGTACAGTACTACACTCTCTAATATGCCATATATATGAAAAATGATGATGAATGGGGTGAATCATAACAGTACTTACAAAAAAAAATTTGGGCTTTGAACAATGTTGTTCGAATGTTTTTGATTTATATGTGAGTGAAATGTATGTAAAGTTTTTTAAAATGTGAAAATATGAATTTAAGTTGACTTACCAAACAAGTCTAAAATTATTCAGGAAAAAAAAAATTTCTTCTATTTTTTTAATTTTTTTTTTGGCACAAAAAAGATGCTGATCCGTCTAAATATTTGTGGCCTTTAATTACTTTGGATTTTGGAAAATGGATTTGATAGTACAGCAATTTAATTGGCAATGGGGATGAACATGGACCATTAGCTAAAAAGTCAGCAAACTTTAAAACAGTGACTGCAAAGGAAAGCTATGTTTATATTTACTCACTGATCTTACAAAGGGGTGCTCCAACCTATGGTATCGTGGAGTGCCCACATCAAAGCCTAAAAAAGTTGGTTTAATTATTAATTATTTCTGATATATAATTGGCTTCTCTGTATACCCAATCCTGTTCTTTTCTGATAATCCAAAACTAACATCCATTTAAATCAGAATTCAGCACCACTTGGCACTTGCCAATTGCCATAGCTTTTATACCAAAAAATTAAAGCCCAAAAAAAAAAAAAAAAGTTCAAGAATTTGAGAGAGGCCAGGAAGATTTTTAAAAATAAATAAATAAAATTGTAAGACTACAGAAGCAGCTTTATCTTGTTTCTTTTTCTGACCTCGCTTCCAACCCCTTTCATAGTAATGATTCTATTGCCATCTCTCTCTCCCTCTCTCTACTCTTTTCTCAAGATGCAATAAACTCGAAAACCCATCTCTCTCTCTCTCTCTTATCAGTTTCATGTATTTGCTTCTCTCTCTTTCTCTGTGTGAAGGTAAAAATCTTTGTTTCTCTCACAGACGTGGTGCAGAAAGTTTTGTGTCTCAGTCTCTCAGATCCCGATATAAATAAAGACCCTCTCTCTCTCTCTCTCTCTTTTACACCATTAACGATAAAACTGTCCCCTTGCCCCTCTCTCTCTCTCTCAAACAGTACAGACAATAGTCCACTCCGATAGTCCACTTTCAAAACACAAGGGTCTCTTCTGTGTGGTCCTCACCTCTTTCTTTCAAAACCCCATCTTTTTTTTCTTCTTCTTCTTTCACTTTGATTCTTATATAATTACCAACACAACCAGCTCTTTTATTGGTCCCCTAGCTATAGCTATAGCTATACCTATACAAATGCAAGAACCAAACTTGGGAATGATGGGTGGTGGTGGTAGTAGCGGCGGGTTAAGTGGTGAAGTAGCAATTTCCGGTGACCACTTCCGCCAACTCAAGACGGAGATAGCTACCCACCCACTCTACGAGCAGCTTCTCAACGCACACGTGTCGTGTCTCCGTGTCGCGACCCCGATTGATCAGTTGCCTTTGATCGACGCGCAGCTCGCTCAGTCTCATCATCTGCTGCGCTCTTATGCCTCTCAGCATAGCCATTCTCTTCCTCCACATGAGCGTCAAGAGCTTGACAACTTCTTGGTACCATGTTTTTCACTTTAATTCACACTAACCCTTTTCTGTAATTTTCATGTTATTCACTATTTGATTGTTTTAAGGTTTATTTGAGTTTAACTTCAGGGTTCTTTTTCCTTTTGTTTTTTTGTTTTTGTTTTTGTGTTTTTATTTTGGTGGGTTTTGCTACAGGCACAGTATTTGTTAGTTTTGTGCAGTTTCAAAGAACAGCTTCAGCAACATGTCAGAGTCCATGCCGTAGAGGCTGTCGTGGCTTGCCGTGAAATAGAAAATACCTTACAGGCCCTTACAGGTCCGTACCCTTTTTTATACAGTAATTACTATTATTATGGTTTCTCTCAATTTGTTATCAAATAATCATGTTTAGCTTGTTTTTGATACAATATACTGCCAAAGAGAATCACTTCAATTTGTTTAATTTTATGTCGTTTGGTTGGGAAGAAAATATTTTGGTTTTTCTGTTTGATGAAATCGGTAGGTAGAGAGAGATAAGAGAAAAGTATTTTTAGGTTCTTGTAAGTTTGGGTGTCTAAGCAAAGAGGTAGGTGCAGTAGGACCTACACTGAAAATTATCTAAAACATGTTGTTGGAAAAGGGTTAGTTATAGTTCGGTGAAGGCACTAGCTCCCACTAACAACAAGGCAACAACCGATAAGGTTGATTGGAGAATCTATTAATTTAGGTTTCTAGAAAGATTACTTACTATTATAGCTTTTAATGCATGAAGTTTTGTTGTTTTTCCTATTTTCATTTGTTAGACTTTTTTGCGTGCGTATGTGTGTTTGAGATTTAGAGAGGCTATTAGTGTAGCGGTAGTCATCATTTTGCTTATATGTTTTTGTCACTATTTATATATCAAAGATTAGACATCCACGATCACAGAGAATGTGTCATGGGTTACCAGGCGAGTAATTAAGATGACATGTTTTTAGGCACTATATTCAAAGGAGAAAATAGGACAATAACGACATTGAATGTACAAAATGGAAGTTGTAAGCCTTGTAGGGCATGGAATGATATATCAATCTTTGGCTAGTTGGGTAATATGGTCTCTGATAAAAAAGTACAATGGAAATTAATGCCATGCCTGCATGATTTCCATGCATCGATATTTGAACATTGATTAAAGTTTGCCTGGGTTTTCATTATCATAAAGATGTTTTGTTTTTTTAAAAAGAGAAAAAAAAGGAGGTTATTACTGCCTCGCAGAACGGCAGATCTCTTACTTGAATAGTAGTAATTACTATTCAACAACTGGTCTTGAAAATCATTGATCTTGATCATAAAGGAAGTCAGGGTGGTGTATTTTAGCTCGGATCTGATCACTAAACAAACTTTAAAGGAATGGTTGTTGACAATTGCATGGCTAACTAGAATAGTGGGCACGATTAATTTTGCATCCCTCCCAATTTTGCATATCTCATAGTATTTCAAATGTAAACGTTTACAATTTAAGAATTTAGTGAGTTCTAATTAGCTTAAGTAATAAATTTTTTTATTTTCAAATAAAAAATATGAGACTTAATTTCTGCCTATACTAAAAATCAATTAATATATTAATCTCTATTAAAATGAAAGTTGATGCTCTTTAAAACTCACGAATCATCTATGATTTGATTCAGTAACAAACTTTGTACAATTTTTTAATTAATATACAGAATCAAAGAGTTCATTAGAAATTCATCTTCATGTTTGTTGTAACATTTAGTTTTGATTTATGACTGAAAATATTGATTAATAACTATAGTAAATTCACAAAGTATAAGTACAACCAAATTATAACTACTTAATGTAATTGTAAGTGAACTTTTGAATATAAAACAAGTTTTTTTTTTTTTTTTTTTTTTTTTTTTTTTTTTTTTTTTTTTTTTTTTTAAGTCCTAAGTGTGTAGGTTAAAGAGCATTTGGTACTCTACTAATCATGTTTTTATAATTTTTTTTTTCAAAAAAATGAAGTTAAAATGTATACACATATCAAGAAAAGTATACATAATTGTGTAAAAACCAAAGAATCATTGATAATTGTGTTTTGTGGTTTATAACTAATCATTTAATATTTATTAACATATCATTAACAAGTGCCTTAAGGGATGACGAGAGTCCAATTTATTTTTACCTCATTTATACTTTTTATTTTTTTGGGGGAGAAAAATTACCCTACGGTTCTTTCTTTTGATACAATGTTTTCTGAATGATTCTACCACCTACTGCTCTCAGGTTGGGAAACATACGAGACTAGGGAATTTTTTATAAAAAGGAAACTATTTTGAGTCCAAAATGCTTCTGGATTTAGAAAACATATGTTGGGATATATAGGTGATATGATATGGGAGTTTGCATTTAGAACGTTGACTGTAAGAAAATTTTACTGTTTAGTTCAACTTTAACCTGTTATCAAGGAGTTAATTTTGGTCTCTTCTATATGCGACTATACCTCAGGTACTCAAAATCATCCTCAATTGGTCTCCACTTACTTTTCTTTTTTCTTTTGATAGGACCTCCACTTGCTATATTCAATTGACTGAGGCCAGGCCAATATCTTCATGGTCAATTTCTTTAGCAATTATGCCTAAAAATTAAATTCAACATGAACTCTTCTCTTTTTCAATTCCTTTTTTTCTCTTTGGCTAGCAACATTTTCAACTGAACACATGGTTTGCTTTGACCAGCTGTATATATGTCTTAGGGAAGCATTAATTTGAAATGTATAGACAAAATTAAATTACAAATTAATGAAAAAAAATTCATAAAAACCTGGCAATAACCCCACCTAGATTGGTGTTCTAATGATTTTTTTTTTTTTTGATACATCTATAGTTGGGGATGGGACAATTGAACACTAGATGTCGTTGTTAAAACATTAGGAAGTGTTAGTTGATTGTTTAAAGTAACGTGTATATATCCATTTTAAGTGAGGAGTGGGGGGTTTGAAGCTTTGGTAATTATTAGATCACCTCAATTTTATTCTTTCTAATGTGAAATAGTTATCTATTTTATTGAGAAAGCTAAAAACTTGAGCATTTTATTGGTAAAAAAAACCTTACTGATTCTGGGGCCACCGAAGATTGGTAGTCCTAACCATTCATGAAAACAATTTCTAATAGGAGTTATTTATATTTTTTTTTTTTATCAAAGTTTTGGTTCATTATTAACTATTTGATTGGTTTGGACCTCTATTTTTAGTGGCTTACCAAGTCAATTCTATATTTTGCATAAAATAGTTATTCATATCAATAACTCTAAGGACCCATCTAATGAATGTGTTAAGTTGTGATTAATGCATAATAAAAATCGTGTTAGTGTCAAAGTTATGTGAAAATGATGTTACTCTCATCATAAGTTGGTAGATTAGCAAGGTGTTGGTGTGTAACATTTTTTTTTGGTGTGTAACCTATATCTATCTTTCTCAAACATTGTAATATATTGTCCTAATCGTAAGGTAGTGTCATGGACCAACCTAGTTTTGTATTTTCACCCAATGATGTTTGCATTGTTCAAATAATAAATATTTAAATAATCTTGAGATGAACAAAAATCTTCTATCTCACTTTGGGTGTTTCATGTTATGTTTCACTAATCATAACTTATCACATATGAATTTTTTTTTTCTTTGACCTGGGGGTGGGGGGGGGGGGGGGGAATTAAAGTTCAAACACATGGCATAGTATAATTCGTGGAACATAAAATGATATATTTAAGTGAGAAGGAGAATTACTAATTTACTATTCATCTTGAGACCCTTAGAGAGTAAAGATAAAATGACCCAGCTACCAGCACATTAAATTGCCAGATGAGTGAAAAGTTCATAAACTTCTAATGGCTTGATGTTCGTCCATGTTAAGCAAATCATGATGACTTGTAGGCTCTACAAAGGGATCCCCATTTTAGAGGAACTCTGCTCATCCTGATTTTGACATTCAAACCCTACTATGTGCAAAAAATACAATTTACCAGATAACAGGATTTGAATGACAAGAAAAAAAAATGTCAGTGAATTTATTATTTCAAGAGGGGCCTCCTAGTGTTATGTTTCTGCATATTAGGTGCCCACATGTATCGATCCTAAAATAAAATGGTCCCACATGTATATGTTTGGTTTAAATTATTTTTGGTGCTTCATTTTGTTTTAAAAAATAAGCTGTATAAAAAAATATAGTTATATCTATTAAATTGAGGCTTTAAAAAAAACATGGAACTAAATATAATAAGCAAAAAACTAGAAAATATGCAAAAAAAGAAAAGAAAAGAAAAAGAAAAGAGCCATTTAAAGGACATATGATCTATATGTTAAAACATTCAACCTAAAAATAAAATTAACCTAATAAGTGAAGAGGCTTAGCAAGTATACATATATCCATTATCAATAACACATCCAACCGATGTGTGAATTTTTAATCAAGACAAATGAATCAACCGAAACCAAAACAAGGACAAATGGGAAGAACCAGAAAAATCAGACTTTAAATTCATGTTAAAGCATCCAACCTAAAAGTTTAAACTAGTTGGTGGGGAAACCTAACAAGTACATATATAGCCATAAGTCTATAACCAAGTCCACACCCAACAACCGACATATATATGATCTTTAACATTATCATGGATCACTATAACAGTTTTGTTGAATTGACAAGGAAAGGTCTGCGTCAAGATACATGCATCTACTGGTTGAAGGTAGGCCAGACTCCAATAAAAGTAATTTTTAAGAGATACTAGACAAAATTTTGGAAAATATGATCCATCACATTAAATATTTCAAGAAGATAAGGTGATTGAAATTATTTAATAATCTTGCTTCTTACAAGGTCGAGGTTTTACAGTTTCTTTTTTTTTTTTTTTTTTTTTTTTTTTTTTTTTTTTTTTTTTTTTTTTTCTCTTGCACAATTGTTTTCCCGCTTTTCTAAAGACTAGAGCTTAATTTTAGTTTACGTAAAGTTATTTCAGGAAGTTACTTTGTATGAGATACTCATCTCATCTCAGTAGGGATTGAATTGTTTCTCTTCCTTGTGTTTATGAAATTTGGAATGGAATTCCCTCCATTTCCTTGTAGAATGGGGAGAGCCAGTTAACCAATTTATTTCAAGGTAAAAATTTAATATTACTAATACAGAGGTGAACATGATGTTATGTCATTTAAAATTAAATTAGTAATTATTCCATATTTGGTTGAATAATGTTTTAAATGAACCATTTACTCTTAAATTTATGTATATATCTAATTTAAAAAATTAGTAATTATTCCGTATTTGGTTGAAGGTGGAAAAATAAGGTTGTTGACCATCATGAACCTAGATTATAAAGGAACTCATTACTCTCATCGATTTTGAGACAAAATTCTACCTTCATTTTTATTCTTTTACTTTGAATGAGGTTAGATACAAAATGTGTCTAAACGGGAATAATCTTTTTTCCATCAATTGGCATTTGAACTAGCAAAAAACTTAAAGGATGATAAATCTAGAGGGTATTATAATATGTTTGCATACATAATCCTAGATTTTTTATTTTTAGTAATTTACTCATGTATTGCATGCTGTTGTTTCATGCCTTGTTTAAAAAAGAGAGATACATAAACAAAATAGAATTTGGGATAAAAAGATATTGGATGATGGCTTAACAGTGTGTAAAATATTTTCCAGGAGTAAGCCTTGGTGAAGGCACTGGTGCAACAATGTCAGATGATGAGGATGAACTGCAGATGGATTTCTCTCTGGATCAATCTGGTGGTGACGGGCATGACATGATGGGATTTGGTCCACTGCTTCCAACAGAATCTGAAAGGTCACTTATGGAGAGAGTTCGGCAGGAATTGAAGATTGAACTGAAACAGGTGATATTCTAAAAACCTTGTTGCAAAGGTCTAAGGATAAGTGGGCACTTAAAGCAAATAAAACATGCAGCATTTGGATAGCCATTATTACTTATAAGTCTGTTCTTGCCATGAAGGGTAACAATTTGAGAGCACTTTTGCTTTCTGAAATTGAGGAATTAATTATAGAGAAGCCAACTAATGATGTCTTAAAATTCACCTTTGGACTTAATGAACGTGTGAGGGTAGACTATGATACATCTATACTGTTTTTCAGGGTTTTAAGTCAAAAATTGAAGATGTTAGGGAGGAAATATTAAGAAAAAGAAGGGCAGGGAAATTACCAGGTGACACAACTACAGTGTTGAAAAATTGGTGGCAGCAACACTCAAAGTGGCCTTACCCAACTGTAAGCAAGCAATCTCTCTTCTTTTCAATTTTTGGACAATCATGATGTTCAGATTTATGCTTGTTTGGTTTCTAGTAAACTGTTTTATTACTTTTGTTATGTAAATACAAAGATGTCTTGGATTTGTTCAATGACCATAAATATTTAAAACGGGTGGTTATTTCAAAGACAAAGTAGAAGGACTTTATACATGTGTCTACATTCTACATAATTTACATGACACTGCCATATCTTAACACAATAGATGAACAAACAATGTTAACAGCATTGCTACCTGATCACTATAACACATGGGAGATAATCTCATGGGAAAATTCACTTGCGACTGGTTATGGGGTTGAGTAGATCCCCTATCAGTTAGTAACAAAAAATGAGTGATTAATATTACATTATCTCTTATGGTGTGTATAATAATGTGATTGAGTAGACCCAAAAGAAACTAATTGGTATCTTGCCTCGGTGGTAAAAAATAATCATTATAGATCAAATTCCAAATATACCATATACTATCATATATATATATTAAACATTAATTCGTTCAAACCCCTTAACTTAGGTGTTTGGTTAAATGGCATAGAATAGATTATATCAAGGTCTTACAAACATTTCTTAGTAAAAATATATTTGGCTCTTGTCACTAGGCGGACACAAAGAATTTAAGTATTAATTATTAGTTTGTGAGAATTTTCAGTTAACTCAATTTGCAAAGTTTCGTATCATAAATGAGAGATCTAGGTTCAAATCCCACTTACACAATAAATCAATTAATATTTTGACATGATGATAAATCACAATAATCTTAGAGTGGACTCCATTGGTTTCAAATCCTATGGTTTCTATAAACAAATATCAATTATTGCTTTTGGTTCTAAGCTCATTGCCATGGTCGACACAAAGTGCCAAATATCTAACATACCAACCACATTAACATTCTATTGAAGTACCTGGAAGTACAGTGAAAAGACTTTGAACAATAATTACAAGAGAATGCTACTTTAGCAAGTTTGTCTCTGACACAATACTATTGCTGCCATATATAATGCTATAACAAATCATAACGTCTGAATCTGGATTAATTGTACAACCTTGACATTAATGTTATAATTAATTTCTGTGAATAAGCATGTAGTATATGATACATACAGGAAGATGACAAGGCAAAACTGGTAGAAGAGACAGGGTTGCAGCTGAAGCAAATTAACAATTGGTTCATCAACCAAAGGAAGCGCAATTGGCACAGCAACTCTCAGTCTGTTACCTCTTTAAAGTCCAAGCGCAAAAGGTAGAAAAAAGCTTATAAATACTCTCCAAACCAGGAACCAAGAAAAAAAGACCAACTTACTTTATGTCAATATGTAGCTGTTATTGACCTTGGGAGGTAAATAGTCTGGCTGACTTTTGTACGTGGAAGCTATGAAGGAACCTTGAAAGTTAGTTAAATTCAAAATCAGCACCAAAAAAGAAGGAACAGGAATGTAATAGATGGAGTTTTAAATAACTTACATATGAGGTTGTAACTTCATGGTTTTAACAGACAAATGTACTTTTTTTTTTTCTAATTGTCTTTTACATTTGTGTTGCCTCTATTTCCATACGCTTAAGTGAGCTAAGAGGCTGATCTTTCTGTAAAAAAGTTGCTGCAAACTTTTGATGATCTATTGAAAAAGTATTACATACTGATACTAGCGCAGAAAAAAGCCTATAACTCTATAAGCAACATTGAGATCTGCTTTTTGCGATTCAATAAAAACACACACTTTAGTGCTTATTACCCACTGGAAACCTTGACTTGGATTATGGATCTCCTTGTCATGAGAAAAGGTGGACGGAAACAACAGAACTATAATGGTAAATTATATCATGTAGTGACTAATGAGTGTAGCAATATGAAATAAGTACATTGCATTATTAATATTAAGCAGATAGCTACAAGCAATTTTGCTGGGAAAGTTAGACCCTAGTTGCAAATGATTAACCAATTATATGCATAATCAATCAATTTAAGTTCAAGCAAAAGAGGCTGTTGATTTTATAAAAGACAATCTTTCAGTGGTACAATTAGTTTGTTTAGAAGTAGAAAGGTTCTATATATTGATGAGTGGAGTTTCAAACTAATTAAAATTAGTGATATTATTTTACTAGACTGGAAAAAAAAAATTAAAAAAATTAGTGATATTATTCCTAGGTTCAAAGACATCTTGTGATGCTGACAAATTAAAAAAGGATATCAATCTTTAAAAGAAAAGATACAATCTGGACAGTAAAAGGAGTACATATCTAACAAAAATAAAATAATGCAAAAAAATCACTTCTCTGAACATCACAACCCATGATAAGAATAAGACCTACAATCACCTACTAAACAAATCCCATTCATTCTTCAAAAAGTCCCTCCCATTTTGGTCGCTCGGTCAAAGAAACAAAACTCTTATTCTTTTTTCCTACGCCCGCCGGATAGACACAGAGTTCACAAATCACAACTAAAAAACAATATAGATTCTTTCTTTCTCGTTAGCTGAAGTGGATTATTTTAATTAGTCTTCTTAAAACTTTACCTATAAAAGTAGGTCTTCATCAAATGCCTTTTTTAGATGGGATAAAATTTTAACCCATGGCATATCGGGTCAACATATCAATTGATTTTTGGTATAAGTTCGAGTTTTAAATCTCTTATTTGGCTACAAATTTTTTTACCAATTGAACTAATAGAAATTTAGTTTGTGTTTGAACACTGTGAGAAAATTATTCTCCTCGTTTGTAGGAGTTCTCTCTCTCATATACTACGAGACTTCTCTCCCTTAGGGTTTCCTACGGGGCTGCTTCTTTTTTACCTTTTCTTTTGCAGATTCCACAATCATGACAGACGATGTCTCACAAATTTAGAGAATATGAAATTAACTTTGGAGGAAGAAGAGACTATTACTATATCTGATGATGGTCGAAAAGAAGAATTAGAGAGTTGTGCTTTGAGTCTTATTGGCAAATTCTTAACCTGCAAACTTTTTAATAAAAGAGCAGCTTTGGTTACATTCAAAAAAGCGTGGGGACTGGAAGATGGAGTGCAAGTTGTTGAAGTGGGGTCAAACTTATTTTAGTTCAAGTTTAGATCCGAGTTTGAGTTGGATAGAGTATATACAAGAGGCCTTTGGTGTTTTGATAATCAAGCATTGTTGCTAACCAGATGGAAATCATGGATGACAACGACAAATGTCAAGTTTGACTCAGTATCTCTGTGGATACAAATCTGGGGGCTCCTTTTGATATGAGATCTTCTCGGGTAGCAGAGGAGGTGGGAAACCGATTGGGTAGGGTTTTGGAAGTGGAGAAGCAGCGCAACAATGATAGCCAAAACTTCTTTACGAGGGTCAAGGTAGCTATTTCGTTAGAAAAAGAAATACGTCGAGGGGCTTTTCTGGCAGGGTTGGATAGGAAGAAACACTAGGTGAATTTTAAGTATGAACGATTGCTTGTCTTTTGCCATTATTGTGGACTTCTAGGGCACGATCTATGATACTGTGCTAAGTATTTTAGTAAAACAAAAACTGGGATTGATGTGGAATGTGGCTATGGGGACTGGCTGAAGGCAACGGGTGGAAGGGCATGGTCACCTCAGAAACAAGGTATTGTGAAGGAAGATAGCATTGATGGAGACAAAGGAGTAATGAAGGGACCAAGTGGCTCACAAAGTACGGCGAAGGTGGATGAAAGTGGCGGTGGCTAGGAGAGTAACCCTAACAAAACGGTTATGGAAGTTGTGGAAGGTGCAACCGGATTGGTTGGAGTTGATTTGGTAGGTCATGGAGATAGGGCCGAGAATCATGGGTTTGGGGGAGTGGATAAGGAAAGCAGAGAATCATGCTCCTTAGTTTTAGGTGTTTAGAATTCAAGTCTAAAGGGGTGGGGGGGGGGGGGGGAGGGGTACTGATTTGGCACCAGCTATACAACAAGAGCACATGCACAACAATGAAGAAGGGGTTGGGCTGAGCAATATTAAAAAGCAACCTACATGGACTAGGCTTGTCTATATGGATGTTAGGCCTGTGATAATAATAAAAGAAGGAGCTAAGTCCATCTTGGGTAAAAGAAATATGTTGGCTATGTTTGCTGGTGGGGAGGAAGAGGATAAAAATAGTAAGGGAAAAAGGGAGAAGGTATGTGAGGACTCAAACATGAATGAAGCGGCAGGGGTGTTGAATTACCCTTGTCGAGAGCAATGAGGGTTTTAAGTTGGAACTGCCAAGGGCTTGGGAATCTTTAGACAGTTCAAAGAATTCACAAACTAGTGAGGGAACAAGCTCCCGATGTATGCTTCTTAATGGATGCAAGGTTGGATAGAAGTGGTTTCGAGAAGCATTGTGGTGATTTATCGTTTATAAATAAATTTGGTGGTGGGTTGGCTTTACTTTGGAAGGAGGAGATGACTTTGGATGTTATTAACTTTACTGATAACCATATTTTAGCAAAGGTAGTGGAAGATGATAGTTTTGTGTGGCACCTTACAGGGTTCTATGGATGGCCAGAGGCAAATGAAAAGCGGAAGTCATGGGCTCTTTTATCTCATTTACAGTCTTTCATTGAGGGTCCTTGGTGTTGCATAGGTGATTTCAATGCCATACTACATGCATCTAGGAAGCAAAGTGTCCATGCACCTTATTATAACTAGATGGAGGATTTTTGGGTTGCCTTGGAGGAATGCGAGCTGGCTGATTTGGGGTTCATTGGGCATAAATTTACATGGACAAATAGGCAGCTAGGTTTAGCTCATACAAAACAACAGTTGGATAGAGATACGACTAATAGGGTGTGGATTGAAAAATTTCCTGCAAGTTCGGTCTCCTATCTATTCAGCCATGCTTCTGATCATCTTCCTTTCCTTTTGAAAACCATGAATGATAGGCGGGTTAAAGGAAGGGGGGCTAGTGGCTTCAAGTTTGAAGAGAATTGGTTGCTGTGGGCAGACTGTGAGGAAGCTGTGACTGAGGCATGGACACAAGGTGGCTGTGGTAGTCCGGGTTTGAGTGGTGTAAGAGACCAAATCCAAGCTTGTGGGGCTGAATTGCATGCATGGGATTCTTCAAAGACCAAACCCGAAATAGAGGAGATTAAGAGGCTACAAAAAAAAAAAAAAAAAAATGGAAATGATGAATGAAAGTGAGTTGACTGAAGACAGCAGAAGTGAGTTCCTACATGTGAGCAAGCAGCTTGATGATCTATTGTTGAAGCAAGAGATATTTTGGCGTCAGAGGTCCCGAATGTCATGGTTAAAGCATGGAGATAGGAATACTAAAATTTTTCATTCCAAAGCCTCCCAAAGAAGGTGAAGAAATTATATTGACGGAATCAAGAATGCTAATGGGATTTGGGTGGAGGAAGTTGAGGAAGTGGTAGAGGTGGCGTCTGATTATTTCATGAATATTTTTACAGTAGGCACTTGTGACAGAATGGAGGAATGTCTCAATACAATTAATCATAAAATCATAGATGATATGCTAGAAGTGCTATCCAGGCCGTATAGCAGTGAAGAAGTTAAAGCAACATTGTTCCAAATATGATCAACAAAGACTCCTGGACCTGATGGTATGAATGCAATTTTTAATAAAAAAATTTGGCATATTGTGGGTAATGAGGTGACTGATGCTATGTTAGATTTTTTACATTCTAGTAATATAGCTTGATATTAATTATACTCATATAGTTTTGATTCCTAAAGTAAAGAAACCAGAAAAAAAAAATGGCAGATTTCAGACCAATTAGCCTTTGTAATGTGATATATAAAATTATCTCAAAAGTTTTGGCGAACAGGTTAAAGCTGATCTTGCCACAGATTATTTCCCCTACTCAAAATGCATTTGTACCAGGCCGTCTTATTACTGATAATGTGCTTGTAGCCTATGAGACTTTACATGCCATGCATATTAGAAGAAAGGGTAAAAAGGGGGCATTAGCTCTTAAGTTGGATATGAGTAAGGCTTATGACAGGGTGGAATGGTGCTTTCTTAAGGGTATGATGATCAAATTAGGTTTTCCAGAGGTTTGGGTGGATAGGGTTATGTAGTGTGTTTCTACACCTTCCTTTTCAGTTGGGATCGATGGAAAAGCATATGGGAATGTCATTCCTTCTAGAGGTCTTCGCCAAGGAAATCCGTTGTCCCCTTATTTGTTTTTGATCTGTGCAGAAGGTTTTACCTCGCTCCTTGCTAAAGCAGAATTAGATGGGAGGTTGCATGGAGTAGCAATTTGTAGGAATGCTCCTCTATAACTAATTTGCTTTTTACTGATGACTCTTTGATTTTTTGTCAGGCTATTAAAAATGAAGTGCAGGTTGTCTCAGATACTCTACAGCTATATGCTAAAGCTTCAGAACAATGCATCAATCATGAGAAGTCTTCTGCCTATTTTAGTAGCAATGTGTCTGTGGAGCAGAAAGCATGGATTGTTGACAAACTGAAGGTGAAGGAAGTGGAAAAGTTTGATTTTTATTTGGGGCTGCCTACTTTGATTGCAAGAAGGAAATATAATACTTTTGCTTTCATTAAGGAACAGGTTTGGAAAAAAGATGCAAGGTTGGAAGGAGAAGTTTCTTTCTAGGGCGGGAAAAGAGGTGTTGATTAAAGCAGTGTTTCAATCTATTCCCACCTATATGATGGGGGTGTTTCAGTTGCCAAGAAAATTATGTGATGATTTAGATGCTATGTGTGCCAGATTTTGGTGGGGCCAAATTGGTGAGGAGAGGATAATACACTGGAAAAGGTGGGGTTTTTTGACGTAGTCAAAGAAAAAGGGTGGGATGGGTTTCAGAGACATAAGATCTTTTAATCTAGCTATGCTAGCAAAACAAGGATGGTGATTGTTGCAGGACAAAAACTCTCTTTTGTATAGCTGCTTTAAGGCAAAATATTTTCCGCGGTGTGAGTTCCTTGAGGCGAAGGATTGTCAAAATAGTTTGGAAGAGTTTGTTAGCTGCTCAATCGATCTTGAGGAAAGGGTGCTATTGGAGAGTGGGTAATGGTGCTTCCATCCATGTTCTGAAGGATTGTTGGTTACCTACTCAGCCAACAAAAAGAATTCTTTTCCAACTTGAGGAGGAAATTTGGGAATGGATGGTTTCGGATTTGATTGATTGGTAGAACCACTAGTGGGATAGAGAACGAATTAATGCCTTGTTCCATCAGTTTGATGCTGAAGCTATTCTTCAAGTTCCCTTGAGCAAGTGGGTTGTGCAAGATGCCTTGGTTTGGTCATTTACGAAGAATGGTAGATATAATGTAAAGTCCGGGTACCATGTGGCTAAGCAATTGAGGATGGCAGAGAGTAATAGTGGGGAGGCCTTGGTGCAAAGAGCAAACAATTCATTATGGTCACGGATTTGGAAGGCAAAGGTTCCAAATAAGGTTAAAATATTTTCCTGGAGAGCATGCCAAAACATTTTGCCTACACAGGATAACTTGGTTCGTAGGAGGGTGATGGAGGATGCATGTTGCTGCTTCTGTCATAGAGCTACTAAAACGGTATTGCATGTGCTTTGGGAGTGTGGGGCTACACAGGATGTATGGGTTGGTAGTGCAATCAGATTTCAAAAATTCGGTACCGAACTAGAGGATTTTAGGTAGCTGGTAGCTGGTCTCATGCTGAAGCTGTCATTAGAGGAATTGAATTTATTTTAGGTTATCTGTTGGCAAATTTGGCTTTAGTGGAACACAGTCTTACATGGGGGTGCATTCCAACATCCATCACGGTCTTACCAACGTGCTTCAGATTATTTGAAAGAGATTGTTGAAGTGCAGGACCATCTGAGTGTGCCAGTTTTAGTTTAAGCCCCAGCAAGTCAGGCTTGGTAGCCACTGCAAGGAAATTTCTTTAAGCTGAATTTTGACGGAGCCTGCTTTGATAATGGAGTTGCTTCGGGTTATGGTGTTGTTGTTCGTAATGGGAATGACGAAGTGATGGCTGCTATTTCTGCCAAGGGTGGTGCTGTGAAGGATAGTGAAGAGGTGGAGGTGATGGTTTGCCGCAAAGCTCTTGAATTTGCTATAGACGTGGTTTTATGGATGTGATTTTAGAAGGTGACAATGCAATGGTGATGAAGACAGTATCATAGGCTCAACCAAACTTTTCTCGGTTTGGGTTAATTTATGAAGATATTTGGTGCTTGGATGTAGGTTAGATCCATTTCGGTTAACTGTATTAGGTGTAGTGCCAATAATGTTGCTAGATAATTTGATAATGAAATTGTATGGATGGAGAAGAATCCTCCACTAACAGTAGATGCTTTGTATTTAGATTTTAGCCTTCTGAATTAATAAAAGTTATTTGGTTCGGCTTCCAAAAAAAAAAAATTAAGTTCGTGTTTGTGTATTTATTGAGATTTAATTAATCCATGTACGGGCTGTAGGACCAGATGCCATTAACTCTCTTTTGTCTAATCAGAAACCTTTTGTAGATGCACTTTTTTTTAGCCATTTTACCAAAGATTTTGTAAAGTTGCCACTTGCCAGGCCCAATTTGGGGAAGCACTATAATATTGGAGACACCGCGATACCCATTTACAGAAACAATTTATTTTATTTTATATTTTTCTAAACCAGTAGTATTTTCATATTTTGGGCCGCCTTGCTAATTGGACGGTCCACTATAACTGAGGACTTAACAAACAGAAATAGACCCTGGTTTTATTGCATTGATATTCTTACATAGAAAAATTATAAAAATTTAAAAATAATATGCTTGGGAACACTAGTGGTGATAACTTATTATATAGTCCATTTTATCATGTACCCTCAATTTGTTATGCGCACTCTAATTTCAGCCCAGTGCATCAACTTAGTTGTTTATTTTATTTTATTTTTTAATTGAATAAAATATTTGAATTTGAATTTGTCTATATCAAAAAGAGATCCACTGATGCTTTACTTTGATGATAAAGATAATTTTTTATGAGTTGAACATCATAAATTTCAAATCTTGCTGTATGTGTAGAAAAAAAACAGTTTACAATAAAATTCTTTTAAATCTTTTTCAAAATTAGAGAATTTGCAATTCAATTTCTTAGGCTTTTGCTGTACACAACTTCGTTGCTGAAGACAAATAAGGCAATGAAAAGATATAGGATTAATTATAACTCAAGAGTCAAGATATCTAAAAAACACAAACTTGTCCAAACTAGATTCAATACTAGAATTAAAGTTTGGCAAGACATTCACATGGTAGCTTGCAGAGATACTAGTAGTACTAGTAAATGGTATTGGTATTAGAGTGTGTGTATATGGGGCACATTAACCATCTATTTTGAGAAAGTTTATACGGGGAATTGAAAAAATTGTTAAAACAATTAATTACTTTTTTGTTTTTTCATAAAAACATTTCCTAATATAGTTTACTAATATATACTCTAAGGGCACACGTTAATAAATCTTATATATATATATATATATATATATATATAGTGTTTATGCCAATCTCTGTGGCAATAATAACACCTACTTTGAAAGATTTTGGTACAATCTTTTGTATAATGATGTTTATAACGGTGATTGGAAATAGTATCACTTCCAAGTTCATCTAGTATTCCGGCAAAAGATATGCTCTGCTTTTGAATCAAAAAATAATATCCGCAGAGGGAATTTTTCATCCTGTCTATCCAATGGATGACTAGATCCTTGCACACTCATCAAGAAGAGATGACCATGATTTTTGGATATGCTGCTAGCCTAGAAGGCACTAAGAACTAAAAATATCTTTGAATACAAACCCAGCACCCTAGAGTTCTATGCTTAAAATCTGCAAAGGTGTCTCACAAGATTTTGCTAAAATATGATCTTGATCCTTAATTCACGTCCAACGATATGAGTATAGGCAGAATAATTGAGTCTACTATTTGTAAGATAGATTGTAATATCGTTTGAGGTCCGTAGCTTATAAAAGGCTTGTAAGTTGAGGAAGAAGGTAAAACTCAGTATAGAATCCAGCCTTCAATCTAAAGTCTTCGTATGCCTTCCCATGTGATATAGGCCTTGCTTCGTTTCTCTTCTTTTAGTTGTTTTATTTCAGTCATCTTTTATATATACACACACACATGACATCTTAAATGAAGTGTCCATGTTTTTTAGGTTTTATTATCTTTTATATATATATACACACACATGACATCCTAAATGAAGTGTCCATGTTTCTTAGGTTTTATTATCTAGTTGTATACTTGCAATGCACAATAGTAGCTGGGGACAATAGTATGAGCTTGAGCTTTTAAAAAAAAAGAAAAAAAGAAATCTTCAGTGACTATATAAGCCAATTAACATGGAACCTGAAAATTAATCAGCAACAATAGTCTCTCTCTTTCCAAAAAGTGAGAAATAATTAAAAAATGCTAGTATGTCTTTTATTCATAGGGTAATTCTTGTTGCATATAGTGTGTATGTACACAATGCGTACAACAACTAAAATTATAACTTGAAAAATGTGACTTAAATGTCATGATTTCAGTTGTTTGATATGGAAAAAATAACGGATCTTCCAAAAAGCAAATAAGAGATTTGTTAAAATTGCTCTATCAGTTCTTGTGTGATATGGAAAAAATAAAAACTAAAGGTCCAGAGAGAGAGAGGGGGCAAAAAATCAAGATGTGCAAAGAGTGATGCATTTGGCTATATTATCAAATATGTATCGTGATTGCTACTGATGGCTAGCAAGTGGAACACAAGGGCCAATCTTGTTCACCAACAATCCTAAGAAAAGAAAGTACAAGATAAAAAAGAAGCAACAAGTTTATAATGAATGTTTTCTTGAGCAATATAAGAGCATCCGCACTTGGCATTGTAAATGTCATATGTAAAGGGTATTTAGCATTTTTTTTCCTCAAAATCCTCCCACATCCGGAATTCTATATACCAAGTATTGCAAAAAAATTTGCAATACTGTTACAGTGCAATTCTAAAGGTAGAATTGCACTGTAGTAGTATTGTAAAAAAAAAAAATATATATATATATTCTATTTTTCCCCCGAAATTTCTCTCTCCTCTCTCTCATTATTTCTATTATCTTCTCTCTCTTCCTTCTCTGTTTCTCCATCGGCAGTTTATTTTATTTTATTTTTTTCTTCCTGTGACTGGTGCTTAAAGGAAGGCATGGGCGTGGGAGGAAGGCGTGACCAATGCCCAAAACCCATTTTCTCAAACCTAAAATCCCGTCTAGTGGTGACCGATGCTTTCTCTGATCTCTCATCCCTTTCTTTCTCTCTCACCTCTTTTTTCTTTCTTTCTCTCTATCTTCCCTTGAATCAACCCTCCATGGTGGAGATGTGGCGTGGGACTTATGGATTGGTGGCTGGTTTTGATAAGCCAAAAATGAATTGACGCCTTGTGATAAATTAATCAATTAATTTAACCAAGTGAATTAATTAAATTAATTAACATGCAAACGCGTGGTAGCCCAAACAAATCACCAATAAACTAAGTATGTAGTGGAAAATAAATTGACAAGGTGATTTGTTTACGAATGGGGAAAACCAACACGACAAAAACCCCATCGGGTTATTTTAAGGTCACCACTCCCGAAATTCCACTATTATCACAACAAGCCGTTACAAGTAAAGGAATCCCAGTACCTTATACCAACCTACAGTTGAACTCTTACCCCAATACCCAATTGTACTTGTTCTGTAGTGACAATTTCTCCTTTTGATGCACAGCTCCCAGTACGTGACTAACCAATTGCGCGGATCCCAATACGCGACTTCAATCATCAACTAGAGAAGGTTGTTGGCTACAAAGTTCTTCAGTTCATCCCAAAGATGAATATCAGGAAAATGCTTGGTCACAAAACCCTACAGTGCACAAACATAGCAACTTCTTCACAAGAATGATAAACTAGGGCAAATTCTGTCTCCGGTCACAATTTGCTTGAACAAACTTTTCTCAACACTTATGTGACTTGTGAACACTTTGATGACCCTTAAAATAATCTTTTTATATGTCTAGGGTTGTGACAAAAGAAAGCTCAGACACATAATCACGGATTGGAGTTAAAACAAAATTGAAACTCTGTTTTTCATAAACCTCGACAGATGCCTATTTGTCGAGCTGCTGTCAAGCAGCTGTCAAGCCACAGGGCTGGAACAGCTTCTTAAGCTTGATAGATGGCTAGCTGTCGAGCTTTAATGACAGGCACTTCTTCAGCTTGTTTCTTGGACAAACTCGCATAACTTTAACGCTTGATCTTGAAACAAAGTTTCTTGAAGTATTAAACACATTCTAGATTTACCTAAATACAAGTAAAGTGCGTTTTGTCGAAAGATTAGCCAATTACATAAAATAGTGACATATGTTCCTAACAAGAGAATCACATATGTCCTAACAATCTCCCCCTTTGGCAATCATGACAAAACCATAACAAACACATGAGATATGAGAGAAGTCATAAATCACTCAACTCATATTACTTGTTGAATACAATAAAATCTATCCTAACACAAACTTTTGAAAAACTTTGCAAGAAGAGAGTTTATGGCAAGTAGACTTTGACAACTTGTATTTCTGAAACACTTTAAACAAAACTCATCAATGTATCTTTGTGTGAAATAGAATTAATAGATTGCATACAAGTATAAGAAGCATATGCATAAAGAGAGAAAAGAAACAACACATGTAAAAGGTAGGTGAAAGAAACATACATCAACATATAAAGAAAATAAGTACAATATATGTCAATAATGGTCACAAGACCTAAGGTACAAGAATAAATTTATCTCAAATAGAAAGAAAAGAAAAAGATACAAGTAATCCTCACTACATCCCTCAAAAAATCAACACTCCCCCTAACAAAAATGTCCTATACTAACTCTCCCCTTAAGAATGACTACTCTTATATTCAAAACTATTCCTCATTTTTGTCATGAGTGATAAAGGGTAAGAGTGTCAAGTAGACATCTTATCGGTAGAGATAGCATCTCCATCATCATCATCATTGGAAGCATCATGGTCATCACCATCATCATCATCCTCATCCTCAGAATTAGAAGCCACTAAAGGAGGTGGAAGAGAAGTCTCAGGAGCAAAGCTACCCAAGATCGCCTGTCGCCATGCAATATGGCCGACATAAACGTTCACCTGATACAGCTCTATAGAGAATGTATCAAGGCAAGCATCCATGCGCTCTAGCTACGTCATGATGTTCTCGAGTGACACATCGCTCGTAGAAGAGGAGGGAGAAAATGTGGATGGAGCAGATCGAGATGGAGCTGAACGGGAGGGAGAACTTACTGAATCCAACTGCCGTGACCTAAACTGCGCCTCGCTATGTTTAATGGTAGCGGCGTTTATGGCACACATGATAGAAAAGTGGTCGGAAGAGGGAAAAGAAATAAAAAAATGGCATAAAGTCCGCGTGATAGCCGAAGGGAAAATGAGCTTATCACGGGTAGCCGTATCCCTATACACATATGTAATAGAAAGAATAAAATGTGAAGGGAAATCTATAGTGAAGTGCTCTAACAAAGAAAGCAAAAATCGAGCACGAGGCTTTGTGATAGAGTTATAGCGAGAGAGTGGGTGCAAAACAAAAGTCATCCTTATAGTTATGAATCTAGGACCTTTAGCAAAGGCCTTACATGGTGTAAACTGACGATCAACCCAATCAGAAGGGCGCTCACAGAAAGTAGAAATCATCTCGTCTTTGGACACAGTCCTCAGATGCTCACATCTGGGATAATCAGGATGCTCTACTCTCGAAATACGGAGCACATTGAATACCAACTCCGGTGTGACAACAATGCGCGTACCTCAAACGCGAGTATGAAAGAGAGGTACTAAAGAATCGAGTCCATGCATGTTGGAATAAAACTCCTAGATCAGCACAGAAGGACATGTGACCGGGACGTCACATAGTGACTCCCAACTCCGACTGTGAATGACATCGGGTAGGTCAGCGTCGGTGAAATTAGCCAAAATGACTCGGTGTTCTGAATGAACACCTCGTCAAGAAAAGTTCTCTGAGAAGTCTTTTCAGGCATCCTCATCATGGAACGGAATAGAAGAGGGAGTAGGATCAGACAAAGACGATGCTCCAGAACGAAGAGGGTTCCGGGACGGAGTTGACTTACGTTTAGGTGCCATAGACATGACTAACGTAAACAGAAAAGAGAGGGAGAGAAAGAGACAATCAGAAAAGTCCTAACACATTTCAAATATAGCAAGTATATTGAAAATAGAGTACATATGCATGGGGAATACATGAACATGTGACATGTAAAAGAAATTGCATCATGGGCGCAACCCAATCCAATCCTACCAGCACACAATCAATTTGCACACATCTAAATGCATGATAATACTGTTATAATGCTTATGTGATGCAATGCATGAGATTTTAAACTTATTTAAGCAAAAATCCATCCCAAAATTTCAACAATAACTCATTAATTTTGAAAAAACCTAAATCAAAAACCCCAAAACCTAGGTTTCAAAACATGAAATGCATGTAAATGAGAGATTAAAAACATACCAAGTGAAGAAGAAAAACTTGAGAAAGCTTGAAGAACACTTGGAATTGAGGTTTGGAGTGAGAAAGAGTGTTTAGGAAGGTGAGGAGACAAAGCTATCGAGAGAGAGATTAAGAGAAATGAAAACCGGATCGCACAGAACCTATATATAGAGTTTCAGTAAATCTCGACAGATAGAGGTGTTGAGAGGTGTAGAGATAAGTGTCAAGCCAGGTGTCGAGAAAACAAAACGTCGACAGATGCAGTTGTCGAGAGGTGTCGAGGAAGAATTCATCAGACATGATTAAAGAAGCTCGATCAATCCACCAACTATTGAGAAGCTATCGAGGATCCAAAAACATTCTCGATCAATCCACATAGCTGTCGAGAAGGTGTCGAGATTACGATAAGAAACAACTTAAGAGCTCGACAAACAGCTAGGTGTCGAGGAGGTGTCGAGATTACTTAAAAACAGTTTTTCAAGAGGAGAAAAACACAGATATGAATGCAATCAAGCATGCAACTCAACCAAGGATCCAAACAACATTTTAAACTCTCAAAATCATCTCTCAACAACAATTTTAAGCACATAGATCCCAAAAACATACACACACACTAAATAAGTCTAACCAATTTTATATTTCAAAAGCAATTTAAGACAGTTTAGTGAGCATACATTAACCCATGTAAAACCTTGTGATGATCAAATCACATTGTACTTGCACATGTATCAAGAGTAACAAAGAATATTACATGTTGTGTGTGAAAAACATTGCAAGATTACATAAGTGTATACATGTTATGACGATTTGAGATATGAGAAAATCACTCTAACTTACACACAATCATAACTGTTTGATGGAGATTATCACCTTCAAGGTATATCTTATAACTCACACATCTCCTAGAATACACGCTTGTAATCATATTTAAAGCATTTTGATATTTTTGCTTTTTATTTTTCTTCGCATATTTTTCTTTTTAAGCAAATCATGCATGGGCATATAAGAAAGAGAAAAGAAATACACAATGATGTTAAGCATTTGACATTCCAATTTTGTTATGCCGAAGCACACAAATGTCATTGACATTGCATTTTTGTTATGCCGAAGTATACAGATGTCATTTCATGATTGACAGGCAACAATGGTGAGATGGTTATTTATGTCTTTCTCTTAAAATTTTCTAGTCCTTCTCGTCAAAAAGAGTGATATGAGTGTTAAGTACAAAAGATCACTTAACCTTACTCATCACAAACACGAGTCACAAAACTCACTTGCTTAGTTGTGCATAGAGATGCTCATCTAAGTTACAAGATATACAAAATTTAGAAAATTTTATTTCAATGGCCATTCAAGGTACACCAATACCAATGTACACAAAACACACACTGTTTTTGTATTTTTAATTTTTTTATATGAAAAACAAAATTGAAAATAAGCAAACAAAAACATGTTAAGCAAAGCAAAGTATAAAACTATATGCAAATGCATGAGGAAGAAGGAGGAGAGAAAGAGATCAATTCATGGAAATAACACCAATGTTTTGACGAAGGAATTCAAAATGTTTGCTGTCAAGAGGTTTGGTGAATAAGTCAGCCTTCTGATCATCGGTGTGAATAAACTTAAGAGTGAGAATACCATCTTCGACAAGCTCCCTAATAAAGTGATGTCGAATCTCTATGTGTTTGGTTTGAGAATGTTGAACCGGATTCTTAGAGATGTTGATGGCACTGGTATTGTTACAATAGATGGTGAGATGCTCTTGACAAATACCATAATCATGAAGGAGTTTTTGCATCCATAGGAGTTGGGTGCAACAGTTACTGGCAGCGATGTACTCAGCTTTTGCAGTGGATAAAGAGATGGAGTTTTACTTTTTGCTCATCCAAGAGACAAGATTGTTACCCACATAAAAACAATCCCTTGATGTACTTTTTCTATCATCAGCATTCCCAGCCCAAACAACATCAAAATACCCAGTTAAGACATCATTTGTGTCCTTACTATACCACACACCGAACTCAGTAGTGGTTTTGAAATACTTTATAATTCTTTTTAAAGCAGTCATATGAGATTTTTTGGGATTAGCCTGATATCTAGCACACATTCTAACACTATAACTAATGTCGAGTCTATTAACAGTAAGGTAAAGAAGACTACCTATCATACTTCTATATATAGATGAATCTACACTTTTGCCAAACAAGTCCACAGTAAGTTTAAAATTTGGTCTCATAGGGGTTCTAACAGAACTAACAGATTTCAAACCAATTTTTTTCACAAGATTTTTAGCATATATAGATTGAGATAAGAATACACCTGAATCTTGTTGACGAATCTGCAATCCAAGGAAGTGAGTCAGTTCTCCAATCATGCTCATCTCAAACTCGACTTGCATGAGTTTTGAGAAGCCATGAGCAAGTTCATCCTTAGTCGACTCAAAGATGATATCATCAACATAGACTTGAGCAATTATCAACTCACCATCTTCCTTTTTGATGAAGAGAGTCTGATCAACTTTTCCTCTTGTGAACCCATGTGACACCAAGTATTGTATAAGCCGATCATACCAAGCTCTAGGGGCTTGCTTTAAGCCATAAAGTGCCTTCTTGAGATACAACACATGGTCTGGAAAGTGTGGATCAATGAATCCTTTTGGTTGAGCCACATAGACATCTTCTTTAAGTAACCCATTCAAGAAAGTAGTCTTTACATCCATCTAATAAAGTTTGAACTTCAAATGACATGCTAGGGCAAGGAGAATTATGATGGACTCCTTTCATTTGTGAGTATCCTTGAGCTACAAGCCGAGCCTTGTTGTGAATCACATTGCCCTCATCATCAATCTTATTGCGGAATATCCACTTTGTGCTGATGATGTGCTCACCCTCCGATCTAGGTACTAAAGTCTAGACATCATTTCTCCGAAACTAAAGCAGTTCATCATGCATTGCTTCGACCCAACTTTCATTCTGAAGAGCTTCCTCAACTTTCGTGGGTTCAACTTATGACAAATAACAAGAATAAGACACAAAGTTAGCAACACATTTATCAACTGTACGTTTCCTTAATGTGAGTTCATTCATATTTCCCACAATAACTTCTAGAGGATGATTTAATTTAATCCTGGAGGAAGGTCCTTTCTCTTCATGAGATTCAGAATCTAGTGAAGTGGGTATATCTCTAGAATTTTCCATAACACTGGGAGTACCAGTAGTACTTGGAGATACAGGTTCTTGTTCAACAATTTCTTGAACTTCCTTAGGCTCATGAGGAAGAATTTCTTTGGGGAATTCCTCAATACCTTTCTTAGAATTGGAATCTGAAGACTCATCAATAACAACATTCACTGTCTCCATTACCTTCATAGCTCTTTTGTTCTATACCCGATAAGCCTTGCTTATAGAGGAGTAGCTCAGAAATATACCTTCATCGCTCTGAGAGTCAAACTTTTCCACATTCTCTCTATCCTTAAGGATGAAACAAATATTTCCAAAAATTCTGAAATACTTCACATTCGGCTTCCTTCCTTTCCATTACTCATATGGAGTCTTCTTGGTACCGAGTCTGATGTACACCCTATTAATCGTATGACAGGCAGTGTTAACAGCTTCTCCCTATAAGTTCCTAGCCATATTTTGGTTGTGTAACATGGCTCTGACCATCTCCTGAATAACCCTATTCTTTCTTTCTACTACACCATGCTGCTGAGGAGTAATAGGAGTAGAGAATTCTTGAGATATACCTGATCTTGTGCAAAAGGACTCCTTATTCGAGTTCTCGAATTCTTTACCATGTTCACTTCAAATTCGATCAATCTTCAAGCTCTTTTCATTTTGCAGTCTTGTGCACAAAACTTCAATGTGCTCAGGAGCATCAAACTTGGATCGTAGAAAATGACCCAAGTGTACCTAGTGAAGTCATTTACCACAACCATGATGTATCTCTTACCATCAAGAGACTTGGTTCTAGTTGGACTCATAAGATCCAGATGTAGAAGCTCCAATGGTCTAGATGTAGCTAATGTCTGAATGCTTGGATGCTTAGCTTTTGTCTGTTTCCTAAGCTGACATGGTCCACACACTACATTGCTCATTCTACTAAGTTTTGGTATCCCCAAGACTGATTCATGCTTAGATACAATAGAAAGAAGTTTGTAACTAGCATGTCCCATCTGTTGATGCCATATATCTTCATTTGGAAAACGAATGTTATTGCACACAATATCAGCATCAGGAATTAATCCATAACAGTTGTCAATAGTGCAAACATCACTTTTGAGTTTCTTTCTAGACTCACCCATGACAAGACACTTTCCTTTTGAGAATAGCACCATGAAGTCTTAATCACATATCTGACTTATGCTCAACAGGTTCACCCTTAGACCTTGCACATACAGAATATTTGCAATGTCCGGCAATCCAGATAGAGAGATGATTCCCTTTCCTTTAATCTGTGACTTGCTCCATCACTAAAAGTGACATTACCACCTTTCTTAGACTCGAAAACCTTGAAGAGAGATTGGTTTCCAGTCATGTGTCTTGAGCAACTGCTGTCAAGGTACCACAAACACGTGTTCATAACTTTAAATGCGGACTTCATCATAAAATACACATCGTGCTTAGATGACAGATCAGTAGGAATGGTGCTTTCTCTCATGTGCTTTTTATGAGCTAAACCTTTAACTTTCACTCTTCTCAGATGAGCTCCTTTGCACATTTTTATTCTGAGACAGTCTAGTTTTTTCTTAGGCAAACTGAGATCTTTTACAATGGTCATCACAAGTGAATTCAAATAACTTTTAGACTTGTATTTTCTGATACACTTAAACAAGCAGAGATTAGAAAAGCAATATGTATTTGAATTAAAAGATCTTTTCAAGCCGGTTACAGCCATGACAACAGGGGTCAATGGATCAAACACAATCAAGATTAAAACCTAATCAGAGTGTGCCTGCTTTGATACCACTTGATAGGCCAAAAACGAATTGACCCCTTGTGATAAATTAATTAATTAATTTAGCCAAGTGAATTAATTAAGTTAATTAACATGCAAACGCATGGCAGCACAAACAAATCACCAACAAACTAAGTATGTAACAGAAAATAAATTGACACGGTGATTTGTTTACGAATAGGGAAAACTTACACAGCAAAAACCCCACCAGGTGATTTTAAGGTACCACTCCCGAAATTCCACTATTATTACAACAAGCGGTTACAAGTAAAAAAATTCCAGTACCTTATACCAACCTACAGTTGAACCCTTACTCCAATACCCAATTGGACTTGTTCTGTAGTGACAATTTCTCCTTTTGATGCACGGCTCCCAGTATGTGACTAACCAATTGCGCGGATTTCAGTACGTGACTTCAATCACCAACTAAAGAAGGTTATTGGTTGTAAAGTTCTTCAGTTCATCCCAACGATGAATATCAAGAAGATGCTTGGTCACAAAACCCTACGGTACACAAACACAGCAACTTCTTCACAAGAATGATGAACTAGGGCAAATTCTGTCTCTGGTCAAATTTGCTAGAACAAACTTTGCTCAACACTTGTGCAATTTGTGAACACTTTGATGGCCCTTAAAATAATCATTTTATATGTTTAGGGTTGTGAGAAAAGAAAGCTCAAACACATAATCACGGATTGGAGTCAAAACAAAATTGAAACTCTATTTTTCATAAACCTCGACAAATGTCTATCTGTTGAGCTGCTGTCGAGTAGCTGTCGAGCCATGAGGCTGGAACAGCTTCTTAAGCTCGATAGATGGCTAGCTATCGAGTTAGCTGTTGAGCTTTAATGACAGACACTTCTTTAGCTTGTTTCTTGAACAGACTCGCATGATTTTAATACTTAATCTTGAAACAAAGTTTCTTGAAATATTAAACATATCCTAGATCTACCCAAATACAAGTAAAGTGCGTTTTGTCAAAAGATTAACCAATTACATAAAATAGTGATATATGGTCCTAACAAGTGAATCACATATGTCATAACAGGTTTCATCATCCCTGATGTGGGTTTCATTTTTGGAGGTATGGGTTTCAAGGATCAATGGATGGGTTTCATTTTTGGTGGTGTGGGTGGCCGGATTTCTTTGTTCCTTGGTTTGGTGGTTGTGGTTTTTATGGGTTGGTGGTGGGTAATTTGATGATGGTGTGGGTAGTGGGTTAATGGTGGTGGTTTTGGTTGTGTTGATGGTGGTGGTTGGATGAGAGTTTTAATTTTGGTTGGGTTGATGGTGGTGGTGGGTTGGGTTAGGTTTGGTTTGGTGGTGGTGGCAGTGGGCTGTGTGGGTGGCTGGATTTCTTTGTTCCTTGGTTTAGTGGTTGTGGTTTTTATGGGTTGGTGGTGGGTAATTTGATGGTGGTGTGGGTAGTGGGTTGATGGTGGTGGTTTTGGTTGTGTTGATGGTGGTGGTTGGATAAGAGTTTTAATTTTGATCGGATTGATGGTGGTGGTGGTGGTGGTGACGGCGTGGTGGTGGTGGCAGTGGGTTGTATGGCTAATTTATTGGGTAGTATAAATTATATTATTTTATTGTGTAGAAATATTATTTTAATGAGTAGAATAGGAAAATAAAAGTTAGGATGTTGAAAGCGATGTAAAATGGTATGGTATAAATGATAAGTAGGTTTTGAGATGGTAAAATAAAATAGTTTGAAGAAACCTGATGCGAATGCTCTAAGGGTCCAATAGGTTACTTGTTTTGCGTGTATAGAGGAAAAGTCAATAAGTTAAGAGAGGAGCATAAACAGTGTGGTTTTACTGCTTGTACTGAATTTTACTGTTTTCTTCCAAATTAAGAATTCAACTAGCTAATTTTTGCAACTGCTGGATGCTATTACCAATTAAAGTCTGGTTAAGGCCACTCGAGCCCGAATTTGTGGTTATAATTATTGTGATATACCCTAATACCCCTCCAAATGATAAAAGATCTTCGAACGAGCTAGTCCATACGCTTGTTTGATGCTGTGAATAACATTAACACTTGTTTATTTATTTAGACACCCGTAAGTTCAGATTGTTTAACCTAATTAATTAACTTAGTTGTTACTTAGTTATTCAGATCTAGGTTAAACACAAAAAATTATATCACTAAGTGCGGAAAAATAAAGAATACAAGTGATATGATGACCCAGGAAAACCAATGAAACCGTCTAGTTTTAATGTAAAAACTCTGGAGAGAATTTAACCTAAGCAATCCATAAGGAACAAATTCACTAAATAGAATAAAAGTGTTTATAATAGATTTTTCCCTAAATCTAATGCTACCTTTTGTAGTACTTACTCAAGTGACCATGCAACTTCGAATCCATAGACTCTTCTATTTGACTTTGTTGCACATAAACACTCTAGTTTGTGACTTTGAGATCTTGCTTAAAAGTTTAGATCATTAGTAGTAGTTGATCTTGTTTAAGCTACTTCTACAATACCAGATCTTGAGTTTCTTCAAAGAATTACACCGATAGAAGATTTGAGAGAGTTTTGGGTACAAAAACTCTAGATCTACAATAGGAGGCACAAGATGCACTATTCTTTCTCTAAAAACCACTTTAAAACGTGCCTTAGGGTTTCTTTTAAATACTAGGAAAATTAGATTTGAAACCCTAATCAGTTAATGTGCTTAATGAGTTGTTGGGCTTTAATTAAATTCTGCAGATTCGTGTCTCGATCAGTCAAGCCTTCTTCTCGATTGGTCAAACTTGGAATGTTTTGAATTCCTTGAACCTGCAGCTCCCTTGTTCTTGTGTTTTGACTTGCAACACCTTGAGTATTGTCTAATATATCCTATAGACACTAAGCCTCTATTTGGATTGCGTTTTTAAGTTTGTGTTTGTTGAAAAAATTGGGTCCCATATGGCACTATTCACAGACCCACAAAAATCATCCATACACAAATTTCAATATAAATTTGGGTTCCACAACACTATTCACACATTTAAAAATTATTTTGCTACAATGTTTTCAGTTTTCAGTTTTCAGCAAATAAACAATATCTAAACACACCCTAAGATCTATATTTAGTTAAGTTTGTATTCACGGTTTGCCAATTGTTCTAAACTTTTAGAACCTAACAACACTCTTAATGATATTCTCTAAAAACCTTCAAGTTATACATATGTGGACTAAGTATAGCAAGCAGATTTCATTTAGTCTTGTTACTAGTTAGTTTAGATATAGAATTTGAATTACTCGCAAATTAAAGAGTTTTAGTTGGTGATACTTTCATAAATTTTTTATTCTCAAAAAATGATGAAAGAACACAATCATCATTCAGTTTTTTTTTGTTTTTTTTAATTGTCACTTTCATGTTTTAAAATGTGGATATTTAGTATTAATTGTGGATATTGCTTGGAAAATAATTGAGTAAAAATAATGGAAAAGGAAATTTCCCCTAAAATTAAAAGACTCATGTCCCATTTCTGTAAAACCACCCGGAACTTTGCCAAATTGTGAAAACTAACCAATGATCATTTATAGGAGAATATTCCTAGGATTCAAGAGTAAAGCATGCATCCTTTTCATATCTCCACTACCTAACTTGTTGGTGACCTATCATCTTCATGGTAAGATTGTGGAAATAAACCATGCATTCCTATAACACTTCTATCCGATTATAGAGTATGGCAACACTCAGACAGTCAGACACTCATGGATTCTATAAATAGGAAAATATAACATGTCCCTCTACTCCCTTCATGACCAATATAGATGAGTCTCATTCTTGTTTGTGGTGGCTGCTAGTCTTTGCAACCACATTATTTTTACTTCTCCAACAACATAACCAGCTATGTCACACACATTCACACCAAAGTCACTACCATGGAACCCCAACAAATGTAACCAAGAACCTTTACTTCCCAAATTTTAACTCAAATCCATACCCTCAAGACAATATTAAGCTTCTAGGTAGCGCCAAAGTCTTAGATGGTATCATTCAAATCCCTGATGCATCATCACCAACCGTTGATCCTAAACACAAAGCAAGCCGAGCCATCTACGCTTCTCCTATTCGCCTCTTGGACCCATTTACGAAAACCCCAGCTTCTTTCTAAACCACCTTCTCTTTCAAATTCACTGCTACTACCACTGATGGGTCAGTTCCCGACAAGGAGGGGCGGAACTAGAAATTTTTGTTTGAGGGAGCCGATTTGTGTTGCTAATTTATTAGTCTATACAATCTTTTATACACATACACAAACACATGTATCTATATACACACACAAAAAATTAGTATCTTTCATAATAAATCCTTAAAATTAAATGTTTCATAAAATTAAATTAATCTTTTACCATCTTCCATAGTGAAATCCTTACAATTTTCATTTTCAATATAAGTTACCAAATTGTTTACCGTTGTGAGTAAAAAAATTTCAATTAAATTAATGAAGTGTTCAAAGACATAAATGATCCAAAACTTTAAAAAATACGAGAGCAATTTTACCATAAAAAATGAATTTGAGAAACAATATGTTCTCTATAACTACTAGACAAATTGGACAATTTTTTTTAAGAACATTATTGGACGAACTCAAATAGTTGGGGGGCCAAGTTCCATTTTTGAGGGCTAATTATTAAAATATTAAATATTTCTATATAGTAAAAAAAAAAATTTCAAAAATCGTGGCCCCCACCTTAACATGTAGCTCCGCCCCTGTCGACAAGGCTACTCATAGTGGCAACGGCCTCGCTTTTGTTAAAGTGCCAGATGAGTTTACCATTGGAAGATCAAGGCCTTGGCTCGGCATTCTTAACGATGCATGTAGCCACTACAAGGTCTTTGTTGTGGAGTTCGATACGAGTTATGATCCAGAGTTTGGTGATCCTAACGAGGACCACGTTGGAATCAAACTTCGCAGCACTGTTTCCTTCAAGACCGAGAATTCATCAAAAGTTAATGTTTCTCTTCACAATACCACTATAGCTCATTGAGCTTGGATACGATATGATAGTCAACGTAGATGGATCGAGGTCCATCTCAGATTGGATGGTGAGCCTAAACCTTCACATCCAATATTATCTTTTCCGGTAAACCTCTCTCCTTTCCTTAAAGAATACATATTCGTTGGGTTCTCAGCTTCCACAAGAAATTTAGCATAAATACGTAGCATTTTATCATGGAACTTCTTGTCTACAAATCAAGCTTTGATCCAATGCCTTCAACAAGAATTTGCCATTAAAATTTGGCTCATCAAGTCTCCAAATACACACGTAAAGGTCACACTGCACCAGCAAGTAGCTTCATGATCTTTGTTTCTGTAATGGTACATGGTATAGTGGCTCTAATCTGTCTATATTTCAATAGTATGAAGAGGGAGAACACAGTCTTGTTAATAAGAAACGAAGGCCCACACCACCAACAAAGACTCGTCGATATAGTATTCTCGAGGTTTTCCTAGCCACACGGCGTTTTAGCAAATTAGAAATCGTGGGAATTGATTCTAGAGGTGTGTTGTATAGAGGGAAACTCCCTAATGGGTATCATGTGGTGGTGAAAAGGTTCTCGAGTCAGTTTTTGAAATCTTCACGCTTGGATTCAACATGGGTTTTGAAGAGAATTGGTGAATTAGCACCAATAACTCATCCAAGTTTTGCTTCAATTCGTGGGTAGTGGTGTTATAACAACGAGACTATTATTGCGTATGATTATTTTCAAAATGGAAGCCTAGATCGATGGTTGTTTGGACTAGGTGTTCTTCCTTGGAGTCAAAGATTAAAATTCATCAAAGAGACTACTAAGGCAGTGTGTTTCCTTCTCTCAAAAGGACTCGCTCATGGAAACTTAAAGACAAGCAGTGTCTTTCTTGACCCTAATTACCAATCTTTTTTGGGCGATTACGGGTTTGTTTTCTTTATGAAAGAGTCAAGCTGGGTTAAGTCAGTTGCTAGCAAGAATAGGTATGTGTTTGAGTTTGGAATGCTTGTGTTGGAAACCATTACTGGGAAAAAAACAGACTTTGATGGAAGCAAAGTTGAGATGGGTATATTAGGGTTTGCATGCAGTGGCGGCGCCACATAGAGGTCAGGGTGGTCCCAGGACCACCTGACCTTAAAAAAAAAAAATTATATATAATAATTAAACATTTTTTATTTATCTACCCTTAAAAAAAAAAAAAATAGGAACACCCTCAAAAAAATTAGGAACACTCTCAAAATTTTTTTATGCCAATAAAATTAAAGAGAGATGCTATATCCACAACATTTTTACAATATTTTCATAACAAATCACAGATGGTTAGTTATTATTAGTTCAAATTTGAACCTAGTACTAAGATTATTTTTTTATGACAACAATAATAACCAGTAACAACCTACCACTTAGGATTTGTTGTAAAAATGTTGTGAAAATGCCATGGACATATCATTTCTCAAAATTAAATTTTGGTGGATTATTTGTTACATTTCAACCGGTACCAGTTTTTAGAAGAAAAAAAGAAAAATCCCTAAACGGACAAACTCGTCAGCACAGCATGTCATTACCTACGTCGAATGCCTGAAAAACAAATCCAGCCATCGCAAAGGTCGCCCCTACTTCTTCTTCTTCCTTTTCTTCTTCTTCTTATTGTACTATTTTTGGTTGTTGTTTTTTATTATTTAATTACATATTTATGTTTTAATATTATAAAACAGTAATTGTTATGTAATAACTAAATGAACTGCGTGTCAAAAAAGAAAAACTAAACGATTTGTTTTATTTGAGGTTTACTTATTTGGATCAATAATTTTATGCTGTATAAGAAAATATAAATATAAATATATATTATTTTTAATTTTTTTAGAAACCCCGAAATACCCTGAAATGGTACGTCGAAATAAATCAGTACCGAAATATTCTGTTCCACTAAACAAATCGAAACAATGTCCAAAACAGTATTCATAACATTGCTTTCAAGAAAAAGGAAAAAGCTAAAAAAAAAATTGAACTAAAATCTAAAAAAGAAAAAATTGTAATAGAGAATCTAAAGAAAAAAAAAATTGTAACAGAGTAAGCCCACCCAAGAACACCCTGAAAAATAGTTCTGGAGTCGCCACTGTTTGCATGGAGCATGCATGAGAGAGGAGAGAAGGCAAAGGTTGTTGATGAGAGGGTCGGACCTCGAGCTAATATCAAACAGGTTTTTCGAGTTTTGGAAATTGGTTTGAGTTGTACTTTGAGTGAGAACAATGGGAGGCCTTGTATGGAAAAGGCGGTGCGGTTCTTGAATACACAAAAGTCCATTCCTAAGCTACCACTCAGCTGACCTGTTGAATTGTTTAGGAATCACAATGCTGGGCTTGGGCTTGGGCTTGGGCTTGGTCTTGGTCTCTCTGCATAGGCAAAATGCAGTTGTTCTAAAGTTTCTCAAAGTAAGGCATTTTGTGCCCTATAGAGGAAATTATTTACTATTTGGAGTACAAGAATATATATATATATATATATATATATTTTTTTTTTTTTTTTTTGAGAATTGGTGTGTACAAGAATATGATATTCCATCGTCTCACATAAATGTAATATCTTACTAATTAAATTAATGGTGTGACTTTGGATTTATGTAAGAGGAAAGAATACCATGCATGTCCTTGTATTATAATATTATTCGTATATACATGTGTATGTGCTTTTTTTTTTCCTTATATATAATAATATTTTCACTTTGGTAAAATCCAACTTTCATATATTTTGCATAGCTTTTTGAGTTAATAAAACCAAGTACCATCGTACGGAATTAAGTAAACATCAACAACAACAAGGATAGTTTATTTTATTTTATTTTATTAGAACTATTTATTTTCAGTAGCTTATTTGCATAATGTTTATAAAAAAATATAATTTTTCGTAACTTTTATATTAAATGTGTTACATAAGGCTAAAAAAATTAGTTTATTTTAAAAAAAATTAAGTAAGATTGTTTGAAAAAAAAAATATTGAGACAAAAAGTAAAAAGCTAAACTTTTTTTAACAATTCCTAAAAGCAGTAGTGCTCTAATAATCTTAGTATACATCAACATATTTGCAACAATTTACCACTAAATTTAAGTCTTTTGCAATATATATATATATATATATATTTCATGTTCTTCAATTTTGCTTTGGTCCTGAATAATTTCATGTTCTATGGGCTTCCATAAAAGAAAATTTTTTATGGGCTAATGATGTTAACATGGGCCTATAATTTGACAGTTCGCAGTTCCAACTGTTAATGGATCCAGTAGCTTTTCTGATATTAATTTCCAGCTTTGGTCACCACAAGTTTCACAATGAACCCACACACCACGTTAGAGGTAAAGCTTTGGTCCCTAGGGTTTTACTTTGGGGGCAAGTATTAACCATTTTTTTAAATGCAAACTAATATTTATTTAGTATTGATAATATGTTGACTAGGAAAATGCTAAGGTTTTATATATATAACCAAAGTTGTGGGTTCCAACTAGCAAAACTAGTAAAGTCTTTGATAGTTGAATAAAATATATATATAACCAAAGTTGAGAGAAAATTTAACTAGATTGCAATTGGATTCTCAATTTTGCATTGCATGTCTCATCTAGTTTTAAATTTTTGTTCAAAGTGAATTATTTAGTTTTAAAATTAAAGAGTTCAAATCTAATTAGATTCTAAATTGGAGTTCAATTTTATGCTACATGTCCATCAAGTTTTTTAATTGTTGTAGCAAGTGAATTATTAGGTGCAAAAATTGAGTTTAAATTCAATTAAATTTTAAATTATATATATATATATATATATATATATATAAGCTAATATCGTGTGTAATTTGAACATCTTCTCAAAAAAAAATGTATAATTTAAATCGTTTAATTGTGATTGCATCTAATTTTACCCATGCATAAGCACAGGGTTACACACTAGTTTTACTAAAGGCTTACAAACTAATGTAACAACGAATTGAGTGAGAACTCATTAATAGCATAATAGATAATAATAAAAAACACCAAAATTTTTACCAATCTTTTTTTAACAAAATTTATAATAGTTGTGTCACCATTCTAAATTTTTTTTTTGACCAATCAATAAAAGAAAAGACAAAAAAAAAAAAAAACTGTTTTTGAATTATTTACAATTTTCTTTAGAAGAAAGATAAAATTTTTTAGTTAGGTTTCCCATAACTTACCAATCAAATAAAATCATATTTATTATCTAATTATATTCCAAATATTTTTTGAATTAAAAAACTAATTAAAAACTAAGTAGCATTGTCAAGGAAAAAAATTACCCACACTTTTAACTTTGAATCCTAAACAACAAGCAGTCAAAACAAAACAACTTAACAACACAAGTTATTGGAATAGGCATAAAAGAAAAGTGTAAATAATTAATCAATATGTTTTTTAAATGTATGAAAAGTAAAAAATAAATAAATAAATAAATACACAGCCCACAGCAAGGGCGGAGCTACATGTATGAGTGGGGGGCCATAGCCTCTCCAAAAATTTTAAAAATATTTTAATATTATATATAAATATTTAACATTTTAATTATTAGCCTACAAAAATGGGACTTGGCCTCCCCAAATATTTGAGCTAGTTTAATGATGTTATTAAAAAAATATTTGAGCTACTCCAATGATGTATATTTATGAAAGTTTGTATAAACTAATAAATTAGTATTATAAGTTGGCCCTCCAAACAAAAATGTCTAAGTACGCCCTTGCCTCATAGAAACACACTTGATCTCACAGTACAGGAGAATGTATCTCATGCGTCGGGCGCATACAAAATTTTTGCACAATGTAGAGCGAGAATGGGATGCATTTGCTTATCGGGTTGTGTTGACTAATTTTAATATTGGAAGGAGTCAAATATAATTATTTTGAAATGTAATTTGAAATTTTTATATATTATATCTATAGTATTTATCAAAATTAAAAATCCAAGGGGGCCATGTTCCCGATCTGAGCGTAGTTTCATCACTAGCTTTGGTCACCAAAAGTTTCACATATCCCGACACTTCACATGAAATGTTTTAAGGTATCAAAGACCAAGTATTCCGTTACCATCAAGAAAGCAAGCATGTTTTTGGAGAAGTCTGTTGTTTTTTCGGGTTATGTCTCCTATAACAATGTCTTAAATATTCTTTTAATAAATTAATTCAATTATCAATCCTTATCGGGTAGATAATTAGTCAATGTTAAACCAAACAGATAAATAATAATTAATATAAAACATATAATAAGCCTCAAATTGCAAACCTTCTAGCTATTCGTTGCCTTCCAAAAACTATTCATTGTCTCCTTGATAGTTGATACCTTGCATTCAAACAACTCATCATCTCTCTCTCTCTCTCTCTCTCTCTCCATATAATAAGCCTCAAATTGCAAACCTCCTTGATAGTTGATACTTTGCATTCAAACAACTCATCAACTATTTTCAACGCTCTCTCTCTCTCTCTCTCTCTCTACTTATAATAAGCCTCAAATTGCAAACCTTCTAGCTATTCGTTGCCTTCCAAAAACTATTCATTGTCTCCTTGATAGTTGATACCTTGCATTCAAACAACTCTCTCTCTCTCTCTCTCTCTCTCTCTCTCTCTCTCTCTCTCTCTCTCTCTCTCTCTCTCTCTTTGAGAGTGCTACTAATTGAGGTTTTAATAGTAGTTCCCAATTCACACTTGTTAATATTTAGGCGAAAACATCATTTTTGGTTCCTACATTTTAGGGTCATAGTCAATTTGGTCCCTACATTTTTGTAACAATCAATTTGGTCTTTGTTATTTTTAATTTATATTCAATTTGGTCATTGCCATTAATTTACTAACGGAAACGTCTATTTGGCAAACAGTGTGCACTGTTGGCACACTTTAAACTTATGTGACAACTAAAATAATAATATTAAATGCCACATCATCAACATTGGAAAATTTTGATTTATCATTTTTTAAGGAAAAAAAAATTTTACATTCAAGAAGTTCAGCTTCAAGGAGTTGATTTGGATGCTCTTATTGATATGTATAATGATGAGCACGTCAAGCTCTAGAAGGATATATGAGAATGTAAAGTAATCAAATGGGTCTGATCTATATTGTTTCAAAGGGGTTTGAAACGCAAGCCTATGGCTCTCATCAAGAAGCTTTACAGGGCCATAATTACTTTTTAACCATTTGATTTTTGTTTGATTTTATTTTTGGATTTGCTTAAAGAATATGTTGGAAGTGGATTTGGGTTGGATATTTTTTATTTTTTTCCCTTTAAAGCTGATAAATAAAAAATTTTCTAGATGATGTGGCATGTAATATTATTATTTTAGTTGCCACGTAAACTTAAAGCATGACAATAGTGCACACTGTTTGTCACGTAGGCATTTTCGTTAGTGAATTAATGGTATACCAAATTTACTGTAAATTAAAAATAATAGGAACCAAATTGATTGTTACAAAAATGTAGGGATCAAATTGACTGTGGCCCCAAAATGTAGGAACCAAAATGATGTTTTTACCTAATTTTTAATCACGTATAACTTTGAGTGTCATCTTTCTCCTTTGTACTCGGACGTTCAACAATCTCTTTCAAATTGTTACTCATCCACATCAACTTACTCAATTTCAGATTTTCAACCCCATCATGTCCTCTTGCTCTTCCACTTCCGTTTACCCATTCAAATATTCCCAGTATATTACATATATATATTCCCTAAACCCCAAGATTATATTTTATAAGTTCTTCTGGCACCTCTCATTTCATCAATTTCAGCATGCCCATCTGGCCAATTATTTTTTCTTCACTTCTTAGCATTACCATTAGAGTTCAGCCCTTGGTGCAATGACAATTGCCCTTCCACCCAAAGCGACAGGTCGCAAGTTAGAAACTGCAAATCGGTATCTCCAAAAAATGAGTTAAGGTTCTCTGTCATAACCTCTTCTAGACCCTTTTAATATGCACTAGGTAGAATCTTTATCTTTGCATTACCATTACTGTTATCAAGTCAAATACCAAGTATTATAAAAAAAATAATAATAACAAAAAACAAAAAACAAAAAACAAAAAAAACAAAAAACAAAAAAACAAAAAAAACCAAAAGAAGAAGTCAAATATACTAAGTTCCCAATAGATCAATTTTAGTTTCAGTTCTTTCTTTACAGTTGACTAAACTATTTCAGTGCCAATTCTTCTTTTGGTGTTGAACAACAAGACAATTTATTGCCTATATTTTATTGGGTATTCTCCAAGTTTTGATGTTGACTTCTGTTGTCGTTTGTTATACTTTTTAGTTGGTGTAGTTGTTCTTCAATCTGCTAAGTCAGCCAAAGTTGAGTTCTTAATTGCATATTTTGAGGCATAAAAAGTGTTCATGGCTCAACCTGAATATGCTCAAACATCATCATTTAGAGCCTCAAGCCATGTTCAGGGTCAACAAGCTGTGCCATTCCAGACCAACAAGGTTTCCCTTAAGGTTTTTCTGTTACATGGGAACTTAGATATCTGGGTCAGGGAGGCCAAAAACCTTCCTAACTTGGATACGTTACATAGCAGATTAAGAGAAAAGTTTGCCGAATTGAAGGTGAAGGTTCGCAGCAAAATTGAGGGGCATTTGTGTGATAATAACAGAACTAGCGATCCATATGTCACAGTATCAGTATCAGGCGCTGTAATTGGGAGGACTTTTGTGATTAGTAATAATGAGAACCCTGCTTGGATGCAGCATTTTAATGTTCCTGTTGCACATTATGCTGCAGAAGTGCATTTTGTCGTCAAAGACAGTTATGTTGTTGGCTCAGAGACTATGGGTGCTGTGAGAATTCCAGTGAAGCTATTATGCTCTGGAATGAAAGTTGAGGGGACCTTCCCAATCCTTGATGACAGTGGGAAGCCTTGTAAGGCTGGAGCTGTCTTGAGTTTATCAATTCAGTACACCGCAGTTGATAAAATGAACATTTATCATGGAGTAGATTCAGGTCCTGATTGCCAAGGGGTCCCAGGTACCTACTTTCCACTTAGGAAAGGTGGAAAAGTGACACTATATCAAGATGCACATGTTCATGATGGTTGCCTTCCCAATTTGAAGCTCGATGGTGATGTTCAATATGAGCATAGGAGTTGTTGGAATGACATCTTTGAAGCAATAACTCGAGCCCGTCATTTGATATACATTGCAGGGTGGTCGGTGTACCACACAGTTAGACTGATTCGAGATGTTAATAAAGCAATAGATTGCATGCTGGGGGATCTTCTGAAAACCAAGTCAAAAGAAGGTGTAAGAGTGCTGCTCCTTGTATGGGATGATCCTACTTCTAAGAGCTTTTTGGGACATAAAAGAGTAAGGAACTAAAGAAATTTTAGTAGTATATATCACCACTATTCTATTGTATTATTAGCACAATTTGGGATTTAATTTAATTCTATACTTTTCTGGTTTTAATTTTTTGTCTTCAAATACTACAATGGTTAGTGAATTTCCTAATCAACGTAGGTTTTTGTTTTGTGTAGTTATGATATGAATACAATTTTGTTTTATTCCTCAAAATAACCCTTCCGAATGTATTCAAAATTTCAAATCAGACAATGTATTATCTAGTTTACATGTGTTTGTACACTAACGTTATTTATCTTTTGCTGAGTTTTTTTCTCTTTAATTGTATGGTCCACTTATGGCAGGAAGGTAAAACGCAATTCAGTGGCTGAACCTAAGTAGCATATTATTGTTTAAAATTCTGATTTGAGGACAGTTATGTATCATTTTTCGCTTTCTTTTCTGATCAGTTTATTTCTTGCATCAAGTAATTATTTCTATACCATCTATCACTATGTATTCACTGATTTTTATGAAATGTAGGAGGGCATCATGCATACTAATGATGAGGAGACTCGCCATTTTTTCAAGCACTCTTCGGTGAAAGTGCTACTCTGCCCCCGATCAGCTGGAAAAGGACGTAGCTTGGTCAAAAAGAAGGTTTGATATAGATGAGTCACCATATATTTATCAATTGTATAACTACATGCCATTTGTTTGAAAGCAGTAGCTGCAGAATTGTGTCTCATAATCTTGATGCTGCTTGCATGAACCTATTAAGTCCTTTTTGTCTTTTTTGTATTTAGTGGTGTGGTTCTGAATTTTCATTTTACATCAATTTGCTTTATTTTTCTTTTCAGATTTTATATCGGTTCACCTATTTTGATTTATATATATATGGATATGTGCCATATAAACACACAAACATGGTATTTGTATAAGTGTGTGTTTAGATATGCATATGTATGTATTTATTTATATATACATGCATACATTTATTTCTCAAATGTGATTTTGAGTATTTGTACCTGCTTTGAATCTCTTGTTTCCTTATGTTTGATTATCAGGAAGCTGGAATAATCTATAGTCATCATCAGAAAACAGTGATTGTGGATACTGATGCAGGTCACTGTAAAAGAAAGATCATGGCATTTGTTGGAGGTCTTGATTTATGCAAGGGCCGATATGATACTCCAACACATCCTCTTTTTAGGACTTTACAAACAGTGCACAAAGATGACTATCGTAACACCAACTTCACGGTAAATCATTCATTTAATTTTCTTAATTGCTGTAAGTGTAATTAATACAGATTTTGGAATCTCATTATTTTCCTATAATTTTCCTATGATATATCTAGCAAAGATGAATATTTTATTTAAAAAACTCATGCATTCATGTATGACTTTGTCAGTGTAACTGAAAAGATTTACAATTGGATATGTTCAATATGAAAGGGGAATTCCCTGAAACTACTTCCAATTGATTTTTTTTTTTTTGGTTAATTTATAAGTCAGTGGCACCAGAGAAAAGAAACCCCCCCCCCCCCCCCCCCCCAACCAAAATAAAAGGGAATTGGGAGAGTCAGAATCTACATTACATAAAGCTTGGTGGCAGTTGAGTGTGCTACCCTTGTGGTTACCCCTGTAAAAGTTCTCTTAGCTATTGTGTTAATTTTGTCTAATTTTACACCTGAGATGTAAGAGACAAGGCTGAGCATGAGGAAATCAACTTTAGAATATATAATGAGTGCCATGTGGGCTTTTTACCCCCACTTTAACCTTTATTTGGGTTCTAACTGAAATAGGAGCCTTCTGTTGGCTGTCCAAGACAACCGTGGCATGATTTGCATTGTTGTATTGATGGTCCAGCTGCATATGACATCCTCACCAATTTTGAGGAGCGCTGGTTGAAGGAATCAAAACCTCGTGGGCTTCGAAAGCTAATAGGATCATCATATGATGATGCTCTTCTTATGCTTGAAAGTATTTCTGACATCATCAGGAAGGAAGAGTTTCCTTCCCAAAGTCAGAATGATCCAGAGGGTTGGCATGTACAGGTAAAATGGATGTCAATCTTCTATTGGAATTGGATTTTCCAATCTTGATTTCTTCTTCTTCAAATTTTTTTTTTTTTGACTAAAATTTGTCACAAGTGAAGGTTTTTCGCTCAATTGATTCCAATTCTGTGAAAGGATTTCCTGAGGACCCAAAATATGCTACTAGCAGGGTGAGAAAAATCTTTGGATTTTCAGCTTGCTTATTTAAATAAGGCATTTGATTATGTTTCCAGTGAAGGTTATGAACCGATATGTTTGCGGTGTTGTAACAGAACCTTTTATGTGGGAAGAATGTACTGATTGACATGAGCATACATACAGCATATGTGAAGGCAATCCGTGCTGCCCAAAAATTCATATATATTGAGAACCAATACTTCCTTGGGTCATCATACAATTGGGATTCTCACAAAAACTTAGGTGAGGAACTCTGACATATGAGATTAAGAATAAAGAAGTGAGAGGCATAATTCTGTTCCTTTAGAACATCTTACTTGAAAATTCATCCTCTACTACTTTTTTCCTTTCATGAAATTTCGTTGAAAGCATGGAAATGGTATTCAAAGTGATTCCATTTCTGTGTTGAATGTCTCAGTCCTTGTCTATCTATTAATAATATGGAACGGGATGATCCAATTGTCATATATTTAATTAGAAAAAATATTATATTTTGATAGTTATTTAGACTCTGGTTGATTGGTTTCAACTTAATTAACTAACTTGATTAATTTACCAATTATGTATTGATTTCCAATTCAGTGAAATAAGTACACAACCAAATCATAAATAACAACCCAACCGAAGAGTCCACTATAGTAAAATGGAAGTACATAATACAAGAATATAGTTGATCCTAGTACTGGTACATATAGTAGGACTTCAAGTAACACCATGGCAACAGCTTGATTGTTGTAGTTGGTACAAAAGCTTCCATCTGAAACACCAAATAAATCTTCGACGCTTCTTGGTATAGTAACCCAAATCTCTCTCTCTCTCTTTTATAATGACCTAAGCAAGCCTTTTATATAATCTCAGGGACTAGGGCACAGATTCCAAGGCTTGGTAATCATGTATGCTCTTTCAATTACTTAGAGGATATTGGAGAAGGAATAAAAACATGGTTGGGATGGGAACATCATTGAATTCATGGTTATAAGCCATTAAGCATACTTTTGTCTGCAGGTGCTAACAATTTGATACCAATTGAAATTGCTCTCAAAATTGTTAACAAAATAAAAGCGAATCAGAGGTTCTCTGCATATATCATTATCCCAATGTGGCCAGAAGCTGCAAGCATTGTCAGGCAGCAGATTCTCTATTGGCAGGTAAATTTTCATTCTCTTTTCCCGTTTGATGCATGCAGTTGTCGTTTGATCATGTCTATCAGTTAGAAGAAACACTAATGTTTGTGAGTTTATTGCCACATATTTTTCATCTGATTTTACTTTGATATCTGCAGCATAAAACAATGCAAATGATGTATGAAATGATTTATAATGCTTTAAAGGAGGTTGGACTTGAGACCAAGTATGAGCCACAAGACTATTTGAATTTCTTTTGCCTGGGCAATCGTGAGGCACCAGATAGGGAAGAAAGTTTAGATGCAGAAGATTCCACTGCAGTAATGACTCCTCAAGTACTTCCCTTAGCTACCCGAGTACAGTTTTCAGTTTTCTCTTTCCGAAATGTTAAGTTTCCATTTACAGTTGATCATTCTCTCACCTGTTTCAGTCTTGCTGAAGTGTACTGTTCTGTATGTTGGTTATGTAGGCACTTGCTCAGAGGAGTAGGCGTTTTATGGTTTATGTTCACTCCAAAGGTATGATAGTGGATGATGAGTATGTGATATTGGGATCTGCAAATATCAATCAACGGTCCATGGAAGGAATCAGAGACACTGAGATAGCAATGGGTGCATATCAGCCTTATCATACCTGGGCAAGCAAAGATTCTAGTCCACATGGACAGGTAAGCTTAACAAAATAGAACTCTCTGCATTTACTTCGCTGCTAGATATGTCTGCATAAATTTACATGTAAAAGATGCTATGTGTACTAGAGCGCTACTAGTATAGGGAAAACGATTACGTTAAGTTTCATAAAAGTAGAGGAAGATTTTGTCGGCATGATAAAATAGTAATTCATTGCAAAATCTTCTCGAATGATTTTTTTTTTTTTGTGAGCATTGAAATTTCATGAGCCACATCCGCAAATTACGTATGGCATGTTATGAGTAATTGTATATCTTTTATCTGAATGACTGTTCGGTTGTCTAAGTTTGTGATTATCAAAGTCTCAAAGCCATAAGTACTTAACCAAAAAAAAAAAGGAAAAAAAAAATTGTTTTGAGTGTGGCCTGGGCTACAAATTTGCATGATTTTTTTGAAAAATGCTTTTAAATTTCAACGGCTCCAGATTTTTGGGAATCATAAGTGTATTTCTAGACATTCTTTTGAAGGTAAGGATTGGGTCCAATGTTCTTATACTCTAGACCCATCGAGATGTGGATACGTGACAAGTGTTTGACATATATCATCTAAACCAGTTCATTCTTTTGTTGACTGTAGTAAATATCTTAATGAAGTGAATACAAACCCTTCAGTACAAATTCTCTATTTTACTTTTTGTGTTGCACTGTATTTTCCACAAATTATAGTATGCTATGTGTTTGATTTATTTATTTATTTTGTTTAATCCATTTTAAATGCTTATTATTTTATAAGTGAGATAGAAAATTTGTATTTCAAGGAAGTATGAATTCGCACAAGCAACCACATTCCTACCAGAGATTAAATTCCATCCAGATGCAATGTAAAAGACTTTGTTACACCCTCCAATAAAACACAGCCATGTCAGATTAATGCTTTATTCTACGTCCTAGCTTCTTCTTTTTTTATTTTTTATTTGTGGGCAAAGTGAATCAATTTATATGTACAACTAATTAATACAAGGTGTTTATCCTATGTAAGGTTTTTCGCCCTCATTTTATTTAAGGTTTTTGAGTTAATGTAATTGTTAATTTAAGGAAAATCAGAGTATATAGTATATACAGTATATATTTCAAGGATTTCTTATCCAGAACAACTTTAGAGGGGAAAAACCAAAAGGCAATTCTTCAAATTTTCTAGGAATAAGTCAAACATAAAAATCTCATTCTCAAAAATATTGCCAAATCAAACGTGGATATTATTATAGCTTCAAGAATCTGGATGTGCTAGACATGACATTGGTCAGTCACTATTGATGCTCACCTCGCAAAGTATAAGATTAATATTGTCTTAAGATCCATTTTCAGTACACAAAAAGCAAAGTGCTATCGGCATTCATATTTTGATTTCTGTAATTCACCACTGTCTTCTTGTGCATGGATGCAGATATATGGATATAGAATGTCATTATGGGCAGAGCACATTGGAGCTCTCGAAGAATGTTTCAAGCAACCGGAGAGCCTCGAATGTGCGAGGCAGGTAAGGTCCTTGAGCGAGCTCAACTGGAGACAATATGCAGCTGATGAGGTAACAGAAATGAAGGGTCACCTATTAAAGTATCCAGTCGAAGTTGATAGAACAGGCAAGGTGAAGCCACTTCCTGACTGTGTAACATTCCCAGACATAGGAGGTACTGTAACTGGGAGTGGGACATTTGCATACATTCATGAAAATCTCACTATCTGATATAGTTGAAGATACCCAATCCCAGAATGGCTGTCAATTTAGTCCAATATAAGAGCATCTCCAATAGATGTTGTATCGGGGTTTTTTGGAGAATCTATGCTACTGTTCACGCTCCAACAGGTTCAGTATACACAAAACTTTTCTAAATTTTTTTTGAAGTTGCTACAGTACTTGAAGTACTGTAGCAACTTCAAATCAATTTTTTTGCTTAAAAAATTATCCCAGCTATTATTATATCAATTCTTTCTCTCTCCTCGGATTTCTTTTTTTCTCTCATTCTCTCCGTTTCTCACATAATCCAAACACAAAACAAAATCTAATTCTTAAAATAAAATTGAATCAGAACAAGCAAATATGAAAAAAAAAAAAGAAAAAAAAAAAAAGAAGTCGATCTGACCCCGTTTCTCACATAATCCAAACACAAAACACAAAACAAAATCCAATTCTTAAAATAAAGTTGAATCAGAACAAGAAAATATGGGAAAAAAAAAAAAAAAAGAACGCCGATCTGACCTAGCCTGGTGGTGGGGAGGAGGACGAGTAGCAGTGGGGCGGTGGACGTGGTAGTGCCGCATGGTGAACCCCGATTTCCACCGGCTTTGTCCTTTCGGCGACCTCGATCTCAACCGACGGTGGGGCGACGGACAAGCAACTCTCTCTCTCTCTCTGATGTGAAGCAAATGAGTTGCTGGAATGTTCTTAAGGTGAAAAAGAAAATAAAAGGGGGCATGGACACTTGTGTGGAGGAGAAAAGCAAGAAAAAGAAAAAAAGAAATGAAACGTGAATGGATGAAAATGAAATGAAAGGAAGAAAAATAATATAAAAAATAAAAAATCATAATTGAAAAATAATACCACAATATTTTCACAATAAATTTTAAGTAACAGATTATTATTAGTTAATATTAGTGAGTAAAAAAATAATTTCAATAGTGGATTCAAATTAGAACTAGTAACAACTTTCCACATAAATTTTGTTGTGAAAGTATTGCATAAAATGTTGTGAACATAACACTTCTCATTGAAAAATATAGTTGTTAAAAACAGAATAAATGATTATTAAAAAAAGAATAAACAATGAATGAAGAAATAATATTTAAATGAGATAGAGAATATGTTGGAAAGTGTATCTGAAAAAGTGGGTAGGTAAAAGCTAAATGTCACTGTTCATTCTTTAAACAATACAAAAATTTGAAGAAGTTGCTGGAGATTCCCTAAGTTCCCTAGTGAAGAGTATGACACTATTTTTGGCTAATGCCAATATCTCATGTCAAGATTCAGTCGTACACTGCATTTTTTTTTTTTTAATAAAAAAAAATCTATATTTGTTATTTCTTTTCTTATATATCAAGAGGTAGGATTTGAAATTGGATTTGTTAATTTTAAAGGAAGTTCAAGTGGGTTTTCTTTTTTCTTACTTTTTGTAATTTTTGGCAAGGGCAAGGAAACAAAACAACCGACAAAAGAGTATTTAAGTTCTACGTTTGGCAAATTCCATAACAATGTAAATGTATTTGTAACTGTCATTCACTTATATCTAAGATCAAAGTGTCAAGATGCAGCTTAAACAAGACATTCTGCTAGGTGTTCATTTGCCATTTGCCAGACTCTCGATTGATCGAAATCAAAGTTTCTACAAACTTTCAATCACTGATTGATCAATCGAACGAGGATTTTGGCTCTTCAATCCAGCTTGATTGATTGAAGATAACAAATTAAGTTTTTTGACATATTTTAATTACATCAGTGCTAATGTGCTATGAGTTCTGAAACCCTACAAAGTCTAATATATATCATTTATTTTTTCCTCTCTCTCCCTAGTAGGAGTTTTTTTCCTCTCGTTTGAATACGAGTTGTTCCATCCCAAATCTTCCATTTTAGGGGTTGTATAGTTTTCTTTTGTTCTCTTTAGGCAAGAGCCAATAATCTCTAGTCATGGACCCAAGTATTCTCTCTAGCTTACAGAACCCGCAACTCACAAAAGAAGAAAAAGAAGCTATTCCTATCACAGTCACAAATTGCTCCGGCCTCTTAGAAGAATGTTCCCTAAGTCTTTTTGGGCCGGCTTCTCTCTGATCGGCAACAGAACCAACGTGCTCTGAAGAACACCCTTAGATCAGCATGGAAAATGGGTTCAGACATGAGAATTGTGGAAGTTGAAAATAATATACTGCAATTCAAGTTTAGCTCAAAATATCAAATGGAGTGGGTTGAGAGGTGTGGACCTTGGAGCTTTGATAACAACCTCCTCTTACTCTGTAGATGGAAAAAAGGGCTGACTTCCACAAATATTTCTTTCACCCATTCTCCCTTTTGGGTCCAAATTTGGGGTCTTCCTTTTGAACATATGTCACAGGATGTTGGGGAAGAAATTGGTAGCAAGTTAGGTAAATTCATTGAAGTCAATAGGTGTTCGTGGCAATCTAATCAGGAAAAATTCATGAGAGTCCGTGTGGAGTTGGAGATTGATAAGCCACTAAGAAGAGGAGCTTATATTGCAAGCTCTGAAGATGAACGACTATGGCTTACGTTCAAATATGAAAGGCTACCTACAGTTTGCTTCATCTGTGGGAAGCTTGGGCATGATAAAAAACATTGCCCAACATCTGGGGACTGGCAAACTGCTTGCCATCAATATGGAGACTGGTTAAGGGCGGGGTGGATTGCAAAAGTGGCAGCCAAAGAAAGGAACCTGAGCAAGGACACGATTCGAGTGAACTCCGATGAGTTAGTAGTGCAGCAAATGACCCGGCCGGCGACTGGTTCTGCTTCAACATGTCTTGAGGCCTCAGGTCTTGTGGGTGGGAAACGAAGCTTGGAGAAGGGTGATACCTAGGGAAACGATGACTCCACATGTGCAGATGGACAGCTTGCTGGTGACGTACAAGCCTTTAGTGGACCTACAAAGCAGATGATGAGTGCAACGACAGGACAGGACTTGAGTGTTTTGGGTTCCTGTGAGAAGTCACGTGATCATCTAAGGCAGGATTTTTCAATTGAGCACAGAGGCTCTTTCTCCCATGGGCCAAAAAGCCTTGCTTCACAAAGCCCAAAAGGCTCTATTTCTCAAGGGAGCCCAAGTACTAAAGCCCCTTTAGATAAAAATGAGAAAGACAACCCAGAGAAGAAGAATCCGGCCAATGCTGTCCAAGTTGGTGTAATTTTTCAGGCCAAAGCTCATGAAAAAGGAAAACAGATTTTGGGTAAAGGCAATCTGAAAAAAGTTACCCGCATGAAAGGAAAAGTTAGTGATGATCAAACTCTCGCCCAGATGTTGAAGATTGGAGCAAAGCGCTTGAGAGCAAATGAAGCTTCAGAGGAAGAGAACAATCGGGCTCCTAAGCGCCTCTGTGAACCGGTCAACTCGGATCTAGCTGATGCTGTCTTTGGGACAGTTTAACTTGATTGCACTTTTCGGTGCTTGTTGGGACCTTGGGCTTATCTTGCTTTTGTTAGTTTTGTCTTCTTGAAAAGGGAGTTCAACACGATAGTTTATAAGTTTTTTTTTTTTTTTTTAGCTGGCTGGTGTGTATAAGCCTTTTAGGTTTGGGAGGGTCCCTCTTGGTTTACTGTTCCTGCGCTGGCAGGTTAGTTCCTAGAGGTCCCTTTTCTTCTTTTGTTTTTCCTGTTGTATTTCAATTTCTTGAAGCAATGAATCTTTGTTCCCCTTCAAAAAAAAAAAAAAAAAAGAGTCTAATATATAAAGACTATGTCGGGGGAAGGTTTTTGAAAAGAGCAAAAAATATGGAGAAATAAGCCCCAAACTCCCCTTGGGTTCTTTAAAATGTGATAAAGTAGGAAGAGTCAAGCCCAAAATTCTAATATTCAGTAAATAAAAGCTAATCAAGAGTGAAATAAAAGTGCTAGACAACAAAGGGTGGATAAATATGCATAATACATTAAATCAAAAATTGTTTCACACATATAACAAGAATGAGAATTTAATAGAGGTGGAGAGAGAGAGAAGACTATTCTATGCTTCCACTTTCACCTCAAGACCTCAGAATACTACTGCTAAGTTGCTATGTGGGCTTTTGTTCTAAAAGTAGTGTTTCAATGGATGATCTTATATTAGATTGTGTTAGATTTGATGAAGAGGTTTTATAGTAGATTTGGGATGTCCTTAAGAATTGGTCTATGGATAATGAGCGAGGCCAAGGACCATTATGGTGTTAAAATAGTTAGCGGTAAGGTTTAGATCCACCTTTGTTTTTGTCATAATTAAGGAAAGACTTCGACTAAATGTGATTGGTCATTTGGTTGCATATTCCCAGCTCATTCGACCCCTTGGGAAGCAAATCTACGTGACAAGATGCATCAAAAGTCGGCCAATAAATCAAAGTGCTCTAGGGGACCTAAAATGATTATCTAAAATTTCATTAACATAGAGCAAGAGCTACAGGTTTCCATTTGGGTGAAAATTGTAGGCATGTGATCTCCTCTATAAACTCTAGGTTTTGCAAGTGGCCTTAACCCACTTAGCAAGACCCACATTTTGGGCTTATGAAAATGGTCCAAACAAAACCTACACATACCCCCAAACCACATTCCTTTAAGTTTCAACTCACCTTCAACTTCCGGTCCCCCCAATCATCACTAGCATCAATCGTTCCCTTCACTGCATCTTAACCTAAACCTGTGTCATGACTCTTTAATTGTTCCCACACTCTCCAATCAACTTTTAATACATCCCACCTACTTTTTAATTGGTCCTTATCATAGTCTAAACCGGTCTCATCACAAAATTTGGTCACCAAAATGGTCCAACCTTTGGGACTAAAGGCAACACCTTTTGTTCTATTCCTGGCTTCAATCTGTTCCACACAAAGGTTACAAAAAGTAGTTGTCCAACTTGGATCTCCCCATAATGCTCTAGCCTTTTTTGCCTTGGATTTGGAAGTGGTGTTTTTACCCATCTATAGAGTTAAGCAACCATAAGAAATGCAAAAAATAGAATTCATAATATTCCAATCTAGTGAACTAGTTACAAACATGATCTAATAAATCCACACAAAAAAAAAAAAAAAAAAAAAATTTTGCCTAGTCTAAGCATTAAAATAGAAAGGGCTAGAGAGGAATCTCATCATGTCACAACTCACAAGAGCACCGTTTGTACACTCACTAGTCAGTAGACACAGCTAGAAAATTACTGCCATAATTGAGGACACTAGCCTCAAAGCAGTTAGGTTCATTGCAATAGACTACCCTTGAGAAGCTAGGACCTCCAATTAGTGAGTGTTCACCTTTAAATACTACTTTCCCACATCAAAAGGCATGGATTTTGCTAAAGTGCTACTTCTTTCTTCTACCACCAGCCATTTTTTGCAACTATCACCTCTAACATAAATGTTTTATTGTGGTCTGTCTATGGGTTAAAAGTTATAGGCATGCATGTGTTGCTGCATGGTGAGGTGCTGCAGGGTGTGCGTGCGTTGCAGATGTGGGGTGCGTCTGCTGCTGATGGGGCATGCATGTGTAGCTGATGGGGCAGCTATGGTGAGGTGTTGCGGGGTACACAACTACCCCATCAGCTGCACACGCATGCCCCATCAGCAGCAGACGCACCCCACACACATATACACCTACACACTCCTAACATTAAGATGTGACACACTAACATGCATTTGCATCCTCAATATAAAAACATATAGGCTCCATGGCACATCTTTGACACATATTCGAATTGCAGAATTTCACAATGGTACTCACACCACCAATAAATACAGATTACATTATATGTTAAGGGTCACATAAAAAACATTTCATAGACATATTTGACTAGAGGATGCATATATGGGAAACTGATTGTATACAATATGTTAAGAAGACTAGAATAAACATTCCATTGTATTATTGTATACAATTAGTTTTCCATAATGCTTCTCTGTTTTCTACAAAGTATGGAGGATGCATAGCTAGAAACTATGTAAAAAAGTAAAGTTGGACCCTCTGGAATTCCAAAGGAAAATTAAGGCTGCTATGGCAAGTTTTGCCCAAAGAAAAGAAAAGAAAGATTAACAAAGAAAGCTTGAAAGTATATTAGATAAAGTACCTACCAACTGTGAATTTAGTTAGTTGCTTAGGATTTTGTCTATGGTAACTTATTAGACAATTCAATCAGCATCTTTGCCCCAAATTAAACCCAACTGAGATACCCAACATCTGTACTGCCCCACAGGAACTAAAATACCCAATTCCAATTCCAAAGAAATCAAACCTGAAATGAAAACTAAAATACCCAATTCCAAAGAAGACCCAAATCATGCTAAACTTAAAAAATCAAATCTCAATCCAAAGTGACTTGAACAGAGAAAGGGGGGTTGGAACTAAAATACCCAATTCTGATTTTTTGTCAGATATCACATAACTTAGAAAGACAGAGCATCCACAAAAGAAAAAAAAAATTACAAAGCATGTACCCAAAAATTTGTTCAGTACCTGGCAAGAGAACAAATAGATCATTAGCAAGAACAAAGCATGCAAGATCTAGATTTTTTTTTTTTTGATAGGTAAAAAAAAAAAAAAAAAAAAAAACCAGATCAGTGTTGGTACCTGGTGGTTTTTGGTAGCAGATCAGTGTTGCTTGTTGTTTTGTTGATCAAAACTCTACCTTCAAAATGTATTTCTCAGATCAAATTAGACATAAATAAAATTAAAAATATATATATACAGAAAAATGTGCGTTGAAAAAGACGAAGAAAGAAGAAGAAGAGGAAGAAGATGAGAGGGGTGACAAAAGGCAAGAGAGACTTTTACTACGGAGAGGCTTGTAGCAGCACGAAGAGGGCAGAGCAGAGAGAAGAGATGAGAGGCGTGAGTGAGCTTCAGGGCAAAGGGCAGAGCAGAGAGATGAGATGAGAGGAATGAGGAACAGGCGTGAGAACTGAAGACATAAGCATGATTTATTGAAGGATAATTTGGTAATTGCCCGAAGAATCCAATGGATAGTTGATCCAACGCAGATGGACTTTTTCTAAAATGGACCTCCAGAACTCCTTTATGGCTTGCACATTCTCAGCCTTGGCCTAAAATGCAACTTTTTCCAAAAAGTTGCGTTTTATACCTAACCAAACGGGCTTTGTGGTTCAACTTTCTTCAAAACAGGCTTTTTGGGTTGAAAACGTTGAAACAAACAGGCACTAAGTCACATGGCTTAGGCCATACAAAAGAAAATAAAATGAGATAAAATACATGAATTAGGCCCAGTAAGAGGTCAGCGTTGGCTTGTATTGGGCTTATGGAATTTCTTAGCGAAACTGACCATCAACAGACTCTTATATACATGACTTTTATAGTGATTGGAGAGGTAGAAACCCTAAACTATTCAAAGAGAAATTTGTAGCCTCCATCATGGTGAACCCATATTCCTTTGGGTTGTTTCATATTAGTGAGATCAAAGTTTGAAAACAAAGAGCCTTCATCCCAATATTGCTGTTGTGGAGATCAAATCTTCTAGGAGGGAGTTGGACCAGTTGGTAGAGGTTTGAACATGATCACAAACGAGGTTCGTGAAGAAGGGATTCATATAGAGGACTTCAAAAGGTTTAAAGGTGACGTGGGGTCATGTTAGTAAGTTAAACTACCGAGTAGCGTCTAGGGTCATGGGTATGAACTAGATTATAAAACTTTTGTTCATATAGTGGATTTCCATTTTTGGGCAGTAATATCCTTTGTAGTGGATTTTCCTTTAGAGTCGTTCTCCGTTTGTTTTTCACATTGTCATCCTATCGTTGTGTTTATTACTTTATGATTATTTCTCTATGTGTTTGGTGAATTGGTGATTTGAATTGTCAAAAATGTGATCATGTAATTGGCTAATTGAAAAATAATAATAATAATAACAACTGAGCAAGACACAAAATAAAAACAAGTAAAAGAACAAAATTGAAACACCTACTCACGTGATCATATAATTGGCTACTTTTAAAAAAAATAACAATAACAACTGAGCAAGACACAAAATAAAAACAAGTAAAAGAACAAAATTAAAACACCTACTCACGTGATCAAATAATTGGCTACTTGAAAAAAAAAATAATAATAACAACTGAGCAAGACACAAAATAAAAACAAGTAAAAGAACAAAATTAAAATACCTACTCACGTGATCATATAATTGGCTAATTGAAAAATAATAATAATAATAACAACTGAGCAAGACACAAAATAAAAACAAGTAAAAGAACAAAATTAAAACACCTGATCACGTGATCATATAATGTTAGGATCCTCACTAAGGTGCATTTGAGACATTGTGGCTAAGTCAGTGCAAAGTGCAGGGCAGTGTGATGGACAATGCGGGGCAGTGTGTAGGGGTGTGCTGTTATGACAGAGTGTCAAGGGAGGCTAGTACAGAGACAGTTACCAGTAGCCTTAAAGTGTTGTACAGTAGCTTTAAAGTGTTGTACTGTTGCAGTTTGGCTGTATTGCATTAAAGTGTTGTACTTAGTTAGTTGAGCTTAGTTAGATAAGCTGTGAGGTGTTGTACCTAGTTAGTTAGAACATGATATAAACTACAATTCAGATTGTAAAGGATTCATTGAAGAAATAACACATTGAATAGCTAATTCCTTGAATTGCTATAGGAGGTAGATTCCCTCGAAGAATCAATCAATGGAGGCTTAGTTCCCTCGAAGAACTACTAAATTGAGAATCAATAGACATTAGGAAATTGGATTCTTATCATATAATTGGCTACTTGAAAAAATAATAATAATAATAACATCTGAGCAAGACACAAAATAAAAACAAGTAAAAGAACAAAATTTAAACACCTACTCACCTAGCTAGATCAAAGGTCCTCTATCTTCATATATGCATCAAGTATGGGGGCTGTAGCTAATTGCCTAGGAGTTAAGTTGGCCATGTAAAGAAAAGTAACGCTTATATTATATACACAGAATAATAGGCTTCAATTCTCATGGTAAAATATCAAGAGTTTTGTAATTCAATTGGTTAGTATCTTTTAGTCTTTTCAAAAAATTCAATGTTTTAATCTCTGCTACAATTGAGTTTAAAAATAATTAAAAAAAAAAACCATTACAAAATTACTATTCGAGAAAATATAGTAATGGTCTAATATAGATGTGAAAGAAGAGCCAATTATGGCATTATACAGATCAAAGTCATTAGCAATACGAATTAAGCATATTGCGATAGACAGTACCAAGTAACCAAGTTCAACTGTTCAACCTCCCCTTTATCTCTCTTGGAACTTCTGGGTTTTCTTTTTCATCTCAAGTTGATTTTGTAAAAAGGGAAGATATATCGTTGGACTCTAGGTTTAATGTGTTACATTTATGAAATTTCAAGATTGAAGTTGTTAACTTTAAAATTATAGGGTAACATAGCTAAATTATAGAGTTTAAATTTTAATAAAAAAATTTAAGGGGAAAGTCCTAAAATATCCCGAGTTTGCTCATTGTGTCAAATCAAACCTTGTTTTATTTTTTTTACCATATTAAATTCTAAACTTTATAAATCATCACAATCTAAACCCTTGGACATTATCTATTAATGGTCTGATTGGTTAGGCGTTTTAAGAGCCTAAAAGAGCATTTTTAAAATCCAAAACCTCGTTTCACAATGGCAACTCTTCATAATTTTTTTAAAAATGCTCATTTTAAACTCAAAAAACAATTTTGCAATAGTCTATACAAACACACCCTAACAACCATTAATGAAGCATCCTATATGGTGAGAGGAAAATTTTCATTGACACCTATTTTATGTAAAGAACAAAATTTAGTTACCAAATTGGTTGTAGCCTAAGGCTACAATCTTATTCAATATCTGTTTATTGGAAGTGAATTTTGACAAATCTACCATTGGATTATGTCTTCTTCTTACATACTCCACGCTTGCAAAATTTCTAGAAAATTCTATAGCTATGTCATTAATAAATTGTTTAAATTGTAAGTTTTTGTAATTTAAAATTATGCATAAAATATAAATTTATAGATCATATAGTAAATAATATCCAATTAACACAAAATTTGACATGTATTAAGAGCGTAATGAACATGCAATTCAATGATTAGATTTTCAAAATATGTAGTAATGTTTATTTGATTGAATAAGGTTGTAGCCTTAGGTTACAACCAATTTTGTAGTTAAACTTTATCCTCATGTAAATGGCATTATGCATGCAGTAAGTGGTTGTTTTCTTCTCCACATGAGAGAGAGATAGTGACACTACAAAATTGTGCACACCTATAGATAATTAGTATATTCATTTATTCCATAAGCATATTCCATAAAATAACAATTTGGTATAAATGCAAACTTCGTTGAGATAAAAGCTTAATAAATAGATCCACATGACAAAATCCTAGACTATTCCATTTGAGGTTCCTACTTTTTATATATATATATATATATATATATATTGATTTTGTGTCAAATATATATACATGCAGAGTCATGCACATAAACATAGAAATATAGAATGACCTACTTTAAATTTATTATACTTTTATATATTACTATAGTGAATTTCAGTTAACTAAATTAGCAAAGTTTCTTGTCTAAAAAAAAAAAAAAAAAAAAAATCTTAAAAACTAGTTGGTTTGTTTGACCTAATGATAAAGAATAATTATATTGTATATATAATAATAATAATAATAATAATATATATATATATATATATATATGGGTTGCGTTCAAGTTATACCTGGTGTAACTCTAAGCAATGTTACACCACTCAATAACTTGTTATAAAATTCATATTTTGAAAATCTCACCTTTGAATTACATGTTCTATATGTTCTTAACAATCATGCCAATTTTCATGTCAATTGGATGCTATTTATCATTTGATTCATAAACTCATCTTTTATGTATTAGTTTAAATTACAAAAACTTGAATTTAAAAATTGATTGATAACATGGCTATTAATCTTTGATCACCTTGAAATTTTGCAAGTATTGAGAATATACGAAGATAATGTAATCTAATGGTAGATCTGTCAAACTTTGCATCAAATTAAAAAATATTGAGTGGTGTAACATTGCTTAGAGGTACACCAGGTGTAATTTGAACCCAACTCTCTCTCTCTCTCTCTCTCTCTATATATATATATATATATATATATGTAGGGCTAAAAATTTGAAGCCCAAGCCCAAAATGTATGGAGTTTTGGTCCAATAAGCCCAATACAATGAATTTATAGAGAATGGGTCAAAGAACTGGGTCCTAATGAATTGGATAACGGCTAGTATTGGATAAAGAAACAATCAAGCACAAATAAGAGATATTGATGTCTGTGAACTTTCAATCCAAGGAGGCCACAATTATTGTATATTGATCACAGTTGGATGTTAAAATAGTTTAGATTGCTACAGTGTTTTCTCTTTGTTTTTTCCGATAAAACACTATAGCAATCTAAACTATCTTAACATCCAACTGTGATCAATATACAATAATTGTGGCCTCCTCGAATTGAAAGTCCACAGACATCAATATCTCTTATTTGTGCTTAATTGTCTTTTGATCCAATACTAGCCATTGTCTAATTCATTAGGACCCAGTTCTTTGACCCATTCTCTACAAATTCATTGTATTGGGCTCATTGAACCAAGACTTCATACATTTTGAGCTTGGACTCCAAATTTTTAGCCCTACAATATATATTGGGTATTCTTAAGTATTCCCTTGTATATGTACAGATGGGTTATAAGCAAGTAAGAACATAAAGTTTTGATTGCCATCAATATATATATATATATATATATATATATATATATATATAAAAGTAGAGATCTCATGCGAGAGTGCATGTGGTTTTGAAATGTGGTGTTGCATTTAGCATTTTATATCTCTTTTCATTAAGGTTTTTTTTTTTTTTTTTTTTTTAACGGTTACCCAATACATTATAGTAACTTATTTTTATTATTATATAAATTTAGTCTTTTTTTTTTACCTCTTATTATTATTATTATTATTATTATTATTATTATTATTATTATTTTTACTATTATTGAATAGATCATAGTAACTTCTTTTTATTATTATATTAAGTTTTTTTATTTTTTATTTGTTACCCAATAGATCATAATAACTTCGTTTTACTATTATATAAATTTAGCATTTTTTACCTCTTTTTATTTATTTATTTTTTATTGTTACCCAATAGATCATAGTAACTTCTTTTTAATATTATTTAATCAATCTATATATATAATAATAGTTGAACTTGAAAGAAACTAAAATTAGAATTCCAAATTAGAGTTCCAATTTCGCAACATGTGTCCTAAATTATTTATTCTTAAAGAGTTTTATTTCTTAATTTTAAAATCAAATGTAGGAATACATCATAAATATTCATCCAAGTGAGTTATTAAGTACAAAAACCAAAAAGTCTAGAATAAATGAATCTTAAAAAAAAAAAAGGTGCTTTACAATAATTTTTTTTTTTAAATCATGGACAATTTATATTTAATACCTAATAATATCCTTACAAATTTTTTTAAAGAGTTAACAAAATACAAAAATGACTATTAATAGTATTAAAATGATTGTTTTTGGTATGATCTTTTTTGGTAAATATTATTACTGGAGAACATTTTTTGGGAAAAAAAAATCTTCTTTCATTTTTTGTGTAGTGATTTAAAAAAAAAAATACAATGAAGGGTTTTATGATAAATTTTGTTATGAAATACATTTATATAAAATAAAACTCATAAAATGCATAGGATATTCGTAAAGGTATAATTCATGACTACAAATGAAAGTTATTGTATTTTTTTTAATTTCAATTAGCTAGATCACATTTCTTAAATAAATTGAACAACCATTACATCACCCCGTTATGCACGTAATGATTGGAATGTTGTTAGTTAGTACATGATTGCTTGATAAACAATATTGAGTATATTATTTTAATTCTATTTAAGAAATTTTTTGGGAAATTTTCATTTTCATGTCCCTTTTTTTAATCTAATAGATTTAATTTTTCACTTTAGTTTAATTGAATAGTATTGTGTTTATACTCTTTTTTAACTACAATTGATAATTCACAAAATGAGTAAACAACTTATTGAGTATTGCAAAACATACAAATATCGACATTAACATGAGCATGAACATGAAGAGAGATTTCTATTCATTTTCTTGAAGAAAAAAATGTACTCACAGAAAATTCCAAACTTTATTAGGTAAAGAAGAATATAGTTATAGATAGAAAAATTAATAAACCAAAAATTTTAGGAGCCAAAGAGGGGCCATTACTCGTTTGAAACAACCCAAAATACTCAAGGATTAAAAAAAAATAAAAAAATAAAAAAAATCCACCATAAGCAATATATATCTTTATATCTTTCTTTTTTTTTAATAGAAATAATTACAATATGCTACTAACCCTGCAACTTGAACCTTTTCTCCCTTAAACCCTCGCAACTTGAACATTTTCTCCTTGACCCCTGCAACTTGAACATTTTCTCCCTGAACCCCGCAACTTGAACATTTTCTCCCTTAAACTCCATACATTTTGTGTAGGAGGAGGTGCCAATTCAGCTACATGACGCTCGACATATATATATATATATATATATATATATATCTCATTTAATAAAAATAGAACTTCCTTTAAAAAAAATTAATATGTTTATAATAATTAAGGGAAATCATAACCAGTACTTCACTTGAGCATATGTGAAAAAGGCGTATACATACCACAAATGGTAAAGGAGAAATAAAATGTTGCTAATCCCTTTTTTTTTTTTTTTTTTTGAGAAAGTGCTAATCCCTTTTAATATGGTTAATTGCTTTGCCTCAATCAGTTGCCCAAACAACATACCGCTTATTCATACCACAACCACAAATGACAATGCAGCATTGCCCATCTGTAATTGCTAATCTGAAACTACAGATTTCTTTAATAGCTCTACCTTTGTTTCTTTTGGCTAATATGTCTTTACAAAATCAAAATCAAACCACAAAAATCATATAAAAATCACCAAATTAGAGTTTAAAATTATAATTAAATTTTTAAAAGAAATCTAGACACAATTGCACAAAAATTCCATGTAACTAAGTCACACTCAGGAATATTGGACCCTTTTTCCTTTGTATAAATAGGGGGGTCCCAATGAGATGAGGGGGCTAACAATCTTCTCTCGAAAACATTTATTGTAAGAACATAAAAGTTTTCCATTGTAGACTTTTCACGCTAAAAGAACATGACTTGCCAACTAATCAAACTAGAGTTTTTAGTACCTACAGCAATTTCACAACATCAAGAACAAACTCCAGTGTATACGGTGTCAAATTCCATAATCTCCTATTACATCAAATGAGTGTTTAATTTTTCTGGCAAAGTAATGAATAGTAAAGCTTCTGGGCCATAGTCTCTCAATCATGTTGGACTTGGATGACACCTTTCCACAACGTATCATTATGAGATGTAAAAAAAATTTGGAGTATACACAACATTTAGAAGAAATTTCATCATATTCCAATTGGTTAGGTCAGTAAGCCTATTCCAATTTAATGATCCTACAATTAAGGAGGTGTTGCCATATAGGATAAATGTCTAATCTAAAATTCTGCCATGTGCACAATTAAAAAGCAATAAATTATAGCGTTTCATTGCGTTAAAACACCTTTTCAGAGCCTCTCAGTATAAAAACAAAACTACCGCTTAATAAATTATTAAATTACATTCAAAAGGCTTGCCCCTATACATAGAAAGAGAGAATAGAAATTCTGATTTTTTTTCTCTAACCGGATAATACATAAAACCCTATAATACAACAAACTAAATTCTGATTTTTTATTTCTCCCGTTCCCTTTCTCATTCCCTGTTCCACTTCTCCATCTTCCAAAACACACTCCACGGCCAAACCCCTTCTTCATCGTCCAAAACCTAGACCATAAAGGTAGACGGTTTGGTGAAACGGTTTGGTGAAAAAGAGAAAACACAAAAGAATAGAGAGATACAAAGAGAGATTTCGTAAACTGCAGAAAAATAGAGATCGAAAGATATATCGATAATGTTACAAAAGAGAGATCGAAAGTGCCTTTAGTTGAGATAATGATCTTGTTAAAACAGATGAAGAATAGAGATCGATAGAGAGATGAATTTTAGGGCAGCCACCACTGTCATGCAGTCGGAATCGTTATCGGTGAAGGTTTTCTTTATTCTTTTTAAAATCACACAATAACTATGATTTATGTTTTAGTGTTTCGATTTAGCCATTTGGGTTAGATTTTGTTTTGATCAATTATAGGATTAGATTTGGTTTATGGTTAGGGTATTTGTGTTGGTTTGGTTTGGTTTTGGATTTTTGAGTTAAAATTGTTTTGGATAATTTGTGGGTAATTTGTGGATTACAAAGTAGAGAGTATTTTTGGTCTCTTCAATTTCTTTACGCTTCATGAATCAGCATTCTTGGCGAAGAGTTTCCAATTTTTTCATTTATCAAGTACAAATTTATATTTATTTAATTCTCTCTTGGATTAAATTGTAGATTTCATTTGTCATTGATTGATTTCAATTTCAAATTTGTGTAATAAAAAATTAAAAGGTTTTTCTTTAGCTTTTCTTTTTCTGGATTTGTAGGTGGAAAGGCAAATCCTTAGAAGCAATCCAAGTCTGAGTAGAAGCTATACTACTAGGTATAGTTCCCACTTTATTGGAACCATCACTAGTAATTTTTTTTTTAATTGAATGTTAAATATGCTTTATGTTTGGATATTTGGTTGGATTGGTTTGATTTTTAGGTATTTTGGTTAGAATTTATTTTGTTTTCATTTACGTATTTGGGTTAGGATTTTTTTTTTTTTTTTTCTGTTTGTTTTTGTTTTAAATATTAGGATTAAAAAGCAATAAATTATACTATTTTACAATGTTGAAACACCTTTTTATAGTTTTCCCAATTAAAAAAACTAACCGCTTGAAATACACGGCAAAGGCTTGCAATACCCAATTTTCTGGTCTCTGCATTAATAATGGTGGGGTAATGGTTTAGTTAAAATTTTACCCAATTTTCCTTGGAAGCGGGAATTTGGAGGAATATTTTTAGTGTGATTCAAGTGTGGTTATTAATGCTCTGCAAATTGGTTCAGAAAGTTCGTCAACAACAACACCAGTTGTTGAAGAAGCTAAGGCCATATTTGACCACTTGTGAGAATGGGAATTTTTGCATACCAAGAAGGATGCAAATGAAGCTGACTATCCTAAATGCCTAATGTATTAGGCAAGCAATACAAAATGTTTAAAAGCTGTTGCGGTTTTGCTCTGTTATTATTCTATTTCATCATTGATAGCTATAAAGATTTTTTTTTTTTTTTTTTTTGGTGGCATATTGAATTCCTGTTAGGTTTTCATTGTTGGTGGGAAAGTAACTTTTTCCTTTTTATTTTATGAGAAGAGTTTTTGAGAAATTCACAGTTTATTGATCACTGAATTTTTGATATCTATGTCTCTCATTGTTCCCTTTTATTTGATATTTGTGGCTCAATCAATTCTTTTTAATGTTTGGCTTATAAAAAACTTCTTTAAAGATAACGTTTTTAATCTCTCTCAAAAATTGAAACAAATATGTAGCCAAATGTTTTCAAAACTCCAATGTGAATGTTCAGTTATTTATTTGTAGTTTTGGTTGTATTTTGATTAGAGCAATGGTTATTAGTTCATCTCACACACACAATTGTGCAGTAGTATTTTCCATTTTTATTATATAGTGTTTTTTTTTACATTTTAATTTTAAAACCAACCTTTCACGATTTGCATTTATTCATACACTGCGCATAACCTATCCCCTCTCTCATCCGTCTTTCTTCCCACTGTCACTCTCTCATATGCAGACCTAACACAGTAATACCGCAAGGGCATGACTATGTCTACCATCTCTAACCCGACCATAGTATCAGAGCATTCTTTATTGGTAATTTTTAATTAACTATGACTAATTTCTTTTCCTATTGTCCATAATTATGCTTGTTGTCAATTTTGGGATTTTGATTCCTAACCCTTTTTCCTCTCTATTCTTTTTTTGGTTGAAGTCAAGGAAGCACCCTAGAAGTTCAAATACTACCATCTGAGTTGTTACTAGGGTATGGGTTTTGTAAAGCGTCAAACCCAAATATATCTCCTTATTGTTTTCTTTTGAATTGTAAAATTTACTTTTTTTTTTAATTTTTTTATTTTGTTCTTTCGGTTTTACTGATTATTTTTTGCAATAAGAGTTCATAACCAAGTAAGTATGCTATGCATAGATTACCATTGTTTCTTTCCATTCTTTTATATATATATATATATAAATATATATATATATTATTTATTAAAGTTTAGGCAATTTCTCTTTACCTATGTGCTTGAGATTTTCTTTCTTAATCTTCTTCTTCTATTCTGTTTAGAATTGGTTTTTGTGGAATTGCATAATCTGATGTATTCAGTATTCTTTTCCATTGCCAACATTAATGTTGAAGCAGTTTAAGAAACCAAAAAGCAAAGAAAAATCTATGGAGATATTCCCTAGAATTTTGATATTTTTCTTCTGGGTTTTAATTTCGTATTCTTTGAGGATTTTCAGTTTAATTCGATATAAAGTTTTGTATTTTTATATTCTTCTTATGGGTTTTAATTTCATGTATTCTTTGAGAGATGAATGGCCCTTAACATAAATTATACTTGTAGGAGTATTGGGCCCAAGAGCTCATTATCTATGTATATAATGGGCCTAAAGCCCAAGCTGAGAACTAGAGAGCATCCGAGGAGGGGTAAACATTGCCAAGGAAGCCCATGTTAGTAAATGAAGAAGTCAGTTTTGATCATAACGGCCCAGGAGGTTGGGTCGAGGATGAATGCCTCCTCGGCTAACCAAAGTCGAGGTCCGTAGAGGTGGTCTGCCATCCGGGGGAATGTTCCAGGAAGTTCTGTTGGCACTAATAAGCATTGCATAAATAAAGGACAAAGGGAAGTCCTAAAATATCTAAGGATAAGGCTGCTACCACTGTATTAAATGCTTTGTAGCTAACTCTCTGGCCACATTAATGTGGAAGTGATACCTGAACAGTGGTTTTAAGCCTTACAGCTACTACCTAAAGACTTTAGGAAGGTGCTGATGGGACAAGTATCAAGCACCAACCATTTGGTCTACACGTAGAGGATAGAGATGAAAAGGGAAAAGAGTATAAAAGAAGAAGGGAACAATGAGAGAGAGGGATCGGGAAATCAAGAGAAAAACACTGTAGTAATCAAGAAATAACTTGTAATCAAATTTAAGAGAAATATATAAGAACTGATCTTCTCGAACTGTGCTGAGGACGATTTTCTTTAGTTGAATCAATCTGTCTTTTTGTTTTTGTCATTGAAACTCACTCTATTGGTCATCCAACTTGTTTAAGCCTAGTTTTTCAACCCACTCTCTACAAATTCATTTTTTTGGGCTTTTTGGGCTTGAGTCCATCTATCATTTGGGCTAAGATCCAAATCTGGTCCTTACAATACAAAATTTGCTTAAAAATTTAGAAGACATTTAAAATAGAATTATAAGTTCAGTTGTTTGATGCAAGGTGTTTTACTTTGTCATCTGTCATCTATTGCTGTGTGAAAATATTATAGTGAGCAAAAGATAATCTCTCTTCCTTGATTTTCCTACACATATACCTCATTTTAAATGAATTAGGCAAAAAAAAAAAACTTTTTTTGCCCCCTTCTCAATACTTTTTCCCTTAGAACTTGGTTGACAATGATAAACCATGCATTTTATTCTTTATATTTATGCAACTTCATTCATTATTTTTTATATTTGCAGTATTAGGTGAAGCATATCAAGTTTTAAATGATTCACTGCATCTTCTCAAAAAAGAATGATCCATTGATCGAGATGGAAAAATTTTGCATATCTAGGTATGATTTTATATATGTTTGCAGTTTAGGGAAAATTTTGTGAGTTTCATATTACCATTAAAGTAGAGTGAGGATTCTACAAATAGAACAATATTTGAATTACAAATCCATTTCCTCTACTTTAGGTTTATGGGAAATTGGGATGACTTTATTTACGCAAATTTTGGCTTCAGCTCTATGAAGTTTGTCTCCTAATGAATTGTTAGACCAAAAAATCTCACTCATCTTGCTAGACCTAATAGTCAAACACAACATGGAATTGTCATAAACTTAATTATGAATGCATATTATTAAAGAAATGTGACTAGAAACATTTTTTTTTTTTTTATAAGACGACTGGAAACACTTATAATATAACAAGATGTTAGTTTTATGAATTTCTTTAGCTACTTGAATTCTATCAAATGCAAACTTAAATTTAAAACATACTTGGTATATTGTTAAAATAATTAAGGTGGAAGTTTGATTTTGGGTTTGAGACATAGTCCAATCTATGCAGATAATCTTTGACTCTAATTTTCCCCCCCTAATAATAAAGCAACATTTTTGCATGTGTAAATTTTAGGTTATTTATAAGTTTGATATGAGTGGGAGGTTTAAAATTTTAGAACTTTTACCCTGGTCTTTTCATAATTTTTCTTGGAGTCAAAGTGGTATGTGGTTAGTTTTAAGGATAAAATATGATGGATAAGGATTTAGATTAGTGTTTGTAGCTACTACTACTGTTGCATATCACAATGAATTTTAGTTACATGAATGTATTGATTGACCTGAGAAAACTGCTTTTCCCAAGTTTCTCAATTGGTTGGGTTATGTCAATTATGATTTGAATACAAACAATGATAAAAACATCCCCGTTTTAGGAACCATCGTTTTGGATGGGTGGTAAAGGGAGGGAAGTGGATAGTGCATACGAATTGCAAGTCTCCATTAACAGGAGAAAATAGATATTGATTCCTTTTATTTCCTTCTAAATGAATTATTTTTTAGTCATGAATTATCTTATTTTGCAGATAATATTTTCAAGTGGAGATTAGAAGTTGTGCACAAAAGATTCCATTTTGCCATTGTGTATAAAAACAAACCACACCATTGTTTATGACAACTGTTAAGGGAAATAATACAATATGTTTTCAAGGGTATTTATAACTTATTTGGATGAATTTAGTAATAAAATTATCTCTAAAAATAGCTAATCATTAAATTATTATCCCTAATGTTTGTTATGAGTTTTTTCCTTTATATTTTTTAGAAAAATTGTATTCTCTTGATATTTTTCCTCCTTTAACTCTTATATTTTAAGCACTTTGTGCTCATGTAGAATATGAATATCATCTAATATTCTAGATTATAGAGTATAAGGAATATATTTTATAAATTAAAAAAAAATGATATATTTGTCTATCAGGATTTGTACAGAGGAAGCATTCGTTTATTATATATTTTTTGTATAAAATTGTTTAATTTTCCTTTAATGTTTGATGTAACTGTTATTCTTTGCATTTAGCATTTTTTTACCTTTTTCATTAAATTTTTTTTTACTGTTACCCAAAAGTTTACATTAACTTATTTTAATGTTATCTCATTAGTCTCTCATTAATTGCCCAAGCTTGCACCACACTTTTTTCTCTTCTTCTTCTTCTTAATTTTTTTTTTTTTTTTTTTTTTTTTTTTTTTTTTTAAATTAGGGGAATAAATATGATTTAGGTTTGAGTAATTTGGTTGGATAGTTTTTGTTTTGGGTATATAAGTAGAGAGAATATTTAGTACGCAATGTAAAGCCATATTCTACCATGGTTTTAAATCATCTATAAGACACATGCATACACACTTGCCCATACCATGTATTAATGTCGTACTATCAATGAGTGAAAGACAATGAGAGAGTTGGACATACTTTCATTTTATAGTATAAAATATGTGAACACAATACAAATTAATTGATTTTCAAGGTCCCGTTACTCTTTTGCATTTATTTTTGATTTCATGATTTAAAAAAAAAAAATTAATCTTACCTTGAGAAGGTTATAAATATGCAGTGAAACTATTAAACTAATTTTTAATATCTCAAAATGTATATGTTACTTTACTCTAATTTAATTTACTTTTTCTTTATAACTGGTATTATGCACGTGCGATGCACGACTTAATCAAAATTCATATGTAAATAGTTTTTATTTAATAATTTACTTAAAATCATATACTCCAAGGTTGAGCCAAGTGGCTTCACCAAATTGTAGAAATTATATATATATATATATATATATATATATATATTGTCCTTATCTTATTCTCCTATAATTTCTAAGTTGATAAAAATTTTAATTTAATTATAATCCAAATTCTTCATATTACAATTCTCTAAGTTGATAAAAATCTTAATTTGATTGCAATCCAAATTCTTTATCTAATCATTTTATTATTATAATTTATAATTGGATTAATCAAAATTCATATGTAAATAGTTTTTATTTAATAATTTACTTAAAATTAAATAATAAATTAGATAATAAAATAGATAATGAAAATAAATGAGTATTTGACTTTTTAAGTTGTATAAAACTTGCTTAATTACCAAGAAGATCAAACCAACCGGATATAATAAAGACCAAATAAAAAGTAACTTAAACGATGCATTGAAAATAAAGTAATATAAAAATAAAAAAAAGTAACTTAAATGAAGCATCGAAAGAAAAGAAATTTACAGAGAAGAAATTGAGAGAATGAAGTCTAATATACATGCAATGTTAGCAAAAAGAGTGAAGGAAAGAACAAAAGATGACAAAAACTAAGTTTTTGTATTTATCTAAAAAATTGATAGAGATGTATAAAATAAAATAAAAATTAAAAAAAAAAGTCGATAAGAATAATTATAATTTTATGTTTATCTATGAGGTGTTTAAAAAAAATAAAATATAAAATTAAACGTTGATATTAGACTATTAGTAGTTGTATACCTATACCATGGTTGTTTTTTAAAAATAATTAATATTGATATGAAAAATTAATGTGAAACCAAAATTCAAAATACATTAATAATAAAAGGATTATTAATTAAAAAAATTATTCTGTAACCTAAATCCTTGAGGTGAGTAGTTGAAATATACGATAAAGAATTTGAATTGCAATCAAATTTAAAATTTTATCAACTTAGAGGATTGTAATATGAAGAATTTGGATTGTAATCAAATTATATAAAATAAAAAAAATAAAAAAAAAATAAAAAGAAGAAGAAGAAGAAGGAGTTAAGTAAAGATAGTCTTGCATGGAAATTTGGACGAATGGATTCTCTCATATCCAACTTCATGTTTGACAGCAAATTTTTGCTTTTAATTAAAGAATATAGATTATATGGAACAAAACACCAAACAAAAGCCATAACAAATTAAATCCATTATAAAATATTGATGTCAACAACAAATAATCATGTAATAAGAAATTAAAAAATACAAATATATTGCTTGTCATATTGACTTCTAAAAAAAACATTAAAAGGTGTGATCAAACATATAATTTCAGCCTATTTATAAAACTTGTTGATAAAAATTATATTATATATAATAAAAAGGCAAGAAATACACAAAATCTATTCAATTTGATGAAAGAACAAAAAAATTACCTGCAAGTTGTAGGTAGGGCAGAGAGGAGAAAGGAAGAATATAGCAAATAATTGTAAAATACGTAGTAGAAATAATGAAACACCAAAAAACTGTGTGTATATATAGTGGGAATTTTAAGTTGTGAAGAAGATGATATGAACAAAAAGAAGTAATTTAGGTGAAACTCAAATACTTTTTTTTTTTTAACTTTATTATTAGGAAAAAGATGATATAAGATGCAAATTTATCCACAAAAAAAAAAAAAAAAAAAAAAAAGTAGGAAAAAAAAAATGTAAGTTCTATCTTTTTTTCCTTTTACGTTTTTTAAAGAAATGTAGGAAAAAAATGCAAATTCCATTTTTTTTTCTTTTACATTTTTTTATCTCTTTTTTTTATTTATTTAAATTCTATCCTTAAGTAATTCTATTCTATTGATTTTAAGCTTTGTTGATAACATTTTAGATAAACACAACTGTTATAGTTATAAATCAAATACTACTTTCTTTCATTACTTGATTTGTCATATTTATCCAAAAAATATGTATATATCTATTCTTAAAATCTAAAAATTTATTAAAATTTCTGTAATTTGGTGAAGCTATTTGGCATAACCACAGCGTCTTTTATTATATAGTATACTAGTCGCTAACCCGTGCGATGCACGGGATAGTTAAACAAAATTTATACACATTCACCTTTATTGGTACAATCATTTGAAGACAATTCTAACTAATACCCAAATGTAAAAGACACATTGACTTACTATTTAAAGTAGCCTTCTGAATAATTTACACATATTGTGCAACTGAGCCTTAATTTCTCATCAACGGTTAGAAATTTAAACTGCAAATATATAAATAAAGACCATGACTTGAGAAGGACATTAAACTTCAAATTAGAGTAGTAATGTTATTTTCTCAATCTTTGCTCAGTTGTAATAATAATATAGAGGAAATTCAAAACATGGAAATAAAATAAAAATTACAACAATTAATTCCATTATCTTTCATGCTATACTTTGTAATTGTACAGAATTAAGTCAACTCAATTTAAGTAGTTGTAATAAAATTGGCTTCTACTATTCTCTATTCTATAGAGATATGAACATATTGGATTTCTCAAACCCGGTATTGCAATAAAATGATTTATTATTGAAAATAAGAAACAATTAAGCTCATCCCTTAAAGATTTACCTCTTGTACTTGGTAATTTCCATTCAAACTTTAAAATAGATTATTTGCCTTACCTAGATGTTTTTCTTGTGGTGAGGAAAAATAAAATGAGACAGGTGTTGCATGACCTTCAAAGCAAAAAAGCTTTCTTCTAGTCAAAAACAAAACTTGTCAAGAGGAGTAAGAGAGAAAGAAATTACTCAATGAAAAACCATGGCGAATGGAGAAAAGATTTTTGAACTTCCAAAGATCCACACAAAGTTTAGCCATAGGTACAAAATGCCAAGTTAAGAAATATAAATATTGATCTACAAGTGCAATTTTTAAATAGAAAATAGCAATTTCATGAACAAAAACCCTAGCAACTAAATAGAAAAACTATAACCTTGATTTGATTTCTCATTTATCAATGATGGTGACTGGAGAATAAGTTGATTTAGTCCATAAGAGTGGCCCTGAGTAATTGCCAATGGCAAGTGCCAAAGATAGTAAGTAAATCAAATCAAAGAAGGAGAGAGTATAAATTATTTCATGAAATCAAAGATCTCTTTACATCCCATAAAATTTAAAATAAAGAAGAAAATCTCTCTATAGCTTAAGAAACACAATATAATAAAATTAAAGAGAGAAAATTTTCGGAGGAAAAAATATTATAGATAATTTAAAAGAATTTTGGTTTAATTCCTGAACACCACAACTCCATAAAATTCATACTAATAATAATATTTTATGATTGCACAGACTATTTTTTTAGAGTGTTTGATCTCAACATTGGCGTGCATTTAATCTTTCACTAAAAGCAAAGGGAAGTAGATCATGTGCATACATCTTTATGAGCAATTTTTGGCAGTCAGGCGTAACAAACGTGTAACCATTTTGTCCTATTCCTACCATCTAAGAACATATTCTCTCTTATAAGTTGATGATGCCAAGTTTTAACATATCCTCTCCTTTTTTTTTTTCCTTTTTTTCCCCAAAGAAATAAAAGGTCTTTAATAAAAGGTCTTCTTACATCTGGAGAGAGAGAGTTTGCAGAAACCAAAGAAAATTTCTCTATAGCTTAAGAAACACAATATACTAAAATCAAAGAGATAAAATTTTCGGAGGACAAAATATTATAGATAATTTAAAAGAATTTTGGTTTAATTCTTGAATACCGCAACTCCATAAAATTCATACTAATAATAATATTTTATGATAGCGCAGTTAGAATTTTGGTTTAATTCTTGAATATTGAATTGGAAATTGATTATATGAGTATTCAATGGTGAACAAAGTACTATGTATTAATTAATATATAAACAAAACTAACCTTACAAAAGCTGAACTTTATAAGCTAAAATCTATACCGTGCACTGTAGATCTTGAATGCTTTAGGGCTTCCTACGTCTGAAAAGAGAGAGAGTTTGCAGAAACCGTTGCTTTATATTTCTTAACTTGAGAGAGGGGTAAGGTTGCTAGGATTTTGTAGATCTTGAATAGAGAGAGTTTGCAGAAACCGTGACTTTATATTTCTTAACTTGAAAGAGGGGTAAGGTTGCTAGGGTTTTGTAGATCTTGAATGCTTTAGGGCTTCCTACGTCTGGAGAGAGAGAGAGTTTGCAGAAACCGTGGCTTTATATTTCTTAACTTGAGAGAGGAGTAAGGTTGCTAGGGTTTTGAGGAGTTATAATTTTTTTTTTTTAAATATTGTGCTAACGTGGAAAATTGTAGTGCTTTTTTTTTAAAATATTGTGCTGACGTGGAAAATTATGGTGCCAGCAAAGGCTTCGGTTTTATATATATATATAGATGATATATATACAACACCATCCAAAACCATCTTATATAAAATATTACAAAATTATCCGTGCATCACATGTACAACTTACTAATTATTTATAAACTAAGAGGTTTAAAAATATCAAAATTAAAGAAAGTTGGGGTTGGAATTGGAGTGGTGTTACTGAGTTATCCGTGCATATAATTATCCGTAAATTATACTGAAATATTATTTATTTGAGGTTTAATCGAATGAATTGTCCTGAAATATTAATTTTTTTTTTTTAAAAACATTTTTTCCCAAAATGTTATTATTTTTTGTTCGGGGCGGCTAAGGTGAAAGAAAGCATTTATTTTTATTATTTGACTGAGAGAAAACGAGGGAAAACGCAAACCTAATTTTCTAAACGAAGCTTCTCCTCTCTGTTTAGTCCATTCAGGCATTCTGCTTAGACGCCCTTGAATTCAATATTTCATAAATAAAACAATTTTCAACGGTCTCTCTTTCTCTCTCTTACTCTTTGTGTTGCGTGTGTGTGCGTGTGTCTGGTGTTGAATAGTTCCCATTGCCCACTTGCTAATATTTTATCATGTTTAACTTTGATGGCTATCTTTCTTCTTTCCACTCGTTCCACAATCTCTTTGAATTTGTTATTAGTTATTACTCTTTCACAACACTATTTTTCCCATTACCCATTTTCAGATTTTCAAGTTTGAACCCCCCACCATCAACGATTCAACATCAACATCTTTTTCTTGGTCTCTCACTTACGTTTACCCAGTCAAACCTCCCCTGTATATTACCGATCAAAGTTAAACCCCAAGATGATATTCTCACTTCCCTCACATTTTATCAATTTCGGCATACCCACCTGACCAATTATTTTGCTTCACATCTTTGCATTGATTATAAAGTCAAATACCAAGTTCCCAATAGCTGTCTCAGCCTCATTCTGTTTTTAGTTGACCAATCTATTTCATTGCCAAGCCTTCCTTTGGTGTTGAACAACAAGACAATATTAAGTGCCTATATTCATTGGGTATCCTTCAAATTTTGATCTTGAGTTCTGTTATTGTCGTTGGGTTTACTTCTTCTTAGTCAGTGTAGTTGTTGTTCAACTTCAATCTGCTAAATCAGCCTAATTCAAGTTCTTGATTGCATATTTTGACACATAAAAGAGTGTCCCATACAATTCTAGCTTTATAAGTATTGAAAGATTTGTTGTTCTATGGAGAAGCATGCTGCATATGCTCAAACATACTCGTTTGGAGGCTCAAACCATGGTCAGGGTCAACAAGCTGTGCCATTTCAGACCAACAAGAGTTCCCTTAAGGTTTTGCTGTTACATGGGAACTTAGATATCTGGGTAAAGGAGGCCAAAAACCTTCCTAACTTGGATTTGTTTCATAAAAAGTTAGGAGAAATGTTTTCCATATTGCCCGGGAAGGTTAACAACAAAATTGAGGGGCATATGTCTGATAAGATAACAAGTGATCCTTATGTCACAGTCTCAGTATCAGGTGCTGTAATTGGGAGGACATTTGTGATTAGTAATAGTGAGAACCCAGTTTGGAGGCAGAATTTTAATGTTCCTGTTGCACATGATGCTGCAGAAGTGCATTTTGTTGTCAAAGACAGTGATATTGTTGGCTCACAGGTTATGGGTGTTGTGGGAATTCCAGTGGAGCAATTATATTCTGGCATGAAAATTGAGGGAACCTTCCCAATTCTTAATGCCAGTGGGAAGCCCTGCAAGGCTGGAGCTATCTTGAGTTTATCAATTCAGTACACCCCAGTGGATAAAGTGAACATTTATCATGGAGTAGATTCAAGTCCTCATTCCCAAGGGGTCCCTGGTACCTACTTTCCACTTAGGAAAAGCGGAAAAGTGACACTATATCAAGATGCCCATGTTCATGATGGTTGCCTTCCCAGTTTGAAGCTTCATGGTGATGTTCAGTATGAGCACAGGAGTTGTTGGCATGATATCTTTGAAGCAATAAGTCAGGCCCGTCGTTTGATATACATTGCAGGGTGGTCGGTGTACCACAAGGTTCAACTGATTCGAGATGGTAATAATGCAACAGATTGCATGTTGGGGGATCTTCTCAAAATCAAGTCACAAGAAGGTGTAAGAGTACTGCTCCTTGTATGGGATGATCCTACCTCTAGGAGCATTTTGGGATTAAAAACAGTAAGGAACTAAGAAATTTTACTAGCATATGTCACCACTATTCCATTATATAGCACAATTTGGGATCAAATATCATTATATACTTTTCTGGTTAAATTTTTTTTTTGTCTTCAAATACTACAATGGTTAGTGAATTTCCTTATCATTATGGTTTTTTGTTTTGTGAAGTGAAATTGCAATAGAAATACAATTTTGTTTTATTCCTCACAATAGCCCTTCTGAATTTAGTCGAGATTTCAATTATCAGACAATGAATTATCTAGTTTGTATTTGTTTGTACACGTTCCATTATTTATCTTTTGCTCAAGTTTTGCTTCCCTTGTATGGTCCACTAAATGGCAGGAAGGTAAAACACAATTCAAGTGGCTGACCCCAAGCAGCTTATTATCATTTAAATTTCTGATTTGAGGAGAATTAGGCATCATTTTTCTCTTTCTTGCATCAGGTAGTTATTTTTATATCCTCTGTCATTATGTATTCACTGATTTCTATGAAATGTAGGAAGGCATCATGAATACCAAAGATGAGGAGACTCGCCATTTTTTTAAGCACTCTTCAGTGCAAGTTCTACTCTGCCCCCGATCTGCTGGAAAAGGACATAGCTGGATCAAAAAGCAGGTTTGATATAGATAAGTTGCAATATAATTATCAATTGTCCAACTACATGCCGTTTCTTTGAATGCAGCAGCTGCAGAATTGCGACTCATAATCTTACCTGATGCTGCTTTATTGGATGAACCTATTAAATCTTTGTCTTTTGTGTATTTAGTGGTGTAGTTCTGAAGATTTCATTTTACTTTTATTTTCTTTATTGGATGTATTTGCATACAAACACACAAACATAGCATTTACTATTTATATGAGTGTTTTATACATACGTGTATGTATGTATGTATGTATTTATGTATTTATTTATTTGTACAGACATGCATGTATTTCTCAAATGAGATTTTCTGTATTGGTACTTGCTTTGAATTTCTTGTTTTCTTATGTTTTATTATCAGGAAGTTGGAACAATCTATACCCATCATCAGAAAACAGTGATTGTGGATGCGGATGCAGGTCACAATAAACGAAAGATCATGGCATTTGTTGGAGGTCTTGATTTATGCAGGGGCCGATATGATACTCCTAAACATCCTCTTTTTAGGACTTTAGAAACAGTGCACAAAGATGACTATCGTAACACCAACTTCACGGTAAATCATTCGTTTAATTTTTTTAGTTTCCATGAGTGTAGTTGATCCAAATTTTGGAATATTATTATTCTCCTTTTTTTGTCCTATGATATATCTGGCAAAGATGAATATTTTATTTACAAAACTCATGCATACATGTATGATTTTGTTAGTGTAACTGAGAAGAACTAAAATTATTATTGTTGAAAAAAACAGACAAGCACCCAAGCAGTTGCTTGATGTACATTCCAATAACAGGATGCAATAACATACATATGGTTCATTAGTTATTGAGTTAATTTTGTCTCATCTTACACCTGAAATATAATAGACAAGGCTGAGCATGAGGAATCAACTTTAGAAAATATGATAAGTTTCATGTGGGTATTTTCCCCCCATTTTAACCTTTATTTGGCTTCTAATTAAAATAGGAGCCTCTTGTTGGCTGTCCAAGAGAACCGTGGCATGATTTGCATTGTCGTATTGATGGTCCAGCTGCATATGACATCCTTACCAATTTTGAGGAGCGTTGGCAGAAGGCATCACAACCTCACGGGCTTGGAAAGCTAAAAGCATCATCACATGATGATGCCCTACTTAAGATCGAAAGAATTCCAGACATCATTGGGATAGCAGAGTTTCCTTGCCAAACTCAGAATGATCCAGGGGGTTGGCATGTACAGGTACAATTGATGTCAATCTTCTATTGGAGTTGGATTTTTTTAATTCATGATTTCTTCTTCTTTTTTTTGGGACTAAAATTTGCCACAATTGAAGGTTTTTCGTTCAATTGATTCCAATTCTGTGAAAGGATTTCCCGAGGACCCAAAAGATGCTATGAGCATGGTGAGAAAAATCCTTGGATATTCAACTCACTTGTTAAAATAAGACATTTGATTATGAACCAATGAAGGTAATGAACTAATATGTTTACATTGTTGTAACAGAATCTCTTATGTGGGAAGAATGTACTGATAGACATGAGCATACATACAGCATATGTGAAGGCAATCCGTGCTGCCCAAAAATTCATTTATATTGAGAACCAGTACTTCCTTGGGTCATCATACAATTGGGATTCTCACAAAGACTTAGGTGAGGAACTCTAACAAATGAGGTTAAGAATAAAGAAGTGAGACATAATTCTGTATCTTTAGAACATACTACTATAAAAATCATCCTTCGTTACTTTTTTCCTTTCTTGAAATTTCCTTGACAGCATGGAAATGGTATTCAAAGTGATTCCATTTCTTGTTGAATGTTTCAGTCCTTGTATTTCTATTACTAATATGTAATGTCGGTTGTCATAATATTTAATTAGAAAAAATATAATACTTTCTTAGTCAAATTTTAGTATAAATGCTCTGTCAATTTTTGGTTTTGCATTCTAGTTACTGCCTTGATTTTGATTTTATTTACATAAAAGAACACAGACAGAGATTTCAGTGTTTCTCACAAATATGTGATCCAATCCAGTGACCTGCAAAAGAAAAAAAAAAAAAAAAAAAAAAAAAGGCATTACTGGACATGGTCATATAGCACTGGTGCTTCAGATATGAGAATTTAGATATAGCAAAAAGCTAAAGATATACATGCTCTTGTTGTGTAGTCTTGGTGTAATCCAATTTAATTCTCGGACAGGGTCTCAACACAATTAGCTTGGTGGCCAAAAACCATGTTTATTTAATAATATTGATATACTATTTGAATTTTTGAATGTGATAGTTGGATATTCTACAATAAGCTGACTTGCAGTATTTTATGCTATTTCGAATCGTTTCTTGTAATTGTCTATGTGGCAGGAAAGGTATGCTCTTTCAATTTTTCAGAGGATATTGGAGAAGAAATAATAACAAGTTGGGTTGGGTTGGGAACATCATTGAATTCATAGTTATAAGCAATAAAGTATACTTTTCCCTGCAGGTGCCAATAATTTAATACCGATGGAAATTGCTCTCAAAATTGTTAACAAAATAAAAGCGAATCAGAGGTTCTCTGCATATATCATTATGCCAATGTGGCCAGAAGGTGTTCCTACAAGCACTCCCATTCAGCGGATTCTCTATTGGCAGGTAGAATGTTATTCTCATGTATTTATCATGTCTATCAACACTGATGCTTGAGACCGTAAGGCATTGTTTATGGGTTTCTTGCCACATAATTTTTACCTGGTTTATTTTGATTTCTGCAGCATAAAACAATGCAGATGATGTATGAAATGATTTACAATGCGTTAAAGGAGGTTGGACTTGAGAACAAATATGAGCCACAAGACTATTTGAATTTCTTCTGCCTGGGCAATCGTGAGGCACCAGATACGGAAGACAGTTCAGGTGCAAGAAATTCCCCTGCAGTAAAGACTCCTCAAGTATTTCCCTTTATCTGCCTGAGTACAGTTTTCAGTTTTCTTTTTCCAAAATGTTAAGTTTCCATTTACAGTAAGATCATTCTTTCACCTTTTTCAGTCTTGCTGAAGTGTACTGTATGTTGGTTATGTAGGTACTTACTCAGAAGAGTAGGCGTTTTATGGTTTATGTCCACTCTAAGGGAATGATAGTGGATGATGAGTATGTGATACTAGGATCTGCAAATATAAATCAGCGGTCCATGGAAGGCACCAGAGACACTGAAATTGCAATGGGTGCATATCAGCCTTATCATACCTGGGCAAGCAAACGTTCTAGTCCACATGGACAGGTAAGCTTAACAAAACAGAACTCTTTGCATTTACCTCACTGCTAGATATGTCTGAGTAAATGTACATGTAAAAGATGCTAAGTGAACTAGAAGGCTACTAGTATAGGGGAAAAAAATTCCATTAAGTTTCATTAGAGTTGAGGAAGATATTTTCGGCATAATTCAATAAGAGAGATGCTACATCCACAACATTTTTACAACAAATCATAGGTGGTTAATTGTTATTGGTTTAAATTTAAACCTAATACTAAGATTATTTTTTGTCCCAACAATAACAACCAGTAACAACCTGCTACTTAGAATTTATAGTAAAAATGTTGTGGACATATCATTTTTCAATAAATAAGTAATTCATTGCAAAATTATCTTGAATAATTTTTTCTTGTGTGAGGCTCTGAGCTTTGAAATTTCACGAGCCAGTTAGCAAATTATGTAGGCGTGTTATGTGTGAGTGTTTTCCTTAGTTACTGCTTAGCTGTCTAAGTATGTGATTATCAAAGCAATAAGTACTCAACAAAAAACAAATGTGTCTGAGTGTGATTCTGGCTATAGGTTTGCTTGATCTGTTTGAGAAATGCTTATAAATCTCTATGGTTTGTCTTTTGAAGAATAATATGATCAAAGCTTGAGAAAGACTCTTGCAATGAATTTAGTTTGGGTCATCTTTTAATCATAAGAGGATTCTCTGTTTGGCTGTAAATAGCTCAAGGAAATCTGGATTCAGCATCCACATTCCCACAAAACCTCAAATTTGTATTATCTCCATTTAACTAATGAATTTAATGTTAAGATAATAAAATTTAAAAAAAAGTATATGCTTTTTTTTTTTTAAAGTCGAGAAGTATGAGATTTATTTTCTCCACATAAATAATTAAAATTAAACCACGCAAGTGTCAATCTACGATTACAAAATAGAGCATACAATGTTTATACTTTATAGTATAGTAATGCAAAATGTTTTTTATGAATCAATTTATATTTAAAACTAACCAATGCAAGGTGTTTATCCTATGTCGTAACTCTTTCTTCTTCTTTTTTTATATGAATTCACATGATACTTTTGGTATCTTTTCTTTTCTTGTATGAAGAAAACTCAAAACATATATTTCAAGTTTATATATCTTTTTCATATGAATTTTAGATGGAAAAAAAAATAGACAAAAAAAAAAAAAACAAAAGGCAAAAGATGATCCTTCAAAAAAATTAGGAATAAATAACATAAAAATCTCATTTTGTCAAAAAATTTGCCTAACCAATCGTGGACATCATTATATTTCCAAGAATCTGGGTTTAGGAGAAACTATTGGACTCTCCATTATTGATGCTCACCCAGAAAAGTTTAATGTTAATATTGTCTTAAGGAAACAAAAAACAAGTGCTATTGGCATTCATATTTTGATTTCTGTAATTCACTACTATCTTCTTATGTATGGATGCAGATATATGGATATAGAGTATCATTATGGGCAGAGCACATTGGAGCTCTCGAAGGATGTTTCAAGCACCCAGAGAGCCTCGAATGTGTGAGGCGGGTAAAGTCCTTGAGCGAGCTCAACTGGAGACAATATGTAGCTGATGAGGTAACAGAAATGAAGGGTCACCTATTAAAGTATCCACTCGAAGTTGATCGAACGGGCAAGGTGAAGCCTCTTCCTGGCTGTGCAACATTCCCAGACGTAGGAGGAACTATAACTGGGACATTTACAGTCATTAAAGAAAACCTCACTATCTGATCCACTTCAATGATACCTAATCCCAGAATTGTTGACAATTTAAACCAATTATGTTCCCAATGAAGAGAGTATATAAATATATGCTTCTGCTCTATGTTTGGCAAATTCCAGTATCTCACGTCATGATTCAATTGTGTACTTTTTTTATTTATTATTTTTGCCTATATTTGTTCATCCATTCTTATGTATCATAAGGTAGGATTTTTTTTTTTTTGAAACGTATCATAAGGTAGGATTAGAACTTACATTTGTTAGCCTATTTGTTCAATTATCAAAGGAAGACTGTAAAGAAGATGACCCTACGTAGGAGCATCTTTTTGTGTTGGCTGTGAATTTTCAAAGAAAAGGTTGTTCGGTCCACAATTGAAAAAGAAATATTCTCTAAGTTGAATAGTTCTTCTACCTTCCAATTTCATCTGTTTTTTTTTTAGTACGGCTTACCAATTCAGCAGTTACATCATGTGATAATATTTTTTAGAAAAAAAGAAAAGAAAATACCAATTATACTCTTTAAATTTGGGCAATAGTCATTTTATCAAAGTTTTTTTTTTTTTTTTTTGTCATTTTGATCCATTAAGTTCACATAAGTAAAAATAAGTTTTATGTGGAGGCCACAGGATCGGAGCTCCAAAATAAAGATTCCAACGCTGCTCTAACAAGAATACTTTCCGACAGCTTGAGCCTTCAAGTGTGGTCATTGGGTGGCTCACAGTGTGGTGGTTTAGTGGGGCTCTAAGGCTCCGCTTGGGAGTTTATAAAAAAATAGAATGGAATGGAATGATCATAAAGGAATGGAAAGAAATGGAATGGAATGCAATGTATTTAAGTAAGGGAAAGGAATGGAAAAGAATGGAATTGAATAAAATTAAGTAATCTTGATTGGATGTTTTAAAATAAAAGAATGGAAAATGAATGAAATTTTAAGTAATCTTGTTTGGGAGCAACATGAAGGGAATGTAATGGAATCATTTTATGACAATATTACTATTAGACTCTTATTTTCAAATAAAGAGTTGAATATATAAAGGTATTTTGGGAGTTTTAAGTAAAAAAAATCATTAAATTTAATTTTATTCCCTCCCATTCCTTCCAATTTCGGAAGGATGAAAATTTAGATTTTCAGGGAATAGAGAGGAATGAGTGTTCCTCCTACCCATTCCATTCCTTCCCACTTAAACTCTCAACAAAGGAATGAACTTTTCATTCCCCTATTAAAACTCCCAAACAAGAGGGAGGGAAGAATATTCTAAAAATATTTTTTTCATTCCATTCCCTCCTCCCAAGGTGATTTGTGGTTTCATTTATATGTTGTTACGGGCATAATGGTTGAAATTTTGGGATTTATTAGGCAATAATTGAGTGGGTTTGAGATTAATGCTATTCGGTTTTTATTTTACTAAATGTGTTTTTTTTTTTTCTTTCATAATAGATGAAACATGGGCTTGAGATTATAATTCAGTTTTGATATATATATATATATATATATATATATATATATATTTTCTCTTAACATCTGAAACATGGTGTTGCAAAAATGTTGTGAGGGTTTAAATTTTCATTTGTAATTGTTGGTTGCTTTCTTTTTTTCTTTTTCTTTTTCAAGATAGAAATTCTACTTTAATTTAATTTAAGTGTATATATGTGTGAAGTTTTCTCCGAGAGACTTGAACCCTAACCTTTGCTCATATACTCCATAAGTATTTGTACTTGTAAAGTGACTATCACGCTAAGGGTATGCAGTGGTGATTGGTTGCTTCCAATCGTCGATGATTCGGTACTCTAATTAGCTTCCATTTAGTGAAATTTTTCTTATTTAATTGTCTTAATTTTAGAGTTTGTTTTTTATTTAAAATATTTTAATAATTTTAATTATTAAAAAAAATATTTCTTCAATGGCTAACAACAACCATTTTAACGGAAGGATGAACATGGAAACATGGTTGAATTTAATGGATCAAAATGACAAAAGTGAAATTTCGAAAATTTAAAATGACAATTGTCCAAATTAAAATAGTGTAATTTGTATTTTTTTTAATACTAAGAAGTGTAATATCCTAAACATTTGGCATTCAATATTGTCCACACATATAGGATCATTGTAAATAAATAAAAAAATAATGACATATGATATAATCGAAAATTAGAGGTTGTAAATAAGAGAGAGAGAGAGAGAAGGGGTAGTATTTATAAATAAGAGAGTTTATACAAAAGTAGCACTCCCTCTCCAAATACATTAAGCCTTATACATAACAATGGTAAATAAAAGAAGGGCAACTATCATATTCTTCCGCTTTGCTCTCTTCCCATTTTGCTAGTCTATCTACATAACTATTAGCCTCATTGAATACATGACTTGGATGAATGGTCTACTGCTAGTCCAATAAATTCCTGTAATCACAAACCAAAGCAACAATATCAGATGCCAAATATAACATAGGATTAAGGCTATCCAAACCTGATTGGAGCCCAAAAACTTGGCCAAACCACCTGACGTCGACTCGATTCCAACTCAAACCAAAACTCCAGTCAGTTGGCGGTGGGTCTTCGTTTTCAAGAACCAACACCAGTGGGTCAAGTGGCGGGTTTCCTTTTCCAAAATCTGAGCCACTCGACCCGACCAAAGCTATATACAAAATCCAGCCAAATCCGACAAGATCAAGCCAAATTCAGCGAGATCTTAACCATATTTGGTGGGCTTTAGCTAGATCTAGCCAAATCACAACAAATTTTAGCAAAAATTTGCAGATTCCGGTGAAAAATTTGCAAATTCCAGCGAAGTTTTGCAATTTACCGCAATGATTTGTAGTTTCCGACAAAGTTTACTACCGACTGACTGACCCAAGCACCACCTGAACTTGAAACCGACTCAATTGATTGACATCGATGATCGATTTCGGGTCCCTCTGCCCTCTGCCCTCCACCCAATGTCGACGGGTCAAGTCCAAGCTGGGTCCAAAGCCGACCTAGCCTGACTCGTGGACAGGCCTACATAGGATGATGTTAACTAATTAATCACATGTTGTAAACCTACTTCCAAATGATATGTTTATATTATAGCCAATAAAATTGGAGGTTTTTATTTGTTTCTTCTTTCTTCTTTTTATTTTATTTTATTTTTTTTAACCGCAACTCTTTAAAGTGATGTGTTGTGATTTCCCTAAGCCATCTTACTAATCTGACCTATAAATAAATTGGTTAATTTTATTACGAAACACTAATAAACTATTAAGAAAAACTAAAACTAATTTCCTAAATAGTTAACAAATTTATGGTATAAAAAAATAGATATTATATTCAAATATGATGTCACTTTAGATAAATTCTCATAGATCAGCACTCCGTTTAAGGACTGAGACAGGGTTCTTTTGGACAATAGGAATCGTATCCTAGTCAACAAGGTATAATATAGAGTACTCTGCAGGGGCATCAAGCGCGATCCTCGGCGCACGATAACAAGTAACAACTCACTATCCTCTGTGCATGATAACAAGTAACAACTCACTATCCAGCAGATCACGAGCGGACAACACTTTTCTTAAATAGATATACTACCCACAGAATAAAATAGGAAGAAAAAAAAACCCATGTGATGTACCCACAGAATAAAATAGGAAGAAAAAAAACCCATGTGATGTAGTGCTTCTCATTAGCTTTGCATTAATTATATTCATAGCTTTTTTTTAAAAGTAAAAAATAGATATGGTCGGATCAAAATCAGTATATGATTTTTTTTTTTTTTTTATGACGATGTATGAAATTTATAAGTGTGAATCTCAAATTAAACTAAAAAAAGAGTGTTCTAATTTCCAAGATAACTTATTCATGATTTGAAATTTATATTCGTCATGCAAATTACAAAATACACTCTTTCAAAAAAAAAAAGATTAAGGTTTGGGTTCAATATTCAATTGTACAGAATTCATCACGATTGTGACATATGTCTACTTTTAGTCACGTATTATTATTCCAATGAGTCTAATATACTAGATCCAAGCCAAGTTATAAAAAAAAATAAAATAAAAAATAAAAAATTTCAAGAATGACTCCAAGTAGTTTTGATTTAACTAATAATAGGAGTAATATTATATTTCAATTCCACTTTTAACAACAACAACCAAAAAAAAACTTTCAATTGGTAAACAATCCAACAAGCAACAAGGTATGATCTAGGAGTTCAAGCCAATCTTTCACATTATCTATCTATCTATATCTATATATCTGTGTATATATATATATATATATTTTTTTTCAAAGCAATTTCATGCAACTATCCAAGGGATTAAGAATGAGAGGCGCTTCAAAAATTTAAGAGAGAGAGAAAGAAAGAGGGGGGGGGGGGGGGTGGAAGAGGCAATAAAACACAAAAACAAGGGTGAAAAGTATTTTATTTAACTCCAATAATAATGTGGAAAAAGTAAGCACACTACAATCATGGGAAGAGTAGTGCCTAAGTCATAACTCAAATCACCGAAGGCACACAAATTATCTTATTAGAATAACTTTATTAACTAGTTAATCCTTAGAAAGATTAAAACACAAAAGTCAAAACAGGTGAATTTTCAATCATGGTTTTAAAAACCAGTATAGTTAAAGAATCGGTTTTGGTCTTGGTTCTCAGTTTTATCCAATTTTTGACCGATTTTGGCCGGTTTTGGGACTTTTTATCGAACCAAATTAGTGCCCAATACCGTTCTTGGTTGAACCGATCGGTCCAATTTGGTTTTTAAAACTATGGTTTCAACTTTCCCAAGAATGTATTCTCCAAGGAGAGGAGTCCTTCTTCTTGTTGGAGTTGTAGACCCCACCATTTATTGCACACTGGGGACCGCATCTCCTATGAGAGGAGGAAGGGGGATTAAGGGGGAGGGGAGGGGGGGGGGGGGAGGACTCCTTCCATTGGTGTAAATAATTTCTCCGACTGCCTAACCACAAAGGTTTGAGCACCAAATTCAAGAAAGTTGCCTAAACCCTATTATGGAAATTGACAATTATGATGCAAGGATAAAGAATTCCGGTCATAATGGAGTCAGTTATGTGACTTATGTCTATTACATAAGAACAATTCCATATAAGGAAGGACTCATAGATACAAATATGAGACAACAACCATAATCAATAAGTAGTTTATGCCTTAATCCTATTTCCTAACTTACTTATTAGAGTTGTTGAAATCATGCCATAAATGCAGTGGCGGCTCCATGATTTTTTCTAGGGGGTCAACAATGATAGAGCTAGAAATTTTATCATGGGGGATTAGTAAAAAATAAAATGATATATATATATATATATATATTTTTTTTTCTGTACATACAACTTCCATATTATATACAATAATCTAAAATAGTATTCTAAATACAATTCAGTATACAATATGACTATATTGTACAATAGTCTAAAAAGGTTAATAATAGTTTAAGGATCGGTAAGACAACAAATATAATTATATAATTAATGTAGTGGGCCTTTTTGGTTGTATCAGGCTGGGCTGCCTCTTGTAGTATTGGGCCCAAATATTCTGAGTAAGGGAGTTGAGACCAGTCCAACTTCAACTCAATTTGGTCCGGCTTGTGTGCAAACTATGCCTCGTCTGCCAGGATCACGCTTACGGTGGGCAAAATGTGGTGCTTATCCTCTGTTTCTGCCGTAGAAGGAACTTTTCTCCAGTTTCCGCCGCAAAAGGAACTTTTCTCCAGTTTCTACCACAGGACTGACTTTTTTGCATGCTATGTAGCAAAACTTCTTGCTGTGCAGTAAAGCTTTCTGCTGAGCATTGCAGTTGTCTGTTGTGCATTAAAACTTTTTGCCGTAAAGTCTTCTGTTGTGCAATAAAATTGTCTGCTATACATTAAAGTTGTCTGCTGTGCTTTAAAGCCTTCTGCCGTGCAATAAAACCTTTTACAATGTGAATGACTACTCTTTCTTTTTACTGCAAAAATACTTTTCTACTTCCTGCACATAAACAAATCTAAAACTCAAAGAAAATACCAATCAAACAAATGTTAGTTTAAATGGGTTAGCATATTCTCAAATATATACATACATATATAAGTATATATATTTATACGTATTCACATACACATATATAAAATATATTTTGCAGAACGTGAGAAACAAGATATATGTATATATGTACTTATGGCAGGATGATGATTAATTTGTGTCAAAAGTAAAACACATAATAACAAATAAAGAAGAAAGCTTCAGCAGAAAAACTTTAGCTAGTATAATAGCTAGCAGGGTAAATATAGTGAAAAGGTGCTACAGTAGAATGACTAAATACAGCAGATATAATTTATAATGAGAGAAATCAAATATATTTGTAATCAAAATCAAGTATTGAATCTTACTATAGGATAAGTAAACTAAGAAAGAACCCAAACCCCAACTTGAACAACATTGTCATAAACTTTTGTCATCAAAGTTGTGCATTTTGGAGAATAGGCCTAAATTGTTACTAGCTATTACTTTTGGGGACATCAGAGAGTGGGTTTGCTAAGAGTGAGGGAAAAAATGGTCTATTGATGCATGCCCCTAATTCTACTGTATTTTCTCTCTTTGTTTTACCACTTTCTTTCTTTCTCTCCGTTCTTTTTTTACTTTTAGTTTCTTACTACTCTCCTGCCATGAGTTGTTCCCCCTTTTTGGTCTTTCCTTTTCCTGAGTCCCTCTCTCTGGGTGCTTACTACTCTCTTACCATGAGTTTTCTCCCTTAAGTGCCTCCCTCCATTGAGTCTCCCTCTTTCGGTGTTTTTCTCTCTTCCCCTGTTTTTCCTCTCTTCCTTTTGCCATGGTTACCTCTTCCTTTTATAGCAAACTGATTCAGTGGGATTTCTCCCTTTTACCCCTAGGGCTTCACCAACTGTTTTTGGTTTGTTGTGGGCATCCATTCAAGATTACCCACCCACCCATTGGTTGCCCCTGCCATTACTCAGTACATGTTTGCTGCACCATTACTCATTTCAAGACAAAATTCCATTTTGTTTGTTCCTGTTGTATACCTCTACCTCTAGGTGACTAACCAATAAGGATTGGGCTACCTCACTACCTAGCTCTATGGCATGCATCAGATGATCCCAACCATTTATTACTTCTTTTGGGTAAGATACCATCCTAGCAAGATATATTCCCAAAAGAAGTCACGGTAGGAAACTAAATATAGACTCCCTTTTCCCCCTACCACCAAACCACACCCTCTGAATCCCCTTGACCATGGGCCCACCTCCCTTGTATTGGTTAGGCATAGGTTAGTGGTGTCTCGGCCCTTCTGTGTTTGTCTCCCACATCGTTTCTGCCGTAGCAGATTAGCTTTGTTTTGTTATGCTATGTGGCTGTATTATTTCTTCACGCGTTTCCTGCTGTGTTTTGTCATTTCCTTTAATTTGACTCTTCCTTCACGCGTTTCCTGCTGCTAACACTTCCTATTGTTCCTTGTTTCTTTCACCTTGTTTCTTTCACCATGCTTTTTCATACTAGTTTTCACGCCTATCTTTAATACAAAAGAATTTAGGCCTTTGTGGGTCAAATAATGTTGACTAGATCAAAAGGGTCTTGGGCTCAATTTGTCTTTATCTGCCGAAGTCATTCTGCCAGAAAACTGTATTCTGCGGCAAAGCCGTATTCTGTGGCAGATTTGTATTCTGCTGTAGATCGCTTTCCCTTGCATTTCTTTCTTTGGACCTCTCTTGCTCTTTGGTCTTCTTGGTGGGCCTTTGGGCATTCCTTTTCATTGGGCTTTCTTGCTCATGGGCTTTTGGATATGGATTTGCAAAAATGGGCATCAACAATTAACAAATATAATTAAATAATTAACCATACATTTTTGTCAAATTAATAACAACTTATTATATTTATATGTATTATCAATTAAATAAAAAAAAATGATAAATAAGAATAGTAACACACCTAGGAGTAGAATTAGGACTCTAGGAGTAAATGTGAAACTAAGAAAAAAAAAATAGTAACTAATATAAGTTTTTGCTTTTAAAGTGTATGGCTTTTTAATCATACACGTGGTCGCTCTCTTGGAATTTGAGCAAGCTAGGGGTGTGCATGGGTTGGGTTAAGGGGATTTTTGGACCCAACCCACCATGGTGGGTCAAAAAAAAATCAACCCAACCCAACCCACATGAGTCAGGTTGAACCCATGGGTTGGACAAATTTTTTTATTTATTATTATTATTATTATTAAATTGAGTAGAAAAAAATATAAATATAAATATATTAAAAAAAAAACCCAAAGATTAGTATCAATGTAACTCCTTAAAAGCAAACAACACTAATGACTAAACAACAATAGTAATTTCCTAGGGTTTGTGTAAACTAATTGGTTTTTATATAAGATCGGAAGAGCTAGTTATTTTTAAAAAATTATTAATTATATAATATATATATATATATATATATATATATTAAATATATGGGTGGATCGGGTCGGGTTTGGCGAGTTTGGAATTTTATGACCCAAACCCAACCCAACTCGCTATCAAAAAAAATTTTGTAACCCAACCCAACCCACCAAGTCCTAAAAACTAGTTAGATCGGGTTGGGTCGATTTTGGCAGGTTGGTTGCACCCCCTTAGGGAAAGTACTAAAAGACTTCTTGGACTTGGAAATCTATAGAGTATTTATCAAACTATTTGATCAAATAAAGAGAGAAACTAAGAAAATATAGAAGAGGGAAAGAGAGATAAGGAGAATGGGAAAGAATAACATATGTAGATAGAAATCTATTAGCTGTAAAAGTAGTGTAATTTTTCTGCTTATGAAAAAAAAAAGTATAGGGAAAAACAGCTTCATTTTGTTGTTAACAATAATGTAAGCCAGAGTCTGAGAGAAAAGATTTATTTATTTTAACGAATGAGCAAAAATTTGAAACATTTTTTAAATAAAATTCAATACACAATACTTTCACAAAAATTTTATAACAAAATCTAGGCGGCAAGTTATTAATGATAGGTAAAAAGTAATGTTAATTGCGGGTCCAAATAAAAACCAGTTACAACTTCCCATATAACATTTATTGTGAAAATATTGTGAAAGTAACATTAAGATGATCATATTCACTTTCTCAAAAAAAAAAAAAATGATCATATTCAAATTTATTTTGGTTGGGTTTAAATAAAATTTAGGGTCAAGGTGTTCAAATTTTTATTTTAAGGTGGGTCAAAACAAAAGTTAAAAAAAATTATATATATAAAAAAATTAACAAGAAAATAAATGTGCCAAAGATATCCTAAATACAAGAAAATAAATAAAATGTTGGTGACCTCAAATGCTTTCTATTTTTTAATTGGGAAATGTTAATGGATGCCCTAAGGGCATTGGTTTATGAGGTATTTTTAGAAACTTTTTATGGAAAAAAAAAAAAAAAAGTAATGAATTTTTTTTGACAACTTTCTATATTTCCTACAAAAGTAGTATTAAAAATTTCTTAAAATAATTTATTAACAAATACCCTAAAAACATTCGTTAACATGACCCTTTTTAATTTTGGTGCCATTTATGTATCTAAAAAATCATAAGAACTAAAAAATGCTAAAAGTCTCGTAACTTAACTGATTTATATTTTTTGTATTTTCAATGAAAATGTCTAAAGATTAAATATCTCCTACTCTATTGTAAATTAATTATTGTTTATTATAAAAAAGAAAAAAAAGAGAGGCAATTTTCAGAAGGTTAGAATCAAACAAATAAAACTTCCCAATAAGCGATTATCTTGAAGTGATCCAACAAATTATGCAATTCAGTTTGATTAAATGCTTTTGCTTGTTTGCTTTAAAAAAAAATGTTTTTGTTTGTTATCTTCCTAACTCTATTCAAGAATGTGTTATAAATTTTGGACACGTCAAGTCAATTGCACTGAGCTAAGCCTTACTCATAAATATTAACAATTTTTTCAACTAAAAGTGATATTGGAAATAAAATACAGATAAAACAGTTCTTTTTCTCATGATTTTGGCTTTGGTCTTCTTATTTATGTACACAATTTTTTTTCCCATTGACGTAAAAGTCATTATATGTACTTATTTTCGCCATAACACTTAGTCATTACAGAACTCGTGGTCCTAATGAAAAGAGACACTACCCCCAAAACTTTCTAAATTTTTGTTGTTTTCTTGTTGTAATGATTATTTCTTTCGGCTACTAAAAAGAATCTCAAATGTACATTACCAATTTGACCAAATACCTTTTGACATAAAATATAAACTTTTCCATGTCAACATTTTTAAAATATTATGGTTAGCACTCTTATTTGTGCATTCATAATAATGATAACATTTTAGCCAATTAAATCTAAAATTCATCGTTCCTTAAAATAAAAAATTAAAAAAAAAATCCAAAATTTACTAACATTAAGTCATATAGAATTGTGTAAAAATATATGATTGCTACCATAATCTTGTAAATTTACACTAACAATTTTTATTTTGCATTTAACTTTTTTTTTTTTTTCGGTATCCCTAAAATAAAAAAAGAGAGTCGATGATAGTTGTTGTGTATAAAAAAAAAAGAAATAATTAAAAAAAATAGAAAATTTGATATCTTAATAAAGAGATTAAATTTTATCCAGACTTGGTGTAAACCATTGTTATTAATACCGTTTCGGACCCCGTTTCGTTTCTAGAATATTTTGGTACCGGCCGATTTTGACGTACCGTTTCAGGGTGTTTCAAGGTTCTTAAAAAATAATTTATATATATTCTTGTAGAACATAAAATTGTCAATTCTAATAAATAAATAACTATCAAATAATACAAATCATTTCGTCTTAACTCTTAAGTCTTAAACGTCAATAACTTGAAATATAACATCAATTTAACATCACACAATAAGAAGATTACAAGACAATAAATAAATATCAAATAATACAAGATTTACTCCTCCTTCTCATCATCATCCATGAGAGAAGGATCAAATTCATCATCAAAAGAACTCCCAAATATATATATATATATATTTTAATAACAGGCCAAATCCAGTACCGGCCGAAATTTACATCTTGGCCGGAATGACTGGAATGGACCGAAATGGCCTGAAATTTGACCCGAGGTGGAACATGGGGTATTTCGGTACCAGTTTGCATACCGGTACGAAAAATTTCAATTGTTCAGGCCGGAATGGAATGGAATCAATAACAATGGTGTAAACTAAAGGGTTTACACCCTCCAATAAAGATATGTCACATCATCATATTACTAAAACATAAATACATATAATCGTACATGATAACATCTCAATAAGAGAAAAAAAGAATAGGAAAAAACAGCTTCATTTTGTTGTTAACAGTAATGTAAGCCAGAGTCCCGGAGAAAGATTTATTTATTTTAACAAATGAGCAAAAATTTGAAACATTTTTTAAATAAAATTCAATACACAATACTTTCACAAAAATTTTATAACAAAATCTAGGTGGCAAGTTATTAATGGTAGGTAAAAAGTGATGTTAATTGTGGGTCCAAATAAAAACCAGTTACATTATTGTGAAAATATTGTGAAAGTAACATTAAGATGATCATATTCACTTTCTCAAAAAAAAAAAAAAAGATTATATTCAAATTTATTTTAGTTGGGTTTAAATAAAATTTAAGGTCAAGGTGTTCAAATTTTTATTTTAAGGTGGGTAAAAAAAAAGTAAAAAAAAAAATTATATATATAAAAAAAATTAACAAGAAAATAAATGTGCCAAAGATATCCTAAATACAAGAAAATAAATAAAATGTTAGTAACCTCAAATGCTTTCTATTTTTTTAATTGGGAAATGTGAATAGATGCTCTAAGGGCATTGGTTTATGAGGTATTTTTAGAAACTTTTTATGGGAAAAGAAAAAAGTAATGAATTTTGTAAGGACCTGGTTGGAACTTTTAACCCAACAAATGTATGGACTTAAACCCAAAAAGCCCAAAGCAATAAATTTGTAGAGAATGGGTTAGAAAACTGGACTTTAGTGAATTAAATAACCGGCCAATAGATTTTGATGACAAAGAAAGAAAGATGATAGACGTTCACTAAAGAAAAAAGTCCCTGGCCAAGTCCAAGGAGATTGATTCTAAAATATTATTCTCAAAGCTTTGCTACAAGTCTGGTTCTAGATTGCTACAATGTTTCTTCCCTTTTCTTTTCTCCTCCTCCTCCTTTTGGTGGAGGGTCTCTCACATTATATAGCCTCCTTTGGGCCATCTTAATCCCACACTTGTTGATCATTTGAGCCCTTACTTGAGTACTTGTCTCATCAGACACCCACTTTGACTTTCTGTGAGTTGCGGTTGCTAAGGCAGCACTGTTTAGGAGCCTTCTTCACATAAATGCGGTCAAAAAAGTAGCTGCAGTGCATTCAATGTGATGGTAGTAGCTTTCCCTTAGATATTTTTTGGGGTTTCCTTCTCTCTTGTATGTTTCTGGGGTACGTCCTTATTACTGAGGCTTCTTGGAAGGTCGCTTTGATCATTAGGATCTGTGTTTGACCTATTTTTAGCTAGTCCGAGAAGACACTCCTCCTCGAACCACCTTCCCATCCATGCTCTGTTCGTAAAGTCTAACTCAAACCATTTTGTACCACTTGCTCGTCATCGGATTACTTACCTCCTCGGACAGGACCCAAGGCCCAGTATGTGATTTGGGCCCTTAATCACACAAATTTTTTTGACAACTTTCTATATTTCCCACAAAAGTAGTATTAAAACTTTCTTAAAATAATCTATTAACAAATACCCTAAAGACATTCGTTAACATGACCCATTTTAATTTTGGTGCCATTTATGTATCTAAAAAATCATAAGAACTAATAAATGCTAAAAGTCTCGTAACTTAATTGATATATATTTTTTGTATTTTCAATGAAAATGTCTAAAGATTAAATATCTCCTACTCTATTGTAAATTGACTATTGTTTATTATAAAGAAAAAAAAAAAAAAAAAAAAAAAAAAAAAAGGCAATTTTCAGAAGATTAGAATCAAACAAATAAAACTTCCCAATAAGCGATTATCTTGAAGTGATCCAACAAATTATGCAATTCAGTTTGATTAAATGCTTTTGCTTGTTTGCTTTAAAAAAATGTTTTTGCTTGTTATCTTCCTAACTCTATTCAGGAATGTGTTATAAATTTTGGACACGTCAAGTCAATTGCACTGAGCTAAGCCTTACTCATAAATATTAGCAATTTTTTCAACAACTAAAAGTGATACTGGAAATAAAATAGAAATAAAACAGTTCTTTTTCTAATGATTTTGGCTTTGGTCTTCTTATTTATGTACACAATTTTTTCTTCCCATTGACGTAAAAGTCATTACATGTACTTATTTTCACTATAACACTTATAGTCATTACAGAACTCGTGGTCCTAATGAAAAGAGACACTACCCCCAAAACTTTCTAAATTTTTGTTGTTTTCTTGTTGTAATGATTATTCTTTCGGCTACTAAAAAGATTCTCAAATATACATTCCCAATTTGACCAAATACCTTTTGTAGACATGGCAAAATGGGTCAGAATTTTCTGACCCGGCCCAACCCGACCTGAATCCAATTTTTTTTATCTGAAGCAAAAACGGGTTGACTCGTGACCCGACCCGTGCTTTTTGTGGGTCAACCCGACCCGACCCGAACTCGAATCAAAATTTTTTTTTTTAACTTTTTTTTTTTTATTTTGGTAAAAAAAAATAGTAAAATTAAGACAATATTGGTTTAATTGATTGTTGTGAGCTTTAAGGAAACAATTGATGCATTTACATAACTGCCTGCAAATTAATTGAAAGATAAATGGTTGAGCATTCTGTAATGAGTAAAGATTTTTAAATATCAAATAGTAAAATACATGCCAAGATAATCTGGTTACAGTAGAATTAAAAACATAGATTTAAAATTGTAGATATATGTGAGAAACATTCACAAGTGTGAAAATAGTGAAGTCAAAGTATCAAATTAGCATAAATTATAAATGCTTAGACCTATTTTTTTAACAATTTATGTCCAAAATAAATGGTTTTTAAAATAAATTATGATATTTCCTAGTGTGTGTGTTGCTTAACAATGATATGATATTCATAAAAGAGACAGTGTATAAATAAGTAAGCAATCAAACTTAAATGTATATCTCAATTGAAATAGAGTGCCAACCACAATTGATAATAGATTATAAAATTAATTTTCAAGATTGTAAATTTCTTATATGTTTTTATTCTTTATCAAATGAGTTATCCAATAAGTCATTTGTAATTTTGTTTTATATTTTGGAATGTTGATGTTGTGTAGAAATAAAACTTGTGTATTTAATTTACTTATCTTTGTATTATTTTGTTTTAGATAGCAATGTTAGGATTTGTATAATTTTAAAATTATTGAATAAGTATTAATAAGTTTAACTGAGTTCATTCTTAATATAAGTGGTGAATTCAAAATAATGCATTTTACATCAAGTAATTTGTTGCATAACTTTTTAAATGGCAAATACATGTTGTTTTCTTTATAAAAAAAAATTCATGTAAAAAATACGGTCAACCCGACCCGACCCGACACCCGATTGACCCGAACCCGTTTTTAACCCGCTTAAAGTGACCCGTTTTTGACCCGTGACCCGTTTGACCCGACCCGAACCCAACCCGCCCCGCCCGTTTTGCCATGTCTAACCTTTTGACATAAAATATAAACTTTTCCATGTCAACATTTTTAAAATATTATGGTTAGCACGTATTTGTGCTTTCATAATAATGATAACATTTTAACCAATTAAATCTAAAATTTATCGTTCCTTAAAAATAAAATAAAAATAAAAATAATCCAAAATTTACTAACATTAAGTCACATAGAATTTTGTAAAAATATATGATTGCTACCATAATCTTGTAAATTTACACTAACAATTTTTATTTTGCATTTAGCTTTTTTTTTTTTTTTTTTTTTTTTTTTTTTTTCTCCGTATCCCCAGAATAAAAAAAAAAGAGTGAATGATAGTTGTTGTGTATAAACAAAAAAAAAGAGAAACAATTAAAAAAATATAGAAAATTTGATATCTTAATAAAGAGATTAAATTCTATCCAGACTTGGTGTAAACCAAAGGGTTTACATCCTCCAATAAAGATATGTCACATCATCATATTACTAAAACATAAATACATATAATCGTACATGATAACATCTCAATAAGCATTATATTCCAGGTTTTAAGCAATATCTAATGTGATGTTATTAGGTGTGGTAGGATGCATTGAGTTTTAAGTAAAAGACTGATGTGACAATCTTTTATTAGATTGTGAAAAATATGAGTTTTACACTCTATCCTTACCAAATTCGGACTCTTTAATAAAATCAAATACTATATAATAAAAGTCGGATTTAGAAACCGTGATTACACCAAGTGGTTTCACCAAATTATAACAATATTTTGGATAAAAACAATTTTTTAGATGGAGAAAACATCTTATTTATTTTTATCAATTTATTTAGTTAAAATAACAATAAGTGTTTTAACAAATATGCAACATGCATTTAAGTTTCAGTTGATAGAAACAACAACTTATTTGTTCTTATCAAATTCTTTAAATAAAGTAACAATAAGTGTTTTAACAAAACATGCAACATGTATTTTAGATAAAATAACAATAAGCGTTTTAACAAAATATGCAACATGTATCTAAGTTTCAGTTGATAGAGACAACAACTTATGCAGCATGCATCGAAGTTTTAGTTGATAGAGACAACAACTTATTTATTCTTATCAATTTCTTTAGACAAAGTAGCAATAAGTGTTTTAACAAAATTAACATGTAACATGCATCTAAATTTTAGAAATTTAAATTCTACTCTAACTAAAAATTTATTATCAAAATTTCAAAACTTATATATATATATATATATATATATATATATTCACCAATGGTCTTTCCATAGAATCTCTCTTGCACCCCACATTTTTGTTTTTTTGTTTTTTTTTCAAGTTACAATTTGTAGGGACACAATTCTCAAACGGCCCAATAATGACGTTGGGCTCGCACGTGAAGGATCCCTCACAATAAGATTTGTAGAGAGTGGGCTTGAAAGGCTAGCGTTTGGTCACGGGGCGTTGATCCAAACCGGACTTTGGGGAAACTCAGATAAGAAAAAGGCTTCAGCCTGGATATCCAAGCCCTACAGCTTTGTAACTTGAGGGATTGGACTCCTCGGATCATGTCCGAGGAACACTAATGCCTTTCTCCGGTTACCCGGCGGGAGGTTTTTCGTGGTGATGTACATATATTGTCCGGGCATTCTCATCCCTGGAGTTTTTCCCAGGAAGTGAGATGGGGATCCTTCTTCCTGATTAGTTTACCTTTTCTTTTATACTAGCCTACGTTCGCTATCCCTCGTCCACGTGTAGGGTCAACTTTTCCAGGACTGATATTTGTCCCGTCAGTCTAATCCCGGAATTGTTGGTGATGGTTAATAAAGCCTAAGAATCCGGTTCTGTCAGGTGCAGAGTCTTATCAGTGAAGGGTATTAAGGACAACTTCCCTGAGATATTTTTTGATTTTTAAAGTTTGCTCGTATACCACTTTCATCAATGAGACTTTGGGTCTGCCGAGGACTAAGCTGTCCTCGGCCATATCTCCGGGCCCTTTTGTGCTTCTTATTTTTGAGCTTGGGCTATGGCCTTCTTCGGCTTGGGCCTGTGGACTCCCCATGAGCAAGCGGGCCGGGCCCATAAATTATTGGGCCCCACAATAGCCCCTCAAAACCCTGCTGTCCAACATCTTGGTTGGAAATGTGGGTTTTGGTAATACCGAGCCTTTATTGTGGCTTATTTATTTCAGCCCTTGACTGACGCTGGCGACTCTTCATTTGCCCAGGGAGTGTACCGGTCCACGAGATGTTCCCCTTAATTTGCGCACGATGCCCTTATGCCGTTTGGTTATCCGAAGCGCGTCTTTAATATCTTCCCTTTACGAGACCTCCCAGATCTAATGGTTATTGATAGCGTGGGGAAACGAAACGGATGTATATTTATTTGCAGATTTCCCTGGAGATCTGAATGTATTATGACCCCTTTTCCTCGTCCCCTATATAAAGAGAGAAGACAAAAGCTGATTTTATCATACTTGAATCCCTCATATTCCTCCCAGAGTTCACTTCTTCCCTCTGGTTATACCTTATCCGATAATACGTTCAGCACAGTTGTCAGCCATGAATAAACCATTCCATTCCCAAAAACACCATATCTTAATAAAGCTCGAGATGGCTCGGTCAGGGCAAGGATGGCGGAGACTCAAGATTTGTCTCCCCTTCCTTTTAGCCAAAATCCGAAGTAGGGACTCGTCACATCTCACTTTCGGTGTGACTGAGTCAAAAACATCCCTTATCACCACCATCCGCTCTCTCATGAGCATATCTAACATGGCGCTAGTGTGTTAGGAGTCAGGACTGGGGCGGGGACTAAATGCCCCTGCTTCTTCCTCTCTTCGTTCACTGGCGCCTCCTTTTGCCTCTCTTTCTTCCTTCTTACCTTCTCCCTCTTCTTCTCCTCCTTCTTTTACTCATGTCCTCCATCTTCCTCATTCATCTCCTCCATCTTCCTCATGTCCTCCATCTTCTTCATTCATCTCCTCCATCTTCCTCATTCATCTCCTCCATCTTCTTCTTCTTCCTTGTCCTTCATTTTCTTCTTCCTTCTCCTTCAACTTTTTCCAAAAGAAGTCCTTCTCTCAATATGCGCAATACTGAGGCAGAGATTGGAGAGACTTTGAAGACGAGTTTAAAAGGCACCTGGCTGTTTACTTATCTGTATTGCGAATATTATTGTTGCTTCGGCAGTTTACCTTTTGTATAGGCTTGTTTAAGCCCCTATTTGTATGTTGTAATAATCTTTCATATTAATAAAAATTGTTGTTACTTTACTTCGCATGTTCTGTTTTTATGTTTTTACAAGTTTACAAGCGCTGCTCGGCACAATAATATAGCATTTGAATCAATGACAACTAAGGCTAAAATATTTGCTAATAAAAAGATGTCATCATAACTTTAATAAAATTATTCAACATAGCAATGCCGACCAGTGAGGGACGAAACTCACCTTAAAATTAGCCGAGATGATGACTAAGTGCTCGATACGGTATAGGAAGTAACTATCCGAGGACATGTCACCCGCCAAATGAACAGTTTCCTTAAGCTAATGAACATTGGGTCATTTCGCCATCTACTTAACACACTGGCCTTAACCTTTTACAGTATTTGAGCCGAGAACCTTCCCCATCCGAGTAGTTGGTTTCCCCATAGGCTTGAGTCCGAGGACCATGCAAGTTCTAGGCTCTGTCCAAAACTTATGTTTTTCTCAGTACTTGGTTTCCCCATAGGCTTGAGTCCGAGGACCATGCAAGGCCTTGGTTCTGTCCAAAACTTCTTGGTGTACTTGGTTTCCCCATAGGCTTGAGTCCGAGGACCATGCAAGGCCTTGGTTCTGTCCAAAACTTATGTTTTTCTCAATACTTGGTTTCCCCATAGGCTTGAGTCCGAGGACCATGCAAGGCCTTGGTTCTGTCCAAAACTTCTTGGTGTACTTGGTTTCCCCATAGGCTTGAGTCCGAGGACCATGCAAGGCCTTGGTTCTGTCCAAAACTTCTTTGTGTACTTAGTTTCCCCATAGGCTTGAGTCCGAGGACCATGCAAGGCCTTGGTTCTGTCCAAAACTTATGTTTTTCTCACTACTTGGTTTCCCCATAGGCTTGAGTCCGAGGACCATGCAAGGCCTTGGTTCTGTCCAAAACTTCTTGGTGTACTTGGTTTCCCCATAGGCTTGAGTCCGAGGACCATGCAAGGCCTTGGTTCTGTCCAAAACTTCTTTGTGTACTTAGTTTCCCCATAGGCTTGAGTCCGAGGACCATGCAAGGCCTTGGTTCTGTCCAAAACTTCTTTGTGTACTTGGTTTCCCCATAGGCTTGAGTCCGAGGACCATGCAAAGCCTTGGTTCTGTCCAAAACTTCTTTGTGTACTTGGTTTCCCCATAGGCTTGAGTCCGAGGACCATGCAAGGCCTTGGTTCTGTCCAAAACTTCTTTATGTACTTGGTTTCCCCATAGGCTTGAGTCCGAGGACCATGCAAGGCCTTGGTTCTGTCCAAAACTTCTTTCCTTTCCTCAGGTATTTCACGAGGTGCCGAGCAGGAGATTGTCCTTGGAAACGGCTATTCCTCGGCGTGGGCCACAGTCCCTGGGCCCTCATGCAGAGCGGGCCTGGGCCGTGAAGTCACTAAGCCCATGAATTAAGAGGTATCTCTACAGCCTTTGGCCACGCGGTACTCTCTGACGTCCCAATGTTCGAGGTGCGCCTTTACGAGGCTTCTTTAATCTTGTGGTTGCAGTTGACGTTGGAAGTTGAGCCAGAACCATTTTGTCTGTAGCGTCCCTTAGGATGCTGCGTGAATTAACTGCCACCACCTTATTCCCTTAAATAAATGGGAGAGATAGTTGCTTTCCCTACACACAACTCCTTCAGCTTCCTCCCAAATCACAGCTCCTATACTCAGTGCTGTCCTCCTTTAGCATAACATGTTTGAGGCGAGGGTTGGGAAGAAGGAACTCTTTCTGCCACGGAAGCGTCGTGCCCTCCTGAGACTCAAAATAGTGAGGTATGGGCACAGGAAGCGTAAGTTCAAGAGAATACTCCATTTCGATCGAGGGGAAAGGGTGTCTCTCCCTCTTTTAGTCAAAATCCGAAGCAGGTTCTGTTCATGCCAGAATTTTGGTGTGTCAGAAGAAAGATTCTCCGCCATCAGCGTCTCTGCCTTGTGGCAGGCAAATATTTAGAGAAAGCCCCTCAACTTCCGGCTCTCTGCACCTTTCCTTCAGCGGTGTAAGGCTCAAGTTGGGTTTCTTTTGCTGCCTGAGTCATGGGCATGTAAAAGCATTGAGGAAGAACTAGGTCTTGGAGCAGTAGCCAACCTTTCCTCTGATCCACTTCCTCGGCTTTGTTTTATTTTCTTGTATCTTTCCTTTTGATTATGTGGTTAGCTTTAGTAGCCAACCTCTCGTCTGTACTGCTCCTCGGCTTTATTTTATATATTTTTTCTTGTATCTTCTTACTCAATTATGTATTGAGCTCTGACATAAGCTGATTCCAGCTTTTCATTGTACGCTGTACTATTTCTTTGTTTTAGTAAAAATAGAAATTTATTTACATGTTTTGAGTACTGATCTTTTGGCAACACTACTTTGTGAATGAGTGTGCTCCATGGGTGTGTTTCTTCAAGAATATTTAGAGCAAGATACCTTGAAACATAATCTAACTAACTCTAATTTACCAATACTACCAGGCATTATATCGACAATTCATAGTAAATCAAACTTAGGAAACTAACCGGGGTAACAGTTGAATATTCTGTGATAAGCGCGTGAATACCGTCTAAGACTGATAATCTCTAAATAATCCATGCGAGCAGTCAACTGGGAAGTAGGGAACTTCGATTGTACTTTTGTGTACTTGGTTTCCCCATAGGCTTGAGTTCGAGGACCATGCAAGTCCTAGGTTCTGTCCAAAACTTATGGTTTTTCTTTTGTGTACTTGGTTTCCCCATAGGCTTGAGTCCGAGGACCATGCAAGGCCTTGGTTCTGTCCAAAATTTGTAAGATATCTTTTTTGTACTTGGTTTCCCCATAGGCTTGAGTCCGAGGACCATACAAGGCCTTGGTTCTGTCCAAAACTTATAAGATATCTTTTTTGTACTTGGTTTCCCCATAGGCTTGAGTCCGAGGACCATACAAGGCCTTGGTTCTGTCCAAAACTTGTAAGATTTCTTTTTTGTACTTGGTTTCCCCATAGGCTTGGGTCCGAGGACCATACAAGGCCTTGGTTCTGTCCAAAACTTGTAAGATATCTTTTTTGTACTTGGTTTCCCCATAGGCTTGAGTCCGAGGACCATACAAGGCCTTGGTTCTGTCCAAAACTTGTAAAATTTCTTTTTAAGTAATTTTTTTTTTCTCTATACTTATTTATTTTTCGAAGGTTAACCCCTAAGCCAGGGAGGGGAGAGTTGGCTTGAGGCCGGAAGCCCCTAGAGCTGCCCGTGCCGTTAGCAGTGCAAGGCGTAGCCCCTAGCAAAAGCTTATGTCAGAGCAACAACTGCACGTCGCCGGAGATGGAGGAAACCACGCGAACCTCTGCTTGCTAGAGACTTGACTCCACCGCCACCTGCGCCAACACGCAAGCCTTCCCACAGACGGCGCTAATTGTAGGGACACGATTCTCAAACAGCCCAATAATGACGTTGGGCTCGCACGTGAAGGATCCCTCACAATAAGATTTGTAGAGAGTGGGCTTGAAAGGCTAGCGTTTGGTCACGGGGCGTTGATCCAAATCGGACTTTGGGGAAACTCAGATAAGAAAAAGGCTTCAGCCTGGATATCCAAGCCCTACAGCTTTGTAACTTGAGGGATTGGACTCCTTGGATCATGTCCGAGGAGCACTAATGCCTTTCTCCGGTTACCCGGCGGGTGGTTTTTCGTGGTGATGTACATATATTGTCCGGGCATTCTCATCCCTGGAGTTTTTCCCAGGAAGTGAGATGGGGATCCTTCTTCCTGATTAGTTTACCTTTTCTTTTATACTAGCCTACGTTCGCTATCACTCGTCCACGTGTAGGGTCAACTTTTCCAGGACTGATATTTGTCCCGTCAGTCTAATCCCGGAATTGTTGGTGATGGTTAATAAAGCCTAAGAATCCGGTTCTGTCAGGTGCAGAGTCTTATCAGTGAAGGGTATTAAGGACAACTTCCCTGAGATATTTTTTGATCTTTAAAGTTTGCTCGTATACCACTTTCATCAATGAGACTTTGGGTCTGCCGAGGACTAAGCTGTCCTCGGCCATATCTCCGGGCCCTTTTGTGCTTCTTATTTTTGAGCTTGGGCCATGGCCTTCTTCAGCTTGGGCCTGTGGACTCCCCATGAGCAAGCGGGCCGAGCCCATAAATTATTGGGCCCCACACAATTTATGCATATATTTTTGTATTAGAATGATATACTTGTTATATAGATTCATAGGAGTTGCTCTCTCTCTCTCTCTCTCTCTGGAACAATTTTTTTCCTTATAAACAACTGCTCTCATTAATTATTAAATTAATTTTTTATTAATTATTGGAATATATAATAAAACTTGGGCTTAAGAGTTGTGGTTGCACCAGGTGACTACTCTCACTAATTAGTAAATTAATTATATATTTTTGTTAAGATATATTTCCTCTAAGATATATTTAATAATTGTTTAATTTAGGTTAAGCTTTATCATTTGAATTTAAATTCTATTCAAAATAATAGTTTATTATAAAAAAAAAATTATAAACTTAAATCCCACACAACAACCCATGTTTTCTTTATATATATATATATAACCCACGTTTTGATTAAGGGATAAGATTTAAAAATAATTTAAAACAAATTTAAATTCTATTTAAACTAAAAGTCAATTATCAAAAATTTCTAAACTTAAATCCCACACAACCCATGTTTTTATTTTTGTTTTTTTGTTTTTTTTTCCCTCAAGTTGCATGATTTAACAATAATTTAAAACAAATTTATATTCTATTCAAACTAAAAGTTTATTATAAAAATTTATCAACTTAAATCCCACACAACACACATTTTTTTTTCCCTCAAGTTGCATCTTATTAAATTAATATTTTTTAAGGATATTAAGCTACAAAGCTTTTGACTAAGGGATAAAATTTAACAATAATTCAATTTAAATAAAGCTTTATCATCTAAGTTTTAAAATTTAAATTCTACTCCAACTAAAAATCTATTATCATTTTTAGAACTTATATATATTTAGTCATGATTTTTCGATACAATCCCTCTTAACCAATAAATCATCCCTATAATTAAATCCCACACAATAAACCCCACGTTGTTGTATTTTTTTTCTTCAAAATGCAACTTACATTTATGTTTTAATCTAATAAATTCATCTTACTTATTGTTCTTTACTTCTGAATTTGAGTGCAAGATATTATGCTTAATGAAGTTTTACTATAAAGAAGCAAAACAATGGACACCGATTTAAGTTCTTGGTTCTCTTATGTAAGTTTTTATTTAATTTTTTATATTCTCAATTTTTGAACTCTTTCGTGTATGTTTTGATTTTTGGTTTTGGTTATTGTATTTAATTTGTGAGTGTGTTGACAATTAGACTACCACTAGGAGAAAATTAGTATTAACGAACTGTTTTGTTTATGTGCTGGTTAGGGCATAAATTAAACATAACCCAAATAGGAATAATCAAACTCATTCCATATCTCATATTAAGAAATTAACATAAAGTACAAAGAGAATTTTAAAATATGAAAATAAGTAAACACTGATAAAGTTTAAACTCTAAACAATCAAAACTTAAAGTACATTTTTTTATTAAAATTATTTACTTATTTTATAATTTATTATTACTATTTATTTAATAATTTAGTTTTAATTATTTTAAACTTTTTGAGCTTACGTATTGTAGGGGTAAAGTCCCAAGATCATACAATGGGCCTTGGACCCTATATAAAATTCGACCACGTCCGAGGAGAAGGTGTGGGTACCAAAAGGGCTCCCGGCCCAATTCTTATGGGCCCAAAATTGTTTAAAAGGCGGTCCGAGGAGAAATGTCTCCTTGGACGTATCAAATGTGGCTCGAACATGCACTCTGCCAGCTATAAGGATTCACTCCAACGAGTATTAGTAACAGGGATGAGTCCCACAAGCCCGTAAGAGGGAGGAAAGTGTAGGATGCCAAGGGAGAGGCTATAGCTGTCACATTAAATGCATGACAGCTACTTTTCCGGCCGCATTAATGTGTAGAGGACTTGTGAACAATGTTACCTTGGCTACCACAACTCATAGAAAGATAGGGGAGATGTCCGATGGGAAGGGCACTCAAGTGAAGGTCCAGATGATCAACAAGTGTAAGGTTCTGATGACTTCAAGGGGGCTATATAAGAGGGGGGGAGTCCCCATGAAGAAGTGGACGGAAAAAAGGAGGAACTTAGAACAGAAGAAGAGGGTGAGAACCATAGCCTTTGAGTAGAGACAGAGATACATCCCCTACGTCTCCTCGGACCATATATCTAATGAACATGAAGGAGATTTTCTTATTTCCAATTGTTGTATGGCCCAATGTTAACTAATATGCACTTTGTTAGGGCCTAGTTCTGTAACTCACTCTCTATAAATTCATTGTTTCGGGCTCCTTGGGCCAGAACCCCATACCTGTTGGGCTTGGACCCTGAATCGTGACCCTACACGTATGATTCTTCATTAAGTTGTGTATCATACAGGAATAATACTAGTGTAGCATAAAATAGATAATTAAAAGCTTATGCAAATGCTCTCAGCTCATGCAAAAATTTATGTCTACTAGAACATGAGAACATACTTTTTCTATTTAACATACTCACTTTTCAAATCATCCCACATCAAATTATCTATTTTACTCTACATTTACAATATCAATATTTCTTGATTTTTTTTAATTGTTTTTCTTTCTTCACACATAACAATCATCATCCACTTTATTTTATTTTATTTTATTTTTTTATCCTTAGGATACGCAAAGAAAAAATAAAAAATAAAATGCAAAATAAATAGTGCCAGTGTAAATTTACACAATTACTATAGCAACCCATGTATTTTTACATAACTTTACATAGTCTAATGTGAGTGAATTTTGGACTTGATTGGCTAAAATGTGGTCATTTTTTTATTATACAAGCAATGATGTGAAAACTCTTAACAATCTATTTCAATTAGTCTATGAAAAATTAATTACTAACTTTAAAGTTTTAAAATTAAAGCTTTATTTTCTGGAAAATGAATCCCTTCTTCAAAAAGCAAAAAAGCAATTTTAGAAAATTATCTCATTTTCTTATGTTTGATAGTGATCTTAAAATAAGTTGAAAAACTATCTCTTGACTTTCCTTATTTAGTTTTGCATGAGATAGAGTTGGTTTTCTTATTCAGTTTTGCATGAGATAAGGTTGTTTTCTAGAAAATTTTAGTGGAAATTAACTCTATCTTACACTAAGGGCATGTTTGGTAAACTGTAATAGACGCTGTAATGTAATAGTTATTCCTATGGTTTAGTTATTCTTTAGTTTTGTTATGTTTTTATTACAAGGAATAATCATTCCATATGAATAGCTATTCTTCAAAATGAGGAATAACTATTCCTCTTTAAAATGTTGTATTAACTATTCCTTAGTAAGTGCAATAATTTCAAAACTTAATATATTTCCAAGTAAACAAACTTTCCATATACATCTAATAATTATAAAAATAAAAAATCATAAAAAATAACACATATCTCTCTTAAATTTAAAAATAACAATTTTTAAGAAAATATAACTGTATGAGTAAGAAATTTCCTAAAATAAATGTTAAGTTTCATTCTAATGTTATAACTTGCAACCAAACTAATGAATATGTTTAGTTATTACATTACAACACATTTTATTCCTAGTAATAAAAATTACAATTCCTGTCGTAGTCCCCATTCAGTGTACCAAACATACCCTAAGTTAAATACGGGAAAGAAAAGATAGTTTTCCTTTAATGCTCTGTTTGTTTTGATGATGATATTTTTTTAGAAAATGAGTTATTTTAAAAAAATGATGTCAATAATGAGCTAATAGAACTAGTAAAAGTTTGTCAATACAATTATTGTGAAAATTATTATGTTTGTTTGTGCTTTTGAAAGTTTCCTACTCCCTCTACTTCTTTTCAAAAACTTGTCTTGACAAGATAGATCTCAGGTTATTGTCACATCTATAGAAACTTCTTCTTTTTATTATTATTATTATTATTATTTGCCACTAGTTACGTAAATAATTTTCACATCGGTAATTTTCATTCAAAAAATAACAATATTAGCTAAATTGATATAAAATTGAAGGGGTATAGATCAAATTAAAATATAATGTAATTAAATTGATACAAAACTAAAAAATTAAAGACTAAATTAAGATATAGTATAAAAAATAAGAACCAAATAAGATGGTTACCATCTGTAAATTAAAAAACAAAAAGTGTGAGACCGGATTTATATTTCCCTTTATTAGTCCAAATCTCAGGCAAGTTTTTTATTTTATCGAAAAAATTTATTTCCTCACAACGTTAACCAAAAAAAAAAAAAAAAAAAATCTATGATAAAAACGAGTGAGGTCCCCACTTCTGATAATTCCTCAAACTCTTTACATTAAATTAAAGCAACGCCTAGGTCCCACCATCGCTGTCCTAAAAAAATACAACAGTCTATATTACAAAGATCCCATAAATCTTCCCAAATATTGTTATTCACTAATATATATATATACACCCACCAGATCCAAATCTCTCACATTCTCACATTTCTTACACAATATCATCATCTCTATCTATCTCAGATGGGTTTTCCAGTAAATGGAGATTCAGCAACCGACAAGCCGTACAAATTCCTGATCTATGGTCGCACCGGCTGGATTGGCGGTTTCCTGGGCAAGCTTTGCCAAGCTCAAGGCATCGACTTCGTCTATGGCTCTGGTCGCCTCGAGAATCGCTCGTCACTCGAAGCCGACATCGCGGCCATCAAGCCAACCCACGTGTTCAACGCCGCCGGCGTCACGGGCCGCCCCAACGTCGACTGGTGCGAGTCACACAAAGTCGAGACCATTCGAACCAACGTTGCTGGAACACTCACCTTGGCTGACGTGTGCAGAGATAAGGGTATTGTCTTGATCAACTACGCCACTGGATGTATCTTTGAGTATGATTCGGATCATCCACTTGGATCCGGTATCGGGTACAAGGAGGAGGACACCCCTAATTTCATCGGATCTTTTTATTCCAAGACCAAGGCTATGGTACTGGGTTTAAACTTTAAACTTCTTATTCTTTTTTTATTTTTTATTTTTTATTTAATTATTTTAATTATTTTTTGGTGGTTGGCTAGAAATGAAATGTCATTGTAGATGTAACGTTTTAGGTAACTAGGGCCTTCTTAAACATGTTTAGATCTGACATTTTGATTCCTAAGATTTTTTTTTCCTGTCTAGATCTGACACCACGATTTGATTGGATTTGTAGCAGTTACGTAAGCATGATGTTTCTAAGTGGTACATTTTTGACTACATGAAATTGAGCTGAAAATGTCGCATTTTGCATGATTGCAATATATTGAAATTAAAAAAAAAGAAAAAAAAAGCATATATTGAAATGATACCAAGAAATGTTGCATTTGCTTGTGTAGATTGTTGTTTTATGGTGCGTTGTACTTGTTCTATAAATTAAAGTTTGTAATCGAACCTATCATTAAAAAAATGTGGAAAAATAAAATGGTAACGAAAACATGGATCTTAAAATTCTTAGTATGTTTATTTTCATAAAAAAACGAAACTTTATTTTTTAAAAGAATATATTGGAGTAAGGTTACATGATCTTTAGACAATTAGATCAACAATTTTATTTTATTTGTAAGTTACTCATGTAATAGTAGATCGTAGCTAGGTAGTGAATTCCACGATCTCATTATCCACCTTAGTCTTAATAAGTGGGGAGGTGGTGTCATTTTTGAGCTTAAATCTCATTGGCCAATTGGATCAGCAATTATCTGATTAGTAAAGTTGGAATTTTAGATCCAAAATTTTCATCTAAAATCCTTCTCAATTTTAGATGCTAATAGGCTTTTGGTTTTGATTGAATAGTTGAATAAGAAGTTGATGGTTGCCTGGTCATAATTTTCTGATGTGCTTCATCTTTTGTGACTATTATACTTTAATACACATTAACCATACACACATTCATCCTCTTGCATTCACATTCATATGTGGTAAAATAGAGCAAGATGAATAGTTGATGGCTGTTCCGATGTATAGATTGTATGCTACTCTGACTCTGGCTCCTTATTTGATATTTGAAAGGTTGAAGATCTGCTCAAGAATTATGAAAATGTCTGTACCTTGCGTGTTAGAATGCCTATCTCATCTGATTTATCCAACCCTCGCAACTTCATCACAAAGATAGCTCGATATGAGAAGGTAGTTAACATTCCAAACTCAATGACGATCTTAGATGAACTACTCCCAATCTCAATTGAAATGGCAAAGAGAAATCTCACTGGAATCTGGAACTTCACGAACCCCGGAGTGGTCAGCCACAATGAGATACTAGAGATGTACAGGGAATACATTGATCCCAACTTCACATGGAAGAACTTTACTCTTGAGGAGCAAGCTAAGGTGATCGTTGCCCCAAGAAGCAACAATGAGCTTGATGCCACAAAATTGAAGCAGGAATTCCCTGAACTCTTGTCCATCAAGGAATCACTCATTAAGCATGTATTTCAACCAAATAAGAAGACTGATGGAGCTTAATACTTTTAGGTTCGAATTTTTCACTTTCCCTGCTATTTATTTTATTTTGTTTTTGTGGGGTTTGATAAGAGCTCCCATCATATGAGTTCCCCCTCTTCCCACACAACACTCTTGATTGCCCTATTTGTATTTGAATGTCATATTTGTATCCAATTGGTGATGAATAAATTGATTGGAAGTGATGTTTTGAGTTCTACATTCTTATAATGTTTATTTATTTATTTCGCTGTATTGTATGGCTAAAACTGCTTTATATTTGAGAGTTGGGATTTTTCTGATGTTTGGCATTTGCAATTTAATTGGGAATGTGGTAGATTAAATACTTCACTGGTGACCTGTTTTTGTTTATGATGTATGGCAGCTGCTTTTTGGTTGAGCTTAATTGCTTAAGTATTAGATTTTCAATCTCTGTCACACAATTTCTAATTCTTAGTGTAAGTAGTTGCCTTTTTCTTCCCTAATTTTGTAGCCTTTTGTAATAATCAATTAATCACAATACTATAGGATTTTAATTGGACAAGACAAAGGTATCATGTTTTGGTTTGTTATGGGGGTAAAGATACATTTAAACCAAAAAAGTTCTTGAGACCTGCAGCACGGGCACGCAACATAAGTTAGCTGCCCAGGGCCAAGGATCCTGTTATTTTTGTTGCATGAATTAGTAGCCTTTGAATTCGTAATATTTTCCTCTCTTTGGGTCTTAAGATCAGTTGTAAAATGGGATTAGATTGTTACTTATAGACAAGATTGCTGGTGCTTGGTGGTAGGACTAATAATGTTCAAATCTTATTGATTCTAAAAATACTGGTTTCTTTACCACTGCAGTCTGTTCTTTGAAAGATTTCATCTTTCCAAGGCATGAGAATGTTATATTGGAAATCCAGGGCTGTCTACCTTGAGAGAGGTAGATAGGCATGTGAATCAGTAGTAAACCATTTCTGATTCCAAGCTTTTCCGAACTTTGTAATTGTTCCAGAAATCACCTCACCTCTAGTTCTAGTGTGGAAGTATAATGATTGAACAGAAAATTAAATTTCTGAAAGTCATTGAAAAAATATTAAAAAACATAGGTTGGCTCAAAGTTGTCATCATTTATGGTCTCCTTCAAATGAGAAGACAACAATAGCAGTAATTGACATGCTATCTCAAATGCACAAAGACCTCAATGTCAGTGTCCGAGGATTCCATTCTTGTGTATCCTCCATCCTTGTGTGATACATGGAGGAATCTTTAAAATCTGAGACATGGAGAAGGAAGAGTGTAGAGAACCAGGGAGAAATGTGTAAACCGTCTCACCACACTCCACAAGATTGTTCCAGATATAATTGGCTGCTGTGTAATATTTGGGCCATAGTCCTGCACTGTAAACGATTTTCTCTCCGAGGACACAGAACGACGAGAATGATGGCTCTATGGTGACAGCAACAGAGGCGGGCATGTGCATACTGAGAGTGTCGGTTGAGTTTGGTGAGCCAACGTTGGCGAATGTTCTATTGAATACAACTTTGATTCGGTGGTCATCTTCCATGGCTAGGCAGAAATGAATACGGGATAGTTAAGGTGTTGCAAAAGCTGCTGTTGTCTCTAGTGATGACGGATGAGTCTTAGCCTGGTGGTATTGTAGCCTTGCTTGCAGAGGAAGTCTATGTAGTCTGCATTAGCCTGGTGGTAGTGAGGGTCAACTTTTATGTTCGTTATTTTTTAAAATATATTTTTATGTAATTTTCGTAATTTTAGGAGTTCCGTTTTTATTAACTTGATTCTAACTTCTGAGTGAATTTCTATGCTTTTTTAAAAATCAAAATTAGGTTGTATTATTTAGGATATATTTAGGATATGTTAAAAAAAAAAATTTTCTAGAAAATTTTTTTTTTTGGTTGAAAATAAGGTTTTTTCGGAGCAAATAGGCTTGTAACCTGTGAAATGAAAGCAACAATTCGCTTTCAATAAAATTGAAAATTTTATTTATAGAAAATTGTAGAGTTCTAGCTAGAATGATATCTAGGTTTTTCACGTTTTCCATTTTATGAGATGATAGGGAGAGACAAGAGAAGAGCGGAATGACAGAGAGGTGCTTCTGACATTTTCATTATTTCAATTTAGAAAACGGGTACAAATTTGACGCCATCTCAAATGCATGTACAAACCTCAATGCTAGTAATACTAGAGGTATTGTGCATATCAGATTTCTTCAACCATTCAAATTAGTTAGTTAGGCACGTTTTCAAACAATTTAGAAAACTAACATCTCGAGTTTTTGAAACTCGAGATCCATATTATAACTCGAGTCCAAAAGACTCGTCTTGCGAGTGTGAAATGCCACATAGATCTCGAGTCTTTAAAACTCGATTTCCATGCAAAAAAATTTCACCTATAGTGGCGTTTTTAAGCCTTACAGTGACGTTTTAAAACCCTATAGCGGCATTTTTCTGCAAAAATTTTTTATAAGTACAGGTTTAAGGGGTCCTATAGTGGCGTTTTTAAGACCTATAGTGACGTTTTACAGACCTATAGCGGCGTTTTTTCTCAATTAATGGAAATCGAGTTTTTAAAACTTGATTTTTAGCTTGATTTTTTTCCCAATTTAACTTAATCCACTTACAAATCGAGACTTGAAAACTCGAGTTTTATCTTGGAACTCGAGTTTTAGACACTCGAGATGCTAGTTTTCAAAATTGTTTTGAAATGTGACAATTAACTAAATTTTTTAATATTTATTGTTATTTAGAAAAAAAATTCAGTAATACTATGTGTGTGTTTGTATTCGCGTTTGCTGCGCTGCGTTGCGTTTTCTACGTTTTCTACGTTTTCTCCTTTTTTTTTTTCTTTTTTTTTTTTTTTTTTTGTTTTGTTCACGCGATTTCCTTCTCACAAGCGGTTACTGTTCATGTAATGTACATGAACAGTAGCCGCAACATTTGACCAATTTTAAGTGAACAGTGCATTTGTGCACTGTTCACAGACCCACAAATTTCATTTTTTATCAACTTTTTCATTAAAAATGGGTCCCACGGTACTATTCACACATTTAAAAATTATTTTGCTACAGTGTTTTCAGTTTTCAGTTTTCAGTTTCAGCAAAATAAGTTCTATCCAAACACACCCTATGACACAATTAATTTTTATTTATTTACAATTCCTAAGTTGAAAAGTTATTATTGATTTTGGTGTAAGTCCGCACTGACAGCCATGATCATGTTGAGAGAGTCAGAGCCCCAAACTTTGGCCAAGTAACTTTATTGTTTATTATTAAAAACATGCAACCTCAAAAAGTTGTAAGAAAATTTGTGTGATAAGACTTATTGTCATTATTTATTATTATTTTTTTTAAGGGAAACAAAGATTCATTGCCACAAGAAATTGAAGTACAACAGAAAAGACAAAAGAAAGGAAAGAGACCCCTAGCTACCAACCTGCCAACGCAGCAACATCAAGCAAAGAAGGTCCCTCCCAAACCAAAAAAAGATTTACCTTAAACACACCAGCTAAAAGGCTTATGTACTACCCTGTTGAACTCCCTTTTCAAGAGGACAAAACTAATAGAAACAGAAAAAGTCCAAGGATCCCAACAAAGCATCGAAAAGTGCAGCCTATTAAACTGGCTTTAAGACAGAGTCAGCTAAACCCGATTTGACTGTTTCACAGAAATGCTTTTGAGCCCGAGTGCTCTCTTCCTCTAAAGCTTCTTTCCCTCTCAAACGCTTTGTTCCTATCTCCATCATCTGGTCGAGAGTTTGATCATCGCTTGCTTTTCCTTTCGCACTGGCAACTTTTTTTAGACTGCTTTTACCCAAAATCTGTTTTCCTTTTTCGTTAGCTTTGGCCTAAAAAATCACACCATCTTTGACAGTACTGGCCGCACTCTTCTTTACTAGGCAGTCTTTCTCATTCTTGTCTAAGGAAGCTTTGGTACTTGGGCTCCCTTGAGAAATAAAGCCTTTCGGTCCTTGTGACGTGGGGCCTTTTGGCCCATGAGAGATAGAGCCCCCATGCTCAATTGAAATATTTGGATTTAGAGATAAGCACGTGACTTCTCACAAAAACCCAAAACACTGGTAACCTGCCCTGTAGCACCACTCATTACCTGCTCTGAAGTTCCACTGAAGACCTGCACGTCACCAGCAAGCTGTCCATCCACACGTGTGGTGTTATCCCTTCCCTAGGTATCACCCTTCTCTGAGTTTTGTTTCCCACTCTCTAGACCTGAAACCTCGAAACATTTCGATGAAGAACCAGTCGCCGGCCGGGCCTGTCGTTGCATTCCTTACTCGTCGGAGACATCAGCCCTTAACCAGTCCCCATACTGATGGCAAGCATTTTGCCAAACATTGGACGTTGGGCAATGTTAATTATCATGCCCAAGCTTCCCACAAATGAAGCAAACAGTAGGTAGTCTTTCATATTTAAATGTAAGCCATAGGCGTTCACCATCAGAGCTTGCAATATAAGCTCCCCTTCTCAGTGGCTTATCAATCTCCAACTCCACACGGACTCTCATGAATTTTGCCTAATCAGATTGCCACGAACGCCTATCAACTTCGATAAATCTACCTAACTTGCTACCAATTTCTTCTCCAACTTCCTCTGACATATACTCAAAAGGAAGGCCCTAAATTTGGACCCAAAAAGGAGAATGGGTGAAAGAAATATTTGTGGAAGTCAGCCCTTTTCTCCATCTACAGAGTAAGAGGAGGTCGTTATCAAAGCTCCAAGGCCCACACCTCTCAACCCACTCTAATTGATACTTTGAGCTAAACTTGAATTGGAGTATATTATTTCCAACTTCCACTATTCTCATGTCTGAACCCATTTTCCATCCTGATCTAAGGGTATTCTTTAGAGCACGTTGGTTCTGTTGCCGATCAGAGAGAAGCCGCCCAAAAAGACTTAGGGAATATTCTTCAAGGAGGCCTGAGCTGTTTGTGCCAGTGATAGGAATAGCTTCTTCTTCTTCTTTTGTGAGCTGCAAGTTTTGTAAGCTATAGAGAATACTTAGATCCATAACCGGGAATTATTTGCTTCTGCCTAAAGAGAACAAAAGACTAACTATACAACCCCTATAACTGAAGGTTAGGGATGGAACAACTCGTATTCAAATGAGAGAAAATAAACTCCTACTAGGGAGAGAGACGGGTCCGATACCACGAGAAATGTACTTATTGTCAATATTTGTGTTTGAGGATCCCGTTCTTGTGATTCATGGAAGAACCTTTGGAGTCTGGTTTTTCCTGAGACGTTGAGAAGGAAGGGTATCCGTATTAAGAACCTGGGAGATTTGTGTAAACCACAAGTGGGCTTCTTACCATATAGATGCTAGCATGTATGTACTAAGAGTGTAGGTTGAGTTTGGTGGGCCAACGTTGGTGACTGTCCCAGTGAATACAGCTTTAATCTGCTGGCCATCTTCCACGGCAACAGAGAATGAGGGATAGTAAAGGTTCCATGCTCTTCCAGGCTTTGAGGTATTGCAAAAGCTATTGTTGTCTTCGATGATGAGTCTTAACGCGGTGGTATTGTAGCCTTGCATGCAGAGGAAGTCTGTGTAATCTGCCTTATATGCATCATAGACAAGCCCAGGGTCTACTGCTTGCAATGGGTTGTTGTGCCCAGATCCATAAGCAAATGCAAGGTCTTCATGCTTCTTTGGGTCCATATCAAAGTGAGAGAGAGTAAACTACGCTTTATAATGTGTGTCCTTATCAGAGTGACTTTAATAATCTATGAATTCAATTTTTCCAACAAAACAGTAGAAAGTAAGGCATGCTGCATCATTTTGCCATTTTCTCAGGTTTTGTCACGCTAATTTGTAAACCTTTTATAGTTAAATTAGTGGAAATTTTATCATTTTCTATAACAAAATTGACTTGAACAAAGTCATGTTCTAGAAGTCAAGTTTATTACTTCACCTGTGGTTATGAGGGCAGAGTTAATGGCAGCAGGTGACCAGTTCAAATGGGCAGTCTTAACATAGGCAGCTGCACCACTAGTGTGAGGACAAGACATTGATGTCACATACTCTATCTTGAATTTGACACTTCTAGTGTTGTCCATGTCCACGGAAGGTGGTGCCACTGGAGACCAAGTAGCAAGAATATCCACTCTAGGGGCGGTGAGATTAGGCTACATATATATCATCCAAACATAATTTTAACATATCAAGCAATGTTCTAAAACTGAAACTAAAATTATAGATGAAAATAGTTTTGTAAACTAGGTACTCATTTTCTGTATCACCTTGAGAATGTCTGGGGCGATAGGGTTGGGTCCCTTAGAAGAAAATGATACAACATAAGGTGCCATGACATCCTTCCATGTCTCACCAACCAGAATAGTGGCAATCGGTTTTCTAACAAGGGTTTGAAGTATTTCATTAGGATATTGAAGAAAGTAAGCAATTTATGCCATCAATGATTTATTTAAAGATAATTAGTATAGCAATTTATTTACTCTGTTGATCTGATGTAGTTTAAAATTTTGAGGCCATCTTCCACACTAAATAATATTGTTGGCAATGGGAAGCTGAAAGCAACATCAGTAAATGATGAGTCAGCAATAATGGTTCCCACACCATTGGCTAATAGGATGCCAGTGCCATCGACGGCTGCTTCACAGAAAAAAAATCTTTCCTTGTACTTTGTATGAATTCAGGACACCATCAAAGCAACCTTTTGAAATATCCAGGTTAGCACTTGCAGAGTAGTTTGCAGCATCTCCACCCCAAATCAATGGAAATGATGTTCCATTGAGGGGACGAAACCACAGCATATACTCGTCGTTGTAGCTCATTTCCCCATGAAAGGGCGGTGTATTGGCAATTGTGGCATGCGCAGCCCATTTAGCAATATGCGTGGCATGTTCTTCGGCCTAGTTTTTTTGCTGCTTGCCCTGGAGTGTTATCTTGTGAAGTTCAGTTGAAGTATCAACATCAACTAGTATGCCTTGCTCCATCCTAAACTACTGGAGAACACGTTCGGGGTGATGACCTTCAACCACCCAAAAATGTATGAGCAGCACGATAGACCTCCATATGTGTTGGCCTGCTATACAATATGCGGGCAGGGAACCCAAATAATTCTTGTATGGCTCCTAGACAATCTGCAATGATCCAACAGATGCAAACAACTATATTAACAATATAATTAGAAAATATGTGTAACGAATGTGAACAATACATGTAACTCCGAAAAAAAAAAATGTTTATTCATTCCAAAGCGAATTGTAAGTACAACAATTACATGCCAAAGCGGTTCCCACTTGTAAGGCACGATACTTGATTTCGCTGTAGCGAAGCAAGCGACACACGATAGGCGCGTAAGATGTGCATTGCATGTTCAGTTGTTATCTTAGCCCCTTTCCATCTAGCAAACAACACAGACATAACCTTCATATTAGTTACTTACATAATTCCCATGCAAAAAAACTTAATGCGGAAATGTAAAACGGTAACTATCTAAGGTCCTACATACCTGATAGCAAGTGGACTTGGGGGCAGTGCCTGGTGTGGATGCCTCATCATAGGACATATGTCTGAAAATCTCGCCCATGCTTACAACTGCACTAATAGTAGTGCACCGCCAATCTGCTTGGCTGTCTTCTCTGATGCCTTACACAGGTGTCTATATAGCCAACTTAGTGTTACACTACCCCAACTATAATTCTTTCCGTTGTTAATTATATTGAAAAATTGCAGATACATAATTGAGACCCGTTCACCAGACTTGTCCATAAACAACGTACCACCCAACATCCCCAGTATGTAAAACCGAGCATACTGCTACATAAGCACCTCAGCAGCCTTAGCCGGGAGAGGGTTGCTAAACCGCTCCTCAAGCCATTTGGCTTTTAACCTCGGCCCTTCCATCATTCTTATTAGCACTGACTTCTTTGTCCGGCAGCCTATGCCTTAGCAAGTCGGCGCAGAGGTGCCCCAATTGTCCATATAGGTATATCCCACCACCGGCAAGCCATCTACAGGTACCCCCATTATAACCTCCATGTCTTGTAGCATGATGGTCATCTCATTGTGGGGCAAGTAGAATGAGTGTGTCTTCAGCCGCCATCTCTCCACCAAAGCCGTGATCAATGCATGGTCAAGGTCCATATGTGGGACCGAAGTAGCCCATCTAACCCTGCATCTGTGATATAAGTGGCAATCCATGGATCTAACCCACCTTCAAGCAAACCTTTCTCTTGGTGACGACAAGTCAGTACACCTGGCACTTCCTACAAATAAAGCAGCTTAGTATTAATAATAATCAAAGTAGCACGTAATAATTACGCTTCAAACTTAAATGCCAAAAATATTTCTACTACATATATTGACTATGATTTTGGACAAGTGCATACCTTGCCTTCCAAAGGAGCATCCCAAATCAAACTTGAACGATGCACAGCTTGTCTCGTCAAGACAGTCTGTATAGAGGGTCCCGCTTGATGTGGGTCCATATCTGGCATTTGGTGACAACAGCAATCAAGAGAAAATTCACTTCAAATACATAAACTTTCTTCTTCTTCTTCTTATTTATTTATTTTTAATTATAAACATATTTGACTGAAAATGGCAATAATATATATCTAATGCACCCTTCATTGATTTAAAAAAAAAAAAAAAAAAAAAAAGAATTAAACTTTAGAATGTTAAGTAGATTACAACATATTCACCTAATAGAAATAGAATACATCAGCATACAAGATAAAAACATTTTCAACCCTAAATAAATAAGCCACAAGTTTTAGATGGAAGAAATTTCTAAAATGAAAGTCTCTCTACATTATTAAATTCAACCCTCACTTTAATAGTCCAAGCATCCTACTCATTATTCAACAACATCAAGCCCCAAAAAATTTAGGCTCAGCTATGGATCCTCTATATATTATTAGCAACCTACTCAGTCTCACAAATCAAATATGGCCTCAATGAGAATGCTAACTGTGTCCTACAATGATTGATTGCTCTAATAACACATGAAAATGTTCATTAAAAAAAAAAAAAAAAAGAAATAAAAAATTACACCTGCTAACAAACGGCTTGTATTTCTACGGTTGGTCGAATCTCCTCACTAAGGACCAAACTTGGTAACATGAATTAAAGTAAATGTCAGAAACAAATCTGCAAACCAAAATACAACATTTCAACCATCAAGTTTCCCAAAAAAAGAAAAATCGTTCAAGAGCTAAACTTCTCAACAAATGAAACCCATTTCTTCCCCATAAAAGACATCAATATAGACATGCAGACTCATCTTAAGCCTTCAAAATTTGATGAAATTTTTTTCAATCATTAAATAAATCCAACAAACACAGCATAACCCAGTATTTGGTTGGAGATAGAGAAAGCCAAAAAAAAAAAAAAAAACTTTTTAAGACTAAAAAACAAAGCTTTATACAGAATAATGTAATAGGTTCAATTGACTTGAATTGAGCTAGGAAGTTGCCATTTCAACATGACCACAAAATTGGAAATTTCAACACTAGCTTTCTTTACTGTTTCCTTTTTAAGTATTTCCACAGCAACAAACAACAAAACAGAAACCTTTATAGCAAAAACCTCCACAAAAAATCCCACAAATACCCAATCTCCCTCTCACTCTCTCAATCTCGCTATCAACTCACTCTCACTTTCTCAATCTTGCTATCATTTCACTCTTACTCTCCCACAAATACCCAATGCTCAAACTGAAGATGCAAATTGAGCAAGACATACCTTTTGATTCCAAACTAAAGATGCAGACCCAGAGTGAGAGTAGAGAGCGTGAGTAAGAGGAAGAGTATAGAGCTAGATAGAGACTAAGAGCGAGACTAAGAGCAAGAGGGAGATTGAGAATAAGAGCGAGAGTGAGACTGAGAGGGAGATTAAGAGTGTGTGGGAGAGTTAGAGTGAGATGATAGCGAGATTGAGAAAGTGAGAGTGAGTTGATAGTGAGATTGAGAGAGTGAGAGGGAGATTGAGAAAGTGAGTGATGAGAGAGTAAGCTGAGTGGGATCTAAGTGTGGGTAATAGGGGTTCAGTAAGTTTAAGTGTGGGTAACAGGGGCCATACTCGGGTTTAATGGATATGGGTATTAGACTAGAACAGTACTCGAGCCCATGAAGCTCGAGTACCAAGTGGAATTTTTAAATACCAGATGCCATGTCAGACGTGACACGGTGGAATAGAAAATAGGGAACTCGAGTTTAGTGAGCTCGAGTACTAGAAAAAGTGGTAGATCCCCATTTAGTTCCGAAACAGTGTTTTTTTGCTACAAATTTTATGAAAGGGTGGTATTTGGCCATTTTCACCACTCGTTCGCTCTATGTAACGTTAGCTTCGAGGCTCTGGCATGGTTATTAGTAATTACAGTAACTGTACATAGCTTTTAATTGCCGTAGTTTTGAACTATTATAACTCCTAACACTAATTATCGGGTGTTAACTTAACTAGAAGAGTTGTGATAAATTATGACATTATGTAGTGACAGGCCAAAAGTTATAACACCTTCCACGTACTCTCTCTAGCATGGAATGATGCGTTGATTCGACAGAAAAATCTCCTTAAAGGCTTCTCTCCCGTGAATACAATGTGAACCTGTACGTAACACAAACTCCTTAATAAAGAAACCATGTTGAATTACTTTTGGACATTAAATAGACTAAATTTAAACTATAAAAACCGATGTACCTTCCTTTCCTGGCCATGGCAACTCATCAGAAGAGCTGCAAGTAATAATGTGTGCAAAAGAATATGTAGCACTGCCTTGGCCATTGGTATTGAACTTTGTTCAACTGTAAGAGTCTTAAGTCGATGCCTTACGAGATAAAACTCTGGTATTTATACAAGAAATGAAAACTTGAAATATCCGCTTGCTGTTTCTACCATCATTTGTCAAGCTTCACTTGTTTCTGTTTTGTTATAGTCCCCAAATTATTGTCACCAAAATATGTTAAAAAAACATTATATATATGAAGAGATTGCTGTTGCCAATTTCAATTGACCAAATTAATAAGCTGATTATATTATTGTTTTGGTCGTCTTTGCTTTTCAATTTTTTTTTTTTTTTTTTTTTTTTTTTTTTGCCACTAGCTCAAAAAATAAGTACAATTATTTAGGCATGCCGTCATGATAATTGTCCGAGTCTCCCTAGTTAGAGTTTTATCATTTCTTTTTGTAATAACAATTTATTATCATTTTTGTCTTATTTTTTACACGTATGTGTCCTGGAGTCAATGGCTGGCCCTCGCCTGCATATGGGAAATTCGGTACACTTCTCTTTGATGATTCTGTCTTGAGTATTGGAAATGTTTAGCTTTGTTTCACAGGAAAATATATAGTACAGTAAACTACTCATTCATTTTTATTTTATATTTTAAATTGAATCAAAGACTTATATTTAATCGAGCAGAATAATATACGGCCACTCTATGTTGGTCTATGTTTTCCTCACCCATGTGCTATGATTCTATTGCAAACTTAAATAGTTGCAGTCCTCACCCATGACCTATGATTCTATTGCAAACTTAAAGAGTTGTAGAAAACATGAGTATATTGTATGTCAAAGCACAAGTATTGCAGAGTTAACAAATTCAGCCACTCCATGCATCAAGAGGAGTGGAGTAAAAGAGATTTTGGGGGAGATTACCAACCAGCTACAGGAGAAGCAGAACAGATTACACAAACTCGACATGGAGCCTAGGACTTAAAAAAAAAAAGGTTTTTAATGGTTAGATAGATATCATGTATGTATGACTTAAATAAATTTATATTAAAATTTCATTGACTATAGTTACACACAAATTTTTATGAAAGAAGATGAATTAAACATATATAGGATGTGAGGCCTAATAGTTTATATATATATATGGGCAAAACTTAGGTACAGTACCTAGGTTCCCTACTTAAAGTTTTGACATTTGTCTAATTTAATAACCCAAACAAACGGCGTTAAAACTTTTTTTTTTTCCCTTCTTCCTTCTTTTTCCTGTACTGCAACTGCAAGAGAACCCACTGGCTTAAAATCTCCAGAAAAGAAGAAAGAATCATAGATCAGAAATGAAGAAGGAATCATAGATCAGAAAAGAAGAAAGAATCATTGATAAAAAACGAAGAAAGATTCATAGATCAGAAAAGAAGAAGGAAACAGATATACATTCACACACACACCAAGAGAGAGAGAGAGAGAAAGAATCATAGATTAGAAAAGAAGAATCATAGATCAGAAACGAAGAAAGCCTCATAGATCAGAAAAGAAGAAGGAAACAGATACACATACATACACACACCGACAGAGAGAGAAAGAATCATAGATCAGAAAAGAAGAATCATAGATTAGAATCATAGATCAGAAACGAAGAAAGCCTCATAGATCAGAAAAGAAGAAGGACACAGATACACATACATACACACACCGAGAGAGAGAGAAAGAATCGCAGATCAAAAAAGAAAAATCATAGATCAGAATCATAGATCAAAAACGAAGAAAGCCTTATAGATCCAAGAAGAATCCAATTCTTTGGCTTGCTTAGCGCAGCGACGGACAAAGCGGAAGAGGAAAACATAGATAGCGCCGGTGAGGAGAACACTGGTTGCGACTTGGATAGTAGGAGGGTTGTCCGTGGTGGCGAAAATGGAAGGAAAACTCGGTGGGAACTCCATTGGACCATTCTTTTCTTTTCTTTTTTAACGCTGTTTGCTTGAGGTGTTAAATTGTAAATTGGACAGACGTCAAAATTTAAAGTAAGAAACCTAAGCTACTGTAACTAAGTTTTAACCAATATATATATATATATATATATATATATATATATTAACGGTTCAAAGGTAACAGTAATTATCCCAAATTATTTAACTTAAATTGTTTTTATTTTTATTTATTTATTTTTTGAGAAACAGTACTATCATTAAATTAGGAAATACCAGCTAAGTCAGCCTGGTAAGAAGGCATTACAACAGGTCGAACATCTTCCATCCAAATTACACAACTTGTACAATTAGAAGCTAATTTTGCCAAATTATGTGCTACTGTGTTGCCCTCTCTCTTAGTGTGAGAGTAGGACAATTTTTGAAACCTGAAGAAAAGACTACAGAGTCTTGTAACAACAACCCAAACGGAGCAAGACCAAAATTCTTGAGCTTCAGAGCTGACATCACCATTAGAGAATCACCCTCCAAGATTGCATCAGTGACATCCAAATCTCTTGCGAACTCAAGGGCTTTGGACGCAGCCAGAGCTTCGATCTCCTCAGGCCGGAGTTGCTGTGGAATCTGAGCTGCCATGGAGGCCAGAACAAGGACCTTCTCGTCGCGGATCACAACTCCCAATCCGGAGCATTTTTCCTCGGTGAAGATGGCGCCATCAAAGTTGATTTTGAGCGTTCCCTGGTCTGGAGGTTTCCATCTTATTCTTCTCAACTGTCTACTGGGTAATGGTGCTTCTTTCAACGCTTGAAACTCACTGAAACAGTCATGTGCCCACTTGGGAATTTGTTGTAAGGGACGATGAGCTTGTTGAGTCTGAAACTGGTTCCTTTGGTGCCAAATGGACCAGATAATGAAGGCAAACAGATCCGGTTTCCTTTGATGATCGAAGACCCAGGCCAAAAGCTCACTAAAACTTGCAAAGCTCTGTTGATTCCGAAAGTTCCACACACTGTTTGCTCCCTAAACCCCATCCAGTTTTTTGCAACTCCACACTGCATGCAACATGTCTTCAGATTCTTCTTTGCATCGGTCACAGCAGTGTTCTGTAATAACTGTCCGTCTATATAGATTGCACTTAGTAGGGAGAGAGTTACGGCTAGCTCTCCAGATGAGATTTTTTATTTTATTTGGACAGTCAAGGGCCCAAACCTTCTTCCATAACCCTTCCTCATGCTCATGGTGTACAGGCACTTGAAAATCAACTTCATCTTCCTTCAAGAAGCAGTAGCCTGTTTTGCAACTATATCTCCCATCATGCTCCCACGGCCAATACAGAGAGTCTTCAGAGTCTTCTCTAGCCAGTGGGATGTTCTTTATTTCCTCAGCTTCTTGTGGAGCAAAAATTCCATCAATCATAGCAACATTCCAATTTCTCGTTTCCTCATTAATTAAGCTATCCACTGTGGCTTCTTCCATTGTTTCCACCATTGGAGAGAGGATCTTGGTTGGATGTTTTCGAGGCAGCCAATGGTGTTGCAATATTTTTATGGACTTTCCATTCCCCACCCTCCAACAAGCACCGTCAAGGATAACATCACGGCCGTAAAGAATACTTTTCCAAGCATAGGATCCCGAACTTGTTTCCTTAGCTTCTAAAAGAGAAGTGTTGGGGAAGAACTTGGCCTTAAAAACTTTGTAAAAGAGGGTTTCCTTGTTGTGCAAAAGCCGCCACGCTTGTTTCGCCAAAAGGGCGTCATTAAAATGAGCCAAGTCGCGAAAACCCATACCACCCACCATTTTGGATTTAGTCAATTCGCTCCACCGGATCCAGTGAATTTTTCTTCTATTTCCTCTTTGCCCCCACCAAAACTTCTTAATCATTGCTTCAATATCATCACAGAGCCCCAATGGCAATTTAAAGCATCCCATAGCATAAGTAGGGATAGCTTGGATCACAGCTTTGATTAAGACCTCTCTCCCTGCTTGAGATAACAATTTACCCTCCCATCCTTGGAGTTTCCTCCAAACCCTTTCTTTTATATAGTTGAAGCTAGCCTTTTTTCCCCTCCCAACAAAAGAGAGGAGCCCCAAATATTTCTCATAGGACTTCACTTCTTGGACTTGGAAGAGGTTCTTTTTGATAACGACTTAAATTGTTTTAAATATAAGAGTAGGTAGGTTGTTTTTTTTTTTTTTTTTTTTTTTTTTTTTTTTTTTTTTTAACTTAAAAATTGTTCTACAAACCAATAATATCTTTAACATTAGTGGACCACTTCATGTAGCAAATGTGAAGAATATCCATAATTGAAATGTATTCCTTTCATACTTCAAAGTTCAAACTAATGATCTAATCCAGTGTTGGGTTTTGTTACTTAATAATACATATTTAAAAAATTATTTAACCAAATAGAACTGCCCAAGTTATTCTTGAAGGAGATGTCTTGTTTGTTATTGATTCTCTTCCTCTTCTCTCCTCCTTGACCAAGCTTCATTGGTAATTTCTGATGACCTGAACCTGTTGTTTCTTTTGCAAACCTTCTCCTTTTGGACTGCTTCTCAGATGTTGGTTGATTCCCTTTTGGTTTATTAATAAAATTTCTTATTCAGGACCCTAAAAAAAAAAAAAAAAAAAAAAGCCAACATTATCATACACATGAGGACTTTCACACTCTCAAAAGGATTTTCAACATTTCAAGTGAAATGGTGTTTCAATCCACAATTAAAAATGTGGTAGATCAACACCATATGCAAATTATTTGGTGATTGGAGTTAAATGAAAAGAAATAAAGAAATATAATAAGACATTACTATTGGAAAACTTTGGACAGCCCACAAACCAACTCCTACTAACACCAAAACACCAAATGAACATCTATCATAAGACCATGTCAACAGGTCTACAATCACAAACCCAAACATAAAAGATATAGAAGGCCATACAGGGCTAGAGCACTCTAAGCTTTTTTATTGAGGTGACTTAGAAACTAGCAAGACTAAGCTAGTTTTTTGATCAATTTGGTGGAGGGAAGAAAATGGCATCAGAAGTCCTCTTTGAGGAGAAAAGCTTCTCTGTATCAGCATCCACATCGAATGAAGCCTGGAGAACCGAAGGAGATAGAGCCTTCCAAACAGAAGTCCTTCCAGCCAAATGAGTGAATATTGGACTGCGACAGAAAAATCAAAGTCATATGAGTCATATGATGCTGGCATATATGTACTAAGAGTGTAGGTTGAGTTTGGTGGGCCAACGTTGGTGACTGTCCCAGTGAATACAGCTTTAATCTGCTGGCCATCTTCCACGGCAACAGAGAATGAGGGATAGTAAAGGTTCCATGCTCTTCCAGGCTTTGAGGTATTGCAAAAGCTACTGTTGTCTCCGATGATGAGTCTTAACGCGGTGGTATTGTAGCCTTGCATGCAGAGGAAGTCTGTAATCTGCCTCATATGCATCATAGACGAGCCCAGGGTCTACTGCTTGCAATGGGTTGTTGTGCCCAGATCCATAAGCAAATTCAAGGTCTTCATGCTTCTTTGGGTCCATTTCAGAGTGAGAGAGAGAGTAAACTACGCTTTATAATGTGTGTCCATATCAGAGTGACTTTAGTCTATGAATTCAATTTTTCCAACAAAACAGTAGAAAGTAAGGCATGTTGCATCATTTTGCCATTTTCTCAGGTTTTGTCAGGCTAATTTGTAAACCTTTTATAGTTAAATTAGTGGAAATTTTAACATTTTCTATAACAAAATTGACTTGAACAAAGTCATGTTCTAGAAGTCAAGTTTATTACTTCACCTGTGGTCATGAGGGCAGATTTATGGCAGCAGGTGACCAGTTCGGATGGGCAGCCTTAACATAGGCAGCTGCACCACTAGTGTGAGGGCAAGACATTGATGTCACAGACTTTATCTTGAATTTGACACTTCTAGTGTTGTCCAGGTCCACGGAAGGAGGTGCCACTGGAGACCAAGCAGCAAGAATATCCACTCCAGGGGCGGTAAGATCAGGCTTCATATATATATCATCCAAACATAATTTTAACATATCAAGCCATGTTCTAAAACTGAAACTAAAATTATAGATGAAAACAGTTTTGTAAACTAAGTACTCATTTTCTATATCACCTTGAGAATGTCTGGGAAGATAGGGTTGGGTCCCCTAGAAGAAAATGATAAAACATAAGGTGCCATGACATCCTTCCATGTCTCACCAACCGGAATAGTGGCAGTCAGTTTTCTAACAAGGGTTTGAAGTATTTCATTAGGATATTGAAGAAAGTAAGCAATTTATGCCATCAATGATTTATTTAAAGATAATTATTATAGCAATTTATTTACTCTGTTGATCTGATGTAGTTTAAAATTTTGAGGCCATCTTCCACACTAAATACTGTTGCTGGCAACGGGATGCTGAAAGCAACATCAGAAAATGATGAGTCAGCCATAATGGTTCCCACACCATTGGCTAATAGGATGCCAGTGCCATTGACGGCTGCTTCACAGAAAACAATCTTTCCTTGTACTTTGTATGAATTCAGGACACCATCAAAGCAACCTTTTGAAATATCCAGGTCAGCACCTGCAGAGTAGTTTGCAGCATCTCCACCCCAAATCAAGGGAAATGATGTTCCATTGAGGTTGAAGCTATTAATGGAGAGACCCTTCATTAGATCATTCAAACAATTAGTATGGTATTAGTGAAGATTACTCTATTGAAATGCATTATTTTAAATAGAATAACTTCAATAAAAAAACTCAACAGTGTAGGCTTGTCCATTGCCAAGCACAACTTGAGCAACAAATTTCCTGTCAATGGTGCTGGCAGCAACACTTAATATCCAAGGTGCATGATTGATGACGCTTAATGGGACAGGCCCTGAGTTTCCAGCAGAACATGAGGTCAAGATGCCTTTTCTCATGGCATGGAAAGACCCAATAGCAACTGGTTCTTCGAAGTATGGACGAAACCCACTGAAACCAAGGGACACCGAAATAATGTCCACTCCATCTGCTATTGCATCTTCAAATGCGGCTAGGATGTCTGCTGAGTAACATCCAGATGACCAGCAAACTTTGTACATTGCAATCCTTGCACCAGGAACTCCACCTCTTGCAGTTCCTTCTGCTAGCCCAAAGTAGCTCGCTCCAGCTACCTCCCTCCCTGCGGCTGTTGAGGATGTATGCGTTCCATGACCTTCAGTCTTTTGGGGATTTGATGTCTGTGATGTCATATTTGCCATGACTGTTGTAGTAACGGGCTCCAATGATCTTGCTGTCATTTTAGAATTTCTGTGAGTTGCTATCAAAGATGAATGCCTAACAGATGAATGTCATTTATCATGTCTTAAGTTTGTGTCTCAAATTATGTAATAGTTACCTGTGTCCCCTGTCCCAAAAGTTGCAAGACAATCACTAATGATTTTGTGTCCCTAGTATGGAATAATCTTCACAATGTAGTGACTCATCTTTTTTGTGCTAATCACGATTTTGACCTTTTTAGTTGTTGGTTATTTGCCATCAATAAAACAAACTCGTATCTCTACTTGTTAATAATCTATTCCTTCAGACAGTCACTAACATGACCCATTTTATTTTCTCTTAAATTTTCTCAATCTCATTCATTCTTACCCATGGCAATGCTCACATAAGTTCCAGGCAGAAAGAGAGCTCACTTGTTGCAGGTGAAGTTGGCACCTTGGCATTTACCCTTCCATTTACTAGGTGGAGAGCTGAGCCCTTCATCATTGAAGCTATCCGATTCTGGCCAGATTCCTGCAACACAACAGACGTGAAAAAACTCAAATTTGAGCATTTGCTTTGTCTTTTATGCAAAGCAAAATGGTGACCTGTGTCAAGAAGCCCAATAATGATGTCTCCTTCTTGAGGGCTTCCAAGTTTGCCTTTTGAGGGGAATCCCAAGAAATCCCATGACCTTGTAGTGTGAAGCTTTAGTATGTGGTTTGGAAGCACTGAAATTACACCTTCCATTTCTGCGACACATTTCAACTGCTTTTAGCACATAAATGGCAGTAAAAATTCATTCCTTCACACTAGTTTGCACTCACCTGAGAATTTTGCAACTTCTTCATCAGTTAATTTAGCTGCATATCTATTAAAACTCTTCCCATAACTATAGATTAGCGAGTCTTTGGCTGTTGAAGTACTGCTATTGGGAAAAAAAAACTTTGAAATAATTCAAGAGTTAAAGCTGTTATGGGAAGGGATTTATATTAGGAATGAAGCATATTACAATATGAACAACTTCTATAACGCCTTTCGGGTAGTTCCAGTTATAAAAGTGATGACCTTGAAGTGTAATTCTGTTTTTGAGTGTAAACTTACTAGAAGTCTCTTGATTATCATACAAGCTAAAACTGTCACATTGCTCACATTTCGCCTCTCAATCTAAAATTTTCCCAAACTATTCTGTAGATTGTCCGTCATTGTTTTCGTGTGTCAATCTCAATCATGTCCAAGATCACTATTTGGTTCCTGTTGACACGTCTTTAAGTAACTACTCATTCACTCTGCATAACATTAGGATTACCTAAAAATGTCACATTCTAGGCTCTAGCATGGTTATTAGCTACTAGATACTTTCCCGCTACCTTGTAAATTCATTTGAAATAATTTTTATATTTTTTAATACCTATTTGTAATATTCATTTTACTATGTAATATATATATATATATATATATTTATTAAGGAAAAGAAGGAATCTACGTCTTGTCATGCTTTCATGCTTTGGTCTTGCCATGCTTCTTCTGACAAAGTCTAAACCAAGAAAAAGACAAAAAAATTTCAGCTGATTTTAAGTCAAAAAGTGAAAAAACACTGTTCACGGATTACTGTTCACAGATTACTGTTCACGAATTACTATTCACGGATTACTGTTCACTTTTTATTGTTCATAACACTGGTCACCCGAAATTTTGCCTATTTAAGGGGGTTGTCCCTTAAGTCTAACACATAATTCTACTTCCCTTAAGCTTTTATATTTAGAATTCTACTTAGTATTTTCTCTTTGGAACTTCTTCCCCTTAGAAGCCTTTCTCTAGAGAGAATTCCTTGCTCCTATTACCTTGTTTCTAGTACCACTATTTCCTTACAAAACCTTGTAACTAGGACTAGTTCAAGTTTTGTAATTGTTAACTTGTACTGTTGAGATCCTGTATTCACTACTATTATAAGTGTTTATTCTACTTTCAATAACAAGTATTTTCAGTTTTCTGTTCATTATTCTATTTGTTGCTACCGCCACCTTGGACAGATTACCGCCATAACGGACGGTTCTAAATTGCTTTCATTTACTTTGAATTATTTTCATATATACTGCTTGGCTGGTTCTACCGCCTTATTATTGTTCTAATTTATTTACTTACATTACTTTCACTATATTACACTGTGCTTCTGTCTCTTCCCTTCAGCTGTACATCCCCTTCCCCCTTTATGGTATCAGAGCCACTATTTTCTGGCCGGTGATAATGTTGTTGTGCCTTAATTTCTTGTCCGTGTCTACCCGAACCTTTGGTACTCTGTTGTTGTATTCCTTTCTTACCATCGTTGGCGCCACCCTAGTTGTAAAGTGAATTCCCAAAATCGAATTGTAAGGCCCGTTTGAGCCAAGAGAGGGCGTGTAGGGCATGAGAGATATAGGGTTGGTTAGGGTATGTGTTACGAAATGCAACGGTTGTGAGAAAAACATGATAATTGAGTTTTGAACCTAGGATAGTATGGATAAGTTGTGGAGATCCAACTCCTCTGTCAGCTCGAGGACTGGTTGTCCTCCTGTTATCGTAAATGAAGAAGATCACATTGTTGAAGAACATGAGATCCCTGATTTCCGGAAATGGAATATTACTAAAGTTGATACTAAATCTGTTTATAAGACTAGCTTTGTTGAAACTACTTTCTATCCCATTTACAAAGTGAGAACTGTTGAACAAACATTTTCTATTTCTAGAGTTCATGAAAAATGTTGCTTGTTTTCTAAAAGAAATATTAATGAGTTCATTGCTAAAAAACTCAGTTATTTGCATATTGGTATGGTTCAGGTTGCTATTAAACCACTCACCCGAAAGGGTATTAATGCTTCTGTTCTCATGTGTTTACGTGATGCTAGATTTAAAAATTTTAAAGATAGCATTCTTGGTATGATTACTGCTTCTTTGTATGATGGTCCTGTTTATTTTAACTGTTATCTTGATCTTACTCTTGCTTTGGATGATCCTAATATTGTTAAAGCTTTAACTTTAAATATTGCTTCATCTGGTTATGTCATGGAAGAAAGTAGTAAGCCTTTTGCTTTGATTTACCTCATTTATTACAGATTGTTGGGTACTCAATTAAATCCTGGTGCTATAAATCACAGAGAACCTTCTGGTAAAACTATGTTAATTCAATGTTCAACTCCTGATGCTAAAGTTCAAGTTCCAAAAATGATTCAATGGCAAGACATTAAGCTTCCCACTGAATGGTTGTTGGAACAAGAATCTCCTCTTGTTAAACCTGTTTTTGATGAACTTGATCTCACTCATATTCAACAATATCTTGATGGTACTGTTAAAATAAGTTTTCAAAATAACCAACCATTAAGGATCAACGAAGGAAGGCATTCCTTTGCTGGATTTGAAAATATTTCAAAAAGAGATCAAGACCTCAATGATTTTTTGCAAAAAAGTCTTGAAAAACCCATTGGTTTAAGGCTAAAAGGAGTTTCCAGCGGTAACTCACAAGTTAGCACTCCTTTCTATTCTACTAAAGCTGAATCTTCCTCTCCTCATGGCAATGTTGCTATTGATGATGATGAAGAATCTGTATCTGTTACTCCATCAGATTCTGATTTTCCTCCTATTGAAAATCCTCATGTTGACCAAAATCAATTAAGAGTTTTGACTATTTTAAACGATGATTTTGAAATTGATTGGGATTCTTTGTACAATGAGTTTATGCTTTCAAAAAACAGACCTAAAAGAAAATATTTCCAAAATAATTTTGCTCAGTCTGAAAAAGACCATGTTAAGAGAAAATGGTTGGAAAAGATGAATCAATGGAAAAAACATATTTTGTTTTTTGATTTTCTTGAAAACCATTATGTTTCAAAAGATGAGGTTTCAAAACAACATTTAAATGTGATAAAAAAAAAATCAAATTTTGTTAAAATAGATAAAACCATTATTAGGTCTAGTCATCCTCCTCTTGAGCCAATTTTGATAACTACTAAGAAGGATGAAGTGACAAAAGAGGAAGTGAAGGCCTCTCCTTTCAAAATTGCTGATGATAAAACTCCCATTGTTAGTCTTATTGAACAAAACAATTTTACTAATGAATTTTTGCATGTTATTGGTTAACAGCTTGACCGTATTGAAGAAAATATTATTGACAAAACTGCTTCTGTTGAAAAATCTGTTTCTAAAAAACATGTTTCTGTCAAGATTGAAGAACCTTTGATTAATTTACCCAGTCATGATAAAAATTTCAAGTTTAAAACCTCCCAATCTAAAACTCTTGAAATTGTTGAAAAAATGCTTTCTGATTTGAAAATTAAAACTGAGAGTACTTCTCGAAATACAGCATGCACTATTTCAAGAAATGGAAAAGAAATTGTTTTTGATGAAAGTACAGATTCTGATATTGTATCTTCTGTCTTTGTAAAAAAGATTTTTGATGATGATTTACCAGAAATTAAAAGATTTGTTGGAAATTCCAAACCTATGTTTCTTACAAAAAATTGGTATTCAAAACCTACTCCCCCTGATGTGCAGTTTGAAGAAAGACCTTTTCAAACTTAGTTTTCTATTTCTGCTGATAAGATTTATGAATGGAATATTGATGGTTTGTCTGAACAAGAAATCATTAATAAAATGGGTCATATGTCTATGGTTGGAATTGCTTATGTTAATAATCATAATCTTGATCACCCTGAAATTGTTGACCTTCTTGCTACTAGTTTTTTTGGTACTCTTCACGGATGGTGGGATTCATATCTCATAGAAGATTCCAGAGAATCTATTAAACATGTTGTTAAAAAGAATGATGAAGGTTTGCCTATTTTTGATGAAAGTATTGGTCGAGGTATTCTTGATGGTGTTAATACCTTGATTTATACTATTATCAAACATTTTGTTGGTACTCCATCTAATATTTCATCTCGAATTTCTGACTTGCTAAATAATTTGAGATGTCCTACTATGTTTGATTATAGATGGTACCAAGATGTTTTCCTTTTCAGGGTAATGCATAGGAAAGACTATTTCAAGCCTTATTGGAAAGAAAATTTTATTGACGGTCTGCCTTCTATCTTTGCTTATAAGGTAAAACAAGAGTTAATTGGTAAAAATGATTCTATTGATTATGATAATTTGACTTATGGTGATATTTTAAGCACTATTAAAAAACTTGGCATTAATATGTGCAATGATGAAAAATTGTTAAAACACCAATTAAAAAATAAAAGAAAAGCTAAATATGAAATGGGTAATTTCTGTGAACAATATGGTTTGCCCCCTATTACTCCTTCCAGGCAAAAAGGGAAAAAACATGATAAAAGTCACAAAAATTACAGCTACAAAAAACATAAAAGATACATAATCAACTTTGTTAAACCTAATGATTTTTATACTAAAAAGAAACATGTTAAACAAGGATTAGGAAAAGGTAAATGTTTTAACTGTGGAAAACCTGGACATTTTAGTAAAGATTGTAAACAAAAACCTGGTAAGTTAAAAAATAAGTTCAACATGTTAAACATTGATGATAAAGAGCAAGGAGAATTATTTAGAATCCTTGAATCAAACAATTCGTCTGATTCCTTGGAAGATGATTTTTCTTCTTCTTCTGATTCTTGCTATCAATCTGCTACTGATTCTTCTGATTCTCCTAATATTAAAATTGGTTGCCGAGATTCCTGTTGCAATGTTATTAAATTTGTTAAAACCCTCACCAAGAGTGAAGAGAATGAAAAATTAATAATTCAACTGATAAATCAAATTCAAAATCCTGAATTACAAAAAGAATATTCGGATAAGTTCAAGAAAAATTTGCTAAAAAATGAAACTGATAAAAAACTAAAATCAACTATAAACTTTGAAGAAACTTTGGAAAGATTTAATAAAAAGAAATCCAAAGATTTAACTGTTAATGACTTACAACATGAAATTAATATTGTTAAACAAGAGATAAGTGAATTAAAACATGATTTTAAAAATATTAAAAATGATAACAATAATCTTAAACAAGAGCTGATAATGTTAAAAGTTGATAAAACCTTGATAAACAACAATCTGATAAATCTGATAGTGAACATGATGAGCACAAAGATGGAGATGAACCCAGTTAACAGGCTCTTCTTTCTGATAAAGGTATTGCTGATGTTTTCACTGATCCTCAACTTACTCTTGTTAATAAAATACTTCCTCCAAAATGGTTTACAAAAGTTAAAATCATTGTTTCTCCTAATTGTCATTTCACTGTTATTGCTATGATTGATTCTGGTGCGGATATGAACTGTATCCAAGAAGGACTGATTCCTTCAAAATATTTTGAAAAATCTACTGAAAGATTGGTTTCTGCTAATGGTTCTCAGATGAAAATTAAGTATGAATTGAATAATGCTCATGTGTATCATAATAATGTCTGTTTCAAGATTCCTTCTGTTCTTGTTAAAAACATGACTGATAAAGTGATTCTTGGTTTGCCTCTTATAAATGCTTTGTATCCTTTTCTTGTTGAACATGATGGAATTACTACTGATCCTTTTGGACAGAAAGTAAAGTTCAAATTTGCTTCAAAATTTGAAATTGACATTGATGCTACTTCAAACATGATTCATTCTAAAATTAAAAATCCCAACTTCCTTCAGCAAGAAGTTAGATACAAGAAAATTGCTGAACAAATTTCTAATAAATTGTTGCAATCCATAATTATTAACATGTTGATTGATGATGTTTGCTATGATGCTCTTAATGCTTTTTGGCATGAGAAAATACCCATTGATGATTTGTCTTATGATGACGACTTTCCTATTAATATACCTATTCAAGACCTGATGATAAGTTCTTGCCATTATTTCACAAATGATTTTAGAGGTAATATTCATAGTACCAAAATGTTAAATACTATCAATTATCCTAACATTATCAATGATTCTTTGCAGGAATCGGACAATGATGCGTGGATAAATACCACTAATAAGTGGAATAATAGTAATATTATACTTATACCACTAGTAAGTGGATTATTATGGCTCCCTCAGTAGAGAGGAAAAACAAGGGAAAAGCTCCTGCACATAACTATTCTAAAAAATAAAGGCTTCTAGCGGAACAACCTTTTAAAATGCATGAAGGCGCATCTTCTGGGGTAAAACCCAGTGGATCAACATCCCTTCAAGGAGATGTCCCGGCAGAGGTGACATACTCTAATGGTGATATATTGATTGCTTTACAAGAAGTTTTGTCAAGAAATTTGCAATTCCACAATGGAACCTATTCAGGATTACCAGACTCTATTAAAATCATTCTTGATTACCTTCAATTTGCTTTTACTAAAAACCACCATAATGTTTTCCAAAAAACCCTTAGAGCCCTTGAAATCCACCTTGTTAACCTTACTGCTCAAAATGAGGCTTATATGAGCCACCATGACAACCTTATTCCAGAAAATGACCTTACTCCAAATAACAAATTTGTTTCGGAAAATAACCTTGTTTCAGATAATGAGGCTCTTAAAAGCCGTCTTAAAACCTACATTAGTCAACTCTTTGGCAAAGAGGAAATCCATTCAATGGATAAAGAGACTATAATGGGCACTGATTATTCTAGAATGAGTCTTAAGACCAATCTATGTTAAGAAGTGTTGTTGCCAACTTGCCAACAGATATACAATCTCGTATTCTGGAAAGCAAGGCTATGTTTAGGACTCTTGATCTATGGTTCAAGTACTTCAAGAAACTTGTTATAGCCACTATTTTCGATCCTGATGAATTAGATGAAGGTGATAATGTCTTTATTCAGCTTGATTGGGAAGAACACTTTGGGAGTACTCTTAGAGTATATGAAAAGAAACACCCGTTTCCTGGCCTCTTGATAAATTACGATGATGGTTCATATATTGCTGACGATTTAGATGATGATGATGACAGGGACCCTAATTGGCTTTCCCAAATATTTGAATATGGCTTTATCAGATTCATAAAATTAACAAGCCATTATCAAGCCAGCCAACTCCCACAAATTATTCAAGATGCTATTAAAGGATTTAACAGTCCTTTTGTTTCCATCAGATGCTGGAGTACATTGCCAAAATGGGAAAGAGATAACTTGATGAACGTCCAACCCTCAAAGCATCTCATTCTCATTAATGGTCACACTCACCAAGGGCCATGGTTTGAAGGAAATTCTCAATTGTCTTTTGATGATCCTTTTGCTCTTGCAGAATGTTGGAGAAATTGTTTTAATAACCAAATTATTAATGTTACTCAGAATTTATGGAAAAATTATCATTCCACGGGAAGCATAGATAGGATTTCTGTCTTTAGTCCCAGACCATATTCTGATGCCATTGCTCATTTGCAGATTGCTGATCATTGTAATCCAAGAAGTCTTCTCATCCCAGGGAAAACTCCAACGTTTAAGCCAATTCTATATTGTGGATTCTGTAATCAGTATGCTATTTACCATGAGCATGAATGTGATTCTCCACAAGGTCCTTTTAATCCTTTTGATGGTTATCCATCCGATGCTCCTTCCACTGATTGATGAGTTTATTCTTGAGGTTACTACTGTTTCAAGACTACTTCTACTTTCCCCTATTTGTCTAGCTTGCACAACGGCCAAAATTGTTACAATATTCAAAAATGTTATGATGAAATCCCATGTGTCTGATAAGCCATGCACCTGATATGAAGTGATCCCAATTCCATGCGTCTGACAAGTCCTTAGGAATAAAGATATTCCTCAAAAGCTTATATTGAAGTCCTTAAAAAGAAAAAGAAGGAATCTACTTCTTGTCATGCTTTCGTGCTTTGGACATCCCCAATGGAGTTGCCACTGGGAGAGACCATAAAATTTGGGTACTCTCAAAAAAGAGATTTGGGTACTTTAAGGCACCTCTCTTTTTAGGTAAGTGGTGTGAAGTCGCCACTTTTTTTTTTATACAAAAAAAGAAAAGAAAAAAATATAAATACAAATTACATATTCAAAATACTTCATTGTCATTTGTTAGGACATATGTCATTTGATTTTAAGAATATATGTTAATTTAGAATTGGCTAATCCTTTGACAAAACGCACTTTACTTGTAATTGGGTATATCTAGGATGTGTTTAATGCTTCAAGAAATAAGGTTTCAAGTTCAAGAGTTAAAGCCATGCAAATCTGTCCAAGAAATAAGTGAAGAAGTGTTGGATTTTAAAGCTCAACAGCTACCTCGACAACTAGTATCTATCGAGGTTCAAAAAGCTGCTAAAGACCGAAACTCGACAGCTAGCTCGATAGATACCCTATCTGTCGAGATTTATGAAAAATAGATTTTCAATTCTGTTTTGCATCCAATCCATGAGTACGTGTTTAGGCTTTCTTTTCTCATAACCCTAAACATATATAAGGATTATTTTAAGGGCTGCAAAAGGTTGCGTAAGTGTAAAGCAAAGTTGTGTTCATGCAAATTGTGACCGGAGACAGAATTTGCCCTAGTTCATCTTTCTCTTGAAAAAGTTGTTGTGTTTGTACACCTTAGGGTTTTGTGACCAATGAGGTTCGTGATCTTCATCATGTGATGAACTGAGGAACTTTGCAGCCAACATCTTTCTCAAGTTGGAGATTAAGTCGCGTACTGGGATCCGCGCATCTATTAGTTAGTCAGATACTGGGAGCCGTGCATTGAAAAGGAGAAATTGTCACTACAAAACAAGTCCAATTGGGTATTGGGGTAAGGGTTCAACTATAGGTTGGTATAAGGTACTAGGATTCCTTTACTTGTAATCACTTGTTTTGATAATAGTGGATTCTCGAGAGTGGTGACCTTAAAATTACCCAATGGGGTTTTTGCCATGTAGGTTTTCCCCATTCGTAAACAAATCACTGTGCCAATTTAATTTTCGCTGCACTTTAGTTAATTGGTAATTTGTTTGTGCTACCACGCGTTTTGCATGTTAATTGAATTAATTAATTAACTTGGCTAAATCAATTGGTTAATTTATCACAAGGGGTCAATACATTCTTGGCCTATCATCATTGATAGAATAAATAAAAGTACAACTTTGGTAAATTTACCTTACAAGGCTTTGGGTCCTAGTTACAATCTATGCAAAAGAATACAAAACTTTGGTCCTAGTTACAATCTACCAAAATTAAAGACAAAACACTAATCTACCTATCCAAATATCCTAAGCTCGGGGGCTATGTTATGGAATGGGAAGGCGTTAGGCACCCATTCCGCCTAGACAGAGTCTGGTCTTCTAAACTCTAATGACCAATATGCCATTTTTGAATGATGTTGAACACACATAACAAACACTTGACAAAAATTAATTTAAATAAATTTGCCTTATGAATGATGTCCTCTTTTAAAAAGAGTATTTAGATTTGTATTGAAAATTAAAAACATAAGACGTGGTTTGTAAAAGAAATCAGATTTGTTTTTATGAAAGGTTAAAAAAAAGATCTTATCAAGAAAAATTAGATCTATTTTGTGTTAAATTTAGAAAATAATATTTGATTTGAAGACATCAAATCTGTTTTTGTAGAAAGAAAAAGAAAAATGAGATTTTGTTAAAAAGAATAAGATTTGTTCTTGTAAAATAAAAAAAATAAAAATGATTGATTTTAGGTTTGTATCAGATTTGTTTTTAAGGTTAAAAAAAATGGGATTTGGTTTGTAAAAAAAAATCAAATCTATTGTTAGAAACAAATAAAAAAGGCTTTTGAAAGAGGATCCATATTCATGAGACAAATTTATTATGCATGCATCACATATTAAAAAAAAAAAAAAACTTCAACCTAACTCTTAATTCTTTCTTTGAAATTTCAAAATCTACAATTTTATGACAGAAAAATTTAGAAAAAATTTTTAGATTTGTATTTAATGAAAATACAGATCAGTTTTGAGATTAGAAAAAATCAGATCTATATTTAATGAAAATATAGATCAGTTTTGAGTTTCAGAAAAAAAAAATCAAATCTGTATTTAATGAAAATACAGATCGGTTTTGAGTTTTAGAAAAAATCAGATTTGTATTTAATGAAAATACAGATCAGTTTTGAGTTTAGAGAAAAGAAAAAAATTAGATCTGAAAATACAGATCAGTTGTGTAGGGACGCGATTTATTTAACAGCCCATGAGTGACGTTGGGCTCGCATGCAAAGGGCCCCAACAATATGATTTGTAGAGAGTGGGCTTGAAAGGCATGACCTTGGGCACAGGCGGACGGTTTAATTGTGGCGTCTATGGAAGTTCTTATATAGGCGGGCCTGGCTTGACTAGCTAAGCCCTCCATTAGTACGAGTTGTAGGACTTAAGTCCTCGGACGCTGTCCAAGGAACCTTATATCCTTCCCTTTCTCCCTTTTACCGGGGGAGGGAGAGTCCTCTTTTTCTTCTGGGGGGTTTTTCCTTTTATACTAGTGTTTGTTTCCCCCTTTAGAGTCCACGTGTAAGTTTCACTTTTCTGGGATGCAGACCTGTCCTGTCAACCTATACCTAGAGTGGTTTGGGGTCGTTGGGAAAGTTAAAGGGTATGGTTTAGAGTATGGATTTGTCAGATACAGGGTTTTGTATTATGATGTTGACAGCTTTTTCCCTTGCCCTGCCCCTACATTCAGTTTGCCCCTTTCTTCAGACATTTCGTGAGGTGCCGAGCATGAGGTCGTCATCGGCAATGGCTCTCCTCGGCTAGGGCCCTGGGCCCTAATGTAGAGTGGGCCTGGCCCACGAATTCTCTGCCCCCATAATAGCCCCTCAAAATCCTGCTGCCCGACTTTTAGTCGGGGAGGAGGGTTTTGGTAATGTTGGGCTTACATCATAGCTTGTTCAGATTCTGTACTCTACTAAGATTTGTGTTTTTCCATTTACATGGGAGGTGTGCCATATTAGAGGCATTCCTTTACCCACTCACGTGGAGTCCTTTGACGCTTCAATACTCAAGGCGCGCCTTCACGAGGATCTTCAGATCCTACGGTTGCGAATGGCATTGGAAATTGAGCCAACTCTACCTTGTCCGTAGCATTCCTTGGAAAGCTGCGTGAATTGAATGCCCCCACCTTACCTCTTATATAAGTAGGATAAAAGGTTATTTTCCTTACACACAAACCCTTCGATTCTCTTCAAAATCATAACCCTTCAGCTATAATCACAGTTTCGTCTTCAGTGCTATACACCCTTTGTGCAATATGTTTGAGACACGGACAGGGGTAAAGGAACTCCATCCGCCACAGAAGCGCCGGGTCCTTCCGAGACTCAAGGTAGCGTGGTCTGGGCAAGGGAGGCACAGATTCAAGAAAATCTTCCGTTTTGACAAAGGGGGAAATGGTATTTCTCCTTCTTTTAGTCAAAATCCGAAGCAGGTACTGGTCGCACCAGATTCTTGGTGCGTCAAAAGTAAAGTTTTCCGCCATCAGCGTCGTCTGCTATATCGCAGGCGTGGTTACGTGAAGGTCCATCAACTTCCGGCTGCCTGCACCTTTTCTTCAACGGTGCTGGCCTCAAGTTGGGTTCCCTGCACCTTTTTTTCAGCTGCGCTAGCCCGAAGTCGGGCTCTCTGCGCCTTTTCTTCAACGATGCAAGCCCCGAGTTGGGCTCTTTGGCTGCCTGAGTTATAGGCATGTAAAAGTGTTGAGGAATGGTTTCCTTGAACAACGTCTTGGAACAGCAGCCAACCTCTCCTCTACACTTCTTCCTCGGCTTTCTCTTTATTTTCTTGTATCTTTCTTTTCGCTTATGTAGTTAGCTTTAGTATAAGCTTATTCCAGCTTTTCATTGTACGCTGTACTATTTCTTTGTCTTAATAAAAGATGAATTTATTTCTTTGTAAATACTTTTCCTTTCGGCAGCAACTACTTTGTGAACGGGTGCGCTATGTATGTACCTTCCTTTAGTGATGTTTAAAGCAGGAAACCTTGAAACAGAACCTTACCAATTGAGATAACGGCTTAATGCCCCGTAATGCATGCACGGCGACCGTCCGAGAACGATAAATACTAAATATTTCATCCGAGAGGGTAGCCGAGCAGCGAGGGACTTTAACTGTGTTTTGACAACGTATGGCCCTATATTGCAGTTGCACCAATTCCCTTGGTACTAAGAATCCGAGGGTAGGCTGGGGAATCCATGCAGTCCTGGGATTAGCCCAACTATCAAATGGGGAATTCTTTCTCGGGGTAGATTCTAAAGGCCATCTAATGTCCAGGTTGTGTCCAAACCCCGTATTATCTCTTCTAAGTAGTTGGTTTCCCCAGAGGCTTGAGTCCGAGGACCATACAAGGCCTTGGTTCTGTCCAAAACTTCTTCTAAGTAGTTGGTTTCCCCAGAGGCTTGTAATTTTCTTCTAAGTAGTTGGTTTCCCCAGAGGCTTGAGTCCGAGGACCATACAAGGCCTTGGTTCTATCCAAAACTTGTAGTTTTCTTCTAAGTAGTTGGTTTCCCCAGAGGCTTGAGTCCGAGGACCATACAAGGCCTTGGTTCTGTCCAAAACTTGTAATTTTCTTCTAAGTAGTTGGTTTCCCCAGAGGCTTGAGTTCGAGGACCATACAAGGCCTTGGTTCTGTCCAAAACTTGTAGTTTACTTCTAAGTAGTTGGTTTCCCCAGAGGCTTGAGTAGTTGGTTTCCCCAGAGGCTTGAGTCTGAGGACCATACAAGGCCTTGGTTCTGTCCAAAACTTGTAGTTTTCTTCTAAGTAGTTGGTTTCCCCAGAGGCTTGAGTCTGAGGACCATACAAGGCCTTGATTCTGTCCAAAACTTGTAATTTTCTTCTAAGTAGTTGGTTTCTCCAGAGGCTTGAGTCCGAGGACCATACAAGGCATTGGTTCTGTCCAAAACTTGTAATTTTCTTCTAAGTAGTTGATTTCCCCAGAGGCTTGAGTCCGAGGACCATACAAGGCCTTGGTTCTGTCCAAAACTTGTAGTTTTCTTCTAACGCTCTGTTTGTTTCACTGGAAAACCTTCTGTAAAGATAGTTTTCCACATTTTCCAGTGTTTGGTAGCACAAAAAAAACCTGGTCAATGGAAAACTATCTTTGGTCAATGGAAAATTCTAATAAAAATAAGGCTTATTTTCTATAAGCTGTTTTCCAAAAAAAAAATTTGGAAAACAATCTTTCTCTCATGCGTTGCATCTTTTATAAATATTGTCTTTATCTATAGCCGTGGGAAATATAATTTTTTGGCGCCTTCTCTCTCTCATGGTAAGTTTTCTCACTTTTTTTCTCTTCCCTTTGCTTTTTCTCTCCTCACACCCTCACCGTCACTAACTTTGGTCTCTCCTCTTCCCATAGATCTCTCTCTTTAACTGTCTCTCTTCTCTCTTTTCTCCATGTTTCTCTTTCTCTCTGTAACACAATTCTTTGATTAGATTTTTCTTTACTTCACTAATCGATCAATAGCTCTGACTTGCAAAGGAGAAAAATTTTCAACGGTAATCATTTCATTCCTCTCTACCAAAATCCCAATTCTTTGCTTTGAATTTCAAGCTTAATTTTCTTTTTTCTCTAAGAAATTTTCAATTTGATGGATTCCAGGAAGAAGTTACTTCTTTTTCGTACATAAAGTGCAAAAAAATAAAATAAAATAAAAAATAATAGAAGAAGAAGAAGAAAGAATGAAAGAAGTAAAAGATGAAAATTTTAAATATAGTACCTATATTGCTCTAAATTGCTTTTACATGGGACAATCTTTACCGTGGACTAATAATATTGTTATATAATGAATGATAATTGTTTAGGAGAATTGCATTTGTTGGCAAATACATTTTTTGTTGGTAGATCCTATGTAGTGATGATATATTATGCAGTACATTATGTAAATACATAATTTAGAGTAATATTGTGGTTGACCATAGTAGACAAATGGTTGATATGTGTGTGTGTGTGTGTGTACGTACATTATTGTCTATATATATGAGCAAGATGAGTGGTAGAGATCATGAAAATTTGACAACTAATTAATTTTGATTGTATCTATTGTCAAAATTTTAGATTAATTAGTATGAAAACCAAATTCATTCTTGGTTTTTTATTTATAATGATTATATTAGTTAGTTTACATAATAAACATGTTTTAAATTATATAAGAAATATTTTTAAAAAATTACATACCAAACACCAGAAAATATTCTCAAGCGCATTTTCAAGGACGTTACCAAACACTGGAAAATAAGATAGTTTTCTAGAAAATGTTTTTTGGAAAATGAACCATTTTCCAGAAAACATTAATATTGAAACAAACAGAGCGTAAGTAGTTGGTTTCCCCAGAGGCTTGAGTCCGAGGACCATACAAGGCCTTGGTTCTGTCCAAAACTTGTAATTTTCTTCTAAGTAGTTGGTTTCCCCAGAGGCTTGAGTCCAAGGACCATACAAGGCCTTGATTCTGTTCAAAACTTGTAGTTTACTTCTAAGTAGTTGGTTTCCCCAGAGGCTTGAGTCCGAGGACCATACAAGGCATTGGTTCTGTCCAAAACTTGTAGTTTACTTCTAAGTAGTTGGTTTCCCCAGAGGCTTGAGTCCGAGGACCATACAAGGCATTGGTTCTGTCCAAAACTTGTAGTTTACTTTTAAGTAGTTGGTTTCCCCAGAGGCTTGAGTCCGAGGACCATACAAGGTCTTGGTTCTGTCCAAAACTCGTAATTTTCTTCCAAGTAGTTGGTTTCCCCAGAGGCTTGAGTCCGAGGACCATACAAGGCCTTGGTTCTGTCCAAAACTTGTAATTTTCTTCCAAGTAGTTGGTTTCCCCAGAGGCTTGAGTCCGAGGACCATACAAGGCCTTGGTTCTGTCCAAAACTTGTAATTTTCTTCTAAGTAGTTGGTTTCCCCAGAGACTTGAGTCTGAGGACCATACAAGGCCTTGGTTCTGTCAAAAACTGGTAGTTTACTTCTAAGTAGTTGGTTTCCCCAGAGGCTTGAGTTCGAGGACCATACAAGGCCTTGGTTCTGTCCAAAACTCGTAATTTTCTTCCAAGTAGTTGGTTTCCCCAGAGGCTTGAGTCCGAGGACCATACAAGGCCTTGGTTCTGTCCAAAACTCGTAATTTTCTTCCAAGTAGTTGGTTTCCCCAGAGGCTTGAGTTCGAGGACCATACAAGGCCTTGGTTCTGTCCAAAACTCGTAATTTTCTTCCAAGTAGTTGGTTTCCAAAACTTGTAGTTTACTTCTAAGTAGTTGGTTTCCCCAGAGGCTTGAGTCCGAGGACCATACAAGGCCTTGGTTCTGTGCAAAACTTGTAGTTTTCTTCTAAGTAGTTGGTTTCCCCAGAGGCTTGAGTCCGAGGACCATACAAGGCCTTGGTTCTGTCCAAAACTTGTAGTTTACTTCTAAGTAGTTGGTTTCCCCAGAGGCTTGAGTCCGAGGACCATACAAGGCCTTGGTTGAGTCCGAGGACCATACAAGGCCTTGGTTCTGTCCAAAACTCGTAGTTTACTTCTAAGTAGTTGGTTTCCCCAGAGGCTTGAGTCCGAGGACCATACAAGGCCTTGGTTCTGTCCAAAACTCGCATTTTTTACTTATTTATTGATTTAATTTCCAAAGGTTAGCCCCTTGACCCAGGTGGGGAGGGGTTAGCTTGATGTTGGAAGCCCCTAGAATTGCCCGTGCCTTTGGCACTGCCAGGCATAGCTCCTAGTGGGAACTTATGCTGGAACAACAACAACATGTCGTTGGAAATGAAGGCACCCTCGCAGACCCTTGCCTGACAAAAGCTCAACTCCACCGCCGCCTGAGCCAACGCGCAAGCCTTTCCCACAGATGGCGCCAATTGTAGGGACGCGATTTATTTAACAGCCCATGAGTGACGTTGGGCTCGTATGCAAAGGGCCCCAACAATATGATTTGTAAAGAGTGGGCTTGAAAGGCATGACCTTGGGTACAGGCGGACGGTTTAATTGTGGCGTCTATGGAAGTTCTTATATGGGCGGGCCTGGCTTGACTAGCTAAGCCCTCCATTAGTACGGGTTGTAGGACTTAAGTCCTCGGACGCTGTCCAAGGAACCTTATATCCTTCCCTTTCTCCCTTTTACCAGGGGAGGGAGAGTCCTCTTTTTCTTCTGGGGAGTTTTTCCTTTTATACTAGTGTTTGTTTCCCCCTTTAGAGTCCACGTGTAAGTTTCACTTTTCTGGGGTGCAGACCTATCCTGTCAACCCATACCTAGAATGGTTTGGGGTCGTTGGGAAAGTTAAAGGGTATGGTTTAGAGTATGGACTTGTCAGATACAGGGTTTTGTATTATGATGTTGGCAGCTTTTTCCCTTGCCCTGCCCCTACATTCAGTTTGCCCCTTTCTTCAGACATTTCGTGAGGTACCGAGCATGAGGTCGTCCTCGGCAATGGCTCTCCTCGGCTAGGGCCCTGGACCCTAATGCAGAGTGGGCCTGGCCCGCGAATTCTCTGCCCCCACAAGTTGAGTTTTTATAAAAAAAAAAAAGCTTTGATAGTCATTAGCAAATTTTGAAATTTTAAAAAATAATTACAATAAACAATCATCTAAAGAATATGCAAAGAAAATTCTAGCAAAGTATCTAAGCATGGCAATTATATATATTAAGAACAAGACACAACAAGCATATTAATCACATTCATGAGATGAACAATAACATACTAATTAATGGAAAAAGAAAAGAAAAGCAGAATACCTCTTGCATGAGCGTTCTTTTCTAATGAATGAATATTTTAAAAATCAAAGAAGTTTGTTCACCTCTTTGAGGTCTAAAATACTTTACTTACAAAAAAAGTTCCTAAAGCAAAAGCCTTCAGAACGTCTTTAACGTAAAAGGAGTACAAAAGTCAGAAAAGAAGAGCCCTTAATTCTGATTTTTTCCCTCTATTTATAGATCTATTTATAGAGGTTGGGATGCTTAAAAAATAAGCTGAATGAGACCAAATATGAATTGGAACGCATCCTTATCTCTAAAAAGTCGAAAAAGATAGGCTTTATCTCAATCAGGGGGTCCCCAGGCTGGGCCGAACATTTGGGCCAGTCGACACTTGGGAAGTGCCGATCAGCACTTGCCATGTGCCGATCGGCACTCCAAGAGGGCCGAGGTGCCAGGTTCGCTTTTGAATTTTGGTCCAATTTAGACTCCTTTTTTGAGGATTTTTTAGTCGGGAATCGCACCTAGACGCATTTTTAATCCATATTCTAAAAATTAATTCCTTTTTCTTGATATTCAAGTCTTTAAAGTGATAATTATCTTGTAGATAAATATTCTAAAAAGCCTTGATTATCCACAATTTCTTTGTTATATGATTATCCATTTTATTCTCATGCAAGCATTCCTATTTTTGACACTAACCAACAACCAATCAAAAAATTATTTAATTAATTTTAATTTTTTAACCAATCAGAATTAATTTGAATTAATCACACATGATCGGCTCCACCCAATCAAAATGCATGCAGACTGTGAAAACTTGATCATGTGATATCTTTCAATCCAAGGGTCTGATTTGGAAATCAGACATACCGTCCATGATTGCTAGAACTTCAAGATCATTTTTATGATATGCAATGAATGAATTAATGCATGTAATGCAACTCTAAATTTTGGGTATATAAATGGTCATTCTAGTCATCTTCCAAGATTAAATTATGGGTGCAAAATTGAGTGTCTACAATAACAATATAGACGAAAACACCATTTTGGTCCCTATATTTTAAGATCACAGTCAATTTAGTCCCTACATTTTGAGAGCAGTCAATGGAATTTGCTTACGTGGTAGATGGAAAGCACACGTGGCACGAATTAAATTAAAATATTAACCAGCCATCCTACTTGTCTGAAGTGGTAGTACCATGTCAGCTTTCAACCTCTTTTAGTCCCACGTGACACGTGACCAACTTATCAACCACCAGTCCCCACTGGTCAAACTAAGATCTCTTGTCAATTCCAGACTGAAACCCCCATTGATGAATAGCTCTGTTACTCTTCATGTCCACAACTCACTCTCTTCACACTTTAACTAACTTATTACATAGTTTGATTTGTCTAGCCCTTTGAAATATTTCATCGTTTTTCCATCAATCATTAGCTTTTGAAAAATGTCGTGTTGTGGAGGAAAATGTGGCTATGGATCTACCTATAAGTGCAGCAATAGCAATGGAGGGTAATCTTCCTAAACCTCTTAAGCTTTTGGGAAATTTTCATTATGGAGGGACCCCCTACTTAGCAACAGAAGCAGAGGCCATGGCCTCAACCACTATGTCCACCCTATCGAAGAAACCCTCTATGGGTGTGCCCATGGCAGCGAAGACCTCCTCACTCATAGGGTGATAAATAGAAAGGGGCTCGGGGTCAGCTTGAAAACAAAAGAAAAATAAGAGAGGAAGGAAGGATGAATGGTGATATATATAATAATAAAAAACAACACATGGTGACACGTGGCAACGAGATTGCATGCAAAAGGAAGGGATATAACTCCAACTCGGGCTCGTCAAGTAAGATGGGGTGGGTGGCAGAAGTATCCTCCTTATGCTTAGACTGCCAAGAAGTAATTAAAAAATAATAATAATAAAAAAGGGGGAACAAAGAGAGTGGAAATGAATAAGTATGCATGTGGGGTTGGCCGCAGGAAGGCCTCACAAATAAGAAAAAAATAAAGAAGAAGCAAGGTTAGAGATAACATACTCTGGTAGAGATGTCTTCCTCTTGCTGCCTCAAGTCCTGCTAGACGGAGGAGCATCCATGGATAGTTGTGGAGTAGCAGGCTTAGGCTTGCCTGCAGTAGGGTGCCTACTAGAACGAATATGAGCAAAAGGGGGAGGAGAACCCTCAAGAACTATGTTGCCTATAGGGGGAAGGCTACCTTCATAGGGAACAATGTTAGAACAAGTCTCAGAAGAGTCATCACCTCTCTTTGCAGGCTTGGGCTTGGCAGACCGAGACATTGAGCCCTTTTTCGTAAGTGTAGAAAGGTTCACCACCTTTGCCTTCTTCTCCCAACCCGTGGGGTACTCACTAGCATACAAGTACCACCCCTTTTCCTTTGCTTGCCACTCAAATATAGCAAACCGACTCTGCTTCCTATCATACGCTACCATAGACTTAGTGGGAAGTAATAACCGAGGGTTGGCAGAAATGATAGCATGAAGACCATCAGGAGGAATGAGAGAAAACCCATGGCTGCCCAATAATTCCTGCCCAAATGAAGTCATCACAGCCTGCCAATACCTATGCATCGCGGCTATGCAAAGACCCTCCCTTTGTGAACCTAGAATAATGACTGCTGTAAAACGTTTTCTCCAAAACTCAAAAGCACTAGGCTGCAAGAATGGTCGAACAGAAGTGGCAGACTCTAAAATGGTAGAAAAATCATTAGGTACGTCTTGATCCAGCCTGAACTGCCTCTTCACTCTATTGGCAGAATATTGCACAAACCGGACCCCCTCATCAGCAAAGTAAGGCAGCCACCCAACATTAGTGGCTGCCAAGTATGTAATCCCCTTCACGTCAAAGGCAGTCAACGGGGTAGTGGTCTTGGAAGTATCAGTAAAGGGACCCATGAAAAAATCATCACGTGTAACCAGTGCCCAGATTTCTATATGCTCTTCAACAAAAACCAACTCCTTTATCAAAGAACTCCATGGCAGGATGCCCAAACGGCTTCAACCCAACCCAGCGGTAAGCCAACAGAAAGTCAGATACAAAGTGATCACAAAAATCAATAATAACCTTTGGACACAAACGATACTTCTCTTTGGCAAAACGAACAAACTTATACTTAGCCAAATGCCTAACACAACTCTCTCATAGCAAATGCTGCGAGATGGTACAGTCGGCGGAGGTAGTAACTATGTGGTAGGAACCTGCTTGCTTCTCATCACTCGGCAAAATGTCTAACTACACATACAAATGACCCAAAAACATGGGGGCCAATGGCAGACTCACCTCGATAGAAATCTTTATAGCCAATCAAAAATATAGAGGTTTTACAGCATAATAAGGGTGAGAACCAAAGATGAACTTACAGAGCCAGAATGCAATGAAGGCCACATGGTGGATTACGTCTAAAGCCTTGGAGAAAGCCCTAACCCAATGCGACAACTTCGCGTTGCCAATCATCCCTTTCTTCAATTCGGCCTCCACGGCCTCCTCCTCGGGAAAGAGTTCCATACCACTTGGGTCCACATCGCTAAGAATGGGCAACAATAGTTGATTTGCCACATCCTTTAGGGTCATAGTGATCTCGCCGCAAGAAAGGAGGAAGGTATGGGTAGCAGTGCACCATCGGCAGACTAGATGATGAAGGTTGAACAAGTTCTTGTAGTTGGACAGGCAACGCGACGAAACAATAGCCTTTAACATGACGGCCTGCTGTAACACAACCATGAAACCCATATTGGCCAACTCTTCATCTACCCACTCCTTCGAACCCAAAGAAGTACCTGATCCGAACTCAAAGAGAATGGGCATGAGGAGTGAAGTACCTTGGCGTATATCAAGATCGGGGATCGAAGAAGCCAAAGGGGCCCAAGACACCTCCGTGTCATGGCGGCAAATGGAAATCCACACGTGACTCAGCGACGGAGGCAAGTAATCACCAAGTACCACCGGAAATGGGTGTCAGCATCATACCATGGGTCAATAAAGGGAGCGCACTCACTATCGAGGTCGCGACTCCCTTCCTCATCCTTGGAGCACTCTGATTTGGAAAGAGGAGCATCTTCACCCATGATTTTAGCGCAAGATCGTCGGCGGCAATTTCCTTCCCCTTATGGTAGGAAGAACCCTAGCCTTTCACCGACATCAAGATGAGATATTTGGTCGGAATAGATGGGTGAAAGTGTTTGAGGAAGAAGACACAGTGAAGAAAAAAGGGAATGAAAAGACGTTCTATACAAATGATGGAAAGGGAATGAGTTTAAGTACTAATGACAATAAAGATAACGTGAAAGGATGCAATGGGTCAACCATCAAAAGAAGCATTGTATTAATGAAGCAAAAGCTGTGTTTTAGAATAACTGCTAAACTGGGAAATCCGAAGAACCAATACTATTCATGTCAAGAAAGAAGATAAGGTGGGGCCCATCGTTCGAAAAAAACCTGTGAAGAAAAAAAAAATGAAAAAAGGAGAGAAAAGACTTTTTATTCACATATGAACCGCATGAGCGATTCATATGTTTAGGGGGTTGAATGTTGAGGCCCATTTCAGTAAAAAAGAAAAGGGGCAATGGCAAGAAAAAACCCAACAATATAACAAGGAGTGAAGAAAGAAGAATTAGCAAAGTAAGAAAAAACCATTAAGTCCGAATGGCAGGAATAATAGTCCACAAGCCTATAAAACAGTAAAAAAGGCCCCAAAGAAAACAAGCAGGCCCAAGGGAGCCCAGAGAAGGAAGTAGTGAGCCCATAGGAATTATAAGAAATGGAAAGCAAACAAAAATGGGTCAAAGGAGCCTAAAGAAAGGAATTAGTAAATGAGGTTTGTGCAAAAACCAACAAACCTCAAAAGTAAAGGACATGGTAGTTGGGCCGGGGAAGCCCAAAAGATTTAGTAAAAGCCCATGGGAATGTAAGAATGGAATGGACCAAGGATGCCCAAAAGAATTAAGCAAGCCGAGGATGCCCAAAGGAATAAAATGGGCCGAGGAAGCCTAAGATGGTATGAGAATTAACCTAGCAGAAATACTGGGCAACGTGAACTGAATAAAGGAAAAGTACATGGCAAGCCCAAAGGAGGTCCAGCAAGCACAAAACAAGTAATAACATGACAAAAGCAATGGAGTGGTGTGGCAAGAATACTAGTCGGCCTACAAACCAGCAATAAAAGGAAACAGGGGCCGAATTAAAGAAGAAAGGGCCTGTGCCCAAGCAAGACCCAGCCCATAGAGGAAACGAGATACAAAGAATGGAGACCTAGACTCACCCACGCCACAAAGGGTTAAAAAATAAGCAGCAAAAACGTGCAACAAGACCAGACAAACCCACAGGCAATGGCAAATGCATGAACGACAGATAAACCATGGACTCATATGGGAATGGAGCACGCACAAGGCTCAGGCACCACCCACTTGTACCTAGCCAATACAGGCGCGGTGGGCGATGGGCCAGAGATAAGAAAGGGTATGGTCTAGTGATAGGGAGAAAGGGGAAGTCTACTCTGGGATTCCCGCTCAAGCTCTTTTGGGAGAAATGTCCTGCTAGGATAACATACCACCCAAAAGAGGGAGAGATAAACTAGAATCACTAGGTGCATGCCGTAGGAGTTAGTGAGAGAGAGCACCCAACCCTTATCCGGATGGGAATGCTACAAGAAATAAGAAAATAAAACAAAATTCCTTTTGTCTAGGAATGGAACGTGGCACAGCCAGTACAGGGTAGCAGTGGTGGTTGGGTAGCCAGTAGACCAGTGGGTGGCCAGGGAAGGACACCCATAACAGGCCAAAAGCAGTTGAGGGGTAAAATGGTAAATCTTATCACGACAGGCAGTATAAAAAAGTTTTAGCTATGCATAGTGAACAACAAGAAAAGGGAGGAAGAAGGGAAAAACAAGAAAGAATAGAAACATAGAAAGAAATAGAAAGTTAAAGGGAAAAATAGAGAGGATAAGCAAAAGAAAGAAAGAAAACGAGAGAGTAGGAAGGAAAGTGAGAAAACAAAAGCGTGATAAGGCATGCACCAATATGCTACTCCCTTCTCTCCCTCTCAACAGCCTACCCTCTAGTTAGCCAATAGATTTAAGAATAAGCCACTTAGGTGCGCTCTTTCAAAGTGGGCAATTTCTACGGTAGGATTACCCTGAGAGGTTGCCCACATTGGAGATTGGTTCCCTTCTTGGACTTAAATCTGCCAAGGAGCTAAGTCTAGCAGACCAATCCCTTTTCCCTCTTTTATCATGATTGTTTTAGCATAAATACTGTTCTTTTCATTGTTGCTAACTTATTTATGTCATACTCATATTATCACGTCTCTTTCTTGTTGCAAAGTTGTTTAAATATTATCATTGGTTGACAACAAACGTTTTAGTTAGAATATTTTTTTATTATCCTGTTATATTATGTGTCTCCTGCCATAATGTTTTTGTGACAACATCCCCTGCCATGGGCATGTGACTAGGATTTCTACAAAGGAGTCCTTACTTGTGCACAAGCTAACTTAAGGTGAGTTTTAATTGAGCCAGTCCTGACTCTCCTACCCCAAGACTATTGGGCCATAGTATGGTAGAAAACAGCCCAGTCCAGAATACAAAAAAAGGCCCACCACAGTCCCATACTTGAATCTATTGTTTGACTGATGTTCTCTAAATACAATTTTCAGAAAATTGTATCATATTTTCCTTATTCAAAATAGGATTTTGAAAATGGCTGAGATAATATTTTCAAGATATAGAAAATGTTTTTAATGGCATAGTTGTAAATAAATTGAAAACGGTAGACGCCACATATTTGTCCAAACTCTTCTATTTCTTAAATTAAGGAGCTTATTTTTATCACAAAAAGAATTCTCACATATCAAATGTGAAACTCATCATTATTTAAAAAATAAAAGTAAAAATACATGAGCTCTATTCTCTTATCATTATCCACACAAAAAAGGTAATATACAGATTCTACACGTTAGGGGTGTGCATGGGTCGGGTTAGGTTGGGTTGAGGGGATTTTTTGACCCAACCCACCATGGTGGGTCAATAAAAATCCAACCCAACCCACATGGGTTGGGTTGGGTCGGGTTAAACCCATGGGTTTGACAAATTTTTATTATTATTATTATTAAATTGAGTAAAAAAAAATATTAATATTAATATATTAAAAAAATCTAAAGATTAGTATCAATATAACTCCTTAAAGGCAAACAACACTAATGACTAAACAACAATAGTAATTTATTAGGATTTGTGTGAACTAATTGGTTTTTATATAGGATAAGAAGAACTGGTTATTTAAAAAAATTTATTAATTATATAATATATTATATATATATATATTAAATTAGTATTACTATGAGGAACCAAGAAAATGTTGCTCCACAGTTGGTTTTTTTTTTAAATTATTAAATATATATAATATATATATATATATATATATATATATATAAAAGTGCCCTACAGCTGATTTTAAAAACAATTTATTAAATATATAATATATTTTAAATATATATTAAATATGGGTGGGTCGGGTCGGGTTTGTAATTTTATGACCCAAACCCAACCCGACCCACTATAAAAAATTTTTTTATAACCCAACCCAATCCACCAAGCCTTAAAAACTGACCCAACCAAGCGGGTCGGGTTTGGCAGGTCGGTGGGTTTTCTGCACACCCCTACTACACGTTACTTTTTGTAAATTAAAAAAAAAAAAAAAATTCTCAAAAATAGAAATGGTCTACCTATCATTTTTTTTTTTTATTTTAGTATCTTGAAAATTGTTCTTAAAAGTAGGAGCCAAACACATATAATATAAAAATTATTATTTGAAAACTAGTTTCAATTTCAATTTTTTGAAAATTGTTTTTATACTATTTTGAAAACAAAAACAAAAATCTCTGTACCCATTAGGCCCTAAAACATTGTGGGGCCTTTTTTTTGTGACTTGTCAGCACCAAGTCCAATGGCTAGATCTAGAGGGTTTTGAGGGGAGTCAGGTTTGGTTCCTCCACAAAAAGTGAGTCTGTTTTGTTTTACGGAATTGACATGTACACAACAACAAATCCAAAAGAACCAACAAGAGAAACAACAATGATACTTGGTTATATTCAGCCAAAATCATTACAGTTACCAATAAGGGATGGGTCACAAAGTCTTAGGAATGAGGAATGAGTATAGTGTATGGGTAATGCCTATTCTGTGGCAAGATGCTTTTCTTATGCTAAGAGAATGAGATGTTGATAATTAGCTTTTGGGTGTTGGATCCTCGCCTTTGCTTTGTTGGATCCATGCTCGTGGGTTCTTGCACTCGTTCAAGTGACCCATATCTATTGGGCTTATCATTTTCTCTAGGCCCAAGTGCCCTTTAAACATTGGGTAGCAACAAACATGATCATGTCAATAAAATTGGCTTGTAATTTGTAATATATGTTGAAAACAACATTTCGCTTTTAATAAAATTGAAATTTTTTTTTTTATTTTTAGTAGATTGTAAAGTTATAACAGAATGATATTTAAACTTTTCATGTTTTCCACTTTGTGTGAGATAGATATAAATATTTAGAGATATATAGATCAACAATGCCAATGATAGGGATAAGAGAAGGGCATAGAGACTAAGAGAGGTGCCTCCAACATTAAGTTTTATCATTTCAATTCTTCTTCAACTTGTAAAAGCAATACAAATTTGAAATGTCATCCCAAATGCACATACAAATCTCAATACTAGTGATGATAAAACACAATTTCTTTCGCAACATATTTCACAATTATTGCGTTGAAAAGTTGTTATTTCATAAGTCCACTTACACAACCACAATCATGTTGGGCGAGCAAGAGTCGCTTTGTCACAGTACATACTTACAGGCTAACGGGTCACAATTTGGCCATGTAACTTTATTATTTATTGTTAATAACTTGTGACCTCAAAAAGTTGGGAAAAAAATTGTATGAAAATTTGGGCGCCTAGACTTATTGTCATTATTTGTGTTTGAGGATCCCATTCTTGTGATGCATGGAAGAAACTCTGAGATTTGCTTTCTTCTGAGACATTAAGGAGGAAGGGTATAGAGTACCAGGGAGAATTGTGTATACCACAAGTGGGCTTCTCACCACATAATGCCCATATTTCCATATGATTGCACCAGATATGATTGGCTGTTGTGCAATCTTTGGACCATAGACCAGCACTGTAAACGATTTTTTCTCTCCAATGGCAGAGAATGACAACACAGACGGTTCCACAGTAACATCAATAGAGGCTGGTATGTATGTACTAAGAGTGTAGGTTGAGTTTGGTGGGCCAACATTGGTGACTGTCCTAGTGAATACAGCCATAATCTGCTGGCCATCTTCCACGGCAACAGAGAATGAAGGATAGTTAAGGTTCCATGCTCTTCCAGGCTTTGAGGTATTGCAAAAGCTGCTGTTGTCTCCGGTGATGAGTCTTAACGTGGTGGTATTGTATCCTTGCATGCACAGGAATTTTATGTAGTCTGCCTCATATGCATCATAGACGAGCCCAGGGTCTACTGCTTGCAATGGGTTGATGTGGCCGGATCCATAAGCAAATTCAAGGTCTTCATGCTTCTTTGGGTCCACAATATAAGCTATTCATGACAGAAGTTAGGTCACTGAGAGAGACTAAACGATGATTTATAATGTTTTCCATGTCAGTGTGGCTAATTTCTTTCGTAGTTTATAATGTTGATTCTTTCTGCCGTTTTCATAGGTTTTGTCATGTCAGTTTATAAACCTTTTATAGTAAAATTAAGGGAATTTAACATTTTCTATGAGGAAATAGTCTTGAAAATAATCATGTTCTAGAAGTCAAGTTTGTTACTTCACCTGTGGTCATAAGGGCAGATTTAATGGCAGCAGGTGACCAGTACGGACGAGCAGCCTTAACATAGGCAGCTGCACCACTAGTGTGAGGGCAAGACATAGATGTCCCAGAAATTATGTTGAATTTGACACTCCTAGTGTCGTCCGGGTCCACGGAAGGTGGGGCCACAAGAGACCAAGCAGCAAGAATATCTACTCCAGGGGCTGTGAGATCAGGCTGCATATATAACATCCAAACATAATTTTAACATGTTAAGCCATGTTCTAAAACTCAAACTAAAATTATAGAAGAAAACAATTTTGCAAACTAAGTACTCATTTTCTATATCACCTTGAGAATGTCTGGGGCGATAGGGTTGGGTCCCCTAGATGAAAATGATACAACATTAGGTGCCATGACATCCTTCCATGTCTCACCAACCAGAATTGTGGCAATCGGAGTTCTATCAAGGGTTCAACGTATTTCATTAGGATATTGAAGAAAGTAAGCAATCCATAATGATTGATTTAAAGATAATCAGTAGAGAAATTTATTTACTCTGTTGATCTGATGTAGTTTAAAATTGTGAGACCATCTTCTACACTAATTATTGTTGCTGGCAAAGGGAAGCTGTAACCAACATCAGTAATGGATGAGTCAGCCATAATGGCTCCCACACCATTGGCTAATAGAATGCCAGTGCCAACGACAACTCCTTCGCAGAAAACAATCTTTCCTTGTACTTTGTATGAATTCAGGTCACCATTATAGCAATATTTTGAAATATCCGGGTCAGCACCTGCAGAGTAGTTTGCAGCATCTCCACCCCAAATCAAGGGAAGTGATGTTCCATTGAGGTTGAAGCTATTAATGGCAATACCCTTCATTAGATCATTCAAAGAATTAGTATGGTATTAGTGAAGATTACTCTATTGAAATGCTATCTTTTGAATAGAATAAGTTCAATCGAAAACTCACAGTATAGACTTGTCCATTGCCAAGCACAACTTGAGCAACAAATTTTCTGTCAATGGTGCTGGCAGCAACAGTTAATATCCAAGGTGCATGATTGGTGAGGCTTTGTGGGTAAGGCCCAGAGTTTCCAGCAGAACATGAGGTCAAGATGCCTTTTTTCATGGCATGGAAAGACCCAATAGCAATTGGTTCTTTGAAGTATGGACTAAACCCAATGAAACCAAGGGACACTGAAATAATGTCAACTCCATCTGCTATGGCATCGTCAAATGCTGCTAGGACGTCTGCTGAGTAACATCCAGATGACCAGCAAATTTTGTACATTGCAATCCTTGCACCAGGAACTCCACCTCTTGCAGTTCCTTCAGCTAGCCCAAAGTAGCTTGCTCCAGCTACCTCCCTTCCTGCAGCTGTTGAAGATGTATGGGTTCCATGACCATCGGAGTCCCTTGGGGATTTGATGTCTGTTATGTCATAGAAGCCTTCGCTGTTGTAGTAACGGGCTCCAATGATCTTGCTGTGATTTTAAAATTTATGTGAGTAGCTATCTGAGATGAATGCCTAAAAGATTAATGTAATTTATTATGTCTTAAGTTTGTGCCTCAAGTTATGTAATAGTAACCTGTGTCCCCTGTCCCAAAAGGATCTTTGACAATCACTTATGATTTGAGTCCCAAAGTATGGAAAAATCTTCAAAATGTAGTGACTCATCTTTATTTGTTTCAATTAGGATTGCAAACTTTTTTTAGTTGGTGGTTATTTTCCATTAATACCAAAAACTCCACTGTTATGATTAGTAGCTTGAATAGTGCACGTGAGAGTGCACAGTCCTTGTCTTGGAAGGATTTGTAAACCAAGTCCTAGCTATATTGGGACTTGTATAGCCGGCTTTGTGATATGCTCTCAAATAATATACCCTAGCCAACCTATATTTTGTATAAATATGTTTGTCATGCGGAAATTGATTGATAAGTGATAAAAGGCAGCTGCATATTATTTGAGCGTTCTAAGCTGTGCTTTGTTTTGAGAGAGAAATTTAGGTTTTCTCTAGTCACGTACTTCTGGTGATTGAGAGCTCTTTTGGGAGTATTTGAGATTTGGGTTTTGTGAGTGTTTTGGTACCACCTTTGTAATCTCTTTCTTTTGTTAGTGAAACTTTCTCCTCAACACCGCCTGTGGACATAGGCCAGAAGCCGAACCACGTAAATCTTTGTGTTCCCGTGTGATTGTTTCTTTTGTCTTTCTATTTTTATTCTACATAAGCCCACTGTTATTTGAATACACACACAACAAATTGATATTCATGTTTCTGCTATTCTCAACAAATTGGTGTTAAAGCTTCCATTTTTACAACAAACTGGTATCAGAGCCTTGGGTTCTTTGTTTTAAGTTGAGATTGTTCATCAGATCTATTTGGTTGTGTTGTTATTGGTTCACTGGGTTTTTTGGTATGGCGACAAAGGCTTTGTCAACAATGAGATTTGAGATTGAAAAATTCAACGAGAAGAATGATTTCAGTTTATGGCGTGTCAAGATGCGTGCTTTGTTAGTGCAGCAAGGATTATGAAAAGCACTAAAGGGCAAGAATGCTTTGCCAGCGACACTATCAAATGAGGAAAAAGAAGATCTCTTGGAATGGGCATATAGTGCAATTTTGTTGTCTCTTGGAGATGAGGTTCTGAGAGAGATTGTAGATGAAGAAACAGCTGTAGGATTGTGGCTTAAGTTGGAGAGTCGGTACATGACCAAGTCTCTTACAAATCGCTTGTACATGAAGCAGTGGCTATACACCATTCGAATGAAAGAAGGTACACCTGTTTCTGACCATCTTGATGAATTTAATAGGATTGTTATTGATTTGAAAAATATTGAATGCAAAGTAGAAGATGAGGATCAGGCTCTAATTTTGTTATGTTCATTGCCTCCTTCTTTTGAGAACTTTGTCAACACCATGTTGTATGGGTTTGGAAGAGATTCTATCTCAATTGATGATGTCAAAGATGCATTGAATTCTAAGCAGTTGAAGAAGAAGGTTTCTGAAAATTGGGGTGATAATCAAGCTGATGGCCTTGTTGCTAGAAGTAGATCCAATGAAAATGGATCTAGTAGTAATAGAGAAAAATCTAGATCAAAGTCTAGATCTGGTAAGTGTCACTATTGTAAAAAGAAAGGACATTGGAAAAAAGAATGCACGCTACTCAAAGAGAAAAAGGAGAATGATAGTACTTCAAATACTAGTAATGTAGCTAGTGTTGCGGAGGTTAATTCTATGAGTGACAACATAGTTCTATCAGTATCTATTGGTTGCTTTGACGATGCTTGGGTTCTTGATTCGGCTTGCTCTTATCATATGACTCCTAGAAGAGATTGGTTTACTACCTATGGGTCAATTAGTGATGAAGTTCTGATGGGAAATAATATAACCTATAAGGTCTTGGGGATAGGAACCATGAGATTAAGATGTATGATGGTGTTGTTAAGACTTTGTCTAATATTCTTCACGTGCCAAATTTGAGGAAAAATCTTCTATCTTTGGGTATATTCGATTCTCAAGGGTACAAATACACCAGTGAAGGTGGAGTTTTGAGAATTAGTAAGGGTGGTTCAGTTTTCATCAAGGGAAAATTGGTGAATGGTCTCTATATACTACAGGGAAGCACAATTGTTGGTGTTGCAACAATATCTTCATCAGTAGATCCAAATTCAAATGATACTCATTTAGGGCATATGAGTGAGGTTGGCACGTCAATACTAAGCAAACAAGGTTTGTTGCATGGTCAGAAAATTAGGAAGTTGGACTTTTGTGAACATTGCGTCTTTGGTAAGCAGTGTAGGGTCAAGTTCAATATAGAACTTTTGGTGTATTTTCTAAAATACAAGAGTGATGTTTTTGTCACCTTGAAGCAATATAAGACGCTTATTGGAAAGCAGACTTGTAAAAGGATTAAATGTCTCTGGAGAGCTAATGGTTTGGATTATTGCTTAGGTGAATTTGATGAGTTCTGCAAGAATGGAGGTATAGTGAGACACTGCACTGTTAGAAGAAAACCACTACAGATTGGGGTTGTAGAACGTATAAACAATACTCTTTTGGAGAGGGCTCACTGTATGCTCTCAAAATTTGGTTTGTCTAAGGACTTTTGGGCTGAAGCAATAAATATGGCCTGCTATTTGGTAAATAGGTCTCCATCAACTGTCATTGGATTTAAGACTCCTTTTGAGGTATGGTTTGGTACTCTTGCTGATTACTCTATTTTGAGAGTATTTGGTTGTCCTATTTTTGCTCATGTGAATGATGGTAAACTTGAGCAAAGGGCAAATAGGTGCATATTCCTAGGCTATGCATTGGGGATAAAAGGTTATAGGTTGTGGTATCTGGATTCAGAATCCCCATGGTTAATTATCAGTGAAGATATGAAATTTGATAAGTCTACTATTGTTGACCAGTCAAAAGAGAGTATTGAGATAGTTAAAGACCGCGGTGTTGGTGAGTAGGTGGAGCTTAAGATTGAAGCTTTATGGATTGTTGCTTTGGGTGAAGAGATTGTGTCTCTTCAATATTTGAAAGGTACTGCAAATGTTGACTTGGTATATTATAGGGATTCTACAGAGAGTAGTAGCATTGTTGGATTTGTGGATTCTAGTTTTATTGGTGATTTAGACAAGAAGAGATTTCTGATAGGTTATGTCTTCACATTTGGTTGTGCTATTAGTTGGGAGGCGACACTACAGTCAACGATTGTTTTGTCTACTACAGAGACAGGGTATATGGCAACAACGAAGGCAATGAAAGTAGCTATTTGGTTGAAGGGTGTGGTTGGTGATCTGGGTTTACAGCAGGATGATACTGTTGTATTTTGTGATAGTCAGAGCACCATACATTTGACTAAAAATTAGATGTATAATGAGATAACCAAACACATTGATCTCAGATATCACTTCATTAGTGAGATTGTATCTCAAGGCACCGTCGCAATCAGAAAGGTTGCTACATTGGATAATCTAGCAGATATGATGACCAAGCTAGTTCTTTTGGACAAGTTCAAGTATTGCTTGGACTTGATTTCTGTTTGCAGTTTTTGTTAGCCCTTAGGGGCTTTGGTTTGGCAGTGGAGAAGTTTCGTTTGTGGGGCTTGACCAAATTCAAGCCAAGGTGGAGATTTGTTATGATTAGTGGCTTGAATAGTGCACGTGAGAGTGCACAGTCCTTGTCTTGGAAGGATTTGTAAACCAAGTCCTAGTTATATTAGGACTTGTATAGTCGGCTTTGTGATATGCTCTCAAATAATATACCCTAGCCGACTTATACTTTGTATAAATATGTTTGTCATGCGGCAGTTGATTGATAAGTGATAAAAGGCAGCCGCATATTATTTTAGAGTTCTAAGCCGTGCTTTGTTTTGAGAGAGAAATTTAGGTTTTCTCTAGTCACATGCTTCTGGTGATTAAGAGCTCTTTTGGGTATATTTGGGGTTTGGGTTTTGTGAGAGTGTTTTGATACCACCTTTGTAATCTCTTTCTTTTGTTAGTGAAACTCTCTCCTCGACACTACCCATGGACATAGGCCAAAAGCCGAATCACGTAAATCTCTGTGTTTCTGTGTGATTGTTTCTTTTGTCTTTCTATTTTTATTCTACATAAGCCCACTGTTATTTGGATACACACACAACAAATTGATATTCATGTTTCTGCTATTCTCAACAAATTGGTATTAAAGCTTTCGTTTTTACAACATCCACAATGGTATCTCTGCTTAATAATCAATGCCTTCAGAGTCACTAACATGGCCAGTTCATTTTTTCTTTGAAATTTTCTCAATTTCATTAATTCTTATTCATCTAATGAGTAATAACTAATGGTGTTTATACCCATAGCAATCCTCACAGAAGTACAAGGCAGAAAGAGAGCTCACTTGTTACAGGTGAAGTTGGCACCTTGGCATTTACCCTTCCATTTACTAGGTGGAGAGCTGAGTCCTTCATCATTGAAGCTATCGGATTCTGGCCAGATTCCTGCAACTCAACAGATGCAAAAAAACTGCAAATTTTAGCATTCGCTTTGTATTTTTGCGAAGCAAGATGATGACAATTGTGTGCTTAATATAAATAACCTGTGTCAAGAAGCCCAATAATGACATCTCCTTCATGAGGGCTTCCAACTTTGCCTTTGGAGGGGAAACCCATGAAGTCCCATGACCTCGTAGTGTGAAGCTCTAGTATTTGGTTTGGAAGCACTGAAATTACACCTTCCATTTCTGCAACACATTTCAACTGCTTTTAGCACACAAACGGTAGTAAAATTTCGTTCCTTGCCACTAGTTTGACACTCACCTGAGAATTTTGCAGCTTCTTCATCAGTTAATTTCGCTGCAAATCCATTAAAACTCTTCCCATAACTGTAGATTAGTGACTCTTTGGCGGTTGAAGTACTGCAATTGGAAAAAAAAAAAGGTATATGCTTGAGATAATTCTAAAGTTAAAACAGTTATGGGAAGGGATTTATATTAGGAATGAAGCATGTTACATTATGAACAAGTTAAGCCTTTCTGGTTTCCAGTTATAAAAGTGATGACCTTGAAGGGTAATTCTGTTTTGGAGTGTAGACTAGAAGTCTCTTGATTATTATATAATATAAAAATGTCACATTACTCCACTTCGCAGCTCAATCTAAAATTTTCTCCCAACAATTGTTTAGATTGTCTGTCACTGTTTTCATGTGTCTATCTCTATCATGTCTATCATGTCCAAGATTACTATTTGGTTCCTGTTGACACATCTTAAAACAACTACTCGTTCGCTCTACATAACGTTAGCTTCGAGGCTCTAGCATGGTTATTAGTAATTACAGTAACTGTACATAGCTTTTAATTGCCGTAGTTTTGAAATATTATAACTCCTAACACTAATTATAGGGTGTTAACTTAACTAGAAGACTTGTGATAAATTATGACATTATCTAGTGACAGGCTAAAAGTTATAACACCTTCCAAGTACCCTCTCTAGCATGGAATGATGCGTTGATTCGACAGAAAAATCTCCTTGAGGCTTCTCTCCCATGTATACAATGCGAACCTGTACGTAACACAAACTCAATAAAGAAACCATGTCGAATTACTTTTGGAAATTAAATAGACTAAATTTAAACTATGAAAACCAATGTACCTTCCTTTCCTGGCCATGGCAACTCATCAGAAGAGCTGCAAGTAATAATGTGTGCAAAAGAATATGTAGCACTGCCTTGGCCATTGGTATTGAACTTTGTTCAACTGTAAGAGTCTTAAGTCGATGCCTTACGAGATAAAACTCTGGTATTTATACAAGAAATGAAAACTTGAAATATCCGCTTGCTGTTTCTACCATCATTTGTCACGCTTCACTAGTTTCTGTTTTGTTATAGTCCCCAAATTATTGTCACCAAAATATGTTAAAAAAACATTATATATATGAAGAGATTGCTATTGCCAATTTCAATTGACCAAATTAATAAGCTGATTATATTATTGTTTTGGTCGTCTTTGCACTTCAATTTTTTTTTTGCCTCTAGCTCAAAAAATATGTACAATTATTTAGGCATGCCGTCATGATAATTGTCCGAGTCTCCCTAGTTAGAGTTTTACCATTTCTTTTTGTAATAACAATTTATTATCATCTTTGTCTTATTTTTTACACGTATGTGTCCTGGAGTCAATGGCTGGCCCTCGCCTGCATATGGGAAATTCGGTACACTTCTCTTTGATGATTCTGTCTTGAGTATTGGAAATGTTTAGCTTTGTTTAACAGGAAAATATATAGTACAGTAAACTACTCATTCATTTTTATTTTATATTTTAAATTGAATCAAAGACTTATATTTAATCGAGCAGAATACTATACGGCCACTCTATGTTGGTCTATGTTTTCCTCACCCATGTGCTATGATTCTATTGCAAACTTAAAGAGTTGTAGAAAACATGAGTATATTGTATGTCAAAGCACAAGTATTGCAGAGTTAACAAATTCAGCCACTCCATGCATCAAGAGGAGTGGAGTAAAAGAGATTTTGGGGGAGATTACCAACCGGCTACAGGAAGCAGAACAGATTACACAAACTCGACATGGAGCCTAGGACTTAAAAAAAAAATGGTTTTTAATGGTTAGATAGATATCATGTATGTATGACTTACATATATTTATATTAAAATTTCATTGACTATAGTTACACACAAATTTTTGTGAAAGAAGATGGATTAATTATTACATATAAAGGATGTGAGGCCTAATAGTTTATATAAATATAAATATATATATATATATATATATATATATATATATATATATATATTACCTGCTCAAAGGTAACAGTAATTATCCAAAATTATTTGACTTAAATTGTTTTTATTTTTTTATTTTTTTGATAACGACTTAAATTGTTTTAAACGTAAGAGTAGGTAGGTTTTTATTTTTTATTTTTAAGTTAAAAATTGTTCTACAAACCAATAATATCTTTAACATTAGTGGACCACTTCATGTAGCAAATGTGAAGAATATCCATAATTGAAATGTATTCCTTTCTGTTAGGTTCTAAAGACTTAGGATATTGTGTATTTAGAACTCTAATGTGTTTTATTGGCAAACCATGGTCAAAACAAGATGTTTAGTCATGTTTAGATTTGCTCAAAGTTGGTTCATTTATGTAAAGTTGGAACAAGTTGATGCAGAAATTAATATTGCTTCTCGGCCTAGTTCGATCAATTGAAGCTTAGGCTCGATCAATCGAAAATCGGGTCAGATGCGTTTTTCTGCAAAATTCCAACTCAGCCCTAGTTTATTTAAAACGTTTAGGGTTTTGTGTTTTTGCCCTAGGTATATAAGGCAAACCCTAGCCACATTTTAATGTTACTCATATTGCTGTTTGTGTAAATCTCTTGTGAGATCTATGAAGAGTTTTCCTTTACACAAGCTTAGGATTATCAAGAAGGAGATTTCTTCAAGAGCTTGATGATCATTCAGTTGCTGCCATAAGAACTTAAAGAAACACAAGCGGGTGTGCTTATACTTGCTGGAGAATCCAAGAAAGAAGGAGTCCGTGGTTTCGAAACTTGCACATGGTCGTGTCAGTAAGTTTCTACTGGTGGGTAGTAATAGGATGTTAGTGGTCTAAGTCCTGTTGAACAACTTCGATTCTTTCATAGTGGATTCATGTTTACCTTGAGGATAGTTAGGTTAAATCCTCCCCAGGTTTTTACTAGTTTGGTTTCTTGGGTGATCATATCATTGTGTTATTTATCTTTCCGCTGCTTTGCATGATATGATTGTTTGATTGTGATAACCTAGATTTGGAATTTGGATTAAGTAACAACTTGGCTAATTACCTAGGTTAATCCAATTGTGTTTTTAAGGGGTCTAAAAACTATCAAGTGATATCAGAGCGGGTTGCTCTCTTGTTGTTGATCTTTTGATCACTGAGCTGATCCTTGACCCCTGTTATCATGGAACACGGACATTCTCTTGTTATTCCTCCTCACTTTGATGGGAATAACTATGCTTATTGGAATGTAAGGATGAAAGCATTCCTGAAATCAATTGATGAGAGAGTCTAGAACTCCATCGAATACGAATGGGAGAAGCCCATTACTCCTGTTAGTGAGTGGCAAACTTCTCAAAAAGAAGCAGCCGCGTTCAATAGCAAAGCTATGAATGCTATCTTTAACGCTGTTTATATGGAGGAATTTAAGAGAATCCCTAATGTTGAGGTTACTCATACTGCTTGGAATATCCTCCAGATTGTGCATGAAGGCACAAAGGCTGTCAAAATCAACAAATTGCAGCAGTTAACTTCTAAATTTGAAAGCATTAGAATGTCTGATAATGAATCTTTTAATGAATTCTATGCTAAACTTAATGATATTGTTAATTCTGCATATAACTTGGGTAAAATCTATGATCAACCTAAAATTTTTAGGAAGATTCTTAGATCTTTGACTAAAGATTTTAGACCCAAGGTGATTGCCATCACTGAGAGCAAAGATGTGGACTCTATCCCTGTTGATGAACTTATAGGATCTCTTCAATCCTATGAATTGGACCTACCTAAGACTAGCAAATCCAAATCAATGGCTCTTAAGTCAGTTGATGATGTTGTTGTTGGTGGATTTGATGATGAGCTCTCTGCTATAGAGATTGCTTACCTTGCCAAGAATTTTAGGAATTTCCTTAGAAATAACAACAAAAGGACAAGAGATAAGAACACTGCTGAACCTAGAAACTTTAGGAAGAATGATCCCACTAAGGTTAACAACATTGATAAACCTAGAGAAAAAGTAGGTCAATCTTCAAATAATTCTATGGGTCCTCAGTGTTTTGGATGTCAAGGATATGGTCACATGAAATCTGAATGTCCTACCTACTTGAAGTCTAAGGGTAAGGCTATGGCTGTAACCCTTAGTGATGGTGAAGTTTCTGATGATGAGTCTAGTTGTGACGATGATGGAAACTTCATTGCTTTCACTGCTACTGCTGTAGTCAATGAAAGCGTATATGTTAAAGAGAACCCTTCTGATGGGGAACTCTCTGAGAACGCAGAGTTTCAAGAAGCCCACAATAAACTTTGCAAAGTTGCTGCAAAGGATGCTATGAATGTTGAATTAGGCTTGAAGAAAATTGCATCTCTTGAGCTTGATAAGAAAAATTTGCTTGTTAAAATGTTTGATGCTACTGAACTTTTGAATAATGTGAAGACTGAGAACATGCTTTTACTTGATAAAGTTAAGAATTTGGAACATGAGTTTTTTGTTGCTAGAGAACAATCTAATAGGTCTGCTAGTTCCAAACTTGATCATATGCTGAGTGTTCAAAAGTCTCCTTCTGACAAAACTGGGTTAGGTTTTGTAGAAAGCATCAGTGTGTCTGCACCCAATTTCACTATCTTTGTTCTTTCATCTTCTTCTGAACCCCCTGTGAGTGAGGTTGTCAAGCCCTTAGAAGTTACACATCTTAGAAAGATTAGGGTTGACCTGAAAGAGTCTAAACCTAAGCAGCCTACCCTTTCGAAGGACAAGTCATGATAGGCCTGCATGGGTTTGTCATTTTTGTGGAAAGTCTGACACATTTGTCCAAACTGTTACAAGCTGCAAGCTGCTAAGAGAGTAAACAAACCAAAAGTACCTGTGTCTCAAGCACAAGATCCTATGGTACTTATTAGTGAATTGGTAAAGGCTCTAAACCTTTATTCCAATCCTGGAGTTGGTAATCATTCCCATGTGAATAAGAACTCCAATACTCGTGATGCATCTAAAAAGTTTTGACTGCAAAAGGCTCAATCTAATTGAGTTTTTCTGACATGGTCCTTGTGCTTCATTGCTATTCTTTGTGACCATTATTCTTTGGTTTTTGTTTTCTCCGTTTCTAGGATTTGCATTGCATAACATTCATGCATTTCATTTTAGGTTGTTTTTGTTTATCTTTTTCAAATAATAATAATAATAAAAAAAAAGGAAAGAAAAAGGAAGCAAATTATGTTTTGTACTATTTTCTGGGTTTTTGAAAATAAGGTTGGTCAATTTATTTTCACATAACATGTCTTTTGTATCTTGTTTAGCTTTGATGAGCTTACTTATTGCACTTTACTAGTTAAAGCTTTGTAGTGCATGTTGTGTGGGAAAGATGTTTATGGTTTTGATCACTTTGTCTTGATCTTGAAGTCACATGTCTTTGATTGTCGGACTTGAACTTTTAGAGAAAGGCATAAATAACCATCTCACCACTGTTCACTAGCCAATCATGAACACTTTAGTACATATCGTAAGATTTTGTACTCAAGAAAGTGTATCACATGCACAAAAAGATCATAAGGTGTAGCCTCGGTTTAAATGTTAAAATTGGTGTGTACATTATTGGACTTAATGTTAAATCAATCAAATAAAATTGGTGCGTACATTATCCCGGCTATTTTAATAAGTTTCTGAATAATTAAAATTTGTGTGTACAATATGAGGCAAAATCAAGAAACTTACATGATCGCAAGCTTATGATCTAGAAGATGTAGGAGTTATATGATGTAACTCTTTTGGTAATAGTCTCTTTCAAATTCTATGTGATGAATTTTGTAGACTTTGTGTTTAATTGCTATACACATATCACCTCACATGTATCTCAAGTTTTTGCTAGTTGCACACACTACACAAGTTACTCTTTGCTAAATATTGTACATGTTACTGTGTGTGTCTTTAGTCTGACTAACCAAGTTTACAAATACTTAGTTTTTATGCAAAACAAATTTGATGCTTGAAAATTTATGGAGAATGTATAAAATTTTAACTTTGGAGAAACTGGGCTTAAAACTGTTGTTTTTGAAAAACATATCATCACATGCTCATGCATTTTGTTAATCTATTTCAATACTTTGAGATGTTTCTAAATTTTTTTTTCAAAACTCTTTTTGTTAGTGAGCCTCTGCCTGTTTTAATTGATCCATTCTGTTTTTCGATCAATCAAAATTGCGTTTGAAATTATTAAGGAGTCTTTGTTTGTTTCGATCAATCGAAACTGTTGTTTCGATCAATCGAATTTTGGGAATAAAGATTTTTTTTTAATTCAAATTTGACTTGTTCAAACCCTTTTTCAAAAACTGTTCAAAACTTTTTCTCTCTCTCCGACTCGGCAAGGCTCCACAACAAATTTTTTGTCGTTTTCCCCCTAATTTCTTGCAAGGTTTCTCTCTCCATAAGCCGGTATGTCCATATTACCCTTTCTTTTGCATTGTTTTTCATGTTTTCATGCATTATTTCATGATTTATGGGTAAATTTTCGGACTATGCATAAATTGGGGTTTTTGATTAATCAAGCCTTATTTTGTGAAATTGATCAATGGGTTTTGTTGCTATATTGATATATTCATGATCTATGATGGTTAATTTGATCAATTTGGGGTTTTGTGATAAATTAAAAATTCTAGGGCTTGTATTGAACCCGAATTGGGGACTTTGTTCAAATTAGGTTTAATTGATGAAATTGGCTTGTTGTTTTGATGTAATTGATCATTTTTATCTGTTTTCTTTCATGTGTAATGATCAATTCGTCAATTTATTACAAATTGAACAAGTGGTTTTTCATATTTTGGGGTTTTTGTTAGAAACTCTATGCTCAAGCCAATTTTGTGCATTTAAACTTAACTTGGACTTAGTCTCACTGTATTAGAGCATGCATCATGACATTTAAACTGTTCATGCATAATATAGATTTTTGTTCTATATTTTTTTGTGCTAACTTGCAGTCTGCCCCTGGTTTTTGTTTTTTTTTTTTTTTTGTGTCTTGGTCCTTATCCTAGCACCATGCCTAGGAAGACTAGAGCTCATAGGACCCCCTCCACTTCCTCTGAGTCTCCCTCTAGGAGTGAGTTGTTTAGGAATGACAAAAGCAGAGAGGTCTATGAGAAACTAAACTGTAAGCGTAAGATTTGGGCTGAGCGTTTTGTTGTGTTAGATGAGGTAGATCCTGTCATTAGGGCAAACCTTGAGAGTAGAGGTTGGCTATCCTTGTTAGAGGTAGATCATCCACCCCCGACCGCCCTAATTAGAGAGTTCTTCTCGAATCTCTCTTGCCACGTCTATGATTCCAATACCCTTATTCGGAGTTGGATACGAGGTGTTGAGTTCACCATTACCCCTTGGATAGTAGCTGATGCTCTTGGGGTTCCGGTTGTTAGGGAGCCTATCTATCCCTATAAGGAGTCTCCACCCTTAGATGACGTTATGTCATACATCACTGGGTCTTCTATCCAGTGGGATTCTGATCCTCGGATCACGTCTACTGAGCTTACTAAGACTGCCTGTCTTTTCTTTAGGATAGCGTGTCATTCTTTGTAGCCTATTTCTCATCTTCACACCATCCCTCTTGAGCGATGTGTGTTTTTGTACGCTTTTGTGTCTAGTGCGTCTATCAGCTTTCCACATCCATTTCTTCGTTCTTTGAACGAAGTTCATAGGAGTTCTGCTGTAGCGCATGCTCTTATCCATCCTATTTTCATTCATAGGATTCTATTGTTTCTTGGTCTAGCTGATTTCCCTGCCGGTGAGCCCGTTCATGTCATAGCTCCCATAGGTGCCACCTTCCTTAGGCAGAGGGCTGCTCACTTGAGAGTTGGTCCTACACGTCCTAGAGGTGCGTCATCTAATGTTGTTCCCCCTCCTCCCTCTTCTACAGGTGTTGATACGGCTAAGGCGTCTGGTGCTGCTGCTACTGCTGCTGATGCTGATGTTCCTCCACCGACTACTTCGGATGATTCAGACATTTGACGTACGTTGGATCATGTCTTGACCGTTCAGGCGGCTCATGGACAAATTTTGGTGGACGTGCTCGATGAGATCCGTGCTTTGCACGCAGAGTTGGCACAGTTTCGACAATGTTCACTGCCACCCTCCTTTTGATGATAGATTTTGATTGCCCTTTGGCATTCCATCACAAAAAGGGAGAGTACATATTTGAGCACTTGTAAAGTTTTTGTTTTCAGGGGGAGAGCATTTATGGTTGGTTGGAGTTTGTGGAGTTTAGATTGTATCTAAGTGTTTCACATTATATTTACCTTTTTAGCTCTTGCCATATTTTTGTTAGGCTATTCATGTTAGGGGGAAATACTTTTATTACTTTTATTGTTTTATATGTTTCTTGTTTCAACTGCTTATTGATTTATATTTATGAGTTATTCATTGATATATGTCTTTATTGTGTGTTGGTTGAAATCAAGAATTTATTTTGTTTACTTGTATTTTCCACACATGCGGTTATGCATTTTGTTTAATGTTTCAGGAAATATACAGGTTGATTCAATTGAGCTGCTGTCTACACTTGCAACTGATGGATAATAGTTAGGATTGGATTTGTTTTTATGAGCATTATTTTTGTAAAGGGCTTTTCTTTGTAAACTTTAAGCTTTTAGTTGTGTTTTGTCACGGATTGTCAAAGGGAGAGTTTGTTAGGTTCTAAAGACTTAGGATATTATGTATTTAGAACTCTAATGTGTTTTGTTGGCAAACCATGATCAAAACAAGATGTTTAGTCATGTTTAGACTTGCTCAAAGTTGGTTCATTTATGTAAAGTTGGAACAAGTTGATGCAGAAATTAATATTGCTTCTTGGCCTAGTTCGATCGATCGAAGCTTAAGCTCGATCAATCAAAAATCTAGTCAGATGCATTTTTCTGCAGAATTCCAACTCAACTCTAGTTTATTTAAAACGTTTAGGATTTTGTGTTTTTGCCCTAGGTATATAGGGCAAACCCTAGCCACGTTTTAGTGTTACTCATATTGCTGTTTGTGTAAATCTCTTATAAGATCTGTGAGGAGCTTTCCTTTACACAAGTTTAGGATTATCAAGAAAGAGATTTCTTTAAGAGCTTGATGATCATTCAGTTGCTGCCATAAGAACTTAAAGAAACACAAGCGGGTGTGCTTGTACTTGCTGGAGAATCTAAGAAAGAAGGAGTCCGTGGTTTCAGAGCTTGCACGTGGTCGTGTCAGTAAGTTTCTACTGGTGGGTAGCAATAGGATGTTAGTGGTCCAAGTCCTGTTGAACAACTTCGATTCTTTCATAATAGATTCAGGTTTACCTTGAGAATAGTTAGGTTAAATCCTCCTCAGGTTTTTACTGGTTTGGTTTCCTGGGTGATCATATCATTGTGTTATTTATCTTTTCGCTGCTTTGCATGATATGATTGTTTGATTGTGATAACCTAGATTTGGAATTTGGATTAAGTAAGAACTAGGCTAATTACCTAGGTTAATCCAACTGTGCTTTTAAGGGGTCTAAAAATTATCACTTTCAAACTTCAAAGTTCAAACTAATGATCTATCCAGTGTTGGGTTTTTTTACTTAATAATACATATTTAAAAAATTATTTAACCAAATAGGTGCTCGTTTGTTTCCACATTTTGAGCGCAAAAAGGGCTTTTTAAAAAAAGTCAAGTCTAAAATTGCGTTTGGTTAAGCCCAAAACACAACTTTTTGATAAAAGTTGCGTTTTGGGCACAGGCCAAAAACGCGAACTGAACATGGAAATTTTATGGACCTCTGAGGGTCCATAAATGAAAACATGCACTGCCCATTTTGTTAGGTTACCGTTACTGATCATTAAATTACAGAAATACCCATGAATTTATTCAGGTCTCTCAACGCCTAACCTCACACCCATCTCTTCTCTCTGCTCTCGCACGATGCCTGCCATCTCTTCTCTCTGCTCTTGCACGTCGCTTTCCTTTGCACGACGCCTCCCATCTCTTCTCTCTGCTTTGCTCTGCCCTCTCCGTAAGTCTCTCTGCTCTGTCTTTCTTCGTCTTCCTTTTCTTCTTCCTCTTCTTCTTCTTTCTTTCTGTCTTTCTGCGTGTTTATGGTTGTTTGGCCGTGGGTTTGGGTATCACTATTTTTGTTTTTAGTGTTCTATCTCTTTTGTTGGTCTCATAAATCTTGGGTATCGCTATTTCTGTAGTTTTTGGTATCTCTATTTCTGCGTGTTTTGGGTATTCAAAACCCGTGGGTTTGGGTATCGCTATTTCTATAGTTTTGGATTGTGGTTTGTGTTATGGGTTTTGATTTTTCTGTGCGTTCTTTGGATTGATTTCTCATGGGTATGGGTTGGTTATGATTTCTCTGTTCTTTGGGTTGATTTCTCATGGGTATGGGTTGTTTTGATTTGGACCGAACCTGGGTTGATTCTTATGGGTCTGGGTTGGTTTTGATTTCTCTGTTCTTTGGTTGATTTCTCATGGATCTAGGTTTTGATTTCTCAGTTATTTGAGTCTGGGTTTTGAATTTCTCTGTTCTCTATTCTCTCTGGGTTTGTTGATTGGAATTTACAGTGGTTTGAATCTTGCTATGAATGGTTTGTAGACTTGTAGCTCATTATTCACCTAGAAACTGGCTTAGATGACACTGATATACATGACCAGGCTTGCAGCATCAAATTCCTTTATGTTTGGTTTAAATCTCTAGACAACCGTGATGAAATTTAATAGCAGTAACAAACTGATCCATTATTTTGATGTTCTTATGTTGTAAGGTTCAATATTCGTTGACCCTATGATACGGTCTTCTTGTTTTTTTATTTATTTTGGTGCTATTTTCATTTTGTTATTCAACACTCTTTTTTTATGCTAACAATGATTTGCATTCTTGATGGTGCTGACAATTGACTCAATTAGACTGAAACTCACTGAGATACTGCACAAGCAAAGGACCTGATAAAAACTTCTTACCATTTCATTTCTCATTCCTCCTTGTCCATATGCGTTTGGAATTTGCATTTTGTATGAGCCCTAAAGTTTATAAGATCTATTAATTTATCTTTTCTAGTCTGTCATAACCTGAATTTCCATAGTTTTCTTATTTTTCAAGTTTTATGGCTCTCTAAGTGTGCTGCTATTTGTCATGGTGCTTGAGTACAAGAGTTCATCATGTATGTGGCTGCTTTTGCTAGTTTCGCAATTCTAGGTTCGCAATTGTAGCTCTAAACTAGATACTTTTGCTAAGAAAATGTGTCCTTGGCCCTGTTCTAGTGTTTCTCAGCAACCAAACAATAGCTATGATTGGTTAGGATTGTAGAGACAAAGTTTAATAATGATTAGTTTTTTTGTTTGCTTGATTTTGTTCAATATTGGCTTTGTTTCGAGTCTCATTTTGTTTGGTTTATTTTTTGGCATCTATCTGATTGCTGAAAAAATGGGAAGAAAATGATTGTTAAGTCAGAGTTAATATTAGTTTCTGCACTACTAGTTAGCACTATTAGTTAATCAAATTATAACATCAGTAGGGACTAGAGAGAAGGTGGAGGTTTCAAATATTAATAGTATTGCAGTGTTTTTGTACTGTATATAGGCAGGAGGATTGTTTAGTTGTTTTTGCCTGTGGATGACAATGTGTATTGAGAGATTTGGGGAAATTATTGAGTACCGTCTACTTATTTTTGTTTAGTTTTTGTTATTATTTCCGGGAATGTTCAGTTATTTCTGAAAAGCCTTTTTCTATTGTAACTACTCATTGGCTTGTTTTTATGGTTTTGCTAATATGCTTCAACCTCACTGGTTAACTTCATAGATGGGTAAAAACACAACTTCCAACCCCGAGGCAAAAAAGGCTAGAGCATTATTGGTGTATATTTTATCATCTTTTTACATTTTTATTTTGTGCTTCATGATGATGAAAATTATTTAGATTTAATTAATATTAATAAGAAGTCATTAATAGTAATAACAAATAATTATGACACTAAAAAAGAAAATTTGCCTAAAAATTATTAAAATATTACCAATAATATATTATTATTATTATTATTATTATTATTATTATTTTTTAGGAAATATATGAAATAGATGATTTAATAAGTATGAAATAAACTCACATCCAAACAAAAAAAAAAAAAGTATGAAATAAATTTCCTTATATATATATTGTCATTTTTGGTAATTTATCTCTCAAACTGCCACTTTGATAAGTGCTATCCAAACACTCAGCTTTTTCATTATGCACTTTTTAACAGCTTTTACCAAACACTCAGCTTTTTGAAACTCCACTTTTTCATTATGCACTTTTAACAAAACTCCACTTTTTCATTATGCACTTTTACAAAAAGCTGAACCAAACTCACCCTAGAACTGCCTAAGTTATTCTTGAAGGAGATGTCCTGTTTGTTATTGATTCTCTTCCTCTTCTCTCCTCCTTGACCAAGCTTCACTGGTAATTTTTGATGACCTGAGCCAGTTGTTTCTTTTGCAAACCTTCTCCTTTTGGACTGCTTCTCAGATGTTGGTTGATTCCCTTTTGGTTTATTAATAAAATTTCTTATTCAGGACACACCAAAAAAAAAAAAAAAACCAACGTTATCATACACATGAGGACTTTCACACTCTCAAAAGGATTTTCAAAAGTGAAATTGAGTTTCAATCCACAATTAAAAATCTGGTAGATCAACACCATATGCAAATTATTTGGTGATTGGAGTTAAATGAAAAGAAATAAAGAAATATAATACGACATTACTATTGGAAAACTTTGGACAACCCACAAACCAACTCCTACTAACACCAAAACACCAAATGAACATCTATCATAAGACCATGTCAACAGGTCTACAATCACAAACCCAAACATAAAAGATATAGAAGGCCATACAGGGCTAGAGCACTCTAAGCTATTTTATTGAGGTGACTAAGAAACTAGCAAGACTAAGCTAGTTTTTTTATCAATTTGGTGGAGGGAAGAAAATGGCATCAGAAGTCCTCTTTGAGGAGAAAAGCTTCTCTGTATCAGCATCCACATCAAATGAAGCCTGGAGAACCGAAGGGGATAGAGCCTTCCAAACAGAAGTCCTTCCAGCTAAATGAGTGAATATTGGACTGCCACAGAAAAAACAAAGTCATATGAGTCATAAAAACTTCCTAGAAACAATTATACACAATTTAATATTAAATTGCCTATCCTGCTGAGTTATTTATGAACAATCGTCTCCCACACTAGCATATTAAATAACCAGAACGCCTAAAGACTAAAAAAAAGCAGTAGCTTAACACAAATGTGACAATGTGTTGTGGAAAAAGTCTTACTTGGGGGTGGTGATGATAGAGAACCACTCCATACCCTCAGGAGAGGCAATCTTTGAAACAACAAAAAACCTTGGCACGATGAACAAATTACCCGCCTTAAGAGTTGTTTCCAAGACCCTACGGCCATCAACACCGACAACCTGAACACGGCCACTACCCCTAACAATATAAGTCACCTGCAATGCCGAGTCACAAGAAAATCCAGGAGAGCACATGGCACTTCCATCCAATCTAACAAGGTCAGCCCCAAGCCCAACTTCACCAACCAAAGGAAGGTTATTAGTGTTCAAGACCACAACCCTTCCACCTTTCTTAATGTCCACATCTAATGGAGCCTCCTCACAATTCAATGCCATACCCAATCGATGTTCCTTCTTTGGCTCAGGCAATTTAAAGTTCCCATCAAGCTTGACAATTCCATTGCCTGATTGCTTTCCGACAAGGGTTTTCACAACATTCTCATCCAAGTCCCATGCTCGGCTCACAAACTCAGTAGAGAACCCACTGAAGATCCCATTGGAACCTGTCAGGAAAAACTCAGTAAACTCACCTGCTTTGTGAGCTTTTGAAGTATCTCCCAAGAAAAGAACAATTAACTCAGTGTCCTCTCCGTTGTACCACCATGTAACCACGCCAAAAGGAAGGGCAATGGCATCACCCTTCTTAATTGCGAGGACCTTCTCTTCTGATTCAGGAAGCACAATTCCAGCTACACCATTTCCTATGGGTAAAAAAATTTATCAATAAGGAGTAAGTTAACATATTGCATAGTACTACACAATGAATGGCTTGAAGAGTTTGGATCATACTTTATCATTACAGTGTAAAAAGTTTTGTAGACAATATGTTCAGCAAAATTACTAATTACATCATTAAAGAAAATTAATGATTGCTTACTCTTCTGCAACGTATGGACAATAGCAGAGTACTACATTACTACTCTTTTTCAATTTTTCAAAGATCAAATCATCAAATCATTCGTATCCAAAAGTCTTTGTTCTTTCCAACATTTATTTATTCCTCCATAATAATTCAAACAACCAGATTACTTTGATTGTTTGTTTTCCTTTTAATTCAATTAAAAAATCAATCACCTAAAAAGTTTGGTGAAGTTTAGAATAAAAATTCAGAACATGACAAAAGATGGAGCAATCAAGAGCATAATAAAAACAAGCAATATTCCATCAAAAGACTGACCAAAATTGCCATGATATGATTTGAGTCCACCTAGCCCGATGGTAGTGAGTTGTAACTAAACACAATACCAGAACAAAATTTCACACGATGCACTAAAAGATACCTAGAAAATCCACAAATCACAAACCAGCCCAATTAAGAAAAAAATAAAAAGTAAATTCCATTCAAATTTTATTCTACAAATTGTTTACCCAACAAAGAACCCTTCTATAAAATAAATTAATCATCGAATAAAAATTATATAAAAAAAAAAAAAACCAGCATACCAGTACATCAATAAATCTAAGTATATAACCACAACAGCAATAGAACATACAACATAATATTGATCAGACAATAAAACTTAAAAAACCCACAAACATAGAGAAGCAAACAAGCGAAAAAATTATAAAAACAGAAACCGATTAGATATATATATATACCTTGGAGTACATAAGCAACCTTGGCAGAATCAGAGTAACGAGGAAGAGCAAAACCATTCTTGTCAAGGGCCAACTTGGCAGCACCAATATTCCCTTCACGAAGCATGGGAAGCTCAGATGGAGACCAAGCATGGTACGACCCTCCATTGCCACCGTACACCTTCTTAGCCAACTTTGGAGATAGATCAAGCTCCATCGTTTTTCTTTTACTCTTTTTCTAGTAACAGAATGCCAAACAGTCTATGCTGTGCGTGAAAACTGAAACGAGAGTATCAGATATTTATAGTAGCAGCCAGCGGGAGAGTAATTATTGTTGTAGATAAGTATAGAAAGATTCTGAGATAAAGACGGGGTGGGAGAGTATACGGATTTAAACAAACAGCATGCCACGCAGGCAAGCTGTTACAAAAGTTGAAAAAGCATGGAAAACCTCGTTGTGGCTGTGACTGTGACTGTGACTGTGACTGTGAGTACAATCAGTTTCTGAATTCGACGCATAGGGAACGCTACCCGCGACCAGTGGATTACAGATTTTATCCATTCTGATTTTTACATTTATTGGATTACAGATAAATTTTCTTTTTTTATTTATTTATAAAATCTAAAACAAAATTGTAGGTAGAGACGTTTTTGAATTTTAATTAGAAAAACATTAGGCTAATTTAATTAGGAAACTCATCTTTATTACCTTTCTATACTACTAATAAGTGGATTATCCTGTTTTGTCTTTGATTTTCGACCTACCAAATATTCTCGTACAAATTTTAAAACAACATATTCTTGAGTCTAGATTTATTTGCTATAAAGACAACAAAAATGTTAAAAGTGTAATTTGACATTATTCAAACCATCCAAGACCCTATAATCACGTTCATCTCACTACATATTAGAATTCAAATCCATTTTTTTTCTATTTGATAAGTTTTTTTCCTATTTGAATTCAAATACTTTGAATTATCCTCTAAAAAAAATAAAAAAAAATAAAAAAAAAAAAAAAAAACTCTTGGTTACTTTAAAGAAGGAAAAAAAATGGTTCTATCCAAAAAAAAATAATCAAGCACTTTTTTTTTCTTTTTTAATTTTAATCTCAAACAAATCTATACCACTAATCTTTACTACTACTTACAAACTAAATTACCCTTACAAACAAACGTATTATTAAGGGAAAAATAAGTCATACTACCGATTTTTAAAATCCTTGAGTTTAGATAAACTTCTACCCTCCCACTACAAAAATTCAAATCTCTTTAAGTTTATCACAACTAAAATTTTGGATATATTTACTTCAAAAATTAAAACCGTTTGAAACTTCTCATCTATTTGAGTTTTAATTAAGTTTCTCATCTATTTAACAATTATCACTAATCTCCATCCCTCCAACTTTTCTTTTCTCATGCCAAATTTAAAAGTTAAAATCACATTTAAAACTTTATTTATATATAAAAAAAATAAAAAATAAACTTCACATTTAAAAATATTATCATCACAATTGTATAAGATATGATCACTTTTAAAATAAGAAAACTACCATACCCAGCACACAATATTTTCCCTCTTCATTGCACTGTATCTCCAATTCCTTCATTTTGTGCCTATGATCTTGATGCTCAGTGGGTTTTTCTATATTTTTCATGTTGGTTGATAATGGTTTCTTACTTGATTAGATGTCTCTTATCAGTCCAAATTTTCATTCATAACCTTTTGAAAGTGCATAAGTATTTGATTTTTTATTTGAAAAAAAGAATGAGCATATTTGAACCTTTTTTTTTATGTGCTTAGCTATTCTGATTTTGGAATAGTATTTGAATCTCAAAAAAAAGAGATTTTGGAATAGTATACGATGGGATTAGTATGCCTTTACATTTGTGGGATTAAGGTATGGTTTTTTTATTTATTTATTGTCATTCTATCATTTAATTTTGAATATTGTTCATCTCCTTCCTTTACCCTTTTTTTTCGTAGTTTCAAGTTCTAGAATACAAATTTATTTTATATTGGGTGTCTGTTTGAAACTAAAAACTTTTTGCTGAAAAAAAAAAAAAAAAAAAAAAAAAAAAAAAAAAACTGAATAGTACAATGAGGCCTATAAATAGTAACAAAAAGTGCAGTGGAACTCATGAATAGTAGCAAAAATAAATTGAAAATGGAGATAAGCTGAAAAATTCAGCTCATCCCAAACGCACACTAGATATATAATTTGAAGTAGGAAAAAAATCCAAAGCAAAATTTGATTCAAACACGCGCGGGATAAAGGTATGGTCATTTTCTCCCCACTTTTTACATTTCATTTTTTATCCTATCATTTCACTTTTGTTCAATTGCTCACCTCATTGCTTTACCATTTTTTCTTCATAATTTCATATTCACTTTTTTTCATTCACTTTTTGTTTTGTTTTGTTTTTTTTTTTTTTTTTTTTTATGCTATTCACGGTTCTTAAGAATCATGAAAAATATATGGAAAAATTGAAATAATTTGGGTAAATAGTTTCGGGAATAATTATTATTTTAACTAGTCGCTAACCCGTGCGATGCACAGGAAAACTATTGAAAATAAGATTTTAAAAAGAAAATTTTATTAATTTTAGTTTATATCGAATATTTATTTATGGTAGTTTAAAATATTATTTCAAATCTTCATTTCATTTTATTTTAGTTGGAATAACTTATATAATTAAATGAAATGCTTATAAATAAGAGATGACATTAATAATATACTATATATAGTTAGTGATTATTCAAGATATCATTCAAATATGACAATTTTTTGGTTCTAAAGAAAGAACAATATTAATGCATTTAAACACAAAATACTATATTGTCCAATAGATATTACAACTTTAAAACTAAAACATGAGTAGTGATTTTTAATGGATTGGGGTAATAGCACAACTTTTAATAGAAAAAGAAATTGATTTAAAATTTTTTGGAGTATCACTATATTAAAAATGCCGAAAGAAAGCAAGAAATTCCACTGAAAAATGCTACAAATACATTTGGGTTTTTTTTTTTTTTTTTTTTTTTCAATGAGCAGGTACATTACTGTTTAGTAGAGTCTTAATACATGGGGGATGCTCCTCCATCCAATACATCATTGTCTAGCAAACCCAGCCAGTTCTTTGCTTCAAATACTATCTTCTATGTTGGTCCGTTTGTTCAAGGAAAGCCACAAGAGAAAAATATATTCCTAATAGAAGAACCAACTACCAAGTAGTCTAACATCATTAAGGATGTGGCCAATGCTCAAATTGATAGGTCCAGCTGACTTTACTTCATCTACTAGACTATTAAATTCACACTCTATCTCTACTGCTTGAAGCCCCAAATCCATAGAGGCCATGTACACCCTTCAACAGGCTATCTAGACTGATTATTTCTCTAAACTTCCATATATTCCACAGCAAGTGTACAGGTTGTTTGCACCAAATCCACTACTAACTTCAAAGTTTCATCCACATGCCTTTGGTTTCGATTTGACGATAATAGCCAACCTCCACCGCAACTAATACAATCAACTGAATTGGTTAAAACAATTATCAAATATTGGGAATATAAAAATACAATCAACTGGATTGGTTAAAACAATATATCACCTGGGAATATAAAACAAAACTTGATATTATGTATATGATACCGTTGAAAGATTTAAATATCATTGCAGGCTTCTTGAATTCCACCCATCACAAAAGCCACGGCTTACATCAAATTGGCCTTTGAAATCTTGATCTCCTTCATCCCTAGAACTTGGAAAATCAAATTTTCTGGACTAATTGAAAATTTGTAAATATTTCCAACTATCATCTAACGATGAAATTATTATATCTTTTCAAGAACAAAAAGGAAAACAAAGACCAAATGTTCTATGTAGCAAATTTGAAACCTATCACCAAGAAAAAGAATTAAACCTATTGGAAATTCATTAATTGGTACCAATGCAAGTAATTGGTACGCTAAAATATATTGATGAGTAGATAATGGTGACGATGAGAGAATAAAACTTTATAGGAAAAAAATAATATGAATAAATTACTTGTGTATGCTTTGAAACTACTACCATCTCTATCAAAATTTTGAGGAGAAAAATAGAATGAAATATATTAATAAAATAAATATATAAATTTTATTATTGATGCATCGATTTCTCTAATGTTAAAGTGAAAAAATAATATTCACTCTCACAACAGCTCAAAACATTTACTTAATATATTATATCATCCATACCATCCAGCCACCACTTCCATTCCAGGTGATCATCTCTAACCACCCTCTGAAATTTTGTGGTTGCCTATGTTTCCTACCCAACACAAAATTCTGCTCCCCACCATTAAACAAAACTTCGCAAATAAGTCTTGTCACATTTAGAGATCTCAAACCAACTATTTTCATTGTAGAAACCAAAGTACACACTCAGTAGTTCCACCACTATAAATTATACAACAAATTGAGCTATAACAAATATTGGTAACACAAAATCTCATAAATGATTTAAAAGTATATTCCAAGAGGAAAAAAACAACAAATTTTTAATACAAATTGTTAGAGTCTACCTTTTAATTTGGAGTATGTACATGTTTTCTTAAAGAATATAATCATATGAAACTTGAAAGCAAGTTCAAAGAATAGGTGCAGTACATAAAAGCCAATCATTCATTTAAGTTGGAGAAAAAAATCCATTCTGGTTCAATTGAAAAAGCATAAAAAAATGATAGTCATGTTTTTACATCACATAAAAAATGACATTGAGAAAATAAGGCCAACAAATACATCTCACCCTGATTAAATCAACAACACAGCATCACATTCCCTACTTATCTTCCTCCTTACCACTCTCCATGTATTATGACTTCTAGAACAACAACAAAAAATCACTTACAAATTTTATCAAACTACGTGTAAGAAAAAAAAAAACTTAATGAAAAGAGAGAATTTTAAAAAGAAAAGAGAGTACCATGTTGAAGCAACACCAGCATCAATATAACCAAGGGTTGTTTTTTCTCTCAAGGCCTGTGCAGGCTCCTTTGTGCCTAAAAATTGAAAACATAAAATGAGGTTTTTGTAGGTACCTATGTATTTTTCGGTTATGAAGTCAACAGATTAAAAATATGTAATATGCCTTTTGATTTTGCATAATGATAGAGGTATTTGTTAAAGCTTGCTATTTGTTAAGTCTCTCTTAACCGTCTCTCTGAATCTTTGCCTCAAATTTATAATATCTAATACCATGCCCATCTTGCATAATCATATATAAATGAGTTATATAACTCTCAAACAACTATACTAACCAACCCCGACCTTCAAAAAAAATTCCCAAAGAATCCAAAATAGCGGTAGCCCTAACATAACATTCCGTAGGCTATCATATAAGACAACCCGAGATTATAATAATTTATAAAAAGGGAAAACCAATGTAAATGAAGACGACAATAACACTATATATCAAACCAAAACAAACCCAAAATTGAAATCAAATAGAAGAATCCCAGGAAACAAAAATCCAATAAAAATTGCATATATAACCAAAAAAAGGGAAAAAGAAAATCCAAACCAATGTAAAATGAAGATGAGAAAAACACTATATATCAACTAAAACAAACCCAGAATTAAAACCAAATAGAAGAATCCCAAGAAACCAAAAATCCAATAAAAATTGCATACAAAAAAAAAAGGGAAAAAGAAAATCTAATTACAAAAATTTCGTGATTCTTCTTTGCCATAGATTTGACAACAAAGTAAGAAGAAGAAAACGTGGAAATCTGCAAAGAAAAAAAAAAAAAAAAAACTTAAATCCAGAGCAACCCACAATCACAAACCAACAAAATTCCATGAAAACAAAAACAAAAAAACTTAAATCCACAGCAACCCACAACCACAAACTAACAAAATTCCATGAACAATTGAAGCGAATAAAGAGAGAGCAATACATAGAAATTAAGGAGAGTAAAAAACATGTTTTAACTACCTCAAAATAAAACATGATGGGTTGGATTGAACGACGATGGAGAGGCAAAGAGAAATCGATGCAGTGGCAATGATCCGCGGTGGCGGTGGCAGTGGGAGGATCAAGTTTTGGCGTGCCAGTGTATATTAGAAAACAGAGAGGTTGTAAGGTTTAGACGTGAAGGTTAAAGAAAGAGTTGTAGCTTGGATTAGGGTTCTAAATTGATAATTCTAATATAATATAATACTAATAAAAAGTTAAGAAGAATTTAAAAAAAAAAAAAAAAAAAAAAAAAAAAAAAAAAAAGGAAAAGAAACACTTAGTGTACGTGATTTAGCACAAACATTAAGAAGAATTAAAAAAAAAAAATTGTACAAAGGTGATCGTAAAGAATCTTCTTTGCCATAGATTATTCTTCTTTATTTAGCACAAACGTTAAGAAGAATTAAAAAAAAAAAAAAAAAAAAGGTGGCGGGAAAGCTGATAGGGGGGGAATAAATGGAAAAAATCTAATATAAATAAAACATAAAAAATAATTTAAAAAAAAAGGTGACATGGAAAATTGTGGAGCTAGCAGAGGCTTCGGTTTTATATATATATATATATATATATATATATATATATATATATATATAGATTAATAATCAATCAGTGTTAACTGGCCCACTTTTTGATTTCTTAACAGGTTGAAATGATAAATTAAATGTCAATAGGCCTTTTTTTAAATGGCAAAATTTTCATTCACCCCAATTCAATATTTAAGTATTTATCTGATTACATTTATGCTTTGTTACTCATCGATTTGTGATGCAACCTAACATAAAAAATAAAAAATAGACCAACCACACAAAATAATGACTTCTTCATTTTTTTTTATTTCTTAATAATTTGATAGTTAAAAGTGGGGGATTAGAATGCCAAATGTTTAAGAGAGTGTGTTGTGTGTAGTATAACTTGCCCCACCCTCCCTTAAAAGTTACCATGGCTTTTGAGTGGAGTTGTGGTGTGCCTTTGTGTTAGAACCCCTTTCCCTCTCCCTTGTGTGTGTGTGTGTGTGTTTGTTTCTCAAAAAAAAGAATGCCAAATGTTTCATTTGGAAATACCAATTGAGCTAAGAAAAATGCATAATTAAACTAAAAAAACAAATAAATAAAAAAGAGAATTATTGCACGCGTAAAGCGCGTGCGATAAGTCTAGTGTGCATATAGTATGTTTCTATAGTTCTTCTATACTACCTTAACTTTAACACAATTTTTGTTATAAAGTAATGAAATGGTTCCTCTCAAGAGAAAAAAAAAAAATGTGGTTAACTTTGAACGATAGACATTCAATTTCAGATAGACTCATCATATTTTCTCACTGTTCACTATTAATTAACTACTGGATAAATATATAGATAAATTTTGAATTAATGGTGTCTACTACATGATACCAATATTTTATCTAATGTGCATGTCACCCAAATTTGCATATTGTTGAATAAGAATTCTAGTGTTTTTTCTTCCTTAAAATTAAAAGTACAATGGAGAAAATATTCAAAATAACATGAACATTAACTTATAAGCCACTAGTTTCTCCACACACACACACACACAAAATTTAAAATAAAATAAAAAAAAAAAAAAAAAAAAAAAAAAAAAAAAAAAACCTTTTAACCCTCTAGAATTTATTTAATTTATTATTTGATGATTAGAATTATAAATGTTTGGATTAAAAAAGTACAGGTTAGAATTTTGATTTTTTTTATTCTACCCATTGTCAGTTAGTGAAGAAATTTATTCACGAAAAAAGAAAGACAACTTATAAGTTAATGTATGAATTTTAGCCATTGCCTTAAGAATGACTTATTCCATGTGGTTATAAGGCATTGTATATATCAACTAAGGATGCTCTTCAATATTTATAAGTCATTTATATACCTATATTTCTAATTGATTCCTTTATTTTGAAGTAAAATATTCTCTGAAAAATATTTTCTCATTTTTAGGAGTTTATTAGCCACGAATCCGCACGTTGCACGTGATAATTTTTTTAGAGTAGTCTCATTATTTTTTCAATTTGGACTAATTTAATAAAGAGTAATGTATTTCATAATCATAAATATAATATAGGAACAATCATAAATCATAAATATTAATTTGAAAATTCATATTTTTATTTATTATAAGAATAATCATAAATCATAAATATAAATTTTGTCGTACCAAAATCAAAACAATATAATTTTTCTCAGAAATTCCAAAGGCAAGTTAATGAAAATATTCATTTTTTAATAAAAGTTACTGTAAGGACACGGTTTTTAACGACCTAAGGATAACGTTGGGCTCGTGTGTAAAGGGCCCGAACAATATGATTTGTAGAGAGTGGGTTTGGAAAGGCCTGCCTTTGGGCGCTGGGTTTCGGTATGGTTCCGGTTTCATGAGCGATCATACAAAGATGAGTTTTGACTGTATAGCAGAGCCTTGCATTAATGTAGTTTGAAAAGTTTGACTCCTCGGAATTAGTCCGAGAAGCATTACATTCTCACCATTCCTCCTTTTTCTTCCTTCTTTCTCCGGGGGCCTTCCCCCCTCCCCTTCTTTCTCCTCTTTTTTTCCCTTTTATACTAGTATTTGATTTCCCTTCTTCATCTACGTGTCAGTTTCTCCTTCTTTGGGGCAATTACTCGTCCTATCAATCTTCACGTCAAAATGGTTGGGAAAAGCTGGATAGCATGGTATGGGGTATGGGCTTGTCAGGTGCTGGGCTCCACGTTATGGTGTTGGCAGCTTTCTAGCTTGTACTGCTCTTGTACTGAGTTTGTCCTTTTCTTCAGGCGTTTTGTGAGGCGTTGAGCGTGAGGTTGTCCTTGGCTATATTATTGGGCCATCAAGGGGTTCTCCTCATACCTCCTCGACAATAGGGCCCCTCGGCTTAGTCTTTGGGCCCTCAATGTGAAGTGGGCCGGGATTCCAAATTTCAGGCCCCACAATAGCCCCTCAAAATCCTGCTTCCCGGCTTTTTAGTTGGGAATGAGGGTTTTGGTGATGCTAAGCCCACCTCGTGACTTGTTCAAGTTCCGTACCTTACTGCTGCTTGTATTCTTCCATTTGCATGGGAGATGTGTCGAATTAAGAGGCATTACTTTATTCTTCATCCGCACAGTGCCCTTTGTCATTTCAGTATTCGAGGCGCGCCTTCACGAGGACCTTTAAATCTTGTGGTGGCGGATAGCGTTGGAAATTATGCCAGAACTGCCTTGTCTGCAGCGTTTCTTGGGAATCTGCTCAAATTAAATTAAATGACACCTCCTTACCCTTTATATAAGTAGGACAGGTGGTTGTTCTCCTGGCATATAAACCCTTGTGCTCTCTTCAGAATCATAACCCTTTGTCCATAACCAGTTCCCACCTCCAGTGTCGTCTTCCCTTAGTGCCATATGTTTGAGGCTGGGGTGAAGGTGAAGGAACCTTACCCGCCACAGAGGCACCGGATCCTTCCAAGGCTTAAGGTGGTATGGTCTGGGCAAGGGAGGCACAGATTTAAGGTGTCCTCCTCCTTGGATATGGTGGGAACGGTACTCTCCCCTCTTTTAGTCAAAATCCGAAACAGGTTCTGGTCACACCAGATTTTTGGTGTGTCAGAAGAAAGGTTTTCCGCCCTCAGCGCCGTCTGCGATACCGCAGGCGTGGTTCCGTGGAGGCCCATCAACTTCCGACTGCCTGCACCGTTTCTTCCACGGTGCTGGCCTCAAGTTAGGTTTCCTGCACCTTTTTTTCAGCTCCGCTAGCCCGAAGTCGGGCTCTCTACGCCTTTTCTTCAACGGTGCAGGCCCCGAGTTGGGCTCTTTGGCTGCCTGAGTTATAGGCATGTAAAAGTGTTGAGGAATGGTTTTCCTTGAACCTCTTGAAACAGCAGCCAACCTCTCCTCTGTGCTACTTCCTCGGCTTTCTCTTTATTCTCTTGTATCTTTCTTTTCGATTATGTAGTTAGCTTTAATATAAGCTTATTCCAGCTTTTCATTGTACGCTATAATATTTCTTTTTCTTAATAAAAGAGGAATTTATTTACTTGTTTTGAATATTTTTCTTTTTTGCAACAACTACTTTGTGAATGGGTGTGCTCCATGTGTGTTTTTCTTCAATGATACTTAGAGCAGGAAACCTTGAAACATAATCCGACTAATTCTAATTTACCGACATTACCAGGCATAATAACGATAATTCACTGTAAATTAAACTCAGGAAACTAACCGAGATAACAGCTGAATATTCCGTAATACATGCGAGGAAACCGTTCGAGAACGATAAACTCTAAATAATTCATCTGAGGGGGTAACCGAGCAGTAAGGGACTCTAACTGCGTTCTGACAACGTATGGCACTATATTGCAGTCGCACCAATTCCTCTGGTACCGAGGATCCGAGGGTAGGCTGGAGAATCCATGCAGCCTTGGGATTAGCCCACTTATCAATGGGGAACTCTTTCGCGGGGTAGATTCTAAGGGTCATATAACGTCCAGGTTGTGTCCAATCCCCGTATTGTCTCTTCTAAGTACTTGGTTTCCCCTGTCCAAAACTTGTAGTTTTTTCTGTGTACTTGGTTTCCCCATAGGCTTGAGTCCGAGGACCATGCAAGGCCTTGGTTCTGTCCAAAACTTATAATTTTTCTTTTGAGTACTTGGTTTCCCCATAGGCTTGAGTCTGAGGACCATGCAAGGCCTTGGTTCTGTCCAAAACTTGTAGTTTTTTCTGTGTACTTGGTTTCCCCATAGGCTTGAGTCCGAGGACCATGCAAGGCCTTGGTTCTATCCAAAACTTGTAGTTTTTTCTGTGTACTTGGTTTCCCCATAGGCTTGAGTCCGAACACCATGCAAGGTCTTGGTTCTGTCCAAAACTTGTAGTTTTTTCTGTGTACTTGCTTTCCCCATAGGCTTGAGTCCGAGGACCATGCAAGGCCTTGGTTCTGTCCATAACTTGTAGTTTTTTCTGCGTACTTGGTTTCCCCATAGGCTTGAGTCCGAGGACCATGCAAGGCCTTGGTTCTGTCCAAAACTTGTAGTTTTTTCTGTGTACTTGGTTTCCCCATAGGCTTGAGTCCGAGGACCATGCAAGGCCTTGGTTCCGTCCAAAACTTGTAGTTTTTTCTGTGTACTTGGTTTCCCCATAGGCTTGAGTCCGAGGAACATGCAAGGCCTTGGTTCCGTCCAAAACTTGTAGTTTTTTCTGTGTACTTGGTTTCCCCATAGGCTTGAGTCCGAGGACCATGCAAGGCCTTGGTTCCGTCCAAAACTTGTAGTTTTTTCTGTGTACTTGGTTTCCCCATAGGCTTGAGTCCGAGGACCATGCAAGGCCTTGATTCTGTCCAAAACTTGTAGTTTTTTCTACGTACTTGGTTTCCCCATAAACTTGAGTCTGAGGACCATGCAAGGCCTTGGTTCTGTCCAAAACTTGTAGTTTTTTCTGTGTACTTGGTTTCCCCATAGGCTTGAGTCCGAGGACCATGCAAGGCCTTGGTTCTGTCCAAAACTTGTAGTTTTTCTGTGTACTTGGTTTCCCCAAAGGCTTGAGTCCGAGAACCATGCAAGGCTTTGGTTCTGTCCAAAACTTGTAGTTTTTCTGTGTACTTGGTTTCCCCATAGGCTTGAGTCCGAGGACCATGCAAGGCCTTGGTTCTGTCCAAAACTTGTAGTTTTTTCTGCGTACTTGGTTTCCCCATAGGCTTGAGTCCGAGGACCATGCAAGGCCTTGGTTCTATCCAAAACTTGTAGTTTTTCTGTGTACTTGGTTTCCCCATAGGCTTGAGTCCGAGGACCATGCAAGGCCTTGGTTCTATCCAAAACTTGTAGTTTTTTCTGTGTACTTGGTTTCCCCATAGGCTTGAGTCCGAAGACCATGCAAGGTCTTGGTTCTGTCCAAAACTTGTAGTTTTTTCTGTGTACTTGGTTTCCCCATAAGCTTGAGTCCGAGGACCATGCAAGGCCTTGGTTCTGTCCAAAACTTGTAGTTTTTCTGTGTACTTGGTTTCCCCATAGGCTTGAGTCCGAGGACCATGCAAGGCCTTGGTTCTGTCCAAAACTTGTCCATAGGCTTGAGTCCGAGGACCATGCAAGGCCTTGGTTCTGTCCAAAACTTGTAGTTTTTTCTGTGTACTTGGTTTCCCCATAGGCTTGAGTCCGAGGACCATGCAAGGCCTTGGTTCCGTCCAAAACTTGTAGTTTTTTCTGTGTACTTGGTTTCCCCATAGGCTTGAGTCCGAGGACCATGCAAGGCCTTGGTTCCGTCCAAAACTTGTAGTTTTTTCTACGTACTTGGTTTCCCCATAGATGAGTCTGAGGACCTTGCAAGGCCTTGGTTCTGTCCAAAACTTGTAGTTTTTTCTGTATACTTGGTTTCCCCATAGGCTTGAGTCCGAGGACCATGCAAGGCCTTGGTTCTGTCCAAAACTTGTAGTTTTTCTGTGTACTTGGTTTCCCCATAGGCTTGAGTCCGAGGACCATGCAAGGCTTTGGTTCTGTCCAAAACTTGTAGTTTTTCTGTGTACTTGGTTTCCCCATAGGCTTGAGTCCGAGGACCATGCAAGGCCTTGGTTCTGTCCAAAACTTGTAGTTTTTTCTGCGTACTTGGTTTCCCCATAGGCTTGAGTCCGAGGACCATGCAAGGCCTTGGTTCCGTCCAAAACTGGTAGTTTTTTCTGTGTACTTGGTTTCCCCATAGGCTTGAGTCCGAGGACCATGCAAGGCCTTGGTTCCGTCCAAAACTGGTAGTTTTTTCTGTGTACTTGGTTTCCCCATAGGCTTGAGTCCGAGGACCATGCAAGGCCTTGATTCTGTCCAAAACTTGTAGTTTTTTCTACGTACATGGTTTCCCCATAGACTTGAGTCTGAGGACCATGCAAGACCTTGGTTCTGTCCAAAACTTGTAGTTTTTTCTGTATACTTGGTTTTCCCATAGGCTTGAGTCCGAGGACCATGCAAGGCCTTGGTTCTGTCCAAAACTTGTAGTTTTTCTGTGTACTTGGTTTCCCCAAAGGCTTGAGTCCGAGGACCATGCAAGGCTTTGGTTCTGTCCAAAACTTGTAGTTTTTCTGTGTACTTGGTTTCCCCATAGGCTTGAGTCCGAGGACCATGCAAGGCCTTGGTTCTGTCCAAAACTTGTAGTTTTTTCTGCGTACTTGGTTTCCCCATAGGCTTGAGTCCGAGGACCATGCAAGGCCTTGGTTCTATCCAAAACTTGTAGTTTTTCTGTGTACTTGGTTTCCCCATAGGCTTGAGTCCGAGGACCATGCAAGGCCTTGGTTCTATCCAAAACTTGTAGTTTTTTCTGTGTACTTGGTTTCCCCATAGGCTTGAGTCCGAAGACCATGCAAGGTCTTGGTTCTGTCCAAAACTTGTAGTTTTTTCTGTGTACTTGGTTTCCCCATAAGCTTGAGTCCGAGGATCATGCAAGGCCTTGGTTCTGTCCAAAACTTGTAGTTTTTCTGTGTACTTGGTTTCTCCATAGGCTTGAGTCCGAGGACCATGCAAGGCCTTGGTTCTGTCCAAAACTTGTCCATAGGCTTGAGTCCGAGGACCATGCAAGGCCTTGGTTCTGTCCAAAACTTGTAGTTTTTTCTGTGTACTTGGTTTCCCCATAGGCTTGAGTCCGAGGACCATGCAAGGCCTTGGTTCCGTCCAAAACTTGTAGTTTTTTCTGTGTACTTGGTTTCCCCATAGGCTTGAGTCCGAGGACCATGCAAGGCCTTGGTTCCGTCCAAAAGTTGTAGTTTTTTCTACATACTTGGTTTCCCCATAGATGAGTCTGAGGACCATGCAAGGCCTTGGTTCTGTCCAAAACTTGTAGTTTTTTCTGTATACTTGGTTTCCCCATAGGCTTGAGTCCGAGGACCATGCAAGGCCTTGGTTCTGTCCAAAACTTGTAGTTTTTCTGTGTACTTGGTTTCCCCATAGGCTTGAGTCCGAGGACCATGCAAGGCTTTGGTTCTGTCCAAAACTTGTAGTTTTTCTGTGTACTTGGTTTCCCCATAGGCTTGAGTCCGAGGACCATGCAAGGCCTTGGTTCTGTCCAAAACTTGTAGTTTTTTCTGCGTACTTGGTTTCCCCATAGGCTTGAGTCCGAGGACCATGCAAGGCCTTGGTTCTATCCAAAACTTGTAGTTTTTCTGTGTACTTGGTTTCCCCATAGGCTTGAGTCCGAGGACCATACAAGGCCTTGGTTCTATCTAAAACTTGTAGTTTTTTCTATGTACTTGGTTTCCCCATAGGCTTGAGTCCGAAGACCATGCAAGGTCTTGGTTCTGTCCAAAACTTGTAGTTTTTTCTGTGTACTTGGTTTCCCCATAAGCTTGAGTCCGAGGACCATGCAAGGCCTTGGTTCTGTCCAAAACTTGTAGTTTTTCTGTGTACTTGGTTTCCCCATAGGCTTGAGTCCGAGGACCATGCAAGGGCTTGGTTCTGTCCAAAACTTGTCCATAGGCTTGAGTCCGAGGACCATGCAAGGCCTTGGTTCTGTCCAAAACTTGTAGTTTTTTCTATGTACTTGGTTTCCCCATAGGCTTGAGTCCGAGGATCATGCAAGGCCTTGATTCCGTCCAAAACTTGTAGTTTTTTCTGTGTACTTGGTTTCCCCATAGGCTTGAGTCCGAGGACATTGCAAGGCCTTGGTTCCGTCCAAAACTTGTAGTTTTTTCTACGTACTTGGTTTCCCCATAGACTTGAGTCTGAGGACCATGCAAGGCCTTGGTTCTGTCCAAAACTTGTAGTTTTTTCTGTATACTTGGTTTCCCCATAGGCTTGAGTCCGAGGACCATGTAAGGCCTTGGTTCTGTCCAAAACTTGTAGTTTTTCTGTGTACTTGGTTTCCCCATAGGCTTGAGTCCGAGGACCATGTAAGGCCTTGGTTCTGTCCAAAACTTGTAGTTTTTCTGTGTACTTGGTTTCCCCATAGGCTTGAGTCCGAGGACCATGCAAGGCCTTGGTTCTGTCCAAAACTTGTAATTTTTTCTGTGTACTTGGTTTCCCCATAGGCTTGAGTCCGAGGACCATAGGCTTGGCAACACCAATATTCCCTTCACGAAGCATGGGAAGCTCAGATGGAGACCAAGCATGGTACGACCCTCCATTGCCGCCGTACACCTTCTTAGCCAACTTTGGAGATAGATCAAGCTCCATTGTTTTTCTTTTACTTTAAAACCCAAAAAATAATAGTTACAGAATGCCAAACAGTCTATGCTGTGCGTGAAAACTGAAAAGAGAGTATCAGATATTTATAGTAGCAGCCAGCGGGAGAGTAATTATTTTTGTAGATAAGTATTGCTTCAAAAAGAAAAAGATTCTGAGATAAAGACGGGGTGGGAGAGTATACGGATTTAAACAAACAGCATGCCACGCAGGCAAGCTGTTACAAAAGTTGAAAAAGCATGGAAAACCTCGTTGTGGCTGTGACTGTGACTGTGACTGTGAGTACAATCAGTTTCTGAATTCGACGCATAGGGAACGCTACCCGCGACCAGTGGATTACAGATTTTATCCATTCTGATTTTTACATTTATTGGATTACAGATAAATTTTCTTTTTTTATTTATTTATAAAATCTAAAACAAAATTGTAGGTAGAGACGTTTTTGAATTTTAATTAGGAAAACATTAGGCTAATTTAATTAGGAAACTCATCTTTATTATCTTTCTATACTACTAATAAGTGGATTATCCTGTTTTGTCTTCGATTTTCGACCTACCAAATATTCTCGTACAAATTTTAAAACAACATATTCTTGAGTCTAGATTTATTTGCTATAAAGACAACAAAAATGTTAAAAGTGTAATTTGACATTATTCAAACCATCCAAGACCCTATAATCACGTTCATCTCACTACATATTAGAATTCAAATCCATTTTTTTTCTATTTGATAAGTTTGTTTCCTATTTGAATTCAAATACTTTGAATTATCCTTAAAAAAAAAATTTAAAACCGTTTGAAACTTCTCATCTATTTGAGTTTTAATTAAGTTTCTCATCTATTTAACAATTATCATTAATCTCCATCCCTCCAACTTTTCTTTTCTCATGCCAAATTTATAAGTTAAAATCACATTTAAAACTTTATTTATATATAAAAAAATAAAAAATAAACTTCACATTTAAAAATATTATCATCAGAATTGGATAAGATATGATCACTTTTAAAATAAGAAAACTACCATACCCAGCACACAATATTTTCCCTCTTCATTGCACTGTATCTCCAATTCCTTCATTTTGTGCCTATGATCTTGATGCTCAGTGGGTTTTTCTATATTTTTCATGTTGGTTGATAATGGTTTCTTACTTGATTAGATGTCTCTTATCAGTCCAAATTTTCATTCATAACCTTTTGAAAGTGCATAAGTATTTGATTTTTTATTTGAAAAAAAGAATGAGCATATTTGACCCTTTTTTTTTATGTGCTTAGCTATTCTGATTTTGGAATAGTATTTGAATCTCAAAAAAAAAAAAAAAAAAAGAGAGAGATTTTGGAATAGTATACGATGGGATTAGTATGCCCTTACATTTGTGGGATAAAGGTATGGCTTTTTTTTTTTTTTTATTGTCATTCTATCATTTAATTTTGAATATTGTTCATCTCCTTCCTTTACCCTTTTTTTTCGTAGTTTCAGGTTCTAGAATACAAATTTATTTTATATTGGGTGTCTGTTTGAAACAGCTTATTAAGCTGAAACTAAAAAAATTTTGCTAAAAATGTAAATAAAAAAATAAAAAAACCTGAATAGTACAATAAGGCCTATAAATAGTAACAAAAAGTGCAGTGGGACTCATGAATAGTAACAAAAATAAATTGAAAGTGGAGATAAGCTGAAAAATTCAGCTCATTCCAAACGCACACTGGATATATAATTTGAAGTAGGAAAAAAATCCAAAGAAAAATTTGATTCAAACACGCGCTGGATAAAGGTATGGTCATTTTCTCCCCACTTTTTACATTTCATTTTTTATCCTATCATTTCACTTTTGTTCAATTGCTCTTGCTTTACCATTTTTTCTTCATAATTTCATATTCACTTTTTTTCATTCACTTTTTGTTTTGTTTTTTTATTTTTTATTTTTATTTTATGCTATTCACGGTTCTTAAGAATCATGAAAAATATATGGAAAAATTGAAATAATTTGGGTAAATAGTTTCGGGAATAATTATTATTTTAATTAATAATCAATCAGTGTTAACTGGCCCACTTTTTGATTTCTTAACAGGTTGAAATGATAAATTAAATGTCAATAGGCCTTTTTTAAAATGGCAAAATTTTCATTCACCCCAATTCAATATTTAAGTATTTATCTGATTACATTTATGCTTTGTTACTCATTGATATCGATTTGTGATGCAACCTAACATAAAAAATAAAAAATAGACCAACCACACAAAATAATGACTTCTTCATTTTATTTTATTTCTTAATAATTTGATAGTTAAAAGTGGGGGATTAGAACGCCAAATGTTTCATTTGGAAATACCAATTGAGCTAAGAAAAATGCATAATTAAACTAAAAAAACAAATAAATAAAAAAGAGAATTATTGCACGCGTAAAGCGTGTGCGATTAGTCTAGTGTGCATATAGTATGTTTCTATAGTTCTTCTATACTACCATAACTTTAACACAATTTTTGTTATAAAGTAATGAAATGGTTCCTCTCAAGAAAAAAAAAAAAAAAAAAGTAATGAAGTGGTTAACTTTGAACGATAGACATTCAATTTCAGATAGACTCATCATATTTTCTCACTGTTCACTATTAATTAACTACTTGATAAATATATAGATAAATTTTGAATTAATGGTGTCTACTACATGATACCAATATTTTATCTAATGTGCATGTCACCCAAATTTGCATATTGTTGAATAAGAATTCTAGTGTTTTTTCTTCCTTAAAATTAAAAGTACAACGGAGAAAATATTCAAAATAACATGAACATTAACTTATAAGCCACTAGTTTCTCCACACACACACACAAAAAAATTAAAAAAAAAAAAAAAAAAAAACTTTTAACCCTCTAGAATTTATTTAATTTATTATTTGATGATTAGAATTATAAATGTTTGGATTAAAAAAGTACAGGTTAGAATTTTGATTTTTTTTATTCTACCCATTGTCAGTTAGTGAAGAAATTTATTCACGAAAAAAGAAAGACAACTTATAAGTTAATGTATGAATTTTAGCCATTGCCTTAAGAATGACTTATTCCATGTGGTTATAAGGCATTGTATATATCAACTAAGGATGCTCTTCAATATTTATAAGTCATTTATATGCCTATATTTCTAATTGATTCCTTTATTTTGAAGTAAAATATTTTCTCATTTTTAGGAGTTTATTAGCCACGAATCTGCACGTTACATGTGATAATTTTTTTAGAGTAGTCTCATTAAATTTAATTTTTTTCAATTTGGACTAATTTAATAAAGAGTAATGTATTTCATAATCATAAATATAACATAGGAACAATCATAAATCATAAATATTAATTTGAAAATTCATATTTTTATTTATTATAAGAATAATCATAAATCATAAATATAAATTTTGTCGTACCAAAATCAAAACAATATAATTTTTCTCAGAAATTCAAAAGGCAAGTTAATGAAAATATTCATTTTTTAATAAAAGTTACTAATAACATTTTGTGAATCATTAAAAAGAATATAAAATTTGGAAATTATTCTTTAAGTTTTAAATAAATTTTCTCAAACCTTATTTTTTCTACCCAACAATCCAAATACTGAAAAACGTAACTAAAAAAATAACAATGATTAATTGGACCGATTAAGAAAATAATTTGTTGTTAATAATCTATTAATGTTATTTTCTTTACAGAAATTGCAATTTCGTCCACCCAAAACATATTATGAAATAAACAATTATTAGCAAAATCTAAAAATTAAAGTTCTATATATACATACATATATATATGTGTGTGTGTGTGTGTGTGTGTGCGCGCACGCATTGTTATAAAATAATAATAATAATAATAATAGTGATTAAAATACAATTGCAAAAGCTAAAATATGTCGCCCATCCGATTATTTTCGTTTGATTAAGCTTTGCTTTTTTATGAATAAATGGCAATATAGAGTACTTCTAATACAACTTTTAAGAATACTTTGTCCACCCCCAAAGGATTAAAAAATAAACAAAAATTAGTAAAATCTCATCATTTATGTAAGGTTGAATTTTATCAACCATCTTGTTGGCTTTATTCCGTGCCAAATTTGCTTGTATTTTAGCAATTAGTAACCATGTATTTAGGTGGGAATCATGTAAGGGTAGTGAGTAAGAGAGTGTGAAGAAATGCTCAAGATTATGTAAGGATGCAGAGACTCGCGACTGGCAAGCCGCCAAATCTGGCACACGTGTGAAGCATGCAGGGGGAGCTGAAGAGTCATGCCAGCTGTTACACTATAAGACAAAAGTCCCAGGCTGGCCAGGCCGTTAGCTCGTGACTTGAACTCGCGACTCAGTCCAGTCGCGAGGCCAAGTCGCCAAACCACCCTGCTTGGGAAAAACTGACTCTTCGCATTACTTTCTCACCCCACTATATATAGACCCTTATACTCACGAAATAGAGAGAGCTTCCAGAGAGAATTTTTTAGAGAGAAACCCTAGAGAAAAACAAGATTGACTCATCCCCAATCTTCACATAGAGACTCTTCAAATTTTTCTACTCTCTTCCTCTCCATTGTTACATCCTTGAGAGGCACATTACTAAAACATTTTCTCACCATACCCATATCTGTGAGAATGCCATTTGGTATTTGGGAAGCAGTTAAGAAGGGACCAATTTCATATTGATTGATGTTATGGTCAAGTAGCGAAATCCAGTAAGTTAAAGAAGAAATAGGTTCAGCGTAACCTCGTTGGAGTAGGAGCTTGGAGGGCTTAGGTATATTAGGCAGATTAGGCTTGAAGGGTCTTCTGCTGTTCATGTATCCCAACTACATTCTTTAGTGGATTGTTTACCGCTTGGAAGGTGATGGAGAGGTTTAATGCCGAGGGTTTCGGTTTCCTCTTCGATAACAAATTGTTGTGTTGTCCTTGTGTTTGCATCTCTCTTCCCTTAATCTTTGTCATTTAATTTCTGCTGTGGATGTGATTTTATTTGGTTTAGATTGTTTATCAATTCTGTATTAAGCTTATGTTCATATTCCGCACATTGATTGTTTGATATTAAGTTTGAATTGGTTATTTGTAAATTGGGGTCTAAACGTTCAAGGTGTTTTATATACTAATTGAATTTTCAATTTAATATCTGAATTGATAACTATAAAAGAAATAAAAAAGATAAAAATCAAATTCTAACTTGTAAAACAATTAATTCTTACCCCAAATCAAATCAAACCAATGGGATAAAGAAAAAGAACTTAGGATCGGAAATTGGAATACCAAACTACCTAAATATGCATAAAAGTCAATACAAATTTACCAAAAAGATAAACAAATGTGATGTGACAATTAAATCAACAATAACAAAAAGAACCATTAGTAGGAAAAAAAAAAAAAAAAAAGTGGTTGAAACAATTTTAAAAAACTCCACCAAAACAAAAACAAAATTGAAGAAAGAGAGAGAGTATTGACCTTTTTGTCATGGACAATTTAGAAGGAATAGGGAAGAGAGGTGGAAATGAAAAAGAAATTTACATGAAAATTAAGATGGAAGAGGAAGGGTGGAAGTAGATGAAAGGTTGAACAAAGTGAAACTGTAGAATTTCAGAAGATATAAAGGAAAAAAAATTTTAAATCTAAAGAAAATCAAATGATAATTGCAAAAAAAAAAAAAATTATTGGAGGGATGAAATATTGAACTAAAAAGACAATGGTTGAAGCAAATGAAAAGTTGAACAAAATAAGAATTGCAAAAAAATAAAATAAGAAAGATGCTTAAGATGTAGTGCATAAAGAACTTTATAAAATTTATTACAACACTTTCATTATTATATATAGTATAGATATGTGTAGACATTATTTTTGGTTTTTTATTCTTCATTGATTTCATTATTTAGTTATAAACATCTGAATTAAATTAGATAAATATGTAAAGGCAAAATTATATATAATATTAAAACCACCCAAGATGGATGTGTAAAGTCAATAATCTATTTATATAATGTTAAAACCACCCAAGATGAATGTGTAAAATCAATAATCTATTTATATATTTTTTTTGTTAAAAATAAAGAATAAAAGTAAATTCTAAATTAAAGTAGATAAATATGAAAAGGAAAAATTATATGTAACGTAAAACCACTCAAGATGAATGTGTAAAGTCAATAATCTATTTATATTTTTTTGTAAAAAAAAAAATAGGACTAAAAAATAAATAAGAAAAATAATAATTATGTGATCAATGATGTGGCAATGATGTGGTGCAACAAAAACTTAGCAACAATAAATGTTATGCTTCAGCTTTTGGATATATATAGATTTGCAAGTAAAATGTAGTCAAATTTATAAAAGATTTTCCATTGAACGTAAAATCCTTTATAAAAAGTTGCAAAATATTTTTAGCATTAAAAAATTGGTAAAATTTTTTACAAAAAAAAAAAATACAAAGTGACTTGCCTCACCGCATCTGGGGGTTAAGTCACCGATCTAGTGGGCTAGTGGCTAGACCAACTACTTCGATGATCACCGGAGCCACCACTCTAGTGATCAGTATTGAGGGTTTGACCACTGAAGCAGCCACTCTGACGATGGGTGCTTGCATTTCAATCACCAAAAACACCGTTTTGTGATCAGTGTTGGAGATTCAATAACCAAAGTTGTAATTCCAATGATAGGAGACACCATTTTGGCTACCAGTGATGTCGGTCCGATCATTGGAGACACTACTTTGGCAATGATGGCGATCTGATCACTGGAGACATTGCTTTGGCAGTAGTCACTTGAGCTACCAATTTTGGTGGTTTACTTGAAAAATTTTACTTGTCATATCAAACCCTTGTAAAATATTTTAGGTTTGAAAATATTTGAATTCAAAACAAACAAGCTTTATCACACATCATAGTTTAATTTGTCTTAAGTATATAGTGGAGTTATTAAATACAAAAGTGAAATTTGAGAGAAAAACTAGATTACTAAAGTCATTGCTCTCCATCCAAGCGATTTGTTGAGAATTTGAGTATTGAATTAGTCTCTTTGAAAATTAGGGGTAAGCCTACTAATCACTTTGTGCACTATGTGAGATTTTTTTAGTCACAAGAGATCAAAATGGCTTTCCCCTTTCTCTTCCCTTTATCAACAGTGTGTTCTAAAACAATATATATCATCCAAACATGATTTTAACATATCAAGCCATGTTCTAAAACAAAAATTATAGTTGAAAGCAATCTGTATACTAATTATTCAATTTCTAGATCACCTTGAGAATGTCTAGGGCGATAGGGTTGGATCCCCTAGAAAAAAAAATGATACAACATAAGGTGCCATGACATCCTTCCATGTCTCGCCAACCAGAACAGTGGCAATCGGTTTTATATGGAGAATTTGAAGTATTTCATTAGGTTAATAGGATATTGAAGAAAGTAAGCAATTTATGCCATCAATGATTGAATTACGGATAATTAGTTTAGAAATTTATTTACTCTGTTGATATGATGTAGTCATGTTCTAGAAGTCAAGTTTGTTACTTCACCTGTTTGGACAACATGTGCCAGATATTATGTTGAATCTCCCTCCATCCAAATATGGGGTTATTTTCGCAAGAATGTTTCTAGGAGTTCAGTTTTATTAATTTGAATCTAAATGTATCTTTAGGCTTTTTTTTAAAATCAAAATTAAGCATATTATTTAGGATACGTTTAAGAATACTTTCATTTGAAAGATAAGGTTTATGGATCCTTTAAATAGGCTTGTAATATGCAAAACAAAAACAACAATTCGCTTTCAATAAAATTGAAATTTTTATTTATAGTAGATTATATAGTCCTAGCTAGAACGATATTTAGGTTTTTCATATTTTCTGTTTTGTGTGAGATAGACATAGTTATAGATCAACAATGCGAGTAAAAGGGATCAGAGAAGGGCAGAGAGACAGAGAGGTGCTTCCAACATTTAGTTTTATTATTTCAATTATATTTCAACTCATAAAAAGGGTACAAATCTGGCATGTCATCTTAAATGCACATACAAATCTCAATACTAGTAATGCTAAAACACAATTTTTTTCACAACTTTTGAGTTGAAAAGTAGTTATTGATTTTCATATAAGTCTACCAAAAATCATGATGATGCCAAGTGAGTTAGAGCCACTTGGTCACAGTGCTTATTTATAGGCCACACTTTCGCCAAGTAACTTTATTTATTGTTAATAACTTGCAATGTCAAAATGTTGGAAGAAAAACTGTGATAGACTTATTGTTAATATTTGTGTTTAACGATCCCATTCCTGTGATGCATAGAAGAACCTATGGAATCTGGCTTTTTCTGGGACATTGAGAAAGAAGGGTATCCGTATTGAGTACCAGGGAGAATATTGTAAACTACAAGTGGGCTTCTCACCACATAATGCCCATATTTCCATTCGATTGCACCAGATATGATTGGCTGTTGTGCTATCTTTGGACCATAGACCTGCACTGAAAACGATTTTTTCTCTCCAATGGCAGAGAATGACAACACTGATGGTACCACAGTAACATCACTAGAGGCTGGCAAGTTTGTAGAAAGAGTGTAGGTTGAGTTCGGTGGGCCAACATTGGTGACTGTCCTAGTGAATACAGCCATAATCTGCTGGCCATCTTCCACGGCAACAGAGAATGAGGGATAGTTATGGTTCCATGCTCTTCCAGGCTTTGAGGTATTGCAAAAGCTGCTCTTGTCTCCGTTGACGAGTCTTAACGTGGTGGTATTGTAGCCTTGCATGCACAGAAAGTTTATGTAGTCTACCTCATATGCATCATAGACGAGCCCAGGGTCTCCTGCTTGCAATGGGTTGATGTGACCGGATCCATAAGCAAATTCAAGGTCTTCATGCATCTTGGGGCCCACAATATAAGCTATTCATGATAAAAGTTAGGTCATTGAGAGAGAGTAAACGATGATTTATAATGTTTTTCCTTATCAGTGTGGTTAATTTCTTTCATAGTCTATAAGGTTCTATGCTTCCAACAAAACAGTAGATAGCAAGGCATGTTTAATCTTTCTGCCATTTTCTTGAGTTTTGTCATGTCAGTTTATAAACCTTTTATAGTAAAATTAGGGGAATTTAACATTTTCTATAAGGCAATAGTCTTGAACATAATCATGTTCTAGAAGTCAAGTTTGTTATTTCACCTGTGGTCATAAGGGCAGATTTAATGGCAGCAGGTAACCAGTTCGGATGGGCAGCCTTAACATAGGCAGCTGCACCACTTGTGTGAGGGCAAGACATTGATGTCCCAGAAATTATGTTGAATTTGACACACCTAGTTTCGTCCTGGTCCACGGAAGGTGGAGCCACAGGAGACCAAGCAGCAAGAATATCTACTCCAGGGGCTGTGAGATTAGGCTGCATATATATCATCCAAACATAATTTTAACATATTAAGCCATGTTCTAAAACTAAAACTAAAATTATAGATGGAAACAATTTTGTAAACTATGTACTCATTTTCTAATCACCTTGAGAATGTCTGGGGCGATAGGGTTGGGTCCCCTAGATGAAAATGATACAACATAAGGTGCCATGACATCCTTCTATGTCTCACCAACCAAAATAGTGGCAATCGGAAATCTATCAAGGGTTCAAAGTATTTCATTAGGGTATTGAAGAAAGTAAGCAATTTATGCCATCAATGATTTATTTAAAGATAATTAGTATAGCAATTTATTTACTCTGTTGATCTGATGTAGTTTAAAATTTTAAGGCCATCTTCAACACTAATCAAGGGAAATGATGTTCCATTGAGGTTGAAGCTATTAATGAAGAGACCCTTCATTAGATCATTCAAAGAATTAGTAAAGATTACTCTATGGGAATGCTATCTTTTGAATATATTAACTTCAACATAAAACTCACAGTAAAGGCTTGTCCACTGCCAAGCACAACTTGAGCAACAAATTTTCTGTCAATGGTGCTTGCAGCAACAGTTAATATCCAACGTGCATGATTAGCAATGGATAATGGGAAAGGTCCTGAGTTTCCAGCAGAAGCTGAAGTCAAGATGCCATTTTTCATGGCATGGAAAGACCCAATAGCCAATGGGTCTTCAAAGTATGGTGAAAACCCGCCAAAACCAATGGAAACGGAAATAATGTCAACTCCATCTGCTATTGCATCGTCAAATGCTGCTAGGACGTCTGCTGAGTAACATCCAGATGACCAGCAAACTGTGTACATTGCAGTCCTTGCACCAGGAACTCCACCTCTTGCAGTTCCTTCAGCTAGCCCAAAGTAGCTGGCTCCAGCTACCTCCCTCCCTGCAGCTGTTGAGGATGTATGGGTTCCATGATCCTCGGAATCCCTTGGGGATTTGATGTCTATTATGTCATAGTCTTCTTCACTGTTGTAGTAACGGGCTCCAATGATCTTGCTGTGATTTTAAAATTTCTGTAAGTAGCTATCTGAGATGAATGCCTAAAAGATGAATGTTAATTTATTATGTCTTTAGTTTGTGCCTCAAGTTATGTAATAGTTACATGTGCCCCGTCCAAAAAGTTTCTAAGACAATCACTTAGGATTTTGTGTCCCTAGTATAGAAAATCTTCAAAATGTAGTGACTCATCTTTATTTCTGTCAATTAGGATTGAAACCTTTTTTTAGTTGTTGGTTATCTTCCATTAAGAAAACAAACTCCACAATAGTATCTCTGCCTAATAATCATTGCCTTCATACAAACACCAGCATGTCCAATTTATTTTTTTTTGAAATTTTCTCAATCACATTAGTTCTTATTCATCTAATGAGTAATGTGTTTGTACCCATGGCAATGCACACATAAGTACAAGGCAAAAGGAGAGCTCACTTGTTGCAGGTGAAGTTGGCTCCTTGGCATTTACCCTTCCATTTACTAGGTGGAGAGCCGAGCCCTTCATCGTTGAAGCTATCAGATTCTGGCCAGATTCCTGCAACACAACAGATGTGGAAAAACTTCAAATTTGAGCATTTGCTTTGTTATTTACTCAAAGCAAAATGGTGACAATTGTGTGCTTAGTATAATAACCTGTGTCAAGAAGCCCAATAATGACATCTTCTTGAGGGCTTCCAACTTTGCCTTTGGAGGGGAAACCCATGAAGTCCCATGACCTTGTAGTGTGAAGATTTAGTCTGTGGTTTGGAAGTACTGAAATCACACCTTCCATTTCTGCAATACATTTCAACTGCTTTTAGCACACAAACGGTAGTAAAATTTCATTCCTTGCCACTAGTTTGACACTCACCTGAGAATTTTTCAACTTCTTCATCAGTTAATTTAGCTGCAAATCCATTAAAACTCTTCCCATAACTATAGAGTAGTGACTCTTTTGCTGTCGAAGCACTGCAATTGAAAAAAAAAAAAAAAAGGAATATGCTTGAGATAATTCAAAAGTTAAAGCTGTTATGGGAAGGGATTTATATTTGGAATGACACACTACACTATGAATATAGTAAAGCCTTCAGGTGGTTTCCAGTTATAAAAGTGATGACATTGAAGTGTGATTCTGTTTTGGAGTGTAGACTGGAACTCTCTTGATTATTATACAAGCTAAAAATGTCACATTGGTCACACTTTGCAGCTCAATCTAAAATTTTCTCCAAACATGTCCAAGATCACTATTTGGTTCCTGTTGACACATCTCAAAATAACTACTCGTTCACTCTACATAACGTTAGCATGCACCATAATACCTTGATAGATATAAGTTGCCTTTGCATTACCACATATCAGCTTCTAGAGACCCTAGCATGGTTTTTAGTTATTACATTAACTGTACATTGCTTTTAATTGCCATAGTTCTGAACTATTAGAACTCCTAACACTAATTATAGGGTGTTAACTAGAAGACTAGTGCAAAACTATGACATTATATAAGTAGTGACAGGCTAAAAGTTGTAACACCTTCCAAGTACACTCTCTAGCATGGAATGGTGCGATGATGCGGCAGAAAAATCTCCTTGAATCTTGTCTCCCATGTATACAATGTGAACCTATATGCAGCACAAACTTCTTAATAAAGAAACCATGTTGAATTACTTTGGGCATTAAAAAGACTAAATTTAAACTATGAAAACCAATGTACCTTCCTTTCCTGGCCATGGCAACTCAATAGAAGAGCTGCAAGCAATAATGTGTGCAAAAGAATATGTAGCACTGCCGTGGCCATTGGGATTGAACTTGGTTCAACTGTAACAGTGTTAAGTTGATGCCTTAATTACGAGATAAAACTCTAAGTTATTTATACAAGAAATGAAAACTTGAAATATCCGCTTGCTGTTTCTACCATCATTTGTCACGCTCTTTTGTTGTTTTTGTCACCAAATTATGTTTAAAAAAACATTATATGAAGAGCTTATTATTTCCGATTTAAAAATGACCAAATAAATAAACAGGTTATATTATTGTTTTAGTCGTCACTAGCTCAGAAACTATGCACACTTATTTAGGCGTGCCGTCAAGTCGGTCAAGATTATTGTCCAATAATCACTAGTTTTTTTTTTTTTTTGGGTATAATAATAACCTGATTATCATCTGGGAAATCCGGCACACTTTTCTTTGTGGGTTCCGTCAAGTAATGGAAATGTTTCGCTTTGTTTAACTTAAATTTTTTTCTTTTAAATGGAATCAAAGACATAAGGTTCGTCATTTCACTTGGCGTGCTTGTAAGGATATCCTTCCCACCAAGGCTAATCTGAAGCGTAGGAAAGTGCTGCTAGACGGGAGCTGTGATGCTTGTAAGACTATGGAAGAAACCTCAGGTCACTTATTTTGGGAGTGTTCTCGGACTCAGGAGGTTTGGGCTCTGACCAAGCTTTTCCCGCCAAACCATAGAGTTTTCTTCCCTTCCTTCTTGGACTTGCTGTGGTTTGGGGCCATGGAGAAGAATTGGGATCCTGGGGATGTGGCGAAGGCAGTTATGGTGGCTTGGGCGTTGTGGACTAACAGAAATGAAGTGTGGCATGGTAAGAAGCGGAAGGAGGGTAGGGCTATTGTCTTTGGAGCATTGGATTATCTCCTTGAATACCAGATGTGTTTGGACAGTCCGGAGCGTCCTGCCACTAGCAGGCCTACAAGATGGTCTCCCCCTCCCCCTTCACGCTATAAGATCAATGTGGATGGTGCGGTATTTGGGGCGCAAAAAGCTGTGGGCGTTGGGGTGGTGGTTAGGGATGAGGAAGGGAGAGTTTTGGGTGCCTGCTGCAAGAAAATTAAAGCTCCAATGGGTGCACTAGAAGCCGAAGCCAAAGCTTTTGAGGTAGGCCTCCAATTCGCTAAAGACATGCTTATTCATGACTTCATTTTGGAAGGGGACTCTCTGTTATTAGTTAATGCCGTTAATGAAATTTCTCCTCCTCCATCTGCTGTTGCTGCAATTGTTTATAGTTCCCTCTCTGCACTTAAGGACTTCCGTAAGGTAGAAATCTCTCATGTAAAGAGGGCAGGCAATAGGCCTGCCCATCTATTAGCCAAATATGCAAAAAACATTATTGATTTTAATGTTTGGGTGGAGGAGAGTCCTAGCCTTATTGATCAGGCTCTCCTGCAAGATGTTTCTTTTGCTGCTTGTATTCAATGAAGTTCATTCAGTTTACCATCAAAAAAAAAAAAAAAAAAGACTTGCATGTATCAAGCAGAATAAGATACGGCAACTCTGTGTTAGTGTATGTTGTCCTCTCCCCATGTACTGTGATTATGTGTGTTTACCAATCAGCAAAAACCGCATCAAAACCACTCGTAAAATGACATAATCGTACCGCACCGTACTGCACTGCAACACACCACACAACTCAATATCTTTTTATTGAATGTGAATTTTGACAAATCCACCAATGAATTACATTTTTTTTTTCTTATATCCTCCATGCTCACAAGATTTCTAGAAAATTAAATATCAATAGCTATGTCATCAATAAATTGTTTAAATTACAAGTTTTTGTAATTTAAAATTATGCATAAAATATAAACTTGTAAATCATATAGTAAATAATATCCGATGGGCGTAAAATTTGACATGTGTATTAAGAGCATAAAGAACATGTAATTCAATGATTAGATTTTCAAAATATATAGTAATGTTAATTTTTTTTAAAGGAAGTTGTAACCTTAAGTTACAACCGATTTTATAACTAAACTTTATCCTAAAATAAAAACATACAATACTCCAATATATAAAACACACTTGACATACCATATGGTTTTATGGAACAGACTGAAGAAGATAGACTTGATGCTTTGAAATAAGCTCTTTTTTTAAGCAAGAGCTAAATCCAAAACCATTCCTCTTCTAGTTAAGAGCGGCAAAGGATGTCTAACGGTACCATTCCTCCTCCAGTTAAGAGTGACAAAGGACGTCTAGCAGTTCATATATCATCTCTTTGATTTTTTAGGAATAGTGACAACTAAACAGGTATGAATTGGTTGGGTTCAATGAGGAGATGAAGAGGCAAGAAATGAGGAGAGGGAGAGTTTGACACATTAAAGAGCTTACATGGAAAGTTGAAAACAGTGGATAGAAGGAGTCATGGGTGTTATGGAAGCTGAAGTGAAAACAGTGAAATCATTAAAAAAAAAATTTGAAAAATAATGGAAATAAAATAATTTTGTTTATTAATGGAAAGAAAATAATGACATAACCGTTAATATGGCTCAACAAAAGTATAGCAACAATAAATACTATGCTTCAGCTTTTAAATATATATATATATATATTATATTATATTTTTTATTTTCTAAAGAGAGAGACAACTGCCTCATCAAATCCCGCTAGTCTAAGAGGTGGTATTTGGTGTAATATGGATATCTCACATGGGTTGGGACCTTTGGGTTCCTCACTTGTGAGATTCACCTAATATGAAAAGGAGATGTAGTTATTTAAACAAAAACAAAAACAAAAACAAAAAACAAAAAAAAAATCTTTTGTGTAATGGAAATATATCATTATAATTTTTAAAGAACAAATTGAAATAATTAATAATTCAAGAACAAATTTAAATTAATATATAATTTAGCAACAAAAATTATCTGACTTAAATTGTATTAAACAGACAAGTAGGTAGGTTTTAAAAAAAGAGGTTGAAAATGCACGCTAATAATCTTTAACATTAGCAGATGTGGAGAATATCCATAATTGAAATGGATTCCTTTCATGGTTTTGCTACAAATCTAAAAAAGATGTAATGATGTGTCCAATGTTAGGCTTTTTGGCTTTAATAATGCATATTTAAAAATTACAGTAATTACTTAACCAAATAGCATTGCTTGTTATTGACCCCTCCATGGCTTGTTAGATGAAGGTTTCACCAAAGTTATTCTTGAATGAGATGCCCTGCATGTTATAAATCATCTTCTCTCCTCTTTGACCAAGCTTCACTAGTAATTTGTGATGAACTGTTGTCTCTTTTGTGACCATTCTCCTTTTGGAGTGCTTCTCAGTTATCATTAGAGAATCTAACTCCTTTGCCCATGAGTTGGCTTCATGGGTGTTTAGTTGTAGTCTATCTAGAAAATCCGCACCTCCTTTGTACTTGAGACTGTTTTAGCTCAATAACATAGAGAATCAGAGATGGTGGTTGATCCTCTTTTGGCTTATTCAAGACAAAATAATGATAATAATAATAATAAATAAATAAATAAATAAAATTATCACACACATGATGACTTTCACACCCTCAAAAGTATATTCATCAATTCATTTCAAGTCAAATAGAAAAGCTTAATTCACAATTAAAAATTTGGTAGCTCAACGCTATATGCGAATTATTTGGTGACTAGAGTGAAATGAAAGGACAAATTAGAGAATCCCTTCCTACTTCCATTAAAAAATTAAGATATATTTTGAAAATCTAAACATTAGATTGCATATTTTTTTTTTATTCTTAACATACATATCAAATTTTATTTAAATTGGATGTTAATAATTATTTGATTCATAAACATATTTTTTATGCATAATTTAAAACTACAAAAACTTAAAATTTAAACACTTGACTAATGATATAATTATTGATCTTTAATTTTTTTAAAATTCTGCAAGCATGAAGAATATAATAAAAAAATGCAATCTAACTAAGCTTTTTTATTGAGATGACTAAGAAAATAGCAAGACAAATCTAGGTTTTTTATCAATTCGGTGGAGGGAAGAAAATGGCCTCAGAAGTCCTCTTTGAGCGGAAAAGCGTCTCTGTATCGGCATCCACATCGAATGAAGCCTGGAGCACCGAAGGAGATAGTGCCTTCCATACTGAAGTCCTTCCAGCTAATTGGGTGAATGTCGGACTCCTACAGAGAAACAAAGTCATATGAGTCATAAAAACTTTCACTAGAAATAATTATACACAATTTAATATTAAATTGCTTCTACTGCTTAGCAGAATGCAACTTGATGTATTTGGGGGCCTACAGCAAAAATTGAATTGAGGTCTTTTTCTCTATTTTTATATGCAAAATTACTAATTAATATGAACCATATAAAAAAAAATTTAGAAAGTCTATCAACACAAAAAATTTGATAAAATTTTTCATACCAGTTAATGTGGTAGATTGATAATAGTAAAAAAAAATTATGTTAGTAGTAGATCTAGATGAGAACTAGTAAAAGTTTAACAACTTATCTATTGTGAAATTTTTTGTGTATTGCTCTTTTTTTTTTCTTTTTTTAGAAGTGTTATATTCACAATACTTTCACAACAAATTCTAGATGTTAATTTATTACTGATTCTAATTTAAACTCACCACTGAAGTTACTTTTTTACACATCAATAACAACCAATAATAACCTATCACTTAAAATTTGTTGTGAAAGTGTTATGAAAAATACCGTAGACATAACATTTATTTATCTCTTTTTCTTGTTCTTCATTTGATAAAAATAATATTTTATTTATTAGCTAGTATTTGGGTATAATTAATACTATTAAAATAAATAAATAAAACCCTATTAGTTAAAATTTTGGGCTTTTTTTTACTTAGGCTTTAGGTGACTGTCCTCTTTGTTTTTGACTTGAGGCCTTAGGCGACCGTCTCATTTGCCCATACTATTGAGCTATAGACCCGGACCTGCTGCTGAGTTCTTTACACAGAATTGATTGACTCCAACACTAGCAAATTAAACAACCTGGAGGTCTAAGGATAAAAACAAGCAGTAGCTTAACACAAATGTGACAATGTGCCTAAGAGTGTGGAAAAAGTCTTACTTGGGGCTGGTGATGACAGTGAACCAATCCATACCCTCAGGAGAGGCAATCTTTGATACAACAAAAAACCTTGGCACGATGAACAAATTACCCGCCTTAAGAGTTGATTCCAAGACCCTACGGCCATCAACGCCGACAACCTGAACACGGCCACTACCCCTAACAATATAAGTCACCTGCAATGCCGAGTCACAAGAATATCCAGGAGAGCACATGGCACTTCCATCCAACCTAACAAGGTCACCCCCAAGCCCAGCTTCACCAAGCATAGGAAGAACATTAGTGTTCAATAGCACAACCCTTCCACCTTTCTTAATGTCCACGTCTAATGGAGCCTCCTCACAATTGAATGCCATACCAAATCGATGTTCCTTCTTTGGCTCAGGCATTTCAAAGTTCCAATCAAGCTTGACAATTCCATTGCCTGATTGCTTTCCAACAAGGGTTTTCACACCATTCTCATCCAAGTCCCATGCTCGTCTCACAAACTCAGTAGAGAACCCAGTGAAGATCCCATTGGAACCTGTCAGGAAAAAATCAGTAAACTCACCAGCTCTGTGTGCTTTTGAAGTGTCTCCCAAGAAAAGAACGACTAACTCAGTGTCCTCTTTGTTGTACCACCATGTAACCACACCAAAAGGAAGGGCAATGGCATCACCCTTTTTAATTGCAAGAACTTTCTCTTCTGATTCAGGAAGCACAATTCCAGCTACACCATTTCCTACAGAAAACCAATGAGGACTAAGTTAACATATTACATATACTACACAATGAATGGTTGACAGAATTTGGATCATACTCTATCATTACTCTGTAAAACAAATTGTAGACAATATGTTTAATGCTTACTCTTCTGCTACATATGGACAATAGCACAATACTACTCTTTTGAAAGGTCAGGCCATCAAATCATTCCTATCCAAAAGTCATTGTTCTTACCAACATTTAAATGCCTAAAAATTTATTCTTCCATAATAATTCAAACAACTGGATTACATAAATATTTTGTTTTCCTTTTAACCCAATTAGAGCATCTCCAACAAGAGAGCTAAACACAAAATGCTCTCTACTTTAGAGAGTAAACCCACAAAATAAGTTACTGTTCAATCTCCAATGGATTCTCTATATCTTGAATTTTTTTGGCTCATGAACAGTAGCTCATCAAGTCTGATGGGCTACTGTTTATTTTTCAAATATTTTTTTCTATTATAATAATAAGGTATTGAATAAAAAAATGTTGGAAGATATTTAGTTGTTAAAAAAAGAATAAATAATAAATGAAGAAATAATATTTAAATGAGATAGAGAATCAGTTGGAAAATGTATTTGAAAAAATGGGTAGCTAAAATATAAAAGTCACTGTTCATTTTCTAAATAGTACAAAAATCTGTCTAATCTACTGGAGATGTTCTTATAAAACCAATCTCAAGTAAAAGCACCCAAAAAGTTGGGTGAAGTTTAGAATAAAAATTCAGAACATGATAAAAGATGGAGCAATCAAGAGCATAATGAAAACAGAAAATCATAATAAAATAAAATAAAAACAAGCAATCATCCATCAGAATACTGACCAAAATTGCCATGATATGATTTGAGTCCACCTAGCCCATGATGGTAGTGAGTTGTAACTTAACACAATACGTTAATACCAGAACAATTTTGGGCTTTCTACTATTAAACTAAATACCCCAAATTTTAGTTTAATCGATTCATTTAACACAATCCAAAATTTCTCATGATGCGCTAAAAATACCTAGAAAATCCACAAATCAAAACCTTCTCAATTAAGAAAAAAATAAAGAAAACTTAAAAAATAAAAAATAAATTCCATTCAAATTTTATTCTACAAATACTATACCCAACAAAGAACCCATTTATTAAATAAATTTAATTCAGTACATCAATAAATCTATGTATCTAAAAGTAACAACAATAGAACATGCAAGTATGCAACGTAAAATTGATCAAACAATAGAACTTAAAACCCACAAACGTAGACAAGCAAAGAAGCAAAAAATTATTAAAACAGAAAACGATTATATATATATATATATATATATATATATAAGCAACCTTGGAGTACATAAGCAACCTTGGAAGAATCAGAATAACGAGGAAGAGCAAAACCATTCTTCTCAAGGGCCAACTTAGCAGCACCAATATTCCCTTCACGAAGCATGGGAAGCTCAGATGGAGACCAAGCATGGTATGACCCTCCATTGTCTCCGTGCACCTTCTTTGCCAACTTTGGAGATAGATCAACCTCCATTGTTTTTCTTTTACTCTTTTCTCTTTAAAACAAATATTCCTAACTGTCTTGCTGTGTGTTAAAAGGGACTATCAGCTATTTATAGTGGCTGGAGAGTTTTTGCAGTTAAGTATTGCTTCAAAAAGAGAAGATTCTGAGCAAACGTATTTAAGCAAATTACAACTGATTTTCCTACTTGGTTTGTTATGTGAAAATTTATGACCACGAACTATTTAGCAATTTCTTTGTCATAATTGAAATGTGACAGAGTGTAAATAGTGGAGAAAAAATTGTGAATCTATGAATAAATTATTAGCAATCAATCACAATCGGATATGTCAAAGTTGTAACCAAAAAAAAAAAATTTTGAAATAGTTTGTGGTGAAAGCATAAAAAGCGTCCCTGTAAATCTAATCAAATTTAAGAAAACACTAGGCTAATTGAGATTTTTTAGGATAAGTTACTTTTTAATTCTTACGGTTTTTGGAAATGTTTCTTTTAAAAACCTTGAACTTTCAAAATATTTCGTTCAACTCTCAAAAATTTTAAAAATGTTTCATTTAACCTTGTATGATTGTATCACATTTATTATGTTAATCCCCTTAAACATCACATGATTTGTTGGTTTAAATGAAATTCACTTCAAATTTTGAGATTTACATTTAATTTATCCAAAACTCTAAGAAGGTTTAAACGAAATGTTTTTTGAAACTTTGAGGTTAAAAATAAATATTTTGAAATTTTAATATTTAAATGAAACATATCCAAAACTCCAAGAATTAAAAAAAAAAAATAATAATTTACCTTTTTTAATATTTTTTTTTTTTAAAAAAAAAAGCATAGAATCATAGAATAGCTAAATGAGAATTGTTATTTGCTTAATTGGTGTAACCCAATTTTTACATTTTTTTTCACCTTTTATCGTTTAATAAATAGTATAAATGAGTAATCCTACCTATACAAACTATTTTGCAACATCTTTACCATTTACAAATCATTTGGACCCATCACTAACATTACTTTTTTACTTATCAATTACTACTCACCGCACCGACAATTAGTAAAAAATGTTATAAAATAGTTTGTAAATCTAGTATTTTTCAATATAACTATTGTGACATGCATTTTTCACAACTTAGTAGCAATGATTTTTTTTTTTTTTTTTTTTTTTTTTTTGTACCTTGAGAAGATAGCAATGATATGTTGTAATTGGTATACAATAAATGTGATATTTTTGGTAGATAATATACAAGTGATGTTCCACTTATCTTCACAAATTGCCTGGAAAAAACAAAAGCACACACAAAAAAAAGATATTCTCGTGATGAACTCGCAACTACTGGGATGATTTTGCTTAGTCTGCCAATTATGACATTCCTTGGATCTGGTCAATACTCAATACTAGTATGAGCATTATCCACAAACATGTTGCCATAATTTGGTACTAAGTGTAGTTTTTATTACACACATATTCCTACTTGAAATTGTGTCTCTAATTTCCGATTTCAGTTCAAAATTAAGTGCATGTAAGTGTAGTTATGATTACACACACATCTCTACTTGAAACTGTATCTCCAACTCCCGATTTCAGTTTAAAATTAATTGTGTACCAACAGTGTGTGATAGCTCTTACCTTTTGGACTAATGACCCTTTACAATTATAGTTGGGATGATAGGTAACTAAAGAGAAGTGTATCGTGTTTCTCCGAAGACACACTAGCTTGTCATGCAAATTTTACAATTTTTTGGTTTATGAACTCTTTTCTCCCTTCTTTTGCTGCAGAGAGTACTCTAGAATATTGTAACAGCGCTAGATTGTCATTACCAAACATTGTAACACGATTATTATCATTATCAAAGTGGTGCTGAATACTCTGCCTGCCATATTTGTAAGGCTGATAAAACAGCTTTCAGACAATTACTCCTTAATCAAAACGAATCATTTTCGAAGAACTGATTAATTGTTTGCCATGATCTAATGAAAAGCACATGTTATGCACCTCAGTATTATTGTTGTTGTTGTTGTTGTGATCAAAAGTTATGTAGTTTTAAATAAATAGATGTGGTTCTGGCCCTACCTTTAGGCCAATTAGGCAATCGCCTAAGGCCCCCAAGTGGAACAAGACTCCCAAATTTTAATCAATAGTGATATTTCTATACCTGCAAGAGTATTAATTATGCCCTAAATATTAGCCAATAAAAAAATAGTAAAGAAATAAACAAAACAAAAATGTTATAATAATTTCATAATATTCTTAAATTAACATGCCAATTCGCATGTTTTTTGTAGCCTTATATACATACACACATACACACACTAGTTGTTAACACACAAAAAAAAAAAAAAAAAAAAAAAAAAAAAAAAAAAAAAAAAAGTTTTGTGAAAAATTAATCAATTCTCAAAAGGATTCCCCAAATAATTTGTTACTAGCAATGAGTACAATATAATAATTTTTAAAAAAATGTGAAAATCTCATAAACGAATTAAAAAAATTTAGATGAACAACTCACTTATGAACAAGAAATAAGTTTTTAAAAAAAACTAAAAATTTTTGCATCTAAACAAATTAGAATAATAGATTTAAAGTAAAAAATAAAAATAAAAATAAAAACATTATTTAATTAAATTTGAATATATAGAAGACTTTAATTTAAACATCGCCTTAGGTCCCAAAATTCCTTGTGCCATCGGTGGTGATTCCTGCCCAATTAAATGGATGTATAGTTGTATCAACCCTGGGTGTGCCTATGTTTGGCAATATTGCTAGAGTAAGAACCAGCTAGCGTTTACTAGATTAATAAGATTGTTCCTTCTTACGTTATGGTTGAAAACCCAATGTGGATGCCAATTACCTATTATTTGATGTGATGGGAAACCGCATTTTAAGATCTATGTACATGTTTCAATAGTTCTTTTACTACCATAACTTTTGATACAATTTTTTTTCTTTTTACGAAGTAATGAAGTGTTCAATTATGAATAATAAACAACTAAAAATTCACTTTCAAATGAACCCATTACATTTTCTCTATCACTCATAATTGGTTTCACTCATAAATATATAGATAAAATTTGAATTTAATGGTGTCTATTATATGATAATTTCTCTTTGCCATTAGAAAAGTGTTGATGCCCACTTTGGCAAGGAGGCCCAATAATAGGAAGAAGCCCAACAATATGGGGGAGAATAAAGAAAAAGAATTAGCAAATTAAGAAGAAAACTATTAAGCCCAAATGGCAGGAATAATGGACCATAGGCCTGTAAAATAGCAAAAGGACCTCAAAGAAAGCAAGCGGGCCCAAAGAAGCCCGAAGAAAGAAGTAGTAAACTCATAGGCATTAAGAGAAATGGAAAGCAAGCAAGAATGGGCCGAAAGAGCCCAAATGAAGGAATTAAGTAAATAGGGGTTGGTGGAAAAGCCTATAAACTCCAAAAGTAAAGAATATGTTAACTTGGGCCGGGGAAGCCCAAAAGACTTAGCAAAAGCCCATGGGAATGAAGGATTGAAATGGGTTGGGGATGCCCAAGGAAATGAAACGGGCTGAGAATGCCCAAAAGAATAAAATGGGCCAAGGGAGCCCAAAAGCGATGAAATGGGCCAAGGAAGCCCAAAACAACATGAGTACAAGCCCAATGATAGTACTGGGCTACTGGAATTGAGCAAAAGGAAAGCATACAGCAGGCCCAAAAGGGGCCCAACAAGCACAAGTCAAATAATAACATGGCAGGAGTGTCAATCAGCCCGCAAAGAGCTTAAGGGTTGGATTGAAGAAGGAAAGGCCCACGACTAAGCAAGACCCAGCCCAGGAAAGAAGTAAGACATAAAGAATGAAAATCAAGAAAATCATCCACGCCACAAGAGGTCAAAAACAAGTAGCAGAACGTGCAGACAAGCCCTCAGGTCATGGCAAACGCATGAAAAGCAAACAAGCCACGGACACACATGGAAGTGGAGCATGCACAAGTCTCAAGCACTACCCACTTGTACCCAGCCAATACAGGAGTGGTGGGCCATGGGTCAGAGGTAAGAGAAAGTATGGTCTGGCGGTGGGGAGAAAGGGAAAGCTTATTATGGGGTTCCCGCTTTAGCTATTTTGGGAGAAATATCCTGCTGGGATGACATACCACCCAAAACAGGGAACATGAGCTAGAATTACTAGGTGCATGTCATAGGGGATAGTAAGAGAGAATGTCTACCCTTATCTGGATGGGAATGTCACAGTAAGCAAGAAAATAAAATAAAACTCTTTTGTTTGGGAATGGGATGTGGCATGGCTAGCATAGGTAAGTGGTGATGGCTAGATAGTTGATAGACCAATGGGTGGTCTGGGAAGGACACCTATACCAGGACAAAAACGATTAAGGGGCAAAATAATTAAAACCCATCACAGCAGGCAGTATAAAAGAGGGTCTTAACTGTGCATGGTAGAGGCAAAACAGGGGAGAATAAGGGAGAACGGAGGAGAACAGAGAAAAAGGGGAAGAAAAGCACAAGAGATAAATAAATTACAAAAAAAAAAAAAAAAAAAAAAAGAGAGAGAGAGAGAGAGAGAGAAAACTTAGAAAGAAAAAAAGGAACCAAAGAGGGAGAACAGAGAGTGAGCAAGAGTGTGATAGTAGGCATGCACCAATAGGCTGTCCCTTTCTCTCCCTCTAAAAGCCTACTCTCTAGTGAGGATTAAGGAATTAGAGGAAAAGCCATCTAGGCCCATTCTCTCAAAGTGGGCAATTTTTGTGACAGGACGTCCTAGTGAGACTGGGCACATTGAAGGGTGGTTCCCTTCTTAGACTTGACTCCGTTGAGAAATCAAGCACAGTAGACTAACCATCTTCCCTTTTATTTTATTGATCAAGCATTAATATTATTTCCTTTTCTTTTTATCATTATTAATAACTCATTTTTGCTGCATTTATATCACTGCATTATCTCCTCCTTTACTAAGATCATGATTCAGCTTTTCTGTTTTCTTCTAGCTAACAGTAAACATATTCTTCTCATTATTGTCATATTAAACCTGCCTGCTATAACTTTTTTGTAACAGTTTCCTCCGCTGTGTGCACATGTCCTAGGTCTTAGCAAAGGGGTTCTAGCTTGTGCACAAGCTGGCTTGGGGTGTGTTGTAGTCAAGCAAGTCCTGACTCTCCTACCCAAAATCATTGGGCCGTAATGTGGCAGAAGACAACCCAGCCCACAGTTGCAAAAAAAAAAAGCCCACCACAAAAAGATACTAATGTGACCAACAGGTCCAACCAGGTTAACCTTGAACCAGGTAAAAATCTGAGTTTTCAACTAAAAATTACAATTCATACTATCATGTCGGGATCCCCTCCTTTTAAGGAGACTATACTTACACGCTAACCACTATGCTGAGCTCTTTTGATGTGTCCATGTTGGATTCCATATTTTATTTATTTCAAGTTTAGATTATAGTTTTTCAATTTATCATATTACCTCCCTCTTAATCTATTATTATTTGATAATTTTATTAGTGGTTCAAGAATTATGCTTTTCACATGTGAATATACAATTTATAAATTTATGTTAAAAATGATTTTATTTTAGAACTTTTTTTTTTAAGTTGAAAGATTACTAAACACAATTTTTTTTACACTTATTTATGATTTATTATTTTCTATTAACCTTTGCACATGCAAGTTAAGTCTGAGAAGAATGTAGATGTCTGTGATCTCCCTAACTATAAATTTGGATGTCATTCTTGTGATGAGTTAAAAAAGATAACAAAGATGACAAAAATGTCATTCTTGTAGAATCTAGATGACATTTTTATAACAAAGATAACATATAAAAATATAAAATATAAAAAATATAATAATAATAAATAAATGAAATAAAAATAAAATAAAAATAAATAATAAAAAAAAACCCAGCAAGATGAAGTGAGCAAAGAGAGACAAAGCATGTACGTTGAAAACCCTAAAGGTGAAAAACTACGGCAGGACGAAGGACTTGGTGTCCTTATCCCTAAGAAATTATGTAATATTTCTAAGGAAAAACAGGATGTTACACAGTGTTCTTGCACAACCTCACTTTTTCTCACTAATACCCTTTTTCTGCCCTACTTTCCTACCCAGATTTTCTAATCTCTCTATGCTCAGCAACGTTCTCCTCTTATAGTACGAGAAATGTTGGTTTTACAAGGATAGATGTCCCAGCCTTATTGCCCACCACAAACCCTAGGATAGCTATTTTTTTGTACTATCCTTCAACTAGATGATAGAGAAAACTATGTCTACCAAGGTAGTGGGCTGAAGGGCGGCTCTATACCTCGGCAAAGTACAACCAAAAGGGAAGAGAGAGAAACTGTGAGAGCTAAGGAGGTTACACGTACTTTGGGCAATAGTCCAAGTTTGTACTAGCCAATTAGGAGTGTTCTGCAGCACCTGACCAAAAGGAGCTAATTTCTCTCTCATGGTAGTGCTTGGTGTCCATGCTAGGCTACATACCCTTTCTCCTCCAATGGCACTCACGCTGTTGGCATAAGCCAAAGGCGTGGCTTCCTTTACTAAAGTTTGTTCTGTTGTAGCTCAATGACATCCACGTGGAGGGTCAGGATGCTATCTTCAGTTGATGAATCCTTGTGCTTATCTTCACTAACGTGTCTACTGTATAACCTTATACAAATGTTTAATTTTTTTTTTTTTTTTTTTTTTGTTTAGACATATTTTTAGTAAAATTTTGTTAATATTTATGTAAGGACACAAAATCTTTAACGGCCCAACAACGATGTTAGACTCGCGCACGGAAAGTCCCTCACAATAATATTTGTAGAGAGTGGGCTTAAAAGGCCAGCGTTGGACCACAGGGCGACATTTCGAGCCGGGCTATAGGTGAACCAATATGAGAAAGAGCTTTGGGCTGGATATTCAGGCCTTTCAATCTTGTATCTAGAAGGATTTGGCTCCTCGGATCATGTCCGAGGAACGATGGTGCTGCCCCCGGTTACCCGTCGGAGGGTTTTTATGTGGTGTCCGGCGTATATTATCCAGACATTCTCTCTCGTCAAGTCTTTCTCAAGAAGCTAGATGGGAGAGAGAGAGAGCCCCCTCCTCCCCCCTCTTCCCTTTTTGGTCACATAACATTCTCTTTTATACTAGCCTACGCTCGTTGTCCTTCGTCCACGTGTAGGGTCGATCTTTCCAGGACAGATATCTGTCCCATCAGTATAATCCCAAAATTGCTGGAGATGATCCATAAAGCCTAAGATCCCGGCTCTGTTAGGGGCAGTGTCATGTCAGGGAAGGGTATTAAAGACAACTTCCCCAGGACATTTTCTGAACTTTCTAGCTTACTCGTGTTCCATTCCTATCCCTGAGGTTTTGGACCTGCCGAGGACGAAACCGTCCTCGGCTGTGTCTTCGGGCCACTTTTTATGTTTCCTAGTTTCGAGCTTGGGCCCTGGCCTCTTTCAGTTTAGGACCGGTGGGCTTCCCATAAGCGTGTGGGCCAGACCCATAAACTATTGGACCCCACATTAGCCCCTCAAAATCCTGCTGTCCAACGTCATGGTAGGACAGGTGAATTTTGATGATGTCAAGCCCTTATTGCCGTTCAATTTCTTCGGATCTTGATCAACACTGGCGACTCTTCCTCTCCCCAAGGAACGTACCGGTCTACGAGCCGTTTTTCCTGGATTTGCGTACGTTGCCGTTATGCCGCATGGTTATCTGCAGCGTGTCTTTAATATCTTCCCATTTACGAGACCTCCCAGATACAACGGTTACTGATGGTGTAGGAGAGCGAAGCGGCGCGTTATACTCTGGATTTCCCTGGGGATCTAAGTGCGTTACATGCCCTCTTCTTCGTCCCCTATATAAAGAGAGAAGACAGAGGGTGACTTCTTCATATCCGAATCCCTCACGCTCTTCCCAGAGTCCACTTCCTCCATCCGGTTACTCCCTATTCAATAATACCTCTCTCATAGTAATCCACCATGAACAAATCCTTCCTTTCCCAGAAACGCCATGTCCTAACAAAACTCGAGATGGCTCGGTCGGGGCAAGGATGGCGGAGGCTTAAGATTTGCCTCCCCATTCTTTTAGCCAAAATCCGAAGCAGGGACTCATCACACCCCATTTCTGGTGTGACTGAGTCGAAAACCTCCCTTGTCATCTCCATCTGCTCTCTCATGAGCATACCTAATAAGGCTCCCCTTCTCCCTCTTTTGCTCCTTTTACTTTCTTTTCATTGCTTCCCTCTTCTTCTCCTCCTTCCCGCTCATGTCCTCCATCTTCTTTTTCCCTTGCATTCTTCAGTGACAAGAGCTTGCTGAAGTGCCTCCATGTGTTCCAATTCGTCTTCCTTCTCCTTCATTATTTTTGTATAAGGTTCTTCTCCTGATATGAGCAGCACTGAGGCATGGATTTCAGAGAGACTTTGAAGGCGGGTTCAGAAGACACCTGATGGTTTACTTATTTGTATTACGGATGTTGTTACTGTTTTAGCAGTTCATTTTTTGTATAGGCTTGTTTAAGCCCTTCCTTGTACGTTGTAACAATTTTTCATATCAATAAAAGTTAGTGTTACTCTATTTCGTATGTCTTGTTTATATACTCTAACAAATGTGAAAGCGCTGCTCGGCATAATAGTATAGCATTTGAATCAATAATAACTAAGGCCAAAGTAATCGTTGATAAAAAGATGCCACGATAACTTTAACAAAATTACTATTCAACATAACAATCCGACCAGTGAGGAATGAGACTTATCTTAAAATTAGCCGTGATGGGTGTTAAATGCTCGAAAAGGTGTAAGAAGTGGTTATCCGAGGACATGTTACCCACCGGAGGAATGGCCTCCTTAGGTTGACGATCATTAGGTTGTTCTGCCATTTCCATGATGCGCGAGCCTTAGCCTTTTCCAGTGTTTAAGCCGAGAAATTTCTTCATTTAGGCAGTTGATTTCCCAAGAAGCCTGAGTCCTAGGACTTTGCAAAACCTGAGTTTTGTTCAGGACTTATGCGTTTTACCTCATGTACTTGATTTTTCCCTTAGGCTTGAGTCCGATACTTGTGTCTTTATCGGTACTTGGTTTTCCCTTGTAGCTTGAGTTCGAGGACCATGCAAGCCTTAGGTTCTGTCCGAGACCAATGTCTGCACCAGTACTTGGTTTTCCCTTTTAGCTTGAGTCCGAGGACCATGCAAGCCTTAGGTTCTGTCCGAGACCAATGTCTGCACCAGTACTTGGTTTTCCCTTTTAGCTTGAGTCCGAGGACCATGCAAGCCTTAGGTTCTGTCCAAGACCAATGTCTGCACCAGTACTTGGTTTTCCCTTTTAGCTTGAGTCCGAAGACCATGCAAGACTTAGGTTCTGTCCAAGGCCAATGTCTGCACCAGTACTTGGTTTTCCCTTTTAGCTTGAGTCCGAGGACCATGCAAGCCTTAGGTTCTGTCCAAGACTTTGAGTTCAGATTTTCCCTTTCATTGAGCATTTCCCGAGGTGCCAAACAGGGTGTCCCTGGGCTTTCACGCAAAGCGGGCTTGGGCCGCGAATTCAATGAATCCGCGGATTAAGAGATATTTCTGCAACCTCTGGCCACGCAGTACTTCTCTGACGCCCCAAGGATCGAGGCGCGCCTTTACGAGGCTCCTTGAGTCTCTTGCCTGCAGTTGATGTTGGAAGTTGAGCCAAGACTACTTTGTCTGTAGTGCTCCTTGGGACGCCGCGTGAGTTGACTGCCATTATCTTGTCTTTTCAAATAAATAGGAGGGAGAGAGGGTTGCTTTATATATACACCCATCCTTTTATTTTTCTCTCACATCACGCTTCCCATATCCGGAGCTCTCCTTTCTTGGCATAACATGTTGAAAGCGAGGGTTGGGAAGAAAGAACCTTCTCCGACGCAGAAGTGCCGTGTCCTCATGAGGCTTATAACAGTAAGGTATGGGCACAGGAAGCACAAGTTCAGGAGAGTACTCCAGCTCCACCGAGGGGGAACGGCGTCTCTCCCTCTTTTAGTCAAAATCCGAAGCAGGCTCTGTTCATGCCAGCACTTTGGTATGTCAGAAGAGAGATTCTCCGCCATCAGCGCCTCTGCTTAGCAGCAGGCGAATATTTAGAGAAAGCCCCTCAGTTTCCCACTCCCTGCATCTTTCCTTCAACGGTGCCAGGCTCAAGTTGGGTTTCTTTGGCTGCCTGAGTTATGGGCATGTAGGAGCGCAGGGGAAGAATAAGGTCTCGGAGCTGTAGCCAACCTTTCCTCCGACATACCTCCTCGGCTTTCTCCAGCTTTCTTGTATTTTTCTTTTTCTTGCTTCTGTAGTAAGCTTTGACGTAGGCTGATTCCAGCTTTTCATTGTACACTGTACTATTTCTTCGTTGTAATAAAAATGGAAATTGATTTACATGTTTTAAGCGTTGATCTACTGGGCAATACCACTCTGTGAACGAATGTGCTCTATGTATGTGTTGTTTTGAGAATATTTGTAACAAAGCTACTTTGAAGTATAATCTAACCAACTCTCATCTATCAGCACTATCAGGCATTGTATCGATAATTTGTAATAAATCAAACTTAGGAAACTGACCGGGGTAGCAGTTGAATAATCTGCGATAAGCGCGTGAACACCGTCCAAGGCTGATAATCTCTAAATAATCCATCCGAGCAATCGACTGGGAAGTAGGGAACTCCGATGGTGCTTGTGTACTTGGTTTCCCCATAGGCTTGGGTCCGAGGACCATGCAAGGCCTTGGTTCTGTCCATTACTTGTAAGATTTCTTCTTTGTACTTGGTTTCCCCATAGGCTTGGGTCCGAGGACCATGCAAGGCCTTGGTTCTGTCCATTACTTTTAAGATTTCTTCTTTGTACTTGGTTTCCCCATAGGCTTGGGTCCGAGGACCATGCAAGGCCTTGGTTCTGTCCATTACTTGTAAGATTTCTTCTCTGTACTTGGTTTCCCCATAGGCTTGGGTCCGAGGACCATGCAAGGCCTTGGTTCTGTCCATTACTTTTAAGATTTCTTCTTTGTACTTGGTTTCCCCATAGGCTTGGGTCCGAGGACCATGCAAGGCCTTGGTTCTGTCCATTACTTGTAAGATTTCTTCTCTGTACTTGGTTTCCCCATAGGCTTGGGTCCGAGGACCATGCAAGGCCTTGGTTCTGTCCATTACTTTTAAGATTTCTTCTTTGTACTTGGTTTCCCCATAGGCTTGGGTCCGAGGACCATGCAAGGCCTTGGTTCTGTCCATTACTTGTAAGATTTCTTCTTTGTACTTGGTTTCCCCATAGGCTTGGGTCCGAGGACCATGCAAGGCCTTGGTTCTGTCCATTACTTGTAAGATTTCTTCTTTGTACTTGGTTTCCCCATAGGCTTGGGTCCGAGGACCATGCAAGGCCTTGGTTCTGTCCATTACTTTTAAGATTTCTTCTTTGTACTTGGTTTCCCCATAGGCTTGGGTCCGAGGACCATGCAAGGCCTTGGTTCTGTCCATTACTTGTAAGATTTCTTCTTTGTACTTGGTTTCCCCATAGGCTTGGGTCCGAGGACCATGCAAGGCCTTGGTTCTGTCCATTACTTGTAAGATTTCTTCTCTGTACTTAGTTTCCCCATAGGCTTGGGTCCGAGGACCATGCAAGGCCTTGGTTCTGTCCATTACTTGTAAGATTTCTTCTTTGTACTTGGTTTCCCCATAGGCTTGGGTCTGAGGACCATGCAAGGCCTTGGTTCTGTCCATTACTTGTAAGATTTCTTCTTTGTACTTGGTTTCCCCATAGGCTTGGGTCCGAGGACCATGCAAGGCCTTAGTTCTGTCCATTACTTTTAAGATTTCTTCTTTGTACTTGGTTTCCCCATAGGCTTGGGTCCGAGGACCATGCAAGGCCTTGGTTCTGTCCATTACTTGTAAGATTTCTTCTTTGTACTTGGTTTCCCCATAGGCTTGGGTCCGAGGACCATGCAAGGCCTTGGTTCTGTCCATTACTTGTAAGATTTCTTCTCTGTACTTGGTTTCCCCATAGGCTTGGGTCCGAGGACCATGCAAGGCCTTGGTTCTGTCCATTACTTGTAAGATTTCTTCTCTGTACTTGGTTTCCCCATAGGCTTGGGTCCGAGGACCATGCAAGGCCTTGGTTCTGTCCATTATTTGTAAGATCTCTTTTTTTTGTAATCTTTTCTCTATACTGATTTATTTTTCGAAGGTCAGCCCCTAGGCCAGGGAGGGAGGAGTTGGCTCGAGGCCGCAAGCCCCTAGAGCTGTCCGCTCCGTTGGCAGTGCAAGGCGTAGCCCCTAGCAGAGGCTTATGGCGGAGCAACAACTGTACGTCGCCGGAGATGGGAAAAACTCATGAACCTCTGCTTGCTGGAGAGCTGACTCATGCGCCACCCGTGCCAACGCGCAAGCCGTCCCCACAGACGGCGCCAATTGTAAGGACACAAAATCTTTAACGGCCCAACAACGATGTTAGACTCGCGCACGGAAAGTCCCTCACAATAATATTTGTAGAGAGTGGGCTTAAAAGGCCAGCGTTGGACCACAGGGCGACATTTTGAGCCGGGCTATAGGTGAACCAATATGAGAAAGAGCTTTGGGCTGGATATTCAGGCCTTTCAATCTTGTATCTAGAAGGATTTGGCTCCTCGGATCATGTCCGAGGAACGATGGTGCTGCCCCCGGTTACCCGTCGGAGGGTTTTTATGTGGTGTCCGGCGTATATTATCCAGACATTCTCTCTCGTCAAGTCTTTCTCAAGAAGCTAGATGGGAGAGAGAGAGAGCCCCCTCCTCCCCCCTCCTCCCTTTTTGGTCACATAACATTCTCTTTTATACTAGCCTACGCTCGTTGTCCTTCGTCCACGTGTAGGGTCGATCTTTCCAGGACAGATATCTGTCCCATCAGTCTAATCCCAAAATTGCTGGAGATGATCCATAAAGCCTAAGATCCCGGCTCTGTTAGGGGCAGTGTCATGTCAGGGAAGGGTATTAAAGACAACTTCCCCAGGATATTTTCTGAACTTTCTAGCTTACTCGTGTTCCATTCCTATCCCTGAGGTTTTGGACCTGCCGAGGACGAAACCGTCCTCGGCTGTGTCTTCGGGCCACTTTTTATGTTTCCTAGTTTCGAGCTTGGGCCCTGGCCTCTTTCAGTTTAGGACCGGTGGGCTTCCCATAAGCATGTGGGCCGGACCCATAAACTATTGGACCCCACAATTTACCATTTTAATACTATCATGATTTGACCTTGGTTAAACCTTGGTCCGACCTTAAAAATCTTAAACCTCTTCCTTTCCCGATTCTTTAAATGGTCCGGGTTTGAAAATCATGCTTTTAACTTCTAAGCCTCTAGAATTTATTTATTTTATTGTTTGGTGCTTAGAATTATAATGTTTGGATTCAAAAAGTACAGGTTAGAATTTTGATTTTGATTTTGATTTTGTTTTTTTTAAGCAAAAATGCAAAACTAACCTTCTAACTTTCACATTTTTTTTCATTTCAATCCTCTAACTTTCAATTTTTGTCAATGCAGGACTTCGTTACAACTCAAGTAGTGGCTGCCATTAATGTCGGTGAAACGACACCATTTTGCATTTTTATTTTTAATTCGAAATTAAAAGAAAAAAAGAAAAATTTGGAAAAAAAAAATTTTTAAATTTAAAAAAAAAAAAAAAAAAAAAAACACCATTAAGGGGGCGAACCCGATACTCAAAATAACACATTTCAGTTCAAAATTCCGAGGAATCACCAAATCGCCATCGAAGATCTCCAAACCACAATCCAAAACTTCTCCCTCGCAGCTCTCCTAATGCTCCTCAACTCCCTTTACGATGCCATTTCCTTCGACCCAAAACCCTCTACCCGCAAGGACTCCCTCCATCTCCTCGCCTTCACTTGGGTCACCCACCCCGACTCCTCCTCCTCCCACCTCATCAAAATCATTGGCCACGTCATCAAGCGCCACAAGGACTCCAACTCCGCCGTCCACGATGCCTGTCGCGACGCCATTGGCTCGCTCTCCAACCTCTACCTCAAGCCCCCTACCAGTAGCGGTAAAGATAATAACGAGAGCATGGTGGGGCCGTTTATGAGGTCGCTGTTCGAGGCAATAGGGGAGCAGAACAAGGTGGTGCAGTCCGGTGCGACAATGTGAATGGCGAAGATGGTGGAGTGTGTCGTCGAGCCGCCCGTCTTCGCGTTAAGCTCTACCCTAGGATTAGTAGGTTGCTTAATAATCCTAACTTCCTCAACAAGGCTACGCTCTTGCCCGCCATCGCCAGCTTGTCTTAGGTTTTGTGTGATTTCATTGCTTTACTATGTGCATTGTGTTCAATTGCTGTAATTATGAATGGAAATGTGTTATTTTGAGTATCGGGTTCAATTCAATTAGAATGTGGTTATTGATTCCTCAATTTTGATTTCAGGTAAGGGGAACAACAACGTCGTTCCTCCTTAATGTTTTCTTTTTCTTTTTCTTTTTTTTTTTTCAGATTTTTCTTATTTTCTTTTAATTCTGAATTAAAAAATTAAAAAATTAAAAAAACATGCAAAACAGCGTCATTTCAGTGACATTAACGGCAGCCACTAACTAAGTTGTAACGGAACCTTGCATTGACAAAAATTGAAAATTAGAAGACTGAATTAACAAAACTGAAAGTTAGAGGACTGAAATTGAAAAAGAAGAAGTTAGAAGGTCAGTTTCGCATTTTTTTCCTTTTTTTTTAATTCTACCCATTGTCAATTAGTGAAGAAATTTATTCACGAAAAAACGAAAGAAAACACATATGAGTTTATGTATGAATTTCTCATTGGCAAAAACCACATTTTCATCCCTACATTTTTATGCGATTCCCACTTTGGTCCCTAACTTTTATTTCCATTGCTTTTAGTCCCTATCCTGAAAAACGCGTCTCGTTTTTGTCCGTGTCGTTACATCAGAGATGAAAAATGCACACATGACAAATGGAGTGCACTATTGGCACACTAAAAGTTGACGTGGCCATTAAAATAATAATAATAAATGTTATTTGGCATTAAAAAATGCCACATCAGCATCTAAATTAAAAAAAAATGAATTTATTAATTTTAACTAAATAAAAAAATTAAAAACAGAAATAAAAACCAAAAATTACATTAATTGAGATCTAAGTGTGTCCTGAATAAGAACAACAAGAACACAAATCCAGATTTAAGAACAAAAAATTAAAATCCAAAAATCACAAACCCAGAAACACAAACACAAACCCAACAACAGATCGACCAAACCAAACACAAAAGCAACAAACATAAACCTAGCAACTGATTTTTCTTGTCAACCAAACACAAAAACAACAAACACAAACCCAAACATCAGAAAGAATACAAACACAAACCTAGCAATCCATCTTCAGAATACCTACAATCCATTTTCAGAAAACCCAAAAAAACCCAAATCCAAACACAAACCCAAATCTGGCCCTTCTCCTCGCGTAGAGCCTTGTCCCTCTGCCTCCCCCACTCGTCGCGCTTCTTTATCGCCTCGTGAGCCAGCGCCTTCAGCCTGTTGAATGAAACCTGTAATTTTGATTTCGTACTCGCTGCTGCCTCACGTGCTTACCTCCCGATCGAGCTCGGTTAGAAGCTCCCAAAACCTCTCCACCGATACATCCTCCGCGCTCGGGCTCTTTATTGAAATCGTCATTGGCTCGTCTCCCTCCTCCACGTCGCTAAGCACCACATCGACTTCTTCGTCTCCTCTGCCACTCGCCATTTCATAAATACACAAAAAAAAAAAAAAAAAAAAAAAAATCACTCTCGCTGATCGATCATGTAAACCTCCATTTATCAAGCCCTAGAATTCAGAGAGAAGAGAATGAAATATGGGTTTTTGGGTTTCTCATTGAATGGGGCTTACTGGGTTTTTGAGATTTGATTTTGATGAGGGTTTGATCACTTTGATGGATTTTCGGGGTTTGATTTTGGTCTATGGGTTCCTTTTTTGTTTTTTTTGTAATGAATTTATGGGTTTCTCATTGAATGGGGTTTAATGGATTTCTGGAATTTGATTTTGATGAGGGTTGAATTCATGTGAAGAATTTGAGTGGGTTGGAGAAATTGTGCAATCTGTGGAGTTTGGCAGAAGTTTTGGTGGATGTTTGGCAGAGATTTTGTGGCAGTGGCGGTGGTTTTTGTGCAATCTGTGATTTTTGGTTTTCAATTTTGAGATCTTAAGCCCGGGTTGGTGTTCTTGGTGTTCTTGTTCAAGATACTTTTAGATCCTGATTCATGTGAATTTTTATTTTTATTTTTATTTTTTTTTAAGTTAAAATTAATAAATTAATTTTTTAAAATTTAAATGCTGACGTGGCATTTTTTAATGCCAAATAACATTTTTTATTATTATTTTAATGGCTACGTCAGCTTTTAGTATGCCAACAGTGCACTTTGTTTGCCACGTGTGCATTTTCCATCTCTAATGTAACAATAGGGACAAAAACAAGATGTGTTTTTCAGGATAGGGACTAAAAGTAGTGAAAATAAAAGTTAAGGACCAAAGTGGAATCGCGTGAAAATGTAAGGATGAAAATGTAGTTTTCGCCATTCTCATTTCCTTAAGAATGACTATTCCACGTGGTTATTAAGTCATTTTATATATCAACTAAGGATGTTCTTCAGGCATTTACAGGGACTTAGAGAGCACTTTGCCCTACCTAACATTATCATTGATTCTTTTAAAAGTACTACTCTAGCCACAAACTTTTCTATAACATTTTTACAAACTGTTGTGATAGTAAAATTTTATTGGTTTGCATCTGGCCCATCACTTACATCACATTTTTACTTATTAATAACCACTCACCACATTAATAATTTGTAAAAAAAAAAAAAAAATTGTAATTCTAGCATTTTCCTCCTTTTAAAGGCCAGATCTAAAATCTAAAGCAAAACAAACAAGCCCAAAAAAATTATTCAACAACAAAAATTACCAATAGTAAAGCTAAAAACAATTAAACTCAATCAACCAATTTTACCCAAAACAAACAACCTGACCCTTTAAAAAAATTTAAACAAAATAATTTTGTCCATACCTGGATGCAAACATAAAAAAAACACAAAAAAAAAAAAAAAAAAAACATTAGCTATTAAGCAACCGAGCTGAAAGTTAGAACTGCCGCACGCAACCAATAGCAACCTGACCCTTTAAAAAAATTTTAACAAAATAATTTTGTCCATACCTGGATGCAAACATAAAAAAAAAAAAAAAAAAATAAAATAAAAACACAAAAAAAAAAAAAAAAAAAAACCATTAGCTATTAAGCAACCAAGCCGAAAGTTAGAATTGACCCTTTAAAAAATTTTAAACAAAATAATTTTGTCCATACCTAGATGCAAACATTAAAAAAAAACAAAAAAAAAAAAAAAAAAAAAAACCATTAGCTATTAAGCAACCGAGCCGAAAGTTAGAACTGCCGCACGCAACCAGCAGCAAAACTACCCCCCTAACTTCAAGTCCTAACTCCGTCCTTGGGCATTTACATGCCTATGTTCCTAAAAGACACTATCACACATCATAGTTTACCTTCTCATATATATATATATAGTGGAGTTATGAAATACAAAAGTGAAATTTGAGAGAAATACTAGATTACTCAAATAAGTCATTGCTCTCCATCCAAGCGGTTTGTTAAGAATTTGAGTGTAGAATTAGTCTCTTTGAAAATTAATGGTAAGACTGCCTGTTCACTTTGTGCAATATGTAAGTTTTTTTTTTTTACAATATAGAAATTCTACTCTATCCTAATCTAAGTGTATATGTATGTGAAGTTCCCTCATAGAAACTTGAATCCCGGCCTTGCCCCCCACACCCCCACAAAATACTTATATTTGTAGAGTGACTACCGCACCAAGGGTGCACGGTGGTAATATGTAAAAAAATTTTAGTCACAAGAGACCAAAATGACTTTCCCCTCTCTTCCATTTATCAACAATAAGTTGTATATATACCCAATAATACTTATGCAAACCCATCCCTATCCAAATTTGCCTTTTTTTAACGTATAGCTTGTTCCCAACCCATGGATGAAGCCTTGGAAATTTTCTTAATTAATGAATGTGGTGCGTTCTTGTCTTTTATTTGTCAAACGCCTAGGCTTCACAATTGAATACTAGATAGTAGATGGTAGATATAACCACCTTCCACGCCAGAGTGAAAGTGAAATTTAATCCCAAGTTTCCGTTCCAACTTTCTGAAGAGCACATCAACTTATTAAAAGTTCAACAATGCTAAGGGTCCGTTTGGATTGAGCTTATTTTTGCTGAAACTGAAAACACTGTAGCAAAATAATTTTTAAATGTGTGAATAGTGTCGTGGAACCCATTTTTAATGAAAAAGTTGCTGAAAAGTAGAATTTGTGGGTCCGTGACACGATTGACTTGATCAAATAGTGCGGCTGGGAAAAAAATAAAAATAAAATTAGAAAACGCAGCCCAGGATTCAGCGGAAAACGCTGAATCCAAACGGGCACTAAGTGGCATTTACACTAAAGATATGCACGTCCATATCAACCTAATGCCCTCCAATCAAAATTTGTCGCCTTCATTTAAATGCAACAATTTTATTTGCTTTTCAAGGTAGACAAAAAGTATGTAACCAAAGGGATTCATGCGGTGACAAGTTAAATGTTGGAGTGTGCGTATATATAAAAATAAATAAATACAGGGATGGAACCAGAATTTTGAGTTAGGGTAGCGGTTTTATTGTTGACTGTGTGCGGCAATTTCAACTTTTAACTTTTCTACTACTTAGGCTTAGTTGTTGAGTTTTTTTTTTTTTTTTTTTTTTTTTTGTGGGTAAGAACAAAATTATTTTTGTTTAGAATTTTTTAAAAGGCAAGATTATTTATTTTGGATAAAATTGGTTAGTTGAGCTTAATATTTTTTAGTTTTACTATTGATAATTTTTGTTGTTAAGCTATTTTTAGTTTTACAAGCTTTTTTATAAATTACTAATATGATAAGTGGTTACTGGTAGGTAAAAAAATGATGTGAGTGGTAGGCCCATTATGCAAACCAATAAAAATTTGCTACAAAATAGTTTATAAAGATATTGTAAAAAAGCCTGTGAGTATAACATTACGCTTAAAAGAATCAATGATATTATTTAAGGGAAACAAAATATAATTTTATAGAATAAAATTGCTTAAATTAGTACACATATATATATAATAATATTTTTTTTTAAAAAAATTGGGGGGCCATTGCCCCCTAGTCCAATGATACGTCCATCCCTAAATAATTAGTTGTGGGTTCCAGTTAATTCAACTGGTAAGTCTCTGATGGTTGAATAAGAGATCTGGAATTCAATCTCCACATACACCAAAAGCTGATTGGTGTCTTAGTCTGATGATAAAGAACTATCATTAGGAGCAAACGCCATAGACTAAAACTCTCTCAAAAAAAAAAAAAAAAAAGTAATTAGCACAACTTTCTAATTGTATTTTCTTACTATAACTTCGTATTGAGATGCTATTACGTGCAATTGTTACATGCAACATATTCTTTGTGTGGTGATAAGTTATTCGCTCTTCATCTCTATGCGAGAGAGCTGTTACAAGCAACTATTACATGAAATAATAAATCACCTTTTAAATGGTAAAACCTATCAAATTTAACTAAGGTGAGCCACCTATGCCTCATGTTGATTGGACAACGTCTAGAACCATTTCATCGCGATGAAAAGGTCAAGAATTGATCATGGAATAGTAATTATGATCCATGAACTATATGTAAGACTTAAATTTCATTTATAAACAATCGATTATGTCTATTTTGTTTAGTCCCTAAAATTTTGAAAACATTTAATTGCACTCTTATTCTCCATCAAAAAAAAAATTAACGACAAGCTAAACCTTTTTTTTTTTTTTTTTAGAAACAACCGCAAACGATATAAAGCAATTTCACAATAATTCTTTGATTTTGGGAAGGGGAGTGGAAATAATATTGAACCATTTTCAAAATTTAAAGAATTAAATTGTTCAAATCAATCTTACTAAAGCTTTATTTTTGTTGTAAACTAACGTAATTGATATTTTAGGGACAGAATTGAACTCTTACCCTTTGTTTAGTTAAGAGGGATTTGGGAAGAAAAGAAGAGAAAGGGAAGTAAAAGAAATAAATTCCTTTGTTTGGTTAGGAGGGATTGGTGTGAAGGAAAGGAAAATAAAGGAAGCAAATTCCTCTATGGCCCATCATATTCTTTTCTCCTAAATTGGGAGGAAAATGAGAGATAAGAGAAAGTACTTATGGTGGGACCCACCAGTAACATGTGTTTCTCTCCATTTTTCCCTTACAAACCAAACAAAGGAAATGAAAAAATTTGTCCTTTCTCTACCTTCTCCTCTTCCCCTCTTTCCCTTCCCGTCCCTCCCCCTTTGTTTTACCAAACAGTGTTATAGTCTTATACGTATTTTAGGAATTAAAATTACAATTTTACCCAATTTCTTTTTCTTTCTTTTTTTCTAAATCCATTTTCTTAATTGTTCAATCATTAATTGAAACTCAACCAACATAGGGCCAATTACAAAAAATTGGAAAGGGATCTTTCATCTTTAAAAAAAAAAACAAAAATTCATCATTAAATCCTCTATTCAATTAACATTAAAAAAATAAAAATAAAAAAACTTTCACTACAGTCTCATATTTCAAGCATTCATATTTTACAAGACATGTCCTGAAAATTAAATCCTAAATCTAAGTCAATAACAAAAGATTATAAAGCTTCAGTTACAAAAGGGTTACACAATCAATGATGAAGGAGATAACAATAACAACTAAGTCTTAATCCTAAATTTTGGAATGAAATCAATGAATCACTTTTTTTTTTTTTTTTTTTGTTATTCTATTCTATCTGGTGCTTTTATATCACTTTCTTAAATGACTCCTTTTTTTTACTACTTATAATAATATTATTTTTAATCTTCCTTTAGTCTTTTCCTTTTTATCTTAACTTAAATACTTTCAAAAAAAAAAAAAAAGATGAACGGTTAGGATTGAGGAAGAGAATTGTGATTTTTGTATGAGTAAACATGGTCCCATACCCCGATACAATGAGGTGGACCATAGTGACCCAAAAGATGGACCACATTAAAAAACAGCCGTGTGTGCTCTAATTGATTACTGACTCAATAATTTTAAATAAATATAAATTTTTTAATAAAATAGTGAACAAATAATATGATTTACCATAAAAATGAAATAATTTCTCCTATGATAAATAATATGAGGAGAGGAGGGGCCGTCTAAAAATGTGGTTCACGACCATGGGGTGTGGGGTGTGGGGGTGGTATGGTGGAGCCCCAATTCTTGTGCTTTTCATCTCAATCGTCCAAAACCAAAACCCAAGGCGGTGGACCCACCATTTAAAAAACCAAAGAAGCAGTGCAAGCCTGGGTCCACACAAATATCGAGCCCCCCAAACAAGGCCAACTGGTTTGGATTAGGATTGAATTTGATTAGATTGGACCCCACCCCCCACGAACCCCTCGGTGCACGCGTCCATGACAGCTTCGACTGTGGCCCCCACACTCCACGGATCATGGACCCCACCTCTTGCCTAGCCACGCGCTCTAACTCACCGTCACCGGTGCATTCATTCCCATCATATAGACAGAGGACCCTAGAACTAGAATAGCTTTGAAGTAAAATTTGTTCTTCGAAAAGCTGAGAGGGTTTTGTAGGGTGACAGTGACAGTGACAGAGGACGTGGGTTGCTCAGATCCTATCAAAGTGCGTAGGGAAGGTGAGTCTACCCGATCGTCGCAACTTCCATTGGGGTTCTTGTTGACCCACCATTTGGAGGTGGACCCTCCCCAATCCCAACCCCCAACGAACTCCCACGTGTACCTTTTATCACACGTGCGTTCGGCCAAGCCTTTCTGTACGGTCCCCATCTCCACTAACAACGTGAGTGCTTGACTTCACTTATAGTTAAGTAAATCACTACGCCTTTGGGATGGGATATTCATAGCTTTTTTTTTTTTTTTTTGGGTTTTTTATATATTAGAAAGGTAGCCTTTTTTTAGGTTTATTCTGTTTAAAAAAAAATTTTTTAAAGATATAGTACATTAGTACTTATATTTTTTAGAAAAACAGTGGGTTTTTTAAATTTTAAAAAAAAAAAAAAAATCCTAGTGGTAGACTTGTGAATTCCTCTAGCCATTCAATAATCCCCTCGTGCGCCACAAGGCTTACTTGGTGAGCAACTAAATTTATTATGCCATTCATGTATTAAAATTTGTCATGAGTAAAACACCCCTACACCATGTTTTCAAAAGAATATGATGGACTTTTTTAAGTGTGTTTTTTGGAGTTTGTAAAATAAGTAATGGAATGGGAAAATTTGTGCTATTCTCTTTTCTAGATAAGGAATGCATGCTATTCCCATTTTTAGGAAGATAGAAGAAATGAAATAGGATAAACATTATCATTATTTTTTGAGCCATCCCATTTAAAGTCATAAAATTCCATTTAAATTAATTTCATTATGATCATTCTTTTTCCCCCTCCAAATCATATGTTAGTTGAGAGGATTCTTCTCTGAAAAAACTTATGAAAATAAAAACAAAAACAATCAAACGTAGTAGGGCTTCTTAGTACTATACTTCCTATGATGAAACCATAAAAGAAAACTAATATACATGGATAAGACAAATCTCATTATTTAAACCTTATAAACTAGTGTGCCAACAACTAAAAATAATTAAAACCGAACAAAAGACAAAAAATTAGGCAATTATTTATTTATGTTGTTGAAGACGTACTAATCAAATTCAAACAGTAGAGTTTCTGATAGTTGAATAAGAGATCTAAATATCAATTTTGGCTTACACTAAAAATCTCTTAGTCTGATGATAAAGAGTTATAATAAGGAGCGAACGCCATAAGTTGAAAATCTCTCTAAAAAAAATAATTAAATTCAAACCGAGTCTTCACTTTGTAAGTTTTTATGATAAATTATTAGTAAATTTATGATTTTTCTTTTCATCAAAAAATTTATGATTTTTCCTAATATAAAACACCCACTAAGTTGTAAAATTACCCACCCCTCACGATGCAACTTTCATTAACATGAGAAGCCCAATTTCGAGTTCACATTACATAAAGAATGGTTAACAATAAAAATTTCCAACAATGACACAGCCACAAATTTTTTTTACTACTTTTATTATTTTGAATTGGAAAAAAATGTTCAAGGTTGGCGAACACAAGAAAAACCATAAACGTGGACTTTTATATCAAACATTGAACAATAACCACGGTACAACTTGTACGACGTGGTTGTTAGTACATGTTCTCTTAACCTAAAACAAAAATAGAAAGCTGAAAGAAAAGTTGTTGATGGCGAAAGTGTAAAAATTGGACGAAAATCACAGGAAATCATAAACACTAAAAATCTGTTTCATTCATTGATTCTTTTATTACTATGTTGCAGTGGGAATAGCACCCAAAAATTTGACTCTTTTTTCATGGCTTTGAAGAAGAAGAAGCAGAAGCTTGAGTTTGGTGATTCCCAGGTCGACCCAACAACTGTAACTCTTGCTTATCATAAATCTCCAACGAAAAATCCCTAAGCATCTGAGCTTTACTGGTCACACTCGCCGCCATAGTCGACGACGACTTTTTCGCCACCTTAGCCCCGACCATACTTGTACTCACTGTGCTGTTACAAACCGCAGGAGACGGAGCTCGAATCTCAACCCCACTTGCAATATTCATATTCATATTCACGTTCACATTATTGTTCTGATTCTGAATCTGATTCTGACTACAATTATTTGCTATAAATGACGAAATTGGCCTTGCGGTAGACACGTTGAATACTGGCGTCACGGTGGGTGAAAAGGTCCATATTTGCGGGTTCGGATTGGAGGTGGAGCTGGTTCCGGGTACGGGTCCGGGTTGTGGGATCATCCAGAAAGCATTGGCGGGGACCATCATACCAGTATTTCCAACGGCCCAAACTGGGACTAAGCCTTGTGGTGGGACCGTTGGTGTGGCGGGTTGAACTGGTGCGAGAGTTGAAAGATTCGAAACCACGCCGTCGTTTACTACGTCCACGAATTCGCTATTCGACGGTCGTTTACGTTTCTTCGCGGCCGTGGTTGTTGTGGTGGCCGTGGCGGTGGCCGTGGTGGAGGAGGCGCGAGAGGTTGTTGGGATTTTGAGGGTCCCTCCGACGGAGACGGCGATGGCGGGGACTGTTCCGGTGCCGGTCGCTTCGATGATTGCGTTCTCGGCGTTTTCTAAGAGCCACCGGACGGTTTCGCCGTCGGATTTATGGCCGAGTTCTCGGGTTAGTTGGAAGATCCGAGCGGCGCAGGTGGCGGGTATTCGGATCCTCCGGCCACGTCCCTCAACCTTCGTGTGACGGTCTTTGGTAGAAGAACGTCTAGCCGCCGTGGAAACCGGAATCGGCATAGCCATGGGGACCATCCCGAGTGGTTGAGAAGAGACCGGGAGGGAATTTTGGTCCGGGTCGGACGGTGGGTCCGAGTCGAAAGGCTCCTCTTTCAACGCCGGCGTTTCGTAGGTGTTAGGGTTGTTTTCCTGGTGGGGCCCGCTGCCGGAGCTGAGATCGGAAGTGCCTCCTCCTCCGTCGTCGTCTTGATCAATCTCGTGTTCTTGATACGACGTCATTTTGAGAATTCAGAAGCCTTTGAGAGAGAGAGAGAGAGAGACTGAGAGAGTGAGTGTTTATTGAAACGGTAAGATATAACAGAAGAGAAATAAAATTGAAGGACGATAAGAATGAATGAGTTAGAAAAACTATGAAGACTTGGTTGAATAATTTAATTTATTTATTATGATATGAACTTTGGGAGAAATATTAGGACGGTGGAGATTTGAAGATCAGAGAAGTAATAGGGGTGCCACGTGTTGGGACCTACTTGATGACCCATAGGGATTGTGATCGGTTCCAATCAGTGTGGACCACAGGTGGGGATCAAGTCTCAACCAATAGGGTGACAGTGTAGTGTCAGAATTAGGCTGGAAAAGGGTTTGTCTTTCTGGCTTAATAAATGGATTTCATTGGTTCCCACCACCTATCTATGGTGGTCCACCCACTAACCCAAAAGGAATACCTTCCTATTCTTCTACTTCTTCTTCTTCTTCTTCTTATAGCTTGCTTTTTTTTTTTAACATAAATTTGCTTTAATGTTTTTTTTTTAACTCTAGGAATTTGTGGACATGAGGAAGTAAAGAATTTGATTCCTCTTACCGAACACATGAACTCCAAATTTCTTCATGTTGACTGACATTCCCTCAATTATTAGGAGGAGTAACTGAGTTGGAGCTCATGGTAAATGAAAAGAATTTTCATGTGTGAGAGAAAGTTTAGCAATCAATGAGTTTGTGAAGGACTTTCAAGGTGCAGAATCTCACATCTTTTTGGTGACATTTCTCATTTCAATTTCCAAATAAATAAATGACTAAACCATCAAAAACTGACTATAAAACTTTTACATCTACAAATTTCACTGGAACTCTTTCAAAAAAGAATTTATCTATGATGTTTCCTCTCACATTTGTATTGATTGAATTCTTATTTGAATCTCCAATTAATTTGATGGATAGCTAAATCAACAAAATTCATCTTCGAAATCATCTTAGGAATAATTTAACCTTTTGATACTTCTGTAGTTAAAATAACAACAACAACTTATTTAAAAATATATTTTAATAGAATAGGAAAGTAGTAGAAATATTTGAAAAATGAATAGCCAAAATTTTTTAATATATATATAATAAAATGCTGCCTAGACTTTTGACTAAAATGATCCTCTTACACTATGCAAAAGCTAGAAGACTTACCTTTTTATTTTTTTAAAAGAGTTTTAACCTATGGCGTCCACTCGTGATGATAACTCTTTATCATTTATCATTACGACCAAAACACCAATCAGTTTTTAGTGTAGGTGGGAATTGAACCCCATATCTCTTATACAACTATCAAAGACTTTACTAGTTGAGTTAACTGGAACCCACAGCTAGAAGACTTACCTATAAATATGTAAAATTCCTTCAATGCCAAACTACTTTTTTTTTATAACTCAACTCATATTTCAATGAAGGAGTCTAGAATTCAAATTCTCCTCCTTTAATTTAATTAAAAAGAAAAAACTAGAAAGTAATAATAAATCTTAGTTATTTTTGATCTTACTCCCTTCGTCCCAAATTATTGGTCCTGTATTCTATTTTGAAATGTCCCAAAATTTTGTCCCATTTCTAAAATTAAAAATCATTAACTTATTGAGCTTCCTATTATGCCCTTACCAAATACAAATACTTTAAACGATAAAAATTTTTGAGAATGTTATTTAAGAGTAATTTTGAAAACTTCTATTTTTTATTTAATTAAGAGACGAGACAATAAATGATGCTCTCTTAAAAAATTGGATTTTCTAAACAAGATCAACAATTTAGGGTAAGGGTAGTATGACACATGGCCTAAATGGCAAGACTTCAAGACCCGTAAGTTGTAACATAGAATTACCATCAACTCAACTCTATGTAGGTATGTTATTTAGCAAAAAGAAAATGCTGAAATGTTTAAAGGTTGGTGGAATAATTTACGTATTACTGCTTAACTTGGATGAACAGTTATTTCTCAAACAAAAAATAAATAAAAAATTAAACTGGATAAAGATGAACAGTTAAATCCTATACCTTTTTGTGCTATTTAATTAATTAATTGAGATGGAGAAGTTAATGAAAGGCTTAGAATGTAAAGCCCAAAAGTTCATATGTTAGCCAAGATGGCATATAATTTTGAGCACGTAAACTGTTTGGTTAGAGAGGCTCCTGTTGCTTTATTGGCCGTTATCCAACGTGATGTGATACCCTGATTTTATTCAATGAAATTCTTAAGAAACTTTTCATTTATAAATAGTAATAATAATAATAATTTTTTTTAAAAAGTTCCAATTAGTTTAAAGTTAAAATCCTAAAACTAGTGTTGGGATATTTGGAGAGAGTGATATTTGACCATGATACTGATCCACAAACTGGATTTAAATCCAGTACTAATAATTCATGCAGAATTTGGATCAATTTGGCTTATGCAAGCTTTCTCCAGCTTAACTAGGGCCATAAATGAGCCAAGTTTTATCGAGTAGTATATATTTGAGTTTGGCTCGTTAATAAAAATCAAATGCTCAAGCTTGGCTTGAGTTTGAGACAAGCCTAAAAACAATGTTTGAACTCGAGCTCGTGAGAGTACCAAAAAGCTTGAGCTCGACTTGGCTTGGCTTGATTAATTAGTCAAGCCAAGCTCGAGTTTAATATCAAGCTCAAACTCGAGCTCAAGTCAAGCTTTTTAACTTAGGATCCAAAAAAATTGCACAATTAAATGCTTATATCACCAAAAATCAAGTAAACAAAATATATATATATATAATATACTCATTTTATCATACTTCTAACACTCGTGATTAGAAATTGTTTAAATTACAACTTTACATAATTAAATCCATCCATCATCATTCATTGTCTATAGCTTGAGTAATTGTTCAAAATACAATTTTTACATCTACATTTGTCATTCATGCAACTATAATCTTCACAAATCTAAATAAATTAACATTCCAAAACATATATGAATAAACAAGCTATAAATTAATATTCCAAAACATGTGTAATGTCATAATAATGAGTTTATTTAGTGAACATATATCAAGCTATAAACGAGCCTAAGCTCGGCATGTTTTATATCGAGTTCTATTGTTCACAAGCTTGTTCATGAACATTTTTTTTTTTTGCTTGAGCTCAGCTTGTTTATCAAACAAGCCTAAAACTAAAGCTTAAACTTAGTTTATTTGTAAACAAACGAATATGAACGAGCTTTTTATCGAGCCAAACTCGAGTTGTTCATAAACGGATTGATTCGTTTATAGCCCTACATTCCTGCAACACACGAGGACAAGATTCCTACGTCAAACCAAAGTGGACCAGCAATAAAGGGTTTAGAGTCTTAAAAGTTAAAAAGCATAATTAGGGTTTCCAAATCTAAACCCTTTATTATCAATTAACAAAGAAACTCGGTAATTTGGCAAATTCCTTAACGCTACTACTAGAATTCAAATTCAATGACGGGCGATTCAAAAGGAATTCAATAATGGGTCATGGGTGGGGGCCCAATTGAAGCCACAGAGAGATAAGGATTTAAATCTTGTAAACAATTTGACACCGATTGAATAAGAATCTACCTAAAGTGCTTTTATGATTCTATTCTTTTATAAGTGTCTAGGTACAATATGAATATATGATGAATGAATTTTATATATATATATATATATATATATATATATATATATATAAAGAGAATTCTCTTCTTTCAACTGGACTTTTATGTGGTTCAAAAATACCCTCATTAATGAAATGTAACTTTATTTAGAAATAAAGTCATAAATGTTAAATAACAAATTTCATTTTAAATTCAAAAAGAAAATTCCTAAAATTTAGGATTTTTTTCCCTTCATGTTGAAAAAAGAAATTACAACTACTGCTTACCTCTAAAGTTTATCATTTTTATTTGTTTGAAAAATAAATATATATATATATATATATATATATATATATATATATATCTCTAAATTATAATAAATACAAATTATTAACCTTTATTCAAAAAAGTAGAAGAGTAATCCACCTTTGTTTGGAGTTGGAAGTATTAGCCAATTATTTTTAGGTAATCTGCTCCTAAAATATGTATGATCTAGTTTTCAAACACCAGAAGAAAAGAAAGGTGGAAGGGAAAAATCTCCATATTCCATGTTATGTGCTTTTTTTCTTTTATATAGTATATATGATAAAAGACTCTTTTGAATATAAATATTATTGAACTTTTGTACCACCTGACCATCGTAATTGTGCTCCCCATTTTTCTTGGCTAAATAATTATTTTATTTCACACAAAAAGGAAGCAAAATAGGGATGGGCCTTTATCCTTTCTACCATTTGTAAGACAAACCAAGTCCGGGAGGTCAAAAAAAGGGAATAGGACCCAACTTGTTGTAAAAGAAAGCCCAGTGGACCAGATTGGCAGATTGTTAGATGCACTGTTAAGACCTGCTTAAACAAAAAGAACAGCTTCTCTTTTCCCCTATTTTGCATAAACCTGTTATAATTGATTGCACTTGCAACATTTTCTCTTCATAAGAGTCGTGAAAACAACACAAGCAAGCAGCACATATAGGTACACCAATTTGAGAAGGTGAAAAGATGATTATCATCTTCAGCATTTGTTACATTTTCATTATCCAGGGAGAAGACATTTTGGTTTGAATGAAGGTAATGATTATTGAGATAACCTTCAATGAAAATGGGGAAAAGGAAGAGGAAAAATAAATTAACCTTACAACACTTGCTACTCAACACACTAATTTCTTTAGAATACAAACTTACGGAACGATGTTCTTACTTCTAACAACTAAGTAAAGAACACATAACAACTAAGAATTAAGAACACAAAAGCCAACTTCTTGGCTACATGCTGTATTATGTTCATCTCACTGACCATTAACAAGAGAACCATTCTCACAGGGGGTGCCAGTTGTACTATCCCCGTCCTTCTTTGCATAGAATCTCCGATACATGGAGTCAACTTCAGTAAGATAGTATGTGCCTGGAGATAAGAGGCTAATGTCCTTGCTTGTCACAAAGTCCTTAGCTCCATACCTGTGCTCCATGAGGTGCATTGTTTCGACAAATTTGTCTGGTGGGAACTGCATGAAAACCACACCAACGTTAAAATACACAAAAACCACCAATCCCAACTAATTTAGAAAGGAAAAGGAATTATTCATTACTAAAGAATTCCTAGGTTTTTTTTTTTTTTTTTCCCCTGTTATGGGCTAACTATCCACCAATTATTCTTTGCACAAAATTATTTCCCCTGTAGAGACATGAAATTTTAGTATTAAACTGTATGGCCTTTTAATCATAGGCAAATGAATAAAGCAAGTCAAAAGTTTAGCACACTTAAATATAAATCTCTAAAATAACAAAACATCAAACAAAGACACCTGGAAATTAATAGCATCAGAAAAGAAGAATACGAGAAATACCTCGTGCCTTGACTTCAACTTCCTTGCAACATCCATCACATTGGCAATGTTTGACAAGCTAAAGGGATGTTGACCTTCACGGAGTTGCAATGAAAACATTGTAGCACTTGAGCCACTCCCATATGAGAACAGTATCACTCGCTTGCCCGCCTGCAAGCCATGAGATAAAATAATATTAATAATAACCATGAAGTATGAACATTTGAAGGGAAGAAACCAATTTGTTAGTTTAGTAAGCAGTTAGAAAATTACCAATGCACTATTCTTATTGTGAATAAGGGATGCAAAAGCTGCATAGAGAGATGCAGTGTACATGTTGCCAACTTGCTTTGGTAGCAAAGTGGTTGGCTGCACCTTTGCATCGTATAGGGACTTCGCAAGTTGCTGGGTTACCTGTAGATCAACATGATCATTAGGAAGAGTGTCCAATCTTAAGAACGATATAATCCAAAATTATCTTAAGGAAGTAAACGAATAGAAAACACTCTTAATAATAATCACTCTCAAAATTCTAGAATACCTTTTCAAGATCCCGGCTCTTGTAGCTTTCGTCACCAGATAAGGTCGAAAATGGTCCCAACTTTTCTTTGGCAGCCTCATCAATGGAGCTGCAAATAGAAGCAGATATTATTAATCCCCAAGTACACGCACAATGTAGATAAAACTTCTGAAAACTAGATGTCATAATTCCTAGAGGGATGAAGAAAACAAACAATAACCTGGCATTTCTCAAGAAGTCATCATACAACAAACGAGCAAAACTTTTTTGTACAAGCTGCAGTTGTTCAAAGCAAAAAATTGAATTAGATAAATAAGCTATTGCTTTAATCATTTTAGAATTTCAATTATGATTCCAAAAACTAAATTGGCTGCAGAATTATAATCGACAACATAATATACCTTGTTATATGGAGAGTGAAAAACAAAATAGTCAGCATCAGAAAGAGAAAATTGTTTCCCTTCCAGTTTCTCATACCTACAGAATGCAAAATGGTAAGACATTTACATGGCACACATTTATCACCAAAAGCTCTATTAGAACATAGTTATTTTTCTCTAGAACTCTATTAGAACATAGTTAAAAGCTTTCAAGACTTCCATAGAATCTTACTTGTTACACATTTGTTTGTAGCAAGAATCAAGAGCCATGAGATAGCATGTTTGAGAAAGCTTGCCATCAACAACCTGCAATGATATCAATCAATGGGAGTCATTCCACAAGCAACTTGATTCAACAGATAATGAATTTTCTTGATTGAATACCATGCAAATGACAGGACAAATTCACAACCAAAAGCTAAAGAAACAGTTCAATCAAGAAAATGGAATTTGGGAAAAAGTACCGGATATTCACTAGCAAGGTTTGGCTTGTAAAAATCATAGACATGAGCCATATGAGACCCCCTAACTTTGCTTTCAAAAGAAATAGGAGCATCAGGTCCTATTAGGATGGCGATAGCTGCTGCTCCTCCTGTAGGTCGGGCTGGTCCTTCTGCATAGACCTGATAGAGGAAACTACAATCAGTAAATGGTGTATGATAGACTTCATAAAATGATAATTCCTAATTTATCCCCCCAAAAAAATCATTTTATGTGAATTAGACTGATTTCAAGTAGTGAAATAAAGAACAGGAATACATCTCCAAATTCAGAAATTCTTCAATTTTGTGTATTCATAATACATAATTTATTTCATGTGAGAAATAAAGCAAATTTGTCCCTGGAGGCCTGGACCATACTCAAAGGCATAATATAATATCCAAAGGAAATTGTCATACCGCACTGTCAGTGCACACAACAAGTCCATAGCGTCCATCCCATGAACTGCTCTCAACCCAATTGACACAGTTGAATAAAGCTGCAGTTCCCCCATAGCATGCATTAGTTGAGTCAACGCCTTCAATGTCAGTATTTCCACATTTCTGTTCATTCCAAGGAGAGCAGTCAATTATATTCTTTGAAGAAAGGTTTCATAAGAATTGATAGGATTTGAAATACTAACTAAATGAATCCTATCATAAGAACAATCACAGCAGAGCAATATCAGGGATCTAAATAGAAAGAAAAACCCAAAAAAAATTCATTGCTTAAAAAGGAAGAAGATAAGAATCATGATTTGGAATCCAAACCAAATACAAAAGAACCCAGTCTAGCTAGAGGCAACTTTAACCTGTTGCTCTACATGAAAACCAGTAGTGAGTCAACAAGTAAAATCTAGGCTTTTAAAAATTTGAAGAGGGTTGCAACAAGGTAAGTGTGATTCTACTTCAATCCACTTGATTAGCCAATTAGTAAGTGGGTTGGAACCAGGCTTTGTTCAAACTATTTACAAACAAATAAGCAATTCCAGAACCAATGCAACATAATTCTGAGCCCATATTAATTGTATGAATCACTTGTATAACTTCTATGGTTCTACCTCAACTGAGGTTTTAGCATCCACAATATTTACTCTTCTTTTTTTGATAGGTATATTCACTACATTTACTCTAATTGGATTAGATTCCAAAGAACCAACATATGGTCATATATTTCATCACCATAAATAAGCAATCAATTCAAATCAGAAGAGCATGTTGTATTTAAATGGTTCAGAGGTCTACCTCAAAGATTCCCATCAGGAAGGTCTTAATGGACTTGCTCTTGTCTATTACAGTCTCACTGCCTACTTCCAGACGACCAATTTGTTTGGGATCAACTCCATATTTCTCAAGGAGGGAGGTAACCACTGTCAAGCTGAAAATCGAAGAGCCAACAAATGTAAAACTTCCTGAAGATGCTATCAGAATGATTATTATTGTTATTAAATTTAAAGTTGAAGCTCAACGGAGTGTTTAAAGCATGGACATACCAAAGTAACAGTCAATGTAAAAAGAAGAAATCAATATGGGCCCTCCTAATGGTCACGTCTACCAGGATAAGTATTAAACATAAACTAATACAGGGCTAACACACATGTAAATAGATAAATGATTTTTTTTTTTTTTTTAATGAAAAGGACAGTACATCATGTCATACTGCAATTCATTCGATTTCTTTTTCTATTCTTTTTTTCCCCTCTGAAGGGTTGTCAATAGCAATCCAATAGAAGATCCACTTGGTATGATTCCTCACCAATTTAATAGTCTTTTCATTCCTCAATTGAAATTGAACTAACAGGATTCAGTTCTCATTGTAGGCTTTCATTTTGGACTAAGAACTTTCCTATATTTTTATGAGGCTCCCTTTCAATTGTCATGGTGTTCTTTAAACTTCCTAGAACACCACTAGATCATGATTGTGTTTTAACTTAATTCTGACTCAAAGCAAGGACAACATGAAAAGTAACATTAGGTGCAGAAAAACTGTGATGGTTGAATGTAGAGTCGCAACCTCATTGAGATGACATCTTCCACCTCAGTACAAAATGCCATGCAATCTTGCCCGAGTCCGATAGTGTATTTCCCTTTACTTGCACCATCATGAGCCTCCAATACTTCCTATTTCCCATATAGAAAGAAAATATACATTCAGCAGGTGATGCAATTCTAATAGTTTTTTTACAATAACACACATACAGGTTAATAAAATGCCAGCAAGAATTGTGTTCACTTGAAAAATGCTAACTCAACTACATAACTTATTCCAGAAAAAAACCATGGGACCACCCTTATTACCTGAAAAATCAATATTTTTTTAGGAACCACGTAATTACTGATTTCAATGGGCATGCTATGCTAGTAGCCTAGTACTTTCTTGGTTATTCCCAGGGCACTTTTAATTATTTTATTGTTGGTTATTCCTTTCATCTTGAAAAAAAAAATCATTAAAAAATCATGAATTCTACCTGTTTACATAAGAATTCTACCTGCCTCAAATCCCATCTCAAATTATGGTACCCAGTACAGCCACGTATAAAATTCTTCATTGTTATTGGATAGTTTGTCATCCTTGTCTCAACTAATTGTTTATTAGCTCCTTATAATTCAAAGATTGCCCTTTTTATATTAAAGCTCTATTTTAAGTTAATTAGAGTTTCTCAGTTATATTTTACTTCTGAAATTCTCTATTAATTAATATTAATAATATGCAGAATTTGCAATCATATATATCTTGCATTAAAATTTATATTAATTATTTAAACTTTGTATTCACAATCCCCATTTCTATCATTGATTTTGAAAATCAACTATAAATTATAAAAAGGGAAAGAAAAAAAATTAAGATAGGCTAGGAAGCACTAATACACACACAGGATATATTTATCAATATGATAAGGAGTGATGGGAAATTTCTTGAAATTATACTATAAAATATGACATGGAGACTTTAATTCATTAATATTTAAATAAATATTTTTAAGTACATGTTATGCTCATTTTTAGATTAAAAATATTTTAAAAAACAAATGCCAAAAGGTATTAATATTTTTAAGTAATAATATGAATTAACAAGCTATTAGTTTCATTGAGAGAGTGTGTCAAAGAAGGAGAAATAGATCAAAAAACCTAACACTTCTGGAATCCTCAGACCCTTGAAAAAGATTTCCAGATTATCTACTAATGGGTACCAGTCAATCTCTAAATCCATTTCAAAAAAAAAAAAAAAAAAAAAAACTACCAATACTATAACTATTACCATTCTACAATTAGCAAAAAGTTCCAAAATCATGACACCCCATAATAGGCCCTGTAGCCAAAGACGCTTTTAGCTCACCCAACACTTCCTGGTGTTTCGAACAGAGACATACCAGGTTCAAATTATCGGCCATGTAATCCATGACAAATAGCCACTCTCAAAAGAATTGAGATTTGACAGTCAACACTATCTTCCTAAGGATGCTGTGGCTGTGGTTGAACGCCACCATTAGATCACAATTTTGACCAACTTTTTTTAATTCTAATAAGACACAATTTTGACCAAATCACCAAACCTTATTGTGAATTTAGACACACTTCAGAAATCAGAACACCATAAAAGGAAGCAAGATTAAAATTTAGACCACTAATTTTAAATCACAATAATAAATCACATGCTTATATAATAATAATAATAATAATAATAATATCACGCATCTTGAGCCAACTTTGAAAGCAATATACACAAAAATGTCAGCATATATCTGAAATAAAAGCTTCACATAGAGGAAAACAAGATTCTGTTTGATTCTCGGGAAAGTAAAGTAGTAATAATAATACCTAAAAAAATGGAAAAAAGAAAATTAATAAAGAAAGCCGAACTTATTATTGAACTATTCGATTAGCTGAGGTCAATTTATGTGATTTTTACCAAACTTGAGGATCAGAAAATCAGCGACATTTTCTCAGCATCCAAACACAGAAATTAGAGAGAGAGAGAGAGAGAGAGTGAGTCACCTGCTGAATACAGGTAAGAGGGAAGTAGATATCCATGGCGAGAATTCCAACATTCTTTGCCATATTTGCCTTTCACTTCACAGAAGCAAACTTTGAAACGATTTGACTTCTCAAAAAAAGAAGAAGAAGATCCGAACAACAAATTCGCCTCTCTCTTCTCTCGCTAGATTCGTTACAAAAGGGAAGAGGAAGAGGAAGAGGTTAGAAGAGAGAGAGAAAAAGGAAGAGCTTTTAAATCGCAGAGAAAATGGGAGGGTGAGGCTAACATGAAGCTGCTTCGGGTTTATATAGGACCTCTCTGCCTCTCTCTCTCAGACTCACAGCCCACGCCACGAGTGAAAAATTATGGGTTTGAAACATACGACTCTCTCTGCTCAAACTCCTTTTTTCACCTCTGTGTTCCGTTTATTTACAGAGGGTGCCATTACATTACATATGGGTTTGAAATTGGGAATCCACCAGTTTTTTTTTTTTTTTTTTTTTTTTTGTGGGTGTTTGTAGGTGTAGCTAAAACGACAACCGGTTGTCGTCATTGTTTGTAACGGATGCTTTTGATTTCTCTATCACACTTATTTTCAAAAACTAACAATCGGTTGTTTGTTGGCAACAAATTGAATAATGGTAAATAGTGAGTAATAACAATAATTCTGAAACTTGACTTTGTGCTGTCATGTGTTAGAGCGTGCAGCCACCGGTTATTCAAAATACACAAAAATTCAAAATAGATAACCAAATTTACCAAATACACAAAAATCGCTTCCAGTTCGGTTCTTTATTATTAATTCAATTTTTTTCCCAAAATGATACTATGTTTGGTAAGAGGATTTAAACTCAATTTATTTTTTTTGAAAACCTGAGTCTCTGACTTAAATATATTGCTTGCCTCATATTCTCTAAATACAGCTGTCAAAAAATAGATTTCTATTTTTCCTATTCAAATAAGTTCCTATTCAAATAAGCTAATAAGATGTTTTCAATATATAAAAAATGTTTTTAATGGCATAGTTGTAAGTAAACTAAAAATAGTAAACCCCACATATTTGTCCAAAATTTTTTATTTTTTATTTTTCTAATACAAGATAAAATTTCTACTCTAATTTAATTTAAATGTATATGTGTGTAAAATTCTCTCCTGGAGACTTGAACTCCCTGTCCTTACCCCCCACACCTAATAAGCATTTATACTTGTGGAGTGACCACTGTACCAATAGTGCGCAATGGTTTTATCTCTTAAATTAAGGAGCTTAACATTATCACAAAAAAAATTATGATGTTTCGAATTTGAAGCTTATTATCATCAAATAATATAATAATAATAATAATAATAATAATAATAATAAAAGAAGGTGCATGAGCTCTATTCCCTAATCATTATTAAAAAAATTAAAAAGTAATCTACATTACCATTTGTAAAAATTTTATAAAAAAAAAAAATTCTCAAAAGTAAAAATGATCTTCCAAAAATTTATCTTTTATTTTCAGTATTTTGAAAATTGTTCTTTTAGCCAAACACTTATAATGTAAAAAATATTATCTAAAAACTAGTTTCAATTTCAATTTCAATTTTTGAAAATTGTTTTCATACTATTTTGAAAATAAAAATAAAAATCCTCTCACCAAATAGACCCTAAGTTATTTTTTGTTTTTTTATTCGATCACTCTCTTGAAAATCTCTCTCACACAAACGGTGGCTTCATCTGTGGTAAGTATTGGTTTGTGGGTCTGTAATGGGTTTCAGGCAATGAGTGATGTGGATGGTGAGTATGGGTAAAGGGTTGTTAGTGGTGATGGGTTTAGGGTTGCTGGCAAAGATTGGTTTAGAACCTATATTCTCACTAAGTTGGGTGTGTAGGTTGGATTCTATTTATAGAAAATTTTATTATCATTGTTGTGGGGTTGAAGGCCCAAATCATCCATTGGGCCTTTGGCTTTGACCGAGGACATGAATTGTCCGAGGAAGAATAAATAACTATGGGTGATACAAATTTAGAATATTGTAGGCAAAAAATGAGTTGAAGATGGTCCGAGGAGGAATTTTCTCCTCAGACATGATAAATCCGGTTCAAATATACATTGCACTAATCAGGGTGACCTTCCAGGAAGCTCCAGTGATAAGGACGTGCATTGTAAGCATACAAAGGAGATGGGAACTCAAAAATATTTAATGGAAAGCTGCTACCACTGCATTGAATGCACTGCAGCTTCTTTTCTGGCCGCATTTATTTTGAGGAGACCCCTGAACAGTGCTGCCTTGGCTACCACAACTCACAGAAAACAAGTAAGGACTCAAATGATCAATAAGTGTAGGATCAAGATGGCTCAGGATGAGCTATATAATGTAAGAGACCCTCCATAAGGAAGGGATTGGAAAAATAGAGAGAGAATACTATAGCAATCTAAATTGTATTTGTACCCAATTGTGATCAATTTATAAAAGCCAGACCTCTTCGGACCATAAATCCATTGATATCAAAATCTCTTATTTGTGTTTGATTGTTATTTAATTCAGTACTAGCCGTTGTCCAACTCACTAAGGCCTAGTTCTTTGACTCACTCTTTACAAATTCATTGTACTAGGCTCATTGGGCCAAGATCATACATCTTGGGCTTGGACTACGAAACGGGTCCGTACAATTATTATTATACAATTGCCCTTTTTTTTTAATCCTTTTTAACTAAATTCATTAAAGGCATGGATGACGACGGGGTAGGGTTGGATCATTAATGAGATTAAGATAAAACAACAAAGGGAAAAAGCAACCAAATTATTACTAGGTTTTTTTTTGCAAATTAAATTATATGTATAAATAATTTAAATATATTATTTATATATAAATTCAGGATAGGGGAGAGCAAAACCCTATCTCACCTCTTTGAGATTATGCGGGGCAAGACGAGTCAGGTAAAGCAGGGCATTTTTTGGTCTTAAAGTTCTAACCAAAGTGCTTGTTGAAAAAAATGAGAATATAATTTTATTGCTAGGTAGACTAATGAATCTTTAATGCCTTTCGTTTGGAGATGCTAGTATTTACTCTTTATTCCTTCAAAAAAAAAAAAAATTTATGCTTGGTTGCATATGATTTTTGGAGTTTAAGCCTTATGTGGAAATTGGAAAATTTGGATTCTCATATATATATATATTTTGTGCAATAGAGAGGGTCCATTTTAGGGCTAGGATCTACCCAAATAAATATATGGCTTATGATATGCCACCTGATTTAAAATGTTTAGAATGTGTCATCTCACCAAATCTAATGATGGTAAAGCGTTAACGAGAGAGAGAGAGAGAGAGAGAGAGAGAGAGAGAGAGAGAGAGAGAGAGAGAGAGAGAGAGAGAGAGAGAGAGAGAGAGAGAGAGAGAGAGAGAGAGAGAGAGAGAGGATGTTATATGAACACAAGAAAAAAAAAAAAGGAAAACAAAAGGGGAAAAAAATACCCAAATTCTCATAGACACAAAAAGATGTTTAGTGATTGTATGACCATAAACAAGCCAAGTCAAACCAAGTATTAAAAGTTCAAGCTTATTTAATTAATTCTATTTCAAATATGAGTCGACTAGATAAACTTATTCTTTTCCCATATATAATACAATGGCTAAAATTTGTTACTTCTTCACAAATTTATCAATTTTTTTTACAAATGAACTGTTTATATATCGATAAACTACAAATAATAATTTGATATCATATGAACTTATTTACAAACCTATACAATCAAATCTTAAGTCTATATAAGTATATTTTTATACAAGTATACATATAAAAACATAATATCATATATGGTTAATCGAGCATTATGTTCATGAGTTTATTCACAAACATGCTATCATGTTTGAGCTTGACTTGTTTGATAGTCAAGTCTAAATTTGTACTTAAGCTTGGTTTGTTTCATAAACAAACAAACATAACAAGTTTTTTTTTTTTTTTTTTCCCAAACTGAACTTGAGTTGTTCATAAACAACATAATCATTTACAACCCTAAGTAATTGATTAAGCAATTGGGAACAAAAAGGGGCATCCAAAAATATGGTAGATTTTGGTAGATCAATTCATTCATTATCTACAAAAGAAAAAAAAAATGATAACAAGGGGAAGAAGAATGAACGATGCTACAGGAAGATAAAGATCTACCATTGCCCAACGATGGAAATCATGTCCATTATCTTCTAATTCAAACAACAATAAGCCAAAAATAAAAAAAATAATAATAAAAATTGGTATAACAACATCACACTAACCCAATATAGAAAGCTAGGGTTTTTTCCCCCACTTTATGAGAAATGATGAGAGAAAGAAGTGAGGTAGCAACTAAGACCAATTTTTGCTTCCAAATGGGTAATTCTTTTGTTTTGTTTGACAAATAAAATGTTCCAATTAGTGGAGAGTGTAATTAGGGCTGTGCAAAAAAAAAAAAAAAAAAAAAAAAAAAAAAACTACTTAACCCACCAATCTGTCCAACCCAACCTAACTTATGTGAGTCCATTAAGTGATGCAGGTCAGGTTGGGTAGGTTGGATGGATAATTTAGCGGATCAGGATGAATAAGGGATTAAAATATTTCTAACCCGCCACAACCAGACCCACCCACTTTATTTCTCTTATCTCTTTCTCTTTCTTTTTAATTTTTAATTTTCACATTTCTCTTCCCTAATAAACTGAGTGCTGCCTTAGCTTTGGCTAGTGCTGCAAAAGAGGAAGAAGAGGCCATTGTTTAACTAGAAGAATGCCCATCTTTTCTCTTCCCGATTGTACAACGTGATCTTTCATAAATAAAGTCTACTATCGTTTCTGCTCAATAAATAAATAAATAACTATAGTTGTTCTCTCTAAAATTTTGTTACTATTCTTACTCTGTATGCACATTTAATTTTAGATTTTGAGATTTTTTTTTCATTGTGATAAAATTTCAGTCATTCTAAAAAAATTATGTAGTATTTGTAATTATTTTTTAATGAAAATTGCAATTATTTATTTTCTTATTTTATTTTAGAGAGAAAACAATTATCCAATTTAATTGAAATAAATTCATTTAGTCAATTGAATTTGGGAACCTGCCTAACCCGTTCAACCTGTCGAGTTGAAACTGTTAAGATTTTCAACCAAGCCGCTGTATTTATAGATTGATGGGTTGGTGGCGGATTGGAATTTTCTCAATCCGCCACTAGTGAATTGGTTAATAATATTTTCCTCCATCTGCCTAACCCGACTCATGAACACCCCTAAGTGTAATGGCCTAAGAAAAAAATGCTAGTCACATATACGTTTTACCTTAAAAGATCTAATTTAGTTACAATTAAGACTCCTTATAGTTATTAACAAAGTCCATATTGACCAAGTATTTGCCAATTGTGGGACTTATCACAAACTCAATCAATATCCAATTAATATGGGACATCACAATCTCCTCCACTTAAATCTCCAACTTTCTCATCAGGGTCTACTTTGTGGGGTAGTGTCTCTGAACTCATATGGGGTTACCAGGCTTGACTCATTATATTTTTTTTAAGGGAAAAAAAAAACATTTTCTCTTTTGTTTGATTCAAAATACACATTACCTTTTAAAGCCAAAACTTCACTTTATATTATTCCCATATTAATCAAACTTCCAAAAAACAAATCTCACAAATAATTATGTTATATAGATATAAATTTAAACATTTTTATTAATAATCGACTAATTTAAAGTTTGGTGGTGTCATGACTCACGAATGATTATAGTCTATATATATAAGGACAAATATACCATATCAATGTTAAATGGATTCTCAAAAAAAAAAAAAAAAAAGAATATTAAATGGTGGCAATGAGGCTAAGAAAAAAAAATGTTGACAGCCATCACGACAAATAGATAGTAGGAGTCTGTTTGGATACCACTTATTTTGTTGAAACTGAAAACTTATTACTGAAAGTACTATAGATAAAGATAAAAATTAGTTGAAATAGTACAATATGACTCATAAATAGTGCCAAAAAGTGTAGTGAAACACATAAATAGTAGCAAAAATAAACTGAATAGTAAAATAATTTATAATTTTCATTCAAATCCAATCGCACACTAGATCTCATTTTTTTGATAGGGCATTATAACTAAACACATCTATCAGAATGGCAAGGACAGATCTTCCAAGAAACAAAAAATGACAACGACGAGTCAAGTCGGCATGTCGCAAGCTTATAATTTGGGACATATAAAATGACACAATTTGTGCCACAAAATAAGTTGAATAGTAAAATAATTTATAATTTTCATTCAAATCCAAACGCACACTAGATCTCATTTTTTTGATAGGGCATTATAACTAAACATCTATCAGGATGGCAACGACAAATCTTCCAAGAAACAAAAAATGACAACGACGAGTCAAGTCGGCATGTAGCAAGCTTATAATTTGGGACATATAAAATGACACAATTTGTGCCACAACTCGCCCATATAGTGAGTTGTAAGTGGTAGAAATGTGTGTAAATATAGTTATCTTTGACTTCATTAGATCACAAGGATTTATTTTTCTCCAAAACACACATTAGTAGGGAAAATGCGCTGTTACATTAAAAGGAGATCGTTCCTTATAAACATATCACCACGTGCTTCTCCAAGTAATGTTAAAATCTGAAATTTATAATACTTTTAGCATTTTCGTATTTAATTTTCAAAGTATAAGAGCAATAACATCACGTATTCTAAAAATGTTATTTTGACACATAAAAAATTTACTTTATATATTTGGCTAAAATTCAAAACTGACCCTTTAACTTTTTTTAGATTTCATTTCAGTTTTTTAACTTTGCTTTTGTTCATTTTAGTCCTCTAAGTTTCAGATTTATTCAATTAAGGCATTTCCATTAACTTTTGTTAAAAATTTTTGAAAAAAAAAATGGAAAATATTTTTTAATCATTAATTGAATTTTTTTAATTAAAAAAATTTGAAGAAAAATTTAAAAAATTGAAAAATTAACCACAACATATAATAACCTTAATTGAATAAACTTGAAAGTTAGAGGACTGAAATGAAATCTGAAGAAACTTAGAGGTATAAGAGCACTAACATCACATATTCTAAAAAATGTTATTTTGACACATAAAAAAATTATTTTATATATTTGGCTAAAATCCAAAACTGACCCTTTAACTTTCTTTAGATTTCATTTCAGTTCTCTAACTTTGCTTTTGTTCATTTCAGTCCTCTAAGTTTCAGATTTATTCAATTAAGGCATTTCCATTAACTTTTGTTAAAAATTTTTGAAAAAAAAAATGGGAAAATATTTTTTAATCATTAATTGAATTTTTTTAATTAAAAAATTTTGAAGAAAATTTTAAAAAATTGAAAAATTAACCACAACATATAATAACCTTAATTGAATAAACTTGAAAGTTAGAGGATTGAAATGAAATTTGAAGAAACTTAGAGGGTCAGTTTTGCATTTTACCCTATATATTTTAACACATCATTTTATACTTCAACTACATTATATCTCTTCCTTTAACAATTCAACATTAAAATAACCTAAAATAATATCAAACTTTTATTTAAAAAAAAAAAAAAAAAAAAAAACTAAACTCAGACACAAAGTATAGAGCACCTGACGTTAAAAAAAGGAAACAAAAAAAAATTTTGAACCACAAAAATGAGACTTCTGACACGTGAGATAAGAGAGAAAAGGAAAAAAAAAAAAAAAAAAAAAAAAAAAAAGAGGTAGTGTTAATGGGCACGGCAAATGCCCCTTCAGAAACTACTTTATGCCAATAAAATTAACTTTTTGTCAAATTTTTTTGACTAATTTTATAGATTGTAGAGCCAATAGAGTAAACTTTTTGAATTTCACTTATCATTTCAGTACTATTTTTAATTATTTCATCAATTTATACCAATTTTTTATTAGGTGAACCCCACAATAAATTATCCTTAATAGACACTTTACGATGTCAGTTACACTTCTATTTAAAAGTGTATTATGGCAAATGCTAATTTTTTTTTAGCATTTGAGAGATTTAAGGGTCGTTTGGTAATGTTGTTCTAGTAACATTGTTTAAGTTCTGTGAAAATATTGTGGAAATACATGTTATGTTGTTTAAACAACAAAAACTGTTATTTAAACAACACAACCAAACAGGCCCTGCTGTAAGGGTGTTTTTGATGTTTGGTGTGCTAAATACTAAAAATTTAGCATTTAACACACCTGATACTAGTGCTTAAGAACATTAGCATCAAGTATTGTAAAAAAAAAATGTAATTTTGACATATAAAAAAGTTGATTTTTTCTATTTTAACACATCATTTTGCAATACACTTTACATCATATGATCTATTCTTTTATCATTTTATTTAATATTCTTTCTTTATTATTTTTAATTAATTTTTTATTCTTGCTTTATTAGATGGGTTCAGTCAATATTCAAGGGGTGAGATAATGAATATGACGAAGAGAGAGAGAGAGAGGTAAAGATATATTACTAAAGAAAAGAGAAAATTGATTAAAAAATACACAAAAAAATATAACATATGATATATAGTGCCATAGATAGAACTGTACTATAGAAAATGCCAAATATTTTTGGTATTGAAGAGGTCTCATGAGGGTTGGTTTTTAGTGTTTGGTGTGTTGAATGCTAAAAATTTGGCACATGTGATGCAACGTTCTAAGCAGAGTTCACAATCACAGTGGTATGTGACAAATTATGAGTAATGCTAGGGACATATAAAATGGTACAATTTATGCTACAACTTGTCCACGTGGTGAGTTGTGAATAGTAGAGATGTGATGGGGGGTCCGAGAAGTGTGAATGCATTTGGTAGGCTTCAACTATTTCATAAACTAGCTTATAACCCAATGGATATACATGGATATACTTAAAGATATGCAATAAAATGCATAATATAATTTATATATATAATTTAAATAATATTGATTGTCATTTTTATATTTTGTTAACTCTTTAAAAAAATTTGCAAGGATATTATTATGTATAAAATGTAAATTGTCCATGTTTTTTTTATAATTATTGTGAAGCACTTTTTATTTTTTATTTTTTAGAATTCATTTATTTTAGACTCTTTGGTTTTTATACTTAATAACCTATTTAGATGAATATTTATGATGTGGTCTCACATTTGATTCTAAAATTAAGAAATAAAACTCTTTATAAATAAATAATTTAGGACACGTGGTGAAAAATTGGAATTCTAATTTGGAATTCTAATTTAAGTTTTTCTCAGTTTCACCTATTATATACAATATATAAATACTTGAATTGATTGTTAATGTCTACATTAGTTGGTGAGTTCAAGGTAGTAAATTTGGCAGCACATATATCACTACCAACGTTGTATCATAATCTCCAAGAGCTATGCTAGTGCCACATAAAGTGCCACAACTTGTGCCACATAAAGTGCTACAACTTGTGCCACAATTTACCCATGTGACGAGTTGTGAATGGTAAAAAAGTGTCCCCACATGGACCCATCATCACCCTTCTACTATTTACAACTCTCCACGTGGACGAGTTGTGATATAAGTTGTGGCAGAAGCATAACTCAATTTCCAAACGTGCATGATGCAAACTTTTAGCTTTAGGCCGTTAATTTAGGTGGGAAAATCATAATATACGGAGAAGTATAACTAACCTAATGGACTCTCAGCCGTAGATCTGGTGGACTTGTCAAATTATATAGGAATTTCTATGCATGATTTATCTCACCTAACATCATAATATTCGTACCCTATTTTATTTCTGTGCAATACACAAATTGTATTTTATTAAGATTTAAGAATTAAGACAAGCATTTCCCTCAAAAAAAAAAAAAAAAAATTAAGACAAGCATCCATAAAAAAATAAAAAAAAATTAAGACAACCAAATTTGACTGCTTCATTGCTTTCCCTATTAGAATTGGTCAATACTCAATAGGGCTTGCAAAAAGCGTGTAGTTGTAGCAACTAGCTGCTAGCGAACCAGGTTTTGGTTTACCGATCCACCACCGTTGGATGAGTGCCTGAAAGTGCATAACCCATTAAGTGGTAGGTGGGTCAACCATGTGAGTGTCAACTGTCAAGTAGTTAGAACTTAGAATATTCTCTCTTCCTTTTTTCTTTTTTCTTTTTAAACTGTAAATTGAATACCCTGCATTTATATTAGTGTTGTGTTTTATTGGACTGCATATGTGAGTGTAGTTGATAACTTAATAGTACTTCCCAAGTTCCAACAGTGACAAAGCAGATGTGACCATGATTTATGAATAAACATATGATGGTAACTATTGGTATTTTTGCACATGATTATCGTGGGAGGAGATCCCAAAACTTGTTTTGATACTTTGAATTCTAGCTTATCTAATGTCGAGTGGTCTATTTCTAGTTTTCTACACTGTCGAGCAAGCAAAACTGATCATAATTTTGATTCATGTGCATTTGGTTGGGTTCGAAGGGATGGAAATTGTGTTGTTGATTCTCTTTGTTAAGGATGTAGTTTGTTTCTGGTGAAAAACATATATGGAAAAAGGACAAGAACAAAAATGTTAGGGACACCTCAAACTTTGGCTCCAAAGATTTTAGATATGGTCACATGCAAAAATTTCCTCTTAAGAGAAAGGTCTTCTCATTGGATTCAATGAGATTTCTTGTCAAAACTAAAGTATTAGATATTTTGCTTGTGAGATCTTGATAACCACCTAACTAGTAACCACGTGAGAGTTTCTATCAATTTTTTTAGACTTTAGAAGTGTGATTGGGTTGGTCTGCTATATGCATTTAAATATATATTTTCAGTTTTTAAATAATATTATACGTATTTTCACACTTTTTTACCTACATGTATTTCTAAAAAAATTGAAAACTGTTGTACACACAAACTAAACGGGTTTAAGCAATTTTTATAATAAAAAAAAAAGTATTGTTATGTTTCTACTCTTTTAGTATTTTTTTTTTTTTTTAACAATCAACACTTTTGGTTCTTTAAATTGGTTTTGCTTTTTCAATATGTTGATTTCTTAAAGTTTCAAAAGTAGCAATCAAATATTTTTTTTTTAAATAATTGAATTTTATCCTTAAAGTTTTTTCTATTTTCCAATTTGGTTGTTAAAGTTTCAAAAGTTTAGAAAATAATTGCTTTTATTTTCTTCCTTTTTATATATTCCTAACATTTTCTCATTAGATAAATATAAAATAGAGAGTCATTTAGTAGATTCAGATTCCTACAATGGATTTCTCTAAAAAAAAAAAAAAGATTCTTACAATGGAAAATATTTATGCCATCATTTTATTCCACGTCAATGTCATGTCAATTTGTGACACTTGTACTCTACCTGAACTTAGGTCCGGCAGGGGCAGATTTGGGACGACCTCAAAGTATGTATAACAATAAATGACATTATAAAAAACAACGTTTTAAGGCTAAATAACACACACGTCTTTTTTTTTTTTTTTTTTTAAACAAAAAAAAACATAAAATATTTATCTATACACTATACATAATTAAAAATAAAAAAGAAAAAAGGTACGAGTCTGGTGCAGTTCTGAAGAAAAAATTCTCATTCCCACCCTATTTAGATGGGTCGAATTGTGCACTCGTGAGGGCAAGTTCAAATTTTCATCATCACAAAAATTATTGGCATGTAATTCTTAAGTCACATAGACATTTTTTTAAATATTTTTTTTATCATTATAAATGTATCCTATCACAAGACAATTTCGAAATTAGGGTGTTGACCAAATTGAATCATTTATCCTACTAAACTTAAATATTTGATTGCTACTTTTATAATTTAAGCAACATATGTGAAAACATGACAAACTTTAGGAGTAAAAGTAGTGTTTGGGCAAATTGCATCTTTCTTCCTCGGTAGTTGTAAGATTAAAATACAAATTACACTCTTAAAATTTATGATCATTTTGATTCTGCTATCTTCTAACATTTAAAAAATTGGATCCACTTCCCTAACGTTAGAGGTTTGGTTTGATTGCTAATCCTTCTGTTAATGGCTAGCTAGTCTATCTTAAATATATAAAAAAAACTTAAAAAATATATAATAAGATAATGACATGTAAAATTATGAGGTCTCAAAAGTTTATATAGCAAAATATTATAATGCCGACAACAACAAAAAGCCAAATGTTTTTTATTTTATATATATTATATAGATAGATTAAATATGTGTATCCTTATAACTTACATAATTCCCAAAAATTGGGAATTTTTTCTTCTACTAACACTTCAATTCTGTTACTCTTGCATTAACGTTGTTTTTGTAATTAAGGACTAAATTCACGATGTAATCTTATAACTTACCTAATACCAAAATTTGGAAATTTCTTCCTCTATATTTATAACACTCCAATTCTGTGACTCTTACAACGTTGCTTTCAGAAGGACTAGATTCAAGATTCCTCTGTTTCAACTATGTTCAAGTCACGAAAACATTAAAATTAGCAAAGTATAAGCCTATGATGGCATGCCATTGTTGATCATAAAATATTGACAGATTGACTTCCTCCTCTGAGAACTAAAAAAATTGGGTTGGGAGGATTTTTAGACTTACGGAATTGTGAAAGTTTCACATTTGCAGTTCAGACTTGTCATTCAGAACTTAGAGCAATGACTTTGACGCAAATCCTAGGCGGCTGACTTAGTTGGTAAAACACGGAGAGTCTCCAAGTCCAAACTTGCAAGCATGATGCACAGTATGAAAATCTAATAATACTAATTGCTGCCATCTTTTAAATAATCACAATATTCTATGGTTATTATTTTTTAGACAAACGACCGAGTTGTTAATTTTTCTTAAATCTTAATCATACACGTGGTTTTTTTTTTTTTTTTTTTTTTCTTCTTCAAGTTGTTGCCTATGGTTTTTATTGGCCTTTTCTTATATCTATATATTTATTTTTTCTTATCCTAATTAAAGTAAATTGTGTTGTCAAGAGTCTTGTAATTTAGTGGCATTATTTATTTCTATTTATAACCATTCATTCCCCCCATTTAATTGTTGCAACTTAGTGGCATTATTTGTACCATCAAGGTGTATATAATTGTCTCTATTGCATTCACTCTATGAACAAACCTCTTTTATTAGTGTGAAATGTGGATCCAATAGATGTACAAGTCTACAAGATCCACATGTTGGAAGTGGCCCGGTACATAAAGAGGATGTCCAAAATAATTGCTGCAACTAAAGACTCGGGTAGGAATTAATTAGGAGGTACTTGACTATTCTTGTTATTTAATATTTGTTATCAAAGTCAATTGTTAGATTCCCATTTCTAGTCCTTTTTCTCAATACATGAAAGCACCTATTTTTAACCAAATGAATGAACAAAAGTTTTTGGATATTTTCTTGAGAAAAGTATCAAATTACATATGAAGGCAACATGTAAATCACATCTTACGTACTCGAATGAGAAAAAAGTTAAGGCCATCTGACTTTTATATATAAAATGAATTGCTCTTTTGTTTTTAATACGAAAAAAAATTTGTTTCTTCTGGTATTACCTATATAATAATGCTTCAAGTATGAGACTTGAAAACTTGGCCTTCGCATGAGTGTGATATAGTACTGATATGACGCTTGAAGGGTAAACAAAGGAGGCTTGTATCGAGGGTGACTTATTCGTTTCATCAATCTTTTGCTAAGCACACCCAATTTGAGTTGACTTTAAGAGTTTAGAGAAATAATTTTGGTGGTGCTCTCTCTAGTATAACCACAATGAAAGAAATGATTCATAGGGCCTGTAACCCAACTACCCAAGATAATAAATAATCTACTTTCAATTATTTTGGCCTCCAAAATCTGACTAGATAGGCAATTTTACAAGTAGGTTTAAGATAGAAGATTGGTAATTAAGGCCTTAATGGAAGCACGAAAATAATAGAATTTGCATGACGACAAAGTTATCTGTGCTACAATTCAGCTTGAAATTAGCTGCAAGATTTCAAGTTTCAACGTTTAGACAAACCCAAACCCAAACCCAAAGCACATCATTATTAAATTTTACTACTCCCTCCGTCCCACTTTGTTTGTCCTCTATTCTATTTTGGGATGTCCCAAAATATTGTCCTGTTTCTAAAAATAAAAGTTATTAATTTACTAATGTTCCTATTATACCCCTATTAATTTACTAATTCAATTTTTTGATAAATTTATTTAAGGATAGTTTTGGAAACTTAAACATTTTTAAAAGGTAGACAAGATAATAAATGATGTTCCCTTAAAAAATTTGACTTTTCAAACAGGACAAACAAAATGGGACGGAGGGAGTAATATTTTATGAAAAATAATACTGTAATGGGTATCGTAGCCTGCTTGTTAACGATACTTTATTATGAGATTTACTTAATAAAAAAAATTGGTATGAATTAATGAAAGAATTGAAAATATTACTGAAATGGTAAATAAAACTAGAAAAAGTTAGCTGTATAAAACAAAATGATTTGATATAAAATAAAACTATACCATATATTTTAGTGCCATACCATTAAAACTCAACAAAGCTTCCACTATAATTGACCAAAATTCTTTCCAACCGAGTGGCCAAGTTTGTGGAAAAAGCAGAGGAGACGATTTTCTTTTTCCTTTTTTCTGTAGCCAACAGACAACTTGTCGAACAAATCCACCAAAAAATTTTAAATTTTAATATTCGTGTCGAACATAACGCACGGCAACAAAAACAAATAAAAATCAGTTTATCCACTATTCAGTGATTCTATAATCTATATCGACAATAATAACAGTAACCTTTTTTTTTTTTTTTTTTTTTGAAAATCATAATAATAGGACTTAATAAAAGCAATATTGGAAAAGTGTTAATCAGTAATGAATTCGATATTCATAAAAAATAAAAGTAACAAGTTTCAATGCTAGATCTAATGTCTGTCTATTTTTTTTTTTCTTTTTTCTGAATAGATCTATTGTCTGTCTAAGCAAGCATAAGTAGGATTTGTCAGGAAAATAAAGTCTAGGTGTAAACTAAAAAAAAAATATGGGTTTAATCCATCGTATTATTGATTCAAGTATTATTGATTCAAGGAATTTTAGTGTGTCAAGGTGTTTTTTTTGAGAAAATTTTAGTGTCTCAGTTGATAAGTAATTTTTAGGTATTATTAGAGCATAAAAAATGATACTCATTCCTCTTACATTTATTATAGGGTCTATTTATTAAATTTACAATAGAATTTATCATGAATATAAAAGGAGTATAATTTCTTCATGCTTGAAAGTATTTAAAAATTTTCCTTTAAAAAAAAGATTTGGTCAAAAAATGAGAAATCATTTTTCTTTTTACTAAAAAAATACGTAAGAAGATGAAAAAAAAAACAAAGTAGTAAAGTATTAATTTAATTTCCCCCCACCTACCCGGAAATGGCCTATTACGTATCCAGTATCCACACAGTCCTTTCACATGGTGATTTGCATTATACGATGTGCCACTCCAGGTCAAGCATATACTGTTTGGATTCATCAATATGTCCAAGTCTGCCTGCCCATGCGACACGAGTGACAGGTGTCCTGGCAACACATTAAAAATATGCTACTCAAAGAAAAAAAAAATTAAAAAAAAAAGCAACAAACGTGTCATGTTAAAGTGTCTTTAGATACCGTTTATTTTGTTGAAATTGAAAAATTATTGTTAAAAGTACTGTAAATAAAGGTAAAAGTTAATTGAAATAGTATAGTGAAACCCATGAATAGTATCAAAAAGTGCAGTAAAACTTATAAATAATAGCAAAAATAAGCTAAATAATGAAATAATTTTAATTTTTCATCCATATCCAAACGTACATTAAATTAATAATTTTATTTTTTTGAGAATCCACTAAATTAATTAATAATAAATGGGAAAGATTTAGCTACTACAACTTAAAAATCATTGTTCCATAAAAAAAAAAACAAAAAATTTACAAATCATTGAACCACGATATAAAAAATAAAAATTAAAAACTTTAAATTCGTCTCTAAGATTTTTCTTATGCATTTATTATCAGCCAAAATTTTTTTATTATCAGCCAAAATTTAGAATAGACATTTCAACTAAAAAATTATGGCAAATGTTAAGGTTGTACAAAAGTGGGTCCCATTTAATAAAAAAAATAAATGAAAAGGACATAAAACTAGTCCTTTTGGTTATTTTAATATTTTTTTCTTTACAAAATTGACCCCATACTGAAAACTATAACATAAATATGTAGAAAAAGACAAAAATTTGTACCAAAAAAAAAATCAAAAGTTGCTATTAGACAACATTTTGACCTAAGTTTTTTAATAGATAAAATTTGGTAACAAACTTAGTTGTAACCTAAAACTATAACTTTATTTAATATCCCTTTTACTGTATATGAATTTTGATAAATCCACAATTGGAATATATTTTCTTCTTATATCTTTCATACTTACAAAATTTCTAGAAGATCAAAGATTAATAGTCATGTTATCAATTAAATATTTAAATTTCAAGTTTTTGTAATCTAAAATTATGCATAAAAAATAAGTCTATGAATCAAATAGTAAATAACATCATTTTTTACACGAAATTTAACATGTGTATTAAAAATATAAAAAACTTGCAATTCAACCGTTAGATTTACAAAATTTTTATCATTTTTAATTTTTTTAGTAGGATCTTAAGGTACAACCCTAACTTTGTTATTTTTTAAATTATTTTGCTGCATTTTTAGCTAAATTTAATTTGGTCTTATTTTTTATCAAGGAAATGATTAGATGACTATCATTAAAAATAAATGTGTTCCAGATATTGATCCCGGACTCCATGCAATTTTTTTAAACCGGACTCGAAGCTATGCTTTAATGCAAAACAAACACATTTGCACTCCATTGTCATCTCCGTCTAAAAAAAGGCTATCATTATTGGCATTGCCAAGTTATAACATTTGGTCCAATGGGGCTACAAGCTTTGCCCAACTTCTTAAGTTTTGAATGTATGTATAAATTTTAGAAATCCAGAGAAATAGCAAAACTAAAAGAATCCAACTACAATTATTTTAAGGGGTTACTTGAAAAAACGAGCAACCCCATTTATTTTTTAATTTTTTGACAGCTATAAAGCAAATAACATATTTTATTATGAGATTTATTTAATTATTTAAAAAGGTTTGATTAATGCTTTTAAGTTTTAGGCCTTGTAAAAGTCAACAAAGCTTAACCCAAGACCGACGTTATGGTCTATTTCTATGATCTTTTTTCTATATCAAGGATTCAAGGTGGTAGGTAGGAGATTTTATTATTTTATTTGTTGGGATGTTAAAAGAATAAGTGTATGATGTTTATAAATGTTAATCCCAAATTTATCTCATAAAATCGAAACCATGACTAATTTATAAGAGAAATGATGTCCACAATATTTTCATAATATTTTTATAATAAATCTTAAATGGTAGGTTATTATTAGTTATTATTGTTGGGGTAAAAAAATAATTTTTGTGTTAAGTTCAAATTTGAACCAATAAGAACTAACTATTTAAGATTTATTATGAAAACATTATAAAAATATTGTGAATGTAGAACACGTATAATACTAATTCAGGCTAGGAGTCTTGTGCGTTTGGATTGAAATGAAAAATTAAAATTATTTCACTATTCAGCTTATTTTTGCTATTATTCATGAACCCCATTGCATTTTTTGACACTATTTATGGATCCAAATTTACTATTTCAACTAATTTTTATATTTATCTATAACACTAGTAAAATAAACGGTATCCAAACACATTCTATGTATAAAAAAAAAAAAATACAGGTAAAGAAAAAAAAAATTTGTGAAGGACTTGAATAACATTAGTAAAATAAACGATATCCAAACATATCTTATGTATAAAAAATAAAAAAAGAAAAAGAAAAAGAAAAAAAAAAAACAGGTAAAGAAAAAAAAAATTGTGAAAGACTTGAATGAATTGCACGGTGCAACTGCATTTAGCAATTGCACATTGCACCGGATCCCAATCCCCCTCACCCCCACTTGAGACAATTGAAAAAAGAGAAGAAAAGGTTAAACCATGATTAAGACTATCAATTCTTAAATCGGTATAGTACAACGCTTGGGTCTTTGGTCAATATTGCTGCTATATAAATAGGCTTTGACAGCAAATGTTTGGATGGGACGTGATTCCTATATATTCCTGATGGGACATGATTGTTTGTTACCCTGAATAATTGATTTAGTGACAATGATACACACGATGGGCCAGAGCCATGTCTAATCTAATGTTTAAAGACCTAGTAAGGACGAATAGATATGGGAATAGGCCCAAAGCTTTTACAGTCAAAAGCCCAATAGCAAACATTGTGACCTAATAAAAAAGCCTACAAATCTACAAAATCCCTCATTATATTTTTAAGTTAAATTATAAATTGCACCCTTCAACTTTACTTAAAATTTAATTTAACTCTATATTTTTATTTTAGTTTAATTCAGTCATCCAAATTTAACTTTGTACAATTTAATCCTCTCGTTTGTCTTCATTAGAATTGTGCCGTTATTGACTACAAAATGACACAGTTTTGATTTTTTTTTTCTTTAATTAAAAAATATTAATTTTAAAAAAAATATATATAATTAGAAATTTAAATTTTCCTCTAAAAAAAATGCTATCCAATCCACATCACATCATTATTCGAAATGTCATGTTCAAGCCGAGACTCAAGCACTTCTTTGGGCTGTTAAATTAGCAAAATGCGAAGGTTGGCCCCATGTCATGTTTGAAGGAGATGCTAAAGGAATCTTTGATCCTCTCTCTTTTGGTAAAGCTTCCCCTGACTGGTCTATCAATGTTATATCTTCGGACATCTTGGAGTTTGCTGTGTTCTTTGACTCTTTTTCTTTTGTTTGGGTTAAAAGGTCCTGCAATGTTTTAGCCCATGCTACTGCTAAATTTGCTTTAAAGTCTTTATCTTCCTTTTTCTTTAATAAGGATAATCTTCCCCCCCGGCTCTTTCTGCCATATGCAAGGATGATTATCCCTTTGTTTCTGTCTCTTAGATTAATATATTGCAGCTTATCAAAAAAAAAAAAAAAAAAAAAGAACTCTTAGGTGTTTGAAATTTTGAAATTTCACAAATCATATATATAAATATGGCAAAACTTATACATATAAGTGTTGTTCCTTAGATTTCCCTCTTAAGATTTTGTCATGTGGCTACTAAACTAAAAAATACACTTCCATCCCTTAAGAAAAAAGCCATATAATAGGATCTTAAAAAGGAAATCTAAAAAGCAGTACCTAAATACTGTACGTAAGTCTTGTCTTACAAATATAATATCAATAATTTTGAACCAGTTATAGTTTCATTCACTATTCTCAAATTTATTCACGGCAATATTTTTTTGCAAATATACGTGTGTTTCAAAAAGAAATGTCTAGAGTTCTAATCCCTCCACCCCAATTATTTAATTATAAAAAATAAAAATTAAAAACCCTTTCATCGTGCAGTACCATGGCCAGTGGCAACTATATTCTATTGTCATAAGCTTTCTCCATGCTAATCTTTAGAGCCACGACTCCTTTCTTCCTTTTATTTTTCTTCATTGAATGGAAGATTTTTTATTTATTTATTTATTTTTTTGTTGAAAAAATTGAATGGAAGATTTGTAACACGGCAAAGGACCCGAATACATTACACGTGATTACACAGAACATAGAAACTTAAAACAATAGCAAATAATGTGTGAATAAGATGTTATTCTCATGTCAAATACACTTGTGTTGCATAATCTCAAGAGAAATTTGGTAATTGGCATTATACTATCCAATAAAAGTAGAAAGGATCCCACTAGAATTTGATCCATGTAAATCTAGAATAGAGTAACTTTTTTAAGCTGCATAAATCTAATTAATTAGAAGCTAAGTAGGTACGGTTATTGAATCTACATATTGTGAGAGAAAATACATATAATTGATGCATGAGATTTTTTTTAGATTTATAATTTCCTAGTGACGGTTTCTTATGAGATGGTTTCATGAGATTTTTTTTCTCTCTCACAACATGTGTAGGTCTCACATGTTATGAGAATGTGATCTCTTGATGAAACTGTTTCATGAGATACATTTTCCCCCTAAAGACACAATACTTTATATCCTTGCACAACATTTAGAAAGTTATAATAATAACAATAAGACGTTGTGCACTTGTGATATTCCTTTAATTTTTTTTCTGGCTCCAATTGTTATGATTCTCATGTTAAATTAATATAGGCAAAAATACACTTTAATTTACTCCTTAAACTGTGATTGGTTATCATTATTGTCCACTAAGTTTAAAATTTTCATTTTAGTCCATTAACTTAATAACGTGAATACTTTAGACAAAAGTCTCCATAAACTCCCTTAAATGGCCCTTTTTTTTTTAACATTAAAAAATAATTTTAGAGATTATTTTATTAATTTATGCAAACAAAAAAGAATGAAAATTTATAAACTTAAAAGATTAAAATGAGAATTGGTCAAAGTTAATAGAATAAAATGATAATTTTTAAATATAGTGGACTAAAACAAAAATTGATCAAAGAATTGGACTACAATAATAATTTTTGAACATAGTAATGAACTAAAAAGATAATTGATCAAAGTTATAAGAAGTAAATTGTAAAGTGTATTTTTTTCTTAGAATATATTTAAGGCCACTCAAGGTGTTTAATCTTCTAGATTAAAACCACTATAATCAGACACTGCAATAACAGTTTGTATTTCACATTAGACAAAAGGGGAAAAAAAAAAAAAAAAAGAAGGATCGTGTTGAGAGTGGGATTTGAACCCACGCCCTTTCGGACCAGAACCTTAATCTGGCGCCTTAGACCAACTCGGCCATCTCAACCACGCTGAGAAAATATTTCGCATATTTAGTAATATTTATTCTCCTATAGTTCTGTTACTGTCAAGATATTCCACATTTCTGCTGTGCCTATTGACTATTGTGTGAGCTTGAACTCGAACACATTCAAGTGTGTCTGACCTGTTTCTATCGAAAAAGAATATGTTAAGAGAACAATGAAAAGCAGGAATATATAGTGGTAACTGCCTTACCAATTAATTCAAATCTACTCTGAAGGACATGCATGCATGCAAAAAAGTGTTTCGAGCTAGCTATGGAAGATGAACATTATATTTGAAAATTATAATTTTTCTTTTTTAACTTTTCCTGGGGTTACAAGAACATTAGAACTATCATCTAAAAGTCCGAGCTTAATCAGCTAAAAATATCTAAAAGTCTGAACAATGGAGCTGAATTTTGAGATGAAGAGAACTAACGTTTGTACATGTCACTGTTCTCATACTTACGGATTGGTACAATTAAAATAGTAATTAATCTATTTCACTTCCACTCATCTCGTAAAACTAAAATATTTATCAATATATATTACTTATTCTATCTCTACAATGGAGGTATTTATAGTTCAAATCCCCCCATTTCTATTGCAACTATTGAATTAAAAAATAAAAAAAAAAATAAAAAATTCACAGAGGCAAGTAACTAACTTTCAACAAATAAGCAAATAAATTTTAGTAAAAGACTACATTTAAACATATTCTAAACTGGCTAATTTGGTATCTTACTTTTGGCTTCTCAAACAGATCGACAGACATATTTTGCATCAAACTATACCCAACCAATAAATACATACAAAAAACTATCCTGTAAAACGTTAAACTTATAAACTAAATCATTTTTAACCTAATTAAGTTTGATATGAATGTACGAGTATAACAAACAATGATCCTCTTGTTACTAATGCATGCAAACTGCTAAAATTAAAGCTATCTTAGCGAAAAGCTAGCAGAAGACTTGTTGATCTGTCCATTTCATCATATCTTGAAATGGGAATATAGGGTGCATAATTTGGGGCTTATTGGAGTTCAAACTTCCAAATCAAGCAAGATTTTGTACAGTACTGAAGTGGAAAATTGTTCTGGCCCTCCCTTGAACACAGCAATATAACTATATAAGCCTCCTCCATGATATTTAGGGCCTAAAACTTGTGGTCTAGTGGTTCAAGCTAACTGTTGAAGCATGAGCTGGAGTCCTTGCTTCAAGATGCAACGAGTGATTAATTCAATGATAATTTCAGCATCGAAAATTTTATTTTAAGAAAATGGAAATCGTGAAAGACTACCAATTCAGGCAATTCTTTTTCTCCAATACTCAAATTCACATAACCTTATATCAAAATGGTTGCACACTTGCACTCACATCATAAGGGGAGGGCAAATAACCCTTTTTTTTTCTTCTTCAATTCTTATTTTTCTTTTGGGTAATTAAGGCCATGAATTTGTTCATTAGTTACTACAACCATTGCAATCTCAATATATAGTTGAGTTTGAACTTTAATAATATTAACAAATGCATGCACACTATTACAACTCATGGACAGAGGCTAGTGGGTGGAGTTCTCTTTGTATGTGTATGATCTACCACACTAGAATTTATCTAAACTCTTTAATTTAAACTAACATGTCTCAGAGTTACATGGTCTTTAAGTCCCACGGAAATTGATCATTTCTATATAAAATTTATCCATTTTAAGATTTTATTACAAGTGTAAAGGTATATCTAATGTTATATTACTTAACATTTTAAATGATGTGGGACTAAGTACACCATTAGATCTATAAAATAGGTAAAATGAACTCTTTATTTCAATAAAATAAACATGATACTGTTCCAAAGGCCACACTCTTCAAATGGCCACACGCGCATGATTTGGAAACCAAAACAGTAATTTGTGATGATCATAATAAACATTGGGATTGAAAAATGGCATTGGACAATTTTGATTTGCACAAAATGCATGAACCATATAGCTAGCACAGAAGATTAAAAAAGAAAAAAGAAAGCACAAATCGCATTCATCAAGTTCTGTGAGCATACCTTTTGCATTCAACACGCGATCTTTAGCCCTTGAGATTATATTAAGCTGAAGCAGTTATAGGGCAACTCTCCTTTGGCGGGTCATGAGAAAATTAAAATAGATAGGACCTATAAGGCCATAGTACTCTATATCATCTATGATCCGTGCCAAAGGAGAGAAGCCCTACAACTAGTTTGCTTACTATATATCCGTAAATCCTAATTGTCTACTGCCTTGATAGCTAAAAACATCTCTGGTTTGTGCCTAGGGCAACTCAAGATATTTATAGACTCTTCATGAAGGGCACTAGCAATGGATAAACGGTCGAAGGAGTAGCATATGCCATGGATATCCCTCTTTATTTCAATAAAATGAACATGATACTGTTCCAAAGCCCACACTCTTCACATGGCCACACGCGCATGATTTGGAAACCAAAACAGTAATTTGTGATGATCATAATAAACATTGGGATTGAAAAATGGCATTGGACAATTTTGATTTGCACAAAATGCATGAACCATATAGCTAGCACAGAAGATTAAAAAAGAAAAAAGAAAGCACAAATCGCATTCATCAAGTTCTGTGAGCATACCTTTTGCATTCAACACGCGATCTTTAGCCCTTGAGATTATATTAAGCTGAAGCAGTTATAGGGCAACTCTCCTTTGGCGGGTCATGAGAAAATTAAAATAGATAGGACCTATAAGACCATAGTCTATATCATCTATGACCCGTGCCAAAGGAGAGAAGCCCTACAACTAGTTTGCTTACTATATATCCGTAAATCCTAATTGTCTACTGCCTTGATAGCTAAAAACATCTCTGGTTTGTGCCTAGGGCAACTCAAGATATTTATAGACTCTTCATGAAGGGCGCTAGCAATGGATAAACGGTCGAAGGAGTAGCATATGCCATGGATATCCTTTGATGCCTGCTTTGTACGCATTCCATATATGCAAGGCTGCTTTTATCTGAAAAATGCTTCCTTGTGAATGTTTTGGATTCTAGTTTCAAACTTTATTTCAACCTCTGAAAGTTTCTTTCATCTCTCTCTCTCTTATATGCCATGGATAATAAACGATGCTTTCTTTTTAATGTGTCTCTCTCTCCACCCATTTTCGGAGACAATTGCTGCAAAATTTGGGCCTAGAGGTATATCCTATGTCATATTCTACTCATTTCTGATTTGCTTTATAATATTTTATTTATTATAAATATTATTATTATGATATGCTAATTGGGTGTTTGAAAAACCAGACAACGGTTGCAATTGGACGACAATTTCATTTGGTCCAATCAGAATAAATCCCAGCTCATCTCATTTGTTCCAATCATGTATGTATGTCAATTTTATAAGCTAAAAATTACTTATTAAGTTATTATAGAAAGAATTTGCTAGTGGATGATAACCAACTCACATTTCTTAAAAAAACACTACTTAGTGTGCAAGTATTCATAATCTGAAATATTTTTCGTTTGTGCTTTGTTAGTATATCAATTTTCAAGATTAGAACCTCCGATCCCTAGCTCCCTCTGGTAAAAAAAATAAGAATTACCAATTACAATTGGACATAATATCTGGTTTTTATTCCAGCATTCTTCCCTTTTTTCTTTTTTTCTTTTTTGATTTCTAGTTTATTTATAATTTATGGATGAAATTGCACCCAAGATCAAATTTACTAGATTGGTTTTGTCTATGTCCACAAAGAAGTGGAGGGCATGGCATGGGCAATGCCTTTCAATGAGAACAAGATTAATGTCTCTTGAATCTTAATTAGCTATTCCTATCTAGGAATTTATTCCTTTTTTTGTTTCCCTATAAAAGGAACATCTGAATGAGATTATATAGAAATATTCAGTGCTAACACATTACTACTGATCATAAACCCTGCATGGCATCAAGTACAAACATACCAGACACCATCTTAATTTTGAACAAATACTAGCAAATTAAAATGTATTTGCTTTATTCCTAACTAGTAGATATGCTATATCTTACTTTTAGGCCGACTCTTTTTCTCCTTAATTTTTATATTTTGATGCTTCTAATTTCCTCCATCACTTCTCTTTGGATTCTTTTTCAAATTATTTTTCATGTTGTCCTAATATATCATTATTGTAGCTCTTTCTCCTAGCTAGTCATAAATGGTTTCCATATTTTGAATCTCATACTTCTTAGGGCACGTTTGGTACACTGTAATGATTATTATATGAGAATAGGAATAAGTATTATAAAGAATACATTAAGTTGGAATATAATAAATATTACTATTAATTAGTTTAGTGACCATTTAAGAATAGAATTCTGAATATGCACCTACAATTTAGTAGAGTATAAAAAGAATGTGTAATTAAATCATTTTAAAGTCAAATTTCCTAAAATACACTTATTTTAGGGTGTTCAAAATAGAGCTATTAATTAACAATAAGGAAAATTTATTTTCTTTCCTTTTGAAGATGTGGCAACTAATGACTTTTTAGGAAATTTTTTTTGAAAAATTATTACATAAGGTGAAGGAATAGATATTTAATACTTTTGATAAAGAATAGTTATTCCTCATTTTCAAGAATAACTATTCATAAGGAATAACTATTCATTGTAATAAAAACATAATTAAACAACCGAATAGTTATGCCAAATGAATTTCTATTAAATTACAATGTCTATTATAGTCTACCAAACATGCTCTTAGTTTTCTCTAGCCTATTGCTTTCTTAAATCATCTACTAAGTCGATTTTTGGAATGACTCCATTAGATTAGTAGTATTTTTCGGATTATTCCATGTAATGGCTCCATCTCCGTACAAGTATTTAAAACTTTTGTTTAACATGTAATCCAGCACTTTGATTTGCAAAGATTTTCAGAACAGAATCTAATCTTCAACGCTAATTGTAAAAGAACCACAACAAATGCAAAAATATGCAAAAGAAAACATAATAAATATCTTCAATGTGAACCCTTTTATGAGTTCTTTCAAATCCTAGACAAGAATCAATTTGACATTTCCTTAGGCTATTAGCCTAGTAATAAGGGCTCCTAAATTGCATACTTTAGTCAAACCCAGTAAAAAAAAAAAACAAATCATGATCAATTATTTTGAGTATCTCCATTAAGTCTCTCACTCAATATTCGTACACCCATGTACCTGCACCAAATCAAATCAAATGGCCCATTATTGATAAACGTTATATTATTAAGCATATCCAAAATTAAGAGGATGCTAATGACTAGTAAATTACCTTCCAAGCATCATGACAGTGGCTTGAGGATTAGTTCCAGGAGAATAATTAAATGTGGATCCATCAATAACCCGAAGTGCATCTACTCCAAGAACCTTATAATCATGATCAACAACTTTCCCAACTTGGCACCCTCCATGGTAATGCCAAATGGTCATCACAGTGTCCTTGCAATATTGTTCCAAGGAAGTTGACGCATTGGCATGTTTAGGCAACAAATTTATTGGGGAACTTGCGGTCATGTTGAGCAGTGCTGGTATTGTTAAAGAGTCATATCTAAATTTAGAGAAAGCCTTAGACTCGATTATTTTCTCTATGGTGCTAATGCCTTGGACACATCTTTGTAAGTCTAAGGGCTCTTTGAAGTAGTTAAAGGTAACAGACGGGTTATCGTTTGGATTACGGGTTAGGATCTCCAAGTGGCCTGTAGAAAGTGGACCCATTACTTTTTCAAGAACGAATCCACCTTTAAAGGCTGCTTCGTCAAGATTTGCCTCAAGTTCCACAGCTTTGGCTAGGGCTTCTGGGGTCCTTTCTTTTGGTGGCACTGTGGAGAGCTGCCCAATCTGCAAATAGGGAACACAATGTTTTGATTATCAAATTTCTAGAAGAGGTTACTATGGTCAAATGATATTACTATGCTCAAGTTATGGGTCATTCGGCTGCTTGGCTAGAGAAACAGGCCTGGGCTTTCACTAGATGTTTGATCGTAGAAAATCTGAGCCCAGTAAGCTTCTTGTATAAATCTGGGCTTATCTACAGCACAGCACATATTGGTTTGACATACCATTTGAAAATGGGCTTACCTATTCAGGCCCTCAATAATGGAGTAGAGAGGATAGGTGCCATTGGGCTAGAAACCCATTGACAAATATATGAGAGTACCTTAGGACTCAGACGTTAAAAAAAAAAAATGAGTTACCTTAGGAGAGAACATCCCATAGTCTCTTGGAGAGCCACCGGCAAAGTTGGCACCACTGGCGGCTTCAATGTAGCTTCCGAATTGGGTGATGCCGACAACTTGAATGAGAGAGACCTCAACCGGAGCCGGAGAGGGGATGAAGACGGCATTCATGGGATTATCAGACATGCCTTGGCCAACCAAGGGCTGGTTCAACACAATGGTGATGTTGTGGGCCTTAAGCTGATCTGCAGGGCCTACCCCACTTAACATCAGTAGTTGTGGGCTTCCCAGTGCACCAGATGATATGATAATCTCATTTTTGGGCCCACTCTTGAGGAAAGCTTTGTGTTTGACCCCCGATGCATCTCTAAATACCACTCCACGGGCTACTGGCCTTGGTTTTCCTGTTTTAAACGCACAATTTTAATTGTTGTTTATGAGAAGAATAAAGAAAAAAAAAAGTAGTAAATTAAGGAATACAAAAACAGAAAAGCACATACCTTTAATTCTAAACAAGATTTTGTGCACAGGGGCATGCAAAAGCACAGTAAGGCCATTAGGGTTAGCATACTGTAGTAAGTCAGCAGCTGTATGTCTAAGACCATCTTGATCAAAAATGGTTCCTCCAACCTTAGTCCCGTACATATGATCATAGGTGAAGCCATTAAAGGGCACCACCCCTGCTTCCAGCAACCCATCCCGCACTGCCGATTGCCACTGCTTTATCGGTGGCTCAAATGCCACCACTCTCTCCACCCATTCATATGACTCATTTGCTAGTCGCCCATCCCATCCCACTTCCCTAATGTGCAAATTAAATTTTCAATGAAAACTATTTCCAAAAAAAAAAAAAAAAAACATGTAGACATGAACATATATTATTCTTATTTGATAATTTATTTTATTCCCAACATTTAAGTTAATAGGAAGTGTAAAATTTAACCATTAATATTTCTCCTATTTTTTAAATAGGTTAGAACTCTTTCGATGGATTATACATTCACTCTACATTTATAATGCATATCCAATTTCATGTTAATTGATCAATTGAGTTTTATTTACCAACAAGTTGATCTAAAAACTCATATGTTTTATATATATATATTTTTAAACTATAAAAAAATAAAAAAAATAAAAAAAAACCTAAGATTTTGATCATGTCTTTGATAAGATAGATACTAATTTTTGATTGACTTTGATACATGAGGAGTATATTGATATAGGAAGAGTATGTAATTAGAATGTTGAGCTTGTCAAAGTAAATATCCAATCAAACATTATTAAGTGATATAAAATTAACAAAAGCAATATTGGATGTAACTTGAATTTAATTTAATTTAAACATTGTAGCACTTTTATTTTGAGTGGACAAAAAAAACTTGAATCATTTCTCGATTTCATTATGCTTGATACCTGACATAGTAGGGTGCAGCACGTGTGTAGAATCCAGCATTTAAACAACTTCCGCCACCCAATACACGGGCTCGAGCATTGATGACACCATCTTGAGAGATGAAGCGTTGAGAGGGCGAGGTTGAGGAGAGATCAGAGAGAGCGGCACCGAAGGCCGCTAAGTTGGAAATGTTAGGGTTGCCATAAGGCGAGCCACCGCGTTCGAGCAGCAAAACACTGTAGTTTTGGGAGAGAGTGGCTGCTAAGGGGCAGCCAGCAGTGCCTCCACCAACTATTATGTAGTCGTAATAGGAAATGGGAGGGGCTGAAGTTGCATTGTGCATGAAAGTGTAGTTTGGAGCTGCATGTACAGGCCAAGAAAAACACAGAAGGTGAAAACATTTTCTCTTGTCAATTTTTTTTAGGGGGTGGTTAAACTAGATGAAAAGTTAAAATTTATTTAATGGTTAAGATTTTAGTTCATAAATCTAATAGTATACAAAATCACATCATTTAAAATTTTAAATAAAATAATACAAATTAATACACATTTAAATTTGTAATATTTAATTTTAATTATAAAATTAAACCATTTCAAATAGAAATAATCCTAATAGTCCAAACAAGTACATTATGATGAAAAGCTGTAATTTTTCAGCGGAATATTGAGGGATTCATTAAATTCATGTGGGTTGCTTAGCAAAAATAAATAAATAAAAGGTGCAAGTAGTTGGGAGAAAAGCAAGTAGGAGTTATGAATGAGGATGTGGACGGGTTGGGTTGTTTTTGTTTTGTCTACGTTTGAGGTGTTTGACCACGTACTTCACTATGTTTCCAGATATATTTTACAAGAAACGTCGATCTTTTTTTTTTTTCTTTTTTTCTTTTTTTTAAGAAATATTTCACCCCCTTTCATTGTCAGCTTTTGTGATGACTATTGAATTTAAAGGAAATAAGTTCATTTTCATCCTGAAGACAACATTTGATACTCTCTATATATTAATTAGTCTTTGTTTTGATAGCACGTGTTAGTTGCTCTCTCCAATTGACTATTGAGAGAGAGGAAAAAAAAGGGCCATAATATGTAAGGCTGTCACCAGCCATGATAATCCATCTTTTTTGTGTAAATGGGTGAAGAAGTTAATGCAAAACATTTATTAGTAACACTACTACTCGAGACTTTAGGGGCACATGTTTGCCGCAGGCCCACAGCACATGTCATATGCTAGCTCACAATAGACAAGAAATACCTTACTACAAAAAATCTCTTACCACATCAGAAACGTGGGAAATGACTTCTTTTATGTAATGTGCTAAAATCACAAATTTTTTAAGAAAATATTCATGATGTTGGCTATAGATTATTTCAGCATTCCAAAACACCATGTAATCAAGGCCCTTGGTAATAAATGGCCTCCTTCAATTCTCACTCATTGGCTTTGTAAAATTGAACTAACAATCAAGTTTTTAGAACATTATAATTTATACTAAACGGCCTCTTCACTCATGCTCTCAGTGATGTTCATGAAGCAAACTCCAAATTTACTTAAAACAAAATACATTCATGAATGATAATCTCACATATCCGATCCATGGTTAAAACCATGAATTTCTTTTTAAAGAAAAGAAGAATTATTTTGTATATAGGCAGTATACTAGTGGGAAAAAAATATAAGGAGATACAGCTCCTTAATTTATTATCTCAGACTCAAAGTCCAAGACATGCATAATAGTACTCCAATTTCATGCAGAAAGACCCAATTAATTAACTTTCTTCTATAATTACAATTAATGACAAGCAAATCTTTTTTTCTTCCCAACATTTCCATTGTAAGACCAATACAAAACTATGGTTTATATATATATATATATATATTCTAAGTATATTCTAACATTCATATATATAAAACTAGTACACCATTAATTGTAAGGAAGTACAGAACCAGAAAAATTGGTACCGTTTTCAGAGGTACAGAAGCCATGAAAGAAGAGAATTCCAGCAAAAGCAGCTCCAAACAATTTCCACCACCCAATAGTACCCATTTATCTCACTTTCCAATTAAGCTCCTCAGGAAAGGACTTGAATACTGTTGTGGAGTTTGTTTGTTTGTTCTGCAAATCAAAACCAAAAAGCTTCTCCCTTATATAATGTGAAAGAGCAGCGATCTCGACGGCGACAAGACACAAGGGTAAAAAGATGTCTGGCTAAACAGGCCCACATAACATAAGTTGATTATTTTTTTGGTAAAGACATAAGTTGATTATTGAATCAACAAAGACAGGCGAAGATTCAAGAAATGCAGAAAATGTGACACCTAGAAGTACCTAGTTGCTAGCTCCCAAAGTTTTAGCCGATAAAAGTAAAACAAGCGAACTAAGTTGGTACTTTGTAAGAAAGAGAGCTAGGAGATGAAATTTAGCTTGTCATGCTTATTGGCTGAATTTGTTTTTATAGGTGTGTTTCAGCGAATGTTTTTGCCGTGAGAGAGAGAGATGGGCTTTGTTTATTAATTGCACCTAGAATTACGACCAGGATTTGATTTTTGGTCATTGGGGTCATACTATTTCCGTGTCTTGTTTTTGCTTTCATAAAATGGTAATTGTCTGGTAATACCATCCTCCCATCATTTTGCACCATCGGACACATTTTAGCTTTGATTTTCCATATATGTGAAAGTATAACAACAATCAATAGCTCATTGGAACCATAAAAACATGAAAAAAAAAAAAAAATTAGGATCACACCATTTTGTGCTGCAACTATGATGTGTAAAATTTTGAACGATATATTTATGTAAATGTTATAGACAGTCAAGTCTGCTACATAAAATAGTTGTGAAAAATGATGTGGTAAATAATGTGATCCTATACAATAAACAGGCAGGCATATAAAGGGTGAAGATCATGTCAACATGCATAAAAACACTTAATAGTTGGTAGATTAGTATCTAAAGAGTGAGGTTAATAATTAGGTAATTATAAAGATGTTTGATCTGGAAACTCGGAAAACTTGTAACTAATGCATCAATATGCTTACATTTATTAGATATATCATATATCCTTTCAATCATGAGATCCATTTAAACAGGAAAAAAAATAAAAAGAATAGTGAAAGATTGCTCAGATACTAATACATAGTGACTAGGAGCTGTATGAATCAAATAAAACAAAGAGTTTGTTTACATATCATGAGTAAGAACCTTTCGAATCATTACCCATTGTGTATGGCTGATTTGTTTTGTTTAGAGAGATTAACAAAGTGATCTATCAACAAAGTGATAACATTTACGAATACAGTGGGGAAAAGATTTAATGAAATTCAACTACTTGTGAACAATTAGGTAAGCTTCACTTTAATGACACATAAACGGTAACGTCATCAGTTTCATTACCTGTTCCAACCAAATAAAGCTCTCCGCCATTTTCAAGTCTTAGAGCTCTTTGCATTAATTACAGCGATGTGGCCCTCTGTTTTGTCACTTTTGTGAATTGTTCGTAGGTCAAAATTATCTTCGCAGCTGGCTTAAAAAATATATATAAATTAAAAAAAAAAAATTATGTGTTTGAAAGATCGAAAAGTGCAAGTCAATAGAAAATAAGGCTAATAAAACAGATTACGTTTTATGGATCTTAAAACGTTTTCTAGAATGTTATATACTCAACGGATCACACACATACACACAAAAAAACACTCTTAATAGCAACTTCTCTTTATTTTCGCTCCCCATATTGTTTTTTTGGCTAAAATCCAAAACTGACCCTCTAAGTTTCAACAATTGTCATTTCAGTCTTCTAAGTTTCAGTTTTGTCATTTCAGTCATTTAAGTTTCAAATTTTGTCAATTCAGTATTCCGTTACCATTTAGTTAACTGTTGCCGTTAACTAAGCCAAGCTCTTCTTTTTTTTCTTTTTTTTTTTAATTTCGTAATTAAAAAAAAAATTGTTTTAAAAAAGAAAAAAAAATTAACCTGGAAATCAAAACAAAAAACCCCACCCCATTGATACCCTAGCCTCATCGATTTCTCAGAAACGCCCCTACAAGTTCCAAAACTACAACATACCAACGAAGTAAGCAAGAGGCAGAACACAACATCCATGTTTCATCCAAAAGAATCAAGCCATGGAAGGAGGGGTCCCAACTAGCAACTTCTCATCCTTATAGCTGGTTATTGCAGACCCAAGTTGAAGAGTGGCTTACCTGGTTAGAGATAAGAGTACCAGGGATATATTGAAAGGATTCAACTTTATCAAACCACAATAGGACACAGGCAACAAGGCTACAACTTACAAGGGAAGCTGGATTCCAATCTATAATGTGAGGTTACCCAAACATCACCATTTTGACAAACTCCAATCAACTTCAGGAGAACTTGAAAGGAATGAAGAATATAGGCTGAAGCCCCACTCACTTTTTTGTCAAAGATCTGCAGAAATGCATGTCTCTCGGAATTTCGCTATTTCTCAAAAATTGGTAGGCTAATTGATTTTCAGGTTAATTGTTTGTTTTTTTTTTTTTTAATAAAAGTTTTTTTATTTTTAAATTATGAAAAAAAAAAAAAAAAAAAGCCCAAAACGGAGTTGTTTTGTCTTAGTTAAGGTAGCACTTAATTGAAGGGTAACGAAATACTGAATTGACAAAATTTGAAATTTAGATGACTGAAATGACAAAACTGAAACTTAAAGGACTAAAATGAAAAAGAGTGAAAGTTAAAAGGTCAGTTTTGCATTTTTGCCTTGATTTTTTTATTTTTTCAAATAAGTCGTTTACCACTTAATTTTTTGCATAAATTTTAAATTTGAGGTCTGTTGTCCATTTGAGGTTTCCAAATGGCCCAAAAATGAAAAACATGTTCAACTTTAGGGGCTTGTTTTTGTGAATGAAAATTTTTGTTTATATAATTATTTGGAATTATCATAATATTAATGATTTAATGCGGACCAAATAACAGGAAAAATGTTTTTTGACTCATATTCTAAGGCACAATTGAACACGAAAACGAGCTAATTTTTTTTAAATGTTTTATAAAAATGAGTTATCTTAAACCATTCCAACTTAAAATCTTAATTATAATGCCATCATTTATTTTTTCACTAGTAAAAAGAATTTTATCACCAGTATTCCTCTTCTTCTTCAATTATTTATCAAAACGTCTAATCAAGGAATCCAAATCTTTACCAATAAAAACTTACTACATGTTCACCTAATTAATTAAATACAACTATTATTAATTTATTATCATTATTTTGTTTTTGATAGGATTGACTTACTATTTTTATTTTAACTACTAAATAAAATAAATAAAACAAAACCCAAACATCTCCTACCACCACCCATGCGGGCACCGTCAGCCGCAACCCTTGGCTTCTCTGGTCACAGAAACCACCATCACCCGATCTACACCACGCTGGACATCCAAGCCGTCACTGCCCCTCACCAACCACCATCAATCCACCAAAAACACCAACAGATCTAGAATCATTATCATTCAAAGCAAGACTTGCCTTTCTCAAATCCAAATCTTTTAGATCTCTTTATCTTTGTTTGTTGTTTGTCTCCAATATCAATGATTCTTCATTTAAATCCAACACATGTATCAGAATCCATAACAAAATGCCAAAACTGTAATAGAGAGAGAGAGTTTAATTATTATTTTTTTTTAAAAAGTCAATAATGATAATATTTAATTAATTAGGTGAAAATGTGGCAAGTTTTTATTGGTGGAATATAGAGTAGAACAAGATAAGAGAGACAGAGCATTTGGACTCCTAATCAAGTTATCAACCTAATTGGTATCATATCACCGCACACATTAGTGCGATAGTCATTCCATAATATAAGCGCTTGTGAGGTGTGAGTGGTAAGGGAGTTTTACACACATATATAATTAGATTAGGTTAGAGTAAAATTTCTATTTTGTATAAAAAAAATAAATAAATAAATAAACCTAATTGGTATCATCAAAGTCATTAATATTAAGAGGGATTGTCAACCTTGAGCCCGTGTGATTATCTTCTCAACTACCCAATGCTCACTAAGTTTTCATCAATTCTTGCATTTCCAGGTACCATGAGGGATTAAATAGCATGAGATTAGGGCTTCTCCATCTCCCTCATTTATTCCTAAATTTAATTTTCTAGTTTTTCTAGCTACCACATTGAGAATGCACTTTCTTACCACCTTTGTCGGCTATTAAATGGTCTTTGGAATTGAACTCGTTATTCAGTTTTGGAAGCTTTAATTTCAAACTAAAAATTCAATTTTCAAATGCAATTTGTTTTTGAGTTTTTAAAGATGCACGTCAGTTCAATTCAAGCTCCTTGAAACATTATTGGTCGAGGCTGTAAATTTAGTTCAGTGGTTGTTTGATTTGTTTTGATTTGTGTATTGAAATGAAATATTTTTGGTTTTGGTGTCATTTTTGAGTTATAATATCAGTTGAATTCAAATTATACTTGGTGTAACTCTAAGTAATGTTACACCACTCAATATTTTTTAATTGGATGCGAATATTGACAAATCTACCGTTAGATTATATCATCTTCATATATTCTTCACGTTTGCAAAATTTCGAGGTGATCAAATATTAATAGTCATGTCATCAATCAATTGTTAAAATTCAAATTTTTGTTGTTTAAAATAATACATAAAAGACGAGTTTATAGATCAAATGGTAAATCACCTGGTATAACTCTAAGCAATGTTACACCATCCAATAAATTGTTATTGAATTAATATTTTGAAAATTCAACCGTTGAATTGTATGTTCTATATGTTCTTAACATGCATGCCAATTTTTATATCAATCGGACGTTATTTACCATTTGATCTATAAACTCATATTTTATGCATTATTTTAAACTACAAAAATTTGAATTTTAATAATTGATTGATAACATGGCTATTAATATTTGATCACCTTGAAATTTTGCAAACATGAAGAATATACGAAGATAATGTAATCTAACGGTAGATTTATTAATATTTGCATCTAATTAAAAAATATTGAGTGGTGTAAAATTGCTTAGAGTTACACCAGGTATAACTTGAACTCAACTCTCTCTATCTATATATGTCCCTTAGGTTGAGATAGACATGAGTGATTTGTACTAGTTAGCTAATCTATATAAATTTTTTTGGCCGTTCTGATTGGAACATAATAGAATTGATTACTTCGTTATGTAGTTTTGAAAGATTAGAAAGATTACCATAATTTTTTATTAAAATATTGTCTGCTTTTTTTTCCTATTGTTGTAGCCTAGAAAAGTCTATGAACAGCTACATATAGTGATCTGTATATTCAATAAATTGATATACACAAAATTTTTCACAAATGTTGATATGGTGTAATATAATTGGCGCATAACAAAAGTGGTGATAGTGGTACACTTATGAAAACTCTTTTTTTGCTAGAAACTCTAGTGATAACTTTTTTTTTTTTTTTTTTTTTGAGATAAATAGAAAGTAGAAAAAGAAGAAGTGAAATTCGAACCACAAACATGAGGCATCATAAAAGATATCATTACTAATCAACTATCACTTGAACCCCAGCTCCAATCACAACTTACATACATCAAAGATAGTAAAAAAGATTGTGACAATATTGATCTCACTAGCATTGTTCTTATATACCTTAGGAGAGAGGACATCAAAGAGTACTAATCTAGAGAAATTCCTACCACTAGCAGCGCTTCATTGTAGCTTCCATGGTAGATGATGATGATGATGATGATGATGGTGGCAACGATTTTAATGAGTGAGAAGATGATATCTTATGCAATGAATATATTATTATCATTGTCACATGCATGTAGGGAATACGTGTGACTCTCACATATAAGTGGTGTGGCATAACTTGCATCACCAGCTATTGACTTTCGTATGATTTTTTATTTTAATTTAAGGGAGGGGATGAAGAAATGGGATATGGGATTTATTCATGAGATGCCTTGGCCAACCATGGGCTGGTACAATACATCTGTGATGTTCTGGGCTTCAAATAACTTGTTACTTGTGTAAGAGCCCATTTCATTCAAAATTTGTAGCTGTGGGCTCCCTTGGGCCCCAGCTGAAAGGATTTTGTCTCTTGATGGGTCTCTGGATAACACTTCATGGGCCCCAGGAATTGATTTTTCTAACTTTATTCATAAATTGATTGTAATCAACACTAAGAGGGATGGTGTCTTGTGTGGTATACATCTGAAAACTATACATGCCCAAATTGGTGGACTACATCCGAAAAATTATTAAACAATAAATTTTCTGTCGTCAGATTCCAACCCCCAACCCCCCTCCCCCAAATATTTCAAGGCATCTTATAAAATTAATAAAGTATACTAAATAAGAAAGGAAAAATAGTTATATGAGTTTTAGCTAACTCAATTGATAAATTCTTTTATCCTTAAATTAAGAACTTGGGTTCATATCCTACCCACACAAAATAAAAATCTATCAATTAATGTTTTGATTTGATGATAAAGAGCAATAATGCAAATAACACAAATTTCAAATTATATCATATATATATATATAAAAGAAGTTTTAAAACATCCAAATCCAATGAAATAAATACTATTATGTAAGTAAATACAATTAAGACAGATTTTTTTTTTTTTTGTTTTTTTTTTTTTGCCTTCAGCTAAACCTTAAAACCCCCCAAAAAAAGCCCAAATCCTATATCATTATATATAACCTTAATACCTAAATCCATTTACCCTAAACTCTAAATACCAAATCCAAAAGTCCCATACGTACCATTCTCTAATTAAATACAACTCAACTATATAATTTCTATTTGTTATAAATTTTAAATAGTTTTGCCTAGATATTATGCTTGAGAATTCAACCGGAAAAAAAGAAAAAGAAAAAAGACAATGGCCCAATTCTTGGCTTGGAAGTGTGCAGTTCAGATATTTAGGCCCCATTTGATATACCCACTCAAACACATGTTTTTAGTTTTTAAATAATATTACACGTATTTCGATACATTTTTTCACTCACAGGTATTTCCCCACATATTTTCAAATAACAAAACACATATTTTTAAGTGCATGTACCAAACATTCCTTATTTTTTATTACTTCTCTTGCGATCTTCTCTAGTTAGTCGTATTTTGTGGAAAAAAAAAGGGACTATATTAAGGGTTTATATCAAACCAACCGAGTATGAAAATATTACTTTCTCAATGTTTAGATTTTAGATACATTCACTAATATTTTCTTACTCTCATTCTGGACTTTTAATTCTTGAATTCAAAATCCATATACTAATTATTCCTCCTAAAAAATTCCTTATATTATTTTTTTAGATTTTTAGATTTTGAAAGAGACATTAATTTTTTTTTTTTTTTTTTTTTTTTGGGTGTCTCAAACGGAAATCAGAACACAAAGTTCTGGCTTTCAAGGTTTGGGCTTAAAAATCATTTTAGATACTTTTCAAGACACCGATGGTTGCTTTTAAAAATTAAAACTCGGTTTTGATCTTAAATTTTTTTTTTTTTTTTTTTTTTTTCTTCCTGCAAGGCTTTGAATCTGAGCTCCTAAAAATCTTGTTTAGTCAAAAATTTTATATTCAACAACAGAAAACTAGCCTTTACAAATACCACTGAAAATTATATTACTTTTTTTGCATTTAACATAAAAAGTTCCAAAGGCAGGACTTTTAAATCTTGAATTCAAAATCCATATACTAATATTCCTCTTAAAAAAAAATCCTTATATTATTTATTTATATTTTTAGATTTTGAAAGAGACATGAAATTCTTTTATTTTTTATTTTTGTCTCAAACGGAAATCAGAACACAGTTTTGACTTTCAAGGTTTGGGCTTAAAAATCATTTTAGATACTTTTCAAGACACCGATAGTTGCTTTTAAAACTCGGTTTTGATCTTAAATTTATTTATTTATTTATTTTCTGCAAGGCTTTGAATCTGAGCTACTAAAGATCTTGTTTAGTCAAAACTTTTCTATTCAACTACAGAAAACTAGCCTTTACAAATACCACTGAAAATTATCTTACTTTTTTTGCATTTAACATAAAAAGTTCCAAAGGCAAGACTTTTAAATCTTGAATTCAAAATCCATATTATAGGGGTATGGGGCCTAGGAGCTCATTATCTATGTATATAATGGGCCTAAGGCCCAAGCTAAGGATTGGAAGGCGTCCGAGGAGGGTAAACATTGTTAAAAGAGCTTATGTTAGCAAATAAAGAAGTCGGTTTTGATCATAACGGCCCAGGGGGTTGTGCTAAGGATGAATGCCTCCTCGGCTAACCAAGGCCGAGGTCCGTAAGGGTGATCTGCTTCGGCTATCCGGGAGAATGTCCCAGGAACATTCTATTGATACGGATAAGCATTATGGGAACACAGGACAGGGAGGAGTCCTAAAATACCTAAGGAGAAAGTTGCCACCACCGCATTGAATGCTCTGCAGCTAACATTTTAGCTGCATTAATGTGGAGAAAACTCCTGAACACTGTTGCATTAGCTACCCCAACGCATAGAAGGACTGAAAGGGTGTCCGATGGGACAAACACTCAAGTGGTGACTTGGATGATCAACAAGTGAAGGTTCAAGATTACTTAAGGAGAACTATATAATAGAAGAGACCCTCCATGGAGAGGGGATCGAGAAATCAAGAGAGAAACACTGTAGCAATCAGGAACCAACTTTGTAATCAAACTTGTGAGAAATATATAGGAACCGACTTCCTCGGACTGTGCCAATGACGACTTTCATTAGATTAATTCAATCTACTTTCCTGTTCTTGTCAATAAAGCCTACTTTATTCATTGTCTAACTCATTTTAACCCAGTTTTCCAACTCACTTTCTACAAATTCATTATTTTGGGTTTTTTGGGGTTAGGTCCATCCATCGTTTGGGCTAGAGACTTAAATCTGGTCCTTACACATATACTAATATTCCTCTTAAAAAAAAAAAAAAACCTTATATTATTTATTTATATTTTTAGGTTTTGAAAGAGACATGTTTTTTTTTTTTTGGCCTCAAATGGAAATCAAAACACAAAGTTCTGACTTTCAAGGTTTGGGCTTAAAAATCATTTTAGATACTTTTCAAGACACCGATGGTTGCTTTTAAAACTCGATTTTGATCTTAAAAATCATGAGAAATTGTGTCAAAATGGTTCTCAAAGTTGCCAAGAGTCAACGGTAGGAGCCTTTTTTTTTACTCAAACTTAAAAATATAATGACTAAAATGACACATTTCAAAAAAAGATGAACAACATTTTTAAAATAGGATAAAGTTTAATCACAAAATTTTACAATAGATATTTCGAAAATTTAAGAGTATGTTTGGTAATTGTTTTTTCCCCTTATTTTTTGTTTTCAAAAACAATTTTCTATTTTTGAAACTAAAAAACTTGCTTGGCAACCCACAATAGACAAAAAACAAAAATTATTCTCAAAACTCAATTTGTAAAGGAAACTGAAAACATGCAAAAGATTGTTTTCAGTTTCTAATTTTCAAAAGTCAATAAAAATACGCATATAATTTAATGAATCTGTCTCATTTAATGAGTTAGCATTTAGGTTCAAATCCCAATAACAACATATTTTTTTTTTTTTCAAAAAGCTATTTTTTTAATTTCAACTAACCAAACATGTTTTTTATTTCAAAAATACAAGAAAAATGTTTTTTTCTTTATATTCTAAAAACAAGTTTTTGAAAACAGAAAACAAAAACTGTTACCAAACATAACTTGACTGTTAGATTGCATGTTTTTTACGCTTTTAATATACATGTCAAATTTTGTGTTAATCAGATATTGTTTACCATATAATCTATAAGATTATATTTTATGCATAATTTTGAACTATAAAAAATTGCAATTTAAACAATTTATTGATGATATAACTATTGATCTTTCTAGAAATTTTGCAAGCATTGAGTATAAGAAGAAAATGCAATTTAATGATTGATTTATCAAAATTCACCTCCAATAAAAAGATATTAAGTAAGGTTATAGTCTAAAATTACAACCAATTTTGTAGCCAAATTTTGTCCTTTAAAATATGAGACAAAGTTTGAAGAGTAAACGTGCAATTAAACTCAAAGGAAACACTCACAATTTTGCATAATTCAGCTCAAAGGTGTTTATAATTTCGTAGTTTAACCGCGTGCAAAGATAGGAATTCTCCAGACTTGCAACTTTCGGGGCCTCCATAGCAGAGGACTAGTCATTTATTAAAGTCCAAATTGTAGAAGAAATCAATGAGCTTGTTTTCTTTTAATATACAACAATAATGATACAAAAGATACAAAATAATGAAGAAATAGAGATTTAAGGGGACGGGCATTGCATTGAATCAAAAAGTTACTAATCAATAGAGAGAGTTGTAGGTAAAGCAGGTGGCAACAATTGAGGATATGCAAATGAAGAGTGAAGGAAGTAGGGTGATATTCAAGAGTCTACTCTGGCCCAAGTACCCCGCCAAGGTTATCGTGCCATCTGCAATCACTCGTGCAATTGTCCCAGCTTCTGTTGAAAGTAGTCCACCATTATAGGTTCCACGGGAAAGCCGGGATGACATGACCCGAGAGAGGAGTGCCAAGTTGATACCTGGACCAATGATTGAGGAAAATTATAACACATTATTTTCAGGATCCTAAGAACTCGGCAACAAATTCAAATATTCATAGAGAGTATATTCTGGTACTTTAGCAAATCAATACAGGATTTTTTAAAGTCTATACCAAACTGTTGTTGGGAATGCACCAAAAGTTTTGGAGCTGGTAAATATATAAATTTTTTTATAATTATGAGGTACTGAGAAATGATACATTTACTAAACATGAGACAATAAGACATGATGCTTTTTTATCTTGAAAATGGAGAAAATTTAACTTTAAAGAATCACAATTGAAGAAGCCCCTGTCCAGGCTTGTATTAATCTATAAACTGAAAATATTTTAGCCTGAATTCATTCATGAAAGGTAGTGGAATATCATAAAGCTAATGGATACTATTTATATTGTGCCAAAATCCAGATTCAATTAAGATGGTTTCATATTATGTTAATACCTTTAAGTTACATGTAATTTGGTGTTTGTGGTTTGAGTTTTCTAAACTTATGGTTGGCAGATAATAAATATAGCATACCATTTACAGATAGATAAAGGCACCAAATTGGATGTCTGTAACTTAAAAGGTCGGCAACAATGTTAAATATAGAGACAACTGGTGGAGGGGGCGGTTGAAGTGGTTTTGGAGGATGTGGGGAGTGAGTGGATGGCGGTCGAGGAGGCTGGCATTGGTGACATAGGACATTGGACATGGGAGTGAGTAAAGGCAACGTGGAGATTCATCATTGCCCACCTGTGAGCTGCCTTTCTCTAGCATAAGAAAGAAACCAATTGTTTCCCAGCCAAAGGGCAGCAGCAGCAGCAGAAATTTATTACTAACTAAAAGGAGGTCAGATGTGATCATTGTGGGCAAAAGAAAGAAAAAAGAAAAAGGAAAAAAATTGTTTCCCAGCCAAGGGGGCGAGCAGAAATTTTATTTCGAACCAAAAGAGTCCAGATGTGACCATTGTGGGTTCCCTTTTATTCTAGTGCTTTGTTAAAAAATATTCAAACAATTTTAGCTAACAACAATCTTCACCATCATCCAGTGATTGTGGAACATGCTAGCATTTACAGATGCTCAGCAATGGCTGGCTTCTTTGAAAAGGAGTCCACCATATATCCCTCACTGTGAACAATGAGAAAATGAGTGGGTTAGAGACAAAGGCTGCAGTGCTGCTCTGCCTGAGACAGAGTCGATCATGGTTGACTTTGACATAGGCATAGGAATGGGTTCCATACCCACAGACCATTGTGGACACAAGAATGCCAAGCAACTCACCGTGCTGCTGGTTGCTTGAGGTTAGGGTGAAATGTGTGGGTCACCTAGCTACAGTAGTGGTGGTTGGATGCTTCAATGAGAGAGAGAGAGAGAGAGAGAGAGAACAAAGTTTGAGGATGAAATTGACAATATCGAAACTTAAAAAGCCAAATTGATAATAACCCTGCAATTTGGACTCCAGCCTCTTTATTTTATTTTATTTTTTATTTTTTATTTTTTTTTGTTCCACTTCTTTAGGAGCCACCACTTCCTCTACTTGTCCTAAAATGCATTGATTAAATTTTTCATTTCAATTGGAATTTGGATATTCATCACGTGCAATTATACTCTTTCATACATACTATTCATTACCACAAATAACAAAATAATTTAACCAAAAAATATCTCACCTTCAAGTACTTCAGCAGAAACAAACAAGATGAGTCCTGAGCAGACATACTGAGGCACAGAATATGGAACTATTATATGGAAACTCAGGAGTATGCCTATGCAAACCATAATTTCAGATGCCAATAAAATTTGCCTGCAATCAGATCAATGAAAATTAATGCATCGGCAGTTTCTGAAAAACATATCCAGAACTTTAAATAAAAATTAAGTTAATGTTAATAATTACCTGTCTTCAAACATGTTGCTTATGTAGTTTCCAACAACAATGTTTACTGGAAGAACTGTGAGGCCAAGGGAAGCAAGAAAAATTGCCACCGTGCCTGTAGACCACTTAAAGTAGTATGTGGTAATGACACTAGATTCTGAGAGTAAAATCTCCATTACGTATTTGAGCATGAAATATATCAACAACTGAACCTGATTCAATTAGAGAATGTGTAGAAACTCAGCTCCAACCAAAAATTAATGTCAGAGAATCGCTATTGAGAAGAAGATAAGGTTCTCAATGATTTTAGAGTCTGTCCATTGGCTTGTACTAATAAAAAACATGACATTAACCAGAAGATAATTGGACTGGATTTTGATATTTTAATCATCAGCAGGTCTATAGTTCCACTTGACAAGCTGAATTAGGAACAAAAATTTCTGATGCACAATGTGCAATCTGATTGGAAAACGTATCTAAACTATCTGTTTAAGCAAAGCATCTAAACAATCTGTTAATCCCCTTTTTAATGTAGTGGGGAAAAAATCAGACCAGGTTTTAATATAGAAGCAAAAATACTTATTCACCTTCTTATTATATTTCATGTAAAATCTGGGCTTCTAGCTTCATCGTAATGAGAAGTTCATAAATCCATAAACATTATATGTATCAGCAATGTAGTATAAATTTAAAAAGCACATATACTGGCAGGTCAAACTTAAAAATATTTTTTATTTTATTTTTTCAATTTCAACAAAAAAGGAAGAAAAGTGAAGGTGCTATGATGCAGGACAGGGTAGAAGAAAAGAGATAAAGGTAACAGTAGATAAAGCAGGACAAATCCTAAGCTTCACCACCTAGAAATTTCCTGAAAACCTTAGGCATTACCACCTAAGGGTGCTTGGCATCAACACCAGACCAGAAAACATTCACCTATCAAAAAAAATTTCTAATTCAAATTATACTTCACGATCACAAAGGCCACTATTTTAATAGGACTTCTAGGATTACATCAATATGGAAAGTTCTAATCATGCTACAATTAAATCCCATAAAATCCTAAATCACAATAAAGACCGAATTCAAAAAGAAAACTAATTTAAAACTGAAAAATAAATTCCGAAATAATTTTGGTGCTCCTTGCATCATATTTCCCTGGTTGGAGAAAACTCAACCTCAGGTTTTGAAGCTCAAGGATAAGAAATTTTGTACTTGATAATTGCAATAACAAATAAGCGTTTTGTTCCACCATGTTAAATGCTTCTGGAATGATAAAATCAATGGATGGAATAAATGATACAAACCTCTCTTGTTCTATAGGAAGCAACATCAAATCAAGCTTCTCTACTTCATCAATCATGGAGGGTTGATTAGTATTGTCGGCATCAAACTCAACTTTCATGTCATATGAATCCTCTAAATATTCGCTCTCTTGCTGAACTTTTGCCTCATCAAGTCGTGATTCTTCAACAGGTTGAATTGGATCTACTACACATGGTTTAGGTGGTACTAACTGTACATCTGTGGCACTTTTATTTCTTTTTCATCACAAATTTGTGGTGCCTCAATATTATTGGGTGGAGGCCATTATTTTGCCTAGTTGGGATTTTATACCTAGTGCTTTCTTGGACTGTCTTGGAGGGCCTTCAGTATGTCTTCCAATGTTACTGGGATTAACTTAGGACTAGAAAGTGTTTAAGCACTCATCTCACCTTCTTCAAATTGTGCCACATAACCAGTAGCGGGTCTATCTCACTAACTTAGATTGTTTCTTTGATCGAAAAAGTTACCATGATAATATTTGGACAAATCTCTCTTTTTTTGATAGGATGAAGTAATATATTTCTCTCTTGAGTTTTTCTTTCACTTCTTGCCAGTTGGTTATGGGAGGCTTGTCCTTCTTAAAGCCAAGGTTTTCAATATCCTTCCAATAGTCCCTAGCTCACCTATTAGTTTCATTCTGGCAAACCTAGCCTTTTTTATATATGATAAATCAACTTGATCAAAGAATTGATTCATCTTACTTAACCAAGTGATGATGGTCCATGGGTCTAGGCAACCATCAAATGTAGGTGCCAAGATTACATTAATATGGAAAGTTCTAATCATACCACAACTAAATCCCATAAAAGTACAAATCACAACAAAGATCAAATTCCAAATTCAAATTTAAAAAAGAAAACTAGTTCAAAATTCAAAAATTAAATTCAGAAATAATTTTGGTGCTCCTTGCATTATATATATATATATATATGAAGGACAGAACAACAAAACCATGTTATGTCACTATGCTAAACTAATTTTTGATGTCAATGATGACATCAAAGATATAATTATCAATTTTACAAAACTCATATAAAATTCTGAGTCAATCACATACCTTTACGGAGGGTGTAAGTAGTCTATATGCTGATCGAATTGAAGTTGCTGGTTGGTGAGAGTCCTCAGAAGCTTCTTCGCTTTCATCACATTCTTGCTCACCATCTTCATCTTGTTGCTTGTCTTCTGAAGAACTAATAAGCAATGGCTGTTTAAGTCCATTCTCAAGTGCATCATTCTCTACCACCACTGTCATTCAAGATCCACCATCAGAAGTAAGCATATTGAAGAGAGAACATTATTGTCAAAAGAGATTTTATTTTTTATTTTTTATTAACACGTAATAAATGATCATGTAAACCACCAGTATGAATAACAGATTGACAGTGCGGTAAGTAATTTAAATTTTTGAAGTTTATAGAATAACAAAACAATTTTAAGAGTAAATATTAGATAACTATGTTCACATTAAAGGGTTAATGCTTCAATAGTTCAATTTACAGCCTCCAAATGATCTAACACAGACAGAATCACGTGTGAGATATCAACCAAAAAGCATTACCATCTAAATCAACATACCAGCATTAGATTCCTGTGGTATATGATTCTCCTCAATTTCACGAGAAGGTTCTTTAAATGAGATCCACAACCAAATTAAGTACACAAGCCAAGCAACAGCCATAACCCAGCCAGGCAAAGTGTCCTGATTGAATGTAAGCTTGTAGATCTTAAAATTAGTTTGAAGCAAACCAGCTAGAGCAGGACCACAAGCCATTCCAAGAGCACTAGCACTAACAAAACCTGCTGATGCCTGCATGCGGATTTTTTGTGGTACACAATCACTGATATACCTCCGGTTAACAGCTCTAGCAGAACCCAGTCTGCAATTTGAGAAGAGTGACTATGTCAACACATATCACGAGGTATAAATAAGAGTCATCTAACCATAATTTAAGCTCTAATCAAAATCTATAAATCTTACCACCTTACACTATTTCTAGTTTTCAGTTCAATCTGAGTCCTCTAATCATAATTTAAGATCTAATGCTGCACTGCTGCACTGCAGTGTACAAAAATGAGTTTCTTGTCAATTCTAGAACCAATAAATGGTTTTCTAATTTTTTTTTTTCTCCGACCAGACAATAAAATAATATGGTGGCCTCAATAACAGGGCAGAAACCAATCCTATTGCTTGTATTTTAATACCAAATAAAAGCCTAAGTATAGCAAAAGAGTTTGGTGAAATGAGAATTTTCACTAGCTATCTGACCAGCTTCATGCTGCCTTCTTAATTTTAAAGAATTAGGCCCCATCATGCTTTTTCTAAAACCCATAATTTGGGTACAGATTTCAGTGCAGGCTCCAAGACCTGACACCAATTAAAATTCTCCTTGAAATATATGCACGTGTGTGTGTACGCCTGCGAAAATATATGACCTAATCTAATTTGAAAATAACTGATAAAAATATTTGAATGTCTCCTCTGTGCGTGTGTGCAAGCATGCACGCATGCATATGTATATAAATTAATTTTTTGCAGTTATGCTGAGTTATAATATTTAAATTTGATCTTTCATATTGCAATAAAGTAAATAAGAATGCTATTCCCTTACTAGAATGTTGCACTTCATGCAAAGCATGTGCAGATCCACGTAGTCTCTCAATAAAATGCACAAATATCACATGCTTGAAGTTATTCCTACCAAGTAATGAGTCCAGAGGAAAAGCAAGACTACTTACCCACAGAAAAGACGTCCGATTAGGAGAACTGCTATTGAATTAAAATCATAAGCCAATGCGTACAAGATGTTTCCCACAAAAAGAACTATACTGCTAAATACAAGAGGTCTGAAGTATGTTTTATTTGACCATGCACTAAAATAGACTGAAGAAAACACCTGTGCAACAGCCATTGCCCCAATTACAATACCACAAACTGTTGCTGCAGCTCCAAGGCTCAAGGAGTAGTCATCTGCTGTAGGGACAACGATATATGTATTGACCATATAAAGAAATGTGTTCACTAAGTTCAAAAGAAGCGACATAAAATGGTAGTTTTGATCATCAACTTGTTCCTCAACAGGAGTAGGGAACTCTTCTTGCATAATGAGTGCATGTTGTGCCAAAAAGTTGAGGAAATTTGTTGAGTGGGTTAACCTGTCCACAGCTGCTTTTATTGAATCAATGACAGGATCCTGCAGATGAAAACTAGTAAATACCATAGTAAATCACCAGCCTTATGGCTGCTTTCCAACCAAAAATATATAACTACAACTCATTAAGTAATATATATATATATATATATATATATCTATATAAACAAACAGGGAGTAAGAAAACATTGAGACAGAAAAAAAAAGCATGAAAACTTGAACAGGTTGCATTTAGTATACGTAACAGAACCTGGAGGGGAAGAGCGGGCTGATCATATATTGATAAGTAGCTTCCCTGACGGTCCTGAAGTTCATGAAGATTGCGTGATACGGCTCCCACAACAGCCCCTATTCCCTGCAAGTTCCATTCATCCAGGGAAAAATAGTTTTTAGAAGTATTTTTGAAGCGTTTAAATGTTCAAATAGGAAGGTTAGCCAAAAAATAAAAAGAGGAAATAGGAAAAGAACATCAACACATTACCACATGCTTAAACACTTGCTGCAACTGGGAGTACGGATGATTTGCACGAGTCTTGACATAGTAATTAGTGAATCTATAACCGAAGCGTTTATCAAACTTCTTCAGTATCTTACGCAGACCAATAGCATTTACCTCAACAAAAAAGAGAAGCTTTAAAAGATCTTGTCCCACTGCTCTATAAGCTTGTCGTAATTCACATATTTGGGATATTTCGGGCTGTTGCTGAAGGGCATCATGCTGTTCATCAAGTTTAGCTAGCCTGCTTGCAAGTAGCCCTTGTTGCTCCAACAGAAAAAGGACAATCTTCTCAATCTGAAATATTAAGAAGAAATTAAGTAGAAACATTTCATGGTCAAACTCAAGTAAAGAACAGCAGAAGTTAAAACATCCATGATGGCTGCACATGCAAGAAGTTCCTGTTTCAATTTATTTTTTTAATTCAATAGTTTCATGGGGGGAGGGGGGATTTGAACCCTGGATGTCATGAACATACACCAAGAGGTGCCAACCAATTGAGCTACCAGGCTCTTGGAAATATATATTATGCAAGCAATACAATGACAGACACACACACACTCGTGAATTTATACATGTAAATGTACAGATATGTAGGTATACATCAGCACAAGAGCCCGTGAAACTTACAGCACTTACATAATTTGAACATATCTTGCATTGTCACCAAGACAGTAAGAAAGATGCAAAAGTGAAACACAATCATCAACAAATACATTTTCTCAAGTTTGATCCTATGTAAGGGTAGCTTCTTATGGACATCACACGGTTCATTGCATGTCTAAGAGGCATGACAGAACTTCCATTTTATTTACCAGAACATCATATGTTTCCTCACTTATCTTAAAGACTGACAGATCTTCCAACATCACTTCCAAAAAGGTAATGACGTTCATTTTAAGAAGTTGATTCCATTAGAAAACCTACTACAACTTAACCATAAAAAATGCTCATGATAATCAATGTTCAACAGCTCAACGGATTGCTTAAACAAGCATAATGACAAGGTGGATGCATGATCCACAAACCCATCTGCCAAGAATTCATCTAGAGTTAATGAACCTATAAACATTTTCAGTATATATGATATGTTGAAATTTCAATGTGCACTCAGTTTGACACAACGCAGGTGTGATTCAATAACCAAATTGTGAATGACAAAGATATAGACAAGAACAGATAAAAACATGCACACAACATACCTGATTATCCAACATTCTTGAGAAATCCTTGAGAACATGCTTGCGATCTTGTGTCCCAACTTCAATTTGTTGAGCATATTGGTTTACTTTTTTCTTCATCAGTTTATAGTTGATGTAATATCTGAAAGAAATAATAATTATGAGTATCTACAGCAGGATCCTAATTACAATGAAATGAATATGTCGTCCAATTTAATATTTAGCAACAGATTGGAACACTCAACTTTGTATTAGTGTATTGTTTATATGTGTGCCTACACTAAGTTGGAGAAATATGTAATGTCATGTCAGTTCAACTTCTTTGTTTTGGTTGCCTTCAAACAAAAAGATTGATAAGAATCTTTAAAGAAGTCACATACAAGCTACCATATTTAGCGAAACAGGCTTTTTGTCAAAATATTATTAGCTATTTCTACAGAAATATTGCACCCGCTAAAAGCTTTTAATTATGAAGGTATCATTTCAGCAGGTTTTGTGTGTTTTGTGGAGAGCAACTAAATTTTGGAATGAATGATTTTTTGTGCAGCAATTTAAAAATGGAGTTAGGCAACGGACTACACAAAGCTGTGTTTTGCAGGTTCAGATCAAGGTCTGGTTAAATACTGTGGGATAGGTTGCTGCCACCTGCCATTTTCAGAGGTAATGGAAGGATCAAGAAATTGTTTCAGCCACTTTCATATATTCCCTCCATCCCAAAATAGACAGGGTGATAGCAAATGGCATGTAAACATAAAAGTCTTCTAAAAATGCCCTTAGGTGGGCCAAGAAGAGGCATTTTTGTTTGAAGAAATGATGATTCAAATTTTAAAGGTGGTGGATTCAAATGTAAGGATAATATATGAAGTTAAATGGATAAATAATTTCACTGTTTAAAACTCCCATATATTTTAAGATGGCCCAAAAAGGAAACCACTCCTGGAGGGAACAGATCAACAGAACAATAGAGAGTTTATCAATCAGTAATGAGATAAGGTTTCTATTGGAAAATGTATGTAAGAAGTTGTCAGGAGTAAGTGAGGGCCAAGGGCATGCTGTGGACATGTAGATCTGCTGTGTGACCTTGGGGTTAGTATCTTGGTTGAAACTGTTGTATTCATGCCTTTTTCTCGTTTTGTTATCAACAGGTTTACATGCCTCCCTTAAAAATCTACAAGCTTTAAAATGATTGCAATAGATTGACAAAAAATCATCTCATTTGAGTTACAATGGCCATTAGACAAGATGAACAATTTACTATCTTATCACCATGACTTATTCATAAGTAGATAGCATAATGATGTATCCAAAATTCATTGTATACATTTTCTCTTTTCTAATTTTTAAAAGAAAGCTTTCTTGAAGAAATCAGAATGAATTAAATTCTAAGCAATGCAAAAAATTATATATATACATTTCAACATACCCTTGCCATTCTAGAATTTGTCTTTCCTTCAACTTCTTCCCGAAGGCAACCATCTTTCACTACAAATAAAATTATGCATACTGATGTGAGAAGATGACTAGAAGTCCACAGAAACATATACAATAGAAGTTTGCATTTCCTGGTTACAATGATACCGGGAGCTGTTCCAGCATTAAAAGATAATGAGAAAAGAAAATGATAACAGATATAATTTGTGTATTATGTTGCCATAAAACTTCTCGTAGAACCACCACGTTTCTGCTGGCCTAAAATTCAGCTCTCAGGAATAAAATTATTTAAAGATTCAAAATATATGACTACTTCAGTGCTGTTGTAGACCTTTTACCATGCCAGAGGTATAAAATATAGTGCCAGACAGTCATACACAAAACCTGACAGCTACGATTGAATAACATTCTGTGCTTGAGGGCAAAATGTGGCCTCCTCATTTCACAGATTAAACAGCACAATATCTCTTCTTCTTTTTTTCCTAATGACTAATAGGCCAATATCTTTTGTATTGAAAAGAAGTAAAATCAATTAGTACATACACGTATGCTATTTTACATGAAGCCTTAAAATTAAGTAAATCTGTGAGACGCATGACAGAGCCATTACCTTTTTTTTTTTTTCCCTAATGAATAATAGGCAATATCTTTTATTTTGCAAAGAAGTAAAATTGATTAGTACATACATGTATGCTATTACATAGAGCCTTTAAAATGAAGTAAATCTATCAGACACAACTACATGTTCACTTTGAGACATGTACCTAAATGGAATACCTGACAAATGAAGATATAAATACTACTTGGTTTACTAGAATTCCCAACTTAAAATGCTCCTAAAGTGAAGAATTCATCTTGGGCAAAATGTCAATTATCTCATGCAATAGAACAAGATAACTAGTCCATTTTACAGATAAACAAACTCCTGTATGTCCTAACAATTGGAGGTTAGACAAGTTGAAGAACCAGACATTCACCAAATCCTCACGTGGACGTAAGTCCACGCAACATAGCATTTCAGACAGATTGAAAATCTTACGTCCACGCAACATAGCATTTCAGACAGATTGAAAATCTACAACTCCACTTTCTTATAGAGCCAGACAAGCACAATTAACAACATTGAACAGCTTACACAAAACCCAATTCCTAGATAGTAAAGAAGACTTACATCTGACCTTTTTTAACCAAAAAAAAAAAAAAAAAATTATAAACCATTCTTTGGAAGAAAAGAATAAACATAAGAATCCAGCCCTTGAAAATTAATCTTAGCTAGCTGCAACACTAGACTTCTCAACTCCCAATCCCAACTCGATACAAAACCCGCCACTTTTCTGTATTATTTGAATACTGAAAACCTATCATAAAGCCATAAATTGGGCACGTAATTGCCACATCAATCATGATATGAGTCCAACTAAATCCAGCTGAAAAGGATAGCGTGTTTAAATTTCCTTTCTCCCAAACAATTAATTTAAACAAACCTCAGTACTGTTCTTATTCAACTGAAAAGCTTATCGGTTTATCAGTCAAACTTATCATGCCTTACACAAAGTTTATGTAAAGCCACCAATTCCTAAATTTATGATAAGCCATCACTCATTAGAGCTGTGATTGCTAATCAGATTAGCATATTGACTAGTCAGCATAATCTAATTCCGTGAACATGTTTACCATTATCTCGTAAAAACCGCCGAATTTGACCAAGCCCATATCAAACATATCCAAATTAATCAAGTTCTAGTATCACATAGTCAGCTATTTCAGATTCACAAACTATACTCATTAAGAAAAAAAAATTTTAATTAATTAAATTAAATTAAAATCTTCACAGCTATGAATATAGTATACATTATTCCGAAAAAATATACCAGTAAGCTAAATATTATGCTCAAATTGAAAATTTGAACTGCAGAGAAGTTTTTCGTTCCTGCTCTGTTTGGCTGCCGAGAAAAAGAAAAACGAAAACTAGTTTCTCAACTAAAAATATAGTCTTCTTTGATAGGTTTCCTATAACTTAAAAAACCTGAGACGCGGAATTTCGAAATTCGAATCTCGTTTTCTTTTTCTAAGTTGCCAAACGGAGTACGAATTCAAAGAAAACAAATACATAAAAAACAACAAATAAATAAATAAATAATTCGTTCATAGAAAATGCATTACCGAAGTGAATTTCGGAAATCTCGCTATAACGCTACGAGTCTGAGCACACGAAACGAAACGAAACGCAAAGTTTGTTTGTTTGTTTTTGTTTTTGGTTATATATAGATGACCATCAACGAACACAGCTATAGCAATAACAAGCTAGCAGCAAGACGTAAACAATGGAGGAAGCATATTCTTATTGGAAACCAAATGGAAACTGTTTTACGAAGCAACTCTCGACACGAATTTCGGAAACATTTTGTTAAGAAATGGAGATTCGGGATTCAGAGAGAGCAGAAAATAGTGCTGCGTTTGTTTGATAGAATGAGAATATCTGAATATATATATAATATATTGATACCTTAAATATAAAAGGGGTTGAGATTTTGAGAGGTTGTAGAGTTGGCTTTGCTATGTTTTTTCTTTCCATACAAAGAAAGAAAGCAAGCTGTATCTTTTATAAAGTGGGTACAAGAACTAGATTTGTTTGAGATGGAATTGGAATTTTGTAGAATAAGTGTGGGCAATTTGGGCAAAATGAAAGATAAATAATGAGGGTCGAAATCAACTTAGGAATTATTATCTTTTAGACCTTTATTGCCCTTTGTTTATAATAATAATCCAATTATTATGAGAGCACAATGAGAGTGTGTGTGACTGTGAGAGATAATGATGAGAGTGCTTTATTTAGATTCAGTTTAGCTCTGTTCAGTGGCGGCTCTACAGGTGATCACATGATCATTCAAAAAAAAAAAAAAAAAAATATATATATATATATATATATACACACACACTTGCCAAAAAAAAAAAAAAAGTAATAAGCTAAACTAATCTATTGTAATTACTCTAATAAAAATTTTGAACACTCTTACTTGAGAATTACAAAAATTTGGATTCAACAAAAATAGGAGTAGTGCTATTACCGTTATGTTTGTTTCGAAGTAAAATATTTTCAGTAAAACATTTTTAAGTGTTTGGATTGTCCTAAAGACTTGAAAATGCAATCACAAATCAGCCACCACCAACCACCACTGGGTGCAAGCACAAACCACCAACAACAATACCAAATCCAGATTGGGAAGAAGGAAAATAAAAGGCCATCACTACCGCTGCCACCAACCGGTCATCATCAACACCAGAACCCACCCCTAACACCATACCCAGCTGCCAAACTCAGAACAAACCCTAGCAAAACCATACCCAGCCACCACAACAAACCATTAATCACCCAACACCATACCCAACCGCCAAATCAAAACAAAACCCAGCCACCAAAACCCAAAACTAAACCCACCTACCAAACTCAAAACCAAAACCACTACCGACAACCACCTATCCATATTTGAGAGATGTGGCCTGAAAGATATTAGGAACATGAGGAAGAGTGTGGAAGGGAGGAGAGAGAGACAGAGCAACCCATATTGATGATTGGCACAGCAATTACTGCTGCAACCTCTATGTTGGAGACATCGACGCCGACCGCCTCACCGCTCGCTAGTAGGAGTCCCAATGGATTGCCAGCGAGAAAAGAAGAAAGATGAGGGAGAACTTGAGAGTGAGAAGGTATAGTAGACGTGAGAGAGGGAGAACAAAAATTGAGAGGGACTGAGTTGTGAGGAAGTGAAAGTATCGAGGAAGAGGGAGCAAAGCAAATGTAAAATGTTTTACCAAAATTTTAAGAGTAAAATATTTTACACAAATTTGCCTAGGTTGATTTGGTTGACTGAAAATATTTTACTTTTGACTAAATATTTTATTGCAAAATAAACATGGTAAAATGGGAAAATATTTTCTTGAAAATATTTTACATCGAAACAAACAGAGCGTACATTCACAACATTTTCACAATAATTTCACAACAAATCTAATGTGGTAAGCTATTATTGATTTTAATTTGGGTCAAATACTAATATTATTTTTTTACCCACCAATAACAACTTTTTGCATAAGATTTATTGTAAAAATGTTGTGGATGTAGCATTACTCCAAAATTAATTTTGCCCCCAAACATAATTCTTAATCATTTAAAAAAAAAAACTTAAATAGCAACAATAAATATTAACCCAAATAACAACAAACATAAATCAAACAAAAACAATACAAGACCAAATAACAACAAGTGAAAAAATTATTCAACAAAAAACCTATTATAAAACAAAAGGATAAAATTTGTAGTTCGTTCAACCTATTCAAAAATAATAATTTCTAATTTCATTTTTCCTTAAAAAATGGTACCAAGAAAAATATTGTAGTAATTTAAATTTCTTAATAAGCACCCTAAATAAAATTCCTAGAGCTGCCCTTGTCTTTGTTGAGATTGTTCAATATATATATGACAAAGTTTAGCAACAAAATTTGTTGTAACCTAAAACTACAACATTACTCAATATCTTTTTATTGAAGGCAAATTTTGACAAATCCACTATTGGATTACATTTTCATCTTATATCTTCCATGCTTACAAAATTTTTAGAAAATTAAAGATTAATAGCTATGTCATCAATAAATTGTTTAAATTGCAAGTTTTTGTAATTTAAAATTATGCATAAAATATAAGTCTATAGATCATATGATAAATAATATCCAATTGACAAAAATTTAACAAGTGTATTAAGAGCATTAAGAACAAGCAATCCAACAATTAGATTTTTAAAATATATAGTAATGTTAATGATATTGAGTAAGATTGTACCCTAAGGTCATATATATATTGGAGAAGAAAATCATGACGTTTTATTAAAGAAGGCTATTTAATCAGCCTGAAGAACATTATAAATGTCTGGTGGAACATCTTCCATCCAGACCAACAAATGAGGACATAATATTGCTCATCTCAATAAAGAATGAGCAACTGCATTACAATGCCTATGCACATGAGAAAGACTACAACTTTGGAAAAAGGATTGAAGATACTTTACATCCTTTGCTAAGTGGTCAAATTGAGCCAAGGAATGGCTGTTGAATTGAAGAGCGTTGATGAGAATTGCAGAATCCCCCTCAAGAATGACTTTGTTTACTCCTATCTCAATTGCTAATTCCAGAGCATTTCGTGCCGCTAGGGTCTCTACCTCTAGAACAATTGAAGGTAATTGAATTTGCTGTGAGAGGGAGGCCATGACCAAACCCGCCTCATTTCATACCACAACACCAATACCAACACGACTCTCTTGACTGAAAAGAGCTCCATCAAAGTTAATCTTGAAACTGGAATTATCTGGAGTGTTTAATAGGAGTAGTATTTACATATGTAGACCCTTTTCTTTTTCTTTTTTTTTTCTTTTTTTTTGAGAATCATGTAGACCTATATATGCATGATATGTCTTATATTATATACATAAAGTTTATCTTGTTTGTGCCAAGTGATCACTTGCTCATTGTTATATATATATCGACATTGTTTTATACTGATTATCTTCTTCTTCCTCTTTTTCTTTTTATGTAGTGTGATGTATTAATTAATATTATCTTTTTTAAGTTATTAATATTATCTGCTCTAAATGAAATTTTATTGTTTCAATAAATTTAAGAATAAAAATTAGAATGCAAGTCTAAAAAAAAAAAAAAAAAATACTAATTAGAATTCTATCACAAAAAAATAATCAAGAAATAAAATGTTTGCTTATTTATTTATTTTAATAATGGTTTCAATTATTGAAATATTTACTTTGGTATATATATATATGTGTGTGTGTGTAAGGACCAAAAAATCTAGCGGCCCAGGTCCACGAGAAATTATAAGGTCCTCATGATGAACAGGTGATGTGGTTCAACATTCTAGTAAAAGACTCTCACTTGTTTAAAATTGTGGAGTTTTAAATAAAAACTAAATACCGACTCAGCAATTTTAAATAGGTGGGAGTCTTTTACTGGAATGGTGGACAAATGTCGTGGTCCACCATGAGGATCATATAATTTCTCCAGGTCCACTTATAATAGTGGATTGAACAATTCAACCTTGGCCTAAATCAATAAAATTTGTAAGAGAGGGAAACAAACAACTAAAAAGAGGGGGGGGGGGGGGAGGGGCTCTGCTCGAGGAAGAAAATAAGTAAGAAAAGACTAATATTGTCAATTGGATGAACCATTTGTTTTGTACAAGCTAGCCCGAGGAGGCCACATTTACATAAGAAATATTACTGTTCACTCTCTTTTCTCTCAATGTTTTTCTCATTTCTTCTCTATCTCTTGGCACGTTCTTTTTTGGATCCCTTTCCCTGTAAAACCCATTTTTTCTTATATACTTATCCTCCTCTCATATCTCAACCATCCATCCTTACCTAACATACATCCTATCATGACACTTGTCTTTGTTTGTATCTGAAGAAGATGGCAGAAGGAACCTGCTTAGTTATGGCTTGTACTGTTCAAGTCACTTCCTCATCAATGCAGCTGATAAAGCTGTTGTCCACCATTTAATGCGGAGGTGACAGGCTATTCCAAACTAGAAACTTCCTCTATGATCATTGATTTTCTCTCTTCATAGCCTTTTTTCCACCTGGAACGCTTCAGGGTCCTATGACTCATCCCTTCCTCTCCTCAGATGACTTTCCTCCTCAGGCCCGTGGCCCGTGGCATCCCTTCACCAGTATCACAACTCTTCAACTTCATCCTCGGTCCCCAGGCACCCACAATAGCCCCCTAAAACTTTCGCTATTAACCTTGAGGTAAAAGCAAATTTTTAGTCACACAAGCGGACTATATATGCGCCACTCGCATTCCCATGTGATAACGTCCTTTCACTTGTCTCCAGCACGCTCCTGATGCTTCAGAATCCACGATCTCACATTTATGGTGTCAAGCGGCTGCTTGTCTCCCCACATTCTACGGATCGATCAAGATCCTACAGTTCCTTTTTTCCCTCATTTATGAGTAGGAAAATTACCGCCCACTTTTTACTCCTATAAAAGGAGAATTTGGGGTTGGCTGAAGTTCATTTACGCATTCTGGCAATTTGAGTTGAAGCAAGCTCATGAGGAGAATTCTTTCCCTTTACTCGTAGGTGTGTTCATTCTCCTGTTTCTATTTTTGCACAAACTCAATCCTTCACACCATAAAACTCTATGGGTAGATACGCTAAGTTAGTGGATACTCCTGAGGCTAGGGCTGCCTTTAGGGCACAATATAGGATTCCTGATGGTGTTGAAATCTGACACTGTGAAGACGGTGAATGGCTGGTCTTGAACAGACCTCTTGAATCCGTGGTCATTCCTATGATTGTTTTCATTGAAGGTGGGATGGAACTTCTCATGGGAAGGGTTACTAGAGACTATTTAATAAACTATAGGTTGACCCCTACCCAGTGCTCCCCAAATGTCTTTAGGGTCCTCGGGTGCGTAGATATGTTAAATAAGAAAATGGGAACCAACCTTACTTGTCATGATGTAAACTAGGTATACAACTACCAAAAAGGGGAGAAAATTAAATATTACATCAAATGTAGAGTCCCCTTTATTAGGTTGATCTCTTGCTTAGCTGATTCAAGCAAGGGTATGGACGAGGACCTCCTCATCGTCTCAGGAGACTGGCACGATGGATTGCACTATCCCACCAACGAAGGGGAAACAGGTAGGGTTCTCGAAGACCGTAGATACACATAGGATGTCACATAACTTTATCAATTTGAAAGATTTTTTTTTTATTAACTCACAACTCTTACTGTTTTCTTCGGCAAACGAATACCACATAGCCCCAGCCAAGCATTTGGTGAACTTCACGAACTTGAACCGAATCCTCAGGTTAGAAATCTTCCTACACAAGGACGGTCAACTTCGAGCCACTCACATCATCCTTGGATACAATCCTTCCACCAAACGCTTCCAAAGCCAGAAGAACGTAATTAGAGCTAAGGATCCCAGATTAGCTTTGATTGACATTTCCATTCCAGGCTTTCTGGCAGTAGGACCTCCTCCTGCTGGAACTCAGGACGCTTAGCTTCCAGCCGCTCTTGCAACCCGCATACTATACTCCCAAGAACAACCCCTACTCGCAGACGAGGAAGCGAAAAAGCCCACCCCTGAACCTATGCAAGAAGTGATAGACAGAGAGTTTGAGGTTTTTCATTGCCAAGACGCTCCTAGCGCATCACAAGCTCGTACTTCAGAAGGGATAGGTTTCAAAGAGAAGAACCTAGACTTGCTTGCCCTACTCATGGCCCATGCTGAGGACTCTTCCCCAGCTGTGGTAGTGGTGCCCCGCCCACCCATTCCTACCGTGACGCACGCATCATCCGTTGATGCTGTGGACAAGAAAAGAAAAATGGGCCCGGAAAGCAAGGGCTCCGAGGATGCTGAGGAGGGGGAGGTCACCCAATCCTCCCCCCAGCCCCCAACCAAAAAAGCCCGGACAGGAAAAGAGCAGCCGAAGAAGTCCACAACTACTGGGACTTCCAAGGAGGTTGGGGGAGACCAATCAAAGAAGGCCTCCATCTGGAGGCCCATCTTCACCCTTAACTCGAGCAATCCAGTACTGGATGATGCCAACTTAAGGGACCCTAAAAAGGGTAGCTTAGGCTTGGTGGCAGAATGCATGGAGAAGGCACTATGCCTACCTGAAGATATAGCAGAGCTGAGGTCCTTCAAGAAGCGTGAGGTCTTCCTTGCCTTGAAACAAAATCTCGCCAAGGTACATGATTGCTCCTATTTACTTGTAACGTTAGCTTGTTCATGCGCTATATGATACTTACGGGTTTTTTTTTTTTTTTTTGGTAGTCCATCCAAGCTGCCTTTATGACCGAGAAATGGGTAGACCATTTTCTGGACTTAGCAAGAAAGGCAGAGAATAAATTAGAGGTTGTTAAAAAAGCCCATACGGAGGCGGACAAGAGGCTCAAAGAAACTCTTACCCAGCTGACCAAGGTGGAGAAGGCTCAGAAGAATGCTGAGTCTGTCCTAAAAAGTTTTGAAAAACAGGTTGCTAAAGCCTTAGAGGCCCAGAGAAGGGCTGAGAACAGGATGGCTCTGACTATGGTGGAGCTTAAACAAGCTAAGAAGCAGCTAGAGGCCAAGAAGGCTAAGATGTCCAAGATCAAGCAAGTAGCCTATGATGCGGGCGTGACTAAGATAGCTGGGAGTCTTACCGCCCAACTCAGGGATGTCGCTCGAGCCTTCCGTTTGGAGGTGTGGGGGCAAGCCCTGAACGCTGCTAGGGTTAGTACCGAATCAGAGCTCAGGGCTTCTGAGAAGGTCTACTACCCCCCAGCCTTGCGTTTGGTGCCCACTCCCCCACCCCCTCAACAGATCCCAGCCCTGCTCTCCCCTCCTCCTCGGACAGGCCCGTCTCCATTCCCTCTTCCACTCCGGCCAAGGGCAAAGAAAAAGAAAAAGAACTACCACCTCCAGCTGATGTGTTGGACGTGGAGGTAGAAGAATAAGTGGTCAAAGTGTCTCAACTGAAGAGGAAGAAGAGAGAAAAGGAACAAGAGAAGAAGGGAGCAAAGGAAAAGGAGCCCTCCACCTAGCTTAGCTTTAGACTAGGAACACATAGTCAATTTTGTAACAGGCTCAAGTATAGCTAATGCCCCTTTTTCCTTTTTGGTTGTATCTCAATTTCTTTAACTCTAATGAAAAAAGTTTAAAATTCATTTCATTCATTTTCTCTTCTTCTTTTTTTACTATTTACTTTGCAATCAATAATTTATACTTTACGTTACTTCCTTTCCTTTATAAAAATCTTAGCATGGCAATCTGCCACTTAATCATAACATAATGAGTAAACTAACTCATGGGACTTAAGCAAATTATTAACCAATACTTACTTGAAATTGGACTTAGAATCTCAAAACAAACTCGCTGGCACCAATCCTGAAACCCGAGGAAGTGCCCAAAGCGCTTTACTTTTCTGTCCATTTAAGCAACCTTTTGCAAGGACCACTTGGTTCCCCACCCGTGACCCCAGGAGCTACATCAGATCTAAATTCTACCCAACACTTAGTATATTTCACGCAATGTTAATTTACCCCAGGCTTGTGACCCAATGAGTCAAACAAGGACTAGATTCTGTTTAACAATTAGAATATTTCATACAATGTTAATTTACCCTAGGCTTGTGACTCGAGGAGTCAGACAAGAGCTAGGTTCTGTTTAACACTTAGAATATTTCATGCAATGTTAATTTACACTAGGCTTGTGACCCGAGGAGTTAAATAAGGACTAGGTTCTGTTTAACACTTAGAATATTTCATAATTAATTACTTCAGCCATCACATCCATAATAAGACACAACTACTCGAGATATGAGTGGCAAAGGAATTCATAACTTTAATAATAATAACGTCGTAGATTGTTTACATTCCAAGGATAAGGAATTACATTTTCATCCAAATCTTCTAAGTAATAAGCCCCAATGCCACTAATGGAAGTGATCCTATATGGCCCTTCCCAATTGGGGGCCAGTTTTCCCCAGGCAGGGTTCTTTGCTGTCCCCACCACTTTCCTCAAGACCAGGCTCCCAGAGCTAATGGCCTAGACCTTACCCCCTTATCATACCCTTGCTTAAGTTTCTGTTGATAATATGTCATCTTTACCGTTCCCACCTTTCTTCTATCTTCGGCCACATCCAGGCTATCTACGAGTAAACCGTTGTTCTCTTCAACATTGAATCGATCAGTTCTCAAAGTTGGGAATCTAGACTCAGGGGGGATTACTGCCTTTGCCCCATAAGTCAATAAAAAAGGAGTCTCCCCTATTGATCTTCGGGGTGTGGTACGATAGGTCCACAACACGCGGGGAAGTTCATCCACCCATTTTCCTTTGGCGTCGTCCAACCTTTTCTTCAGTCCAGACACTATAACCTTAATGGTGGCCTCAACCTATCCATTCCTCTAAGGATAGGCAGGCATAGAATACCTGTTCCTAATCCCTAACTCCCCACAATATCTTCGGAAGGCTCTACTGTCAAAATGAAGACTATTATTCGAGATTAGTGTGTGAGGAACTCCAAAACTTATGACAATATTCCTTCAGATGAACCTCTTAGCATCCACGTCTCTAATATTAGCAAGTGGCTCAGCTTCCACCCACTTGGTAAAGTAGTCTGTGCCGATGAGGAGCCATCTTCAGTTCCCTATAGCTCGAGGAAATGGTCCCACCAAATCCAAGCCCTACTGAACAAACGGCCAAGGGCTAGATAATGGATTCAAGACTCCCCCTGGCTGATGAATATTTGGGGCATACCTCTGACATTTGTTACATTTCTTCACATAATCCTAGGAGTTTCTTTGCAAGCTAGGCCACTAGTATCCTTGGGTGAGGGCTTTATACGCCAATGAGCTACCCCCTATATGACTCCCACATATGCCTTCATGTAACTTTTCTAACAAAGGCTCCACTACCTCTGGGTGTACGCATAACAAATATGGTCCTGAATAAGAATGCTTGTACAACTTCTGCCTCGCACTTGTCCTCGAGCAACAATCCCTACTTTAGAAAGGCTACTATAAGGTCCATCCAGCTCGTTCCCACATAGAGGCTATGCACCTCGACCAAGGATACCCTCGTGAGACTGGAGCTATCCATATCTTTAACAACAATAACCTAAGGAAGACTTGACCCCAAAGAAGTGGCTAACATTGCCAAAGAATCTGCATGAGAGTTTTGCCCCCTAGGGATTTGTTTCAAAACAAAACTCTTAAATTGAGCCCAAGCATGTTGTACCTTAGCAAGGTATCCCTGCATCCTCTCATCCCGAGCTTCAAACTCTCCATTAACCTGGCCCACCACCAACCTAGAATCAAAATGCAACTCCACCACATCCCCACCTAACTGTCTGACCATAGCTACTCCTGCTAACAAAGCTTTGTACTCGGCCTCGTTGTTGGAAGCTAGGAAATCCAGTCGTAATGATTTCTCCATTATCAGCTTCTCGGGAGTAATTAGCACAATCTCTATCCCTGCTCCCTTTCGGTTAGATGCTCCATTTGTATAAACCTCCCAAGGGGGGACAATGATGGCCGACATGACCATTGCCTCCAATGCTTTTTCTTCCTTCTCTATTGTACCCTCGGTGAACTCTACCACGAAGTTTGCTAGGATTTGCCCTTTTATGGCTGTCCGAGGCATATACTTAACATCATAGGCTCCAAGCATGGTTCCCCATTTAGCAATTTTGCCTGTATAGTCTGATTTCCTTAGAAGAGCTTACAAAGGGAGTTGGGTGAGCACTACCACGGTGTGAGTCTGGAAGTAATGGGGAAGCTTCCTCGTGGCATGCACTATAGCCAATACGACCTTCTCCAAGGGTAGATAACGTGTCTCGGTCTCCTATAAGGATTTACTAATATAGTAGATAGGCCTTTGGACCCCATCCTCATTTTTGACCAAGATGAGACTAACAGCATAGTCTGTAACTACTAGGTATGCATACAACACTTCTTCCTTCTCGGGCCTGGAGAGTATTGGAGGATTTGATAAATACTGCTTGAGATCCTCAAAAGCCGTTATACACTCCTTCGTCCAATGAAAGTCCTTCCACTTGTGAAGAAGCTAGAAGAAAGGACAACATCTGTCCGCAGACCAAGAGATGAACCTATTTAAGGTGGCTGCCATTCCAGTCAATTTCTGCACCTCTTTGGGATTCTGAAGAGGATGTAAACTGTTAATAGCCTTAATCTGCTCAGGGTTGACTTCAATCCCACGGTGAGTAATCATGTAGCCCAAAAATTTGCCCAAGCTGACCCCAAAAGAACACTTAGAGGCGTTAGGCGTAACTTATGCTCTCTCAGAACTGAGAATGTCTCCCCTAAATCGGCCAAATGCTCTCCTACCTACTTGCTCTTTACTACCGTGTCGTCAATGTACGCCTTCATATTCCTCCCAATCTGTGACTCAAACATTCGCATCACCATTCTCTGATACGTGAATCTTGCATTCTTGAGGCCGAAAGGGCATCACTTGATAATGGTAGTTCCCATTAGGAACACGAAATGCCGTCTTCTCCTGATCAGGTAGTGACAGTGGTATCTGATGGTAACCATGGAAGGCGTCCAAGAAACTCATCCAAGGATATCCCATTGTGGCATCCACCAACTAGTCAATTCTAGGAATGGGGAAGGGGTCTTTTGGGCAAACTTTATTCAAATTAGTGAAGTCTAGGCAGACTCGCCACTTTCTATTCTTTTTCTTGACCACCACGGTGTTAGCCAGCCACTCGGGATAGAAGATCTCCTTAATAACTCCAGCTTGCTTCAACTTATTTACCTCTGTCCTTACTGTCTCAACGTGATCTTTGGATGATCATTGAGGAGGCTGTTTACGTGGCACATCCTCTGGATTAACATTCAGTTGGTGACATATAAACCTAGGGTCAATCCCTGGAATATCATAAGTACTCCATGCAAAGACATCAAAGTTGGCCTCCAGAAACTTCTCCAATTTCGCTCTTTTTAGGGGTGGCAACTAAGATCCCACTTGGAAATAATACTCCTGATCCTATCCTATTACCACTTTCTCCAGCTCCTCAGTCAACTCTCTAGATGTCCTAGTCAGCTGCCCCCATGCAGGGCCCTTTAGTTGCTATGGGAATGGATCTTTAATCACTGCAGTAGGATCTGAAGGCTGCCATGTAATCGATGACACCAAGCATTGCTTAGCTGTGCAGTTCGATCTTGTGGTATATTCGTTTGTAGTGAGTAGGGCTTCTTTCTCGTTGATCAGTTCGCCTCCGTTCTATTGAAGGGTCCCCATTCCTACGGCAGTTTTGTCAACGAACGCGTCTCGGGCCGGATTGACTAACTTAACCCTTAAGGGGGCCTTGCCATAGTTGGGTGCTCTGCTTTAGTGTGATTGACGAAGGCTAGTGTGGTCTGGTTATCCACCAACTCTCCCACTCTCCCCTGAGTAGGATATTTGACCTTTAGATGTAAGGTTGAGGACACGGCACCCATAACGTGAAGCCAAGATCTGGCCAGAATAGCTGTGTAGGGGGAAAATGCTTCTACTACAATAAAGTTAACCTGCACCTCCTCATCCCCAGCTTGTACAGGCAATCTTATCATTCCTCGGGGGACCACCATTCTACCGTCAAAGCCCATCAATGGTGAATCATACAATTCCAAGTCCTCGGGTTTCAAATTTAATCCCTTGTACAAATCAGGGTACATGATCTCTGCTCTACTTCCCTGATCAATTAGCATCCTCTTTACATCATATCCCCCAATCCTAATGGTTAACACCAGAGTGTCGTCATGTGGTTGGAGAGTTCCCTACTTATCTTCCTCAGAGAAACCCAAGGTAAGGGTGAGCATTAGTCTAGCTCTTTTAGGAACCTAATCACCGGCCTCCAGGTCACAACCTCCATTCACGGACATAATCCTAGTAGCCAAGCCCCCATTATTCCTTGGCTTGGCGAAGATCACATTGATAGTACCTAATGCTGGCTAAGGAGCGTTATCCCTGTGAAACTCAGTACCTGAGTGTCCGAACTGTCCTGTAGGCTAATGTAAAAACCGATTAAGCTTCCCTGCCCTTGCCAATTGACTCAGGTGATCTCACAAGGTTCTACAATTCTCTGTAGTATGTCCTTTGTCTTGATGGTAGTGGCAATAAAGGCTTTAGTTTCTCCTAGATGAGTCCCCGGCCATCTTATTGGGCCACTTAAAATAAGATTCATTTTTAATTTTTTCCAGTATTTGATACACTGGCTCTTTAAACAATGAGTTGACCAACTAAGCTCCCACAAATGACGTTTGATCAGGAAACTCCCTTCGGGGGCGATTACCCTAGTATCCTCTTCCCCGAGGATCCCTCCTCTTTGGGAACATTTTAGCCTTGCCTTTTCCCTGTATTTGGTCCTCCTCTATCCGCTTATACTTATCTATACGATTCATAAGTTGGTGCATGTTCAAGGCAGACTTCATTGTCAACGACTTCCTCAATTCATGCTCGATAGGGAGCCCAACCTTGAAGGTCGTCACAGCCACATCCTCAAAGTTTCCATCAATATCATTATATGTTTCCCAATGTCTGTCAAAGTAAGTCTTAAGGGTCTCTCCTTCCCTCATCGCCATAGATAGTAGAGAGTCTACTGGCTTGGAGACCCTACTGCATGTTATGAATCTTGCCCCTAATGTATGTTTCCCAATGTCTGTCAAAGTAAGTCTTAAGGGTCTCTCCTTCCCTCATCGCCATAGATAGTAGAGAGTCTACTGGCTTGGAGACCCTGCTGCATGTTATGAATCTTGCCCCTAATGCCTGCGTTAGCTCCTCAAAAGACCCCACTAAGAATTCCTCTAAGGCGTCAAACCAACGCATAGCCACAAGTCCAAGACTGGAAGGGAACACTTTGCACATTAGAGCTTCATTGTTAGCATGAATCGCCATCTTCTGATTAAAGTGGCTGACATGCTCCACGGGATCCGTCCTTTCATTGTAAACGGCAAACGTCGACTGAGAAAATCGATGAGGAAGTTTGGCCTTGTTAATCCTTCTGACGAAGGATGACTTAGAAATCTGCTATAAGGTCTTACTCATTGCATTATTCCCCATGCCATGGTGGGAAGACCTTTTCTCACGCCTATTACTGCTCTTCTCCCACTTGTCCTGGCGCAAAGAGGCTGAATAGGACTCACTAGATGGAGTTCTGGACCTGCGACGATATGAACGGTCCCTGCTTCCCCTGGAACTATCACTTTGTGGGGAGGACGGGCTTCTTCTTTCACGTTCCCTGCGCCTTAACTTACTGCGCAAGCGATCTATTTCTAGTTACAACTTCCGTGTCTCCTGATCATGCGAGACATAACTCCTAGTCTTTGAGTGACTCCGCTCAGTACACTTAGTGTGGTAAGACTCCACCATAACGCTTGGGGCACGTTGCCCTATCCCTCCTTCGCTCCAAGTTAATGAACTGATTCTTCCTTTGCGAGCCAACTAACTCCTCCCTATCTTGCCTACGTTAGCCATAAATACTTAGGACGAATCCACCATACCTTGTTGCTTCCCACAAATGATGCCAATTGTAAGGACCAAAAAATCTAGTAGCCCAAGTCCACTTATAATAGTGGATTGAACAATTCAACCTTGGCCCAAATCAATAAAATTTGTAAGAGAGAGAAACAAACAACTAAAAAGAAGGGGGGAGGGGGCTGAGGAAGAAAATAAGTAAAAAAAGACTAATATTGTCAATTGGATGAACCATTTGTTTTGTACAAGCTGGCCCGAGAAGGCCACATTTACATAAGAAATATTACTATTCACTCTCTTTTCTCTCAAGCTTAAAAATATAATGACTAAAATGAAACATTTCAAAAAAAGATGAACATCATTTTTAAAATAGGATAAAGTTTAACCACAAAATTTTACAGTACTATATATTTCGAAAATCTAACCGTTGGATTGCATGTTCTTTACGCTTTTAATATACATGTCAAATTTTGTGTCAATCAGATATTGTTTACCATATAATCTATAAGATTATATTTTATATATAATTTTAAACTATAAAAAATAGCAATTTAAACAATTTATTGATGACATAACTATTGATCTTTAATTTTCTAGAAATTTTGCTAGCATGCAGTATAAGAAGAAAATGTAATCTAATGATCAATTTGTCAAAATTTACCTTCAATAAAAAGATATTGAGTAAGGTTGTAATATAAGGTTACAACCAATTTTGTAGTCAAATTTTGTCCTTTAAAATATGGGACAAAGGTTGAAGAGTAAATGTGCAATTAAACTTAAAGGAAACACACAATTTTCCATAATTCAGCTCAAAGGTGTTTATAATTTCGTAGTTTAACCGCGTGCAAAGATAGGAATTCTCTAGACTTGCAACTTTCGGGGCCTCCATAGCAGAGGACTAGTCATTTATTAAAGTCCAAATTGTAGAAGAAATCAATGAGCTTATTTTCTTTTAATATACAACAATAATGATACAAGAGATACAAAATAATGAAGAAATAGAGATTTAAGGGGACGGGCATTGCATTGAATCAAAAAGTTACTAATCAATAGAGAGAGTTGTAGGTAAAGCAGGTGGCAACAATTGAGGATATGCAAATGAAGAGTGAAGGAAGTAGGGTGATATTCAAGAGTCTACTCTCGCTCAAGTACCCCGCCAAGGTTATTGTGCCATCTGCAATCACTCGTGCAATTGTCCCAGCTTCTGTTGAAAGTAGTCCACCATTATAGGTTCCACGGGAAAGCCGGGGTGACATGACCCGAGAGAGGAGTGCCAAGTTGATACCTGGACCAATGATTGAGGAAAGTTATAACATTTTATTTTCAGGATCCTAAGAACTTGGCAACAAATTCAAATATTCATAGAGAGTATATTCTGGTACTTTAGCACACAAATCAATACAGGATTTTTAAAGTCTATACCAAACTGTTGTTGGGAATGCACCACGAGTTTTGGAGCTGGTAAATGTACAAATTTTTTTTTATAATTTTGAGGTACTGAGAAATGATACATTTACTAAACATGAGACAATAAGACATGATGCTTTTTTATCTTGAAAATGGAGAAAATTTAACTTTAAAGAATCACAATTGAAGAAGTCCGCCCACGCTTGTATTAATCTATAAACTGAAAATATTTTAGCCTGAATTCATTCATGAAAGGTAGTGGAATATCATAAAGCTAATGGATACTATTTATATTGTGCCAAAATCCAGATTCAATTAAGATGGTTTTCATATTATGTTAATACCTTTAAGTTACATATAATTTGGTGTTTGTGGTTTGAGTTTTCTAAACTTATGGTTGGCAGATAATAAATATAGCATACCATTTACAGATAGATAAAGGCACCAAATTGGATGTCCATAAATTAAAAGGTTGGCAATAATGTTAAATATAGAGACAACTGGTGGAGGGCGCGGTTGAAGTGGTTTTGGAGGATGTGGGGAGTGAATGGATGGTGGTCGAGGAGGCTGGCATTGGTGACCTAGGACATTGGACATGGGAGTGGGTGGAGGCAACGTGGAGATTCATCATTGCCCACCTGTGAGCTGCCTTTCTGTAGCATAAGAAGAAAACCAATTGTTTCCCAGCCAAAGGGCAGCAGCAGCAGAAATTTATTACTATCTAAAAGGAGGTCAGATGTGATCATTGTGGGGCAAAAGAAAGAAAAAAGGAAAAAGAAAATATCGTTTCCTAGCCAAGGGGTCCAGCAGAAATTTTATTTCAAACCAAGAGTCCAGATGTGACCATTGTGGGTTCCCTTTTATTCTAGTGCTTTGTTAAAAAATATTCAAACAATTTTAGCTAACAACAATCTTCACCATCATCCGGTGATTGTGGAACATGCCAGCATTTACAGATGCTCAGCAATGGCTGGCTTCTTTGAAAAGGAGTCCACCATATATCCCTCACTGTGAACAATGAGAAAATGAGTGGGTTAGAGACAAAGGCCGCAGTGCTGCTCTGCCTGAGACAGAGTCTACCATGATTGACTTTGACATAGGCATAGGAATGGGTTCCATACCCACAGACCATTGTGGACGCAAGAATGCCAAGCAACTCACCGTACTGCTGGTTGCTTGAGGTCAGGGTGAAATGTGTGGGTCACCTAGCTACAGTAGTGGTGGTTGGATGCTTCAATGAGAGAGAGAGAGAGAGAAAACAAAGTTTGAGGATGAAATTGACAAAATCGAAACTTAAAAAGCCAAAATAATAATAACCCCGCAATTTGGACTCCAGCCTATTTTTTATTTTTTATTTTTCACTTCTTGAGGAGCCACCACTTCCTCTACTTGTCCTAAAATGCATCGATTAAAATTTTCATTTCAATTGGAATTTGGATATTCATCACGTGCAATTATACTCTTTCATACATACTATTCATTATCACAAATAACAAAATAATTTAACCAAACAATATCTCACCTTCAAGTACTTCAGCAGAAACAAACAAGATGAGTCCTGAGCAGACATACTGAGGCACAGAATATGGAACTATTATATGGAAACTCAGGAGTATGCCTATGAAAACCATAATTTCAGATGCCAATAAAATTTGCCTGCAATCAGATCAATGAAAATTAATGCATTGGCAGTTTCTGAAAAACATATCCAGAACTTCAGATAAAAATTAAGTTAATGTTAATAATTACCTGTCTTCAAACATGTTGCTTATGTAGTTTCCAACAACAATGTTTACTGGAAGAACTGTGAGGCCAAGGGAAGCAAGAAAAATTGCCACCGTGCCTGTAGACCACTTAAAGTAGTATGTGGTAACGACACTAGATTCTGAGAGTAAAATCTCCATTACGTATTTGAGCATGAAATATATCAACAACTGAACCTGATGAACCATAGAGATTCAATTAGAGAATGTGTAGAAACTCAGCTCCAACCAAAAATTAATGTCAGAGAATCACTATTGAGAAGAAGATTAGGTTCTCAATGATTTTACAGTCTGTCCATTGGCTTGTGCTAATAAAAACATGACATTAACCAGAAGTAATTGGACTGGATTTTGATATTTTAATCATCAGCAGGTCAATAGTGAGGTTCCACTTGACAAGCTAAATTAGGAACAAAAATTTCTGATGCACAATGTGCAATCTGATTGGATAACGTATCTAAACTATCTGTTAATCCCCTTTTTAATGTAGCGGGGAAAAAATCAGACCAGGTTTTAATATAGAAGCAAAAATACTTATTCACCTTCTTATTATATTTCATGTAAAATCTGGACTTCTAGCTTCATTGTAATGACTAAGTGAATTTGCAATATTTATATTAAGCAAAATAAGAAGTTCATAAATCCATAAACATAATATGTATCAGCAATGTAGTATAAATTTAAAAAGCACATATATTGGCAGGTCAAACTTAAAAATATTTTTTATTTTATTTTTTCAATTTCGACAAAAAAGGAAGAAAAGTGAAGGTGCTATGATGCAGGACAGGGTAGAAGAAAAGAGATGAAGGTAACAGTAGATAAAGCAGGACAAATCCTAAGCTCACCACCTAGAAATTTCCTGAAAACCTTAGGCATTACCACCTATGGGTGCTTGGCATCAACACCAGACCAGAAAACATTCACCTATCAAAAAAAATTTCTAATTCAAATTGTACTTCACGATCACAAAGGCCACTATTTTAATAGGACTTCCAGGATTACATCAATATGGAAAGTTCTAATCATGCTACAATTAAATCCCATAAAATCCTAAATCACAATAAAGACCGAATTCAAAAAGAAAACTAATTTAAAACTGAAGAATAAATTCCGAAATAATTTTGGTTCTCCTTGCATCATACTTCCCTGGTTGGAGAAAACTCAACCTCAGGTTTTGAAGTGCTCAAGGATAAGAAATTTTGTACTTGATAATTGCAATAACTCTTGAAGCACATCTGGCTACATTAAGAACAAATAAGTGTTTTGTTCCACCATGTTAAATGCTTCTGGAATGATAAAATCAATGGGTGGAATAAATGATACAAACCTCTCCTGTTCTATAGGAAGCAACATCAAATCAAGCTTCTCTACTTCATCGCTCACGGAGGGTTGATTAGTATTGTTGGCATCAAACTCAACTTTCATGTCATATGAATCCTCTAAATATTTGCTCTCTTGCTGAATTTTTGCCTCATCAAGTCGTGATTCTTCAACAGGTTGAATTGGATCTACTACACATGGTTTAGGTGGTACTAACTGTACATCTGTGGCACTTTCATTACTTTTTCATCACAAATTTGTGGTGCCTCAATATTATTGGGTGGAGACCATTATTTTGCCTAGTTGGGATTTTATACCTAGTGCTTTCTTGGACTGTTTCTTGGAAGGCCTTCAGTATGTCTTCCAATGTTACTGGGATGAACTTAGGACTAGAAAGTGTTTTGAGCACTCATCTCATCTTCTTCAAATTGTGCCACATAACCAGTAGCGGGTCTATCTCACTAACTTAGATTGTTTCTTTGATCGAAAAAGTTACCATGATAATATTTGGACAAATCTCTCTTTTTTTGATAGGATGAAGTAATATATTTCTCTCTTTGAGTTTTTCTTTCACTTCTTCCCAATTGGTTATGGGAGGCTTGTCCTTCTTAAACCCAAGGTTTTCAATATCCTTCCAATAGTCCCTAGCTCACCTATTAGTTTCATCTTGGCAAACCTAGCCTTTTTTATATATGTTGGAATGGCTTGAATTGTCAAACTTAGTGGCTTGACATTAGCCAACAAGCCATTAAATGGCTTGCATGCCTATGACAAAAAGTTTGGATGATATTCTACCAAATATCATGCATGAAGAAATACAAGAAGCTTGCATTAAATGTTGTCTTCATGAATTGTCAAAAAGGCAAGGAACAACACCTGACGTGCAAACCAAATTCATGCTTTCTTCTTGTAGCCGAAATGGATGACTCTTTGGCAATAAATGCTTGCCATTTTCTTTGACCAAGTAAGTCTCATGTGCTGAAACTATTGGTATTTCGGCTAAACATCTAGTTATAAATAGATGGTGGGTATGAGAGAAGAAGTAAGTGGGCCTCTACGTGAGATAGCAGAAAAAGGAAAGAACTTCTTCTGTGTGTGTGCACCAGAGATAGGAAGTTAAAAGTATTCTGCAACTCTTGTCTACATACAATAGGGTGTTCTCTATTTATTTGTGAGAGAACCAAGGGTGTATTTGGGGTTTGGCTTTGTGTGAGAGTGTCTTCAAGCCATTGTTGTAATCTCCAAAGTTATAGTGAAAATTTATTCTGTTGCCTTCTGTAAACGTAGGCATATTACCGAACCACGTAAATTCCTGATGTCATATTTTTCTTCTCTCTCTTCTTTAACCTTGTATAAACAGATTATTTCATGATTTTTCACAATTGGTATTAGAGCTCTAGGTTGATTTATTCAATGGAGATCAACGCTTCTATTGCTAAGATAGATGTAGTTAAGTTTGACGGAATTGGTAACTTCAGGTTATGGCAAAGAAGGGTGAAAGATCTATTGGTACAACAAGGTTTGGTGAAGGCTTTGTATGGGAAAGCAAAGAAACCAGAGACGATGACAGATGATGAATGGGAAGAATTCGATATGAAGGCAATTAGTACAATTCGACTATGTCTGGCAAACGAGCTTATGTATGATGTCATGGATGACGTGTCTACTGCGGCTATATGGTTAAGGTTGGAGAGCTGATATATGTCCAAGTCCCTCACAAATAAACTTAATCTTAAACGAAAACTGTACAAGCTTAAGATGGTAGAGGGTGTGGATTTGGCTTAACACATCCACACGTTCAATAAAATTATCAGTGACTTGTTGTGGATTGATATAAAATTCGATGATGAAAACAAGGCGATGATGCTTCTGTCCTCCCTCCCAGCTTCCTACGAACACTTGGTTACAACCTTACTTTGGGGGAAAGAGACTTTGGAATTTGAAGAGATCTCAGGAGCCCTCTTGGATCACTACCAACAGAAGTAGAATTCGGGTGAAAGTTCGGGTGAAAGGCTTATGGTAAAGGGTAATCAAGATTGTGGAAGGAAGAAAGATAGGGATCACAGTTCTGCCAAGGGACGTAGTAGATCAAAATCCAAAAGCAAGACAGGAAATTGCTACAAATGCCAAAGAAAGGGCATATTAAGCGAGACTATCCAGAGTGGAAAAGAGGCAAGGACAAAGACAAGGAAGGGTCATCAAGATCTGCAAACATTGTGGCAGCAGATTCAGATTTAGATGGAGATATGCTTTATGTTTCATCCAGTGCCAACCAGCTAATCGATCCTCGGATTCTGGATTTAGCATGTTCTTTCCACATGACTCCTCACAGAGATTGGTTCGACACTTACAAGTCGGTTAATTGTGGTTCTATTCTAATGGACAACGATGCTACTTGCAAAGTTGTTGAAATAGGAACAATTAAGATAAAAATGTTCGATAACGTGGTGAGGAAATTAGGAGAGGTACGACATGTTCCAGAGGTGAAAAAGAATTTAATTTCATTGGGAACCCTAGACTCTAATGGCTATTGCTATAAGTATGAGAATGGGTTAATGAAGGTATCAAAGGGCGCTATGGTTGTGATGAAGGGGCAGAAAATAGAAGGTAATATCTACAAGCTATTCGGCAACACCATTGTAGGTGGAGCTGCTGTGGTGACTGAATCTGAGCAAGATGATACACTCTTGTGGCATATGTGACTAGGGCATATGAGTGAGCGTGGTATGAGGGAATTGCAGAAAAGAAATCTGTTGGTTGGAGCTAAGTCATGTAAGTTAGATTTCTACAGATATTGTGTCATGGGAAAGCAATGTAGGATGCGATTCAAAACAGCCATGCACAAGACAAAAGGTATATTGGATTATGTACACTCTGATACCTGGGGGCTAGTGAAAGTGGTCTCTAAAGGTGGAGCTCGGTATTTTATGAGTTTCATCGATGATTATTCTAGAAAGGTTTGGGTTTACTTCTTGAAGAACAAGTCCGAGGCATTTGCAAAGTTCAAGAAGTGGAAAGCCAAAGTGGAAAACCAGACTAGAAGGAAGATCAAGTGTCTAAGATCTGATAATGGCACTAAGTACAAGGATGGGGAGTTCTTGAAGTTTTGTGAAGAGCATGGTATCAAAAGGCACTTTACGGTACGAAGAACACCTTAACAGAATGGGATGGCTGAGAGACTTAACCGGACAATTGGTTAGATAGCTAGATGCATAAGACTGAATGCTGGGCTACCTAAAGTCTTCTAGGCTGAAGCAGTGAACATGGCTTGTTACATTCTCAACCGATCGCCTAGAGCTGCGCTTGATGGGAAAGTTGCTAAAGAGGTATGGATAGGGAAAGAAGTTGATTACTCATTGATGAGGATATTCGGGTGTCCAGCCTATGTTCATATTCCCATCGAAGAAAGGTCAAAGCTTGATTCAAAATCCAAGAAGTGTATTTTTCTCGAGTTCGAGAAAGGAGTAAAAGGGTACAAGCTTTGGGATCCAGTGGCACAAAAGGTGGTGATTAGTAGGGATGTGGTGTTTGACGAAAAGTCCATGATAAAAGCTTTCAGAAAGGAAGAAAAGTCTCAGGAAAAGGGAAGCAGTAGTGACAGCAATAGATCAGTGGTGCAGGTGGAGCTAGATGAAGTGAAGTCTCAGCTAGAAAAGGAACCTCACAATAGTGATCAAGAAGATCACAACATGATATCAAAACGGCCTAAATGCAACATAAGACCACCGGTCAGGTACGGTTTCGAGGATCTTGCTTCTTATTGCTTAGTAATCAGTAGCGAGGATCCTTCCACTTTTTAGGAAGCAATTGATAGCTCTAAAAGGGACAAGTGGATGGAAGCTATGGTGGAGGAGATGGAGTCCTTGAATAAGAAGAAGACTTAGGAGCTGTCAGAACTTCCAAAGGGAAAGAAGTCAATAGGTTGCAAGTGGGTGTTCAGAAAGAAGGAAGTAGTTTCAGAAAAGGAAGGAGAACGGTTCAAAGCACGATTGGTAGCAAAGGGATATTCACAAAGACATGGGATTGACTACAATGAGGCTGTGGTCAGGCATACTTCTATCAGGGTAGTGCTGGCCTTGGTAGCACATTAGGATTTGGAATTGGAACAACTGGATGTGAAGACGGCATTCCTTTATGGGAATTTGAAGGAAGAAATCTTCATGGAACAACCAGAGGGGTTCAAGAAACCAGGTACAGAAAATCTTGTCTACAGATTGAAGAAGTCACTCTATGGGCTTAAACAATCTCCCAGACAATGGTACAAGAGATTTGATTCTTATATGATTTAGATTGGTTATACCTGTTGTGAGTATGATTGCTGCGTATATGTTAAGATGCTTGATGATGGTTCTTATATTTTCTTGTAACTGTATGTTGACGACATGTTAATTACTGCTAAGAGCACGTGTGAGGCTGACAGGTTAAAAGTTTTGTTGCGCAAAGAGTTTGACATGAAAGACTTGGGTACTGCTAAGAAAATTTTGGGTATGGAGATTCGTAGGGATAGGGAGTCAAGAAAGCTGTGGTTATCTCAGAAGAACTATATCAGAAAAGTTCTTGAAAAATTCAACATGCAAGATGCTAAGCCCATGAGCACCCCATTGGCGAATCACTTCAAATTATCTAGTAGTCAGTGCCCAAAGAATGAAAAAGAAATTGAAGACATGTCAAAGGTTTCATATGCAAGTGCAGTTGGGTGTTTAATGTACGCGATGGTTTGTACCAGGCCGGATTTGGCTCATGCAGTGAGTACTGTCAGTAAGTACATGACAAACCCAGGTAGAAAGACCTGGAATGCAGTGAAGTGGATATTCAAATACCTGAATGGAACCGCAGGATATGGGATCTTGTGTGCGAGGCAACATGGGGATAATTCAGTGGTAGGATATGTGGATTCAGACTATGCGGGCAATATAGATGACAAAAGGTCTACAATAGGTTATGTGTTCACATTGTCAAGAGGGCCTATTTGTTGGAGATCCACACTACAATCCCTAGTAGCCATGTCTACTACAAAAGCTGAGTACATGGCGGTAGCTGAAGCTACAAAGGAAGCACTGTGGTTGAAAGGGCTAGTCAAAGAGCTTGGTTTGAACCAAGGAGGAGTTCAGTTGCATTGTGATAGTCAAAGTGCCATTTACTTGGCAAAGCATCAGGTTTATCATGCTAGGACAAAGCATATTGATGTGAGATTCCACAAGATAAGGGAGTTGAGTGTCACAAGAGAAATTGTTTTTGAGAAGTTTGACACTTCAGAGAATGCAGTTGATATGTTGACGAAGCCGGTTCCTACAAACAAGTTCAAGCACTGCTTGGACTTGATCAGTGTTTGTAGCTTGTGATAGCCCATAAGGGCTAAGGTGGAGGCGATTGAAGATTTAGTTTGTGAAGCTTGATACAATTCAAGCCAAGGTGGATATTTGTTGGAATGGCTTGAATTGTCAAACTTAGTGGCTTGACATTAGCCAACAAGCCATTAAATGGCTTGCATGCCTATGTCAGAAAGTTTGGATGATATTCAACCAAATATCATGCATGAAGAAATACAACAAGCTTGCATTTAATGTTGTCTTCATGAATTGTCAAAAAGGCAAGGAACAACACCTGACATGCAAACCAAATTCATGCTTTCTTCTTATAGCCGAAATGGATGACTCTTTGGCAATAAATGCTTGCAATTTTCTTTGACCAAGTCTCATGTGCTGAAACTATTGGTATTTCGGCTGAACATCTAGCTATAAATAGATGGTGGGTATGAGAGAAGAAGTAAGTGTGCCTCTACGTGAGATAGCAGAAAAGATAGCAGAAAAAGGAAAGAACTTCTTCTGTGTGTGTGCACTAGAGATAGGAAGTTAAAGTATTCTACAATTCTTGTCTAAATACAATAAGGTGTTCTCTATTTATTTGTGAGAGAACCAAGGGTGTATGGGGTTTGGGTTTGTGTGAGAGTATCTTCAAGCCATTGTTGTAATCTCCATAGTTATAGTAAAAATTTATTCTGTTGCCTCCTGTGGACGTAGGCATATTGCCGAACCACGTAAATTCCTTGTGTCATATTTTTTTTCTCACCCTTATTTAACCTTGTGTAAACAGATTATTTCACGATTTTTCACAACAATATATGATAAATAAACCTGATCAAAGAATTGATTCATCTTACTTAACCAAGTGATGAGGATCCATGGGTCTAGACAACCATCAAATGTAGGTGCCAAGATTACATTAATATGGAAAGTTCTAATCATACCCCAACTAAATCCCATAAAAGTACAAATCACAAAAAAGATCAAATTCCAAATTCAAATTTAAAAAAGAAAACTAGTTCAAAATTCAAAAATTAAATTCAGAAATAATTTTGGTGCTCCTTGCATTATATATATATATATATATATATATATATGAAGGACAGAACAACAAAACCATGTTATGTCATTATGCTAAACTAATTTTTGATGTCAATGATGACATTAAAGATATAATTATCAATTTTACAAAACTCATATAAAATTCTGAGTCAATCACATACCTTTACGGAGGGTGTAAGTAGTCTATATGCTGATCGAATTGAAGTTGCTGGTTGGCAAGGGTCCTTAGAAGCTTCTTTGCTTTCATCACATTCTTGCTCACCACCTTCATCTTGTTGCTTGTCTTCTGAAGAACTAGCAAGCAATGGCTGTTTAAGTCCATTCTCAAGTGCATCATTCTCTACCACCACTGTCATTCAAGATCCACCATCAGAAGTAAGCATATTGAAGAGAGAACATTATAGTCAAAAGAGATTTTATTTATTTATTTTATTTTTTATTAACACGTAATAAATGATCATGTAAACCACCAGTATGAATGACAGATTGACGGTGTGGTTAGTAATTTAAAATTTTGAAGTTTATAAAATAACAAAACAATTTTAAGAGTAAATATTAGATAACTATGTTCACATTAAAGGGTTAATGCTTCAATAGACAATAGTTCAATTTACAGCCTCCAAATGATCTAACACAGACAGCATCACATGTGCAAGATATCAACCAAAAAGCATTACCATCTAAATCAACATACCAGCATTAGATTCCTGTGGTATATGATTCTCCTCAATTTCACGAGAAGGTTCTTTAAATGAGATCCACAACCAAATTAAGTACAAAAGCCAAGCAACAGCCATAACCCAGCCAGGCAAAGTTTCCTGATTGAATGTAAGCTTGTAGATCTTAAAATTAGTTTGAAGCAAACCAGCTAGAGCAGGACCACAAGCCATTCCAAGAGCACTAGCACTAACAAAACCTGCTGATGCCTGCATGCGGATTTTTTGTGGTACACAATCACTGATATACCTCCGGTTAACAGCTCTAGCAGAACCCAGTCTGCAATTTGAGAAGAGTGACTATGTCAACACATATCATGAGGTATAAATAAGAGTCATCTAACCAAAATTTAAGCTATAATCATAATCTATAAATCTTACCACCTTACACTATTTCTAGTTTTCAGTTCAATCTGAGTCCTCTAATCATAATTTAAGATCTAATGCTGCACTGCAGTGTACAAAAATGAGTTTCTTGTCAATTCTAGAACCAATAAATGGTTTTCTAGTTATTTTTTTCTCTGACCAGACAATAAAATAATATGGTGGCCTCAATAACAGGGCAGAAACCAATCTTATTGCTTGTATTTTAATACCAAATAAAAGCCTGAGTATAGCTAAACAGTTTGGTGAAATGTGAATTTTCACTCACTATCTGACCAGCTTCATGCTGCCTTCTTAATTTGAAAGAATTAGGCCCCATCATGCTTTTTCTAAAACCCATAATTTGGGTACTGAGTTCAGTGCAGGCTCCAAGACCTGACACCAATTAAAATTCTCCTTGAAATATATGCACGTGTGTGTGTACGCCTGCGCAAATATACGACCTAATCTAATTTGAAAATAACTGATAAAAATATTTGAATGTCTCCTCTATGTGTGTGTGCATGCATGCACGCGTGCATATGTATATAAATTAATTTTTTGCAGTTATGCTGAGTTATAATATTTAAATTTGATCTTTCATATTGCAATAAAGTAAATAAGAATGCTATTCCCTTACTAGAATGTTGCACTCCTCATGCAAAGCATGTGCAGATCCACATGGTCTCTCAATAAAATGCACAAATATCACATGCTTGAAGTTATTCCTACCAAGTAATGAGTCCAGAGGAAAAGCAAGACTACTTACCCACAGAAAAGACGTCCGATTAGGAGAACTGCTATTGAATTAAAATCATAAGCCAATGCGTACAAGATGTTTCCCACAAAAAGAACTACACTGCTAAATACAAGAGGTCTGAAGTATGTTTTATTTGACCATGCACTGAAATAGACTGAGGAAAACACCTGCGCAACAGCCATTGCCCCAATTACAATACCACAAACTGTTGCTGCAGCTCCAAGGCTCAAGGAGTAGTCATCTGCTGTAGGGACAACAATATATGTATTGACCATATAAAGAAATGTGTTCACTAAGTTCAAAAGAAGCGACAAAAAATGGTAGTTCTGATCATCAACTTGTTCCTCAACAGGAGTAGGGAACTCTTCTTGCATAATGAGTGCATGTTGTGCCAAAAAGTTGAGGAAATTTGTTGAGTGGGTTAACCTGTCCACAGCTGCTTTTATTGAATCAATGACAGGATCCTGTAGATGAAAACTAGTAAATACCGTGGTAAATCACCAGCCTTATGGCTGCTTTCCAACCAAAAATATATAACTACAACTCATTCAGTAATATATATATATATATATATATATATATATATAAACACGGAGTAAGAAAACATTGAGACAGAAAAAAAACCATGAAAACTTGAACAGGTTGCATTGAGTATACGTAACAGAACCTCAAGGGGAAGAGCGGACTGATCATATATTGATAAGTAGCTTCCCTGACGGTCCTGAAGTTCATGAAGATTACGTGATATGGCTCCCACAACAGCCCCTATTCCCTGCAAGTTCCATTCATCCAGGGAAAAAAAGTTTTTAGAAGTATTTTTGAAGTGTTTAAATGTTCAAATAGGAAGGTTAGCCAAAAAATAAAAAGAGGAAATAGGAAAAGAACATCAACACATTACCACATGCTTAAACACTTGCTGCAACTGGGAGTACGGATGATTTGCACGAGTCTTGACATAGTCATTAGTGAATCTATAACCAAAGCGTTTATCAAACTTCTTCAGTATCTTACGCAGACCAATAGCATTTACCTCAACAAAAAAGAGAAGCTTTAAAAGATCTTGTCCCACTGCTCTATAAGCTTGTCGTAATTCACATATTTGGGATATTTCGGGCTGTTGCTGAAGGGCATCATGCTGTTCATCAAGTTTAGCTAGCCTGCTTGCAAGTAGCCCTTGTTGCTCCAACAGAAAAAGGACAATCTTCTCAATCTGAAATATTAAGAAGAAATTAAGTAGAAACATTTCATGGTCAACCTCAAGTAAAGAACAGCAGAAGTTAAAACATCCATGATGGCTGCACATGCAAGAAGTTCCTGCTTCAATTTATTTTTTTAATTCAATAGTTTCGAGGGGGGAGAGGGGATTTGAACCCTAGATGTCATGAACACACACCAAGAGGTGCCAACCAATTGAGGTACAAGGCTCTTGGCAATATATATTAGGCAAGCAATACAATGACAGACACACACACTCGTGAATTTATACATGCATATGTACAGATATGTAGGTATACATCAGCACAAGAGCCTCTGCAACTTACAGCACTTCCATAGTTTGAACATATCTTGCATTGTCACCAAGACAGTAAGAAAGATACAAAAGTGAAACACAACCATTAAAAAATACATTTCTCAAGTTTGATCCTATGTAAGGGTAGCTTCTTATGGACATCACACAGTTCATTGCATGTCTAAGAGGCATGACAGAACTTCCATTTTAATTACCAGAACATCACATGTTTCCTCACTTATCTTAAAGACTGACAGATCTTCCAACATCACTTCCAAAAAGGTAATGAGGTTCATTTTAAGAAGTTGATTCCATTAGAAAACCTACTACAAATTAACTATAAAAAATGCTCATGCTAATCAATGTTCAACAGCTCAACGGATTGCTTAATCAAGCATAATGACAAGGTGGATGCATGATCCACAAACCCATCTGCCAAGAATTCATCTAGAGTTAATGAACCTATAAACATTTTCAGTATATATGATATGTTGAAACTTCAATGTGCACTCCGTTTGACACAATGCATGTGTGATTCAATAACCAAATTGTGAATGACAGAGATATAGACAAGACACAGATAAAAACATGCACACAACATACCTGATTATCCAACATTCTTGAGAAATCCTTGAGAACATGCCGGCGATCTTGTGTCCCAACTTCAATTTGTTGAGCATATTGTTTTACTTTTTTCTTCATCAGTTTATAGTTGATGTAATATCTGAAAGAAATAATAAATATGAGTATCGACAGCAGGATCCTAATTACAATGAAATGAATATGTTGTCCAATTTAATATTTAGCAACAGGTTGGAAATCTCAACTTTGTATTAGTGTATTGTTTATATGTGTGCCTACACTAAGTTGGAGAAATATGTATGTCAGTGCAACTTCTTTGTTTTGGTTGCCTTCAAACAAAAAGATTGATAAGAATCTTTAAGGAAGTCACATACAAGCTATCATATTTAGCAAAACAGGCTTTTTGTCAAAATATTATTAGCTATTTCTACAGAAAGATTGCACCCCCTAAAAGCTTTTAATTATGAAGGTATCATTTCAGCAGGTTTTGTGTGTTTTGTGGAGAGCAACTAAATTTTGGAATGAATGATTTTTTGTGCAGCAATTTACAACTGGAGTCAGGCAATGGACTACACAAAGCAACTACACAAAGCTGTGTTTTGCAGGTTCAGATCAAGGTCTGGTTAAATACTGTGGGATAGGTTGCTGCCACCTGCCACTTTCAGAGGTAATGTAAGGATCAAGAAATTGTTTCAGCCACTTTCATATATTCCCTCCATCCCAAAATAGACAGGGTGATTGCAAATGGCATGTAAACATAAAAATCTTCTAAAAATGCCCTTAGGTGGGCCAAGAAGAAGCATTTTTGTTTGAAGAAAGGATGATTCAAATTTTAAGGGTGGTGGATTCAAATGTAAGGATAATATAGGAAGTCAAATGGATAAATAATTTCACTGTTTAAAATTCCCATATATTTTAAGATGGCCCAAAAAGGAAACCACTCCTGGAGGGAACAGATCAACAGAACAATAGAGAGTTTATCAATCAGTAATGAGATAAGGTTTCTATTGGAAAATGTATGTAAGTAGTTGTCAGGAGTAAGTGAGCGCCGAGGGCATGCTGTGGACATGTAGATCTGCTGTGTGACCTTGGGGTTAGTATCTTGGTTGAAACCGTTGTATTCATGTCTTTTTCTCTTTTTGTTATCAATAGGTTTACATGCCTCCCTTAAAAATCTACAAGCTTTAAAATGATTGCAATAGATTGACAAAAAATCAACTCATTTGAGTTACAATGGCCGTTAGACAAGATGAACAATTTACTATCTTATCACCATGACTTATTCATAAGTAGATAGCATAATGATGTATCCAAAATTCGTTGTATACATTTTCTCTTTTCTAATTTTTAAGAGAAAGCTTTCTTGAAGAAATCAGAATGAATTAAATTCTAAGCAATGCAAAAATTATATATATACATTTCAACATACCCTTGCCATTCTAGAATTTGTCTTTCCTTCAACTTCTTCCCGAAGGCAACCATCTTTCACTACAAATAAAGTTATATATACTGATGTGAGAAGATGTCTAGAAGTCCACAGAAACATATACAACAGAAGTTTGCATTTCCTGGTTACAATGATACCGGGAGCTGTTCCAGCATTAAAAGATAATGAGAAAAGAAAATGATAACAGATATAATTTGTGTATTATGTTGCCATAAAACTTCTCATAGAACCACCGCGTTTCTACTGGCCTAAAATTCAGCTCTCAGGAATAAAATTATTTAAAGATTCAAAATATATGACTACTTCAGTGCTGTTGTAGACCTTTTACCATGTCAGAGGTATAAAATATAGTGCCAGACAGTCATACACAAAATCTGACAGCTACGATTGAATAACATTTTGTGCTTGAGGGCAAAATGTGGTCTCCTCATTTCACAGATTAAACAGCACAATATCTCTCCTTCTTCTTTTCCTAATGACTAGTAGGCCAATATCTTTTGTATTGAAAAGAAGTAAAATCAATTAGTACATACATGTATGCTATTTTACATGGAAGCCTTAAAATTAAGTAAATCTGTCAGAAACATGACAGAGCCATACCTTTTTTTTTCCCTAATGAATAATAGGCAATATCTTTTATTTTGCAAAGAAGTAAAATTGATTAGTACATACATGTATGCTATTACATAGAGCCTTTAAAATGAAGTAAATCTATCAGACACAACTACATGTTCACTTTGAGACATATACCTAAATGGAATACCTGACAAATGAAGATATAAATACTACTTGGTTTACTAGAATTCCCAACTTAAAATGCTCCTAAAGTGAAGAATTCATCTTGGGCAAAATGTCAATTATCTCATGCGATAGAACAAGATAACTAGTCCATTTTACAGATAAACAAACTCCCGTATGTCCTAACAATTGGAGGTTAGACAAGTCGAAGAACCAGACATATACCAAATCCTCACGTGTATGTAAGTCCACGCAACATAGCATTTCAGACAGATTGAAAATCTACAACTCCACTTTCTTATAGAGCCAGACAAGCACAATTAACAACATTGAACACCTTACATAAAACCCAATTCCTAGATAGTAAAGAACTTACATCTGACCTTTTTTAACCCAAAAAAAAAAAATATATTATAAACTATTCTTTGGAAGAAAAGAATAAACATGAGAATCCAGCCCTTGAAAATTAATCTTAGCTAGCTGCAACACTAGACTTCTCAACTCCCAATCCCAACTCGATACAAAACCCGCCACTTTTCCGTATTATTTGAATACTGAAAACCTTTCATAAAGCCATAAATTGGGCATGTAATTGCCGTATCAATCATGATATGAGTCCAACTAAATCCAGCTGAAAAGGATAGCGTGTTTAAATTTCCTTTCTCCCAAACAATTAATTTAAACAAACCTCAGTACTGTTCTTATTCAACTGAACAGCTTATCGGTTTATCAGTCAAACTTATCATGTCTTACACAAAGTTTATGTAAAGCCACCAATTCCTAAATTTATGATAAGACATCAATCATTAGAGCTGTGATTGCTAATCAAATTAGCATATTGACTAGTCAGCTTAATCTAATTCCGTGAACATGTTTACCATTATCTCGTAAAAACCGCCGAATTTGACCAAGCCCATATCAAACAAATCCAAATTAATCAAGTTCTACTATCACATAGTCAGCTATTTCAGATTCACAAACTATACTCATTAAGAAAAAAAAAAATAATTAATTAAATTAAATTAAAATCTTCACAGCTATGAATATAGTATATTTTATTCCGAACAATATACCAGTAAGCTAAATATTATGCTCAAATTGAAAATTTGAACTGCAGAGAAGTTTTTCGTTCCTGCTCTGTTTGGCTGCCGAGAAAAAGAAAAACGAAAACTAGTTTCTTAACTAATACTATAGTCTTCTTTGATAGGTTTCCTATAACTTAGAAAACCTGAGACGCGGAATTTCGAAATTCGAATCTCGTTTTCTTTTTCTAAGTTGCCAAACGGAGTACGAATTCAAAGAAAACAAATACATAAAAAACAACAAATAACTAAATAAATACATAATAATTCGTTCATAGAAAATGCATTACCGAAGTGAATTTCGGAAATCTCGCTATAACGCTACGAGTCTGAGCACACGAAACGAAACGCAAAGTTTGTTTGTTTGTTTGTTTTTGTTTTTGGTTATATATAGATGACCATCAACGAACACAGCTATAGCAATAACAAGCAGCAAGACGTAAACAATGGAGGAAGCATATTCTTATTGTAAACCAAATGGAAACTGTTTTACGAAGCAACTCTCGACGCCAATTTCGGAAACATTTTGTTAAGAAATGGAGATTCGGGATTCAGAGAGAGCAGAAAATAGTGCTGCGTTTGTTTGATAGAATGAGAATATCTGAATATATATAATATATATACATATGGATACCTTAAATATAAAAGGGGTTGAGATTTTGAGAGGTGGTAGAGTTGGCTTCGCTCTGTTTTTTCTTTCCATACAAATTACAAAGAAAGAAAGCAAGCTGTTATCTGTAGGTACAAGTACTAGATTTGTTTGGGATGGAATTGGAATTTTGGAGAATGAGTGTGGGCAATTTGGGCAAAATGAAAGATAAGCCCAAAAAAAAAAAAAAAATCAACAACAAAAAACAAAAAAAGAGTGGCCCTTTGTCTCAGTGATAATGAGGTACTGTAGGGTTGGTAGGAGAGATTGGAATCTCTGTGAACGTGATAAATAATGAGGGGTCGAAATCAACTTAGGAATTATTATCTTTTAGACCTTCATTGCCCTTTATGTATAATAACAATCCAATTATTGTGAGAGCACAATGAGAGTGTGTGTGATTGTGAGAGAATGATGAGAGTGCTTTATTTAGATTCGGTTTAGCTCTCTCGGGACTGTTCAATATATATATATATATATATATATATATATATATATGAGATGAGTTCACGTTACTCTTAGTGTAACTTTACAAGAGTTACACCTTTTATGTATCATTGATTATTATTAGATCTAAGGGTCAAAAAACATTCATAGTAATGTCATTATTACTCCCTAGAAATTAGTGATTTAAGCATTAACTTTTATTATTAAAAAAAAAAAAACCACAGCATTAACTTTTTTTTTTTCTCCTTCCATATCATCTTTTTCCTCCGTATTTCTTTTTGCACTATACTTTTAGGCCTCCACCATTCATAAAATGCTCAAGATTAAATGGGAAAAATGCCAAGAGACCCCTGAACTTTGGAGTAGTGATCATTACACCCTTGAACTTTTAATTTAGCCAATTTAGTCCATAAACTTTACACATTTTCCAAATCAATACATCTATTACTTTGCCGTTTAAACTCACTAATGGAGCTCACGTGAAACTCATGTGCACCTAGATCGCTAAAGCTAGACGCCCAAACCAATGGAGAGAGAAAAATTTGGATTCAACGATGATACAGAGAGAGAGGTTGAGGCTCGCCGGACTTTGTGCTCCCACAACTGCTCGTTGTTCATGCCGTTGATCTCACCATCCTTGGCTTCCACTGTTGTTTCATGGTTTCCTACAATAACTAATAAATAAATAGGCACAATCTAGACCGTTGAATGGAATCAGTGATAAATTGTACTCCTCCATTTAGAATTGCTCTTGACCTCCATGTATGTACTTGTTGTTGTTGTTAAAGATTCTTCATTAAGCCTTCAAATTGAACCCCTCTCTATCTCTTGTAAAAGATCACCAATCACACATAACAAGTAACTAAAATCTCTCTGTATATTTATATATTTTTTGTTGTTTGTTTTCAATTAGATTTGATCCATTCATCCCTTTAATTTGATCGTGTTTACTATTTGGTCACTTTTGTGTTTTCCAATTGGTTATACATAGATCAAAACATTAGAATTACAATTTCCATTTATTAGGCTTTCGTAGGTATGGTTTTTGTGTGTACACTACATATATCAGTTGCTATTAAAAAACCACAAATCGTGGCCAAGGATAGCAATATCAATAGCAGGAAAGACCAGAGCAATGGAACAACGAAGTCCGGTGAGCCATAGCCTTTCTCTCCTCTCAGCCTTTCTTTATCAGTTAATGCTGGGTTTTTTATTTTATTTATAATAATAAGGGTTAATGCTTAAATCACTAATTTCTAGGGAGTAATAATGACATTACTATGAGTGTTTTTTTATCCTTAGATTTAATAGTAATCAATGGTCCATAAAATGTGTAACTCTTGTGAAGTTACACCAGGTGTAAATTGGGTTCAAGTTACACCTGGTGTAACTTCACAAGAGTAACACTTGATCTAACTTTACCTTTTGTGAATCATTGATTACTATTAGATCTAAGGGTAAAAAAAACAGGTAGTATCATTATTACTCCCTAAAAATTAGTGATTTAGGCATTAACTTTTCTTATTAAATGAAAAAAAAAAAAAAAAAAAAAACCCACAGCATTAACTTTTTTTTTTTTTTTCTCGTCCATATCATCATCTTCTTCCTCTTTTCTTTCTTTTTGCACTATACTTTCAGGCCTCCATCATGAATGGTGGTTGGAATGATTCTGAAAATAACATCTCAAGTCTTTTCTTCTTCTTAGACTTGTTGTTGGAAAAAATTCTGAAAATAACAAGTCATTTTCTTCTTGCTAGGCTCACTGTTGAAAGAATTCTGAATATAACATCTCTATATATAAAAAAAATATTTTAGTCAAGATTCTCTCTTAAAGTTAATGTGAAAGTTCTTCTCATGGTTCCTCCACAAAGAAATTTCTTCAACAGAAAACGTACCATCCGATTAAAAACTCCTTTATAGATGCAAGACTATTATTAATAGTGGTAATGGAAATCCAAATTTAAGAAATATCTTTTCACTGCAATAGTCTTAGAGCACATGTGGTCTCCTCAACGTCAACCATGAAATTACCTAGTAACACCAGATGAATAAACAAAAGAAAAGTTATGTGGCTGCTTTCCGACCCAACTATGAGAATTTTATGAATGGTGGAGGCTTGAAAGTATAGTGCAAAAAGAAAGACAAGAGGAAGAAGATGATGATATGGACGAAAAAAAAAAAAGTTAATGCTTTTTTTTTTCCCTTTAATAAGAAGAGTTAATGCCTAAATTACTAATTTCTAAAGAGTAATAATGATACCACTATAAGTGTTTTTTTACTCTTAGATCTAATAGTAATCGATGGTTCACAAAAGGTGTAACTCTTATGAAGTTACACTAGGTGTAACTTGAACCCATTTCATATATATACTAGCCTTTGAGCACGCGCTCACGTGCATGCCCAAAAAATCTTCTATTTTCTAAATGAAGTTACTCTTCAATAATAAGGGTATTTTTGAATCACTTAAAAGTTCAGTTGAAAGAAGGGAATCCTCTTATATATAGTATAGATATATATGACAAAGAGAGACCTTCCACAAAATATACACATTATCAGCCAACATGCTATGAGGCTTAGAAAGACAATGTGAGACCTTTCACAAAAGGCTTTATAAAGCTTTCGTGTGGACTTAAGCAACACAGGAACCTAATAAAATTTGAAATAGAGGGGGACCATCCATCACTAGTATATGAAGTCATCTATAAATTTGAGGTTCCGGTTGTATACCCTTTGGATAGTTATTTATCTTTGTATTTTCTACTTGTACAACACAACAATAAGATCACTATCTGGAAGATAGATAGGACCAAGCTTTCGTATAGATATATACGACAAAGTGAGACCTATCACAAAACATACACATTATTAGCCAACATGTTATGAGGCTTAGAAAGACAATGTGAGACCTTTCACAGAAGGATTTATAAAGCTTTCGTGTGGACTTAAGCAACACAGGAACCTAATAAAATTTGAAATAGAGGGGGGCCATCCATCACTAGTGTATGAAGTCATATATAAATTTAAGGTTCTGGTTGTATACCCCTTTGGATAGTTATTTATCTTTGTATTTTCTACTTGTGCAGCACAACAATAAGATCACTATCTGGAAGATAGATAGGACCAAGCAATAAAACGGCATAGCAGAACCCCATGTGTATTTGTGCATAATTGGTTCTCATCCATAATAGCAAAATGGGATAGCAATAGTTTTGTTATTAATCAAAGTTAAGTGGGCTGTGGCTTTTTTTTTTTTTTTTTTTCTTGGCAGTAACCTAGCCATGGAGGTGGAAGAGCCGTGGAGGAGATAGAGAGAGAAACATGCAGAGAAAGAGAGAGAGAGAGAGAGAGAGATAGTAGATGTATAATTTTTTATTTTTTTTTGGTTTAGAAATAAGTATGGAATGTATTAAATAAAAATAAATAAATGAGATCAGTTAGAATATTAGCATTAATGAGGGTTTTTTTTTAATTGCCGTTGGGTCTACTTAAATCCAATGGTTTAAAAAAGGTGTAACTCTTAAGATCTACAAAACTCACCCCACATATATATATATATATATATATATATATTTTTTTTTTGTGTGATTGGAGAAAATAAAAATCTCAAATTATAATAAATGCAAATTATTAATCTTTACCAAAAAATAGAAAAGCCTCTGAGCACGCGCGTGAATGCGTGCTAAGAGGCTAGTATATATATATGACAAAATTTAGCTACAAAATTTGTTATAACTTAAAACTACAATATTACTCAATATCTTTTTATTGGAGGCAAATTTTGACAAATCCACAATTGGATTACATTTTCATCTTGAATTCTCCATGCTTGCAAAATTTCTAGAAAATTAAAGATTAATAGCTATGTCACAATGTTTTATTAAAGGAGACTATCTAATCAACCTGAACAACATTATAAATGTCTGGTGGAACATCTTCCATCTAGACCAACAAATGAGGACATAATATTGCTCATCTTGCTAAAGAATGAGCAACTGCGTTACAATGCCTACACACATGGGAAAGACTACAACTTTGGAAAAAGGATGCAAGGTACTTACATCCTTTGCTAAGTGGCCAAATTGAGCCAAGGAATGGCTTTTGAATTGAAGAGCGTAGATGAGAATTGCACAATCCCCCTCAAGAATGATTTTGTTTAGTCCTATCTCAATTGCTAATTCCAGAGCACTTCGTGCTGCTAGGGTCTCTACCTCTAGAACAGTTGAAGGTAATCGAATTTATTGTGAGAGGGAGGTCATGACCAGACCTACTTCTTTTCATACCACAACACCTATACCAGCACGACTCTCTTGATTGAAAAAGCTCCATCAAAGTTAATCTTGAAACTGGAATTACCTAGAGTGTTTAATAGGAGTAGTATTTACATATGTAGACCTATATATGCATGATATGTATTAGCAAATATAAATATATGTAATCATATCATATCATATCATATCATACACTATAAAAGTTGAGCTTAGAAGCCGTGGTTGCGCCAAGTGACTTCACCAAATTGTAGAAATTTTTAGATTAAAATTTTTTTTTCTCCTATAATTTCTAAATTGATAAAAAATTTAACATGATTACAATCCAGATTCTTCATCTAATTTATCTACTATAATTTCTAAGTTGATAAATTTTTTAATTTGATTACAATCCAAATTCTTCATCTAATCTATTTAATCCTTATTTTTTAAGTGTAGTGTATTATAATTCAAATTCTTCATCTAATCCTTATTTGTACGTGTAGTGTATTATAAAAAAAAAGCAATTTTAACAAAACATGCAACTTATATTAAAAAATAAGTGTTTTAACAAAATATGCCACCTACATTCAACAAAATGTAAAATTTTAAAAGAGATTAAATTTAGTTGGTTTTCTTCTTTGAAAAGTAAATTTAGTTGGTTGGTGCCACATACAACTAGAACTTATAATTATGTCTATCTAAATATTATCAACAAAGCCTAAAATAATAGGATGGAAAGAAAAAAAATTCCACAGCATAAAATATTAAAATGTGTAGTAGTGTACGTACGTAGAAGTATAGCTAATCCCATGAATTATTTTAAAAAAAAAATACCACTTTCATTGGGAGGATATACACACAGGAAGCAATTAATAATAAATTTGTTATCTATTTTTTTTCAATTTTATGTTGTTTAAATTTATTTATTTTTTGGATAAATATCAAATTTTTGGATAACAAAAAAAAAAAAAAAAAAGCCATTAACATTAACAACTTGATCTTTTCGGTATATTAGGGAAAAATATTGTAATTAACGTTATCAACTTGATTTTTATGGGTTTTCTTTTTTGATAGGTTGATTTTTATGGTATTTGATTTTAAATAAATTCCCTCTTTCTTTTGCTTATAACAACTTCTTTACAATTTAAAATTATTGATTTAAATAGAAACAACTTCTTATCAACTTTTTTTTTTTTGGTTAAAGTTTACCATGGTTGAAATTTTGTTTGTTGGATGAATATAGGAATGATTACGGATAACAGTTTACCTATAATTGTGTCTATCTAAATATTATCAATAAAGCCTAAAATAATAGGATAGAAAGAAAACAAAATTCAAAGCATAAAATATTAAAATTTGTAGATGTGTACGTAGAAGTATAGCTAATCCCATAAATTAAAAATAAATATATATAAATAAAAAAACCACTTTCATTGGGAGGATATACACACAAGAGGAATTAATAATAAATTTGTTATCTATTTTTTTTTCAAATATATTTTGTTTTAATTTATTTATTTTTTGGATAAATATCAAATTTTTGGATAACAAAAAAAAAAAAGCTAATAACATTAACAAATTGATATTTACCGTATATTAGAGGAAAAAAATTGTAATTAATGTTAACAACTTGATTTTTATGGTATTTGATTTTAAATAAATTCCTTTTATTTTTTTTTTTGTGCTTATAACAACTTCTTCACAATTTAAAATTATTATTTTAAATAGAAACAGCTTCTTATCAACTTTTTTTTTTGGGTTAAAGTTTACCATGGTTGAAATTTTGTTTGTTGGATAAATATAGGAATGATTATGGATAATAGTTTTTTTATACCGTGACTCTCATCTTTAGATTTTCAGGTTACTATAAATAATAAAACCAAATTCATGATTTTTTTCATTAATATTTGTCCAAGTTTCTATCATTTTTTAGGGTTATCTGTTTTTCTCTCAAATTCAGTCCCTCTTCACTTCAAAAAATAAATTCCCAATTATATATATAATTTTTTTTATTCATGTTGTTTTTTATTATATTTTTCCAGGGAGTTTCCTTAAGGTTTCAAAGCACTCGATCAAAATTTTTTCTCAAAAAACTTTCTTAAAGTTTATATTTACACATTTTGTTTTTATAGGGTGAAATTTGGTGCCTCCTTCCTCACTTTCAAAGACAAAAATTCAATTCTTACATAAGTTTATCTACTTTTATTTTTTAATGTTTAGTAATTTTGGTTGTTCATAATTCTTAACTATTACATTGAGGTTATCACTTAAATATGCTTTCAAGTATTATTTTTTAATTATTGAATTCAACATTTTTCATTTTAATATGCACTTGAGTTTTAATTATGCAAACTCCCTTTATATTTTTCAGACATCTCCTTTTATATTAGTTGCATAGTTATTTACCATATTCCATTCAATTAATTTTGGACTTATATGATTTTTATATTTATAAAAACTCAATCTTCCGCAATATACATTCATTATATAACATAAAGTAAAATGTTACTTATTTTTTTTTAAAAATAGAGCAAACAATTACTTTATTTTTATTATAAAAATTATTATTCTTTATTTTCATTGATTTACATATGATTCTTAATAAAGCCGTGCATCGCATGGGCCTAATACTAGTTGTGGGATACCGAAATTCAATAATCCATATATGCTGTGGTTTTTTTTTAGAATTGCTCTTGACCTCCATATATGTACCTGTTGTTGTTGTTCAGGATTCTTCATTAAGCCTTCAAATTGAACCCCTCTCTATCTCTTGTAAAAGATCACCAATCACACATAACAAGTAACTAAAATCTCTCTGTATATTTATATATTTTTTGTTGTTTGTTTTCACTTAGATTTGATCCATTCACCCCTTTAATTTGATCGTGTTTACTGTTCAGTCACTTTTCTATTTTCCAATTGGTTATACATAGATCAAAACATTAGAATTACCATTTCCATTTATTAGGCTTTCGTAGGTATGGTTTTTGTGTGTACACTACATATATCAGTTGCTATTAAAAAACCACAAATCGCGACCAAGGACAGCAATATCGGCAGCGGGAAAGACCAGAGCAATGGGACAACGAAGTCTGGTGAGCCGTAGCCTTTCTCTCCTCTTAGCCTTTCTCTATCAGTTAATGTTGGGTTTTTATTTTTATTTTTTTAATAATAAGAGTTAACGCTTAAATCACTAATTTCTAGGGAGTAATAATGAGATTACTATGAGTGTTTTTTGATCCTTAGATTTAATAGTAATCAATGGCCCATAAAATGTGTAACTCTTATGAAGTTACATCAGGTGTAAGATGGGTTCAAGTTACACCTGGTATAACTTCACAAGAGTTACACTTGGTCTAACTTCACCTTTTGTGAACCATTGATTACTATTAGATCTAAGGGTCAAAATGAAAGCTCGAAAGTGTGTTAAAAAACACAAGAGTTGTTTAGACCCCCAAATTTAAGTTACGGCTCAATAGATTTTACACTAACTTAATTCTAAGTGTGGAATAGTGCAAATGCGAGTGGATAAACAAACAAGCTACTCTAATCCATAATCAAGACAACAAAGCAGTAAAATGGAATGTAAAAGAGTAGGGAAGAGAGATGCAAACACAAGATAACACGCCGATGTGTTATTGAAGAGGAAACCGAAGAACTCAGCGAAAAACCTCTCCGCCGCCCTCCAAGTGGTAATCGATCCACTAGAAAATCAGTTGGCATACATGGGTTAGCAAGAGACTCTCAAAGCCTAATCTACCTGATGTACCTAAGCCCTCCAAGTTCTTACTCCAACAAGGCTTCTTGGAACCGTGTCTTGTCTAGCTCTTCGGATCCCGCAACAAGCTTCATGTTGCATCTGTCATCCTTGGCATCTTCCAATGCTTCCCAGCAACACCAAAAACACTCATTACGTTGAAAAGGTGTGGATTGTGTTTGGGTACAAATCTCCTCTCAAAGTATGATAATGGGAGAGGGAAGGAGAAGAGGCTACAATGATTTCTCACTAAGGATGAGTAGCCCTCTCTCAAAAAGATGAGTGTGTGTTGTAGAAAACCTATCTAGGGTTTTTCTCTCTGAATGACCTCTTTTACATTTGTGGGTAATGAACGTATATATAGCATGAGTGAAGGGTAAGTAAGTCACACTTAAAAAACCTCCAGGTAGAAAGCTTTACGACTATCTCGCGGGAAGGCCTTACCCACGAGACACTCACGAAAACGACAGCCTGGCAGGACTCTTCAGCTTCCAGACATGTGCTCCTCACGTGGCTCTTTCGTGGTTTAGCTTCTTGCGAGCTTCTCGCGAAATCCACTGATTCTTCACCAACTTGATACTAAACCCAATGCAATAAAATCCCACAAAATACAAGGAATAAAATTAAAGCAATTACAACACTTTTTGTCATGGAATAAAACCAACATAAAACATAGTTGTAAATCACAACTTTATACAAAAAAAACACTCATGGTAGTATCATTACTACTCCCTAGAAATTAGTGATTTAGGCATTAACTTTTCTTATTAAATGAAAAAAAGAAAAAAAAAACCATAGCATTAACTCTTTTGTTTTTTTTTCCATATCATCATCTTCTTCCTCTTTTCTTTCTTTTTGCACTATACTTTCAAGCCTCCATCATGAATGGTGGTTGGAATAATTCTGAAAATAACATCTCAAGTCTTTTCTTCTTCTTAGACTTGTTGTTGGAAAAAATTTTGAAAATAATTCTCAAGTCCTTTTCTTCTTGCTAGGCTTGTTGTTGAAAGAATTGTGAATATAACATCTCTATATATAAACAAAATATTTTAGTCAAGATTCTCTCTTAAAGTTAATGTGAAAGTTCTTCTCATGGTTCCTTCACAAAGAAATTTCTTCAATAGAAAATGCACCATCCGGTTAAAAACTCCTTTATAGATACAAGACTATTATTAATAGTGGTAATGGAAATCCAAATTTAAGAAATATCTTTTCACTGCAATAGTCTTAGAGCACATGTGGTCTCCTCAATGTCAACTATGAAATTACCTAGTAACACCAGACGAATAAACAAAAGAAAAGCTATGTGGCTACTTTCCGACCCAACTATGAGAATTTTATGAATGGTGAAGGCTTGAAAGTATAGTGCAAAAAGAAAGAAAAGAGGAAGAAGATGATGATATGGACGAAGAAAAAAAAAAAGAGTTAATGCTGCGGTTTTTCCCCCCTATAATAAGAAGAGTTAATGCCTAAATCACTAATTTCTAAAGAGTAATAATGATACCACTATGAGTGTTTTTTTACCCTTAGATCTAATAGTAATCAATAGTTCACAAAAGGTGCAACTCTTGTACAGTTACACCAAGTATAACTTGAACCCATCTCATATATACTAGCTTCTGAGCACACGCTTACGTGCATGCCCAAAAAATCTTCTATTTTTCTAAATGAAGCTACTCTTCAATAATGAGGGTATTTTTGAATCACTTAAAAGTCCAGTTGAAAGAGGGGAATTCTCTTATATATAGTATAGATATATATGACAAAGAGAGACCTTTCACAAAACATACACGTTATCAGCCAACATGCTATGAGGCTTAGAAAGACAATGTGAGACCTTTCACAAAAGGCTTTATAAAGCTTTCGTGTGGACTTAAGCAACACAGGAACCTAATAAAATTTGAAATAAAGGGGGACCATCCATCACTAGTGTATGAAGTCATCTATAAATTTGAGGTTCTGGTTATATACCCTTTGGATAGTTATTTATCTTTGTATTTTCTACTTGTACAACACAACAATAAGATCACTATCTGGAAGATAGATAGGACCAAGCTTTCGTATAGATATATACGACAAAGTGAGACCTGTCACAAAACATACACATTATTAGCCAACATGTTATGAGGCTTAGAAAGACAATGTGAGACCTTTCACAAAAGGATTTATAAAGCTTTTGTGTGGACTTAAGCAACACAGGAACCTAATAAAATTTGAAATAGTGGATCCAGCACTAGTGTATGAAGTCATATATAAATTTGAGGTTCTGGTTGTATACCCCTTTGGATAGTTATTTATCTTTGTATTTTCTACTTGTGCAGCACAACAATAAGATCAATATCTGGAAGATAGATAGGACCAAGCAATAAAATGGCATAGCAGAACCATGTGTATTTGTGCATAATTGGTTCTCATCCATAATAGCGAAACGGAATAGCAATAGTTTTGTTATTAATCAAAGTTATGTAGATTGTGGCTTTTTTTTTTCTTGGCAGCAACCTAGCCATGGAGTTGGAAGAGCCGTGGAGGAGATTGAGAGAGAAACGTGCAAAGAGAAAGAGAGAGAGAGATAGTAGACATATAATTTTTTTTTTTTTTTTGGTTTAGAAATAAGTATGGAATGTATTAAATAAATAAAAAAATAAATGAGATCAATTAGAATATTAGCATTAATAAGGGTTTTTATTTTATTTTTATTATTATTATTATTACCGTTGGATCTACTTAAATCCAATAGTTTAAAAAAGGTGTAACTCTAAAAATTTACACCAGGTGTAACTTGAACCGATTTCTCTCTCTCTCTCTCTCTCTCTCTCTCTCTCTCTATATATATATATATATATGACAAAGTTTAGCTACAAAATTTGTTATAAGTTAAAACTATAATATTACTCAATATCTTTTTATTGGAGGCGAATTTTGACAAATCCACAATTGGATTACATTTTCATCTTGATTTCTCCATGCTTGCAAAATTTCTAGAAAATTAAAGATCAATAGCTATGTCACGACGTTTTATTAAAGGAGGCTATCTAATCAACTTGAAGAACATTATAAATGTCTGGTGGAACATCTTCCATCTAGACCAATAAATGAGGACATAATATTGCTCATCTTGCTAAAGAATGAGCAACTGCGTTACAATGCCTACACATATGGGAAAGACTACAACTTTGGAAAAAGGATGCAAGGTACTTACATCCTTTGCTAAGTGGCCAAATTGAGCCAAGGAATGGCTTTTGAATTGAAGAGCGTAGATGAGAATTGCACAAGCCCCCTTTTGAATTGAAGAATGACTTTGTTTACTCCTATCTCAATTGCTAATTCCAGAGCACTTCGTGCTGCTAGGGTCTCTACCTCTAGAACAGTTGAAGGTAATCGAATTTGCTATGAGAGGGAGGTCATGACCAGACCCGCTTCGTTTTGTACCACAACACCAATACTAGCACGACTCTCTTGACTGAAAAGAGCTCCATCAAAGTTAATCTTGAAACTGGAATTACCTAGAGTGTTTAATAGGAGTAGTATTTACATATGTAGACCTATATATGCATGATATGTATTAGCAAATATAAATATATGTAATCATATCATATCATATCATATATTGTAAAAGTTGAGCTTAGAAGCCGTGGTTGTGCCAAGTGGCTTCACCAAATTGTAGAAATTTTTAGATTTAAATATATATTTTTCTCCTATAATTTCTAAGTTGATAAAAATTTTAACTTGATTACAATCCAGATTCTTCATCTAATTTATCTATTATAATTTCTAAGTTGATAAAATTTTTAATTTGATTACAATCCAAATTCTTCATCTAATCCATTTAATCCTTATTTTTTAAGTGTAGTGTATTATAATCCAAATTCTTCATTTAATCCTTATTGGTACATGTAGTGTATTATAAATAAAAAAAAGCAATTTTAACAAAACATGCAACTTATATTAAAAAATAAGTGTTTTAACAAAATATGCTACCTACATTCAACAAAATGTAAAATTTTAAAAAGAGATTAAATTTAGTTGGATTTCTTCTTTGAAAAGTAAATTTAGTTGGTTGGTGCCACATACAACTACAACTTACAATTATGTCTATCTAAATATTATCAACAAAGCCTAAAATAATAGGATAGAAAGAAAAGAAAAAAATCCAAAGCATAAAATATTAAAATGTGTAGTAGTGTACGTATGTAGGAGTATAGCTAATCCCATGAATTAAAAAAAAAAAAAAAAAAAAAAAAAAAAAAAAAAAAAAAAAAACCACTTTCATTGGGAGGATATACACACGGGAAGAAATTTATAATAAATTTGTTATCTATTTTTTTTCAATTTTTTTTAATTTATTTATTTTTTGGATAAATATAAAATTTTTGGATAACAAAAAAGAAAAAGAAAAAAGCCAATAACATTAATGTAGGGACACGATTTTTAATGACCCAAGAATGACATTGGGCTCGTATGTAAAGGGCCCGAACAATACAATTTATAGACAGTGGGCTTGAAAGGCTGGACCTTGGTCGCCGGACAGCGGTCTGGTCGTGATTTTTATGGAAGCTCATACGAAGGTAGGCTTGGCCTGAATAGCTAAGCCTTACATCGATGTAGCTTAGAGGGTTTGAGTCCTCAGACTTAGTCCGAGGAGCATCATATCCTTCTCATTCTCCTTTTCGTAGGATTTTTTATCCTCTTCTCCCCCTGGGCTTTCTCCTTTGGCTTTCTTTCCCTTTTATACTAGTGTTTACTTCCCATTTAGTGTCCATGTGTAAGTTTTGCTTTTTGAGGTATATACTCGTCCTATCAATCCATACATCCGAGTGGTTGGGGGTGGTTGGGAAAGGTTAAATAGCATGGTCTGGAGTATGGGCCTGTCAGATGCGGGGCTCCATACTGCGGTGTTGGCAGCTTTCTCCCTTGTCCTGCCCCTATACTGAGTTTGTCCTTTTCTTCAGGCTTTTTGTGAGGTGTTGAGCGTGAGATTGTCCTCGGCAATAGGGCTCCTCGGCCTGGGCTTTGGGCCCTGAATGTAAAGTGGGCTGGGACCTCAAATTTCGGGCCCCACAATTAACATATTGATCTTTATGGTATATTAGGGAAAAGTATTGTAATTAACGTTAACAACTTGATTTTTGTGGGTTTTTATTATTATTTTTATTTTTATATAGGTTGATTTTTATGGTATTTGATTTTAAATGAATTCCCTCTTTTTTTTGCTTATAACAACTTATTTACAATTTAAAATTATTGTTTTAAATAGAAACAACTTCTTATCAACTTTTTTTTTTTTTTTTTGGTTGAAGTTTACCATGGTTGAAATTTTGTTTGTTGGATAAATATAGGAATGATTATGGATAACAGTTTACCTACAATTGTGTCTATCTAAATATTATCAATAAAGCCTAAAATAATAGGATAGAAAGAAAACAAAATCCAAAGCATAAAATATTAAAATTTGTAGTTGTATACATAGAAGTATAGCTAATCCCATAAATTAAAAATATATATATATATATATATATATATAAACCACTTTCATTTGGAGGATATACACACAGGAGGAATTAATAATAAATTTGTTATCTATTTTTTTTCAAATATATTTTGTTTTAATTTATTTATTTTTTGGGTAAATATCAAATTTTTGGATAACAAAAAAAAAGAAAAAAAGAAAAGCTAATAACATTAACAAATTGATATTTACCGTATATTAGAGGAAAAAAATTGTAATTAACATTAACAACTTGATTTTTATGGTATTTGATTTTAAATATATACCTTCTCCTTTTTTTTTTTTTTTTTTTTTTTGGTGCTTATAACAACTTCTTCACAATTTAAAATTATTATTTTAAATAGAAACAACTTCTTATCAACTTTATTATTATTTTTTTTGGGTTAAAGTTTACCATGGTTGAAATTTTGTTTGTTGGATAAATATAGGAATGATTATGGATAATAGTTTTTTATACCGTAACTCTCATCTTTAGATTTTCAGGTCACTATAAATAATAAAGCCAGATTCATGATTTTTTTCATTAATATTTGTCCAAGTTTCTATTATTTTTTAGGGTTATTTGTTTTTCTCTCAAATTCAGTCCCTCTTCACTTCAAAAAATAAATTCCCAATTATATATATATATATATATATAATATTTTTTTTATTCATGTTGTTTTTTATTATATTTTTCCAAGGAGTTTCCTTAAGATTTCAAAGCACTCGATCAAAATTTTTTCTCAAAAAAATTTCTTAAAATTTATATTTACACATTTTGTTTTTATAGGGTGAAATTTGGTGCCTCCTTCCTCACTTTCAAAGACAAAAATTCAAATTTTACATAAGTTTATCTACTTTTATTTTTTAATGTTTAGTAATTTGGGTTGTTCATAATTCTTAACTATTACATTGAGGTTATCATGTAAATATGCTTTCAATTATTATTTTTTAATTATTGAATTCCGGATTTTTCATTTTAATATGCACTTGAGTTTTAATTATGTAAACTCCCTTTATATTTTTCAGACATCTCCTTTTATATTAGTTGCATGGTTATTTACTGTATTCCATTCAATTAATTTTGGACTTATATGATTTTTTTATTTATAAAAACTCAATCTTCCGCAATATACATTCATTATATAACATAAAGTAAAATGTTACTTATTTTTTTAAAAAAATAGAGCAAACGATTACTTTATTTTTATTATAAAAATTATTATTCTTTATTTTCATTAATTTACATATGATTCTTAATAAAGCCATGCATCGCACGGGCCTAATACTAGTTGTGGGATACATAAATTGAATAAGGAAATAATGCCACGTGTCATACCCGAGGCAATGCAGTTCCAAGGAGACCATGCACTCAGACGATAAGGCTAGAGAGACAAGCCATGGTCACGTCAATGACACATTACCAGAGGGGGCCACACTGTAGAGTAAGAGTTTTAGAGAGGGGGTTAACCTTGACGTGATTAGAGGGATGGTAGTGCCATCACATTTAATACACCCCACCAAACCCCCTGGCTGCATTTATGTGGAGAAGACCCCTGAACAATACTGTCTTGGTTGCTGCAACTCACAGAAGACTTGGGAGAGCGTCTAATGGGACAAGCTCTCGAGTAGTGGCTTACATGATCAACAAATAGAGGGCCAAGATCAGCCAAAAGATGCTATATAATGTAAGAGATCCTCAGGAGATAGGGAGAGGTTCATCTAAGAATCTGTAGAAAAAATACTATAGCACAAAAAACTAAAATTGTAATCAAGTCTAAGAAGAATATACTCAAGAACTACTTTCCTCGAACTTTGCCGAGGAAGGATTTCTTTGCATAAAACCTGTTTTCTTTGTTTTATTTCAATCTTTAATCCATTGTGAGTGTTTTCCAACTCATTGAAACTTAGTTTTCAGCCCACTCTCTAAAAATTCTTTATATTGGGCTCTTTGGGCCTTAACCCTGTTACCTTGTGGGCTTAGGATCCAAAACGCGCCCTTACGATTGGCGTCGTTTGTGGGATCCCAGCGCCGAGATCATTTCCTCAACCTTGAACGTAGGACAGATTGTGAAGTTAGTGTACATACTACTCAAACTAGTAGGAGCCAGTCTCGAAGTAGGAATCACGTCTCTTATGAAGAGAATACTAAAAGCATGAAATTGGAGATTGACCGTCTGCGGAGGAGGTTACGCTGTGAGCAACGGAGAAAGACTCCTTCAAGCTCTGACCTTTCTTTAGATGATGATAGGGATGGCAGCTATAAGCCTAGGTCAAGGACTCCTCCCAGTGTGTCTTTTTCGTATGATGAGGATCGCCATTATAAGTGTAGGAATAAGAGTCCATCTTGCAAAGGTCTGGGCAGCGATGTTATAAGCAAGGCTCTTAACCAGATTTCTAAATCTCCTTTTACCCGTAGGATTGAACGTGGGAAGCTCCCTCAGCAGTTTACTCAGCCAGCGTTCACCATGTATAATGGCAGAACGAACCCTGTGGAACATGTTAGCCACTTCAATCAGAGAATGACTGTTCACTCAAAGAATGAGATTTTGATGTGTAAGGTGTTCCCATCTAGTTTAGGGCTTGTGGCGATGAGATGGTTCAATGGTCTATAGGAAGGTTCTATTAACTCCTTTAAGGAGCTTACCAGAGCGTTTGGGGCCCATTTTGTTACTTGTAGTAGAGTTCCTCGGCCCTTAGACTCCTTTTTGTCTATGACTATGCGAGAATGGGAAACCCTGAAAACGTATTCCAACAAGTACTGGGAAATGTTTAATGAGATAGATAGGAACTTCGATGATGTGGCTATAAGGACTTTCAAGGTTAGACTACCTGCCGAGCATGATTTGAGAAAATCTTTGACAAGGAAACCTGTTAGGAGTGTACGTTAGCTCATGGACCGCATTGACGAGTATAAGTGGGTCGAAGAGGACCAACAACAAGGGAAAGAGAAAGCTAAGGTGGTCCCATAGGACAGAAGGGATTTTAGGTCGGATAGATACAATAGCAACCGACCTCAGAGAGATTTTGCTGGGCAATCCGAATCTACCGTTACTCAGGTGGTTAGCACTGTGTTCCGAGAGCCTGTGCACCAAATCTTGGAAAAAATTAAGAGTGAGTCGTACTTTAAATGGCCAAATAAGATGGGGGAGACCCTATGAGGCGTAACCAGAGCCTTCATTGCCAATACCACCAAAAGCGGGGGCATACTACAGAGGATCGTAGGACGTTGTGGAGTCATTTAAAGCAATTGGTTAAGAGTGGGAAATTGAAGCAATTCTTGTATCAACCCAATCAATAGGGTGGTTAGGCAAGGTTGGGAGCTCAGAGAGATGCTTCAACAAGACCACCTTTAGGTACAATTACTGTCATTCTTACTGCTCCAGGAAGGACTGGTTCTCAGCCATCCAGGGTGATGTCTATAGCCCGGTTGTCTACAGAGGATGCGCCCCCTAATTCGAAGAAGGGTAGATTGGAGCCCCGACCAGCTTTGAGCTTTTCCGATGAGGATAAAGTTGGAACCTTGCAGCCACATGATGATGCCCTAGTAGTTACTCTCAAGATTGGAGGGTATGATGTGAAGAGGGTGTTGGTGGATCATGGCAACGATGCAGAGATCATGTACCCGACCTGTTTAAGGGGCTGAAGCTGAGGCCCGAGGACTTGGCTTGCTATGACTCCCCTTTGATAGGGTTTGATGGGAAGAACACCTTTCCGAAGGGCCAAATTAGACTACTCATTCAGGCAAGGCCAAATTAAACCACAGCAAGTGCATCCGTTCTGATACCAATTGAAAGTTCAATAAGTGTATAAAACACCTTAAACGATTAAACCCCAATTTACAAATTACCAATTCAAGCTTAATATCAAACAATTAATGTGCGGAATATGAACATAAGCTTAATACAAAATTGATAAACAATCTAAACCAAATAAAATCACATCCACAGCAGAAATTAAATGGCAAAGATTAAGAGAAGAGAGATGCAAACACAAGGACAACACACGATGTGTTATCGAAGAGGAAACTGAAACTTTCGGCGTAAAACTTCTCCGCCGCCCTCTAAGCGGTAAATAATCCACTAAAGAATGTAGTTGGGATACATGAATAGCGAAAGACCCTCCAAGCCTAATCTACTCAATGTACCTAAGCCCTCCAAGCTCCTACTCTAACGAGGTTACGCCGAACCTATTTCTTCTTTAACTTACCGGATTCCGCTACTTGACCATAGCATCAACCAATATGAAATTGGTCATTTCTTAACTACTTCCCAAAGCACCAAATGGCCTTCTCATAGATATGGGTATGGTGAGAAAAGGTTTTGGTAATGTAACTCTCAAGGATTTAACAATGGAGAGGAAGAGAGTAGAGGAATTTGAAGAGTCTCTATGTGAAGATTGTGGATGAGTCAATCTTGTTTTTCTCTAGGGTTTCTCTCTCAAAATTCTCTTTGGAAACTCTCTCAATTTCGTGGGTATAAGGGTCTATATATAGTAGGGTGAAAAAGAATGTGAAAAGTCAGTTTTTCCCAAACAGGGTGGTCTGGTGACTTGGCCTCGCGACTGGGCTGAGTCGCGAGTTCAAGCCGCAAGCTAACGGCTTGGCCAGCTTGGGACTTTTGTCCTGTAGTGCAATAGCTAGCATGACTCTTCAGCTCCCCTGCATGCTTCACACGTGTGCCAACTTTGGCGGCTTGCCAGTCGCGAGTCACCCGCGAATCTAGCTGCGAGTCTCTGCATCCTTGCACAATCTTGAGCATTTCTTCACACTCTCTCACTCACTACCCTTACATGATTCCCACCTAAATACAGGGTTACCAATTGTTAAAATACAAGCAAATTTGGCACGGAATAAAGCCAAAAAGATGGTTGATAAAATTCAACCTTACAATCTCCCCTTTTGGCTATTCCGTGACAAAACCCTAAAACAAACTCTAGACTTAACATGTGAGTTGGGAACAGTTGAACAAAACTCACTCATACCTAACTCTAGAATCTGATAAGCTCTTGAATCATATGAACAAGAATATCCTGAAACATAACAACATAGTATCATCATTGTATGCAGAAAAACTTGTAATTGCATATGAGACAAGCACAATGCGATCAAGCAAAATGGAATAAGAAATAAACCATGGCTTGACCAAACAGGCAATCACTATAAAATAGTGACCACAATGTTCATTCACACTTGGAATGAACATCCGGACGTACAAGGCAATAAGCTCAATGCAAATCACTTGCATGCCTAACACTTAACCAATGCACAATACATAAAGTATATGCATCTAGGAACAAAATCATACAAGGGCACAAGAGTGAGAATACTTAAAGAAAAATAGAAAATGCATAACAATTAGGTAGAAGTATTAGACAACATAACATAAAGGCTGCAAAGCATGGTACAAACCATAACAGCCTACAAACAGCACATGGAAACAAACCCTAAAAGCTTATAAAAGCAACATGGGCACAAATTAGAAACATTTTAAATAGCTAAGCATAATCATGAACTATGAGCAAAACAAAAACATAGTAAATATAACACAAAGCTCTTTTGCTCTTTCTCCCCCTATCATATCACTCCCCCTATCATGAATCATAGGAGCTGTAATGAACTTGAAACATTTATACTTGCAACCTGAAATACTTGCATAAAACACATTAGACCCTCAAAGTATGGCAAGTAATAAAAAGACAAGTATAATGAATTTCTCCCCCTACAAATGTGCACAAGAAATAGTATACTCTCCCCCTTTTTGACACGAATAGACAAAGGGGTCAATGAGAAAAGAGGGCAAGAGATGAAGGTATGAACTGTGATAATGATGCATGAGGGAAAAATGAAAAGTGTTTGAAAACGACCTTGAAAATAACCCTCAATATGCAAAACACGCGATTTTCGCAATTGAGCCAAGTCGTGTAAAAGTCACCAAAACAAGCCGCGAGAAACCTAGAAACCAAAAATTTGAAAATTTTTCTAAGTGTTTTTCGTGACTGGAAAGTCTACCCACGAGAGATTCGCGAGGTGAGCCACGAAAATCTCTGTGTACCCCTCACGACTGGACCTTCCACCCGCGAACAAGTCGCCATACTGAGCCGCGAGAAACATAAAAACCCAAATTTTGAAAAATATCCTAAGTATTTTTCACGACTGGGACATTGACCCGCTAATAAGTCACGAAAAATCTCTATGTGGGCTTGCGACTGGGGCATGCGACTGAACCAACCCGCGACTGAGTCGCCAGAATAGAGCAACACTGTTTTTGAAGATTTTGACAATTTTTTGCAAAAAAAAAAAAAACTTTCCAAAAACAACTAAAAACTCAAAAATCTTTTTGTTATTGATCAACAAAGATTGAGCATGTGAAAACACATTTAATCAAGTACAATCACACGAATGAATATGACATTTATTGAACATAGACATGTGTGTTGTGTGTGGATATCAAAAATAAAATAGTTCTTAGTCTAATGTGAAGCTTTAATGATCAATTCAATCAAGGCATACACAACTAGCACTAGATAATGTGACCCATCTCAATTATAGAAATATGCATATATGACCTCCCACATAAACTTGAGTACAATATCTTTGAAACTTTTCATTTGGCTCCATGTTCAACATATCATTTGATCTTTTTGAATCAACACATCTCATTATGAGATCGATACCTGAAATTTTTGATATTTCACTTTGATGAGTTAGCCTTTGGCTTTTTGGGCATCATATACTTTATTTTAGGTCACTTTCCCTTTTTCCTAGTCAAATAGTAGTATGTGCGACAGGTTTTTGCAGCTCATTATCTCTTTTCATTTGGAGATTTACATTTGGTGAGCTCTTTTAGCAAAAACAATAAAATAAAGAGTGGGAAGATATATAGGCACAAGTCTATGCATGTCTCAAGATCAACAAAACCATTCACTAATCATTCATGACAAGGTTGCAGATCTATTTACAACAGTCACATTGATTTCAAGATTTCTTCCACAATGATATAAGTGCACAAGGAACAAGCTACGCTCGTAAATGCACAAGGCCATTAGTACAAATGTACAAGGCAAAACATGTTTTGAGACAAAACTCAATAATGTCGATAAACCTTTTTTGATTTTCTACTTTTTATGCATTTTTTGGATATTTGACACAAAAACTAGAAAAGATTGATAAAAAACAATGTAAAATCATTCAAAGTAAAAAAAAAAAAAAAAAAAAAAAAAAAAAAAAAATCAAAAATCAAACAAGCAAACAAGCAAAATTTTCAACACATGCTGGAATGATAACAGAAAGTACTCAACCAATCAAAGTCACAAAGTATAGGAAGTATTAATGCATGGACATGTTGTAATGCTTATGCATGTGTACCCTTCTTCACCCACACGACACTTGCGTTTGGGGTGATATCCCTAGAGGATTGGGTACGATCGTTGTGACTTTCAAACCTTCTGGTGAAGCTTGCCAAACAAGTAGTGAAGGCATCAATCATCTTCAGCGCATCCCTCTGGGATTGCCTTCTTGACCTTTTGATTGCTCAACAGTCCAATTCCCTTTGCCATGTCTTGGTCCTCTCGACCTTTGAGCATTTGAATTCTTCAATGCTTGAAGCTTATGACAATTTGGTCTGATGTGTCCTAGAATTCCACAATGATGGCAGAAGTGTTGAGTTCTAGAACCTCTTCGTGACTTTGGGAGAGATTTCCCTTTACCCTTAGGTTTAACCACTAATTGGTTAGGAGGCTTAGTTAAAAACCGTTGGTCAGTCACATTCGACTTCTTTTCCAGCTTCACTTTCTCAACAACTGAAGTTTCTACCACTGGTTCCTTAGCTTTCACAAACTTCATTTCCTTGGATATATTAACCACCGAACTGCTCTCTCCGACGTATCCCAATCCACTTTTGTCGAAGAATGGTTTTTGATGAGCAAGCACTTCATCAAGCTTCTTGGAGGAGACTCGCTCTACTTTAGCATTGGCTTGAACAACCTCAAGCTCAAGGAATTTTATCTTTGAGTAGGCTTTGGTTAGCTCTCCATTCAGCGTCTCCATTTCACATTTGGTCTCCTTGTATCGCACTAGAAGACTTCTATAGTCTTCCTCTGCCCTCTTCATCTTTTTAATGGCTGCCTTAGCCACTTTTGCATATTCATCGATCTTCTCAATGAGGGAATTATAGGTCTCTTGCAGTCCTACTATACCTTCATCTTCCTTATTATCGGATTCTTCTACTATCCCCATTGATTCCAATTCATTGTGCTCACCAAGCTCTTCCACCAACACACTCAAATCATCCGAAGAGTGCATAGGTGCAATGGTCAGGTATGTAGAGTAGTTTCTCTTTCTAAGGCGAAGACCTTCATCTAAAGATCTAATGATGTTGCTACTTGGATGGTTTTTTATCACTCTTGATGATGGCTTCTTTGAGATGGACACTTCATCATTCCTGGAGATAGGAGGATGAACTTCTAGAGGAGTGAGAGGACTTGATGTTCTAGACATTGATCTTGCTTCCGATCTTGAGTTCACAGGAGTTGATTTCTTTTTCGGTGTAGGTCCTTCAACTTCAATATCTTGGGCTTCACCCTCAGTTGTGAGTTCTTTGGAGCTTGGCCCTTCTCCATCATCAACCATCTCTACCTTTGTTATAGCATCATCAACTTCCACATTGATGGACTCCATTACAGTCTTTGTTTTCTTGTTGAATACTCTATATGCCCGGCTATTAGTAGAATACCCAAGGAAGATGCCTTCATCACTTTTCGCATCAAACTTCCCAAGGTTCTCACGATCATTGAGAATGTAACACTTGCTTCCGAATACTCGGAAGTACTTCACTTTTGGCTTCTTTTCATTCCAAATTTCGTATGCGGTCTTCTTTGTTCCCGCTAGGAAGAATATTCTATTACCAATGTGACATAAGGTGTTCACGGATTCTCCCCAAAACGTTTGAGGAATTTGCTTGTTGAGTAGCATAACCCTTGCCATTTCTTGAATCACCCGATTTTTCTTCTCAACCACCCCATTTTGTTGAGGAGTTTTGGAAGTTGAAAATTCCTTTTTGATTCCATTCTTCTCACAAAACGACTCAAATCTTGCATTCTCAAACTCCTTGCCATGATCACTCCTTATCTTGACAATAGGAATCCCTTTCTCATTTTGTAGTCTCTTGCAAAGAATTTTCAATTTCTCACATGATTCTGATTTTTCTCTAAGAAATTCAACCTAAGTGTATCTTGAGAAATCATCAACAATGACCATAATGTACCTTTTTCCTCCTAGACTTTCAATTCTTGTGGGCCCCATTAGATCAACATGAAGAAGCTCTAAGCATTGTGAAGAGGCGATCACATTCACCTTGTGGTGACTTGCCTTTGTTTGCTTCCCAATTTGGCATGCACCACAAAAGGTCTTCTCTATCTTTCCAAACTTTGGAAGTCCCTCAACAGCTTCAAGTTTAGATACTTTAGCTACTTGTTTGAAACTTGCATGCCCAAATCTGTGATGCCAAAGTTCCAACATGTCAACACGAGCACTTCTACAACAAATTGGTGCCATAGGAACTACTTCGTAGCAATTGTCAGTAGTCCTATTTCCTTTCAAGACTTGAATCCCTTCTTCATCAATGATTATGCACCCCTTCTTTGAGAATTGAATAAGGAAGTCTTCATCACATATTTGAGTGATACTTAAGAGATTCGCCTTCAGCCCTTTGATGTATAAAACATCCTTCAATAGAGGTAATCCCGATAGCTCAACAGTTCCTTTGCTAAGAACTTGAGCATGACTTCCATCACCAAATATCACATAGTCACCAACCTTCTCTTTAAGAGACTTAAACAATGATTTATCCCCTGTCATGTGACGAGAACAGCCGCTATCAAGATACCATAAACTTGAATTGAAAACCTTCAAAGAAGTGTGCACAAATAAGCAAGCATGGGACAAGCACTCTTGACCTTCAAACAGAAACTTATCTTCATTTTCCATGCTCTTGTTAGATTGAATTCTCTTTTTCAAATTATCAACCTTATCACACAACATTCTATTTCTTCTTTTATACTTTTTAATCAAAGAATTAGACTCACATAGACTATTGTGTAATATGTGATTCTCATTTTCAAAATATTTTAGCATGTGGACAAACATTCTAGCATGTTTCTTTGTTTTTAATAACTCTAGGAGTTCATTGTTAGGACACCCTTCAAACATACTCATACAGTCATTATCACAAGTAATTAAACCACAGTACAGCATAGCCTTTTCCATAGCTTCATCCATAGCTAAAGGGTCAAGGATCGTACTTAGGTAATTAAACCACAGCAAGTGCACCTGCTCTGATACCAATTGAAAGTTCAATAAGTGTATAAAACACCTTGAACGATTAGACCCCAATTTACGAATTACCAATTCAAGCTTAATATCAAACAATTAATGTGCAGAATATGAACATAAGCTTAATACAGAATTGATAAACAATCTAAACCAAATAAGATCAATTCACAACAGAAATTAAATGGCAAAGATTAAGGGAAGAGAGATGCAAACACAAGGACAACACACAATATGTTATCGAAGAGGAAACCGAAACCCTCGGCGTAAAACCTCTCCGCCGCCCTCCAAGCGGTAAATAATCCACTAAAGAATGTAGTTGGGATACATGAACAGCAGAAGGCCCTCTAAGCCTAATCTACAATGTACCTAAGCCCTCCAAGCTCCTACTCCAACGAGGTTACGCCGAACTTATTTCTTCTTTATCTTACTGGATTTCGCTACTTGACCATAGCATCAATCAATATGAAATTGGTCCTTTCTTAACTGCTTCCCAAAGCCCCAAATGGCCTTCTCACAAATATGGGTATGGTGAGAAAAGGTTTTGGTAATGTACCTCTCAAGGATTTAACAATGGAGAGGAAGATGGTAGAGGAATTTGAAGAGTCTCTATGTGGAGATTGTGGATGAGTCAATCTTGTTTTTCTCTAGGATTTCTCTCTCAAAATTCTCTCTAGAAGCTCTCTCAATTTCGTGGGTATAAGGGTCTATATATAGTAGGGTGAGAAGGACTGTGAAAAGTCAGTTTTTTCCAAACAGGGTGGTATGGAGACTTGGCCTCGTGACTGGGCTAGTCGCGAGTTCAAGCCGCGAGCTAACGGCCTGGCCAGCCTGGGACTTTTGTCCTGTAGTGCAACAGCTGGCATGATTCTTCAGTTCCCCTGCATGCTTCACACGTGTGCCAACTTTGGCGGCTTGCCAGTCGCGAGTCACCCACGAGTTTAGCCGCAAGTCTCTGCATCCTTGCACAATCTTGAGCATTTCTTCATACTCTCTCACTCACTACCCTTACATGATTCCCACCTAAATACAAGGTTACTAATTGCTAAAATACAAGCAAATTTGGCACGGAATAAAGCCAACAAGATGGTTGATAAAATTCAACCTTACAGGTTGTGTCTTCCACCTTGCACTTAAAGGTGAAGTATCCGTTAGGGTATTAGGTCGAGGAGTTGGTTGGAAGCCAATCTATGGCTAGATAGTGCTTGGTAGCTGCAATTAGACATCATATCGGAGGTGAGTCCTTGACTTTTGCCGAGTAGGGTTTATAGCAATCAAGGGTGCCAGTGTGGTCTACGGGCATGGTGGTAGAAGAGGCAAGGTGTGAGGAGTTAGAAAAAGTTATCATTGGTGATGATGAGGGTAAGTTCTTCCAGGTTGGAGTTCAATTGCCTCCTCAGGAGAAGGAAGACCTGATAGCATTTCTTAGGAGAAATATTGATGTGTTTGCATAGAGTGCTTACGAAGTGCCTAGGGTTGACCCAAATTTTATTTGCCATCATCTAAACGTCAATCCCTCTGTCATCCCCAAAAAGCAACCACCTCGGCGCTCATCTAAGGAACATTCTAATGCTGTCAAGGAGGAGGTGGTTAAGGTTAAACGGGCCGGCGCCATAAAAGAAGTTTTTTACCCTGAGTGGTTAGCCAATACAGTGATGGTGAGGAAGAAAAGTGGGAAGTGGTGAGTATGTGTAGACTTCACGAATTTAAATAAAGCTTGCCCTAAGGATCCATTCCCCATGCCTCGAATAGATCAATTAGTGGATGCAACTGTAGGCCATCCTCAGATGAGTTTCTTGGATGCTTTCCAAGGATATCATCAGATACCATTAGCTTTGGATGATCAAGAGAAAACTACTTTTGTTATGCCCACTGGGAATTATCATTACAAAGTGATGTCTTTCGGATTGAAAAATGTAGGGTCTACTTATCAGAGGATGATGACCAGGATATTTGAACCTTAACTGGGCAAAAATATTGAGGTCTACATAGTTGATATGGTGGTAAAGAGTAAAGTAGAGTCTGAGCATGTAAATGACCTCGAGAATATTTTTTAGATACTGAGGAAACACAAATTGTGCCTTAATGCTTTTAAGTTTTCTTTCGGCGTTGGCTCTAGCAAGTTTCTGGGTTATATGGTCATTCATCGCAGAATTGAGGTCGACCCTAATCAGATTAGAGCAATTAATAAACTACAGCCTCCTCAGAATCCTAAAGAGGTCCAAAAGTTGACAAGAATGACTGTTGCTTTGAATCGATTCAATTCGTGGTCAGTAGATAGGTGTAGGCCCTTCTTCCAGTTGTTGCATAAGTGGAAGGGGTTTGAGTGGACTGAAGATTGTGCCTCAGCCTTCCAGCAGTTAAAGGAATATCTTTCTCGGCCACCCAAGGAGGAGGAAGTTTTATTTTCTTACATTGCTATAGCCTCACATGCAGTGACCCTGATACTAGTATGGGTTGATGATGGTGTGCAGAGACTAGTTTATTATGTGAGCAAATCATTACATGAAGTCGAGGTTTGTTATCTACCATTGGAGAAAGCCATTTTGGCAGTGGTGCATGCTACACGGAAGCTCCCTCATTACTTCTAGGCTCACACTATTGTGGTTCTCACCCAACTTCCTCTTCAATCACTACTTCGGAGAGCTGACTACAAAGGAAGGATTGCAAAATGGGGAACAATCCTGGGAGCTTTTGATATCAAATATATGCCTCGCACTTCCATTAAGGGCCAGGTCCTTGAGGATTTGGTGGCTGAATTTACTGAGTCTTCAATGGGAGAGGACAAGGAAGAGCAATGCATGGATGGAAAATCAGTTGGCGTGGTCTCCCTGTAAGGGCCTTTATCATGGAAGGTGTACGTTGATGGGGTAGCGAATCAAAGGGGATCTGGAGTAGGGCTAGTTGTGGTATCCCCTGAAGGGGTGATTATTGAGAAATCCCTAAGGTTAGGCTTTTTGGCCATGAACAATGAGTCCAAGTATGAGGCTTTGCTGGCAAGAATGGCTATGGTTCAAAAAATGGGAGGAAGAGCAGTGGAGTTATTCTCATATTCAAGGTTGGTTATAGGCCAGGTGAAAGGAGAATTGGAGGCTAGGGATTCAAGAATGCAAGAGTATTTAAATCAAGTTAGGCACCTACAATCAGGGTTCGGGTCTTTCACCTTACGACAAATCCCTAAAAGCAGAAACACGCATACAGACTCTTTTTCCACTCTCACAACTTCCTCGGTGCAAAGTTTACCTCGGGTTATCCTGGTTGAGGATTTGTGTAGGCCCACTGAGATGGAGAGAGAGAAGACTCAGATTCATCAAATTAGGGTAGGGCCTAGTTGGATGGATCCTGTTATGCTGTTCCTTAAGGATGACATCTTGCCCAAGGAAAAGGGGGAAGCTGATAAAGTGCGGAGAAAAGCTCCTCGGTTTTGGTTTTCCGAAGATCAAAAGTTGTACAAGCACTCTTTTTTTGGACTGTATTTGCTATGCATTCATCCTAAAGCAGTAGAACCACTCTTGGAAGAGCTATATGAAGGGATTTGCGAAAGTTATACAAGAGGTAGATCATTATCTCACAGAGCCCTCACTTAGGGATATTGGTGGCCAAATATGCAAAAGGGAGCACAAGAGTATGTGAAGAAGTGTGACCAATGCCAGAGATTTGCTCCAAACATTCATCAGACAGAGGGCGTCCTTAATCCTTTGTCTAGTCCCTGGCCTTTTGCTCAATGGGGCTTGAATATCGTAGGGCCTTTCCCTAAAGCAGTATGAAATAGGAGATGGCTTTTAATCGACATTGACTACTTCACCAAGTGGGTTGAAGCGGAGCTACTAGCAAATATTAGGGACGTGGATGCCAAAAGATTTGTGTGGAAGAATATTGTCACTTGATTTGGGATTCCTCATACCCTCATCTTAGACAATGGGCTTCAGTTTGATAGCAAAGCTTTCAAAAGGTACTGTTGTGATTTGGGTATCAAAAATAGATACTCAACTTCGGCTTATCTACAAGGGAACGGACAGGCCAAGGCTATCAATAAAGTCATAGTGAATGGACTCAAGAAGAGGTTGGATGATGCCAAGGGTAAATGGGTGGAAGAGCTGCCACATGTTCTTTGGACGTATTAGACTACCCCTCGTAGGTCCACAGGGGAAACCCCATTTTCAATGACTTATGGGGCCGAGGTTGCGATTCCTCTTGAGACTGGATTCCCAACGCTGAGGACAAACTTATTCGCTCTAGACAACAATGACAACCTACTAGCAAAGAGCTTGGATTTGATTGAAGAATGGAGAGAAAATGCCATGGTTCAATTAGCATATTATCAGCAGAAACTCAAACAGGGGTATGACTCAGGTGTGAAGTCAAGACCGTTAGCCCTTAGGGACTTGGTATTAAGAAAGGTTGTGGGTATTGCAAAAAACCCAACAAGAGGAAAGTTAGGACCCAATTGGGAAAGACCATACCGTATCACCTCAGTAGCTGGTATAGGAGCATACTTCCTAGAAGATCTAAGTTTTCTAGCATTGATGGTATTAATAGAACAGATTTTGAGTATTAAGCCAATGCGTCAATGACACTTAAACAAGTTTCAGTTTTTATGTCATTGATAAGCAATATAAGTTCCCATCCTCTCGCTTCCATTAGCCTCAAGCATCCTCCATTACCAATTATAAACCAGTACTCACACACATTACCAGTTTATCCAATTCGATAAGTACCATGGCATATAAATCACAAAGCTTTGCTTTCATATTGATATATGCATGTTTGGCAACGTTGGTTCCTACGGGGCTAGCTCAGTTGCAACAAACACCTGGATCACCTCAAATACCCGGATTGTCACAAATATCTGGATTTTTGCCACAAATAACTAGATTGTTCCCAAACCTTGGAGCTGGGGGACTTTCAGGGGCAAATGGGCAGTGTTTGTCATCTCTTGTAGACATACCAGGGTGTCTTACTCAAGTTTTTGGTTCACTTGTCAATGGCCAATTCAACATTATAGGTTCCTCTTGTTGCAAAGCCATCTCAGAGATTGAGGGAAATTGCTTGTCTAATTTGTTCCCCTCCAATCCCATCTTTGCTCCTTTGCTCAATAACTCTTGTGGTCAACCATCTAAAGGAAACGGACAGGTCTCCGGAATCACTGCCAGTAAGGCCGCTTTACCAGGGATTTTACCAGGGAATCAAGAGGTACAGGAATGCTGGTCTTCTCATTCGGGTGTACCAGGGTGTCTTACAGATGTCATGAATTCACTCTTTAATGGCAGAGTTAACTTCTTTGGCCCTACTTGTTGTAAAGCCATTGAAAGTTCAAAAACGTGTACAAAAACACTTTTGAACGTTTAGACCCCCAAAAACCAACTTAATCAACGCAAGCAATATGTTAAACAACTAGTGTGCGGAAACTTAACATATGCTATAATATGGAATTGGTTAAACAACTATCTAAGCCATAACAAAATAAACCACAGCAGATAAAGTAAAGGCAGAGATAGAGAGGAAGGAAGATGCAAACACAGAGATAACACCAAATGTGTTATCGAAGAGGAAACCGAAGACCTCGGCGAAAAACCTCTCCGCCGCCCTCCAAGCGGTAATCAATCCACTAGAAAATACAGTTGGGATACAAGGACAGCAATAGACCCTCCAAGCCTAATCTACCCAATGCACCTAAGCCCTCCAAGCTTCTTGCTCCAACGAGGTTGCGCCGAACCTTTTTCTTTTCTAGCTTTCCGGATTCCGCTACTACACCGTAGCATCAACCAATGAAGATTGGCTCCTTCCTAACTGCTTCCCAGAACTCCAAACGTCTGTCTCACAGAGATGATAATGGTGAGAACCAGGTTTGGTATAATGCCTCTCAAGGATTTGACAATGGAGAGGAAGAGAGTGAGGGAATTTGATGAGACTCTAAGGTAGAGATTGTGGGTGAAACAATCTGGTTTTTCTTTAGGGTTTCTCTCTCAAAATTCTCTCTGGAAGCTCTCTTTCAATCGTGGGTTAAAAGGGTATTTATACTGGAGTGAAGAGGAATGCGAAACGTCAGGTTTTTCCAAAACAAGGGTGGCTCGCGGCTTGACCTCGCGGCTTGACCAAGTCGCGAGATCCAGTCGCGAGTTAACCGTATGGCCAGTTGTCCTGTTTTGTCCTGTAGTGCTCCAGCTAGCATGACTGTTCATCTTCCAGCATGCTTGGCACGTGTGCATCTTCTGGCGGGTTGAAGCCGCGAGTCCACACGCGAGTCCCAGCCGCGACACTCTGTTTTCTTGCACACTCTTGAGCAATCTTCACACTATCTCACTCACTACCCTTACAACAATCCCACCTAAATACAGGGTTACTAAATGCTGAATTACAAGCAAATTTGGCACGGAATAAAGCCAATTAGATGGTTGAATAAATTCAACCTTACAACCTCCCCCTTTGGCTATTCCGTGACAAAACCCTAAAACAGACTCTAGATTTAACATGTGAGTTGGGAACAGTTGAACAAAACTCACTCACACCTAACTCTAGAAGCTGTGAAGCACTTGAATCATATGAACATAAACTCCTGAAACACAACAATACACCATGATCATTGTAAGCAGAAAATTATAAATGCATATGAAACAGGCAATATGAGATCAAGCAAAAATGGAGTTAATAAACAAACCATGGCTTGATCAACCAAGTGAACACCACAAGGTAGTGATCACAGTGCTCATTCACACTTGGAATGAACACAAGGACATACAAGTTAACAAGCACAAGGCAAGACACTTGTATGTTCAACACTCAACCAATGCATAGCTCACATGGCATATGCATCTAGGAACAATCCTACAAGGGCACAAGAGTGACAGTACAACAACCACAATGCAGAACATTTAGATTAAAGTACTGATTTCAACATAGCATAAAGGCTGCACTTAAGCATGGTACATACCATAAAGCCTACAAACTATGCATAAAACAATAACCCTAAAAGCTTACAAAAGCATATGGGTACAAACCAACAAATACCTGAATAACATCATTAAACGTATATTAAAGTTTAAACCAAGAGTATATGAAAAGAGTTAGAAACAGTTATACACCAAAACACAGTGTATCAAAACCATAAAAACCATAAGTTTAGAAGATAAGACTAAAAACAAAAACATATATAAACACATTACTCCCCCTCAACTAATTACTCCCCCTTAAGAGCTGCTTTTCTGCTTCTGAATTATCAATGAACTTCTCCCCCTTTTTGACATGGAATGGCCAAAGGGTCACTGGTCATGCTGAGTTGTGAAGCTGTCAAGTGTAGCAGCCAGGACATCAATCTGGCCTTGCATGGCTCTCATCCTATCAGAATGCTCAGTTTGGACTGCCCTGATCCCATCAAGCCTTTCCAGAATGATCTGGAAAGCATCTGGAGGTGTGTCTGCAGAGGTTGAAGCTCTGTGTCTTTTGCCACTTCTCCTAGGTGTTGAAGTTGATGCAAGTCCAGCTGCTTCTGCTTCAGCCTCCATTCGAGCAGCCTCTCCTTCATCACCTTCATCTTCTTCTCCTGGAAGCCTAACACTTATCCTTTTGCAGGTAAGCTTGTTGATTGCAGAGGGTGTAGACATGGGACTGATGTCTTGAGGGATTGGAACTCCTTTACTCCTAAAAATCCTCATTAGCAAACTTGGAAAGATCAATTTAGGCCTAGAGGTTGTTCTAGTCTCATCCACAATGGTGTCATAAATGTGGGAACTTATGTCTATGAAGTTCTTTTCTTTGAGATCCATCAGAAAGACTGCTCTAGCACAGTTGATTGTAGTCAATTTCCTAATGGGATAGAGGTTAAACATCATGATTATGGTAAGGCACCTCATGTCCACTGGAAAGGCAGTGGTATTCAAACATTTCCCTTCTCTCTGCCCACCTATCCTTTGTTGAATTGTTTCAATAGACACACTCCTATCCTTGTAATTGATAAATTCTTCATCATCTAATCCTTCAAGCCCTAATGCATCATCTATGACATGAGCATCCAAGATAAATTCTTTACCCCTCACCCAGCAACTCAATTCATTATCCTTTATCACAGCATTTGAGTAAAATTCCCTAATTAAGGGTTCACACACAATAGGGAAACCACCCAAAAGCTTTTCCCATCCTCTTCCTTCAAAACAACTGGGAATAAAAGTTTGCCTTAAGTCCTCCAAATCCACAAATCTCTCTTGAATGATTCCTGCATTCAAGAAGTTATCCTTGTATCTCTCAAAGTGGTGAACAGACCTAAACAATCTAGAATCCATCTTTAATCTCTTGTCAGCCTTCTTTGCAGTAGATTTCTTCTTCTGAGGTGAGGGAGCCATCTGTGAACAATCAGAAATGGCCACAACAACATATAGCAATATATGTGCAGAACCAGTCAGAACCATGTAGTAACCAGAGAGAGATATCAACCAAACAAATGAACTTCAAAAACTTAAACAGCAAGCTATTTAGTTCAAACAAATGGATAAACCAAGCCTAGGATAGGAAACACATGAACAACATGGTGAAACTATCCTGAAGGCAGATAAATGACATTGAGGCAGATAATGGAAAAATGATATGACACTCAAACAATATCTTGATCCAAACAGAAGCTACCCACAGATAGACACACTAGAACATGCAAATCTAGCACAGTAAAACTCACAACCTCAGAACGAACCAATAGAAATCACTCAACAGCTCAAAGATCAGATTGAAATAAAATAAACACTTAGCTAAGCACAAGATGAAGATCAATAATCATATGACAATCATTTAACACAAACTATAGCAACAGCAACCACACGCTAAGCAAGAACAAGGAGCAGAGACCGAAACACAAACCCATTTCAAAAACACAATCAAATGCGAAAAATCAAGGGTAAAAGCACAAAATCATGAAGAAAAGAGGGTAAAACAGAAAACCCATACCTGTAACTTGACGATTTTGAGCTACAAGAGTGCAACACAAGAGATTGGAAAAGGGAGCACGGAGTGTTTGGGAGGGAGAGTGTTTAGAGAGAAGATGAACAGTCACAAAAATTCGAGGGAAAAACTGAAAAAGTTTAAAAACTGCTCCTGTTTCTGCAAAACACGCGATTTTCGCGACTGGATTAAGTCGCCACACAGTCGCCAGATCAAGCCGCCAAAGCACGCAAGAACAAAATTTTGAAAAATTTTTCTAAGTGTTTTTCGCGACTGGAAGGTCTACCCGCGAGTGAGTCGCGAGCTGAGCCGCGAAAATCTCTGAGTGAATCTCGCGACTGGACCTTCTACTCGCGAACAAGTCGCCAAAACTGACCAGCGAAGATGCGACTGAGTCTCGCGACTTGACATACCCGCGACTGAGCCGCCAAAACAGGGCAAAACTGTATTTTTGAAATTTTCAGATTTTTCCAACAAAACACTTTCCAAAAACACTTAAAACACTCAAAAATCTTTTTGTGCTTGAATTAACAAAGATTGAGCATGTGAAAACACATTTTATCAAGTACAATCACACAAATGAATATGGCATTTATTGAACATAAACTTGTGTGTTGTGTGTGGATATCAACAATGAGATAGTCCTTTGTCTAATGTGAAGCTTCAATGATCAATTCAACCAAGGCATACACAATTAGCACTAGATCATGTGACCAATCTCAATTATAGAAATATGAATATATGACCTCCCACATAACTTGATAATCATAACTTGGAGTTTTTCATTTGACTCCACTTTCAGCCAAAACATTTGATCTTTTGAGGCAATCATCTCTCATTGTGAGAGGGATATATAACATTTCTCTTTGAAGAACAGGCCTTTGGCCCTTTTGAATGAAATTTCACTTTTAATATACGGTCGCTTACCCTTTTTCCTAGTCAAATACTAGAATGTGCGACAGGCTTTTGCAGCTCAATATCTCTTTTCATTTTGGAGATTTACATTTGGTGAGCTCTTTTTAGCAAAAAAAAATAAAAAGTGGGAAGATATATAGACACAAGTCTATGCATGTCTCAAGATCAACATAACCATTCACTAATCATTCATGACAAGTTTGAAGATCTATTTACAACAATCACATAGATTTCAAGATTTTTCCCATAGTGATATGAGTGCATGAAAACAAGCAATGCTCGAAAATGCACAAAGCCATTAGCACAAAGGTACAAGGCAAAACGAGTTTTAAGACAAAACTCAACAAAGTCGATCAAGCTTTTTGATTTTCAAATTTTTATGTAATTTTTGGATTTTTGACTCAAGAAACAAAAAGATTGATAAAACACAATTAAGAAATATTCACAAACAAACAACCAAAATAAAAAACAACAAGCATACCAAACAAACATAGTCACAAAGCATAGGAAGTATTAATGCATGGACATGTTGTAATGCTTATGCATGAGTACCCCTTTTCACTCACACGTCACTTGCGTTTGGGGTGATTTCCTTAAAGGATTGGGTACGGGAGTTAGGGCTTTCAAACCTTCGTGAGAAGCTTTCCAAGCAGTTGGTGAATGCACCAATCATCTTCATCACGTCCATCATTCCGGGATCTCCATTTTGCTCTCTAGGTTGATCCCCTGCCCAAGTTCTCCTATCAATTCTTGGTCCTCCTGACCTTTGAGGAGTAGCACTGTTCTTTGCTCTCAGCTTTTGGCAATTTGGTCGAGTGTGCCCTTGAAGTCCGCAATAATGGCACACATACATTCCTCTAGGACCTCTTTGTGGTCGAGGACGTGACTTGGCACGAGATTCAGACCTGCCCACAGACTGATTACGATGATTCAGCATCCGTTGGTCCACCACATTCTTTTTCTCCTCCACCTCAAGCTTCACACCAGTAGGGTCCGCTACAACTGGATCTTTGGCCTTCACAAACTTCACTTCTTTAGTGACATTTCCAGTTGAGCTACTTCCTCCGGTATATCCCAGTCCGGATTTGTCTGAAAAGCTCTTCTGAGATGATATAACATCATCTAGCTTCTTGGTGGTGACCCTCTCTATTTTTGCATTTGCTTGCATCACCTCGTTCTCAAGAAATCTCACTTTAGTGTAAGCTTCGGACAGCTCACCATTCAGAGTTTCAATCTCGCATTTGGCCTCCCTATACCGGATTAGGAGACTTTTGTAATCCTCCTCAGCTTTCTTCATCTTTCTCACAGCAGCCTTAGCTACCCTTGTGTATTCACCCGACTTCTCCAAGAGTGAATTGTAATTTTCTTGAAGAGTTGCTGTGCTTTCTTCTTCTTCAGCTTCTGATTCTTCAACAATTCCTAGTGATTCATCATCACTATGTTCTCCAAGGTCTTGTACAAGCAAATTCAACTCATCCGAAGACTCAACATGAGCAATAGTCATGAAAGCTGAATAGTTCCCTTCTCCATCACAGCTCTCTTCAGATTCTGAGTCGGACGAGTCTGAATCACTCAAGGTCGTGGCATACACCTTGCCTTTCGATTTCAAATAATTAGGACATTCCTTCTTGAAGTGTCCATGCCCGTTGCATTCAAAACAAGTGACACCTTGTGTGGATTGGGATTCTTTTCCATCTTTCCTCTTGAAATCCCTCTTCTCCCTTCCAGAATTTTGGAATTTTCTCTTATCATCAAATTTTCCACTGTTTTTAAATTTCAAAAACTTTCTGAAATTTTTAACAAGATAGGCTACATCTTTGTCAACCATATCTTCTCCTGATGAGCCTTGATCTTCCACCTTCTCATTAATGGTCTTTAGAGCAAGGGATTTGCTCTTCCGTTGATTTGGCAGCGACATCTCATAAGTCTGCAGAGAGCCAACCAGCTCCTGTACTCTGATGTCATCAAGATCCTTGCTCTCTTCAATGGCTGTCACTTTAGCATGAAAACTCTCCGGCAATGATCGGAGGATCTTCCTTACAATCTTTGAGTCCTCCATCTTCTCCCCCAAGTTAAGCTTACTGACAACCACTTCATTTAACTTCCCATAGAAGGAGTCGAAAGACTCATCCTCACTCATCTTGAGCTCCTCAAACCGAGTGGTCAGCATTTGTAACTTGGTATCTTTCACTTTCTTCGTGCCTTCATAAGTTGTTTCCAGAATCTCCCATGCATCTTTGGCAATGGTAATGTGAGAAATCCTGTGAAATTCATCTGGAGACACACCACAGAAAATAGCATTTAGTGCTTTACTGTTAGCATTAGATGCAGCAAGTGCTGCCTTATCCCATGTGGATTTGGCTGCCTTAGGTTTGGTCCAACCAATCTCAACAGCATCCCACACGGATTCATCAATAGAGCATAAAAAAGCTCTCATACGAACCTTCCAAAACGCATAATTACTTCCATCAAAATATGGAGGTGCATTAAGGGATTGAGACCTATCCATCTCAAAAAGAAAGGGAGTCAAGGATCACACAATGGTAATGAAACCAAACAGCTGTGTACCCGCTCTGATACCAATTGAAAGTTCAAAAACGTGTACAAAAACACTTTTGAACGTTTAGACCCCCAAAAACCAACTTAATCAACACAAGCAATATGTTAAACAACTAGTGTGCGGAAACTTAACATATGCTATAATATGGAATTGGTTAAACAACTATCTAAGCCATAACAAAATAAACCACAGCAGATAAAGTAAAGGCAGAGATAGAGAGGAAGGAAGATGCAAACATAGAGATAACACCAGATGTGTTATCGAAGAGGAAACCGAAGACCTCGGCGAAAAACCTCTCCGCCGCCCTCCAAGCGGTAATCAATCCACTAGAAAATACAGTTGGGATACAAGGACAGCAATAGACCCTCCAAGCCTAATCTACCCAATGCACCTAAGCCCTCCAAGCTTCTTGCTCCAACGAGGTTGCGCCGAACCTTTTTCTTTTCTAGCTTTCCGGATTCCGCTACTACACCGTAGCATCAACCAATGAAGATTGGCTCCTTCCTAACTGCTTCCCAGAACTCCAAACGTCTGTCTCACAGAGATGATAATGGTGAGAACCAGGTTTGGTATAATGCCTCTCAAGGATTTGACAATGGAGAGGAAGAGAGTGAGGGAATTTGATGAGACTCTAAGGTAGAGATTGTGGGTGAAACAATCTGGTTTTTCTTTAGGGTTTCTCTCTCAAAATTCTCTCTAGAAGCTCTCTTTCAATCGTGGGTTAAAAGGGTATTTATACTGGAGTGAAGAGGAATGCGAAACGTCAGGTTTTTCCAAAACAAGGGTGGCTCGCGGCTTGACCTCGCGGCTTGACCAAGTCGCGAGATTCAGTCGCGAGTTAATCGTATGGCCAGTTGTCCTGTTTTGTCCTGTAGTGCTCCAGCTAGCATGACTGTTCATCTTCCAGCATGCTTGGCACGTGTGCATCTTCTGGCGGGTTGAAGCCGCGAGTCCACACGCGAGTCCCAGCCGCGACACTCTGTTTTCTTGCACACTCTTGAGCAATCTTCACACTATCTCACTCACTACCCTTACGACAATCCCACCTAAATACAGGGTTACTAAATGCTGAATTACAAGCAAATTTGGCACGGAATAAAGCCAATTAGATGGTTGAATAAATTCAACCTTACAGCCATCACTTTGGTCAGTGACCATTGCTAGCCTAAATTGTTCCCTTTTAACCCCGCTTTTCATTCAACACTTAAAAACGTTTGCTTAACTGGCTCTAGAGTTGGAGAACCTGCACCTTCACCTCTAGGAACAGATCAGATCACTGGGAGCAAGCTTTATTTTACAGTGAAATTACCTTTCCTAGGACTATCAGACGGGAATTAGGAAAAAGACGTTGCAAAATGCTGGTCATCACTTTCAAGCATTAATCGGTGTGTTGATGAGATTTACGGAACACTTTCCCAGGGTGTATTTAGTGTGATCGGTCCTTCTTGCTGCAAATCGATCACTATTATTAGTCACAAGTGTTGGCCCAAGATGTTCCCACTCAACCCATTGTTCCCTCCGTTGCTTAAGAGTAAATGTGAATGCAATTCTAGGGCAGCACCAAAACCTTGGAGAATTTGATCATGCCTATGACTTCAGACAGGCTTATCATTGGCTACTGTAATATTAATAATGCGTTGGCTGGTGATTGTAGGAAAATGTGGTCTTTTTTTTTTTTTTTTGGAGTTTAATTGAGGCTAGTGTTTCCCAGTGTGTTTTTTTTAGAATTTTCAATTCATCAATAAAATTCTCGTTGGCATTTAATCCATTGCATGCACGTCATTCTTGGAATGAATTTAGTTCAAGTTGCATTTACTTGAGTGATTTACTCTCTTTTAGAATCAGTTATGCAAAAAGGCATTGTGGCTTAATATATATGCTTAAAATATTATGCTAAGTTCATTTTTCCGAATTTACATTTGCGTTCTAATTCATGCTACAATGTTGGGATCATCTTGTCATAGAAAAAAAATTAATGGGGATACGAAAATAGTATATTGAAATTATAACGATAACACAATATTTCATTTTTTTTTAAAATTGAAATTATCTTGAGAAAAGAATTGGTAACTTTGGTTTCCTCTTGATTTTCAACTGTTGAATTACTGAATGTTAAATACAACAAAAGAAAAGTGAACAAATAAATAACAAATAGTTGGATATGACTTGGGTAACCTTGTAATTTATCAAGATCTAGTTATGAGTCTTTTGACTGTATAAATAAAATTTTGAAGTCAAGAAAATGTGTTTATGCAGTTTGAATACTTTTTTCATGGTATCAGTCTATTGGATATTCCATAAAATGTGGATGTACAATGTCAAAATAAAAAATAAATATAACAACGTGTTTTGGTTATTTTCAATGATAATGTCTTATGTTTTGAAATATTGGACTTGAGTTCGAATTATGTCTACCCAAAAAAGAAATCAATTAGTGTCTTGGCTTGACATTAAAAAACAGTCGTTATGGATTGTACGTCACAAATTTTCAAATATTATTATAAGTATATATGTAAAAAATAAATGTGGGGTTAAAAAAAAAAAAAAAGATGAATATTGTGTCCTATGAATTGTGAGTTGATTTTTTTTTTTTTAATACAATATGCATATACAGTGATGAGCCACAAATAGTCCGCCAAGGACCAAACACCCTCCTTTCACTTAAAAAACAATAAGTATGTGTAATTTTTAAATTAAAACAAAACATAATTATTAATAATTAAAAAAAAAAAACTTTTGTGTATATATAAAAATATATGTTTTTATTAGGACATCAAATGAATTTATATTTCTATATACAAAACTATATTTTTAAAGTATTTCATTTTTATTATAAATCTTAAAGTTATTTTGATTCATTTAAAGAGGGTCACAATCCCATAAGTAACATTCACAAGTGTTTAAATTAAATGAACATTCACAAATTATGTACTGATGCTTAATTTAGCATTTTTTTTTTTGGGTGCTTCTTGGTGCCTAAATGCTACTAATTAAAGATAAATTTAAAATATTTGTTATTAACATTATTATTGGCATAATTTGTCAAGTTACACCTAGTGCGGCTTTAAGTAATGTTATTAGAGTTAAAATGTTTTTTTTGTTTTTTTTTTTAATGCGAATTTTAATAAATCTATTGTTGAATTACATGTTCTCCATATAACCTTCATGCCTGTAAAATTTCAAAATGATCGGAGAACAATAGCACGTTAATCTATTAATTGTTCAAAATTTAAGTCTTATTTTGTATATTAAAATTATACATTAAAAATGAGCTTTTGGACCAAATAGTAAATAACATTCGATTAGCATGAAATTTGACATGAGTATTAAGAATATAGAAAAAATGTAATTCAATAGTGTGTACGTTAGGTTAAAAAATGTAATTCATCAGTCAAAAACTTTTACCAAAATTTGATTAATATATTTTGGGTAGTACGCATACAGTATGGGTAAAAGATTTATATACTATGATAATAGAAAAGGGTCAAAACACTTATAATATATTTATTAAAATGTTTCTACTTTTCTCTTTTTGAGGAGTATTTCTCCTGTGAGTTTTATTTTAATCGATAAAATTCTTTTTTGAGTTATCTATAGTATATACACAAAATCATGGATGTTGTAAATTAGAAGTTGACAACTCTTTTACATTTGATTAATGGGAAAAGTAGCAACAACCAAAGTAGTTTTATTTGAAATCCTTGATCTTTATACCGAAAGACCCCTTCATTAGTTTTATCATTATTAAGATTAAATTCATTATTTTCAAGAACATCTTTGGGAAAAATAACTAGCATCAATGAAGTATAACTTTCCATGATCTTAATGAAAATTTTCTAGCATTGATGGTTGAAAGCTCAAAAATGTGTTAAAAAACACAAGAGCTGTTTAGACCCCCAAATTAAAGTTACAGCTCAATAGATTTTACACTAACTTAATTCTAAGTGCGGAATAGTGTAAATGCGAGCGGATAAACAAACAAGCTACTCTAACACATATTCATATAATCACAGCAGTAAAATAAAATGTAAAAGAGTAGGGAAGAAGAATGCAAACACATATAACACGTTGATATGTTATCGAAGAGGAAACCGAAGAACTCGGGGAAAAAACCTCTCCACCACCCTCCAAGCGGTAATCGATCCACTAGACAATCAGTTGGGATACATGGGTTAGCAAGAGACCCTCCAAGCCTAATCTACCCGCTGTACCTAAGCCCTCCAAGCTCCTACTCCAAGCAGGCTTCTCGGAACCATGTCTTGTCTAGCTCTCCGGATCCCGCAACAAGCTCCATGTTGCATATGCCATCCTTGGCTTTTTCCAATGCTTCCCAGTAGCACCAAACGATCACTTGACACTCTAAAAGGGTGTGATAAGTGTTTGGGCTATCAACCTCTCAATGGTATGGAAATGAAGAGGTAGGAGTTGAGGCAAATCCACAAGCTATTGTGTAGAGGATTGTGGGTATAACAATCTCTAACTCTCAAGGTGTTTGGCTAAGGTTTTCTCTCAAAAGCACTCCCTTACATTTGTGGGTAATATGGGTATATATAGTGTGGGTATAGAAAGTGTGTATCAGATAGCACAGTTTGGCAAAACAAAATGTCTCGTGGGTGTCTCGCGGGAAGGCCTTACCCGCGAGATACTCGCAAGACACAGTTGTCTCCATCTGTACTGACTCTTCGCATTCCAGTCATGTGTAGGGCACATGCATTACTTCGCGGGATGCTAAGTTGCGAGATACGCGCGAAAACCTCTTCAGTCTTCAATAGCTTGAGTCTTCACACACTCTCTCTCTATCACACAACCCTTACAATCAAATCCCACAATAAATACAGGGTACTAAAGATTGATTAAAATTACAATTAAATTTGGCACAGAATTAAAGCCAACAAAACACATAGTTGTAAATCAGAACTTTACAATCTCCCCATTTGGGTATTCCGTGACAAAACCCCTAAAACAAACTCTAGACTTAAACGTGAGTTTGGGAATAGTGGAAAAACTCACTCACAGCTAATATAGAAGTTGTGAAGCACTTACATGTATATACCTATAACCTGAAACACTTGCACACAAACAAAACTTCCATTAAACTTATGACAAGTTGAATACATGGTACGTATATGAGCAAGTAAAATGCGATCAAGTTAGTAAACACAATAGAACATGTAAGCATATCTTAATCAAACAGGATCAGTCATTGAAGAATGACTACAATGAACATTTAGCAAGTAAATGCTCATCTGGACACGCAATGCAATAAAGAGCAATCCCACGGATCAATTGCATGTCCAACACTCAACCAATGCAAAATACATGAAGTATATGCATCTAGGAACAAGATCCTACTAGGGCACAAGAGTGAGGTAATCAAGACATATTGGCAATATCTTAAGAGTACAAAAAGATGCTACAAAGCAATAAGGCAAACAACCTACTGAAAATAAACTGAAATTAAAAAAACCAGAGTGTATTGAAGTTTCTAACAAAAGCAGTAAAAGCATAAAAATAAACCAGCAGTTATAAAAGCTAAAAACTAAACACAAGTAAACTGCCTATGAAGCAATAACCAATGTTTCTAAGCCTAAACCTATGCTCCCCCTAACACTGTGCAAGCTCTTCCTTAGCTCCCCCTCAAAATTTTCTCCCCCTTTTTAATCGAAATGGCCTAAAAGGCTAGAACTATTCAGAGTCTAAATCTAATCCCTACGCCATGGACAAGTCCTTGATTTGTGAAGACAATGCAGTGATCTGTCCCTAGACGTATGCAAACTGGGTCGCAGTGTGCTGCACATGGGAGTCTAGCATGGTGAACATCTAATCCACTCTAGCTAAGAGGCGGTCAAGTCTGTCTGGTCCTCGTGCTGGTGCAGAAGAGGATGGTTGTGCTGAAGTCTCTGGAGTAGAAGTGAATCTATCAATCTCCTCCTCTGTATCTCCACCCTCAACATGATCCTGTGGTATCATATGCACACCTGTTTTAGAACCCTTGATGTGAGCTATGCTCCTAGTGAGTGTATGTGCACCAATGGAACCTCTTTGTGATTTTGAAGGTGATCTCCCTTTGGCTTCAGACCTGACCGTTGATTGGTTGCGAGGCTTGTTCAACATCCTTTAGTTGCGAGGCTTTGCTTTGCTTTCAAGTATGATTATATAGTAGGGTTACTCTTCTCACGTGGAAGACTCGGGCATGAGTTGAAGGGTTGTCCTCATTGACGATCGTCCCAAAACCCAATAAATAGCAAGGATACTCGATACGACGATTGGATGAAGGCTAGTGGTTGACGAGGCATGGAGGGACCACGAGCCCATGAACTGATAGGCCACAAACTGAATGACCCCTTGTGATAGAAATTAATTAATTAATTAGCCAAGTTATTAATTAATCAATTTAACATGCAAACGCGTGGTAGCACAAACAAATCACCAATAAACTAATAATGCAGTGGAAAATAAATAACACGGTGATTTATTTACGAATGGGGAAAACCTAACGGTGAAAACCCCACCGGATGATTTTCAGGTCACCACTCCCAAAACTCCACTATTATCACAACAAGCGGTTACAAGTAAAGGAATCCAAGTACCTTACCAACCTACAGTAGAACCCTTACCCCAATGCCCAATTGGACTTGTTCTGTAGCGATAGTTCCCCTTTCTGATGCACGGCTCCCAAGTACGTGACTAACCAATTTGATGCACGGATCCCAGTATGCGGCTTACTCCTTTGCACGAATCCCAGTACGTGACTAACTCCACAGCAACCCTTTGATTGTTCTAGTTGATTTGCAGCAGCTTCACATAGAAACACCAATAAGATCTTCAATGTTGGTGCAAGAGACTTTGCTTGGTTACAGAACCCAAAGGCGTACAAGAAATGTAGTAAGAACTCTTTCTTTTGTAAAAGAAGGCTAGGGTTTCAAAAAGAAAACCTTATGAAGCTCTCTAGGGTTAGGTTTTTCTTTTTCCCACCTCCTTTAAATAGGAGCTTAATGGGTTCCCCTATTCCAAATAGGTTTACACAAACCTTGGATTTTCCTAGTCCAATAAGGATTATACAAACCCATAAACAAATAGCCTTTTAGAATAAAAACATTGCTGGCTATAATCTGAAAACCCGTAAGCTCGATCGATCGAGGCATCTGTCGAGCTTTAATGAATCTCGACAGATAGAGCTTCTATCGAGCAGGTATCGAGACTTGCAGATTGTACTTTTCTTGAACAGTTCTTGAGTAGTCTTCATGTCTTCAATTTAACCACTTGTAATGATCATCTTGAACCTACTTAGATTTACCCAAATACAAATAAAGTGCATTTTGTTAAAAGATATGCCAATTATATAAAAATATGTCCCCAACAATCTCCCCCTTTGGCAATCCGTGACAAAACCACAAGAGTACATTGAATGTCCTAGAATACATTCTACTCAAGATTACAGAATAAATAAGCCTAGTCTAAAAGATCAGAACCTTGGAAGTTGTTGCAAGAAGAAGGTTCGGAATCTTGACTTGGCTTTAACTTGTCTTTCCTGAAAGGCACTAAACAAAACACATCAAGGTACCATGTGGAAAATAATGACAAATTAAATAAACAAGAAACATGTGTATAAAGAGAGAAAAAAAACAACACATGTGAGATAAAGAATGAAACACATACATCATCATCTAATATAGAAACAACACATGATGTATGTAAATGGTTACAAAACCAAAAGATACACAACACAAAAAATATATCCAGATCAATGTGTATCAAACTAACTCTCCTCCTAAGTTAGTTACAATAAAAACATTCTTCCCTTTAACATGAATTTCTCCCCCTAAATCTATTACTCCCCCTGAGGAATGAAATTCAATTCTCAAATTTCTCCTCCTTTTTGACACGATTGTCAAAGGGCATAAGAAGCCAAAAGACATGACAGGAGATAGATAGAAAAATGACAAAGAGGGAACGAGGAGAACATAGAACCATAGACCTACAAGAAAAGAAAAACAAGATGCTATGGACACAAAGAAAAAAAATGCAAAACAAAAAAAATGAAATGCATGCAAGGGGATCTCGATGGATCGAGAGGTGTCGAGACAGGTGTCGAAAGAACAGAACGTCGACAGATGCAAGTGTCGAGAAGGTATCAATGAACAAACCAAAGACACAAGAACAGAATCTCAATCGATCGACCAAGTTGTTGAAAAGCTGTCGAGGAGGTAGAAGCATTCTCGATCGATCCACCAGGTATCGAGAAGCTGTCGGGATTGCGATTAGAAAAAGCTGAAGAAGCTTGACAGATAGCTAGGTATCGAGGAGGTGTCGAGCCAGTTTTTAAAAGCAGTTTTTCGAGATGTGAAAAACACAGACATGAATGCAATCCAACATGCAACTTAACCAAAGATCCAATCAACATATTAAGCTCTCAAAATCATCTTTAAAAAAAAATTTAAGCACATGGATCCTCAAAAACACACACACACACACTAAGTCAAGACAATTTAGTGAGCATACATTAACACATGTAAAACCTCGTGATGGCCAAATCACATTGTACCTGCACATATATCAAGAATAGCAAAGAATATTGTGTGTTGTGTATGAAAAATATCGCAAGATTGCATAAGTGTATGCATGTTATGACGATTTGAGATATGAGAAAATCACTTTAACTCACACACGATCATAACTGCTTGATGGAGACTATCACCTTTGAGGTACATCCTATAACTCCCACATCTCCTAGAATACACGCTTGCAATCATTTTTTAAAGCATTTTTGTTTTTTTTTTTTTTTGCTTTTCATTTTTCTTGGCATATTTTTCTTTTAAGCATATCATGCATGGGCTTATTAGAGAGAGAGAAAAGAAATACCCAATAATATTTGACATTCCAATTTTGCTATGCCTAAGCATACAGGTGTCTTATTATGATTGGCGGGCAACAGTGGTAAGATGGTTATTTATGCCTTTCTCTCAGGATTTTTTAGTCATTCCCGTAAAAAAGAGTGATATGAGTGTTAAGTTTAAGAGACAACTTAATCGTACTCATCACAAACACGAGCCACAAAGCTCACTTGCTTAGTTGTGCATAGAGATGCTCATCTAAGCTACAAATGATACAAAGTTTAGAAGACTTTGTTTCAATGGCCATCCAAGGTACACAAGTACCAAAGTACACAAAACACACACTGTTTTTGTATTCTTCTGATTTTTCAATTTTTTTTTTATTTTTATATCAAAAACAAAATAAACAAAACTGAAAATAAACAAACAAAAACATGTTAAACAAACAACATGAAAGCATGAAAGAAATATGCATATGCATGAAGGCATGATAGAAGGGTGCAGATGCATGAAAGCATGATTCCAAAAGCAGATAAGAAATCAAGCAAAGAAAGTCCTACTTTAGATAGAAAGAAATAAAGTAGAGGACAAACAGAGAAGACAATTAAGTCTTAGGATCCTTTATCACCCACACAGTACGAGTCTTTAACCGTGAAGATGAAAAGGCACGTGTCCTAGTATGACTACTAAAGGACATAGAGGAATTAGAATTCCCCTGAAATTGAGTTAAAAAGCTCAAAACATTTAATAACTCACCAAGAATAGGTACAGAGCCTTTAGACAAAGGATGAGACCTATTTGACACTCGATTGTGAGGAAACAACTTGAAACAATTAGGACGAGTGTGACCGGAAGCACCACAATAGTGACAAACATGAGTAGTTTTCGAACTACTATACTTCCTAGAAGGAGGTCTAACCTTAGAGGTTGACAAAGACCTTAATTTAGGACGATTTGGCCTAATATGACCAACAATATGACAATGATGACAAGTGGGGACAAATTCAGAATTTTTATTCAACCTAGGAGGAGTTTTAGACGTAGGTTTAGAAACTTCAGCGTTAACATCAGATTGTTTACCTTTGTCTATCCTAGCAATATTAGCCTTCAACTCTTCATTATTCCTTTTAAATGGAGGAATATAAAAATCTTTTTCTTTTGAGTTAGGCTCAACAACAAGTTTGGCATTAGTTAATTTTTCAACTTCAGTTTTAGATTCAACTAGTTGCTCTTCCAAACTTTTAATTTTGTCCACCTGAGATGAAATTTGATTTTTAAAATTCTCATTCAAATTATTGGGTTCATCCAATTTTGCAATCAAATCATCTTTTTCAAGCTTGATCTTTTTAAATTTAGCTTTTAATTTTGTAGAACATTCAAGAGATTTCATACAAAAATTATAAAGCTTGCAATAGGCATCTTGAATATCGTCATCATCATTCAACATAAGATCATGCAAATCAAAACAATCAAGAGTTTCCATGACAACAGGGGTCAATGGATAACACAGTAAAGATTAAAACCTAATCAAAGTGTGCCTGCTCTAATACCACTTGATAGGCCACAAACTGAATGACCCCTTGTGATAGAAATTAATTAATTAATTAGCCAAGTTATTAATTAATTAATTTAACATGCAAACGCGTGGTAGCACAAACAAATCACCAATAAACTAATAATGCAGCGGAAAATAAATAATACGGTGATTTGTTTACGAATGGGGAAAACCTAACGGCAAAAACCCCACTGGGTGATTTTCAGGTCACCACTCCCAAAACTCCACTATTATCACAACAAGCGGTTACAAGTAAAGGAATCCAAGTACCTTGCCAACCTACAATTGAACCCTTACCCCAATACCCAATTGGACTTGTTCTGTAGCGACAATTCCCCTTTCTGATGCACAACTCTCAAGTGCGTGATTAACCAATTTGATGCGCGGATCCCAGTACGCGGCTTACTCCTTTGCACGAATCCCAGTACGTGACTAACTCCACAGCAACCCTTTGATTGTTGTAGTTGATTTGCAGCAGCTTCACATAGAAACACCAATAAGATCTTCAATGTTGGTGCAAGAGACTTTGCTTGGTTACAAAACCAAAGGCGTACAAGAAACACAACAAGAACTCTTTCTTTTGTAAAAGGAGGCAAGGGTTTCAAAAAGAAAACCTTATGAAGCTCTCTAGGGTTAGGTTTTTCTTTTTCCCACCTCCTTTAAATAGGAGCTTAATGGGCTCTCCTATTCCAAATAGGTTTACGCAAACCTTGGGTTTTTCTAGTCCAATAAGGATTATACAAACCCATAAACAAATAGTCTTTTAGAATAAAAACATTGCTGGCTATAATCTGAAAACCCGTAAGCTCGATCGATCGAGGCATCTGTCAAGCTTTAATGAATCTCGACAGATAGAGCTTCTATCGAGCAAGTATCGAGACTTGCAGATTGCACTTTTCTTAAACAGTTCTTGAGTAGTCTTCATGTCTTCAATTTAACCACTTGCAATGATCATCTTGAACCTACTTAGATTTACCCAAATACAAGTAAAGTGCATTTTGTCAAAGGATATGCCAATTACATCAAAATTTGTCCCCAACATGAACGTAACACACCACAACAGCAGCACGAGGGTGGTGGCAGCGTAGGTAGTAGGGCTTTAACTCCCTCTGCACACACCGAGTTGCTGACTAGGATTGAGACCACGGGCTGGGCACGTGCAGCGAAATCCTTAGAGGGGAATAATTGCATGAACTTGCAAATAGGGGTGGGGATCCTAGTGGGCCCAAGACGCAATTAATGGGCGTTGATTTGATGCATTTTAATGATCTAGAGAGTACTGCCAAGGAAATAAACAATACTTATGGGACCAAACCCGTGACTTCAGACCAATGCTGTACTGGGATAGTTGACAAACATGAACTCATGGGTGGGGAGCATGATATTGGTGACGGCAACGAGACATGCATAGTAAGCCACGTGAGCAAGAAAACTCACTCCCAACACATGCAACCTAGGTGGAAGCGAATAGAACGTATACAAGAAAAGGATGAGATGTTTGATAAAGTGGGAGACGAGATTGCATGAAAGTTGTTTGATGGAGCTTCAACCCAATGTTACTAAGGATGGAAAATGTATCAAAACTGGGGTGGACCTTACTTATATGGATGCATCAATGGTGGAGGCTGCGATGCAGCCCTGCCGAGCATAATGATCATTATAAGCTGGAATTGCTGGGGACTTGGGAACCAACGTGCAGTGGACGTACTCACTGTGTTAGTGAGAAAAAAAGGACCCATCATTCTATTTCTTATGGAGACAAAGTGGTCTATAGCAGAGATGCGAAAACTATGTTTTGACTTGAACTTCTAATCAGTGCTGGCTATTCCAAGTGACGGACGTAGTGGAGGGTTGGGTATGTTTTGGAAGTTGGATTGTAACTTGCATATTCAGACCTTCTTGCCAAACCATATAGATGCACATATATTTCCTGCTATCCAACAACCATGGAGGATTACTGGTTTCTATGGCAGACCAGAGGGACACTGTAAGCATGAGTCGTGGCAACTCCTTAGACACTTACATGCAAGATCCTCACTGCCATGGGTCTGCATGGGTGACTTTAATGAAGTACTTCACTCTTCAGAGAAGCACAATGGTCTTCTTAAACAGTTGACACCAATGCTAGCATTCAAGGAGACGCTTCTGCATTATGAGTTGATGGACCTCAGATTCCATGGTTATTTGTTTACTTGGTGGAATGGTCGACCGAGTGTAGCATTTGTGGAACTACGTTTGGATAGAGCGTGTGCCAACACAGTTTGGCAGGCTTTGTTCCCTACAACTAAGGTGTTCCACCAGCAGGTAACATACTTTGATCATGATCCTATGCTTATAAACACCCAATATTCGGTCTAGCAGTTTTGGCCACGACGTAAGCAGCTTCCCAGATTTGAGGGAAGATAGGCGACTCATGAAGGGTGTGAGGAAAAAATCAGGGAAGCATGGTCCCAGCACATGCCTAATGGCAGCCCTATGTTTAGGCTGTTTGAGAAGATTAAGTTTTGTCGAATGCAGCTAGTTGCTTGGAGCTGAGAGGTCTTTGGAAACACAATACATCGGTTGGACGAAAAACAGAATGTACTAGAGGAGTTGATCAACATAGGCTATGGCAACAACCTAGACCGGATCAGCCAGAAAGGACTCCAGAATCACCACGAGTAAGGCCGCTATACTAGGGATTTTACTGGGGAATCAAGACATATAGGAATGTTGGTCATCTCTTTCAGGTGTACCAGGGTATCTTATAGATGTTATGAATTCACTTTTTAATGGCAGAGTTAACTTCTTTGGCCCTACTTGTTGTAAAGCCATCACTTTGGTCAGCGACCATTGCTTGCCTAAACTGTTCCCTTTTAACCCAACTTTTCATTCAACACTTAAAAATGTTTGTTTAACTAGCTCTGGAGTTGGAGGACCTACACCTTCACCACTAGGAACAGATTAGATCACTGTGACCAAGCTCTATTTGCCAGAGAAATTACCTTTCCTAGGACTATCAGAAGGGAATTGGGAAAAAGACATTGCAAAATGCTGGTCATCACTTTCAAGCATTAATCGGTGTGCTGAAGTGATTCATGGAACACTTTCTAGAGGCGAATTTAGTGTTGTCGGTCCTGCTTGCTGCAAATCCATCACTGTTATTAGTCACAAGTGTTGGCCCAAGATGTTCCCACTCAACCCATTGTTCCCTCTGTTGCTTAAGAGTAAATGTGCACGTAGTGCTTCTAGTTCGCATTTAAGCCATTGCACGTCGTTCTTGGCATGAAGTTAGTTCAAGTTGCATTTATTTAAGTGATTTACTCTCTTTTAGAATGTGTTATGCAAAAGGAATTCTGGCTTAAAATATTGGGATAAGTTCATCCTAATTTATGCTACAATGTTGCAATCATCCGATCACCAAAAAAATAAATGGTGATCTGAAAGATTATAATGAAATTAAGACGGTACCACAGTATCTCATTTCAATAAAAAAAATTTGAAATGATCATGAGAAAAGAATTGGTAACTTTGGTTTTCTCTTGATTTTCAACAGTTGAATTTCTAAAAGTTAAATACAATGAAAGAAAAGTCAACAAACAAAAAACGTATAATTGGATGTGAGTTGGTAACCTAGTACTTATCAAGACCTAGTTATGAGTCTTTTGACTATACAAATAAAATTTTGAAATCAAAAAAATGTGTTTAAGCTATTTGAAAACTTTTCACATGGTTTCAGTTTATTGGATATTTCACAAAATGATGCAGCTGTGCAGAATCAAAATAAAAAATAAATATAACAATATTTTTTGTTTATTTTCATTAATGAAGTCTTATATTGTTAAATAATGGACTTGAGTTTGAATTATGCCTACACAAAAAAGAAATAAAGTAGTGTCTTGGCTTGACATTAAAAAATAGTCATTATGGATCATACACCACAAATTTTCAATTACTCTTAAAACTATATATATATATATATATATATAATAAATGTAAGATTAGAAAAATAAGAACGTGGAATATTGTGTCCAATGAATTGTGAGTTGAAATTATCTCGTAATACAATAGGCATACGAGCCACAAATTTTCAGCCAGGGCGAAACACCTGCCAAAGTTAACTTCTTTGGCCCTACTTGTTGTAAAGCCATCACTTTGCTCAGTGACCATTGCTTGCCTAAATTTTTCCCTTTTAATCTAGCTTTTCATTCAACACTTAAAAACGTTTGTTTAATTGGCTCTGGAGTTGGAGGACCTACACCTTCACCTCTAGAAGCAGATTAGATCACTGTGAGCAAGCTTTATTTGCCAGTGTAATTACCTTTCCTAGGACTATCAGACGGGAATTGGGAAACAGACGTTGCAAAATGCTGGTCATCACTTTCAAGCATTAATCGGTGTGTTGATGAGATTTATGGAACACTTTCTTGGGGCGAATTTGGTGTGGTTGGTCCTGCTTGCTGCAAGTCCATCACTGTTATTAGTCACAAGTGTTGGCCCAAGAAGTTCCCACTCAACCCATTGTTCCCTCCGTTGCTCAAGAGTAAATTTGAATGCAATCCTAGGGCAGCACCAAACCCTAGGAGAATTTGATCATGCCTATGAATTCAGACAGGCTCATCGACTATTGCAATATTAATAATGCATGGCTGGTGATTGTATGCAAATGTGGTCATTTTTTTTTGGAGTTTAATTGTGACCAGTGTTTCCTAGTGTGTTGTTTTTCGAATTTTCAATTCATCAATAAAATTCTTGTTGGCATTTAAGCCATTGCATGCATGTCATTCTTGGAATGAATTTTGTTCAAGTTGCATTTATTTAAGTGATTTACTCTCTTTTAGAATGAGTAATGCAAAAAGGCATTGTGGCTTAATATATATGCTTAAAATATTGTGATAAGTTCATTTTTTGGAATTTACATTTGCATTCTAATTTATGCTACAATGTTGGGATCATCTAGTCACAGGAAAAAAAAAAATTAACGGTGATACGAAAATAGTATATTAAAATTAAAATGACAACACAATATTTCATTTAAAGCAAATTTAAAATTATCTTGAGAAAAGAATTGGTAACTTTGGTTTCCTCTTGATTTTCAACAGTGGAATTACTAAATGTTAAATACAATGAAAGAAAAGTGAACAAACAAATAACGTATAGTTGGATGTGAGTTGGGTTACCTTGTAATTTATCAAGACTTAGTTATGAGTCTTTTGACTATATAAATAAAATTTGGAAATCAAGAAAATGTGTTTATGCAATTTGGATACTTTTTTCATGGTATTAGTCTATTGGATATTTCACAAAATGTGGCTATACGGTATCAAAATAAAAAATGAATATAACAACATGTTTTGGTTATTTTCGTTGATAATGTCTTATGTTTTAAAATTATGGACTTAGGTTCGAATTATGCCTACCCATAAAAGAAATCAAGTAGTGTCTTGGATTGACATTAAAATACAGTCATTATGGATTGTACTTCACAAATTTTCAAATATTATTGTAACTATATATGTAAAAAATAAATGTAGGATAAAAAAAATAAAAAAGATGAATATTGTGTCCCATGAATTGTGAGTTGAAATTTTTTGGTAATACAATATGCATATGCAATGATAAGCCACAAATTTTCTGCCAATGACCAAACACCCTCCTTTCCCTTAAAAAACAATAAGTATGTATAATTTTTCTATAAAAACAAAATATAAGTATTAATAATTAATGTTAGGACATATGTGATTTGATGTTAGGAACATATGTCAAATTAAAATTGGCTAATCCTTTGACAAAACGCACTTTACTTGTAATTAGGTAGATTTAGGATGTATTTAATACTTCAAAGAACAAGAGTTCAAGTCTAGTATTGAAGCCATACAAATTTGTCCAAGAAATAAGTGAAAAAAGGGTTATTCATTAAAGCTGGACAGATTCCTGACAGATAGCCATCTATCGAGATCTCGATAGCTGCTCAACAGATACTATCTATCGAGGTCTCGATAGCTGCTTGATAGATACTATCTATCGAGAATTACAACAATCAGTTTTTCAGATATGATTTTCGGCCCATGCTTATATATTTGTGTAAGGTTTCTTTTGTCACAACCCTAGACATACATAAAGCTTATTTTAAAGGCCGTCACATATGAGAATACAAGGAGAACACATCCAAAAGAAGATTGATAGGCCACAAACTGAATGACCCCTTGTGATAGAAATTAATTAATTAATTAGCCAAGTTATTAATTAATCAACTTATCATGCAAATGCGTGGTAGCACAAACAAATCACCAATAAACTAAATATGCAACGGAAAATAAATATCACGGTGATTTGTTTACGAATGGGGAAAACCTAACGGCAAAAACCCCACCGGGTGATTTTCAAGTCACCACTCCCGAAACTCCACTATTATCATAACAAGCGGTTACAAGTAAAGGAATCCAAGTACCTTACCAACCTACAGTTGAACCCTTACTCCAATACCCAATTGGACTTGTTCTGTAGTGACAGTTCCCCTTTCAGATGCACGACTCCCAGTACGTGACTAACTAATTACGCGGATCCCAGTACGCGACTTCAATCACCAACTAAGAAGGTTGTTGGTTGCAAAGTTCTTCAGTTCATCCACACGATGAAGATCAAGAAGATAATTGGTCACAAAACCCTATGGTGCACATACACAGCAACGTCTTCAAGAGAAAGAGATGAACTAGGGCAAGAACTTTGTCTCCGGTCACAATTTGCTTGAACAAAGTTTGCTCAAAGCTTGTGCAACTTGTGAACACTTTGACGGCCCTTAAACTGATCCTTTTATATGTCTAAGGTTAGGAGAAAAGAAAGCCCAAAGACACATTCACGGATCCCAAGAAAATCATATTGGAATTCTGACAATCTTAAATCTCGACAGATAGCAGGTGTCGAGCAACTGTCGAGCACACCAAATGAAGAACAGCTTCCTTAAGCTCAATAGATGCAGCTGTCGAGCCAGCTGTCGAGCTTTAATGATTTTGCACTCTGAACTTGTTTTCTTGAACAGACTTGAAAGCTTCAATACTTGATCTTGAAACAAGGTTTCTTGAAGTATTTAAAACATCCTAAATCTACCCAAATACAAGTAAAGTGCATTTTGTCAAAGGATAAGCCAATTACATAAAATCATGACATATGTTCTTAACATGTGAAACACATATGTCCTAACAATCTCCCACTTTGGTAATCCATGACAAAACCACAACAAACAAATGAACATATGAGAGAAGTCATAAATCACTCAACTCATATTCACTTGTTGAATACAATAAAATCTATCCTAACACAAACTCTTGAAAAACTTTGCAAGAAGAGAGTTTATGGCAAGTAGACTTTGACAACCTGTATTTCTGAAACACTTTAAACAAAACTCATCAAGGTATCTTTGTGTGAAACAGAAATAATAGATTGTATACAAGTATAAGAAACATGTGTATAAAGGGAGAAAAGAAACAATACATGAAGGGGTAGGTGAAAGAAAAACATACATCAATACAAAGAAAGATATAAGTACAATGTATGTCTATAAATGGTCACAATACCTCAAGTACAAGAGTAATGTATCTAAAAAGAAAGAAAAGAAAAGATACATACTATCCTCACTACATCCCTCAAAAAGTATCAACACTCCCCCTCACAAAATGGTCCTATACTAACTCTCCCCCTAAGATGGACTACTCTTATACCAAAACTACTCCCCCTTTTTGTCACGAATGACAAAGGGTAAGAATGTCAAGTAGACATCTCATCGGTAGAGCTAGCATCTCCATTAGCATCATCCGAAGCATCATCGTCATCACCATCATCATCATCCTCATCCTCAGAAGTAGAAGCCGCAGGAGAAGGTGGTGAAGGAGTAGCCTTAGGAGCAAAACCACCTATAGACGCCTGTCGTCGTGCAATACGACCGACACGAACGTTCACCTAATACAACTCCGTAGAGAGTGTATCGAGGCGAGCATCCATGCGTTGCAGCTGCACCATGATATCTCCTAAAGACACATCGCCCGAAGAAGAAGGAGGAGCCGATGTGGATGGAGCCGAACGGGATGGAGCAGAACGGGAGGAAGGAGCTGCTGTATCCAACTGTCGCAACCGAAGCTGGGCCTCGCTACGTTTAACGGTAGCGTAATCTATGGCACACATGACTGTAAAATGGTCGGAAGAGGGAAAAGGAATGGAAAAATGGCATAAGATCCTCGTGATAGCGAAAGGAAAGATGAGCTTATCATGGGATGTCGAATCTAGATGAACATCTATAATAGACAAAATGAAATGAGAAGGAAAGTCTATGGTAAGATGCTCAAGAAGAGACTCTTGTTATGGACAATGCCTCATTAGAAGAGAAGGTCATGAATCTTGAGGTAGAGCTTAGTCAAGCTAGAACTCAAATAGAGAGGATGTCTAGTGCAAAGCTTAATGAGGTATTGAGTGCTCAAAAGCCTACTTTTGATAAGACTGGCTTAGGATATGCTGTTTCCTTCGGCCCCTCCTCTTCCACGGCTTCTGGATCAAGGGTTGTCTCTGTGGCCCAATCTAAGAAGGTGATAAAGGTATGAAATCTAAAATTGATTTGGCTAATTCTAAATCCTTTGTTAGACCTCATGTTTGTCACCATTGTGGTGTTTCTGGACACATTCATCATAATTGCTTTAAGTTGTATCCTCAAAAACAAGTGTCCAAACGGTCACAGGTTTCCTCTCAAGAACCTACACCTTTGTTTGGAGAGTTATTAAAAACTTTGAGTTTTTTAACTCAATTTCAAGAGAATTTTAATTCTTCTATGTCCTTTTGTAGACAGACTAAGACACGTGCCTTTTCATCTTCACGGCCAAAGACTCGTGTTGTGTGAGTGAGAAAGGAGCCTAAAACTTAATTGTCTTTTTGTCTATCTTATGCTTTAATTCTTTCTATCTAAAGTAGGACTCTTTTTGCTTAAGTTCTTATCTACTTTTGGAATCATGCCTTCATGCATCTGCACCTCTCTATCATGCCTTCATGCATATGCATCTCTCTTTCATTCTTTCATGTTGTTTGTCCTTTTTTTTTTTTTTTTTTTTTTTTTTTTTTTTTTTTTCTGGTTGTTTAGTTGTTATTTTGTTTTGTTTTCAAAAAGGAGGGAGGGGATTAGAAAAATACAAAAACAATGTGTGTTTTGTGTACATTGGTACTTGTGTACCTTGGATGGCCATTGAAACAAAGTTTTCTAAACGTTGTATCTCTTGTAGTTTAGATGAGCATCTCTATGCACAACTAAGCAAGTGAGCTTTGTGGCTCGTGTTTGTGATGAGTAAGATTAAGTAATCTCTTGTACTTAACACTAGTATCACTCTTTTTGACGGGAATGACTAAAAAATCCTAAGAGAAAGACATAAATAACCATCTCACCACTTTTGCCCACCAATCATGAAATGACATTTGTATGCTTCGGCATAGCAAAAGTGGAATATCAAATGCTTAACATAATTGGGTATTTCTTCTCTCTCTTATATGCTCATGCATAGTTTGGTTAAAAAGAAAAATAAAATCAAAAAAATTAAAATGTTTTATATATGATTGCAAGCGTGTATTTTAGGAGATGTGGGAATTATAGGATGTACCTCGAAGGTGATAGTCCCCATCAAACAGTTATGATTGTGTGTGGGTTACAGTGATATTCTCATATCTGAAATCGTAATAACATGTGGACATTTATGCAATCTTGCAATTTTTTTCACACACACAACATGCAATATTCTTTGTTACTTTTGATACATGTGCAGGTACAATGTGATTTGCCATCACAAGGAATACATGTGTTAGTTTATGCTCACTAAACTGTCTTAACTTGTTTTTGAAATATAAATTGGTTAGACTTGTTTAGTGTGTGTGTGTGTGTGTGTTTTGGATCCATGTGCTTAACATTTTTCTTGTTCAGAGATGTTTTTGAGAGCTTAAAATGTTGTTTGGATCTTTGGTTGAGTAGCATGTTTGATTACATTCATGTCTGTGTTTTTCTCTTCTTTGAAAAACTGGTTTTAAGCAATCTCGACAGCTTCTCGATACCTCTTAATAGCTGGTCTATCTATCAAGCCCTTTGATCTTCTTTTTATTGTATTCTCGATAGCTTCTCGACAGATTCTCGATCCATTGAGAAATCTTCTGTCTGCTCGATAGATGCTCGATAGCTATTCGATCCATTGAGGTTGGCTTCTGCTCGACAACTTCTCGATCTGTCGAGATCCTCTTGCATGCATTGTTTTTCACATGTTTTGCATCTTTCTTTTATCTTGTCATCCATAGCATCTTTGTTCATTACATTCATGCATTTATATGGATTCCTTGTGCCCCCTTGATCATCGTTGATCATCTTTATGTTTCTCGGGTGAAGCCTTCTAGCTTCGTGTACCCTTTGTTAGTAATGACAAAAAGGGGGAGAAATTGTGGAGAAATTGTGGTTTCTTTTTAAGATTTTACATGTTAGGGGGAGAAATACATACCCTTGTAAGGGGGAGTTATGTTTCATCTTGTTAGGGGGAGTGCCTACCTCCTTCTTCTTGTACACCGGTCTTGTGACCATGTTTACATACATTGTGCTTATCTTTGATATATATATATATATATATATATATATGATGTATGTCTTCTTCACCTATCTCTACATGTTTTGTTTATCTTCTTTCTTTATACACATGTTTCTTATTTATTGTATGCAATCTTTTTATTTCTGTTTCACACTAAGATGCCGTGATGAGTTTTATTTAAAGTGTTTCAAAAATACAGGTTGTCAAAGTCTTTCTTACTATGGATTCTCTTCTTGCAAAGTTTTTCAAGAGTTTGTGTTAGGATAAATTTTATTGTATTCAACAAGTGAATATGAGTTGAGTGATTTATGAATTCTCTCATATGTTCATTTGTTTGTTGTGATTTTGTCATGGATTGCCAAAGGGGGAGATTGTTAGGACATATATGATTTGATGTTAGGAACATATGTCAAATTAGAATTGGCTAATCCTTTGACAAAATGAACTTTACTTGTAATTGGGTAGATTTAGGATGTGTTTAATATTTCAAAGAACAAGAGTTAAAGTCTAGTATCGAAGCCATGCAAATATGTTCAAGAAACAAGTGAAAAAGGGCTATTCATTAAAGTTGGACAAATTCCTGACAGATAGCTATTTATCGAGGTCTCGACAACTGCTCGACAGATACTATCTATTGACAATTACTATCTATCAAGAATTACGAAAATCAGTTTTTCAAATCTGATTTTCAGCCGATGCTTATGTATTTGTGTAGGGTTTCTTTTCTCACAACACTAGACATATATAAGGCTTATTTTAAAGGCCGTCACATATGAGAATACAAGGAGAACACATCCAAAAGGTGACCGATGCCTTATTCTCTCTGAAAGAAGCTACTGCGTTTTTGTGCCTTAGGGTTTTGTAACCCAAGTGCTTCTTGATCTTCATTGTTGATGAAGTGAAGAACTTTGCAGCTAACATTCTTCTTCCTCAAGTTGGTGAGTGAGTCACGTATTGGGATTCGTGCAAAAGAGTTAGTCATGTACTGGGATTCGTGCATCAAAAGGGTAGTGTTCATATATTGAAGAGTTCAGAGATTTTGAAGCGGTAAAAGGTTTCTGCTGTAAGTTCATCTATGGGGATTGTAGAGTCTAGGGACAAAGGTTTCGTACTAGATCTAAAACTTCTCTTTACTATAGTGGATTGTTTTTCAGGAAAGTTTCCACCCCAGGTTTTTTACTGTGAAACTAGTTTGTTTCATTAGTTTTCCTGAGTCATCATATCTTGTCTTATTTATTTTTTCCGCTGCATGATATTGACATGATATTGATGTTTGTTTGTTTTAACAAGTTTTATTCATAATAAATCTAATTAACAACTTAGGTTTAAAACTTGTTAATTCTATCAACCGAGGTCTAAATTTCCCAACAATTAAAAACAAAACTTTTGTGTATATATATAAATATATGTTTTTATTAAGACATCAAATAAATTTATATTTCTATAAATAAAGCTATATTTTTAAAGTATTTCATTTTTATTATAAATCTTAATTTTATTTTGATTCATTAAAAAAGAGGGTCACAATCCCTTAAATAAAAAGTAGTATATACCAAGTATTTAAATTAATTGAACATTCACAAATTTAGTACTGATGCTTAATTTAGCATTTTTTTTTTTTTTTTTGGGCTTCTCAGGTGTCCAAATGCTACTAATTAAAGGCAAATTTAAAATATCAGTTATTACCATTATTATTGGCATAATTTGTCAAGTTATACCAAGTGCACCTTTAAGTAATGTTACAATAGTTAAATTTTTTTTTTTTAAATGTGAATTTTACTAAATCTATTGATAAATTAAATGTTCTCCGTATAACCTTCATGCCTAAAACATTTTTAAATGGTCAGAGATCAATAGCTCGTGAATCTATTAATTGTTCAAATTAAAGTCTTAATTTGTATGTTAAAATTATACATTAAAAATGAGCTTTTAGACCAAATAGTAAATAACAATTGATTAGCATAAAATTTGACACGCGTATGAAGAATATAGAAAAAAAAAATGTAATTCAATAGTGTGTACGTTGGGTTAAAAAATGTAATTCATCAGTCAAAAATTTTTACACAAATTTGATTAATATATTTGGGTAGTACGCATACAGTTTGGGTGAAAAGATTTATATATATGATAATAATAGAAAATGATCAAAACACTTGTAATATATTTATTAAAATGTTTCTATTTTTTCTCTTTTTGAGGAGTATTTCTCCTATGAGTTTATTTTAATCGAAAAATTCTCCGGTGAGTTATATATAGTATACACTAAATCATGGATATTGTAAATTAGAAGTTGACGACTCTTTTACATTTGGTTAATGGGAAAAGTAGCAACAACCAAAGTAGTTTTATTTGAAATCCTTGATCTTTATACCGAAAGACCCCTTCAGTTTTATCATTATTAAGATTAAACTCATTATTTTCAAGAACATCTTTGGGACCCTACAGTTTTATTATTTTTAAGATTAAATTCATTATTTTCAAGAACATCTTTGGGAAAAATGACCAGCATCAATGAAGTATAACTTACCATGATCTTAACGAAAGTTTTCTATCATTGGTATTAATAGAACGGATTTTGAAGTATTAAACTAATGCATCAACGACACTTAAAAAAGTTTCCGTTTTTATGTCAATGACAGGTACTATAAGTTCCCATTCTCTCGATTCCATTAGCCTCAAGCATCCTTCAATACCATTGATAAACCAGTACTTAGACACGCTACGAGTTTATCCAGTTTGATAAGTGCCATGGCATATAAATCACAAAGGACTGCTCTCATATTGATATATGCAAGTTTGGCAGTGTTGGTTCATACAGGGCTAGCTCAGTTGCAACAAACACCTGGATTGCCTCAAATACCGGGATTGTCACAAATACTCAGATTCATAGAAATATCTGGATTGTTGCCACAATTAACTAGATTGTTCCCAAACCTTGGAGCTGGGGGACTTTCAGGGTGTCTTACTCAAGTTTTTAGTTCACTTGTCAATGGCCAATTTAGCATTATAGGTTCCTCTTGTTGCAAAGCCATCTCGAAGATTGAGGGAAATTGCTTGTCTAATTTGTTCCCTTCCAATCCCATCTTTGCTCCTTTGCTAAATAACTCTTGTAGTCAACCATCTAAAGGAAACAGATAGGTCTACGGAATCACTGCCAATAAGGCCGTTTTACCAGGGATTTTACCGGGGGGTCAAGACATATAGGAATGTTGGTCATCTCTTTCAGGTGTACCAGGGTGTCTTACAGATGTTATGAATTCACTCTTTAATGGCAGAGTTAACTTTTTGGCCCTACTTGTTGTAAAGCCATCACCTTGGTCAGTAACCATTGCTTGCCTAAATTGTTCCCTTTTAACCCCGCTTTTCATTCAACACTTAAAAATGTTTGTTTAACTGGCTTTGGAGTTGGAGGACCTGCACCTTCACCTCTAGGAGCAGATCAGATCACTGTGAGCAAGCTTTATTTGCCAGTGAAATTACCTTTCCTAGGACCATCAAACGGGAATTGGGAAAAAGACGTTGCAAAATGCTGGTCATCACTTTCAAGCATTAATCAGTGTGCTGGTGAGATTTATGGAACACCTTCCCAAGGCGTATTTAGTGTGGTCGGTCCTGCTTGCTGCAAATCCATCACTGTTATTAGTCACAAGTGTTGGCCCAAGATGTTCCCACTCAACCCATTGTTCCCTCCATTGCTCAAGAGTAAACGTGAACGTAATTTTAGGGTTGCACCAAAACCTAGGAGAATTTGATCATGCTTATGAATTCAGACAGGTTCATCATTGGCTACTGCAATATTAATAATGCATTGGGACTGGTGATTGTAGAAAAATGTGGTCATTTTTTTTTTTTGGATTTTTATTGAGACTAGTGTTTCCTAGTATTTTGTTTTTAGAATTTTCAATTCATCAATAAAAGTTTTGTTGGCATTTTAGCCATTGCATGCCCGTCGTTCTTGGAATGAATTTAGTTCAAGTTGCATTTAATTAAGTGATTTACTCTCTTTTAGAATGAGTTATGCAAAAAGGCATTGTGGCTAAATATATATATATATGATTAAAATATCATGCTAAGTTCATTTTTTGGAATTTACATTTGCATTCAAATTCATGCTACAATGTTGGGATCATCTAGTCCTAGAAAAAAAAAATTAATGGGGACATGAAAATAGTATATTGAAATTATAACGACAACACAATATTTCATTTTTAAAAAAAATTTGAAATTATCTTGATAAAAGATTTGGTACCTTTGGTTTCCTCTTGATTTTCAACAGTTGAAATACTGAATGATAAATACAACGAAAGAAAAGTGAACAAACAAATAGCAAATAGTTGGATGTGAGTTGGGTAAACCTGTAATTTACCAAGACCTAGTTATGAGTCTTTTGACTATATAAATAAAATTTTGAAATCAAGAAAATGTGTTTAGGCAATTTGAATAATTTTTTCATGGTATCAGTCTATTGGATATTCCATCAAATGTGGTTGTATAGTATCAAAATAAAAATTAAATATAACAACATGTTTTGGTTATTTTCAATGATAACGTCTTATGTTTTAAAATAATAGACTTGAGTTCTAATTATGCCTACCCAAAAAAGAAATCAAGTAGTTTCTTAGCTTGACATTAAATAACAGTCAGTCAATATGGATCTTAGGTCACAAATTTTCAAATATTATTACAACTATATATGTAAAAAATAAAAGTAGGATAAAAGGAAAAAAAAAATGAATATTGTGTCCTACGAATTGTGAGTTGAATTTTTTTTTTCTTTTTTTTTTGGCAATACCATATGCACATGCAATGACGAGCCAAAAATAGTCCGCCAAGGACAAAACTCCCTCCTTTCTCTTAAAAAACTATAAGTATGTCTAATTTTTCTATAAAAACAAAATATAATTATTAATAATTAAAAACAAAAACTTTGTGTATATATAAATATTTTTTTATATTACGACATCAGATAAATTTATATTTCTATAAATAAAACTATATTTTTAAAGAATTTCATTTTTATTATAAATCTTAATTTTATTTTGATTCATTTTAAGGGAGTCACAATCCCATAAGTAATAAGTATTATATACCAAGTATTTAAATTAATTGAACATTCACAAATTCTATATTGATGCTTAATTTAATATATATATATATATATATATATTTTGTGCTTCTCAAGTGCCCAAATGCTGTAAATTAAAGATAAATTTAAAGTATAAGTTATTACCATTATTATTGGAATAATTTGTCAAGTTACACCAAGTGCGGCTTTAAGTAATGTTACCATAGTTTTTTTTTTTTTTTTAATGTGAATTTTACTAAATCTAATGTTGAATTACATGGTCTCCATATAACCTTCATGCCTATAAAATTTCAAAATGATCAAAAATCAATAGCTCGTTAATCTATTAATTGTTAAAAATTTAAGTCCTCATTTGTATATTAAAATTATCCATTATAAATGAGCTTTTGGACCGAATAGTAAATAAAATTAGATTAGCATGAAATTTGACACACGTATTAAAAATATAGAAAAAATGTAATTCTATAGTGTGTATGTTCGGTTAAAAAATGTAACTCATCAATCAAATTTTTTTACACAAATTTGATTAATATATTTTGGGTAGTACGCATAGAGTTTGGGTAAAAGATTTATATACTATTATAATAGAAAAGGATCAAAACACTTACAACATATTTATTAAATTGTTTTTATTTTTCTCTTTTTGGGGAGTGTTTCTCCTGTGAGTTTTATTTTAATAGATAAAATTCTTTGGTGAGTTAAATATAGTATATACACAAAATCGTGGATATTATAAATTAGAAGTTCAGGACTCTTTTACGTTAGGTTAATGGGAAAAGTAGAAACAACCAAAGTAGTTTAATTTGAAATACTAGACCTTTAAACCAAACGACCCCTTCATTTTATCATTATTAAGATTAAATTCATTATTTTCAAGAACATCTTTTGGAAAAATGACCAGCATCAATGAAGTATAACTTACCATGATCTTAATGAAAGTTCTCTAGCATTGATGGCATTAATTGAATAGATTTTGAAGTATTAAACTAATGCATCAATGACACTTAAAAAAAGTTTCAGTTTTTATGTCATTGATAGGTACTATAAGTTCCTATCCTTTCGCTTCCATAAGCCTCAAGCATCCTCCATTACCAATTATAAACCAGTACTCACACACACTACCAGTTTATCCAATTTGATAAGTACCATGGCATATAAATCACAAAGCTTTTTTCTCATATTGATATATGCTTGTTTGGCAGACTTGGTTCCTACAGGGCTAGCTCAGTTGCAACAAACACTTGGATCACCTCAAATACCCGAAATTGTCACAAATATCTAGATTGTTGCCACAAATAACTAGATTGTTCCCAAACCATGGAGTTGGGGGACTTTCAAGGGCAAATGGGCAGTGTTTGTCATCTCTTATAGACATACCAGGGTGTCTTACTCAAGTTTTTGGTTCACTTGTCAATGGCCAATTCAGCATTATAGGTTCCTCTTGTTGCAAAGCCATCTCAGAGATTGAGGGAAATTGCTTGTCTAATTTGTTCCCCTCCAATCCCATCTTTGCTCCTTTGCTCAATAACTCTTATGGTCAACCATCTAAAGGAAACGAACAGGTCTCTGGAATCACTGCTAGTAAGGCCGCTTTACCAGGGATTTTACCAGGGAATCAAGATGTACAGGTATGCTGGTCTTCTCTTTCAAGTGTACCAGGGTGTCTTACAGATGTCATTAATTCACTCTTCAATGGCAGAGTTAACTTCTTTGGCCCTACTTGTTGTAAAGCCATCACTTTGGTCAGTGACCATTGCTTGCCTAAATTGTTCCCTTTTAACCCTGCTTTTCATTCAACACTTAAAAACGTTTGTTTAACTGGCTTTGGAGTTAGAGAACTTGCACCTTCACCTTTAGGAGCAGATCAAATCACTGTGAGCAAGCTCTATTTGCCAGTGAAATTACCTTTCCTAGGACTATTAGACGGGAATTGGGAAAAAGACCTTGCAAAATGCTGGTCATCACTTTCAAGCATTAATCGATGTGTTAATGAGATTTACGGAACACTTTCCCAAGGTGTATTTAGTGTGGTCAGTCCTGCTTGCTGCAAATCGATCACTGTTATCAGTTACAAGTGTTGGCCCAAGATGTTCCCACTCAACCCATTGTTCCCTCCATTGCTCAAGAGTAAATGTGAATGCAATTCTAGGGCAGCACCAAAACCTAGGAGAATTTGATCATGCCTATGAATTCAGACAGGCTCATCATTGGCTACTGTAATATTAATAATGCATTGGTTGGTGATTGTAGGAAAATGTGGTTTTTTTTTTTTTTTTTGGAGTTTAATTAAGGACAGTGTTTCCTAGTATGTTGTTTCTAGAATTTTCAATTCGTCAATAAAATTCTCATTGGCATTTAAGCCATTGCATGCACATCATTCTTGGAATGAATTTAGTTCAAGTTGCATTTACTTGAGTGATTTACTCTCTTTTAGAATGAGTTATGCAAAAAGGCAATGTGGCTTAATATATATGCTTAAAATATTATGCTAAGTTCATTTTTCAGAATTTACATTTGCGTTCTAATTCATGCTACAATGTTGGGATCATCTAGTCAAAGAAAAAAAAAATTAAGGCTGATACTAAAATAGTATATTGAAATTATAACGACAACACAATATTTCATTTTTTTTTCAAAATTGAAATTAGGGATAATTACAGTAAACCCACATGTAGTATGACCTGTTTTCACTTTGCCTACCCATGGTTTAAGACTTTACACTTTGCCCACCTGAGGTTAGTTCCGTTAGCCTTCCATAATCCACTTCTCCGTTTGCCGTTAGAAAAACACATTTTTAGGCAAAAACAAATATAACAAGAATAAAAAAGCTAGGGTTTTTCATTGCTCATGAACTTCAATGAGAACAAAGTGGAGGAACAACACACCAATCAAATGGCTCAATGAAATTATTTTTAATCTATAACAATATCAACAATTTCACAACAACTCAAAATTTTGAACCAAATTTTACAAGAAGACCAACATCTCAAAACAACCAGCAACGTTCTTAACAAAGAAAAAGTGAGATAGAGATAAGCCAACAACTAAAGTGTGAGGAATAGAAAAATCCAGCCATGGGTTTGGATCATGGTAGATCAACCATGGGTTTGGTGTCGTGGTGGTGGCTTCTAGGTGCTAGATCGGAATGTAAGACAGGGAGAGAAATCCAGCAACACATTTTGAGAGTGGGTTTGGTTTCTGACTATTGTGGATTAACCTTGATCTCAACTTGTCCCTCTCCTAATTTCCAGTCTTTTTTGCACAACCAACACCACCAAGGAAAGAAAGAAAGGATCCTTCCAACTTCAAACCTATCACCTGAATTTTTTTTTTTTTTTTTTTTTTTAAATCCCATAGCAAATATCTGCCTCAAGTACGCTATATCCTCCTAGATTTCTTCTCCAACCATATCATCCCTCAATGTCCTTCTCTCCAACAAAAATCACACAAAGCGAACTTGATGAACTGCACTTCTTCTCCATTACACATATTCACCCATATGTATAGAAGGACCAGTGGTTCAAGTGAGGCTTGGCACTTTAAAAAGATATTGCATCTAAAAGTTGGTATTGTAGGGTGTTTCTTTTGTCTTTTACACATTGATTACATTATATATATATATATATATATATATATATATATATATATATATTTGATGAAATAAGAAAGAAAGAATTGATAGAGATGAGAAGAGAAGAACGAGAGAGCAAATTTATTGGTGGACTATTGCAACTGTGACGGGGAAGGGACCGGGCTCAGCTTGAAATTGTGTAAATTTGGTTGCCCACTTCTTAATTTAAAACCCTCACTTTTTGATTCTTGTTATATTTGCTTTTTCCTAAAAATATGTTTTTCTAACGGCAAACAAAGAGGTAGGTTATGGAAGGCTAATGGAACTAACCTCAGGTAGGCAAAGTGAAAACGGGTCATATCACAGGTTTGTTTATTGTAATTACCCCTTGAAATTATCTTGAGAAAAGAATTGGTAACTTTGGTTGCCTTTTGATTTTCAACAGTTGAATTACTTAATGTTAAATACAGCGAAAGAAAAGTGAACAAACAAATAACAAATAGTTGGATGTGAGCTGGGTAACCATGTAATTTATCAAGACCTAGTTATGAGTCTTTTGACTATATAAATAAAATTTTGAAATCAGGAAAATGTGTTTATGCAGTTTGAATACTTTTTTCATGGTATCAGTCTATTGGATATTCCATAAAATGTGGTTGTATTGTTAGGACACATATTAGGAACATATGTCACTATTTTATGTAATTGACTAATCCTTTGACAAAACGCACTTTACTTGTATTTGGGTAGATCTAGGATGTGTTTAATACTTCATGAAACCTTGTTTCAAGATCAAGTGTTAAAGCCATGCAAGTCTGTCTAAGATTCAAGCTGATAAAGTGTCTGTCATTAAAGATAGGGTATCTGTCGAGGTTTATGAAAAACAGAGTTTCAGTTTTGTTTTGACTCCAATCCGTGATTGTATGTTTGAGCTTTCTTTTCTCACAATCCTAAACATATAAGAGGATTATTTTAAGGGCCGTCAAAGGTGACAGAAGTTACATAAGTGTTGAGCAAAGTTTATTCATGCAAATTGTGACCGGAGACAGAATTTGCCCTAGTTCATCTCTTTTGTGTAGAAACTGCTGTGTTTATGCACCGTAGGGTTTTGTAACCAATCATCTTCTTGATCTTCATTATCTGGATGAACTAAAGAACATTGCAACCAACAACCTTCTCTAGTTGGTGATTGAAGTCGCGTACTAGGATCCGCGCAATTGGTTAGTCACGTACTAGGGGCCGTGCATTACAAGGAGAGATTGTCACTACAGAACAAGTCCAATTGGGTATTGGGGTAATGGTTCAACTGTAGGTTGGTAGAAGGTACTGGGATTCCTTTACTTGTAACCGCTTGTTTTGATAATAGTGAATTCTCGGAAGTGGTGACCGTAAAATCACCCGGTGGGGTTTTTACAGTGTTGGTTTTCCCCATTCGAAAACAAATCACCATGTCAATTTATTTTCCACTGCACTTAGTATAATTGGTGATTTGTTTGTGCTACCACGTGCTTTGCATGTTAACTTGATTAATTAATTAATTTGGCTAATTAATCAATTAATTAATCACAATGGGTCAATACGTTTTTGGCCTATCATGTACAATGTCAAAATAAAAAATAAATATAACAACATGTTTTGGTTATTTTCATTGATAATGTCTTTTGTTTTAAAATAATGGACTTGAGTTCGAATTACGGCTGCCTAAAAAAGAAATCAATTAGTGTCTTGGCTTGACATTAAAAAATAGTCATTATGGGTCGTAAGTCACAAATTTTCAAACATTATTATAACTATATGTGTAAAAAATAAATGTAGGATAAAAAAAATAAAAAATAAAAAGATGAATATTGTGCCCTATGAATTGTGAGTTGATTTTTTTTTTTTTTGTAATACAATATGCATATACAGTGATGAGCCACAAATAGTCCGCCAAGGACCAAACACCCTCCTTTCCCTCAAAAAACAATAAGTATGTGTAATTTTTCAATAAAAAAAAACATAATTATTAATAATTAAAAGAAAAACTTTCGTGTATATATACAAATATATTTTTTTATTTGGACATCAAATAAAATTCTATTTCTATATATAAAACTGTATTTTTAAAGTATTTCATTTTTATTATAAATCTTAATGTTATTTTGATTCATTTAAAGAGGGTCACAATCCCAATAGTAATAAGTAGTATATACCAAGTACTTAAATTAAATGAACATTCCCAAATTCTATAGTGATGCTTAATTTAGTTTTTTTTTTTTTTTTGCGTGCTTCTTTGGTGCCCAAATGCTACAAATTAAAGATAAATTTAAAATATCAGTTATTACCATTATTGATGGTGAACTAAAAGTCGGACCATCTCTAGTTCGTCCATAGAGTCGTCTAGGACCAAGAAAGTTTACCCAACATAGGAAGGACATCCACCTTGGGTAGGTCGTCCGTGGGTATGAAGGTTGTCAATTAGGGAAACTACTAGATGATCTCTCAAAACTAAGAAAATTTTCAGAATGGATTTACCTACAAAAGCTTATGATTCAGACCACATTCTACTATTTAGAAGTATGAGCAAAATCCCTGTTCATCGCTATAACTTCCCACCAAGTTCTTAACTTCTAATGGTAGTTGTAGAAGATAAGATTGAACCTTCCAACTTTTATAGCAGTTGTGGAAGTTAAGTCTGAACCTTATAACTTCCCTACACGTTGAGGAAGTTACTAAACAAGTAAACACTCCAAAGCTCACTATATAAGGACTCATCCACATCAAATGAAAGTAAGTTTCTACTACTCCTAAAAGTTTGAATTCTTGAGTTCTAAAGGGAAAACTAACTTAAGCATCAGAGGGTTCTTGGCTGGTTCACCCCGGTCACCTTTGATCTTGTGTTTCCTTCTTTTCAGGCCTTCCAAGAAATCACTAGCCGATTGAAGCCCGGAGCATTTAGCCTACTGATTTTCTGTGCATCATCAATTATTATTGGAATAATTTGTCAAGATACACCAACTGCGGCTTTAAGTAATGTCACCACAGTTAATTTTTTTTTTTTTTAATGTGAATTTTACTAAATCTACTGTTGAATTACATGGTCTCCATATAACCTTCATGCCTATAAAATTTCAAAATGATCAAAGATCAATAGCTCGTTAATCTATTAATTATTAAAAATTTAAGTCATAATGTGTATATTAAAATTATCCATTATAAATGAGCTTTTGGACCAAATAGTCAATAAAATTAGATTAGCATGAAATTTGACACACGCATTAAAAATATAGAAAAAATGTAATTCTACAGTGTGTACGTTAGGTTAAAAAAGGTAATTCATCAATCAAAATATTTTACACAAATTTGATTAATATATTTTGGGTAGCACACATAGAGTTTGGGTAAAAGATTTATATACTATAATAATAGAAAAGGATCAAAACACTTATAATATACTTATTAAAATGTTTCTATTTTTCTCTTTTTGGGGAGTGTTTCTCTTGTGAGTTTTATTTTAATCGATAAAATTCTTTGGTGAGTTATATATAGTATATACACAAAATCGTGGATATTGTAAATTAGAAGTTGACGACTCTTTTACATTTGGTTAATGGGAAAAGTAGCAACAACCAAAGTAGTTTAATTTGAAATCCTTGATCTTTATATCGAAACACCCCTTTAGTTTTATCATTATTAAGATTAAATTCATTTGTCTTCTCTGTTTGTCCTCTACTTTAATTCTTTCTATCTAAAGTAGGACTCTCTTTGCTTGATTTCTTATCTGCTTTTGGAATCATGCTTTCATGCATTTGCACCCTTCTATCATGCCTTCATGCATATGCATATTTCTTCCATACTTTCATGTTGTTTGTTTAACATGTTTTTGTTTGTTTATTTTCAGTTTTGTTTATTTTGTTTTTGATATAAAAATATAAAAAAAAAATTGAAAAATCAGAAAAATACAAAAACAATGTGTGTTTTGTGTACTTTGGTACTTGTGTACCTTGGATGGCCATTGAAACAAAGTCTTCTAAACTTTGTATCATTTGTAGCTTAGATGAGCATCTCTATGCACAACTAAGCAAGTGAGCTTTGTGGCTCGTGTTTGTGATGAGTACGATTAAGTTGTCTCTTAAACTTAACACTCATATCACTCTTTTTTACGGGAAGGACTAAAAAATCCTGAGAGAAAGGCATAAATAACCATCTTACCACTGTTGCCCGCCAATCATAATAAGACACCTGTATGCTTAGGCATAGCAAAATTGGAATGTCAAATATCATTGGGTATTTATTTTTTCTCTCTAATAAGCCCATGCATGATATGCTTAAAAGAAAAATATGCAAAGAAAAATCAAAAGCAAAAAAAAAAAAAACAAAAATGCTTTAAAAAATGATTGCAAGCGTGTATTCTAGGAGATGTGGGAGTTATGATTGTGTGTGAGTTAAAGTGATTTTCTCATATCTCAAATCGTCATAACACGCATACACTAATGCAATCTTGCGATGTTTTTCACACACAACACACAATATTCTTTGCTATTCTTGATACATGTGCAGGTACAATGTGATTTGGCCATCACGAGGTTTTACATATGTTAATGTATGCTCACTAAACTATCTTGACTTGTTTTTTAAATATAAAATTGGTTAGACTTGTTTAGTGTGTGTGTGTGTGTGTTTTTGAGGATCCATGTGCTTAAAATTTTTTTTAAAGATGATTTTGAGAGCTTAAATTGGTTAGTCACGTACTTGGGAGCCGTACATCAAAAAGGGGAACTGTCGCTACAGAACAAGTCCAATTGGGTATTGGGGTAAGGGTTCAACTGTAAGTTGGTAAGATACTTGGATTCCTTTACTTGTAACCGCTTGTTGTGATAATAGTGGAGTTTTGGGAGTGGTGACCTGAAAATCATCCGGTGGGGTTTTTGCCGTTAGGTTTTCCCCATTCGTAAACAAATCACCGTGTTATTTATTTTCCGCTACATTATTAGTTTATTGGTGATTTGTTTGTGCTACCACGCGTTTGCATGTTAAATTGATTAATTAATAACTTGGCTAATTAATTAATTAATTTCTATCACAAGGGGTCATTCAGTTTGTGGCCCATCAGTTCATGGGCTCATGGTCCCTCCATGCCTCGTCAACCACTAGCCTTCATCCAATCGCCGTATCGAGTATCCTTGCTATTTGTTGGGTTTTGTGACGATCGTCAATAAGGACAACCCTTCAACTCATGCTCGAGTCTTCCACGTGAGAAGAGTAACCCTACTATATACTCATACTTGAAAGCAAAGCAAAGCAAAGCCTTGCAACCAAAGGATGTTGAACAAGCCTCGCAACTAATCAACGGTCAGGTTTGAAGCCAAAGGGAGATCACCTTCAAAATCACAAAGAGGTTCCATTGGTGCACATACACTCACTAGGAGTACAGCTCACATCAAGGGTTCTAAAACAGGTGTGCATATGATACCACAGGATCGTGTTGAGGGTGGAGATACAGAGGAGGAGATTGATAGATTCACTTCTACTCCAGAGACTTCAGCACAACCACCCTCTTCTGCACCAGCACGAGGACCAGATAGACTTGACCGCCTCCTAGCTAGAGTGGATCAGATGTTCACCATGCTAGACTCCCATGTGCAGCACATCGCGACCCAGTTTACATACGTCCAGGGACAGATCACTGCATTGTCTTCACAAATCGAGGACTTGTCCATGGCGTAGGGATTAGATTCAGAGTCTGATCAGTTCTAGCCTCTTTGGCCATTCTGATCAAAAAGGGGGAGAAAATTTTGAGGGGGAGCTAAGGAAGAGCTTGCACAGTGTTAGAGGGAGCATAGGTTTAGGCTTAGAAACATTGGTTATTGGTTCACAGGCAGTTTACTTGTATTTAGTTTTTAGCTTTTATAACTGCTGGTTTATGTTTATGCTTTTGTTAGAAACTTCAATACACTCTGGTTTTTTAATTTAAGTTTATTTTCAGTAGGTTGTTTTCCTTATTGCTTTGTAGCATCTTTTTGTACTCTTAAGATATTGCCAATATGTCTTGATTACCTCACTCTTGTGCCCTAGTAGGATCTTGTTCCTAGATGCATATACTTCATGTATTTTGCATTGGTCGAGTGTTGGACATGCAATTGATCCGTGGGATTGCTCTTTATTGCATTGCGTGTCCGGATGAGCATTTACTTGCTAAATGTTCATTGTAGTCATTCTTCAATGACTGATCCTGTTTGATTAAGATATGCTTACATGTTCTATTGTGTTTACTAACTTGATCACATTTTACTTGCTCATATACGTACCATGTATTCAACTTGTCATAAGCTTAGTGGAAGTTTTGTTTGTGCGCAAGCATTCCAGGTTACAGGTATATACGTGCAAGTGCTTCATAGCTTCTAGATTAGGTGTGAGTGAGTTTTTCCACTATTCCCAAACTCACGTTTAAGTCTAGAGTTTGTTTTAGGGGTTTTGTCACGAAATACCCAAAGGGGAAGATTGTAAAGTTGTGATTTACAACTATGTGTTTTGTTGGATTTAATTATGTGCTAAATTTAATTGTAATTTTAATCAATCTTTTGTACCCTATATTTATTGTGGGATTTGATTGTAAGGGTTGTGTGGTAGAGAGAGAGTGTGTGAAGACTCAAGCTATTGAAGACAGAAGAGGTTTTCACGCGTATCTCGCGACTTAGCATCCCACGAAGTAATGTATGTGCCCTGCACTTGACTAGAATGCGAAGAGTCAGTACAAATGGAGACAGCTGTGTCTTGCGAGTATCTCGCGGGTAAGGCCTTCCCGTGAGACACCCACGAGACATTTTGTTTTGCCAGACTGTGCTATCTGATACACACTTTCTATACCCACACTATATATACCCATATTACCCACAAATGTAAGGGAGTGCTTCTGAGAGAAAACCTTAGCCAAACACCTTGAGAGTTAGAGATTGTTATACCCACAATCCTCTACACAATAGCTTGTGGATTTGCCTCAACTCCTACCTCTCTATTTCCATACCATTGAGAGGTTGATAGCCCAAACACTTATCACACCCTTTTAGAGTGTCAAGTGATCGTTTGGTGCAACTGGGAAGCATTGGAAAAAGCCAAGGATGGCAGATACAACATGGAGCTTGTTGCGGGATCCAGAGAGCTAGACAAGACATGGTTCCGAGAAGTCTTGTTGGAGTAGGAGCTTGGAAGGCTTAGGTACAGCGGGTAGATTAGGCTTGGAGGGTCTCTTGCTAACCCATGTATCCCAACTGATTGTCTAGTGGATCGATTACCGCTTGGAGGGTGGTGGAGAGGTTTTTCGCCGAGTTCTTCGGTTTCATCTTCGATAACACATCAGCGTGTTATCTGTGTTTGCATTCTTCTTCCTAACTCTTTTACATTTTATTTTACTGCTGTGATTATATGAATATGTGTTAGAGTAGCTTGTTTGTTTATCCGCTCGCATTTACACTATTCTGCACTTAGAATTAAGTTAGTGTAAAATCTATTGAGCCGTAACTTTAATTTGGGGTCTAAATAGCTCGTGTTTTTTAACACATTTTCGAGCTTTCAACCATCAATGCTAGAAAATTTTCATTAAGATCATGGAAAGTTATACTTCATTGATGCTGGTTATTTTTCCCAAAGATGTTCTTGAAAATAATGAATTTAATCTTAATAATGATAAAACTAATGAAGGGGTCTTTCGGTATAAAGATCAAGGATTTCAAATAAAACTACTTTGGTTGTTGCTACTTTTCCCATTAATCAAATGTAAAAGAGTTGTCAACTTCTAATTTACAACATCCATGATTTTGTGTATATACTATATATAACTCAAAAAAGAATTTTATCGATTAAAATAAAACTCACAGGAGAAATACTCCTCAAAAAGAGAAAAGTAGAAACATTTTAATAAATATATTATAAGTGTTTTGACCCTTTCCTATTATCATAGTATATAAATCTTTTACCTATACTGTATGTGTACTACCCAAAATATATTAATCAAATTTGTGTAAAAGTTTTTGACTGATGAATTACATTTTTTAACCTAACGTACACACTATTGAATTACATTTTTTTTATGTTCTTAATACTCGTGTCAAATTTCATGCTAATCTAATGTTATTTACTATTTGGTCCAAAAGCTCATTTTTAATGTATAATTTTAATATACAAATTAAGACTTAAATTTTGAACAATTAATAGATTAACGTGCTATTGTCCTCCGATCATTTTGAAATTTTACAGGCATGAAGGTTATATGGAGAACATGTAATTCAGCAATAGATTTATTAAAATTCACATTAAAAAAACAAAAAAAAACATTTTAACTCTAGTAACATTACTTAAAGCCGCACTAGGTGTAACTTGACAAATTATACCAATAATAATGTTAATAACAAATATTTTAAATTTATCTTTAATTAGTAGCATTTAGGCACCAGAGAAGCACCCAAAAAAAAAATGCTAAATTAAGCATCAGTACATAATTTGTGAATGTTCATTTAATTTAAACACTTGTGAATGTTACTTATGGGATTGTGACCCTCTTTAAATGAATCAAAATAACTTTAAGATTTATAATAAAAATGAAATACTTTAAAAATATAGTTTTGTATATAGAAATATAAATTCATTTGAAGTCCTAATAAAAACATATATTTTTATATATACACAAAAGTTTTGTCTTTAATTATTAATAATTATGTTTTGTTTTAATTTAAAAATTACACATACTTATTGTTTTTTGAGTGAAAGGAGGGTGTTTGGTCCTTGGCGGACTATTTGTGGCTCATCACTGTATATGCATACTGTATTAAAAAAAAAAAAGTCAACTCACAATTCATAGGACACAATATTCATCTTTTTTTTTTTTAACCCCACATTTATTTTTTACATATATACTTATAATAATATTTGAAAATTTGTGACGTACAATCCATAACGACTGTTTTTTAATGTCAAGCCAAGACACTAATTGATTTCTTTTTTGGGTAGACATAATTCGAACTCAAGTCCAATATTTCAAAACATAAGACATTATCATTGAAAATAACCAAAACACGTTGTTATACTTATTTTTTATTTTGACATTGTACATCCACATTTTATGGAATATCCAATAGACTGATACCATGAAAAAAGTATTCAAACTGCATAAACACATTTTCTTGACTTCAAAATTTTATTTATACAGTCAAAAGACTCATAACTAGATCTTGATAAATTACAAGGTTACCCAACTCATATCCAACTATTTGTTATTTGTTTGTTCACTTTTCTTTTGTTGTATTTAACATTCAGTAATTCAACAGTTGAAAATCAAGAGGAAACCAAAGTTACCAATTCTTTTCTCAAGATAATTTCAATTTTAAAAAAAATGAAATATTGTGTTATTGTTATAATTTCAATATACTATTTTCGTATCCCCATTAATTTTTTTTCTATGACAAGATGATCCCAACATTGTAGCAAGAATTAGAACGCAAATGTAAATTCGGAAAAATGAACTTAGCATAATATTTTAAGCATATATATTAAGCCACAATGCCTTTTTGCATAACTCATTCTAAAAGAGAGTAAATCACTCAAGTAAATGCAACTTGAACTAAATTCATTCCAAGAATGACGTGCATGCAATGGATTAAATGCCAACGAGAATTTTATTGATGAATTGAAAATTCTAAAAGCAACACACTGGGAAACACTAGCCTCAATTAAACTCCAAAAAAAAAAAAAAAAGACAGAATTTTCCTACAATCACCAGCCAACACATTATTAATATTACAGTAGCCAATGATGAGCCTGTCTGAAGTCATAGGCATGATCAAATTCTCCAAGGTTTTGGTGTTGCCCTAGAATTGTGTTCACATTTACTCTTAAGCAACGGAGGGAACAATGGGTTGAGTGGGAACATCTTGGGCCAACACTTGTGACTAATAATAGTGATCGATTTGCAGCAAGAAGGACCGACCACACTAAATACACCCTGGGAAAGTGTTCCGTAAATCTCATCAACACACCGATTAATGCTTGAAAGTGATGACCAGCATTTTGCAACGTCTTTTTCCCAATTCCCGTCTGATAGTCCTAGGAAAGGTAATTTCACTAGAAAATAAAGCTTGCTCACAGTGATCTGATCTGTTCCTAGAGGTGAAGGTGCAGGTTCTCCAACTCCAGAGCTAGTTAAGCAAACGTTTTTAAGTGTTGAATGAAAAGCGGGGTTAAAAGGGAACAATTTAGGCAAGCAATGGTCACTGACCAAAGTGATGGCTTTACAACAAGTAGGGCCAAAGAAGTTAACTCTGCCATTAAAGAGTGAATTCATGACATCTGTAAGACACCCTGGTACACCCGAAAGAGAAGACCAGCATTCCTGTACGTCTTGATTCCCCGGTAAAATCCCTGGCAAAGCAGCCTTACTGGCAGTGATTCCAGAGACCTGTCCGTTTCCTTTAGATGGTTGACCACAAGAGTTATTAAGCAAAGGAGCAAAGATGGGATTAGAGGGGAACAAATTAGACAAGCAATTTCCCTCAATCTCTGAGATGGCTTGGCAACAAGAGGAACCTATAATGCTGAATTGGCCATTGACAAGTGAACCAAAAACTTGAGTAAGACACCCTGGTATGTCTACAAGAGATGACAAACACTGCCCATTTGCCCCTGAAAGTCCCCCAGCTCCAAGGTTTGGGAACAATCTAGTTATTTGTGGCAACAATCCAGATATTTGTGACAATCCGGGTATTTGAGGTGATCTAGGTGTTTGTTGCAACTGAGCTAGCCCCGTAGGAACCAACACTACCAAACATGCATATATCAATATGAAAGCAAAGCTTTGTGATTTATATGCCATGGTACTATCGAATTGGATAAACTGGTAGTGTGTGTGAGTACTGGTTTATAATTGGTAATGGAGGATGCTTGAGGCTAATGGAAGCGAGAGGATGGGAACTTATATTACCTATCAATGACATAAAAACTGAAACTTGTTTAAGTGTCATTGATGCATTGGTTTAATACTTCAAAATCCGTTCTATTAATACCATCAATGCTAGAAAACTTTCATTAAGATCATGGTAAGTTATATTTCATTGATGTTGGTTATTTTTCCCAAAGATGTTCTTGAAAATAATGAATTTAATCTTAATAATGATAAAACTGATGAAGGGGTGTTTCAATATAAAGATCAATGATTTCAAATAAAACTACTTTGGGTGTTGCTACTTTTCCAATTAATCAAACGTAAAAGAGTTGTCAACTTCTAAATTACAATATCCATGATTTTGTGTATATACTATATATAACACACAAGGGAATTTTATCGATTAAAATAAAACTCACAGGAGAAATACTCCTCAAAAAGAGAAAATTAGAAGCATTTTAATAAATATATTGTAAGTGTTTCGATCCTTTTTCTATTATTATAGTATAAAAATCTTTTACCCAAACTGTATGCGTACTACCAAAAATATATTAATCAAATTTGTGTAAAAGTTTTTGACTGATGAATTACATTTTTTAACCTAACGTACACACTATTGAATTACATTTTTTCTATATTCTTAATACGCGTGTCAAATTTCATGCTAATCAAATGTTTTTTACCATGTGGTCCAAAAGCTCATTTTTAATGTACAAATTCAATATACAAATTAAGACTTAAATTTTGAACAATTAATAGATTAACGTGCTATTGTTCTCCGATCATTTTGAAATTTTACATGCATGAAGGTTATACGGAGAACATGTAATTCAACAATAGATTTATTAAAATTCACATTAAAGAAAAAAAAAACATTTTAACTCTAGTAACATTACTTAAATTCGCACTTGGTGTAACTTGACAAATTATGCCAATAATAATGTTAATAACAAATATTTTAAATTTTTCTTTAGTTAGTTGCATTTAGGCACCAGACAAGCACCCAAAAAAAAAAAAAAAAAAAACTAAATTAAGCATCAGTACAAAATTTGTGAATGTTCATTTAATTTAAACACTTGTGAATGTAACTTATGGGATTGTGACCCTCTTTAAATGAATCAAAATAACTTTAACATTTATAATAAATATGAAATACTTTAAAAATATTGTTTTATATATAGAAATATAAATTCATTTGATGTCCTAATAAAAACATATATTTTTATATATACACTAAATTTTTGTTTTTAAATATTAGTAATTTTTTTTTAACTTAAAAATTACACATACTTATTGTTTTATGAGTAAAAGGAGGGTGTTTGGTCCTTGGCAGACTATTTGTGGCTCATCACTGTATATGCATATTGTATTACAAAAAAAAAAAAAAAAAAAAATTAACTCAATCCATAGGACAGAATATTCATCTTTTTTTTTTTTACCCAACATTTATTTTTTACATATATAGTTATAATAATATTTGAAAATTTGTGACGTACGATCCATAATGACTGTTTTTTAATGTCAAGCCAAGACACTAATTGATTTCTTTTTTTGGGTAGCCATAATTCAAACTCAAGTCCAATATTTTAAAACAAAAGACATTATCAATGAAAATAACCAAAACATATTGTTATATTTATTTTTTATTTTGACATTGTACAACCACATTTTATGGAATATCCAATAGATTGATACCATGAAAAAAGTATTCAAACTGCATAAACACATTTTCCTGATATCAAAATTTTATTTATATAGTCAAAAGACTCATAACTAGGTCTTGATAAATTACATGGTTACCCAACTCGCATCCAACTATTTGTTATTTGTTTGTTCACTTTTCTCTCATTGTTTTAACATTCAATAATTCAAATATTGAAAATAAAGAGGAACCAAAGTTAGCAATTCTTTTCTCAAGATAATTTCAATTTTTTAAAAAAATGAAATATTGTGTTGTCGTTATAATTTCAATATACTATTTTCATATCACGCTTAATTTTTTCTATGACGAGATGATCCTAACATTGTAGCATGAATTAGAACCCAAATGTAAATTCAGAAAAATGAACTTAGCATAATATTTTAAGCATATATATTAAGCCACAATGCCATTTTGCATAACTCATTCTAAAAGAGAGTAAATCACTCAAGTAAATGCAACTAGAACTAAATTCATTCCAAGAATGACGTACATGCAATGGCTTAAATGCCAACGAAAATTTTATTGATGAATTGAAAATTCTAGAAACAACACACTGGGAAACACTGGCCTCAATTAAACTCCAAAAAAAAAAAAAGACCACATTTTCCTACAATCACCAGCCAACGCATTATTAATATTACAAGAGCCAATGATGAGCCTGTCTGAATTCATAGGCATGATCAAATTCTCCAAGGTTTTGGTGCTGCCCTAGAATTGCATTCACATTTACTCTTGAGCAATGGAGGGAACAATGGGTTGAATGGGAACATCTTGGGCCAACACTTGTGACTAATAATAGTGATCGATTTGCAACAAGCAGGACCGACCACACTAAATACGCCCTGGGAAAGTGTTCCGTAAATCTCATCAACACACCGATTAATGTTTGAAAGTGATGACCAACATTTTGCAACATTTTTTTCCCAATTCCCGTCTGATAGTCCTGGGAAAGGTAATTTCACTAGAAAATAAAGCTTGCTCGCAGTGATCTGATTTGTTCCTAGAGGTGAAGGTGCAAGTTCTCCAACTCCAGAGCCAGTTAAGCAAACGTTTTTAAGTGTTGAATGAAAAGCGGGGTTAAAAGGGAACAATTTAGGCAAGCAATGGTCACTGACCAAAGTGATGGCTTTACAACAAGTAGGGCCAAAGAAGTTAACTCTGCCATTAAAGAGTGAATTCATGACATCTGTAAGACACCCTAGTACACCCGAAAGAGAAGACCAGCATTCTTGTACGTCTTGATTCCCCGGTAAAATCCCTGGTAAAGTGGCCTTACTGGCAGTGATTCCGGAGACCTGTCTATTTCCTTTAGATGGTTGACCACAAGAGTTATTGAGCAAAGGAGCAAAGATGGGATTGGAGGGGAACAAATTAGACAAGCAATTTCCCTCAATCTCTGAGATGGCTTTGCAACAAGAGGAACCTATAATGCTGAATTGGCCATTGACAAGTGAACCAAAAACTTGAGTAAGACACCCTGGTATGTCTACAAGAGATTACAAACACTGCCCATTTGCCCCTGAAAGCCCCCCAGCTCCGAGGTTTGGGAACAATCTAGTTATTTGTGGCAACAATCCAGATATTTGTGACAATCCGGGTATTTGAGGTGATCTAGGTGTTTGTTGCAACTGAGCTAGCCGCGTAGGACCAACACTGCCAAACATGCATATATCAATATGAAAGCAAAGCTTTGTGATTTATATGCCATGGTACTTATCGAATTGGATAAACTGGTAGTGTGTGTGAGTACTGGTTTATAATTGGTAATGGAGGATGCTTGAGGCTAATGGAAGTGAGAGGATGGGAACTTATAGTACCTATCAATGACATAAAAATTGAAACTTTTTTAAGTGTCATTAATGCATTAGTTTAATACATCAAAATCCATTCTATTAATACCATCAATGCTAGAAACTTTCATTAATATCATGGTACGTTATACATCTTTGATGCTGGTCACTTTTCCCAAAGATGTCTTGAAAATAATGAATTTAATCTTAATAATGATAAAACTGAAGGGTCCCAAAGATGTTCTTGAAAATAATGAATTTAATCTTAATAATGATAAAACTGAAGGGGTGTTTCGATATAAAGATCAAGGATTTCAAATTACACTGCTTTGGTTGTTGCTACTTTTCCCATTAACCAAACGTAAAAGAGTCGTCAACTTCTAATTTACAATATCCACAATTATGTGTATATACTATATATAACTCACCAAAGAATTTTATCGATTAAAATAAAACTCACAAGAGAAACACTCCCCAAAAAGAGAAAAATAGAAACATTTTAATAAGTATATTATAAGTGTTTTGATCCTTTTCTATTATTATAGTATATAAATCTTTTACCCAAACTCTATGTGTGCTACCCAAAATATATTAATCAAATTTGTGTAAAATATTTTGATTGATGAATTACCTTTTTTAACCTAACGTACACACTATAGAATTACATTTTTTTCTATATTTTTAATACGTGTGTCAAATTTCATGCTAATCTAATTTTATTTACTATTTGGTCCAAAAGCTCATTTATAATGGATAATATTAATATACAAATTAGGACTTAAATTTTTAATAATTAATAGATTAACGAGCTATTGATCGTTGATCATTTTGAAATTTTATAGGCATGAAGGTTATATGGAGACCATGCAATTCAACAGTAGATTTAGTAAAATTCACATTAAAAAAAAAAAAAAAAATTAACTGTGGTGACAATACTTAAAGCCGCACTTGGTGTATCTTGACAAATTATTCCAATAATAATTGATGATGCACAGAAAATCAGTCGGCTGAATGCTCCGGGCTTCAATGGGCTAGTGATTTCTTGGAAGGCCTGAAAAGAAGGAAACACAAGATCAAAGGTGACCGGGGTGAACCAGCCAAGAACCCTCTAATGCTTAAGTTAGTTTTCCCTTTAGAACTCAAGAATTCAAACTTTTAGGAGTAGTAGAAACTTACTTTCATTTGATGTGGATGAGTCGTTATATAGTGAGCTTTGGAGTGTTTACTTGTTTAGTAACTCCCTCAATGTGTAGGGAAGTTATAAGGTTCAGACTTAACTTTCACAACTGCTATAAAAGTTGGAAGGTTCAATCCTATCTTCTACAACTGCCATTAGAAGTTAAGAACTTGGTAGGAAGTTATAGCGATGAATAGAGATTTTACTCATACTTCTAAATAGTAGAATGTGGTCTAAATCATAAGCTTTTATAGGTAAATCCATTCTGGAAATTTGCTTAGTTTTGAGAGATCTTCCAGCAGTTTCGCTAATGGACAACCTTCATACCCACAGACGACCTACCCAAGGTGGATGTCCTTCCTAAGTTGGGTAAACTTTCTTGGTCCTAAACGACTCTATGGACGAACTGGAGATGGTCCGACTTTTAGTTCACCATCAATAATGGTAATAACTGATATTTTAAATTTATCTTTAATTTGTAGCATTTGGGCACCAGAGAAGCACCCAAAAAAAAATACTAAATTAAGCATCACTATAGAATTTGCGAATGTTCATTTAATTTAAATACTTGGTATATACTACTTATTACTTATGGGATTGTGACCCTCTTTAAATGAATCAAAATAACATTAAGATTTATAATAAAAATGAAATACTTTAAAAATACAGTTTTATATATAGAAATAAAATTTTATTTGATGTCCAAATAAAAATATATATTTGTATATATACACAAAATTTTTGCTTTTTAATTATTAATAATTATGTTTTTTTTATTGAAAAATTACACATACTTATTGTTTTTTGAGGGAAAGTGTTACGTTCTAAAGACTTAGGATTTTATGTATTTAGAACTCTAATTTGTATTGTTGGCAAACCATGATCAAAACAATGTGTTTAGAAGTGTTTTAGTCTTGCTCAAAGTTGTGCGTTTATGTAAAGTTGGAATCGAGTTTAATGCAGAAAAGATTAATGCATTTCGGCCTGGCTCGATCGATCGAAGCTCGGGCAGAATGTTCTTCTGCAGAATTTTCCAACTCAGCCCTAGTTGTTTTAAAACATTTTTTGGGTTTCTTATTTGTCCTAAGTATAAAAGGCAAACCCTAGCTACGTTTTAGTGTTGCTCATATTGCTGTTTGTGTAAATATCTTGTGAGATCTAGGGGAGCTTTCCTTTACACAAACTTAGAGTTTTCAAGGAGAAGATTTATCTACACCTTTATGATCAACTCAGTTGCTGCCATTGAAGCTTAAAAAAAACACAAGCGGGTGTGCTTGTATCTAGTGGTGAATCCAAGAAAGAAGAAGTCCGTGGATTCGGAGCTTGCACGTGGTCGTGTCAGTAAGTTCTACTGGTTGGTAGCAATAAGAAGTCGAGCGTGGGGGCTTGTAAGTCTTATTGTATGAACTTCGATTCTTTCAAAATAGTGGATTCAAGTTTATCTTGAGGATAGCTAGGTCAAATCCTCCCCAGGTTTTTACCGGTTTGGTTTCCTGGGTGATCATATCTTGTGTTATTTATTTTCCGCTGCTTTTCATGATTTGATCTTTGTTATTGTGATAACCTAGACTTGTTAAATTGGACTAAGTAACAACTTGGCTAATTACCTAGATTAAATCAATTGTTTTAACGGGTCTAAAAACTATCAGAAATGAGGGTGTTTGGTCCTTGGCGGACTATTTGTGGCTCATCACTGTATATGCATATTGTATTACCAAAAAAAAAAATCAACTCACAATTCATAGGGCACAATATTCATCTTTTTTTTTTATTTTTTTATCCTACATTTATTTTTTACATATATAGTTATAATAATGTTTGAAAATTTGTGACTTACGACCCATAATGACTGTTTTTTCGTGTCAAGCCAAGACACTAATTGATTTCTTTTTTAGGTAGCCATAATTCGAACTCAAGTCCATTATTTTAAAACAAAAGACATTATCAATGAAAATAACCAAAACATGTTGTTATATTTATTTTTTATTTTGACATTGTACATGAGAGGCCAAAAATGTATTGACCCCTTGTGATTAATTAATTGATTAATTAGCCAAATTTATTAATTAATCAAGTTAACATGCAAAGCGCGTGGTAGCACAAACAAATCACCAATTATACTAAGTGCAGTGGAAAATAAATTGACACGGTGATTTGTTTTCGAATGGGGAAAACCTACACGGCAAAAACCCCACCGGGTGATTTTAAGGTCACCACTTCTGAGAATCCACTATTATCAAAACAAGCGGTTACAAGTAAAGGAATCCCAGTACCTTCTACCAACCTACAGTTGATCCCTTACCCCAAAGTAAAGGAATTCCAGTACCTTCTACCAACCTACAGTTGAACCCTTATCCCAATACCCAATTGGACTTGTTCAGTAGTGACAATCTCTCCTTGTAATGCACGGCCCCCAGTACGTGACTAACCAATTGCGCGGAACCCAGTACGCGACTTCAATCACCAACCAGAGAAGGTTGTTGGTTGCAAAGTTCTTCAATTCATCCAGACGATGAAAATCAAGAAGATGCTTGGTTACAAAACCCTACGGTGCACAAACACAGCAGTTTCTACACAAAAGAGATGAACTAAGGAAAATTCTGTCTCCGGTCACAATTTGCATGAATAAACTTCGCTCAACACTTATGTAACTTGTGTCACCTTTGACGGCCCTTAAAATAATCCTCTTATATGTTTAGGGTTGTGAGAAAAGAAAGCTCAAACATACAATCACGGATTTGAGTCAAAACAGAACTGAAACTCTGTTTTTCATAAACCTCGACAGATACCCTATCTTTCGAGCCACGGGGCTTGAACAACTCTTAAAGCTCGATAGATGCTAGCTGTCGAGCTTTAATGACAGACACTTTATCAGCTTGAATCTTAGACAGACTTGCATGGCTTTAACACTTGATCTTGAAACAAGGTTTCATGAAGTATTAAACACATCCTAGATCTACCCAAATACAAGTAAAGTGCGTTTTGTCAAAGGATTAGTCAATTACATAAAATAGTGACATATGTTCCTAACATGTGAAACACATGTGTCCTAACAATACAACCACATTTTATGGAATATCCAATAGACTAATACCATGAAAAAAGTATTCAAACTGCATAAACACATTTTCTTGATTTCAAAATTTTATTTATATAGTCAAAAGACTCATAACTAGGTCTTGATAAATTACATGGTTACCCAACTCACATCCAACTATTTGTTATTTGTTTGTTCACTTTTCTTTCGTTGTATTTAACATTAAGTAATTCAACTGTTGAAAATCAAAAGGAAACCAAAGTTACTAATTCTTTGCTCAAGATAATTTCAAGGGGTAATTACAGTAAACAAACCTGTGATATGGCCCGTTTTCACTTTACCTACCTGAGGTTAGTTCCATTAGCCTTCCATAACCCTCCTCTTTGTTTGCCGTTAGAAAAACTCATTTTTAGGAAAAAGCAAATATAACAAGAATCAAAAAGTGAGGGTTTTAAATTAAGAAGTGGGCAACCAAATTTACACAATTTCAAGCTAAGCCCGATCCCTTCCCCGTCACAGGTGCAGTAGTCCACCAATAAATTTGCTCTCTCGTTCTTCTCTTCTCATCTCTATCAATTCTTTCTTTCTTATTTCATCAAATATATATATATATATATATATATATATATATATATATATATATATATATATATATAATGTAATCAATGTGTAAAAGACAAAAGAAACACCCTACAATACCAACTTTTAGATGCAATATCTTTTTAAAGTGCCAAGCCTCACTTGAACCACCGGTCCTTCTATACATATGGGTGAATATGTGTAATAGAGAAGAAGTGCAGTTCATCAAGTTCGCTTTGTGTGATTTTTTTTGGAGAGAAGGACATTGAGGGATGATATGGTTGGGGAAGAAATCTAGGAGGATATAGCTTACTTGAGGCAAATATTTGCTATGGGATTTTTTTTTTTTTTTTTTTTTAAATTCAGGTGATAGGTTTGAAGTTGGAAGGATCCTTTCTTTCTTTCCTTGGTGGTGTTGGTTGTGCAAAAAAGACTGGAAATTAGGAGAGGGACAAGTTGAGATCAAGGTTAATCCACAACAGTCAGAAACCAAACCCACTCTCAAAATGTGTTGCTGGATTTCTCTCCATGTCTTACATTCCGATCTAGCACCTAGAAGCGACCACCACGACACCAAACCCATGGTTGATCTACCATGATCCAAACCCATCGCTGGATTTTTCTATTCCTCACACTTTAGTTGTTGGCTTATCTCTATCTCACTCTTTCTTTGTTAAGAACGTTGCTGGTTATTTTGAGATGTTGGTCTTCTTGTAAAATTTGGTTCAAAATTTTGAGTTGTTGTGAAATTGTTGATATTGTTATAGATTAAAAATAATTTCATTGAGCCATTTGATTGGTGTGTTGTTCCTCCACTTTGTTCTCATTGAAGTTCATGAGCAATGAAAAACCCTAGCTTTTTTATTCTTGTTATATTTGTTTTTGCCTAAAAATGTGTTTTTCTAACGGCAAACGAAGAGGTGGGTTATGGAAGGCTAACGGTGTTTAATGCTTCAAGAAACAAGGTTTCAAGTTCAAGTGTTAAAGCCATGCAAGTCTGTCCAAGAATTAAGTGTGAAAAGTGTTGTTCATTAAAGCTCGACAGCTAGCATCTATTGAGACTTAGAGCTGTTTGAATCCTGTGGCTCGATAGCAGCTCGATAGATAGGGTATCTGTTGAGGTTTATGAAACTCAGATTTTTTAGTCTGTTTTTCATCAAATCCGTGATTATGTGTTTGGACTTTCTTTTCTCACAACCCTAAACATATATAAGGATTATTTTAAGGGTCATAAAAGGTTACACACAGTTGCACAAGAGCACAATTGCACAAGTGTGAAGAAAAGTGTAACCGAAAACCTAGTTTGCCCTAGTTCTTCATTCTCTTCAAGAAGCTACTGTGTTTTGTACACCATAGGGTTTTGTGACCAAGCAACTTTGTGATCTTCATCGTGGGATGAACTGAAGAACTTTGCAGCCAACATCATTCTCAAGTTAGTGATCAAGTCGCGTACTGGGATCCGTGCAATTGGTTAGTCACTACTGGGAGTCGTGTATTGAAAGGAGAGATTGTCACTACAGAAGAATTCCAATTGGGTATTAGGGTAAGGGTTCAACTGTAGGTTGGTATAAGGTACTGAGATTCCTTTACTTGTAACCGCTTATTTTGATAATAGTGGATTCTCGAAAGTGGTTACCTTAAAATCACCCGGTGGGGTTTTTGCCGTATAGGTTTTCCCCATTCGTAAACAAATCACCATGTCAATTTATTTTCCGTTGCATACTTAGTTTGATTGGTGATTTGTTTGTGCTACCACGCGCTTTGCATGTTAATTTGATTAATTAATAAACTTGGCTAATTAATCAATTAATTTATCACAAGGGGTCAATACGTTTTTGGCCTATCAGAAGTTTAATAAGGAAATAATGCCACGTGTCATACCTGAGGCCGAGGAGGCCAATGTAGTTTCGAGAAGACCATACACTTGAACGATAAGGCCAAAGAGGCGAGCCCTGGACATGTCAATGACACATTACCAGAGGGGGCCACACTGTAAAGGAAGAGCTTTAAAGAGGGGGTTAGCCCTGACGTGATTGGAGGTATGGTAGCTGCCACCACATTTAATGCACCTCACCAAACCCCTTGGCCGCATTTATGTAGAGAAGACCCCTGAATAGTGCTATCTTGGTTGTCGTAACTCACAGAAGACTTGAGAGGGCGTCTGATAGGACAAGCACTCGAGTAGTGGCTTATATGATCAACAAATAGAGGGTCAAGATCAGCCAAAAGAGGCTATATAATGTAAGAGATCCTCTAGGGATAGGGAGAGGTTCATCTGAGAATTTGTAGAAAAAACACTGTAGTACAAAAAACTAAAATTGTAATCAAGTCTAAGAAGAATATACTCAATAACTACTCTCCTCGGATTTTGCCGAGGAAGGATTTCTTCGCATAAAATCTGTTTTTCTTTGTTTTATTTCAATCTTTAATCCATTGTGAGTGTTGTCCAACTCATTAAAACCTAGTTTTCAACCCACTCTCTAAAAATTCTTTGTATTGGGCTCTTTGGGCCTTAACCCTGTTACCTTGTGGGCTTAGGATCCAAAACCCGCCCTTACACTAGTTATATACATAAAGTTTATCTTGTTTGTGCCAAGTTATCACTTGCTCATTGTTATATATATGGACATTGTTTTATACTGACTATCTTCTTCTTCCTCTTTTTCTTTTTATCTTTTTTTAAGTTATTAATATTATCTGCTATGAAATTTTATTATTTCAATAAATTTAAGAATAATAATTAGAATGCAAGTCTAAAAAAAATACTAATTAGAATTCTATCGCAAAAAATAATCAAGAAATAAAATGTTTATTGTAAGGGCAAGATTTGGAGCCCAAGCCCAAATGTATGGAACCCTGGTCTAATAAGCCCAATACAATGAATTTTGTAGAGTATGGGTCAAAGAACTAGATCCTAAGGAATTGGGCAACGGCTAGTATGGAGTTAAGAGACAATCAAGCACAAATAAAAGACATCAGTGCCAATGGATGTTAGTCCAAGGAGACCAAAATTTATCATATACTGATCACAATATTAAGATTGTTTAGTATGCTACAGTGTTCTCTCTCTCTCTTCCCTTTTTTTCTTCGCCCCTTCCTCATGGGTCTCTTCCACATTATATAGCTCCTTTCTGATCATCTAGACCTTACACTCGTTGATCATCTGGATTCCCACTTGAGTACCCATCCCATCAGACACCCTTTTCAGCCCTCTGTGAGTTGTGGCAGTCAAGGCAGCACTATTTAGGGGTCCTCTCCATATTAATGCGGCCAGAAAAGTAGCTGCAGTGCATTTAATGTGGTGGTGACAGTTTTTCCTTAGATATTTTGAGTTTTCTTCCCTCTCACATGTTCATGGGGCGCATTCCAATTGCTAGAGTACACTCTTGGTTTGCGTTTGTCGAGTCCGAGGAGAAGTTCCTCCTCGAACCTTCTTCCCTTCATCCCCCACTGGTAAGACTTGTAATGTGGATCATTTAAGTCATCTTCTCCTCCTCGGACTTGTTAGTGTCCTCGGACAAGGCCCAAGGCCCAATACATTATTTTGGGGCCCTAGCCCCTATATTTATTTATTTATTTTAATAATGGTTTCAATTATTGAAATATTTACTTTGGTATATATATCTATGGTTTGTTATTGAGCGACATAAATACTAGTGTGTATAATATATATGGTACATAATACATCCACTATTTTGATAAAAGGATTGGATTATTATCAACAAAAAAAGAAAAGGATTGGATTTAATTAGAATTAAAAATTAGTTTAGTTGAGCGATTTAGTAATTAGAGATCATAACCCTTGGCTTTATTTCTCTTGTTTGACCACTATATGAGATTTCATTACATTTATTTACGATATGATAACGGATTAAAATATCATAATAAAAAGATGGCATCTCATTCTCATCTCATGCAATCATTATATCCTTCTCATAATAAAAGGATTTTATTTTTATAGATCTAACTTTATATATATATATATATATATATATATATATATTTATTTATTTATTTATTGTATAGGTATAGATATAATGGAGGTGGGGACTGGGGTTTGGACCAGGGGCGGAGTTAGAATTATTTTTTTTGGAGGCCAAATTTTGATACTATTATGGTAGTCACGAATCATGATAAACCATCATACACATACGTAAACGCACACACACATATGAACATTAATATTTTGATACTAGACTAGGTCATAATTTATAAATATATTGAGTATATAAAATTAACAACTTTCACATGTGTATGTTTGTAAGATAATTTTTTAAGAGAACTTATCATCTTTTAAATTCCAATGAGTATACAAAAGCTGTCTAATTTGATATTAAACATGTAAAAAAAAATTGAGAAATAAAAAATTACCTTGTTTCTATAACTACTAGACCGATTGACAAATTCTATTGGTTTTTAAAAGCATCATTGGACTAACTCAAACATTTGGGAGAGCCAACTTCTATTTTTGTAGCTGAATATTTAAAGTTTTTAATACTTAAACATAATATAAAAGATTTTTTTAAAATTTTTGGGGGCATGCCCCCCAAGCCTTACTATAGCTCCGCCCTTGGTTTGTGAGCATGTTGTGTTTGATTTTGATTTTTTTTAGGTGGGTTTGTTTTTCATTTTGAATTTGCTGGGCTAGTTATAGTGTTTGTATTTTGTTTTATTTATGTTTTTTTGTTTTTTTTTTTTTTTGTTTTGTATCTTTTAATTTAATTAAAATTGTAATTTTAATTTAATTACAATTTTAAAAAAACTTTTGATCAAATTTTTATTTGTTGGTTTTTTTTTTTGCTATAGTGGCATTTGTAGAATGCCACTATAGGGTGAGTTTATAGTGTCATTGTAGGGGCACGATTTTGGTTGACCCGGTCCTGGATGGTCAGGCCTTGGCCCAAAAGGTCCCACACAATGAATTTTTGTAGAGTGTTGGTTGAAGAATTTGGTTTCAGTTGGCTTAAACGGTTCATTGCATGGGCTCTGGAGATATAGAAACAAGAATGAAGAAAGCGGATGTCAAGGGGGGAATTTTATTCATGGGTATGCATTCGTACAATGAACCTTTGCTCCTCTGTTCCTTCTCTCCTTTTTTCCTCCGTCCCCTTTTCTTGGGGGACTCTCACATATTATATAGGCCATCTTTTATCATCTGGGCCTTACACTTGTTGATCATCCAAACCCTTACTTGAGCACCTGTCCCATCAGACACCCCTACCAGTTCTTTGTGAGTTGTGGTGACCAAGGTAGCACTGTTCAGGGGTCTTCTCTTCATTAATGCGGCCAGAAGAGTAGCTGTGGTGCATTTAATGTGGTGGTGACAGCCTTTACTGGGATATTTTGGGTCTCCTTTCTTTTTACGTGCTTGGAGTGAGGGCTACAGTAGCTGGGATGCACCTTTGACCTGGACTTTGGAACGTCTGAGGAGGAATTACTCCTCGGACGTGTCCTCTTTGCTCCAGTGGGCCTGAGCAAGGATTCTGGGCCGCGATGTCTCCTCGGACAGAATAGTCCTCGAACGGGCCCAGGGCCCAACCAACCTACTATTCTGGGCCGGTCCCCACAGTCATTCTAAACCAGCCTTTTTTAAAAAAAAAAAAAATTTAATGGTCTATAGTGACGGTATAGGTCTACCCTATAGCGGCGTTCTAAAACGCTGCTATAGCCTTTTTTAAATAAATAAAAAAGGTCTATAGTGAGGGTACTATAGTGGCATTTACAAACGCCACTATAGCAAACATTGCTATAGCCTAAATGGGCCTATAGTGGCGTTTTTAGTACCTATAGTACAAACGCCACTATAGGCCCATTTTTTGTAGTGATTCACTAGACTATCACTTGAACCCGTAATACTATACTTTTATTCGGGGTTCAAGTAATAGTTTAGTGGCTCTATATTTGTGGTTTAAACTTTAAACCTCATTTTCCCCTTACCATTACCTACCTATTAAACAAATTAAAAAAAAAAAAGTGTATAGTAATAGTGTCGTACATGAAAAAAAAAAAAAAAAGTAAAATTTAAAAAATTATCCCTACCCAAATAAGCTAAATAATTTTTTTAAAATGTATAACTTTTTTTTTTTTAAGAAACAAACAGATACACACAAGAAATAATAAATGAGATTCTAATACAAAGGCACACCACAATTATATATTCGTGAGAGTGAGACATTTATTTTCTCTTATAGTAATTTTTTTCTAAGTTTTTCTATTATAGTTGTAAACCAAACCAACTTGTAACGAATGTATTTTATATTTCTTCATATTGGATGTTTACATTTGTTAACCTGGATTTGCAAGTCAATAAGGTAAAACGATATTTACAGTAAAATACATGAAATTTGGGAGAAATTTAATTACAAACCAATTAAAAAGTATGGGTTGTTTCTCAAAAATAAAATAAAATAAGGTGGTAGACTGGTAGACATTTGTTTCACAAATCTTCGGTTTACGAAATAACTCAACCAAATTAATTGTACTTTTTTTTTCGTGGAACTCAAATAAATTGTACTTCTTTTTTTTATATTGTACTTCACATTGTCTTCTTCACCGTGTCATTGCGTGTCCATTTTGGTTCTATTATAAGCTAAGCCCAGTGGTGAAAAGTTATATCAGAATATAATTATTGGGTTGTGTTAACAGTACCGCAAGGTGCTCATTAACAACAATTTTTTTAGTTTTTTTTAACAAAATTTGTCTTTTTTACAATTTTATGTTATTTTTGTTGAGGTGCACGGCTGCACCAAGAGTCCAGCCCAATTAGGAATGCAAGCACATAAAAATCCTATTTCAATAAGAAATAGGTGAAAGTGGTCTACATGAATAAAACTTCTATTCCTAATGTAATTAGGAGAGTGGCAGGCGATGGCAAGAGCTTTTATATAAAGCTTGGGACGTGTATTTCATAGATATAGAGATATAGTGAAAAAGAAGAAAAGTGCTGTGTGCTGCATAAGAAAAAGAAAGGGTGCTGTACAGTAAAAAAAAGAAAAAGAAATAATTAGTGTGTGTGAGAACAAAGAAAAATGAGAGAGATTTTTATTTAGCCGTGAGACATACACAAAAATTATTGTATTTGATTTGATAATAGTGAAATTATTCGGAGTTTGTCCCGTGATTTTTTCCTTCAAAGAGAAAGGGTTTTCCACGTAAATATTTGTGTTCTTGTGTGTGATTGCTATTTTGGATTGCTAATATTTGTGATAATATTATTTGGGACCCAACAAGTGGTATCAGAGTCAGGTTAGAGTGGAAGCGATGTCCTGAGAAGAAGGCAAGGGTTCAGGAATTGAGAAATTTGATGGAATAGACTTCGCATATTGGAGGATGCAGATTGAAGATTATCTCTATGGGAAGAAATTGCATCTGCCTCTTTTGGGGACGAAACCTGAAACTATGAAGGATGAAGACTAGAACCTTCTTGATAGACAGGTATCGGGAGTTATTCGATTAACTCTGTCAAGATCAGTTGCACACAATGTTGTGAAAGAAAAGACCACAGTAGATTTGATGAAGGCTTTGCCTAGCATGTATGAAAAGCCGTCGGCTAACAACAAGGTGTATCTGATGAAGAAGTTATTTAATCTGAAGAAGGCAAAAGGCACTCCTGTAGCGCAGCATCTGAATGAGTTCAATACAATCACTAATCAATTATCCATGGTGGGAATTGAATTTGATGATGAGGTTCGTGCATTGATACTTTTGGCTTCTTTACCAAACAATTGGGAAGCCATGAGAATGGCGGTGAGTAATTCTGCAGGGAAAAGCAAACTCCAATATGATGATATTCGAGATTTGATTTTAAGTGAAGAGGTTCGCAAGAGAGATGCAAATATAGACAATACACAAGATCAAGTTTTTGTCACAGAGAACAAGAGTAGAGGCAGAAGCAGAGGACCTAATGATCAGAAATTCAATGGTAGGTCACAATCAAGAGATAGATCTGAGTTCAAGGAAACTAGAGAATGCTTCCATTGTGGGAAAAAGGGTCACTTAAGAAGAGATTGTTGGCATTGGAATATGGAACAAAATAAAGGAAAATATGAAAAGAATGATAATGAGAAAAATACTACAGCTGCTGTGATTGATGAGGATGTTGTGATGCTCTCTATTGAAGAGCAAAAGTGTGAGCATGTTGTTAATAATGATGTTGAGTGGGTTGTTGATTCTGCAACCCCCCACCATATTATCCCTACAAAGGGGCTGTTTGCCACATACAAAGCAAGAGATTTTGGTACAGTAAAGATGGGTAATTCTAGTTACTCAAAAATTGTGGGAATTGGTGATGTGTGCATTGAAACCAATGTTGGTAGCACTATGATGTTGAAGGATGTGCGACATGTTCTAGATTTAAGGATGAATGTGTTTTCTACATTGGCTATGAATCGAGCAGGTTATTATAACTACCTTGGTAATGGAACATGGAAACTTACTAAGGGGCCATTGGTTGTTGCAAGAGGACATGCATGTTGCGGTTTGTACAGGACTCATATGAAGACCTGTAAGAAGAAGTTCAATGAGATTAAAAATTTTAAGAAGACTCCAAAGATGAGTGTTGGGATAAATGGTGTTGAAACCAAGAGGGTGAAATTCTCATTGCCTAATAATGCTTTAGAAGAGGAAGTGGTAGGTGATGAAGAATATGAAGATGCTAAGACTACATAGGATGACGATGAAATGAAAGATCCTAGAGGTCTTGAGCAGGGGGAGCAATATCCTCCACTAAAGATTGTTGAACCTTATGAGAAGAGGACTGCTGGAGAACATCGAACTGTTAGCTTCAAGAATAATTGGGCTTCTGATGAGAGGGAGCCAATGGATTGGATTAAAAAAATCCAAGATGAGATTAATTATTTGAGAATGAAAGGGATTGACGTTGATGAGGTGTTCTCAGTATTGGTGAAGATAATGAAGAAGGTCAAGCCTTGTGTTGGCTTGACTGACATAAAATTGAATTGAAGAGATGGAATGAAGATCTCTTTCCTCAATGGGCTGGAGGGGGAGATTGTTGAGGTGCACGATTACACCAAGAGTCCAACCCAATTAGGAATGCAAGCACATAAAAATCCTATTTCAATAAGAAATAGGTAAAAGTGGTCTACATGAATAAAACTTCTATTTCTAATGTAATTAGGAGAGTGGCAGGCGGTGGCAGGAGCTTTTATATAAAGCTTGGGATGGGTTCTTAGTCTCAAAGTGCTTGTACTGGGCTCGACTAGGTGTACTCCCTAGTTCGAGTCCTGCTACCTGCACTTTGCAAAAAATTTCATGGGCCAGTGATTTACCCCTTCGTGGGCCCACCTGGCACGAACAGTGATTAGTCTCTGGTTGAAAATCTTGAGGAAACACTGTGGGAAACCAAAAAAAAAAAAAAAGTGGTGTGTGCTACATAAGAAAAAGAAAGAGTGCTGCACAATGAAAAAAAAGAAAAAGAGATAATTAGTGTGTGTGTGAGAGCAAAAAAAAACGAGATAGATTTTTCTTTAGCCATGAGACATACACAAAAATTATTGTAATTGATTTGATAATAGTGAAATTATTCAAAGTTTGTCCCGTGGTTTTTCCCTTCAAAGAGAACGGGTTTTCCACCTAAATATTTGTGTTCTTGTGTGTAATTGCTATTTTGGATTGCTAAAATTTGTGATAATATTATTTGGGACCTAACAATTTTTTCAATTTTATAAGTACTATTTGGTGTCTTTTTTTTTTATTTTTTCTGACATTTCCCATAATTATTATCCGCCATTGTCCCCTCAATAACTATTTCATGGCCTACCTATCATCACCAATTCACCATTATTTTAAAAGCGATCATCCATATTTTATTTTTTTTTAAAGTAATTTGATAAAAATATAGGTTAAAAATTATGATAATTTGGAGGCCAATATGGTCACTTTAACCGAGATATGGGCTAATTTCAGTTTATTTATTTACAATTAGACCTGATTTCATGTTGCCCAATTGCAATTTAAAAAGTATTGTTACCCCCTTGAAGGGAAAATTATTAGGTACTCCCGGAGTACTATAAATACGTACTCCCCTCTCTCACATAAATGGTAGGTCTCACCATGAATTTAATTAGTAGGACCCACCATTTATGTGAGAGGAGGGAGTATGCATTTATGGTACTCCGGGAGTACATAATAATTTCCCCCCTTAAAATTGGTTTTATTACGTAGATGTTATCCAATATATAAAAAGGGCATTTAAAAACAAGATCTAAAAGGGATATTTAAAAAATGGTTTGACTTATTTCAAGTATTTTTTTAACTAAAATATCATTTTATTTTAATGAGAAATTGTCATATCATATACTAACTAAGTATTTGTTTGGATAGGACTTATATGGCGTTTGCGTTTTGTGTTGCGTTTTACTCTCTTTTTTTTTTCCCACACATTTCAGAGACAAAATTTAGCTGAAACGGCTACTGTGCATGAACAATAGCCGAAATTTTTGACTTTTCAGCACATCAGTGGGTCCCGTGCACTGTTCACGGGACCCACAAACTTCACTTTTCAGTAACTTTTTCATTAAAAATGGGTCTCACGGCACTATTCACACATTTAAAAAGTATTTTACTACAATATTTTCAGTTCAGTTTCAGCAAAATAAGTTCTATCCAAACGGACCCTAAATAAAAACTCACTACCACTTGTCATTATGTATTTAAAACAAAAAAAGACCTCTAATTAAAAAAGTACTGCAGATAAGCCAAAATCTTTTAAAAAATTATAGAAGTTACTTGTGCTATGGCTTAAAAACACTAAAGGAAAGCCCGAAAAATTGATTTAGGTATAAATGATATAATTTATTTAAGTGGCACTTTTCAAAATTATGGATAAGATTTGAAATTGTAATTAACCCTATACATATCATTTAAAATAATATTATATTATATACTATATAATAAAAGTTTGAATACCACCGCACACCCTTAGTGCTGGTGCGATGGTTACTTCACATATATAAGTACTTGTGGAATGTGGGAGGCAACGCCCAAGGTTCAAGTTTCTAGGAGGGAATTCCAAACACATATACATTTAGATTAAGTTAGAGTAGAATTTCTATCTTGTATATATATAAAAAAGAAGCTTGAATGTTAAAAGTTTCAAATCATACTATATCTCTATTTAAAAAAAAAATTAAAATATGATCATAAAAAGTTATGAGTGACTAGACTCATTTATCCTGATTAGTGATTACACTAATTTTTTAGCCAAGTGGGTAATGCTTTAAAAAATATATACTTAATAAATTATATAATTCCCTTATAGTTTGGTTAGTCCATTTACACTCTAAATTTTAGTAATTTTCTAATTAAAACCTTGAAAGTTTTAAATCATTTCAATTCAAACCTTTAATGAATCTCTATAAATTAAAAGTAATAGAAATGACATAAATTGTGACTAAAACCTATTTAATTACAAAATTTCAGTCTATGCGAAAATATACGGTCTCTAATATACTATTTAAGAATTATGATATAATAAGTAATTATTTAACTATTATCACCAAAATATTCATAATAAATTACATTTTTATACAATATCATGTCCAAAATACATCATATCATAGAATACACGATAAAAGATATATTGTACACCTTGTGGCTGCACCAAGTGGACGCCCTCTTTTTTTTCCCTCTCCTTTTGTCACGTAGCACAATATAAGTTCATTAAATAATTACCATAATTTATTTAAGTGAAATTTTATTACTGAAAATTCAAAAATTTTAAAAATTCTACTACTAGGAATTTTCAAAATTTTAAAATGTTTCAATATTTATTTTATATTATTTTAATAATCTTGCATTTCTTTTATAATAAATTTTAGGTTGTATATGTCATGTGTTCACTACATAACTCAATTTAAGTATTACAAGTGGTACTGTAGAATTTCATGGTGTGACTTTTATCATAAGTACATTACAATAATGAAACTCTATCACCAAAGTTTTGAAAAGATTAAAATAATACTCCAATTAACAATTAATTTTCAAAAATTTCAAGATTTTTAGCAGAAGTTTCCTTATTTATTTTTACGTATTTTAATCTATTACAATAATTGGTTTGTTATAATAAAAAATTGTACTTACAAGATGTGCATATGTCATGTAACTTAATTATTTTCCATTTATTTTTAAAATATATTTCATTTTTAATGTTAATTTTATTATTAAAACATTTTCTTTAGTTTATGTTGGAAATTTTAGTAAAAATCAATGGAAAATAAAAATTTTGAAGTAAGCTTAGAGGCACAAATTCATTGTTTCCCTTCGGATGATATTTGCCCTTGCTAAATTGAGTTTACTAATGGGTTCCAAGAAAATCACTCCAATGATATAACTAAGGTCAAATTCTACAAGTAGCAATCTTGGAGAATCTTAAGAATTTATTTATGGCCGTGCAAAATCTATACATAGTACATACTCTAAAAGCATAAAAAAAATACCATTAATTACTTTTAAAAACTGAATATGGATCTCTATTTATAATCAATGAAGAGCTGCCTTTAAAAAGGCACACTTATATTGTCTTTTGGTGGGAGAAAATGGGCAAATGCCCCTTTCAAACAAAAATCTAGCATTTTGCTCCCTTTTCCAAACTAATTAGGGAAATTACCCTCTTTTGAAACTCGATTTTCTCAAAATCGAGTTATTAAAAAAAAAAAAAAATTTCTGGAGCCCTATAGTGGCGTTTTAAGGAGCCTACAATGACATTTTAAGGACCTATAGCGGCGTTTTGTAATCTGATCTCCATGAAGTCGAGTTACATGCAATTTTTTTTCTTTTTTTTTATCTATAACTCGACTTCATGGAAATCGGATTACAAAACACCACTATAGGTCCTTAAAACATCACTATAAGATCCTTAAAAATGTTACTATAGGGCTTAACTCGATTTTTAGAAAATCGAGTTTCAAAAGAGGGGCATTTCCCTAATTAATTTGGGAAATAGGGCAAAATGCTGGATTATTTTTTTGAAAGGGGCAAAAGCCAATTTTTTCCTCTTTTGGTGATATAAGTATTTTAAAATAGTCTTTGTGCTTATGCGTGTGTGTGTTTCTATAAAAAAAATTGACTTGGTTGTTATTAGCCATTAGAGATTGAAACAATATCTTTTCCCTCGTCTTGTGCAAAATATTGCAGAAAACAATTATGCAACTGTCTTACTCGAGTAGCCTAGAGTCTCTACTCAAGCTTGCTTGTACGCTCTTGTGACTTGCATGTTTAATCATGTATCCCACTCAACCTTGCTCGAGTAGCCCCCACTAAAGTTCCATTTTTGAAACACAGTTTCCTAATCAACGCTCTCATTGAGTAGCCCTGGTGCTCACTTGAGTGAACAATTAAAAATAATTTTATTCTTTCTCATTATTAGTACTAACTCGTGCATATGCACGAATACAATTAAAAATGATCACAATTACACAGTTTAAATTATACATTTTTTTGAGAAGAGGTTCAAATTATACATGGTAGCTTTCACTTTTTTTGAACCCCCCCCCCCCCCACCCACCCACACACACACACACACACACATACATATATGATTTATAATTTAAATAGAGTTAGACTTTTTGGTTTTTGCACCCAATAATTCACTTACCACAAAATTTTAAAAATTAGATAGACATGCGATGCAAAATTGGACTCTAATTGAAATCCAATTTAGAATCTAATTGGATTTAAACTCTTTGATTTTAACACTCAATAATTCACTTGATACAAAAATTAAATAGGACATGTGGCGCAAAATTTATATATATATATATTCCTACTTTCAATTTAAGCACTCACATGTTATTAACTTACATGTATATTCACAAATATATAACAATTTATATACAATTCTTAATTAAATTGTGCATCGTACTAGCATAACATTAATAAAGGCTAAATTGCAAACAACACCCTTAAAGTTTGGGGGTGTTTATATTTTATACTCTGAAATTTCAGAATTTGGATTTTACCCCCTGAAATTCTATTATGTTTGCATCAACAACCCCTCAAACTTGTTACGCGTGTTTAGTTTGTCCAAAAAATGATGCCACATCATTTTTATAGCCAAAAAAAAAATATAATTAAAAATGACATGGCATAATAAAAATGACGTGGTATCATTTTATTGGATGAACTAAAAACACATGACAAGTTTACGTGGCACTTAACAAAAAATATGAATGCAGGTTAGGGTTGTACACGGTGCGGTGCGGCCGGTTTTGGAGGGCTTTTTTGCACCGCACCTATAGGGGCGGTTTCCCCTCAACCCTTATTGCACCTCACTTGTGGAGGGGTGGAAACTGGTTCGGTCTACATAAGGTGTGGTGCACCATTCCAATTCGGTGCGGTTAGTTCGGTTTTTTATAAAAAATAAAAAATAAAAAAATAAAAAAAAATAAATAAATAAAAAAACCCTTAATCCACATTAAACAACCCATACATACAATATCATCAAACAATCCAAATATTTATTAAAAAAAACAAACAAACATATTCACAATATTTCTCAAATTCCCACATAAAATATCTCAAATAAATTCACATTCTTTCTAAAAAGCATAGTTAGCATCCTAGGTATTGAGCATCAAATAAATTCACATACCTAGTAGCAAGGAGAAGCATAGACGGCATAGTAGCCTAGGTATTGACCATCAAAACCTTCTCTTGGAACTTCCATAGAATAGTTATGAGAAAGAAGAGAGAGGAGAGGAAGATGCTTGGAGAATTGAGGCATTGAGCGGTAAAGGATGGTGGCAGTGACTGGCGATGTCTAAGGAGAGAGAGAGAGAGAGAGGCTGTGTGGAGAGAGAGAATGAAGGGTTGTGTAAAAAAATAAATAAATAAATAAATAAAAAAAACTTAACTTGAAACGACGTCGTTCCATAATTTAATTCTTTTTTTTTTAAGTCCAAAACGACGTCATTTTATTATTAGGAATTTTAAAAAATATAACCCAAAAAAGACGTCATTTTACAAACGTATAATTCAACCCTAACTTTAGCTTCTTTTTCTTCCCCTTGATTCAATTGCCACTCGCTCTCTCTCTCTCTCTCTCTCTGAGCTTTCCTTTCTCTATCCCACTAAGACATACACACACACACACACACACACACACATATATAAGCGGTGCGATGCGGTGCGGTTTTCATCGATGGGCAAAACTCACCACCGTTCATCGCACCTAGTGGCTTCGATACTAGGAAATCGTTGCCAACACCGTGCCGAACACCTATGGTGGAGCTCTGAGGCAAGCGGCTCGATACAGTGAAGGGCGGTTCCATCAGTGGCGAGTGGTGGCTAAATAGGCCTAATGGAGAGGTGCTGATACAAACAGAAGAGAACTTCAGAGTGTAAAATCCAAACACCCCTAAACTTTAAGAGTGTAATTAGTAACTTAACCTAGTAATAAACTATAAAAACCAAAATTGATAGTCCTAACACACTACATATTATTACCTCGCTGCAACATATTAACAAATAAATTTTCTTTGATCAAGACATAAAAAATCTCATACATGTAAAATGAGCTAGAACTTGAAATGGGATAATCCTTCAATTAAAACGAAAAATATATATATTAATTAAAAATATATATTATATAATATCTTTAAGTTATAAATTAGAATACAATGATTATAAACGTTTACTTTGTACATATATTTCATCAAATTGAGTTTGATAATCAAATTTTGTTGATAATATTCCCAAAAGCCTATTTTCTCTTATGTAAAAAGAATGTTATTTCAAACATGCTCGAGGAAGGGGGAAAAAAAGAGAAGTAATTTCATTTACTACAGTCTATATCAAAGAAGAATTACGATATAGAAAGATCAAGAGACAACACATTCCACATATCAAGTTTAGATTTTAGTCAGAGAAAGAAGCTAAATTTAAGTATTATGTTGACATAGTATAATGTTTACATATGATGTGATCTACATAATATTAAAATGTCACATATAGGATTTATTAAGTATGACCTATCACCTATGGATGTACTTTGATCGGATAAAGCCAAATCCATAAATATGTCCAATATTGGCCACTTGTATTTGTAAGCAGATGCTGTGATCTATTAGCGAAAAAACAAAACAAAACAAAAAACAAAAAGAAAGAAAGTCGTAGATGATGACATCTAGTTGTTAAAGCATGCGACACCTTACTCCATCCTCGTCTGATAAACGACAAGATTTGCTGTCCATTCCGGATACGCCACATGCCTTGGATTCCAAAGTTCACCTGTTTATTCTAAAAAAATAAAAAAGAGTAATCTCTTTCTTTCTTTTTTTGAGAAACCATCCAGGAAGAGGGGGGAAGCAATTTATTCAGGAAAATCAGAAAGATAAATAGATGCTAAGTTTGGGGGAACATCCTCCATCCAGACTTGAAAAGGAGAAAAATTACAAGCCATTCTAGCCAATCTATGAGCTACTCTATTCCCTTGCCTATGTGTGTGGCTATAGGACACTTTGTGAAAGGCCGAAGATAGGAGTTTGATGTCCCTGATGATGTGTCCAAAGCTTGAAGACAAAAAACCTCCATTGTTTATGACTTTGATAATTACCTCCGCGTCACCTTCGATGATCACCTGATCAAAATTCAGCTCCTTTGCCAAACTAACTGCACTACGCGCTACCAACACTTCCACTGTCTCTACTGAAGTAGGCAGTGGAATAGTTTGTGAATAGGCAACCATAACAAGACCCTTGTCGTTACGAACAATAGCTCCCAAACCTGCCAGGCTTTTGGAAGAGAAGATTGCGCCATCAAAATTGACCTTAAGCCAACCCGAAGGGGGAGGAGACCATTTGGATGGGCTGACTGTGGGCGATACTCACTGGGGTGGAGACGAAGCTTGTTGAAATTCTTGGAGATTGTCTACCGCCATTGAGCTGACTCTTCCAACTGGAACTACTACTTCACCTGCTCGGATCTGATTTTGACAAGACCAAATCAGCAATGCTGTCATAGCAAACAGTTCCGAGAGGTTACTCTTCTCCTGACAGAGTTGGATGATATCCAGCAAGGATGTGCAATTCACAACTTCCTTAATTAACCATCCAAAATGAACATTCCAAATTGGATTCAAACTTGGACAAGACCACAAGGCATGGAGGGAGGTTTCTTTGTCGAGGTTGCAGTGAGGACAGGAGTCATCAATCAATAGTCTTCTCTTCCTGAGGTTCACTCTAGTGGGCAGGGCATCCGATCCAGCTCTCCGCATTAGAGTTTTCACTCTATTTGGAATCCGTAGACTCCAAATACCCTTCCACACTTTTTTGGTCAAGGACAAATCAGAGGTAGTTGGACTGTCCTTCATCTCACTCTCCATGATCAGCTTGTAGCCCGATTTGACGGAATAAACCCCATTAGAGCTCCTGGACCAAAATAGCTTATCCTCACAATCTTCAAGGCTAAGTGGAATAGCTTTGATCAAAGCAGCTTCATGAGGCAAGAAGGTATTGTCTACCACATCTTCAATCCAGCATCTCTTATTATGATCAATCAAAACTGAGACTTGAGCATCACTACCAAAAAAGTCCGAAGGAGATATTACCTTTCGCGAGCGGGGATTTGGGAGCCAGTCATCATGGTAAATTCAGATTGATGCACCATTGCCCACTCTCCACTGCATTCCTTTCTCTATCACAGCCCTTCCTTTCAAGATACTTTTCCATGCAAAAGACCTGTTACCTTCCTTGGCTTCAAGAATGCACCCATTTGGGAAGAACTTCAATTTGAAGAACCTATGAAACAGCGTGTCCTTGTTTTCCAGCAGTCGCCACACCTGTTTTACAAGCATGGCATCATTAAATTTTTGAAGTTCTTTGAAACCCATACCTCCCATGTCTTTTGGCTGACAAAGCGAGCTCCATTTAGTCTAGTGGATTTTCCTTTGGTTCCCCCTCTGCCCCCACCAGAATTTTCTGATCAAAGACTCAATTTCTTCACATAGAGTGACTGGGATTTTAAAGCAACTCATTGCATAGGTTGGTATTGCTTGGATGACTGCTTTGAGGAGAATTTCTCACCCCACTTAGGAAAGCAACTGTTCCTTCCAGCCTTGGAGCTTAGCTAAAACCTTTTCTTTGATGAACATCAAGCTTGCTTTTTTGTGTTTTCCAACTAAAGACGGAAGGTTGAGGTATTTCTCGTGTTGTTTGATCTCCTAAACCCCCAGGAAATCCTTAATTTGGCCAAGGATATTTGGTGGAGTGGACTTGCTGAAAAATAGACCCATTTTGTTCCGGTTTAGCTGTTGACCGGAGGCTTTCTCATAGACATTCAGCAAGGTTTGGATTTTTTGACATTCATCTAGAGTGGCTCTGCAAAAAACCAAGCTATCATTAGCAAAAAATAAGTGAGTTAGTCTTGGGCCTTTCTTACAAATGGATACCCCACGAATATGACCCGCATCTGCTTCTTTTTGTAATAAGCCGTGAAGACCTTCTGAACAGATAAGAAAAAAGTAGGGAGACAGTGGGTCCCCCTGCCTCAATCCTTTAGATGGTTGGATAATGTCCGTGGGTTCACCATTGATCAGGATGGAGTAGCTGACCGTAGTGATGCATTCCATGATAAGGGCAATCCACCTTGCATCAAAACCCATTTGCTTCATCATGCCTTCTAGAAATACCTATTCCACGCGATCGTAAGCCTTGCTCATGTCCAACTTCAACGCCATAAAGCCTGAACTTCCTTGTTGGTGGTCTTTCATGTAATGAAGAGTTTCGAAGGCCATGAGGATGTTATTTGTTATGAGCCTCCTTACTTGAAAAGCACTCTGATTCTCTAAAACAACCACCGGAAGGACTGCTTTTAATCTGTTGGCAAGGACTTTTGAAACAAGTTTATAGATCACATTACATAAACTAATAGGTCTAAATTCAGTGATAAATTCTGGGGATTTTACCTTCAAGATCAGAGTGATGTTGGTATGATTTATCTCTTTTGGAATTTTACAATTATTCAGGCAATCAAGCATAGCTAAAGAAACATCATTACCTATAAGATTCCAAAAAGAGTGATAGAAGAGGGGCGGCATACCGTCAAGGCCTGGGGCCGTGATGGTTTCCATCTAGTTCAGTGCTACATCAACTTCCTCCTTTGTGAAAGGCTTAAGGAGTTGCTCATTCATTTCCTGAGTGACAGAAGGTTTGACTGCCTCAAAGATTTCAGACTGCTCTGTAGGATGGGATGATGCAAATAAGGAGTGGAAGTCATCAACGGCTATGTCCTTGATTTGCTTATCCTCAATGCACCAAGCATTAACTGAATTTCTCAGGCCAGAAATTTTATTTCTTCAAAACCTTTGTGAGGCTTTGCTATGAAAATAGCTAGTGTTCCGGTCACCACACTTCAGAAAAAGTGCTCATGCTCGTTGCTCCCACATTAGACTTTCTTTATCCAAAAGATCATTCAGCTCTGCTTTCAAAACCTTTACCACTTCATAATCTGCCTCCCCCTTGGCCACTATCTCCTCAACTTTTGACAACAGCTTCCTTTTAGTCTCAATTAGCTTCTTGATACACCCAAAAGACTGCTGACTCCATTCAGTAAGCTTTTCCCCCACAATTCTTTATTTTTCCTGCAATCAAAGGCATGGTGGCATTCCCTATGCTTGAACCCCAGGCAGAATTCACTGTCTTGCTACAAGCTTTGTCTTTGAGCCACATTTGCTCAAATTTGAAGGGCCGGTTCGGACGTGGAACTATTCCCTCCATTTTAATATGGCCTTGTGATCAGAGGAGTGAGTGTTTAGATGCCTAACCTTTGTTCCCGAGTTAAGAGAGAACCAATCATTTGTTGCTAAAGCCCTGTCCAATCGTTCAAGAACCAAACCTCCAACTCTCTTACCCTTCCAAGTGAATTTTTCCCCAACGTAACCAAGGTTCATGAAGCCACATTCATCCAGGACATCCCGGGAAGCCATCAATAGTGCCTCCCGCCTAGGGCCGAGACCAATTTTCTCATGAGACCAGAGGATTTCATTGAAATCCCCTGCGCACAACCATGGGAGGGAAAAACACAGATGGAGGTCACGAATCAGGGACCACATCTCATGCTTCCTGGCCGTGTCAACAAATCCATACACACCGGTAAACCTCCATTGCTCATATACGGCTTCTCCAACAATGGCATCGATGTGGTTTGGAGAGGTTGAAACCACATCAATGCGTACCGATTTCTTCCAAAACAGGGCTAGGCATCCTGACTTACCAGCACTTGGTCCGATCCAACAGTGGTCAAATTTCAATTCAACACACAACTTTTGTAGCCTAGCTTCAGCTGACCATGTCTCGGCTAGGAACATGGCAGCGGGATCTTGTGCCCAAGTGACTATCTCGAGCTTTCGGACTATGCGTCAGTTCCCAAGCCCACGCACGTTCCAGCAAATCCAATTCATTGAGCTCGACGAAGCTGAAGATCAGCCTCCGCCTTTGGGAAGGAGTTTTCATCTAGTTTAGCACCGTCAAGAGCTCTACGCTTAGATAGGAGTGTGATGATCTGTGAAACATAAGAATTGCGTTTGCCCAGGGAAGACTCTAGTGGTTGATTGTCACCAAAATGGGCTGGCCTCAAGACACGGACCCATTTTCTGCTTGATTGGGCTTTTCTCTAAGATAGATCAAGGTCCATATTAGATAAGTCACTTAAACGAGTGGGCTTATTGGGCTGACTAATTAACCTCTTGGATACTGGGCTTGAATGGTGGGTTGGAGGAGAGGTATTGTCCAGAGTAGGGGTAGGAGGAGTGTCATTTGAATTTTGAAGAGTTGTCACCTCACTGTCATATCGTTTGATATCCCTATCAATATCACAAATTAATTCCTCGAAAACCGTTTGGTTAGGGAGATTTGAAGGGAGATCCGCCGTTGACTTCTTCGATAATTCTAGAGGAGTTGTTCCGTTACAGGACTGGATTCTGTGATTTTCGCTAATCTCATTAACTAGCCCGGATGGGCTGGCAGAGTGAATCGTGGGGACCTAGTGGATCGCCGTCTGCAGTTGAGAATAAGGGTCAAAGGGAGGCTATCTGGGCTTGCTTTGGGGCTTCTTCGCAAAGAAACCAGGAACCGAAACAACCTTTTTTCTAGAAGCTTGGAAGGGTGAAGCACGAAGCCAAGGGCCGAATTGTTTATCCTCAGGTTTAAGAGAGCCTTCACTTTCAATCCAAATCTCATAATCTCTATCATCATGCATAAGGCAACCGCACCAATAGCATAGATTGGTAAGTCTTTCGTATTTAAACGACACCGAATGTTCTTTACCATCATCTAGGGTGATAAGCCTTCCGCGGCAAAGAGGCTGTGAAATATCGACCATGACTCTCACTCTAATAAAGCTACCTCCATCATAATCTAGCGCATCTTCTGGGAAGATGATGGTCCCTACAGATTGACAAATTTGTTCTACTACCTCTTTGTTTTTGAACCGTAGCGGGATGTCATAAACTTGCACCCAAAAAGCGACCTTGGTTAGATTAGACGCAGGTAAGGAGGCCTCCTTGTCATATCGAGTAAGAATCAATAAGTGTTTGTAAGGTTGAATTTATTCAACCATCTAATTGGCTTTATTCCGTGCCAAATTTGCTTGTAATTCAGCATTTAGTAACCCTGTATTTAGGTGGGATTGTTGTAAGGGTAGTGAGTGAGATAGAGTGAAGATTGCTCAAGAGTGTGCAAGAAAACAGAGTGTCACGGCTGGGACTCGCGGGTGGACTCGCGGCTTCAACCCGCCAGAAGCTGCACACGTGCCAAGCATGCTGGAAGATGAACAGTCATGCTAGCTGGAGCACTACAGGACAAAACAGGACAACTGGCCATACGGTTAACTCGCGACTGGATCTCGCGACTTGGTCAAGCCGCGAGGTCAAGCCGCGAGCCACCCCTGTTTTGGAAAAACCTGACGTTTCACATTCCTCTTCACTCCAGTATAAATACCCTTTTAACCCACGTTTGAAAGAGAGCTTCCAGAGAGAATTTTGAGAGAGAAACCCTAGAGAATTTTGAGAGAGAAACCCTAAAGAAAAAACCAGATTGTTTCACCCACAATCTCTACCTTAGAGTCTCATCAAATTCCCTCACTCTCTTCCTCTCCATTGTCAAATCCTTGAGAGGCATTATACCAAACCTGGTTCTCACCATTATCATCTCTGTGAGACAGTCGTTTGGAGTTCTGGGAAGCAGTTAGGAAGGAGCCAATCTTCATTGGTTGATGCTACGGTGTAGTAGCGGAATCCGGAAAGCTAGAAAAGAAAAAGGTTCGGCGCAACCTCGTTGGAGCAAGAAGCTTGGAGGGCTTAGGTGCATTGGGTAGATTAGGCTTGGAGGGTCTATTGCTGTCCTTGTATCCCAACTGTATTTTCTAGTGGATTGATTACCGCTTGGAGGGCGGCGGAGAGGTTTTTCGCCGAGGTCTTCGGTTTCCTCTTCGATAACACATCGGGTGTTATCTCTGTGTTTGCATCTTCCTTCCTCTCTATCTCTGCCTTTACATTATCTGCTGTGGTTTATTTTGTTATGGCTTAGATAGTTGTTTAACCAATTTCATATTATAGCATATGTTAAGTTTCCGCACACTAGTTGTTTGACATATTGCTTGTGTTGGTTAAGTTGGTTTTTGGGGGTCTAAACGTTCAAAAGTGTTTTTGTACACGTTTTTGAACTTTCAATTGGTATCAGAGCGGGTACACAGCTGTTTGGTTTCATTACCATTGTGTGATCCTTGACTCCCTTTTTGAGATGGATAGGTCTCAATCCCTTAATGCACCTCCATATTTTGATGGAAGTAATTATGCGTTTTGGAAGGTTCGTATGAGAGCTTTTCTATGCTCTATTGATGAATCCGTGTGGGATGCTGTTGAGATTGGTTGGACCAAACCTGAGGCAGCCAAATCCACATGGGATAAGGCAGCACTTGCTGCATCTAATGCTAACAGTAAAGCACTAAATGCTATTTTCTGTGGTGTGTCTCCAGATGAATTTCACAGGATTTCTCACATTACCATTGCCAAAGATGCATGGGAGATTCTGGAAACAACTTATGAAGGCACGAAGAAAGTGAAAGATACCAAGTTACAAATGCTGACCACTCGGTTTGAGGAGCTCAAGATGAGTGAGGATGAGTCTTTCGACTCTTTCTATGGGAAGCTAAACGAAGTAGTTGTCAGTAAGTTTAACTTGGGGGAGAAAATGGAGGACTCAAAGATTGTAAGGAAGATCCTTCGATCATTGCCGGAAAGTTTTCGTGCTAAAGTGACAGCCATTGAAGAGAGCAAGGATCTTGACGACATCAGAGTACAGGAGCTGGTTGGTTCTCTGCAGACTTATGAGATGTCGCTGCCAAATCAACGGAAGAGCAAATCACTTGCTCTAAAGACCATTAATGAGAAGGTGGAAGATCAAGGCTCATCGGGAGAAGATATGGTTGACAAAGATGTAGCCTATCTTGTTAAAAATTTCAGAAAGTTTTTGAAATTTAAAAACAATGGAAAATTTGATGATAAGAGAAAATTCCAAAATTCTGGAAGGGAGAAGAGGGATTTCAAAAGGAAAGATGGAAAAGAATCCCAATCCACACAAGGTGTCACTTGTTTTGAATGCAACGGGCATGGACACTTTAAGAAGGAATGTCCTAATTATTTGAAATCGAAAGGCAAGGTGTATGCCACGACCCTGAGTGACTCAGATTCGTCTGACTCAGAATCTGAAGAAAGCTGTGATGGAGAGGGGAACTATTCAGCTTTCATGACTATCGCTCATGTTGAGTCGTCGGATGAGTTGAATTTGCTTGTACAAGACCTTGGAGAACATAGTGATGATGAATCACTAGGAATTGTTGAAGAATCAGAAGCTGAAGAAGAAGAAAGCACAGCAACTCTTCAAGAAAATTACAACTCACTCTTGGAGAAGTCAGGTGAATACACAAGGGTAGCCAAGGCTGCTGTGAGAAAGATGAAGAAGGCTGAGGAGGACTACAAAAGTCTCCTAATCCGGTATAGGGAGGCCAAATGCGAGATTGAAACTCTGAATGGTGAGCTGTCCGAAGCTTACACTAAAGTGAGATTTCTTGAGAACGAGGTGATGCAAGCAAATGCTAAAATAGAGAGGGTCACCACCAAGAAGCTAGATGATGTTATATCTTCTCAAAAGAGCTTTTCAGACAAATCCGGACTGGGATATGCCGGAGGAAGTAGCTCAACTGGAAATGTCACTAAAGAAGTGAAGTTTGTAAAAGCGAAAGATCCAGTTGTAGCTGAACTTACTGGTGTGAAGCTCGAGGTGGAGGAGAAGAAGAATGTGGTGGACCAACGGATGCTGAATCATCGTAATCAGTCTGTGGGCAGGTCTGAATCTCGTGCCAAGTCACGTCCACGACCACAAAGAGGTCCTAGAGGAATGTATGTGTGCCATTATTGCGGACTTCAAGGGCACACTCGACCAAATTGCCAAAAGCTGAGAGCAAAGAACAGTGCAACTCCTCAAGGGTCAGGAGGACCAAGAGTTGATAGGAGAACTTGGGCAGGTGATCAATCTAGAGAGCAACATGGAGATCCCGGAATGATGAACGTGATGAAGATGATTGGAGCATTCACCAACTGCTTGGAAAGCTTCTCACGAAGGTTTGAAAGCCCTAACTCCCGTACCCAATCCTTTAAGGAAATCACCCCAAACGCAAGTGACGTGTGGGTGAAAAGGGGTACTCATGCATAAGCATTACAACATGTCCATGCATTAATACTTCCTATGCTTTGTGACTATGTTTGTTTGGTATGCTTGTTGTGTTTGTTCTTGGTTGTTTGTTTATTCTTCTTGTGAATATTTCTTAATTGTGTTTTATCAATCTTTTTGTTTCTTGAGTCAAAAATCCAAAAATTACATAAAAATTTGAAAATCAAAAAGCTTGATTGACTTTGTTGAGTTGTGTCTTAAAACTCGTTTTGCCTTGTACCTTTGTGCTAATGGCTTTGTGCATTTTCGAGCATTGCTTGTTTTCATGCACTCATATCACTATGGGAAAAATCTTGAAATCTATGTGATTGTTGTAAATGGATCTTCAAACTTGTCATGAATGATTAGTGAATGGTTATGTTGATCTTGAGTCATGCATAGACTTGTGTCTATATATCTTCCCACTTTTTTATTTTTTTGCTAAAAAGAGCTCACCAAATGTAAATCTCCAAATGAAAAGAGATATTGAGCTGCAAAAGCCTGTCGCACATTCTAGTATTTGACTAGGAAAAAGGGTAAGCGACCTTATATTAAAAGTGAAATTTATTCCAAAAAGGCCAAAGGCCTGTTCTTCAAAAAAAAATGTTGTCTATCCCTCTCACAATGAGAGATGATTGCCTCAATAGATCAAAAAGATCAAATGTTATGATTGTTAGTGGAGTCAAATGAAAAGCTCCAAGTTATGTTATCAAGATGTGTGGGAGGTCATATATTCATATTTCTATAATTGAGATTGGTCACATGATCTAGTGCTAATTGTGTATGCCTTGGTTGAATTGATCATTGAAGCTTCACATTAGACAAAGGACTATCTCTTTGTTGATATCCACACACAACACACAAGTGTATGTTCGATAAATGCCATATTCATTTGTGTGATTGTACTTGATAAAATGTGTTTTCACATGCTCAATCTTTGTTAATTCAAGCACAAAAAGATTTTTGAGTGTTTTAGGTGTTTTTGGAAAGTGTTTTGTTGGAAAAATCTGAAAATTTCAAAAATACTGTTTTGCCCTGTTTTGGCGGCTCAGTCGCGGGTATGTCAAGCCGCGAGCCTCAGTCGCATCTTCGCTGGTCATGTTTGGCGACTTGTTCGCGAGTGGAAGGTCCAGTCGCGAGGATCACTCAGAGATTTTCGCGGCTCATCTCGCGACTCACTCGCGGGTAGACCTTCCAGTCGCGAAAAACACTTAGAAAAATTTTTCAAAATTTTGTTCTTTAGTGCTTTGGCGGCTTGAGCTGGCGACTGTGTGGCGACTTAATCCAGTCGCGAAAATCGCGTGTTTTGCAGAAACAGGAGCAGTTTTTAAACCTCTTTCAGTTTTTCCCTCGAACTTTTGTAAACTGTTCATCTTCTCTTTAAACTGCTTTTCCATTCCAAACACTTCGTGAATCCATTTTTCAAACCCCTTTGGTGCTTCGTTTCTTATCCAAATCATCAAGAAAAGGTATGGGTTTTGCTTTCTCAATCTCATTTTCTTTCTCCTGCATATTTCTGTTACTGTTTGGTCTGGTATTCTATTCGTTATACTTATCTCTTTGTGTAATGGGTATGGAGTGTTGTGTTTGCTATTGTTCTCACCTGTTTTTCATGCTGAGCAGTCACAATGTGTTTTTCATTGTTCTGATTTGGACTTATTATTGAATCTGAGAATCTTTTCTGAAATGGGTTTGGTGTCTATGTGACTTACTCGTTACACTTGCCTGATTATTGATGTTGGTGTTTGGTTTTGGTCACTGAGTTGTTATGATAACATAATGTATGTTTCTCAACCACGTGCTCCAGTGTGGATGTTTGGTTTCTTCATGATTGAAATATTTTCCCCATGTTCATGTCTCTGATGGAGTGATTTATGCTATCTGCTCTAAATGTTCATATGCTGTATCTTATTGCATATCATGGTCATCTTAACCTGTCTCAATGTCAGTTTTGTCAGTTGTGATGTCTATCTTTGTCTTGGTGCTCTTTCACCAAGTTTGATGCACGTATTAGTTTGTGCTTCTGTGTATTGTTGGAAGGTTTGGTTGGGTCTGCACTATATTCAGTCTGGGTTTATATATTGAAATATTGGTTATACTGAATCTTGTTGACAATCTTTTGTGGGGTATTGTTGCTTGGTTCTTTTCTGTTGGTCTGTTCTCTTGCAGATGTCTCGTCGATCTTCCAGGGGTAAAGACATTGTTGCTGACGAACCAGCAACCCCAGTTGCTAAAAGGACTCGTCTATCATCTCAAGCATCTCAAGATCCCAATGAGGATAGATTCAGAGTTCCCCTTAACTCACACGCCTACTCAAATGTGTTTGACAAGTCAACAACTATAGTGGAGCGGGTAGTAGAGTTCAACACCTTAGGGACTACTTTCATCCCTCGAATCTTTGAGAAACGAGACTGGGCAAACTTGTTCGGAAACTTTGATGATCCAATGGATGAGCTGGTCAAAGAATGCTTCTCCAATGCATCTGATCTTGGACCTATCCTCGTTTTCTGGGTCAGAGGAACAGAGTTTAGTGTTACCCCAGACTCCATCGCAAATCTTCTCGGCATCACCAGACCTCAGAATGTGAATTTAACTCCCTATGATGAACGAAATCCAGAGGTTGGAGAAATTTTACAAATCCTAGGACACGATCATGAGGTATCCAGTGCAGGAACTTCCATCAACACCGCAAAGTTTGCACCTGAGCTGACCACACTGAAGTTGATCATGTTCACCAATCTCTACCCACTGTCCAACACTACATTCATCAATCTTGGGAGAGCTATATTTCTGTGTGATCTCATTACCAGAGCCCCCATTGATATATGTGCTCACATCTACTACAACTTGAGGAAGACCGCGTGTCGATCTACAGCTCGAGGAATCATTCCATTTTGCAGTCTCGTCATGAAACTTATTCTTAGTGTAGGCATTACTCCTCCTGCAGATGGTAAAATGTTGACTCGTCAACGTCCCATTTCTTTGTTCACTCTTCAAGCGAGCAGAAGTCACTCCTCCAAATCACCAAGAAGTGCTCACATCTCTCCGGTTACTTCATCTGCCCCTGACTCAGAGACACCTGCACATACTACATCTGCATCACGTGATGTTCCTGAAGCTTCACCGGCTGGTATTCCGCAAGCACAAACTGCTTCTCATACTGACAGAGTTGGCAGTGTTCTTGAGCATATTCAGAAACGCGTTGATGAGCTTGTGGCACTTCTCTACTCCACAAACAACCATGTCCAAATGCGCCTCGAGGCTATGGAGAATCAGCTAGATGAGATTCAACGAAAGTTGGACGAGAGTCTTTAGCTATTCGTGACAAAAAGGGGGAGAGCATTCAGTAAGGGGGAGAAAAGTTCAAAGGGAAGTGTGCATAGTGATAGGGGGAGTACACACATACTTTTGTCATACTTTTGTTTTTAGTCTTATCTTCTAAACTTATGGTCTTTATGTTTTTGATACACTGTGTTTTGGTGTATAGATGTTTCTAACTCATTTCATATACTCTTGGTTTAAACTTTAATATATGTTGATGATGTTATTCAGGTATTTGTTGGTTTGTACCCATATGCTTTTGTAAGCTTTTAGGGTTATTGCTTTATGCATAGTTTGTAGGCTTTATGGTATGTACCATGCTTAAGTGCAGCCTTTATGCTATGTTGAAATCAGTACTTTAATCTAAATGTTCTGCATTTTGGTTTATGTACTGTCACTCTTGTGCCCTTGTAGGATTGTTCCTAGATGCATATGCCTTGTGTGCTATGCATTGGTTGAGTGTTGAGCATACAAGTGGCTTGCCTTGTGCTTGTTAACTTGTATGTCCTTGTGTTCATTCCAAGTGTGAATGAGCATTGTGATCACTACCTTGTGGTGATCACTTGGTTGATCAAGCCATGGTTTGCTTATTAACTCCATCTTTGCTTGATCACACATTGCCTGTTTCATATGCATTTATAATTTTCTGCTTACAATGATCATGGTGTATTGTTGTGTTTCAGGAGTTTATGTTCATATGATTCAAGTGCTTCACAGCTTCTAGAGTTAGGTGTGAGTGAGTTTTGTTCAACTGTTCCCAACTCACATGTTAAGTCTAGAGTCTGTTTTAGGGTTTTGTCACGGAATAGCCAAAGGGGGAGATTGTAAGGTTGAATTTATTCAACCATCTAATTGGCTTTATTCCGTGCCAAATTTGCTTGTAATTCAGCATTTAGTAACCCTGTATTTAGGTGGGATTGTTGTAAGGGTAGTGAGTGAGATAGAGTGAAGATTGCTCAAGAGTGTGCAAGAAAACAGAGTGTCGCGGCTGGGACTCGCGGGTGGACTCGCGGCTTCAACCCGCCAGAAGCTGCACACGTGCCAAGCATGCTGGAAGATGAACAGTCATGCTAGCTGGAGCACTACAGGACAAAACAGGACAACTGGCCATACGGTTAACTCGCGACTGGATCTCGCGACTTGGTCAAGCCGCGAGCCACCCCTGTTTTGGAAAAACATGACGTTTCACATTCCTCTTCACTCCAGTATAAATACCCTTTTAACCCACGATTGAAAGAGAGCTTCCAGGGAGAATTTTGAGAGAGAAACCCTAAAGAAAAAACCAGATTGTTTCACCCACAATCTCTACCTTAGAGTCTCATCAAATTCCCTCACTTTCTTCCTCTCCATTGTCAAATCCTTGAGAGGCATTATACCAAACCTGGTTCTCACCATTATCATCTCTGTGAGACAGTCGTTTGGAGTTCTGGGAAGCAGTTAGGAAGGAGCCAATCTTCATTGGTTGATGCTACGGTGTAGTAGCGGAATCCGGAAAGCTAGAAAAGAAAAAGGTTCGGCGCAACCTCGTTGGAGCAAGAAGCTTGGAGGGCTTAGGTGCATTGGGTAGATTAGGCTTGGAGGGTCTATTGCTGTCCTTGTATCCCAACTGTATTTTCTAGTGAATTGATTACCGCTTGGAGGGCGGCGGAGAGGTTTTTCGCCGAGGTCTTCGGTTTCCTCTTCGATAACACATCGGGTGTTATCTCTGTGTTTGCATCTTCCTTCCTCTCTATCTCTGCCTTTACATTATCTGCTGTGGTTTATTTTGTTATGGTTTAGATAGTTGTTTAACCAATTTCATATTATAGCATATGTTAAGTTTCCGCACACTAGTTGTTTGACATATTGCTTGTGTTGGTTAAGTTGGTTTTTGGGGGTCTAAACGTTCAAAAGTGTTTTTGTACACGTTTTTGAACTTTCAGTGTTTGTCAAAGCTCCATGGTTCCGTTGCGATAATCCGATCCACATCTGCCTTATTGTCAAAGGAGAAGAGAACAACATGGTCGTCGATATGTTTTACCTTGAATCCCGATTTTTTTCTCCAGAGGGGGGTGAAAGTATTGGCAATGGAGTCGATGTTAAGGGGACGTTTGGTGAGGAATCTAGCTACAATAGCGTATTTCGAAGTAGCTTGTTCTTTCTTTAAACATAGGCCAAGACCTTCCCTATCCGAGAGGGATAAGGACTTCCAGTGCTTGGTTAGATCTTCCATTTTGGAGAAGAGGGAAAGCAAGAGCACTCTCAATGTTTCCCAAAAACCCCGAATGAAATAACCCACTAGCCTTGTAATAACCTTGTTAGAGCAAGGGACAGAAGACTCCTTCCTAGGAAGGGACGTCAGTGCTACGACCTAGCAGAAGCTTTCAGAGAAAACTTTGCTAAAGACGAGCAACCCCTTGAACAGTCAATATTGATGATTGTTTTCAGAGTAATCTCTTTCTGTTATGTGTGTTACAGTCTTTTGTTTTCACAAATAAATTTCATAATTTATTGGATTGTTAAGAAAGTATTGGTTTTTATATGAAGTCATTACTCATACCGCTTTATTTTTTACTTATTTTTTTATTAATATAATAAAATTTAAATATATAACGTTCATTTGAGGATAATTATTTTTTAACATTAAATTAAAAGCAGGATTTGAATACAAAGCATTTATTCAACAACAACAACAACAACAACAAAAAACTTTACTAATTAAGTTAAATAGAATCCATTTATCATTTATTATAAACAAATCCTTTTGTTGATAATTGTGAAAATAATTATGTTAGAATACTTATTGATTAAAAATATGTTAATTTTCGTGGTCTTGAATCTTGATCCATGTTAGTGATGGGAATATCTGGTGCTAGAAGTAAAGATTACACATTTGAATCGAGATTTGATAATAATATATATAAAGCAGGTAAATATTTTAATGATGTTAGGAATAGAAGTGCCAACGATCTTGATCAAACTAATGAATTCGATGAGATGTTTGTATCAATTGATGCTAATGTTAGGATTAGGAGTGTAACCTAGACAAACAAAAAAAATGTCAGCTAGGAGTAGGATTGGGAGACATAATCATACATATATATATATATATATATATATATATATATATAAAAGTTTGGAGTGAATTTGATCAAAGTTGATAAGCCTAGCAGTCTAGCACAGTGCGCATTCACCAAACTCAAAGATAAAGGAATAGATGGAAAGTGAGAAATGATAAAGAAAAATAAGAAGAGAGACTAAATTATTGGAAGGTATAATTCACTCTTCGGACAAAATTGCCTTATGCCCTTTTCACCCAAATTATATAACCTTATGCCCCCCTTCCCAAACTAATTAGGGAAATGCCCCTCTTTTGAAACTCGACTTTCTCAAAATCGAGTTAAGTCATATAGTAACGTTTTTAAGGACTTATAATGGCATTTTGTAACTCGATCTCCATGAAATCGAGTTATAGGCAATTTTTATTGCGATCTCCATGAAATCGAGTTATAGGAGATCGAGTTACAAAACGTCACTATAGGTCCTTAAAACGTCATTATAGATTTTTAAAAACGTCACTATAGGGTTCCAGAATTTTTTTTTTTTTAACTCGATTTTGAGAAAATTAAGTTACAAAAGAGGGGTATTTCCCTAATTAGTTTGAGAAGGGGGGCATAAGACTATATAATTTGGGTGAAAAGGGCATAAAGCATTTTTTTTCCTTCACTCTTCGAATTATAAAGATTAAATAAATGTTTGAAGTAAATCAAATAATTAAAATAAAACAATCAATTATATTAATATAAAATTTTAATTTTTTTGAAAAAAAATATGTAATAAGTAAATACTTAACTATTTTTCAACTTTGTAATTCTCTTATAAATATGACTTATCTTGTAATGTGTTATCATTTTTTTTTTTTTAAGAAGGATTTTTTATCGATCAGTTAAAATGATTGAAAAATATAACTCTTTAACTTTTAGTATTAAAATGTAAATTTTTTTTGACAAAATAGATAAATGTAAATTTTAAAAAGCCCCTGGATCTCTTCCATTCTCATTCCTCAAATTTTTTTATGCTCTAGAACATCTCAAATATCTGACTCTTTCAATTTTTTATTTATTACTTTTTCATCTTTTCTATATGTTTCATAAGGCAAACTTATAAAGAAAAAAAAAAGGTTTTGTCTTCATAATGTCTGTTATAGATTGTACACCACACCATCTAACTTTGAGTAATTTTAAGATCACACCCTTTATCACAGAAATTTATTGGGTAGTCCAGGAGTATTGCTCTCTCCTCTCACATGAGAAGTGAGCCCCACACATGGGACTTACTATAGGGCCCACCCCTCATGTGAGAGAAGGGAGCAATGCTTTCGGACTACACAATAATTACTCATTCTTACAATTATCTTATGTTATAAATTGTAATTAGTTACATATCACTTTCACATGGACCGTCACTTTTTCTTCATTAATTACAACTTGTCATATTAGAGTTGTGGCACAAAATAACGTAGTCCTAGAATTTTTACTAATTTTGAATGATACTCATAAATCATAACTGTCTCAAGTACAAGACCCAAAACCTAAGTGCCCTAAATACCCCATATTTGGAGTGGGAAATTATAAATACTAGTTCTAATAGTTTCTATTTTTTTGAGATGAAAAAATTATGAGAGAATTAAATATTCAGTAAAATGTACTTAAGAACAAATAGAGAATAATTAAAGCATGTGTGTGTATATAAAATTGGGATCGAGGAAGAATAGAGATTTTATTGGAAAAACAAGTAAAATAGATAAGTGACTTTTTTTTCTCCAAATATGGGTGAAAAAACGGAAAGATTGTTGGAGATACTTTTACACCCCACACCCCATTTAGGTGTTAATCCTCAACTTATTATTAATGTTCAGTTATTTTGATTATAAAATAATCATATTTTCTGTTTCGATTTAGTACTTTTATTAATAGGCTTTTAAACTTTAAATAAAATAGTCAAAAGATCAATTCAAATGTCATATTTTTAGTCATTTTCACATATATTTGAATGAATTTTTGAAACAATAATATTTTACTAATTTCAATCTTTGTTACACTTGCATATTTATATGTATAAATTGAATACAATTCATTTTCTTATATAGTTTATCTTTGTTCTTTAATGTATTATTTGATTGATTTATATACATTTTTTAAAAATAAACTAATTATTAATTCAATGGCTAAAATAATGATCAAACGGTTCAACTAGTGAACCATCATACCAACTCCTTAGCGGTTCAATGCTTGGTACAATTTTGATAACTATTCACACAAGAGTATTCAATTTGTGTTAAGATGTCCACCATGAACAAAAACAAAACCAAATAGATCTTTTAAGCTTGAAAATCCTTGACAAGGAGCTATAAATTTCTGAATATGTAGGAATTATTTCACAATAAGGTTTAATCATGAGACTCTTTGCATTTTAAAAGGGAAAAAGAGAAGGTTGTTGAGGGTTACCATTTTAATTTTTTAACCGTATAAATGCAGTGTGATTGATAGAGTACTGAAGGACATCGTATAAATGCAATGTGATTGATAGAGTACTAAGGACTAAATCACATGTTGATCTCTAAAATTTAAGTTTGTTTCCATTTTGATCCATTAAATTTAAGATTTTTCATTCCGGCCTTCTTCTATCTATCTGTAATTGATCAAACCCACAAAACAATGTTTTTTTTTTCCTCTCTCTTAACATTAAGATTAGTAATAGATGGACAGGAAAAACTATTTTAAAAGATGAATCTAACTTGGTGGACCAAAATCTTAAACTTTAGGAACCTAAATAGAAACAACCTTAAACTTTAAGGAACAAAAGTGGTGAAAATGGCCAAAGTTATCTTTGGCCAAAATTATGAATGTTTTACCACTATTTACAAAATAATTAGTGATCTACCACTATTTTAAAACTCGAGTTTGCCATGTAATTCGAGTTTCATACAAAATAGCTACCAAGTTTGCCAGTTAAATAGCCACCAAGTTTGCCAGTTATACAGCAAACTCAAGTTTCAAAAATTTGAGTTTTAAAATAGTAGTAGATTACTAATTATTTCACAAACAGTAGTAGAATACTAATAATTTCTAGCAAATATAGTATTTGACCAGCAAAAGTGTGTGTGTGTTTTATAATTTGATAGTTATAATAATAATGGGGGGGGGGGGGGGGGAGAGTTCACCTTTATTCTCCTAATAATTGAGAGCAGGTTATGCCATTAAGCTACGTAGCTTTTGCCTCTTGGCATAATGTGTTTGAATTGAAACTAAATTACAATAAAACACTAGCCTGTTAATGATGCACGTATTCACGTTTTTTAATATAAAAGGGCAACACGTGTCGTATGGAATATTTGGTTAAAATTATGCAAATATTTGATGCTTTAAAATTTTATTAATGATATGCATGAGTCTTGCTAATTAATTAATGGAAATATCTATCTGTCAATTATCAAATATATATTTGTTAGGTTATTCATGTCAATCCAAAAAAGGAGGTGCTCAATCGACGACAACAACACGTTCACGCCTTGCAAAAAGGTTAACTACTACACTAAATATTAGTAATAGCAATCTAATAGTAATAATAATTGTAATGACAAAGATATTTTCCAAATTGTTAAATGATTGACGTGTCGTAATTGAAACTATACTTCACTTTTCTTCTTTGTACAATTATACTTTAATTGTTATTTTAAGAAAGTTTTATCTTATAATGTCTGCTTCTAATGATAATTTTTTATCATCATACCAAGACATCAATTAGTTTTTGGTGTAAACGGGAATTGAACTCTATACAGCCTAATTTCTGCAAATAAACAAACAAGTTTCTAAATTAGTATTATTTTTCCAAAAAGAGAATTAAAAGTAATTCAATTATGTGTTCAAATTTTATTGAGGGAACTTATTCTACTGCAAGTTTGCAACTAAATTTTGTCCTTAAAAGACAGGAAAAAAAAAAAAAACTATAATCCGAATGCACATAGTTTGACTTAACTGCCCACCCCTTCCAATAACTAAAGCTTATTAGGCTTCTTCTAATCTTCATTTCACAGGTTGAAAGGACAGCTAATTTAATATTCCAATTTGTAACCATTCACTTAATGAACCTTTCATATTATAAACAAAATTAATTAAAATATCTTACTAAATGCTTCTTCATCACTTTGGTTTTTTACTCAGTCAATTTACATTTATGGGCCACACAACAGTAATCCTTGCTCTGTTTTAAAACCTTCCTGTTCCCGTGAAATGAAAGTCGAACCACCTCTTTCTTTCTAAAGGAAGAAAGTAACCAGTACCTCCCACTCAAGTTCAACATGTGAGTAATGCAGAATAGACAAAGTTCAAATTAAGTACCATACATATAGCTAAGTCTCTTTCCAATCTTTGAGGTAAGATTTTAATTGAGGCTCAACTTGTTGCTTGGAGTTCATATCATGGAATCGTGAATTGTCAATTGTCAAACTGAAGCTCGCTATATCAGAAAAATATCTGGAACCACTACCTCTCCCAGTCAAGTTCATATCATATCATATTAGGTATGATAGGTATGGTTAGGCTCAAGAGTCACTTTAGGTATAATAAATAAATCACGTTTTAAATTTTTCACTAATATATTTTATTATATTTAATAGTACTGCCTCTATCTAATAATAGATGAAAGATAATTAATTATAGTACATATTATAATATTGAACATAACAATCTTCCAAAAAATGTCTAATATCAATAACTGACGTGAATATAGACTCTATATAGTAATTTAAAATATGAATAACTTAAGAATATTTTTAGAAGATTATTATGTTATTTTGTCTTATTGGAATACCAGCAAACTTTCATCTATTATAAAATGGAGAGCGTAGCATCTGATCTGTTTATATATATATATATATATATATATATTTAGCTAAATAACGTGGCATCAGATTATATAGACAGGTTCTTCTCAAAAAAAAAAACAATAATAATAATAATAATAATAATAAAATTAAAAAAAATAATAATTTAAAAAAAAAAAACAAACAAACAAACAAACAAAAAGGTTATATAGACAGCTGGTTTGTAGCTTCACACTTCCCATACAAAGTGTTTGGGATTTAAGAAGATGGTGTTTGAATTGTAGAGTTCGTAGTATATTGTAACTATATATCTAAAAAAAAAACTTGTATAGACAAGCTTATACAATTACGTATGACCCATTTAAAAATAAGGGTGAAGGGTTACTAAGAAATAACTAAATAAATAAGAAAGGCAGAGAAAAATTCCAGGCAAATTTGTGCTTGTCACCAATTGAAATAGGCTGTTCATGTCTTGAATGTATCTATAGAGTCAAATTTTTTTTTTTTAGAGATAGCTTCAAGTAACTTACACCCCGGGGGGGGGGGGGGTGCCCCCTCTGAACTTTCAAATTTTTTTACTTATGATATTATAAAGACCTAAAATGTCTTATTTGCCCCCCTTGACACAAAAGACAAAAAAAAAAATATATATATATATATATATCAATTCACGAAACCTTTTCTCAGTAGACTTCTCCTCCTAGTACAATTCTAATATATAAAACCAATGGGTCCCATTTAATAATGATTAAAAAAGAAATCTCTACATTGAATAGGATAAGAGCCTGAACACACTACACAGCAGCTTGATGGACTTCTAAAAACAAAAACGTAAAACTATAATATAAAACAATGGGTCCCACTTGGTAATGAGAAAAGAAAAAAAAAAAAGATGTTTCATATTCATTAGTTTACACATTAGTGATTTTGGCATTGATCTTACTAGTTGCAACAACTATTATTGAAATAGCTTTTTCGGCAATGAACATAATTAAAAATCGATTACATAATCAAATAGGAGATTAATAGGTGAATGATTGCTTAGTCATATATATTGAGAAAAATATATTTAAGACTATTGAGTGTGAAGAAATCATGCAGCAGTTTCAAAACATGAAAAATTATCGAGGGCAATTGAGTAAAATAAGTTAGGTGTAAAAAAATATATTAAAGTTTACATTTTATGTTAAATTCTGTATGACAATTACATTATAATATAGTAGTTTATTTATTTTGTTATTAATATTGATTAATTTTTTTTAGATTAATTTTTTACTTTCAATCTTATCTTTTAATCTTGCCACCCGACCTAAATTCCTGGCTCCGTCACTGCTTACAGCATCCGTTCCTAATGGTCGCTCTTTATCATTAAACAAAAACATCAAATGGTTTTTTGGTGTAGGCAGGGATTGAATCTTAGATCTTTTATTCAATTACAAGAGACTTTTTTAGTTAAGTTAACTGGAATCCACTCATAAAATCAAACTTCTTGTACACAAACTGATGTAAACCTATGTAAAACATTTTGGGTAAGAAACACTACTCTATGTAGAACAGTAAAAGATGCTTTTTTTTCCTCTGAATTATTATAATAATAGCCTGTTATTGTTATAAATAAAACTAAGACCATGCATGCCTTAAACAAGTGCAACTCCAATAAACCTCAATTTAAGATGCAGGACATTATGAATTGTGATTGGGAATTAAAATTTTAAAAAATAAAAAACTAACGGATGTAATACTGGTGCCTTATTGAGGATTTGATATGCGGTTTAGGATGCATGAACATGTCGTCTGGTCATATCTGTAAGTAAGTGGTGCTGTGGATAGAAGAGGCTATTGCTATTCATGAAAGTTGCCAAAAAAACAACAAAAGTTGGGGATAGTACCACAGAAAGATTTCATAATTTCAAACATGGTGACCCACAAATTGAGAAGGGCTTGACAACTTGTTCATGTAATGTGGGTCTATAGCAGTTGTCCTGTCATCACGTTTAAAATTTTAGTTTTGACAATTATTTCTTTTACAATTTTTGGGTGATATTTCGATATTTTATGGATATCAATTTTTCTCTGAGTTAAGGTTAAAATAGTATTCCATGAAAGTGGGTTTGAAATCATATTTTGTCGAATTCTAAGTGTACGTGCTGTCGTTCCAGTTGGCAATTACTAATGGATTGAAACTTGAAATGTCTTGAAAATTTTATAAACTCATTGATTACTAACTTGATAAAATAAAATAGTGATAATTGTTGGATGATACATTTGGAATGATATTAGCAACAAAAACAAAAAAAAAAACAAAAACATTGATTTGATGGTTTACTTAGATTTTGGACCCGTCTTTTGTGCTGAATATTGTCAAAATTAAAGTTAAATAAATAAATTGGATATTTGATGTAAAACTAGACTATAATTAGAATTAATTTTGATTAAATTTGAATTTGAATTGTTCTTTTACTTTAATATATTACATATGACTAACTTACAACCATTGTATATAATATATATACAAGTACAATTAAGCTAAAAGCCTTATAGTTCAGCATTGTAACTCAGTAGAATAATTTGTTCTCGTTAATTAGGAGAACCAATAGAGTTTAAGTCTCCAATTTTTCATTGTTGTAACTATCGAATTATCAACAACAATAATAAAAATCCTCACACACACACATAGCATTTCTACTCCATAAGTAACAAATTGTACATATTTAATATTACACATAAATATAATGAATTTAATTTGAATTTTTTAATATTTTCTAAGTTAAAATGCATGAATTTACATTTAAATATAATTTAGACATAATTAGAGTATATTTAGAAGGACACTTGTGACTTGGCATAAAGTGAAGTGCATTTAAAATTTAAAGATACTAGATGTTGAATTATTGAGCAAATTGAAATTAAGAATATTTGGCACAAAATTGGAGTGTAATTAGAATCTAATTTGATTCTTGATTGAGATTCCATACTTTAATATAATATATATGATATATAATTCTTTTATTTAAAAAAATATAGGAGTAGATTGTAGATTCAAAATTTTGTAAACTTTGGATAAACAAATTAGTTGAATTTCTATATGACTTAGTTGTGAGTACTTAAAAATAAAAATAAAAATTACACAACCATGTCTTGCGGTATAAATGTAATAACAGTGACCCATAAGATTTACAAAAATAACATATTCACTTCCTGAATTTTGTAATAAACGCGACAAATATAATAAAATATCTATTTTTCTGTTATACAATTAGAAACTCTGTTATTGTTTAATGAAAAGAAGGTTAGAACATAAATTAGGATAAAATATGGATTTTACTGTATTTGTTACGTTCATAGTAAATGTCAAGGAGAAAATTTTCGTTTATGCGAAGATTGGAGATAATTGTTGCTTCCCCATGCCTTAAGGGTGATTGGTGTAATTTATCATTCCTCTCCTCTCACGATTCTATGGCACGAGCACTGCATCACATGAAATGAGAGTAGCTTTTGTGAGTTAGTGGCAACTACAATTTCACCACACACTAGTCCTACTAAGGTGCCATTTCATACGAGAGTTAGGATCATGTTACAACTATTGTTATGTCTCCCCTAGCCCCCCTACTTCCGCTCCTAAAATGGTATAGCATCACATAGAGTTACTCCAGATGTACTCAAGTTAATTTTATTTTGCTAAAACAAGCTACACCAAATATAATGAACTTTTTTAGTGTCTTATATCATTCTAATCAAATTTTAGGCACTACATTTAATATAAACAACTTGATTTTTCAAGTTGCCCTTACGGCCATACTTTGGTGGAAAATTGGTTGAGGACATGCTTGCTTATGATCATATGTGTGTGTATTTGATAGTTACAATAAGAGATTTGAACCTTGAATGTATCTATTGAAAACACCAAAAAACATTAGTTGAGTTATAAGACTATTGTTGTGATAATGCTCATATTGATTTGAAACATCTCCAACATAAAATATTTATGATAAATCCATTTTTCCCACACATGAAATAATTTATCATTTTCCTTCTCAAACATTATTATTTTTCTTTTTCTATTTTTGGATGTCTCCTCAAACATTATACTTACAACAAACTTTGGAAATAACAATATATTGTTTATTACTTAGTGCCGATCAACGGTGCTTGAAAACATTGATTAAGGTTGAGTTTTACATTGGAATTGATTAGCTCTTTTTGGAGAGCCGCACAACATTCAGTAAAAAAATATTTGTTATTTGCTTTTGTTATTAACTTCCTCTTTAATTCGCAATTTCGCATGCTCACTAACTAAAACCTTTACTTTATCATTGAGAGAGAGAGAGAGAGAGAGAGGTGATTGAAGCAATTAGGGGAAAAAGTGGCCTCAAATGATAAACTAAATAATGGGTGCCTCATGTGACCTTAAACCCAGAGATGGAACTAGTAAGGGGCAGAGGGGGGCCATTGCGGCCCCCCCCCCCCCCCCCCCCCCCCACCACCCAACCCAAATTTTTTATTTTTTTTTTAAATAGTAATAGTATACACATTTAATGAAAAGTTTAAAAATTGAGCCCAAAATAATTATTTTTGGCCCCCCTCCTCCCAATAAGTTACAAATTGGCCCATGAAATGATAAAACCCTACTGGCAAACAACAATACTACAACATCTGTATTACTGTGTTGGCTATTTCTTACTCTTTCTTCTTAGATCCAAGCTTTTTTTTTTTTTTTTTATGAGTGTTAAGATTGACTATTTGAATTTTCGTGAAAAAGATATGACTATTTTTGCTGTAAAGAAAAAAAAAATGCGCAAAGAAAAAAAGAAGAAAGACAAATGAATACAAATTACAAACTAAGTTAATGTACATGTAGTGAGTGAGAGTGGGGTGCGTGGGTGGCCATTAATCAATGTGTGGGGTGAGATGGCAGGTGTGTTTGGCTATTAGTTTTTAACTTAAAATATTTAATTTTTTTTTTTTTTAACTTACTAGTTGGTTGTTTATTAGTAAATTAGTTTAATTTTATGTGGGGTATTATAGAATTGAATAGTTGCGTTAATAAATTGGTTCTAATGTGTAGAGTATAGTCATTAGTATTACAAATTTTATTATATAAATTTTATAAATTCATGTATCATTAATCAAAAGAAATTAGGATTGAAAGGGAGATTGTTGCAAAGTTTAGTACAAAATCAACTATAGATGATTTTTGTTATTTAAAAGAATGTTGAATTCTATTTTTAAATTATTAATTTAAAATGTATTAATAAATGGTTATTTTGTTTTTCCTCTCTTTTGTTGATATTTTCTTAACATTAAATATATGCTAATTTGTATTTTAAAGAATTTTTTTTATTGAGGTTTTGGCCCCCCTAAATTTTGATCCTAGTTTCGTTCCTGCATAAACCTAACTCCATTGAGCCTGCAAATCTATCTTCCGCTTCCAGTATTAAAAATTTAAAATAATCATTTCCATGTAGGCCCAAAATAAGATGGGAGGTAAGTGACAGGGACCCATATGGGTTTTTTTTTTTTTTTTGAAGAGGGACCCATATGGGTTTTTTTTTTTTTTTTTGAAGAGGGACCCATATGGGTTTGATGCATTGATCAGACAGCCGACAAATGTACCTTTGGTAAGGATATGCAAAAATTTTCTCTTTGGCGTTATGATAAACTAACCAATTCAGGCAAGCAGGTATGTCGTGGACCAAGTGCTTCAAATACTTCGGACCACCCCTTACCAAGATAACACAATAGAGGCTAAAATGAAAGAGATGTGTTACGTTCATAATATTTTTACAATATTTTCACAACAAATTATAGATAGTTAGTTGTTATTGGTTCAAATTTGAACCTAATACTAAAATTACTTTTTTACCCTAACAATAACAACCAGTAACAACCTGCCACTTAAGATTTGTTGTAAAAATATTGTGGACATATTATTTCTCAAAATAAAAACATCCTCTAAATTTTTAGATTATTTTGTTATAGATTTTTTTTTAAAAAAAAAATTGGGTAAACTGCGTATTTGGTCCCTATCTTATACATCATATTTCAATTTGGTCCCTAACTTTTTAATTGTGTCACTTTGGTCCTTAACATTTCAGTATCGTGTCAATTTAGTTCTTACTGATAATTTTTAGATGAAAATTGATGACACGTCTAATGGCCAAAATAAAAAACTAGCTTTCATTGATGTGACAATACAATAAAATTTTATTTTGGTCATTTGACATGTCATTAATTTTCATCTAAGATATAACAATAGGGACTAAATTGACACGACACTGAAAGATTAGGGACCAAATTGACACAATTAAAAGATTAAGGATCAAATTGAAATATGTTATAAAGAATATGGACCAAATATGTAATTTACCCAAAAAAATTTAATCTCTCAAGTTTGCTATTTGTTCTCAATTCTTGTTCTACCTATTTCCATATGTAACCGTTAAATGTCACTTAATAAACTCACATTAGTACAGTTTTAAAATATTATAATTAAATCGTTTTAACTACATTAGAAAATATAATTTATTTTCCTTCCCCCCATCTCATCTCTCTTCTTCTTTTCTTCCTCAATGGCTTCCACATTACCCTCATAGTCAATATAAAATATAGGAAAACTACTTTACCCCAAAGTTTAATATAAAATATAGAAAAACTACTTTACCCCAAAGTTTAAGCTAATATATTTAAGTCCAATTATATTATATTAGCCACTTACTCGTTATTACTATTTAATGTAAAACTTTTCTCATGCGCGAATTCACTCTTTCGTGGCTTTGATACCACTTGTTGGAAGAAAGACTCTAATTAAGAAGTTAATATAACATATAAAGATATCATTTTATCCAAAAGTTTAAGCTTGTGAATTTACCCAATTATGTTATATTAATCACTCACTTTTATCAACAATATTGCATTGTCATTAGTATTGCATGTGCCCCTTCAATTCTTAACTGACCACATCACCCTTACTATAATGTTCCAACAAGGAGGACACGGGGTGTTCAATCCTATTCCTATGCTAGTCCTTTTCAGTTTATGTAGGTTTTTACTTTTTACTGTCAGTCAACAAAGGGAAGAAAGATTGTGAAGTAACCTTCAAAGATGAAAGGTGTACACCGATTTATTGTTTCGAGTTCAAGTGACATATAATAGCCACGCCATTCACAAAACAAATAGATGGACAACGACGAAAATGATGTTAAACATTAAAATCAGCACTTTTAAACATCAACTACCAAAATCATAACTACTCTAAACTTAAAAAGAGGTTAACTTGCACTTTAGACCAGAAGAAATTACCTCATGTAAACTGAAATGGGAGCAATATCTCTATTCTCACATAAGGTTGGTTCCACAGTAAGAATAGGCTACTTACGTGAATACAAGAGTACTATTCCTACTGTTCCCAATTTTTTTTTTTCCAGGAATCAAGATCTTATTTTAAAATTAAAAATAAAATAATAAAAAAATTTATGTTTTGACAAGTCTAGTCTTGTTAATGATTATATTACTCTAATTACCCAGACAATTATGAGATCAATTAGAGAATGTGCACTTGTCTTTGTACTAGTATAAATGTATGCACAAGTAAATTGAGGCATAGTAAAGGAGAGGTGTCCGAGCTCAACAAGATGGGTTATACTCAAAAAGTATTTTTCTTGGAGTGTTTATTTCCAAACTTTGTAACACCTGAAAATATGTATGGATATGCATATGAATGTATTGATTATGAGTCATCTGTAGCATTACTATAAATTGAAAAAATCACACAACCACATGCTAGCGTGTGTGTGTGTGTGTGTGTGTGTGTGTGTGTTAAGTACTTAAGTGGATGCAATCTGGATGGTATGCTGTTCTTAAAATGACTTCGATTTAATCTTAATTATTATTTTAAATCATCCAGACTTATTTCTAGCACCATTAATCATTGAATTTATTAAACTATCAGACAAGTTATGTCACCAAAGCATAATAATGTGACAACCCACTTGATGAACAACAGGTTAGAGACATCAAATAAAATATCAGAAGGAATTTCTATTAACAGAAACAAACATGATTTTAAGTGTCATCAAGACGCTTTCCACATGCACCAATCAGCAGAGGATTGACTATATCTGAAAACTCCATTGAATCATATACATATTTGCATTGGAAATGGGATAAATCTAAAGCCATAATTTCCAATACATCATTGGCATTGGAAATGAGATATAGCAAAATAACCAGATCACCATATAGGCTGAAATGCCAAAACTATTTTATGAAAATAGCTGTTCATATGAATGTTTGCATTGTACATATGTATCATAGATACAACATGAAATTGAAATTGGCCTTTACAAAGCTTCTCGTTGCTGCTTCGACTACAGCTTTTTAGCCTGACGTGATGTAAGGCAAACAAGTTATAGTGGAAGTAGCAAAAAGAAGCATGAGTAAGGGACTGCAATTGAAGTTAAAAAAAAATTAAAATAAAAATTAAAAACAAAAGGAAATACTGTTGACTACAAAAAGCAAAGCACTTACTGCTCTACTAGTACTCTTCTTGTGCACAATATCTGCTTCTTCTTTTTTTTGGGGGGGGAATATACAGCTTTGAAAAGGTATGAAAGCTCCAAAACTATTATTTTGAGATGATCCACCCGCCATTGTTAGAGAAGAGCAAATTTGATTTACACTAGTTAGTAGGTAGCTCCAATTCCCAAAGTTGCTTGCAATTTCCTAGGATAGAATGCGGGATTCAGGAAATCAGGATCATTCCAAATGTAAGTTGACATGACTGCATGTTTAATGGTCTGATGTGAAGACCTTAAACATTAAAACATCGTTCTCGAATCCAATGTCAGTCACTTCACATGCTTGGGAGTTCGAAATATGTAGAGGCATATGGTTGGCTTGACAGTTCTATGTTGAGCACTGACATCAGTTTACCTAAAATTTTCTCCCAATTTTAGGATAAGAACCTAGTTTTCCTATTTTAGCTAACCACTTTTCCTTTTCACCCACATCAGATTTCCTTTTCTAAACCCTATTTCATTTTAAATATTATTTCTTCATTCATTTTTTTATTATTTTTCTCACTTTTCAGAACACCCACTTTTCTTTATCAGTGTTACTCAGATACAGAAAACAATAGGGAAGAGATAGGTAAGCTGATGTGGGGTGTTTATTGGGTTTCCTTCCCTATTTTGTTTCTTTGCCCTATTCTAGAGAGTCTACTGCAAATGCTCCATTTTGATTAGTAGCTTTTCGCCCCCATTTTGATTCATAAGTTTTCGCCCTTAGAGGATCTATGAGCTCAAGGGCACCAATGACACACTTGTGGTAAGAAAAATCTTCAGTTGTCCCATCCATTCTTACCACTTCAAAGCAGCGCGTATTCTGATATTTAGGGTGGCAACCAACCTGTAAAAGATGGGGGAAAGAACCATTATGAAACTGTCCCAAGGAAAAGATTCAACATAAACAAATTATATGGATATAGAAATTCAGCGCACAAAAAATAGTGACAGTTTAATTAGCAAGTATTTTGGGCACAAATGCACAAATAAATTGTAGAAACACTACTTTGGGTTCTACAATTCACTTCAAACATACAAAAGAATCATTTTCATTGTGATAGCAATGAACTTTGCTAAACAAGGAAGAATTAGGCAAAGAAATCTCCTTGGTTTCCTAGTATTATTTTCCATTAAAATGGTCTCCCATTACAACTGATCAAACTCCAAATAATTGAATTTGTAAACCAAGAGAAGTCCTCATTGACATCATCTATATCACAACGACACAACCAAGCCTTTATCCCAATATTTTGGGTTGACTATGGATCCTCAACCAACTAATCAGGATCAGCCACATGTATTCTTTTCCGCAATTCTATTCTATCTAGAGTCATACTCTCATTACTTCCTTACTTGACATGTCCTTTTTCACTACTATTAATGTTTTTTTATCTTCCTCTACCTTTTTTTTGTTCTCTCAACTTGAATAAACTCTATCTTTCTCACTGTGCCTTAATTGTTCACCTCTAAACATGACCAACCATCCCAACTAACCCCCCCTCATCTTTTCATTAAAAGGCACCACCCTTATCATTATAAAAATTTCCTCATTTCATTTCAAACCTTATCTCACTTCATATTCTCAATTCCACTTCTACAACAAAATCTTAGTACCAAATTATTTGGGGTTGGCTATTGATTCTTATTTCCACTAATCTTATCATTGCAAATCTAACAGAAAATTAGGCATAGAGTACAAAAATGTTTTCAGAAAATTTTCACCAACAAAAGGGATTATTATTATTTTTTGTTTAATAAGCAATCCATTTGAAAAAAGTTTTAGCTAATGATTTCTATATTATCTAAGTTCCAAGTAATGATTTCAAACTTTAATATATATATATATATATATATATATTTTTTTTTTTTTTTTTTTTTTTTGATAAGTAAGAATGAAATATATTCGAAAGGCTGTTCTTAACATGAAAAGCACAAGGCAAACCAAAATTTACAAGAAAAGGAAAAAAGAGAAAAGAAACAGAAGAAAACCAGGCAGCAAATCAATTACAAAAGAGAAGAAAGCTAAGAAAAGAAGGGAGAGAAGCACTAGTCGTGAGTCCCCATGCCCAAGATCAGTCAAATAGAGTTCCACTAAAAGAAACATCTGGTCTCCGGAACTATCCAAGTCCAAGTCCTTAAAAGTCTGTTGATTCCGCTCCTTCCAAAGACACCATAGTAAGCACAACAAAACTAAATTCCAGATATTAGAAAAATGCTTCCCCAACCAATTCCACCAGCCAAAAAGCAGATCTAGAATCATTCTAGGTATGACCCACAAAAATCCAAAAGATGTAAAAACAAAACTCCACAACCAATGAGCCATCTCACAATGAAGTAGTAAGTGATCCACCATCTCCCCACAGCGACAACACATAATGCACCAATCCACAAAATCAATACCACCCCGTCTCAGGTTATCACCCATGAGGATCTTATTCCAAGCTATAGACCAAACGAGAAAGGAAACATGCCGAGGAACCTTAACTCTCCAAATACCTTTCCAAGGAAAGACAATAGAGGGGAAATCTCGCCATTTGTTATAAAACAACCGGATGTCAAAATACCCACTAGGCTTCAACTTCTAGCTGATCCAGTCTCCAACATCCATTAAAGGAATATTAGCTCCCAAGATACAAAGAGAGTTTGCCCCTTCATCTATCTCCCAATCATTAAAGTCCTGAATGAAACAAACATCCCAACTTCTTCTCTCCTCCGCCCCCAGCCTTGTCAACGAAGATTCTACAGAGGCCTCCCTGTCAGTAGCAGTAGCAATACCATACAGCCTCAGGAAAGTCTGTTTAAGAGGTTGATCCCCACACCACCCTATTCCCCATCCCAACAACAAACTGAGTATTTTTGCTAAAATCCTCCCAACCCATTCGAATACATCTCCATAAACCACACCCATGAACTCCCCTACCCAACTTAGAAGTCTATCTCCCCACTCTTCCCCAAACTTTGAAGCTACCACCCTCCTCCTTATAGCTAAACCATCGTTGGCCATAGGCGCACAAACTTTATCCCATCTTACCAAATGAGTCTTGCTGTCACCCCACATAAAGTCCATTTGCAACTTTTCAATTCTATTAGCCACATGAGTAGGAATGAACAGCGCTAAAAAATAAGGAGTCTTAGGAAGACTAGATAATGTACTCTTAAGCAGCGTCAATCTACCCCCCCTAGACAATTACAGCTTTTTCTACCCGGCCAACTTTCGCTCAATTTTTTCTAGAATAGGATTCCAAACTGAAGGTGATTTATGAGAGGCCCCCAACAGCATGCCAAGATAAGACATGGGCAAACTTCCAACCCTACAACCCACTATCTCAGCCAAGGCATGCAAATCATTTACCTCCCCTATTGGATGGAACCATTTCACTCTTCTGCACATTGATCTCTAAACCTGTCACAGTCTGAAAACAAAGTAACAACAGCCCACATCGTTGGCCATAGGCGCACAAACTTTATCCCATCTTACCAAATGAGTTTTGCTATCACCCCACATAAAGTCCATTTGCAACTTTTCAATTCTATTAGCCACATGAGTAGGAATGGTGAACAGCGCTAAAAAATAAGGAGTCTTAGGAAGACTAGATAATTTACTCTTGAGCAGCGTCAATCTACCCCCCCTAGACAATTACAGCTTTTTCTACCCGGCCAACTTTCGCTCAATTTTTTCTAGAATAGGATTCCAAACTGAAGGTGATTTATGAGAGGCCCCCAACAGCATGCCAAGATAAGACATAGGCAAACTTCCAACCCTACAACCCAATATCTCAGCCAAGGCATGCAAATCATTTACCTCCCCTATTGGATAGAACCATTTCACTCTTCTGCACATTGATCTCTAAACCTGTCACAGTCTGAAAACAAAGTAACAACAGCCAAACATGAAGGATGAAGGATTTGCACCACTTCTACATCACAAAACAGAATAGTATCATCTACAAACAAGAGATGTGAAACACATTCCCCACCACCCCTCCTACCATCAGCTTTAAAACGACGGAGTAAGCCAGCACCATCCACTCTTTTCAACATTCTACAGAAAATCTCAATCATAATCAAAAACAACATGGGAGATAATAGATCCCCTTGACACCTATGTTGCACGGACACGGACACGGATACGGACACGACACGGACACGGACACGAGGATACGGCAATTTTTGAAAAATAAGGACACGACACGGCGGGGATACGGCGGTTAAATAATTAATTAAATTTTATATTTAGGATATTTTTTAATATTTTTAGACATAAAATACGTTTATGTCTAGAATTTAAATTATATCAGAATTATAAATAAGTAAACTAACGCCAAAAATAGTACAATAATACACATAAAATATTTAGAGTACAAATCAAAAGTATAAATATGTTAAGTTCAAATACTAATACTAAAAATAATAGTCAAAATAATAATATAAATTATTTTCTTTTGGACCAATGGCATATCAAAGAAATCATGACTGACATATGGTACTCAATAGTTAAAATTTGAAATTGAATGTTTGAAACTGGCTTTCACGTGGGGTTGGCAGAAGACCCACAAAACAAAGAGGAAATATAAAAAAATATTAGAAAAGTTAAAATGAACGAAAAAGAAAAAGAAAACGTAAATGAAGCAGAAGAAGAAGAAGGCATCTGGGTGAGAGAGCAAAGAGAAAGAAAAAGAAAAAGAAGCAGAAGAAGAAGAAGAAGAAGAAGAAGAAGAAGGAGAGAGGAGGAGCTCGCCGATCGGCCCGATCTAGCTCCGGCAAGCGACGGAGGGCAGCGGCAGCAGCAGCAGGCAGAGGTCAGAGGTCAGACATCTGTGATTTTTCTTTTTTTTTTTCACTGCTAGCGTGTCGGAGCCGCGTCGGAGCCGTGTCGGCGGCGTGTCGGAGAAGCGAAAAAAAAAAAAAAAAAAAAGAGACTCGCCGGACACCGGAATCCGACGAGTCGTACCCGTTCCGGTGTCCGACACGTGTCCGACACCGACACGACGCCAAAAATGGCGTGTCCGTGCAACCTAGCTTGACACAATCCCCTAGAACTACCAAAAAAATCAGCTGGAGACCGATTGATCAACACAAAGAACTGAACCGTGGATATAACAGTGCAGATCCACTTACACCACTTCTCCCCATAGCCCATTCTCTTCAACAAATCCAAGAGAGCCTCTCAATTCACATGATCGTAAGCTTTCTCAATATCTAGCTTACAAATGGCCCCCAAAACCCTACTCTTTCACTCGACTATCAACACATTCATAAGAACCAAAATCAAGGATTTGTCTCTCGCCCACAAAACTATTCTAAGACTTAAAGATCTACTGATCTAAAACCACTCTCAAACGATTTGCCAAAACCTTAGCCAAGATTTTATACACTCCCCACCAAGCTAATAGGCCGGGAATCTCTGATATTGGAGGCGTCATTCTTTTTTGGAATTAAAGCGACGAAAGTAGCATTAAGAAAATTTTCAAACTAATAATGATGAAAAAACTCTTCGAAGACAGCTAAAACGTCTTTCTCCACTACTCTCCAACAATGATGATAAAAAGCCATGGTAAAACCATTCGGACTTGGAGCTTTGTTCCCTTCCAAGTCTCTTACAACCTGAAAAATCTCCTCTCTCTCAAACTTCCTTTCAAACCAAAACCTCTCCATATCCCCAAGACTATCAAACTCTAAACCCTCAACGAAAGGCCTCCACCCCTTTGGCTCCTGATACAAAGTTTTATAAAACTGTACCACATGAGCAGCTACCTCAGATTCCTCCTCATAAGCCATCCCATCCACCTCAGATTTCTAACTTTAATATCTATGCACAATAGGTTATCAATTCCAGGTAATCAATCATCACAGAACAATGTTCACTATATAAACTTGAACACCCAGCACTGCTGAAAAAGCTTATACATTTACCCGTAATGATCTTTGGGAAAGGATCCCCTCCCAATTTTAATCCAGATGTAAGGCATTTAGCATTTAAAAAATCCAATTATCTTTAAAAACCCATGTAAACAACACAAAATCATAATTTTTCAAACTGTAATATAAATAAAATAAAATAGAATATATAAAAATAAATAAAAAAACAGAATTCTTTTTTCCCTGTTACAAGTTTAAGGCACTCACACAGGATTGAAACCATGGCTAATTCTCCACCCCTTGTTTATGGAAGGAGGAGATGCCAATTAGTTAAGGACCAGCTGGCAAAGAAGCAGAAATATTTCCAAAACTCAAGGTTTATATTACCTATCAAAAAAAAAATATTTATATACCTTTATGTCTTGAGCTCCAATTCCAATCTTTTCATCCCTCCGAGGATGAAAATATAAAGCCATCATCAAAGTTGACTTGTCTTTTTCATTTAACCTGTGATCAATGGGATACCTACAACCAAAACAGGAATAGTCCTTCAGGAACTCCCACCCTTTTCAAAAAATCATATGAACACACTAAAGCTACAAGGGCAGTCATTCAACAAGGTATCATATTAATGTTGAAAAACAAAGCCCTAAAAATAATGTGATTTAAAATTAATATTAGGTACAACCCTTAACATGCATGCTAGAAAACCTATTCACACCTAAAGCTATTGTCATTCAAATAGAGAACTTGCTGCTACAGTTTGTGATAATGCCATCAATTTTTGAGATAATTGTTCAAAATTCAAATAGATAACTTCTTGGGCAGTTTAGCATATTCTTAGCAACTCAAAGGTATTCAAAACCAGTTAAATTTAGAGTGGAATGTCATTCAGCTTGCATGTTGGCAAGGGAACCTTTATCAACTATATATTTTAGATTTTACTGTATGAATTGATTACTGCCTTAGGCTTGCATCAATTCAGTACCTCTATATCAATTATTTGGGTTCTGCATGTTTATAATGGAGATGTCATAATATACTCAGAAAACTTGATTGGCTATGCATATTTAAACTAGATCGATTATTTTTTATTATAGTTATCTTGATAGTAATATTGTGTATTGAACCAAATACTTTGTTCTAACATTTCAGATGTTTAAATTCTGCTTAAATTGATTAACAGCTACACCAAGCCTTTGGCTCTGCCCTTTTTGGGTTTGTTGGCAGGTTAATTAATTGATAGTTGTGTACCCTAGCATAGATTATATTCTTTAGTAATATATATTTTTTCAAACGATTACAAAGACCACTTCTTAAAGTTTGAATCCCTTGTGTGGTGTTTCATATGGCACTATATACATTCATTGTCTTCTTTATATGCATATGTCATATTTACAGAGAGAACTCTTGTAGAGAGTGTTGTCTCTGGACCTGCAGCATCATTAAAATACTTGAATTTGTACAGAGAAATTAAATGCACATGATTATGCTGTTGTTGTCCAGGGTGAGTACCCTCATGATTCATATGGGAGGTTTTCTATCACTGATTCCAAATGAAAAGTTGTTGTATGGTAAACAAATGCATTGTTGGGTTGATCAATGCTCCAAACTGGGCGGAGTGAGGCACAGGAACTGTTTGACTAAATGCCTCACTGATCAAATGCATGTTTTTTGTTGATGTCAATGACAGACCAGTCCTGATGGCAATGGCATCCAAGCATTTTCCTTAGTAACACAAAAATCCTGAAGTAGCACTCACTTAATGTGCATATCTTTTGTCTTTCTAAGAAACCGTTTAAATCTATTTTTATCTTGAAAGTTTAAATACAGTCACTTGATTTATAGTGCCTTTAATGTGGTTTGAGGGGGTTCACTTTCTGAGAATACAAAAAGAAGCCCATATTTTGCAACTATAATAGTGTCTTTATATCAAAAATGCCACAGTTATAGATCATTCTTGAAATGCTTTCTATGCTTGATTTACGACAAGAACAGAAGTATTTGTTTTTGCACCTCTTAGCTATATTGTTTAGTTGGAGGACAATAAAATGATTTGTATCCTGGTTATTAATTGATATTTTTGGATTCTCTATATTTTCTATTATCATTTTAGGGGTACAGACCAGTAAACAGCTAGCTTTAACTCTTGATAGCCTAATAATAGCCTTAGTGCCTTACCCAATTTGGTGAAGCTTGTCTTGCATAGTTAACAAAATTAAAAATTTCCCACTCACTTAAATTCAATGCTTATTATTGTTACTTTGAACACTTTAACAGGAATGGCCGATGGGATGAGTAATTTAGTTATACGCTTAAAGAGAAGGTGTAGAATTTATGAAAATTATTGTTGCCATAGCTACATCTATCATGTCTGTTATTACAGCTTGATATAATGAAAATATTATGGGTAATAGAGCCAATACATGATTGGGATCAAGAAAGTAAATGTTTCTAAAATTGTTTGTGCTGGGTATACACGTGAGTGAAGTCCCACATTAAATATTAAATGATGATGAGAAGAATTAGTGTTAATATAACATAATTAAGCACATACCTATTGGGCTTAGGCCTTTTAGGTTAAAGTATGTCTCTATATGTTATATTAATTATTCAAATAAGCTCCCAAGTTGTTTATCTCCCCAACAAGTGGTATCAGAGCCCATGGTGGTGTGAGGCAAAGGTGGCAAGGTTATCAAGGTCCCTTTCGCAATTGGAGTGGGAAGGGAGTGTGTGTACTTGAAGCCCTTTCACAAATGGAGCAAGGCGGGTCCCACGGTATATTGCACCAAGCAAGCCCAAACAATCTTGAAAAAGACCCAACAAAGGAGTATTATTGCCAATTGTGCTATAAAGCGGTGAGGTTCAAGGTTCCCATGGTAGATAAAAGACGTACGAGGTTAACACATGAAGGCCCATGGATGACGCACTAGCGAAGAAAAAAACTCATTAGACAAAGGGAAGTGAGTAGGACTTGTTCATAGCTCACGAAAAGGCAGAGACTCACACGTGAGGGGCAGATTGTTGGGTATACACGTATTAGTGAAGTCTCACATTGAATAATGATAAGAAGAATGAGTGGTTAATATAACATAATTGAGAACATACCTATAGAGTTTAGGCCTTTTGGGTTAAAGTATGTTTCTATATGTTATATTAATAATTCAAGAAAACTCCCTGAGGTGTTTATCACCCCAACAATTTGTATGATGGAAGTGAGGTTGACTGCATTAAACAGTTGCAACTTAAGCAAGAGTGCATTTATGAATTTATGTACAAAATTCACATGAGAATGGTGGGTTGGTTCAGTCAAAACAAGTCACTATTGAAGAAGCTGATGCAATGTTTTTGTAGTCAAATTTACATGTATCATTCCAAGGAAACAGTAAGCTGACAGTTTAATTGCGTTTTGCACACAATATGCAATGATCAAAATAAGAAAGGACTACTTGAAATACCATCCATGTCTTCTTCGCTGTTCCGACCAAGATAAGTGGAAACAGTTTGAGGTACTTCTAAAAATAAAATTCTTAAATATTTTATTTTAGGCTAAAATGCAAATTGCAACCTCTAAGTTTAGCTGAAATGCATTTCAAATATCTAACTTTATTTCTGTTTAATTGAGTCCTCTAAGTTTCAAATTTATTCAATTCAAGCCTTCAATCTAATTCCATTAAAAATTTGCTGTTAATAAAATAAAAAAATTACTTATTTTTCGAAAATTATTTTTAGGCTAAAATGCAAAAGTCACCCTCTAAGTTTCACCAAAATTCATTTCAGTCCACTAACTTAGCTTTCAGTCAATTCAATCCTATAAGTTTCAAAAGTGTTCAATCAAGTCCTTCCGTTCGATTTTGTCAACTTCACAGTTAGTTTTATATTTTTGTAATTATTTTTTTGTTTAAAAATCCATAAGAATTATAAAAATTATATTTTGAAGAAACAAAAATTTTAAAAATAGAAATCCTATATCTCTCAGATTCTTCTTCTTCTTCTTCTTCTTCTTCTTCTTCTTCTCTCTCTCTCTCTCTCTCTCTCTCCTTCGAAGCTTCATTCATGGCCGACCACCAAGGTCAGCCGCTCTCCTCTCCTCACCGGTCACTATAGTGGCAGTGGTCCTCTTTCTCTTAGCTCAGTTCGACTGGGCCTCTCCCTCTCTGTGTTTTCTCATCAAAGTTCGACTGGGCCTCTCTGTGTGTTTTCTCATCAAACCTCATTGGACTTCCAACCCACAACTGGGCTGTTGTGTTTAGTCTTTTTTTGATTGGTTTCAGAGGATTTCAGATTTGGTGAATAACCTGATCTGAGTCTCTTTGGATTCAACTATTTAATCTGGGTCTCCTTGGATTATCTCTCTCCCTGATCTAATTTGGGTTTTCAAGTTTGATTTTTAGTCAAATCTGTTCTTATTCTGATTTTGTTTGTAAAAATCAAATAACCCCAAAATCGAAAAACCCAGAAACATTGTTTCCTTGTTGAATATATAATCTTATAAACATTGTTTGTGGGTAGCGAATTTGTAAATTGTAGGTGGTAGTGATAGTTGATGTTAGATCCCTTTGTTCGTGTTTGCTGTGATCTTTTCTGAATTTGTATATTTAAATTTTGTATTTGGATGCAATTTTTGGTTGTGATCAATGTAAAAAAATTTGTTGTTCATGTACCGGGTTTGTGGAATTCATGTACTGTGTTTCTGAAATTTCTTAATTTAAATATTTTTAAAATTTTGTAGTTTGGTTTTCTGCATCTTTTAATTTAAAAAACTGAAAATAAACATAAAATTGCACTTAATGGTAGGACATTAACAGAAGTTAGTGAAATACCTATATTGAACAATTTTAAAACTTAAAAGGACTGAGTTGACTAAAAGCAAAGTTAGAGGACTGATATAAATTTTGGTGAAACTTAAAGGGTGGGTTTTGCATTTTAGCCTTATCTTTATTAATTTTATAGATATTTTTTATGTAGAAATCTTATTTTATTTATTTTTTAAAAATGTTTTTTTATTAGTTAATTGTATACTTAATGGCAATTTTTTAACGAAATTAGACAAAATGCCTAAATTGAATAAATTTGAAACTTAAAGGACTCAATTAAACAAAAGTTAGTTAGAGGACTTAAATGGATTTCAACCAAACTTAGAAGGTACAATTTGCATTTTAGCCTTTATTTTAATTAGAGTTCTCGTTGGTACTTATTTAAGTATTTTAAGTTTTCTTAACGTTGATTCTCAAAAAAAAAAAAAAAAAAAAAGTTTTCTTAACATTGTTTAGAATTGTATTGGAGCACTTGATGGAACTCACGTTCCAGTAACTGTGTCAATTGATGACTGACTTAGATATTGAAAGAGAAAGGGTGGTCTTCCAACTAATGGGTTCTACATCTGACTCACGAGATTTGCAAGATGCTTTACATAGGAATAACGAGTTTCATGTTCCAAGTGGTAATTGATTAACATGCACCCTATCTTGTGGATGCAGGCTATACTGATGGTCTAGGTTTTTTAGTACCTTATCAAGGCACCAGATACCACCAAAAAGGAATGGGCTGGAAACAACCTAGAAAATTCTAAAGCACTATTTCATCTTTGTCATTCTGTTGCAAGGAATGTAATTGAGAGGGCATTTGGAATGTTAAAACAACGGACCAGTATATTGTGCACATTCAACATCAAAACAAAAATTAGAATTATCAATGCATGTTTGATACTTCATAATTTCATTGGAGTCTAGCAACATGATGGCCCTATTTTTCAAGGCCAGGATCTATGATTTTTGGCTTCTGTGGATGAGGAGTTATTAAGCCAGTCAACAATAGAAGAAAGAGTAAATAATTCAGATGATAGGATTACATGTGTTCAAGCTATTGATGAATGGGTGACATTTCGTGATACTTAGCATTGGAGATGTTTAATGATTATCATCAGCAAATGGTTTTGTGAATACTTTGTAGGTTTTTGTAGGCTAGTTTAGTTAAAACTCTTAGATATTTTTAGGACTTCAATATGCTTTTACTTTGTATATTGTTAATATTATCAAGAAATAATGTCAATTGAATAAATTTTTCATCTTGTATTTAATTCATATTTGGTGTCTTTTGCAATCCTTTAGTTGCTTATTTATTTCTTTTTACTCCAACCTTAAGCAAAGATGAGTTTCAATAAAATGAATTGTAAGGACTTTACAAATTCTGTTTATGTCCAAACTTTCAATTTACTATTCCCATCATTTTAAAATTTCTACAAAAATTAGAGCCAAACAAGGAACTTCATAAATGATGGGGATGTAAATTCCATCATTTGTGAAATTCTGTGAATGTCCCAAATTATTCATCCAAACACACGGTTAAAGAGCATATCATTTAATGTATTGCCTTTTAAATAAAAAGGTACAAGTTTCCAAAACTACCATTATTAAGTTCAACTCAAATGAAAGAGTATTGACTTATTAAATAAACACCCAAACGGTAAGTTAGGATTGTTGACTATTCAAAGAGGACTTCATTTTGGGACACCTAAAATGGAATACAGAGGAATAATAATTAGGGATGGAGGGAGTATTATTTTCAGGATTTTTTTGCGTAAATTGAACTCCTTCCCTCTAGATCAAATAAATATTGATATTAAATACACCCCAATGCTCTTTGCTGAGGGAAATAAATACACCCTAAGAACTTCAGTTACTTGAATCTTAAAATATCATTTATTTGATATAAAGACAATTTTTTAAAGAAATAAAATCACATTTCAGTATGAGTCTTACAAGCTAATGCCATAACTTGAAAAGCAAGAAACAACATTCTTGTTTATAATCCCGTAGAGCAAGGAAAGAATGGAAAATTATGAGTAATATATTAGTAACAAATTATGACTAAAATATTAATAAGAAGCTAATTAAAGTAGTATGACAGATTACAATGAAATGAACAAAGCTAAAAGAGAGGAGAATCATATGGATATTTTGACTTACTTGTGCAATATAACCTTCAATGAATGGGAAAGATTCTGAATATCGTTTGATGTCAAACGACTTTTTAAGGATTTAGATATGCTTTCCAACATTTTCAGTCCTTTTGTTGCAAGACCACCATACTTGTAGATGAACTGAGTACCAGATTTGTCAGACATACTATTGCAAACAAAAGGTGTTTTGATCTTCACATTCTGCTTATCAGAACTAATTTGGCTACCCAGCATGTTATAAACATCTACAGGCTTTGCAAGCTCAAGTCCCTGATATATAATAATTGGAATTGAAATGATTAGATCATTAAAAGACAGAAGATAGAGCTATGAAAAAAAAAAAAAAAAATCTGCCACCACCCCCCCCCCCTTCTCTCTCTCTCTAAAAGAAAAAAAAAATTAATATGAATCAAATATATCATTGAACATGAAAACCGACAAACATGAGGGGTTAGTAATAAAACCTGAAAGAAATTTTTTTTTTTTTGATAGGTAAGAAATATATATTCAAGAAACTGCTAGATGCCAAAAAACACCAGCAAACCTATTATTTTGAAAACAATAAAACAGCTTGATTTTAATGCGTGTTGACAGAAACCAATGTTCAAATGTATAGAAGTTCAGTTCATCTCAACAAAACTTGTCAACCAGATCCATCACAACTCCATCAAATGTACTCCATGAAGTCCTTGTTTAGCACCCCAAAAACAATGCAAGAAAGAAAAATGACGAAGAAAAGGAAAGATAAACCTATTATTAATATAATGGGGTCTCCACACACTCATATGTTAACCATACACTGATATGCTGCATTTGGATGGGATCTTTAAAATTTCAAGGTTTTTACATTATGGGGAGACAGGATTTTCCAACATTTATTAGAAGCATCACCAGCAAGAACAACATAATATCTACCTTTGCAGAATAAATAATATCAAAGTGGCCTCCCGTCCCTGTAGAAGGAACATTTCCCCATGCCAATGCATCGAGATTTCCTTTAAGACCGTCCACAGCTCCAGCCTTAGCAGCTTTAATAAAGCAAGCACCAGGGTTCTGCACAAAAGAACCAAATAACAAGTATGGATTAGATGGCTATAGATTATTCTCTTTATAATGAATAATCATGACAATGCCAAAATAAAGACAAACATGTAGGAGAACTAACAGATAAGCATGCTTGCATGAAGGGTGATGAGACAGATGCATGTTCTCTTTGTTGTGCAATGCCTCTTGCATTCAAGGCAACAAACTCTCCTGTAGCTGATAGACTATCTGCGACAAGAAGCAAATGCTGAGGAAGAATAGACTTGCCAGTATCAGATATCGCAGACTCCAAACTCTGCACATGTAAAGGCAGAGCAATAGTTAAAAATAAGTGACAATTTCCATGATTGAAATGCAATACCACACCCTTGCAACAATCCCAAAAAAAAAAAAAAAAAAAAAATCTTAGCAGAGAGAACATACATTGAGAAAATATTGCCATCCGGCGTCTATTCCATACGCCATAGAGAAATCATGAATATTATCTGGATGACTACGTGACCAATCGACCATATCCATTATTTGTACACAGTAATTCTTAAGTAAACTCCAGAGATTTGTTCTAACAGAGTCTCCTGACATAAAAACTCTTAAGTAGAGTTCACCAGAAGAACCATGATGACATCTTGATACTTTAGACCGATCATTCCATAAAATATCCACCTTCTTGATCTCTGGGAATCCTAAAGAACATTTACAAAGTGTGGAAATAAGAATTAATAAATCAAATCAAGAAAAATGACAAATTCGCAAAACAATAAATACATCAAGCATATGTATAATCTATAACAATGGAACAGTGAAGCAAGATAAGATATGCACTACCAACCTTTAATAATTGTTCCAAGAAGGAAAGGTATGATCACGCCTCTAACTGTATCCAATTGTAAGGAATTCTTGTCATTTTCAGCTATTGTAACAGTGATGCAAATTGTATCATTACCTTCCTTTTGTGTCTCAAAACAGTCCCTGTCATTTAATCAACAAAGTCCAAAATGAATTACTGCCCCAAATATACTCATGAAACAGTAGCTGTAGTATGTGCCAAAACAAGCTTGTAGCTCATGCGTTTCACAAGATTTCTTTTTTAATAGTTTTATGTATTTAGTCTCAAACTATATGTTATTCAAGCTTAACAAAAATAAATAACTAATGAATTTTATTCAAGGTAATAACATTAAGTGCTTAACAAGTTGTTTGTACATGAAAATAATAAGCAAATGTTAAAAAGTCAATACCCAAATAATATTCAGTTTTTGAATTGGATAAAGTAACAATAAGAAATATGCATTGAACCAACATTTTCCGATTCTTGTTTCTTCAAAAAGGGTTATGGTTAAGTAATTATCTACAACGGAAAAATTTGATCCAATCCAAGAACAATCATTTGTATGATTATTAGCTGTATATTTTTAAAATCTATAAATTAGCATGACTCACGTCAAAATTTCATGATAAGATTGTGTTAATCTAACTTAATCAATGAGAACATTAATTGATTCTCAAAATCTCTATAAACCTTCCAAAAAAAAAAAAAGAGAAACGTGGCACAATAGGGTGCAACCACAATTTGGAGACCCTGCTTCACCCACACACGCATATGTATATATGTACAGGTATATAGACTTCCAAATATTTACATGTATTTATTATAGATAAAGTTAACTTTGAAGTACAAATGAAAAAGAAATCTTGAAAAGGCAGAGGATTGAATATTCACTTTGAGACATCTAAAGTGACCTAATAAAGAGAGTTATTCAGAGCGAGTGCTGTGGCTACATTCCATGACGAAACACTAAATTTTTGATGCATGACATCTAAAGCTACCTAACAGAATGGCTTTCCTCTAGGCATGTTATTTTAAGGATGTTTTCTGCTAGGATCCATAGTAGAGACACACGAATGTTACTATCAGCATAGTTATTACCGTATGCTTTACATGTAAAAGTATAAAACAGCCATGCAGCATTTTGTTCTAATAAATTCTGTTCAAATTTATAATTTTACTAGTGGATGTCCTGTGCAATTCTTGAGTACAATATTGTCCACGTATAATATTTATTAGGTAGTATTATATTTGAGAATAAGTTAAAATTATTACATGTTATTAAAAAGAGAGCAAAAGGTAAATTATTATGATAGATATAATTTAGTATATGAACATATTGTTTGAATGAACTCAAATATTTAATTATTTTGACCAACTTAACTGCATAATTATTTTCAATTTTTTTTGTTGCGTGTATTATTAAATTTGCTTTTGTGTTTTTCTGGTTTTTGTTTCAATTGTTGCAAAAGCAACTAAACTTGAGCAGGAATGCTAGTTTTTTTTAATATAAATCTTAGAAAAATAATCATATAAATTACCAAGACCCTAGTCTCACCCAAATTTAAATCCTTTCTCCCTCCCAACTTATTGTGAGCAGAAATAAAAAATAAAAAGAATAATATAAATTCCCTTCTAATATTAATGTTTAGTACACATATAAAAAAATAAAAAAACTAATACTTAGACATGAATGCATGTACCTTGTTAAACATATAATTAACAACAACAAAAAAAGTACCTTATTACTATTATTTTTTGCTAAAAAGAAAAGAATGATAAAAATAATTCAACAGATGATTAAAAGTTTTGTTAAGGTGGAAGGCAAAATGAAAGAGTATTCTATTTTCTTTTCAAGCAATTCACCTGATGGTGAAATCTTAGGCTATTGCAGTTTGGAATTAAACATGTGGAACTAAATTATTAGTTGGGAACATTGGATAGAATAATCTAAGCTTAAAAAAAAAAAAAAAAAAAAAAATCCTCATTGGTAACTATAATTAAATCTTTTAGTCACACAAAAGAAGCAGCTTACTTGCTTGTTATTTGCAAGTCAGCACAATTCGATTTTAATTCCTTTCTTGAAGAGTTACACTTCTTGTCAAGGGAATTGATAATTGTATGCACTTCTAATCCTCTTCTCTTCACAATTTCCTGAAAGAAAATATATTTATTCTTCATATCTTGGACTTGCATAAAAGTAGAAAAGATTTGGATTTCCAAATTTACTACCTTGCATATATGAAAATGGCAAACCCATGGACTGAAATGTGTCTTGCTACAAGTCTGTGGAGAAAAGCTAATATACACAGAATCACATAAATTAATATTAAAAGAACAAAAAAGTAATATTATTAATACAAAACATAAAACAGGAGATAAGCAAATAAGAGAGAAATGGAAACTAACATTATCATGACAGTAGACACAATATCTGAAAATATTAGCCGCTCCAAATGATTCTTAACTTTTAAGGCCCCATACTCAAAACCATGCCTCCGTCTTGCAAGTTTATTGGACAAAAATACTGACAAAGTCCTGTCAGCATTACGTTTTCTCGTACCACACTCCAGAACATTCTGTACAATTAAACCACATCACAAAAGAATTACAAAAATTATCAAAACACACAATTTTTTTTGATAGATAAGAAATATATATTACGAAAAAAAAAAATTCATCAAAAAATGCGGAATGGATTCCCTTGAAGTAAAACCCCACGCCCTTGACCAATCAAACAAAGTGCCAGCAAATAAAGCTAGTAACTTGTCCCCAGGAAGCACCAAATCTTAAAATATGAGATTATTGTACTCCCTCCAAATAATCCACATAACACAATGTGGTACCAAATTCCAAATATTTGAAGAGTGTTTTCCAAACCAATTTCTCCAATCTGCCAATAAATCAATAACCCTCTTGGGTAGAACCCAAGTAATGCCAAACAATCTAAAAGCAAAACCCCATAACCTAGACACCTCTCCACAATGCAACAGGAGATGATCAACACAATTTTAGATGCATTTAAACAACTAAAACATGATGTCACGTTATTTTGAGGATTTATTAATCCAAAAATGCATACAGACCAACAAGGAACCAAGATAATGAAAGTCCATAGACAGGTCACACCCTACTTCCACTGAATAAAGAAACAACACACTACTAGATCACCTGGCTACATTGACCAGTAACCAAGTCATGTAGAATCTGGATAACCACAATGCATGATACATGAAAATAAACCTAGTATGCAGCTTTTGTAGGGTGATTAGAAAACCTGATAGAATGAGATAAGCTAATTTTGTATGACAGATTCTGTAGTATGCAGCACATTATTTGAGTTTCTTACATTACATTAAGAAACTCAGGGAAAGATCCCATTAAGGGTATAAAATCACGTGGTTTCTGATTTATTTTCATTAATATATTGATATTGATGGCCTCTTCCATTAAAGTATGTGTTTTCCATTTACTATGGACCACTTAATTATAATAGGTTTCAGTTTTGTAATTTTGGCGCTTTCTTTTATATAGATAACACTATTTAACTTTTGAGCTCCAAAACAGATCATTCAACAACAGATAAACACCTGACCATCAACCCCTAGCCCCAAAATTTATCAATCAGGATAATAAATTAATAGAGCCCTTCTCTTGGAAGAAAAAGTTATAAACGGAATTCTATCATAAGGTTTCCTTACTGATACAATCTCTGGAAGTCTGCATATGAGCCCTTGCTTCCAAAGCCATTCTAAATGACCTCAATTAGTAGAACAAAGGGCCAAGGGTGACGCACCAACAATCTGTCCTAGCAACTATAAGTGATAGAAGAACTAAGTTGGTTAGAAACAATGGCACTAGGCTTTCAACTCTTCAAGAAACACTTCTTGGATTTCAAAACACATTGTATTATTCATCATCTACTGAATTACACACAAGAGAAGGTATCTATACATGAATTACAAGGCTAGGACCCCAACTAACTAAGCACATGGCTGATTTCATCTTGCAACTAACTTTCTAACAGAATTTTGTTATTGCAGCCAGCTCACAATTTAGTTATAAGTGCCTATGCTTATCAACACTCTTACTTATCACTTATAGTACAACAACATATTACTAACTAATCAAGACCTAAAATGCCTGCTGCTGGCTGGAACACACTGAATGCACTGCCGGACTGAAACAACTCCACATAAACTCGTTACCTCATTTTTTCTTCAGTCTATTGGTGATGTGAGAAACCCTACAAGTAGCAGAATGTTCCTTGATATATATATATATATATATATATAAATAATAGCTAATAAAATATTCATAGATATTAATGAAAATAAAACGGAAAGCGCATGATTTTATGCAACCAGGTCCATATAATCCATCTTTCAGGTTAGGCAGAATTTGGCACCCTACTATAAGTCAGATTTAAAGATTTGTTAAGCTAGACAACGGACACAAATTTAGCTACATAATTAAAGATGACACTAAGAAGGTTGATACAATACAAGTGTGATGCTCCTTTTGCCACACATTTAAGGGCAGAGTAAAAATAACAAGAAACTCAAATCTTTTAAAAAATATGTAAGACATGCAAAAACTAAATTGAGGCACTTAGAACAAAAAATAAGCACAATGTTAGCTTATTTAAGCATTTATATATAGTACGTAGCGAAACACTATTGAGACCTCTTTGAATATGTAAATGGTAAAATCTAGTTCAAATAGATAATACATGAGAGACCTCTTCAGGTGAGTCGTTTCTTTTAGGAAGGGGGAGGGGAATCATTAATAAAAGTAGATTCTGTCAACTGCACATTTTGGTTAATATTTATTAAAAAATTTAAAAGTAGATTCATCATTAAAATCACATGGTGTTGCAGGTGGTGAGGCAATAGATCATTTGTTGATCCATTTTGATGTAGCATATGGTCTATGGAGTCCAACATTTAGTGCTCTTGGGATTCAAGGGGTGTTACCAAGGACAGTAGCCAATCTGTTATTTGGGTGACAGAATTCGTGTGGGAGCATAATGGTCATACTTTTGAAGAAACAGAAAGATCAAAAGCCCAGCTGGAATCATTGCTGATTCGAACTCTGGTAGATTAGTCCCAAGAATGGGGTCTTACGAATAGCAATTCCCTTCTAGGTTTCAAAGAATCACTCAATTTTTTGAATAATTCTTTTGTAATTCTTTTAGGTTACAATGTGCTCATCATTGTGAGCATAAAGTAATTTTTTAATTAATAAAATACGATTACTTATCCCCAAAAAAAAATTAATAACTTCACAAAATTTATTTAACATGATTCTTGAATATTCAGCATCAACAATTGACTGATCAATACTATTGCAGGTCACATCAGATATTTCCCCAGAACAAGATGATGAATAAACCATATTTTAACTGTTGAGAGAGAGAGAGAGAGAGAGAGAGCACCTTCAAATTCAGCAATGGAGAAGTTTCAAGTAGACTGATTGGCTGATCCAAAGCACTGTATGCAGCTTCTGAAATGGCAGAAGCAGATAATGAACCAACAGGCTGACCACCTACCGCATCATAGGCATCAACATTCTCACCAAAATCATGAGTGCTGCTATTTGGAATATATTTGTCCTTATTAATGTTATAAGAGAACTGAATAAGTTGATTCCCATATGCATTTCTCACTGTTCCATCATATGCAGTGTACAAATCACGCATTAAGAACATAAGCCGTCGGTTCAAAGTCCCAGGGAGATCTGCATTGTCACTGAAAGAACTATCTCGACTTGTGACTGAATGAACAAAACATTCTAAAGGATTCAAGCCTGTCAGAAAGGAATTTTCAATTACAGCATATGGGATGTACTTAGGGCGTCCAGGAGTATCATCAGCCATCTGGAATGAATCATGTGCCCTTTGCTTATTCCAAGCAGCACATGAGAGCTGGTGGGGGATTCTAAAGGATAGTGGAACCAGTGAATGTTGCAAACCAAGACACATGCTATGCTGAACCAATTTCAGCAAATTACCCTTGCTTCCAGCCTTAAACATAACCAGCAACGAGTTGTCCTTACTTGCATATTTGTAGACTAAATTTTGAATATCCCGAAACACGTACTTGAAAGCATCAACGGACGCTTGACTGAGTGCAGCACATTTTTGCTTCTCGTAACACAAACGTTCCACTTCAGGAACATCTTTCTCTTCACCAACTTCGACAAGAAAATCCCAACATGAATCTACCATCAACTGTTTGAAATTACACATATGCTCTGCTTCTTGTAAACCACAAAAGATTTCATCCATCATGTTTTTCCGGGAGTATGAGTCAGAGGTTAGGTATAAGTCTGAAAGTGAAACGCTCAAGCCCTGCATTGACAACCACTCACAAAGAACTTCTTGAGCAGCAAACAAGAAGTCAAGTACTTTACCCTGATAATGTTTGACAAGACTCTGAAAAAGGTTGTTATTGTTGTCACGTAGCCAAAAAGATCCTTCAGAAGATAAGAGCTCTCCATCACTAACAAGAACACCATTTGAAGGAAAATCATATTCAAAGCCTGGGGGCAGAAGCATGCTAAATAATTGCTTGCCAGTCCAAACAAAACTATTTAGTGAGGGAGCTTTCATAATTGCCGGCCACAGAAGTTGATGTGGGCAGAACATTTGCAGCTGCTGCATTTGGAAAAGGTTCAGGAGAACCCCATCCTCCATGACCAAATGAGCAGCAGTTAAACTATCTTGACTAAGTGAAAGAAGGTTCCTACCATTCTGATCATTAATTAATTGCCTATCTATAGCAACAAGCTCACTAAGTTCAACCCTAGCATCAATTGATTGAGGAACATAGCCATGAAGGCAATCACCATCAAAATCCCCACGAAGAGGGGAGCAACAAAGTGGGTTTATAGAAAGTGCTGAGGTTACTGGTAGAACCTTAACAGATAATGCTAGAAGGGAGTGCAGATGTATGGACGGAGGCCTATTAATCAACACAATATCCCCATCACTCAGAGGTCTATAAATTATGTCCCCCATTTGAAGTTCAGTAATTCGACGAACACGAACCAGACTACCTTTTCTGCGAGCAAAAACTTCTCCCTTCTCAAAGAAATGTAGTCCAGCCCAATCACTCACCTTATCAAAGTTCCACCTGTTCAAGCATTCAGAAATTTGCAACCTCTCTGCAATATGACATGGTATACCAATTTCACTGAGCTTGATACACGGATCACCAACAACTACCATTCGAAAACAATGATCACTTCGCTTCCCAAGAACAACATCTTTGACATATCTCAACCCGAAAGAGGTGGAAGGATCCGTAATTTTTTTTTGTTGGGCAGAAGCCAAATCATTATTTGATGACTTGTCCGAGCATAACTGCATATCAAAAGTATAGAAATAAGAAAGACAAATAATGATCTATAAAATCACTAAGTCAAAACACTAGAAGAAATAGAGGCTGTGCAGCTTGCCTTTGAAATTTTCAGGCAGTCCAGAACACGAGAACCCAACTCATTAGCTATCCCTCTAAAATCAACCAGTTTCTTATAGGCCCTGGTTCGTTCATCCTACAGCAATTAATCAGGTAGAATCAGAAAATGAGATAAGAAAACCATAAATATTGCAAGATTATGTGATTTGAGTCCATTTCAACACAAGGAGAGCAATGGATGAGAGAATTCTTACAAAGATCAATCGCTGTCCATTGGAAAATGCATGAGTAATTTCAGTCACTCGATGACAGTTTGGTGTCACAGGAAAACAATTGAGAAAAAGTGAATCGGTCCTCAAAACAAATCTTTCGATGAACTTCAGATCGACATCATTCAACAAATAACGGACCTGAAAATCAGAAATAAGGCATCATAATAAAGGGAGTATCATAGGACATTAAGGTTAGCATAAGAATAAGTATGCATAGTAGTGACAACCACTAGAACAAAACAAATCAAACAGTTCAGTAGTTCTGAATATAAAATCAACTAACTGAACAAAGCATGGTCTGTAAAAAAAAAACGAGGATTTGAAAAGATAGTACAGGTGCTGTGGCAAAGGTGTGATATATGTTAATGTCATTTTAGGCCTAGTTTCCTAATCCGTAATGGGATTGTCATAAAAGCTACTACAATGTGCATTAATTACCTACACAAGAGTGGGTATGTGTTCTTAAGGAACTTCGAGTGGAATCTTTAAATGATAGGTTAAGGGGTTAGGGTTTCAAGGGTTCTTTGGTCCAATTGAGACCTCTTCAGGGGAGTCTCTTCCTCCAAGTAAAAGACAATCAAGTCTAAGCCATAATTTGGCAATTTCATTCAATGATTAGAAAAGAGATTACAATAGATTGTTTATATATCCATAGAGCTAATTTTTTGGCCCACATCTCCTCGTCTCATTGGTTCTACTATACCCCATGCGCAACAAATAATTCTAGTTTGTGTTTTTATCATTAACACGTGTTAATGTGAGTAGCATGCTAGGGATAGTAACTAACTATTCTATATTACTTATTAACTCTTCTAATCTCATTCTCTCTTTAGGATTTTAATGTGGGCACACCTTGGTGCTTATTTGGGGATTTTATGTGGTTAGATTCCCGTCTGAAAGATTGGGACATAGCAGATTCAGTCCTGCAGTCTTTGAGTTCTCTAATTTTATTGAAGAGCTTAATTTGTTGGACTTACCATTGGAAGGGGGACTGTTCACATGGAGACCCACCCTCTATGTCCCGCATTGATAGGGTTCTAATCTCAGGAGATTGGGAGGAACAGTTTCCTGATGTGACACAGAGGCTTCTACCACGCCTCCTTTCTTATCATAGTCTGATTTTGATTGAAGCTGGGGGCATGGCACATGGGAAAAGTCCATTAAGATTTGAGAAAATGTGGTTGAAAACAGAAGGCTTTGTGGAGAAAGTTCAAACATGCTGGAGCATGTATTCTTTTAGAGGAACTCTGAGTTGAAAGCCCTTAAAGAGGATCTTAAGCGGTGGAATAAAATGGAGTTTGGAAATGTAGGGGTTAATAAAAGGAGGTTGTTGGGTGAAGTGTTGAAGTTAGATGAAAAGGAATGTTTGCATGGCCTTACCCAGGAAGAGAGGCGACAAATAGAGCAGGTAAAATCTGAGTTGGATCGTCTTATATCCTTAAAAGAGATATCTTGGAGACATAAGTCAAGAGCTACTTCATCGAAAGAGGAGGATAATAATACTAAATATTTTCAAAAGTTGGCTAATTCTCACAGGAAATATAACCATCTGAGGGTGTTGGAAGTAGGTGGAGTGGTACAGGAAGAAAATGAGTAAGTGAGGGATCAGATTGTGCCAATTTACGATAACTTGTACCAAGAAACAGCGGGATAGAATCCAAAGGTTTATGGACTTAATCTTGCTAGCATTGGGGAGGATGAATGTCGCATGCTTTAAACGCCTTTTGAGAAGGAGGAAATTACTTTTGAGAAGGAGGAAATTACTCAGGTGGTGAAGAATTTTCAAGGGGATAAATCCCCAAGTCCAGATGGCATCACCATGGCTTTTTTCCAGCACTGTTGGAGGGTGGTTGCAGCAGATATATTTGCTGTTTTTAACGAATTTCATAAATACTGTAAGTTCAAAAAAATCCCTTAATTCCCATTTATAGCATTAATCCCAAAGAAACATAATGCTATTAATGGTAGGGATTTTAGACCTATCAATTTGATTGGAAGCACATAAAATTGTGGCTAAGGTGATGGCAAATAGATTGAAAGGAGTGCAGGATAAAATTATTTCTACACCACAAAATGCATGTATAGGTGGGAGGCAGATTCTGGGTTCCGTGCTCATTGCCAATGAGTGATTGGATAGCAAAATCAAAAGTCACATTCCTGGCATTGTCTATAAGCTAGATATAGAAAAGGCTCTTGACCATGTTAGTTGGGAGCTTCTTTATTTATTGGAGAGGATGGGGTTTTGTGAAAAGTGGAGAGGGTGGATTCATACATGTATCACCACAGTCCAACTTTCTGTTTGGTTAATGGGTCTCCCTTTGGTTTTTTTGGCTCTTCTAGGGGACTAAGGTAGGGGATCCTTTAACTCCTTTGCTCTTCATCCTTCACCACAAAATGCATGTGTAGGTGAGAGGCAGATTCTGGGTTCAGTGCTCATTGCCAATGAGTGATTGGATAGCAAAATCAAAGTCACATTCCTGGCATTTTCTGTAAGCTAGATATAGAAAAGGCTCTTGACCATGTTAATTGGGAGCTTCTTCTTTATTTATTGGAGAGGATGGGGTTTTGTGAAAAGTGGAGAGGGTGGATTCATACATATATCACCACAGTCCAATTTTCTGTTTGGTTAATGGGTCTCACTTTGGTTTTTTTGGCTCTTCTAGGGGACTAAGGTAGGGGATCCTTTATCTCCTTTGCTCTTCATCCTTGTCATGTAAGTTCTCAGTAGAATGCTACAGAAGATGGAGGAGGAAAGACTTATTAGAGGTTTTAAGGTCGGAAATTCTATTGCTGGTGGTTTGTTTGTCTCGCATCTTTTATTTGCTGATGAAACCATTCTTTTGTGTGATGCCGCAACTGTATATTCGACTGTTACTAACTTGTTTTGAGACGGTGACCAGGTTGCGAGTTAATTTGGGAAAAAGTGAGATGGTGCTGGTGGGTGAAGTGGAGAATATACATGAACTGGCAGATCCTTTGTATTGCAAGGTGGGATCTTTGCCTATGACTTATCTTGGAATGCCATTAGGGGCCTCTTCTAAATCAATGGCATTTTTTTTTTTTTTGATAAGTAATAAGGATTTATTGATATCAAAAAGAGAGAGACACCCAAGTACACAGGAAGTATACAAGGGTGAACATATCAAACACAAAAATTACATAAATCAAGTAAATCCAAAATAGAAGAAAAAGGTTGGTTTCTCCACACTGAGAACCAGTCCAATAAGGTTCTAAAAAATAGAAGCTTGAGAGCAAGCATAGAACGCTCATTGTCTTCAAAACATCTACTATTTCTTTCCTTCCAAATACACCACATCAAACAATGAGGAAAAACCATCCATATATCTCCATTGCAATGGCGACCAAATCGACCTTGCCAACAAGCAAAAAACTCAACAACAGACATTAGCATAACCCAACAAACTCCAAATAAACCAAAAACCATGTCCCACAACTCCAGAGCAACCAAAAACCACTTGCACATATAACATTTGGAATCCTATTTTGGAGAAATTTGAACATCATTTATCTGGTTGGAAGAGGATGTACTTATCTAAAGGAGGAAGGTTGACGTTATTAAAGAGCACGCTTTCAAGCTTGCCTACCTATTATTTATCTTTATTCACCATTCCCACTAGTGTGGCAAATAGAATAGAGATGTTACAGTGGAATTTTTTGTGGGGTGGTTTAGAGCGGAGTTCAAGCACCACTTGGTGGGATGGGATAAGGTATGCACTCCTTTGGCTTATGGAGGGTTGGGGATTTGAAAACTTACCACTTTCAATCAATCTTTGTTGGGAAAGTGGCTATGGAGGTTTGGGTTGGAGGAGAAAAATTTTGGAGACAGGTTGATATTGTGAAAAATGGGGAGGAATGGGGTGGATGGTTATCGAAACCTGTTTGATGCACTCATGGCTGTGGGTTCTGGAGGAGCATTAGAATGAAGGGGGATCATTTCTTACGATGCATTCAGTTTGTTGTGGGTTCTAGTAGTTGGATTCAATTTTGGCATGGTATTTGATGTGAGGATCAGCCTTTAAAACTAATGTTTCCTGTACTGTTTGAAATTGTCGTGGATAAGAATGCTTCTGTGGAATCATTATTGGAGAGATAGGTAGAGGGGCAGAGTAGGAATTGGCGTGTGGAATTCATAAGAAATTTTAACAATTCGGAGATTGATGAGGTGACTTCATTATTCCATTTGTTAGACTCTCATACTCCCTTTGGGGTGGGAGATTGATGAGGTGGCTTCATTTTTCCATTTGTTAGACTCTCATACTCCCCTTTGGGAGGGGAATGATAGGATGATATGGAAGTTAAAGAGTAATAGGGAGTTCACTATGCAATCTTTTTATGAGAAATTGCAAGGCTCAACCCTTATGCTTTTTCCTTGGAAGACCATATGGAGACCCAAAGCCCCTCAAGAGAGTTTCTTTCTTTGTGTGGACAGCAGCTTGGAGGAAGATTCTCACCACTAAGAATCTCATCAAGATATTCTTTTCAATGGTGAGTTGGTGTTGTATGTGCCATTGTAGCAAGGAGACTATGGATCACCTCTTGATTCATTGTAACATGGCTTTCGAGTTATGGAGCTTTATTTTTAGGATGTTTGGGGTTCAGTGGGTTTTACAGGAAAACGTTCTTGATTTATTATGTGGGTGGCGAGGTCGTGGACCAATTTCGGATATCTGAAATCTTATCCCTTTATGTTTGATGTGGACTAAATGGAGGGAACGAAATCGGCATGTTTTTGAAGAGGTGGAGTGCAAGTCTTCTCAAACACAAGCATCCTTCATTAATTCTCTATTCACTCCTTCATAGAGTCAATTCATAAGTAGATATTATTCTCACAACATAGTCTCTTTCCAATAATATTATTTTTACCTATCAAAAAATAAAAGGAAGAAAGATATTAAACCATTGGGTAGATTCCACCTCTAAAGAGTTGGATGAGTAAAAATGGATGAATCTAGAGAAAACTGCAAGTCAGTGGCCACGAGTACTATTTTTAGACATACTATTACTAACATAACCTAAACTAGCACAGACTAATTAGTTAAACTTATGCTATTGGGTGCCCTTAAGGCAATGGTTAAAAATCCATTTTAGGAAAGTTTTGACACTACTTTTATAGGAAATGGAAAAAACTGTCAAAACATTGATTGCTTTTTTTTCTTGTCCATAAAAACTTTCTTTAAATGAATTATTAACCATTACCCTAAGGGCATCCATTAGCATTTCCCTTTCTTTTTTTTATTAGTATGTTACAGATACACCTAGTTAATTTTGAGGTGCAATTTGAGCTAGAGCATTGAAGGATATGCAAAAATTATTGTATGAATGGGCTTTTGTTATGAACTGCAGGAGATCCAAGATTGATTATGGATGTATCATAAGAAAGCAGAGGATCACTTGGAAAATAAACAGCCTTCCCTTGAATTGTTTTAGGTGAGAAGCAAATCTGGAGATAATAGACTCTCATGTCCATAGAGAAGCTGGGAAAGAGAAAAAGAGAACAAACAATTATCTGGAAGTTACATGCACATCCAGAGAAACATGTGCTCATGTGTATGTCTGTTTATGCAAGTATATGAGTTTCATAGTTTGATAAATGATCAAGAAATGTCTGTAGTTTCCAAATACAACCATTCAGGAAATGCTACCAAGAACCTTGTAGCGCAACTAGCACCTCCAAGTGTTTCCAACAAAGACATCCAGGATTCAAATACCCCTTCCCCCATTGTAATTATTGAATTGACAAAGCAAAAAAAAAAACTATTCAGGAAATGCTAGTTTGAAATAACAAATAAGCATACATATTTACATTAATACAAATGACTAAACAGGATGCACATTTGAGACATCTATATAGGAAGGCAATGTTACCTGGGCATGTGATAGAACCCTTCTATTTGGTTTCAAACAACTTTCTTCTTGCTGTTCATCTTTTGGAATAAAATCCCAAAAATCAGCAGGCAAACTCCTTAATCTTTTCTTCTGCTTTAGCAACTTTTCATTTACCTCCGCTATAATTGCACTTCTCCTAAAGAGTTCCTTAGAGGAAACTTTAAATTTCACTGTTGGATACCACTCTATTGAATGTCCCTATTTATTACAGAAGTCATGATTTTAAAATCACAGAGGCGCAAAAAGAAAGAGGGAAAATTACATTTTAAACCCAATAATTTATGTTGTAACAAATTAAACCCTATAGTTTTAAAAGTAACACATAAAACCCTGAATTTTCAAAAAGTAACAAATTAAATCTCACCCATTTAGGTGGAATTACATTGTGTTTGGAATTTAATATGGACCAAGGGTTTAATTTGTTACTTTTTGAAATCTCAGGGTTTAATTTGTTACTTTTGAAACTATTAAGTTTAAGTTGCCACTTTTTCAGACTTTAGGGTTTAACTTGTTACACCCCCGAAATTATAGGGTTTAATATGTAATTTTCCCAGAGAAAGAAGAAAATAAGAGCATAACAAACTTACAACACAATATTTGCATCCCTTAGGCCGATTATGGCTAGATACCAAATCTCCACCCTGCTACATGCACGATTAGGCAAGCATAAAACGCCATCAACAAGAAGCAAACAGCTAGGAAACATCAATTTAGCTAATTAATCTATTCCACAGTAAAATCCATAAAAAAGTGGTGTATGTGTAATTGATAGCTTGTATAAAAGAAATATATCGTCCACAATAGATCAGTACAAAATAAAAGAATTTTATACAGTTAAAATGATGTATAATTTTGGAATATTGTTAATGAGCTTATGCTCAATAAGCTATAGTATTTGAGCTATAGTATTTTCCTAAATCACTTGTGTGGTTGAAAGTGATGGGAGGCTAAATCTTTTCCACTCTATTCGATTATCCTAACCATTTGAATTTTTTAGATCATAATTTGTTAAGGGGCCTTTTGGATATTTCTAACGTAATTGAGCTGTACTCTAGGAAGCACGAATGCTTCATTTTTGCAAGTATCCGTATCTGGTATGTATTTGTACCCAATACTTTTGGGATACCTCTGCATGTGTGTCACTAAGAGACTTATAGCTTAACTAGTTGACACCTCCTAGATTCACTTTATTATCCATTATTGTTCTTATATATGCTTAACAATGTCTTAAAAATATAAATATAAATAATTTTAATTAATATATGCATTCCCCATATCATATCCTAGTTTTTCAAGAATTGCAGTATTTTCATATAAAATATCCTATCATACCATACGGTCCATACCCGTTCCTGTGCTTCTTAGGTTGTACCCTTTTTCTTTTTTTCATAATAAACAGAAAGGGATTCCCTATCAGACAAATGATTCAATTTCATTACAATAGTAGAAAAGGGAGATGCAGTTTTTACAAAAAGTCAAAACCAGTTTTAACCCAAAAGATCTGTACAAGATGCTCTCATGTTGACGTCAATGCTGATACAGCTTTTTATTTATAAAAAATATATTAAAGAGTTTTAGACCTAAGGAGAGGAAAAAGGATATCATGTATCAGATACACCATATAACATCCCCCAAGGGGAAGGAGGGAAGGGGGAGATTTGAACTTAGAACCTCCATTTCATGAGACATGGTCCTAGCCAATTCTGCTGCCCAATAGGTTTGTTGATACAGCTATTTTTAGCTACTAAAATTAAAAACTAGTCTTACAAAAAAATGATGATAATAATAAATAAAAACCAAGGATATTTGAGAAATGAGTTCAGGATAAATAATAAATAAATAGGAAAAAATTTCATGCTAGCAAATGTAATTCAATGCTCTATCATATAAATGAATCAAGCAGTAAGCTGCAATACACAGCATACTTATTTTTTACTTAGACAACAAAACAACAGTTCTACTGTTCAGCACAAGGAGTGAGGTACCTGACCTTGACCCATAGTTCTCGCCTGATAGATTTACATCCTGGACAAATTTCATTCAAAATCTTTGCAACTTCCGATAGAAAATAAGGGTGGAGTATAGTGCATGGGAATTTAATATGCCCAAAATGACCTTGAAAAGACAATAAAAGCAATAGTTTAGTACAATTTCAAGTAAAAGTACAAGGAAAAGGAGTTACGTGGCATAATTTTGGCATCACATGCCCATTACACCTTCACAGTGTTTTAAATCTTTGGCACCACATGTCGAGCATTGACAGGACGGATTTGGGAGTCCCAACATAGGATCAGTGACCTCACTGACTGAATTAATTGCTAGACCAGACATCTTCTCCTGTTACAGTATCACAATGTTAAAAAGTTTCATTTGATTTGGAAAAAAACTTCTTAGTAGTTTAAAACCATCATCTAATTAACCCCTAAAAGATAAACCAAAGGAATGATCAGTTATTTCAATCATTCAATGCCATATGCTAATAGGACAAATACTTTGTTAAAAGCATCATTTTCATATCCAGAAACACACATTACGAAAAGAACAGCCAAAGGAGGAATTGATAAATGACACTTAATATGAAATAAAAGTAAACAAGGATTGAAGAATATGGTGTATTAGGCAAGAGTGGAATGACCAAAGCTTTGGGGATTCTAAAAGAAATTTGCCTGATCTTAAGCTGTCTTTCTTTAAAACCATATTGGATTGGATGTCAGTTGTGGGTTCTTTATCACCATGTTCTGTTTCTGATTTGATTGATTATTGTAACTTGCATGATTGATTGTATTGTTTCCGTTTGTATACTTGGGTGATCTTTTTTAGATAGAATAAAATTCATTATTTATCAATAAAAAAATTCCTCCCAACCAAACAAATGAAAGTTATATTCCTTTTTCATGCTTCACTCTTCTACTTCTCTATCCCTCCAACCAAACATGTGAGGCCAAACAAAAATCATTTCTTTCCCCATACTTTTCAATAAATACTTGTACCCAATGCACAGAGTTCCCACTTTTGCAAGGTATGATAAGGGTGATAGGGTAAGCAGCCTTAACCCCAATTTTTTTTGGAGAGGTTGATTCATGGACTCGAACCTACGACATACCACTTTGGGTGGAAGGCTTTTGTCATCACATCAATGCTTCCGACATTTTCTATCCCCCAATTTCCATCCTTTCAATCAAAGTCTAAAGCACATTGACCTCCCCACCTAGAGATTGTATGGAATCACCACTAAGCCATGGAAACTCTCACAAGATTTTATTCATCAAAATCAAGGTACTCAATAATGTTTTTTGGAGCCTTTAAGTAAAACTTACTGAGTTGCACCATATCAACAACAACAACAAAGCCTTAGTTCCAAAAAATTTGGGGTCAACTATGGATCCATATCATATCAGGAAAAAATTTGTAATCAATTACAAGAATAATTCAACTTGTAATCAATAAGGTCTAATAAACCAATCGAACTCAAGCCCAATGGGTAGAGGGCCTCTATTGTCCAATCATGTAATTGGTGGCGTGCATCTGGTGTCTGCACCACTATCCAAGTTTTCTTTTTAATCACATCACACAAACAAGTCACGTGACCATATGTTAGTGATTAAATAGGTCATGTGACTATTAAAAGGGTTATGTGATCAAAAGCACACGTTGATGTGGACCCAATTTCCAGCAAGCTTCTTTTTTTTTTTTTCAGTTTACTTATTAAAAGAAAATTAATAACAAGAATGCAGCCACAATCTCCAGTAAGCTAAAATGTCCATTTATTTCATTCCAACCAAATACACCTAAGTAAACATATATTTGCGTGTTCTATCAAAATTATATGAAGTGTCATCAAGTTAATAAATTCACTAAAATCTGAACCTTACTCATCTTTGATTCCTCAGATTTATCCTATACCCAAATGTTCTCCTGGTAAATGTGGGCTGGGCAGGTTAATTAATTAACCCAACCCACTACCAGATGAAAATGGAGATAAGTCACCATTTTATTTTTTTTAGTACCAACAGCTACTAATTTGCAAGGCATTCAATCTACTTGAATGAGTGATGCATCCAATCCACAGACTACAAAGAATGAACGAGTTTTCTTTATATTATATGTATGAGTAGTAAATTCATTTAAAATAAAAATGAACATATTGGTATACCAAAGGATCACCCCCAAAAAAAAAGAAATGAGAATGGATATTTCCTAGTTCTCAGAAAATCAACAACCAACATAGCATTAATCATGAAGAAGTGCTTACTGTATCTGTCTGAGTTGAAATATTAAAACTTATGCCAGTGAGAAGACCAGATGGGACTTGTTGCTCTTCATACAATTCATTGTCCATGGGGCTTGGTATGGAGACAAATAAAGCAACCTATAGCAAACCAAAAGCATTAGAACAAGGAAGATCAAACAACCGTAAAAATTCACCATGTACAGAAATTAAGATAGTTGTAAAACAATCTGAATAAAACTTGACCTGTTTAGAAAGCCTGCTAAGAGTAAAATACGGATGGCATAACAAGAAACACCCACCATGCCTCTCCTTTACCAACAATGTTTACTTGCATGGCATGCCCAAGTACACACCCATAGTAAATTAAACCACTGATCAATTAATCTTAGACGACTCAAGAAAATGCTAAGAATTCAATTGGAAATCAATAGGAGTCATGAAATTACTTCTGAGATCTTTTTATAAATATCTAAAAGCCACCTTCAACCAAAACCTCTCAGATATGCTTGCCTAAAGATGTTTGCTATCATAGTTGGTAGTCTCTTGTAGGTAGCACTATAGGCCTAATTTCACGTCTCTCAAAAGCTCATACCACTACTTCAGTAACTTTACAGCCAAAAAGGTTTAGAGGCGAAGAAGAAAACATGCTTGTTAGTAAACATACAGTAAACCTTCCAAACATATTAGTTAAAAAATAAATAAATAAATAAATTAGACTAATGTGTAAGATGTAAACCCATTTCAAAAATTGCAAAGATTACCAAATTTTTTATCATAAGAAACTTCGTGGTTTTCTAATTAAGGTCCTCTTCACCATTTATTGGAATCACATTGCTTAGGTCTCCCTCAGCAAGAAAATGTTAAACCATATCACCAAAGATCTTCTGTTAGTGTGACCATGATATAGAAACTGAATAAATAAGTTACATATACCTCCTAAAAATCTATCTCAAAGTTTAGTTTTAATCTTCCAAAGAATTTTTTTCCATAGGTAAACATCTTCAGTTTCTGAAATCAAGAGTCTATTCTTAGAGAAGACATAAACTCTGAAAGAGAGGAACACTCTGTAAAACCCCAGCACCGAGACTAATCAAAAAGACTATGTTGGCATAGAACTTTTAACTCTTCCAACATCTTCTCAGTGTTATATAACATTTTAAGAGGAAAGGAAAGATAATTGGCAAAGATTTTCTTGTATCACATGGAGGAAAATTAGTTATTAAGATACCTATAGGTTTATCATTCACCATTCCACCAAAGGCACTAAAAGGGTGAAAGGGTGACACTAGCAAGCAGATACCAACAATAAATTAAGGGCCTGATTGATTTGATTTTTTTATAAGTGTTTCAAAAACTTTATAAAAACTGTTCTTGAGTTGAAACAAAAAATTGCTTAAGTCGTTCTCAAAGTAAGAAAAATCTTTAGAAAGATGCATCTCAAAAAACATTTTTAGAAAACCATAAAAACAAAAATCATATTTTTTAAGCTCTCTGTTTGACCAAGCCCTTTGACTGGTGGAGAAGCCATGGGCAAGCCTTGATGGCAGGATGCCATGGCCAGAAAGGTCCCCACTCCCCTCAATCTTCCACTCCAATGCTGCCAACAACAAAAGCACAAGTGCCATTGGTGGTGGATAAAACAAAAAAAAACCCCACACACACACTTAGGACTGATCATAGGACCCTTGAACCAATTGTTTGACACCAATTCATACCACCAAATAACAAAACCATCATATTATTTGCATGAAACATTCAGGTGAGACCGAGCACAAACTGACTTCTTATCCCCAGATGCAAAACACATGAGTGATAATAAGATTGGAATCTACCTAAAAGACCTGAACTGCCAGTCAAATGCACACCAACTAGTCTCCTCACTCATCAACATGAAAATAGACTATTCTCAATTGTCCTCCAAATCTTATACCTCTAATCTTTACTGGTGGGAAAGTATAGTTAATTTATGCAACTTTTTCCAGGAAAGATGCCATTTCATACAATCAAGCTTACGAATCCTCTCTTTCTTCTTATATCTCCATTTCTTTTCCTTTGGACACGAATCAGTGCTCTTTAAACTGTAAAGATCGTCTATAATTAAAAGAAAGCTCAGCTTCCATACTAAAAGTTGCAGCACAGAAACTCACAAGCTACAACCAAACCTCACTCATAGAACCAAATCCAACAAGGTTGCATCATCATCAAATCCCCAAACTCCACCAACCACAAAATCTGCCGCTGCTAACTCACAAAAGCCCATTACCACCCAAAGTACATAACAGCCTTGTTCTAGATAAATTAGTCTCTACTTCCAAGAATGTATTTGTAGGAGGCCAGCAGATTCTGAATTCAGTTCTAATTGCCAATGAATGCTTAGACAGTATAGTGAAGAGTAGTATTCCAGGTGTGTTGTGCAAGCTTGACATAGAAAAAGGCTTATGACCGCACAAATTGGAAATCCTTGTTTTACTTGATGGAGAGGATGGGATTTGCGGAGAGATAGAGACGATGGACTAAAGCTTGTATCTCTATTGTTAAATTTTCAGATTTAGTAAATGGGACTCCAGCCAAATTCTTCAGTAGTTCCCGTGGCCCAAGGCAAGGAGACCCCTTTTCACCTCTCCTTTTTCATCGGTTATGGAGGTGCTGAGTAGAATACTCAAGAAAACTGAGGAGGAAGGTTTTATTTGAGAATTTTGAGCAGGTGTGAAAGCACCTGCAGGGCTGAGTGTCTCACATCTTTTTGCTGATTACACAATTTTATTCTGCGATGCATCTAGGGAGCAATTGTTGTACATTAGAATGGTGTTAGTTTGTTTTGAAGCTATTACGGGATTGAAAATTAATGTGAACAAGACTGAAAAGTCCCCGTAGAAGAGGTGGGCAACTTGGATGCATTAACTGAGATTTTATGCTGCAAAGTAGAGAGCTTGCCAATGACCTACTTGGGGATGCCGTTGGCGGCTCATTACAAGGCAAAGTCTACATTGAACCCTATATTAGAGAAGATGGAGTGAAAATTAGCTGGCTGGAAAAGGTTATACTTGTCTATGGGAGGCCAACTTACCCTTTTAAAGAGTAAATTATCAAGCCTACCAACATATTATCTATCTTTATTTACTATTTCCAAGTTTGAGGTTGATAGATTCGAAAAAATACCTAAGGAACTTCTTGTGGGGAGCTTCGGAGGATAAATTCAACTACCCATTGGTGACAAGGGATAAGGTATGCTCTCCCATTGAGTTTGGTAGTTTGGGATTACAAGGATAAGGAGCTTTGATCAAGCATTACTTGGAAAATTCTTATGGCGGTCTTGGTATGAAGCCACTCATTTGTGGCGATAGGTCATTGTAGCCAAATATGGTGAGGATAAAGGGGCATGGTGTACAAGGGTCAGTAGAGGTACGCACGGGTGTGGGTTGGGGCAGAGCATTAGAGCGGGTTAGGATAATTTTTTCCCATGTGTGGTTTTTGTGCTTGGGGAGTGCAATAAAATACGGTTTTGGTATGATACTTGGAGTGACCATCTTCCTATAAAGGATATATACCTTGATCTATTTGATTGCTCAGCAAATAAGGGTGCTTTAGCCTCTAATGTGTTAGACCCCCCATCACAGGGGACATTAAGAAGCTATAATTTGTGTTTTCATTGGGATATTCATGATTGGGAGATGTAGGCAGTGTGCTCATTCTTAGATCATATTTATACAAAATTGCCTGGGGGGTGGGGGATGATAAGTTGCAGAGGGGGATGATAAGTTGCAGAAGTTAACCGGGCATGGTAATTTCAATGTTTGCTCTTTTTATAATGCCATCTGTGGAACTAATACTCACTCATTTTTATGGAAGAATATTTGGCATGCCAAGGTCCCTATGGGGTATCATTCTTTTTGTGGTCAATTGCATGGGGTAAGATTCTCACAATTGACAACCTCAACAAGAGGGAATTATTGCCAGTCAATTGGAGTTGTTTATGTCAGTGCAATGGAGAAACGATGAATCTTTTTTGATCCATTGTGAGGCTCATGCTTTATGGAGTAAATTATTTATGATCTTTGGGATTCATTGGGTGTTGCCGAACAAGGTAGCATCCCTTCTCTTTGGTTGGCGCAACTGGTTTGGGAAACATTCTTCGAATGTATGGAATTTGGTGTTGGCTTATGTGATGGTTAATGTGGAAATAAAGAAACAATCACACTTTTGAGGAAATTGAGAGACCTATTGATCAATTGAAGACTTTGTTGTTCCATCCCTTGTTTGATTGGTCTAGGACATGGGGTTTTACTAATTGTACTTCAATTTCTGATTTCCACCTTTCCCTTAGATTTTCTTTTTTTTTTTTTTTTTTTTTTTTGATAGGTAATCAGAAAGCTATTATAAATGAGAGAAAAATGAAAAAACAAGAAGTTCATGATGATAAACAACAAGAAATAAAAGAAACAAACAACACAACAAACAGAGGGTAGTTAGGGAACTAAGCTAAGTGAGGAAAAAAACTCAGAGAGAGAAGAACAATCCGTAAAACCCCAACAACGAGATCACTCCAAAAGACTACGATGGCATAAAACCTTTAACTCATCCAACGTCTTCTCTTTGTCCTCAAAAATCGACAATATCATTCCAACCACACAATCCACATTAAGCACCCTGGAACCAAGTTCCAAATGTCTGAATAATGCTTCCCAAGCCACTGATGCCAACAAGATAACAAACCCACCACCGATCCTGGCATAACTCAATGAATACCAAAGGCCTATAGCATAAAAGTCCATAGGGAATGGGTAACAGGACAATGAAGAAGAAGGTGATCAACCGACTCCCCATTATAGCAACACATGCAACACCTATTAGCCAAAGGGCAACCCTTAATCATTAGATTATCCAAAGTGAGGATCTGACCATATGTAGCTGTCCACAAAAAGAACGCCACACGCTTAAGAATCTTTGGTTTCCAAACACCCTTCTAAGGAAACAAAGAATAATTATTAAATTATCCAAAGTGAGGATCCGACCATGTGCTGTCCACAAAAAGAACGCCACGCGCTTAGGAATCTTTGGTTTCCAAACACCCTTCCAAGGAAACAAAGAATTCAAAGCACCCCGAATCTCATGGTAGTAAGATTGGGTGTCAAACTTATCATCACCTTTAAGCCGCCGCCCGCCAGTAAAGAGTATCTCTCCTATCACCCCGAGGAATACGAGTTTGGATAAGCTGAAGTAGATAATAAGATGCAGCCAACTCCCAATCTTCAAAAGCTCTATAAAACCTTAAATTCCACACTCTAACAGTACCCCCTTCTGGAATCCACAAAACCTCAAAGATACAAGCATCCTTGACCAATGAACACACATAGAGCTCAAGATAGAGATCTTTTAGAGTATTGTCAACAATCCACCTATCATGCCAAAAGCGGATACGAGTGCCTTCCCCCACTACAAAAGTCAGATGCTTAGAAAAGCTCTCCCACCCTTCATTAATGCTTCTCCAAAGGCCACACCCATGAGTCCTCCTGCAAACATTAGTACTCCACCCCCCTTGACCCTCACCATATTTAGAGGAGATAACTCGCCGCCAAAGATGGGTAACTTCATGACGATATCTCCCCAACCATTTCCCTAATAAAGCTTGATTAAAAGGCACCACATTTCTTATCCCCAAACCACCCATCTCAACGGGTAAACACATCTTTTCCCAAGCCACCAAAGGATATTTGAAACTCCCCTCAGAAGACCCCCAAAGGAAATTCCTATGAATACTTTCCAATCTAGCAGCCACAGCTTTAGGAATAGTAAAAAGAGATAAAAAGTACGTTGGGAGACTTGAGAGAGTACTCATAAGTAACATGAGCCTCCCACCCTTAGTCTCTTAGATTTTCCAATTAATTTACTTGTACTTTTCCAAGAAGCCTTGTGTTCACCATCATGAACATAGAGTAGCCCTTTTAATTTACAATAAAATTCTATTACTTATACAAATATGTATATACATACATACATACATACATACATACAGGCATACGTGTGTGTGTATCTATAAAACCCCTTCAAATCAGCTGAATCCCCTTAAATCCACCACCACCCTTCATTTACAGCTAGCACTGATCACCCATGTTACTTTCCAAGCCACCATAACCCATACTGCCCACAAGTTGCACCATTTAAAGCCACTCATCACCAACAAACCCATCAAGAAAAGCTCTGATCCACCAACCTAAACCACTGAATCACACCTTAGTGGAGTCCAAACAGACATCGGAGGTGACAAATCGCCTTTTGTCTAGTTCTTCACCGAAATTGTTTCTTTTGTTCTTCGCTAGAATCACCAAGACGAAGGAGTGAAATTGGGTTGATGGATTTTGAAGGAGCAATCACTATTGTGGTTTTGGGAAAAGTTTTCAAAACACCCAAAATCATTTTAGAATTCCCTAAAAACTGGTCTACAAACTGTTTTTTAAGTAATTTTTAAAATAGAAAACACAAAACGCCCAACCAAACGCTCTACACCTAGATATAGGGGTAGCAAAATTGGACATGACCTGTGAACCCGACACGAAATTAGCAGATTATGGGTTGAGGCTTAATAGGTTAGTATCATATTCGAGTTAACATGACTAACCCGTTTAATAAACAGGTTGGGTTAGTATCCAATCCATGAAACCCATTTGACCTGTCTGACCCGTTTAATGAAATGGCAATATACCAATATACCCTTCAAATCCTAAGTATATAAACTTATTAGTTGTGATTTATTTTCTTTGACATGTTATGATTGATTATATGTGATATTGAGATATTCTTTAATTTCGAATGATTATTTGTGATACAGTTACTCGTTAGTTTTGAATTTTATATTAAAAATATTTTTTTTTTTAGTTTTTCATAGTTCAATTTGGTTAATACTAAATTTCTTTCTTCTCATTTTGATAAAATTAGATAAACAGGTCAACATGATTGACCCATTTAATAAATGGGTCATGTTAGGGTTGAAGAATTTTGACCCATTTAATAAACATGTCAGGTTAGTGTTGACCCATATTGTCGGATACTCATGAGTCGACACGACACAAACTCGACACGTGAACACGAATTGCCACCCCTACACCTAGACAAATTGATTTCTTTTAAACAACAAAAGAAAAAAATGAAAGCAGGTTTAAAAAGTGCATCTAATTAGGCCCTAGATGTCAAATATCCAAGTTTTTTCAATATCCAAAGGAAACAATTCAGGTTTAATTTGTTCAATTATGGTAATAGAAACGATATAGCTTCTAGAACCACCATCCTTAATTTCTCCTAATTGTGATATATATAAGCTAAGGAATTTATTCAATAAACTATACTACACACTATTGGAGTGATTTCAACTATATATATAATTAAATAATTTTTTATACGTAGATATGCAAGAGGGGGAGGTGGTATTCAAACCACAAACATGGGACACCACAAATGATGCCATTACCATTAGGCTATCAACTGAACCTAACTACACAATTTTTTGAGAAATCCACATATCAAAAGAGAAAAAAAAAAGGGGCTAACACATGGTATTAGTTACGGCACCAACAACCTAAAACCAACAAGTACTACAAAACAAGAAACTTTAGTTTTCCTTTCTCGGTGTGAATGTGTTAAACCCACATCAACTAATGAGTTACAGACCAATAAATCACTTCAGAAAACAAAATTAATGGAATCTCATCTATTACTACTAAGGTCAATAGGAAAAAGAGTAACATAGGAATACTCACTTCATTAAACCAAGCATGAAAGGCATCTACTAAAACTTTTAAAAAAATTTTAAAAAAAAAAAAAAATTTTTAAATGAAATGAGCATGTGTCTTAATGTCATGTTATACGGCCACTCTGTGATGAAAGTGGTACTGATGTCATGATCCAATAGGGTGTAATGCTGGGCAGAGCTGACTTAAATTACATGTCCTTTACTAATTTTGTCGTCTCCCCTATATGATCTTACAACAAACGTAAAGATAATAACAGAACAACATACAAGTACTGCCATGACAGACAATCAAACTTGTGGACATGCCCGAATCTAGAAATTGAACACATGTTCAATCAAACTCATAAATTCGAATTTGCTCACAAATCAGGGTAATGAAACTTACTCAACAGTAAGACAACAACAAACCATTATTAACAATAAAGACACATCATAAATGCAACTCACTGATTGATCATTTTTTTCTTTTTATAAGTAACTCGCCAATTGATCAAATAAGAAGAAATACATTATCCCCTACTTCTCAAATACTGAAATGTAGGTAAAATTAAGTCTACAAACTTATGATACTAGCAACATCACACAAGCTATTATCACCAACAAGCAACAAAACAAGTCCCCCCCTCCCCACATAAAACATAAACTACCATTTTCACTCGTCAATCACTTAGCTATAACGAACACATTAATTCATAAACCCATGTAGCAGACACAGCACAGATTAGCTCATAAGTTCACTAAATCAAACAAAAACAACAATCATAACCGCAACAACAACCGGTAACACACACCGGAAACCCCATTTGCAGGACAAATTTACCGACAGTAATAATTAAACTGATCAGTAAACACAAATTTTCTATTCACATTGTCCAAAGCTCAGTTCTTTAACCCTTCAAAAATCTCATGAATAAACTCAGCATTACATGCAACACACTGAACACAAAACCCCCATGCACATTGCAAAAAAAAATACCCTTCAATTTTCCAATCCCTCATAAACCCAGAAACCATTATCACATGCAAATCCCAAAAGATGATGAGGAAAAAAAAAAAAAAAAAAAACCCACAATCACCACCAAAAAAAAAAAAAAAAACCCAACCCCACATTCAGATATCAAATAAAGATACTAAATACTTACCAAACAGAAAATAAACATGCAACATTAATCAAAGAAAAACTATTAAAAGAAACAAACAATTCAAGAACAAAGCCTCACAAAAAGAAAGGAAAAAGTTTTACATACCTTTTTTTAGGAGTATGTGCTCTTTGTTAATGGAGACTCTGCTCTTGCTCTTGCTCTGCTCTGCTCTGCCGGACCACTTTTATGAAAACAGAGAACAGAGTGAGAGAGAGTGTCAAACCAAAACCCAAATACTCTCTGCTTTATTTTATGAGAAGGGGGGTTTTGGTTTTGGTCTGAGTGAGACTTTAGATATGCACAAAGACAAAAAAGTGAGTAAAGCCAAGGACAGTGTTGTAAATAGCCCGGAAATTGGGGGCAAAGCCGCAAAGAGACAGATATCGATATATTCGGGTTTCTGTAAGACGAGATAAGAAAGAATTTCACAGAGAGAGAGAGAGAGAGAGATGAAAGGGTTAAATATAAAGTTTTGAGAGTTTTAACGCCGCCGGTATGTGTTCAACTGAAACCAAAAGACAAAGACAAAATTATTGAGTTCAAGACCGATAAATTTGGTTTTGGTTTGTCTGTGTCAGCTCAGCTATATAATGGTACTTGTAGATAGCCATTGTTTTCTCTCCTTAGTTTTTATTACGAGGGTGGCCTTTTTGTGATAGCTATTTTATTTACTGAAAATTTAGAAGAAATTATTATGTATACTTCATATGGTTTGTTTTTAATGACCTACCTATCAAGAGTAAGTCGAGAGACACGCTCAAATTTACTGTATGCGTAAGTATCATTTTGTAATTCGTACACCCTTTTTTTTTTTCCTTTCTTTTCTAATACGTATGATAATAGTTTAATATGAAAATGTTGAAATCCAATCATAAGTTGACACTTTCTCAAAAATATATATATATATATATATATTGTGAAATTGAATTTGGGTTTGAGTGTGTCCATAGGTGAACTAACCTAATAATTGTTTGCACAAAAAATGATGGGTGAGAGGATATAATCAAGGGATGTAGCTTAGCTCCAGTAATTTTTTAACTAGATATATCATTTTGTTTAAATATATACAAGCGACTCTATGTGCAAGCCAGGGTGGTCACAGGACCACCCTAACTTGCAAAAAATTGCATATACACTTGTCAAAAAAAAAATTATACGTTAAACTAACCTATTGTAACCACCTTAATAAAAATGTTGACCCTTACTTGAGAATTACAAAAAGTTGGGGTTCAACAAAAATAAGAATAGTGTAATGTTCACAACATTTTTACAATAATTTTACAACAAATTTAATGTGGTAAACTATTATTAATTCTAATTTGAGCTCAATACTAATATTATTTTGTTATCCACCAATAACAATTTTTTGCATAAGATTTGTGGGGATCAGTTAGTCAGGAGGTACTATTAAGGCTGTACGAATTGGGCCTATGGCCCAATCCGAGGACATTAGCTAATCCGAGGATGGCCAAATGAGGTTATAATGGGAATGGCATAAAGAGAGAAATAAAAATAGTACGAGATAATTCCAATACACGTCCGAGGAGAAAAGCCATCTCAGAAACAAGGATCCGAGGTCAGTAAGAGTGTCATATCACCCTAGACCTTCTTCAAAGTTACATCACAACTAGGAGTTGGACGTTAGACGAAGGGTAAATAGAGGGAGGCAACAAATATCTTCAAAGGCTGCTACCTCCACATTAAATGTCTCCCAACTAATTTTTTTGCCGCATTAATGTGGAGGTGATACCTGAACAGTGACTAAACAACCTTACAGCTACTATTTAATGGTTTTAGGAGGTGTTAGATGGGACAAGTAGGAGCTCTTAGAATCCAACCTACACGTGTATGGTATGGATAACACCAAAATTGTAATATATAGCACGAAAAGGTGACCTAAAAAGGGAATCGAAAAAAAATCATAAAATCTAGGCAATAACATTGTGGGTTTTGATAACTGTGTCCATCATTAAGACATTATAAAATAAGTTTCTTAGGTTGTGCCGAGGAGAGAATTTCTTACTTTACTTGTGTTTAATAAACTTAATTCAGCAACTTAATGGTCCATCTTTTAGAGTAGAACTAGTTCTTTCACTCATACTCTATAAATTCATTGTTTGGGCTTGTTGGGCTTAAACTCAATCTCATACTGGGTCTAATCCAAACGTAATCCTTATAGATTTATTATAAAAGTATTGTGGACGTAGCATTACTCCAAAATTAATTTTGCCCCCTAAACATAATCCTTAATCCCTTTTATAAATTTGTTTAAAAAAAAAAAACTTAAATAACAATAATAAATATTAGTCCAAATAACAACAAACATAAACCAAACAAAAACAAGATAAGACCATACAACAACAAGTGATCTAATTATTCAACAAAAAGCCTACTATAAAACAAAAAGATAAAAATCGCTAAACATTCAAATTTGTAGCTCGTTCAACCTATTCAATAAAAATAATCTCTAATTTCATGTTTCCCTAAAAAATGGTACCAAAAAAAAATATTGTGATTGTCAATTCTCCTTAATGGTGATAACAATTATATTCTTTTTGGCTTTGAAATCACAACAATTTTACTCTCTTTAGTGACTTGACTCACAATTGGAGCAAATATTCAAGTTATCGCTTTATTAAATTTTGTATAATTTAAATTTCTTAGTGGCTACTCTAAAAAAAAATTCTTATAGCCACCATTGTAAATATATAATGACAAGTAGTAGTGGGTTTTAATCCCCATATTTTATTTAATTAATGAGTGATGTGGCAATCTCTCATTAAATTAAAAGGAGATTCTTTTTTAAAAAGTATTGGAGATAAGCTCAATCCATAACCAAGAGCCTTCAAGAAGCTTTTTTTTTTTTTTTTTCTTAATTAAGATGTTTAGAATTCTTTGAGAATCTAACTATTTCTAACAATTCATAGGACAAATTGGTTTCAAATCCATCATCCCACTTATTATTGTAAGGGAGAAAAAAAGCCTAATACACTAACGCACAATTTGTTTCGCTGTAAAATATTTTACAAAAAATAGTTTCAGCATTTTGCTGTATTTGTTTCATTGTAAAACTCTATTAAACCTGAAAAATATTTTCCATTAACTATAAAATCTTTTGTAACAAGTTGTAAAACATTTTACTTTTAAAAATTTGGTAAAAACATTTTACAAACACACACATAGCGGCTCTCTCCTCTTATCTAGTGGCTAGGTCATCGGTCTGATGGCCAAAGCTGGTAGTCCAACAACCAAAGCCAATGGTCATGCAATTGAAGTCGGACCACCATATTGCCAACTCCGATGGCTAAGCAACTGACTTTGGTAGTGTGTACTTGAAATTTTTTATATATCGCACCAAACTCCTAAAAAATATTTTCACAACCAAACAAATGGGGCCTAAATTTTTAAGCATTAAATCTGAATGATTTTACAAAATTTTGACAGTGCAGCTTTTGAATACTAATATCGTAGAATTTTAACCGGAGCATTTTGTGAGGACAAAAATATAAAGTGTAAGTACTTGGTTAGGGGAAGAAGTGTAACGGAAGGCTACAATTATTAACTTGTCTTTGCTCATTATGGTATGTACTACTCAAAGTTGTTGTTGATTTGAGACTGATGAGTTGTTTGGTGCAGCCAGCAAGGTTGGTCATTTGGTCCAAGTGTTGTCCGAAAGCTAAAATTGGGGCTGTGACTTGTGAAATTATTGCTGTTAACTTTGTGCAAAAAGATAGGTTTCAGTTAACTTAACTAATAAAGTCTTTGATAGTGAAATAAGAGATTTGAGATTCAATTTCCGCCTACACCAAAAACCGATTGGTGCCTTGATTTGACGATAAAGAATTATAATTAGGAACAAACTTCATAAGTTGAAACAATTTTTTAATGAAAAAAAAAAAAAAAAAAAAAAAGTTGGTGCAAAAAGGCAATAAACATGTGAAGTGCCTTTGAGGCAATGTTTTTTCTTTGCCCTTTTTTTTTTCTTGGCTACTAAAGGGAGAGGCAAATTTTAATACAAGTACTTAGCACTTTTCTTATTTATTTTTTTGTTTCCTTCTTTTTTTTATTTATCTCCACTCTGTTTTTGAGAGCTTTTTGACTACGAGTTATTGGCGTACTTGGGGAGACACAAACGCCACCGTACGCACTTTTTAAAGCTAATTTATTTTATTTTCCAAATATGGGTATCTAATACATTTTATTGTGTGCTTTATTATGTGCCTTTTGATATAATTGACCTATCAATCATGGACTCTTTAAGCACTAAACAGCTGAAGCCACGCCGTATGGTTAAAGTTGAATTGAAATTTTAATCATTACAATATTAATATGACACGGTCATGTCAGTTTTGATAGGATACTGTTCCATTATAAAATTTTCATATAATTAAATTATCACGGAGAAGAGAACAATATAATATTAATACGACATGGTCATTTAAATTTTGATGGGATATTTCAGCAAAAAAAAAAATGATGGGATATTGTCAGGACAGCTCAAGGGTTAGGCAGCTTATACCTAGGCCTGAGGTCCCAAATTTTTTTTTTTTTAATTTGCTTAATAAAAAATGGTCAATTTTATTATAAAGAGGTCCAAAATTATAGAATGGTATTAGAGATATTATAATTTTTTTTTTGCTACCAATTATAAACGAATTTAAACATTCATTTATTAGGAAGTTAAACATTATAAATTTCATATATAATTAAATTATCATGAAAAAATAACACTATAATATTAGTATGACATAGTCATTTAAATTTTGATAGGATATTGTTAGGATAGCCTGCTCAAGGCCTGTTTGGTAAAAGATTTTTAATAATATTGTTATTTTGTAGAAATACGTGTGAATGAAAAAAATATATGAAAATACGTATGTGAAAATATGTATAATATTATTTAAACACTGAAACTGTTATTTAAACAGTACTAACAAACACCCCCTCAAGGGTTAGGCAACTTAGAGCTAGGCCTAAGGTCCCAATTTTTAAAAGATTTTGCCCAATAATATAAAAATGTCAATTTTATTATAGAAATACCCAAAATTGTAGAGTGAAGTTAGAGATAGTAAAAATTGTTTTATTACCAATTATTAAAAAAAAAAAATCAAACGTTCATTTATTAAGTCGTTTAATATTATAAATTTTTCTTGTAATTAAATTATCATGAAGAAGAGAACATTGTAATATTAGTACGACATAGTTATTTAAATTTTGATAGGATTGCCAAGGTGGCTCATGGGTTGGGTAGCTTAGGCCTAGGCCTAAGCCCCAATTTTTAAAAGATCTTAATAGGTAAAAAATAAAAAAATAAAAAAGGCAAATTTTATTATAAAGAGGCCCAAAATTGTAGAATAATGTTAGAGTCTTAAAGATATTATAATTTTTTTTACCAAATAAAAAAATTCAAATATTCATTTATTAAGTGGTTGAAACCCACTAATCACATTTATTGTCATGTCAATTTGTGTGTTTTATATAGTAAAATTTGTAATAACTTTAATATTTTTCAAGATTGTATGACAATAAGTGACTTAAAAAAAAGTTGTGTACTATTTTTCTCGAGAAGGTATACCCATAGGGATGGCAATGGGGCGGGGCGGGGCTGAAGGATGGGATCTTTGTCCTCGTCCCGCATGGTTTTGTCTTGCCCCATCCCCATCCCCATCCCTTGGGGCCCTGCAAAGCCCCGTCCCACCCCGTAAAACTCTACTTTTTGTTAATTTGTCCTACAATTAGTACAATTTTTTTAATGAAATCTATTTCATTAATAAAAAATATACTTGAAATTACAACTAAATTTATCCCATCAAATTAAATCAATTTTTAGAAAAAATTGAATAATATATTTAAGCGTTTAACAAGACAGTAAAAAAAAAACTCATAGTATAACAAATAACAAAATAAAGGCAAAGAACCACATTGGTTAAAATAAAATAAGCTAATATTGATATATTATTTAAATAGTAGGGTTTTAGAGTATGAAAACTTTACAATTATAACCCTTAGCAATGTGGGCGGGGCGAGACTAAAATCCCTGCCCCATCACCTATGCGGGGCGGGGAAAACCCATGCAGGGCGAAACGGGGGAGGGGCGGGTTAAGCAGGGTGGGGCAAAATTGCCATCCCTAATACCATGTTTCAGTAATACCAACTCAACATCTATTTTGGTATTTTCTACTCAATAAATAAGTGACATCTGTTTCAAAAAATTACATTAGACTACTCCAATAAATGATTAATTTATCTTCTCGATAATATACCACATTAGACTACTCCAATAAATGATTAATTTATCTTTTCGATAGTATAGAAGATTATGATTAATTTATTGGAGTAGTCTAATGTGGTTTTTTGAAACAGATGTCACTCATTTATTGGGTATGAAATACCAAAACAGATGCTAAGTTAGTATTACCGAAACATGGTATACTTTCTCATTTTTCTCACCTCTAAAATACTATGGCAACAAAAAAAATCCATCCAATTGAAAATCAAAAACTTTTTGGGGGAAAAAAATGTTTTCATGCTTCAATTTTTTTAAAAATGTGTTTGTAACAAATTATATATAAAAATTCAAATATTCATTTATTAGGTAGTTGAAACCTATCAATTACATTCATTGTCATTTGCCACATTAAATCACATTTATTATTACATCACTTTGTGTACTTTGTGTTTTAAAGTTTGTTGTGACTTTAGAACTTTCCAAGATTGTATGATAATAAGTGGTTTAAACCAAAAGGTTGTGTACCATTTTTCACACCTCCAAAATATTATACCAACAAAAACTCAACCCAATTGAAAATCATAGACTTTTTTTGGGGGAGGGGGGGGGGGGGGGTGGGGGAGAATTGTTTTGATGCTTTAATTTTTTTAAGCCAATATTTTACACAATAGATTGTCAACATGACTACACACCAAACAACATCTATTTCTTTCTTAACACACAAATCAAAATTTATTACAATGCATTGTTTTATTTAAGATAAAGTAAACTGTTGTTTTAACATAATAATACTTTTAAAAAATTTTGTTAAATTTTATTCTTCAACCATGACACTTAATTCTGCATATGAAATTAGTTTTAGTTTGGTTAGTATTTATTCTCTCTCTCTCTCACACACACACATACATATAGTATTCCTCAAATTGACCTTGATTTCATTCATATTAAATAAATTTATTGAATTGATATTTAAATATTAAGGTCTTGCTTAAAATTATTGCCTTAAGCCCCCAAATATATTGAGCTAGACCTGGATATTACTTTATTATAAATTTTTGATATAATTAAATTGTCATCTTATATATTGGAAAACTAATACAACAAAATTTGATTTATTTTGTTTGACTTATTTGATATTTAATTGGCTTTTGTTATAGATTTTTTAAAAGGGGAAAATTAATGGTTGCCTTAAAGGCATTGATTTAAGAAATATTTATAGAAAATTTTATGGGAAAAAAAAGTAATTAATTTCGTTGACACCTTTTTATATTTTTGTCAAATACCCAGACACCCGTTAATTAGACAATTTTTTAAATTCAAAATACTAATCAATAATTGGGACACCGCCTTTTTAATATCAATAAATATTGTGGGTGGGTGGGTGGGGGGGGGGGGGGGGGGAGGGGGGTGAAGATCAAAGAGGATTGGGCCTAGATAATCTCGAAGAGGCCCAATTGTGTACTGATGAAAGAAAAAATGGGCCCTAAACCGAGCATTGTGGGCCAAAGGGCAAATGATTTGGCCCATAAAATACATGTCCTAAAGCAAACCACCTTCTGGTATTCCAAGAAGACCAACCTGAGGAAGGTTTGTACCAAGAACCCAGGCCGAGGAGAAAGGCAAGCTTGGAAACATGGATGAACAATTGAAGACTAGCAAGTTACTCATAAGATACTATCTGACAAAGGAGCAATAGAATCCCCAAGTGAAACTTGGAGGAAGCTTATTGAGAAAGTAGCTATCTCATCTACATTAAATGCACTGCACCAACTAGTCATGCTACATTTTATGGTTGAATGACCCTCCTGAACAGTGTTTCGATAGATTGTTATATTCACATCTCAGCTTCAAAAGGAGGGGAAGGGGAGGATGGGACAAGTATCCCACTAGGGAAATCATTTGGCCTACAAGTGGACGGCTAAGATGGCTGCAATTATCCTATAAATAGAAAAAAGCACTTTATGTGCCGCAAATATGAAAAAAGATTAAGTTAAGAGAAAAGATTATAAACGGCCTTGTAACACCTTCATCTATATTGTTATTATCCTTGTATATTAGTCTTCCTTGGACTGATCGAGGAAAGTTTATAAAAGAGAAGTAGTAGTTATTTTTCCATAACATATTTTAATCAAATATTTTTATCATGAGCTCCTTTTCTATTTTTAAAGAATTAGCTTATAGATCTATCTCTACAAATTAGTTGTTTCTGTTAAGAACCAGCCCCAAAGGGTAATTGGTTTTTACCCCATACATATTTATTTATAAATTTATTTTAAAATTTCATGAATCGAGAAAGAGTATTTAAACCTAGTTGGGGGAAAAAAAGGCTTTGTCATATGATTCACTTCTAAATTAGACTTAAAAGTGAGTTTTTCTTCTTTTATTTATTTATTTTTTTTGGGGTGAGGGGGACCATATATAATAAATCGGTTAAAACTTTATGCCTTTTTCTAGCATAATTATTTATGAAACCAACAAAATCTTTTGTTATACTTTTTATTTTACTTTTATCTTAAATTATTTTTAGGGGACATGGGGGGTCGGGAGGGAGGATTTGGGGAGTAGATTATTAGCCCAAATTCCCAAGTTTACTTGTGATCATAAACTCGAATTCCAAAGATCAATACTAGCCATCTAAAAATCCAAGACAAACCAACCTAATTTAGCTTACTAAAACCATGATAACAGGCATGGTGGCTTACTTAATTATCATTGGTTTGGTGGAATGGCATTAAGGCAACACTTTATGTCGTTTATAAATTAAAAATATATATTAAAAAAAAAAAACACTTTATCTCATTAAATAAATGCATGAGAAATATCACCAACCAAGATTTTGCATTGAATACGACTTAAACCCAAAGTTGGGGCAGGTTGCACCAAAAGGGTGTAGTACTGTAGTTGACCACTACAGTACACATATTGACCAACCCAAATGTTATAGTGGTAGTTTTGTTGTTAATAAGAATTTGAAGGGCATTTGTTTATGTTCTTATTACAAGAGGTTAAAGCTACAGTCAAAGGGTAAAATTATAAAATCACAAAGGGCATTGGGTTTAGCAAAAGGCTGTGACTTGGCAGTGATTGGGTTAAATGCCAGCCGTGTGGGCACAGGGCTCAGGGTCTTTTGGTCAGAATCAGAAATATAAAGATTTTTCTCAGAGAGTGCAAATAGATAAAAAAAAAAACCATAATAATAATAAAGGTTTGCTTTCTAAACTTTTTGAAACCAAAACAACAAAAGTGTTTCGCTGCTATATATTCCCACCACAACTTTTTGCCACTTATTCAGCCAAAAAAAAAAAAAAATTGCCACTTGAGGCCTGAGAGACAGCGAAACAGTAACTTTTTTCATTGATATGACTATAATTGGACATGAAAATGAAGAAGAGTGTAAAATAAAAAAAGTGTTGAGTGGGAGACAGTGATGTTATGGAAACGACACACAAGTGAAGTAAATGTGGGGAAAACACAAAGTAATCGTAAAAATACAAACCGTCAAGACGTTGTTGAGTTGAGGAATGGTGTCAACGTGGCACACATGCACTTGATGAAAGGTCGTCCTGGTTAACTTTTTTTTCTAGTCCTTTTTTTTTTTTTGGCTAAGCTAAGCACCTTTTTTCTTTTTTTCTCTAGTCATTTATTTTAGAGGCTAAGATGGGGAGTTTCATAGGCTTAGCTTCTCTCCAATAATTGGTAGTGCTTTCCCAGACCTGTCAGATGTCTGGGTCAGATTGAAATTGTCCCATTGTATAGTGCACTTTGCTTTTACTTGTCACTACATCAACATGTGATAGAATTCAGATACCAAATTTTCCTTTTTGTTTTGCATTTGATGGAGCTCGATTCTACAGGTATTTACGAATAAATAAGAAGAAATATATAAAAAAGTGTTGAATTCAGAGAAAGGGGGTGAGGGATAGAGTAGGAAAAAAAAAAAAAAAAAAAAACTAAAAAGGGTTGGAAGGTGAAGAATCAGGGGATAATGATGGCATTTGACAGGAGATATGAAAATTTTTGGAAAAATAATAAAGTAGATTCTTCTCTTGTCGGGGAATTGGAAATTGGGAATATGAAAGAGAAAAAAAAAAAAAACAAAAACAAAATAACAAAGCAAATGAAATATGATGGCTTTTGGAATTCGGATTAGGTTTTCATTTACAAAGTTTTGTTTTTTTGTTTTATTTTTTTATTTTTTTTAATGTTAATAGAACTAAGGATATTTGATTTAGAAATTATTTTTAGAAACATTTTATACCTAATGTGTTAAAACTTAGATTAAATTCCAAGGCCACTATAAATTAAGATTTTGTTGACAATTTTTTATATTTTTCATAAAAATAGTGTTAAAATTTTTTTGATATGATTTATTAACAATTGTCTTAAGAGTACCCATCAATATAACTATTTTTTATTGAAAATTTGAAAAAAGTATAATTATATTTTAAAAAATAAGATTTAAATTTTTTACATAAACATAAATTAGAAAATATTCCAAGGCCACTATAAATTAAGATTAAATTTCTTATTAGGGATGATCACATTCACATATCTTTCTTCTCTTTTTTTTTTTTTTTTTTTTTTTTTTTTTTTTTTTGTCTCATTCATTTTTGCCTTTAAGCTTCAACCACATCTTATCTTAGAGGAAAAAATCAGTGGAATAGTGGATTCAGAAGATTTTTCTGGGGGACCTTGGTTAACCTTAACCGTATAAATATTTAATCTTATATATGATATACGTATCAATTATAAATTGAATCTAGTAATCTTATATCTAAAATGAATTACTATCACTTATTCTTGTAAAAAAATTAATATTTCAAAGTTTCAAACTTACATGCTTAATTTTCTTTTTCTTTTTAAAGTTAGGTCATTATCATTTATATGTAAAATAATTTGTAGAATTCTCTTGGCACAATTGCATTTTACACCTTTTATCTTTACTCAAAATTCAATTCAGTTGGATAACTTTTTTCCCCCCTCATTTCGGTCCTATAATTTATTCTCACCACAATTTATTAAGAAAAAGGACTAAAGCCTAAAGGCTACCCGGGTTCAATCAATCACCATCGTATAAGCTTGTTCCTTGTTTGATATAATCCTTCTATTTCGTTATGTCCACATTGGCGTTAAGCTGACCCATAAATGATGTAATTTTGATATTTTTGAAATTATTTTAAATTAAAAAAAAAAAAAACTAATTACATTTATTCGAGAATTTTTTTTTTCGATGTTTTGTATATATTTCAATTATTAAATTAAAAAATAAATAAACTAATTAAAAGTATTTTGATGTTTTTCAAGAAGACAGAGGGAGAGAAAGAGACGTTGCGTTCTAGATTGTAACCCTGGACAAAGAACAATGGCAAGAACAAAGTTCCTCTGCAACTAGTTTGGAGATAAACTTGTCAAATTTCTTATATATCTTTTTTTGTGAATTTTTGAAAATATAATATTTAAATTTTATGTTCCTTGTATTCTTAATATGCATATCAAATTTTATTTAAATCAAATATTATTTACTATTCGATCAATAAATTTATTTTTTAAACACAATTTTAGATCACAAAAACTTGAAATTTTAATATTTTTTTTGATAACACAACAATTGATCTTTAATTTTCTTAAAAATTTTCAAATATGAAGGATATAATAAGAACATACAATCCAATGATTAGATTTTCAAAATTCACACTCAATATAAAAATATATAAAAAATTTAAAGGGATTCTCCCTAAACTAGTTTGGTGAAAAACTTTATTTACCTAGTGTTGATACTCATTTTGGGGGAGCCCAAAAGAAATAAGAAGCCCAGCAACATAGGCAGAAAATAGTTAGTAAGTGGATAGAAAAACTATTAAGCCCAAGTGGCAGGAATAATGGATCACAGGTCTATGAAATAAACAAATAGACCTTAAGGAAGCAAATGGGCCTAAAAGAGCCCGGAGAGAGAGAAGTAGCAAACCCATGGGCAGTATGTGATGTAGAAAAGTGAGAATGGGTTACAGCAAACCTGAAATAATGCAAACAAAGAAAGTAAGGGGTTGATGGCAAACCATGTGTCCTAAGGATGAGGGATAAGAGAATTGGGCCGAGGAAGCCTAAAGAAGTTAAGTAAAAGCCCATGGGAATGAAAATATTAGGGAAAGGCCCAAGAAAAGCAAATGGGCCAAGGATGCCCAAGAAGAAACAAATGGGACACAGGAGCCTGCAAGTAATGTAAATAGAAAGACTAATGACCATACTGAGTTTTTGAGAGAAGAATAAACGACAGACCCAAAGAGGCCCAGCAGGATTGGGTCAAATAACATCACAGCAGGAATGACAAAGTGGTATGACAGGAAATTATAGCAAGGTTACGAAAATAGTAAAAGAGTAGGCTGAAGGAAGGAAAGCCTATAATCCGGCAAAGCCCAGCCCCCAAAGGAAGCAAGGCATAGAGAATAGGAGATCAAAAAACAGCCCACACCATACGAAGCCAAAAATGACTGGCAGAATGAGTAGACAAGCCTCCAGATCACGACAAACACATGAGCAGTGGGCAAGCTTTGAACATACATAGAAGTGAAGCACATGAAAGGCCCAAACATCACCAGCCTGTACCCAACCAATACAGGACGTAGTGAGGTCATGGGTTAGAGGTAAGAAGGCATGGTTTGGCGGTAGGGAGAGGGGAAAACCTATTCTGAGGTTTCTGCTCAAGCTCTTTTGGGGGAAATGTCTTGCTGGGATGACATACCACCCAAAATGAGCAAAGATGAGTGGGAACCACTAGGTGCATGCCATGAGGGATAGAGAGAGAAAGCACTCACATCATAACAGGTAGGAAGGCCATGGCAAACAAACAAACAAAATAGCCTTCTTTGTCTGGTAATGGGAGGTGGCACAATCAACACAGGTAAGCGGTAATGGCTGAACGACTGATGAACCAGTAGTGGTCGGCAAGGGACACCCATACCAGACAAAGGTAGTTAAAGGCTAAAATAGTAAAAATCAGTCACGGTAAACACTATAATAAGGGCCCTTGCCGTGCACAGAAGGGGGACGATCAGGGTAATAGTAATCGTTAAGAAAAAATCATAACGTAGGAGCAAGCATTGAGAAAGGAAGAGAGAAAAACAAAAGAAAAAATAGAGAGCTTAGAATGGCAGGCATGCACCAATAGGTTGGTCTTCTCTCTCCCTCTAAGTCCCTGCTCTCTATAAAAGAAAAAGGATCCTCATTGAACACAAATCATTTAGGTCCATTCCCTCAAAGCAATTAGTTTATTTTCCTGGGGAGATTAATCACATTGAGGAAGTGGTTTTCCTTCTCGGTTTCAGCTCCGTAGCGTTACTTTGGCGTGGTAGACTGACTTTCCCTTCCTTGATCTAAGAAGCCCATTATTATTATTTCCCCATTTATTTTTATTACTTTTTGTGTACGGGGTTACTTCTTGTCGCCCCTTTTATTTTGTCTAGTATTCCTTGTTTTATTTTTATTATGTCTGCCTGCCATAACTTTCCCGTAGCAGTTCTGCCTGCCATGGGTATGTGATCATAGTTTGGCAAAAAGGGCATAGTTTGTGCACAAGCTGGACCAAAGTGAGTTGTAGTTAGACCGGTCTTAACTCTCTTATTCAGAACACTTGGACCTAGTACCGCAAGAGGTAGCTCAGTCCAACATTAAAAAAAGAAAGAAAAAGGCCCACTACACCTAGCAAGGATCCTCTACATGGTTTAGACTAGAGAATAGACTTAAGGAGATAATTTCAAACATTGGCCCTCGTCAAATTTGCATTTATCATTCTATGCTCATTTGATCCGTAAGTATATTTAATTGTTCTTAATATTTATATATTATACATATTTTATTCTACTTGTTATTCTTGTTTACAATATCATAAGAGTAAATACTTATGCATTATGTTTGGGACATCTTGATATTCGAGACAAGGACAAACTCTCACCAAGACACCAAACTTCAGTTTGGATGCTCCTTGAAACCCACAATTTCCACCATGCCAATGGCGTTATTAGCTAGGGTTGAAAAGAAAATATTGTCAATTTGGTTGGCTGGATAACCTTTTTTGAACTAATTCGTTTAACCCAGAAAAAAAAAAAAAAAAAAAATGTCGTTACCTCGGTTGATTTTTTTTGTTTTACTTTTGTCCAAGAAATCTGAAATCCAACCCCACCCCCCCCCCCCCCCCCCCCCCCTTCCCCTTGAAATACCTCGTTGATTGGTTATTAAGATGAACTTGTCTCTATGACACATTGCACAGTTTGTACTTAAATTAAATGGGATTAATTAAACTTTTAAAATGTATAATACTTGAGTCTCATTCTATGAACGATGAAGGGCTGAATGACAGAAAGTACTTTATATTTTGGGACAAAACAATCCTATTTTGACCCCTTTTTTTTCCCTATATCTGGGGGGGGATGTGATTGTAATTAAAATGTTGCATTCAATCATCCATTTACAATTTTCTTTTTCTTTTTCATGCGTTCTAATATACTTAGATTAAAATTAATTTCCTAAAATAATGAAAGAGACAATCAACTAACAACGTAAGGTATGAGCAAAGCCTTTGATAAGAGGTATCTCTTGGAGTGGCTCCATGAGGTCATTCCTCAAAACATATAAGACATATGGTTAGGTGGATCTCACATGATATGAGAGGTAGTTTTATGTAGCCATTTCATTAGATTAATTTTCCTTTTATAAGGGCGAAATTGCAAAGGGATAAAAAATATATTAAAAACAAGCTTTTTTAACAAACTTTTTGGTCTTGTGTGTTTGGATAGCTTATTTGTTGAAAGGGTAAAAGTACATTATACATTTAAAATAGTCTTTAAAAAATTGTATATAAATAAACAAGTTTAATAACCTAAAAAAGAAAAGAAAAAGGAAGTGAAACCAAATGCACTAGTAATACTTTTTTTTTTTTTTTTTTGAGAGAGAGAGAGATTCTTAGCTATAAACTTTCTTCTTTCTCCTCCTCCTCCTCCTCCTCCTCCTTCTCTCTCTCTCTCTCTCTCTCTCTCTCTCTCTCTCTCTCTCTCTCTCTCTCTCAATATTGTATCCATTAACTATATGTGCATTCTCGATCTCTCTCGATATTGTATCCACTGACTATATGTTCATTTGGAGTATAACTTAAATGAAAATGTTAAAAAATATTGGGGATATACAAAGGAAAAATAAGATTCGAAATAATGAAATTCGTTTAACGATAAGGGTGGCCTTTATTGATGAAAAGATGAGGGAGAATTGTTTAAGATAGATTAGTCATGTGTAGTGGAAAGTGATTAATGCATTAGTGAGGAATATTGAGTTAATTTAGGTTGAGGAAAAAAAAAAAAAAAAACTTAAAAATAATCCTAAAATAACATTAGGTAAATTACCCTATCCTGCCTTGAGGTTTTACAAAATGACGCCACCTAAGACATTTCATGAAATGACATTCCCCCTTCCCCCCACCTTCCCTTTGAAGTTTGTAGTTTGTACAAATGTAATAGTTAATTTTCACAAACATGATAATTTCATTTCTAGAAAAGATTTATATTAATTTATACATACCTAATGGGGAAATTGTCATTTTGTCCATAGTTTGGGTAAGGATCTTTTTTTTTTTTTTTTTTTAATTTAATTATTTTGTTAATTTGATCACGGTTTAAGAGGACATGGACTTAAATGAAGCATTTATAAAAACCTTCAAGAGGAGTATCATTATACAAAATTTGGGGGAGAATGTCATTATAATAAATTCCAAGAAAGAGTGTTGTAATTTACCTAAAAATAATAGAGTTAGTAAAAAAAAAAAAAACTTGTCAATTAATGAGATAACGAATGGTATGGTTTCGAGTGGAATAGAATAACAAAAAAAGAATGTATAAGGCCAATTTTTTTTTTGAGAAAATGTATAAGGCCAACTTTGACTAATCCATTAAGGATGTAGTCTATAAAAATCTGAACAACTATATGTTAAACTGTATGCAATAAAGTAAAAGGGTTTGCCCTATATATAGGTAGACAAGGTGTGTTGTACAGGTAGCCTACAACTATGGGTTCAGGAACAAAGCTAGGACTTGGAGTTAAGGGGGCGGCTAAGTTGCTAGCTACGTGCGGTGCCTTCGGCTTACGACTTTGTTGCTTAGTCGACAAGGGTTCTCTTTTATTATTATTATTTTTTTATGTGTGTGTAGAGTGTCTTTTGTTGGTAAGGAAAAAATTATTTTGTTTTAAAATTTTTATAGGGCCAAATTGTTTGTTTTTGGTAAAATTGGTTGATTGGTCTTAGTTTTTTTAAGAAATTGGTTGATTGGTCTTAGTTTTTTTAAGCTTTGTCATCGGTAATTTTTGTTGTTGAGCTAATTTTTTGGACTTCTACATTTTGTTTTAGATTTTAAATCTATAAATATTTTATAGCCTTTAAAAGGAGGAAAATACTAGATCTACAAACTTTTTTACAAATTGTTGCTATGATGAGTGGTTAGTATTAAGTAAAATAGTGATGTAAGTGGTAGGCCAAGATGCAAACCAATAAGAATTTGCTATCTTAATAGTTTGTAAATGTTGGATTGTGAGTTGTGCCATTCTACCTCAACACCAATTGGTGATGAGAAAGACACACTCAAATCTTTTATGGCATTCAACATCACGCTACGTGGGCCTGTTTTTAGAGTGGTTGTAGGGAGTTAAATTGTGGTCCCCCAACAATTCCTCCCTCACAATGACACTCTTGTGACTCAAACCCATGACCTTGGCTCTGATACCATTTGTCAGACGGTGAGTTGTGCCATTCCAGTCATGTGCTCTACACATGGCTACTTCGCTTGTTAGCTTCTCGCGAAATCCATTTGTACTTTGTTTTAAGCTTGAGTCTTCACACTTTCTCACACTCAACCCTTACAATTAAAAACTCCACATAAATACAGAGAAAAAATGATTGAATAAAATTACAATCAAATTTGGCACAGAATTAAAGCCAACACAAAATAGTTGTAAATAACAACTTTACAATCTCTCCCTTTGGCTATTTCGTGACAAAATCCCTAAACAGACTCTAGACTTAAATGTGAGTTTGGGAATATAGGCAAAACTCACTCACACTTAATTCTAGAAGCTGTGAAGTACTTGCACCGTATACACCTGTATCATGAAACAGTCACACATAAACAAAACTTTCATTAAGCTCATGACAAGTTGAGCACAAAGTATGTATAGGAACAAGTAAAATGTGATCAAGGTATTAAGCAATATATAAGCTATGAAGCGTAACTTGATCAAACATGAACAGTCAATAAGAAAATGATTACAATGAACATTTATCTAGTAAATGATCATGTAGACACGCAATGCAATTAAGAGTAATGCTGAAATTAATTGCATGTCCAACAAGACAAAACAATGTTTTCTCATAACAACCACTTTAAAAACAAGCCCGCGTGGCATGAAGTTGAATGTCATAAAAGATTTGAGTGTGTCTTTCTCACCACCAATTGGTTTTGAGCTAGAATGACACAGTTCACGATTCGATAAATTGTGGTCCCCCCAAAAGTAAAAAAGTTTGTAATTGTAACATTTCTCTTATAATGATCAATGATATTATTTAAGGGGAGGGAAATTTAATTTTATTGAACAAAGTTGCTAAAATTAGTACCTATATATATATATATATATATATAGGTCTATTCTTTAAAAAAAAAAAAAAAATTAGGGGGGGACCATTGCTGCCCAAGTCCATGAATGGCTCCATCCATGTGTAGGCCTAAGCACATTGGATTTATATTCTAACTTAGCCAACCCAAAATATTTGAGATTAATTTGTTTGTTGTATACTTCTACAATATTTTTCAACCTAACTCATAGGTTAGAAGCTTTTAACTACCTCCCCTCCCCTGTTAGGCTGTTACAAACAATGTTCATGTTGGGGTTTGAAACATTGTAACCTCTATAAAGAGACATATAAAATGCCACTAGACCCATAGGCTATTGACAACTTGAAACTTTTTTTGAAAAACTGGGAAATTGAGCTTCTAATAAAGTTTGCCTAAGGAAGGGGGAAGGGGTATTGATGAACTATATAACAATAACCTTTCTTCTTTTATTTTTTTTTATTTTATTTTTTATTTTTTTATAACACATTAACCTTTCTTTTTAAATTGAAACATACTTGGTATTTGCGGGTTCCAGTTAGTTCAATTTGTAAAGTTTCTGATGGTTGAATAAGAGATATGAGCTTCAATCCTTGCCTACACCAAAAATCAATTGGTATCTTAGTTTAATGATAAAAAGTTATTATTAGGAGCAGACGCAAAAGGTTAAAACTCTCTCTCAAAAAAAAAAAAAAACTTGATATTCTTTCTTTCACTTCAAAAAACATACTTGGTCTTAAATATAAAAGACAATTATGATAGATGTTAATGATGATAGTTGATGACCAAGATGAACACAAAGAATTAGTGGTTGGATGGCCTAATAGGGAGGTAGGTTCAAAAATTCTTATTATCCACATCTTAGATCCAAATCAAGGATACCCATATAAGCTCATCTACAGAATTCATAATGTGTCAAAATAAGATGAGTTCAATCTCAAGTAATACTATTTTAGTATTATCATTTCTATGAGTTTTGTTGCTCAATTAGTTGGCACTATTTATATCCATAGGGTTATATTTCAATTAGTTGGCACTATTATCATTTTTATGAGTTTTGTGGAGTTGGTTATTTTTCAAGTGAACATAAGCCTCTATTTATATTCATAGGGTTATATTTCATCAAAAGACACGTATGGAGAGTCAAAATGTTTCATAAAACTATTCACAAAGCTTAATACCTCTTCAAACATTTAGAACAGTTACTAGAAAATTCTACGACTTTTGATCGATAGAAAGTTCCTTTCAATCGACTAAATGCTCTTTTCAATCAATCGAAGAGGAATCGAATAACAATCAATTCATCCAGAGGCTCTAGGATTATTTTCTTACCATTTCAATTGATTGAGCCAAAGTTTCGACCAATTGAAAATGTTGAATTTTGAATTTTCACTTAGGAAATTTCAAATTTTGAATTTTCACTTTTACAACTTTATGAAACAACATTCTCCAAACTCAAACATCATTATTACAACCTATCCATGTATATACCTATATATACAACATACCCTAGCAACAATTTATTTCTTGATTGTTTCCCTTTGCCATTAAATGAAGAAGATTAGGTTTGATAGTTGATAAATGATAGTATTTTGTGATGGAGACCTCTCAGTGCACAAGCTCTTGGAGAGGGTTTTCCCTTTTTTGGGTGTCTGAGAGTATTCTTTTAGAGTTCGTTTTATGAGTTTAACACTTTTACTTGATTTGTCTGAAGTTTAATATTATTACCTCTTTTTACCAAGATTGTGGAATAGTATGCAGAGGCAATGTCAGGCATGCATTTTTCACTAGATGAACTATTTAAAAAAAAATAAAAATCAAACATAGTTTTGATATTATATTAAAAAATGCAAGACATATATTTAACATCATGATAAAATGTTTGAGAAAAAGTGTGAAAAATAAAATAAAAAAAGCACATATAACACAAAATCAATGGGATTTGACTCTAAAAACCTACATCCATAGCCAAAAGTTCTTGATGACTACATCTTTATTTTTAAACTCTATGGATTACAATAAATTTGTTGAATGGTATTTGTAATTGACTAAATCCTAAACTAATTCATGATTGAAATGGTTGCACAACAAATATGATTAGCATTATTGTGTTTGCACTCCAAGTTGGATTGCATACAACGAACCTGAACTAAACTTATATAATCATGTTTTGGCCTTTAAGCAAGACTGAGCCTTGATATCTTAGACATCCCTTGAAATTTAAGGTGGAAGCTTGAAGGCAACTTGAGTTTGGAAAGAATGTTAGGCATTGAAAGAGAGCATAACTAGATTGCATGTGGATCAAGTTGAACCAAATTAAACGAAATGTGGATGACAGGCTAAAGGGCAAAATGTGCACAATGATTAAGGATAAAATGCTAATCATAGTGCGGATCATACTTGTGATGTCTACTAATTAGAGGTATGATTTTGGAAATTCTGTTTGAAGATGATAGAAACTCATGACCAGAAGAAATACAATAAAGGCTGCCTAAAGATGATAAAGAAGCATGAGTAGAAAGAAAGTCGATAGAGAAGGATACCAATCAGCGTGGTTTGTAATATCTAGACAAGATGTTTCAGGATGCTTGATCAGAAGGAAATTTGAAATTTGAGTGTAGAGGAAAGATGCATATGTCTATTGTGTGTTCTTGAAATCATTAAGATTGTCTTATCATACATGGAATTTAAACCCGGATCAGACCGTACGGTCGGACCGTAAAACCCTTGAACCGTTCACATCTACGGTCCATTTAAGGTGAAGAACCGTTCCATGCGAAAAAAGCATGGAACCGTCCGATTCTGCGAACCGTGATCGGTTCACACGATTCAAATAGGCTGCCTTGTTTTAGCTTAAAATGGCGTTGTTTCGTCCCCCTTTTTTTTTTTTTTTTTTTTCCCTAATACGGCGTCGTTTGGGGCATTCTAATTGAATAACCCTGATTCCCTGAAACGAAACCCTCAGGTCCTTCACTCTCTGCCTTTTCCTCACTTTCTCATCTTTGCCTCTCTCCCTTGTCACTGTCGTCGTCGCAGCTCAGCCCATATCGCAGCTCAGCCAAGATCACAGCTCACTCTCTGCCTCTCTCTCACGCTCATCGCAGCTCAGCCATCGCTCATCGCAGCTCAGCTGTTGCAGCTCACTCTTTGCCTCATCGCTGTCGCCGTTGTTTGGTACAATAATCAATTTTTGTCAATTTTTTATTTTTATTTTTTATGTTGTGTTCTGGAGGTACTAGATTTGGTTGTGTTTGACTTTATTTGGTGAGTGTTAGATCCAAGCTGTAGATTTTGATTGGATTGTGTGTGTATTTTGATTGTCTTTTAAGGTTGTTTTTTGGACACTCAATTTTGTTACTTTAAATTGTGCTTGGTTTTTTAATGTGATTGGATTTAAGAATTTATGGTCAGAGCAGAAAAAGAAAGGAAAAGGAAATTATGTTTGTCTGTCCACTATGGGAGTGAGTGAAACATATGTGTGTGTGTGTCTATTTGGTTTAGCTAAAATTTCGGAGTAAAATTTCGGATATGTATTTAAGCTTACTGAGATTTATCTATGGAAGCTTTGACAGCATTATGGGAACTTTCTGAATATAGATTTTGAGATTTAGAGAGAATTAATTGATAGAGTTTATTCTTCTTACTGAGATTTATCTGTGGAAACTTTATCCTTTTTAATTCTTCTTTCTTTTATGTCAATTTATATTTTATGAATTGGAATAGAATTGATTGACATTAGTTGGTGTATTTATGTGGATAAAGTCTGTTGTTATGTTTTAATTTGTAGTGTCTTTACTCTTTTTTTACGGTTGGTAGTGTTTTAATGTGTAGGAAGTTGTGATTCTTTGAATATCAGTATTGATTCCAATGTAGTGGAGTCTAGCTCAAGAGTAAGGGAAAAGGTTGATCCGGCTTGGGAACATTTTAGCCTTGGGGCGGATGAGAAGGGACGGAATACTTTTACATTTGTGTATTGTAGGCAAACATATAAAGGTGGGGGTATTAATAGGATGAAAAAACACCTTGCGGGGATAAAAGGTGATATTGGATCGTGTAAAAAGGTTTCTCATGATGTGAGATACCAAATGTTGGAATATGTGAAGGAGTTTGAGTTGAAGAAAAAAGCTGAGAAACAACGTTAAGAAGAAATGTTTAGTGTGCCTTCCACAAATAGTGATATGCAAGAAGATGAAGATGTTCAAGAAGTATTTAGTAGTGGGTTGCCTAAAAAACCTGTTTTAGGTAAAAGAAATGGTACAAAACCAGTGGATAATTACTTTGCTCCAAGAACTACTCGAGGAGCTCAACCTGGTCTTAAAAGTGTGTTCCAAAGCAAAGAAAGGGTGAGGCAAGCTGGTATGGCTATTGCAAGGTTTCTGTATGACAATTGCATTCCTTTTAATGTAGTGAATTCAGTGTACTACCAAATGATGATTGATGCCGTAGCTGTTGCTTGTCCTGGTTACAAAGGTCCATCTTATCATGCTGTACAGGTCCCTTTGTTGAGGGATAATAGGAAAGAGGTTCAGTTGTTGGTTGAGTCACAACGTAGGCATTGGGCAGAAGTTGGATGTACACTTATGGCTGATGGTTGGACAGATACTAGACATAGGTCATTGATTAATTTCCTTGTTTATTGTCCTAGGGGAATGGTATTTGTAAAATCAGTTGATGTCTCAGATATTGTGAAGAATACCAGAAATTGTTTGATGAAGTAGTTACATGGGTTGGTCCAAAAAACATAGTTCACATGGTTACTGACAATGCTTCCAATTATGTATCTGCTGGTAAATTGTTATGTGAAAAGTATAAAACTATTAGTTGGTCTCCTTGTGCAGCACATTGCCTGAATCTTGTGTTGCAGGATATGAGAGACATGCCTCATGTGGAGAGACTAAAAAGTCGTGCAACCAAAGTTACAGTTTTTATTTATAATCATGTGGCTTTGATTGCTTGGTTGAGGAAGAGACCTAGTTGGACAGATATTGTACGTGTAGGAGCAACAATATTTGCTATTACTTTCCTTTCATTTGGAAGCCTTCATGTGCATAAGCATGACTTGCAAGCCTTAGTGACTAGCAAGTTCTTTGTGGATAATAGATTGGCAAGAGAGTCAAAGACAAAAGAAGTGGTTTCTATCATTTTGGATAATTCTTTTTGGGATATGTTCTTGTCAAAATTTCATCGCCACTCATTCGTTTATTACGGATTGTTGATTCTGATCAAAGGCTTGCAATAGGATATGTGTATGAGGGCATGCATAGAGCACGGTTGGGAATCAAGAAGATCTTCTGAATGAAGAAGCACTTGTACAAGCCATACACCTCAATTATAAAAAACCGTTGGGACAAACATTTGCAGAAAGATCTTCATGCTGCTGCATATTGGTTAAATCCTGCTTTTCAATATGATGAGGAGAATTTTTGTCGGAAACCAGCAGTAAATATGGCTATTTTGGACTACATTGGGACAAAATATGATGGTGATCAAGAAAAGCTAATTAAGGAAACTCAATATTTTCGAGACCGTATTGGGAGCTTTGATAGAGATCTTGCATTGTCAACAAGCAAGACCACTCATCCAGGTGAGAAGTAATTAGTTTACTTTAATACTATAAGCAAATCTTAGTTTTTTTGTTCATGTTGAAAGTTAGTTTTGTCACTATAGTTAGAATAACTGAAGTGATTATTCAATTGAAAGTTTGTTTGTTTATGTTGATTAATATTAGATTACGTTGTGTTATGAAAATCAGATGAATGGTGGAAGTTGTGGGGTGCTGATGCTCCAAACTTGCAAAAATTGGCAATTAGAATCCTTAGCCAAACTTCTGCCTCTTTTGGATGTGAGTGTTGTTGGAGTTTATTTGACCAAATACATTTTAAGAGGAGAAATAGGTTGGAGCATCAAAGGCTCAATGATCTTGTGTTTGTTAATCATAACTTGCGATTGAGACATAGGTAATTAAATGCTATATCTTGTCATTATATTAATTTTTAAGAAGTCATTTATATAATGTAATTGTTAGTTACTAATTATGTTCAAATTCCAATAATGAGCAATACATTTTATGCAGGCTTTACAACAAAAAGTTTAATTTTGACCCCATTGATTATGCAAGTATCGACAAAATTGATTTTTGGGTATTTATGGAAGAGGAAGACCCATATTTTAATTATGAAGAGTTGGAGAATATAATTTATGAAGAGGGTGCATATCCAGCAAGTGTAGAGGCTTCTTCTAATATTGAAGGTTAGTTTATATGTAAACAATTTGATAACCTATAGTGATTTTTCTTTTATTTTTTTCAAACTTGTATAAACATTATAATAATTTTTCTTTTTATTTTGTTCAAACTTGTGTGTAGAATCTATAGATGATAGCAGTGAGGTTGAAGGAATTGATTTTGGAACATTTGGACAACCTATTGGCCCTCCTCCTAGATTTCTAGGGAATGATGACGAGCACGATAACTTTCATGACATTGCTGATTTATGATCATAATAATTTTGTTTGAACTTTGAATTTCTATTTTGTATTTTAGAGATAATTTCTATGTCTTTTTGTAAGACACAGTGTGTAACTTGGAGTTTGAAGTTTTATTATTGTTTTTTAAAAATAAGTTTTATGTATTTTTGTAAGAAACAATGTGTAGTTGTGTATTGTAACTTGGAGGCTTGTTTATGCATTTTTACTTTGTACTTTTAAGTTTTATGGACTACGGTGGGGTGTGAATTTTGGTAATAGAAGCAGTACTAGTACCAGTACTCCATCTATGGTTGCTTAATTAATTATTAGTTATGCATGTTTTACCTTTGTGTTAGTATAGTTAATTAGTAAGAGTAAGGTCTTTTTGTGCTTTTGTAATAGAAGCAGTAATAGTACTTTGTAGCTCGTGCATGTCTGAGCTGGAATCTGGATATATCTGTAATGCATGTGCATGAAAGTACTTGGATGAAGATTTCATTGCAAGCCCACTCTCTTGAGATCTAGCTAGGGCTATGAAGATGAATATATTATAAATAGATACTTCAAACTAGTAATTTACTAAGCCTTGCCTTTTTCTCAGCCTGTGAATGCATTTGTGTATGTCTGTTGGCTGTCTTGAAAGTAAATTAGACTATTTTAGTTAATTTTTCTATTTTTTATTAATTTAATGTTTATATATATATATTTAAAATAATTATTAAATTAATTATGACGTCATCACGGTTCGACCCCGGTTCGATCTCGGTTTGACCTCAAAAACCTTGAACCTCTCCCTTTTACGTTTCAATGAACGGTCTGGGTCTGAAAACCATGTTATCATAAACTATCATATAAGGTTGTCATAACATTGCCTACAAAAGAGAATGAATTAGGATGAGCTTATAAAGTGACTAGCAACAATAGTGAGAGAACCTTCACACTGTCTACTACAAAGAATATATTAGGATGAGCTTGCAAAATAACCGGTATAGCTGATGAGAGAAGGAACATAAATCTAGTGATTAAAGATGCGAATTAATGGAGGCCGTTGAAGCCTAGCTCCAATACCATATTAGAAAAGATAACACACACATACACACACACACACATATATATATATATATATATATATATATATATATATATATATATATATTCTATGCTAGAGAATGAAACAGATAACTTTGCCATCATGATAAAGTGCATGAGAAAATATGAAAAAAAATATATATATAAATATAGTAGAGAAAAAATTCATGAAATTAACGTGATTTTACTAAAAACATAAATTATTAGTGGCAATTGGAAAACCGACTCTTTACCATTAAGTGTTATTAATTACAATAAACCTATTGAAAATTTGAAAGGGATTTATAGCCATCGAAGAGCATTAGCATTGGGGAATACTAATGCCAAATGTAAGGGATATTTGGTATTTCAAGTCCCAAAATGTATTGCATCAAGAAATGCTATTGCTAAGTATTGCAAATTTTTTTGCAATAGTGCTACAATGCACAGTAGCACAATTCTAAAAAACAACTAGTATTTTATTGTGTGTCTCTCTCTATCCGTCTCTCAATCTTTGATTCTCTCTCCTTTCAGTCTTCACTCACCCCCTCTCTTCAGACTCAAAACTCCATAGCCTACAAAACTCAAAACTCCATAGCCACCAAAACTCCAGATCAATGTGGTGGAGTGGAGATCGGCATTTGGGGTTTGGTGTAGAGATCGGTGTTTAGGTGTAGTGTGGAGATTGGCGTTGGGTTGTGGGTTTACTGTGGGTTTTGTTTGGGTTTGTCGTGGGTTGCGTGGGTTCGGATTGGTGTGGGTTTGGGTGTGGTGTGGAGATTGGCGTTGGGCTGTGGGTTTGCCATGGGTTGCGTGGGTTCGGATCAGCGTTGGGCTGTGGATTTCTGCAAGTGTTTTTTTTTTTTTGGGTGATCGGTGATCAGTGTGGTGTTTGGGTGATCGGCGTTGGGTTGTGGAGATCTGCAGGTGGTTTTTTTTTTTTGGGTAATTGGTGTGGTGTTTGGGTGATCGGTGTTGGGCTGTGGTGTTTGGGTGATTGGTGTTTGATGGTCTGGGATTTTTTTTTTTTTTTTTTTTTTTTTTTTTTTTTTTTTTTTAGTGTTGATGGTAGATTATGGGCTGTTGGTGGTGGTGGTGGTGTCAGGTGTGTGTAGTGCAGCGGTGGTGGGCATGTAGTGATGGTGTTTTCTTTAAAATTTGTGGTTGTTGAACAGAAAGAATGAGAAAGAAAGAATAAATGATGGTGATTGGAGGAAATATTATTTTATTGTGTAGATATATTATTTTAATGAGTAGAATAGGAAAATAAAAGTTTGGGATGCTGGAAATATTGTAAAATGGCATGGTATAATGGTAAAATAGAGTAGGATTAGAATGGTGGCTGATGCTCTTAAGGATTTATTTGTATTTGTTGTTTCTCCAAAAAAAGAAAAAAAAGATTTATTTGTTTAGGCTGAAAAATGGGTGGATAGAATTAGAAAACTCAGGAAAGAAAAGTGGGTCATTTTCTTTGTTTGGTTCACGTGGACGATAAAGTAGGTTAGTGTGTTTTCTACCGGGCCCACATAAACAATATCCACGTAATGGGGGAAAAAAGGGAGAGAAAAAGTGTGTTAGTGGATGAAAATTTATGTTTCTACTCATTTCCTTTCCCTGCGCCATTATTAACTCTCCACATAATGATAATACACTATCTTCTTCCTTCATTTTTTAACTATTATTTCTTCTTCAGCAAAAAAAAAAAAAAAAAAAACTATTATTTCTTCTTTTCCTCATTTTCTAATTAGGATAAAACTGCACAACTAATTCAATTATTATTTTTTTTTCTAATGTATAAAGTTGGTGGATAAATAAATATAATATAATAAGTAGAATGCGTTCACTTTTATAAGATGCAATATTTACTAATTTAGTTGAACTTTATACACTTACTTTTCTATTCTTCTATTTTTCCATTGTCACATTCAAATGGACTCTATTATGATTATTTTGTTTGTCCTCCAAGTAGGATTAGATAATGATTTGGATTAGAATTATATCGGATTTGAGCCTTTGACCTAGATTGGACTTTAATATCTTTAACACGACTTATGACACATGGCTACTATAATTGGACTGCAAGTAGGATTATCGTTACTTTGTTTACACTCCAAATAAAATTATGATTATTTTGTTCACACTTTACATAGGATTAGATAATGAATCTAGATGAGAGTTATATATATAGATTTGGGACTATGACCAAGATTGGACCTTAATAACATTGAGTTCTATACTTGCATTGTTTTCTTGGAGGATATATATAAAATATGTATTAATTATCTTATGCATTAAATATATGTATTCTTCATCTCACGATCGTAAGAGTCACGTGGTGTGTGAGAGAGAGAATGCATACATCTTATGCATGACATACCTTTTTGTAAACAAAAGGTGTTTTCTACACCAAACCCTTATAAAATCTCCTTCAATATTAATAACATGTCAGAAGTCTCTACTATATTTTGCTCTTAACGCTTACAACTTGATTAGCTACATTATTATTCTGAACGTTAATGTAACTAAGCCGAATGATTTGTCGTGGAATTGTTTTGTTTTGTTTTTCTCAATGATTTGTTGGCTTCTTTTTCACGTAACATAAAGATATGGAAGCTGATTAAACTTTGACAACCACGTGCAAATAGGAAAACTGTACGGGATAAAACACCAAATAGTAGTGGTGATGAATTTAGTAGTAGGCACAAAAGCTCCCTTAAATGGTTCAAAATCCAATTTTGCAGCAAAATATAATCAATTTCATTACTCTCTTTATGGTACAAGTACAGTGGCCTCTTAACTACGTACATTCAAAGAAAAAAAAAAACCCTCTAGGTTTTGGAGCCCCAAAAAACATCTGGCTAACAAAGCCACCCCTTGCAAAATTTAAAAGGTAATTATGAGGAAAAATGAAAGTCACTGAGGACTAAGTTACATTGTTGAATGTCCATGTAACACATTAAGCCGTTGCTTAAAGTTATTTTCATGATGCAGGGGCATATTCTTGCATTGCTGTAGCCAGCTTATTTCGATCTTCCTCCGTTTTTGTCCTAATTAAGAAGGTTCGTGCAACAACTTTATCACTTCCATCATTATCACCCTACAAATATAGAGAGAAACCATACAATTCATAATCCATAACATAAGTTACAAGACAACAGCCTCAAGGAATAATACTTAACATAGAAGAGAATTGCTGTATAAGACATCCAGATCATATGTTACTGATAGGTTCTAAACCGTTAGATTCAGGCCTCTCTTTTCTTTTTTCTTTTTTCTTTTTTATGAGTAGGCCTCTATTTGATTAACACTTCTTGAATTACAAGTCTGCATGCTTACTACCACCAAAATTTGTGTGTTAGTTCTTTTGGGACAAGAAACAGAATGGCAAACCAAATTCACACAAAGCAGGTTGTTGCGGCAGCAATTTTAACTAGAGTTGAAATTTCTTCAGAGGGGCATCTAAGAGCACCATGTTTCTATGTTTCTAAATATGTTATTAGATTATAGATAATAAATTGATAAAAATATGCATTAACAATAATAGCTAAAGATGCATTCATGTCATGATCCACAAAGATATCTGTAATTTTGTTTATAGGGTCAAAGATATTTGGGTTTAATACAAAGAGACCCCCAGTGATACGGGTCATTTATGAAACACACCCTCTATGCTTTAAAATTGACTTTTAAAACCCTTGGTTTTAAAAATAACGCAATTGACCCCTTTTGTTAGACTTCTGTCACTTTTATTGGACAGAAACTAACTACATGAGAATAGGTGTGACGTGGGAATAAGTTGCTGACTTGCTGTGTGTTATGAACTGGAAAATTACACTGTGCATGTAATTTGGCTCATGTGATGCCAATGTGATCATTTTGGTCCAATAAAACTGACGGAAGTCTAATAGAATGGAAAATTGCGATCTGTTTAAAAAGTCAGTTTTATAGCACATGAATTGTGTTATAAAACTAACATGTATAGGTCCTCTAAAAATATTCAATCCTGACCTCTACAAGGCTGCCTTCTAGTATTATTACATGTATAACAACCACATAAACTAACAAACAATGTAAATTAAATATGCAGTTTCATCGTGTATTTACCGAAGTATGGAATATTGCAACAATGGAATTCTTCTGCAAATTTGTCTTGATGCCAGGGTATAGCAAAGCATTAAGCAGCAGTTTCCCAACCTGTAAGGAGTAAATGTTAGAAAAGAGTGATATATTTTATTTTGATAAGTAGAGAGTGAAACAGAAAAACAATTAAAAGATGCAATGGTTTAAAGTACATCGTATAGTGAATTATTTAACAAGATAATGTTGTGCATGTTATAATAATAATAATATAAAGTTATACGGGAGAAAAAGAATTGTTAAATCATACTACCTCATCCCATATTATTGGTCCTTTTGTTCCATTTTCAGATTTCCCAGAATATTTTCACTTGAAAAGTCAATGGACACAATTCAAACTTTCATAACTTACCCTTTACTAAATTTGAATGATCAATACCCCTTTTTCATTTGCTTGATTTGGAATTAGGTTAATAATGACAATGGAAAGTTGATAATGTTTTATGTCATACAATGCACTAAATGATGTCCCCTTAAAAAAGTTTCTAAGGTGGACAAAAAATATGGGATGGAGAGAGTAACAAAGAACTATTTTAGATGTATATTCCACCAGGAGGATATGGGCTGAAAACTATGGGTAGAGATTTATATTTGAAATTTTTTTTACTTCCCTGTTGCAATAAATTATTATGCAAGAATGCTTCTCAAAATCACTTTTTAGGCAATTCATTTAGTATATCATGGCTTTTACATGATCCAAAGCCAACAATAATTCATATGATATATCATGTGTCGGCATGAAGTAAAGCTGATGAACATATTTAGCTAATCTATTTGTTATATAATAAGTCAAATTGATTATTCAAAAAAAAAAGTCAAATTGATTATTAAAGAAAAAAGGTGAAAACTTGAGGTCAAATGCCAAACAATTGGAAAAGCAACAAAATATAAATGTTCTCATTTCACTCTCTTACCTCTCAAATCCAACAATTGGAAAAGCATAAAAACAAAATTGAGAAGAAAAAAAATAAAAAATAAAAAACCCTTTTCTAGATCAAATTGTCATGTCAAATTCAATATTTAGAAGAAGCAAGGAAACATACATCATTTCTAACAATTATTGTTGGTTTGGATTCTTTTGTACCCTTGTCAACACCCTCTTTGCATTTGATGGAAAGTTGCCCCATGCCTTTGTCTTTCCATGCATCTTTATCTGCCGGATCACTTGACTGGACAATGTGAATGAAGAAACACCATGTTACACATTGAGTCAGCACTAGGAAGATAACAAGATCTCAGCTCATCAACAGTTAAACAGAATGCAATCAATAAGATATCATTGCACATCATTGACGTACACCCATCACCACAACTTTCTTTTCTGTCAGAGCCATCATGAGATTGAATATGGGAATACATGTGAAGAGCATTGCCAACTCATTTCTGTCAAAAGCCCTATATGAGGAAGGATGTTGATTGGACCACTACAACACCAGGCTAGTATTTTGGGGGGGGGGGGGGGGGGGCCGGGCTTTTACAGTTGCATTAACATTAGTCCCTCAAAATTTCGGACAAGCTGCCAGATTACTCCTACACCAGTTAAAGCGTTAAACAGGTTCCATATAATAGACAAGTGTGTGTTCACGCATAAACATATACGTTGAACAAAGTAGCATGGTGTTGACATATAAGCAAGCTTGTGAAGGCAAGTCAACATTGAGAGACATGTAGATTTCTTTTGTCTCATTTTTGGGCTCACATAGCTCTCCATCTAATCATCCATCAAGATAAATATCACTAGTGATGCATATTAATGGCCCATTTTTAAATTCTCAGTCAGTCCTCCCTTTGATTCAACCGTGCAATATGTGCATTTGATTAGGCATCAAAGCCATGAATCTAATTGTTACAGATACTGTATTAGTTTATTGTACCCAAAATCATAATACACAAACAGAGGTGTAAACATCAATTGGCAATGAAATCAATTTAGTACATTTCTAGCCTCATGGATAGTCAACAGATGACATGAGCAACTAGTGAATCCTGATATACAAAAGCAAGCTTGCATATGTAACACGCATGCACTGTCTTCTTGTGTCACTACCAAAATAGGAAACCTAAAACAAAGCTCACTGATGATATCAACAGCAAAATGAGAACCTCAAATTATCATTTGAACAGATTGAAAATGGTGAATCCCAATCTTATAAAAACTTAAATACATGTAGCACCGAAATATATTACAATTAAGTAAAAAAATGTTTTTCTTAACATACAATTATGGGTGAATAGCACAAAATAAAGCAAACTTCGATCTAAAGATGCTGTCCGAAGATGGTATCATATAAATTTTCATGATTGAAGCCAATGGTCTTTGGACCAATTGACATTGCCTCCCTCGTAAGAAAGAGATGGAGGGTGAGGTCATGGGTTCAAACCCAAGCAGTTGCATGTGTTTTTACCAATCAGGGGGGGAAAAAGCACAACTGAATACCTTCACATAAAGCTTGCACTTGACTTCATGAACAACAACTATTCCCTTCTCCTCAGACTTTTTTACTGATGGGCTGCTAGGCTGCTCCAACTCATTTTCTATAAATAGAAAAATAAAATGCATTATGTATACAATAAAAAGGATAAACAAGTACATGAAGAAATTTTTTCTCAAAAATCATACCACCAAATTAAAAGTTCTACACACATAGCAAAAACACTATGACAAACTTTAAGTGGTCTATATGCTCAGCCACAGAGCTGATCTAACATACAAAAGCAATATCTCCTATTAAACATACCTTTCTAGTTGAAAGGAAACTGGGTAAGTATTAAAAAACGAAACAAAATTCCTAATATTTATTTTCTTGCTTTCCCCTTCATGTTTTACTTGATCTTTGTAATTTTGGTTCTTGATTTTTTGCCTCTTTTAGTACATTTCCAGTGTACTTGGGTTGGCTATGATTATTAATAATATTTTTACGTTACCTATCACAAAAAAAGAACACGAGTTTAAAGAGGCATGAAACTTCATACCTTCATTTCCAAAACCAAAGAAGAAAATCCTCTTTTCATGCTAACAGAGAAAAGTTCAACACAGTAGATTTCAATTGTTCATATGTGGATTTTCGAAATTGCAACAGGAAAAAGAATAAACAATAGTGTTCATCCACTTAGTAGACTCCAAAGTTAGCAAGACAAGAAACTGCTCGTTCCACAGCGGCAATGTTTTTATCAAGTGACTAAGTAAGTGAAGATAAATTTACTATTAAAGATTGCTCGATCCACAGCGGCAAAACAAAGAGATAGTAAAGTAAAATGTTTCAATAATTAAGATCTTTCCTTTTATTTAATGATCCCCCATTTGGTTATTTTCCTTTCATAATCAGCACTTGTTCCTACATGCACTAAAGTTACATAAAGCCTGAAATTCCATTAAAAGTTTTTGAAATTAATGCATTTATTGAAACTCACATAATCAAAAAGCCATTAAATAATAAATATTTATGATTTCATATGTAGTAAGCCAAATGTTCAATGTTTTAAACCCCCTTCACATAAGCAATTTGACATATCAACTCAGAAGCCCATTTAATAATGTAATGCATACAAACAAAACATCAATTGAAATCATACGAAGTATACTGAAATAGATATCGGAGTTAATCATTATACCTAATGCTAAATGGCTAAAAAAGAATTTGAAGGACTGCTAATAGACTCTTTAAATAAAAATAAATATTAAAAAGAAGAAGAAGAAGAAGAAGAAGTGAGAGTTGTCCCCGAGAGAAGGTTCAAACTAGTGACTGCCACCATAAGAATGGGTTGTAGAGCTAGAGGGTGAGGTCGTAGGTACAACACCCATTGGTGCCATATTCAACTCACCAACAATAATAATAATAAAAATAAAACCCTAAAAATTATTATTAAGATTAAATTTATGAAAAAAAAAAAAAAAAAAACTCCATTGCCTCACCACCATCTGCATCATCGGTAGCATCACAGTTTGTGGGAACTGAACTTTGATTAACAGTGCCTGAATTTTGAATTCCTGAAAAAAAGATAATCCCAAGAGCAAGTAGGATGTCAAATTCACTTTAATCTCATCAAAGTACACACATAAAACTCTGTTTTAATAAAAACAACAGCTGATAGAGATCATTAAGGCTGTCAAAAATTTCCTGAGCCATTAGAGTCCTATTTACTCATTTATATCACCCCCCCCCCCCCCCCCCCCCCCGGCGGGGGGGAAAAAAAAGACACCAAATTTCAAATTGCTCAACTGGGTTTGATTAACATTGTGAAGTACTAACTCAAAGAGCTGAATTTGGTTCATGGAAGACAATGAAGATAAACCTAAAGTTTTCACTTTTCAACCACTTGAAGCCTCAGATTCAGAATAAATCATAGTATATTACAGGTTTAGAAGAATTCTCCCTGGGTACCCGTCTTTGTCTACTTTATTATTATAATATTTTTCTAGAACTTAGAAAAGAATATTTCCCCTTTACCATTCACTAGAGTCTATATTTCATTAACTTAGTTTACACTTAGAAGTGAAATGCATTATTGCATTTGAGTAATAAAATGCAATTTCCTCACGTTCTGTGGTATTTTTCTTTTTTATCTATTTATTTTTTTTATAAATAGAAAGCAAATAACATCACAGAGCTATTAATATGCATTTCCCTTCCATTAAGGAATATAAAAGCATAAAAAATTATACCCACCAAAAGAGACAGGAGTTTGATTGTTTGAAAATACTCCAGAGCTCCATAAATTTGGAAAGCTTGCAGTTGTACTCACTGGAATAAATCCAGGGGCTTGATTGTTTGAAAATAATCCAGAGCTCAATGAAGTTGCAAAGGCTGTGGTTGTGCTTGCTGGAGTAGATCCAGGGCTTTGACTATTTGAAAGTGCTCCAGAGCTAAATGAATTTGCAAAGGCAGTGGCTGTGCCTGGAATAGATCCAGGGGTTTGACTGTTTGAAAATGCTCCAGAGCTAAATGAAGTTGCTGATGGTGTAGTCGTGCTCGCTGGAGGAAACCCAGTAGATTGGTTATTGAATAAAAGTCCAGAACTCCATGGTGTTCCAAAGCTTGAAGAGGTACCCGCTAGAGTTATGGCAGCTTTCTCTTGAGATAACTTTATCCCACTATTCTTGGTTTCATTAAACATTTTATTTTCCTTGGTTTGAGATTCTGCAGCAGAAGAGCTACCTCCATTGGCTGCATTTGCTTTGAGCCAGTTGACAACATCACTGAACTTCTCCTGGAAAGAGAGGTTAAATGGAAATATCTTTTAAATCAGCAAATATTACAGCCAACCAGTTGTTGACAACATCACTGAACTACTCCTGGAAAGAGAGGTTAAATGGAAATATCTTTTAAATCAGCAAATATTACAGCCAAAAAAAAAAAACTCACCAAACCCCCAATCCCAAGAGGGAAAACATTATTTAGAATTAATAGAGAATTTTGTCCATGCTGCCTGCTTATAGCTATCTTCCATGGCAAAGTATAAGTAATACAATAGTGACAGAATTCTAGTTCTAGCTCAACTGCTTATGGTCAGGTTTACAATTGAAGAACCTGATGAAGTATAGGGTATCAATCCATGTGGACATTTTCCCATGTCAAAGTAAAGCAGACAAGAATTAGGAGCTACTGTGGAACACGCCAGAGGACACGCTTTAAACCAAAATGCTCCAAGTGTACTAGATAGATTATTCAGTCTTACCACTCTACAAGGGCATATCCCAAGTGACAATACACCTTTAAATCGTATAACATGTGTGGGTATGTAAATTCATTAAAATATGTAGCTGAAATGAGAATGTTAAGATGGATACAAGGAAATCTGAGGAAAAAAAATACTTTGAAATGAGGAAATTCTTTTATAGATTGGGGGTGATTCCTATTGATTTAAAGAAGAGTGGGTTGATGGTAGTGGTTGTTGTTGTGTTGTTGGACATGTTAGAAAAAAATAAAGGCCATTTAAAACTTTGGTCCACAAAATCACTAGTAATCTGAAAAACTAATTAATTTCTGCATATATGACAGTTACGCACACATACAGCATCTCTGAATAAATGTAGATAAACCCACCAAATTAGCTTTTGCAATATAGAATTTCTTCAACTATCACACTGACCCAAAGATATTAAGAAAGTAGAATTTCTGAACTGCATACACCTAAGAAATATATATCAACTTACGAATAGATAAAACATTTTATTGGAATTACCATAATGTTTGAAGCATGAGCAAGGTAGTCCCGGACACCGTCTTCCCAAAGTTCATCAGGGTGGTTCTTCAATTGTGCTTGGACCCAACTGTTCAAAATAAGCAAATACTGGCATATTAGTAGGGAAAATTAGAAACAATTCTGCAGTACATACAATTAAAAACAAAAACATGAAGGAAAACATTTTTTTGATAGGTATGAAGGCAAATATTAACAAGAAATATAACTAACAATTCCAAAAATCAATAGAAAATGGAAGTATTATAGAAACTCTATATAATATAAAGGAGATTAAATCATGAGGATGTTGAAAAATTATGCAGAGTAAAGTTGCAGAAATAAACTGCTGTTAATAACAAAAGACATATCACTCAGTATCAACTGCAGTAAGGGATACCCACATGTTACATGGTGAATGCAGTTGTCAAATGGCAGAACAAAAAAGAAGACAGATATTAAGAAAGGTGGACCTTGCAAACTGGGTATTGAGAGCTCTCACATGCTGACAAGATGACTTAGCCCGTTGCATATCCAATGGAGGCGTCATTGTCAACTGCTGAGATGGCTCTGCCCTATGAACATCAGCACTAGATCCTTCCATCACTCTTTTATTACGGAACTGCATCACATTGAAATTAATAAACTATAATAAACCTCCACACAGTCGTTAACAAGACAAAACCACATAAAAGAGAACTGGGAACATGCAGATGCACAGAGAGAAGAAAAAACAAAACAAACGCATGCACATTTTCACAGCCAACCACCAACAATCCTGTCATGTCTTCGGAGGACAAAATCACCAGCAATTTTTTTGAGTTCCAACTTCCAACAGACATTATGTGCCCATTTTGGGAATTATTTCAAGATTCCAATAACCAAACACCAAACACAACCCATTTCAAAAGAAATTTTTATTGTCATGGAAATTCTTCCAACAACCATTTCAATTTAGCTTTCTCAGCATCTTAATGCGTGCATTATTGCAAAGCGTTTGTTAAAACAGCATGAGCTGGAATTGCATGTTAAACTGATGATAAAATCTCGCATTTGATTTAAAAGGTCTTATATAGATTCAACCAAAGCACCCCACCCCACTTAACTTTTTAACAACCCAGTGAAAAGACCAAAAATCTAAATATCTAAATTGAAGTTAAGCAAGAATGAACCACTACTTTTTCAGCTACCCACTTAGTTCTAAACGAAACACATAAAGTTCACCGCTGTACTTTTCTCCGCTTTCCTTTGCTTCCTCACTCTTGCTCAAAATAACCCAAGTGGAGAACTGGGGTTAACATATCACATTTTCTCCTATAATTTACTGACAAAAATTTATCCAATAATAAACCCAATTATTATTATTCAACACTTATACTTCATAGAATGACAAATAATAATTATAAATAAATAAATAAATAAACACATAATTTTATTTATTTTATAAAATCCACAGCTTCAGCCATAACATGAAACACTATGCACGGTAGCTAACAAATAAATTGTTCAAGTATTTACTATTTAGCACTTATTATCCAAAATTCAAAATTAATCCAAATTATCTTACTGAGCTCAGAATGCACAGATATTTCTGCTTCCCCAATTTTAAAATTAAAAATAGAAAAAAATTTACTTTCATTTTTCTTTTCCTAGTAATCCAATAGAGCCAAAATACTTAAAAATTTAAAAATAAAGCATGTTAATAAAACACAAGCTTCAGTAACTAATTTAGAGCAAAACGAATACGCGAAATTCGGACAAAGAAGATAGAAAATATTTTTGTTAAAAAAAGTACGGATACTCACGGCCGTGTCGTTCGTGTCGGGAATGGAGTCGGACATGGCAAAACGTTTCGTTCCTTTCATGATTGTTAAGAAAAAAGCGCAAGGCGGAAAAGGTTTTTAGGGTTTTTTTTTTTTTTTTCCTTTCAAAAATAAAATCAGCTTTTTGTTTCAGGCTATTTGTTTTGTTTTGTTTAAAAGGGTGGAGTCTTTTTTTTTTTTTTTCAGTTTTTTTTTAAAAAAATAGGAGCCGTTGGATCGGGTGGGGAACGAATTTTCAATTGGGGCCGTTGGATCGGGTCGACAATGGTGGGTGCTCCAGTTGAGAAGCGAGGACTCGGTGGGTCTTTTTCTGTCTAGTACTGAGAAAGGAATGTTCAGATGGGCCACGTGCTACTTGGGATTTTTTTTTTTTTATTTAATTTATAATGTGGATGCCCATGCTGCTACTGGGGCCCACTACCAGAAACCAAAATGAGAGCAATATGGGCTGGCCCAGTTCAAACCTGAAGTCCAGGCTTTTAGGGATTACAGGGTCTTTTTAAGTTTTAAGCCTAGATTTCACTTTTATAAGAATAAGCCTATGCGCTATGCTCAAGCAAGAATCATTCCTTGCTTAGTTTGGACCAGTTTCCTATACTTGACCCAATTTGAAATCCCAAGAAAGATACAAGATGGATTCGGACCGCTTTAAAAATCGGAAAATATTGATTTCACACTCTGCGTTATACTTTTTATTTATTTATTATTATTGATGTTCATATTTATAACGTGAAATAAATGATGTATAAAATCAATGCTCTTTTAAATACTTGTATTGAGTAGGACTTCTTTTTCTTTTTCTTTAGAATAATATGTCAAAACCCCTATGTGGTTTCTCATAAAAACACACATCTTTGAGATGTTTTGAATGTAATAATTAACCTCCTACAGACACAAGGTGAGTTTGAGGCATAAATTGTTTTGCTATGACTAAACCATAATAGCCCATAAGGGAATTTTGTGCAGTGTTTTAGGCATCTCAAAAAATAGAGCCAAAAAAGAATATAGACTCCACGGAATTAGCTCCATCTTCATCTTTGGCAACAAAAACACTAGAGAGGAAAAGAAGAGATGCGAACCATTCTCTCACTATTACACAAAACTGACCATCTAGCCACATTATATACTACAAAATTAACTTCTCTCAAATCACAAATTACCAAAGTGTTAGAGAAAACCAGTAAAAGAATAATAAGCTTGAAATGGTAACGAGTTTGATTGACCTGTGAGGAAGAGTCGTAGAGCATTTCTAAGAAAGAGTGACGTGAAGAACTTTTTTTTTTCCCCAGTGTAATACTTATTTTGTGGTGGATTCAAACCTTCCTAATAACAATATTGTATACCAATTATTAGTTGATGCATAGGGAGCATGTTACCTAGACTTTTTTGTACTCGATTATATTTATATCATAAAATTTAGACCCATCAGGTTAAAGGGTTTAACATGGAGAGAGAAACACCCCTAATACTTCAAGACCCTCCTTACATTACTTGGTTAGACTTTTTGTTCATGTGATATGCTCACCTTGAAAATAGACTCCTTTAAAAAAAATAATAAAGAAAGAAAAATTTTATTTTTTGAGCGCTTACGGCAAACGGTGCACTTTTGGGAAAATACTAGACGAGAGACATCATTAATTGTTATATATGACACTCATGACTGACTATCAACACTTTTCTTTTATTAAAAGATACAAAGCTTGATTGATTTATAGATGAAGTACACCATCTGTTTCATATGGATATTTGATGGATGAACCCTTTGGGGTTTTGGCTGGTTCTCCATCATGGTCTTTTAGATGTGGTTAAGAAAGGGAACTAAACAAAACTAGAGCATCAGCGACATGATTCCATTTCTTAACCAAATAGCTAAAAGACTATGATAAAGAACCAGCCAAAAGATCCCAAGAGTTCATCCTACAATTAACACTATCAATTGATTGAAAATAACAGACGATAATGAAGGTCCACTATCTCAACTTAAAATAAATATCCAACGTCGAAAAAGAATCTTCTCGTCTCAGCTATAAAATATCAATTTCATTATCTTCAATCTAATCACACGATTGTTTTATCAAGAAACAGTAACAATTCCCTTTGTTTTGATGTTGCCATGAGTCATTATTTTAAAGATTTTTCCTTCTTGCTATTTAGGAACAAAATTCACCAAATTCCCACCTGTTAATTCATTTTCTATAAAGCTTAAAATTACATCTCATTCCTCCCTAGTTGAATTTTCATCATAGTTTTCTATATCTCACTCTCTCACTCTCTCCTCTCTCTCTTTTTTCTTGTGCTTTCTGTCCACCTCTGGTGAATTAGGGAACCCCCAAATAAAAAAATGGCAAAAAATAAAAAATAATTAAAAAATGAACTACCTTTTTTTTTTTTTTTTTTTTTGATATCAATAAACAACTACTTTGATCTTCAAACTAAAGGCCTTCTCTCTTCCTCCACTACACCTCCATTTGCTGGCAGGCTATTGTCTGCTTTGATGGATAGTTTTCTATGCTTTGCAACGGCACTGCCACCCGGCAGCTTGTTTTCAGGCAACATCTTCAGGATGATTCCCATTGCTATGAGCAACAACCCCGTCCCGTGCTGTTCAGTTAATGGCTTGGTAAATATCAAGAATGACAGCAACAGAGTGACTGCCTTTCTAGCAGTTGTTATCTGCATGCCGACATCAAACAAAAACCCAAAAGTTAATTTCCATGAAAAACGCTGTTATGAGATCCTAAAATTTAAATGTTCCACAGTATTTGAACCTTTGTATCCAACAAGCAAACATAACAATGTTAGTGAAACCTAGAAATGGGAGTGATGACCTCAGGAAAGACAATAAAAACAGATGTACGCATTAAAAAAAAAAAAAAAACAGAGAAAAAAAATACATAATATGCCTCATTCATATCCTGTATCAAAAATCCAATGGAATTCCTCACCAATCTTAAGCGAATTTCATCGTAACGTAAAATAATAGAATACATAAAATAACTATATGGAAATGCAGTTTGGAGAACAAACGTGTATTTACCATGGCAGTGGTGGCAGCTCCAAAAATGGCAATGAGTGATAAAACAGACACTTGCCCGATGAATGTGGCCATGGCTTCAAACACTAACACCCCATATACATACGGGTGCTGCAATGCATTCACAAAAACATTATAAGAATAATAAAAGACATAAAAGAAAAGATTGATAATTATCAGAACATTAAATAGGAAGAGTAAAGAAGCAATAAAGGGAGGCAGCAATTGATACCAAAGTCAACTATTAGGGTAACAGTATATTACTCTGATTTGCGAATTTTCAATTAACCAAAATAGACAAATGGACCACCCCCCCAAAAAAATATCCCACTACAGTCGTAGTTGGTTGCATGTAGCTCAATAATAATATTGATATTACATAAGGTCCAACCATGTTTAATCTTAATCAAAAGCTAGCCTTCATGACTAAGTTGTGAGCTTCTATTCAGCATTAAATAAAATAAGAAAGTGGAATCAGCTACTAAATTATTGATTTCTCCAAGAATAATTTTTTTAGTAGAAGTTGAGGGCATGCTATGTGTGATTTGACTCCAAAAGTATTTCCATTTCCCAGATACAGTATAGGATAAGAAAGGGAGAAAATCAAAAACAAAGTAAGCATTGTTCTTACTTCTGAACAAGAATTCCAAGCCTTAAACAGCTCTCCTGTTAAAATCATTGGTGGCACTAAAAATGGCAACCCAACTACTGTCGAGCAGAATAGCATCTCTGTCTGTCAGTAGAAAAATAAAACAATTTTAAGTTAGAATAAAAGCAGTTTTTTGTTGTTTTGGTAAAGATTCCTTTTTACAATCATAAACACAAGGGAATGATGAGTCACCTGTGTGGTATCAGGATTCATGGTAAAAATTGCTTCTTGAAAATTTCCCAGAAAGGCATCCATGATTAGAGCACCCATTATCATTACGACACCAAAAATGCTAAAATTAGGAGATGTATGGGCATCTGCTAAGGTGAAAAGGATCAGACCAATTACTAGAAGCAAAGCGGAGATGTATTCATGAATTGGATATTTCCTTCTCAAGCCAGGAATGAAGGCACCCATTATCATGACAGGCAGGACCTGAATTCCCACAATTACAGACGCATATGTCAGAAAAAGAAAAGGCATCTTCGATTAGATATTCTACATTTCCGAATAGTGTATACGAATTCTGGCTCATTCAAATGATATCCAATACAGTAAAATTCTCAAAACTTTTATCTAGATTTCCAGAATTATAGCAAAATGAAGTTGATCAACAACAGATTTAGAAGCCAAAAAGTATTATTGCCACAAACACATATTCCTTCATCATTTACCTTCGTTGATTTGAACATGATCTGTGCTGGATAATTAAGAAAGGCCAAGGACCCCTTTGTTAATCCATGGGAACCCATAAGAACAGCAGAGAGTTTCACATACGTCTTCCAAGGGTTCACCATTTGCTTGGGGGTGAAACCTTGTAAGTATATGAGTATCAAGTAGACAAATCCTTGCACAAAGGTGAAATACCAACCATAGCTGGAAACCAAGAAAGTAAGTAAATACACTGATAGAATTGACAGATGAACAAATTAAAATGATGCACAAGACTTAAATTTCACCTGAATTGAAGCCGATTATACACATATTCCTGAGATCAGCCACAAAATACATGTCAGTGCTCAGACAAGAAAAGGGTTTCATTTCAAGTAATTTGATATTCATAGAATGAGGTTAATGGGGGAAGTCAAATACCAATTAAACAGTTAGCCTGAGAACAGAACAGAGAGATAATAATACAAAAGGCCTGGTACAACATAGCACTGACAATCCTTTACAAAATTTGTAGTACAACCAATGAATTTGACAAATGATGCGGAAAGCTACAGCCTACAGTGCAAATTGCAAAAGCCTTACACCTGTGTTTGGTTACAGAGAAGCGGTGGAAAAAGTGAAGGGAATTCAAATTTTTGGTTCCCAAAATTTCCAATCAATTTAAACCCAGGGAAACAAAAATCAGTAAACCCCCACTCAGATGTATAGTTATCATTTTTTTCAAATCCAAAACAACACGAAACATTGAAATTTGAGATTCCATTTTATTCACTTTTCCCAATACAGTCCAAACAGAGGACACCAAAAGTATGAAACGCATGCAAGATTCAATAACCATAAGCAAAACGACTAATCACCAAAACGAGAAATACCCATCAAAATCAAACCCCAAACAAACACAAATCCTCAGAAAAAATCAATAAAAATGCGAACTTTATCAAATTCTTCTAAAAGAACAGAGGAAAATAAATAAAGTCAACTTGGAATGAACAAACCTCACAAATGCCATTAACAAGGTAACCAAAGAAGAACCCAGAAGAGCAAATAAGGAATTGCTGCCATCTAGGCCGATCAGAGAGTGAAATCCCAAAGAGTGACCTGGCTTGCTCCTCGTTCTTCATATTTTTCTTGTCTCAAACCCCTGACTTTTTCCGATCGGTTTCAGTGAAAACAAAAAATAAATAAATAAATAAAAACCAATCCAAAATCGAAACGCTGATATAAACAAAAGTCAAAAGAACGTCCTAGACTCTAGCTAGCTGTAACAGGCAGACTTTAGCTGTATCAGCTTTGCATGGCGTTTGTCCTCTTAAAAGAAAAGAGAAAAAAATGGTGGGTGTGGGGTTTATTACATGAAGAAGAAAAGTATTTGATTTGGAATCAACAACCTTTTCTGATTCTCACTCTACCTTTTAACCTATTAAAAATGAGCAAGTGTGAGACAGATTGCATTTTGGTAATACCAAATATGGGCGAGACTTGAAAGCAGGAAGGTTTTTAGACTTTACAGAGAGAGAGATAGTGCTGAGAGAGACTAGTGAGGTTGACGATTTATACCGAAAAATTAGGATATACCAAAAGTTGAATTTTCTAGAAAACGACGCTTCTTCTTGCGACAATTATATACTGGGATTTGGTTAATATTGTGGGGATGAAACTGAAAAGGCATTCGTTACAAAAGGTTTTAAATGGTTGTGGATTCGGTACAAGCACAACTTTTTTTCCAATGGGTTGGTACTTATGGAGAAATTATAACATCCACGTCGTGGATAAGTGACATGATGTACTATTTTAGTAAATAAATTTTACTTATTTAAAATTATTAGTTAGAAATTTTTTTTAAATATAAATTAATTATTGATACAGTAATTTTAAACAAATAGAAGTTTTTTAGTGGAATGATAGACAAGTGACATGTTCCACCAGAAGACTCTATAATTTCTTGTACTCATGGGTATTTGTGCTTTGTTGTTTATTTTCCTTTTCAGGATTAAAAGTTAAAACATTTATTATAATATATATATATATATATATATATATATATATATGTGTGTGTGTTTATTTTTGGGTTAAAAAATGATCATATTAATAGAATTGCCCCCTAAAGAGAGTATCCATTACAAAAAAGATTATTCATAACTAAAATAGTTACAAAAGAGTTATCGATCGCTAAGATTTCTATAACAAATAAATGAGGGGTTATATAATAAATAAAAGGCTCTAGTTAAAAGCAGCCAATTTTTGCTAGTTTATATACAAAAAAAAAAAAAAAAAAAAAAAAAAAAAAAAGTTGATGTTGTACTTAAACATCTTTTCCTTTCTTTTTTTTTTTCTTTTTTTTTTTAAGTCTAATAAATCAGAAAATGAGTTTCTTAAACTAGCACAAAGTTTCTTATTGGGAGGAGCTATTATCTACTAGAGGTGTTCATCGATTGATGTGACAAATTTTTAGGTAATTCTAACGCACCAACCAATGATTTTAATTTTCAGATGTGCTAAACCATTGTTGCACTATGGTCTACAGAAGTTAGAAATTTAAATCGAGTTTTTTACTAAAATTTTCATTGCAGTCTAGCAATTTAAGGAAGTGGGGGGACAAAGCCAACTTAATACAATTTAGGCTTTTTTTTTTTTTTTTTTTGAGAGTCGGTTTTTCTTTTAGGCTTTGTAGGGACACGATTTTTAACGACCCAGGAATGACATTGGGTTCATATGTAATGGGTCTGAACAATATGATTTGTAGAGAGTGGGTTTGAAAGGCCTGCCCTTGGTCGCCGGGCAACGGTCTGTCCTGATTTTATGAGAGCTCATACAAAGGTAGGTTTGGCCTGAATAGCTAAGCCTTACATCGATGTAGCTTGAAGGGTTTGACTCCTCGGACTTAGTTCGAGGAGCATCACATTCTCACCATTCTTCTTTTTTGTAGGATCCTTCTATATCCTCCCCTTCTCTTTCAGCTCTTTTTCCCTTTTATACTAGTGTTTACTTCCCGTTCTTCATCTACGTGTCAGTTTTTCCTTTTTGGGGTAATGACTCGTCCTATCAATCCATACGTCAGAGTGGTTAGGGGTGGTTGGGAAAAGTTAAATAGCATGGTCTGGAGTATGAGCTTGTTAGGTGCAGGGCTCCACATTATGGTGTTGGCAGCTTTCTCCCTTGTACTGCTCTTGTACTGAGTTTGTCCTTTTCTTCAGGCGTTTTGTGAGGTGTTGAGCATGAGATCGTCCTCGGCCACATCCTTGGACCTTTAAGGGGCTTTCATCATACGTCCTCGGCAGTAGGACTCCTCAGCCTGGGTTTTGGGCCCTTAATACAAAGTGGGCTGGGACCTCAGATTTCGGGCCCCACAGGCTTAATTTAATAACTTGAAGTAAGACTTTTTTTAAATAAATAGGAAAGGGACAAGTAAAGCATTTTTTTTGTTCATTGAGATGTTCACTTAAATTCTATGCCATATTATGTTTATTGCCAATGTCCATTTTAACATTATAAAATCTCAATAACCTCAACCTTTATAAGTAAAGACATTTTAGTTATAATCAAATTAGTAATTTTTTTTTTCTTGTTAATTGTAATACAGTATAATATATCAAAAAAGAAAAAAGAAAAAAAAGATACTTAGTGGTTTGATGACAACTTGTTAAGAAGAGGGGTTTGGATTAGGTCTAGTGCTCCAAGTGCATTGGACCCAATTGGATTGTGACGCGTGTCCAAAAATGGACACGTGTCACCATCTTAACGGGTCCAATATCACTAGACACTAGACCCAAACTGCTCCCTAAGAAGAGATGTTTTTAAAAATAGAGAGAAAGTATACGTGTGCCAAGTTTTATGGTGACTAGTTGCAACTTACAAAAGCTACAGAGAGAGAGAGAGAGAGATTTTATTGAACAATTTTGAGTTTTTTGTTGTTGTAAATGATGGAAAAAGTCTTCAAACATGAAGAGCATTCAAAGAATGTGAAGCACATGAAGAACAAGGAGTCTCCAACAAGCTCAACTAAAGATCCATCATATCTTTGTTGTAATTATTCGTATCATCGTGCACTTTTGGGGTGGTGGTCACTCCACAAGTACAAGGTCTTGTGAGGTGGGGGATAAGGGTTGGGGTTCAAGTCTATAAGAAGAAGTTTCACACACATATACATTTAAATTAAGGTAGAGTATAATTCTATCTCAGATAAAATCAAATAAAAATACTTTGTGTTTGAATTAATGCTATAAGAGAATTGCATTAGATGATTATTCTTTTGTAAGAGAATTGCATGCAGAGAATAATATTCATTTATTAAAAAAAATTCAAATTCATATTTGTGAATCAATTTCAATTGTTTTAAATTTCTAAACTTGATATTTTATGTTTACAATACTATGTGTCTGATTTTATCCCCACATTTTTAAACTTTTGTTACTTTATAAGGTAAAAAAAAATAAATATATGACACGTTATGATTTTCTTTTTCTTTTTAAATAACATGTGATAGGTTACGGTGGTGAAATATCAAGTGGAATATCTGGAGTGGAACAAAATTAACAAACATTTACTCTCTTAAAATATTATTTGCTTATGTTTTTTTTTTTTTGGTTGAGAGACTGTCTTAACTCTTAACTCTTAACTGACTTTTTATTCTTTAGTTTGTTTACTTTATTATCCTAGATTGTGTCTCTTCCTTTTGTGCCAGAATGGTATAATGCAGATCACACACGCAAGAAGGGACGCCTGTACTATTCTATAATCTAACAAACACCATTTGGGTGTTGAGATTGAAGTCAACAGCCCCAAAAAAAAGAAGAAAAAAGAAGAAGAGGTAGTTAAAGGTATCTGTCATATGTAATGCTCCATAAGTCCATATATGTTTTTTTTAGAAGGTTTTCCATAGATGTGGTTTGAAACCTAACTTTCCCATTTTTATTATCTACTTTACAAAAAATAAATAAAAAAATAAAAAAGAAGAAGAAGAATATAGTTAATAATTTCGTTAACTTGAAAGTTCTGATATATTTTTTTGAGATAGTTTCAACGATAAGAGACTTTACTAATTATATTCTGTTTGTTTTGATAATAATGTTTTTTAAGAAATAAGTCATTTTTCAAAATTTTTTTTTTTTATAAAACTATTTCATTTTCTTATGTCTGGTAGTAACCTTAAATGAGTTGAAAAATAATCACCTAACTTTCTTTATTTAGCTTGTTATAAGATTGAGTTGTTTTTCAAAAAAATTTATTGGAAGATAATCTATAAAAAATAATTCATACTTTTTTTTGTTGACTAAAGATAATTTCCCTTTAACTCATTATTTTATTTTATGTTATTAAATACTGAAAAACACAAAAAAACTATCTTTACACAAGGTTTTTCATTGAAACAAACAAAGCGTTAAGCAAAAACTTCATAAGTATTTTTGGAGTATAGAGATATGGTACTTATTTCTTTCACATTCATAGTAGATCCCATAATAAATTAAAACGAGTAGACTTCACCATAAATGTGAAAAAAAATAAGCACTATTCTTTATGTTCCGGTACCTAAAAATTACTCCACTAACAAAGAACCGACCAAAAACTCTCATTTGATTTATCTTAAATTTCCGAATACATTGTCATTCCCAAATTCCGCGGATTTCTTATTTGAGACCCACTCAATTTCATGTCCCAATACATGATGTAATTTTATGTTACTATAAAATATATTTTATAAAAGAAAATTGGAATTCAACGCCAATGTTGATACTAGAGCATGAAAAGGGAATGGTTAAACGTCATCTTGACAGCATGAATGTAATGACAATCAATACGAATGAAAGATTTTTGCCTTTTTTTTTTCTTTTAATTTTAGATTTAAGATTTTATTTAATAGAAATTTAAAATATATTTTTATTAATAATTTTGTAATTTTTTTTAAGGACAAAGTTTATTTACAAAATTAGTTGTCCTCTTATGCTATAACCTTACTCAATAGAATAAAAAATTATTATATATTTTGAAAATCTAACTATTGAATTGCATATTTTTTACTTTTTTAATACACATGTCAAATTTGGTGTCAATTGGATATTATTTATTATATGATCTATAAGCATATATTTTATGCATAATTTTAAACTACAAAAATTTGCAATTTAAACAATTTATTGATGACATACCTCTTTAATCTTCTATCAATTTTGCAAGAATGGAGGTTATAAGAAAACGATGTAATTTAATGGTAAATTTGTCAAAATTCACCTCCAATAAAAAGATATTGAGTAAAATTATAGTTTTAAATTACAACTAATTTTGTTGCTAAATTTTACCATTTTTCTAATGGCTAACGGGGGAGTTTATAGGAGAAGGATTAATGTTGACAATGAATACAATAAAATTAAAGAACTCAAATCACAATTGATTAAACTTAACAAACGAATATAATTAAAATTTATTTTATCTTTAATAAAAAAATATTTTTTTAACTTTATTTAATAGCAAGCCTGCGCATAAATAGGGGCGGCGAGCGGTGACATTTGGCATTTGAGATCCCATCTATTTGGACTCATTGGCTTCTTCGTGCACCACGTGTTCTCATCAATGGGGATCAAATGGGACCCCTAGTTTAGAAAAAAAGTAAAGGGAAATTGCCAAAAGCCACCCCCTATTTATTTTGACGGAAAATTGGTGTGAGGAAATGTTTTCTAGTATTTTGTAGTATTATAAAAAATGAGTGAAAGGAAAGTCATTTTTAGTTTAAAAAAAAATGATTTTTTTTTAGAGATTATTTTTCATTAATTTTTTTTGGAAAATAACTTTATCTCATAATAAACTAAATAAGAAAAGTTAGAAGATTGTTTTTCAACTAATTTAAATTTACTACCAAACATAGAAAAATTAGATAGTTTTATAAAAAAAAAAATGGAAGATAATTCATTTTCTAGAAAACATTATTACCGAAACAAATAAAGTGTAATATCATTCAATTATCCTCATCAAGTTTCTTACCAATTCCTCACAACTTTTTAAAAAAAAATTCTTGTCAAGTGGTAGAGAGTTGTTTCTAGGCATTTTTACTTTGTACTTGGTTTAGATTCAGTGCATTGGACTCAGTCAGATGATGATACATGTCTAAAAATAAACACATGTCATAATTTCAACGAATTTAGTGTCACTGGACATTATACCTAATAATGAACTTTTACTTTGGCAAATAACTATTTCCAGGTATGTTTTTCTACATCCAAGGAAACATTCACTGTGACTAATGACTCATTGTCCTTTAAGTATATACTATATTTGTACTGGAAGGAAGAAATAGTGCGTGGAGAAGGGAGAGATTATCTGTGATTGTTGAGAAAGAAGCAAAAAGGAAAAAGCCAAAAAGTAGTGACGATTAGTGACAAGTGAGCATTGAGAATTTATGAAGTGAGATTCCAAATAATGTATTACTTTTTTCGTGCTTTATATCTCTGTTGCTGTTGCCGACATGATTCTAAGCACAACAGATTTTTTTTTTTAATTAAAAAAGAAAAGAAAGGATTTTGTAGTTGTACTCACATCTCGGTTCGCTTAAATCCTATCTTGGATGGGGTAAAATTATTCGCACAATAATGAGACTTAAAGACTTATCAATATTTGAACCTATAATTTGCGAATTCACATAGTGTGATGGGTTGGATATAGGGCCTTAACCCTTTTTGATCAAAAAAAAAAGGGCCTTAACCCTTTTAATTATTTTTTTGAAGTGATTAAGATAATATATTCAATTTTATGACAATTATTAGGTAAAATTTCAAACTTCTATTATTTAATAAATCTCGTTGAGCAGATTAAATTTGTAAAAATAACGATTTGGGCACATAATTTCACCAAACTTTTATTAGATGTCAATAGTTAGGAACTAGTTAGAAGGCCATGAAAAACTCAAAGTTTAATACGTAAAACTCTTTATTTACACATATCAGTGTAATATAATCACAATAAATTCTTACAAATAGAAGAATAAGAATATTACACATAAACACAGTATAGCAAAAACCTATTCACTATGAAAATTAACAAATTCCATATTAAAAATGAAAAACAAAAAATTGGCCAAATCTCTTAGGCAAACTAGTAGCTTGGCGTAAGAGATTTGGCCATCCACATGATAAAATAGTTCATATATGGAAAGAGATTTGGTCATCCACACAAGAAAATAGTTCATAAATGAAAAGGCAAGCAACAAAAGTCTACTAATTCTCTCTATGGAAAAGCACTAAAACGGCCCCAATTGATCATCGAGATGCACGAGACATATATATATATATGCTTTTATGAGATGTTTCTCATAAAAATTGGGAGATGCTCCTAGATTGAAAATTTAAAACCTCAACCTAGATTTACGAAGTAAATCTCTCCAAATACAAGAATAGATGAGGGACAATCAACTAATGAGAGGAATGAACAATCTTTAGCCTTAAGAATATTCTCTTATGAAAAAAATGTATATTAACTTAAGCATTAGAGAGTCTCTTGTTGGCCCATCTCTAAGCACTCTCTAAGTGCTTCCTTTATCAGTGTCGATGTTCAACTACATTAGTTTCCATTTCTTGGTCGTCAAAATTCATCATATCAAAGTTGTCTTATGTTTTGTTGTATTAAATCAACACATGGCGAGTTTCAAGATCTCCAGAAGTTTCATATCCCTACCACTTAAAACACAATAAGTTTGAGGAGGGTAGGGCCATCAACATTGAGGATGGCATTTCTTGCAACAAGCTGAATAGCATTTTTTGTTCTTTTTCTTTCACTATTTTTTTTTTTGTTAATTTTGTAGTGAACAGGTTTTTACTAGATGTGTGTGTGTGGTATTACTTATTGTGTGGTATTACTTTTTCTTTTATTTTAAAAATAAAAAATAAATTGAGCACTATTTTATAATATGTTATATTTTTAGCACTGAAATTCTTATAGGGTTTAATCTCTTTTTCATAACAAATAATTAAAAAAGAGTGGTAATCCAAAATTTAATCTTAAATTAGGGATGCTTCTTCGAGGCATTACAAAAAATTAAATTTATGCAAAGAGAGATTTGAGATGATCCAGCATGAAAATGTTTGATATAGAGATACAGAGACTTATCAGCAAGTAAATGTTACATTTATTTTATAGGTTGTTGGGCTTCCAAGTCCAGATTGGCGTCATTTCTCTCTCGTTAGACGCTAGCTGGAAAGTCTGATTTAATTTTATGATGTCTACTTTTATAGTTAGTTGGGCTTCTAAATTTGGGCCGCTAAAGTCTAACTTAAGGATTCAGATCTTGATGTTAGAGAAAGCCCTACAAAAGAACACATTCAACTGTTAAAATTTTGGAGTTAAGTTATTCGTGTAACAACTAACAACAATAGTTAATAAAAAAATAAAATAAAAAACAACTAACAACAATAGGTCTAAGGCACAATCGATTTCACAAATAATTTCATATCTTTTGAAGCAGCGTTTTATAATTGGTATATATTAAAATTGATGTCGGTGGTAGTCTTGTATAAAAGTCATGTTTTACAAATCGTAATTTGTCACGTCAACAAATTGCGATAAAAGTTAAAAAAAAAAAAAATTGTTGTGTGGCATTCTTTGGTGCAGCAATTGTGGCAAGTGAGCCTGAACTTTGCTTTTCTTCAAGTCATAGCAGGCTAACGCATTTTATAAAAGGCCAACCTTCCAAATCGGAGGCACCTTTTTTTTTTTTTTTTCGGTGGGCCTGATTTGTCTGGGCTATTCAGCAAGCTATGGTGGGGACTTGGATCACATGCCATGTTAACAAAACTCTTTTGTGCCATCTTGTGCCTGAACTGTGGAGGCATTAGCATTACGGCTTGGAATTTGGACTTCGCGAAAACTGAGTCATGAAAATGTGCATATGGCACTGGAAATTAAAAGTATTCAATTTCGGGGAAAGGAAGCAGATAGAAAAATAGAGAATCCCAACTTGTTCCCTTTGTAATCTGAATAAGTTCACCATCCCTAGAAAATCAATAAAAAAATAGAAACAAATAAACTAATCTCAACTTTCCAAGTGACTGTTGGGCTATATGGAGTCTAGTTGTGTTTGGTCTAGATTATAACTTGAACGTGCAAGTTAGATTATCAAAACTATGTGAGAAAATGGATGATGCATCTAACGATACATTTAAGTGAAAAAACTTAAGAACAATAAAAATGAAAGCTTTAACACTTTAACGTTAAGAGAAATGAAAAGCATAACATGGAAAGTATAGAAGGCATGAAAAACTACGTGGAAAACCTTTTGGAAGGGATGAAAAGCTACAGGTGAGTGTAGGGACCTTTTTTATATGATATGGTATATTGGGCTGCCTCCTGCGGTAATGGGCTGGGCTGTCTCCTCCGGTGATGGGCCCTGGTGTTTCTGAGTAAGGGAGCTGGGGCCGGTCCAATTGTAACTCAACTTGGGCTGGTTTGTGCACAAACTTATGCCTTGTCTGCCAGGAGCAAATTTACGGCAAGCAGAACTGTTGCAGACGAGTTACGGCAGGTAGATATAATAATGATTAAAACAGAGTACTTTGACTTATTTAAATAAACGGCTATGTATTCCCTGCTAATAAAGCATGATTACAGTCATAATGATATCAATTACAAAAAAGAATGAAGAAAATAATACGGGCTAATTTAAATGGGCGTAAATTAAGTTTTAAGCTTAGTCTGCCACAGCAAAGCCAAAGAGGAGAGAACGCCTCTTCTCAATGCAAATAACCCCCCCAGGAAAAGGATCCTGCTGTGGGGATTAATGGTTTTGAGGGAGTCGGACTTGAATGGTTGTTGCCCAAAAGAAAGAGTCCTTGTTTGCTTTTTGGAAGAAGGTAAGATTTGGAGGGGGAGAGAGAGAAAACGATCTATGGGTGCATGCCTTATTGAACTAACTCTCATTTTTCTTAGTTTTCCTTTCTTTTCTTTTCTGTTTTCTTTCTTATCTTTTTTCTTTTCCTTTTGCCCTGTTTTTTCCTTTCACTCCGAAAATATGCTCTGTTTTCGATCCCCTTTACAGGGCACGATAAGAGCCTCTTTATAGTGCTTGCCGCGACCAAGGCTTTACCATTTTGCCCCTTAACCGCCTCTGTCTGGTCTGGGCGCACTTGTCGACCACCAGAGGTGTGTGCCACTCACTCTTGCCAGACAGAGGCGGGTTTCAGTTCTCCCCCTATCGTAGCACTTCTTTCTTGCCACAGTATAAATGCTCTCTCTTTCCACTCTCAAGGCATGCACCCAACGGTTCCCCCTCAAACTTGCCTCTTTTGGGTGGTCTATCATCCCAGTAGGACGAACCTCTTAAAAGGGGCTTGGGCAGGAGCTGCAAATAGATCTTTTCCTCTCTCCCCACCACCAAACTATACCCCCTTTACCCCTTACCTCTGGCCCATGGCCCCACCATGTCCTATATTGGCTGGGTACAGGCTAGTGTGCCTGGACCTTGCGCGTGCTTCTCTTTCAGATATGTCCAAGAGTCTGCCTGCTGCTCATGCGTTTGCCGTGATCTGGAGACTCTCCTTCTGCGTTTCCTGACCCTTCATGTGGGCTTTTTCTTTGGTTTCCTGCTCCATTCAGGAGCTGGGCTTCGTATGATGATGGACTTTACATTTCTTTGGCCCACTTTTGATTTTCTTTATTGCCTGCCACGTTGAATTTGTTATTCCTGCCGTAATAACTTAATCCTCTCTCCCCACCACCAAACCATACCCCCTTTACCCCTTACCTCTGGCCCATGGCCCCACCATGTCCTATATTGGCTGGGTACAGGCTAGTGTGCCTGGACCTTACGCGTGCTTTTCTTTCAGATATGTCCAAGAGTCTGCCTGCTGCTCATGCGTCTGCCGTGATCTAGAGACTCTCCTTTTGTATTTGCTGACCCTTCATGTGGGCTTTTTCTTTGGTTTCCTGCTCCATTCAGGAGCTGGGTTTCGTATGATGATGGGCTTTACATTTCTTTGGCCCACTTTTGATTTTCTTTATTGCCTACCACGTTGAATTTGTTATTCCTGCCGTAATAACTTAATCCTGCTGGACCTCTTTTTGGGCCAGCCGTTTATCCCTTTTCTCAGTGGCCTGTCATGAGCACTGTTTTGCTTTTACTCATGGGCTCCTATGTCCCTTTGAGCTTTTCCTTTGGGCATCCATGGCTCGATTGCTTTTTTTGGGTTTCCTCGGCCTGTTTGCTAATTCTACACTCCCATGGGTTTTTTTACTAACTTCATTGGGCTTCCCCGGCCCAATAACCTTACTTTCCTATCCAAACTTTCTGCTCTTTCTCTTGTTTTCTTTAGGTCCTTGCCCTAATTATTCAGTAACATGTTCCTCTTATAGTATGAGGAATATTGCTAGATACATTAAGACAAGTGTCAAATCGTGATTCTCCTATTTCAAACCCTAATACAACTATTGTACTATGCAATGTTTGGAGGAGAGAGAAGACACGCCAATGTCAGGGTAGTGGGATGGAGGCGGCTCTGCTACGACGTGGGGAGCAAGCCTTGGACAAGGAAATGGACATCAAGGATGCTAGGAGTGATACACATGTCCTCAACAGTGGTCCAACACAAGCTCAGCCAATAAGAGGTGTTCTATAGCATCTAACCATAGTGGTCACTATCTCCCTTTTTTGTGCTAGTGTTGGGTGTCCATGCTAGGTACGTTCTCACTCTTCCCAAAAATGGTCACGCCATCGGCACGAGCCAAAGATCCCCCTCTTCAGCCAACATTTCCCTTCCTTTGCTCACAACTAGCCCATGTGTAGGGTCTAGATCCAGCCACGTCAACACTCTCGCATGCCTTGGCTGGTGTAATGTACATGACCCGACTCGATATAAAAGTAATATGGTTTTGTAGCCCATTGCGAATCCTATGTGTAAGATAGAAAAACTTTTATTTCAAATTAGGGTTGAGTGTGTTGTTTTGAGAGAGAGAGAAAAAAAAAAAAAAAGACTGTATTATTGCAGTTTGTATTTTTTCATTTTGTGAATAGTGAAATCATTGCAACTTCGTAGACATAGGCAAATTGTCAAACTACGTAAATATTATCTTGTACTATTGTTTTCTTTAGCGCATATTTTTCTTTATTTTGCATCTCACAAATTTAGGAATTTTGTATATATTCCCTATAATCTTTTGTGTTGGCTTTAGTTATTCTAGCCAAAGAATTGCTTGCCTCCTAACGAATAGAACTCAGAGCAGTTCCAACATTTGCACAAGGGAAAAATTAGTTACATATTCTTATTAATGTATCTTAGATTTTTCAATTAAATTCAATCATATGATTGTATTGATAAATATATCAAATGATTGAATTTAATTGTCCAGAGTAAAAATAACACCGTATTGCATTAGTCAATACAACTAAAAAATTAAATTTAGTTGAAAACTAAAGTACAACAATTAAAAAATTGTATCCAAGATTTTAATGTAACCCAAAACATTCATCTATGATCAAAAGAGGTCAAGTAATAGGTCGTTAAGCAAAGTAGTCCAAACCTCATCCTCAACCTCCAAAGCCACCTCTTTTTCTTCTTCAACCAATATGCTCCACATCCCACCCTTTTCCATGTCCTTAACATAGACTTCTCTCCCATCCTGTACCTCCCATCCTAGTAACAATTCTTGTGGGTGCCCACTAAGCCAATCTTCTGTGACCTTCAATATCTCATGCTGAAATTCATTGTCACAACGTGTTGTTGTGCTTGCATTTACATTATTCTCTTCAATTTTCTCTTCAATGAAATCCAACAATAGACTGTCTACCTTGAATTTAGAACCACTTGGTGAGCTCTTTGTTCTGATGAGGTCAAGTAATTCTTGAGCCTTAATTAATTGTTCTGTTTGGTTTTCTTCTTTCTTGTTGAACATGTTGTTGTCCTGGGTGGATAATGGGCAAGGTTGCATGGGTGATTGAGGAGATTCATGGTTGAGCTCGCAAAAGGCAATGCGTTCTTCTAAATCTACTGGTTCTAGTTGAGCGAGACACTCAAACCGCCGTATCTTGTGCATAAACTTTTGTTTTGTACCTGTCCATATCAATATCACATTTCTGTCAGATAAGAGCAATAGGGTCAATAAATATATATCCTATTATTTTAGTAAGGGCTTGCTTCTCTCAAGTAGCTTAATTTTATAGATTATGGTGCTATAGCTAATAGGGCATTGAAAAATCACATAAACATTTGCTCATTTTGTTTCGTTAACATTTTTTAGAAAATAAATAATTTTTTATGAATCACTTTCTAAAAAATTATTTCATTTACCTATATTTAGTAACAATCTTACAATAAGTTTGGAAACTATTTTTTAACGTGCTTTATTTAGCTATGCGTGAAATAGAATTGGTTTTTACTAATTTTTTTTTTCTTCGTAAAAACAACTTTAAATCAAACCAAGTTAAATAAGAAAAATCAAAATACAGTTTTTCTTTAACTCCTGGAAAACACAAAAAATTATATTCAAATAAGATTTTTCATTTATGTTTTCATCAAAACAAACAGAAGTGAGCATTTGATTCCAACATGGTCAACACGTTTTCTTTCCTTTCCTTTCCATTGCTATATCATATGTGTTGAAGCCTATGATAAATATATTCAAATTGATATGTTACCGAGCATGAATCACACTGGAAGGCAGCCAAATGCCCCTCGGGATGTGTCACTCACATGTGTTTTTGACCTTTTGTACGAGTTGGTAATGATAAAAGTGACAGCATGCCACCCCTCCAAAAAGAAGTGCAAGCACAGCATGCAAAGAACTATACCAATTAGAATTTTACTAGCTTATCTGATGATTGTATCAAACCCTTTTGAAGGAACAATTTCTTTTGAAAATTCGAAATGTCTACACTGACTCACACACATGAAGAATGAGTGAGAGAGAGAGATACCTTCTATGCACGCAAGGCTACTCTCGAAAGGCGAGCCAATATCTTCATCATCTTCAAATGGACTATCCAGCACAGACACTGGACTAAATTGTTCCTTCTGCTTATTTGTCCATTCCTGTTATGATCCATATCATGTCCATTTAATTATAATAATAATAATAAAAAACCTCTTAAAAATAATTCACATAGCCTCCGTTAGTACAAGAAATGCTACTTCTCACATCTCCATACCCAAAAAAAAATCAGGAGCAATCTTTCAGATACAACTCACAAGCCTCTTAACATGACAATGTATCTGATTATTTCTACCCTGTTTGATATGACTTTCAGAGCAACATCATTAAGCATGGAAGACTGATCACTGATATCATATTAGTAAACTAAGTTTAATGGTTTATAAACAAATTTTCAATTTCTTATTTGACGATGATAAAATATTTTATCAGTCGAGTTAATTGAAACTCACGTGATATTACTGCAAATTAATAGCTATTCAGAATTTTTTGGCAAGAACATCTATTCAGCTTAAGATCTAATGATCATACCAACATTAATGCATTGGATTCCATTAGAACTCCGCAGTCCAGCTTGTTTTGATAAAAATAGTATCAAGATGACCTTTTGAGAAGTTCTAGTGTTGCACCCCCTTTCTTTATCTTCTCCCAAAAAAGAAAAAGAAAAAAAAGAAAAGAAAAAGAAAAGAGATGTTGAGAATTAAAATCTCTTTTAAATAACAAAAGCCCTGCTTGTTTTATAGATTGATTAAAAAAAAAAAAAAAACAATGGTCACCCCATTGTAGCACCATGGCGTATCCCGAATTGAAAATTTTCGGGATCCATCCCAAATATGCGGTCAACTCAAGGAATTCTAGTATTTACTTCTTTAATTTATCTTTATATCATTAAACTCTTCCAGAACACTAATTTAAGAAAAAACAAGGCCTAAGAACAGTAAATCCCGAGACTAGTTGAGTTGGCCTGGTCAACCCCTCTACCAGACAAAAACAAAAATCTAATTTCTGTCGTATAATAAGTAAATTAATAAACTTACAATCTCAGTTACCCCCAATTAATTATAGAGCATATATAGGTGCAAATAATAATTAATCACACCTACGCAACAGTGGATCATTAATTAATAGTCGCAGATGCTTAAAAACCATTACATTTTTATGGTCCAAGCAACCAAAAACCACTCTTTTTTTCTGGTCACCGACAGAGGCAATATAAGACGTGACACAGGCTTATTAAAAAAGGTCCACAAAATTCCAAAACTACCCCCACCAAAACCCAATCAATGTTCCCAACAACAACCAGTTCCTTTAAATTATTGGGGACGAGGACTAAATAGTAAAATCGATGTTCCAAACAGGAAAAAAGGAATGATCTGGTGAAGTGTGTGCTATGAAAAGAAAATAGTCTTGCGAGTTAAAACGCCGTGGATCCCGCAAAATAAGAACCACACGTAGTGGGATCTAGGCCTCGTAACACTCGTCCGTATTTAATTCCACTGATCCGAGTCGTACTGTATTCTTCTCCCAAGATATACTCCACACGTGAAAGTCATACGTCGCTAACCCCACCCAGCTCCAGCTGTTCTTTCTTCCACTCTTCCCTCTAACTCAGCATTTTTCAAAATCACCCATTACATCCCTTGCTATTTCCCACCACACCCATCTTAATTTTTCTTTTTTGGAGCATATCCCCATCTTAATTCTCTCTTATAAAAGATTAGCAAATTTAATCAACATAATATAATATATAGTCATAATTTTTACCATATTATTAATTTGAAATACGATTATAACTATGCCAACATTATGTTATCAAAATTGTTGTAAAGTTGATCATTGTGAGTATTTCGATAAATTTGATCGACAAGTCCAATTGCAAAAAGAAGTAGATTTACTAGCTCCACTTTATTTAGTCCAAATTGACAAAATGATAGATTTCATAGATATTATTTAATAGGCTATACAGGGAATGACCCTATGAGAATTAAAAAATCTAATACTTTAATAGAGAACGGTACATAATTTTGAAAATCAATTTATTTATACTAAAAGCTTTTCTACTTTTGAATTATTGGAAATACAAATTTTATGTAAGAGTTGAAGTGAGTTTAACCGAAATCCAAAAACTAAATATGTATTTAGTTTTATTAAAAGTTCTTCTAATTTTGAATTGTCGAAATACAAATTTAATGTAAAGAGTTGAGACAAGTTTAACTTAAATCCAAAAATGAAATGTATGTTTAATTGTATAATTAATGTGTAAAAGGCCTTTCAAAAAAAAAAAAAAAAATGTGTAAAAGGCATAATACTTCAAATCAAAATTCCAAAAACTAAAATTAACACCCACCTCAAATTTGTAAATACACACATATATAAACATTGAATATGAAGTAAAGATAAAGAAAATAAATCAACAAATTAATTGGAGAAGCTGACCAACCAACAGACAAAGGGAATTAATAAAATTCACACATGCAAAAGCATTAAACCAATGGGAAAAAAGAGAGGTGACCTTTGTGTTAGTTCCAGAGTAGGTATTGGTTGCTCCGAACATGGAATCCTCACCGACTGTTACGCCTACTCTCTCAGTCTTCTTCACCGGTAAGTCATTTTTACCCTGCACGACGTCGTTTGAGGTTGAAACACTCTCTGAATTAGAATTACCGCTCGAAGACCGTAAAATCTCTGCGGTAAACTCACTCTCCTCCCAACTGTTACTGCTTGTGGTGGTAGTGGCAGCGATATCCGACGGCTCATCTTTTTCGTTGAGAAACTCGCTGAACAATCTCCACCGTCCGATATCGCTCCCCTCCTTTTCCTCTTCTTCTTTATCAGCTCTCTTCCAGTTCCAGAAGCTTCTTCTGAATAGCTTCCGTGAAAGACTCCGAGAGAGAAAATGGCCTTTCCTGGTTTTGATAGACGACGGAGAATTAACGGAGTGAAACGGAAGTTGCTTCTTCACGGCGTTAATCACCGCCTCCGAAGCTCTCTGAAAGGCGGAAATGGTAGTTGTTGAAGCTGGTGGCGTTGCCGTTAACTTCGAACGCAGGCTTCGACTACGAAGACGGAAAAGTCGTTGCTTGGCGGTGATTTTTGTAGTTGAGGAATGATCTCTGAGTTTGAGATCGAGCTCGAGGAGGAATCGGACGGTTGTACTACTACAGCATTGTCGGCGTGGAAACGATTTGAAACCGTTGGATGAGCAGGAGCTCAGATCGTCTCTAAGGTAATCTTTCAGCATCATCAACGGCCTTCGTTGAATCACAACTGACTTTCTCACCTTCTTATCATCATCAAATTCAATCGAAGCCATTGGTTAATTTCAAAAGTAGATAATAGTAAAATTAAAAAAAAAAATCAGAAATTATTGAGCATAATAAAAACGCCGTCGTATTCGACCAGATAGATACCAATACGGCTGCAATACCATAAAATGGATAGCATTTAGAGCTTAGAGTGAAATAGAGAGAAAGAGTGGGGTTTTATAGGTGAGAGAGGAGGAAGAAGAAGAAGAAGAAGAAGCGTGGAGGGTTCATGTTGGTGAAATTTGAATCTTAACCAAAAAAAGAAAAAGAATTTATTGCAATGCGTGTTGGGGGGGTTTTTTGGGAGTTTGGACTGGTATGAGAGTGAGACCAGTAGTTGACCTATTTACAACAATTAGTTGAAAATTTATATATGCTAATATGTCTTCCATGCAAAGTTGCAAAACTGTCCACTCTTCACGCACTTCGCCACCTGTGCATGTCCTTTCTGCGTTATGATATGGGTTACCATTTACATACCCTATATGATGAGGATAAAAAATATGCTGGCAAGGGTGACGGCACATACCTGACGAGGGTGACAGCACATACCTGACAAGGGAGACGGTGCAGACTTAGCAAGGATGACGAGATGGTCTTGCCGTCAGCATACCTTCTTGGCTGACGGTGACCTAAGGCTAAAGAACTCCAGAGGCCGAACTTCCTGAAGCTTACGGGATAAGCGTGGACTGACGGGACAACATAGACTGACGGCGTCAGTCTGTGAAATTACCAGTATGCCCATTTACGTGTACAAGTAAATAACTTGCTCCCCACGTTTCATGGAACCTAAGGACTCCTATATGGAAAGAATCCCGTAAAATACGCCCAAGGAGACTCCTATAAGGAAAAGACTTCCGCTCAAAGGAAAAGAGGGTCAGCCCTCTCCACTATAAAAACCCGAGCACTCTCATAAACCAAGGTACGTGTAATTTTACCCTCTCTAGCACTCTAGAGCAGTGAGAATAGTTCTAACTTGACCTTCGGAGGGTATTCGGCCGGTACCACACCGGTGCTCTCTGCTAGGTTATTCCTTTTCGTTGTGCAGGTGTCATCTGCGATCGAGTGAGGAGCGTGCGACTCATTGGTGGTATTGTTTTCAGTATCATCAGTTGGCGCCGTCTGTGGGAATCGCTTTAGCACGTTCTCGCTTTCAAGACAAGAGAGTTACATGGTACTCACTCGCTCAATGGCGACCAACAACGACATTCAAGAAGAAGAAACTCCTACAACCGCACTTGAAAGACAGGTGAGGACGCTCGCCGCCGCCGTGGAGCGCCTCACAAAGCAAAATCACGACCTAGAAGAGCAACTGAGACAGAAGAATGCAGCTCCCAACAACCAAGGGGCAGAGCAGGAAGGAACCAGCGCTGACAGGAGAAACCAGGAAGGACCCCAGGCCAGCAACGCCCCGAGCAAACCTGAACGACAGAACACGAGCATCCCCTCCCTCGCGGAAACCACTCCGCCACTCGTTCTCGCAGAGATGCAAGCCATGAAGGAACAAATGGAGGTCATGATGAATGCTCTTAAGGGACGAGTATCGAGCGACCTTGACGACCTTGTCAACCGAACTGACTCGCCGTTCACCGCCGCCGTCAACTCCTACCCCTTACCAAGTAAATTCCGCATGCCGCAGATAGACAGTTATGACGGGGTCAAGGACCCACTGGACCACCTGGAGACCTTCAAAACCCTAATGCACCTTCAAGGAGTAGCGGACGCCATCATGTGTAGGGCCTTCCCTACAACGCTAAAGGGCGCAGCAAGAATTTGGTTCAGTCGACTGGCCCCAAACTCCATCAGCACCTTCAAAGAACTCAGCGCTCAGTTTACCGCACACTTTATTGGAGGCCATCGGTACAAGAAGTCTACGGCTTGCTTAATGAGCATGAAGCAGCGAGAAGACGAAACTCTAAGAGCCTACATCTCCCGCTTCAATAAAGAGGCGCTCTCGATCGACGAAACTGACGACAAGATACTTGTCGCGGCATTTACAAATGGTTTGAAGAAGGGCAAGTTTTTGTTTTCCATATACAAAAACGACCCAAAAACCATGTCAGAAGTACTTTATCGCGCCACGAAGTATATGAACGCTGAGGATGCACTGTTAGCGCGAGAAGAAAGGCCCAGGAAGAGAGAACGACAGGAAGACAATCGGCAGGACCAGAGCCGAAAGAAGACAAGAACCGCGAACCGAAGGGACGAAAGACGCCCTAAGCCCCTGGGAGGAAGGTTCACGAGCTTCACTCCACTAACAGCCCCAATAGATCAAGTCCTTATGCAGATCAAGGACGAGGAATCGCTGACATTCCCAGGAAAGCTGAAAAGCGACCCCAGCAAACGCTCCCGAGATAAGTACTGCCGATTCCACCGTGACCACGGCCACGACACAGCTGATTGCTATGACCTCAAGCAGCAGATTGAAGCCCTTATCAGACAAGGAAAGCTGCAGAGGTTCGTTAGCAAGGAGAGAGCGGATCCTCCCGCGTAAGACCAACACCCCCGACGGGACAATGAGCGGCCAAGGCCCCCGATTGGGGATATAAGGATGATTGTAGGGGGAACGACCGCCGCCGGGTCATCCAAGAAAGCCCGCAAGACCTATCTTCGGATGGTACAAAATGTTCAACTAACGGGGGCCGTGCCAAAGATGACACGAAGAGAAGGCCCCGTAGTCGGATTCTCGGAAGAAGACGCACGACGCCTTCACCATCCACATGACGACGCACTCGTCGTCAGCTTACGCGTAGGAGATTACAATATGCACCGGGTGCTGGTCGACAACGGCAGTTCAGCAGATATCTTATACTACACCGCGTTCCAGCAGATGAGGTTCGATAGGGGGCGACTGATCCCGACAAATGCCCCACTTGTCGGCTTCGGCGGGAGCCGAGTATTCCCACTGGGCGCGGTCACCTTATCCGTAATTGTAGGTGATTACCCCCAACAGATAGCCAGGGACGTGACATTCTTGGTTGTTGATTGCTCATCAGCCTACAACGCTATCCTCGGGCGACCCACGCTCAACTCATGGAAGGCAGTAACCTCCACCTACCACCTGATGATTAAGTTCCCAACTGACTACGGAGTAGGGGAGTTGCGCGGGAATCAGATGGCCGCGCGCGAATGTTACATAGCCATGATGGAAATGGAGGATCAGGCTCAGACTTTAAGTATAGAAGAGCACCGGACGGTAACGGAGCCGGTTGAGAAGCTAGAAGAAATACCCCTTGACAGTTCCGATCCTGGCCGAACGACCAAGATTGGAACGCTCGCTAACCCCACGACCCGTCAAGAGCTCATAACATTCCTTAGACGCAATCAAGACGTATTCGCATGGGGTCATGAAGATATGCCAGGAATAGATCCTTCAATCATGGTACACAAGCTGAATGTGTCGCCCGCCTTTTCACCCGTTAGACAAAAGAAGAGGGTGTTTGCCCCGGAGCGAGACCGAGCCATAGCAGAGGAAGTCAGAAAGCTACGGGAAGCAAGCTTCATCAGGGAAGTGTACTATCCCGACTGGTTAGCAAATGTAGTAATGGTGAAGAAAGCAAGCGGGAAATGGCGGATGTGTGTGGACTTCACCGACCTTAACAAAGCCTGCCCCAAGGATAGCTACCCCCTACCGAGGGTCGATGTCCTAGTAGACTCCACGGCCCGACACCAGTTGCTGAGCTTCATGGACGCTTTCTCGGGATACAACCAAATCCGAATGCACGAAGCCGACCAGGAGAAAACGTCGTTCGTAACCAGCCAAGGCCTATTCTGTTACAAGGTCATGCCCTTCGGCCTAAAGAACGCAGGCGCAACGTACCAAAGGCTCATGAACAAAATGTTCGCGCAACAGATTGGGAGGAATGTCCAGGTCTACGTGGACGACATGCTAGTTAAGAGCAGGAGGGAGGAAGATCATCTAGGAGATCTCAAGGAAACATTTGATACACTCCGCTCCTACAATATGAAGCTCAACCCAGGGAAATGCGCCTTTGGAGTAACGGCAGGAAAATTCTTGGGATTCATGGTGTCTCAAAGGGGAATCGAGGCGAACCCGGATAAAATCCGAGCCATTATGGAAATGACACCGCCGAGAAGTGTAAAGGAGGTACAGAGCCTAAATGGAAAAATAGCGGCACTTAACAGGTTCGTGTCGAGAGCAACGGACAAGTGTTTGCCCTTCTTCCGGACATTGAAAAAATCCTTTGAATGGACCGACGAATGCCAGCAAGCATTCGAAGAATTGAAGATTTACCTCTCCTCTCCACCGTTGTTGAGCCCGTCGCAGCCGGGAGAAGAGCTTTTTCTCTATCTGGCCGTCTCCCCCGCAGCTGTTAGCGCAGCCTTGATGAGAGAAGAAGAAAGGATGCAAAAACCCGTATACTACGCAAGCCGAGCGCTTCGTGGTGCCGAGGAAAGGTACCCGCCGATGGAAAAACTTGCCTTCGCATTGGTTACGGCAGCCCGAAAGCTCAAACCGTACTTCCAAGCTCATACGGTAAATGTCCTGACTGACAAACCTTTACGGCGAGCAATGAGCAGCCCCGAGGCCGCGGGCCGACTGGCATTATGGGCAATCGAGCTAAGCGAATTTGACATTCAGTATCGTCCGCGGACCGCCATCAAGGGACAGGCTGTCGCCGACTTTATAGCTGAGTTCACCCATGACGAGGACCAGGGGGCATCAGAGTCCCCTCAATGGAGCATACATACGGACGGATCATCCAACAGGCAAGCCGCAGGGGCCGGCATTGTGTTGCTATCACCTGAAGGAGACACCATTGAATGTATGGTCCGTCTAAACTTTCCCGCCACCAACAATGAATCAGAATATGAGGCTCTGATAGCAGGACTCGACCTTGCCAAAGCAGCAGGAGCCGCAAGGGTAGTCGTCTACTGCGATTCACAGGTTATCACCAACCAGATAAATGGAGACTACGAGTGCAAGAGCGAAAAGATGAAGAAATACCTTGATGAAGTAAGGACAAGAGTGGGCGACCTAGAAGCCAAAATCATCCAGATTCCCAGAGAGGAAAACGAGCGAGCAGACTGTCTCGCGAAGGTCGCCTCAGCAGAACGAATGGTCGTCCCTGGTAATGTACTCTCCTTTGTATAGCTTTCCCCGCTAATAGATCTCAGCAATGTGCAGGAAATATGCTCCGACAGCGACTGGGCAGCGCCGTTGGTTTCATACCTAAAAAACGGGGTCTTACCGGACGAAAAGGAAGCCGCAAGGAAACTTAAAGTCCAGGCGGCAAGGTTCGTCCTGATAAAAGACGTCCTATACAAGAGAGGTTTCTCCCGACCGTATCTGAGATGCTTGGGTGTGGAAGAAGCAGACTACGTCATGAGAGAAGTACATGAAGGAATCTGCGGAAACCACTCAGGGTCCAGATCATTGGTACACAAGCTTGTACGAGCAGGGTATTATTGGCCCACCATGCAGAAGGACGCCGAAGCCTATGTCAGGGCCTGCGACAAATGCCAACGGTTCAGCAATATTATTAGACAGCCGACCGAAGAACTGACCCCAATGACAGCCCCATGGCCGTTCGCACAATGGGGATTAGACATTATGGGACCGTTCCCTACAGCTATGCGGCAGCTGAAATTCCTGGTAGTAGGCATCGACTATTTCACGAAATGGGTGGAAGCTGAAGCTTTAGCCACGATTACGGAGAAGAACGTTCGCAACTTCGTTTGGAGATGCATCGTATGCAGGTTTGGCATTCCTAGAGTCTTTGTCTCGGATAACGGGAGACAGTTCGACAACGACCATTTCCGGGATTTTTGCTCACAGTTGGGAATAAAGAACCACTACTCCTCCCCCGCCCACCCTCAAGCTAATGGACAGGTCGAAGTCACAAACCGATCCTTGCTCAAGATCATCAAGACTCGGCTCGAGGGGGCAAAGGGTATATGGCCCGAAGAATTGCCAAGTGTACTATGGGCATACAGGACGACGGCAAGAACACCCACAGGAGAGACACCGTTTCGCCTGACGTACGGAAGCGAAGCAGTCATCCCGGCCGAAGTTGGACTCGCAAGCTACAGGGTACACAACCACGATGAGAGCAGAAACGATGAGGCTATGCGACTACAGCTTGACCTAGTGGACGAGATCAGGGCAGCAGCAGAACAGAGGCTCGCTAGGTACCAGGATCGCATGGCCAAATCCTACAACTCTCGGGTCCGACACAGAGACTTCCAAGTCGGAGACCTTGTTCTTAGAAAAGTCATGGGCGCCGCTAGGGACCCTACCCAAGGGAAACTCGGCCCCAATTGGGAAGGTCCTTACCGAGTCTCGTCGTGGCAGAGAAAAGGTACTTACCACCTTGAAACATTGGAGGGACAGAAACTACCACATCCTTGGAACACCGAGCACCTACGGAAGTACTACCAATAGGAGCAGCAGCATGAAGACCAACTCCTTTTTTTTAGTTCAACTCCTCAGATTTATCGTTTATTTTAGTTTTTTTGCGACAACTTTTTTAGCCCAAGGGGCAGGATTTGTTTTTAATTACTTTTATTTAAATGCATGGCAATAAGAGGAGTTTTATTCAGAAATTGCTGAAGTGTATTTTCCTTCCGACGGTCCACTAAGTTTGCAGCCCAAAAACGACTAAGTCCTCAAAACTGACGGACCAAAAAGATGTCAAATGACATCAAGGCCAAGGCCAAGAAACTGACGGCCCAAAAAAGGCTAAAAGCCAAAAGGCTGATGGTTTAACAAGATGGAATAACCATCGTAGAAACAGTCCTCAAAACTGACGGACCAAAAAGATGTCAAATGACATCAAGGCCAAGGCCAAGAAACTGACGGCCCAAAAAAGGCTAAAAGCCAAAAGGCTGACGGTTTAACAAGATGGAATAACCATCGTAGAAACAGTCCTCAAAACTGACGGACCAAAAAGATGTCAAATGACATCAAGGCCAAGGCCAAGAAACTGACGGCCCAAAAAAGGCTAAAAGCCAAAAGGCTTACGGTTTAACAAGATGGAATAACCATCGTAGAAACAGTCCTCAAAACTGACGGACCAAAAAGATGTCAAATGACATCAAGGCCAAGGCCAAGAAACTGACGGCCCGAAAAGGCCAACAGCCAAAGGGCTGACGGTCCAATAAGATGGAATAACCATCGTAGACAAGGTCCTCGAAAATGACGGACCAATAAAGAGATGACATACAAACTGACGGTCGTAAAGCTGACAGTTTAAAGAGATGACGTATTACATGCAGACGGGAATTTCCAACAATTTTGTCTAAAATAAATAGATAAAAGCGACGGAAATGAAATACATGCAATTATACAAACGACAAGGGCACTTGAACATTACAATTGTTTAAAACTACAATTGTTTAAAACTACAACCATTTAAAACTAAAAATAACAACTGTTTTCCAGAAAATTTGAAAAAAGAAAAAAGGAACAAACTGCCTAAGTACATAGCTATAATTAAGCAGCAGGAGGGTTGCCGTCAGCAGGACGGTCCTCAACGTCCACGATAACCGCCGGAGAATCAGGAGCTGTAGGATTGACGGCAGGCTGGGCCAGGACGACGCTGCTGTCATGCTCCGGAGTAGGTTCGGGCTGAAGAGAGACGTCGTCTCCATCGTCCATTGTAATCCCAGACAAGTCCAGATCCGGGAAGGCCGACGCGACCTGTCGAAGGCAGTCATCAAACCCAGTGCCGTAATACTGACCACATGAGTCGATAAAAGACTGCGACGTTTTGAAATCTCTGATCGCGTCAGCCCCCGCCGTCTGTAGCTTCTCCTCCAGAGCCGTCACCTCTCCTTGGAGCTTGACGTTCTCACCACTGGCCTCCGTCAGCTTAGTATTAACATCTTTCAGCTCCTGGTTAAGGACACGAACGGCTTCCTTGTACTGAGCCTGCTGATTCAACAAGTTCTTGTTGTGGCTGCGAACTCGACTGACGACCCCCTCCTTCGCCTCGCAACGGTCACGAAGGGCTTTGACACGAACCAAGGCCTAAAAAAGCGTATCCGTCAGATGAAAAATACATCAAAACAAGATACGGCATGTTCAAACCGAAAACGTGAGAAACTTACCCTGGAGAGATCAAAGAGGGCCGACGCCCCTAAATCTTCCGTCCCTACTTGATCACAGGGCTCCATGTCCGTCGGTTTTATAAGAGATTCAACCTCCCCGACGGCGTATTCCTTGTGGGTTAGGAGACGGCACGGGCCCTCGTTGACGGGACCAGTGGAAGTCATCACCCCCTTTCCCGCGCCGTGGCCAGACGTCGGAGGGGACTTCTCCTTCAATGGCTCGACTGACGGAGTGACGGCAATCTTTTTGGCTGGACGGCCATCACTCCCGTCAGGTTTCCTCTTCGCCACCTTGGCGACGGCCACGGGGGTTGACGAGGCCTCCCCCCCTGCTTCCTTGGCCCTCCTCTCTTCTTTCTGACGAGCTGCGGCGGCCCGTATCCTTTGTTTCGCGGATTCCATCTCTACAAAACAAAGAAAGACTAATAAGGGAAAGTGACGGAAATAATTAAACTGACGGGAGTGGAAGTCTACTTACGCCGGCGCGCTAACTCCTCCAACCTACGAGCTTCCGCTGACGGATCTGGGCCCCCACAGTATAAGTGGAGGGTGTCAAGAATGATCAGATCCCGGCACTTACGGTCTTCCAAAGGGATCTCTAGAATCCGTTGGATGAACCCCTCCTGCTCGTCAGTTATCTGCGGACGGATATAAGCTGAAAAAGAAAAAATAACAAGTGTTACGACCGTTACTTAAAAAAACACACGAGCCTCATGAGTGACGGGATTGACCTGAATCTTTGACAAAGGCCCATGTGTTGTCAAAATAACCACTGGGCATCGTCGCCCACTCCTCCTGACGACAGACCCAGTCCGTCCCCTCAACAAAGAAATACCTACTCTTCCAATTTCTATTTGAGTCAGGCATATCTGACACTAACCGTAGCCCTTTTTCTCGGGCGTTAAAGTGATACGTCCCCTTGGACGAGGCAATATGGTGAGGTCTGTAACAATAAAAGAACTCTCCTAGTGTAAGCTGACGGTGTCCTCCGCTAAGACTGCCCCATAGGATTTCAGCTCCTATAAAAGTCCTCCAGGCATTTGGGGCAACTTGGGTGACGGATATTCCAAGGAAATCAGCTAGTTGACGGTGCAACGCCGTCAACGGTAACCTCAGGCCCGCAGCAAACATGGCGTCATACATACCGACGTCAGCTGTCCGCCCGGAGTAACACCTCTCACCCTCTCTAGGGAGACGGATGGGAATGTGGTCTGGGATCTGATAACGAACCCGTAACTCCCTAAAGACCTTACCACTCATCCCAGGCAAAAATTTGTTGACGGCCCAATCCTCAGGAAGAATGAAGGGACGGTTATCTCCGGAACCCTCCGAGGTTCCTTCACTGGATCTCTCATCCCCGTCACTATCTTCCCCGTCAACATCTATTCCATCCCCGTCAACGTTTATTCCGTCCCCGTCCATTCCATCCCCGTCATTTTCATCCCCTCTTCCCTCATCCCCATCTCCCTCAGCAAAACTCTCTTCACCGTCGGGAGATTGGGTTGACGACTCTCTCTCCGACGGGAGAGAGAACTCTGACTCATTTCCAGAACCAAAGGTCTCGTCGTAGCCCGCTCCCTCGCGGACTGACGACTCATCACAAGACGCGTCACTCGACATCTGACTACCTACAAGTGACGGGTTTAAACTAAGTACCTAGGCTGACGGCCTCACTAATAAGGTAAAAATAAAAAGAAAAAGAAGGAAGGAGAGAGGATGAAAACTTACCGGTATGGAAGCCTTCAGGACGGCTACAGCGACGGATAAACTGACGGAAGTGAAGTTGACGGAAGGTGAGCGACGGTCTGTCTCTCCACAAGCTCAGCAGGGTTGAAATAGTGAAAAATGACTGAAAACGCTGTTTATATATGGAAAAAATGGCGCGGAAGACGAAGCGACGTCTCGTCAGAAGTGAGGCCAATAGGAACAAGCCACCTGTCCAAGGCATTAAATGCTCAGATCTACGCAAACGATGTTTCTGCCTCTTTTGAAAGCAAACTCCATAAACCCGTCAGTACAGAAGGTGACGGAGGTATGGAGTAGGGGGCAAATGATGAGGATAAAAAATATGCTGGCAAGGGTGACGGCACATACCTGACGAGGGTGACAGCACATACCTGACAAGGGAGACGGTGCAGACTTAGCAAGGATGACGAGATGGTCTTGCCGTCAGCATACCTTCTTGGCTGACGGTGACCTAAGGCTAAAGAACTCCAGAGGCCGAACTTCCTGAAGCTTACGGGATAAGCGTGGACTGACGGGACAACATAGACTGACGGCGTCAGTCTGTGAAATTACCAGTATGCCCATTTACGTGTACAAGTAAATAACTTGCTCCCCACGTTTCATGGAACCTAAGGACTCCTATATGGAAAGAATCCCGTAAAATACGCCCAATGAGACTCCTATAAGGAAAAGACTTCCGCTCCAAGGAAAAGAGGGTCAGCCCTCTCCACTATAAAAACCCGAGCACTCTCATAAACCAAGGTACGTGTAATTTTACCCTCTCTAGCACTCTAGAGCAGTGAGAATAGTTCTAACTTGACCTTCGGAGGGTATTCGGCCGGTACCACACCGGTGCTCTCTGCTAGGTTATTCCTTTTCGTTGTGCAGGTGTCATCTGCGATCGAGTGAGGAGCGTGCGACTCATTGGTGGTATTGTTTTCAGTATCATCACTATATATATTAGGTTAATTTTATAACATACAATTTAGTGTTTGTTTGATTTCGAATCCTGGTTGAGGAGATTTAATTCTAGCCAATTTTTTTTTTTTTTTTTTTAATTCCTGTTTGTTTGAGAACAATTTATTGATATTTAAACTAAGTTCCTGCTTAGTTTCTTAAAGGCTAATAACTCACTGATCATGTGCCTCACTGTGACATTGTCTTCTCTTGATGTTTTCCGATTCCCATTATGCTTTTTTCTATTGAATTCTTCCACCAAAAACATGTAACCTTGCTTTCACAAAGACTTTAATGGTCTGTATATATTTGTTAACAATCTTTGTCCTATAACTCTTGTTTCCATATTGCTTTGAGTTTTAATGCATTCTCGTTTATTACACCCAAAAAAAAAAAAAAAAAAAACTTTATTTAAAAGAGTTCATACCATTCGGAAAACAATTAACCATGAATTAATCAATATGACCAGAAATTTCTATTTCTCATTTATTTTCCATTATTTATTGTTTCTAACCAAAATATTTATGGTTCAAATTTCTTCAATTCCAACCATTATATTATCAAAAACAAGGGCAACTAATGCTTATTTTGTCATAAATGTATAGATAGAAATGAGTTTTGCTTGTCTAGAGCCATATAGCTCAATTGTCGTTGTTGCTGTTGTTGTTATTATTGTTGTTGTTGTTGTTGTTTTTTTTTTTTTTTTTAACGGAAAAATACAAAATTAAAATATTTTATTCTCCATTATAATTATCAAATTATTTATATTTAAAAAAAAAATCTGAGTTGTCCGAGGGCTAGCTACTGCCAAGGTAGTAGTAATGAGGCCGGCTTTAATCATACAGACCTAATTAGCTAAGCAATGGACTTCTATAGCTAGTTAAAATACTGATTAGCTCCTCCATGCATTAATTGTATCATTAGCAAACGAATAATTAGGCAAAGTCTCCTTAATTGTACGGAGATTCGATGGACTTAAAAAAAAAAACCAGCTTCAGTATTAATAATGGAGGAAATAATTTGAATATGAAGAGCATTTTATTATGGATTTTACTAATTAATTTTCATTTTTGGAAAAAAATTTCTCGAGAATTGAAAAAGTAATGACAGCTTTTTCAATTCTCGAAAAAATATTTCCACAAATAAAAAACTTAATACGTGCCCTAAGGACACATATTAACTGGACCCTTTTATTATATAGTCATTATTAACAATTTTGTTTTCAAAATCACTTTGCACGCGTGCTCAGCTAGGAATGATTGCGTTTTTCAAATGGCAGAAATATAAAATATAAAGGCGGAACAACATTAATTAACACAACACAAAATTTGAAGGTCCCAAGCTCTGATGTTTGTCCAGCAAAATGGAGGCATGCGAGTGGCATGGGTCTGCAAAACCACGGGGTACGTGCCGTCCTGTGCATGAACAACCCTTTCAATCGATGTTGTCTACTACTTACACTACTACTTTTGCTGGTTACAAATATGCCGCATTGAGTTATTATTGTGTACGATTTTTTTATGCCCAATGTGATGTTTTTGAACTGTTTTTGAGTACACAAAACAGTAACACAGATTAGGAAGCAATTAATACCAATGACTTTAAGGTTAAAAAACATGTAATTCAACGGTTAGATTTTCAAAATTCACATCCAATAAGAGAAGTGCTAAGTATTGTTCTTCCAATACCAAAAAAACTCAACTAAAACTTCTGCTTATTGATCAATCCAACACATTATTGCCTAAACTAAGCTTATTTTAAATTCTCTCACAAATTTCTCTGTAAATTATACATAGAGGGAGGTTAATTTTGTGGCCCATAATATAACTAAATGCGTGGGATTGTTTTGAGGAAATGATTCTCATTTCTTCCTTACTAGATTTTTGTCCTGTGGGTTTCATTTAGTTTAACTGGTAAAGTTTCTAATGATTAAATAAGAGTAATTTGAGGTTCAATCTCAGTCTATACCAAAAATTGATTAATGTCTTGATTTGATGATAAAGACCTATCATCAGGAGTGGATGTCATAAGTTGAAACTCTCTTAAAAAAAAAAATTGCCTAGGGTTTGAGGACGTAGATGGGATTTGTAAGGGTAAAGTCCCCAGATCATACAATGGGCCTTGGGCCCCATATAGAATTCGACCACATTCGAGGAGAAGGTGTGGGCACCAAAAGGGCTCCCAACCCAATTCTTATAGGCCCAAACTTGTTTAAAGGGCGATTCGAGGAGGAATTTCTCCTCGGACGTACCAAGTAAGGCTCAAACATGCACCCTGCCTGCAATAAAGATTCGCTCCAACGAGTATTAGTAGCAGGGATGAGTCTCGCAAGCCCGGAAGAGGGAAGAAAGTATAGGATGTCAATAGAGATACTACAGCTGCCACATTAAATGCATGGCAGCTACTGGCTGCATTAATGTGGAGAGGACTTGTGAACAGTGTTACCTTGGCTACTACAACTCACAGAAAGATGGGGGAGATGTCCGATGGGATGAGCACTCAAGTGAAGGTCCAGATGATCAACAAGTGTAAGGTTCTGATGACTTCAAGGGGGCTATATAAGAGAAGGGAGTCCCCATGAAGAGAGGGACTGAAGAAAGAAGGAACGGAGAGCAGAAGAAGAAGAGAAGAACCATAGCCTTTGATCAGAGACAGAGATACACCCCATACGTCTCCTCGGACCGTATATCTAATGGACACGAAGGAGATTTTCTTATTTTCGATTGTTGTATGGCCCAAAGTTAACTAGCATGCACTTCATTAGGACCCAGTTCTGTAACACACTCTCTACAAATTCATTGTTTAGGGCTCCTTGGGCCAGAACCCCATAACTGTTGGGCCTGGACCCCTAACCGTGACCCTACAAGATTAATTCGTTCTTTTGTTTGCTTGTTGATATTCCATTTCTATTTTTCTCAAAAAAAAAAAAAAAAAAGAAAAAAAAAAAGAAGAAATCATTTTCTATGAATATCGTACTTACCAATAAATAAAATAAAAATAGCTTGATTTCATCCTTATTAGGGATGGAACCGAAATTTTATATCTTTAAGGTTAAAGCATGAACAAAAATTATTTTTTCATTAAAAAAATTGTAAATTTTTTAAAAGCACTTAAAACATGAAACACACACAATTTTGTGTAATATTCTTCAAACATCATCTAAATTTCAAAGTTACGAACTTTTAACTCTAAGTACATAACAACAAATAGTTAAAGTGTCTATTCTCAAAAAAAAAAAAAAAAAGGCTAAAGTGTCAAACAAATTATTATTTGAATTAAAAAAACAAACGATTTTTTTTTTTTTTTTTTAGGTTAAACAAATTAATACTAGTAGCACTTATGGATATTAGGTGTAAAATTCTTCTAACATCGTCTAAATTTCTAATTAAAAACTTTCAACTCTGAGTACCTAATAACAAATAGCTAAAGTGTCAAACAAATTATTATTTGAATTAAAAAAACAAACGAATTTTTTTTTTAGGTTAAACAAATCAATATAGTAGTACTTATGGGTGTATTATGTAAAAGAGAGCACCAAACGTAACAATTTTTTAGGTGGAGGCATGGAGCACAGTATGGCTGTACTCAAATCCCAAAATTATAAACTTTAAATTTTAAAAAAGTAGTATAAATATTCAACAATTGATATGTGCTAGGTGGTGTCCTTTGGAACAACTTTCAATTTTGGAGTTGGTTTTCAGTATTAGAAGGGTCATATATGAATTCGATCAAATCTTTCAAATATGATCTATCAATATATGCAATGTGAATATTTTTAAATTTCTAAGAGGGGCATGGCTAGGGATGGCAATGGGGCGGGACGGGGCCGGAGGATGGGATCTTCGTCCCCGCCCCGCATGGTTGTTGCCCTTCCCCGTCCCTGCCCCGCCCCGGGGTGCGGGGAAAACTACCTTGCCCCATCCCCGCCTCTTGGGGCCCCGCGGGGACCAGACCCGCCCTGTCCCGCCCCGCCCCTAATACAATTTTATATATATAAATAAATTTTTTGGTACAATAATATAAATCACAACAAAACAAAATGTTTTAAAATCCAAGCATATAAATAAACCAAGTATTTAAATAGTCTAATATGTAACAGCATAATTCAAAATTTCTTATAACAAAATAAACATTGTCTTTGCATGAACAGAATCATCAAGGATAATTGACTAGTTCTTTAACAAAATAAACATATAAAAATAAACATTGTCTTATAACAAATAAAAATTGACTAGTTCTTTAAGAATAAGTTTCGCTTTCTCCCAATGTAGTGACACCACTTTCTTCTTCATCATTAGAATCATCAAGGATGTTTTGGAATGTATTAGCTTCAATTCCATCTACAACAGATGAAAGGCCTAAAAAAAGTAAAACAAATTCAATCAAATAATTGAAAAATACAGTGAAGAATGCAGTAACATAAATCATTACATAGATTAACTAGTAAATTTGATTACCTTTGATTTCAGCCCATAACCAATTTTGAGCACACATCAATGCCTCCACGGTCTTTGCATGAAGTTTACTACGATGTGGACTTAGCAGCTTACCACTTGTGCTAAATGCTGATTCTAAAGTAACAGTTGACACTGGAATGGCTAGGATATCCCTTGCAATACATTGCAAAGTAGGATACTTAGGCCCATTAGATTTCCACCATGCCAAAATATCAAACTCCAAAGTTCTTGGCATTAGATCATCCTCAAGGTAATGCTCCAACTCCAATTTAATATTCCCACCCTTTTTTTTCTAACTAAGATATCTTTCAAAGTCCATAAGGGAGTCATCAACTTGTGGATCCTCACTTACACAAGTGCCACGAGTACCTTCCCTACCCATTCTCCTAGAAGTATTGTCACGAATCATTTCATAGCAAGTATCTCTAACTCTTTGAATTTCATTTTCAGCTTCATCACCATAAATAAGAGGAAAATAATATTCCAACAATTCAATCTTATATCTTGGGTCTAAAATGGTTGCCACAACCATAACACCATGAATCACATTCCAATAACAGTCAAATTTTTCTAACATTTTAAATGCCGTACTCCTAATTATATCACTTGGGCTTGTGAACCAAGAATTCAAAGCAATTTTTATTTCACACACCTTAGGAAAAAAAAAGATTAGCTGTAGGATATGAGGTACCTGAGAATAGCTCTGTAACCTTATAAAACAATGCCAATCTCTCACATATACTACTTGCCATCTCCCATTCTTCCTCTTTTGGAATGCGCTTATAAGATGACTCCTTTTGGCTTAATCAAAAAAAGACATCTGGATACTCTATAGCAATAGAAAGCATAAGATAGGTTGAGTTCCAACGAGTCTTACAATCAAGGGCTAGTTCTTTGGTACATTCAACATGTAATTGTTGAGCCGTCTCTGTAAACCGTTTCCTTCTTTTTGTTGATCTAGTCCAAAATCCCACACTCTCACGAACCTTCTCAATGCATGATCGAATAACATTCAAACCATCCTGAACAATTAAATTAAGAACATATGCTGCACAACACATATGCAACATTGATCCACGCATAACAAGGGTACTACGTTGAAGCTTGTCTAGTATAATATTTATAACTGCATCATTGGTACTGCAATTGTCCATTGTCATAGTAGATAACTTCCTATTAATGTTCCATTCCAACAAAGTTTGTAAAAGGACATCAGAAAGCATTTCTTTTGTATGTGGAGATGGCACATAAATAAACCTAAAATAAGAAATTTAAATTATTATAACTAACAGTGAAATAAGTTCATACAATATTTGAAAAAAATTTAAATAATAAAATGAATATATACTTAAAAAAATGTACCTCATAACTTGGCTTTGTAATCTCCAGAAATCATCAATGAAGTGTGCCGTTACAACCATAAACCCTCGCTTTTTGTTTTGTGAAGTCCACATATCAATGGTAATAGCAATTCTACTCCGATTCTTTTCTATTTCATGCATTGATTTCTCCCTTTCATGATCATAGATGCTCATAATGTTCTTCTTGATTGTGTTCCTACAAACCATCTTGAACAATGGTTGAAGAGAAGTTGAATATCTTCTAAAGCCAATGTGATCAACTATAGAAAGGGGATACTCATGCAAGATGATCATACGTGCGAGTTCTTTTCTTGATTCATCTTGATCAAAATGATAAGCATTCACACCTGCCATTGAGTCCACATTATGTTGATCCCTCACCAAAATTTTTTGTTTCATATCCCTAATGTCCTTACACTTTTTCCTAGGACATATTTTTAAGTGGTCATGCAAATGTTTAGTACCATTTTTAGAACCCCCTACAAGCAATCTCGTACAATAGTTGCACTTAGCTTTGTCTTTTCCATCAACTTTTCTTTTCTTAAAATGATTCTACACAACTGATTTCAACCTCTCTCATTCCTCAGTTATCTCATTGTTAGGTTGGGCTTGGGCATCTTCTAGCCTATCCAATGGAGTTGAACAGGGAGTTATATTATCTTCATCTACCATCATTGGAGATTGATGGCTGCCAATGGATGTGATAGATGGATTGGAGCTACCATTGTTTTCACTTGAAGTCATTCCTAAAAAAATTATTTATGATAATTTAGTAACTTAGCAATCATAAAAAAGTAATATACATACACCAAAACCTAAGCCAAAAGTCTCCAATACAAACAATGTAGAACAATGTAAAAGATAAACTTATATCACTTATGAAAAATTAAAGTAAATTAAACCGTGTGTAATGCTTTCACACATTTCAAGGAAAAATATTGTCGGTAGAAAGATATAGATATAAGTATTTAACCACATTAACAAAGATAAAATCTTTAAGATTATCAATCAAACAAGTTTTAAAAACTATGACTCTATCACATAGTAAAGAAAAAAATAAGTTGGATATAAAAATATAAATATAACCAAATAGAATGAGTACTAAAACTCAACTACGTGAGATATATACAAAAAAAACTCTTAAGTGTAAGCCCTTCACTATTCTGGCTTGTTCTGGAATTGAAGAAATTTTGAACATTCAATTTTGCAATTATTTTAATGTTTTTGGAATATAACCGAATAGAAGATCTCTACCCTCCTGTGCAAAATACATAATGAAACAATGTACAAAAACATGAAACAATGTGGGGCCGAATACATGATGAGACAATGTGCAAAAACATGAAACAATGTGGGGCCAAATATATCAACAAACTTACTGCCTACTATATTCAAATATATGAAACAATGTGCAAAAAACATGAAACAAACCTGCCTACTGGAAGTCTGGGCACTACGTAACGTGAATGAGATGAATCTTGAAAACCGTATGAACTACAGAGAAGAGGGATGGGTCAGAGGCGGCAATAGCAATAGGGTTTTAGAATAAAAAATATTTTATCTTATATCTTGTACTCTTGTGTTTTACTTTAAATATTAGTGATTTAGGATTTACTAAATTTACGATTATAATCTTTATTAGTGCGGGGTGGGGACGGGGCAAGGCGGGGTGGGTTAGGGATAAAAATACTAAACCCATCCCCGCCCCGCCCTGGGGTGTGGGGACAAAATATTGCCCCATCCCCACCCCACCACCTTTGCGGGGCGGGGAAAACCCGCACGGGTCGGGGTGGGGCGGGTTAAAGCGGGGCAGGGCAAAATTGCCATCCCTAGACATGGCTCCCCTCTGTTGTGGTCAAAGTTCCGCCTTTGGTCTCTATCCACTCTTTTAATCAAGTAACTATTTCATCCCACTTTTTATAATTAGCAACAATTTCGTTTAAATTCCACTTTTTTTCTTTGATCATTTTATTTTTTAAGACATCTTTTTTCTCCCTCTTCATTCCTTTTTCACTAATCTTTAGATTTCTTTTTCTAAAATATCTTATTTTCCATCTTAAAAAACAAATATCTTTTACTATTTACTTATGTTGAGTGGTTACACTTTCTTCTTATATCACCTTAAAGTCTTTATAGCATTTATATACTATTCCTATCCATTTATCAAGTAAGGATAAAATCTATTTAACTAACATTTGACCAATTTTTGGAGCTAATAGTGATTCCCTATTCTTGACCAAGTTCCTTAATATCAAATCACATGTTATTATTATTATTATTTCTTTTATACAAGATAGAATTCTACTTTAACCTAATTTAAGTGTATATGTGTGTGAAACTCCCTTCTGGAGACTTGAACCCTAACCTTTACCTTCACACCCCACAAGTACTTATACTTGTGGAGTGACTATCGTACTAAGGATGTGCAGTGGTCAAATCACATGTTATAGCAAAGTCTAAAATAGCATTTCCCGATTATTCTCTTAATTACTTAACATCCTTGACCTCTTTAAACTGTCTTTCAAAACTCCTACTATCTTTTTCAACTTTATTAACCATTTAGTTGTGAATTCCAGTTAGGTCAACTAGTAAAATTTCTGATGGTTTAATAAGAGATCTAGGAATCAATTTCCATTTACGTCAAAAACCAATTGGTGTCTTGGTTTGATATAAATAGTTATCAACAGGAGCAGATCGTATAGGCGATAGGTTGAAACTCTCTTAAAAAAAAAAAAAAAATCATTCAGCTCTCTTTATAATTAAAATATTTTTCCCTTTTAATTCTTCTATCCATCTATTACATAAAAATAAATAAATAAAAAGTCTAGAATAATAACTACACCAAACAGGTGGGTGCAAGAATTTGTATTCCAATGGCCGTAAAACATCTTCGTACTGAAATGATCAGGGGCGGAGCCAAAAATTTTGGTTTGGGAGGGCCAAGTTGTGATGTTAATATATTAGTTAAGACAAACCTCTACACACACATGTATATAAATTAATTTACTAAGAAAAATTATCATTTTCTAAATTTTAATGAGTATATAAAAAAGTCATGTATTTCTTCTATTAGACATGTACAAAAATTTATCATTTTCTACGTAGTTTAATTTGTTAAACCTCTTAAATTAGTATGATTTTAATATAATTTCTCTTTCTTTTAAGAGCACCATTGAAATAACTCAAAATTTAGAGGGGCCAACTTCAATTTTTACATGCTACATTTTTTAAAATGTAAATAATATACATACTATAAATTAATTTTTTAAAATTTGGCCCCCCCCTTTGTGTGTGGCTTGGTCAAATGATGTCACATTAAAGAATGACCAATCAAATTACAAAAAGATGTTACTGAAGTTCATTGGACCAATTACTCCTAAATCATATTCTACAAGCTTTGAGGCTGGCGTTACAAAGATCAAACTACTGTTAAAAAGCATGTGTGTTAAAAGTTCAGTGATAAACAGATTTAATGACAGGCGTTGCTGCCCATAAAAATGGACCACCCTGGGTATTATCCTGGATTGCTCATGGGTCATTGCATTGCTACCCATAAAAATGGACCACCCACCATAGCTTTGGTTGTTGCAACATTTGTTATATGTCATTTTTAAAAAGTTGGAGAGAGAGAGAGTGTATATGATTTTGCATACCCCTAAGAAAAATTCCATTCAAACGTTGCGATTGGTTAGAGCTGTAAAGTGTAAACGTATGGACTCTAGCTGTAAACGTTGCTATTGGTTAGAACCCAGCCCGTCTTTGGGGTCTGGTTTCTCATAAAAAAGGAAAAGAGTATCACAAATTCCGGATTGTTCGTTTAGTTAAATTCAGTTTAATTCTGGATTGTTCGTTTGGATTGAAGGGGGAAGGAGGGAGAGTGAAGAGGAGTAAAATTGAGTTGGTTGAAAATACACTAATTCTGAACCAAATCTACTCTATTCCCCCTTAATCCAAACAGTTTTTTCATAAACTTTTTGACTTACCTTTTCTTTTCTTATACTTATAGTAAACATTACAAATAAATTTTTTTATCATTTCATTAATCAATACTAATAATTAATAACTAAATTATATACTGTAAGGACACAATTTGTAACGACCCATAATAATGTTGGGTTCGTACGTAAAAAGGCCCAAACAATATCACTTATAGAGCGTGGGTTTGAAAGGCTAGGTCTTGGTCACCGGGCGAGGGTTAGTCATGATGTTTATACAGAATTAAACCGTGTTCACTCGAAGAGTCCTTCTCCTTGAGGCGGCCTGGGAGGCTCTGGTTCTAGGCCTTTTTTCCCAGCCCCTTTTTGGCACATCAACCTTCACATTATATAGCCCTTCTTGGTTGATCTTAGTCCTCCACTTGTTGATCAGGCAGGTGCCTACTTCAGTACCCGTCCCATCAGCTGTCCCTCGTAGCTTTTTGTTAGTTGCGATGATCGAAGTCACCCTGTCCAGGTGTCTTTTCTCATTAACATGGTTAGGACGTTGGCGGGTGCATTTAATGCGGAGTAGACGTATTTACCCTGAACCAGTTTCGCACCGTACCCCCACGTGGGCCCCATTCTAATCGCATCTCCTTCAGGGGGCTTTTTGGGGGCAGCTCTCAACGAGATGTTGCTCTTCCCTTTGAAGTCTTGGAGTGTCGAGGACAGGGTCATCCTCGGCTGTGCCCCCAGCATTTCGGCCTTTCCCTATTCGTCCTCGGCAAATACCCTCCTCGGCACGGGCCTTGGACCTTAGTAGAGCGTGAGCCGGATCATAAGTTCCCTGGCCCCACATATACTATTTGAGTAAATTATATAGAATGATTTTTGTTTTTGAACTGATAAAATTAGATACAACAACTTTGTATTTTTAAAATTGTATATAATTTTACTACAAAATGGATATTTTTATGATCATAATGGATATGAATGTTATAATTCATTATGTTTAAACTTGACTTGTTTTATATGTAGGCAAGTCTACACTTAAGCTTTAGCCTAGCTCATTTGTTAAATAAATAAACATAAACAAGCATTTTTTTTTAGTGAAGTCCGAATATTTGCTCATAAAGAAAACTGAATAGTGCTTGCTCTTAAAGTAATACTCTATAATTACACCTAATAATTTTTGAACATGTATATATAAATATATATATATATATATATATTTTTTTTTTTTTGAGAGATAATTACAACATGCTGCTAACCCCGCAGTTTGAACCCTTTCCCCCCTAAACCCCCAAGCACTTTGTGCATGGGGAGATACCAATTCAATTACAAGGCCTTTGGCTTTTGAACATGTATATTGATTGAACAAAGTTTCTCTCCAAACTAGTTTGGAGAGAAACTTTTCAAACTTCTCATATATTTCATTTTTTTTTTTTTTTGTGAATTTTGAAAATCTAACCGTTGAATTTCATGTTTCTTATGTTCTTAACATGCATATCAAATTTCGTTCAAATTAGATATTATTTACTATTCGATCAATAAACTTATTTTTTATACACAATTTTAGATTATAAAAATTTGAAATTTTAACATTTGTTTGATAAGATAGCAATTGATTTTTGGTTTTCTTGAAATTTTACATGTATAAAGAATATAATAAGAATATGCAATCACGGTTAGATTTCCAAAATTCACACTCAATATGGAAATATATGAGGAGTTTGTAGAATTTCTCTCCAAATTAGTTTAGAGAGAAACTCTTAACTACTTTGGTAAAAATTAGACATAGTTAATTGGTTTACAGTGCTCGTTTGGATAACACTTAACTTTGCTGCGTCTGCGTTTTCACACTTTTTTTTTTTTTTTTTTTTTTTTTACATTTCACGCGTTTTGCAGAAAAGGGGACAAACAACACTGTAGCGGCATTGTAGCGGTACTGTAGCAGTACTGTTTATGGGACCCACAGCCACTTTATTCATTAAAAAATATTAAAAATGGGTCCCACGGTACTATTTACATATTTAAAAATTATTTTGCTACAGTGTTTTCAGTTTCAGCAACAATAAGTTCAATCCAAACAGACCCACAGTCTGATGATTCTATTTATCAATTTTATTTAAGTAAACAGTCTCATTCAATTATATATGCCGGATATTATCTTTTTATTAGAAACAAAAATTAAAACTCCAAAGGTAAAAAGCATTTGTGATAGATTAAAGTTTGTAGATTCTTGGCGTGTTGATTCAGTTGGGATATTTGGTGGTCTTGCTCTTTTTGGGAGAATGGGTGTGGATTTAGAAGTGGTTTTCTTTTATGAGAATATGATAGTTTCTTTGGTGTATTTGGACCCCCCTTAAGCCCCTTGGCTTCTTTTTGCCATCTATGGTTCGTATCAGCGGTCTAAAAAGAGGAATTTTTGGGTTTTGCTTGAAAGCATGGTGGTTGCCTTTTCAGGCCCTTGGGTTGTGATTAGGGATTTTAATTGCATAAAACAGGATAGGGAAAAATGTGGTGGGAGAATAGTAGCAGAAAGCTCAGCTAATTGCCTCAGAGATTTCATGATGACTTTGGGTGCTATTAATTTAGGATTCATTGGTCCTTACTTCACATGGTTAAATAGAAGAAAAGGTCTGGCTAGCATAAGAGAAAGATTGGATCAGTGTTTGTGTGATCAAGGTTGGCAGACCTTATTACCCAAGGTTGGGGTTAGACATCTTTGTAACTTTAATTTGGACCATAATCTGATTATGCTAGATACCAATTTGGAAACTAAGATGGGCTCTTGACCTTTTCGGTTTGAAGCACTGTGGACCAAAGAAGAAGAGTGCAAAATGGTGGTGGAAAATGCCTAGCAAACTAGGGTGGAAGGTTCCCATGGATTTAGGCTAGCAAAAAAACTATCAATAACTAGTAGTGAGTTAGTGAGGTGGAACAAAAACTCCTTTGGGAATACAAAAGGAGAAAATTAAAGACCTCCAAGACAAGCTATTGAAGATCCAACAAGCAGCGCCCACGAAAGAGAACTTGAACCTTGAAGCATCTCTAAATTTAGAGCTTAATGAATGGCGAGCTAGAGAAGATTTGCAATTGCGGAAAAATTCTAGAGAGTTGTGGGTTAAAGAAGGAGATTGCAATTCTAGATTCTTCCACCTTTCAACCATCATTAGAAGGGAAAGGAACTACATTTCGGAAATCAAGTTGGAAAATGGGTCTTGGATTAGAGACTGGGAGGATATTCAAAGATATTTTTTGGATAATTTTTCATCCTTATACAATACGAGCCATCCTCAGTTTCCTGAGAATCTTGAAAGTCTCATACAACCTTCTGTAATTGACCAAGATAATTTAGAGCTTTGTAGAGTACCCTCTAGAGATGAGATTAAAAAGGTAGTGTTTGGAATGAAGGCTCTTAAAGCCCCAGGGCCAGATGGCTTCCTAGTACTCTTCTATAAGCACTACTGGGATATAGTTGGTGATCAGCTAATGCTTGTTGTCCAGGGCTTTTTCCACAATGGCTGGTTGCTGAAGGAATTCAACAAGACCTTTATTTCTCTTATTCCTAAAAGAAAGGTGTACACAACTTTAACCATTTTTGCCCTATCGGTCTTTGCAATGTGTGCTATAAGGTGATATAAAAAATTATTGTGAATAGGCTGAGACCTTTGCTAAACAAAATGATGGATCCAGCTTAAGTGGCCTCTGTGCCGAATAGGTGGATAAATGAGAATGTGGTTCTAGCCCATGAGATTGTGCATACTTTTAAACATACAGGGAAGAAAAAAGGTTACCTTGGTATCAAATTAGATTTCCAAAAAGCCTACGATAGAATGGAATGGAGTTTCTTGATAGCGGTACTTAAAGCCTTTGGGTTTAGCAGCAATTTTACCAAGCTTATCCATCAATGCTTATTGTTAGTAGAGTTTACCTTGCTGTTAAATGGGGGCCAATGTCCAAGCTTCTTCCCTTCTCAGTGTCTTAGATAGGGCGATCATTTATTGCCTTATCTCTTCATCCTAGGATGTGAGGTGCTCTTGAGGCTCTAAAATAGGGAAGTATCTCAAAAAAGGCTTTCAGGGGTTAAAGTTTCTAACACTGCTCCGCCCATCTCCAAGTTATGCTATGCAGATGACATTTTTTTGTTCTGTAAAGCTAAATCTATCGAGATTTCCATCCTCAAATCTTGCCTAGAGAAATTTTGCTCTTGGTTAGGTCAGTTTATTAGCGTGGAGAAATCTGGCTGTTTCCCTTCTAAAAGGGTAAGTTCCCAGTTCATTAGTCAAGTTAAGCATGCTTGGGACTCAATATGTTGCCTCAAAACTGCACCTATCTTGGGGTCCCCCTCTTTCTTTCCAAGAGTAGATATAAAGATTTCAGATTTATTAAAGAGAATCTGGACAACAAGTTATGTGGCTAGAAAAGCAAAAATTTGTATTGGTAAGGTGGAGCTAATCTCATCAAATTGGTTGCTCAAGCAATTTCGATCTATGCCATGTCCTCTATTTTGCTTCCTAAAGGCTTGTGTGACCAACTTGATGCTTCAATTCGTAGATTTTGGTGGAATCCAAAAGCAAAATCAGGTCCGTATTGGACTCTGATGTCATGGTCGTCTTTGTGTTGGCCCCAAAAGGAGGGAGGCTTGGGTTTCAGAAACTTCTAGGACTTCAATCAAGCTCTCCTCTCCAAATTTGGCCGGTGGATTGTTTTAGGAAAGGATTGTCTCTGTGTTCAGGTGTTGAAAGCAAAGTACAAGGTTCGAAATAATTGGCTTTCCCTTTCCTTTTCGGGTAAAGCTTCTCATTTTTGGAAAAGTTTGTTGGGCATCAGACACCTTGTAGCTAAAGCAGCTTGCTTTCAAGTTGGGAATGGTGCTTCAATTCGAATCTGGTCTGATCCTTGGATTCCCAACCTCCCAGGCTTTATCCCTTATCCTAAAGAGGGTGCTAACTCAGATTTGGCCTTGGTGGTTTCACAACTATTAATGCTAGAGTAAAGAAATTGGGACATGGCCAAATAAAATTATTTTTTTTTGAAGAACCAGTGGTTGAGCTAATTCTAAGCATTCCCATCCCTATTTTCCAAAAGGAAGATTGCTGGGCTTGGACAGCTTCAAACTTCGGTTTGTTCTCTATTAAATCTACTTATTGGCAATCAATAGTGGAATATCCTCTCTCCAATATTGATGCTGTTAGGGGTCAGATTTGGAAGACAAAAATACATGAACGTTTTAAGATGCTTCTTTGGAGAATTACTGCTAACTTGCTGCCATCAAAAGAGATAATTAGCAGATTTAATGAGAGTATGGATTTATGTTGCCCTCTTTGCAGTTCAGCAGTGGAGACAACCTTGCATCTATTCACGGTATGTCCCTTTTCTAAATCATTGTGGTACCAAAGCTAGTGGGGGTTGAGAATGGAAGTTTTGAATTTCGAATCCCCTTCGGAGTTTGTCAATTTTCTTTTATCTCCGAATTTTGCGAGTAATTTGTTGCCTGGCCAAATAGAGGATTTTTTGTTATTTGGTGCCATCCTCTGTGATGTTGTTTGGAAGCAGAGAAACCGTTTCATATTTGAGAACTTTGACATAAATTTTGAAGGAATTGCAGCCAGAATTTTCAGCCTTTTTGTTGAGCATAAAAGTGCTAGACCCGCTTGTGAGATCTCAAGTTTCTGCATCAGCCTTAGGTTGGAGTTCTCCACCGAAGCATGGCTTAAAAATAAATGTAGATGCTGCGGTAGGTCCAAGTTTCTCTGTCATTGCTGCGGTCACAAGAGATTGGAGAGGGAATGTGGTATTTGCTGGTTCAAGGAAAGTGAACACCATCATCCCTCTTCCAACTGAAGCGCAAGCAATGAGATGGGCGCTCTCTTTAGGTTCAGACTTGAGGTGTGACTTTGTCTCTCTGGAAATAGACTCTCAAGTACTGGCCAAACTCATCTCAAACTCAACAGCGCCTCCCCCTTGGAGAATCAAGTTTTTATGCTCTGATTTGAGGTCCTTTTTATCTAGTTATAGTAATGTAGCTGTTAGATGGGTGCCTAAGATCCAAGGTAGTTAATACCATATTGATACCAGCCGTATCGGTTGGTATGTATACCGGTATCGAAACATCAACGTTTCGTATTGGTTTAAATACCGGCCGTACTGGTCATGTACAGGCCAATTTCGGGAAATACAGGCCGGTACAAAAAAAAGCTTTTTTTTAATAAGTTTTGTAATTTTTGAATTTTTGTTAGGGTAGAATGGTAACTTATTTGCATTAATTTATCAGTATTATTTGTTTTTCTAGTATGCAATGGTAACTTTTAAGCTTTCTATTTTTTATATTGTGTGTGTGTGTGTGTGTGTGTTTTTTTTTTTTTTTTTAATTGATACTAAAGTTTAAAACCATGAATAATTAGTTCTGAATTGAGGAAATGTTTTATGGTAAACTTTGATATTTATTATAATATATACACACACACACACACACACACATACATACATACATACATACATACATATATATATATATATATATATATATTTGTACGGCCCCGTATACCCAAGCCCATTTGGGCCTTGGACTATGGATCAATAGTATGACCCAGGGGCCCAATCTCTGCTCTGCTCAGGATCCCGCCCCGAGCCCACAAAAGCTACGAGCCCAAGCTGAGTGTTGTTCAAAGGCCTAAGAAGTAGGCAGCCAATTTTAGCTCACATATTGCTCGGCAAGTTGTCCTCGAGCAAGGTTGCGGTTGTTCGGTCACACCGCCCTTTATGCGCCCGGCAGCACCTTAGGGAACGTTCGCCGCCGAGCACATTTGCTAAAGTGGGAACCATTTCCAAAGCCACTCTCACCTAAACGCCCACTTACAATTAACGACATTGGACCTCTCATTGCACTAGTTTTAAAAGTAATGATAATCCTCCCACTAATAATTGGCTATAAATAGGAGAAGCTAAAGAATGGGAAGGGGATGGAATTTTGTGGAGAGAAATAGAGAGAGAAAGAGAGTATAGAAAAGGAAAGCAACATAGAGAGAGAGAGAGAGAGAGAGAGAGAGAGAGAGAGAGAGAGAGAGAGAGAGAGAGAGAGAGAGAGAGAGAGAGAGAGAGAGAGAGAGAAGTGATCTCATTGAGTCTCTGAGTCTAGAACGATCCAAAATAGGATATCCAAGCCCACTATACAAGTAAGTTGCGAGCGCAAGTGAGGTTCAGCCCAATAACTTCATCTTTGGCGCACACAATATTTATTTATAAATATAAAAAATAGTGGTAAACCCAAAACGGTACACCGGTATTGACCGGTATCCGAAATATATCGTACCGCTGGCCAAACCAGTACAGCCTCCAGTATGGTATTGACTTCCTCGCTAGGATTTGTAATGAGGCTGTCCACATTTTAGCCAAGTGGTCTTTGTTTTGAAATTTTTATGGCTCTTTTGATGTTAGCTTTAGTCTAGACTGTTTCTTCTCTGTTGTGTTGAGAGAGTCCAGTGGCTTCATGTAGTTTGTTTCCTTCTTAATAAAAGTTTCTGAATATCCAAAAAAAAAAAAAATGTTGAACGAGTCCAACTGGTTTAGCTAGACGCAATCAAATTGCTCTGAATTCTGTTGAGTGAAATGAATCATCCTCTGAGGCCTTGGCTTGTCTAGTCACATCTTGACTAGGCTTAATTTCCAAGAAGTTTAAATAGTACATTGATTGTATCATTGATGACATCTTATCCTCCGAATATCTCAAAAGAAATCCTCCATACATAGTACCCGTTTGTTTCAGCTTTTAGAAGCTGAAACACACATTTTGAAACCCCCAGCCCAAAAAGCCCGTTTGGTTAGGTTCAAAAAGAAACTTTTTGTTAAAAGTTGCATTTTGAGTTTGTGAAGAGAACGTGCATTTGCAAAAAGGAGCTCAGAGGTCCATAATCAGAAAGTCTGTGTGCGTTTCATCAATATTACCGTTGAGGCAGTGTTAAATTACCAAATTACCCACTGTGCTGCTACAAAGGTCCTCTTCGTGCTGCTCTACTACAGAACAAACACTACAAATACAACAATCTTTCTCTCAAACATCTCTAAACTCAAGCATAATCAAATTATAAAAATACAAACTCAAAAACACAATTTTAAATTTAATCAAATCATAACAATAAAAGCAAAAAAAAAGAAAGACAGAAGACAGAAGCCATCTGACCCATCTGGACTGGGTTAGGGACGAAGATGAGCAATAGCACGAAGATGAGAGCTCCTCGGAATGTTCTTGAATGAGGGAGAAAAGATAAATTTTCTTATCGTAAAGAGAGTTTTGGAATCAAGTAAATTCAAAAAAAAAAGGGAGAGAGAGAGAGAGAGAGAGAGAGAGAGAGAGAATGGAGCTCCCTAGAATGTTCTGAATGAGGGAGAAAAGGAAAATAAAAGGAGGAGGGTAGAGATAGTGGACACGTGTGTGGAGGAGAAAAACAAGAAAAAAAAAAGGAAAAGAAAAAGAAATGAAATGAAACGTATGGCTGAAAGTTAAATGAAGAAAGGAAAAATAATATAAAAAATAAAAAATCCTAATTGAGAAATGTTACCGTAATATTTTCACAATAAATTTTAAGTAACAGATTGTTATTGGTTAGTAAAAAAATAATTTCAGTGGTGGGTTTAAATTAGAACTAGTAACAACTTTTCACATAAATTTTGTTGTGAAAATATTGCGAAAAATGTTGTGAACGTAACACTTCTCATAATAAATTTTACACAATAAGTTGTTATTGGTTCTCATTTGGACCTACTAAATATATTATTATTGTTTTATCTACCATTAAAAACTTGTCATATAGACTTTATTGTGAAATTTTTGTAAAAATGTTGTGTCTATAACTTGCATTAAGAGAGATAATTAAAACAAAGAATTCTTTTATATATATATATATATATATCTTGTCTTTTTTGGTAATTTAAAACTCAAACCTCCACTTTTATAAGTGCTAGTCAAATACTCAGTTAAAAAAAAAAAAAAAACTTTTTAACAGTTTTTACCCAACATTTAGCTTTTTGAAAAAATACTTTTTCATTATACACTTTTTAAAAACTCAACTTTTTCAAAAAGTCAACTTAAAAAAGTTGAACCAAATTCACCCATAGCCTATACCCGGTTGGCACTTTTCATTTTTGTTGCTTTGTCTTTCCCTTTCGTGTCATTTGCTCATTGATACTCTGCTACTTATAATTAATGGTTATGAAGTATTCCTAAATGGCAATTGCCAGGAGTCCTTAGCCAAAGAATTTTTTACAAGTATCTCCCCGCGCCTTCATTGAAACCTCTCACCAATAATTACTGAAGATGTGCAGTTTGATCTTCACCCTTGTCATATAAGTGACTTTGTTGATTGGCCATATATAGTGGAGATGCCTATTAACATGGATCCGGTTAATGTGTGTCTTAAGAACACATATTAAACTATTCAATTTTAAAAATATTTTTTTCGGAAATTGAAAAAGTTATCAATACTTTTTCAATTTTCGAAATTTTTTTTTTCAAAAATAAAAATTATTGTATGTCCTTAAAGCACATATTAGCAAAATTTCATTAACATTACCACAAAAGGATTAGCAGAATTGTTCCATGATGACGGCTCTTATCATGGATTATTTATATCGAATCAATACAAAGTGTTAAGGATGTTTTGCAAGAAAATAAAAAAAAAAAATAAAATAAATGTAGGTTTTTACTTTCAATTAGTAATGAAATTGATACAGTAACAAGAATATTAGGGCTCTCATAGCTGTCTCTATTCAAGTCAATTAGAATTTGGTGCTAATTACCTATATCTCTAGCTCTGTACCAATCAATCGATTGAATTGAAACAACATGTAAACAAAGAAAAACACTACAAGGTGGAAAAATCTAAGATTGCCCCCTTTTTCTATTACAATTTAATTTTGTGTTAAATTATGAACAGCGAAGAAAAAGTTTTAAATACAATTAAAGTCACCACTTAACATAAAAAAAAATTGTTATAAAAAATGACGTAATTCTAGAATTACTCACTATCCAAACTTGTCAGGCTCAAAAACTCCACAATGACACCTGGGCATCACTCTCCATGTCATCCCAGTCGATATTATTACTATCCCCAACACAAGGAGGTGGAGATATTAAACCCAGTCGATATTATTACTATCCCCAACACAAGGAGGTGGAGATATTAAAAGCCCTTCAGCCATATTCACCAACAGGCCAGGCATGTCATACAATTCCTCCTCATCCAAATAAACCACATTTTCTTGCACACTTGCTTTCTTCTCCACCACAGCACTCTCACCACAGCTTCCTAAAACCTCTTCACAATTCTTCACTTCCTCATCATCATCACCACCACCACATTCCCCACCAAACTCTCTAGGCCGAAAGCCTCCGCCGCCTCCGCGGCAGCCCTCCTTATGTCCATGGCATCCTTTGAAGCAGGCATACGCAACCTCCAAGCTGAGTCCGCAAAGTTGAGACACGCAGACTTTCCCCTAAGGACCAAAGCAGCCACATCATGAGCCCGTGCTGCCATATCTGGAGTTGGGTTAATTGTCTAATTTCTTTTTTTGATGAAAGACGATAACATTACAAAACTAAAAACCAAAGCAAGGTTCAGTACAAGACCTGATGAAAGACCTCCCACTGAGATCTCCCTCAAATACATCTAAAATGTCCATAGGCGGACTATCAAAAATAAGAAAATCAGCAATTAAACTAAAACTCATCCTAGCTAAGCCATCCGCACATTGGTTAGCTTGCCGGAAACAATGCTTAATACGGACGTTTTGGAAAAGAGAAATTAGATGCCTACAATCATCTAAAATAGGAGAAATAACATTTTTAACATAACCTGTATTCTGAAGCACATCAACAATGGCCTTGGCATCCATCTCAACTTCAAGACTGCGGATGTTTAAGTTGCAGCACAGTTTAAGCCCCTCACGCAGCCCCCACATCTCAGCAGCAAAACTACTAGTGATCCCAATGCGCTTGCTAAAACCCGCTACCCACTGCCCATCCTCATTCCTAACCACTCCCCCACAACCAGCCAGACCGTGAGGCTCACTGCAAGCCCCATCTGTGTTCAACTTCCTCCACCCAAAGTCAGGTCTCTCCCACCTAATGCTCCTTAAGACTCTACGAGATTGCAATCTAGGGGCAGCCACACAATGCACATACTCATTAGCTTGATACACAATATCTAAAGCCAAGTTAGGACTCCGACCTTTCCTATTGAAAACAATATCATTTCTACTCTTCCAAATGGACCAAATAGCAAAGGGGAAAACAATTTCCCAAGGGATACCGGAATTATGCATTTTGCCACTTTTCCTAACATTCAGAGACAACCAATCCACCACATTCTCATGCCAAAACTCATGATTAGCAGCCGTGACCCCTAGCTGGTTCCACACATGTTTCAAGTGTGAGCAATCCCTCAATGCATGCAAAATAGTCTCCTCCCCATTACAGCAAACAGGACACACTTCATCTTGAACCACTCCTCTCCTTCCAAGGCAAACTTTAACACCGATACTATTGTGGGCACACAACCAAAGAAACATTTTAATTTTTGGCAACACATCTGCCTTCCAAACCCAGCTGCAAGAAAGAACAGTTACATTTGCGGACTCCATTGCCATCCCATAAGCGCTTTTCACATTAAAAGACCCATTAGGTGATCCGGACCAAACCATCTTGTCCATGCCTTCACCTAAAGTTGAGATGGGAATTGCACAAATCAAACCCTTAACTTCATCAGGTAATTCAAAAGTTAGTTTCTCCCAATCCCACCCCACATCAAGCATAAAATCTTTAATTTCCAAAAGGTTGGCTTCTTGGGAGATAGGACCTTGAATCAATTTTCTAAGGGAACCCCCATTAGTCCAATTGTTATGCCAAATATTCAAAGAGCTATTCTTAGTCACCAACCATCTACAACCTGTATTAAAAGTGTCCATCCCTTTCTTCATAGCAGCCCAAATAGATGAAGAAGGAAGTTTGTCCGCATTTATCGCTACTCTCCTCCGGTTATTGCAATACTTCAACTTCAAAACCTTTGCCCACGGAGCCTCACCCTCCGTATGAAATCTCCAGTTAAGCTTGGATAAGAGGGCTACATTCCTACCTTTGGCTGTTTGCAGCCCCAAACCCCCTTCCTCCTTTGGTTTAGTCACCTTCTCCCAACCAACCCAGTGAATCTTCTTGGCTGTGTTTGTAGACCCCCAAAGGAAGTTCCTATTAACTCTATCCAATCCTTCCAGAACCCTTCCCGGAAGATAAGAGCACTACATAATGTACGACGGGATGGCAGCTAGAGAAGACTGAATGAGAACTCTACGGCCCGCCAAAGATAAAAGATTTGCCTTCCACCCGGACAATTTTTGCTTCACTCTATCCAAAATAAAGTTATAGTCATGCGAGGAGGAGCCCGGCTGCTTTAGAGGAAAACCAAGGTACTTACCAAGATATGGCGTAGATGCAAACCCCAAAATATCACAAAGGGATTCTCTAGTATCCCTATCCACATTTGGAGAAAAATAAACCCTTGACTTAGCTTCACTCACCGTTTGGCCAGACATACTACAAAAAGTATCCAAAACATCTCTAATGGTTGAACAATTAACCCCATCAGCTTTAGCAAAAAGAATCAGATAATCTGCAAAGAAAAGATGCGAGAAACTAGGGCCCCTCTAAGAAGCCTTCACTGGCTGCCATAACTTCTCACTACACTTCTCTTCAATCAGCTGCCCAAGAAAGTCCATACAGATGATAAACAGATACGGAGAAATCGGATCCCCTTGTCTTATACCTCTAGAGGGAAAGATTGGGTCAAGAGCTTCTCCATTGAATAAAATAGAAGTAGAAACTGTAGACACACAACTCATAATAACATCTATGATGTCCATAGGAAGATTAACACGAATCAACATATCTCTAATAAAGCTCCACTCTAACTTATCATAAGCTTTTTCCAGGTCTATCTTAAGAGCCATATATCCGGTCTTTCCCTTCTTTTTCCCAAGGGAATGAAGCACCTCTTGGGCAATAATAACATTATCAGTCCCTTTACGACCCGGCACAAAGGCCGTTTGCATAGGAGAGATGAGTTTGTCTAGGTAAGGCCGCAACCTTGCCACAATAATCTTAGTAACCACCTTATACACTGTATTGCACAAACTAATTGGCCTATAATTCCCCAAAGTTTCCGGCCCCTGAATTTTTGGAATCAAGGCAATGTGGGTACTATTCAAAACCTCTGGAACTCTTCTATCAGCAAAAATCTTTTGAACCTCTACAATCACAGAGTTGCCCACGGTATGCCAGAAGTTTTGGAAGAACCCCGCATGGAGGCCATCCGGCCCCAGAGCTTTGAAAGGCTTCAAGGACCAAAGGGTTGCCTTTACCTCCTCTTCAGAAGGCCCCCCACTTATACTATCCTTCTCCAACTCCGAGAGTCTAGGCTGCCATTGCGAGCCAACAGGGTCCATCCTAGAAACAGAAGATAGAGAAGATACGAAAATCTGATCATAGCCACACCTAATGAAGTCTTTTATCTCCCCCTCCTCAATAATCCACTCCCCCACTGAATTCTTTATAGCCATGATTTGGTTCCTCTTACGCCTAACCAAAGTTGACACATGATAAAAGGTCGTATTACGGTCCCCTTGAATCATCCAATTCACCCTAGATTTTAAAGCCCACAACTCCTCCTCCTGTCTCAGCACAAGGTCCAGCTCCCTAAGAAGCTCATCTTCCAAATTAACCAAAAACTCCGATGGGCGTAAAGCTAGAGATCTTTGAATACCATTCAGCCTCGACATCAAGTTCTTTTTCCTAGTGAAAATATTCCCAAATTGATTTTTATTCCACTCCATCGCCTTCCGAGTAAAACAATTAATGGCATTCACCAGCCCATCATTCCTTTCCCATGCCTGATGCACTAAAGGAAAAAAGGAAGGATCCAACATCCAACCAGTTTGGAACCGAAAAAGCCTACTCCTCCCATTTTGGGTTCTCGGCTGCAACTCCAGGAGCACAGGACAATGGTCCGAGTGACACCGAGTCAGATGAGTTATTTTTGCATCAGGGTACAAAACACACTAGTTCGGGGTAACAAAAAATCTGTCAATTCTCTCTTGGATCAAAGCTTGAACCCTCCTCCTATTTGTCCAAGTGAAACGGGGACCTGCGAAACTAATATCCATCATATTACATTTATCCAAACACTCCTTGAACAAAAGGGACCTATTTACACTCACCCCCCTACCCCCAAATTTATCCTCACTAAGGAGAGGTTCATTAAAGTCACCAGCTATAACCCAAGGCATATTATGTAAATCAGCCACATTCATCAGATTATTCCACAAAATTTGTCTTTCGGCATTCCTAGGACTAGCATACACAGCAGATAATAACCAGCTAGTGTTTGTGAAACGTACCTTTACCTCCGCATGAACCTCCTGCTCAGTACTTGCGAGTAAGGCTAAATCAACTCTGTCAGCATTCCACAGAACCCAAAGACCCCCTGCATAGCCAATGGAGTCAACATGGAAAGCTCCATCAAACGGCAACAAATTCGTGATCTCCCTAGCTCTATCACCCCCTATACGGGTTTCCATAACAACCAAAATTGATGGGTTGAATTTCTGCACCAAATCAGTAACACGCTTCCTAAAAGAGGGCTTCAGAGCACCTCTACAATTCCAAATGATAACATTCATGATAAAAATTATTTACAAAGAAAGGGGCAATTTTAAAACTGAGACTTCTCAACCCCGCCTCTAGCTTCAAACTCCATCCCCTCCGCCTCACAATCTTCCATAGCACATTGGCTAGAGATATCTAAACCCAAACCTCTCCCAACCGCTTGAATATCTCCATTAGAATCGGAGTCTCCGCTTGAAGGCAGCTCCCTAAGCTCAACACTAGCTCCCATACCGATCTGCTCATCCACCACATCTCCTTGAGTAGTGAAAACTGAAGAAGCCCCAATAAACTCATCAGCCTTGCTCGGAACTTGGCCAGGACAAAAACCCAGCTCTCCGGAGTCACCCCTCGACGATCCCGCACCGGCAGTGAAACAGACACCATCACCGCCACCCACACCACCGAAGCTGAACTGCTCAACACCATTTCCGCTTTGCCCCTCAACTCCAACCAAAACGGCACTAACCTGAGCTTGCTTGACACCGGATCGGTTAGAACAGAGCGCCCCACCGGCGCTGCCTTGGTCACCATTTTGAGATTTTTTACGAGCTGCCCCTTTCTTTCCTTTGACTGATGAAAGTCTCTGTGAACTTGAATAAGCACTGGACCGGTCCACATCCTGACTTGGAGCTTTTCTATTCAACATCAAACGTGGGCTTTGTTGGGTGTGGGCCTTGTCCTCCTGCCTAATGTTTTGGACCATAGAGGCAAAACGGGCCTTATCCACAAAACTCTGAGACGATATCTTCCTCTTAGACTCTCTATTAGACCCATCAATCCCAGCAGTCCGATCTGCAGCTCCCTTCTCCACGTATTCATATGTTCTGGTATTTAAAACACTCCCTTGCCGTGGCAAAGTCCCACTACTCCTCAACGGTTTTGTACTATTTTTCCTGCGCTCTACTACAATCCAAGGCCCGTACACCTCCTCCCGCACATCCACTTGCTCAGAGTCACGCACCACACCACTGGTCCCCTCCCCACGCCTTGCTTCGTCAGGACCATGTGCAAACCGTGAGCTAAAACACGTCTCACCCGCCTCCTTCAATCCGGCCTCCGAGTACGACGGTCCTTGCCGGACAACATGAGGGCAATGCTCCTTGCTATGACCTAAACGGCCACACTCAAAGCACATTTTTTGGATTCCTTCATAACAAATCTGTTGCTCCAGCTTCCCTATCATAATAGCAGTAGCTAGAGGTTTTTCCACATCAACTTGCACACACAGCCTTGCAAACCGACCTCTAGTTTCCGACGCCGTAAAGGTATCTATACGGAGGACATTTCCAATAGCTTTCCCAATGAGCTGCAGCGCCTCTGCATTGTAATATTCAATGGGAAGCTCATTTAATCTAATCCAAACAGCGATGGATGAAACACTTGCTAAAGCAGGCTTAAAATCCGGCTCCCATGGTCTAATAGAAAGAAAATGGTCTCCGACAAACCATGGACCTTTCCTCAAAACATTTTCATAATCTTCACTTAAGGACAACCTTGTAAGGAAAAAACCATGCCCCAAATCCACACAATCTAACCTCCCTGCCGGTTTCCATAGAGCCAGTAACTTACCTTGAATGAAATTTAGCCCCACACTCCGACCGTAAACTTTAACGATAAAAGCACTTGTCCACGGCTTACGGATTCTTTGTTTGAGTTCCCTAGGAATTTTAACAGCTAACAGGCCTTGCCGGAGTGTTTCAACCTCCCCATCCGACTCAACCTCATCATCCATCCCATCTTCAAAGCTAAAAGCTTGTGCGAAAGCCCCAGGAATTTCTCCCAACAGTTTGTCTCTGAATGACGCATTTTGATTCCATGGTACATCGTCGCGGTTTGGTGAAGCAGAGCCAGAGCTATGCCCTTCACCGAAACCAGCATGGCTCACATTCTTGACCTTTTTTGTGCTACGTACAAGTTCCTCTTTCTCCTCACGAGAGAGAGAGCGTTCCATTTTTTGGAAAGTTTTTCTAATTGTCTAATTTCTTCTTCAAAGAAACTAGAATTTTTTTTTGGTGAGAAAGGGAGGGAGAGATGTTGCCGTGTAAGGAAGGAAGAAGAAAGAAGAACAAAGAAAGGGGAAATAGAGAAAGAAGAAAAGCAGCTGCTGGACTTCAGAAGCAGCCAAGAAAATCAGAAAAGTAAGAAGACTTTTGGGGCTTGGGTACGTGTATGGCTAGGGAGAAACAAATATCACAAACACCTTTTCCAATTTTTCTTGCATTCACACACACATATAAATATATATATATATATATATATATAAACTTTGCATTCACACTTACTTTTTTTTTCTTTGCATTCACACCTATCTACAAAGAATAAATAACACATTACCCACACACACAAATATATATCCTTAATTTTATAAAGTTATATCCAACACATTAAAATGGCATGCATGTTCTATAATATCACAAAATCAAAGTTTCATGCACTTAAAAGTAATTAAAATAATGATATGCATATAAACTCATAAAATTAATTAGGCAATTAGGTTGGGGTGTTACATTCCCCCTTTTTTTTTTTGCACGCCTTTTCCCCCAACAAGCGGCTATGTTCATGTACTGTACATGAACAGTAGTTGCAACTTTTGACCAGTCTTTTGTGAACAGTGCATCCGTGCATTGTTCATGGACCCACAAATTTCATTTTTTATCAATTTTTTTCATTAAAAATGGGTCCTACGGCACTATTCACACATTTAAAAATTATTTTGCTACAGTGTTTTCAGTTTTCAGTTTTAGCAAAATAAATTCTATCCAAACAGATCCTATGACTGACATGAGAAGAGGAAATATAAAAAGGACAAGTGGGAGAGAAAATATTATTTAATCAAGTTAGGAGAGAATGAATAAAATAGTATTTTTTTGCTTTAGTTGCTTGCCATAGTTGCTCTAGTGACTGTTAGGATTGGCTACCGTAAAACACACCTTTACCCCAACTTTAAACCCAATAATATTTGTTTGATAAGATAGCAATTAATATTTGGTTTTCTTAAAATTTTACATGCATGAAGAATATAATAAAAATATGCAATCAAATAGTTAGATTTCCAAAATTCACACTCAATATAGAAATATATGAAAAGTTTGTAGAATTTCTCTCCAAACTAGTTTAAAGAAAAACTCTTAACTACTTTGGTAAAAATCAGACATAATTAACAGGCTTACAGTCTTATGATTCAATTTATTAATTTTATTTAAGTAAACAGTCTCATTCAATTATATATGCTGAATGAGTCCAACTGGTTTAGCTAGACGCAATCAAATTGCTCTGAATTCTATTGAGTGAAATGAATCATCCTCCGAGGCCTTGGCTTGTCTAGTCACATCTTGACTAGGCTTAATTTCCAAAGAAGTTTAAATAGTACATTGATTGTATCTTTGATGACATCTTATTCTCCGAATATGTCAAAAGAAATCCTATAGGTTTTTAGAGTGGACAAGTGATGTGGTCTATCATTTCAATAAAAAACTCTCATTTATTTAAAATTGTGAAGTTTTAAATAAAAACTAAATATTGACTTAGCAATTTTAAATAGGTGAGAGTCTTTTACTGAAATGGTGGACAAATAATGTGGTTTACCATAAAGATGGTATAATTTCTCCATATATAGCCTATACCTGGTTTGCACTTTTCATTTTTGTTGCTTTGTCTTTCCCTTTCGTGTCATTTCCTCATTGGTTCTCTGCTATTTATAATTAATGGTAATGAACTATTCCTAAATATTCAAGCTGGGCCATCCACTTTTTTAGTGCTTACAGCTTAATGGCAATTGCCGGAGTCCTTAGCCAAAGAATTTTTTACAAGTATCTCCCCGCGCCTTCATTGAAACCTCTCACCAGTAATTACTGAAGATGTGCAGTTTGATCCTCACCCTTGTCATATAAGTGACTTTGTTGATTGGCCATATATAGTGGAGATGCCTATTAACATGGATCCGGTTCATGTGTGCCTTAAGAACACATATTAAACTATCCAATTTTAAAAATATTTTTCTCGAAAATTGAAAAAGTTATCAATACTTTTTTAATTTTCGGTAAAAAATTTTCCAAAAATAAAAATTATTGTATGTCCTTAAAGCACATATTAGCAAAATTCCATTAACATTACCACAAAAGGATTAGCAGAATTGTCCCATGACGACGGCTCTTATCATGGATTATTTATATCGAATCAATACAAAGTGTTAAGGACGTTTTGCAAGAAAATAAATAAATAAATAAAATAAGTGTAGCTTTTTACTTTCAATTAGTAATGAAATTGATACAGTAACAAGAATATTAGGGCTTTCATAGCTGTCCCTATTCAAGTCAATTAGAATTTGGTGCTAATTACCTATATCTCTAGCTCTGTACCAATCAATCGATTGAATTGAAACAACATGTAAACAAAGAAAAACACTACAAGGTGGAAAAATCTAAGATTGCCCCCTTTTTCTATTACAATTTAATTTTGTGTTAAATTATGAACAGTGAAGAAAAAGTTTTAAATACAATTAAAGTCACCACTTAACATAAAAAAAAATTGTTATAAAAAATGACGTAATTCTAGAATTACTCACTATCCAAACTTGTCAGGCTCAAAAACTCCACAATGACACCTGGGCATCACTCTCCATGTCATCCCAGTCGATATTATTACTATCCCCAACACAAGGAGGTGGAGATATTAAAAGCCCTTCAGCCATATTCACCAACAGGCCAGGCATGTCATACAGTTCCTCCTCATCCAAATAAACCACATTTTCTTGCACACCTGCTTTCTTCTCCACCACAGCACTCTCACCACAGCTTCCTAAAACCTCTTCACAATTCTTCAATTCCTCATCATCATCATCACCACCACCACCACCACCACCACATTCCCCACCAAACTCTCTAGGCCGAAAAGCCTCCGCCGCCTCCGCGGCAGCCCTCCTTATGTCCATGGCATCCTTTGAAGCAGGCATACGCAACCTCCAAGCTGAGTCCGCGAAGTTGATACACGCAGACTTTCCCCTAAGGACCAAAGCAGCCACATCATGAGCCCGTGCTGCCATATCTGGAGTTGGGTACGTCCCGAGCCATATCCTAGTCTTCTTCTTCGGCTCACGCACTTCGCAAACCCACTTGTTCTTGTTCCTCTTCCTCACTCCTCGATAAACTGGGTGGCGTGTCTCCTTGAATACTCTTCGACCCGCACACTTCTTGGGTGTCCTCGAAGCTAGTATAACTTCTTCATCGGAGTACTGAGCACCTTTGTGAGTTGAAGCTGAGGTGCCACTTCCAGCGTCGGATAAAGAAGAAGTCTCTGCTTTGTCAAAGGAAAACGAGTCAGACCCAAATGGATGAGGGTCTGAGTATTGGCTAAAGATATTCATTTGAGAGTGACTACGAGTACTGATTTGCTTTCAAAGTGATTTGCTTTGCTACTTGTTAATCTGTGAGGTTTGTGTCCGTTCTTGGTTTTTTGAAGCAGCCAAAGGAGTGAGTGTGGGACTCCTTTTATAGCTTGGTGTGGTAGAGACTGGTACACGTAGGTGAAACCTGAACACGAACACGGAGTTTCATAGGTTGACAGTGAGTTCCCAATTCCTAAAAGTCCTATTAGGCACACTGGTTTGTTGGTTTCTTTTTTTTTTTTTTGGGTTAAAAGTAGTTGTTGGTTTCACAATTCACACCTTTGAAATTGACCCTCTATTTTGTCAATTTCTCAATCTCCACGTAGTCCACTGTCTCCAGTTTGCTGTACCTAGTAAACCAAGTGTTCAGAGCGTGTAGTGAGCTGTTGAGGTGGCAAGATCTTAGACTAGTCTCACTCAAAATTGCACGTTTTACTTTTCCACTTTTCGATCTAGGCTGCCAGCTCACCCCTTGTTAAAGTTTAATACCATTACTTTAATATAAAAACAAAAAAGGGAGAAATTATCGTCATCCGTTACTAAAAAGTAGTATTTGATTTGTTCGTCATAGATACTACGTAGTTACTCAAAATAGCATTTTGTAAGCGACGGCATGCCACGATTTTACTTTGAATAGCAAGTTATAATGTTTTATTCCCCCACACCCCCTTTTTTTTTTTTTCATTTGGGGGCCAAGCGGGCCGCTGCCCGCTGGTTAATTATAATTGAATAATTAAGAGAAGGTTTAAGGTTTAACTAGATTAGATTAGACTAAAGCAAAAATTTTATCTTATATTAAAAAAAAAATAAAACTAGCAAGTTAAGAGTGATAAATAAAAAAGTGATAAGTCCTAATAAGAATAAATAAAAACTCGTTAATTGAACTATTGTGAAAATTGTTGTGTTAATAAAATTGTTGTGATGATGACTTGTGGGCTTGCCAAAGATCAACCGCCTTCTTGAATTTCAAAGAGTTGCTATCTTGGCTTATAAAATATTAATCAATATTACTAAGAAAATAAATAAACAATTATATGCTAATATAATTGCCATAAACAATATAATATAAAAGTAAACTTTAATTTATTTTTCATACATGGAATTCAATTCAGACTCATTATTATGATAGGTTTCACCATAATCTTAATTAAGTACAAATATATTTTTCGACAGCATTAAAATAAAAACAAAGAATCATTTCATAGTTAATTACAATAATATTAAGAGATTAATATGAATTTAAACATGTAATTTGATTACTTATAATAATTTGAGGAAATAAATCAATATGCAAGTACTAATAATATAGCAATATATTTGCAAAATAGTACATATGCCTAAATGCCATGTATACTTTTAAAAGATGACGTAGAATTCAACTTTTGTTAACAGTTTTGAGTTTATAGCAAAATCCCAGAGTTTGAAACTAAGAAACAGTAAGTAAATAAAAGACACTTAGTGCCATACCTTTTTTTTTTTGGAAGATATTTTTAGTGCCATATTAATTACAAAGACATGATGTAGTTTTTTTATATTTTTTTCTTAATTAAGCGAAAGTATGATTTTTTTTTTTGAGAAACAAAAAAAAAAAAAAAGAGAAGAAAAAGTATGATTTATTATTATTGTTATGTGAGACCCATTATTTAATACCTGACTCGTAGCAAGAATGGTGAAACAACTAATGGGTGACTAGGAAAGAAATTTTGTAATGGTGAGGTCTTGTGAATTTGCAAAATGCTCAAACTACATTGTAATATAATAGCTAACATCCTAACATTATATCTAACTTTTTATGGGGGCAATTGCCCCTGATCCCCTTTGCTCCGTCATTGTTATAACTTCATTGGTTATAAATAATAATTTATATTCATTTTAAAAGAGAATTCTTCACCATTTTATGAAAATTCACAAGAATTCTCGCAAAATTGATATTTGAAAAATTCTTGACTTAGTTGCATTTTGAGAACAAATTTATAATGATCTGTTAGCAGCATTTTAGTTGGGGAAAAATATTGTCTAAGGACAACAGAGATTTGTGCCTCTAAGCCTTTGTTTATCAATCATTTTTTTTTCATTGATTAACTCCAAATTTCTAATACACTCGAGTTTGCGATGACCCTGTCTCTAGCATCACTCTTTGCATAAGCCTTCTTTACCCTTTTACAAGACTATTCAATTTCTCTCATGGATCTCTTACTACCCTTAGTCCCAGCCACGAGTCTCCATTCTAGATTGGTTGCGATCATCAAATTGCCATAAATGGAATGAAAAGTGGGTCCATGTAAATGATCGAGACCTCACAAACAACCATTGATTCTTAGTTTTGGGACTGAAAAAGCTCGTCGATCCAAATGAATCATTCTTTTGGTCTCTCTTTGCCCCTGCCTTGAAATTGACCCACAACATAGCGCCCATTTGCTTCGCGCGCAGGAAGGCAATCAAGTTCAGTTCATGAGACCGCGGTGGAGTGGAGCAGAGATCTTTTTTTTCTTTTGGAAGATACAGGAGTGAAACAATCTACCTATTGATATTCGAAAAGCCAAAAGAGTCTTCCAATGTATCATTTCTGGGTCCAATTGCATCTCCTCTATTAATGGTAGTCGAGCCATCCTTTAAAGTCCCTAGAGGGAGTTTTTGACCCAAACTTTACTTGGATTAGTCCAAATTTGATCTCCTTTGGCACCAAAATGATGGATATCAAGCACAAAGTGGTCTCCTACTTGTGGTTTTTGTGTCACTCAACAAACACATCAGTAGAAAGTTAACAGAGGAACTGCCAATCGAAATGGCGCATAATATTAGAGACATGGATTTAATTTTTGAAATGTTAGGGGACAAAATTCAAGGGTGTGTTTTGTACTTTAACAACAGATCTTTAATTCTTCACTTCCAATAGGAGGAGTGTTAAGCAATGACAATAATTTAGTTTAGAGTAATATACTAATATTACTCCAAATTGGTTACAATTAGCTCAACTTGAAAGTTTCCTATTGTCAAAAAAGAGATTGAGAGTTCAAAACCCCACCTATATCAAAAAAATCAATTCATGTCTTAACCTGAAAATAAAGAGCAATTGTTATAGACTAGATGTCATTAGGTTTAAGTTCTATTGCATCTATTAGAAAAATTTTTTTTTTTGGAGGAAGAGCATAAACTTTTCATTAAGGAAAACTAGCAATGTCAGCCTGGACAACAAAAAGAGAAGGTGGTGGAACATCCTATATCTACACAACAAAATCCAAAATACATAAAGCATGCCGAGCTAAACTATAAGCAACTTTATTACCTTCTCTCTTTACATGAGAGTAACATAATTGAGTGAAAAATATTGCGTCAAAACGTACATCATCAATAAGAAAACTATCAGAGGACAAAAACATACTGTCATTGATCAGGGCTATCATAAGAACCTGAAAATCTCCTTCAAGAACCACCTGATTGAATCCCAAATCCGTTGCAAACTAAAGAGCTGTTGATGTTGCCTTCACTTCAATTTCCAATGAACTATAAACCTATAACAGTTGCTGAGATAGAGATGCCAGCATCGAACCATGGGCATCACGTAGCACCACTCCAATCCTAAGACTTGTGTTCCTTCGTAAAGATTGTGCCATCAAAGTTTATCTTTATCGTACCCAACGGTGGAGGTTGCCATTGACCCTATGTTATAGGAGGGAGAGACCGAGGGGATAGTTGGATTGACAAAAACTCTGCAAGTCGATCTTTTGCCTTGGATGCAAGCTGATGGGGACTGTAGCTAGGCTGGTGCAAGCGAACCTAGTTTCGTTGGGTCAATACTAACCAAGCAGTGACAGAAAAAAGTTCTAGATGATACTGTTCTTCAAGGTAAAAACAGATTCGTTATGAAAGAATTGAAGTTTTACAAAAGGACTTAGACCACTAACATCCTAATGCTACATCGAGTAGAAAACTTACTATCACGACCACGTGACAACTCTGAGTCCACGGACTACTTCTTTCCTTGAATTTGCACCAAACACAAATTTTCCTACTTGTGACTTTGAGACTCCACTCAAAGGTTTTGTACTTTGAAGGATCTTTGTGTAGCAACTGAATCACCACCAAAACTTGATTTTAGATCTAGACTTTGGTAGAGCTTTCCTTGTGTTTTAAGGTAAACACCTCTCAAATCTCACATGAGAGAAAACACAAAGCTATTGGAGAGTTCTAAAACGTGGCTAGAGTTTTTCCTTTCACTCGATTCAAACTTACACTTAAAACAAACTTTTAGCAAGCCTAAACTTAGACTCATTGTTTTGATCATGGTTTGCTAACATATACAAAATGAAGTTCTAATACATTTAGTTCGTAAAGTCTTAGAACCTAACACTTTTTACTCAATGGCTCTCTTAAGGATTCATGTACAATCTTTAAGGATTCACACAAAAGCTTTAATTAAATATTTTCTCAACTTTCAATCATTATACATTTCTAGTGTGGGTTGCACGTGCAAGGCACGTGCTGGCCATTTAGTGAGATAATTAATATCGATTTTTTTGTTGAAGAAGTATGAAGTCATGTACTTAAATTTAAAATAGCTATTTGAATATCTATATACTATGACAATTTCTTAGAACTTATTTACTAAATGTAATATATACTCACCAAAAAATGCTACAAAGAATGATAGTGAATGTCATCATCTTTCTACAATATTTAATTTTTTGCAATGAATGATAATATATGCTGTGGGGCTCGGCCCAAAAATGATGGGCTATTCCAAGCTCAGGCCCGTCCGAGGAGCGTCCTGTCCAACGAAAAGCCTGATATGAAGCGCTATTCAACCCCAATAGCGTCAAGGAAACCTGTCCGAGGAGTAACTCCTCCTCGGACATAGCGAAGCCCAGACGAGAAACTTGCCCCAGCCATTTCAGCTCGTCTCCCCAACATATAAAACGAATTAAATTCAAAATATCTCACGGAAGGCTACCACCACATTAATTGCGCCCCAACCACCCTCTTGGCCGCATTAATGAGGAAAAGACTCCTGAACAGTACCGCCTTGGCCTCTGCAACTCACAAAGGGTCTGATGAGGGCGTCTGATGGGACAGGTGCTCGAGTGGATGCTTGGATGATTAACAAGTGTAAGGCTGGGATGAAAAGAAGAAAAATATATAATGTAGTGGAGTCCCTCAAAGAAGGGGAGAACTGTATCAGAAACAAAGAAAAGAAATAAAATCAGACTTGAGGAATCCTTCTTGACGTTCTTATTTTCTTTCTGCAAACAGTACACTACATGCATTAGACCTGCTAGTTTCACTGAGGCCAAGTTCTTTAACCCATTCTCTACAAATAATTATTGTGGGTTGCGCTTTGGGCCAGGGCCTAATCAACACGAGTTGGGCCAGGAAAATCGTGTAACCACATATGCTACACTTTTTTTGAAGATCTTCATTAAATTAAATATTTGCAATCATCTACAATGAAGATTTTGTTATTCATATCTCATTCTTTATTATCTTATTTTATGAGTTTAACTACGGTGTTTAACTTACTTATTTTTAATGAATACCCTTTTAAGTAGGAAAAGAAATTAAAATAAGAATAAAATAACAAAAGACATATGTCATCAAAGTTTTTATTAGATAAAATTATAAGTGTAGAAGATTTAAACCTAATAAATTAGTGTTCTCTAGGTTACAAATAGAACACCATATATCATCATTCTAACTTTCTAAGCATAACTACCAGTCTACTACATAAAATTCAAAATACACAAAGAAGTTTTTTGGGACATTAAAATTTAGTAGGAGTATATTAGACATTGCACAATGGAATATTTTAGGAATTATAAGATTTTGTTAGCTAGGGTTTAACTAAGAGAGAAACAATAGGGGTATATGCTCATTTACAAAATATAAATGATGAAATTATTCAACTTTACTTTAGGGGGGAATGCAACCACCCTGAACATAAAGGAGGAAAGTGTTATTTCGTCAATTTGTGTGTGTGTAAAACAATATGTGTGTGTGTGTGTTTTTATTTTTATTTTTTAAAAAAAACTTGAAACAATGTGTAAAAAAAAAAAATTGACCTAAAAAAATTATGCATTAAACAATGAATTTTAGTTCAACAAATTGAATAAACCAAAAAAAGAAGTCTAGAAACACAACAACAAGTCACGATATTTTTACAATATCTTTATTTTTAGCTATGGTGGGTCCTAGTCTAATATTTTATTATTTTATTTTAAAGTAATGTTACGTCTACAATATTTTCATAACAAATTTTAAATGGTAAATTGCTACTGGTTTTATTGGGCTAACCACTTTTAACTGTGTATTTAAAAATAGAATAAAAAGCCAATTGAAGAAAATTGTGCCTAAAACAATGAGTTTTGGCTTACTAAATTTGACCAAACAAAAAAAGAAGTTTAGGAACACAACAAAATGTCACACAAAAAAGAAGTTTAGGAATATAACAAAACGTCACAACATTTTTGTAATATTTTTTATTTCCAGCTGTGGTAGGTCCCAATTTGATATTTTATTATTTAATTTTTACGTTCACAACATTTTCACAATAAATTTTAGGTAAAAAATTATTGCTGGCTTTAAAATTATGCATTAAAAAAAAAAAAGCAAAAAGACAATACAAGAAAATTGTGCGTGAAACGTTCTGTGAATTTTGGTTCACCAAATTTGACTATATATACTAAAAAAGAAGTCTAAGAATATAACAAAATATTACAAAATTTTCACAATACTTTTATTTTTAGGATCCAGATAGATATATTTTTATTTTATTTGAGAGAAATGCTACATCCATAACATTTTTAGAACAAATTATAAATGACAAGTTGTTATTGGTTTTAAATTGAACCCACTACTGATATTACTTTTTATCCTTCAAAAATACCTTGCCACATAAAATTTGTTACAAAATTATTGTGACAATGTTGTGGACATTGCATTTCGTTTTATTTTATTTTGATCTATAAGGAACTGAGATCTCGCGATTGTGAAAATATTGTGACAAGAAGAAGATGCTATATCATTTTCATAATACATTTATTTTTAGTTGTGATTTTTCTCAGTCTCTTATTTTAGTATTTTATTTTGACCTTTAAAAAATGGACACCTCAATATATACCACAAAACATTTATTTTCAGTTGTGGTTGGTCGCAGTTTTATATTTTATTATTTTATTTTGACTTATAAAAAATTGACACTTTAATAATTGTGAAAGTATTGTGAAATTTGTTATATCAGTATATATATATATATATATATATATATATATATATATATATATATATATATATATATATATATAAAAAAAAAAAAAAGTACAAACGGGAGGTTGGAAAAAAAAAAAAAACTGTAGCTACTGTTCAAAACGTCAAAAAAAAAAAAGAAAAAAAAAAGTGACTCACCAAAATATCACTGTAGATGAACAGTAAAATACGTTGAGTGAACAGTATCAAAACATTGCAGTGACATAGCCACTTTTTATATAGTTAATAGACGTTAGTCAATAGACATCCTATTTTGTATATATCGAAAGTGCATATTAACACTGGTACTATATATATCAGCTTGTGCTCATAGTTAGCACGTATTATGTAAGAAACGTATGCCGGAATGGTTTTGGAATTTGGATTTGATTACTTCTCCGTGTCCCAAGTACTGGACAAGTGTAGAACTTATAAGTACAACCCCCCTTGACATATCCTGAATTCTTGATAAGATCTAAAATGACGTCGTTTTCATCAACCAGTACCCCTTTTTTTTTTTTTTTGGGTCAAAATGTAAAAAAATGTAAAACTGACTCTTTAAGTTTCACTAAAATTTATTTTAGGCCTTTAACAAGTTTCTGTTAATTCAGTCCTCTAAATTTCGAAAGTGCTCAATCAAGGCCTTTGTTAGACTTCTGTTAATTTTGTCGTTAGCTCCTCCCAAAATTGCGCTGTTTTAGTGTTATTTAATATTTAATTAATAAATTTATTATTTATTTCAAAATTAAAAAAAATAAAATACTGAGATGAAAGCATAACAACATACCCAGGAGCCTAATCCAAAGAGAGAGAAATTGTGAAATCGAGAGAGAGTGGGATGAGAGAGGGAGCAAGTGCTTGGTCAAAGATGTGGAAATCTAGAATCGGATATTTTTTAAAGCATTTTTGTTGGCTCCAGGTTAGTTCTTCGCTGGAAGTTTCATCCACAAATACAAGGATAAAAACAAGCAAGATTAATAAAATTTTCGCCACAATACATGTACTATCTTTATTGGACTATACTTTTGTTTGCTAGAGAATATTTTACTCAATACTTTTGAAAGTTTAGGCTTGAATTTTGATTTATTAAACAGTTTCAAATCTACTGGGGTCTTGATCACTCTCTCTCTCCAAAATGGGGCTAACCACAAAGTTATCAGAGGTCTAACGGAGGCCTTAATTAATAAATTTATTATTTATTTCAAAATTTTAAAAAATAAAATACTGAGATGAAAGCGTAACAACATACCCAGGAGCCTAATCCAAAGAGAGAGAAATTGTGAAATCGAGAGAGAGTGGGATGAGAGAGGGAGCATGCTGGGTCAAAGATGTGGAAATTTGGAATCAGATATTTTTTAAAGCATTTTTGTCGACTCCAGGTTAGTTCTTCGCCGGAAGTTTCATCCACAAATACAAGGATAAAAACAAGCAAGATTAATAAAAGTTTCGCCACAATACGTGTACTATCTTTATTGGACTATACTTTTGTTTGCTAGAGAATATTTTACTCAATACTTTTGAAAGTTTAGGCTTGAATTTTGATTTATTAAACAGTTTCAAATCTACTGGGGTCTTGATCACTCTCTCTCTCCAAAATGGGGCTAACCACAAAGTTATCAGAGGTCTAACGGAGGCCTTAATTAATAAATTTATTATTTATTTCAAAATTTTAAAAAATAAAATACTGAGATGAAAGCGTAACAACATACCCAGGAGCCTAATCCAAAGAGAGAGAAATTGTGAAATCGAGAGAGAGTGGGATGAGAGAGGGAGCATGCTGGGTCAAAGATGTGGAAATTTGGAATCAGATATTTTTTAAAGCATTTTTGTCGACTCCAGGTTAGTTCTTCGCCGGAAGTTTCATCCACAAATACAAGGATAAAAACAAGCAAGATTAATAAAAGTTTCGCCACAATACGTGTACTATCTTTATTGGACTATACTTTTGTTTGCTAGAGAATATTTTACTCAATACTTTTGAAAGTTTAGGCTTGAATTTTGATTTATTAAACAGTTTCAAATCTACTAGGGTCTCGACCACTCTCTCTCTCTCTCTCTCTCCAAAATGGGGCTAACCACAAAGTTAACAGAGGTCTAACGGAGGCCTTGATTGATCATTTTTGAAACTTAAAGAATTGAGTTGACAAAAAATAAAGTTAAAGGACTGAAATGAAATCTAGTGAAATTTAGAGAGTTAGTTTTACATTTTATTTATTTTATTTATAAGATTAACCAATACTTGATGAACTGGTTTGTAACTGTGTCCTACGAGGTTTCGCCCACGGGTTCACATGGACAACGTGTCCTTTTCAGGGGTCATTCTACTGTACCCCCTATTTTTTTTAGGGGGTACGGTACCCACCCAAATCTATACCGTTAATTAGTGTTATTTTAATTGTGACCGTTGATTTAAGTTTAGTGCGAAACCTGTTACCGAGAGACTAGGTTAGTATATAAAAGCCAAAAAAAAAACGAAAAACAGGTGATTCTCTCTTATCTTCATATCCTCTCTCTCTCTCTCTCTCGTGTGCTCCCTCTTTTTCCTTCTCTTAAAAAACCTCAAATTGCTTCTTCTCCCATGTCCGTCAACTTCACTTCATCCCATCAACGTCCTCATTTACTCACCGCTGAGGGTTTTTTAAGGGATCAACTCGTTTTGATTTTGTTTAAGGGTAAGAATCAAACAAAACCCTAATTTCTCTGTCATTGTTTTGTGCCCCTTTTTCTTTTTTGATTTTTGAGAAAATTTTGGAATTTCGCTCTTAAATTTCATTTCACTGTAACGTTGGCAAATTTCTATGCTGGTGAGGTTCCAATTTTGTTCTTTCATATAAGTGGCACAGAAGGTGCTTGTTGAAATGCTTTTTAGGGATTCAATTTTTCCAAAACTTGTGGCTTTGTGTTCTGCTCATCAGGGGGTGTGGGTTCTTGTTAGTGTGGTGTTGAAATTTTATTTGTATTTATTTTATTGGTTAGCAGAGGAAAAAGGCAACAACTATGTATTTAAGGGGGAAGGGTTTTTATAAAGAAATAAATTTTTTCTTTTATGTCCTAGGGAGGACACGGGTATAGAGTTGCTATTTCTTTGTTTCTATTTCATTTCTTTTCTATGTGGCGTACAACTAAGTTGTAATTCTGTAGCTGTTGCAGCATCTCGGAATCAAATTTTGAATTTTGTTTTGAGTGTTTTCTAGTTTTAGAGTTTTAGAGTTTGAGAGCTGTTGTGTTGCATTTAGGCTAGTACAGAATTGGGTTTTTTGTACTTTTGGTTGCTATTTGCATCTCAGGTTGTTTCTGGTGTCTGTGCTAATAAAATTTTCTGATTTATCAAAAAAAAAAAAAAAATTAAAGAGATTGTAGATCAAAATAATGAAATTTTTAGAAACATCATGTTATTTTATATTGACATGTTGAATCAGTCAATAGCATTTTTGGATGGCCAACTAGAATGAAACGGACTACTACTTTTTATGCTAGTGCTTGCTCAATGGCAATGTCTTTTTTTTTTTTTTTTTTTTTTTTATATGACTGTCTCACTAGGTAAATTTAGTTGCTCATGTCATAGACCTGCTCATGTCCAATTTCAAGGCACACATTACCTCTCTCCCTTTTTTTTTTCTTGATAAAAGAAAAAACCTCACTGCCATATAGAACTTTGAAGTGATGTGATTATCAACTTGAGACCAGGCTTAAGTCGATTCACTAGGACTTTTGCAGCAACTTGTTCCTAGTCACTTCAATGCATTGCCCATATGCTTGCTTGAGTCTTGATATTCTGTTATTTGGGTAAATGTTAGTGCAAACCGGTTATTGCATACAACTATGCACACACTTCTTGCACTGAAATCATGACAGTTATGTGCTACAATTGTTATGTGTTAGTATGAAATAAAAATTGCCCATATTATTTACTCTTCTTTTCTTCACCAGCCTATGGAAGTACTTGTTTTATAGGGTTTTAACTTAAATTAGCACAATCCTATTTACTAAGCAAATAGCACGATTTTTACATTCCATCCATTGATGAGACCGGCTGAATCAACCCTTACAATTGGAACTGTTACTGTTTCAATCAATCTGACCATTTCACATGCCACTGAACTGAGTTCATCTATCCCCTGCATCTCAGTATCATTCTACTGAATGAACTTCAATGCCTTAGAATCACTGTCCTCCATATCCTGAAATGAGTCTCTCATAATAAGTTGCAAAGATTGAATTGCATTAATTTCTGAAACCTCCCAAGGCAAGCAAATAGGCAAAATAGCCAACAACCCCACCAACAGATTCCCTCACGCCTTAAACCATTGCACTTCTTATTCTTCTTTACTCACCAGATCCTAGGACTTTTTCTCTCCCAATTTAGACCAATAGACTGAGAGGAGGTCAAAAGCTAAAGCTAAAGCTATAGCTAGGTAGTTCTATACTATACTTCTGTGGATTTCTATTATGGTGCCTGCTTTGCTTGCTTTACCTCTAATCATAACATAGTCCCTCCATCCCATGTGTGTTGTTGCAGTGAAAATTTGCATAGCGTGTAAATATATGAGTTCCAAGGTCAGGCTGCTACTGGCTTGGTCTTTGAGAGACTTGATTAAAGAGGTGGACAAAAAGACACCCATATTTCTACTCATAACTGAGATTTTAAGAAAGCTTCTGCGGGCCATATTGGCCTTTTCTTTAATTTAAAAAGCAGACACACTTTGTTAAGTGTTACTCTAATTCAAGGGATATTTGAATCGCTTTATTAATTAACTTCCTCCTTTATTTTTTTTCTTCTTCTTTTGCCCTTATGTTCCTCCTTTGTTTAATTTGATTGAATGTTCCTATTGCTGTCCGGAACTTGAATTTTTTTTTGTTGTTAACTTCCCCCCCCCCCCCCTCATTGTTTGACAAATAATAAACATTTCTAGGATCTTTCAACTGTGAAATTTATTTACTTTTTAATGTATGTTATTGCTTACCTTGTTTTTATTTCATGCTATATTGCGATAGGAGTATGGGGAGAGTGAAGAACATTGAAGAGCAAGATGCTCTCCAAGTTAGCCCTCCGAAAAGACCACTTGGATCATTTTTTATTTATTAGTAAGATTCACGCAATTCATTATATATTCACTTGTTTTACAGTTTTCACATAATTTGCTTTAATTGCTTCTTTATCAACAGTGTCTACTTTTTGTAGGAGAACTGGTCGGAACGTTTGCGATACAAGTTGGCATCAAATCTAGTGCTTTCAAAAGAAAATGAACAATTTTCCAAAATAATAGAAAATGCTAGAAATATTCCACTACATGATTATTTTCGGTCACTCAAATGACAGTGATTTGTATAAATTGATGACTGAATTTTTTGGAAAATGCTGCAATTTAGGGAATTTTCTCTTTTATTGAAAGGGAGATTGAATTTGTATCATTCATGAATCATGATTACAAATGTATGTGTTGTATGCACACATGCAATGTAGTTGACAATTAGATTTGTGATGTTGCCCGTGTGAGGTTGGCTAGGAGTGCTCGTGTTTACTGAAAACAATTGAATGTAATTGTTAACTATTGATAACATTGCATTTTGGTAGACTTTGAAATCTAAAATTATTTTGAAATGTAGTTATAGCTTGCTGCTGCTTAGGTGTGTTTTCGCTTTTGCTTGGTTGCTTCATTTTGTTATTTCCTAACAAGAATATCATTAGCTATTTTAATTAGAATGCATAATTTATTTACTTCTAAATTTTACACTCTTTCCCTTCATATCTGGGATATCAAGTTCTTCAAGAACATGCTTTAAGGCTTAAATTTGTTTTAAGTTTCAATTTCAAGTTCTTCAAGAAAACACACTGAGGCCTAAATTGTTTTAGGTTTTGATACTATTATGGTCATTTTCAAAATATTTAGTATTGTAATCATTCTAGGTATTTTTAGCGCTACTTTGTTCATTTTTAATGATTTTTTTTTATTAATTTTGAAAGTTTAAAAATGTATTTTAGTCATTTTATATATTTTTAGGACTATTTTTTGAAATACTTAATTTTCAGGTATTTCTGTTAATTTTCAAGTTTGTAACTATTTTGGGAAAATTCATTGTTAACATTTTAATTATTACCTTATGAATCAATAAAAGTATATATGAAATTGGTATTGCCTAATGTGACTAAAAAATAATAGAACTATTTTTTTTTTTTTAGAAAAAATAAATAGAACTATTGAATATAACAAAAGTATGATCATATGTGATTTGGTACTGCCCAATGTGACATTAGAACTATCAAATGTGAGAAAAGAATAATGGTACCACCAAATGTAACAAAAGTATAATCAAATGTGAAGTTGGTATTGCCTAATGTAACAATGAAACTGTCAAATGTGAGAAAAAAGTAAGGGTACTACTGAATGTGGCAAAAGTACGGTCATTAGGTTCTAAGCGTATTTAAGTAAATTTTTAGTTTACGAGGTCATTTCGGCCATTTTTTAGGTTTCAGTGTCATTAAGTTATTTTTTAGGTTCTAAGGGTCTTTTAGTAATTTTAAAGAGTTTCAAAAGTATTTTGATCATTTTTAAGTGTTATGGGGTATTTTTGGTCATTGTTTTAGGTTTTTTGGTTATTTTGATCATTTTTTTATGTTTTAGAGTAATTTTGGACATTTTTTTAGGTTTTAGGGTCATTTGGTCATTTTTTAGGTTCTAAGTGTATTTCAGTAATTGTTAAAATTTTTGGGTGTATTTTTGCCATTCTAAAGTTTAATGAGGTATTTTAGTCATTTTATAGGTTTCAAGAGCATTTCAAATTTTTTTAAGGTTTTAGGGTCATTTCGGTAATTTTTTAGGTTTAAGGTGCATTACGGTCATTTTTTAGGTTTTAAGGGCATTATTATCACTTTTTAAGTTACAAGATCATTTCAATCATTTTTTAGGTTTCATGGTCATTTAGGTAATTTTTTTTTGTATCTAAGGGTATTTTGATTATTTTTTAGGTTTAGAGGGTATTTCAATCATTTTTAGATTTTAGGGTCATCGCAATCATTTTTTAGGTTTTAAGGATATCCCAATAATTTTTTAGAGTTTTAGGGTTACTTTTGGTAATTTTTTAATTGTTAGAATGCGTTTTGGTAATTTTTGTATATTTAAGGGTATTTTGGAATTTTAGAGACTTTAGGAGTATTTTTGTTATATATATTCTTCTATTATTAGGTAATTTGGTAGGCTTGGTTTGGGTTGGCTACGCCCATATTTAATGTTGGTATGGTTAATGTGATTATGAGACTGTCAAATGTGACAAAAGAACTGTTATATTGTGTAGTTCCAACATCACATGTGAGGATGAAACCGTCAAATGTGACAAAAAAGTAAGGGAACTACCAAATGTGACAAAAGAACTGTTACATGTGATGTTGGAACTGCACAATGTGAGGATAGAACCGTCAAATGTGAGAAAAAAAGTAAGGGAACCACTAAATGTGACAAAAGAACTATCACATGTGATGTTGGAACCACACAATGTGAGGATGGATCCGTCAAATGTGAGAAAAAAAGTAAGGGAACTATCAAATGTGAGAAAAAACTGTCACATGTAATGTTGGAGCTGCACAATGTGAGGATGGAACCATCAAATGTGAGAAAAAAGTAAGGGAACCACCAAATGTGAGAAAAGAACTGTCACATGTGATGTTGAAACTGCAAAATGTGAAGATGGAACCGTCAAGTGTGAGAAAAAAGTAAGGAAACCATCCAATGTGACAAAAGAACTGTCACATGTGATATTGGAATCACACAATGTGAGGATGGAACCATCAAATGTGAATAAAAAAAGTAAAGGAACCATCAAATGTGAGAAAAAAATGTCACATGTGATGTTGGAACTGCACAATGTGAGGATGAAACCATCAAATGTGAGAAAAAAGTAAGGGAACCACCCAATGTGACAAAAGAACTGTCACATGTGATGTTGGAACCACACAATGTGAGGATGGAATCGTCAAATGTGAAAAAAAAAAGTAAGGGAACTACCAAATGTGAGAAAATGAGTGTTAAAGGGGTTTCAGTCTTGTCTAAAAGGCAAAAAAAAATTGAAAAAAAATAAAAGAGAATGAAAATAAAGAATAAGAGAGCTGGACCCGCGGCCACCAGTGGTTGTGACGCCGATGAGAAGCACCACCAACGGCGATAGGTGTGAGTGGAAGCAGAAGCTCGGCCACGGCTGAGCTTGAGAGAAGGAGAAAACAGAGAAACCCAGATGAGAGAGAGAGAGAGAGAGAGAGAGAGAGAGAGAGAGAGAGAGAGAGAGAGAGAGAGAGAGAGAGAGAGAGAGAGAGAGAGAAAGAGAGAGAGAGAGAGAGAGAGAGAGAGAGAGAGAAATAGTGAGATGAGGCGAATGCCATAGCGGCAAGCATCACCGGTTATGGTGAGGGATTTGGTGGCTGCTAGCTATAGCCATGGAGATTCAGCCATAAACAAAGGTTTGGTGGAAGATACAAATATTTTGAATTTTTTTGGATATGATGAGAAGCTTAGGCAGGAAGCAGTGAGGAGAGAGCAAATTGAATTGGCAAAGAGCCGAGCACACGGATTGCCAGCCTGGTATGATGAGGTTTCAAGTAAATGAGTCTTTAAATTAAATAGATGGCTGAGATTTGTGGGGTATTGCAATACCTATTGGATGTGAATCCATTTTTTATTATAGGAAAGCACAGCATGGTGGTACTACTCAATGTAAAGATAGTACCATTAAATGTGAGAGAAAATAAGGCAATCAGGGAATGTGATAAAAGTGCAGTGACATGTGATGTAGGTGCTACATAATGTGAAGATAGTACCATTAAATGTAAGAAAAAAAATAAGGAAATTATTGAATGTGACAAAAGTACAGTTACATATGATGTTAGTACTGCTCAATATGAGGATGGTACCATAAAATGTGAAAAAAAAAATAAAGGAACCATCGAATGCGACAAAAGTACAGTCACATGTAATGTTGGTACTGCGCAATGTGAGGCTGGTATCATAAAATGTGAGGAAAAATAAAAGAACCACTGAATGTGACAAAAGTGCAGTCACATATGATGTTGATATTGCGCAATGTGAGGAAGATATCATAAAATGTGAGAAAAAAAATAAGGAAATCACCAAATATGACAAAAGTACAATCATATGTAATATTGGTACTACGTAATGTAAGGATGGTACCATAAAATGTGAGAAAAAAATATGAGAACCATCGAATGTGACAAAAGTACAGTCACATGTGATGTTGGTACTGCACAATGTGAGGATAGTATCATCAAATGTGAGAAAAAAATAAAGGAACTACCGAATGTGACAAAAATACAGTCACATATGATCTTCGTACTACGTAATGTGAAGATGATACCATAAAATGTGAAAAAAAAAATAAGGGAACCATCGAATGTGACTAAAGTACAGTCATAAGTGATGTTGGTACTGCGCAATGTGAGGATAGTACCATCAAATGTGAGAAAAAAAATAAAGAAACCACTGAATGTGACAAAAATACAGTCACATGTGATGTTAGTACTGCACAATGTGAGGATTGTACTATCAAATGTGAGAGAAAATAAAGGAACTACCGAATGTGACAAAAATACAGTCACATGTGATGTTAGTACTGCGTAATGTGAGGATGGTACCATCAAATGTGAGAAAAAAAATAAGGAAACTACCGAATGTGACAAAAATACAGTCACATGTGATGTTGGTACTGCACAATGTGAGAATGATACCATCAAATGTGAGAAAAAAAAAATGAACCACTAAATGTGACAAAAGTACAATCATATGTGATGTTGGTACTGCGCAATGTGAGGATGGTACCATTAAATGTGAGAAAAAAATAAAGGAACCACCGAATGTGACGAAAGTACAATCACATGTGATGTTGGTACTGCACAATGTGAGGATGATACCATCAAATGTGAGAAAAAATAAGAGAACTACCGAATGTGACAAAAATACAGTTATATGTGATATTAGTACTACACAATGTGATGATGATACCATCAAATGTGATGTTTTGGTAACCTGGTATAGCAGGTTGCCTACTAGTGGGTACCGTACCCAAAAAAAAAAAGGGAGGTACGCTAGAATTACCCCCTTTTCAGAAGAACTTTTGGGCCACAGAACTACCATATTCATTTCCTTTTAAAAATGTTTTAAGGAATTTTGGGATATTTTTAAGTTCACTTTCTTTTTTGGTGGAGAATGTTTCATTGTAGATGTCATTTCCAAAAATTCCTTCATAAAAGAAGTGGTGAAGTGCATTGATTTTATTTTTGACTGTAATATACATGAAAGATAATCCGATTAAAGGAAATTAAAAACCCTCTCTCTGCTCCTCTGAACTTATTCAATCTTCAATCTTTACTTTTACTTTGAATCCACAATTCCGCATACTGCTTGTATGGTTTTGTAAGAGGAGTTGGGCTTTTGGTAGATTTTTGCTTCCTTAATAACAAGATTGGTATGGTCACATGAAAATCAACTTGAATTTTGTGTGAGTGGGTGAATTTTCTGAATTTCTAAGGAGTTTTCGTGCCATGAGTGGTACGTGTGTGAGATTAAAAATTCAGAGGAAAATTTTTTTTGTGGCTTAGGGTAATGTGTAGGTTAACTATGCCCTAGTGCTTTAGGAAAACTACAGTAAGTGAAAATCTATTACTTCTAGGACTTGGAAAGTGGGAACTCATATTCATATAAATTGAAGTGTTTTAGTTTTGAAAAAAACTAAAATGCAAGATAATTACATTATTCAACAAGATAAATACAATTATTTTAAAATAATTAAAAATTAACATTATCTAGTACTTACTACTTATATATCCACCATAATTAAAAATTAAAACCAATAGAATTAATCATTCAATTAATGTAATAAATACTTGTAAGGATACTTATTAGGATAAATTTACGGATGTAATGTCTATGATAAGATCCTTTACTGAACAATTATATTTAAGTTTTTATAAAATTATGATAAATGCATTCTCTTTCACTTAGAGAAAAACCAAATCATATTTATTTGCATGGTGACTATTCATGATGTTAATTTTGAGGTTAAGGTTATTAATTAAAAATTTTCATTTATGTTCTTCTCAAAATAAAAAATTCATTTATGTTAAAATTACCATTTTGCCCTTAATACTAAAAAATGTTGAAAATTATGAATTTTAATGATTGTGAAAATGGGTTGTACATTACCATAACATTGTTTAGGGTTTACATATCTTATATATTTTATTATTCACATAATAATACATTAAAATGATAAATTAAACTTCATATTATTTATAGTGAGCTTGTTATATAATTATGAAAAACTGAATCACTCTCCCGTTTTCTAAATTGTGGAACTAGCCAAATTAATTGATTTAGTTTCAAGAGAATATTACAAAAGGCATGGATTGCACCAACAACAACAAAAGTAAAGCCTGAATCAACCTTCTTTTTTTTTTTTTGTGTGTGTGTGTGGAGAAAAACAACATAATTTTATTGAAAAAATAAAATTAATTAAGGGAAAAACAAGAAAATATAGAGAGTATATATTGGAAGACTATACTCCCAGAGAAAAATATGATAGTAAAAACCAAACCAATATTTGAGGGGAAATAAAATCATAAATTGGAAACAAATCCAATGCTCTCCAAAAAAACAAAATTACAACCAAGACCAATCAAGGGAAAATCAGATTTAGCAAAGAGATATTCACCCCACGTACTGTGAAGACATAAGGGCTCGGTAGCCATGTGAAGGAGACCACTTGGTGCCTGAGATATATGCTTAGCATCCATCAATTTGGTTATGAAGGAGCACATATTCAAACTAACCCAAGTCATATTTAGGCAAGAAAATTTCCTCTAGGGGTTTTAAAAGGCAGCTTGACTGTCATCAATGGAGAAGACACAATCAATCTAGGTCAGTGTGAGACTCATGGTGGGGAGTAAGGGTGACAAGCAAGGGTAAAGCCTTTTTTTTTTTTAAGGGTTTAATAAGTAAAATTTTATGTATTGTTTTATACTTTTTCATAAAAAATTCTAAAGGGAGGAAGGAATTTTTTAAAATCTTGGGGGGCCATAGCCCTCCTTTCCCCTCTCAGCTTCGTCAGGCAAGAGATTCTAGGGGGCTCATGTCAAGAGCAATGCTTGAGGAGGGGCCAAACAAGACTTGAGGGCACATTAGCAGAGTGGCACTAATGTGCATTGACTCTCTCTCTCTCTCTCTCTCTCGGGTTCCAAAAATTCGGTGAGCTGCGTGAATGTTTGTAGTATTGGCCCCAACAATAAAAAGGTGATTCTTGTTGTTTTTGGTAGATTAAAAAACTTAAAAAAGGAAGTCCTCCAAATTGTTGATTCAAATGTTTTGTCTTTGTTTTTGGACTGTCAAAGAGACAACTAACTATTTACACTTAGATTTGAGTCAAATTATAAAATTAAAAAAAGAAGAAGATTTTAGTCAAATTAATTCTTTGACAATTAAGTCAAATGAAGTTAAATAGAAGTTTATAATTTATAACTGTGCTCCTAGTTAGTACTTAATACATATCTTTCTAGGAAAATATGCGGCATGGTTTGGATTTGCTTACTTCTCCGTGTGCCAATTGCCAAAGTACTACTAGAAGTTAGGCTAGAATGGTATACCAGAGAAGAGCCGGGTCCAACTCCACTTTTACAAGGAGTCAATTAAATGACGTCGTTTTCATCAGCCGGTGCATAATGGACTGGTTTGTGACGAATTGGGATCTGGTGGGCTATTGCACCGTGCAATATCCTCTAAATCACTTGCAAAAAGTTTCACCTTTTTCAACTTTTACCTTTTCTAAGTTTTAATTTTTTTTAAAATTTTTTTTAAAATTTTTTTTAAACTTCTTTGATCCAATGGTTAATATTTAAAGTGATATTCCTAACTTTTGATCACAACCACCAAAAAGGAATTGCATGATGTAATAACCCTAACTATTGCACCTGATTTTAATTTGTAACGGGACTTTGTGTACGAGGTTTTGCTATAAACTCAAAGCTCCTAACAAAAGTTGAATTCTACGCATCTTTTAAATGTATATAAGGCATTTAGGCACATGTACAACTTTCCAAATATATTGCTATATTATTAATACTTTCATATTGATTTATTTTCTCAAACTATTATAAGCAATCAAAATTCAAGTTTAAATTCATATTAATCACTTTATATTATTGTAATTAACTATGAAATGATTATTTGTTTTTAATTTAATGCTATCGAAAATATACTTGTAGTTAGTTGAGATTGTGGAGAAACCTAATCATAATAATGAGTATGAATTGAATTCTATGAATGAAAAATAAATTAAAGTTTACATTTATATTATATTATGAATGACAATTATATTTAGCAAATAATTGTTTATTTTTTTTTTTAATAATATTGACTAATATTTTTTAGATTAATTTTTCTTTCAATCTTGTCATTTAATCTTGCCTCCTGATTCGCCAGTGGGTTATAGCCCTTCACAAAGCACCGTTGGAGAGTCACTTTAGTTGATTTTAATATTCAAAAAGAATGCTAGACATTTGAGACACTCAAAAGCGCTATTTATTTTATTTTATTTTTTTACAAAAAACAGTTTTTTAAGTCTTTAGCATATTGAATTGGAAATTTGAAATTGACCAGGAGTCAAGACATGTTCATAAAAAAAACATCTAACCTTTTACTCAATGGTTTTCTTAAGGATTTCCGTAGAATCTCTAAGGATTCACACAAAGTTTCAATTAAATATTTTCTCAACTTTCAAACATTATATATTACAACTTATTTTGTATACACCTATATATACAAGTACAACAGAGTGCATATTAACACAATAACACTAACGTATGCTGAGAACTATTGAGTGGACGTAGTGCATTCACCTCTTTTTATTTATTTATGGGAGTACATTTTCTTCTTGGTAATAAAAAGGACTTGATTCAAATGTTTTATCTTTATTTTTGGACTGTCAAAGATTAAAGAGACTAATAACTATTTACAATTCGATTTGAGTCAAATTTGTTGACATTTGAGTCAATGAAAGTCAAATAGTAGTTTATAGATTATAATTGCATGTGCTCCTAGTTTGTAAGAAACATGCTGGAATGGTTTTGAAATTTGGATGGGATTACTTCTCCGTGTCCCAAGTACTGGACAAGTTAGACTAGAATATATGGTACAGGTGTAGAAGCACCATTTTAAGTCTAATTTGAATTCTTGATACCACATTCAAAGCCGCCGGGTCCAATACTCCAATTTCATTTTTTGGGATGACCTAATTATATGACGTCGTTTTCATCAACCAGTGCATGGTTTGTGACTTTTTGTCCTACGAGGTTTCGTCTATGGGTTCACGCGGACTTTTGGGCCACATAACTGGGCTGTTTAAGGGTCGATTCTGGGCTGCATGGTTATATAACTTAAGTTCAGCCCATGCATAGTAAAGGGCCCAAATGGCCTCATAAGTTCTATTCCATGAGGATCTTGTGTCAACTATAATCCTCATTTCTACTGTCATAAATAAGTCGAGGTTTGTCGAGTAGTGCATGTTCAAACTTGACTCGTCGGGAAAAGTCAAAAGCTCAAGTTTGGTTTGAGTTCATGATAAGTCTAAAAATAATGTTTAAACTTGAGCTCGTGGGAAAGCTATAATATTGAGCTTGGCTTGTTTTGGCTTAATTAATTAGTCAAGCCAAGCTCAAGCTTATTATCAAGCTTAGGTCAAGCTTTTGAGCTTGAGATCTAAGAAAATTATATTATCTTGATAACGCTTAAATATCTAAATTTAAGAGAAAAAGAAAAAGAAAAAAAATAGTATACTCATTTATCATGCATCTAATCCTACTTACGATTAGCCATTATTCAAATTAAAAATTTACATAATTAAATTCATTCATGTATCCTTCATTGTCTACAGTTTCAACAATTATTCAAAATACAATTTTTACATTCACATTAGATTGTGAAGAACTAGAAAAATACTTGTTTATACTATTATGAATGGGAAAATACTAACATGTGTCATAACCTTATATTAGATGATTGATAAAGAGATGGTTGGCTCTTTTTGTTTACTTTATCGCTACAAAATGGACTTGGCAACTGATGTGCACATGTGTGTCATGTGGGTTGGAATATATACAAGAATTTATTCCCTTATTTGTTTGCATTGATTTCCTTTCGTGAATTATATGCAGTCATATCACGACTTTCTCTTATCATTTCATAAGGTTGCCATCCCTGTAAGTATATGTTAAGCTATATAATCGACGAAGGTAAAATGAGACACAAGTTTCTCATAAATGGCCTATATGTTGTTCACTAGTAGCTACCTTGGCTTGAGGTGCCAATATAATTGATTATGGAATTTCATATCTTGAAAATATCACACCTAAGATGATGGTATTTTCCATATTTATTCCCCCAAAATTGAATTGCTATCACCTTGCACTATGAAATAATTTATCCAATTAATTATCTCTTCATTCTACTCATTTATTTTAAAGAGTAGCAGTGTCTTTTGGGGATCACTTTATAATTTTATACATAATTTCCTATTATGAACATATTACCTCATCTCTATCCATACATATTCATAGGCATTGGTCTATAAGTTTTTAAATTTTTTTCTAATAAATTAGACATGAAATTTTATGAAGATTTCCCTTTGGGACTAAGATTAAGTCCAAAGGAAGAAAAATACAGGTACAAACCATGACAGACCCTTCTTTTGGTCATCATCTAACAGCGAATGTACCTTCCATGCTTGAACGGAGGCAAACCCTCTGAATATATCTACATCTTCAAATAGCTGGAACAAAATATAGCAACGATGCTACCCAGTTCTTGGGCCTTAAGGTTAAATTTAAAATTTTCTTTTCCTTTTAGTTTTCCAAGTATTTGCAACAAGTGTATAAAGTCAAGTTTTAGGCATAATGACAAATATCATTATTGCCAAATAAAAACCTAGCTATAAATTTAAAATAAGATCATAATTGTTTACCATGATAAATATAATGACTATTTATCATAATGGCAAATATCATTAAACACACCGAATTCTAACACTCTTTAAAAAGTTTAAACACTTTGCCAAGTGTTATTTAGTTGCACGAGAACAGGGTAATAGTTATGAAAACGATTGTTGGAAAGGCAAGTTGCTAAATCACAAGATTAGTACAAACATGCACAATTGAGACAAAAGGCTAGATAATTTCTTGCTAAAGTTAAAAGGCTTGATTAGTAATATTTGCTCTAGATAGTGCGACCTATTTTAGATTTTTGATCTCTAACTGATTAAATGATCTTAAGTTCGTTCATCTCTTTTGCTATTCTACTATCATCAAAACAAAGAAAAACGTGGAAATGGTTGAATTGCCTATAGAGCATGTGCTTCATGCATAAAATAAGACAATTCAATTTGATCGCATGGCATTAAGTGTGGCTTTAATCCGCACTATGTCTTACATGAAATGATATTGTTTGGACGTTAGCTATATCAATTCACCCAAAATTTTTTATAATATGTAAACCTATAAGAGGTTTGCTAGATTACTAGCTTCAGATATGCAAAAAACAGATATTCCAAATTTTCTAAGGGGGTGTCATAATTTGCCGAAGAAAAACCCTTAAGAAGAAAATTGAGATATAGCTAAAGTTGTGAAAATTCCATCTACATCACACCGAGTTTAACTCCTGTAAATTATGGAGTTGTACAAACCCAACGAGGAAGAGTTGTATAAGTAAGAATTAAATGACAAAGAGTTCATCAAGAAGACTACAATAGTGAAATGATCGAGGTATGTACAAAATAGTATCGAGATTTAAGGTCTTCTATTGAGGTAACTTATTTCTTTCTTTCTTTTTTAATTATCCATGAGATTATTTTATTGAAACTAAATAAATATCAAGCTTGCATGATTATTAAAAATGTGTATGTGGAACATATTGAAAATATTGCTATAAAATTGTTACAATCATCAATCGACTATATTATTAGTAGCATATGTTTTACCGTCATGAATCTAAGAAGTTCTATTGAGTCTCCTAAACTTAAAATGCTAGATGATCATGTTCACAATATGGTCATAAGTTTAAGTCTCAATAAATTTCTGCTATCTCCGTCAACTCACCAAAATCTTTTTAAATTGCTTTAAAAATTATATACAGTGCAAGCACCTAACAAAGACCAGTTTAAAGAAGCATATAGGCAAATAGCTTCAATTTTTATGCTTCTCTATGATTCATATAGAATGCACTTTGTCTTGTATAGCATGAAATTGCATATTTGTACATTGTCATGCAGCAGCCAAGGTTTTCAGATCCGGACTGTTCATTGAACCGTAAAAGGGAGAGGTTCAAGGTTTTTAAGGTCGAACCGGAGTCGAACCGTGATGATGTCATAATTAATTTAGTAATTATTTAAATATAAATAAATATATTAAATTAGTATAAATAGAAAAATTAAATTAAATGACCCAATTAAATATAGAAATCTATCTTTCAAATATATTTTTTTATATCATAACTTTCATAGGACAAATAAGAAATATCATATCCTAAGCATACATTGTTTCTCAAAAAAAAAAAAAAAAAAATCTAAGCATACATAAATATAATATTTCTTTATTTATTTATATGTTGATTAGATAAACTCATGGTAGTAATATTGTAATAATATAGGAATTAGAAGGGCACTTAGTAATTTTAAATTAAAATAATTATTATATACTTAATTGTATCCTTTGACTCACTATTTTTCCTCTACCATTCAAACTTTTCTACATTATAATTGTGACAAAAAAATTGTGAAATATTTTATAACACTATATTTTTTCATTTAAAAAAAATTGTAAATATTAACAAAGTACTTATAATATTTTATTTGTTACTTATCAATCCATCAATAGTCACATCACAGGCTTAAAGTTGCAAATCTAATGGTTGAAACATTTTGCCAATTTCAAAAATCAAAAGTTTTCTTGTTTCCTATGCCAAGTCATGTGTAGGAGGGGCTCTGGATTCTTCCAAGTCACATGTAGGAGGGGCTCTGGATTCTTCCAAGTCAAGTCAAGTGAACCAATGCCATTGGAAACATAAAAAAGAAAAAAAGAATTCAAAACAAACCCAAACAGAGAGAAGCTGAGAAACCATAGCAGTCTCCATGGAAAGAAGAAAGAGAAGAAGGAGAAAAAGAAGAAATGGAAGTAGAAGACGAAGATGAAGGTTGTGACTGGTGATCTGTGTTGGGTTGCTAACTTGCTGTTTCAACTTCGCATAGCCCCTACTTTGCCATCTTCTTCTCTCAGTTTGTTTGTTTGTTTGTTTTTTTTTTTTTTTTTCCCTCACAAATCTTTTGGTTCCAGATCTAAAAAAATGTCCAATGCATGCCGGCCAAGTGGTCTGATCACGGTTCTAGAATTTAAAGCTTGTTTTTCTGTGTTTTATTTATTTATTTATTTTTATTTTTAAAAGTTCAAATTCAAAGGGAAGTAGGGAACTGTGAGAAGCAGTCTGATCATGGTTCTTAGAACCGTGAGGTCCAACTGCGGTTCACACGAGTCCCTGCTTTTTTCCCATAGAGAGGTTCTTGAGGCTAAAAGAACCGCAAAAATGAATGGTTCGAGGTTTTTCCAATCGGACTGTACGGTCCAGTCTGGGTTTCAAAACCTTGGCAGCAGCACTATTGAAGTGACTTAATTGTACAATTAAAGAAGAAGGAAGAGGAAATCGTTATTACAAACAGCAATGACCATAGTCGTCAAAGCACGCCAAAAAAAAGGGGGGTTCCAATCATGATAATCCATTCCTCTAGTCGCCAACAAATGAGAATTGTACTTTCTATGTTTGAACAGGGGCAAAAATGTGGCTTAGTTTTTACTCCTTCAAAAAATTGAAGCAAAAGAGATCTAGGCCTTACCATGAAGTATCATGTTGAGCTTAAAAAATCTTGAAAAGAGAAGAGCTCGTCATCTTAAAAAGAGAAGAGCTTGTCAAGAAGATCCCAACAATAAAAAAATTGAGGTATGTGACAAAATAAAGTCGTCATTTAAGGTATCACATTTATCTTTGTCTCTTTTATATTCGTCTGTAAAAATCTACACCTTGTAAGGTTTCATGCAAAAATGTATGTACTACTAGACAGATCACAAAAGAGGTAAAACTCTAGGATTACAAGAAAATAAGAAAAACGCCCACCTAGGCCATTGGTAACTTATTATTTATGTATGAATTGTTCTAAAATTTTTGTTTAACCAAGTCTTGGCAAGTGCATGTGTTACTTAATGCAGATATCAACATGGCCTCAAGAAGGTCCAAAACGACATAGCGTCAAGGAATCTTTCCAGCAACAAGTGATAAAATTTTCTAATCTAAAGGATGTAAATCACATAACGAGGCCAGTGATAAAATTACCTAATTTAAGGGATGTAAATCACATGATAGGGCCAGTGATAAGATTCCCTAATCTAAGGGATGTAAATTACATGACGAGACTAGTGATAAAATTCCTTAAATGGATGTAAATCACCTAAAAATGTCTAAGTGATAAAATTTCTTAAATGGATGTAAATCACCGACGAAGCTGAGTGATAAAATTCCTTAAATGAATGTAAATCACTTAAAAATGGTTAAGTGATAAAATTTCTTAAATGGATGTAAATCACCGACGAAGCCAAATTGATAAAATTCCTTTAATGGATGTAAATCACCCAAAAATTGCTAAGTAATAAAATTCCTTAAATGAATGTAAATCACCGATGAAGCCGAGTGATAAAATTCCTTAAATGGATGTACATCACTTAAAAATGGATAGGTGATAAAATTCCTCAAATAGATGTAAATCACCTAATAGACAAGCTAAGTGGTATGACCCCTAAAATGATGTGGATCACTTCGACGAGGCTAAGAGAGGTAGACCATATGGCAAAGGTCAAACAAAAAACAAAAAGTTCGCATAGCAATTAATGGAAGATGATCATCATAGCCTGAGCAACTTCGTCCGCCTCCATTTCTTTATGGACTCAAAGTCTAGGTTCTCCAAATCAACCCTCGGACCATGCTTCATCGAGTACCTCCTCAGCAGTTCAAAGCCTTTGTAATACTAGTTGAACAAAACAGTATTGTATTCTTCAGTGAGCTAGAAGGCTTGGACGGCCTTGGCAGCCACGGTCTTGATCTTCTGATTGGCTGACTGGAGCCGCTCGTCCTTCTACACCGTCAACAACTTCTTGGTCAGAGCTTTAACTTTCTCTTTCCATAAAATGCAATCACTTGGCAAACAACAACAGAAAACATCAAGTCTTCCCTAAAGCCTCATCATCAAAACAACAAATGGCGCAACCAAGGTAATATAAACACTTTAGTATTAAAATTTAATTAAATTGATAGAATAAAATTGTGCAGTCAACGGATGATAAAAATTCTTCGCACAAGAATATAAATCTTGGAAGGATAATATCATCCAAATATGAAAATTCTTCAAGCTACAAAAGAAGATGAAGGGATCCAAAGAGGACACTAAAACCTCACACATGTCGTCCCAAGAATTCAGCTCACTTTCAAGCTATGATCACTCGAATGTCCAAAAAGACCTTTAAAAGGCAGATACGAAGTGTTTTTCATAGAAATACTAACATTCCTGAAGAAGAAAGTAGTTGAAGATAAAAAAGCCCGAATTTGAACAAGTCAAGAACATTCCCTAAGCTTGACAAGCATAAAGTAAAATCAGACTTGGGAATGGGGGGCAACTGATGGGTTCAGAAAAATCATTAAGGTCGTTCATTAATATGGACGACCTTGCATCATTAGTAGGCCATCAAAGATAACTGCTCAACACATTCAATTACGACCATCAAGGGTCTTAAACTCTTATCAAGACAAAGAACGTTACAATCAAGATAATAATTATCTTAATTTATGTACAACAGCTACCTAAGTCACCTATAAAAGAGACAATCTGTCTCACTAGCTAAGGTACGTCAAAAACTACTACAAAACACTATCTAAATACGAAAGATATGAGTTGATACTAACTTAAGTATCGGAGGTTCTCCCATCGAGCACAATCTAGTGGTCTCTTTGGTCTATCTCTCCTTTATCTTGCAGATCCTATAAGATCGTCTAATACTTCGAATTGGACATGTGACCCAACTAACGATTTTGGCATCATCAACTTTCACTTTGAATCCACAATTCCACATACTCCTTGTATGGATTGCACTACCAACAACAAAACTAAAGACTAAATCAACATTTTTTTTGGGAGAGAAACAACATAATTTTTTATGGTAAAAATAAAATTAATTACAAGAAAAACAGGAAAATACAATGAATATATATCAGGAAAGACCATACTCTCAGAGAAAAATATGATAATAAAAGCCGAACCAATATATGAGGGGAAATAATATTATAAAATGGAAACAAATCCTATGCTCTCAAAAAAATCGCATTACAACCTCAAAGACACCAAACCCACTCAAGGGAAAACCGTATCTAGCAAAGAAAAATCCACCCCACTGTGAAGACACAAGGGATCGGTAGCCATGAGAAGGAGACCACTCATGTTGTATTTGGTAGATTAAAAGGAAGTCCTCCACATCATTGATTCAAATGTGTTGTCTTTGTTTTTGGATTGTCAAAATTTTATGAGACCACTAACTATTTACCTTTAGATTTGAGTCAAATTCTTTGACATTTTTAGTCAAAGAAAGTTGAATAGAAGTTTATAAATTTTAGTTGTGCTCCTAGTCAGTAGTTAACACTTAACACATATCTTTCAAGAAACATGCTGGAATGGTTTGGATTTACTTCTCCGTGTGCCAAAGAAGTTAGACTAGAACGGTATTCCAGAGAAGAGCCGGGTCCAATTCCACTTCTAGGAGGAGTTATATTAAATGACGTCGTTTTCATCAGCCAGTGCATAATGGACTGGTTTTTGACTTTGTGTACGAGGTTTCGCCCCACGTCTTCACGCGGAGAAAGTGTTCTTTTCAGAACAATTTTTGGGCCAAAGACTCAGTTTGGGCTGCTTGCTGATATAACTAAGTTGAGCCCATGATTAATAAAAGACTTTAAATTTTGGGTCTCATAAGTCCTATCCCTTTGACCCATCTTGTGTCAACTACTATCATTTCCTTTTTAAAAAGTTTTTGGGAATTTTGGGATGTCATTTCCAAATATTCCTTCATAAGAGAAGCGGTGAATTAAGTGCATTGATTTTCATTTTGACACCCGACGCCGCCACTACCATCAATGTACCTCTGCCACTGCCACTGTTTTTCTCCCTTCAAGTCATAGTTAATATTAATTTACTAATTTAATAGATATAGGTTAAAAAAAACTTCTTTCATCTTTTATCATTACTATCATCCTCAATACGATTATTATTATTGTTAGTGTAATCATTACAATTACTATTATTTTTACTATCATTATTGGTATTACTATCATTACCATTATTGTTATTACTATTGTACTTATCACTAACACCATTTTCATATGGACAATCATAATTAATATAATAATTGTTTACCACGATTAGAATATTATATTGTCAAATTGATTAACATGAGAGGTTCATTCCTTCAATCCCTCTTTTTTGGATCTCCACACATTTCTCAAATTTTTTTTTTGCATAGCACTCCCCAATTTCTTAATTTGACACAACTTACGTAATATTTAATGTAGTGAAACATTCATGCCATTGATATATGCATTGCAAATAATTCCATAGTGTACCGTGTAAGTGAATTCTTTCTTATATTTGTTAGTGCAAGTGAATTAGGATTACAACTCGGCAAGCGAAACTAAGTTGATGCATCTAATTCATCAATCCTATGCATACCTGAAAATGATAATACGATTTTTAACAGGAGAGCACTGTTTTAGACTACTTTTTGTGACATTTATACCTCAAATTTGGTAAGCCAGAGAAAAATTTATCTTCAATGGCGTCTATATATGATTTCCAAAACATTGAACCTACTCAAAGAATTTTTTAAACGTTTTATGAACGGAATCAAAAAAATTACAATCATCCTAAGCGTATACAATTGCAGTTATATAATCAAGATGTCACAGACAACGAACTCAAATGAATGATCGGCAATGATTAGACCCGTAAAAGAAGAGGAACTAACAGGGGATTAGAATCATCATATCTAACAAACCAAGATAATTAGGGAGACACATTTGGTGGACCACTAATTCCCAAGTAACCCATATAGCCCAGGCCCAGGGGGGCCACGAGAGAGAGAATTATTATTTTTATTTTTAGAAAGGTACATAGAGAGGTTTCGCCAAAAGAGATACATTATTGCGTCAACCTCATCGTATTCTTGTTCCCTCTTCTTCACAAGTGATTTTAGAACCAAACCATCCAAGTTAACTGTACCTAGCTACCCTTTTTTTTTAATTACTCCTCTAAGTTGTTTTTATCTCTAAAGAAATATTTTCTTATTGTTAATCAGTGGCTGAGTTCCACACTTACCCAAATTGGAATATCTCATACTATAAACTAATCCTGATTTTTTTATTATATATTAAATATATCAATCATCCGAATTGAAACATAAAAGATGATAGTTAAAGAAGAATATTTATTTATTTTTTAAACTCCAAAACCGTTGCTAGGCAAGCACATCCTGTTGATATTTCATTGGCATATAATAGTACTTTTTTTTTTTTTTTTTAGAAAAGGCATATAATAGTACTAGTCATATAACCAATGGGAAAAGGTTGAGGATGACCTCAATGGGATGTTTGTGAATAGGGTCTGTACTGAGAATGTTGCTGTTTCCTAGTTTTTAATGAATCATATTTTCATCAAAAAAAGGAAAAGAAATGAATATTAAAATTTCAACGTGCATCTTGTGGGGGAAAACCCAAGATTGTGAATTGGATGGCTGAAGATATGCTCTTTTAGTCAAGTCGGCTAAATAATTTCAATTAATATCATCAATTTTTATCTTCTTTTTGTTTTTGTTTTTGCAAAAAAAAAAAAAAAAAAAAAAAAAGAAAAAGAAATTAAAGTCGTCAGCTTCATTTCATGGGTGATGATTCAATCAAACGTATTAGACAATTGAGACTTGTGAGAGAAAGAGAGAGACGCATCACCAACCAGTGAAAGTGAAGATGGAAGGAAAGCATAGTAGGCTATGTCGGCCATGCTTGTCGTACCATAGTCAAACCTGAAACCTCTCTTCTTCTTCCCCTTTTTTTTTTTTTTTTTTTTTTTTTTTTTTTTTGAGTTGATTCAAAGTTAGAGAACGATTTCGGCTTTCTTTGTTTCTCCTTGGGACAAAAAGTAGGCCCACAAATATACTCATACTTTTTTTGATTTTACTCATAAAAAGGTACCCAACAAGACTAACAACACCTTTTCAAAGACCCACTAGCCAAACGGGAATCTTCACTAAAAGCTTTTTAAAGCTATAATCGACATGTTCTTGGCACTTGGAAGATGTGTACGTACGTGTCACTGGCTAGTTAGAGAGATGCCCATTTTCATTTTAAATTATAAGTGCAATTATTATTATTTTAATGATTTTGCTTTGATAGAAAACAATAGATATCTTCTTGAATTTCCAGGATAATGCTTAATTATTAAAATTTTAAAATCATAGTCATTCACTGATGGATAAATGGTTTATATTTAATATATATAATTTAATTAACCAATCAATCAATATATACATATATACACACATATACATAAAATATGTCTATAATATGATTTAAGATAGGTTCTTTTATTATATGTAACAAAAACATTTACATTAAGCAATTTTTTCTGTTAATCAAAACTTTTAAACTATGAACTATCATTTAAATCATTTTAAAATATTTTAGATTAATATATTTTATTAAATAAAGTATATATTACACAGTTAGATTATACTAATAGTTATAAAAATTATGAAACATGTTAAATAAAATTTAATTAATTTAAATAATAAACTTTATCCATAGATGCCATTTCTTCTATAAAAAAAAAAAATTGTGTCCATATCTTTAATTTTCAAAATGTAAAAAAAGAAAAAAAAAGAGGTATTCATTTAAGAGAATAGATAGGATTTCTATTAAAGATATCTACTTTTACATTCTTTTTATGGACTTTATGTTGAAGATGCTCTTGTTTAATAAATGACGTATGAAAATAAAGTAATAAGAGCAAAAAATGAATCATTAATTATTTATTTAAAATCATCTATTTTTAAAAATATATACATTGAAGAAGTTTTAGATTCAATTTTTTTTTTAAATTTTTTTGTGAAAGATTCAAAAATCTTTTAGTATAATATGGTATACGAGTAATAAAAGGCAAAAAGATGTTGTAGTATTTATATACATGAATCTATTACATTTTTAAAAAAATTTTGGGGGCATTAGTCAAAATTTCTATATTACTTTTTTTTTAATATTACTTTTTAAGCATCTTTTTTAATATTACTTAGGAAGGAAGGGAGGATTTTGAAAATTCAAGGGTGCCATGGCCCCCCCTTTCATTTGAATTAGAGTCACTGATGGTTGGTGATGGAGTTGTTTTCAGATTGACAAGATCACCATTCTTGGTGCATGATTATTTCCTTTTCTACTATAGATAGTAACGTTCTTGGAAAAGTCATTCTCAAAACATGTTACTAGTTATTCATGAATATACTAAATAAGTGAATGACTACTACTAAATTCTCTAGGTCATAAAAAAGGTGTGTAAAATCTCTGGCTAGAGTAGACGAGCCTTAAAAAAGATGAAGAAGAAGACTAGTTTTTTGAGATAATAGTAAATTAAGATCTAGAGATTTACAAGCAGTAAGAGAACATAAATGTCATGGTGTAGTCAATTCGCTTCCTATGGGCCAAAAAAAAAAAAAAAAAAATTAAAAGAAAATGCTTAACAAATGGTTCTAACACAGACCACAGATTGTATTCTTTCTCCTATTTTGTAGTCCTCTACTGGTCTACTTTGACCTAGATTTTAAAATGAAAACTAACTTAATTTTAAGGGTCTCTACGAGGAAAAAATCTACCCTGTTTTCATTATATATTTTTTCTTGTGGGATCCACCCTCATAAAAATGAGAAGAAATATGCAACGGAAACACATAATAACTTCTCTTCTACGAGGAGGCTCTCATGGCCGCATATAGCCATTAATTATGCATGTATTTCCCTAGGTGTTGCTTCTGTCCTCTGCTTTGAATGGAAAGGAGCATACCTTAGTTTTCTCTTGTTGGGTTTTGCAATTTGACCATTTTGGGTTAGATGATGCATTTATTTTCGCTTTGTAGTGCTGGGCACATACTATCTGGTCCTACAAGATATGGCCGGAGATGTTTGTCTCCTTAAAAGAGGAGAAAAAGTCATGTAGGCCAAGTTGGATGTGTTTATATAGGCTCAAAATTTTTACTTGAAGAACTTTCAGAACTCATTGCTTTTGCTAACTTATGTCTGTGTGAGATAAACTCGCTTTTAGATCATAAAAATCAAGATTTGGGGTTTAATGATGATGGTTTAAGGCTTTAATTATGTAAAATTGATAAAATTTCTTGCAGTTGTTATTCATCGACTTACCCCAAGCAATGGTTAAAATGGAGTAGTTAAAAGATTATATTCGTTATTTTCTAATATTTATACTTTTGTAACAATTGTAAATTTTATAATGGTACGAATGGTTCTAAATTTGAATCTTGTCTCCCACAACTTTAAGTTTGTGAGAAAATTTGTAATTTATCAATAATATACTCTTGGTTGTTCACAGACACCTGCACCTATACAAGGAAAAGTACATCACCCACCCATTCCGCTTGACCCAAAATTTAAAATATAATCCTACATGCATGATCATATTGTTATAATTCATGAACATGTTAATCAACTCATATCATCAAAAATATGCATTTCATAGAGTTGATTATATTAAGAATTAAGTTAAATTTAAGAATATATATGTAATTATGCATGCACAACCTCTTTCAAGTGATCTAATGGATTTCTTTCAAGAATATGGATAAATTTGTTATACTCATCTTCTTGGATCAATACACATCTTTCACGTGATCCTTTAAGGGAATTGTGCTTGTTTGTGGTGCGTAAGAAATTGTAGAGTTTGTAGTGTTTGAATAGAACTGCAGGAATGGTGTTTGAATGATGATTGCTAAGAGAGTTTTGGGGGAGCTAATCGAAGAGCTATATTGCATAGAGTAATCTAATATCTCTATCAAAAAGCTCTCTCAGATTTGAACAACAAATAGATTTTGGTGCAGATATATATCTCTATCTTATATTTGGCTTTTGAATTTGGTTGTGGGGGATATTTTGGACTCTGTTGACTGGATAACACCTATCTCCTTAACAAAATGAAAGAAATCTAAAAACATGAATATGGATAAGTAATGCGATAAAGAGTTGAGAGTAAGGTCTTCTCTTTAGGATGTAACTTTGTACGATATATCACAGATACTGCAACTGTAGGAAAAAGCTGTTCTAAGTGCACTCAGTAAAGCCTAATTATGCCATGTACTTAGTATAAACATGAAAATAAAATGTAGAAATGAGAAATAGAGATGCTCATGGTCACATTATTACACCCCGACAATTGAACAGTGGAGCAGTTTTAATCATAACGACATTTGCTATTCTCATGATTCAAATCCAAATTCTTAACTTTCAAGCTTTCATCAAAAAGATATTGACATTTAACGGGACCCACTAATTAAGTTTTGACTCATGATAATATTAATAATCTCAAATTTCTTAAAGTGAAAAATTTTCTGCGCGACCTTGTGACAGATATCATTAATGCAAATTTACTTTTGCTCATTAGTTTTTCACACAGAATTTGTGTGTGACATGGATACAAAATCCAAAAGTCTTTTCAAGCTAAGAATTTGGGTTCAAGTCGAAATAGGTGTCCCCCTCCCAAAAAAACCTTTTACCAAGTTTCGTGACTATTCCAATTGAGGCAGGGCTTGAAATTTGAAGCCCCTTATAGTCTAAGGTTTCTAGAGTTTAGGTTTTTTCAAAAGAGAAGCTACTAGTCTCATATCTAATTAAGATTGTCACCCTCATCTTTTTATTTTGAAAAAAAAAACAAAGACACATGGTAGGCACTGATATACAGAGACACAAACACTGACATACAATAAGAGAACAGTTGAGAACATAATCTCACAAAGGCGCCAAAATATAAATATTTGTATATATGAACTTGTCCTAGCAAGCAAAAACACTATAGTACATGCACACATTAAGCAAAAAAGCAGCAAGCAAACTCAAAAGTCACTACTACCTTCATCAAAAAACCTCTTAACCTGTTGGAAAATCACCTCACTGATTACATGTAAACGCGTGATCATATTTTCCAACTTCCATCAATCTATTCTTATTACATAGCTACTATTATTTTGACCACAAATCACGTAATGCATACAAAAGCATATACACGTAACATTAACAACATGCTACCAATGTTATATGATCTATTTGTATCTTTATCTTCTATTTCTTGTTTTTCTTGGATATCTAATTAATGATTGTCAAAAATAGCCCCACAAACTTTCTCCTCCATCTGCATTTCCCGGCGAGTCATCTGATGAGTTTATTCTCGGCGGTGAAACCAGCATTCCTTCTGCCATGTCGACCAGAAGACTTGGCATATCAAATATTGCCTCCTCATCTAGAAACTCTGTTCCTGATGATGTCCAACCAGCATTCATAGTGTTACTATCGTTCTGCAACTGCCGGAGTTGTAACTGACTTTCGCTTAGTTCCGCCTTCTTTAAGGCCGCGGCGGCTGTGGCTGCGTTACGAATATCAAGGGGCGATGTAGAGGCTGGAACTGGGTATGTTGCAACTGATCCAGGGAAGTTAAGAACTGCATCACTGCCTTTTAGGGCCAGAGCCGCCACGTCATAGGCGGCAGCCGCCATCTCCGGGATAGGGAACGTGCCGAGCCATATACGTGTGGTCTTACGTGGCTCCCGGATTTCCGAGACCCACTTGCCACTCCGGCACCGGATTCCGCGGTACATTGGGTGTTTTCCAGTAGTTGATGAGGAGGCCATGGTGGTGGTGGTGGTGGTGGTGGGTTTTGGAGAGTTAAGTGGCTGGTTGGAGGATGGGGAGTCACACGTGGGAGATGGGCTATCGCACGTGTGAAAAGGGAAGGAGTGTTGGACTTGGACTAATTGGGGTGGAAGGGAAGAAGGGTCAAGAGATGGCAGTGCTGCTGGATGATGGGTTTGGCCTAATTGGTGAATATTAGTTGGAATGTTAGGGTGGTCAGCCATATTATATTTTTATAGGTATATATAGGGGTGTGAAGAATTGGACAATGTCATTGAGGGTGAAGATATTAATCGTGTCTGTGACAGAGAGTGTGTGTGTGTGTGTGTGTGTGTGTGTGTGTGTGAGGTTATAGTTGGGATTTCAGGGAAGGATAAATTATGATGATTGTGTATGAGCGAGTATGATATAACAAGGGTGAAACCGTGGGGATCTCGCGGAGAGAGTCACTCAAAAATAGTGGCGTCAAGTGGGTTCCATTACTATTAGTAGTAGGCTAGTAGCTAGGGTTTTGAGACGAAAAAGTTGAAAAATAATAGAAGATAGGTTTTATTTTTGTGTATCGAGTGCGTAGGATAGTATTTATGTTGATGCATGATAGTGAGTGAGGCACACGCATTCGGCACAGCCTCGCAATTAGCTGTTTTCTACTCTCTCTTAGTGCCATCAGCCTCAACCCCACTCTTTTCCTTTTTATTGTTAATGCTTAATTTATTTTTCATTGCTACTAGTTTTCTTTTTGTGAGGTGGACTGGCCAGGCTAAGTGCTATTGGGAAATTAATATGGACTGATTAAATGGATTTGGAGAAAATTGCAAATTCTGGGAGCTGATAAACCGTGTGATGTTGTGGGAAACCCCAAATTGAACACTATGTTACTAGAAAAAGACACATTTTAAGGAATTTGTTGTTAATTTGGGTGAGATCCAAAATACTTATATGGCTAAGTTCCCGTATAGCCATGTATAACTCCAATTAAAATCTTGATTAATTTGTTTTATTTATCCCTTTTTCATTAGCCATTTGATTAGACAACAAAAATTTTAAGAACCAAGAATTATGTACTCAAAAAGGGAAAACAAAATGTGGTTTATGGCAGATGAATCCCCTATTTGATTGCCAAGGGCAGAAGAAGAAATACGAAATTTTGAAGCCTTACTATTCAAGCTACCCATCAAATAATAATTCCATATCGAGCTAATCAATAAAAGAATCTGATATGACTGATGACTGATGCCTGATGTACGTGCTTCTTTTTGATTATAGGCTCATCCAAGAAAAAAAAAAAAAAAAAAAACTTAATTTTAGGAAAAATGATATATTCTGCATAGTACATAATTAGGTTGTGGACCACTCAAATCCACCAAGTAGATACTGATAATATTTTTGTTAGTGCTAAAAGAATAGTGATCAGATAAAACAGTGTTAAATGCTGTAGATCGAGTGTAGACCACATGTTTTGAAGCTCCAACATTTGCACTTTCGTTTGTATCTGAATCTCCCTTGGGGCCCTATTTATGTACATTTAGGGGAAAGGAATTCCAGACAAAGCAAAAAAAGATGTTTCTTCAGATATGGTTGTTGTGGTCAAACCCTGTTTTTGGCTAGAGTGAGTGGCTGACACATGTATATTGCTATGCATGTAGGCTGATTTTAATTTCCTAGGACAATATTATGACAACAAGGTGCTCTTATGCCACCCATGACCCATACCCACCTGGACCCCTCTCTGGGCTGCACTTGGTTCTTGCTATCTAAATTAAAAGTGTCACTTATATAATTCATAGAATCTGTAATACAATTGTCTTCAACTTTCTCAATATTTGCAGCTTTGTATTTGTTTTTGCAACGTGAAGAAGATGGACAAATGTTTTCGTGAACCTTTAGCCTTTCTTGGACTGGCATACTATATCATAATTGAGAGAGAGAAAAAAAAATGGTTCAAGAATAAAGCTCAAGTTTTGTTTTTATGGACTAAAGTGTGTTTGGCATCAACTATAGCATTTAGCTTTTATCTTTTGAATGTGTTTGGTATTAGTTTTAAGCTTTTAGTTTTTATGTATAATTTTTTAAAATCTCACTTGTTTCTGCCTTTTATCATTTTTTTCAACTTATAAGTATACTTTATCACACTTTTAGTAAAAAGCTAAATAAACTGTTTTCAAACAGACACTTTACAACTTTTTAAAATCTCAACTTTTCCCATTTTTTCTCATTTTTTTTTCAAGGTACAAGTATACTTTAACAATTTTCAATAAAAAAGTTTTTAAGAAGCTAAATAAGCTATTTCCAAATGGACACGTACATCTTACATAAGCTTCCTCCAAATTAATTGGTAGATTAAGACTGCTGATTACTTCAATATGCATCTTAATGAAGAGGTGGGGGTCTTTTTTTTCATTGGAAATTTAGAAGAAATTTTGTGTAGCTATAAATCAATGAATATAATTTTGAAATACATTATGATTTTTTTACCTTTTATATTCATAATGAAACAAAAAAAGAAATGTATCTCCGTGCGAGTTTTGTAACTCAATTGGTTAATATATTTGGAATTTTCAATAGAAATATCTAGGGTTTAAATTTATTTTCCTCCATTGTAACAAAAAAAGAAAAAGAAAAAAAGAGCTTTCAATTTTGGAAAATGTAGAATAATATACCGAGCTTATTTCATGAAAAAGTAGCATTTCTAATATTATGCAGGCAACCATCCATATTTTTGCAGATGCTTTATCTATTTATTTTTATCATCAACTAGCATGAAGTTCTTGTTGTGTTGTTGGGGCGGAGCTGAAAAATGCTAGTGCTACAAAAAACTTCACAACTTTAGTTACAACTCATCACGTGGTGAGTTGTGATATAAGTTGTGAGGTTTTTTGTGGCACATTTAGTGCAATGGGGGTCAATTGCCCCAGTGATATTTCAAAAAGATATGGATTTGGTTTAGGAATATGGAAATTTGGACTAAATTTTCTAAATTACCAACTCTTGTTGAAAAAAAACAAAAAACATGTTTTTATCAAAAGTATTTGTAATTTAATATTTTCTTTCTCCTTTATATAAAGAAATCATGTTTCAAATCTTTCGCCTCGTTATTATATAGTGACTATCAATTTAAAAAAAAAAAATTGTAAAAAAGAAAGATTATTGGCTACTGAGAAAATTAAAATTTTGAGATAGGAATTAATATAAAACATTTAATATAAGGAAATGCTTTGAAATGACCAAATATTTATGCTAACTAGTTGGTAACTTATGCAATACAAGAAAATTTTTAACACATTATTATCTTTAATTTCTCACTTTTATTTATTTATTTTTGTCTATATATGAAATTCAATAAATATTATATTTATTAATATGTATTTGTTATAATTGTATTTGTATATGAAATTATATATTCTAGCATTATTAGGTATTATGATTGTGTTTGTATATGAAGATATATGTTCTACCATTTCAGAATATATGATGTGATAAGATTCTAGTGTATATTTCAAATATATAGTATAGAATTTAAATTTAATCATGGGATTCAATTAACTTCACTAATAAAGTCTCTTGTCGTTAATGAATAGATTTGGGGTTTGTAGTCTGTCTACACAAAAAGCAAATTGGTTTAGCAATTATCATAAAGTGAACATCATAGCTTGAAATTTTATAAAAACATAACTCTATAAAACTAACAATATTTCTCCTTTCTAGCTAGTTTTGGTAGTTACTACTTCATACTCTAACTAGTCCTTTGATTGGAGTTAATCTTTTAGGGTTACTGATAACTTTTTCATTAAATCAAACCTCACTTTAATTTGAGGAATGTAATGAATTTCCTTTTAAAAAGTTAGACATCATTTTTACCTGGCTTGGAGTAGTTATAATTCTTTTAAGTGATAACTATACTCGAGATTTATTTAGCTAAAAACCTTGTAGCTGAACTGACACCTCGACATGCACAAAGTGCTTGAGGGTTTAGGAGGAAAGGGTTTAAGCTGCGCGATTAGTAGCATATTTTAATTATTTCTTAATAAAAATTACTTATCTTTTACTAATTAAAATAGATTTAAAAAGGTCTCCTTTATTTTTTTATTTTGATATTTTGGATGTATTCACCTTCAAGGATTATATCCACTTTAATTTTTGTCTAATATCTGGAACTATTTTTTGTTTCCATAAAACATATTAGTACTGTTTTAGTTTTAGTTTTTTTATTTATTTATTAATGAATAAATAACTTTAATGGACAATACATGATTTTCTTATAATAAACTATAGAAAATAATTTGAAATAATTATCATATTCAAGCTTTTAGACTTTTAGTTTTAAAGATGTTAGGACATATGTGATTCACTTGTGAAGAACATATGTCATTATTTTATGTAATTGCTAATTCTTTGACAAAATGCACTTTACTTGTAATTAGGTAGACCTAGGATGTGTTTAATACTTCAAGAAACTGTGTTTCAAGATCAAGTGTTAAAACCATGCAAGTTTGTCCAAGAAACAAGTTGAAGAAGTACTGTTCATTAAAGTTCGATAGCTAGCCATCTATCGAGCTTAAAAGAGCTGTTCAGCCTCGTGGCTCGACAGCAGCTCGACAGATAGGGTAGCTGTCGATGTTTACGAAAAACAGAATTTCAGTTCTGTTTTGACTCTTATTCGTGATTATGTGTTTAGATTTTCTTTTTTCACAACCCTAGACATATAAAAGGATTATTTTAAAGGCCGTCAAAGTGTATACAAGTTGCACAAGTATTGAGCAAAGTTTGTTCAAGCAATTTGTGACCGGAGACACAGTTTTGCCCTAGTTCATCATTCTTGTAAAGAAGTTGCTATGTTTATACACCGTAGGGTTTTGTGATCAAGCATCTTCTTGATCTTCATTGTTGGGATGAACTGAAAAACTTTGCAACCAACAATCTTCTCTAGTTGGTGATTGAAGTCGTGTATTGGGATCCGCGCAATTGGTTAGTCACGTATTGGGAGCCATGCATCAAAAGGAGAAATTGTCACTACAGAACAAGTCCAATTGGGTATTAGGGTAAGAGTTCAACTGTAGGTTGGTATAAGATATTGGGATTCCTTTACTTATAATTGCTTGTTGTGATAATAGTGAAATTTCGGGAGTGGTGACCTTAAAATCACCCGATGGGGTTTTTGCCATGTTGGTTTTCCCCATTTGTAAACAAATTACCATGTCAATTTATTTTCTGCTGTATATTTAGTTTAATTGGTGATTTGTTTGTGCTACCACGCATTTGTATGTTAATTAACTTAATTAATTCACTTGGCTAAATTAATTGGTTAATTTATCACAATGAATCAATTCGTTTTTGGCCTATCAAAAGAAGTAAATATATATATATATATATATATATATTTCCAAGAAGACATTCGTGATTTAAATTTCCCCACCACAAGCGTCGAATTAATAATAAATAATAAAAAAACCCAATATTTAGGCCATCAAGAATGTACATTGGATTAAGACCCACAGGGGTTACAAGAGTAACTTGTAAAAAATAAACATTATTTTTTTCCCTTATATAGTCTAAAATACTTAACAATCAATAATTAATAACTTCTATCAACAGCGCCTTGTAACTCATTTGATAGGCATTTTTAAAGCTCTCTCTTGTTGTAACTATCTAATTATTAAAAAAAAAAATCCAATAAATTCTTTAATCTACTGTTTATATTATTATTATTATTTTTATGTCGGAAGACACACTAAAGTGACGAGTGATATGCTTTTTGTTTTGAGGAATTAAACTACGAAAGTTTAAATTTCATTACTAAAAGAATATGGGATACATCCCCTAGAATATGGTGTTGTAAAAACAAATGATGAAATTCATAAGAAATGTATGTGTGCATGCAACATACAACACTATTTTTATGTGAATTATTAAAAAAAAAAAAACTTATGATACAATCCCCCCCCCCCCCCCCCCCCCAAAAAACAAGAAAAGAAAAGGCAAGGTGATGAGGCTAGTTAAATATATATCAATATATATATTAATATTTTTTTAAGGTAATATTTTGATAAGGAGATCAATTTTTGTTTAAACTATGAATTGATTTTATTGAGTGATTGTCTTTGGTGGTGATGTTTGAATTTTTCGTACCAGACGTGACCCAATAATTTGCTAGTTTGCCCTCCTTATTTTATGTTTTTAAAACTTGTGTAACTATTTAGCAATGGCAAATTTTGGAACACATTAAATTGGACAGCAAATCCTTCACGCTCCTCTCTATTTTTTTTTTTTTTTTTAATTCTTACTCTATATATCATGTATAGCTAAGCTAAATGATAAGTTTGTATCATTTAAAATTTTGTAGTTAGAACATCAAACAAAAAATTTTGTAGTTAATCTAAAATTTTGGAAGTGATGTGTGCTAAGAAGTTGGACTTATTATTATTATTATTAATTATTTATACAATTGGACATAGTTTTTAAAGGTTGAGAGATTATGACAGAGGAAGATGGTAGATAGTTTTGACAAAATTTTCATTTAGTGTTTATATTCTATGTTTGTCTTTTTTTAGAAAAGCCAATTTAACTAAAGAGAAATGCTACGTCTAGAACATTTTTATAACAAATCACAGGTGGTTAGTTGTTATTGGTTCAAATTTTAAACTAACGCTAAGATTACTTTTTTGCCCCAACAATAACAACTAGTAACAACTTGCCACTTAGAATTTGTTGTAAAAATGTTGTAAACATATCATTTCTCTTAACTAAAAGATAAGACAATCTTAAAAACTTCTTGATTCAGTTGACTTTTTACAAACTTTGTTACATTTATTGTCAAATAAAGTAATTCAATTATGGAAAGTAGTGTCTTTCTCATCGTTAGATCTTATAAAAATCAATAACTATAAAAAAGGCGTAACTCTTTTGAAGTTACTCATCTTATATATATATATATATATATATATATATATAAATAATGAGTTTAAGTTAAACTTATGAATTTAAGTTATACTTAGTGTAACTCTATAAGAATTACACATTTTTTAATTAAAAAGAAATCACTATTATCCATTACATAATTAAATATGGGAAAATCTGGATGCACATATAAAAATGAACATAAAAGGATTCTCCTGCATGGGCTTGACTTTTTTACTGTCTGAAATTACCCTTACACGCACAACAATTAAAAACTTAACAAACTGTAATTAATGTGGACAAATAAATAATATTTACTAATTTTCAAAATCTTTTATTTTAGGTTAGATAAAATTTTTCCTCGAAAAAAGAAAAAAGAAAAGAAGATTAGATAAACTTCTTCTCTCCTATTACACAAATTCAAATTGAATGTTCATCGTTAGTTGAATTCTTACTTTGGTTCTTATTTATTTATTTTTCTTTTTGAATCTCACACTTATCGGAATTTATTTGCATTTGTATGGCTTTTGTTGCTTTGTGATGGTGGTTTCTTGGGGTTCTTGGTTTAATTCAAATTTGAAACAAATTGAAATTAATTTATATGCCAGTAATTGGATATTTTTATGTGAAGTCTCTCTTAATATGTATATTTTTTTTCTTGCTGCATTTATGTGTGTTTTATGTTGTGGTTATTAGGATTTTGTTTTGAACAGATGGTTATTACTTAAGCAAATGCTTTTGCTTTTGCCTGGAGTTGGATTTAATTTTTGATTCTTAAGGTTGTAAAGAAGAGTGACTTTTGATGATGGTCTATGTTTGCGTGTGAATTGTGGTTTGTGGGGATGTAAATGGTTTTTTTTTTTTTGATACCAAACAAAGGTAGAGTTCATACATGGTTACATAGAGCAGGATTGTACCACCTGTAATACAAAGGTGTGTTTACAGCCTGTTTAGCAAAACACCACACAGCCTTAACTACTACATGAGGGACAACAAGAGTATTACAAAATAAACCATTTTGAGAAAGAAAGTTCAGGTTAGCTATCCTACTGCTATCCAGCCAATTTATGCTTTTTCTCAATTTGAAAACTTGATGGAGGTTGACCCTGTTAGTTAAGAACAAAACATGCTGAATGCCATAGTTTTTAGCTATGATACCAGCTTCCACCATTGCTTCAAGTAGAGCTCCTATTGCTGTGTTGGCTAGACTGCAATTAACCCCTGAAAACACTTCTGCTCCCTGCATATTTACAGCTACAAAAGCGTATGCTCTCCTTTGTGGCTTTGTTCTTCTTGCTTTAGCTAATTTGATGATGAGCTGATATTGCCTTGCAGCTGTGAGATGGGTTGACTTGGCTGCTCTAAGCTCTCTGGTAGGATGGTATGGACCTGCATAAGCTTCCCTGTACCTGCAAGATAAATTTTTGGCTATTAGAATAACCTCTAAGGGATTTGGGTTCAAGCCTTGGTGAAGCACTTTGTTTCTGTGAATCCAAATTAACCACAAAACAATAAACATTGATTGAAGGATGACCAAGCTTTGATCTTCATTATTTAAGCAAGAGTTGATATAGTCTTTTAGCCAAGACTGGACAGACACAGTAGTGATCTTAGAAGTATGCAGCCCAAGATTCGATCCAAACCAACAAGCTTTAGAAAAGCTGCATAAGAGAAACAGATGTGTAGGAGTCTCTTCTTCAGCATTACATAAGGGGCAAGTGTCATCATTACTGATGCCTCTGCTATGTAGAGTGGCCATGGTAGGTAAGCTATCATGGAGAAGTTTCCACACGAAATTGATAATTCTTAAGGGTACATGAGCTTTCCATATTGCAGTCCATATCTTCCTTTCTTGCTGGAATTGTTGTGACCCTAAAGAGTCTTCAGTTAACAACTCATAAGCTATCTTGGTACTATAATTCCCATCCCTTGAGTATTTCCACATAAGCCTATCCTTAGAATCATTGATTTTGGAAATGGGCATTTGCAAAATGTTGACAGCTTTAGGGTGATGGTATAAGTTCCTAATTAAATCCACTTTCCAACTTCTAGAATTATGATCAATTAGATCTCCAATTGTGCCAGTCTGCAAAAAAGGAAGAAAAGAACCATCCCTTAAGTTTGGCGACCAATTAGGATGTGTAAGGGGTATATTAAAACCATCTCCAACCAACCATTTACCTTCCCTAAGAATAGGATCACCATGCTGAATAATATTTTTCCAAACCCATGAATGGTGTGCTTTAGGTGTGTGGCCTTGCAAGGATTCTTCAGGATGGTACTTAGCTTTAAAGTTCTAGCTAAGAGGGATTGGGGACTGTTAATAAGTTTCCAATATTGTTTTGCCAACAAAGCTTGATTCATAGGGCTGAACTTCTTAATGCCAAGACCCCCCCCCCCCATCTTTTAGGCTTGTAGATTTTATTCCAATTGATTAAATGAAGTTTTTTCTCTCCAGTTTCATGACCCCACCAAAAAGACCTCACAATAGAATCCATCTTGTTGCAAATAGATTCAGGAACCTTAAAACAAGAGAAGGTGTATAAAGGAAGAGATTGGAGGACAGAAGAAATGAGGGTAGTTCTGCTAGCCTATGAAAGAAGCCTAGCTTTCCAACCCTGCAGCTTGGCATTAAGCTTATCAATTAGAAATTGAAAATTAGCAATATGATTCCCTCTCAACTTAAAATTGATACCAAGGTATTTGCTGTGGTGTTGGACAAGGTTCACATTCAAATTTCTAGCTATGGATACCTGACATTCCTTGGCCATGTTTGGGGAGTAGAAAAGGTCAGATTTGGCTAAATTTATTTTCTGGCCTGAGATAGAGCAATACCAGCTTAGGATGGATTGGATATTATCTAGGGAGTTCCTGTCATTCTTGAAGAAAAGAAGAGAGTCATCTGCAAAAAAGAGATGAGTGAAATAAATACCACTCCTTCCTACTTTCACTCCTTTGATCTTATTAGAGTATTCAGCTTATAGCAAAGAAATAGAGAGAATGTTAGCACGCAAAAGAAAGAGATAAGGAGATAAAGGATCTCCCTGCCTTAGGCCTTGTGTTGGATGAAAGGTTGAAGTTAAACTCCCATTGACTAGAGGAGTGTATGACACAGAAGAAACACATTCCATAACCCTCTAATCCATTTGGGATCAAACTTCATGGCTGTTAGGACAACTTTCAAGAAATTCCAGTTGACTCTGTCATAAGCTTTGGACATGTCTATTTTTAGAGCTCCAAAAGAGAATTTCTTTCCTTTCTTTTTCTTAAGGGTGTCCATGATCTCATGAGCCAAAAGAATGTTATCAAAAATGCTTCTCCCCTGTATAAAAGCATTCTGGTATGGAGTTATCAAACTATCCATTATAGGTTTCAACCTATTAACCATCACTTTGGATATCACCTTATAGATCACATTACATAGGCTAATAGGTCTGAAGTGAGAAACTTCATCAGGGAAGGGTTTTTGGGGGATAAGAAAAATGTAGGAGTGGTTTAGAGGTTTAAATAAGGAACCTGAGTGGAAGAAAGCTTGGATAGCTCTTGTAACATCCTCTTTCACAATGTCCCAAAAGCATGGAAAGAGAAAGCATGGATACCATCAGGACCTGGTGCTTTATGGGCTCCTATTTGAAACACAACACACTCAATTTCAAAGTCTGATATTGGTTTGTTAAGAGATAAGTTTTGCTCATTTGTTAAAGTAGGGATGTTGAGAGTTTGGGGCTCCTTTAGAATGTTATCCACACTTCTAGAACTACAATCTTCATAATTTGACTCAAAGTGGGAGTGAAGAATGTTTGCAATCTCATTAAGATTGTCAATAATATTGCCATTCCCATCTTTTAATTGAAGAATTCTGTTTTTTGCTTTTCTTTGCTTTACTATAGTCTGAAAATACTTTGTGTTTTTATCACCATAGAGGATCCAATTAGTCCTAGCTTTTTGAGCCCACTTAAGTTCCTCCTTATTAAGTAAGTCCTCTATCTCTTCCCTCAGTTGCCTCTCCTTTCTAATGTCCTCAAGAGAATTAATGAAGTTTTGCAATTGCTGTAGTTGATCCATTTTTGATTTAATATCAATCTCCACTCTACCAAACACTTCTCTATTCCATTTTTAGGCTACAGTTTTGATGTTGTTAAGTTTATTCCTCAATTTTGCAGCTCTAGACCCGTTAGACTGCCATTCCCAGGCCTTATTGACTATATCCCTACAATTGGGGTGGGTGATCCACATTTGCTCAAATCTAAAGGGCTTTTTCTGAAGGGTGTTTGATGTTCAAAATCCAAGATTATAGGTCCATGATTAGACTTGATAATGGGGAGATTCCTTAGATAATATGAATGGTATTGGTTGATCCATTTAGTACTGGCAAAAGCTCTATCTAATCTCTCCATAACAAAAGATTCCTCCCTTTTATTCATCCAGGTGAATTGTTGCCCAGAGGCCATCAAGTCACAAAGTTGAAGATCACTTAACACTTGCTGAAATAACTCAGCACCAGCAATGGGGTTTTGGTTAAAAGAGAACTTTTCCTTTCTTGAGAGCACTTGGTTGAAGTCTCAAATACAAAGCCAACTAGGTTGAGCTATATCTTTTAGAGTTTTTAATTGTTGCCAAACCTCATTCCTCTTGGCTAGTTCAGGATGGCCATAAACAAAAGTAATAGATAAAGGTTTGCCCTTGTTATCTGTAACATCAATATGAATAAGGTGTGGGGATTCATGAACCACCCTGAGAAAACTCCTTTGCATCCAAGCAAGGATAAGACCTCCACCTAAACCCAATCTAGGAACCTCACAGCCATAAAAAAAACCACATTTATTCCAAATATCCTTACCTTTATTACTAGCTAGACGGGTTTCCATTAAGAACATAACATCAAGATTAAAATCATAGGCAATTTTTTGAACTTGCAAAACTGCAGAGGATTTGCCCAAACCTCTACAATTCCAACTTAGAATCCTCATGGCTGCTGGGGAAGCTGTGAAGGGCTAACTTCCCAACACATATTTGGATTAAAAGGGATAGCATCATCAACAAGATAAGCATAGTGTAAAGCAATACAACATGTATAACCCTTCAAGAAAGTAGGGTTACCTTCATTGTCGAGGCAATGACATAGTAATTTTTGATGGATGTTCCTCCCCAATCTTCCTATCTCCATGCCAAGCCTTTTCCTTGTTGATCCTCTACTATTACTTGTACTTTCATCGCACTGAAGATTTGAGTTCTGTCCTAGGTTAGCATTATAGGTCACAGGAGATGTTGAAATTGGGTTTTGCCTTTGAGGTCCATGTTGGCCAGTATTTTCCAGTCCTGTATCCAAACTTTAGGCTCTCATCAGACATGACCCATAATTGTAATGGGCCTTATGTACAGGATTATCCACTGATTGAGCCCTTTTGACATGTGGTCCTTCACTTGGGCTCCCATCTTCAAAATTAAATCAAGCTCTGTCAGTGTTTCGGACCAAGAAGTTAATGTAAGAATCAGAGGAGTAATAAGATTGGTTATCCGTTAAGGCTGCATGCCCACGTGTCCAGTCAGGGTGACCTTCATTCAAACTTTCCAGGTTAAACATAACAGTAGTTAGTGATTCACTCTCTGTGGTATCACTGGAATTGGGGCTCTCCTGTAGGAGACCATTGGTCATAAAGTGTCCCTCTCTCCTCTTCTTATGTCAGAGCTTATTGTGTTACCTTGATTGGAATCAGGTTGATAAGGCAAAGGTAATGGTTGGGCTAGTGTTGCATTCAGGTGATTAAGCATTGTTTCTGGGCTAGTATAAGGGCTAGGTGTGTTAGGATTGGAAGAGATAGGAGAATTAAAAGATGTTGGTGGAATAACATTGTGACCAAGGGATACGGAATAAATAGCTGAGTATCGAGAGTTGTGTTTGGGTCCATAGGTTGAGGATTGGAAGTTTGTTAGGGTTGTACAGAGGGTTGTGTTTGTTGGTGAGATTGGGCTAGTTAATTATAAGCTGTATGTTGTGGATGCTGTTGATGTTGCTCTGTACCTTGTTGATGATTAGCGTTATCAGGACCATGTTGATTAGAGGTTTGTTGCTATTGGAATTGATGTTCCTACTCCATATCTCCCACCCTTGCTCTAGTCGTCCACCTTCTCCTCCGATTAAAGTAGGCTCTAAGTTTGTTATGGAACTGTGGCTCTAAGGAATCAAATCCATATTGAACAAGATGAAATCTCTGTATCCTATTCCTCTGTCTGATAAGAAGCCTTTCAACCTCCGCTAAGCTTTCATTACATTGCCCTCTGGTGTGGCCAATTAATCCACACCTCGTACAGAGCTTGTGTACTCTCTCATATCTGCATTGTATCTAAGTCCTTATACCATCATCCAGTCGCAACATGAAGCCAAAGAACACTGGCATCTAAAGATCAATTCTAACCTTGGCTCGTAAGAATCTAATGTTTCTTGGAAGGTGCTCTTCCCAATCAACTTTTTCTAAAACCCCCATTATTTGACCCAATCTTTCTGCCATCTCAGGGTATTGGTACTCAAGTGGAAGACCATGAAACTGAACCCAAATAGATATAAGATTAAGGTGTAACTTATTAAATACCAGATTTGGTCTCCATTTTTCCAAAATCAGAAGTGCTCCATCAACAGTGCACAGACCTTCCTCGCACATATGATCAAGGTCTTCCATTTGTTCAAAATGCAAGAGGTAAAAGAAAGAATCTCATTCCACAACCTTCACGGAGCCTCTGATGCTCCATGCAAAGTCGATTACTTGCTATAAATGAGTAACAGAGAACTTCCTGTAATCCAAAATGAAACCCATTGCACAGTGAGACCAGAAATCCCTTTGCATGTTAATTTCATCAGGATTGGCTTCAATAATCTGTCCATGCTGAGCAAATGGAGCTTCATCGTCCTCCCTTCCATGTTATTCTTGGTCTAATTCATTAGCAAAGAGGTTAGCGCTAACATTTGACCCACTACTCTTGGACCAAGTGAAGTCCCTCACTGGAATATGGTCACTCATAGATAGAAAACACTAAATAAAGCAAGAAAAGAAAGAAGAAAAGTAGATGAGAAAAGGACAAGAGAACAGTAGAAAGGGGACAATAGAGTATGGCGAAGGACAGAAAGCATTAAGGTGAGACAAGAAACATATTGATAAAGAAATAAGGACAAGCAAGGAGTAAAGGAAGAAAAAGTAGATGTTTGTTTGGGTTGATAGGATAAGTTAGGTGAGTTTGGGTGTTGAACAGTGAAAGCTAAAGTCTTGGTTTGAAGAAAAGTCTCTCTTGAAGAGAGAGAAGCTCTCAAGGAGTAAATGGTTTTATTTTATTGTAACGATTGGGTGGAAACTCAAGAAAGTGAAATCCCTTGTATCGATGAAGTTTCACTTTAATTTTTGTACCAAGTATTTCAATGAATTTCAAAATTACAACAAATTTCAATTTTTTGATAAATTGTTTTAATAGATTTTATAGTGTTACAACATATTTCAATTTCTGGATCGAATGCTTAAGAGACTTCAAGTCTATTTTAGATTTTGTTTCAAATATCATTTAATTTTTTTTTTTAATACAAATCATTAGAAATAGTTCAAGTCCATTAAAGAATAAATTTTAAAGAAAATCTTATAAAGCTTTAAAATGTATATTATATGAGATGGTTCAAGTTACACCTAGAGTAGCTCCACAAGAGTTACACTTTTGTATACACACTAAAATTCTAAAAGATTAATGGTTTAAAAAATCAACTGCCATATCATTTAACTTAATTTAAGAGCATTTTTATTCTCTCACCTTTAAATATTAAGATGAATTTGAATTACAAACAAATTCTACTAGGATCAGATTTGGATAGTTTCTATTTTATCATAATCTATACATATGATAAAGATGTGATATATCATCTTCATCCCTTTTTTCCTGCAGATGTTTCTTATTTCTGCACTTTCCACAACCTCTATCCCTATTCATTTCTAATCATCACTAATTAACTCTTACATATAAGTCAAGAAGCAAATGGTCTAATCCGAACATAATTATTACTTATTTATTTTTATTGAAATTAACATAATTGTTGGGAATGTAGATACTACTTCCTCCTTGAAAATTTTATTTTGTTCTTTTTATTAAGTTTCTTTATCCAAAGGAACATGCTTGTCCTTATTTTTCGATTGGAAAAATTGTGAATTAGGTAACAACTAAAAAGTACTCTAAATCTAAACAGATAAACAAGAACTCATAGCAGCCACACTAGCTCACAACAAACATAACAACTCCAAGTAAATCAGAAACAGCTAAACCACTTTAACTTAGGGTAGCCGTAATGATTGAATTGTGTAAACTTTTCCAAAGCATAAAAGTTAAAAAAGAATTATAGCCATAGCCTCCCTAACCAAGAAACCTGGTCTTGTTGTAGTTGTCGGATGCTATTTGCAGCTCTTGGCATGAATATTTTTGTTTGAACATTTTGTAAAATGGGATGAGGAAAGTTATTGAGGTTTTATTTAGGGAGAAAAAAACTAACTAAAGTAAGGAAAGTGTAGAGAGTGGGAGAGAGTAATTGCAAAAATCTCTTAGTTTGGGCTTTCATGCTTAGAATAATGAGGCCTAATATGAAGCCCTTATTGCTGGATTATTGACAGTGCAAAAGCTCGGTGCCGAAGAGGTAGAAGTATTCTCGGACTCGAGATTGGTTGTCAGTCAGATAGAAGGTAGCTTTGAGGCAAAGGATTATTGCATGTTGCGGTATTTGAAGTTGTTCCAATCCCTCCGGTTGAGTTTTCAAAAAGTTAGTGTAGTCAGAGTACCGAGGAGTTAGAATAGCCACACCGATTTGTTAGCCACATTGGCTTCGTCTTCAGAAGAGTGTATCTTGGATGATTTTTGTGGAGCTATTGGAGCAATCGAGCATTGAGCGGTGGACGGTGGTAGGGGTTGCTTCGACAGAAATGTCGAGTTGGTTGGATCCTTATGTTGTGTTCTTATCTAATGGGTCTTTACTGACAAATGGGAAATAAGAGATATGACTGGACCATTCCCTCGGGCTCTAGGGAATAAGAGATATGTGGTGGTTGCTATGGACTATTTTACCAAGTGGATAGAAGCCGAGGCCTTGGTGAACATTAGGGATGTGGATGTGAAGAAGTTTGCATGGAAGAACACAGTTACGAGATTTGAGGTCCCCCGCGCACTAATTTCCAACAATGGGCTTTAGTTTGACAGTAAGGTTTTCCATGAATATTGTGGCAGACTTGGGATAACCAACAGATACTCGTCACTAGCATACCCTTAAAGCAATTGGCAGGTTGAGGCAACGAACAAGGTAGTAGTTAATGGCTTGAAGAAGAGGTTTGAGGGAGCGAAAGGTAATTGGGTTGAAGAATTGCCGAACATTTTATGGGCCTATTGAACAATGCCTAGAAGGTCAACGGGTGAGACTCCCTTTTCCATGACATACAGTGCCGAGGCAATCATATCAATAGAAGTCGATTTATCAAGTATGAGGGTGGCTGATTTTACACGAAGCAGTAATGACGAGCGTATGGTAGAAGGTTTAGATGCATTGGATGAGAAGCGGGAAATGGTGGCTGTTCGGCTTGCAGATGATTAGCAAAAGTTGGCTCAGGGATATAATAGAAAGGTGAGGCCTCGGGGCTTTGTGGCAGGAGATCTCATTTTATGGAAAGCTCTAGGAAGCATGAAAGACCAAAATGCTAGTAAATTGGTTCCAAATTGGGAAGGGCCCTACGGAGTAACAGCGACAGCTAGAGTGAAAGCTTTCTACTTGGAGGACATGGAAGAAAGGCCTTTACCCCGACCGTGGAATGTCTGTAATCCAAAGAAGTACTATTAGTAAATCAGAAAGAGATTAGCTGCATTGTTTGGAGTTTAGTTAGCACCTTAACAAATTTTTTCTAAGGACAAAATCCAAACCTCGGCCTGACTCCGGTCACCAACTAGGTAGAAACCTTAACAAATTTTTTCTAAAGATAGAATGCTGGCCTCTGGTCATTGACCAGGTGGAAACCTTAAAAAAATTTCTAAGGCCAAAATCTTGGCCTCGGCCTGATTCCACAGGTGGAAACCTTAACAAATTCTTCTAAGGACAGAATCCTGGCCTTGGCCTAACTCTGGTCACCAATGAGGTGGAAACCTTAATAAATTATTATAAGGATGGAAACCTTGATAAATCTGCTAAGTTCACAAACTTGGTCATGGCGTAGACCCGGCCGTTGATCACATAGCAACAATAATAAACCCATCCCTTAAGAAGAGGGACTAGTTCTTGGCCAAAATCACTGATAAGAAAAAGAAAGAAAAATTTGTGGCAAACCAATTACTTGGTTAGAGAATGTGAGTGCATTTCTTGTGTTGCTGAATGTCAACACTTAAGGAAAATAAATCATTAGCATCAAAGTATTTCTAGTGTTGCCGAACTTCAACACTTAAGGAAAATAAATCATTAGCATTAAAGTATTTCTAGTTCTACCAAACGTTAAAACTTAAGGAAATTAAATTATCAATGTTAACTCATTTCCCGCAATCATGTTATAATAAAGTAAGTTAAAGAATTTAACCAAGGGGACTTAAAATCATCAACTTTAAACAAACTTAAAGAAGTTCAGTACACAGATACTGACTTAATTAGTTAAGTACATGAAGTGCTGGCCAAAATATGACAAACTATATATATATATATATATTTATATAAATACAAATAGTAATGGTAACACATATAATGGAAATGGTTCAAAGGAATTAGGTGCTCGGGTTGTCGGGAACAATGGGGCCTGTCATAGGAGCTTTGCTAGTAATTGGAGGATTGGAGCTAAGAGCAGGCCGAGTAACGTCCTGTATCATTGAATTTGCAGTGGTTCTCAGGTTGTCTTCATTAAGCACCACTATGTGGGAGTTAATTTGCTGAGACAACTCCCTCATCTCGGGGCTCTTTGTACCCTTCTTCTCTTCACTCTTATCCTTATCTTGCTTTGGTGCCTGAGCCTTGGCCTTGGGGTCCTTAGGTAGTAGAGTTTAGTCAATACTCCTAAACGAGGAAGTCTTGGGGAGACTGATAGCATTCACTGTGGCCATCCAACCTTCACGAACCCGAACATTCGAGCCTGAAATACCACTAGTCCAGCTGAGTTCTCAGCGTCCCTAAACCTTTGTTATAGTAGGTTTGCTTTCGAGCCTTCACCATACTCTTTAGGTCGGCGAGCTCCTTGTCCCGTACAGAAACATGGCTCGTCATCTTTGCGATCTTAATTTCAGTCTCGTCAAGCTTTCCCTAAATACCTTCTGCTTTCTGCTCAGCAAACTCTAGTGCCTTTTTTACTGTGGTTGCCCGTTGCTCCATCATATTCAACCCCAATGTCTTTTCCTTCAAGCTTGCCTTGGCTACCTGTTTAAGGGCTTTCTCTTTGTCCGCCTCCTCCATTACCCCATTTAGCTGACCCTCCAAACATGGGTCAACTAGGCGACCTAAGACAATAACAAGATAGAACGGGGTTAGTATATCCTGGTACTAACAATTATATCAGTAAAAAAGGAAAGTGGAGAAGGAAAAATGTGCAAACAAAAATAATAAAAGTTCAAAGGAATAAACACTCACTGCTATATTGTGCCATTTCAGCTTGAGGATGAGGTTCTCATCCTAGCAGCCTGAGTAGTGCTCTAGGTTGGTGGCCAACAACAGAGCCTTCTCGAGATTGTCGGACACTTGCCCCCCAAGACCGCTTCTCCATGTCCGAACGTATGAATTAGAGGGCAAGATCTTGTCCCCTAGGTGAAAGGTATATTCCCATTCGGTAAAGGAACCGGAAGAGGTAGAGGCCACTTGAGAACTGATTATGACTGGCTAACTCACGGGCTATGTCTCTTGGTGGGTCCTGCCAGTCGGTTGAGTCGCTGCCAGACCAGAGACTGGGGTAGGAAGCTGGATAGCAAGAGGAGTACTAGTCTCGGTTGCGGCATCATCGGCACCCTTTTGTCGCTTCCTTCATTGTTGGAAAGCAGGAAGGGTTGTCTATTGAGAGATAGAACGAGGGGTAGCTTGGCTCCTAATGGGCTATGCAGTTGGAAACTAGTGGTCCAAAGCCATGGAACGCTTTTGAACCATCCTTGCGGTCGGGTTTGTGGAAACAGGTTCTTCAGTAACTGGTTCTTTGATAACTGGGTCTTTAACAATAGGGTCTTCAGCTATAGGGTCTTCTAAAACGGGGGCTTCTACTAGGATATGCATTGCTCGACCCTGAAAAAGGCAGAGGCCACTTGAGAACTGATTATGACTGGCTAACTCACAGGCCGTGTCTCTTGGGGGGTCTTGCCAGTCGGTTGAGTTGTTGCTCAACTAGAGACTGGGTAGGAAGCTAGACAGCAGAAGGAGTACTAGTCCTGGTTGCGGCACCGTTAGCACCCTTCTGTTGCTTCCTTTGTTGTTGGGAACCAGGAGGGGTTTTCTGTTGAGAGATAGAACAAGGGGTAGCTTGGCTCCTAATGGACTGCGTAGCTGGAAACTAGCGGTCCAAAGCCATGGAACGCTTTTGAACCATCCCTGTGGTTAGGTTTTGTGGGAACAGGTTCTTCGGTAATTGGTTTTTTGATAATTGGGTCTTCGACAACTAGGTCTTTGGTAATAGGGTCTTCAGCTATAGTGTCTTCTAATACGGGGGCTTCTATTGGGATATGCACTACCCAACCTTGAAAGATGTTATCTCCTAAAAGGTCGCGTATAGGTTCAAGAGAATCCTGTCTGACTAATTTGGGCCCCAAGTGTCTCACCTCACTAGTGGTAAGTTTGTTCGACAGAAATCTTGGCAATTGAACGTCGAGGCAAGATAATAGTGGGCTGCCTATTGTAAAAGCGCTCGAGGAGTCTTGGTTGCTCGTGTAAGAAGGTACACAGCCCAAGATCAGATGGGAAGCTCTTAACTGCTCTTCATAATTGTAACATCCCAGCCCAATTGCACTATTAATTTTATGGGTTTATATACTTGGTATTATCTTAATTAATTTAAGTGGATAAGGCTTTAATATTTTGATGTTATAAAACATATATGTTCTTTCAATGCTATGGATAGAAGTTTATAAAGGTAAGGGTTTATACGTAAAGTTATTTTATAGTTTGGGCCTTTATAGAATATAAGCTTGTGAGGGGGGGGGGGTGGTAAGTAAATTTTAAAAAGTGCAAGGGTGTGTCATTAGCTCACTCTTCCTTTAGCAAACACGTGCCCCACCTAAGTTAATTTCTCTTGTCTTCCTTATTGCTCTAGAATAGTTTCTTGGTTCATCTTTCTTTGCTCCTTTCTTTGCTTCTTTCTTTGTTCTTATCGGCAGCACCTCTCTCTCACTCTATCACCAACAACCCTCCCTCTCTTTCACCGAAACCATATATCTCACTTTAAAGAAGAAATTAAAATGCTAACACTAAAGTTTCAACTTCAAAGTTTGTGGGTAAGTAAATAAAACCTTATCTCATTTTGGGTATTTTGATAATATAATTGTTTTGTTTATTTTCCAATCTTTATTCTCTAATCTAATTTTTAGAAGTTGAAATTGTGGTTTTGTGTTAGCAATTTGAAATATTGAAGATGTTATGGTCAATTGGATGCCTATTCATGTATTCTAATATGTATAGTATAGGTATAAAAATACCCACTTGAAATGAAGGCCAATTGCAATTAGTTGATAATTTTATAAGAAAATAGGTGAAAACTGTCACTGTGACAGATTTGGTGTTTGCAACATGAAAAATCTGTATCAAATCAACTTCTATGAATTAGGATGCCAGGAGTAGTTCTTATGAATTCTAAGACACATATGGTTGTAATGGAAGTGGTCTCACAGCATTTGGATCAATATAAAAATAATGGTTTAATTTCTAAGTTGCATGAAATTCTGTCAGGATAGATTTGAGCATGTTGTCTTGTATGATTTTTAATAAATCATGGTTTTATGCTTTTACTCTGAAATTGATATGGTATTTATAAGACATCTAGAGGAGTGGTTTTATAAATTTCATGAAAATTGAATGTGTTTTGGATAGTCCATTTGTATTTTACAAATGAAGCATATGCTGCTGATATGAGTAGTAAATAGTATATGATATACCTGACTTTGAGGATTTAATTCTAAAATTAGGGAGAATGTTTTGAGCCATAAATTAGTATGCTCATCTTTTGGGAACCTTTGTGTGATGAGAATTAAGATTTTCTTGAGTTTGAGAGTTAGGTTGTGATTGATGTATAAGTTTATATGTTTAGAAAGAGTAGTTAGTAATAAGTTTTGGTCTTTCATTTAGGTGACGAGAACAAGAATGTGGACACTTGAGCTCCTCTTATACAAGTCTTTCACATCTTCTGTTTTCAGGTAGAGGATGTGTGACATGTGCGTTTGATAAGTATAAGGACTATTTAGAAAATTATTATGCATGAAAACCTTTTTATTAGAGATATTACATATAAGAATGATTTAAGTGAAGATTTATGTTTGTGATTTATTGAATCCTATATATATATATGATAATTTTAGCATATTGATGTTAAACTTATATCACGAACGTAATATTTAAAGAATGAAGTGGATATGCTACTGTTATGAAATACTTATGTAAAAGCATAGTTATCTGAAAAATATAGTTTTCGGTTATTCCATTGTTATGATCTAAACTTAGCTAGTAGGGGTTATAGTACTGGTATTTCCATGGAGATTTTGATTGGCCATTATAAGTGGTGAGGACTCTGCCATACCCGCCCTCGTTGGGAATGGCCAACTTGTGGAGGATGCCAACCGATCCCCATGGTTGATGATATGATCACACCAAAAGGGGTAACACTTTTTGATATGATCTTGGGATTTCCTAGCATTGTGGGGAATGCTGGATGCCTAGCACTATGTGCTGAAAGCCTCCCAAAGTTGTGACAGACTTACAATTGGACTGATCAATATGTATTATAAATGACCTATTAAGTTATTTAGAAATTATAAGAAAAGTATGATGAGAAGAAAAGTATGTTGAATGTGTTATAAGTTTGATGGAAAGTTTATGATAAAGTAATTTATAGTCTATTTAAAGAGAAGGTTACTGAAATATGTTTAAGTTTCTTATTATGCCCTTTTATTATTATATGAAAGGAAAATGATCTATTTTCATCAAAAAACTCATAAGTTATTTTAAGAATAGTATGAAGACTATTTATCAAAGCTGACATCTCCATAAATATATTTGATTTACATGCATTCTTATTAAATGCCCATGGAGCTTAATACCTTGCAGGGCTTCGCAGCTCACCCTATTACATTTCAGTGCACAGATTCTTTCTTGGAAGCAGTGAGAGTATTAGAGGTGGTAAGGAATCTGTGATTCTCGGTTGTTAGAATGTATAGTCTTTTTGTTGTATAGTAGCTTAGCTCTTTTGTTGTATAGGAGGAATCAAGATACACTTGATCCTTTTGAGCACTGATGTAATTCAGAACCTTAATTTGTTTCGAACCCCAGTTTTATGTCTTGGGGTTAGGTTTGTAAAAATAGTTTTGCTAAACATTTATCTATGTAATATTTACATGAATACCTTAAGTTTCAGCCAATTTGTAATCTTGCAAAGTTCGAAATGAAATGAAGTTTCAAAGTTTTACGAATTTTGTATATTATGACTTTTATGCAAGGAAATAAAAAAGGAATACAAGAAACAATTTTTGATAAGCACCTTAAGCTTAAGTTGGTTCGTGTTAGTATTGAGGTAAACTTGATATCAACATGCTGGTCATGCTTTAAATTTTGAAGTACATGTTTGGGTCGTGACAGTAATGCACTAATATTTCTGAGTGCAGGATGAAATTGAGCTCTCAAGCTCGTACTACGCTTATATCCAGTTGAAATTTCTTGGAAACTACAGTCGGGAATAAGGGGCGAGTTAATGAGACATTCAAAAAAAAAAAAATAATAACAATAATAATGTATACAAAAAAAAATGGAGCACAATATGGGCATTTCAAGGAGTTGGAAAAAGAAGATACTGACCAATTTGGCGAGTAGAGGTCAGGCAGGTTAGCTCACCATTTAGCCAGTTCTCAGTCATTCTCACAAATTCCCCCGCCGAGTTCCTATTGGAGTCGGGGAGGCAAAAGATATCAACTTAACCGTTATGTTTCGGATCTGAAGGTAATACCCATTCTTCAGGCTCCCCTGAATGGCATATAGGAAGTTATTGTCATAGTGGGTAAGGCTGAGGCTGTATAATTGGTTAAGACGCCCCACATAATTGACATCCTTATAAAAATTGGGCAAACATTGGTCGGGGCTAAGTCCATAAAAACTAAGAGTCCTATGACAGTACAATATGTCAACGTCATGATAATACAATATGTTAACGTCACGAGGTATGTTGAACCTAACTTTGAAGAACTCTATGTCTTCACTAGTTTTCAAAAGATATGAAAAACCCATTTTTCTGAGCCTAACTGAGTTATTAGGAGAAAGATAGAGGGAAGAAGACTTACTGAGTGACTTCTTGGTGATAAGGATTGTCTTGGAGGGAGATAAAGGGCTCGGGGACAAGAGAAAAGCAAGATTCTGAACTTAGAAAAAACTAAAGAAAATAAAAACATAAACTGTGTTGGTATTTATAAGAACGAGGGTCATTTATTGTAACTGCCAAAAACCAATCAATGCGTACCATCATGTCTCTTCACGCATGCCTCAGTCATTGAAGCGTTAGACCATCTTGATTGTCCGATACCCTAGATGCTGCCACGTGCACATGAGGAGTAAGTTGTCATGTCTGCTGCATTAATTGATTGATTGTTGGTCTTTCCAAAGCATAACCGTCGTTTTTAAAAGAAAATGAGGAATTCACTAACCATTGGATAGGAGAACCCCGGTCCTATCTCCACCTTATGAAAATGGGTCATAGGGCGCTATTGTAAGGGCTCAGGCCCAGGTAACCAAGAACGGTCCATGTGACTAGGGCTTAACACTGTAGGGTTAGGACCAGTCCATTGATGAATGCGTGAAGGACCAATAAGCAGCATTTGGGAGAAATCTATTGTGCTCGGGGTTGGTTGGGCCTAATATTGACTAATAAATTGAGGGGGTATGATGAAGGAGAAGACAAGTTTAGATCAGTAAACAAGCATAGTTAGTGCCTTTGGGACACCCGTTGCCGAACACAATTTGGTGTCTGGAACAAGTTTCAAGAGAATTTTCAAAAGATATGATTTTTCTAGAGTGGGATTGCATGGGGACCAGTGAAAAGTAATGATTTGAATCCCACTAAGAGAAGGGGGGGGGGGGTTTATATAAGAAAGTAAGGGCAGACAAATAAGGGGGATTTTTTTGGGAGGAAAAAAAAGAAAGAGGAGAGGGAGTAAACATGAAGGGAGGAGAGAACAAAGAGAGCAGAGAAAGCATAAAGCAAGGTCTAAGGGGAATAGGGTATTGGGCTGAGAACCATAGGGATGCTTGATTGTTGGGCTGTTAAGGCTATGTTTGAAGCACAATTTGTAGGACTGTGAGGAAACCCACCAACAAATAAATTGGGAACCTAAATCCACTATCTTACATAGTAAAGTTTGTTGGTTTAGGTTGCCACACCATACAAACAGATGAGCGTTCAATTTAAATTTGTGTAGTGGGAGATAATAAGTTTATTTAAAATTAAAGATTTTAAAAATCAGTAAGGGAAAAGTTAACAGATGTTTAGGAGCAATTTTAAGTGAACTATTTTAGGAAAGATTTATGAGAAAAGAAATAAAACAATTGATATTTTGACAGTTTATCTATTTTCCATAAAAGTGGTATAAAATTTTTCTTAAAATGGCTTATTAATAATTACCTTAAGGGCACCCCCTTAACATGACTCAATTAGTAAATATGACTTATTTGTCCCCATTAATTATATTTTGTTATGTGTGTGGACAATTTTGAACAGTTAAATCATCAAGCCTATAAATAAATGAATTGCTGAATGTTGCACCTTGCGAGTTGTGAGACGCAGCACCCCAAAATTCCACAATCCTAATGCTTTTCTCTAAAATCTAAATGGGGCTTCTTTAGAGAGAGCAGGAAAGCCAAGACAATTTTTTTTATTGAACTAATTACATTTTCATGAATCAAGATAACGTGAAACAATAACCCAAGTTTTAACCAAGAAATTCCGAATGTTACTCTTACCTCCCAAGTCCTAACACTGCTAAATTAGGAAAAAAAAAAAAAAAAAAAAAATTCTTTTAGGTCATAATTATTATTCTCCCAAAAGGCTTCTTCTTGTGCTCTATTGTTTCTGTCACAAAAGCTGTTTTTATTATTAATTTTTTTATTTTCAATTTGAGTGAGTCGTGAGATGATGGATTTTAAAATTTTCTTTATCCTATACAATTTTTTGTGATAATTGCATGGATTGGGATAAGCCGATAAGGATTGTGATAATTGAATGAGTTGTGATAAGTATGAATAACTTTGTTTTTTTTTTTTTTTTTAAGTAAAAAAAAAAAAAAAAAAAATTGGATCGGTTAAAGAATTTGAATTCGAATATATAACAAATAGCAAGCAGACATGGATAAATAAGAGATAGTAGTATCAAATATCAGATATAATTATCTGTTTTGATATTTACGTGATTCTCTCATAGGATAATGTTAATTTGTTAATTTGAGTCTAAGTAGAGATTTAGTAGGAGTAGAGAATCAGAGGCCACCACTATTATAAATTTCACTTCTCAATCGAATAATTATTTGCTCACTCCTCTCCTCTCGTCTCTTCTATTCTTCGTATCATTAATTATTTGCTCACTCCTCTCTTCTATTCTATCCTACGTATCATTAAGAAGAAGAAAAAAAATGGCTGGGGGAACTATCCTCACTCCTGGTGGAAAAGATTATCCAGGGAAACTCACTCGCAATGTCTTAATAACATGCATAATTGCTGCTACCGGTGGTTTAATTTTTGGCTATGATCTTGGAATTTCAGGTAACATCCTAGAAGAGCAACCCTGTTTTACTGTTTTTGGTATTTTTATTTTTATAATATATACTATATGGTTGAATTACTAATATAAGTTTTGGTAATGTTATATATAGGTGGAGTTACATCAATGGATTCCTTCTTGAAAGAGTTCTTTCCCTCTGTTTACGCAAAGGAGTCATCCATCAAACCTTCTGATGATCAATACTGCAAGTTTGATAGCCAGACATTGACTTCGTTTACTTCTTCACTATATCTTGCTGCTTTGGTAGCATCACTTTTTGCAGCAACAGTGACCCGAATTTTTGGTAGGCGTACTACTATGCTTTCGGGTGGAGTACTGTTTTGTGTTGGTGCACTTATCAATGGCTTTGCTCAAAGGATCTGGATGCTTATTGTTGGTCGTTTGTTTCTTGGTTTTGGAATTGGATGTGCCAATCAAGTAAGAATAAAATAACCACGATCCTTATCTCTAATAATCATCATACAAACCAGTTTGTTTGGTGTGTAATTATTTAGATTTGCATCTATAAGTGCACTGTCATTTTTTTAATATTAAGAACTAAAAGAAATCACTGATATAAAAATCAGATTTGTTAAATCCACATCTGTTTCTTTTCTTCTTCTTCTTTTTTTTTTAATCCTTTTTGTGTACATAATCCAATGTTTATGATTATATTGTGTGATTTGTTATTTTTTTTTTAATTTTTTATTTTACAGTCTGTGCCAATCTATGTCTCTGAGATGGCTCCATACAGATTCCGAGGTGGCCTCAACATGATGTTCCAATTGGCAATTACAATTGGCATGCTTGTTGCCAATCTTCTAAACTATTTCTTTGCTGAGATTAAGGGTGGTTGGGGATGGCGATTGAGCTTAGGGGGTGCCATGATCCCTGCTATAATAATCATTATTGGCTCATTTTTTCTTCCGGAAACACCAAACTCTTTGATTGAACGTGACCATCATAAGGAAGCCAAAGAGCAACTTTTAAAGATCCGTGGCATTCCTAATGTGGATGCGGAATTCAATGATCTAGTTGCTGCTAGTGAAGCCTCAAAATTAATCAAACACCCTTGGGCTACTATATTGGAACGCAAGTATAGACCTCAACTCACCATGGCCATTTGCATTCCTATGTTCCAACAGCTCACTGGCATGAATGTGATCACATTTTATGCTCCTGTTTTGTTCAAAACAATCGGTTTTGGAAGCAGTGCTTCGCTTATGTCTGCTGTGATTACTGGTACTGTTAATGCTCTTGCAACCCTTGTTTCAATTTTTAGTGTTGATAAGTGGGGAAGGAGGACTCTTTTCATAGAGGGTGGTGCTCAAATGTTCATTTGTCAGGTACACCATACAGCCAATGCTCTCTTTTAATTAGGTCAATTTCTAAGCTTTCATGCATATACAATTGGGGTAAAACTTAGATGCAGACATTAAATTGGGAATTGTACTACGTTGATCAGTGCAACTATTTGTTTGGTTTATTTAATTGAGTAAAATTTAGGGAATAGTACTATATTAATGCAACTATATGTTTAGATTATTTAATTGAGAATATTCTATATTTACATTTTGTTCTATTTACTTATATTTTGTATATGATATTACATTGATCAATGCAATCATATGTTTGGATTTAATTGAGAATATATTTATTATATTTTGTTATATTTACTTATATTATATGATATTACATTATCAATGCAACTATATATTTGGATTTAATTGAGAACATGCTATATTTAATTATATGACATGTGCTTTGTATTTATATGATGTGTATGCATAGGTGATTATTACAATTGCAATTGCTGCTAGATTTGGTATAAGTGGGAATCCTGGTGAATTGCCAACATGGTATGCGTATGGATTGGTATTCTTCATCTGTGTATACGTTGCTGGCTTTGCATGGTCATGGGGACCTCTAGGATGGTTGGTACCTAGTGAAATTTTCCCACTTGAAGTTCGTTCAGCTGCTCAGGCTATCAATGTCTCAGTTAATATGATTTTCACCTTTGGCGTTGCACAAGTCTTTACCCTAATGTTGTGCCATTTGAAGTTTGGCCTGTTCATCTTCTTTGCTTTCTGGGTGTTGATAATGAGTTTCTTTATTTTCAAGTACTTGCCAGAGACTAAAGGTGTCCCAATTGAAGAAATGTCTATTGTGTGGCGAAATCACCCTATTTGGGGCAAGTATGTCCCTCCCCAAGAAGAGGCTCGCATTGGAGGAAATGTTTAGCTAGGAATAAAGTTTGCATAATTGTTTAATATTTCTTGTTTTTATTATTGACAATTAGGTTGCTTCAATTATTCTGTAGGTAAATTTGGTTTGGACAGTGAATTTCTTTCCATACTGTTCTTGTTTTTTTACAGAAATTTGTGTTGATAAATTTGTTAGTGGTTTTGTGCATGGATATTTATTATTAATTTTTTATATTTATTATTGTTATTTACTTATGGTCCATGGCATATGTCAATCAGAAGCCCAGTGCTTATAAATTTTATCTTCTTTGATTCAATAAATTTCTTCTATATTGCCCCTCTGCTTGAGAAAAAGAAGGCCTCTTCAAATTGGGCCTCCCAGAAACATTTTTAGGTCGACTTATGGGCACATTGAAATCGTCTCTTCCATAACAAAAAAAAAAGAAAAGAAATCGTTCCTTCTGTACAGTCCCTGTGGGCCCTGAGAAACAGAAGGCCACTTCAGATTGGTCCATCTCGAATCAATAGGACTGTTTTGAGGAACGGTCTCAATGTTTGGGCCACAATGGAGGCTGATGGTCCGAAAGTAATTTGGGTCTCAAATTAAATCATATTTTTATATATAACAAACATGGTTTTTTATTATTAATAATTAATAACTTAATAGTTATAATATAAACTCTGGTTCTCTTAAGTCTTAATAAAAGAAAGGAGACATTGTCACTAAGGTGCAAGACAGTAGGTGATTAAGAAAAATTGAAACTTTATAGGGTTGCAACCGTGTAGTTAAAGGTTGTAAATTCTTATTGAAAGAGCCTAGTACTCATTCTCCCTTGGATGACCGCTATAATTTCTACTTCGTGCTCTTTAAGGCATTTTGATTGAAGGATTTGTTTGTCATTACTCATTATTGTATCTAGAATGCACTGTTTTCTGCGTTTGTCCGTTTTATCTACCATTCGTTCCCCCACCATCAAGTCTTCACTTTCTTCCACCATTAAATCAAGAGATATGTTTTTTCCCCATAGTTTTTCTACATTATCTGGCATGGTCTTTTGCCAAATAATCTAGATGACACTTGTACTAGATGACAAAAGACATACTCCTCAAGAATTCTGGACACTTAGAGGGAATCAAGGCTCAGAGGAGAAATAATAATTGAATAACAGTTTTGATACAAGTTGAATAAAAGATAAAACATAATTGAATAACAGTATTGATACAAGTTGAATAAAAGATAAAACAACAGTATTTTGGTAAGAACATGGATGTGAAGATAGCACCTTGTAGAGACTCCAATTAAGGGGTTAATAATCCATTATTGTTGTGAAGATAACACCTTGTAGAGACTCCAATTAAAGGGTTAAAACACATATAGACATAATTTAATCCAAAAGTTTAAGCTAGTGGGTTGACTAAAAAAGTTATAATAGGCCTTCGACCAAGTCACTTGTGGTTACACTTTGGCTAGTACCCCCTTTGAATGAAAGCCTTTTTCTTAACAATCCAAGTGTCATGCCTTACCATTACTAATAAAGTGCCTTTTACTCAACCATGGGTAGAGGAAACATGGAAGTCTTTCTTGTACAATTATGAGAGTCACTATTAAGTCGGTGGCTTTATTTGGTCAATATTGCTTGACCATGTGTTGCTTGCTTGCTGTCAACAACAAAGACTAGTAAACCAAGTCCCATGTGGTTTAGGAATTGAACTAGCCGACCCTTCCATGTATATATATTGAATGTTTTATTGCTTTGTCAATTGTGTTGTAGTGAGAAAGTGTAATGCTACAAGACTAGTGCAGATACAATAGGGTGCTCTATTATTTGTGTGAGAGAGTTAAGGGTGTATTTGGGGTTTGGGTCTTGTGAGAGTGCCTATGTGCTATTATTGTACTTTCCTTGTTTTATAGTGGAACCTTTTTTGTCGCTGTTGATGGATGTAGGTAATTGTCGAATTACGTAAATTCCTGTGTTTATTTTTCTTTCACGTCTTTAATCTTGTGTAAGTGGGTTTATTTTCACATTTCACAACAATCACCAACAATAACTAGTAAAAACTTTACTCAACCATGTTTGAAATTGACAGGACTTTTCCTCATTCTACTTGGTGGGATCCATTAACTAAGACTTGCTTAGTTGAACCATCAGCTCATATACCACTTGTTAGGAATTGGGGACTCCAATTGAATGGTTACTATGGCATATAAGAACATCATTTGATCCAAAAAGTTTGAATTAGTGAGTTTGGGCATAATTATGTTATATTGATCATTCATTCTTGTTATTTGTATTCATTGTGGAACTTTGCTACTTAACTAACCATACTATTCACATGTAAATATTCAAACAATTATAAACATCAAGTTATAACCGTCTTCTACTCAAGTTTTATCTCACAACTTAAGCTTACACAACCAACTTAGAGAAATATGAGATTATTTTTTTAGGAGTTTTACAAACACAAACTTCACCGGAATGAAATCTTCTAAATAACTTGTTGAAGTAAACCCCTCAAAACACTTTTGAATCGCTAGCTTCAATAGGTTTTAATGGCCATAGTAGGAGGAAGAACTAAGAAGAGCTCATACCCAAACGCTTATATCTCCTTCTATTGTGTCCCTTCTTTGCTTATGTATATGTGTGCGGCTGTAAATTACTAAATTCTAGCACCTTAACCTTTAAAAGACTTGGGAGTATGATACAAAAAAAGTAAAAGCCTTATGTACCTGGATCAAATTAGGCCCAACAATTTCCACAAAAAATAAAATAAAATAAAATAAGGCCCAACAATGAGAATATGTCGGCCTACCTGGTTCAATTTTGGACCAATTTTTCAAAACCAAAAATCTTTATCAAACTGGAACCAAATATGTTTCTAAAAAAAAAAAAAAAAAACTGGAACCAAAAAAAACCGATCCGTGATTTAAGAAAAAAAAATTCGTGGATTGAGATTATGGTCAATTCTTGTGGATTGACTTTTATAAATTGACATTATGATTACTAACATTAATCGATAGGATGTCCAAATTTAGAAATATACCCAAAATGTGAGTTCAATGCCCAAATATATGTAATATGTCGAGCCCAAATTATCTGTCCCATTTTTCCTGCTCCACTCTATATTTTACCAATAAAAACTTGCCATATGTTCACTTGATAAATTAAATACTACCATTAATTAATAATGGTAGTATTAATAAGTCAATAATGGTAGTATTTAATAAATCAGGTGAATATGTGGTAAGTTTTTATTGATAGAGTATAAAGTGGAGTAGAAAAAGTAGGATATAAGATTTGGACTCGTAAAAAAGGTTACTTACGTTTAGTCCAACGATAAGGCTTTAATGCTGTCCTTTTATAAGCTTTTCCCCAAACAATCTCTTAATAGGAAAGCCATCCTACCTTCAATGGATTTAAATCTGTCAAAATCAAAGCTTATAAATTTCTTCACAGAGAAAACATTGCCAATATCTTTGCGTAGGGGTGTCAATTCGGGTTAGCGTGTCGGGTTCGTGTCGTGTCAAGGTAGGGGTATTCGACTAAATGGCTCAACCCTAACCCGACCCATTTAATAATCGTGTCATGATCCTTCAACCCTAACCCGACCTGTTAATAAGGCGGGTTGACCTGACCCAACCCATTTGACATGCTTAATAAACGAGTCGTGTTGGGTTGACACGAATGTAACACAACCCATTTCAACCTGCATAATATTAGATATAACATCCATCTAGAAATAATTTTTTTTTACATCCCAAAAAGCAATGCATACACTTCAAGTCTTCAACTCATATTCAAAATAATATAGTTTAACAAAAATATAACATTTATCTAGAAAATAAGTTCTTTACACTCCAAAAGAAGTGCATACACTTCAACCAAATTCAAAATAACTAAGTTTAACAAAAATAAAATAACATAGTTCAAAAAAAATATAATATCCTTGGAACTCGTCAAATACTAAGTATCAATATTGAAAATTTTTGAGTAAACAGTAGATTAATCCTGACTATGATCACTATTATCATCTATAGATTCTTTGTTGATGTCCAAATTCATAACATCTTCCACAAGCTCATTCAATTTTATTTGTGCAAGTTCTATGCCAAAAAAAAAAAAAAAAGTATTAGTAGTTCTAGGGTCTGTAAAGTTTCAATTTCCAATTATATCCCTTGTAAATTTTTGTAATTACTCACTTTTCTTTTTAAATTTAAAATAATGTTGGATATAAAAGGTATTTGACAAATCTAAAATAAAATAAATATTTATTTGTTAAATGAGTTAAACGGGTTGTGTTAAGTAGGTCATTTCGGGTTGACATAAATAAATTGGCGTGTCAAACGTGTCTATTGCGGGTTATGCGGGTTGACCTGCTTATGACACGTTTCTTATCGTGTCGCTTTCGAGTCGACCCGTTTATGACCCAAACCCATTAAGGTTCAACCCTAACCCGAAAAAACCCGTGTTGGGTTCGTATCGTGTTCGCGGGTTGGGTCGAACATTGACACCCCTATCTTTGCGTACCTCATAAGGAGTTAAGGTTATTAAATTACATGGTTGAAAATCTGCTCCTAAACTGAAACAAAATCTTTCTTCTACAAACTGATCGAAGAATAATCAACAGTTTCTTAGCAATACGTTTTGATCTAATTAAAACTAAAAACGGTCATGCTACGTTTGAGGATTCCTTTCTCTCTCTACAGCAAATTTTTCACTATACATCACTGTTCACTAGACTTTGAGGTTGACATAATTTAGAGTAAACATTACGGCTTCTAGAAAAAAATTATCATTCACATTGGCATAATTGACATCTATATTTTTCAAAGAAATGTCTCCATATTTACGAACAGTTGATACCAATTGCCGACACAAACTCTCTATTACTACTTTTCATTAAAATTAATTTTAATGATGTATTTTCTGATACACCATAAAGTATGGAGGTTAATTATAATTTATTATTTAAAAAAAATATTTTTATGTAATTTTCAAAATTTTAAGATTTTATTTCTTTAATCTATATTTATATTTCTATATATAAAACCGAAACCTCTGGAATTCTCATCATTTTTCATGTCACTACTATTTTTTTATTTTATTTAAGGTTTTATATCTTATATATTTATTATTTTTCTTTAACATGTAATTATCTTATTAAGTGTTATAATAGTTTAGTTTGAGTAAAACTCTATTAGATATATGTTTCAAGAGCTTGAAAATTCTATTTCAACTAAAATTCTATAATAAAAATTTCAACAAATATAAACCCCTGCTAAGCTCGAAACATTTCATACTCACTAAATTTTTCACAAAGAAAACACACACAGAAAGACTTTCTAGTCAACTTAGAGTCTTCATATGATACTTTTTTTTTTTTTGATAGGCAAAGTCTGAATATGATACTGCATCCAAAATTAGTTTTTGGGAGCCTTTAAATTGGATGGAAACCTCTCAAACGATTGTAGAGTTTTAGTTTAGTTCAATTATCTTTTCTTAGAATATGATAATTAATTAATGAAGGAAAATATATTGTCTCACTTATAAAAGTGCTTAAACTATATTTTTTTCTTCTTTATCATCAAGCTGTTTTTTTTATTTATGTAAGTGAGATTCCAAGTTCGAACACAAAATTTTCATTTTACAATATAAAAAAAAATGTATTAATTAAGTTAGCTAGAATACACTTTCTTATGCTATCATGAATTTTTGTTTTCGATTAAGTCTGACCGATTCTTCTTTTGAAAAATTAACCATCAAAAAGTAAAAATTGACGCCGACTATGAACTCTATGTCAACATACATGTTGGCATAGTGCATATTCTAGATGCGATTTTGACTAATCAATCGCTATTTAGTTATACATAGCACTTGTTTATCCATTCATTTAAAATGACAATGATTCTTGCACTACTATTCCAATATTTTTCTTTACACGTTCATATTAGAGCTACTTCATAGGTCTTAATAGTTGAAGAGTTTTTGGAGTCAACAATACAAAGGGATCCATATATCTTGATTTATTAGAGGACTTGGTCTTTCATTTTTTGGCCTTAATCACGGAGATTATGACAATTGCTAAATGACTAGACTTTTAGTGCTTGCTTGAATAAAGGAACTAAGACTAAGACTATATATTGATGACAATTTTGACACAAAAGCCACAGACCACTTGGTTCGTGTCAAGCTCTCATTGCTAAATTGGCTTTGCAAGGTTAAATTTTAACACAACTACCTACAAAATCCAAGTGTGCTTAATTGTCAAGAGGTTTTTGATCTTTGATTGATGTGTACTAATAAAAGGGAGCACGTGATTCTCACGCTATAGGCTTTAGCTGCCGCGATAAGAGAACTACTAGTGTGTCAATAATTAATAATTTCCACACGTGGAATTCTTCATTCACATGAGGAATTTTTTAAAGGAGAAAAGAATATTCCACGTATGAAATTATACTTTGGGGGAAAAAAAGTCTGCCGAAAAAATGACTCGGAGAAGAAAAGGTGGTGTCGGTCCCAAATCATTGATCCTCTTGTTCTTACCCTCTAACACAAACTACAAAAGAAACAGTAATAATCCCTTGACTCCCTTTTTTCGGTGCAACCATATAATGTAACTAGTACTACAAACAAAAGAAGCTAAGCTCTATTTACCTATTAGCCCATAGGCCATATCACAAAGTACTTATAATTAATTTCAAGTAGACAAGGTTGTGGCCTGTGTGTTTTCTTGCCCCAAATATGACGTCACAGAATGTTTGGGGGAGAAAAGAATTATAGATTTACATGATAAATAATCACCTAAAATTTATTGCATTAGAGTTATATAGAAGAAGTTGCAATCTTAGAATTAGGTGTGTTTACCGAACTTCATAAATTGTAAAAATCGCATTAAAATCACCTGCAAAATAGCATAACTGCATGGTGTAGTACAGTTTGCGGTTTTATAATAAGAAAATTATATTATATCGCATCCTCTCTATATATTAATATATTTATTTTTTTAATATTAAATATATTATTAATAGTTTAATAACCCTAGTTTTTAACCCAAAAAAAAAAAAAAAGGTTTAATAATCCAAGCAAGTGTTGATTAGGAAAGCCAACTTAAAATAAAGAAAAACTAGTTCAATAGTTTAAAACTCCGCCCAAAACAAAGGGAAAAATCAGTTTTTGGTTGAGCAAGAAAAACCCAAAATTTGAAAAAATATCCACTTCAAACTGCATTTTATACATTACATTGCACATGTAACCACAAAAATAAGGTGCGGTGCGGTTATGATTGCTAAAAATGATCCAAAATTGCACCGCACTGTAAACATCCCAACTTAAAATCACTCTTTCTTAACAGTATCTTTAAGAACAAGGTCTTTTTTTTTTTGTCAAAATTTTTTCATAACTCTAATGTGTAATATTGTAAGTGTTTATTTACCACTTTTAAATAAATCTACTATTTTTCTTCCACTATTTATAAACTATCACATTAAGTTGTGACAAAAAAAGTTGTGGTCCTAAATTTTTTCTCTCTTAAACATTTTAAAATTAATAAAAAAAATGAAAAAAAAGGGGCAACCAGATTAATGGCTTGATTACCTGAACATTGGTATAGTATAGTAGTATCATATTTATTGGGCTTGGGTCTTCATGAAGGAGAATCAATAATCCATAGATGTTATCCCAACCTCATGAGTGCACTAGTGGACATCGAAACAGGCGTGCTCCTTAAGTGCATGCAACTAGCTAGCTCCATATTACTGTTTAATTGGCGATTAGTTTGTTGTTCTACATGTTAATTTTCTTCTTAGGACATTAATTCTTGATTGAATTTTTGTTATGTCTGTGCACTTTGTCATATTGAGAGAAGAAGATGGAGGTAGAGTTGAAGGCGAAGACAAGGGTTTGGACAAAAAGAAGAGTCGTATAGGAAGAATGCCTAACAAGCTAGGGCAAGTGCACGTACACCTTTGCCACCGCCCCATGAATAGGCTTTTTGTTTTTAAAGTTTCAGCCGCACCATCATGAAAGCCACAGCCGACCAATACCAAAGACAAACATTAGGGCGTAGCCTCACCCTCTCATGCCGATAACATTTTAAATGTAATCCACTCGAATATTTATGCAGTCAATAAAACTGCCTCCCACCAAAAACAAAAACAAAAATAGTCAATTCAAAAGTACAATATGTAAGTCGACCAAGGCAGCAAGAATGCCGTTCTCTTTTGTCCTTTGCTTGTTTAACTAAGATCAATGTTACGGAGTAGGGACAATATTTACCATCTTTATCACAAAATGTGAACGTCCTAGGAAGAGCAGCACTTTTGTCGACAATTACCATGTCGCACTACCTCAAAATTAATTGATAATGAGAAAAATACACTCAAATTTTTTATAGTATTTAAATATCACACTTTCTGAATGTGCTTTTAAAATTATTATAAGGAGTTGAATTATGTTCTCCAAACAATTTTCATATCAATTCCTATGCGGTCACAACTTATTGAAATAGCAGATGCCAACTTATTTTTACATTCATCTATGCTTTTTCTTTACTACTCTCGGTCATTTTAGAGTCACATCATCAACTGTTCGGAAAAAAGTAGTACAATAAAAAATAAAAATAAAAATAAAAACTATATTTCTAAACTTTTAATTAATTCCCAAAAAAGATTTGAATTTTATAACATTGCTAACAGAATGAGAATAGAACCAAAAACGCGTGGACCCTGCGCATAAATTAAAAATGAACAAAAAGCGATTCAACAAAAAGTAAAGGCCTGGTGTGAAATGTTTTCTATTAATAAGCCTTATTTAATCCTCCACTTCATTTAATCAGTTACACTTCTTAAAAAAAAAGAAGTTTCACTTAATCTTCTTACATGTCCCCGATATATTAATGAACACCAAAATTTAACATTCCCGATATATTAGGGTCATTTAAGGTTGTGTTTAAATGAATAATTTGAAATTTTTTGAAACTTTTATAATTAATGATGGAATTTAGTTTGATACAAATTTTAATCCTATCAATTTCAATTTTAATTATTACATGAATATATTTATAAAAAAAAAAAAGAAATTAGAGTGTTGACAATGACTGTGATGAGTTATTATAATAGATAGTGGTATTGGTGGTAGTAACGACAGTGACAACAACAATAAAAGGCGATAATAGTTATGGTGGTAATAGTGGCAACAACAACGGTGGTGACGATGTGAAGAATAATAACAATAGTATGAAAATAACAATGTTGATACTTTGGTAAATATGTCAAATAATAGATTTTTCATTGTCTTTTTTAGAATAACTATTTATCTTATCGCTATCCCAAAAAAAAAAAAAAAACTATTTATCTTATTGATCAAAACAAGGGTAATCTTCCTTAGAAATTCTCAAATTACAACAAAGTAAAGTTTGATAACAAACTGACATGGAATAAAAAATTTTAATTGTGCACTAACTCCTTGTAGACCCTAAGCATCAAGTCAAGCTCTCATTATCAAATTGAAAGTGGGTCTAAATTAAAAACCGCCCAGTCCTTTATTCCTAATCCGTTGACACAAAAAACCACCCCAAAAACGCCTTTCATCACTCCGACAGAGCAATAAATAAATAAAAATAAAATTTAAGGATAGTAATGCTTGGCATAAATAAATATGTGCCCACAATTTAATTGCCGAATATGAGGTTAAAAAACTTACCATCAAACATAAATATCAACATCAATACGAGAGTTCGGTGAAGCCTATATAGTCACATTAAAAGAAGTTTCAACACCCACAAAAGTTTCAACGCATTCCGTGTTCCTTTTGTGCCTCTTTTTTCTGTCCGTGTCTATCGGTTATGTATTTGCTGTCTTGCTCTTGCTTGCAGGCCAAACAGTGACAAAATTCAGTCATAAAAGGACGCTCGAAGGCTTCAGAAGAATCCACTACCAACTTCGAAGTTGAACGTTTCTCAAAAAAAAAAAAAAAAAACTTCGAAGTTCAGTATCACAATTCACAACCCCCCACCCCCAATTCCTTGCTATTTAAGGCCATTTTAGACCGTACAAACATTCTACTAACTCTCTCACCCCAAGTAAATCCCACTCTTTTATTTTTTCTTTCTTTCACATCCCCAAACACCCTATACCTGCGTGTGTTTAAAAAAAAGTCCAAATCCATGTGCCGGTTATCTTCATCTCCAACTTCCTGTGGAAGCAATTCAGACCAACCAATCCTAATTCCCTCAACCAAACTCCAAGTTCCCGACATGCGTACCCCTTTGGTCCCCAAAACCCCAACACATGTACCTGAAAATGAACATGAACATCAAAATCAACAAGAGCCCCAGAAGACCCATCTCTCTCTTGCTGTCTCGGAAGCCAACTGCATAGCCAGGATAGCTTTTCCAATGGTATTAACAGGTCTGTTACTCTACTTGCGCTCCATGATCTCCATGCTCTTTCTCGGTCACCTTGGTGAGCTTGCTTTAGCCGGTGGTTCTCTCGCTATTGGTTTTGCTAACATCACTGGTTATTCTGTTCTCTCTGGCCTTGCCATGGGAATGGAACCCATCTGTGGTCAAGCCTTTGGAGCCAAAAGATTCAAACTTCTTGGCCTTACCATGCAAAGAACAGTGATTCTGCTTCTATTTACTTCAATTCCCATTTCTTTTTTATGGTTCAACATGAAGAAAATTTTGACCTTTTGTGGTCAGAAAGATGATATAGCAACCCAAGCTCAATCTTACATTCTCTATTCTCTTCCGGACCTTCTTTCACAATCCCTTTTACACCCTATACGAATATATCTCCGATCACAATCCATAACTCTGCCTCTAACATTCTGTGCAACTCTTTCTATTCTTCTTCACATTCCCATCAACTACTTTCTTGTTTTTGTACTCAATCTTGGAATTAAAGGCGTTGCTTTAAGTGGTGTTTGGACCAACTTCAATCTGGTAGGATCATTAATCGTATATATTATTATCTCTAAGGTGTACAAGAAAACTTGGGTTGGAATTTCAACAGAGTGTTTCAAAGGTTGGAAATCTCTATTGAATTTAGCCATTCCAAGCTGCATTTCAGTTTGCTTAGAATGGTGGTGGTATGAAATTATGATTTTACTATGTGGGTTATTACTCAATCCTGAAGCAACCGTTGCTTCCATGGGAGTTCTGATTCAAACCACGGCTTTGATCTACATTTTCCCATCTTCTTTAAGCTTTGGTGTGTCAACAAGGGTTGGAAATGAACTTGGTGCCAACAATCCAAAGAAGGCAAGACTAGCTGCGATTGTAGGCCTTTCTTTCAGCTTCACGTTGGGATTTTCAGCATTGGTTTTTGCTGTAACGGTTAGGAAGATATGGGCAAGTATGTTCACACAAGACACCGAGATTATTGCTTTGACATCTATGGTTTTGCCCATTATTGGACTTTGCGAGCTCGGAAACTGTCCACAAACAACTGGTTGTGGTGTTTTGAGAGGAACAGCTCGGCCTAAATTGGGTGCTAACATAAACTTGAGTTGTTTTTACCTTGTGGGAATGCCAGTTGCAGTGTGGTTGAGTTTTTACACAGGGTTTGATTTCAAAGGACTTTGGCTAGGCCTTTTAGCCGCGCAAGGGTCATGTGTTGTGACCATGTTGTTTGTCTTGTGTCGAACCGATTGGGAACGTCAAGCCCAAAGAGCTAAGGAGCTTACTGAAACTACTACCACCATACACGATGATAACCAAGAAGCTGAGAGATTAAAGGATAAAACACAGGATTCTTGTTTCAGTTCTTTGGATCATAACGTAGAGAGTCATAGTTCACCGGTTTGATTTTCTCTTAGGAACTCACAAATTTTTGTAGTAACATTTCTCTCTCTAGTTGTACATTCCAAAATTTGTATTAATTTATTGTCACGTTGTATTTCCTATATTTAAATATTAATTACATAAATTTATTTTATACTAACCTATCCAATGTTAAATTGTTAATTTGACGAATTAAAAAATTATTTGATAAATTAATACTAACCAAACTAAAGTTAATTTCATGTAAAAAATCAAATATCTTGATTCAAGCATAAAATTTAACAAAACGAAATGAAAATTTATTATTCCTTTAATTAGACAGAATTATTTTTTATTTTTTATTTTTTACTTATTGGAGTTTTACTTTATCTTGGATAAAGTGATGTATCCTTAAGTAAAGTTATAATTTAATTTTCAATTTTGATTTTGGTGTTAAAATATAGATAGAGATTGTTTGATGTGTAGGTTGTAGCCATGTGAGAGAATAAGTGGCTAATGTTAAAAATCTACCATGCAGCATATTAGTTTATAAAAATTAAAACCTTAAAACATTTTTGACAAAGTTTAACTATAAAATTAGTTGTAGTCTAAGATTACAACTTTACTCAATAAAATAAATATTACTATATATATTGAAAATCAAACCGTTAATTGTATGTTTTTTATGCTTTTATTACACATGTCAAATTTTGTGTCAAACAGACATTACCTACTATATAATCTTTAAGTTTATATTATTATGCATAATTTTAAACTACAAAAACTTGCAATTTAAACAATTTATTGATGACATAGCTATTGATCTTCAATGCTCTAGAAATTTTACAAGCGTGAAAAGTATAAGAAGAAGATGTAATCTAATGGTGGATTTGTCAAAATTCACCTCTAATAAAAAGATATTGAGGAAGGTTATAGCCTTAAGTTACAACTAATTTTGTAGCTAAATTTTGTCCAACATTTGTTGCCACAAATAATTTACGATTTTCTATTGGTCTAATAATGCACAATCCTTTTTTTATCTCTTAAACCACTTATTATCATACAATTTTAGAAAATGCTAAAGGTAATATTAAATCATACAAATTAATGTGAAAATGATTGGATTGGTGGGTTTCAACCGCCTAATAAATAAGTGTTTGATTTTTTATATATATTATTGGTGAGAAATCAGTTTATAAGCTTTATGAAATGAACTATGTAAATTCTTTTAACAGTCTTCTACAATTTTGGGTCTATTTGTGATGGGGTTCCTTTTTTATAAAGGGGTATAAAACTTTTTTAATGGTGGCCTTAGGCCTAAGACTTGAGCCACAATTGAAAGTTTGGATAAATTATCATTTTTATCCCTAAAATTTAATATTTTACCATCTATCTATAATTATAATTTTCTTCTAAAAAACAATTCTATAATTATAACATATATTTTACCCAAAAAAAAAATTATAAAAACTGAAGATATTTGATTTTTTATAAATCTTATAATATTTTACCACATAAACTTTTAAGGTATCACAATTTTACACATCATAATTCTTAAATATATTTTTAATTGATTTTAAACTCTATTCCATATTTGAACTCTCCACTAAAATCTTGGCATATTATATTTTCTTTAAATGTTTGAATATATAGTTTCTACATAAAAACATTATCATTTATTGACTAATATTAAAATATTTGTTTTCATATACAAACACTATCCTAATAAATGCCCAATATTAAAATATATGTTTCCATAAACAAACACAATCATAATAAATACTTATTAATAATGTAATAATTATTATAATTATCAAATTTCATATATAGATAAAATAATAAATAAAAGGAAAATATTACTTTTCTGTGCACTAAATGAGTTACCAACTAGTAATAAATATAAAACCGAATACATTTGGCTTTTACCTAACCTCATGATATTTTGCCATATAAGCTTTTAAGGACTTACAATTTTATATGTCTGTGTGTACATATATAAATTAATTACTTTAAATTTTATTCTATATTTAAACACCCAATTAGACTATTAACATATCATGTCTTTTGAAAATAGTAATAGAATATATAGTTGCATATAAAACACAATAGATTAAATAAATGTCAATTAATAATTAAATACCTAAATAATTAATAATAACAATAATTATATATTTAATAGTTCCTGTGGGGGGTAAAAGACCGGGAAGCCCATGTCAATGTCTACGTTGGGCCAAGGGCCCAGTCCAAGGAAAAACCCCTCCTCGGCCATGGGAAGAACCCTCCTCGGCATGGATGTAGCCGAGGACAAATGGAGTAACCTGCTACTGGTAGTGACACTCCGGGTCATTCCACGGAACAGGAAAAGTACTAAAACAGAAAAGGACAACAGAGAAAATAGAAATGTCTGAGGGAAAGGCTGCCATTATTGCATTCAGTGTTTTGTACTTGACATAGTCATGCTTTTCTGCCTTTACAATCACTCCCAACAACTGGAGGGAAGGGCTGATGGGACAAGTATCAGTACTAGGAACCTAATTCAGGAGGAAGGAAATTACTATAAAAAAGGGTGGAGGGAGACAGAAAGAGGGGGCTGAAACCCCTATCACACAAGAGGCACCAGAAAAAGTTCCTCGGACTGTGCCGAAGACTAACCCTTTTTGATAAACTCGGTTCATCTTAGCTTGATCATGAAAAACACCGTGTTAACTGTTGTCCATACACTAAAGTCTAGCTCTTTGACCCACTCTTTACAAATTCATTGTATCGGGCTCACTGGTTTAAGGTCCCATACATCTTGGGCCTGGGCTGAAAAACGTGACCTTACAGTTCCATATAAAACACAATAGTAATGAATACTCATTCATATTTATCATAATGATAAAATTTCATATACAAACACAATTATAATAAATGTCAATTAACAACTATAATAATATCAAATTTCATAATTATATACAAAATAAAAAATAGAGAAAATCATATTCTTATTAAAATTTCTTGTGCATTCCATGGATCACTAGCTCGTTTTAATTCTTAAATTATAGTATTTTTATCAAGTTGATTCTTTCATCCATTGTCATTTATAAAATTGCAGTGAATTAAATTTCAATAAATCGTTGCCACATAATATATCGGTGATCACTAAACTTTACATTAGTTTTATAAACTGAATGGAAAGACCAATTTCACAAAAGTACAATGATTTAAAAAAAAAAAAAAAAAAAAAAAAAAAGGAAAAATGTAACAATTCACTTTGTGGACGACCTAATTGTTTCGATTTTGAATAATAATATATAAGATGCTTTGGCGGGATTTCACTCGTTTCCCAATAAGTGAATAGTAAAATAGATTATCCTTCATAAAAAGAAAAGGCAAAATAGATTATCCACATTTTGATTCCAACACGATTCCTAATTAAAAAAAAAAATACTAATAATGAATTAATTAAGTATAAACACAGCAACAAAAAAATCGAGAGTGGTCCCAGACGCTATAATGCGAGTTGGATTTGCTCTGCATGTTGTTAAGGAAATGGGCCTCCATTTCGGTTTGCTTGACTCTTACCTATATTGGACCTGTCATCCTTTGTTAGTATTGTTATAATTAATTATTTATATTTCGTTCATAAAAAATAAAATTTTTTTTGAAGGAAAAATTATATATATTTCAAAAGTACAAGGATGTGATACACTTATTACTCGCTCTTTTTATATAACAATACCTTATTATTCCCAAAAAAAAAAAAAAAAAAATCTCATTATTTAAATTTATAATGATTCATTGTTTATATGAAAAGAGGGAGTATTACATCTCTATATCATGGAAAACTATGCGCTCCAGAAATGTAGCTAACTAGCTTGACCTGTACTTGGACTCACAACCTATTTATATTGTGGGTTTTGGGTTTTCTACTATAGGTAGTTCCTTGCTCGGAGACCCAAATACACGCTCTAGTTTAAGCAAACTCTTTTCTTTTTCCTTTCTGAGTTGCTCTTCTTACTACTATTCTTATTCTTCACTCTCTTTTCTCCATATTTGCCAACCCCCCCCCCCCTCTCCTCGCTCCATCCTCCTACTTATAGCCTGAGATGAGTGGAGGGGTTATGATTAATTCTTAATTCCACTCGTGTGGATGGGGGTCTAATTCCATCATTTCTAAGTGGATGCTTTGTTGGAAATGGTGGTAATGGCATTGGAATTGGTTTCTACCTCCAAAAGATTGTTTAGCAGCGATATTTTCCAAAGCAATATCGGGCCGCCGAGACCCTGTATCCCCAAGTAATTACACTCCCAACCAAGTTACAGTTGATCGGGAGGGGCTCCCCAAGTAATTACAATCCCGACCAAGTTACAGTTAACTATTATTATTTTGATAGCTATTTAAATTATTTATAATTTGGTAAAGTCTAATTTACTTGTTTTAAAATAAATGAATAGAGTTTAATCTTTATGTATTTTATAGAGGAGTTACCTTTTCAAACCCCAAACATCCTCATCCATTTCAAACACGTATTGCCGACTTAAAGAAAATTTTTGAAGACAATGAATCTTCAACTCTCTAAAATCAAGTACCTTCTCCTTTGGATCAGATTGGACTATTTCCATTTAAGTATATATTTATGTCATAAGAAAAGATATGATATATAATTAGATTCAACGGATTTGATAACAAATGACATTGACAAGCATATCCCATCTGAAAAGGAAATTAAATGTGAAATTGTCGAAGTTGTAATGTTGTATACATACATGTGAATGGATCAAACATTTGTAGATTTTAGAAGGTTCTTTTGGATATACACCACTGTCAATGTCTTTAAGATCTTTTTCCATCTCCTCGTGTGTGTTAAAAATATTTAGTATTCTAAAAAAAAAGAAAAAGAAAAAAAAGAGTTCAATTAGAAATATTGTACATTCTCTGTTCTCATTATGATCCTCCTGTTGTCCACTACTATCCTAAATGTCTAAGCAACTAAAGCATGGGAGCGCAGTTTAGAAGTGTCATTATGAATACCAGAATTTGGCGTCTCTAAATGGGACCGTCACCAAACTAACATACTAGATACCTGTGGAGTTTTAAAGTCATCTAAGCCACCGTTAAGCTTAACTTGCAAAATCATATATATTCAATCAAGTCCATATTATTATTTTCTCTCTCTCTCTCTCTTTTTTTTTTTTTTTTTTTTTTGTGTGTGTGTGTGTTATCGTTTCTATATTTTATGAAGGATTATTTGGGGGGGGGGGGGGGGGGGGGGGGAGCATGGGCACGTGGTAAATGAATAGAAAATTCCTATTTGGGATTTACTTTTGTTTTTCTTAACGGTTTTGTAATACATTATTATTATCCTATATATAATTTGATAAGTTTGCCTATAGCTAGCGTTGAAAAGAAAACTTCGAAACAATACACCCCTTTAGATTCCAAAAGAGTTTCTTTTTTGGCTGAATGATTATTCCAAAATTTGACTTGTTGTTTTATAATATTCATTGGGTTTGTTTATTTAAATTTTGGTGCGAACCCTTTATCTGAATTGACCTAATATTGTACATTGCTAAAGGTTGTGTAGAATTTTATTTAGTACTATTTTTCAGTTAGCTGAAAACTATGGGTTTGAGTTGGAGGCATGCATGTACGCCGGCTAGTGAATGCCGCCGGAAATTGTTTTCTTCTTTTAATTATCTGAATTTTTTGATAAGACAGAAGTCGCTGCCGGCTACCCTCAATTTCCACTTTCTCTACCATTACACTCAAGATAACCATTTATCACTGTACTTCTAGATTTTTTTTTCCTACTCAAATAAAAAAGTTACACATGGTTAATGAAAAATGTACGGTTTTCTTGCTTGCATTGATTTCTTAGTTTTAGATAAATGGAAATTGTATGGGATCAAAGATGGCCAAAGAATATCTTGTATGAGTTTTTTTTTTTTTTGGGGGGGGGGGGGGGATGTATCCATTTTTTATTTATTTATTAGAGTACGTTTGAATTAGCTCTTTACAGAAAGTTTATTTGTTAAAATTTAATAAAAATGTAATTATAATTAGGAAATGTAGGAATCAAGTAAAAAAAAAAAAAAAAAAAGAGTTGAAAAAACCCTAATCCAAACTCACAATGGTTGGTAAACAAAAAACAAAAAGAAGCCAAAAAAGAAAAACCCAAAGGAAATGACAATTAGAATGCTCAAATAATAGTAATACATGTGACAGTAGTTGTAGTGCTGAGAAGGTATGGTAGACATGATTAATGATGTCTTCTAAATTGTTTTGGCTTGTTTTGTCCATAGCCATGAATAACAAGACAAAGCTAGCATGGCCCCTTAACACCATTTTTGTCAAATGAATGAATAAACTTATAACTAAGATGCTCATAATTTTCTATGATAAATAAAGACTAAGATGCTCTCATGCTTATCCAACTAACACGATCAAAAATATACTTATCCTGCAATATGATCAAAAGTCATGTGATCTCTGCTCACGCATGCATGTTGCCCTTAATTTTGGTCAGCCATGAGGCAATTTCAGCCGCCCCCATATCACCCGTGGAAGTTGTGGCACCATTATCATGTTCATGGTAACTAAAATATTCTCCAAATTAAGTCAACTCAGCTCATTTTAACTGTATTAACAAAGAATCGCGAGTGTGTTCCAGTTAATTTAACTAGTAAAATTTCATATCGTCAAATAAAATATTTAAAGTTCAAACCAATTGGTGTTTTGGTTTGATGATAAAAAACAATCATTATGGAGCGGACACTATATAGATTGAATATTTTTTTAATTAATAAAAATCTTTTCTTTCTATATCAAAAAATTTAAATTTGAGGATGAAGCCATGAAGGTTACATACGTGGCAATAGTGTCATATACAAAATGAAGAAACCCACGCACCTCTGACTTTCCGTTGCTGCTAGCCTGATGGCTGATACAACCGGTTTTTTGCATTTGTAATTTTAAGTCTTCTTCTTTCTTCTTTTTATATTCATGACTAATTCTAAACTATTCATAAACTTCATTGATGAGTCAGTTTATTAATACTCAAACGTTACAATATAAAATAGATAGGCTAAACGTTCTAACAACTTTATCCCTTTATTATAAAATGTTTACTTCATACACATATACATTTAGATCTAAATTAGAAATTCTATCTTTTATATATATATATATATATATATATATATATATAAAACCCTTAATCGGTAACATGATGTTCTACATTTCAAATCCGTTTTATTTAAAACTGATTGAATGTATTCATGGTTAATATTCTTAAATAGAATAGTGTATAGAGTCTATGATTCATTGCACATGCTTTGTATATTCAGAATTATTTCGAAGCTCCATCTACTGTAATTTACCAAATACTCAAAAGTTAAAGAGATTTTCAGTTTTTTCTTTTCTTTTTTTTTGAGAAGAAAAGAGATTTTCAGTTAAAACTCTTATATTTCAAAAACTCTGCTACTAAAGCTCTATAGGTAAATTTACTTTATTACATTAAGTTATCAATTGGTAAAGTTTCTGATGGTTGAATAAGAGATTTAAGGTTCGGTTTCCGTCTACATAAAAAACCAATTGGTGTTTTGGTCCAATGATAAAGATTTAACATCAGGAGCAGGTTGAAACTCTCTAAAAAAAATCAATACCAGAAGGTCATTAAATATCAATCTGTAAGAATAGTATAATAAAATTTGTACAAATTCTAGAATCATCGTATTCAATCAAGTTAAGTATTTTTTGTCCATGAGCCAGCGGATCAAGATTCAGGATCTCTAAAGCTCCCTAAGATCTTTAAAGCTCCATAATACTTGCCATTTTATGAGTAGCAATGTTTGATCCACGTACACTTTGATTGCTGGCCTCATATATATTCATATCAATGTATTTGTATTTTGTATATATAAAATTTGATTAGACAAAAACCATTAAAAAGTAAAAATAATGTTGGACCTTTCACGTGTGTAGTGACAAAAGGTAACGCAGAATTATTTTACCAATCATGACCATTTCAAAGATTAAAAGTCGAAACATCTTGTTTTTCTTTTTCTCAAATTCTTCGAATTTATTTACGTAATTATAAGGGCCAATTATAATTGTGCATGCCCAAGAAAGTTGCTTAGTTTTCAATACACACTATGAGACTTCCATAAACAACGGAGGTAATTAACATCCTCAGTGTAAACAGGAGTTTTGAGTGAGGGTTTAAAATAAAACCACCAGTTCCCATTTCAAATCCAGCAAAGTCATGAAATTCTGCTGGTGACAATTTCTTAGACTGGGCAATACAGCCATCATTCACGTGCTGAACAAATTAAGTGCATGCATGTTGAGTTTTTCAAAATTAAATATTCTAGAAAAATCATATGCAACTTGCTTTTTTTCAATGAAGGCACAGACATTTTGAAAAAAAGTTTATATGCTTTTCAATAAACAACAAAATTATGTTCAATTCTCTTAATTGTCAAAAAAAAAAAAAAAAAGTTTAAGTCATACAAAATGAATATGATGAATCATGATTGGGTTTCAAATTATGACTCTTCAATTCTCTTTAGAGTTAATAGAAAAATAGAATTATCAATTGTTGATTGAAACATTTAATATTAATGTGTAAATTGGAAAAGCTCCAATTGGTGGCATGTTCTTATCCATTATCTATGGGTTCAAGTTAACTCAAAAGATAAAATGATTAAAATCTCTTATCATTAAATAAAGCTGTCTAAAAAAATGAGAAAAAATAAATAAAGAAATAAATTAGTTTCTTGGTATGATGGTAAAGAATGGTATCATGTTCCATGAAGCCCAATTCCATATATTTCAAATAATATCAAATCTATTTTTTAATAAAAATGAAAAAAGAAAAAAGAAAAAGAGCTATTCATTTCCATTTTTTTTTTCAACCTAAATTTTTGGTTTGGCGCATCATTATGAATAGTTTCTTTTTGGTAGCTATTGTGTTGTTTAGTACAGCACATTAAGTTTCAAATATAGCCTTTCACTATCGATATGATTTGAGAAATTGGGAGGGGATCATCACCCATTGTGTTGTCCATGGATTGAACAAGGGGCCATTGTCAAAGGGTCCAAAAGCTAAGAATGATACGAGTAACGACCAATTATAATTGACCACTTCTAACCATCACCGCCTTTTTTTTTTTTGACTGAAGAAAAAACAAATGATTAAGATGATTTCCTAAGATTGGCATTTTTTCTTTTCACTTTCTTAAAGGGAAATAAATTTGAAAAGTATATTCAAACAATCCTGTTTGAATATCCAAAATTTATCAACAATTCAACAATATAAGGCCAAGTTGGCCCAACAAAATTTAAAAAGTTGAGCTATGTGCAAATCCATCAACGTTTTCTTCTCAGGTTCAAGACGCAAGTCCAACCCATTTTCCTTGAGTTATAGTCCGGTCCAATCAAGACTATAGAAATACCAATCCATAATAATGCTCAAAGAAAAGTGTACACAATCTAGAACTCTACATTTCCTACCCAAAAAATTCCAACTATCGGCTACTTACTAGAGATGTTAGCAAATCATCTAATGAAATTTTATACAATATTCTACAACAACAACTAAGACTTAACCGATTATCAAAAAATACAACTAAGACTCAACCTCCAAAACTTCGATATGAGTTATGAATCCTTAATAAACAATAAACTTCTGGATAGGTATCCTACATCTGAGCTGAATTCTTTTTGGTTAAAGAATCTCTTTCTAGTTGCCCTAGAACAATTAGGAGATTCTATAGAAGAAATACGGGGTTATACTTCCGGCAGCAACATGCTATGGGGTGGTGGGCCCGCTTATGGGGTCAAATCAATACGTTCTAAGAAGAAATATTTGAATATCAATTTCATCGATCTCATGAGTATCATACCAAATCCCATCAATCGAATCGCTTTTTCAAGAAATACAAGACATCTAAGTCATACAAATAAAGAGATCTATTCATTGATAAGAAAAAGAAAAAATGTGAACAGTGATTGGATTGATGATCAAATAGAATCCTGGGTCTCGAACAGTGATTCGATTGATGATAAAGAAAGAGAATTCTTGGTTCAGTTCTCCACCTTAACGACAGAAAAAAGGATTGATCAAATTCTATTGAGTCTGACTCATAGTGATCATTTATCAAACAATGACTCTGGTTATCAAATGATTGAACAACCGGGAGCTTTGCTAATAATGTTTCTTTGTATTTAAATCTAAATGGTTACCCTGCTTTTTCTCAAAAAAAAAAGAAAAGAAAAGAAAAGAAAAAAAAGGTTACCCTGCTAGTTCTTATTTCTAGAGCATATGATAAAATATAAATCATGATTATATTTTTCACTGTTTACGTTTGTGTATATAAAAATGAAGCTCTAGTCGTTTCGCCAAAAATTAGTGATACAAGTCATTTTGCCAAAAATGGTGCTATTGAGCCCTCTTCAAAAATCTGTCCTCTTCCAGAAAAAATCTGTGCTCGATTCGAAATGCAACTAAAACTAGCTGGAATTGCTTGGTTTCCATGGGACTTGGTCGTCTTAATCACTACCATGTGTTTGTCAATAAATAGATGAGTATTCATGAACAAATTCGTGTTGGATACCATGTTAGTCCAAGCTCATTAATTATATGCATGCATTGTGTTTTGTCTTTATATTTCATAAGCCTGATAATGGCCTCTGCCTTTTTGGCTAATTGGCCCCATATGATGTGTGCTGCTTATTGTAACTACTTAAATTTCATGTCTGTAGGCCTGTGTGCCTGTAAAGTCCATTTCATTAGTTCCATATGTTTTCACTTTTACGTTTTTCTAATTAAAAAAAGCATGTGATTGAATGAATCATGCTGTGGCTAAGAGTTGTGCACTATGAGATGTAGATGAATGTTATCTGCATACATGGATATGTTTGCTTCCACAAACTATGCAATCAACTTCAGGAACCGATTGCTGAGAAATAAACAAACACAACCTAAAATGCCTATTATATTAAAGGGTAAAACGTCAGTAAGACAATTTGGAAACTCCTATTCCCTTCAGCAGGTTGGTATGATCTGCTACTGCTACACATATGTTTGTATTTGCCTGTCCCACCAATCAAATTCTCATGAAATCATAGTATCATACCACAAATTATGATAGGTGCTGGAAAGTGGAGAAAGTTACCAACTTTGTAAGGCTTTAACATTCTACCTATCTTGAGAGCGAAGGGAAGTAAAGCCTTTTATAAGACCACAAATTAGTGGTCTCCGCAAATTCCAAAGATTATCTCAAACTAAGGGGAATGTAAATGAAAAGGTTTTTGACTAGGAAGCACGGACACGGTTAAGGACACAGACATAATAGAAAACATGGTGGGGGATAACAGAATTCACCTCCCCTTATGATATAAATCATTGTTGGCAAGTGTTATTCTATACCCCGCTTCCCATCCTTAGGGAAATCTCCTGGAAGCAAATGGATTGGCAAAGCAAATTCGAAGATAGACAGAATAAACAATGGCCCCAGTTTGGTTTCTTTACTCCAAAGCTAATCGCTGGGAAGCAACTGACAAGCTTGAGAACCTTGAGTTTCTTTTTTAAGTCATCAGAGAGACAGAGACTTGAACATCTTTTAGTCAAGCACATCATTTTGTACTTCTTGTAACTAGAAAAAGGTAAGATCTGATGATCAATATTTGTTTGTAACAGAAAGCACATGGCAACAAAAATAATTGCACGCAATCTGAAAAGGCAGGTTCTTGATAAAAATGAAGTGAACAACATGATGTTCATAAGCATACAAACAGAAGGTATATGTATAAATATAAGCTTTATTAGGGTTGCTCGCATCGCATGGTCCTTAAAAAAGTATTAAAGTTGGTTCTTTAGTGAAAGTGCCCTAGTCTAATTACTAAATGCTAATTAAGACCCCTAAATTTTAATTATGACTTGATTAATGTTAAGCTAAACTCAATTAATGTAGAATTTACGTGACAAATTAATCAACCGAAACTATCAACTAGGGCATGGATAAACACAATTGACTTGAGCAATTAAACAAGAGAAGTAAAGGACAAGAGGATGCAAACATAAGATAACACCGGAAGTGTTATTGAAGAAGAAAACTGGAAAACCTGGCAGAAAATCTCTCCACAACCCAACAAGCAGAAATAATCTACTAGCAAATTGGTTGGAGTACATGAATACACAAAAACCCTCCATGCCTATGCTACCCAAAGTACTTGAACCCACCGATTTTTTGTTACCAATGGACTTCATAGAGCCTTCTATTCACTAGCTTTTCAGATCTCACACTTAAGTCCAATTGCACCACCAAAGATTGGTACAAATCCAATGCTTCCCAATTGCTCCAAATCAACACTCTACACTCTGATTGTGTGTGGATTGTGTTTGGCCTAAGTTCCTCTCATGAGTATTGAAATTTGGAGAGGGAAGAGAGTAGAGAAAATTAAGAAAAATATGTAGTGAATTGATGGATGACAATCATTGACTCTCAAATAGTGTTTCTAGGGTTTTCTCTTAGAAACTTTCATTGCTATTTTGTGGGTATAAGGGTATATATAATATGGGTGAAGTAGAGGTAGAATCACAAACGAAATGAGTTGTTAGAGTGTCTAGCGATTTGCTAGCAGGTTGGCTTACTCACGAGCCAAACGCCAGCCATTTGGCATTACAAAATTTCAAATCCTCATGTACTGCTCACGTGTCCTTTGGTGATTGATCCAGTCATTAGAGCTCTTTTCTTGAGCGAATCTTCACCAACTTGAATTCTAAACCTAGTACAATAAACTCCACCTAAATATAGATATACACTTGAAGAAAATATAAGTAAATTGATATGGAATAAAGCCAAAAAAACAAAGGTAAGAAAAATAACAACTTAACATTTTCCATGTGCCACTTCGAGCCTAATTTTATTTTAAAACGGTTAGCATAACAAGTACATAATCATTCTATAGAAAACTCTTGCTCATTGAAATCTAACAACCCAACTAACATGACTAAAATATTTCCTCTAAGAACCCCAAGAGGTTGGGTTAGTTGTTCCTAAGATCTCACAATAAATATGAGATTTTGGGTTCGCAACCTCTTACTAGCATCTTAGAGCCACCTTGAAGGATTCCTCCTTGTAATAACATGTGTGTGTGGGATAGGGAGACTGCATACACTCAAAGGAATAGTCAAATACTCAAAAATGTCTAGATACTTTCGTGTGTCCAAAAAACATATCTATATATATATATATATATATATATATATATATATATATATATATATTTCAGAATGTGATATTGTGATCTCTCAAGTTGATAATTAATTAGTTGAGTGTATATTGTGTGGGTGTGTATTGAGTTCCATATCGGGAATATACTAGGTTAATTTGAAATTTATAAACCATTACAAAGAATCTCAATTATAACCAAATTAGTCCTTTTATGATATAGCACAAATGTGCTTAGCATTTTTCTTTCCATTGTTATGGATAATCCTAAACAGTGATTGGGATTGTACACTTATAGCAACACCATAACATTGGCACATTTTTTTCTCTTCAATGACCCCATCATATATTTGTCTTTACCTTCAGAGTCTAATTTATATACAAATAAATCCATAATTTGCCGACAAGAATAAGGGGCAATGCAATGAATTAACCAAGCTACATTGTATTAAGACTAAGTAGTCTTAGATTTTTATAAATGGTTGTGTTTATAACACAAATTGTTTTACACACAACCTAAAAAAACAACTAAATGTGTGTGTGGGATAAGGAGATTGCATACACTCAAAGGAATAGTCAAATACTCAAAAATGTCTAGATACTCTCGTCTGTCCAAAACACACACACACAAATATATATATATATATATATATATATATTTATATATATATTTCGGAATGTGATATTGTGATCTCTCAAGTTGGTAATTAATTAGTTGAGTGTATATTGTGTGGGTGTGTATTGAGTTCCATATCGGGAATATACTAGGTTGATTTGAGATTTATAAACAATTACAAGAAATCTCAATTATAACCAAATTAGTCCTTTTATGATATAGCACAAATGTGTTTAGCATTTTTCCTTCCGTTGTTATGGATAATTCTAGACAATGATTGGGATTGTACACTTGTAGCAACACCATAACATTGACGCATTTTTTTCTCTTCAATGACCCCATCATATATTTGGCTTTACCTTTAGAGTGTGATTTATATACAAATAAATCCATCATTTGCCGACAAGAATAAGGGGCAATGCAATGAATTAACCAAGCTACATTATATTAAGACTAAGTAGTCTTATATTTTTATAAATGGATGTGTTTATAACACACAAACAGTTTTACACAGCCCAAAAAACAACTAAAATTGTGACTTGAAGTCATGATTTTTAAGTATTGAGTGACATAATACACAACATTTTTCACAACAAATTTTATAATTATTGAGTTGGCAAGTTATGATTAATTCTCATATGAGCCTACCACAATCACCACTTTATTATCCACCATTAACAAGTTGCCACATTGATAGTTGTAAACTTTTTTGTAAAATATATTAGAGCTTTTCTACGAGTACAATAGAATTTCATAAGATTTTCATAACAATTTGAGTTATTAGCCAGCCCACCATAGGTTAAAATAAATTGAAATAAAATTAAAAATATGCATAATACTAGGACACATCACAAGACAAAAAAAGAATGTTGTGAGATTTTGTTGTGTCCTAAACTTTCTCAATATTTTATGACCCCACTCATTATACGAAATTATATTTTGTATTCTTGGAAATGTGCATATAAGTGGGGCTTTTTTTTTTTTTTTTTTAATTGGATACAAAGAGGAGTTTTATTTAATGGTTTGTTTGGATTGAGGGAGAGTAGAGTAGAGTAGAGTAGATTTAGCACAAAATTAAAATTTATTTTTAACCAACACTACTCTACTCCCCTCTACTCTTCCTCCATCTCAATAGGCCATAAATGTAAGACACATTACATATTTACATAGCCAATAATGGGGCACTCCCTATGAGTACCAAATTGAAAACCATCCCTGATATACTGTTCATAAACAAAATTCGGGCATGTTTCATACACAAAAATTCTATCTTGTTGTGAACCTTTTTTTTCCCTCCCGTCATATATAGGGGATTGTTTGAAGGAGGAATGGAATGTTCTCAAAGATCCCTAATCCCACATCATTCCCATTTTTAAATAAGCATCATATCTTCATGGAAGGTCACAACTGTTGTGAGTCATACTCCTTCACCAAAGGTCAACTTTCTGAAGATTTGAATTCTTTCTCAAGGGTTGCATCACATTGCCAAGTAATAAAACCATATTGTAAAACAAACCATCCTTTCGTTCGTACCATAAAATACAAAAGGGTGTACCGTGTTAAAGGGTAATCACTAATCACCCTCGTTTATTTACAATTGATGATTATTTTTCCTTATTCAGCAAAAAAATATATATATAAAATAAAAAATTGATGATTATTTTTACAGAACAAGTTGGGTTTCATATTATTAAGCTACCCCACTCAGACCACACCATCCCTTCTAAAAGTCAAACCTGCCTGTCATCATGTTATGGTTAGTAATAGTATCTTCGTACTTGTTTAATTATTTCTTATAGCAGCCTCACAAGAAACAAGATATGAAACTAAAAGGAATAATAATAAATAAATAAAAAGATATGAAATTAAAAAGAATTTACTTCTGCATTAACATCTACTGAAGAATCTACAACATGACCCATATTATAAATAGGTTTAATTGACAGGACAAATGGTCCCAAGCCGGAAGGAATTCCAAGGCCATATATTAACAAGAAACAACTGCTACATTAATTACTTCTGAATAAAATTAAAGCTATGATTGGCCTTATGGTCCCAAGCCACATATACACATAGGCAGACACAGCAACAGTAACAGCTGTTGCAACAAATTTCTTCCAATGGAATTCCATGATGCCCAAATTATGTTTTACAAATTGATATCTAAAGTAACCATATCAAGTACACATAAATAAACCCTTTAACAGCACAGCTCCTTTTCCCTCTTATTATTTTTCCTATTAACCATTAACCATATACCATATACACATTGTTACCCAAAGGAAAAAAAAAAATTACTAAATGATGCAGATCTGCATTATACTTCAGAGATAAAGAGATTTAAAATCTGAAGCCAAAAAAAAAAAAAAAAAAAAAAAAAAAAAACCCAAGACTTGTAAGATTGGCTATATGAATTTAGGATGGCCTTCTTGAAAGAATTCCAAAATATGATTGGCCCCCAGTTTAAAGTTGTATGCATTACTCAAAAGTTTCCCATTGAGTTGTTACCACAAATGACTCAGAATGCCGCAATGGCTGCTGCTGCTGCAGCCCTTGCATTTGCCCTTTAGACTCCATCTGCCTCATTTGCACATGATGCTTTTGCATTGGTACAGACATTTGCTTGGATGAATTTGCTTGTTGTTGCTGCCATGGGATATTACCTCCACTGCTGCCAGGCTTTGAATAATGCAACTTCATTTTATCGAGAGTTTCGATGTGCTTCTGAACTCTACTCACCTTTAGGAACCATTCCAAAGTTAATGACCTCATTGGCTTAGTAAGGAATAAGAATTAAAACGATGTGCAACACTAAAGCTTAAGGAGTAATAACAAATCCAATATACCTGCGCCTTTCTCTGCAATTTAAAATCTCCCTCAACATTAACAATTTCATCCAACTTAACTAACTTTGTCATCAACATTTCAGTCAAACTCTCCACATCCATTTTTGTGACTTTCCCACCTCTAGAAACTTTGGCTTCCAAAGCAGTGACCTACCAAATTGCAGTAAAAAAAAAATGTCAAAAAAAAATTTACCCAGTTCCTTTATGAATCCTTTCTATGTTGTTCTGATGTAAAATTTACCTGTCCTGCAATTTTGTCCACTTCCAAACTGATTTCTGCCAAGGATTTTGAGGCCTTTTCAACCTTTGAATTTTTTAGCATCTCAACGCACCTTCTTTCTCTACTTACAATGTCCTCAACAAGCTCGATTTTGGATCCATCTTTCACTCTTGCCGCATCAAGATATGCTTTGGATACTCTCTCCTTGTTCTTGTATATCAGCTTCTGATCAAGAGGGTGCAAGCCAGTAAGTTCTGCCAACATTTTCTTCAAATTCCCTGCAACCCAAAAGATCAATTACCATTAGCAAATCCAATTCCTCTATAATACTTAAAAACTCAACAAAAATTAAAAATTCAAATTCTTATTCAAAATCAAGAATTCTAATTACCAAAGCTTGCTTGGGAACTTATTTGAATTTCATGGCACAAAGAGCCATACTTCACTCTAACTTTAATTGTGGGAATTGAAACAGTGCCTTGATTCATATCACGCTTCTGCACCAACATTCCTCCTGGCCTAATTTCCCATTCCTCCACATTCTGATTGCCTCCACCACCGACAGAGTTGGAAAACATGCTGTCAATATTCTTTGTCTTCATTGGCTTCATCTATGTATATATTCTTGGTTCTAATTCCAAATATAATAAGAATCTGGTTGAACAGTAAATACCACAAAAAGTTTGAGTCTTTGAGGTCTGTCAAGTTCTTCCCTTGGACTAGAGGCAATCCAGAAAGTGAAGAAAGAATCTTTAGTCCTCTCAAAGTTCTCTTTCTTGTGATATGCAATGGAACCCAGTTGTGAACCACTGAGATAGAACTAGAAGAACATGGTTAGGAAAATCCTTGGACTAAAAATACTAGGCTAAAGTACCATCACAAGAAAATATAAACTTTTGTTTATGTCATTGTAACATCACAGTTTTTAAGTAACTGTTCTCAAAACTAAAAGAGAGAGAGAGAGAGAGACAGAGAATTGAGATCTCGATGAAGCATAAAGAAGAGAAAGGAAAATGAAAAAGAAAAGGAAAGAAAATGAATGGCCAGCGAGGAAAGCGAGTGAAATTCAAGAATATGTGTGTAATGTGAATACAAAGAAAGAAAGATAATATGGAAAATATATAGTTAAGGGAAGAGGAGAGACAAGATTAAATATTTGGCTTCTTACAAGGAAATAAAACAAAACCACATCGGAAGAGATGGAAATAATTTTACATGAAATGTTAAATTCTTTGTAAATATTTTAGTTTAGTGGGTGAAAAAAAAGACGGCAGCAAGAAAAATCAATTTCCATCCTGTCTAAACAAAGGTTATACTTGAGTAACAATATAATAATACAAATAATAGTCTTTTTTTTTTTTTTTTTTTTTTTTTAGAGTTTCAACTTATGGAGAGCTATCATCAAACCAAAACACCAAACAGTTTTTAATATAGGCGGAGATTAAACCCCCAAATCTCTTATACAACTATCAAAGACTTACCAGTTAAGTTAACTAGAACCCACCAAATAATAGTAATTTATAAAGCTTTATCCTTCTATCAAACAAATATGAGTTTATATAATAATTCCTGTCATAAAATTTTCAAACTCGTCAAACTTTTCAAGTTCATTACATAATTTGCTACATATTTGCACTCTGATATTAACAACTCTATCCCAAACATAATATATATATATATATATATATATATATATATATATATTTTTTTTTTTATATAAATAATAGGATTTTTTTTTTCTTTTTTTCTTTTTTTTGATAAGAAGGATTTTTTTTTCCTAGTAAAAGAGACAATAAAATTTTAATCTATGACTTTCGCTCCACAATTATAACTTTTTAGTTTTTATTAAGATACCAATAAGGTTCCTTTTATGATTATATATATATATATATATATATATATATATATTAGATGTCAATCCAGAAAGGAATGGACCAAAACACACCGGAAAGAACAAATAAAATAAAAAATAGAAGAAGAAGGAGAGAGAGAGAGAAGAAAATCTAGTGGGCTATCATTTTCTCCAACTGGAAAGTTCAACTCATGTTGAAAGAGGACAGCTCTGCTAGGAAAAATCTATGGCCAGTTGGCACCGGTCTGGTTGCCTAATGGTCGGGTCTAAGGGAGATTGCTGTCATTTTGTTTATATAAATTCAAAATTAAAAAATTTGGAAAGTTATTGTTAAATAATTTTTTAATTCCTTCAAAATAATACCCCTTTCGTCCTTTTATTCAATGTACCATTTCCGTGTAACTATTGGTTGTTTCTTATAAAGACTCATGGTTAAGTCTTTAGAAACAATGCAAGACCTAAGCGGCTAAGCCTATCAAAGATCCTGGTTTACCAACCAAAAAAAAAACTAAATAATGAAGGAGAAGTGAATTATTATCGTCTCTATAAATTAATATAATATATCCCTGCGTAATGTTGAACAGATATGAAATATCAATATCATTTTTAAAAATCGATTCCAATTAGGTAACAAATACAGTGATTGCACATGCAGTAGCAAGACTTATACCTTAGCCACAACCATTAATTTGTCTAGTTGAACTGTTAGTGTTGAAGTATTCTTTAATTTCTTACAAAATTAATGAATTTTTTTGGAAATAATAAATTGCTTGTCCATTCCATCTAGTAATAATATTAGACTTAATCTTTCAAGTTTGAACCCCCTCAGAAATTGGAAAATGAATGTGAGATTGTGTGTTCAAATCCCATCACATGGATAAGTAAAATTAACATAGAAAGTATTAGAGAAATCCCTCATTGTCTTTGAAAATAAATAGCACTAGTCGCTAACCTGTGCAATGCATGAGAAAACTATGGATAACTTCCCTAATATGAAAAAAAAATAAAAAAAAATATATATATATATATCAATATCATGGTATAATTTATATACCAAACCAATAAAATTTATCTGTACGTTTTTAGACCCCTTAAAACACAAGTTGATTAACCTAGTTATTTAGCCAAGTGATTACTTAGATAAATTATTTAGATCTAGGTTAATACACTCAAATCATATCATATAAATAATGCGGAAATATAAAGAACACACGATATGATAACCTAGGAAAACTAAATCGGTAAAAAACCTGAAAATGATTTAACCTAACTATCCTCAAGGTAAAAACAAATCCACTATGAAAAAATCGAAGTTTGTACAATAAAATTTAGACCACTAACATCCTATTACTATCTCGAGTAGAAAACTTACTATTACGACCCAATGATAGTTTCGAGTTCACGGACTACTTCTTTCCTTAGCCTTTACAACAACACAAGCTCACCTGCTTGTGACATTAAGACTCCACTCAAAGGTTTTGGATCTTCTTAGACATTGATCTTGTATGCAGCAACTTCTACAACACCGAAGCTTAAGATTCTTCAGGGAATAATACCGGTAGAAGACATGAGAGAGCTTTTGGGTACAAAACCCTAGACACAAAAGAGTCACACTCTTCTCTCTCTGAAAAGCCTTATAAAAATGTGCTTAAGGTTTCCTTTATATACTAGTAATGCTTTACTTGAAACCCAATACGTCATATGGGCTTGGGCTGAATTGGAAATTCTGCAGAAAATTAAATCTGCACGAGTTTCGATCAATCGAGTCTAATTTTCAATCGATCGAGCCTTGCAGATTTTGTCCAATAAATCCTGCAATCACTCGATTCCAATTTTACCATAAATCACACTTTGAGCAAGCCTAAACTTAGACTCAATGTTTTGATCATAGTTTGCCAACATAATACATATTGAAGTTCTAATACATTAGTTTCTAAAGTCTTAGAACCTAACAAACTCCCCCTTTGGCAATCTATGACAAAACACATTACAAAAAGTAAAATGCTTAAAGTAAAACAACCCAATCAATCATAAAAGCCCCAATTAGAATTCAACCTAACCACTATCTATCAGTTGTAAAAGTAAATAACAGCCACAATTGAATTAACTTGTAAATTCTTGAAACACTAAACAAACACATAAACGCATGTGTGGAAAATACAAGTAAATCAAAATAAACAAACTAAAGCAAATAACAAATATGCAAACTAACTCTCCCCCTAAGTTAGATAAATCAAAAAAAATTTATATTCTCCCCCTTTCAAAAACAATTTTATCTCTCCCTAAACAAAACATTTTAAAACAAGATTCCCACATTTCATCTATTTCTCCCCCTTTTTGTCACGTATTGACAAAGACAACTCAAATAAAAAGTAAACAGAAAACATATGTAACAAAAGTCAAGAGAAAATAGAGAATTATGGAGACAAATGAATCCAGCTCTATAGAGAATTGAGGCAACTCCCCCTATGAAGAGCAACAACTCCCTCTAAGAACATTAAAGGTTAAAACAAACTTTTCTCCCCTTATAAAAATAGGGAAAACAATTTAGGAAAAACAGTTTCGGGAAAAATTTAGGAGGTGGGGAAAATAAAGACACATAAGTTGAGGATACACTTTAAAAAAATATTCTCTCTTTCAAGAAAAAGCAAACTTGACACTATGTGACCTATAAATAAATGCATGAGAAAAGAAAATAGTTGCACATTATTATCCATCCTATCTCTTAAGAAAAATATTTTCTGTAGCTCACACATAAAAAATAGCATACACTAAAATATACAAAGGACTCAAAAATTAATTAATCAATTTTTAAATCAAGTGGAGTACCCAATTTAGCAAAGTGTATGCATGTTATGTGTGAAAACAATGAGAAATATGACTGCAAACCTGAAAGATGGATACAGAAAACAATGTTATGCATGTGAATCCTAAACACAAATGATGCATGAAAAAAAATTGGTCAAATACTTAAAAACTGAAAATTTTCAGTTTCAATCGATCGAGCATCGATCGAATACCAATCAAGTCAAGCAGAAGCTAGACTTGAAAAATTTGGAAATTTTCGATTGATCAAAAATCACACTCGATCAATCGAAATTCTAGAAAACTAAATTTTTTGAAAAACTACAGAAGTTTATGCAGAAAACACTCAACCCAAATAATTTCATGAATGAAATGCATGAGAATGAGTTTAAAAGTTTTTTAGAAACATGAGTTTTCACCTAGAACTTCAAAACAAAGATTTTTAATCATCAAAAACACAATTTTTGCCAACCCTTAACCATATTTTGCATCAAACACCATAGAAAACATAATCTTGGATGGCCAAACCAAATTCATGCACAATTTCATGTACTAAGTTTAGCAAAGAATAACTTATGTAGTGTATGCAACTAGTAACAACATAAGATACATGTGAGATGATATATAAATAGTAATCAATCACAATTTTTACATTATTCATCACATAAGTTTGAAAGTGACTATTACCTAAAGAGTTACATCATATAACTCTCACGTCTCCTAGAAAATAAGTTTGCAATCATGTAAATTTTTTTTTGCCTCATAATGTACACACCATTTTTATTTCATTGTGAAATTGTTATTTAAGTCAGATAATGTACACACAAATTTTATTATTAATCCGAGGCTACACCTTATGTTCTTTTTGTGCATGTGCTACATTTTCTCAAACACAAAATCATATGATATGCATTAAGGTGTTCATGATTGGCTAGTAAACAGTGGTGAAATTGTTATTTATGCCTTTCTCTTAGGATTTTTTAGTCCTTACAATCAAAAGCATGTGACTTCAAAATCAAGATCATGTGATCAAAAACTATAAACAACTCCCACACAACATGCACTACATAGCTAAAACTAACAAAGTGCAAAAAATTAAGCTCATCCAAGCTAAATAAGGTACACAACATGTCATGTCAAGATTAATATGGCCAACCTCAACTATAAATCCATGATATGTAATACAAAAGAAATAAAAATCTTTTTGGTTTCAAAAAATTTTATGACCAAAACTCAAAGCACATATTAAGCTAAATGATTAAAAATGCACACGCAATACATGACAGTGCTTAACTAAGTTATAGAGGGTACACAAACAAGAAATATCAATTTCTTAAATAACCCATGAGTACATGTACAAATTAGTACATACTCACACAAAATCAAAAATAGCTTAGCACTTATATAACACTTACTATTCAAGTATCTACACAATGTCAAGCATGTTTTAAATCAAGAGAGAGATATTATAACTCATGTAATCCTTAAAACAAGACACAAAATAAAATATTTTTGTCTTTTTGAAATTTTTCAATGTTTTTGGATTTTTTTTTAAACAAAACAACCTAAGAAAAGAAAACAACCAAAAACTAAAAGAAAACATGTCCACAATTAATTGAAAGAATTAAATCAAGGACAAGTAAACAACACTCACCTTAGAGAATCTTTTCTCACCCATATAGCATAAGTCTTCGGCTTTGTAGGTGAAAATCCATGAGAAGCAGAGTGTATCTGAGGGATTACACCAATCTTCTGAGAAATACTGAAATCCTACAAATTCATTTCACAAGCCAACAAGCTCAATTTTTTCAAAAGAATATGAAACAATTTATATGGATTTATGGCAGGAGAAATATCGACACAGTTTGGATCCATGTTTGCTACGTTTTAAGTTTCTGCGTTTTCCCTTTTTTTTTTTTTTTTTTTTCAAGCCTTTTCCCCAACAAGCGGTACTGTTCATGTACGGTACATGAACAGTAGCCACAACTTTTAACCGGTCTTTAGTGAACAGTGCATATGTGCACTGTTCACGGACCCACAAATTTCATTTTTTATCAATTTTTTCAATAAAAATGGATCCTACAGCACTATTCACACATTTAAAAATTATTTTGCTACAGTATTTTTAGTTTTCAGCTTTCAGTTTCAGCAAAATAAGTTCTATCCAAACAAAACTATCATCACAAATCCTAAATTGAAACACAGAATGTTTAAATTTCAATTTATGACAATTAGGACAAATGTGACTGGAGACACCACAAAAGTGACAAACAGGAACATATTTTGGAATATCAGTATTCCTAATAGCAAATCTAGTCTCATATTTTGGTTTTTGCTTCAACAAAGAACAATTTGGTTTAATATGACCAACAACACCCCAAAGGTGACAGGTAATGTAACACTCCAACCTAATTGCATAATTAATTTTATGAGTTTATATGCTTGTTATTATCTAAATTAATTTTAAGTACATGAAACTTTGATATTGTAATATTATAAAACATATATGCTCTTTTAATGTTATAGAAATAAGTTTATAAAGGTAAGGACTTATATGTAAAATTATATTATTGTTTGGGCCTTTCTAGAATATAGAATTAGGGGGGGTGAAAAGTATAAATGCTAAAAGTTGAAAAGATAAGTCATGATCTTTTCGTTCCATATCATCACATGTGCCCCACCCCAAAAGTCCATTTCCCTTATCTTCTTTTGCTGCATTAGAAAGTTCAGCTATTCTTTCTCTATTCCTTTTTCTTTGTTCTTGTTTCTTTCTTCTTCATTTGCTCTTACACAACATCATCTCTCTCTCTCTCTCTCCAAAACAATAGATATCTCGCTCTAAAGAAGAAACTGAAAGAGTAACACTAAAGTTTTAGCTTCAAAGTTTGTGGGTAAGTAATTAAAACTTTATCTGATTTTGTGTATTTTGATGGTATAATTGTTTTGTTTATTTTTACTTCTTTATTCTCTAATCTGATTTTAGAAGCTGAACTTGTGATTCTATTTTAGTAATTTGAAAGATTGACCATCTTATGGTCTATTGGATGCTTATTAACGTATTTTGACATATATAGTATAGATATAAAAATACCCAATTGAAATGAAGTCCAATTGCATTTAGTTGATGATTTTGTAAGAATATATGCTAAAATTGTTACTATGAAAGATTTGATGTTTACAACAATAAAATTCTGTATTAAATCATTTTCTATGAATTAGGATGCTAAGAGTAGATTTTATGAATTTTAAGACACACATGGTTGTTATGAAAGTGGTCTCACAGCATTTGGATGAATATAAAAATAATGGTTTAATTTCTAAGTTGCCAGAAATTCTATTAGGACAGATTTGAGCATTCTGCCTTGTATGATTTTTAATAAATTATGATTTTATGCTTTGGCTCTTAAACTATTATGGTATATACTAGACATCCAGGGAAGTGATTCTATAAAATTGCATGACATTTGAATGTGTATGGATAGCCCATTTGTATTTTATAAATTGGGCATATACTGTTGAAATGGGCTATGTTGTTGAAATGAGCAGTGAATAACATATGCTACACCTGACTTTGAGGATTTAATTCTCAAGTTAGGGTGAATGTTTTGAGCTGTAATTGAATATGCTTATCCTTTGATATGTTTGGATCATAAATAAATTTTATGCCTTAGTTTCTCTATGGTTTGGGTACATAATGTGTTTGATGAATGTATCATGTGCTTTAGGGAACCTTCTGTGATAGGAATTAAGATTTTCTTGAGTTTGAGAGTTAAGTTAGGATTCATGTATATGTTTAAATACTTAGGAAGAGTTTATCAGTAATAAGTCTTAGTCTTTTATTTAGGTGACGAGAACGAGAACATGGACACTTGAGCTCATCTTATACAAATCTCTCGCGTCTTCTGTTTTTAGATAAGGGATATGTGACATGTGCATTTGATAAGTATTAAAATTGTTTAGAAAACTATTATGCATTAAAACCTTTTAATTAGAGATATTACATATAAGCATAATTTAAGTAAAATATATGTTTGTGAGTTGTTCAATCTTATATACATGATAATTTTAGCATATTGATTCTATTATTTATATTACGAATATAATATTTAAGAATAAAGTGAATATGCTACTGTTGTGAAACATTTATGTAAAAGCAAATTTATCAGAAAAATATAGTTTTCAGTTATTTTATTGTTATGATCTGAACTCATCCAGTAGGAGTTATAGTACTGGTATTTCCATAGAGATTCTGATTGGCCATTAAAAGTGGGACTGGCTCTACTACACCCACCCTTGTTGGTAACGGCCAACTTGTGGAGGATGCCAACTTACCCCCATAGTTGAAGATATGTATTATGATATGATTCTGGGATTACCTAGCATTGTGGGGAATGCTGGATGCCTGGCACTCTGTGCTGGAAGCCTCCCAAAGTTGTGACAGACTTACAATTGGATTAATTAATATGTATTATAAATAAGCTATTAAGTTATTTGGAAATTATAAGAAAAGTATGATGATAAGAAAGGTATGTTGAATGTGTTATAAGTCTGATGAGTAGTTATGACAAAGTATTTTATAGTCTATTCAAAGATAAGATTACTGAATTATGTTTAAGTTCTTTATTATATCCTTTTATTATTATATAAAAGGAAAATGAAGTATTTTTATCTGAAAGTTCATAAGTTATTTTAAGAACAACGTGAATAGTATGTACTTAATCCTTGAGCACAGATGTAATTTTGAACCTTAGTTTGTTTTGAACCCCAATTGCGTGTCTTTGGGATTAGGTTTGTAATAAGAGTTTTGCTAAACGTTTAGCTATGTAATATTTGCACTAACACCTGACGTTTCAGCCAAGTGGTAATCTTCCAAGTTTTAGTAAAATGAAGTGTCAAGGTTTTTATCACTTTTGTATATTGTGGCTTTTATGCCAGAAATAAGCAGGAATACAAGAAACAATTCTTGATAAGCACCTTCAATTTAGGTTGGTTCGTGATAATATTGAGGTAAACTTGATATTAAGATGTTGGTTATGCTCTAAATTCTGGAGTACAGGTTTGGGTTGTGACAAGTAGGCACAAAAACAAATTTCTTTTGCACACTAGCAGTAGGTTTAGACTTAGGTTTAAAAACTTCAATGTCTACATCAGAACTTTTACCTTTGTCTAACCTAGCAAAGTAAGTCTTTTCTTTATTATTCCTCTTGAAATGAGGGATATAAACTTTTTCAGCTTTAGGTTTAAGAGAAATAGAAACACTTTTGTTATCAACAGCAGGCTTAGTACTAGTCAAATTTTCAATTTTAGTTTTAGATTCAACTAACTCTTGTTCCAAGCTTTTCATCTTCTCATCTTGAGAGGAAATTTTATTTCTCAAAAATTCATTCTTTTCATTAGATTCATCTAATCTAACAACCAATTCCTCTTTTTCAAGATTAGCCAATTTCAACTCTTCCTTAAATTTCTTAGCAATTTTCATAGATTTCAATAATTCCTTACAGAGAGCTTCACAGGCATCAATAAGATCAACAAAAACAACAATGTCCTTTTTATTCAAATCATCACAATCAAAAACAGTAAGACACTTAAAATTATCCATTATAACGAAGATCAAGGATCAACTCTAGGTATAATAACCTAAATCAAGAATTAACCCGCTCTGATACCACTTGTACGTTTTTAGACCTCTTAAATTGTTTAACCTAGTTATTTAGCCAAGTGATTACTTAGATAAATTATTTAGATCTAGGTTAACACACTCAAATCATATCATGTAAATAATGCAGAAATATAAAGAACACACGATATGATAACTCAAGAAAACCAAGTCGGTAAAAAACATGGGAAGGATTTAATCTAACTATCTTCAAGGTAAAAACAAATTCATTATGAAAGAATTGAAGTTTGTATAAAAAGACTTAGAAGAACATAAAGAAAACGGTTATTAGAAGAAAAAAAAATAACAACAAAGCTATAGTTCGTTGCTTTGTTAAATCTCTACCTACAAAAATATCAACCAAAACCTATAAAGTAATCCACAATTGGCAAATTAACAAATCAAAACTCACTCTTTTTTTGGATAGGTAATCAAAGATTTATTGCATAAAAAATGATATCATGTTCACAATAGCGAACACTCTGAACATTAACAAAGCAAAACTCACAGTTCACCAACGTATCTAAAAAACCCCTTCATAATTGACTGTGCTTCAATTTACTTTTGCTTCACTGTTTTTTTCCTCAACACCCAAACAGATGCTCAATTAAAATTTTGAGAATATAATCCAACATGCCAAACCTAGCCTTTACAGTGGAACTTTAAACAAAGGAATAACTCAATGTGTGGCTTTTTGAAAGGCCACACATTTATAAACATTTGTTACTTATCTAACTCTTTCATGAGAACCTCTATTTTTAATAAGATCATCAAGTGACATATCCAATACAATAGCCATAAAATTAGTAGCCAAACTAATAGTCTTCGAGAGAGAAATGTGAACCTATAAAAGGAAAAAAATGAGAATAATTATTAACAGTGTTACTATAAAAAATTAGGCACTTGAGGATTGAAGTGTAATGTGTGTGTATACTGCCAAAACACAAAGAAAAACGAAGGCAACAACACAAATCACTTCACTACCATTTCATTACACAAATCCAATATTCATCATTTGCACACCATGAATATTGAAGTTTCAAGGGAATCATTACAGTATTAGATCAGCGTGAACTGGACAAACCAATTTCATTACTGATTCATGTGCCTGTTAAAGTCTATCATACATCCCATTCACCTCAAGATTTTTAATGAGATCCCACCCATTGGGTTTTCTACAAAACCTAATGAATATATCAAAAATTCTAAAAGCAAAACATTCCCATAAAGCCACAATACACAGTTTAGTTGCAAACGGAATGTAATAAACCATTTTAAAACAAAAACCCAATACAAAATTTTCTCAATTAAGTCTAATTTTACAAATTTTGAAAACCAAAACAACATAAAAAGCATATTAAGATCCATTTAACAGACAAAAAATCAATTGAAAGATCTAAACTTATATGTATGTGTAGGTACTCAAGAATTCTTTGCCTTTGGCTTTGGCTTATTTGGCTTGATTGCCTTGCCTTGCCTTTGGCTTGAATTCTTTTGTCCCACATTGGAAAGATCTCTTTCCTCTTTCTACCTTATAAGGGATGAACCAATGGAGTTAGAGTACCATTAGTTTGGCCAAAGGCAAAGAATTCTTGAGTACCTACAGTATGTATATTATAACTCAAACCCAAAGAGAACAAAAACAGGGGTAGGTATATAAGAGAGAATCAAATCAAACATGTGTTTCTATTTTTGCTTACTTTGAGATTGAATTCCAAGACTAAAACTTAAAATCCATAATTCCAACAACAAAAACACACACAAAAACATCTTTATCTAATAGATTAGAAAATAGAAAATTGAAATTTTTGTATATAAAATCAGAATTTTTGTTTTTTTACAAAGTAGCGTTTTGATCGCTTACCGTTGCCAAGAAGAGATTGTCTCAAATGGGAGTGGAAGCCAAGGAGAAGGATTTGCGTCTAGGGTTTTTAGCTTTGGGGTTTCCTGCGTATTCTCTTGCAAACTCCGATCGTGTTTCCAAGATGAGTTTGTGTTTGTGTCTAACGTTATTTTTTTTTTTTATTTTTTTTTTTAAGATAAGCATCCGGTCAAATGGGAGTGGAGACAAAGAAGAAGGATTTGGGTCTAGAGTTTTCAGTTTTGGGGTTTCCTGCATATTCTCTTGCAAACTCCAATCATATTTTCAAGCTGAGTTTGTGTTTATGTCTAACGCATTTTTATTTTTTTTTAAGATAAGCATTCGGTTTTGTTTTTGAGTGAAAAGAGTTTTTAATTTTAACTTTTAAATTTATCAAAAAATATTTTATTAATATTGCGCTGACATAGAAAATTGTGAGAGTTTTAAAAGTTTCGGTTATATATATATAGATATAGATTATACCAATTTGGTAGCATATAATCATAATGTAATATTCTACGCAATCATTTATGGATACTGTAAGGGTTGGATTTGCTCCCAAAGCCCAAATGGATGGTCAATGGCCCAAATATCCCAAAATAATGAATTTTTTAGAGAGTGGGCTTGAAATTAAACTTTCAATGAGTTAGGTGGACAACAGTCACAGTAGGTTAGTTATTACTAGAAAAAATAAAGTAAGTAATTTTGAACAAGAAAAGTTCTCCTTAGCCAAGTTTGAGGAAGGTCTATTCTTATATATTTCTCTGATACTTATACAAAATTATAGTTCTTAAGTATACAGTGATTTCTCTCTAGATTTTTTGATCATCCTCTTTGTAATGGGGCTCTTCTCTTTTATATTCCCTCCCCTTATTTCATCTCAGCCCTCCATGTGTAGGTCAAATTGCTAATCCTCTTGATATTTTTCCCATCAGCACCTTCCTAAAGTCTTTGGAGGTAGCTGTAAGGCTGAAAGTTACTATTCAGGTATCACTTCCACATTAATGCGGCCAAGGGGTTAGATGCAAAGTATTCAATGAGGTGGTAATAACTTTCTTCTCAGCTATTTCTCAACTCTCTTTTGTCTCATCCCTCTTTGATGTTTATCATTCCAAGCAAGATTGTCTATTGCCCTATTTTTGATGGATGGTCAGACCTTTGATGTAACACCCCGACCCAATTTTATAGTTAACCTATGTGTTCAAGTGGTTAATTATTATTTTGAGTCACTTACTTTCTAAAATTAATATAAGAATATTTAATAAGCATATTATTATTTAATGTCATTGAATAAGAATTGTAAAGATTATAAATAATTGAATGGCTATTTGTATTATGAATAAATATTTAGTATTATCTTAATTAGTTTAAATGCATAAGGCTTTAATATTTTGGTGTTATAAAACATTCATGCACTTTTAACGTTATGGAAAGAAGTTTATAAAGGTAAGGGTTTATATGCAAAGTTATTTTATAATTTGGGCTTTTATAGAATATAAGTTTATGAGGGGGGTGGTAAGTAATTTTTAAAAGTTACAAGGGTGACTCATCAACCCTTTTCCCTTAGCAATACACGTGCCACACCCAATTTATTTTCCTTGATTTCTTTGTTGCACCAGAAACTTCATTGGTTCTTCTTTCTTTGCTCCTTTGTTTTCTTCTTTCTTTGTTCTTATCGGTAGCACCTCATCTCTTCTTTGACTCTCTCAAAGCAACTAGATTAATCAAGAACTCTCCCCGTCTCATACCCACGGGTCTAACATCAAAAGAAAGAAAAACTCTCTACTCTTCTTTCCCTCTCACACCTACGGGTCCAGTAGCAACAAGAAGTTTCTTTCAATTCTTCTTAAGCTCTTGTTCCCAACTTGAAGCTAGAGTGATTCTAGCTCTCTCACTCCAAGAATCCATGTCTAGGGTAAGGGGAAAATGTAATTATTTTAGTTTATTGTCCATTTCAAACTTAAGTGATGGTTATATGAATTTGTATATGGGTGCGTTAGAATTTAGAGATTGTTGATTGCCTGAATATGAAGTGAGTCATTACTTATGCTTGCATGTGCTTCTAGATAATAGACAAAGATAAAAATCTGTTGTTATAGGTAAGTGTTAAAATGAGTAAAATAGCTATTTAACTTTATGGAATTGCTAATTGAGGCACTGAATGCACAGTTGATTTAGTAATTGAAGCTTGTAGAGAGTTCTTAATAAGAGTTACACTCATTGGTTAACCTGTTTGGTCATCATTGATCATGTATTTTTCTAGGACAGATATGGGTAAAAGGTTTGTTGGAGATTATTATATAATATGTCCAGTATGTTTTTATTAAATTTCATATGAAAATACCATCGTTTGATAATTTTTTGTGAATTTACAGGAAAATGTTGCAAAGCTGTCACTGTAACAGATTCTGGGTTTATGCATGATAAATTATGTATTAAATTTTATACAGTGAATTTGGATGCTATGGATATTTCTTATGAAATCTAAGATACATATGGTTGTAATGGAAGTGGTCTCACAGTATTTGGATTAATATAAAAATAATGGTTTATTTTCTAAGTTTAATGAAATTCTGTCAGGACAGATTTGAGCATGTTGGTTTTTATGATTTTTAATAAATCATGATTTTATACTTTGACTTTGGAATTGATATGGTATTTACTAGACATCCATAGGAGTGGCTCTGTAAAATTTCATGAAAATTGGATGTGAATTGATAGCCCATTTGTATTTTATAAATGAAGTTTATGCTATTGGAATAAAACAGTGAACAGTAAGGGACATACCTAACTTTAAAAATTTAATTCTAAAGTTAGGGTAAATGATCTAAGCTATAAATTAATATGCTCATCTTTTGGAATGTCTAGATCATAGATAAATTTTGTATAACTTGGTTCAAGGTTTAGTACTCAAAGGAGGGGTTTTAAACAATTCTATTGCTTTTTCATGTTGCTGTCTTGTTCAACGTGTTGTATGCTGCCATATGAGTGTATATGGTTACATGACCATGCTTAAAGGATTTTATATTTATGCATGCATTATTGCCCTAATCTCAAAGCAACTTTTGAAATGAAGTTGGCTCTTCTGGAGATATGATATAAATATGAGAATGATGGTTTTTCTTTAGTTTGGTACATCATTTGTTGATGTGTGCATAATATGTTTGTGGGAACCTTGTTGAGGTGGGGTTAGGATTTCCTTAATTCTAAGAGATAGGCTTTGAGATGAATGTGTAAGTTCATGATAAAGAATGATTGATGGTAATAAACTTTGATATTTGGTTTAGGTGTTACCAGCCCCCAGGTCTGAGCTTCTTCGACTTTAGGCTCTCGGTTCCTCTGCTTTCAGGTAAGGGATAAGTTATATGATCATTTGGTAAGTCATAAGGTTATTTTAAAGTATATTATGAATTAAAATGTTTTTAATTAGAGATATGACATATAATCATGTTTTAGACAAAGATATGTTCGTGAGTTTTCAAAACCTTATATATATGATTTAAGCATATTGATGCTATTACTAATTCCACAAACATGATGTTTAAAAAAAACAATGGAAATGTTTTTATTATGAAATGTTATGCAAACTATGAATTTCAGTATGATGAATAAGTATGAAATGTTTTTGGATAATGTCCTCTGGTGATCTGAACTCAACCAGTAAGGGTTAAATTACTGGTTTTCAATAGAAAATGTTATCTAATTGGTCATTAAAAGTGGAACTGGCTCTGCTGTACCTACCTTTGTTTGTTACTGCCAACTTGTGGAGAATGTCAACCGACCCCCATGGTTGAAGATATGTATTATGATATGATCCCATGAATCCCTGGCATTGTGGGGAATGCTGGATGCCTAGCACAGTGGTGCTAGAAGCCTCCCAAATAAGTACAAACTTATTAGATATGGACTAACCAATATGTTATTTATGAATAGCTATATTATGTTATTAATCATGAGAGAATGATTTTGTTTAAATGCATTGTGAAAAGTTAAAAGCTTTCATGAAAAGAAGAAGTTTTTAATGAAAAGAAATGCTGTTCTTAAAAGATAAAAGCTTTTGAAGTTCTGTTGTGCTTTAAAGATAAAGAATCTGATGAAAAGGTTTTAGTATTCTATAAAGATAACGCTTTGATGAAAGTACAAGGTTATGTTAAAAAGTTATCAGATATTTATTTTTTATGAAGCGTTAAGTTTTATGGCTATAAAAGTTATAATATTTTATGAGAAGAAGTTTATGAAGAAAAGCTTTGTTATTCCTTAAGATGTTTCAAGTTTAAGACAAAGTTACCAATTATCTGATTTAAGTTACAATGATTATTTTGTAATGAGAATATATATATGTATATATGTATATATGTATGTATGAATATATGTATGTATGTATGTATGTATATGATTTTAAATAATCAATATTATATTTGGTGACTTTGTAAGAAATGAAAGAAGTTCAATCCGAAAGGTTTTGGTAATATTATTTTGATAAAAAAAAGGAGAACAATTATTTTCCTATGAAAAGCGTATAAGTTATTATTATGAATAGTATAAAATACTATGCATGAAAAGATGTTCTCCTATCTGAATATTTATAAAATGAAATGATTTGATTTACATGCATTCTCATTAAATTATTGTGTATCTTACCCTTACTAAGCTGGGTAGCTCACCCCTTCCACTCTTTCAGTCAACAAGTTTTAGTTTGGAGTAAAGGGGGCCTTAGTCAAGTTTTGGAAGGAGTTGGTTTTAGTTTTAAAAGTATAGATCCCAAATTAACAATTTGATGTTTAGCTTTGTAGTATTATGTATTTTAGGATCTAATGAAAGTTGTGTACCTTAAAGCATTAAGAGATGTATTATGTGAAATTTAGAATTTGAGTAACTAGTGGATTATATTATTCTTGGAATACAGTGTAGATGCTCTAAATGTCAATTGAAAAGTTATATCATTTAAGTAAAGAAACAAGATTGAAAAGAAAGAGGGAAGCTTTTGTAAAAGTTTTGTAAAAGTTAAGTTGGTTCTTGTTAATATCAGGTTTAAACTTGATATTAGCATGTCGGTCATGGTCACAAACCCAGGTATCGGGTTTGGGGTGTGACATTTGACCTCTACTCGGCTTAGCCAATGAGGTATTTCTCTTCGAACAACGTCTCCTTCTCATTGTGACCAGACTTCTTCCATAGCCTAATAATTTGTATGCCTTTGTTAGTATCTATAGCCCCTTTGATATCATTTGGAATTTTGGAGATTGTGATGTCCTGACATGAAGAGAAGAAAAATTATATACGCAAAATCTTACCTCGATTAACAATTTAACAGAACGTTCTACCCAAAAAAAAAAAAATATATATATATATATTTACGGATTTCAAACACTATATATATATATATATATAAATATATTGATGGACAAAGTTTAGCTACAAAACTTGTTGTAGCCTAAGACTACAATTTTACTTCTTAAAATAAATTTTATTATATATTTTGAAAATTTAACCATTGAATTGCATGTTCTACGTGCTCTTAATACGTTACAAAACTTGTTATAGCCTAAGACTACAATTTTTCACCTTAAAATAAATGTTACATATTTTGAAAATCTAACTATTAAATTGCATGTTCTATGTGCTTTTAATACACATGCCAAATTTTGTGTCAATCGGATATTATTTACTATATGATCTATAAGTTTATATATTATGCGTAATTTTAAACTACAAAAACTTGCAATTTAAACAATTTATTGATAACATAGTTATTGATCTTTAATTTTTTTTTTTTTTTTTTTTTTTTGGAAATTTTGCAAGTATTGAGAATATAAGAAGAAAATGTAATCCAATGGTGGATTTCTCAAAATTCACATTCTATAAAAAAATATTAAGTTTGTAGCCTTAGAATACAACTAATTTTATAGCTAAACTTTTTCATATATTAATAACTTAAGTGAGTACTATCCTATAGCATATATCCAATCAGATAATACAATAAATTTTTAAATAAAAAATATAAAAAATAAATTGTGAAGGGAAAATTATATCAACTTTCTTGTGATTTAAGAACATGACTGTGATTTTTGCCAAAATGCCAATCCCTTCTCCGAGGTTTATAATAAATGCGACAAATATGTTTAAATCTTTTTTTCCTCCTTGAGTTGTCTCATTCATCCAATTTATCTAAAGATTAAAAATGTTTAATTAACTCAAGGATAGGATAGATATTCTATTCTATTTGTTATATTTGTTATAAATTTTAGTGAGAGCATTGTCGCTTTTGTAATTTTAAAGTTCACCATTATTTTTTATACCCTAAGGCTCTATTCGATTGAAATGATTAAAATATGAGAGGGTATAAAAAAATTTAATTTTCCAACATGAATATTTGGAAGAATGGATAGAAAAATAGAATGATAAAAATCAGATTACTATTTTACTCATATTATAGTTGGAAATAATAGAGTAATAGGGATAATACCTTTTTTGAATCTCACATGCATTTTCATTCCCATTTTCCTTCCAATTTGGAAGGATGAGTTTTGGTGGGTTTAGATGAAAAACACTAATTGCACCCACCATTTTCTTCCAATCAAATGATGTAAAACTTCCACAATCCTTATTTTCCTTCCATAGTTTTCTATTCTCTTTCCTTTTTCACAAATTATAAGCTTAAGAGAAGGTTATTGTAATTTTTTTGAATTTAAAATTCAACGTCAATAACTTCTCAAAGCATGCCGTAAAGAAAAATCATTGGTTTTGATGGAATATACTATAAACTAGTATTATTCCCATGCGATGTGTGGGAATAATAGACTTTTAGTTGGAATAAAAGTCAAAAGGTATTTTTTTTTTTTTTTTTTTTTTTTTTCTTTTCCCTGAGAAAGAAAATGTGGGTTGTTGTCTAGGATTTAAGTTAATAATTTTTTATAATAGACTTTTAGTTTGAATAGAATTTAAATTTGTTGAAATATTTAAGTTTAGAAATTTTTGATAATAGACTTTTAGGGTCCGTTTGGATACAATTTATTTTTGTTGAAATTGAAAACTGAAAACACTATAGCAAAATAATTTTTAAATGTGTAAATAGTGTTGTGGGATCCGTGAACAATGCACTTTGCCTCCTGCACTTTGCCTCCTGCACAGTGAACAATGCACTTTGCCCGATCCGAGAACGTTAGACCATTCGAGGAGGTCCAAATAAGATTATAAGGAGAATGAAATGAAGAGAGGAGTAGAGACAATATGAGATAGGTCCAATAAGCGTCCAAGGACAAAAGCCCTCTCGGCAACATGTGTCCGAGGTCAATCTGAGTGCCATATCATCATGGACCTACTTCGGAGTTATATCATCACTAAGGGTTAGACGTCGGACAAAGGATAAGAAAGAAGAAGGACAACAAATATCTTGAAAAAGCTGCTACCTCCGCATTAAATGACTCCCAACCAACTCTCTGGCCGCATTAATGTGGAAGTGACGCCTAAACAGTGATCAAGTAGCCTTACAACTACTAGTTGATGGTTCTGGGAAGTGCTAGATAGGATAGGAACGAGTTCTCCGAATCTAACCTACACGTGTGTGGTAGGGACGACACCAAGGCTAGAATATATAACATGGAAAGATGTACTAAAGAGGGGGGGGGGGGGAATAAAGGATCAGGACTGTAACTCTTGTACAATTTTATTATTCAACAAAACCATATGATACGAACTACTTGGACTATTCCGAGTATAGATTTTCTAATCTGAATTGTGTCTTACAGTCTAAAACTATTAAATCTAATAGTTTTTCTTCTGGGATAGATCTAGTTCTTCCATCCACGCTTTACAAATTTATTGTTTGGGTCACTTGGGTTTGAGCCCAATCCTGTTTTGGGACCAATCCAATCTCAGTCCTTACAAATTTACTAATTAGTTGTTTTTAAATATTGATAATAGACTTTTAGTTGGAGTAGAGGAAAAACGTTGGGTTATTTTATTTTTTATTTTATTTTTTATAAAGAAAATGAGGGTTGTTTGGAATTTAAGTTTGGAATTTTTTATAATAGACTTTTAGTTTGAATAGAATTTAAATTTGTTGAAATTTAAATGATAAAATTTTACCTAAATTAAATAGTTGTTAAATATTATCCCTTAATTTGAGGAAATTTATCCTAACAAATAATATAAAATTAATTTACTAATTAGTGAGAGTAGCCACTTGGCACAACCACGGTTTCTAAGTCCAACTTTTATTACATAGTAAGTATATGATTAGAAGTTCTTAAAATGTTGATAATAGACTTTAGTTGGAATAGAAGTCAAAACGTGGTTGTTTTTTTTTTTTTTTAAGAAAGAAAACGTGGTTTGTTTTCTGAGATTTAAGTTTAGAAGTTTTTATAATAGACTTTTGGTTTAAATAGAATTTATACTTGTTGAAATATTTAAGTTAAAAAAATTTTGATAATAGACTTTTAGATTGAATAGAATTTAAATTTGTTGAAGTTTAAAAGTTTTATATAAATCAAATTGTTGTTAAATATTATCTCTTAATTTGAGGAAATATAACATAACAACTAATCTATATATAAAACCGAAACTTTTGAAACTTTCACAATTTTCCACGTCAGCACAATATTTAAATAAAATTATTTTTGTTTAATCCAAACTTAACAAGGAGTGAAACTCTATCTCTCTAATAAGTCCAACTTAAACTTAAACTCAAACTCATCATTATCATTTTTTTAAAAACAAAAATATTTTTGTTTAATCCAAACTTAACAAGTAGTGAAACTCTATCTCTCTAACAGGTCCAACTTAAATCCAAACTCAAACATTGATAATTTATCTCCAAATTTAGGAGGTTAATCATGAACATTATAAAAACAAAGCAAACCCCAATATTTTTTTTTAAGCCAAGTAGAGATATGAAATCTTCTTATGTTATTTTCTTTTCCTCTACTTTGTTTAAAAAAAAAAAAAATTTATTTTATAGTTTTTCATGTATTTTTAAAAAGTAATTTTCGTACATGAACTACCAAAATCTCTTTAGCCCTTTTTTACAAGATAAAAAAGCTTGCAATAATTGAAATTATTCTTTTGAATGTAACCTATCTTTCTCTTATATTTCTCTATTATTTAGTCATATATATTTTGTTTTGTTTCAATAATTTCTAAGCAGTGAATCATCTGATTCTTTGATATTTTTTGGTCTTTCAAAAGTTTTAATATTTGAATTTTTGAGTTATTTTTTTGCAGTATCTGAAACTGTCTAACAAATGTTTTTGAAAGCCATTACATGTTCAAGCAATGGGTTTTTCATCAAATTGTAACACAAATTGAAGTCATACAAGAGCAAATCATGCAATGGTGCAGTTTCTTAAATTTTTTATAAAATTATTTTAGTCTATCTCACAAATAGGTTAGTTCCCGTGCATAGCACAAATTAGCGACTAGTATAAAATTAATTTACTAATTAGTTGTTCTTAAAATAGTGATAATAGACTTTTAGTTGGAGTAGAAGTCAAAACATGGTTTTGTTTTTTTAGAAAAAAAATATGGGTTGTTGTTTGAAATTTAAGTTTAGAATTTTTAATAGACTTTTATTGATTTCAGCATTATAGCACAAATTGAACGCCACCCAAAAATTCTTACACCAAACTAAACAAAACAAAAACAAAAAACTCCACTTGGGTCCACAATGCGCTGAACAGACTGGTCACATAAATCAAATGGGTAGAAAGATATAACTATAAAATGCAAAACCCATTTTTTCTATCACATCATAGAATCTAAATACCAATGTACCAAAAGTCTCAACCTTTAGGATCCCATCAAAAATGTACCACAAGGAATGACTCAGAGAAAAAGTAAATAAGTCTCGTGTCACATAGAGTGGCACAATAAATGTCACAACTCGCCTATGTGGCAAGTTGTAGTAGGTGGAGAGCGTTCCCACATAGACTCACCATCAATTCTTCACCAACTACAACTCACTATATGAACGAGTTGTGGCATTTTTGTGCCACTTCACTTTATGTGGCACAAGACTTGTTCAAAAGTAAACACAAACAAAAACTCCATGAAACATTAAAAAAGCACATACCTTTGTGTTCAAGGGCCATCATGATAATGTACATTAACAGTAATCACATCAATCATAGCTCCCTCCAAAACTTCCCACCTAATTTAAACCAACCCATCAAAAAAAAATAAAATAAATAAAAAGCAAGCAAATTTGAATGATTCATAAGAATAAATTGTTTGTGAAGTTTTTTGTGAATTGTGATTTGCTTACATGCTGAGGAGAGCGAGGCATGATCATGCGAGCAGTTTTGTTGTGGCAAAATATTAATGTTTATTAAGGCAGAAGAGAGGCAGAGACCAAATTCAAAGAAAGGTATAACACTGAGGAGGAAAGAGTAGATCCCACGGCACTGGCCTCATGGATACTATTATTTAACACAATGTTTTGTTTTTGAAGTAACTTGAGACGATTGAGTGGCTGGATAAAGGATAATGCTGATTTTAACAATATAAAATTAGGATAATCATAATGTTATAGAGTAATAATTAATATTTTTTTGAGAGAGTAATAATTAGGGTGTGTTTAGATAGAACTTATTTTGCTGAAACTGAAAACTGAAAATACTGTAGTAAAATAATTTTTAAATGTGTGAATAGTGCTGTGGGACCCATTTTTAATGAAAAAATTGATAAAAAATGAAATTTATGGGTCCGTGAACAGTGCATATGTGCACTGTTCACTGCAGAAAGTCAACATTTGCAGTTACTGTTCATTGAACAGTAACCGCAATACTCCAAAACGTGTGAAAACAAAAAAGAAAAAAAAAAAAAAAAAAGGAACAAAACGCAGCTTGGAAACGCAGACTTGAAATCCAAACACACACTTAATATCTAATAAGATATAAAAATATAAAAATTGGTATTACCAAAAAAATATTAGGTCAGATGATTAAAATAATTAGAATGAACAGTATTAAATTTTATTTTAAATTACTTGAAATTTGTGGCAATAAAATTTTAGTTCTGAGTAGAATTATTAATTTCTTAAAACTTGCTTTTACTTAAATTAAATTCCTATCATTTAAGATTTCTTTTTTTGAGATATAATATATTGTTAACCTATCAACTCAAATCATTTTTCCCTCTAGATCCCAAACATTTAATGCAAGGAAATGTGTCAATTAAGTTACAAGACGCTTAACAACTGTTAAGATAGATAGAATTTCAGTATAATTTTTGTTGTCAAATAAGCCAAACCAACCACTACTTAGAAACACATGTACCTAATGTTTTTACATACGTTTGTCAAAGGAATTGGTTGCCCCAACATGCTTTGCGAGCAAACATCCTTAATTTTGTCAGTGCTAAAGGGCGACTATACATGTAGTAAGTCTAGCTATTGATTTAAAGGCCAGCTCAATATATTTTAAGCTATAAGGGAATAAATTTAAGTGAGATTTTTTTTTATATTTAAATATTAATCAAAAATACTTTTAATTCTTTAAAAAAAAAAAAAACCATTTTTCTTGTTTATTAGATGTAAAATTATTAATAACTTTTATTTTGTATTTAAGTTTTATTAACATTACTTTTACAATTAATAATAGTTAATCAACTTAATCTTTATGACACAATCGATTTGAAGTAGGGTTTTATCAATTTTTGAGCATTTAGAAATCTAATATAATTGAAAGCCTTAACTCTTTTACATATATATATATATATATATATATATATATATATATATATATATATATTATGAATGGTCGGATGATCATTAACTCTCAATTTTACTAATAACTTAGTACTTTAATTTTTATTAAAAAAATTCTCAAAAAAAAAAATTGTTAATCAATCATCCACATAATATACTACATTATTATCAGTTTTCCACATGGAAATTATATTTTGTAAATTTTTTTATTTTTTGTTAAATTAAAATTTTGGAAAAAACACTTGTAGGGGTAGCATTTTAGTTCCTGAGCTCAAAGGGTAGAAGGATTTAGGCCCAAAAAGCCCAACACAGTGAATTTGTAGAAAATGGGCTTAAAAGCTAGGCTTCCATGGATTAAGCAACATACACAGTGGATTAAAGATAATATGAAAGCAAAGAAAGACAAGTTCGATGCAAAGAAATCCTTCCCTGGTGAAGTCCAAGGAGAGTGATTCTTGAATATAATTCTTTTAAACTTGGATACAATTTTAGTTTTTGTTGCTACAGTGTTTTCTCTACAAATTTTCTGATCCCCTCTCCCTAGAGGGTCTCTTACATATAGCACCCTTTAGATGATCTTGGCCCTCCACTTATTGATTGTCCAGGCCACTACTTGAGTGCTTGTCCCAGCAGACACCTTCCCAAACCCTTTGTGAGTTATGGCAGCCAAGGCAGTACTATTCAGGGGTCTTCTCCACATAAATGCAGTCAGGAGGTTTGGTGGGATGCATTAAATGTGGTGGTAGCCACCATCCCTTCAGTCATGTCAGGGCTAACCCCTTCTCCAAAACTCTTTTTTTCCAGTATGACCTCCTCTGGTAACGTGCCACTAACATGGCATTACTGTCTGAGGGTGTGACCTCCTCGGCACGATAATGGCCCCCCTCAGCCATGGGTATGACACATGGTGCAATTACCTTATTTAAATGTCCATACCCCACAATAGCCCCTCAAAACTCCAATTTTTTCCTTTTATTCAAGGAGAAAAGTGGGTTTTGACATTGGATAATTAATTCCACATGTTTCTTTGACTTCCACACATGAGAATGTTACTTCGCGTGCCCCACAACCGTTCTGGCACTTCGTAGTCCACAACATCTCATTAAATGCTCCAGGCGGTGCTTTGTTCCCCACGTCCTACGATGAAATGGAGATCCTACGGCTGCCATTTTTCCTTAAATTTTGGGCAAGATAACTCCCACCCAATTCCGCCTCCTATATAAGGCACTTAGGGGATTCATTTCCCTCACTTTCCCAATCTTCGAACTCTCAAGACTTCCTAGATTGCCAAACTTTCAAGACTTTCCAAATCTTCAAACTTTCGAGAAGCTCCTAAAGTGACCCTTGTCCTTATTTTCGCAAGTTTTTTTTGTTCTTAGGCTATTTTCTCCTTGACCAGTTTCCTCAGCTTTCTACTTTTTACTTCTTCTTCACAAATATTTCCTTCACTTCTCTTTAGTCTACTCTGATGGGTAGGTTTGCCCACCTAGTAGATTCTCCTGCTGGTATGGAGGGGTTTAAGGCCTTGTATCACATTCCCCGAGGTGTTTTCTTGCAATTCTACTCTCCGAGTGAGTGGCTCACCTACAAGAATGAAGGGGAGGTCGTCATTCCCATGATCACCTTCATAAAAGGAGGAATGAAGCTTCCCAAGGATAACGTGACTAGGGACTATTTAATCGCCCATAAGCTGTGCCCCTACCAATGGCCCAACCTATTTAGGATTCTAGGTAGTGTAGACGCTCTCAACGAGTAAATGGGGTTGAACCTCACCTGGCACGACATCGTTTGGATGTACGAGCGCCATTTGATGGCAGACTTGGGCTACTACCTTAAGTCTAGGTCTTCATTTTTTAGGCTCGTCTTGGGTCTTCCCAAGTTTAACAAGAGTGTGAAAGATGACTACCTAATCGCCTCTAGTAAATGGCATGATGGTCTTCACTGCCCAACCCGAGAGGGAGAGCCAAGTGGGGTACCCTAAGTTTAGGTCTTTTAACATGGGCACTAGTTCCATAGTTTTGTTGCTCTTTCCTTTCCTTTAGTATTTTGTTTCTTTCTAACGGAGGGCTTCATTATTCTGACTGTGGTTTTGCTTCTTGGCTATTTTTGCAGATAAAAAATACGTGGCCTCCGACCTTAACTTCATCAATGTTGCAGACCTCAACAAATTGCTAAGGTCTGAGGTGATTGTGAGCTCGGACAGACAGTTGAGAGCCGTCCATCTCATCCTCAACTTCCAGCCCCTATCCGACAAGTTCTAAGACAAGGGCCACACAATCATGGCCGGTGATCCTCGATTGGCTTAGATAGACATCTCAGTAGCCAAATTTCTAGCTTGAGAAGACATCATGCAAGTTGAACTGCCCTCTCGTCACTTTCCCCATGAAGCAGCAGTTCTAAGAGAAGAGACTGCCTCTTTGAGTCTATCCCTCGAGGCAAAGATAGACTAGTTTCACCTTGTGGAAGAGAGAGAGAAGTAGGGAGAGCCTGTGATCTAGGTCTCTGATACGAAAGGCGAGCTTGACAAATTTTCAAGTGTCCGCACTTTTGGGTTCATAGTTGCATGCATAGACAATAGTTCAGAGGAGGAAGAAGAAGGAATGACTTTGAATAGGAAGTAAGGTCTACATGAGCTCCTCGTAGACAAGACCAAAAGGTTGGCACCTAAGGACGTCTCGGGGTCCCAGCCTCCTAGTGCTCTTCCCCCCCCCCTCCTCTATAGTTAACCCATTTGTTGTTGCCAACTTGAAAAAGAAAAGGAAGGAGAAGAAGGTGGCCGATGAGGGGGAGTTGGTCCCTCAAAAAGAGCCCAAGCAGCAAAAGACGACCAAGGGGTAGGGGAGGACCTCTTCGGTCGAAAGTAAGGAGGACCACAATGCAGCCAAGGTGCGCCCTCAAAACCTAGTGTGGAATCCCCGGCTGGAACTGGAGGAGGCAGCCATACCGCAAAGCTCCTCCATCAGGGAGTTCCAGAGAGGGCATGCCCACTACCTAGCCAAGGCCCTAGAGCAGCCCCTGCCTAAGGATATGGTTGCATTGCAAACCATGAGGCAGCAAGATCTTTTTCTGTCCCTGAAGAGGAACTTGGCCTTGGTAAGCTTCTTGTTATGCCTTCCTGATTTCATGCTAGGTTGTCATTTTCTTTTGGCGTAAACACACTTTTAGTCTCTAAATTTTGGCTTTTTTCCATTTTGATCTCTACATTTTAATTTTACCACTTTTAGTCTCTAACCAATTAATGTGTGTTATTTTCATCCTTTCTTCAGTCAACCGACGAAAATATCTGAGGTGGCTGCCGGAGGAATTAAAATATTATAAAAAATGCCGTATCAGCATCTAATATTTTTAAAATAATTTATTAATTTTAACTAAATAAAAAAAGAAAAAACAGAATTAAAAACAATAAAATACCCTCCCAACTATGCCTCCATCTTCAATGACAACCTTCCCGTCGAGCTCTTCCCTCATTACACCACCATCGAGTACTCCCAAGACAACCAAATCGACCAGTTGCTGCCGCAACTGCCGCTTGTTTTCTTGTTCGTGATCAATTCCTGTCTCATTAAGGAAGAGATGGGGTTTCTGAAGTCTCCGATCTACAAGCTAAGAGCATCTTGAATGGCGCTTGATCCACAAAAATGAGATGTGGAGGTTAAAGGGCAAAATAGAGGGATTGATCTGGGTTTGTGTTGGTATGGTTGAGGGATTGAGCTAAGTTTGTTCAATTTTGTGGGTATTTTGTTAATGATTGTATTGATTTAATTTTCAGATTTAAATCTATTTTTTCTTTCGGATAATTTGGTTTGTGTATATATATGGATTGATTTTTTTTTTTTTACAATATTCTTTTATGATTTTTCTGTGTTTGATTTCTGGGTTTGTATGATTTTTTTGGGTTTGTGCTTTTGTGTGTTCTTGATGGGTTTGTATGATTTTTTGGATTTGACTTGGCATTTATTTTGAGAGTAAATAGTTTATGTTTGTTATTGTGTTCTTTGTGTTTTTAAATTTGAGTTTGTGTTTGGTTCTGGGTTTGTGCTCTTATGTTGTTGTAATGATGTTTAAATCTGTGATCATGTTCTTTTTTTATTTAGTTAAAATTGATAAATTATTTTTTTTAAAAAAAATTAGATGCTGATGTGACATTTTTTATAATATTTTAATCCCTCCAGCAGCCATCTTATATATTTACGTTGGTTGACTAACAGAAAGGACAAAAATAACACACGTTAATTGGTTTAGGGACTAAAAGTGGTAAAATTAAAATGTAGGGACCAAAATGGAAAAAAGCCAAAATGTAGCGACTAAAAGTGCATTTACACCTTTTCTCTTTTGATATAGCATTTCCTTGTTATTTTTGCGCAAGCCATCCAGGAGGTATTCATGGCTGAGGAGTAGGTGAGAAACGCCCACAACGAAGCTAGGGTCGAGGCTAACTTTCATGTTGAGACCAGCAAGGCCTTAGGTGCAGTGGAGCAGAAGAACCAGGAGCTGACTACGAAGTTGACAGCTAAGGAGAGGGAGAGGAGGAGCGCTAAGGCTAGCCTCAAGAATGCTTAAGACCAGGTTGAAAAGCAATGCAAGAAGCTCTATTATGCTAAGATAGAGCTTGCCACAGCCAAGCACGACTTGAAGGATGAGTTAGGGAAGGCTAAGGAGGCTGCTCAGACGGCCAAGGAAGTTGCGAAGGCTTCGAAACAAGCATCCTATGACCTTGGGGTGCAGGAAACCGAGGTCCACTTGGCAGAGGAGCTGGCGGAGGTTTACAGGAATTACTGCCAGGAAGTGTGGGCAGAGGCACTCAACCTAGTAGGAGCCCCTGCTGCTTCGGAGTGGAGGAAGGCTGAGAACATCTACTACCCTCCAAACATCCGCGAGTTTCTAGCTGCACTCCCTCCTCTTGCTACCCCTGCACCAACCTCCTCTAAGTAGCCTTCTATCATCCAGGCCTCTCTTCCTCCTCCTGAGGTCTCCAAAAGGCCTAGCAAGGCTGGTGACCAAAAGCCAGGGGGTTGAGGTGGCTAAGAGTAAGGGGGTTGGCCAGGGCGGTTCTCGGCCAGAGGATAAAGGCAAGGGCAAGGAGGTCAAACCCCGGCCAGAGGCCAAGGGTCCAGAGGCTGCCTTCAAGATCAAGGATGTCACTCCCAAGGCCAAAAATGATGCTCCTAAGGCAAAGGAAACTAATCTCAAATCCAAGGAAGCTGATCCTAAGGCTACTGTCTCACTTGTCTCCCAGCCAGGCAATAAAGAAGACCCTCATCCAGCTAAGGCATAGTTTAGGATCTTTTTCTTTTACTCTTTTTCCCTTTCTTTTATTTATTATTATTTTTTTGTACTTACTTTTCCTTTTTTGTAATGGCTATCTGCCACTGTTCATAATGTATCTTTCCTTTGTTTAATGAAAAGATATCAACTTTGCTTTATGAACCTTTGTTTTTCTTTCTTTACTTATGTCTAATTGGTTGTGGTTACTGCTTTATCTTTTGTTAAAAGGTTAAATTGATGATGCTTCTGAGGGTGAACACCCATACTTTAACAAAAGCTAACAGTAATGATTTGTTTGTTAATTCGAGTAGATTAAGCCCATGTAAATAGTGAGAAAAATTTACCCAAAGCATGTGGACTAAGGAACCCAACATTACCAAGGTTCTATTTAACACTTAAAGAAATAATGAGGAGTATTAATTTACCCAAGGTATGTGGTCCAAGGGGCTAGGCATGACCAAGGTTCTGTTTAACACTTAGAGAAATAATGAGGAGTATTAATTTACCCAAGGTATGTGGTCCGAGGGGCCAAGCATGACCAATGTTCTGTTTAATACTTAGAGAAATAATAAGGAGTATTAATTTACTCAAGGTATATGGTTCAAGAGGCCAGACATAACCAAGGTTCTGTTTAGTACCCACATAAGTAATTACGAATATTAATTTACTCAAGGTATGTGATCCAAGGAGTCAGACATGACCAAAATTCTGTTCAATATCCCCACAAGTAATCCAGGTGACACATAATTCTATATAAAAAAAAAAATGACAGATTTGGCTTTCATTAATAATAATACCTTTGCAGGTTGTTTACATTCCAAGGGCGTGGTACAACATTTTCGTCCAAATCTTTTAGGAAGTATGCACCTATTCCAGCTACCAAGGTGATACGGTATGACCCTTCCCAATTAGATCTTAACTTTCCCCATGTCGGGTTTCTTGCAGTACCCAGAACTTTTTTCAATACCAAGTCCCCTGGGGCAAATAGTCTTAACTTTACACTTGAGTCATACCCTTGTTTGAGCTTTTACTGATAATATGCTAATTGAACCATGAAATTTTCTCTCTGCTCTTCAGTTAAATCCAAACTCTTCTCTAGTAGGTTATCATTGCTGTCTGAAGTGAATAAACTTGTCCTCATCATTGGAAATCCAATCTCTAGAGGAATCACAACCTTGGCTCCATAGGTCATTGAAAAGGGTGTCTCCCCCGTTGACCTACGAGGGGTAGTCTGATACTTCCAAAGAACGTGTGACAACTCTTCCACCCATCTACTCTTTGCATCATCTAACCTTTTCTTGACTCCATTCACTATAACCTTATTGACAGCCTCGGCCTGTCCATTCCCTTAGGGATAAGCTGGGGTGGAGTACCTATCCTTAATGCCCAAATTACAACAGTACCTCCTGAAGGCTTTGCTATCAAATTAAAGATCATAGACTGAGATGTGGGTGTGAGGAATCCCAAACTGAGTGACAATATTTTTCCACACAAATTTCTTAGCGTCCACATCTCTAATATTTGATAGGGGCTCAACTTCATCCTACTTGGTGAAGTAATCAGTGCTGACCAACAGCCACCTCCTATTTCCCGCTGCTTTAGGGAAAAGCCCCACAATGTCCAAGCTCCACTGGACAAAAGGCCAAAGGCTAGACAAAGGATTGAGGACACCCACTGCCTGATGAATATTTGGGGCATACTTCTGACATTGGTCACACTTCTTCACGTACTCCTGTGTTTTCTTTTGCATATTTGACCACCAATACCCTTGGGTGAGGGCCCTGTGAGACAATGACCTACCCCCTATATGACTTCCACAAATCCCTTCGTGTAACTCCTCTAAGAGTGGGTCAACTACCTCAGGATGAATGCATAGCAAGTACGTCCCAAAAAAAGAGTGTTTGTATAACTTTTGATCCTCGAACAACCAAAACCGAGGAGCTCTTCTTTGCACCTTATCAACCTCGCCCTTCTCCTCAAGCAAGATGTCATTCTTAAGAAATAGGATAATAGGATCCATCCAACTAAACCCCACCCTAGCCTGGTGAATAAGGACCTTTTCCTCTCTCATCTCGGTGGGCTTGCATAAATCGTCAACCAGGATCACGCAAGGTAAACCCTGCACTGAGGAGGTTGCAAGAGTGACAAGAGAGTCAGCATGCGTGTTTTTGCTCCTTAGGATTTGTTGTAAGGAGAAAGATTCAAACCTCGACTGCAAGTGCCTGACTTGTTTCAATTAGTCCTGTATTCTTGCATCCTGGGCTTCTAGTTCTCCATTTACTTGGCCTACAATCAACCTCAAATCTGAAAATATCTCCACTGTTCTTTCTCTTATTTTCTGAACCATAGTCATTCCCACTAACAAAGCCACATACTCAGCCTCATTGTTCATAGCCAAGAAGCCCAGTCTTAAGGATTTCTCAATGATGATCCTTTCAGGAGATACTACAACTAGCCCCACACTTGATCCCCTTTGATTTGCTGCGCCATCGACATACACCTTCAAAGATAAAGGTTCTTGTAAGGAGATCATCCCAATTGATTTTCCATCCATGTTCGGCCTTTCACCATTTTCTTCTAGGGAAGGCTCGGTAAACTCAACCACCAAATCTGCAAGGACCTAACTCTTTAGAGAAGTGTGAGGCATATACTTGATGTCAAAAGCTCTTAGGATCATTCCCCATTTTGCAACCCTCCCTGTGTAATTAGCTTTCTGAAGTAGTGGTCAAATAGGGAGTTAGGTCAGAATCACAACGGTATGAGCCTAGAAGTAATGTGGGAGCTTCCATGTAGCATGCACTACTGCCAAAAAGGCCTTCTTCAAGGGTAAATAACGAACCTTTGCCTCATGTAGTTATTTACTCATATAATAAACTGATCTTTGTACCCCATCATTAACCCATATTAACATTAGACTCACTGTGTGTGAGGCCACAACAATGTAGGCAAATAAAACCTCCTCCTCCTCGGGTTTGGACATAATAGGTGGCCGAGAAAGATATTCCTTCAATTACTGGAAGGCTGAGGAACATTCTTTTATCCATTCAAATCCCTTTCACTTATGCAACAACTGGAAGAAGGGCCTACACCTGTCTGTTGACAGAGAAATGAATTGGTTCAAGGCGACAGTCATTCCTGTCAACTTCTGGACGTCTTTGGGATTTCGAGGAGGCTGCAGGTTCTTAATTTCTCTAATCTGATTAAGGTCAACTTCGATTCTGCAATGGGTAACCATATAACCCAAAAACTTGCCAAAGCCTACGCTGAAAGAACACTTAGCGGCATTAATGCGCAATTTGTTTTTCCTTAGTATTCCGAAAATATTCCCAAGGTCATCTATATGCTCAGACTCTACTTTATTCTTCATCACCATATCATCTATACACACCTCAATATTTTTTTCCAACTGAGACTCAAACATCCTGGTCATCATCCTCTGGTAGGTAGACCCTACATTTTTCAATCCAAAGGGCATTACTTTGTAGTGGTAATTCCCAATGGGTGTAAGAAAAGCAGTCTTTTCTTGATCATCTAGAGCTAACGATATCTGATAATAGCCCTGAAAAGTGTCCAAAAAGCTCATCTGAAAATGGCTTACAATTGCATCCACGAATTAATCTATCCAAAGTAGGGGGAAAGGGTCTTTTGGGTAAGTTTTATTTAAATCCGTAAAGTCTACACATACTTGCCACTTCCCAGTTTTCTTTTTTACCACTATTATGTTGGCCAGCCATTCGGGGTAAAACATCTCCTTTATGGCTCCAGCCTGCTTGAGCTTGAGTACTTACCCCTTGACAGTGTCAGAATGTTCCCTAGATGAGTGCCAAGGTGGTTGCTTCTTGTAGATGGCAGAGGGATTGACATTTAAACGATGGCAAATGAATTCCGGATCCACCCCAGGGGCTTCGTAGGTGCTCCATGCAAACACATCAATATTTTTTTTGAGAAAATCTATCAGCTCTTGCCTTTCCCGAAGAGACAGTTGAACTCTAACCTGAAAAAACTTCTCCTCATCGTCGCCAATGACAACTCTTTCCAATTGCTCGCATTTTGCCCCTTCTTCCTCTACCTCTGTGGACAACACTAGCACTTTTGATTGCTATAAGTCTCGCCCCGTAGAGGATGAGGACTCACCCCCGGTCCGATGTCTAATCGCGGCCACCATGCATTGCCTGGCCATAGATTGGCTCCCCACCAGCTCTTCAATCCAATCCCCAGATAGATACTTCACCTTCAGGAGTAGGGTGGAAGGTATGGCTCTTATGGCGTGAAGCCAAAGCCTCGCCACAATAGCAATGTAAGGGGAGTAGGTATCTACCATGATGAAGTTCACATCCATGACCTCTGTCCCTGTCTGAATGGGTAGTTGGATTTGGCCTTTTGGAAAAATAATCTTCCCATCAAACCCTATTAAAGGGAAATCATAGTAGGTCAAGTCCTCAGACCTCAGCTTCAGTACCTTAAATAGGCCAGGGTATATGATCTCTATGCCACTGCCCTAATCTGCCAACACTCTCTTCACATTGTACCCACCTATCCTGAGGGTGACCACCAGGGTATCATCATGTGGCTGCAAGGTCCCAACCTTATCTTCATCCAAGAAGCTCAAAGTCGGTTGGACTTTTATTCTACTCCTCTTTGAATCAGGGGATGAGCTACCTATAGATGGCTGAACTACAAACATCACCCTAGATGACTGAGAACCAGTCCTTCCCGGAGTAGCGAGAATGACACTAATTGTACCTAAAGGTGGTTTTGCGGGAGCATTTCTCTAAGCCCCTGACCCTGCCTGACCACACTGTCTGTTGGGTTGATACAAGAATTGCTTCAATTTTTCTACCTTAACTAATTGCTCCAGATGGCTCCACAAAATCCTACAATCCTCGATAATGTGCCCTCGTTCCTAGTGGTATTGGCAATGGAGACTTTGGTTGCAGTGGGGTCTCCCCCCATCCTGTTCGGCCATTAAAAGTATAGCTCATTCTTGATTTTTTCCAAGATTTGGTGTACTGGCTCTTGGAACATGGTACCAACTACCTGGTAGTAGTAGATCCAGAATGCCTTGTAAAATCTCTCCGAAGTCGGTTGTTATTGTATTTATTCAACCTAAGATCCCTTCTATCCTGAAGGACCACCTTAGCCTTCCTATTTCCCTGCTGCTAGTCCTCTTCGACCCACTTATACTCATCAATACAGTCCATAAGCTGATGCACACTCCCAACTGGTTTCCTAGTCAAAGACTTTCTCAAATCGTGCTCAGTGGGTAAGCCGACCTTGAAAGTCCTTATAGCCACGTCATCAAAGTTCTCATCTATCTCATTGAACATCTCCCAGTACTTGTCATAATACGTTTTCAGGGTCTCCCTTTCTTGTATGGACATAGACAGCAGGGAATCCAAGGGACTAGGGACCCAGCTATAAGTCACAAAACGAGCCCTGAAGGCCCTAGTGATAGAACCTTCTCTCAAACCGTCGAACCACCTCATTGCCACGGGCCCTAAACTGGATGGGAACACTTTGCACATCAAGGCTTCATTTTGGGAGTGAATGACCATTCTCTGGTTGAAGTACTGACATGCTCCACAGGGTCCATTTTGCCATTATACATGGTGAACGTTGGCTGGATAAACCACCGAGGAAGTTTTCTCCCTTCAATTCTATGCTTAATCAACGATTTCGAGATCTAGTTAGAAACCCTGCTCAACATCATTGCCCAGACCTTTGCGAGATGGACTCTTACTCCTTCGCTTATAATGATGGTCCTCATCATATGAAAAAGACTCACTAGGAAGAGTCCTGGACTTAGTCCTGTAGCTACCATCTCTGTCACCATCAAAAGAAGGGTCGGAATCTAAAGGAGTCATTCTTTGTCATTCGCAGCATAGCCTCCTGCGAAGACAGTCAATCTCCAACTGCATGCTCCTGGTATTCTCTTCATGAGAGATGTAACTCCCGCCTCAAGATTGGCTCCTAACAGTATGCGTGGTGTGCACGATAACCTCGCGATCCCTCCTTTGTTCAAGATTGAAAAATTGGTCCTGACGTTAAGAACCAACAGACTCCTCTCAATTGGACCTTGAACCCACCATAGCTAGAAGTTGATCTTACTAAAACTCACGCTTTCCCACAGACGGAGCCAATTGTAGAGGTAGCGTTTTGGTTCTTGAGCCCAATGGGTGGAAGGATTCAGGCCTAAAGAGCCCAATACAATGAATTTGTAGAAAGTGGGCTTAAAAGCTAGGCTTCCATGGATCAAGCAACACGCACAATGGATTAAAGATAATAAGAAAGCAAAGAAAGACAAGTTCTATGCAAAGAAATCCTTCCTCGGTGTAGTCCGAGGAGAGTGGTTCTTGAATATAGTTTTTTTTAGACTTGGATACAATTTCTATTCTTGTTGCTACAGTATTTTCTCTACAAATTTTCTGATCCCCTCTCTCTAAAGGGTCTCTTACATTATATAGCTCCCTTTAAATGATCTTGGCCCTTCACTTGTTGATCATCCAAGCCACTACTTGAGTGTTTGTCCCATCAAACACATTCCCAAACCCTTTATGAATTGTGACAGTCAAGGCAACACTATTCAGGGGTCTTCTCCACATAAATGCAATCAAGAGGATTGGTAGGATTTATTAAATGTGGTGGCAGCTACTATCCCTTCGATCATGTCAGGGCTAACCCCTTCTCCAAAACTCTTTTTCTACAGTATGACCTCCTCTAGTAACGTGTCACAGACGTAGCCTTACTGTCCGAGAGTGTGACCTCCTTGGCATAATAATGGCCCCCTTGGCCATGGGTATGACACGTGGCGCGATTACCTTATTTAAATTCCTGTACCCCACAACACTATTTTGATTTCTAAACTTTACTAAAAAATTGTTTTTCATTCCGAAGGTTTAAAAAATTCTTTTTTCACCTTTAAACTTTGTAAAGAGTTTTTTCAATAGCTTAAAGACAAAAATAAGGATGAAAAAAGAAAAAATTTCAATTGCTTAGAGATTAAAAAAAAAAAAAAGATGTTTTAAGTTTAAGGACAAAAATAAAATATTCTTAATAGTTTATGAACGAAAGAAAAACTTCTCAATAGTTTAGGAAAATGAATGTTTTAAAGTTTGGAAATGAAAATAAACTTTTGGCAAAGTTTAAAGACTAAAATAATATTTTACCCTAGAAATTTTATTATAAAGAGGTCTGGGTCCATGCCATTTCCCATCTTTACCTTCAAAATGTGGAGAGGAAGATTGGAGATGGGAAGGGCCCAATAGCATTAGAAAAAGGGACCCATACAGCAAGAAGGAACAACAACGAAAGGAACTGGACAACTGGTTTATATATTTGTGATGATGGAGGAGATGACCTAGTGGAGAGTGACTAATCCAGAGTTTCTAGATAGACTCTCTGATGATTGAGAGCATCACCTTCAAATATAATGTTGTTCCAAACCCACAAATTATATGTAGAGGAGACAACCAGGAATGAAGCTACCAAATAATATTACTAGTACATGCATAGACAGATTTACCCAAATGAAAACTGCATATATATAAATATAGTAGCAACTAGCAAGGAAGGAATTTGTCTGGTCTAATTGCAACATCAAAATTAATCTTTATCCAGCTAGGGTGAGGAGGGGACCAAGAGCTATGTGCTGGTTTTTGTGTTTTGGTGGATTGTGAGGTCCTAAAGCTGTGCTTGTGCAAAGAGAAAAATCTTATGTAAGCAAGTGTTTGTTGTTTCTATGGATCCAAATTTAGTCACATGTAACAATTGCAAATGGTAAATACTTTAGGGGGGCTCTTCAAAAGAGAGGTTTAGGTGGGGACATACATGCATAGCTTAATCTTTTTTTTTTTTTTTTAAATAAATAAATAAATTTATGCACAGATTATTGTAATGGATATGGGAAGTCTGCTGAGGTGGATAGGCCAGAGAGGAGGAGAGCCAAACCAATTGGACAAATGGGGCATTGCGTGAAGAGATGGAAGGTTGTCTCAGCATTGGTATTATAGAAGATGTATGATTTTTCTATTTATAGGGATTTAAAAAAAAAAAAAAACAATTTTGGGGGCTTTTTTTTCTTTTTTACTGTAATGGGAGCCAGAGATTCTTTTTGTAATTTTCTGAGTCAGCCCTGAATGATTTCCATTAAAAAAAAAATCCATTCGCACAATTTGTTTTATGGAAAAAAAAAAATCAAAAATCAAAAGCAGTCAAAAGATGAAAAGGAAAAAAAATCAATCCGACACTTTGTACAACGAGAATCACATTCTCATCCGACTCTTTGTACTTGGAACCGTTATGCTTAAAATTTGTAAGTTTTTTTTTTTTTTTTTTTTCCTCAATTTCTATTTGCAGGCCAGAAATTGTTGTTATAGATTTTTTTTCCCCTTTGGGTCAAACCATACGTTTCTAAAAAAATCTAATAACTAAAATGGCCAAAAGTGTGTTTCTAGTTTGAACAATTTAAATCAAAAGCTAAAACATTATATTCAAATGTGGAACAGGGTCAAAAGTAGAGAACTGAAAAGATGAAAAGTTTATGAATTGATGCAACATTATATTCAAAGCTGAAAACAAATGTTACAGATGATCATCAATTGACAAGGTGGAAGAGAAACCATGGAAAGCAGTTTTCTTCCCTCTCCTGATCTCATCAGACCACTCCAAAGAGAAGAAAATGTGTTGTCTACCTTACTGTTCTTTCCGAGCTTTAGATCTGACAGGCTTTGCAGGTCTAATTATGTAACCTAGGAGGATCAATACTATGGGAACGATGGTTCCAATAAAATATACGCTCCCATACGAGGCGATTGTTTCATGCAGGCTTAGCACCTGTCCAATACAAGCACATAAGCATAAGAAACTTATTTCTTTGGTAAAATAAGCATAAGAAACTTGAAAGCAAAATGTTCTGGATCCTAGAAAAACTAGTGAAGTGACATTGTATGTGAGAAAAGGACTAACCATGAAACCAACACAGGAGTAGTTCAGAACCAAAACTGTGTAAGCAAAGTTCAAAAACACAAGTATCTTCTTAAACAGACCCATAGTTGGAGGAATAGCTTGCTGCCATCTGTAAATGACTGTTTGGACAGAAATAAAATAGTAAAGGCAAACAAAGAATTAGTTCAAATATCTGAACAAAACACACAGCGAATTAAGAGGGAGGGGGGGGGGGGGAGGGGGGGTAAGGTCTAATCAATACCTCTTGAACCAGCAATCATCAATGCTGACTGAACAAAGAAGATGATGTATCCAGGATATAATCCCTGTAATTTGAAGCGACAAGAAGCATAAGGCAGATGTAAATTTGTGTTGAAGTTGAAATTGAAGACAAAAAAAGGCTCACACTTCCATTAATAAACCCAAGATGAAAGGGAAAACTTCATAGAGAAACACGAACAAAAAAAAAAAAAAAAACCTTGTTCTTTGTTCTTAATGAAGCAAAGTATGAAAACTAGTCACTGCTTATACCATCTCTGAGATAAAGAGTGTTTATATTGATTGGGTAGAGGGAAAACATAAAATGCCTAATAAGCAAGTCGCAATATTTAGGAAAAATTTTGTGTGTGATAAGGATAAAAGACCAGGTTAAAATTACAAGGACTCGTAAATAAAATGGCACTATGAATGATGATTCATGAAAATAATAGTGTACTTTCTGCTTTACAGATTCTTTTATTTATAATCATATGGTTATGGCAACATTTAAGATTAAAGGATGCCTCAATCAAAGAAGAATTTGGAAATATGAAACTGGAACTGAAAGATGGCAGAAATTGTACCATGAACCTAATAATATGAAAGAAACTGCAGTGTATAAAACTTGATAAGGTAAAAAGGCTCTGTAATCACCATCAGAAAGAACACCAGGTGTATCAAAAAACAAGGGCATTGATTTGTTAAAAAACCTAAAAATTGGCACAGATAGTGAATAGTAAGAATAAGATACATTGGCTAGTAGATTGAATTAACTAAAAAAAATGGCACAAGTAATATCGGGGGATAACAAAATATGCAGGAGAATCAAAATATAATAAGGCTGAACTTATACTTACATGCCAAACAGCACTGACAGTCTGTGTAGCCAGCAACTGAAAGAAACCAGCCTTCTTGCCCTTCGGAACGAGTCTCTCATAAACATCTACAGCAGCACAAGATATTAGCTATTCACTTTAAACATTCATCTTTTGCTTTGATGTTCTACATACTCATATATCCATAAAGTACTAAGACCAATTTTAGAAAATCAAAGTCTGCCACTTTAGCATTCAGTAACCTGTTGTACTAGGATCGGATGGCACAAAAGACATCCAAACAGCAAACTTGTGAACTAACTTTGTTTTTTAAAGAGATATTTTGACTTATAATTTCCTATAGAAATTTCAAAGGGTAAAGAATACGATGTGTCAATGAATTGGATCAAGATCCTAACAGGACCATTATAACAGCCATTATAACAGGTAATAATATTTTCAGCCCACAGGATCCAATTGTTACAAAATTAAATTTAAAAAAAGAATGATATGGATTACAGTTCAGTTTACTTTTACCAGGTAAATCAAATTATCGATTCAACTCTTTTCTGATTCATTTCTTTTTTCTTTAAGTTAGTTTCTGATTCATTCCTTAAAAAGGGGGGGGGGGGGGGGGGTGGGGAATCATGATTCATACATGGACTTCTTGATTTTAGTTTTCCAATGCAAATTCAATGTTTATGGGTAATCAAAAAGTATATATTTCCTTTCAGATAACCAAGCAAAACCTAGGATATAAAGGAATGGAACACTCAGATAATAGAGAAACTTACAACGACGCAACCAGGTGCTGACTTGGATATTCCACACAAGTGGCAATTCGACTGCACTCTTTGCGAACTCGACACCTAGAATGTCAACATTTTTGGCACGGTCCCAGCATGGCTTTGGTGGAGAAGATTCTGTCCATCCAGTAAAACCCAAGCCAGAAATAATAATAGAGGCTTCTGAAATTGACCAGATGAAGTAATATTTCCAGCGTGCTGTAAAGCCAGCCATGAATTGGTAACTCAACCGTTTCCAGAATCCCCATCCTTGGTATATGGGATCGGTAAACCGGGACAAAGGATGCTGAGGTACCAGATACAGATACAAGGCCATGCAAAAAGCAGCTTGAAGAAGGGCTCGAACCATTGCCCCGTATGGTGATGGTGAGGGTCCATTCTCTGAATGGCTCCAAATCTGCAAAAGATTCAAAGAGAAAAGAAAAAAGTGGAAAACAATGAGAGACTAGAAAAGCTAAAAGCACTTATTCTCTATTAAACAAGGAATACTGAAGCACAAATTGAGAACACAATAGACCTACCCCCTTTCCTTCAGTCCAGTCAAGATAATCCTTCATTTCATAAACTGGACCTGCAAAGTGACTACCACAGCTGAGGCAGTAACCAAAGTACTCAATCAATGAGGGCAACTTAATCAACCGATTTTTCTTCTGCGTCTCACTCAATCCTTCCTCTTTTAATAGCCCATCATTGTAATTTATTGCACAGGAAATGACTTTCAGTGTTAACACCATCAGGGCTCCTAAATATTAGAAGGAAATACACAATTAACTGACACATAATTACCACATATGAGTTCTTATGCATATGAATGAAAAAAGAAAAGTGAGGGAGGGAGGGGGGGGGATTGAACTTGATCAACATAGGCGGTTATCAGCTTCAAAAATCAAGAGAAGGTTGATAACCACCAAAAACTTTATTGAAGTTATCAGTCACTAATCAGATAACTCCTAGTTTTCATTGGAAGACATTGACACTCGTCAGAACCCAGGAAAAATCAGAAAATAAAAGGATGGCAATCAGTGGAAATCAGGTGCCATATAAAGGAACAGGCCCTTATCTATCAAATTTATCAACAGGAAATCTTTAAAAGATAATTAATCCAAGAAATATAGTGTAAAGAGTAGTTATTATCATTTCACCTCTATATGACAAAATGTGAGTTAGGTACAAAGGCTGAAAATGTGCTTACCTGTGGCATCAATACCTCCTTCCTTCCATGCATCACCACTCATGTAATAGACATGGCTACACATGCATACAAACGGTCAAGAATCCAAGATAAAAAGGCATATATTTTAAAAAAAATTGAATTCCAAATAAAATGCACAGAAAAGACATTTTCAAATATCCTTCAGAAATTAGTTGAAGTTTTAAAATCAATTAAGACCAAAAACAAACAAACATAGCAATATTTTTAGTTAAAAATCTCTAGGGAAAAAAAATTGCGGCAGGTTACATGGAATCAATAGCCCCATTTCCAACATGAACATAAAAAAAATAATTTTAAATGTGTTCATGCATCTAACAAGTTCAGGAATCATTTTAACCAGATTGGGGTAAAGCTGTTTACTATCACTTCTCTCAAACCCCTGCAGAAGTGGGAACCTTGTGCACTAGGTATGAACTTTTTGTTCATGCATCCAAAAAAGAAGAAGCAGGACACTTTGTCGGTCACGTATAATGCAAATTATCAGATTCATAAAGCAGAGAATACTTCAGTTTGGGCTAGATTTTTTATTTTTTATTTTATTTTTTTCAAGAAGTTAGCTATTTTCATATTTGTTATCAGATGATCTGCCTGTCATGGCCTCCATCATTGGCAAGGTGACTCAACTGATTCTATAACTTAAGCAAAAAATGTGAAATTCTTACAATGAAATTTGGTTACATTCTCGTAATCTCTAGACATTCTTTTTGCACTTGAGACACCTCTCAGCTACACTCTATACAAAAGGAATATTGCCTTTGCTTGCACCAAAACATGTAAGAATATGGTCACATTTTTAGTCTTTCTTCGGGCTAGACAAAACAACATTAGAAAAACTGAGGATAGGAAAATTTATTTTCCCTCTATGTTGAAATATGACGAAGACCCTATTTCTCAAATTTAACAATTACCTTCGTAGGGAAGCCACTCTAATTGCCCCCTCTTATCCTTTTTTTCATAAAAAAATAATAAATTACCTTTGTTCTTCATCAGTTTTTTAGCAATTGCATCAAAATTTAAAAGGTTGGAGAAAGGCAGAAACAACAACATTAAACCAAAACACTACAGGGAAAACTAAATGGGAAAAAATAATTCAAATGCAAACTTTCCCAAGTTCTTCTACACCGCATGCCAAGGTCAACATTGAACGGTTTTCCAACCCGACCATTAAAACTTGCAAATTGAAAATCAATCAAGCATCCAAATTTTCATATTAAAACTTGGCATTAAAAGGCAATAAACACGTCATAATATACCAATCTTAAAAAAAGTAATAATAAATAAATAAATAAAAAAAGGTGTCATTGTAACCGCAGTTTCTATTGCTTTCACCAATGACAAAATAATGTCCAATTCGATGCTTTCAATCACCATGGGAAAAGGGAAAATAAATAAATAAATAAATAAATCGCTTTTTGTATAACAGTGCACATTGAAATTCTCGCGCATTCACATAATATCAAACTTACAAATCAAAGAAACCAATCATTTTTCTTCGAATTAAAGCAAAACTGAGAAAGAGTAAGAATAAATACCAGCCAATAAGATATCCAAATCCCAAGAAGAACGTGAGAACCCCACATCGCGAGCGAAATAGCACCATCGAAGCGTAACCCAACAACATGGGGACCAAAAAATGAAGATTCGAAGAGAACCCAAATGAAAGATAGGATAGAAGAAAGCCTGACACGGCCGAGTACAGGTGCTTGGCGAGTCGACCCGGAACGAATCGCCAGAGGAAGCTCACGGGTATGGTGGTCACGAAGCATAGGAGGAACCTAAGCACCGGGACCGACACACCGATCGCTCCCGCCATGGAATCCAGTTGCAGCTCCATAGCTAATTAGCGTTGACTCGGTCAGAAATCTGAGTCTGAGTCTGAGTCTGGCTCAGTGAGTTGATTTTCCCGGACTCGCTGGAACAAATCTGTGTCCTCGTAATTTTCAGGGGATATGTAAACAAAAAAACAAACAACGTTATTATGATTTATGAACCGTGAAGTGAAGGGAAACCAAAGTGGGAAAAGTTCTAAGGTATATATAATTCGATTCAGTCATGTGAAATTACTGAAATGCCCTTATACGTTCGGATTGGTGGGTCCGGTAATAGCCGTGGCCGCTCGATAATCGTACGTTCGCGTAGGAATAACGTTTTTGGATTTGTGAGTTGTGATGATACTTGGAAATTGTCTTGTCCCTCTGCCTCGCCGAATCGGAGAGTTTCTTTCTTCTCCCGACAGAAAGAAAGATAGATTATAGTTATAGACTTATAGATATACAGTGACCGTACTCGCCCTGTCATTGGAAACGTGTAACTCTATCTTTGCGGGAACAGTCAGCGTACGGTGATTTTGAGACGGCTACTAGCAGTACATTCGTTTGGGATAACAAAATTTGATTTTTTTATATAATATTTTGTCCATCTCAATTTGTTTGTCTTATTTCAAAAGTCAAACATTTTAAAAAAATATCATTTATTCTTTTGTCTGTCTTATAAAAATGTATAACTTTATAAAACTGTCCTTAAATAAGTGTATCAGCTTTTTTTTTAAAAGAGTTATTCTTAATAAGACAACTAAAAAGGTACCCCAATTAGATTGATTTTTTAAAAAGAAATAATATGTTTACAACATTTTTACAATAAATTCAAAATGACAAGTTGTTACTGGTTGTTATTATTAGGGCAAAAAAGTAATCTTAGTGTTAGTTTTAAATTTGAACCAATAACAATTAATCACTTATGATTTGTTGTAAAAATGTTGTAGAGGTAACATCTCTTTTTTTTTAAATATTTGTTAGTTTTCTTTTCAAATAGTTTTGAAAATAAAGTAGGGGTATAATAGGAATATTAGTAAATTAATCAATTTTATTTTTAGAAATAGGACAATATTTTAGGACATCCCAAAGTAGAATAGAGGACAAACAAACTGGGACGGAGGGAGTAGTTTTTTATATTCCTCAAGAAATTAGTGTTAAAACTTCCCTAAAATGGTTTATTAACAAATACTCTAACAGCACCAGTAACTTTAAAGTAAATAATAAAAAATTTGGGGTAAAAATGTGGTTGAAAATATAAAATTAAACATTTTTCACCAAACTAAATACGATCAACTAGAAACAATAAATCTTGTACAAGTAGTACTATAATCACAAACTATTTTTATTTTATTTTTACAAATGCTACTATAGCAACTTTTTTACTAGTTCTTATATGAATCTATCACTATCGTTACTTTTTTCTTATTAATGACCGCTCATCATATTAATTACTTGTTTGGAATGCACGTATAAGGATAAATATTATTGCATTAAGGTATGTGTAATAACCACTACTTAATAAATAAATGGGGAGGAAAAGGTGGGCTTTGCTTTAAACATCGAAAAATTCTTGGACCACGACCAATTCCACCCTCATTTTCACAACTATTCAATATGGATGATTGTAAGTGGTAGAAAAGTGATTTTATGTGAAAGTGACAAGTAACCAATCACAAGTCACATATGATGGTCGTGAAAATAAGTATGGAATTGGTTAAGGTCCTAGAATAACTCTTGAACACTTAACACTAAGCATCACAGAGTATGCTAATTCCAACAAGTTAAAGTAGAAACCTCATTTGTGATCGAAAATGTTTATATGTCGACTCTTTTCATTCATCTTACAAGTCTATGGACTCCATGGAGTCGGTCTCTCATAAGCCTATGGACCTTACATCTGTGGGATCCATAGGCTTGTGAAAGGCATGCTACATGAGATGGGCATTAATATGTCTCTAGATATGACTTATTTTGATTGGCACATAATAAAGTAGTATTAGTGTTGCTTCATGTATAAGTAATGTTCTACTCACATCTTATATCTATCTTATAAAATTATGAAAAAAAAATTGTGACAATTTTTTGTTTTTAACACACATAGGATAATTGTGGAGATAAGTGTAGAATTTGTTAAGGTCCTAGAATAACTCTTGAACACCTCGCACTAAACATCACAAAGTGTGCTAATTCCAACAAGTTAAAGCAAAAATCTCATTCGTGATCATAAATATTTATACATCAACTCTGTGGAGTCAACATCTTACAAGTCTATGGACTCCATGAAATCGATCTCTCATAAGCCTATGGACCTCACATCCATGGGATCCATAGACGTGTGAAAGGCATGCTACATGAGGTGGGCATTGATATGTCTGCATATATGACTTATTTTGATTAACACGTAATAAAGTAGTATTGGTTTAGGATCAACTACAATTAATGTTCTACTCACATCTTATCTATCTTATAAAATTATGAAAAAAGATTTTGACAATTTTTTTTTTTTAATGTTACTCAACAATAATAAGTAATAACTATCTCATGTATATGTAGCATCCCCCACAATAGCATGAGCATCCCTTTTACAATCTATGGATCCCACACAATAACAACAACACACCAAATACCTTGTGATACAATGTAATAATTATCTTGAACATCATATAAAACACTCCTCTCACAACATTGTTGTTGTTGTTGTTGTTGTTGTTGTTTTTTTTTTTTTTTTTTTTTTTTTTTTTTTTTTTTTTAATGAATGAAATAAAATGGGGTCTTCGGTGTATACTCTCATCAACCCCATACCACATGACGGTAATGGATAATACCACGTGTATCACACGAGCTTCACATGAACATGAAGCATATAAAGTAATCCTTTCACAGTCCACAATGTAACTCAAATGCTTGCCTGGGACTAACTCAAATGCTAGCCAGGGACAAAGCCAGAATTTAGAGTTAGGGGCGGCGGCTCTACTACTTGCTTTGTGTAGCGATTCTGGCCTTTGACTCTACTGCTTAACCACTACATATTTTTGTTTAAAACTTTTTGAAGAGTTAGGTAGTTTGTTTTGAGTAAAATAAGTTGATTGGGCTTAATATTTTTTAGCTTTATTATTGGAAAATTTTTTTATTGGGCTAAATTTTTTGGGCTTGTATATTTTATTTTAGATTTAATATATTAATTTATTATGGCCTTTAAAAGGTGGAAAATGCTAAAACTACAAAATTTTTACAAATTACTAATGTGGTGAGTGATTATTGGTAAGTAAAAAGTGATGTAAGTGTGCGAACCAATAAGAATTTGCTGCTTCAATAGTTTATAAAAAATATTGTAAAAAAGTTTGTGGTTATAATATTACTCTTAAAGAATTGATGGCATTGTTAAGGAGGGCAAAGTGTAATTTTATTGAATAAAATTGCTAAAATTAGTACATATTAATATACTAATTTTCGTATAAAAAAAATGGGAGGGGGGGAGGGGTGCATTGCCCCCAAGTCCATATGCATCTCCGTCCATGATGCTAGCTAGCCTTTGAGACAAATGAAATACATTTTTGTTCAACAAAAACAAAAACAAAACAAAAGAATGAAATACCTTTTTGACAAAAAGGCAATTATTTTTCAAGGTAATATACAATAATCACCCTTAATAGTTGGGCTAATACCATGTACTAATAAGCACAAGGAACACATAATACCGTATAAAAGGTCCATGCTCCTCTAAGTCTCCCGCATCCTTCTAACAACTTATATTGATTAGACATGTCTCACAAAAAAAGTATTATGACAATTATATACGCAAGGGACTTACACAGCCAATAATAGATAAATAGTTGTCAAAAATGGATAATGAAGCAAAATAATTTTTAAACATGTTAAATGATATTTGTACATGGGATAGTTTTTGGAATATGCCCTCTTATTAACTTTATATAAGTACCATTAATTAATTTCACTATTTTTTTTGGTCCTGAATATGAAGACTTTAGGCAATGAGATCTTTGGTGAATTGCCTAAAGTCTAGTGGGGGAATTGCCGAATTAGCTAGTGGGGGAATAAAGACAAACCAGATTCTTTAATGCCCGTCCCCAGTACATGTGCAGCCGAATTAGCTGTTGCACTTATTGACTTATTGTTCAATTGAATGCAGCCATTTAACACCTCTTGGCCTTGGAGCTTGTCACTTCAGAGTTCAGACCTCCCCACCCACCTAAAATCCCATCAGCACATCCATGCAAAAATGGATGGTTGTCCTTTGCATGAGACATGAAGTTGGAAAATTTGATAGCAGAAGTAAGACAACAATTAACAAGGGAGATGTGCTTCTGCTATTAGCTTTGGACCAAGCATTATGTACCAACCCATCCATTTTTAATAATTTTTAGTGCAAAGCTGATATTCAATCGTTTCTAAATATATTTTTTTAGTCCCTTTTTATATTTGTCTTTAGTTTAGTATTTATTATTTTTCATTTTCATCCTTCACAGTTAACATAAATTTCAAACATAGTTCATCTATTTAGGGGTGACAATGTGTGACACAATCTGCTAATATGAAACAATTATTTGTGGGTTAGTATTTTAAGTAAATGAGTTTGTGTTAAAATGGGTCGACGCACTTTAACACAATTAATAAATGAGTCAATACCATGTCGACTTAAATCGCCAATAACCCAAAATGATCCGATTAATATAAATAAATGTCATTTTTATTATCTAACATAAATTTGGATTCTAAATACAATGGAGTAATTAAAAGAATTTTATTGGTTATTGATAATGCTAAAAAAATCACCAGTAAGCCACACAGTCCTCGCACGATCGAAACAACACTTGCACAACAAAAAGAGAAGACCTAACAGAGAGCACCGGTGTGGTGCCGGCCAAATACCCTTCGAATGTCAAGTTAGAATTATTCTCAGAACTCTAGAGTGCTAGAGAAGGTAAATTATGCATACCTTGGTTTGCGAGGGTGCTTGGATTTTTATAGTAGTAAAGAGTTGACCTCTTTTCCTTGGAATAAAAGTCTTTTCCTTATAGGAGTCTTCTTGGACGTATTTTGCGAGATCCTTTCCATATAGGAATCCCTCTTGGGTATCACAAAACGTGGAGAGCAAGACATTTCCTTATATACGCAATCATGATTGGCAAGCAATCCTTTACTAAGGTCGTCAGCTTACCCTGCGCCTTCAATCTTAATCCCGTCAGTTTTATGATCCCTTCAGCTTCATGATCCCATCAGCCTTAGGGTATGCCTTGCCAATACCTCTCCCTACATATCCCTTTCGTTGATAGTCTTCAAATGAAGGCTGACGCGTTTAATTGTATCCGTCCACTTTTAACCATCGGCTTGTCTTATTGTGAGTAATCTTTATTTTTATCCACATCAGTTGCCCTCTACTCCATATCCTCGTCACTTTTTATACTGACGGGTTATGGAGTTAAGTTTTTGTTAACTGATTATTATTACATTCTTTATGGGAGCGGGAAAATCATTTACGAGGAACTCCTCGAGCCGCCGTACATTTAATGCTCTGGACAAATGGTGCGTTCTCATTGGCTCCGCTTCTGACGAGGGCATTGCTTCGTCTTCCGCGCACTTCTATTCTATATATAAATAGCGCCTCCTCCTCATTTTCTCTATTTCATCCTTGCTGATCTTCGAGAGAGAGAGCCCGTCGCCTTCAATTTCGTCAACTCATTCCTTACTTCCGTCAGCTTGTCCGTCACTATCCTTGAGGCTGTTCTTCTTCAACTTACCAGTAAGTTCCATTTCCTCTTCTTCTTCTTTTTTGCATTTCTACTTATGGCTAAATAATTCCTTAGTGAGGACGTCAACTTAGGTACTTAGATTGGATCCGTCACTTGTAGGTAGTCAGATGTCAAGTGACGCGTCGTGTGAGGAGTTGTCAATCCACGAAGGAGCGGGTTACGACGAGGCCTTTGGTTCAGGTGATGAGTCAGAGGACTTCTCACCTTCGTCAAAGAGAGAGACGTCAGCCCAATCTCCCGACGGTGATGTCGAGAGTTATGCTGAGGGGGGTGAGGAGGCGGAAGACGAACGAGAGGATGAAGTAGAAGAGGGAAAAAAAGGGAAGTGGAAGTGACAGGGACGATGTTGATGGTGACAGGGATGATGATGACGGTGACGAGGAATCCAATGAAGGGACCTCAGAGGGTCTCGGGGATAATCGTCCTTTCATTCTTCCTAAGGATTAGGTCGTCAACAAGTTTTTACCTATGATAAGCGATAAGGTTTTTAAGGAGTTGCGTGCCCATTATCAAATTCCAGACCATATCCCAATCCATCTTCCTAGAGAGAACGAGAGATGTTACTTAGGGAGAATCGCTGATGTTGGCATGTATGATGCCATGTTTGCTACGGGGCTTAGATTGCCGCTGATGGCCTTTCATTGTCAGCTGGCTAATTTTCTAGATCTGTCCGTTACTCAAATTGCTTCGAATGCTTGGAGAATTTTTATAAGTGCTGAAATCCTATGGGGTCGTCTTAGTGGAGGAAACCGTTAGCTTACCTTGGACGAGTTTTTTTATTGCTACAGACCCCATCACATCACATCTTCTAAGGGGACATACCATTTTAATGCCCGGGAGAAAGGTTTGAGGCTAGTATCGGATATGCCAGATTCCAATAGAAACTGGAAAAGTAGGTATTTCTTTGTTGAAGGGACGGATTGGATATGCTGTCAGGAGGAATGGGCGACGATGCCTCATGGTTACTTTAACAATACTTGGGCTTTTGTCAGGGATTCAAGTTAATCCCATCAACCATTTTTCTCTTGTTTTGTGGTGACGCTTCTAACACTCTTTCCCTTGTTTTCAGCTAATACTCGTCCCCACATAACTGACGAACAGGAGGAGTTCATCCGTCGGGTTCTTGACATTCCACTAGATCAGCGAAAGTGCTGGGACCTAATCACCCTTGACACCCTCCATTTATACTGCGGGGGCCCGAAACCGTCAGCTGAAGCTAGGAGATTAGACGATTTCTCTCGTCGACATGAGTAAACTCTTTGTTGCCTTCGTCGGTTTACCCCTCCCGTTGGTTGTAATAATTGTTAGTTACTTTGTGCAGAGATGGAGTCTGCTAAGCAAAGAGTGAGGGCTGCTGTAGCCTACAAAAAGGAGGAAAAGAAGGCAAAGGAGGCAGGGGGGGAAACCTTGTCAACCCCTAAGACCGTCATCAAGGCTGCAAAAAGGAAGCCCGACGGGAGTGACGACCGTCCGTCCAAGAAGGCTGCCATCACTCCTGGGGACAATGCTCCAAAGGAAAAATCTCCCCTTAAGCCAAGCCACGGTGCGGGCAAGGGGGTAATGACTTCCTCAGGTCCTGTCATCGAGGGCCCTTACTGCCTCTTGACCCATAAGGACTATGCTGTCGGGGAGGTAGGGTCCTTCATAAAACCTACGGATATAGGGCCTTGCGACTTGTTGGGGACAAAGGACTTAGGGGCGTCGGCTCTTTTTGATCTCACCAGGGTATGCTTGCTGCCTTTTGGTCAAGTTGGTTTTATTTCATTTTGATTAACTTTGACTGACACCTGTGTTCTTTTCTCAGGCATTGGTATGCGTCAAGGCCCTTCAGGACCATTGTGTTGCCAAGGAGGGGGTCGTCACCCGGGTCCGGAAACATAATATAAATTTGATGAATGAACAGGGGCAATACAAGGAGGCTGTCCACACTTTAAACAGTGAGCTGAAGGAAGTCAAGGGGGAGCTGAAGGAAGTCAGGGGGAAGTTGAAGGAGGCTGACCGTCAGAAAGAAAAGCTGCAGCAGGAGGTGACGGATCTGAGCAAAAGGGTGGAGACGGTTGGGACTGACGCCGTTCGAGAATTTAAAGCGTCGCAATCATTCATTGACTCTTGTGCTGAGTATTATGGCACTGGGTTTGATGATTGCCTTAAACAAGTTACGTCAGGTTTCCTAGAGCTAGACTTATCTGGAATTACAATGGACGATGAAGGTGACGGCTCCCCTGAGTCTAATCCTCCTCCAAAGGATGATGGTGTCGTTGTTCTCGCCCAGCCTGCTGCAAATCCTCCTCCTACTCCTGCTTCCAACTCTCCGACTGTGATTGTAGATGTTGAAAATCAAAAAGATGACGGGAACCCTGCTGACGCTCCTGCTACTTAGTTTCTTTATTTGTATTTCAATTATGTTGCAAACAATCGTTTAATGTGTATTTCAATTACTTTTCAAACAATTGTTTAAGTGCCCCTTTGGTTTTTTGGGCTTTTATTTGCATACAGTTCATTTTGTTACGTGGCATGTTATTCCCGTCGTTTATATATTTTTTAATCAGTGATTGTGCTAGGCGAAGTCCTGGTAAGTATTCCCGTCTGTTTTGGGAATCCCGTCATTTTTTTGGACTTGTTCAAAAACTCCGTTGTTATGGGCTTCGTGCGACTTATGAGCTCGTCCATCTTATCCTTTTAAGTTTGATAATCTCGTTGGTTTTACGAGCTTTGCCCTTGGGTATTTGATTATGTTGCTAACTTTATGACCTTGCTCGTCTTGTAAGGAACATCATTTTTTCTAGGCCCGTTGGCTTTGTAGTTTTATACATGTCATGTTTAATGATTCCGTCGCTTTTGGTAGCCCGTCAGCTTTACAGCCTCGTCCATCAATAGACATTACTTTTACAATTTCACTTACTTTAATGTGACCGTCGGCTTTCTAATTTTCAGTCATTTTATGGACTTGATGTAAGCCCGTTAGTTTTATGATGGTCTCATCCATTTGGTGGGACCGTCAGCTTTTTGGCTTTCGTCCATACTGTAAACTTAATGACCTTCCATTTTTGTAAGCCCGTTGGTTTTACGATGGTCTCATCCATTTGGTGAGACCGTCAGCTTTTAGCTTCTGTCCATGCTATGGACTTAATGACCTTTCATTTTGTAGGTCCGTTGATTTTATGATGGTCTCACCCATTTGGTGAGACCTTTAGCTTTTAGCTTCCGTCCATGCTATGGACTTAATGACCTTTCATTTTTGTAGGTCCATTGGTTTTATGATGGTCTCATCCATTTGGTGAGACCGTCAGCTTTTAGCTTCCATTCATACTATGGACTTAATGACCTTTCATTTTTGTAGGCCCGTTGGTTTTATGATGGTCTCATCCATTTGGTGAGACCGTCAGCTTTTAGCTTCCATTCATACTATGGACTTAATGACCTTTCATTTTTGTAGGCCCGTTGGTTTTATGATGGTCTCATCCATTTGGTGAGACCGTCAGCTTTTAGCTCCTGTCCACTATAAGGACTTGTCGAACCTGTCACTTTTATAATTTCCTCTTTTTGAGGGACTTTAACAGCGTTTTTTCCTTTTTTTGTGGTGGGTTCGTCCATCTTATGGACTTAGAATTGTTCACTTTTTGTGAACTCAAGGTCGTCCATTTTATGGACATAGAACCATCCACTATGTGAACTTAAAGTCATCCACTTTGTGTGAACTTTAAGGTCATCCACTTTGTGTGATCTTTAAGGTCGTCCACTTTATAGACTTAGGATCGTCCGTTTTGTGTGGACTTTAAGGTTGTCGATTTTATGGACTTAGATCGTCCATTTTATGGACTTAAGGTCATCCACTTTGCGCAGACTATTAACTTGTAGAAAGAAACTTCAGTTAATTCTGAATAAACTCCTCTTATGCATTCATAGAAAAAGTAGCTCTTAAAAAAGAAAAAGGGTCCTGCCCTTTGGGCTTTAAAAAGATATTGTAGCAAAAACTAAAGTAAATGATAGAATTGAGGAGTATAAAAATTAAATACGGTGAACTGTAAAAAGAAAGGGTTGGTCTTCATGTCGCCATCTCTTTTGGTAATACTTCCGCAAGTGCTCGGTGTTCCATGGATGCGGCAGCTTCTGTCCGTCTAAAGTCTCCAGATGGTAAGTGCCTTTCCTCTGCCATGACGTGATCCGGTAAGGTCCTTCCCAATTGGGGCCGTGCTTCCCTTGGGTGGGGTCTTTAACAGTGCCCATGACTCTTCTTAGAACAAGATCTCTAACTTGGAAGTCTCTGTGTCGGACCCGTGAGTTGTAGTGCTTAGCCATGCGGTCTTGGTACCATGCTAGCCTTTGTTCTGCCGCCGCCCTGACTTCATCTACTAGGTCAAGTTGTAGACGCATGGCCTCGTCGTTTTTGCTGTCATCGTGGTTATGCACCCTGTAGCTTGTAAGTCCGACCTCGGCTGGTATGACTGCTTTATTCCCGTACGTTAGCCGAAATGGTGTCTCTCCTGTGGGGCGTCCTCGCCATCGTCCTGTATGCCCATGGTATGCTTGGCAACTCTTCAAGCCATATACCCTTTGCCCCCTCGAGTTGAGTCTTGATAATCTTAAGCAAGGATCGGTTCGTGACTTCGACCTGGCCATTAGCCTGAGGGTGAGCGGGAGAGGAGTAGTGGTTCTTTATCCCTAATTGCGAGCAAAAATCCCAGAAGGAGTTGTTGTCGAGTTGCCTCCCGTTATCCGAGACAAAGACTCTAGGAATGCCAAACCTGCATATGATGCATCTCCAGACAAAACTCCGTACGTTCTTCTCCGTAATTGTGGCCAAAGCTTCAGCTTCCACCCACTTTGTAAAGTAGTCAATGCCCACTACCAAGAACTTTAGCTGTCGTACTACTATAGGGAATGGTCCCATAATATCTAATCCCCACTGAGCGAACGGCCATGGGGACGTCATCGGGGTCAGCTCTTCGGTTGGTTGTCTAATAATATTACTGAATCTTTGGCATTTGTCACAGGTCTTAACATAAGCCTCGACATCCTTCTGCATCGTGGGCCAATAGTACCCTGCTTGCACAAGCTTGTGCACTAATGACCTTGACCCCGAATGGTTCCCGCAGATCCCCTTGTGTACCTCCCTCATGACATAGTCTGCCTCTTCCGTACCTAAGCATCTCAGATATGGATGGGAGAAGCCTCTTTTGTACAGGACTTCTCTTATCAAGACGAATCTTACCGCCTGGACCTTCAGCTTTCTCGCAGCCTCCTTTCCGTCTGGCAAGACCCCGTTCTTTAAGTATGAAACTAACGGTGTGGTCCAGTTACTTTCAGAGCCTATCTCCTGTACGTTGTTGGAATCTATTAGTGGAGAAACCTGGAAAAAAAAAAAAAAAAGTACATTACCAGGGATGATCATATGTTCTGCTGAAGCGGCCTTAGCAAGGCGATCGACTTGCTCATTTTCTCCTCTAGGGATTTGGGTAATAATAAATTTTTTTTTTTTTTGGGTAAAAATGTGGTTGAAAACATAAAATTAAACATTTTTCACCAAACTAAATACGATCAGCCAAAAACAATAAATCTTGTACAAGTAGTATTATAATCACAAACTATTTCTATTTTATTTTACAAATGTTACTGTAGCAACTTTTTTACTAGTTCTTATATGAATTTATCACTATCATTACTTTTCTCTTACTAATGACCGCTCATCACATCAATTACTTGTTTGGAATGCACTTATAAGAATAAATATTATTGCATTAAGGTATGTGTAATAACCACTACTTAATAAATAAATGGGGAGGAAAAGGTGGGCGTAACTTTAAACATCGAAAAATTCTTGGACCACAACCAATTCCACCCTCATTTTCACAACTATCCAATATAGATGATTGTGAGTGGTAGAAAAGTGATTTTATGTGAAAAAGACAAGCAACCAATCACAAGTCACATATGATAGTCGTGAAAATAAGTATGGAATTGGTTAAGGTCCTAGAATAACGAACACTTCACACTAAGCATCACAAAGTATGCTAATTCCAACAAGTTAAAGTAGAAATCTCATTTGTGGTCGTAAATGTTTATATGTCGACTCTTTTCATTCATCTTACAAGTTTATGGACTCCATGGAGTTGGTCTCTCATAAGCCTATAGACCTTACATTTGTGGGATCCATAGGCTTGTGAAAGGCATGCTACATGAGATGGTCATTAATATGTCTCTAGATATGACTTATTTTGATTGGCACGTAATAAAGTAGTATTAGTGTTGGTTCATGTATAAGTAATGTTCTACTCACATCTTATCTATCTTATAAAATTATGAAAAAAATTGTGACAATTTTTTGTTTTTAACACACATAGGATAATTGTGAAGATAAGTGTAGAATTTGTTAAGGTCCCAGAATAACTCTTGAGCGCCTCACACTAAACATCACAATGGGTGCCAATTCCAACAAGTTAAAGAAACCTCATTCGTGATCATAAATATTTATACATCAACTCTGTGGAGTCAGCATCTTACAAGTCTATGGACTCCATGAAATCGATCTCTCATAAGCCATGGACCTCACATTTATGGGATCCATAGACTTGTGAAAGGCATGCTACATGAGGTGAGAATTAATATGTCTCCATATATGACTTATTTTGATTGACACGTAATAAAGTAGTATTGGTTTTGGTTCATCTACAATTAATGTTCTACTCACATCTTATCTATCTTATAAAATTATGAAAAAAGATTTTGTCAATTTTTTGTTTTTAACGTTACTCAAAACAATAATAAGTAATAACCATCTCATCTATATGCAGCATCCCCCACAATAGCATGAGCATCCCTTTTACAATCTATGGATCCCACACAATAACAACAACAACACACCAAATACTTTGTGATACAATGTAATAATTATCTTGAACATCATATAAAACACTCCTCTCACAACATTGTTGTTTTTTTTTTTTTTTTTTTTTTTTTTTTTTTTTTTTTTTTTTTTTTCTAATGAAAAAAATGGGGTCTCCGGTGTGGACTCTCATCGACCCCACGCCACATGACAACAGTGGATAATATCACATATATCACACGAGCCTTACTAGGGCTATCGCTCGAACTGCTCCTCTCTGGGTGCTAGGACAAGGACTCTTACCAATATCTCTCATAACCTGTAGAGCGCAAACCCTTCTATATATTGTAATAATTATCTCATGCACAATTGCACATGAACATGAAGCATATAAAGTATTCCTTTCACAGTCCACAATGTAACTCAAATGCTAGCTAGGAACAGAGCTAGGATTTAGAGTTAGGGGCGGCGGCTCTACTGCTCGCTCTGTGCGGCTATTCCGGCCTTTGACTTTACTGCTTAACCACTATAGATTTTTGTTTAAAACTTTTTGAAAAGTTGGGTAGTTTGTTTTGAGTAAAATAGGTTGTTGGGCTTAATATTTTTTTGCTTTATTATTGGAATTTTTTTTTGTTGGGCTAATTTTTTTGGGCTTGTATATTTTATTTTAGATTTAATCTATTAATTTATTATGGCCTTTAAAAGGTGGAAAATGCTAAAACTACAAAATTTTTACAAATTGCTAATGTGGCGAGTGATTATTGGTAAGTAAAAAGTGATGCAAGTGTGTGAACCAATAAGAATTTGTTACTTCAATAATTTGTAAAAAATGTGGTAAAAAAGTTTGTGGCTATAATATTACTTTTAAAGAATTGATGGCATTGTTAAGGGGGGTAAAGTGTAATTTTATGGAACAAAATTACTAAAATTAGTACCTATTAATATACTATTTTTTTTTTTTTTAATTTGGGGGGGGTAGGGGGGGGGGGGGGGGGAACGCACACACACACAAAGTCCATATGTACCTCTATCCATGATGCTAGCTAGCCTTTGAGATGAATGAAATACATTTTTGTTCATATGGAACAACAAAAGCAAAAATGAAACAAAACAAAAGAATGAAATACCTTTTTGATGAAAAGGCAAATATTTTTTAAGGTAAGATACAATAATCACCCTAAATAGTTGGGCTAATACCATGTACTACTAAGCACAAGCAACACTTATTACCGTTTAGAAGTTCCATGCTCCTCTAAGTCGCTCGCTTCCTTCTAACAACTTATCTTGATTGCACATGTCTCACAAAAATAGTATTATGACAATTATATACGCAAGGGACTTGCGCAGCCAATAATGGATAAATAGTTGTCAAAAATGGATAATGAAGCAAAATAATTTTTTAATATTAAATGATGTTCGTACATAGGATAGTTTTTGGAATATGCCATTATGCCCTCTTTTTAACTTTATATGAGTAACATTAATTAATTTCACTATTTTTTTTTTTTTTTGGTCCTGAATATGAAGACTTTAGGCATTGAGATCTTTGGTGAAAACAAACCAGATTCTTTAATGCCCGCCCCCAGTACAAGTGCAGCCGAATTAGCTGTTATGCTTATTGACTTATTGTTCAATTGAATGCAGCCATTTAACACCTCTTGGCCTTAGAGCTCTTGTCACTTCAGAGTTCAGACCCCCACACCCACCTAAAATCCCATCAGCACATCCATGCAAAAATTGTGGGTTTGTACTTTGTCCTATAGGAGAAGGAAAAAATGGAGGGTTGTCATTTGCAAGAGACATGAAGTTGGAAAATTTGATGGTAGAAGTAAGACAACAATTAACAAGGGAGATGTGCTTATGCTATTAGCTTTGGACCAAGCATTATGCACCAACCCATTCATTTTTAATAGTTTTTAGTGCAAAGCTGATATTCAATCGTTTCTAAATATATTTTTTTAGTCCCTTTTTATTTTTGTCTTTAGTTTAGTATTTATAATTGAAGAGGATAAAATAGATGTAGACGGTCTCATTTTACTAAACCAGTCACGAGCAACGATATTTTTAGCTCATGATCAAGATGATGGAAGAGGACGAGGGTGTGTACGCAAGAGGACGGACCCTCCATGGTGGACAGATGAGAAACCGGATCGATACAAGGTAGACGGTGTTAAGGTCACGTGGCATCCACATGGTTTAAGTAGTCCTCAAGAAACTTCAAAAGGAAATATCTAGCACCTCACGATTAAACCTAATCAACGAAATCACTTTATGGAAAGGATCCGGTAAAATACGTACTTTTATGAGAATCTTCCTTATAAAGAAAAGTTCATCTTCCCCAAGAAAGGACAAAGTCGGTACTACACTACTATAAAAACTCCAAAGCACTCCCAAACTAAGGTACGCATAATTTACTCCAGCTCTGACACTCTAAAGTTGTGAGAAAAAAGTTCGCTAACTTAACCTTCGGAGGGTCTTTGGCCGGTACCACACCGGTACTCTCCTAAGATCTTCTTGTTTTATGTTGTGCAGGTGTTGTTTTGAGCACGTGAAGACTGTGTGACTTACTAACGATTTTCGGCATCATCAATATTTTTCCATTTTCATCCTTCAAAGTTAACATAAATTTCAAACATAGTTCATCTATTTAGGGGTGACAATGTGGGACACAATCTACTAATATGAAACAATTATTTGTGGGTTAGAAGTAAATGAGTTTGTGTTAAAATGAGTCGACGCGCTTTAACACGATTAATAAATGAGTCAATGCCATGTTGACTTAACTCGCAAATAACCCGAAATGATCCGATTAATATAAATAAAAATCATTTTTATCTAACATAAATTTGGATTCTAAATACAATGGAGTATTTAAAAGAATTTTATTGGTTATATTGATAAATTCTTCTTTAACCTCTAAAGTCCCTAACCTTTTACCTCAAACAACAAGGAAAAAAACTTTCCATTTGCTTTATCTTTTTTTAAAATTTTTTATTAAATGGGTTATGTAGTCAATTTGTTTAATAAATAGGTTGTGTTAGGGTCGAGATCCTTAAAGATTTTTGACACTATTATTAAATGAGTTGGGTTAGAGTTGAACTATGTATTCAAATACCCTTACTTCAACACGACACGAATGTGACCTGCTAACACAAATTCAAGAGAGGCTTGATGCCTTTAAGGGCCTAAGGCAAACATTGAATTGACGCATTTTATTAAATATGACTTTAAAAAAAAAAATTTACTTAAACTCTATTCTATTGTGTTTAGATGCAAAATTACTAATTAACTTGAATCACATAGAATTTTTGTTTTAGGAAGTCTATAAACACAAAAAAATTGACAAAACACCTTTTGATGTGACAGATTGATAGTAGTAAGTAAAAAAATAATGTTAGTGGTGGATCTAAATGAGAATTAGTAAAAGTTTGCCAACTAAAGTGTTGTTAAAAATTGTTGTGAAATTTTTTGTGTATTGCTCTTTTTTTTTTTAAGTGCTACATTTACAATATTTTTCATAACAAATTTTAGATGTTAAGTTTTACTAGTTATAAATAGAACACACTTTTGAAATTATTTTTTTGCTCACCAATAACAGTCAGTAACAATTTGCCACTTAGGATTTGTTATGAAAGTTTTGTGCAAAATATTGTGGACATAACCTTTTTTTTTTTTTCTTATTTTTCATTTGATAATTTTTTTTTTAATTTATTGGCTAATATTTGTGTTTAATTAATATTATACAATGAAAGAAATAACCCTATTGGTTAAAATTTGGAAGACTCTTTTTACTTAGAACCTTAAACGACCGCCTCATTTGCCTATACTATACAAATGGTTACTCCTATATCTATCCAAATTTATTATTTTTTTATAATTATTTGTTATGTAAATAGTGGAGAGGAAGAGATGAAGTGTCATTATTCATTAACCAAGATTAAAGGTGGGAAAAATAAATGAATATATAATATATAACCGTGAACTAGGGTTCAAGTGGTAAAACTAAAAACCATAGCCGTTAAACGAGTAAAAAGCAATTTAAGTAGTTGTCTAATATGGTTCTAAAAATCAAAATGGAGAAAGAACTGAAATGGGGAATTGTTTTTTGGTTCGACCGAGGTCGGACAGATGATCAAACCATGACATCATAAATAAATAATATATATATATATATATATATATATATAACCGAAACCTCTAGAGCTTCCATAATTTTCCATGTTAGTACGATATTTAAATAAAATTATTTTTGTTTAGTCCAAACTTAACAAGGAATAAAACTTTATCTTTTTAACAAGTCCAACTTAAACTCAAACTCAAACTCATCATTATAATATTTTTAAATAAAATTAAACAAGGAGTGAAACTCTATCTCTCTAACAAGTCCAACTTAAACTTAAACTCAAACATTGATAATTTATCTCCAAATTTGCGAGACTAATCATGAACACTATTAAAAGCAAAGCAAACCCCAATATTATTTTTTTTAAGCCGAGTAGAGGTATAGGCTCTTCTTTTGTTATTTTCTTCTCATCTACTTTGTTAAAAAAAATTATTTTATGGTAGAGTCAGCACTGAATCAAAATAGAGTTCTTATCAGGAGTAGGGGTTTTGTCTTCCTCTTTTTCGATGAATAAACTATGTACACAAGAGGAAAGACGGTGTGCTTCTTGGCCATGTAGAGTATTTCCTTTTCCAATACTTTTATTGTTTTAGACTTTTTGGTTTTTATTTAATTTGAATTATTTGAAAAATATTGAGTCGGCCAATTAAATAGGGTTGAAAAAAAATTAAAATAAAAAGGACCGCGTGAAGCGTGAATATAATTTATCTTTCTCTTATCTTTCTCTATTGTTTAGTCACACACACACACACACACACACACACACACACACATATATATATATATATATATATATATATATATATTGTTTTGTTTCAATAATTTCTAAGCAGTTTATCATCTGATTCTTTAATTTTTTGGTCTTTCATTAGAGGTATTAATATATGAAATTTTGAATAAGTCATTGCACATTCAAGCAATGACTTCTTCATCAAATTGTAACACAAATTGAAATCATACAAGAGCAAATCATGCAATGGTGTAGTTTTTTAATCAATTTAAGATTTTATAAAATTATTTTAATAGGTATATTCCCGTACATAGCACGGGTTAGGGACTAGTTAATTATTATTATTATAATAACTATAATAATTTTATAGCTCATAGTATTTTTTGAAAATATCTAAACTTTTAAAATAATTTATATGTGATTTTTACATTTTATATTTCTTATTCTCACTAATATAAAAATTACAAACTATAATCAAACGTATTAGAAAATCAACTAATAAACCAACAATATTTTTATTATTGATAAATATAATAATAACTAAAAGTCTAAAACAATAAACACGGGTTTGTTTTCAAAAAAATAAAAATAAGCACAGGTTTCAAAAGAAAATAAACATTAAGAATTAATAAAATATAAAAATTTAAGTGACGCCCACCGCACCTACCTACACAGTACACACAAAGCATACACCAGTAGTTTATTTCTGCAAAGAAAACGACACCGTTTATGCTAATTGCTAAACCCTAAACCTTTTTCATTCACTGTCCTCCATTACTCTACAGGGGCCGAGGCCAGAAACGCAGCACCGGCAACACTCTTACACGTATACTCTCTCTCTCTCTCTGAGTTCATTGGCTTATTTTCATGATTTGAATGACTTAATATTTATTTAATTTTTATTTCACTCATTTTATACAGTAACGAAAATTAGGCTATTTCAATTTTTAGGGCAATCCAGAAGGGAGAACCTGATTGATTCTAAATGCTCAAATTGAAGAAACCCGATTACCCGGTTGCCATTGCAACCAAAACCAAGTTCGAGGACAGCGATGAACACGAATCTTCCTCTTCTGAACATGTGAGAAACCCTAAACACCTGCGCTTTTTTTTTAAACGTTTCAGGTTCGATGATTGTAAAAAAAAACAAAAAAACAAAAAACAAAAACAAAAAATTTCATTTATAAAGCTTTGAATATTGAAAAACATTGTGGCTTTTTTGAATAATAGGAGGATAGCGATGAGCATGAACTGTCGTCTTCGGAAGATGTGAGTAACACACACAAAAAGTTTTAATTTTCAAGTTCAATTTTTGGATATATATTTTTTGTCTTTTCAATTTATGGTGCTTTGAATAATAGGAGGAGCAAGAGATAGAGCGGGAGTTGGCGGGTGTGACATTCGAACAATTGCAAAAGGCGCGTTCAGATGGGTCGCATTCGGCGTATAAAATGCCAAATCAAGAAAAGAAAACTGGGCGGGCGAACAAGAATAGGTATATGATATTTTTGTTTGTGGCTTGGTGAAATTTGTTATTTTGTTTTCAAGTATTGTGTGTGGAAGTAGTGGGCTTATTGTTGGAATTGTGTAAAGGCCAATGGAGGCAAGTTGCAAGAAGCCGGTTGGAAGGCTTAGAGAGGTGGTTCAAATTCCTAAGAAGGTGAGTTTGATGAAGTTAAATGTTGTTTTTTTGTGAAATATTGTGTTGTTTTATTGATGATATTGTTGAGGCAGTGTTCAGTTTTATGTTTATGTTTTTGAGTTGAAACTGAATTATTGAGATTTTTTTTGCTTTATAATTAAATTGGATATTTTTCTATTAAGTGCCCTGTGATTTGTTTGGCTGCCAATGCTTTTTGGAAGAAAAATAAGGCAGAATGCAGGCACTTTCTGTGCTTGAATTAGAGGCTTTATACATTCACCTGTGAAATCTGAGAAGCAAATAGGGCTTCAATTGAATGTGTTTTAAACTAGGATGCACGGACACTTGATTTGGGGTGTTGTACCCGTGTCGTAACGGTGTCCTATTTACCGTATCATGTTACAATTTTTCAAAAATTGCTCGTGTCGCCATATTGTACCCATACCTGTGTCCATATCCGTGCATCCTAGGTTTTAAATGACAAATTGGGCACATGGATTTCTAATTAAACGGAATCAAATGCTTTTAAGGACTGTAGTTGTTATCCTTGGTAGAATAACTTTGTGTTGATGGTAAGTTTCAACCAGCAGCAACAGGGCATGCATGTCTTCCATTGATCTATGGTTATTCAAGATTGTATATTCCTAAATAACTAGTAGGCAGCCAATGGATTGCATGGTTCCTTGATTTTTTGTTTTTTATTTATTTTTTATTCCTAGATTCTGATGCTCAATTTTTAGCATGTTCATAATGATACATATTTTACTCTTTTGTGTTTCTAAAAAGGGTATTATTCTCCCTTTTGCTATGATGGGACTGGTCAAAATTGTTAGTCTTGGAATATGACATGGAAATCACATCTCATGTTCGACTAAACATCTTACCAAGAGCCTTGTAGCTCAACTAGCACCTCGTGGTGTTTCCAATAAAGATGTTCATGGTTCAAATCCCCCCTCCCCCAACTATTGAACTATAAATAAATAAATAAATAAATCTTTTAGTAATCTTATTAGCACGTTTATATAAGCTCATTACTATTGATGGGTATGCCAGATGACATTGATATTTCATTATCTTCAGGTTGTACGTGACCCCCGTTTTGAATCTTTATGTGGTACATTTGATGATAAGCAGTAAGCCCACCCCCCCTCTCTCTGTCTCTCTCTATGTGTGTGTGTGTGGCTTTGTGTTCATATTTTGTTCCAATACTTCATGATATTTTATTTTCCCTCCCCCCCCCCGCCTCTCCCTGGTGGCGGGCAGTGCATTGATGAGGTTCTAGTTTAAAATTACTGATGTGAGGTTTTCAGTACTTGCCAATTTTTATTGTAGATCATGACAATGAGCTCTTATTCAAAGGACACTTTCTCCCCTTGCAAGAGCAAGGTGGAGTTCATGCATTCAAACCCCTTGGTTGTTTGTGTAATTACGAGTAAATAAAATATTGTAGATCATTTGCACGTTGGTTGTCTTCTTCCAAGCTCTGGCTTTTCTGACTAAGATGGAAATCTACATTTTCCAGTTAGTTCTTTAACGTTTCTACTGCAAGAACTTTTGTTGTATAGATAATATAAATTGGATCTTACAGGTTTAGGAGCAAATATAATTTTCTGTTCAAGAAATATCTTCCTGATGAAATAAAGGTAATTTTTATTTATTTATTTATGAAGTATGTGTGACTTTCTTTTAAATCTACTTGTTAATTACTCTTCTGTGAAACTTTTTTTTTCTGTATAACAGGAAGAAGAGAAGAAATTATCCAAATCCAAGGATCCAATTGCCGCCAACAGATTTGAACACAGCATCACTTGGATGGTAGGTGCCTAATCCTTTTGGAAAGAAATGTAACTCTAATTTTAGTTATTTTTCTCACCTTTTTTTTAGGTAAGTAACTCACTCCATAATACTTGATTCAATGACCTTGCCCACCACCCCATTTTTATGGGTGGTGGAGTGCCCTTTGAACCCTTTGAACTAAAGGCCATTGGCCCGTCATTTATCTTGCCATGTTTATTATATATTCCTCTAAATTTTTATTTGTCCCATACAGCTGTTAGTGCATTTACTAATGTTTTCTTACTGTTGATCATGTGCTGAAAGAGAGGTAATCTTCCTGCTGAAAGAGAGGTAAGCTTTTGAATTTATGAATTATGTGATTTTTGTTTACAGGTTCTCATCCTTGTGTGTTAATTTCTTTTTTCTGAACTTTATTTTGGATATAACAGAAATTGCGGAAGCAATTAGCAAAATCAAATGAGCCAGAAATCGTTGGTGAATTAAAGAAACACATCTCTTGGATTGTAAGTGCTGCCCCTTTTGGAATAAAAATGCACCTCTGATTATGGTTTCATTCCAGAAATTTGTAATTCCTTTAAATTTTGTTCTCTCTCTAAATATTAGTGCATTTAAAAAAATTGCTTTTCTTTATGGTTTGTGCTGCTTTTTGGGTCATCTGTCTTTTCAGGATAAGCAATTAAAGTCCGAGTCCAGTCAGCATACTGATTCTGCAATTCTGGCTGAGCACAAGAAGAAAGAAAGAGAAGCAGCAAAGAAAGGGAAACAACCATTTTATCTCTCAAAAAGTACAGTCATCCTTCTCAATCTCTTCCTCTCTCTATCTCTCTCTTTCTCTCTATGTAAATACATATGTGTGTGTGTGTGAGCATTTGTCTATGCTTCTTGGAAGTATATCTAATGCAGTCAGGAGTGCAATGGGACCAGGATTCACTTTAATTGTACATTGAAGCATTAGTTTCTTACAAGGAAATAGAGGAAAAACCTCTTCTTGGGTTCTTAAGAGAACTTATAAGCCAAAAACTAACTTTTTTTTTAATTGATAATAAAAGTCAAGATGTTATATGAATCTCATAATCTTCCATCTATATAAGGACAAAACCCTAAAACTCTATAAATTATTAATCATAACCCTTTATTTAGACTAATCCTATCCATTCATACAAAAAATAAATGAAGAAGGCCCAAATACCATTAAATAACCAAATAAACTAGGCTGCAGTACCACTACAGAACCTGTGAACATTTGTCTTGTTGTTGCTGTTGTGTTTTTTGTTTGTTTGTTTGTTTGTTTTTTTTTTTTTTTTGGTGTCCTGCACTAATGTCCCATATGGAGGAGAAGCAAATTATTCACAATCTTTTTAAAGTGATGATCTCTTGGTCTTAGCTATGTTAAAACAGGTCTGATAGACATCTGAAAAACCCAGAATTAAATTAACCCCAAACACTAGCCTTAGATTACATGGCACTTAGGCCTATGTTTTAAGCGATTGGCTTATGTTGATAATTAAAGCTTGTGAATCAAAGTACTCAGACTGGTTAATCTGAACTCTTCTCTTATTTATTGCTGAGAAATACAAAGTTCGATGAAAATGCATGGTGAGCATGGTTGAGTAGTGTCGGTGCTCATGCTGGTCTGTTATTGGTAGTGTGGGGCATTGCATTGATGGTCACGGTAATGCTAGAGATGTGGTGGTTGAGATATTTATTGTTGCAACAATTTGTCTGGTTTTGGAAAAGTGTGAGTGTGCTTGGGGATTGGTGATGGTAGTAAGCTGTGCCAAATGAATAAGTTATGTTTTTTGAGGCAATTATTCATGTAGTATGTGGAGAGAAATTATGTGGTTGTGCTTAGGTATTTCCAAGGTGCATTACCATACACTTGTATTTGTATTGCCTTTGTTTTTATGTTAACACTTCTAAGATGCTGTGCTAATGGCGTGCACCAAAAGGAATAGCCTAGCCTACCAGTGGTCTATTTAACTTGACTTGGGTCTGTTATTTGCAGGTGCAATCCGAAAGCAAAAGCTTATTGGAAAATTTGAAGATCTCAAGGTTCCTTTTTCACTTCTTGTTATGATGATATGGAAAATTTATTGTGTGAACTACAACTGGTTTAGTTTACTAATGAATATTTTTATATTTGCACAGGCTTCTGGCAAGCTTGACTCCTTTATTGAGAAAAGAAGAAAGAAGAATGCTGCAAAGGACCATAGATACATGCCATATCGCAGGTCCAACAACAGTGAGCAACAAAATTAATGGTCTCGCAAGTTTTGGTTGCTTTAGAGATACATATGTATATAGATCCTTCCATCTTGTTTAAGGTGGCAAACATCTCCACTTTGCAGGGGCAGTTGGGTTGAGAGTTTTTTGGTCATCTGATGCTCCTTTTGGGAGTTGTAGTGCTATTTATGATTCCATATTTTTGTCTATGCGGTTTAGATTTCCTTTTGCTTTGTAATTTGGACATGTTTGTATTTCTATGATCTTGTTTATTTGGTTCTCATCACAAGTTAGATTGATCAAAGAAGCATAATAAATTTTATTTCAGAATTTTCATTTTTCCATATTTCAATTTTGAGTTCATCTTAACTTATTTTCTTTTTGAATTTGGTCTTTAATGTTGTGGAGGATGCAATTTTGGCTTAATATAATCCCTAAAGCTTAAATAGCATGTATAAAAACATGGACAAAGTTTAGCTACAAAATTGACTGTACCCTTAGACTATAACTTTACTCAATATTTTGTTATTGGTGGTGAATTTTGACAAATCCACTATTAGATTACATATTGATCTTATATCCTATATATGTTTGTAAAATTTCTAGAAGATTAAAGATCAATAACTATGTTATCAATAAATTGTTTAAATTGCAAGTTTTTGTGGTTTAAAAGTATGTATAAAATATAAATTTATAGATCATGTAGTAAATAATATCCAATTGACACAAAATTTGATGTGTAATAAAAATGTAAAGAATATACAATTTAACGGTTAGATTTTTAAAATATGTAGTAATATTTATTTTATTGAGTAAGATTGTAACCTAAGGCTACAATTAATTTTATAGCTAAACTTTATCCTTAATACACCATCATCAATAGGATTTACAACGAAGTTTAACAAAAACATGACAATACACAAGACAACCTTCACAGGCACAGTCAGGGCGTTTCTATACAAACTCTCACCTCCTTCAACTTCTCAAGGTTTAGCATTTTTTTTTTCTTTTCTTAAATAAAATTTTATTGCCTTTCTTCTCTTTATGTTTTGGTTTCATATTTTGACCTTTTTAATACTTTCATTGACGTTGCTTTGAATAAATATTTTTCCCGGACAGTGGAAAAATACAACATTTTTCGTTTGGGCTTTAATTGTTTTGACTTTTGACTAGAAAAATGGTTATTTGGATGCTGAGAAAAAAAAAACTATAAACTCCAATCAGTGGAGCCTGATATAATGGCAGAAGGTTTTTTATTTGATTTATAGGAAAGTTGGAGGAGAAGGAAGGATGTTAAGAATGCAAGTGATTGCAATGAAGAGTCGACCTGTCGTCTTTATCTTGTTTGTTTGTTAAAGGCATGTCGCACAGCTTTCATCCAGTTATACTACAAATCGTGCGAGATCAAGTAACTGAAATTACTGCCAGTCGTAAAGGAAATATAATGTTGTATGACCCAAGCCGAAAAGACAAAACACCCTTATGCTTCAAATATCAAAGCATTTTCTGCGACATGTCGCAGACCGCCAATGCCTATAGGATAGCAGAATTGTACCCGTAAATTATTACTAGAGTTGAGAGTAATTTAGGGTCCGTTTGGTTAGAGATTTCTAGTAACGTTGTTTGTATTTTTTGGAATTACGTAATGTGTGAAAAATATGTGTAATGTTGGTTTAACACTTAAAACTATTGTTTAAACAACGGTAACAAACAGCCATTAGTTTCAGTCAGTTAAAGCAGTTTGGATGCTTTTAGAGGTTCAGTTCAGTTTGTTAGAGATTAAGCGAACAATTTTTTTTTTTTTTTTTTCTCAATTCTCAGGCCAACGTTGATGTGTCAACTCCAGCCCACCAAGCAGAAAGAGTCAATTCCCAACATTCTCAGTCTCTATCTTTCCAAAACTTGTCAGGTACTCCTTATTGCCTCTCAATTTTGACATCAAACATTCTGTCTTTTCTTCAAGATTGGTCTGATATCTTGTGTTCCAACCTTTACGTTCAACTTGATCTCAATCACTAAGCTTACCCACAATCTGAGTTGTTGCATCATTTTCTTATCTAATTATTGTTTCATACAGGGCCTTTTGCTGTGGAGGATGATTGGTCTGCGTAAAGAGAGATAGATGGTTTATACATTCTGCAGAAACTAAACTTTACTTACCCCACTGCGTCATCAATTGTCACTGCACAAATGCCTGCTGTGTTTGCTGTCAACAACTCATCCTCAGTCTATGGCATTGTAGATTAGGGCACCCTTCTTTTTCTAGAATAGGCCATTAGAGCATCTTCTTCCACTTGCTCATGATTCCAATAATGAGAATTCTCACTGTACATTTTGTCCTTTAGCGAACAGAAAAGGTTACCTTCTCCTAATGCAATTCATGTTTCAGCTATTCTTTTGCATTGGTCCATTATGATATTTGGGGTTCTTTCTCTACTGCCATGTTGATGGTTTTAAATACTTATTAATTATTGTTGATGATTGTATCCATGATAATTGGTCTATTTAATGGAGCATTTGGGGCTTTGGGATGGGTTAAAATGAATTTTCCTTCTGCCCCTCCAAAACCTACTCCTAAAAAGTTGCTGGCTTTTCAGCCCTTGCGTGCTAGCGTTTTCTCTTACTAGTAAAGGGGCTGCTAGTTGTAGTGCGCAGTGTACTAGTAAAATAGGAAAAGCGGATTGAGATTACCAATAACAGATGGAGGTTGAGAATAGAACATGTTCAGTGCCTTGCCCTTGTCTCCTTCGCCGGAGACTGCAAATGATGGGAATCCTATCAATTAAGAAGAGGCATGGGCATCGCCTCTCGATCCCCCCACCCCTTCTTTCTTTTTTACAAAAATTCTGGTTGGTTTAGCGTTATGTAAAATTTTGTTAATGGAGATTATTGCTATACCATGTTGTGTGGATATATGTATAATTTTTCAAAGTTAGTTTAAGTAAATGTGTGCCATGATGTTGAGGTTTAGGAATATGAATTCTTTTAAATGAAGGCTATGAATTCCCGCTCATGGTTTTGTCATTCCAGATCCTATTTTCAATGTCTTATGTTTCTTGTTTTTGGATAATTTATTATTTTTTGTTTTAAATTGATGGGTAGTTCTTAGATTTTGGCTTTCTCTTCAACTTTATTTTTTGTCACTGTTTGGTGTCAATTCCATCCTTCGTATGCTTTCGTTGTCAACTTGTTCCTGTGGCAGTGTGTGTTAGGAACCTGCCCTGGTATCATGGTGCATTATGTGTGCTGTGCTGCTGCTCAATGGAGGTGCTAATTATGTTAATGCTACTATCATGGCCAGTATTGTTTTGGCTACTGAATTGTGTAACCTGCTGTGCTGATGCCTGCTGTACTGGTGCTGAAATGCTTGGCATTGAGTATCCGGCTGAGCTGATACCTGCTGCTGATATGCCACAAGCATTAGGTTAGGAGACTTAACACTTGAGAGCTGCTGCCTGCCCTATCTACTGAGTCTTGTGGTGGCTGTACTAAGCTGTTTGGAGAAGCTATGGATGAGAATGCAAGTGTGCAAGGGTGTGCATGAGAACAGATTAGCATTAGGCCATGGGTGTAACTGATTTAGCATGTGCTGTATTAAAGGGCTGTTAGGTAATTAGGGGTAGTTGTAAATGAAGGAAGGGGTTTCATAAGCAAACTAGCATTATTAGATCACTTAAAGTTGTCCTTCCCTGATTAATTGATAGCATATATCTATCTTTTTTTCTAGGCAGAGGCATTTTTGAAATACTTCCTAGGCTTAATAAAATTACATTTGATAGTGTGATTGATGAACTATTGTTTCTCAATTTTCCACTTGAGTGTAGGTTGCCTTCTGGTTTGATGATGTTGGAATAGGGAAAAACAAATCAACAGAGTATCTATGAGCAACTGCATGTTCATGAGAATCAACTGCATATTATTTATGCTCATGATTTGAAGGTGAGTCAAAGGCCACTTCATGTGAATTCAGTGGTTTATGATTTGTATTCTTCATGTTGCACTTGTTCAATGCAAAATGCTATATAGGATGGTGCTGTTTGTATAGCCTCTTTTTTTTTTTTTTTTTTTGGTCCCTCCAGATACTATGGGAATCTTGTTTGCAGCGTCATGAAGAACTTTTGCCCAAACATTTGTTGCGTCCCAGTTATTCTCGTGCACTTTATTTTCCTGTGTGGTTCTATGTTATCCCTCTCGACCTTCAAATATGTCATATGATCCATTACTTATTCTTCTTATCAGTAACTTTGGATCTAATGATCATGCTATAACTTAATTCTTAATATATGCCCTGGTTGCAGATCAATCAGTTGATTCATTCTGCACAGAAGTATCAAAACAACAATAATGGTAGTGGAACTGTTGGTGTCAATGTGTCATCAGATGATTTACAAACAAATTGTAACAAGTGAGAAATTAGTGTTGGAGAAATTTTATGCATTACGACCAGCCTTACCAGTTTTGTATGTCATTCTTTGTGCCTTTAGTTAAAGGACTGATGATGTTTTAATATCCTCTTTGTTAAATAAGAAGTTGATAGGTAAGTTACAGAGATCAACAATTGTGAGAATTGTATTCCAAAAAAAGGCTTTCATGAGACAATAAGAAAACTAATTTTATTCTGTAAAATTACACCTGTATGTTTCTAGATACTGCAGTGGGCAAGGGGTAACTCTTGACAATCATGTTATTCAGTTTGTTCTCTTTACAATTGAACCTGGTGACCTTTTGAAATTCAGTTTGACAGTCATGTTATCTGTGCATGGTCGGCATTGTTGACCTTCAAAAATTTATAATGTTAATTGAATAGTTGTTAAGTTCAAATTATATATGCTGCTTAAGTTATGCTAGAAATTTGAGCTTTGAGAGATCAAGGCCATGGAAAATTAGTTGTCATCCCCCCTCCCCCCCCCACCCCACTCCCCCTCCTCTCTCTTCTTTATTACCCCTTCCCCCTCCACTAATTAGGAGCTAAATGCAATTAATCATGAGTACATCTTGTTCTTGATCACTTATCTTACTGTAGGTTCCTGGTGACGGGTTGTCATCTTGAGGACACAGGATTTTCCAGAAGGTACACATGGTGTTTGCAGGTATATCTCAAGTCTCAACAACTCATTTTGCTTAAGTTTGAAAATAATTTCCATTATTTTGATAGGTTCATAATATATTCCTATTATAATTGTTTAACAGATTGCTGAGGTTGTCAATAGTATGAAAGATTTAATGACTTTCTGCCGGGATAATGACATCAGGCCAATGGGTAAGTAGTTCTCACATCACATGCTGCAGTGATAGCATGCAATACTGTCCCCTCTCCCCATGAATTATGGATCATTACTTAAAAGAAAAAAGAAAAAAAAAAGGCACACACCATTTTAGATTGTTTCTTGAGTTCTTCTCCCCATTGGCCTTCTTTTCTGTTGATATAATATCAATAATCAATTGTAGAGAGCTTGAAAAATTATTCCTGAGAAACCACCACAACTAATCTCTGGAAAAAAAATTAAAAGAAAAGGTGGGTATAAGGTGTGCTCAATGCCAGCCAACTGAAAAAGATAAGTTGATGGCTACTTTTACTGCTCCCGCCTCCCAGCAGTAATGTGAATGATAGTCTAAAGATGATCAACTGAGGACATTTGACTAGCTCAGAACAGGCAGCATCAGTACTGCCAGGTTATTGCAACAATTTTCTGAGATAGAACTCCTTGGCCTCGAGTAAACAGGGTAAGGCAAGAGAGTTCTTCAAATGTGTCTAACCACAGTGCACCTTGTTAAACTGTATAGAGGCCCTAAAACCTCAGTTCAGGACTAATCCAAAACTCACCAATTGATGGCTTGTCAAGCAATCTCAATGTTTCTATTTATTTCTTTGAGAACCGGAATATACATACAGGATCATACCATCCAAAAGACAAAGCAGGAGATGGTCAACAAAAGACGAAAAGCGAATGGGAATACTGCGGACAGAGTCAACTGCTAGATCAACCGAAGGACAGTTGTTGACTTGCCAACAAGAAGCAGAGTGATCGATATTTTTCAAAACAGTTAAGTTCTGGGAACTGTACAGCAACTGTGGCTGCCCCAGGAAATGCATTGCGTAGTAGTGCAGGGAGGATCAGCAGTTAGGAGCTATCTTAATAGTGAATTTCATGGCAACAACTTCAACAAGAAGAGAGAACCAGAGGTCCCAGAGAAGCATCTTCTGCCTGAAGCAATTTTGAACATTATTCCTGATTGTCATGAAAAAGGAAAGTTCAGTAGCAGCAGTGGTGGTGATATGTGCCATGGATGGAAGGCATAACCATTTTTGGGGTTATTTTCTTGTGGATAAGACAGAATGTTGGGAAGTAGCTTAGCATGTACAGGGAGTCCTGAAGCAGTTTTTATGGGCCCTTTTGATAATATCACATGAAGTGAAGATCACTTATAAGCTACTCTTAGAGACTTTTGAGTACCATGAGTTGGTAAGGTCTGCAGTCTGCACCTTGTTCATAATCAATGTTTACCCGTGTAATTTCATACCCTCACAATCTTAAATAGCTTTGATGATATATATGACATCACACCATATATCTTTTGGAATCGTATTCATGAGCTTTAAATTATACTATAATCTTTGGACTTAAATATGTAATAAAGGATTTGAGTAGATGGTACCGTTACTTGAACAGACAAAACAGGACGACTCCATCTCATGCATGGGCATTGGGCAAGTAGAGCAAGGCCTTCAGTAAACTATTCAGACTAAAATTCCATGTTCAGAATAATAAAAGCAAGTGGAAGAGCATTTTGTTATATTCTTGCCCTTATATAAAATTTTGGTATCTGTTCCTGGAGTAGGGGCCTAGGACTCTAGAATTTCACGTTTGCAATACAACTGTAAAACTAGCAACTACAAGGAGCACTAAAATGCTGCTCAAGGCCAAAGAAAAATGCAGCCAAAAAATTAGAGGTTAGTTCACTCATATACATTAATGAGCTTTAACTCTAATAACATATCATCTTCTTCTAAAACGTTGAGGGTGTGATGGAGAGTTCAAGACTAATCAGAACTACGAACTAGAAAAAACGTTCAGAAGATTTAATTAACACTTCCATTAAACAAGTGGGGGGTACCAATATACACATTGCCTCATTTGCATACAAATTCTAGGCTTTAAGAAAAAAACCATTCAGTATTTGTAGGACACTCATTTCCTAACTCTATATAATACAGAAATTCCTATCTAACGAGGTTAACTGCTAGTCAAAAATGCGTCAACCTCTCTCTAAATTCATTCGGGTATATAACTACAGAGTCTAAACAGAGACCACCTTTAGTATGCGTACAATCAATCTGGGTCATAGAGAATTTAATTTTGGTTGATGCATTAGAGCCATCAACAACAAAGGTCCCAACATGGTAGTAATTCCATTTTCCAGTTTCTTTCAAAAAGCACTTTGATGCAGCATGCTGACCATCTGAAGTCCATAGCTGAAACTGCACTGGCTTAATGTCCCATCCATGAACATGCTCTGAATTACAAATTCGCCGACCAAATCTTTTGGATGCCCGTCCAAGCTGCAGCTTGAAGAATACGCTATATGACCCTGGTGGAAGTGGGAAGTCCACCTCCCCATCAACTTCAAACCACCAAATCTGTTGAAGGTATGCAACTGTGCAGAATCTACAAGTAAGAAACAGGAACTCCAAGTCAATTCCAGTACTCCATTACACTAAGTAGGAAAAGAAATGATAAAAAACAGCTATTCAGATGTGTTTAATCATGACATATTTAGTAATCATGTGCCTTGTGTAGATGATTTAATGAATAATACGGACTTAATAGATGCGGGTGGTCATCTAAATCACTATGTAATGTAATTGTTTGGCAGAGATTCCTTCAAACAAATATGGCAGAAAATTTGTCCAAGAAATAAGGCAGCATATTCTAGCAAATACAGTTGCAAAAAGAGCACCAGAACAGATGAAAAGCTTGGCAGTTCTCCACTGTTGAGAAACTGAAGCACCACTTCAAAAACCAATAAAAGCTTTTTAAATTCTCAAAGCTTTTCTAATCAATCTAATGAATCACAAAGTCAAGAAAAAAAACAAAAGTTAGCATCTTGTCATGTTTTAATAATTTTCCTCACACTTTTAATAGCAATTGAAAGACTACAAATGCCTACTTTTGGATCAGCCCAGCAACAATGAAAGAAAAGGAAAAATGGAAAGTTTGAAGGGAGGATTTTCAGGCTTGTCATGATTCTTCTCATAGCAATTAGTTTTTAAAGTATCAAACGTGTTAGTCCAACTCAAAGACAGCATAACTTCGAGTTCAATAATATGATGGTCATTTTATTACCAATAAGAACTGCCTTAAACATTAAGATCTTCCAAACAAACTCAATGGTATTGGACATCCTTCAAAATGACCACATCCTTCATATGACCCGTATTTATTATTTAAGAAAACTTGCTAATAAAGTTATTATGATTTATGAAACCACTTGCAATTATGATAGCATCACACAATAAATTTTAAAATTTCAATCATAATTGATAGAAAAGATAACTAAAAAAAAACCTACTCGGACAAATTCCAGCAAGGGAATTCCACAGTTGGCTGGAGTTTCGATCGTCCATCTAAAACATACATGACAAGAAAAATACAAATTTTCTCCCATTTCCATTGAAAATCAATGCATAAAAGCTAAAAAAAGAGGGTTAAAAAATTGAACGAATCTCACCTAGATTCTTCAGTTGGGATATGATTCCAATATCTTCGATCATCTATCCCGGTGATCGCTAACCCTTTTGAAGCAATGGACAAACAAACACCACCCGTTCTTTTATGCAGCCAAACTCTCTGCATAAAGCCAATTTTTCAACAAATCCATCAGAAACAGATCCATATCAAGAATAATCCAAACAGGAAATAAGCCAGAGAACCATATCAGGGAGGTACCAAAACTTTATCACAACAAAACCAAATAATTTTATTCCCCTCTCAATTAATTAAAATAAAATCTAAGATTTCTAAATTAAAATTTATTTTCTTTCCCTCATTTTCTCAAAACCGAAACAGAGTAAAACTAATAAACCCCAAAACATATTTTTCAAATCTAATCACAGGGCCGTATTTATTTCCTAATAAACGAAAACCCCATCACAACCAATCAAAAACCACATCTAGAAACTCGAAACTTTTAATTTTCACACACTTTCTCAGCACCCAAACAGAAAACAAACACACACAGAGAGATAGAGAGAGAAATACCTTAGTACCCCCATCGAAACTATTAGCTCGACAAAGTCTTTCATAAATCTGTCGCTTACCCAAATTTTCAGGCACATCATCGAACACTTTCCGAAGAAGAACTTCATAATTCGAGGGCAACTTCGATTCCCACACAAAATCAGCCCAGGAAGCGCCACGAAAAGCTCGATTCATACTCGCCAATTTGCAAATCTCTGGGGGGTCAAAGTAACCCAGAATCAGAGCCACGCAGTCCTCTGGTAAATCACCCAAATTGGGTTTTGATTGCAAAGCCAAATTAGACCCATTAGAACAAGCATTAGAGCCTTGGCCAAAGAACAAAGCAGAGAAATCCGCACCCATGAAACAGAGCCAGAGCCAGATCCCTACAGAGAGAGAGCCTAGGATGATGGGATATTCCAAAAGATTCAGTTTTTACTAATAAAGAGAAGAGAAGAGAAGAGAAAAGGTTGTTGAAACAAATAAATTAGAAAGAAGAGGTTATGTTATGTTGTGTTTTTTGTTTTGTTAGTTTCTCGAGAAACAGAGGGGAGGACAGCAGAGATTGACATGGACGGAAAGCAGAAAACGAGGTGTGTGTGTGTCTGAGTGGATCGGTGGTTTTCCCTTTTCTAATTTAATTTATATTGTAATAACCCATAACATGATAACATACATGCATGCCAGTACATAGATTTGCTTAATTCTTGCATAGTATATAGATGCTGTTTTTGGAATTTAAGCAGATCTGGTGGATACTGTTTTGTACTTCAGATTTTTGTTAGGTTTAGATATTTAATGATATTTATTTCCCATTACGGTTTTCTTTTTTTCTTTTCTATTTTATGGGGTGATAATAACTCCTTTTGATTCTTTCAAAGATAAAAGGGATTAAAAAAACGATAATATCTTCTTCTTCTTCTTCTTCTTCTTCTTTTTTTTTTTTTTGAGAGATTCTTCTTCTTTTTTTTTGGTTGGTTTATTTATTTGTTTTTTATCTACTTTATTTTTTAAGGAAAACTATGAGCAAGATAATAGGATAAAGGCCAATAAATAAAACCGGATTAGGAAATTATCAAGATGTGGGAGGGAGTTGTGTGGGATCCCAGTTGTAAAAGTGAAAATACATAATTACATATATTTAATATATGAGATGATTATTATCTATATATAGAAAATAATTTAACTTCAAAGAAATTAGAATTCAAGCATTCTCCGCTCAAAAATTCTAGGACCACAAAAATAACCACAACTTTTATTACAATTGTCCACATGGCAGATTGTGATTAGTGGAAAAAAATTTATAAATTTATGTGAAAGTAACGCCATGTAGAATAGTTGCTGCAAAGTTATGATTTTTTATGTGATATTAAAATTACTCCCACTCCTCTACTCTTTTTTCTCGAATCTCTCCTTAATTATCTGTATTCTAAATATATCCTAACTACTAACAAATTCTTTAGCAACATGGCTCGGCTATTCTTTATATCGGTATTCTAAACATATCCTTACCACCAACATATTCTTTAGCTACATGGCTAGGTAATTCACCTTTGTTGCTTTCCTCTTATGTAAATAAAGAAAAATTATGAAGGTACTACAAGTTTTATTACATAAAATTTATAAAGTGATGTAATAGGGAATGTGATTCATAGATTTAACCACTTATAACTAGATATTTGAATTGTTTTTTTATGATTGGTAACACATTAATTTATAAGCTCAATGTAGTAAAAAATGTAGTATCCGTAGCACTACTCATTAAATAAAACTACTTCCAGCATTTATCCTAAAATTTGACCATTTTGTTGGATAAAATATGGTAATGATTTTATTGATGACAATACTCATCCTATGGGTATTTTATGATAAGGGTTTAGGTGGTGAACTTACAGATCTAGGTGTGACGTAAAATGTGGAGGTTTTAGGTTCAATCCATCATACCATCGTTTCATTGGATTTCCAGGTTATCTTAACTCTTATGGGTAGATAGTAGAATAATATGACCAAAAGCCAAGATACCACTTCTTTATGTAAAAAAAAAAAAGGTATTTTACAATACAGTAAATAAATGTTGATCTTAAAGATTTAAGTAATGTAAAAATATATTTTACATTATGAATTTATAATCTCTCAGACATCAAATAGGGGTGTATAGTTGATCGAAGTAATCAACCACATTATTTCTTTGATCACACTAACCATTTCACTCCATTCTGACTACCTCATGTAACTTTTAACATCTAGCATGGTGTGGTTTGAGAGTGAAATGTGTTGCCGAATGGCAGTAATCATTACCAATGTAAAAATCGCATCGACTAAAATTTGTTAACTCCAACGCCTCTGTTCCCTTCGTCATCACATCATTTTCCTCAACTTTTTCATTTGTTGTCTATGTTCCCTCCTTCCCATAAGCAACTTCTCGAATGGGCATACCCCACACCGACACACGTGCATGTCACCATTCTGGCTACACCAAATCGAATCAGGGTGGAGAAGGCGTGAGTGTGGATATTTATGGGTTGGGCTTAATCCATATAGTATTAAGTAAGATTTCATTCTATGTTTACTGCAAATTAGTGTTTTTAATTTTTTTTAAATTTTTGTGTGTGTGCATGTTGTTGATCACTATGGGAGGCGGCATCTATTTTGAAGACACAATGTCAACCACTAGCTTTGATCGATTTCAAGTTTATCATTATGTATTCATTCAATTTGTGAGTTTATTTATTTGTTTTATTTGATGACATATCAAAACAATTAATATTTTATAAGTTGTTCTTGTTAATTACAACACTATTATACACAAATGAAAAAACAACTAAAATGAGTTCCAATTGACCTTTCATTTGTATGTAAATGTGTGTAACAACGTTTTCCCTTATACAATATACCTAACATGGAGACCAAAGCTAGAAACATGACTCTAATGGTTATTAGCTTAATTTTTTAAAGGGTCTGATTAATGTGTGCCCTAAACTTTCTACTTTTAGAAATATTTTCTCAACAATTGAAAAAGCTGTAATTACTTTTTCAATTATCAAAAAAAAATTCCTAAAAATGAAAATTAATAAAGCTGTAGCTGTAGGGCTTGTAGCTGTAGGGCTGCCGCCTGCCAAAATGATGCAATCAATTACTAGGGGCAGCGTATGGCAATAAACACCAATACCTACCTACTCTGAAAAGATAGTTGGGTTGTTTGTTGACCTTAGCCAATTCTTCCATGAAAGCCCATAATAAGTTGGACCGTAATTGGAATGTGAGACAAATGGGAGTAAATGTGTGCAGATTTGTTTGTCATCAATTATATTTAATTGGAATTAGTTTTTAACAACTAGGTCTTTAGTCCTAAATTATAGGGTCGGTATCTAGATTTTAATGAACTAAACAAGTAGAGTAAACCTTAAAAAATAATCTAAACTAGTCCAAAAAAAAAAATAATAATAATAATAATCTAAACTTCTCACTTGAGGTAAACCTCAAAAAAAATTGAAAACAAACATATCATTAACTTAAACAAAGTGTAAAATTATATCTACATTGGTGCTAGCCAAATACATCTAATAAAGAGATAGTTTGAATATATTGCCACAAAAAAATACACACAATTCATGAAGTATTACAATTTCTTTTTACTAATGAAGAGAAAAAGGAAAAAAAAAAAAATGACTGTAAGAGATAAAGTTGAAACTATGAATGCTAAAATGAGAGTAATAAAGTAAGGGAGAGAGTCTAAAATGATAATAGAGAGACAGAGAGAAAGAGCAGCATATGATATTTTATGTAATGGGTTGAATAAGTTACAAATTTAAATGATTGGAGTTTTTTTTTTGAATAGGCTTTTTATTGAATGATTTGTTCATTTGTTATTGTTTGGTCTAGTCTTTTTTTTGTTTGGGTTATTTTTGTTATTGTTTATTATTTAAGCCTCTTATTTTTTTTAGGGGTTAAAGATTATGTTTGGAGGCCAAAATTTGTTTTTTGGTGTAATGTTATGTCCATAACATTTCACAACAAATTTTATGCAACAAGTTATTATTGGTAGGTGAAAAGTTATGTCAGTATTGAGTCCAAATTAGAATCAGTGACAACTAACCATAGGATTTGTTGTGAAATTATTGTAAAAATGTTATGGATGTAGCATTACTCTTATTTTTGTTGAAATCAAATTCTTGTGATTCTCAAGTCAGAGTGTTCAACATTTTTATTAGAGTGGTCAAAATATGTTAGTTTAGCGTGTAATTTTTTTTTCTTCATAAATATATATTTACATTTTTTTGCAAGTTAGAATGATTTGTGACCACCCTAATATATTAACCCTAATGCTTATTCAATAATACAAAGTCTGGGGCTCAATGACATTCATTTAGGGAATGGGAGTACTAACTACTATAAGATCAATTGCCATAGAGCTAGTTCACTAAAACTAGTTTAGGGGATGACCTACATTGTAGCATGGCCCCCAAACTTGTTGAAAATTGAAATCCTTTCATTTTTCCTTATATTTAATGTTAGGATCAATTGTATTGAGTGTTGGCAAATTTGTATTCAAAAGCCTAATTTTATTGTAATTGAGTTGTAATGTTTTAATGTCTAGGTAGTGCTTGAAGTTTTGCATTGAAGACACAAAGAAACAACTTAAGAAACTACTCAAAACAAAGAAGTTTTGTTGCCTCTATTGCAAGCCTAGCTAAAGGTCAAATGATCGAAATTGTTAAAACTCGACTGCAGTCAACTGATCAAGCTTTGAGGTTTTTATTTTCTCAAATCGAGGCCCAAGATGACCAAAAGACGTAGGGATCCATGAATTAGGATTCCAAAACATTATTTAAGGTCATATTAGGTCATCATAAAGATGAAGAGAACACTTTGTGAAGTGAAGATTGTGTTGCGATGGCTATGCACTAACGATTTTGTACCAAGCATCATCTCTAGTTCCATTCAAGATCAATGAGTGCTCCATAGAAAACCTTGCACCAAGACTACTTCAATCAAACTGTTTTGTGGTGAGTTAGATGTAGATTAGGTATACATGCATCAAAGAGATTTATAAGATAGAAGAGTCTAATTGAATTAGAGTTGCGTCGTAAGTAAGTTCTAGTGTAGGTAGCAATACTAGAAATTGGAATATTCTATATTGTAAACTTCCATTCTACTATAGTAAATCCTTCAATTAGAGGTAAGCTACAAACCACCTGTATTTTTCTCATCTAGATTTTTCTATCATAACTATATCGCCTATGTCAAAATTGATTTTATGCTACATTTAGTTTTTATGATATGATCATGCCCATCCTAAATTGAATTGGACCATTGCATAATTTGATAATTAATTAACTTGGGTAGTTGATTAAATTAACATGGTCTAAATTTCCCAACATATAAAAACAACTTTAGTCTAATATGGGAAGCCTAAAAGAGTGTCAATTACACACATAACCCTATAATGTTTAAATATAAATATATTCTTTTATTATATGGTCTCAATTATATAATCCTAGTTTCATCTCTGACTATATTGGGTATAATATTTCAATTTAATATTCATTTATTATTAACTTTTAAGTAGTTAGTTGTAGATAGATTTTTTTGAGAAAGTAGTTGTAGATAGATTGATGTTAACTAAATTCAAATTCCGATAGTCTAATGAGTTGTAAGCATAATTATCTAAATTATACTGAGCATTGATCTGTCAAGAGAGTGGTATAATGGTTCATCGATTCAATCGTTGGATCATTAATTTACCTATTATTTATGTGTGTCTATATATATATGGGTTGGGTTTACATTACATTGGTGTAACTCTAAGTAATATTACACCACCTAATAACTTGTTATATAATTCATGTTTTAAAAATTCCACAATTACATGTTCTATATGTTCTTAACATTAATTCCATTTTTCATGTCAATTGGATGCTATTTACTATTCAATCCATAAACTCATCTTTTATGTATTATTTTAAACTAGAAAAACTTAAATTTAAACAATTGATTGATGAAATGGCTATTAATCTTTGATCACCTTGAAATTTTGCAAGTATGGAGAATATACTAAGATGATGTAATCTAATAGTAAATTTGTCAAAATTCACATTCAATTAAAAAATATTGAGTGGTGTAATATTGCCTAGAGTTACATCATGTGTAACTTGAACCCAACTATATATATATATATCAAGAGGGTTGACAACTTGACATTGATCATTTCTTATTTATTGTCTCTTTAATTGTATAATTGTTATTACTATTTAGTCGTCTTTCTTTTACTTTTTTTACTTAATATGGTATAAGTTTTTTTTTTTTTTTTTTTTATTTTATAATTTTCAACTCAAGATACAAAACGGTATTTGAGTATCCTATTTCACTTATGTAGTAATTTTTATTTTATATATGTTTTTATACACATATATCTCAAAGAATCCATAAAACTATAATAATAAAAAAGACAGCTAGTATTCAATTAAATATAAATATGCAAGTATACCAAAGATGAAATTAATAGAATATTATTTGAAAAGTAACTTTAGACCCGTTTATTGATTTTACAATAGAATTAATAAGCTTGTTAAATTAATCAATTATATAATTCAGGTTGTTACCAGTTAATCACCATGAGCACAAGCAGTTATATATATATGTACATAAAATATAAAGTAATAAACAATGAAACATATAACACAAGATATTGGTGAAGAAGTGGAAAACCACTACAAGGGTTCCCAAATGTTGAAAAAAAGTCTAGCTTCCTAGGTTTTAATTGATTAAACTTAAAAACTATGTAAAATAGGAGGTTGACACAGTAAGTTTAGCGAGATATAATTTATAATAGTAGTGCTATTGTCAAGAATTTTAATTAGTCTTCCTTTTTTTCACATTGTCAAAATAATCAAAGGCTCTCATAAGATGCTCTGACACTTTCTTTTAATTGACATTCTTCATGTTACTTGAGTTAAGTCTATCCCAACTTTTTTTTTTTTTTAATATGATAGATTTTAATTAAACTTGTAACACCTATTCTATAATGATTACTCTAATTCTCAGGTTAAGACATCAATTGGTCTTTAGTGTAAGCAGAATTTAAATTCCAAATCTTTTATTGAATGACAAAAGATTTTACCAGTTAAGTCTACCCGTTCCAACTTAATATACATTTATTATTATTATTTTAATTTCCTTTCTTGATACCAATTATTCTTTACTCCTCAATCGTCATCTTCTTTGCATCAACTTGGTGCCGATATCCATTTAAATAAACAGCTAACAAGCAATGCAACTTGGATGGTTGACCTATTTTTAATGAGGAAAATCAATTACATCAATGAGCAACCATTTTAAGTTATATATTGTATATTATGGACACATTACTGTTGGCATCATAATTAGATTAGGCAAATCTTTTGTGCTATTCATATAAACAAGTGGCTGGGGTCTTCACTTTTGAATTCAAAATTAATGAGAAAAAAATGTTTTTTTATAAACAGGAAAAAAATAATGTGGACCAATAGAAATGTGTACAATCAGCAAAAAGTTCAGCCACCTCAACGTGGGTATGAGTCAGCACCAGCCACCAGGATATGGCAACCACGCCACATATCTGGTTATGTCCATCTTGGAACACGTGGCACAAAGTCAGCTTTGTGACCTTCCAAATATTGTAGATAAGGGAAGAAGCACATGGAGAGGAAAGAAGATAGTAAGGGCCGAAAGTGTATGATAAGTTATGTGTTGCCAATTCAGCCAAAAATAGGTTGCAAATGGGAACACGATTTTTTTATTTAAGGTTTCATGTTAATAAATGAAGAAATATTTTAGTAATTTGAAATACTAACACATTGTTTTCTTATCTATTAATTTAAAACCTAATAAATAAATAATTAAGGACTGCCTAGGTCCAAGAATTATTTTATATACATATGATGCATAGTCTCGCAGCTGATGGGATGTGCATTTACTCATACATTACGAGACATCCAATCAATACATACATACTATTGTTACTATTGTAGCTTCACACAGTCTATATATATTCTCCTTTTTATTGGAAATAGGTTGAAAGGACACTACAAGGAAATTATGAGATTCTTCATTCTTTGCATTTTTCACGGTCTGTAAGTGTTCTTTGTATTCATAACCCGGATCGTTCGTTGACCGTAAAATGGAGATGTTGAAGATTTTTGAGGTCGAATCGATGTCAAATTGAGATCGAACCGTGATAACGTCATAATTAATTTAATAATTAATTAAAACTTAAATATAGATATTAAATTTATAAAACTAGCAAAATTGACAATATATCTATATATGTGAGGGAAATTTAATGATTTTCAAACATATATTTAATAATTAAATAATAAATTTAATAAAATAAAATAATAACTATGAAAACATTAAAATTTATGATTAATTTTTGAAGTAAAGTTGAATATCTTTGAAAGATTTTAATTATCATTTTTTTTTATTCCTTGTAAGAGATGGATAATTTAATTAAGTAGAATAAAATTGTGTTAATTTGTTTTCTTAAAAAAAAAAAAAAAAATGCTAAGGGGTTCACGATTCTTGCCATCGGTTCGTGCGGTCCAACCCCAGTTTTAGGGGTTCACGGAATTAACAAAAAATCCAGTTCTTTATGCTTAAAAAATCGGTTTTCATCCTAGTACCCGGTTTTCACGATCCGACCTCCCGATCCGGTCCGGGTCTGAAATCCTTATTCAAAAGTTGATGGGTCGAAGTTCTTTAAGACTGTAGAGCTTGAATTGAATACAAGCTTTAATGATTAGGATTCTTGAAATTTTTGAGGTGTTGAAAATTTATTTTAGTAGAACTTCAAGATTTGAAAGAATGATATGAATAAGTACTCTTTGAATTTACTTCAAATTTGAAGATTTGGGTATGAAAGCTCTTTGTGGTTTTAGGGATTGAATTTGATAAAACTTTGATACTTTGAGTTCTTAAAGTTTTTAGAGGTTTTGGAGCCTAATTCCAACAGGTTTTTCAAAACTTTAAAACTTTCTAAAAAATGACTCCATGAGACTAATTAACGCCTTTATTTATAGGAGTATTGAGGAAGTTTAATAACATATGGTTAATCTTGATTGACGACATGTGCCATAATCTAATTGGAGACTTTTTTGTCTTGTTCTCAAAGGGCACATGGCATTACTTAATTCATTAAAGCATTTAAATTTTAAGTGACATGTGACAATATTTAATTTAATTGATTGTATCACATCAAATGAATATATTGACATGTCAACTTATAATTGGCCCCATTGAATATTCTTTATTAGTTCGATTTTGTGACACTTGGCAAATCTCCATTGGCCTCTAAATAATAATAGTAAGACAAGTTACATAGTTTGTGACACTTTGTAATGGGTTGTTTTGAACGTACCATGTGGATTTACTTGTTGAAAATTTTTATCTCCACTCGCATTCAAAAGCAGAATGTGGTGGACATGTGTCCATATTATGTTTTCACATAAGAGGATGCAAGTTATATCCTTTCAAGTTACAATTGGATTGGCTAACATAGGACAACTTATATCAGTTTGGAAGTGATTCACAAGTAAATTCTATAGTTATCATATGACGAAGACACTTTCATTTGATGTTGTGTAAAAACAAATTTCAATATGAACATATGGTCTCTGATTAATGGCTCTTGTAGAGGTAATTACTAATTACATGTTTAAATATTTGCCAAGTGGATTTTTCATTTGAGTTAATTGCACTTTTTCCCATATCTAACTATAGTGCAGTTATAATGTTTCTGTAAACTTCAAAATTGTGCATGTCTCCCTTAAATATTGGCAATAAGTATTTTTCCCTCTATCATTAGAATTTTTAATAAATTTTATGAAAGAGTCAAAATGCTTTGAAAAATAGTATAATAGAAATTTGAAATTTTAGTCAAATTTTAAATAATTAAGTAAGAAACAGCCCAATTAGGGTTGATCTTGATTAAGCGCCGCCCTGTTTGTAAAATTTATGACTGATTCCTCAATTCCAAACAATACCAATACTAACTTAGGTATTTCAAATAGGGTATGGTTGAAATGAACAACTTGCTTCACTATACGTAGACAAACTGACAAAGGGCTCAAATTCAAAGCCAATCAACAAAACATGAGAAGTTTGACTAGTAAAATAGGGGAAGTTGGGTCCATTTCATTGAATACTGTGCCATCATCGTATTCTCAAAATGGCATCATATGTGGCAATGAAAATTTGGTTGCACCTCCCCTAAGCACATTCTAGATCTATTGGGGTAGGTGGCATCTTCGATTTACATTTGGTCCAGCTTGTTGCACAACTAATAAAATAACAATTTTGGAAAAAGATCCAATTGTTGAGTCATTGTCCCAAACTCCCATCAAATATGCGTCTACTTTTGATCCAAATATATATATTTTTTATTTACAAAGTAGAGGCCTAAAATTAAAGCTTCTTTGCAAACGGTGGTTGGGAAACAAAATTGCTTACGTGCACAAGCGAAACACTTACATAACCCACCAAATGGTTCATTAAAATTGTTTATCGCTGGTAATAGTTGTTAAATTGTTATTATGTGCAAGAAGTCCACTTTGGTGCATATACAGTAAATTTGGAACATCATTTTAGTGACAAAGCATTTGGTACATAGCAAACCATATTTCCCATTAAATTCATGAAGGAAAAAGAGAGAGACGTGAAGACAATGAAAAGAATCACCTCCACCATTCACTTATATGGAAAGCACTCTTATTAACGCTACATTATATTTGTTCAAGCTATTTGCTCCAAAACGGAATCCAAAAATCAAATACATGCACTTAGTACTTAGTAGAGGACAAAATATTACTTTCTTATAATAAAAAAAATATATTGATCACTAATTAATAATTACAACATATGCCTCAAGACCATCACATTACATTAGTTTTAACACAAATTTTATTCTCCTTATTTGGCTAAATTTACTTCTTCTTTTTTAAAAGTTTCCTATGTGATGATTTTTAATAAATAAAATTACAATAAAAACTGCAAGAAAAAAAAAAGGTGTAAAACTAGTGTTAAAGAAGTGATTAAATTTAGAGTCGTAAATGAACCAAGTTATTTATAAATAACTTGAGTTCAACTTGTGGAAAAACTTTTTTTTTTTAAAGTCAAGTTCAAGTCTTAAGTTTAGTTTCGATTATTAAACAAGTCAAGTTCAAACATAAAAATGTGTTCGTAAACAAACTCGTAAGCATAATGGTTTGATTTTTAACCATACACACACACACTTGCTTAAAATATATTTATATAAATTTGAAATTGGATTGTATAACTTTGTCAATAGGTTTATATGATATTAAATTATTATTTGTAACTTATTGATGATATATATAATCTATTTGTAGAAGAAATTCATGGAGTTGTGAAGAGGTAAAACATTTGAGTCATAGTTTCACAATATATAAGAAAAAAAATAATTTAATCAAATAGCTCGTGAACAAGCTCGAGCTTGCTCGACAAAAAAATGATCTATTTTGTTTAGTGATGAGCTTGAGCTTGAGCTTGGGCTTGGCTCGTGTCCAAAAAAAAAAATTTAAATAAACAAATTTGAACTTTTAATACTTGACTCGGTTTGTTCACAATCTTATATTCTTATGTTTAATGCTGTTACTTTATGTTTTAAATAATTTTTTTTATGGGTTTTATTAACATGTGCTCTTAGGGCATACATTAGTAAACTATTTTAGGAAATTTTTAATGAAAATTCGATTAATTGTTTTAGCAACTTTTTTTAATTTCTCATAATTTTTTTTTAAAAAAAAATAGATGATTAATATATACTCTAAAGGGATACATTAATCAGACTTTTTTTTTTTTTTTTTTTTTTTTCTCGTCTTGTGACCTCATATTAGAGGTTTCTTTTAGTACTTCTTCTCTTTATAATTCATTAATTCTTAGTACCCGTTTGGTTCAACTTTTAGAGCCTAAAAGAGCCTAAAAGTTGCGTTTTGCAAAACGCTGGCCCAAAAATTGCGTTTGGTTATTACAAAACGCAACTTTGGGTCAAAAGTTGCGTTTTAAAAAACGCCCTAAACGCGCATCAGTCCTTATGCGAAGCATCAGGTCCATTTTCCAAAAGTCCTTGGGCGTTTTGGGGTATCCGTTGGGGTGAGCAGGCAATTACGAAATTACCCTTCAAATGCTCATGTCTTCAGAGATCGCACAGGCACTTCATTTCACTTTGGGTCTCTCTGCTCTGCGCAAGCTCCTTCGTTCCTCTCATCTCTGTGCTGCTACAAGTAACAACTTTCCGCGCGTAAGTCTCTCTTTTCTTTTGTCATCCGTTGAAAATCTTCTTCCTCTTCTTCTTCTTTCTTCGTCTTCTTCAACGGGCCTTCCTCTGTAATTTTTTTTTTTTTTTTTATTTGTCTAATCTGATCTGAGAAATACATTTTGCAGGTAGAGTTTTGATCAAAAAAACCCCAAGCAACACGGATCTGCTACCCAAAGCCACCAGGTACCAACATTGATCTGGAATTTTTTTTTTTTTTTTTTTACCAAGCTGAAAAAAAGAATTTTCAGATCTTGCATGCTTTGTTCTTGCTAAAGATATATTTGTTCTCTTGCCGGGTACTGAAAAAGCTTTATGGGTACATGCTTCGTAATTTATTTATTTTTTATTTGTGTTTTTGTGGATGCTCTGTCTCATGCGATATCTGATTTGGGTATTTTATTAGTATGATTTGGGTATTTTAGAAATATAAAGAATGAGAAGGAAAGAAGAATTTTCAGAAGAAATATAAATATTTTTGATACTGGTTGATATGGTTCGTTGTGTATGTGACATTGTGGAATATTGGCTTTGTTGGTTGCTGCATGGTGAAGTGCTGATGGGGTGTTGATTGGAAATGGATGGTAGAGATGTTGTTGTTGCTGGTATGCATAATATTTTTATTTATCTGTTATTAGCATGAACTGAAATTAGTTCTGTGTAAATTTTAGTTTTTGTTTTTATCCTTTTTGGGTCTAACTTGTGATTGGTTTTAAGGAATCTTTCTAATTTTGGTCCTTGAATTTAACATAAACTAGTAAGGTTTTTTACTAAATTTGATATTTCGTATTCATTAATGGCCGTATAGGAAAGGTAATGGAGCCAAGGAGGTTGTACAGAGTAATCACGAAGTAAAAGTCTATAATGGTGTGGACAAATATTACAAATTGTAATAAAATGATAAGAATTAACCTCTTGGACATTATTATAGCCTTGCACTAGTATTATTTCATAGTACCTTGCAAACTAAAATGAAATAATTATAGTCAGTAACTTAAGACAACTCCCTTTTTTTGTTAGTAATTATAGATGGATGATGATGAAGAAGAGGACCCGCACACAGTGCAGCAGCTGGTCTAGCTGCTGCACCAGTGCAGTGTGCAGCCCAAGCTGCACACAGTGCAGCAGCCAGTGCAGCTTGGGCTGCTGCACTGGGTTGCACACAGTGCAGCAGCTAGACTAGCTGCTGCACCTGTGTGCAGCCCAGTGCAGCAGCCCAAGCTGCACTGGCTGCTGCACTGTGTGCAGCTTGGGCTGCACACTGCACTGGCAGCTAGTCCAAGCTGCAACATGGATGATTATAATTCTATTTTTTGCATTCTATTTATTGCATTCCCGGCTGGAATTCTATTTTTTGCATTTCTTATGGTTGGTTAACTTTATAGATGGGTAAAAAGACTACTTCCAACTCTGAGGTAAAAAAGGCTAGAGCAGACTGGGATATTAATCCAACGTGGACAACTACCTTTTGTAACATTTGTGTGGAACAAATTCAAGCCGGGAATAGAACAAAAGGTGCTGGCTTTAGTACCAATTTAAACTGCGATGGCGGTTCTTCGTGATTCCATTGCTAATTCCATTTGGGAGGATAATAATTAGTAGTTGTCTTTTTTTTTTTTTAATATTATGTAGTACAATTTAAACTTGGGTTATTGGTATGTATTTTATCATATTTTTTTACATTTTTATGTAGTACAATTTAATCTAGGATTATTGGTGTATATTTTATCTTTTTACATTTTCATTTTGTGCTTCATGATGATGAAAATTATTTAGATTTAATAATATTGATAAGAAGTCAATAATGGTAATAACAAATAATTATGACACTAAAAAAGAAAAATTACCTAAACATTATTAAAATAATACCAATTATATATATTATTATTATTTTTTTTAGTAAATATATGAAATAGTTGATTTAAGTATGAAATAAACTCCTTATATATACATTGTCCTTTTTGGTAATTTACCCCTCAAACTGCAACTTTTATAGTGCTAGCCAAATACTCAGCTTTTTCAAAAAGCACTTTTTAACAGTTTTTACCAAACACTCAACTTTTTGAAAAAACACTTTTTCATTATGCACTTTTTGAAAACTTAACTTTTTCAAAAAGTTCAACTTTTGAAAGTCGAACCAAACTCACCCTTATTCTCCATTCATGTGACTTTTTTGGTTTTTTGTTTTGTTCGGTGTGGGTGAAAGATATGACACACTCAACAATCACCATTAGCCCGATGCCAGCTCTTTAATAAGTTCTACCACCCAAGGATACTGCTGGTAATAAGGATTACAAGGCAAGTGAAATTCATCTTATAACAATCTTGCATATGCCTACTGTTATTAAAAAATCCATTTTCAACTAACCTTATTATAAAATTTCTGAAAATGAAATTTAAAAAAATAAATAAATTCAAAAAGAGATGAAGACCCTCCCTTCACTGAAATGCATTTTCACAAGATAAGAAAAAAATATTAAACGTATTATTTTGACTAAACAATTGATAAAGATGATATTTTCATCTTAATCAAAGATCATGTTGCCTAAAAATAATAATTAACAAGAGTCTCCATCTTATAAAGGTTCCGGATTACTCTTCCGGTCTATGATTTGCTTTGATAAAGCAAGCATAGGTCCGTACGTTCTTGAGGATGACAACCATGAGGGTGATCCGAAAGAAGACAAGAGAAATATCAATTTGCGGATGCAAGTTATCAAGGATTTGATGATTAATAGGGACATTAGCGGCAAATTAGGAGGTAGGTATGCCATGCACAGCAAGTTGACCTTCCTATGCTAAACATTATGCAATAAATCCTTGCATGACCCACAATATATATATATATATAATCAATAAACTTTTCAATATGAAAAATCCACACCTATTTGGATTTCAAGAACTTCTCAATTAAAAAGATGCTCTGTGGAGGATTAGTAATCTCCACATGGATATTGTAGCTCAAAAATATTTTTGAGTCTATTTTATATGAAGAGAACTCGAGTTTAAATTCTCCTCTTCCATTTGTTTTAACAATTAAATTATTTATTAAAAAAATAATAAAATACAAACAAACAAACAAAGATCAAAAACAGAAAATGAATTACTATGTACTAGAAATTCTCTAGTTTATTTATAACTTAGCTCCGATCATATATATGTTAGGGAATATATTTAAATCATCTTGCACAATTAAATATTACATATTAGCTATATATAATGTGTCATCTCTTTGAAAGATAATTCATTATTCCACAAGTAATACTTCATTCTCTCATATAAATAGTGAGGCTCATTGATCTCTTTTAGAGAAGAATCAAATTTCAAATCCCCTTACAATTTTGAATTATATTAAAAAAAATTAAGAAGATCAAGTAAAAAAATAATGAGATGAGAAATAATACTATATACTAGACTCCTATAGTTTAGCTATAACTTTGTTCCAATAATATATGTTGGGCATAATATATTTAAATCGTCTTCCACAATTCAATATGACATATCCACAATAAAATGTGTCACATCTCCCCAAATATTTTTAATTATTTCTTAAGCAATGCTCTCTCCCCTCTTATATGAATGATTGGTTTTACTATAAATTTATACAATGGATCATTATTATGTGAGAAGGAATATTCTTATTGAAATAATAAATAATTATTCTATCTTCCTGAGTGGCCTCATCAAAATTTAAATCAAGATTTTTAATGGTGTTTTGAAATCTAAATCTGATAGCAATTCTATAATCAGGGTTGCACTCTTGAAAAGCTTGTTCAACTTGTGGATCAATGTCTTTCTCAATCAAATTTTTTATCAGGCCAATGGTATTATCAGTGTGGCATTGGCTATGGAAGCTTCAAGCACGATAAACTTGGAGTCCGAAGTCCCTTTTCATCAGCACTTGAGCTGCAAGGGTCTGATCTTAGAGCAGACCCACATGCCTCATACCAAAAGGAGTTCTTGCAAGTTTCTCATATAGAATCAACTTCCTTCTGATGCACAGAATGCACTAAAGCATATGATTTTTGGTTAAACATTAGCATCTGGTTTCTAAAAAGTATCACATTTTACCATCTCAAAAATTACTTTATCTATTATACCATACCATTTTACAATACACCCAATATCCCAACTTTTATTTTACCATACAGCACATCAAAATAATATGTCTACACAATAAAATAATATAACCCAATATCCAAATAAAAACCCAAAACTCAATAAAATATTATTTTAAAATAAATACCATCTTGCTACAGCACCAAAAAATTTTAGAATTGAAAGTGTGGGTAATGCAAGATTTATGGGGTTTGATGCTAAATTTTAGCTTATTTGGAGTTTTAACATGCCTCATACTGATGATCTTTAGATCAAGAGTGGAGATGAAAACAAAAAAAAAAACAAAACAAAAAAAAAGCCAGAATCTTCATTTACCCAACAGGGGAAAGGATTTGTATTAGCCACAACTACACTATATCTAAATGGAATAGAAATTCCCGTAATTGTTTATATAACCCAAATCAACCTAATAAATGCTCTTTGTACATGCTGCTCATTATGCAACATTCACTACTTACAGAATCCAATCCATACAATTCAGTATACATTTGGCCAAATTGACCTAATACACACTTGTAGAACTCAACTCACAAGCATGATTGCCTTCAAATTCACATAATTGGTGATATTACATTGATTGTTTGTTAATGTTAGCCTTGGTAGTTTTGACTAGCAGATTTTAGTGACTGTTAGTTGGTGAGCCTGATTCTATATATGGTGCTTACGCTTGATAAAGATAACATGAAACTTCTTAATCATGATAAGGTATGCAATATTGCTATTAGTGGAAGTAGTCTGATAGAACGGAGAAGTTTCTTTCCGTAAAGTTGATGAAAGAAAATAAAGAACACAAGACGTGAAAGCAATGACAAAAATATCAGTCCTGTTAAGTACTACTTTTGATTTTTTAAATTAAACTGGTTCGTTTAAGAATTACTTATTTTCTATAACTTATTTGCATAGTATTTATAATAATAAAAAAATATATATATATATTTATATATATAATTTTTAGTAATTTTTATGTTAAATATATTACAAAATTTAAAAAAAAAAAATTTAAAAAATAAAAGCCTAATTATTTACAAAATAAATAAATAAAAGCTAAGCTTTTTCAACAATTCCCAAAATGCACACCTTAATCACATAATTGGCCTTTGCTCAAGCTATTTGCTCAAAAACAAGAATTCAATATTCTACTACCAATAAAAAATTACATGGATTTCGTAATCATTTCATTCTTATAATTAAATAGCTATTAAATATACAACATACAGGTAAGATGATCATGATATATATTAGCGTAACATGAATATATTAGCTATTTATTAGGTTATATCCTTCTATTGTGATATAAAATAGTTAACAAATAAAAGTTCACTTGAAATCGAAACCAAAAAGTGAAAAGGTGTGGTTAAACAAGTGTTAAGCAGTGTTCTTTTTTGATAATTGGAGATGTATTCTTGTTTAATTTAATTTAATAATTGTTTATTCTAATGATCCCAATTAGTCCAAAAAATAATTTCACTAGGCAAAGCTGGTACTCACTTCGCTTTTGGTAATTGATGCAACATTATATATAGATTATAGGTCATTCATTCATTATATTCTCAAACAAATTATGAAAGAGATATGAAAAGAAAAGATTCGCCTCACTGAAACCCTCTTTTAGTGGATGGAAATTGTATTTGTAGGATGTATCAAAATTTGATAGAACCAAATCACTCAAAAAAGATGATGGGATATTTGTATTTCATTTTAAACCTACCTATCATCTTGTTCTAGAACCATACAAAAATCTCCTAATGTACCAAAAAAAATCTTCCAGGACTTTCTTTACTTAAGCAAGCAATTCAAGATGACATTGACAACTATACCGTCTTTCTTTGATGAACATACAACTATATAGTCGTCTTAGTCTATAAGAGTGATGCGAAAGAATAGACAATGAAATTTAAATTTTCTTCGACCTAAGGATGTGATAGGGACATTAGTGGCAAATTGATCATAGTTTAGGTTAGGTATGCCATAAGTGCCACAAGTTGTACTTTGGCTGGGTTTGGATAGCGGCAGATCGTGTGTTTGCGTTTTCTTGACTGGATCTGTACACTATTCACGGGACCCACAAGTACGAAAAAATGCAAATCTAACTTTAAAACTGGGTCATAAGTGCCACAAGTTGTGCTTTGGCTGGGTTTGGATAGTGGCAGACCGCGCGTCTGCATTTTTTTGGCTAGGTTCTATGCACTGTTCACGAGACCCACAAATACTAAAAAACGCAAATTTAACTTTAAAACTAGGCTCAAGGCACTATTCACACATTTTAAAAATTATTTCGCTACAGTGTTTTTAGTGTTTAATTTTCAGTAATAAGTATTATCCAAATAGACCCTTTGTTTTCTAAACATTGGTAGTGTAACGAATACTTATCATGAAATTTACTCTTTATTTTGTCCCTTCATTAAGGATTTATTACATTAACAATCCAAAATATTAAACAAAAAGAAATTTATTCATTAATTAATTTCTCATTGAAGAAGGTCTAGAACGAAAAGAAATCAATGGGGATGATAAATAATGCTCTCTAATAGAAACCCCAGTTTTTCTATTACTTCGTTCTAATCATTTATAGATGAAGGAATAGTTTTGAAATAATTTCAACGATTCTATTGGTTAAAATATTATATATATATATATATATATATATATATATATATTTATTTATTTATTTTTAAACCATACAATGAAAGTACTCTAGAAATTGTGGCTTTTAGTTTCAACCTATGTTATAACTGATTTCAACCTATCACTAATAGGTACATATAATCAATAATCAAATTACACAAAAACTTATTGATGTAGTCTCGGATGGTTGAATAAGAGATCTGGGGGTTTAATCCTTGCCTACACCAAAAATCAATTGATGTTTTAGTCTGATAATAAAAAACTATTATCAAGAGCAAATGCCATTGGTTGAAATTATCTCCAAAATAAAAAACTTACACAAATTTTATAAATGCTGAGTTATCAAAATATTATTGATTATTATATGGCTCACTATTAACACCATGTTATTATTTATCATTAACAACTTATCATTTTGACATTTGTGAAATTTGTTGTTAGCTCATGACATCAAATAATATTTATACAAAAATTATCTAAAAATGATATAATAAAATCTAATATACTTGTCATAATGAATAGATATTTTTAAAAGTAAAGTGACACTTGTACAACATTTTTATAACAAATCCTAAGTGATTAGTGGTAATAGTTCTAATTTGAACCCACTACTTAAATTACTTTTTTGTACACCCGTAATAGGTAATAACAACCCGTTACTTAGAATTTGTTATGACTTTAACTTATTGTTTTAAGAAGTGAAATATTATCTCCACAACACTTTTACAACAAATTCTAAATTAATGACGGGCTGTTATTACCTATTACGGGTGTGCAAAAAAGTAATTTAAGTGGTAGGTTCAAATTAGAACTATTACCACTTATCACTTAAGATTTGTTATTAAAATGTTGTACAAGTGTCACTTTGCTTTTAAAAATATCTATTCATTATGACAAGTATATTAGATTTTATTATATCATTTTTAGATAATTTTTGTATAAATATTATACGATGTCATGAGCTAATAAAATTTGATCCACTCATTCTCATATTGGATGAATAGGTTTCTGGTAACTTCAAATTCTAGGGAATTGTCAACTTGAGCCTTTAGTTTTTATTGTGATTGAATAGCTAAATTTTTGACATTCCTAAATTTGGCTCAAACGATATGGTTAAGGGATGTATGAGTTTGGTTTAAGTACAAACGTTGCCCCATAAATTACAGAATTAAAATTTTCTAACCCACAATAAATATTTCATTTTATATTCCATCAATCACATTCTACTACATCTTGTTTTTGTTCTTTATAAAATAACAAGAGTTTTAAATGAGGAAAAAAAAATCAAATTCATGGCATAGCTAGCGTTGATGGAACATAAAATAGGATAAGGGGTTTTAATTCTTTTTCTAAAATATTCTTAACAGATGCTCATTGCCTTAGTAGTTAGTAATGATATTAACACAGAGCACATGAGAATTTTTTTATCACTTTATCAAGGCATAAGGATAAACTTTAGGTATAGTTCCTTATACGTTTTATTTTAGACTTTTGAATCCAACTACAAAAACAATTAATTTTTTTTTTTTTTTTTTGCTGAGAAAACAATTAAATTATTCATATGTTTCATCAATGAATACAGCCACATGGTTAAATGCAGTTAGGGCACCTAAATATATGTATAAACAGAAACATGTCTCTACAGCAGCATGCATGTTGTGCATGCACGCATTAGGATGGGCTGGATCGTCTGGATGAATATGTTTATATTCAAAGGAAGCCCAGTTCCTGGTTAAGTCTCCTATTACGCCATTATGTGAAAATTTTGAGGCCCAAATTTCCAAGTCCATTGGTGATGGGCTAATTTGTTCTGGTTTGGTTTGACCAAGTTTATATTTCAAAGGAAAAACCCGTTAAGACCAAGGCCTACTATGCTGAATAAAAATTCCACAACTTTAAGCAAAAAAAATGAATAAAAATTTCAGATATGTTGACCTGAATAATAAAAATGGTGCTATTATTGAGTGACTGTGAGTCATCTGAAAATGATATTACTTAAGTCAGAACTTACATCCTTATTAATCTGAAATTGGTGTGCCAAGCATTAGAATTGGCTTTCCTTACGGGTATAAATTGCTTAATTCCTTTACACTTGAGGCACCTTAAGATTCTATTGTAAATTTGTAATGTTCTTCATCCTCCATCTTACTACCAGTTAATCTCTCTGTTCAACTTAAATCCAGGTATTCAACTCATCGCCATCCTGCTAAAAATAAATAAAACAATATTGTTCATTCAATCTAGACATACATCCAAAAAGGCTTTTAGGAAAAATAAATAAGAGAAATCTAAATCCTTGTGTTCTCTTTAAGTTTAACATCTATATAATATCTAAAAATTGAAGCGTAGTATTTATTATCGTCATACTCCTATTGAGCTACATCAACGTAACATTTTGGTCCACTTTAGTTCATTCAATCTATTTTGGTTCAATCGGTCCAATCCAGTTCATTCAGTCCATTTCGATTATACTTTGGAATGAGAGATTTGTGTAAAAAGAGAAGCTACTTTATTGACAATTATTTCATCTTCTCAGCGTAATGTTAATAAGTTTTTTATCAAATTACTTCTTCTTTTTTTGTTATTAAAGTTTTGTATTTTTTTTTTTCTAAATATAAGTGATGAATTTACTTATAACTATTTCTTCTGTAAGTCATTCAATGCGTATAAAGGATGAACCGTTTGTAAAAATCACTAATCATACATTATATTATTTACAAAATATCTCATCTTATTATGGTTTTAAAAACCGAACCAAGGGCAAAACTGTTTTTGTCTTCGGTTCCCAGTTCAACCCCGTTTTTTCGGATTGGATTGGCCGCTGGTTCCCTGTTCAATCGGTCCGACCGGCCGGTCCGGTTCGATTTTTAAAACCATGCATCTAATATAATTTTTTTTTAGATAAAAGATATAATCTCATCAATATATATATATATATATATATATATATATATATATATATAAGCAGAAACCTTATGTAGGAAAGTATGAGGTTCTGCCAAGTGGCATTCTAATTTTGCATTTTGTCTCTTTAACCTTTTCTCATGAACCTTTTTTTTTACTGTTACTCAAAATATCGCGTTAACTTCTTTTTATTGTTATCTAAAAGATGGGTTGCTATGAAAATTAGACCAAATCATATCAAACCTTATAAAAAAACCCAAGCCCACTTATTCCCTTACATATTATAACCCAAGCATGATCATTTCCCATGTGTAGATGAAAGCCAAGACCCTAACCCACTTACAAACTCTCTTTCTCTTTCCCCACATATACATGAAACTTGAAAGCTAAGACCATAACTCACTTAGAAACTCTCTTCCTCCATACAAGCTTCCCTTTAGATTACACTCGCTCTTCAACTTCTTTGCAAACAACAGTTTGCAAACTGAATTTAGTGATCTCATCTGACCAAACCAAAGTTCCTACTCATTTTTCAAGTTTAATTCAGCTCTTGTGTAAACTAATAGAGATATACTGTTAAGGAAAATATACAATCACAAAATTTATAATAAAAAAATTTACAGTCTAACCTCAACAATCCCACCACTCTACTCTCTCTCTCTCTCTCTCTCTCTCTCTCTCTCTCTCTCTCTCTCTCTCTCTCTCTCTCTCTCTCTCTCTCTCTCTCTCTCTCTCATTTTAAGTCATATATTAGGGTTCCCTAAATTGAAGACAATATTCAATTTACCAATGGGTTACACATTGGAAGTATTGTCTTCTAAGATAACGAGTGCTTCTCTTGCTGTGTTAAAGAAAATGTCAAATGATATGCAATATGGCATGATCACCAATAGTCATATTACATTCAACTATATTCATATTAAAGTTTGAGTTGTTTGCGATACTATGGTACTAGATCCATCATAAGCATAAAGATGATCATAAGTTCAGATATTGACAAACAATTGAGATACTGCGGTCATAGATTTTGATAGCACTTGTTCCTTCTGAAAATCTAAACAATTTATAGGATTCTAGCTATAAATATTTGGCATATAATCTATGATACAAAAATAATTTTGGTATTTCATATAGTAGAACTAGAGAGGACTATAAAAACTTTTAGTTAGATGCATACCATTTATTTATTAAACTCTTCCTGTAGTATTTATTGTTTCAGTTTGAGACCAATCTTATTTAATTATTTTTTTATGAAAAGGTTGAGAACAACATACTTTTAGGCCAAGTTTTCTCATGCATTGCACGGATTTCTGACTAATATTATATAATAATTTAATGTAAAATACATTATATTTTTAGAAGAGAAAAAAATGATGCTCCTTCCTCTCACGTTTATGGTGGGCCTCGTTATGAATATAAAAGAATAGAGCATCATTCTTTGTGCTTCTAGATTAACTAAGCTAAGTATTACTCAGGCCTCCAACAGGAGGATTGCATCAAGGAAAATAAAAACGATGGATAGAATTTATTTTGCTGAAACTGAAAACTGAAAACTGAAAACACTGTAGCAAAATAATTTTTAAATGTGTGAATAGTGCTGTGGGACCCATTTTTAATGAAAAAGTTAATAATAAGTGGAGTTTGTGGGACCCATGAACAGTGCATAAGTGCACTGTTCACAGAGGACCGGGTCAACAATTGCTGCTGGGGAGAATAAAAAATAAAAAAAAAACGCAGAAAACTTGAAACGTAGACGCGCAACGCTCTATCCATACTGCACCTTTAAGGCAATGTTTGGATCCACGTTTCTTCCACGTTTGCGTCTGCGTTTGTTCCCTTTTTTTTTTTTTTTTTTTTTTTTGGTTTTCACGCGTTTTGAGTGTTGCGGTTACTGTTCAATGAACAGTAATCGCAAATGTTGACTTCTGCAGTGAACAGTGCAAATATGCACTGTTCACGGACCCACAAATTTCATTTTTTATCAATTTTTTCATTAAAAATGAGTCCCACAGCACTATTCACACATTTAAAAATTATTTTGCTACAGTGTTTTCAGTTTTCAGTTTTCAGTTTCAACAAAATAAGTTCTATCCAAACACACCCAAGTCCAATCTGATTTACGTTTGTCATCTATAATTTCATCTTTATTTATCATCTGATTCACGTTTTTTTTTTTGTTTTGCCAAAACTTATTTGTTCATCTTTCAGCAAATCTTTTACTTTATTTGTATTTTCAGCCAATACGCGTTCTTTCGTCAGACCATATCTTTTTCCTTCATGTTCAAGACTCCAAATTCTTCCTTTTACATTATGGGTGTGTTTGGATAGAACTTATTTTGCTGAAACTGAAAACTGAAAACTAAAAACACTGTAGCAAAATAATTTTTAAATATGTGAATAGTGCTGTGGGACCCATTTTTAATGAAAAAATTGATAAAAAATGAAATTTGTGGGTCCATGAACAGTGCACATATGCACTGTTCACGGCAGAAAGTCCACTTTTGCGGTTACTATTCATTGAACAGTAACCGCAATACTCAAAACGCGTGAAAACAAACAAAAAAAAAAAAAGAAGAGGAAAACGCAGCAAACGCAGGAAAACGTGGATCCAAACATACACTATATTGTAGAAAATGGAGCCGCTGTGTAAAACTGAGAAATTGAAATAATATCCACATCTCCACACAAAACTTCCCATATTAGTCGGCCCTAAACATTTTGAGGCCTTAAGCGAGAACTAAAATGGGGCATTTTTTATATTTATGTATCAATTAAACTAATATTTATTTAATATTTTTATATTATAATATATTTCATTTTAAATCTTATTTTCTTGCCCTTTGAGATGCAAATTGACTAATTAAATTTTCATATTCAAGTTATTCTAATATCTCATTTTCAATCGATAATATAGTTAATCCACTTAATCTTTCTTGGACATTGTCGATCTTAGATATGATTTAATTAATTTTAATTTTGAAAATTTTCTTTCTACAAAAGCAACTATATCAGGTATTGTTAGTAAAATTTTATAAGCAATGCATATATTTGAAAATGAACCTAACCTTTTTATATAATTTAGTATGTCAATTGGAGTGTATTCTTTTATTTGTAAAATTTCTTTTAAAACTTTTAACTTTGAAAATAAATCTAAACCATCAATATCATAATAAACATCAAGTCTGAGAAAAGATTCAAGTTTAAACAGTATTTTTGCAAACTATCATGAGCACAGAGTACAAACAGATCACTCCTCAAATAAGAGGAAGCATGAGCTACCAACAAAAGGATTTAATAATAGAACTAGTGGAGAGAAAAAATGAGAGAGGCAAAGAGCAAGAGCTAAGAGATAGAGGTGGAGAGCAAAAGTGAGAGAGAGAAAAGGTATGAGTAAATTTTAGGGATTTGAGATTTTTGATTTGTTTTGATTTGAGATTGTTTTTTAGGTAATAGGCCAAGAATGTGTTAACCCCTTTTGGTAAATTAATCAATTAATTATCCAAGTGAATTAATTAGATTCAATTACATGCAATAAGTGTGGTAGCACAAACAAATCACCAACTAAGTTAAATGCAGCGGAAAATAAATTTGACACAGGTGATTTGTTTACGAATGGAGAAAACCACCAAGGCAAAACCCCACTGGGTGAATTTAAGGTCACCACTCCTGAAAATCCACTATAATCAAAACAAACTGTTACAAGTAAAAAGAATCTCAGTACTTAATACCAACCTATAGTTGACCCCTTACCCTAATACGCAATTGGACTTGTAATGTAGCAGCAATCTCTCCTTTTAATGCACGGCTCCCAGTACATGACTAACCAATAATGCACGAATCCCAGTACGTGACTAACACATCAACTTGAGAAAGATGTTGACTGCAAAGTTCTTTAGTTCATCCAACAATGAAGATCAAGAAGCTCTTTGGTTACAAAACCCTTAACGCAAAAATGTAGTAACTTCTAAAGAGAATATGATGAACTAGGACAAATTGTCTCCGGTCACAATATGTGATGGCCCTTAAAATAATCCTTATACATGTCTAGGGTTATGAGAAAAGAAACCCTACACAAATATTCAAGGATATGCGTGAAATCAGATCTGAAAATTCTAATTTCGTAATTCTCGATAGATACAGCTCCTGTTGAGCTTCTGTCGAGCTTCAACATTAAATCCCGATAGAAAGGCTTCTGTCGAGCTTTAATAAACAACACTTCTTCACTTGTTTCTTGGTCAGACTTGCATGGCTTCAATACTAAACTTGAACGCTTGTTTCTTGAAGTACTAAATTCATCCTAGATTTACCCAATTATAAGTAAAGTGCATTTTGTCAAAGGATTAGTCAATTTACATCACATATGTTTCTAACACTTTCCACATATGTCCTAACAGTGGGTAATTTTTTAGACCGGATTTGCATTTTATCCCATTGAATTTTGATTTGTCAAGAGGTTAAGGATGATATTTTTAGGATAATTGATTTTTTTAGATCAAAAAAATTTTTGGGTTACCAATATTTACAAGGATATTCAAAATTTTTTGTTCTTTGGTCACAATGATGTATCAGATTTTTTGGAGTTTCTTCTTAAACTATTTTTTTTTTTTTTACTACCTTTGTTTTCAAAATTTTGAAGCCCCCTTTTACTTGGGGGCTTAAGCAAAGACCTAATCTATATATATAATAATAGGAAAAACTGAAGAAAAAAAAATCCAATTAGATTTCAAATTGGAATTAAATTAAAGTCTAATTTTACACCATGTGTCCCATCTAATCTAAATTTTTAAATTTTTGTGCCAAGTGAGTTAATTTAATGTAAAAATTAGATTTCAATTAGAATTTAATTTTGTGACATGTGTCCCATTTAATCTAAGTTTTTTTTTTTTTTTTTTTTTTTTTTTAAATTTTAGTGTCAAATGAGTTAATTTAGTGTAAAAAAAACAAGGAGTCCAATATAAGTAAACCATAAAAAATATAATTTTTGAATGATTTTATATTTAGGAGCCTTTTTTTTTTTTTTTTGTATAACTAAAAACAATTCAAGTTTATAAGTCGTGTGTGTGTGTGTGTCCCATCTAATCTAAGTTGTTTTTAATTTTTGTGTCCAATGAGTTAATTTAGTATAAAAAACAAGGAGTCCAATATAAGTAAATCATAAAAAATATAATTTTTGAATGATTTTATATTTATGATCCTCTTTTTTGTATAACTTAAAACAATTCAAGTTTATAAGTCATATATATATATATATATATATATATATATTAATAGCCAAAACTAGGAGTAAATCCAATTAAATTCTAAACTAAAGTCTAATTTTGCTCCACATGTCTCATCTAATTTTTAAATTTGTGTTTCAAGTGAATTATTAGGTGCAAAAATTAAAAAGTTTAAATTCAATTAGATTCTAAATCAATCAATCAATCAATCGATCAATATATATATATATATATATATAAGTAGAAAACTCATGTGGAAAAGTATGAGGTTTTACCAAATGACACATTGTATGATATTCTTTTCATTTAGGTTTCCACCTCATCTATATTTAGCATTTATGTCAAACTATTAAGTAATGGCAAATGCATTTATTTCAATTTTTTTTTTTAATAATACTATAGATACAAACTATTTTACAAAAAATTTTACAAAGTGCTTATGTGGTGAGTGATTATTGTTAAATGAAAATGTGATATTAATGGTGGGCCTAAATAAAAACCAATAAGAGGTTGGTTACATCAACATTTTGTAAAAATATTGTAAAATAGTTTGTAACTGTAACATTACTCTTTTTTTTTTTTTTAATGGGAAAAGACAAAAATTTGTATACATTTATAATTTATTGCTTTGAATAGATACGAATGGATCTAAAAGTCATTTGAAGTGTAGGAATTAAGAAAACTTTTCAATTTTCTGCATAAGACAAACTGCAATGCAGAATTGCAAGAGTCAAATTCAATGAATTAAGTAAATATTATTTGTCTCCACATTTGTCCAATATAAATCCCCATTTCTGTTGGATTTAAAAATTAAACTTCCATAATATTAATTTCTGAGAGGTATGTTAATTTTCAAAATATTATGCTCGTCTTAGATATTTTGTTTAGATTTTATGTATACATTTTTATTTATGTAGCATTGCAATGTATTTAGGCTTATTTTTTCATATTATGTGCTAATTTATATTTTTGATTTTTTGTATGATGCATATACTTGGTAAGGATTTGTTTTTGGTTGCATTTAGTTCAATTAAAATTTGGAGATTAAATTGTGATATTATTTCATCACTATAACATTATTTTTTATGTTGTTGTATCATGAAAGTCTAGAAGTTTTTATAGCTAATTGATATATAAAGTATAAATCATACAAGAAAGACACCTAGGAACCAACAAATTTGTAGGTGACAATGTGAACTGTGTGATTTGGTGACATTTCTTGGTTGCATGAATTAGAGGAATTTTCCTCCAATGTATTTAGTTTAAATTTAGTTTTAGTAGAAAACTTCATAGATTAATTGTGACTAACAATAATAGTATTCATGAAATCAATGAGACATAAATAATTTGTTACAAAATTTATCAAAATGCACCGTGCATCACGCAGGATTTTGGCTAGCTGAATTTTAATTGGAGTTCAATTTTGCACATGTACTCCATCTAATTTTTTAATTTGTGTGGCAAGTAAATTATTAAATGCAAAAACAGAAGTCTAAATCTAATTAGATTCTAAATTATATATATGTAATTGTGATTATTTTTAAATGTATCCGTGCATATGCATGGGGTTACACCAAGGACGGACCTAATAGGGGGCCTAGGCCCCCCTTTCCTTATGTGAAAAAATAAAATAGTAGGTTAAGCCCAAAAATTATCTTAAAATTCAAAGTGATTTACTTACCAACCCCCCTAAAATTTTGGAAAAAAAATAACTTTAGACCTCGAATAGTTTCACACTTTCAACCCAAAGAGAAAATTTTGATATAAAGAACACAGAATAATAAAAATAATTTGGCCATTCATTGAGTTGTTGACCCATAGCTCCTCCAAAATAAGCAACAAAATAATTTTAATAAATTCAAACAATCACAAAGGGATAAATAGAAAAAATAAACCAAATATTTTCTATTTAGGACTCTTAAATCAAGAGATTCAAGACTCCTCCTAATAAAAGTTGAAAAAGAAAAAACTCATCTATATATATATATATATATATAATTCAAACAAACAATCCCATCCTCCTCCCATCGCCGCTTGCTGCAAAGAGCTCCATCAAGTTGAAGATTTGACTAGCCAACTAGGGACGATCGGCACAAATCTAGCCTCGAGGCCCTCTACGGCTCCACTATTGTATTTATCTCTCTTTGAATCCCTCTCTCTATTTGTATATTCAAATGTGTTCACTTTAAGTTTAAGACTCAATTGCTCTTTGTTTTGGTAAAGTGATGGAAAACTATAGTAACTAATAAAACAGTAATATAAAATAGGATTGTTAATTATATTATTATTTTATTAATTGATTGATAACACCTTAAAATGTATATTTGCTATATATTTATGTGGGCATTATCTCCTTAAAATGTATGCTTAATTTGTATAATTAAGCCATGATTTGCATTAGTCCCTATTATTTATCTTTACATAATTTCTTGAATAAAATGCTATTCATTTTGTGTAATTTTTTACTTTCAGGAAATTATGTGAGAAAGATGAGTTTACAGGAATTTGTGAGAGAATGGAGGCCAAACTAGAATTAAAGTGAAGCTAAATGACCATACTTAAATGTCTAAGGAGGTGCAGCCGGAGTGCTTAAATCGTCTATCATGATTGGAAGCTTTAAATAAGAAAAGAAATCAAAGAGGCAAAATCTGAAAAGGAAAAATCTGATTTGAGCACTGATCAGTATTTTAGGCGTATCTCTCTCCTCAAAAATCCAATTGACACAAAGCCAGATTGGTTGGAACCATGACTTAAATATCTACAACTTTCCAGTTTTAAGTTTTTCGAAATTCTCAATTTTTGAAGGCCGAAATTAACTCACAAGTAACTGCTATAAACCTGAACGAAAATTAAAATAGTAAAAGTATTATTTTCTTTTGACACTTTTTACGCTAGGGTTTGGAAGGGAGGCTGGGTAGAACGAATTTTGGAGAGAAAACCTTGTATTTTCCTTTCTTTAATGGCAGCCTAAACTCTTTGCTAGGGCTAGGGGATATGTTTCTTCTATACGGTATGAATATTCAATGTGATTCTCTCTAAGATTTTAGACAGTAACATATTTGATTGTTCAATTAGATTTCTTTTGATGTATTAGTTCTTCCATGCCTTCAATAAGTTCAATCATATTTTTCTTATTACTTAGATGAATTTCTAATAGTTTCAAATAGAGATCACGTTTTAAAGTAAATGGGTTTTTCTGAAAACTATTCTAACTGCATTATTAATCAAGGTTATCATGCATTCTTGAATTATCTCAGTTCAACTGAATCATAAGTATTTAATTGTATAAGAACAATTAATTATGAAATATATATTTTCTTAGATCACAAAGAATTTCATATTGATATAGGGAAACACCCCGATACCCTAGTATTTACATTATTGACTTAAATCGGTTATTACTGTTATTCTTGTTTACAATTACCAAGCAAAAATTGTTCTTCATCTTCACCAAAAGTTTTTTTTTTTTTTTTTAATTACATTGTCTTTGAATTTACTCTGCTCCTTGTGGTTTGACCGCAGTACTCTGAGAATTATATTGCTACAATCTCCTGCACTTAGGAGTGAGCAAGCATTGATATGTTTCATTAATGAATATGGGTTGATATGTTGATATGTGTAGTTCAATCAAGCAAAATAAGATCACTGTGTAGTACTGTAGAGGACTAGTAGCTATATTGTTAACTTGTGAGTAATCATCAATTTGCTTTATATTCAACGTAATTTTTATGTCTACATTGCAATTTCAATGTAAACTTACATGATAGACATACAAAAAGTAATAAATATTGTACATATTTGTAAAGAAATGGTAAATTTTGTATATTTTTTACAAATGTATACAATATTTGCCATTTTTACATTATATGTACAATGTAAAAGAAGAGTTTTCCTTTTTTTTTTTTTTTTTTAGAATACTAAGTATTTTTAACACACACACGGGGAGAGGGGAGAAAGTTTTTTAAAAAACTTACAGTGGTGTATATCCAAAAGAGTCTAATTCTTGGATACACAATACAGCCTTTAAATCTCTTTAACTCATACTCATTTTCCAATGTGGGATTAACCCATTGTTTTTTCTTTTGAAAATACTAAGTATTTTTAACACACACACACGGGGAGAAGGGACCGGAGAAAGTTTTTTGAAGAAACTTATAGTGGTATAGATCCAAAATGATCTATCTCTTTCATACACAACACAAGTTTTAAACCTCTTTAAAAAACCTTCTTCTCTCTCCCCGTGTGTGTATTAAAAATACTTAGTATTCTCTTATATTTTAAATTAATAATGTTTCTATAATAATAGTATTTGCTTGAGCAATTAAATTAAGACATTTACTCATTCTTATAGACTTTTTATTAATTTTGTAGAATAAAGTATTTTTTTGTCATGATTTTTTTTTAAAGTTAAAAATTTTTATTATCTTTGGCTTGACCTCCTATAAAACATTTTTGACTTTGCCACTAATTATATAAATACTTACTTGAAATTTGATTTTTTACGCATACTTTGCCCTCCTAACTTCAAATTCTGGGTCGTTCCTAGTTGGCATGATGGAAGGCGGCCTAATTGATAGTCAATTAACATGCATTTCGGGACAGACATCAACGTCAACATCTAGACCACGTGGTAAATTTTTTTTTAATTATGGAGTGGTTGAGAGGAATATTACATGTTGACCCCCATTTCTGCCTCATCAGTTATTAGCTAACACAGAAACCACTTTTTTGATTGCGAAAACCAGCTCTGGTTCATGAAAAACATGGCTCAAACAAGTGGCACAGAAGGAAGCATTGTTTTGATTCCTATACTTCTTCTACCTCTCGTTTTTCTCATCCTCAGGCATTTCAAAATTTTATCTTCGCCATTCAAGTCCCCACTAGTTCCACCAGGTCCATATCCATGGCCAATCATAGGCAACATTCTCCAACTGGGAAACAAGCCCCACGTCACTCTAACCCAACTTGCAAAAAACTATGGTCCACTCATCTCATTAAGGCTTGGAACTAAACTCATGGTAGTGGGATCATCACCTGATGTTGCCAAGGAAATTCTCAAGACACATGATAGAGTCTTATCCGGCCGCCATGTTCCTAATGTGTTCTCATACATGAGTTCAGAACTCGACAATTTATCACTTGGATGGTCTCTTGAGTGCAGTGGTCGATGGAAGTTTTTACGTACTCTTTGCCGAGCGGAACTGTTCTCAGGCAAAGCCTTGGAGTCTCAAGCATGTTTACAAGAGAAAAAGGTGAAGGAAATGATGGAACTATTAGGCACAATGGAAGGTAAGGTGGTCAATATTGGAGAAGTGATATTTGCTACTGTGTTTAACATGTTAAGTAATGTTCTTTTATCAAGTGATTTTATCAGCTTGAAGGATGAAAGTGTGGGTGGGGGGGTTGAAGGAACTCATAAGGAAACTCATGGAGGTGTGTTCTGCCCCAAATGTATCCGATTTTTTTCCAATTTTAGGTGGATTTGATCTTCAAGGTCAAACAAAGAAGACCCTGGATTTAATTGGGAGGATCAGTTTTACATGGGCAGATATCATCAAAGAAAGAAGAGAGAGAGAAGGAAGTATTGTTCTGCAAGAACAAGACTTCCTGGATGTTATGATTGACAATAATTTTACAGACAAGCAAATCAATCAATTGCTCCTGGTTTGATCTCTCTCTCTCTCTCTCTCTCTCTCTCTCTCTCTCTTTATATATATATATATATATATATATATATATATATAAACTATGTGTTTATGTAATTGTGTCCATAATACATATTTCATATTATCAAAATAAAGAAATCAAACATAATCAAATTAAGAGCATAATTTAAGTACGTAAAGTTTAAATATGTAATTTGAATCCTCAAAATATAATGAAAATAACTAAAAAAATCAATATGAAAATGTTAAAGAATATAGCAATATACATGTAAAGTTGTATACATATCTCACTTTCTTGAATGCTTTTAAAAAAATACGTAGAATTCTACTCTTCTTCCACTCTTATTTTAAGTAGCTAAATTTTGAGTTTATACAAAAACTTCGAGAGATGAAAGAGAAATGTCAGCAGAAACTTTAAAATTTGTAGATTTTAAGTGCTCAATAATGCTATAGTTCTAACTTTTTTCAGAATAAAATTCACTATTGTTGGAGTGGTTGACTATGAGTGATGGAAAAAAAATAATAGACTTATGAGTATTAGTTGTGTTCACTATTCACAATTAACTACTTTAACAATTGTGAAACTTGTTTGTGAAAAAAGTTGTGTGCTTAAAATTAGTGTTTGTATACATAGTAAGCCTAGTACCACAACTAGTTTCACAATTTTACTACAACTTTGTCATGCGGCAACTAGTAAGTGGTAGAATCATGGACCCACCATTTTATTTTCACTATTTACAACTCGCCACGTGGGCAAGTTGTGACAAAAAATGTGAAATTTATTGTGATAATAGACTTAAGTGTGCGTTTATTTCCACTTTCTTGAGCCAAAACGTGTTTTTTTTTTTTTTTTACTGAAATTTTAAAATGAGTGTTTTAGTAACGTTTTATTCTTGTATACAAAAATATGGAAAATTATTGAATACTCCGGAAGTATAATAAATGCGTACTCCCCCCTCTCACATGAATTGTGAATCCCACCATAAATTTAATTAGTGAGACCCACAATTATGTGAGAGTGAGAAGTATACATTTATGGTACTCCAAGAATATCCAATAATTACCTCAAAAATATAGTACTCCCTCCGTCCCACTTTGTTTGTCCTTTATTCCATTTTGAGATGTCCCAAAATATTGTCCTATTTCTAAAAATAAAAGTCATTAATTTACTAATGTTCCTATTATACCCCTATTTTATTAATAATTTAATTTTTTGATAAATTTATTTAAGGGTAATTTTGGAAACTTATACATTTTTAAAAGATAGACAAGATAATAAATGATATTCCCTTAAAAAATTTGACTTTTCAAACAGGACAAACAAAGTGGGACGGAGGGAGTAATTTTTTTATAATTATATTGTGGGCCCTGCTAATACTTCCACGAAAGAGAGTAAAGTCAACACAAACACTTTTTTTTTTATATGAAAAAAATATATCTTTATGTGAGACCCACAGATCACCATCATTTGTTTAGGAAAAGACAAAATGTGGTTGCTAAGGCCATGTTTGGTATGGCAACTCAAACACATATTTTCAGTTTTTAAACAACATTACACGTATTTTTACACATTTTTTTACTCACACGTATTTCCACACATGTTTTCAAACAACAAAACACATGTTTTTAAGTGCATATACCAAACACCCCCTAAGTTGCTTTATTTTATAGAAGTGAATTCATTAGTTTCAGAGGGGGCAAAATAGTAAAATGCTTTTAATACCCACCGACTTCGCCAGCTCTTCCAAGTATCAGGACACATTAAGTCCTTGATTTTGGTCTCTTTCTTAGCCAACCTTTTGCCTTTTCTAATTTGTTTGTGGAAATTTATTAGCTAGTTTGGGAGATATTTCCTCTCTCGTTCGTATGGAGGTGGGCACCGTGGTAGGTAAGACTCATTCCTATGTGAGAGGAAGAGAATATACTTTCAAAGTATCCAATAATAACCCGTTATTTATTACCGTGCACATAATTTAAGGATTATTTATGGTCAATATCATAATTAACTAGGCATTATACTTTGTTCTCTTTCTTGAGTCTCTGCTAGGTTATTCACTAGCTTTGCTTCTTTATTTGCATTGACAAACCAATTGATAAGCATACATATATTCTAGAGATAGCACTTAATTTTATCATGTATTGGCAGGAGCTCTTTTCTGCTGGTACAGACACTAGTAGTTCAACAATTGAATGGGCAATGGCAGAACTAATTAAGAATCCAGAATCCATGAAAAAAGTTCAAGAAGAACTTGCGAGAGAAATCAAACAAGATGTGGTAAAGGAATTCCATCTACCTCAGCTAAACTATCTACAGGCATCTGTTAAAGAAACCCTTAGGTTGCACCCTCCTGCACCATTACTACTACCTCACCGTGCCATTGAATCATACCAAGTGACAAGCTACACTATTCCAAAGGATTCTCAAGTTCTAGTGAATGTTTGGGCAATTGGGCGAGACCCCATGTACTGGGAAGACCCTTCAGTGTTCAAACCAGAGCGCTTCCTCAACTCAGCTCTGGATTTCAAAGGGAACGATTTTGAATTTTTACCTTTCAGTGCAGGAAGGAGAATCTACCCTGGTCTACCAATGGCTACGAAAGTAGTACCTTTAGTTCTTGCTTCATTAATTCACTTCTTTGATTGGTCTCTTCCTCATGGATATGATCCTAAAAAACTAGACATGAGTGAGAAATTTGGTGTAACTTTGCAGAAAGAACAGCCTTTATACCTCATTCCTAAAGTTAGAAAGTAAAGAAAACTATCATTCCAGTTTCCTCATCATGTGTACTCTTCAACTTTCTCTGGTAATAAACATGTAGTCTATATGACTTGGGTCATATGTTACTAAGTTATCATTTGACTGTATCTTTATAAAGCTGGTTTATTTTGTTTCGAGTTCTTTAAAAGTTGAAAATTAATTTAGGTTTTCAATGTGATTACCTTAATGCACCACCTCATATAAGGCTGTAAATGAACCAAGCCGATTATGAACAACTCGGACTCGGCTCAATAAAGAGTTTGTTCCTATTTGTTTGTTTATATAGTAAATCAAACTTGAGCCTTAGTTTTAGGCTCGTTTAATATACAAGCTAAGCCCAAGCAAAAAAATATGTTCATAAACAAGCTTGTGAGCTATTAAGCTTGATACATAACAATTCAAGAAAAGACTCATTTATAAGTTTATATGTGTTAACTAAATATACTCATTACACATATCTTAATAATGACATGACCAACATGGGACCACTACCCATTACCTTAATTTGGGTTTGGCTTACCTGCAGTACTTTTTTAACTAGAGTCTTCTTTTATTTTAATGAGAAACTACCACATCATCTATTAACTAAATAAAATGTGAAAATTAAAGCTCACTACCCCTTACTATTTAGTATTTAAAACAAAAGGGGATCTTCAGTTAAAAAAGTACTGGAGATAAGTTAAACCCTTTTTTCTTTCCCTCTAAATTGACCAAAAACCATTTTAGACTATAGTTACATTTAGAAATAAATTAATTAATTAAGTGGGCCACATATGATCATTCCCTAACTATCAATCATCTAAAGTAAAGTTATAAAACATGTTAATATTTTCTCATTCATAATAGTTACAAACAAATATTTTTCTAGTTTATCACCATCTAACGTGAATGTAAAAATTGTATTTTAAACAATTTATGAAGCTATAGACAAGGAATGATAAATGAATGAATTTAATTATGTAAAATTTTAATTTGAATAATAGTTAATCATTAGTAGGACTAGATGCATGATAAAATGAGTATGCTATTATTATTTTTTTTCTTAATTTTAGAGATTTAAGCATTTAATAATGTAATTTTTTTAGATCTCAATATCAAAAACTTGACTTGAGCTCAAGTTTGAGCTTGATATTAAGCTTGAGCTTGGCTTGACTAATTAATCAAGCCAAGCCAAGCTCAAACTTTTTGGCTTTCCAATGACCTCAAGCTCAAACACTATTTTTAGGCTTGTCACGAGTTTGAGCCAAGCTTAAACATGCGTTACTTGACAAAGTTCGGCTCGCTTACAGCCCTACTCATGAGATCCTTATGCCCATAGTTCTTGTATACTAAAAACAGGTCTGAAGCTGCGCTGCGAACAATGCTAATATACTGCTAAAATAATTCCCATCAGCACCTATTATGCTATTGGATAGACTATGTATAATGTGAATGAATTTTGCATCACATTTTCACTAATATAATTTTCCTTTTACTCCCCCTCTTGTCTATCTAAAATACTCATTTTAAGAGGTCTTGTGAGAACCATAGCCATTAGGTAGAATTCAGAAACTGAACTGCAAACAATCTTGAACCTCATGTAACATCAAACTAACTCAAACCCAGATAGCACATAGCCATTGAATACTGATTGTATTTTTTTTTTTTTTTTTTTTTGATAATTAAAAAGAAAAATATTCACCTATTAACGACGGTGGATTGAAGAATAATAAGTAACTAAACACAAATCAATGAAATCATATCATATATAACAACCCAGTTTCCGACTACATACATGGTTCATGAGTAACCCTCCAAGTCCAACAAAGACAATAGAATGGAAAATGACTGACAAAGAATTTCAGCTTACATAAAAAATTAAAGAATAAACACAAATTGACTCCAACTACTAGCGTCTGGAATCTAGGCCTATTTGGTAATGTTGTTTAAACAAAAGTTTTCGTTGATTAAACAGTACCATAACACATTTCCATGACGCTTTTTCACTCACACGTATTGCCACAACACTTAAACAACGTTATTAGAAATCTCTTACCTAACGGGGAATCTGAGCTGCAACAACTGAAATCAAGAACGGGATGTATGAAGAAAAGAAAAGCTGCAGCAATCAAGTTGGCTGGGAATAAGAGGATAAACTGATTGCAACATCAATGGGTGCCCATGCGGAGATTGTGTAAAAAGGTGAACCAATGAATGTGGTTTGCAGAGAAGTGAAAATGGAAGTTGATCAATTATCTTAGAAGCAATGGATTTCGGTGATGGGTTTGTAGCACAAACAACAATCTCGTCCTCGTTTACTCCATTTATTGCCAGTTGCACTGGCTTTGTCACATTCATCTATTCATTGTGACAAGTATATTAGATTTTATTACATCATCAATAAATTTAAATAGATTACAAAATAGCTCTAGATAATTTTTGTATAAACATTGATGATGTCATGAGTTAATAAAATTTGATCTACTCTTCTTCAAATTGGATGAATAGATTTCTAATAACTTCAAACTCTAGAGCTTTTAGTTTTTATTGTGATTGAATAATGCTTACATTTTTTACATTCCTAAATTTGGCTCAAATGATATGGTTAAGGGATATATGACTTTGGTTTAAGTATTAATATTTCTCCATCATAAATCAAAGAATAAAAATTCTTTATCACAAAATAAGTGTCCCATTTTATATTCCACCAATCACATTATGCTACATCCTATTTTTATTCCTTATAAAGTAACCAAAGTTTAAGACAAGGGAAAAAAAATTTAATTGATGGTGTGGCGTTGGTGGAACATAAATTTGTGTTGAAGAAGTTGACAAGAGTTTCTCAATTGAATCCAACCATGTGACGGTTCTAGGAATAGTTTTCAGGGGGGTCAATTAAATTTGTGTTGAAGAAGTTGACAAGAACTTCTCTATAGATAATTTTTTCTTATTTCATCTTAATCAATAGTGAAGATAAGATTAGATATTTTCTTGTAACCTATAATCCAAAGGAAGATTTTTCAAGTTAACAAAAGTTCTGTTAGAAGATAAATCTTAGGTAGGATATAAATCTTGTGATACATTGATTTCCTTATCAGAAATTTAGTAAGAGAATAAATGATAAACTATAAGTTCATTGGACATATTTCTTCTTATTATAATGAAGATATTAATTATTGTTGATAAGATTAAATCTTAGAAATCATCTATTGTCTCTTACTGTAATACGTTATTAATTATTGTTGCTAAGTGATTTTTAATTATTATTTCTTAGAATAATTAATTTATTATTTATTAGTTATTGTTTTTACTCTTTTCAATTCTTTTATTTAATAATTCAACTCAACTTTGGCAACTTATTGGTTTTTGTAATTCATTAAGAAGAATTTTTTTTGTGTTTTTTTGCATTACTCTATTAAGAATTCAATAAAACAATACAATCATTAAAAAAAAAATTGTCATCACTCCCCTCTGTCCCACGCCTTACTTCTATTACCTCACACTTAATTGTCTTTAAGTGTTTACACTATACTACCCACTTAATTTTTTTTTTTTTTTTAAGATTTAAGATAAATAAATTACTAATTTTTGTTGTTGGACCTTTTTTTTCTTCTAGATTTTAGATCAAATTAGTTTGTTGTTGGGTTTTTTTTTTTTTTTTTTTTGGTCTAAAAATGTCAAGATAAAGGTTAGTGTTGAATTGGTTCGTTGTTGGGCTCAAGGTTTAAAGTTTTATTTTTAGTGGGTCAAAATAAAAAATCACAAAAAAATAAATAAATTATATATTGTACAATTTTTTTTTGGTCAAAAGTCGAGATTCATTTGAACCCCATAAGCAATGTGGCGCCACCACTAATCCAACCACATGATTGTATTGATTAAAACACTTTTTTTTTTTTTTTTAAGTGTTATCTTTTTTCAATAACTACTGAATTTAACAATGCATTTCATTGATCGATATAGCCACAGCCACATGGTTAAATTGAATTGAAGAACCTAAGTTAGGAACCTAAATATATGTATAAACAGGAACAAGTCTCTACAGCAACATGCATGTTGTGCATCCACGCTTTAGGATGGGCTGGATGATGAATATGTTTATATTCAAAGGAAGCCCAGTTCCGGGTTAAGGCTTCTCTTTTGCCATTATGTGAAAATTTCCAACTCCATTCGTGCTGGTCTAATTTGTTCTGGTTTGGTTTGACAAAGTTTATATTCCAAGGGAAAACCCGTTAAGACCCAAGTCCTACTAGGCTGAATAAAAATTTCACAACTTTAAGGGAAAAAATAAATAAATAAAGAATAAAAATTTCAGATATGTTGACCTGAACAATAAAAATGGTGCTACAGTGTTAAACTGAGAAATTGAAATAATATCCACATTTCCACACAAAACTTCCACTATTTTTTTTTTTTTTTTTGCTGAAAAAAAAAAAAAAAAACTTCCACTATTGGTAGTCAATCAACTTGCATTTTTGGATTGACATCAACATCTAGATCACCGGGTCAATTTTTTTTTTTTTTTTTAATTTATTATGTAGTGGTTGAGAGAAATATCGCACACTGACTCCCATTCCTGCCTCATCAGTATCGGAAACCACTTTTTTAATTGCAAAAACCAGCTCTGGTTCATGGAAAACATGGCTCAGACAAGTCGCACAGAAGAAATGCTTGTTTTGATTCCTATACTTCTTCTCTTGCCTCTCCTCTTTTTCATCCTTAGGCATTTCAAAATTTTATCTTCACCACTCAAGTCCCCACTAGTTCCTCCAGGTCCATATCCATGGCCAATCATTGGCAACATTCTCCAACTGGGAAAGAAGCCTCATGTCACTCTAACCCAACTTGCACTAAACTATGGTCCACTCATCTCATTGAGGCTTGGAACTACACTCATGGTAGTGGGATCATCACCTGTTGTTGCCAAGGAAATTCTCAAGACACATGATAGAGTCTTATCTGGCCGCCATGTTCCTAGTGTGTTCGCATACATGAGCTCAGAACTCAACAATCTATCACTTGGATGGTCGCTTGAGTGCAGTGGTCGATGGAAGTTTTTACGTACTCTCTGCCGAGCTGAACTGTTCTCAGGCAAAGCCTTGGAGTCTCAAGCATGTTTACAAGAGAAAAAGGTGATGGACATGGTGGAACTATTAGGCACAATGGAAGGTAAGGTGGTCAATATTGGAGAAGTGATATTTGCTACTGTGTTTAACATGTTAAGTAATGTTCTTTTATCTAGAGATTTTATCAGCTTGAAGGATGAAAGTGTGGGTGGAGGGTTGAAGGGACTCATAAGGAAACTCATGGAGGTGATTTCTGCCCCAGATGTATCCGACCTTTTTCCAATTTTAGGTAGATTTGATCTTCAAGGTCAAAAAAAGAAGATCCTGGACTTAATTGGGAGTATCAGTTTTGCATGGGCAGATATCATCAAAGAAAGAAGAGAAAGAAAAGGAAGTGTTGTTTTGCAAGAACAAGACTTCTTGGATGTTATGATTGACAATAATTTTACAGACAAGCAAATCAATCAATTGCTCCTGGTTTGATTTCTCTCTCTATATATATATATGTGTGTGTGTGTGGGGTTTGATCTCTCTCTCTCTCTCTCTCTCTCTATATATATATATATATATCTGTCTGTGTGTGTGTGTGTGTGTGAAATTAGGAGATGAACAAACTTGATTCAAGTTAGGCAAGCTGATAGAAAATAGTATTTGGCTCAGAGGGAGGATGCATAAGCAAGGTTCTTGAGATACCTTCTCCCACTTCCAAGTATCAGGAAACATTGAGTCCTTGATTTTGGTCTCTATTTTAACATCTTCTCCAATTTGTTTGTTAGAGTGCACATAATTTAGGGACTTTATACGGTCAATATCATAATTAGGCATTTTACTTATATGGTCAATATCATAATTAGGCATTTGACAGACCAATTTATAAGCATGCTTGTTCTTGAGATAGCATTTTTATCATGTATGCAGGAGCTCTTCTCTGCTGGTACAGAAACTAGTAGTTCAACAATTGTATGGGCAATGGCAGAACTAATAAAGAATCTAGAATCCATGAAAAAAGTTCGAGAAGAACTTGTGAGAGAAATCAAACAAGATGTGGTAAAGGAATTCCACCTTCCTCAGCTAAACTATCTACAGGCATCTGTTAAAGAAACGCTTAGGCTGCACCCTCCTGCACCACTACTACTACCTCACCGTGCTATTGAATCATACCAAGTGACAAGCTACACTATTCCAAAGGATTCTCAAGTTCTAGTGAATGTTTGGGCAATTGGACGGGACCCCCTGTACTGGGAAGACCCTTTAGTGTTCAAACCAGAGCGCTTCCTCAACTCAGCACTGGATTTCAAAGGGAACGATTTTGAATTTTTACCCTTCAGTGCAGGAAGGAGAATCTGCCCTGGTCTACCAATGGCTGCGAAAGTAGTACCCTTAGTTCTTGCTTCATTAATTCACTTCTTTGATTGGTCTCTTCCTCATGGATATGATCCTGAGAAGCTAGACATGAGCGAGAAATTTGGTGTAACTTTGAAGAAAGAACAGCCTTTATACCTCATTCCAAAAGTTAGAAAGTAAAGAAAACTATCATTCCAGTTTCCTCATCATGTGTACTCTCAACTTAGTTTCTGGTAATAAACATGTAGTCTATGTGATTCGGGTCATATGTTACTAAGTTTTTATTTGGCTTTATCTATATAAAGCTGGTTTATTTTGTTTCCAGTGCTTTAAAGTTAAAAATTAGTTGCTGGTTTTAATGAGATTGCCTTATTGCACCACCTCATGAGATCTAAGCCCATAGTTCTTGTATACTAATAAAGAACAGGTCTGAAGCCGCACTGCAAACAATGCTAATATACTGCCCAAATAATTCCCATCAGCAGCTATTATGTGAATAATTTTTGTATCACATTTTCACTTCTACAATATTTCTTTTTACAACACCCCCCCCCCCCCCCCCGGCGCAGGTCTCTTGCCTCTCTGAATGACTCATTTTAAGAGGTCTTGTGAGCCATTAATTAGAATTCAATAAACTACTCTCTTTTTCTTTTTTGATAAGTAAAAAGAAAAATATTCACCTATTATGGGCTGAAGGATTGATGAATAAGTTATAACTAAACACAAATCAATGAAATCATATCATATCATATATAACAAATCCAGTTTCTGACTACATATGGTTCATGAGTAAACCCTCCAACAAAGACAATAGAATGAAAAATGACTAACAAAGAATTTCAGCTTACATAAAGAATGAAAGAATAAACACAAATTGACTCCAAATACTTGTCTGAAATCTAGGAATCTGACCTGCAACAACTGAAATCAGTATCGACCTACTGTATTCATACAAATAATTCTGACACTATGGACTGACAATCTTATCTGCAACAAAAGAATGAAAGAATGATGACAGGTTTCCTACCTACAAAGAATTCTGTATCCCTCCCTTTCTGTATGCAAGAACGGAATGAAATGTAATGGAATGTATGAAGAAAAGAAAACCTGCAGCAATCAAGTTGGATGGGAATAAGAGGATGAACTGCCTGCAACATCAATGGGCGCCCATGCCGAGACTGTGTAAAGAGGCTGATCTAGCCAACCTAAAGTAAGTGCCACTCCATCTTGCCCTTGCTTCTTAACACTAAAGTTCTCACAAGAGTACATCTTCAACAGCATTTGGCTCTGAAGCATTTCCCTCTCAGTAATTCCCAAGCATCGAAATCCTCCTTGCTCTATCAACTTCCTCCACTTCTCAAACCTCTCATGCCTCTCAAACCTGTCCCTTCCTTCACAAGCAACAATGTTCCTAATTTCGCGCCCAAATATCTCCTCTATCTTTAGCCTCACCGAGCTGTCCAAGGGAAGGCTAGAACCAATAGAGTCAAATATGGCAGAGTAGTATTTCAGTGAATTGGAAACTCTTGTTTCCAACCTGGGGTCATTGTGTTCAGCTTCTTGCTCTGCCATAAGGACTATCGTGGGGTTTGTGCTTCGAATCAGTCCCAAAAAGTCCCTGAGTGCTCCTCCAGTTCCATCATAGAGCGTCTTGTGCATTTGGAAAATACAATTCACAGCCACACTCTCTTGCTCCTTCACATGAAGCATCCACAGCCTCACATCTTCCAGCCTGTCCACTACCGGATGAAACTCGAAAGGCAGGTTCAATGCTTCAGCAAATCCAGCAAGCCTATCTCCTGTTTCATTTAGTTCTTGTTTGGACTCACCAATACCCGTGATTCTAACATGGCTTGGAGGATTAGTTCTAGAAGCTAAGCTCTGGAACAAACTAGGCCACTGAAGCCCTTGCTTAATATCGAAATCTATAATGTGAACCCTGTCTTTCCCTTCAAAAGCCCTCAACAATATCTCATTTGAAGTGAAATGAAGAAACTTCGGAATTGGGCTCACCTGGTTTAAAAGCCTTAATGCAGTTCCAGATTCATCATCCACCCGATCAAGCTCCCGAGGTGCATTAATATGGAAAAATTGAGGCCAAAGCCTTGTGACTCGTATTGCTAAAGCTTCAGTGTAATAAGTAGACAAACGGCTTATAGGGCTTCCTTTTGGCGAAGCAAGCTCACCCAATTTAGCTATAAAATGGTGAATAGCTGCAGTATTCCTTACTCCAATTGCTTCAACACAAGCTGTAAGTAAGCTGACAAGCTCAAACCCCTGGTGCTCCACTTGGTTGTTGTTCTCCCCCTCCCTAGCCTCCACTTCATTGCCCTCATATGAATAAGGATTCCTATTAGACCCATTTCCCACTTCTTGTTCTGAGACATTCTCATGTAACCTAAGGCCCAAGCTTTGGCTCTCTGATGAAGTACTCGAACCTGAGGCTTCCTTCACTGGCCCATGGCTTGTCTCACCATCCTTCTCACCAAGGTCTGTGACTGTAATCTCAGTCACAACTGAGTTCACCCAAGGATTGTTTGACAAAGGCTGTTGAATCACTTCACCAGGCACATAACAAACCCTCTCTTCATCCCCTGAACATGTCAGAGTAAAAGGAACTTGAGGGGGGTTAATAAGGCCTGTGAAACTTCGCGACACCTCAAAACTTGGTTGAAACCAAAAGTTCCCAGCACCCAATTGACCTAAACTCAAACTATCACCTCCACCTTCAAGAATGTCGTTGCTTTTCCCATTATCACTGCTACCCCTTTTCCTCTTGGCCCTGCTAATGCATGACTCGTCAACTGATCCTTGCTCCGCAAACCTCTTCTTCTTCAAGCTCTTTCCTTTCTCCCCCCAAAACTCATCTTTAATCTCTCTCTTCGCAGCTTCAATAAATGCAGTCTGAGCATTGGTTGTTTGAGCACTTGTAGCCAAAGGAGGAAGCCGGATGTTCTGCTTAAGAGAACAAGTGCTGGTCTTGGATTCAATTGGCTTCTCAACTGAGAGCCCAACCGGCCTAATGGGCTGCGAGCGTGAAGTGTCTTTGCGAGAGAAAGTACATGGTAAGTCCAATCTCTGTGTGCTCATTGAAGGGAGCTGGAAATGGCAAGCTTGGAACTGTGCAGGTGCTTCACTCCTCAATCTATGCCTCGGTGACAGCAATGTGGAACTAGAACACCCAGCCAACATCCTCTCTATAAACTTCCTCTATTTTTTTTTCTTTGTTTTGTTAACTTCAAATTCACTCACCCTATATGTGTTTGCTTTCTATTTCTCTCTCACTATCTCTCTTTGTTTCTATAAATTTGTTTTTTGAAGAATGAAATAATTGGGTTTTTGTTTTCCTGTACGAATTCTATGGATCTATATGAAACTCTTGAGCGTATATTTTGAAAAGAGAAATTCAGAGAGACAGACTATATGTGAGTGTGTGAATTTTTAAGAAATAAAAACAATAGGAATCCGATGAAAAACAAAAGCTTTCACAAATTCGAGTGTTCCTATATAAAATATATATATATGAGAGTATGCGATGAATAACACAAGTATAGAATATGCAAATACCCCACCCCCAAAAGAATGAAAGAATTGATAAACTAATTTAAAGACCTACCAGAAAATGATCATCGGATTCCAAAATGTTCAGAAAAAACTCATTGGGAAAAGCTATGATTTTTCTTCTCAACGGAACTCACAATATGAAGGGAAATATAGAAACATACTTGCTCATGGATGAAATCCTGAGAAATTATGAGACCCAGTTCGGCATTTGAAAAAACCATGAAGTACACCATAGCTAGAACAGAATGAGAATCAAAACCCAGAATTCCAAGCTCCGAAAAGACCCTTTAAACATGCATGGAGAAGGAGAAGAAGTTATTAACAGCACAAATACAGACCTCTCAGCAGCACTCAGTACCCAAAAAAACCATAACCAATAAGACACCTGTGCTTTTATATACTGACACCCACCTTTCTTCTACTATATCCTACACACTTACTCTACCACTATACAGCAATAACTACTAGTAGCACTACCGCTGCCATGGCCGTCTCTATCGTTTGCTTTTTTTTCTGTGTTTGTAAATGACTACTGATTTGATTTTACCAGCATTGATGGACAAAAGGAAAGAAAAAAATGATGGTTGCGTGAAAAGGATGTTGGAGGAAACTTCGTTTTGTGGCCGTTGGATAGAGAGATCACACGGTGAAGAGTGAGAGTCTATATGACCGTTGGAGGGTTGTCGGTGAAATATGACCGTTGGGGGGAGGAGAGAGAGAGGTGTGTTTAGTGTGTACGGACAGTAAGGGTTTTTGGAATTTTATTCCTCTTTTGGGTTCAAGACTTGTTGGTGTTTTTGGGGTATCTTACTGTCTTTGGTGTCAGTCACGTGGCCCACACGTGCTTGTTCCCCCAACTTGACCGTTGGGTTTACATCATCGTTTGGCTTTTTTATTTTTTTATTTTTTTAAATCTTTAGGGGGGATTTTCATGGCTAAAGATAAGCTAAGGACACGTGGTGGATAACAAACCGACATTAAAGATTTTACCTAACTTTTATAAAAGTGAGTTTTGACAAAATTAGCTTCGGTCCAGTTTTTCTTTTTCTTTTTCTTGTCAAAATATTTTTTTTTTATTGTTTTTGTAATTGTTGTTGTAATTGAGTTTTTGTACTTCGCTTTAAGCATCTATATTGTGCGGCGTCACTTTCGGCAGGGGATTGATACCATCTATATTATTGTAATAATTGAGTTTCATACCATAAAAAATAAAAAAATGCACACGTTAATTGGCCCACACGTGACACACGAAGTCTGGGTCTGATCTGTGTAAGTGTGATATTAAGTAGTGGTACAAATAAAGCAGTTAACCTATATAAAAGATAAAGATACATTTCATAAAAGAAAAAACTCATCTAGCACATTTTGATGGTTTTAACAGAAATTTCCGGTTTCTCACATTATTATAACTATAAAATAAAAAGGGAGAGAAGATAAAAATAAAAATAAAAAAAATTAATTGCTTTAATACCAAAAAAAAAAAAAAAAAACAGAGTAATTGCTCAGAAGAAATAGTCATCCAATTGTAGTTTGCATTTTGCAGTAGCCTTAAAGAATATTCTGGAACCCCATACCCATTATATGAGCAAAGCCTAAGCCCTACTAAGGACTAGGGGTCATAGTCTCATAGACTAGTACTAGCTAACGTTCTTTGACGAAAGTGTTCATCCAATTTGATGAGCATGCAAGAATAATAGGTGTTAGAGTGGTAATCCACTAATCCGTTGAGCTCGGGCCCACGTGAGCTTGAAGAATTTGCCATTATGGGTTGTCACTTGGCAAAGATTTAAAACGAACGGTTATACAAGGACTGAAAATAAATAAAAATGACAAATTACCTTTTGACGACAATGCCAAAGCCAAATGCAATCCATTTTTACATTTAGCTCTCACTCAACCTTTTAACTTTTAAGACTTTTAGGGAAAGGAAAAATTAAAAACTATATATATACTAGTTCAAACTAGTAAAAACAAAAAGTCCCAAGGAATATAAAAATGGGGCACCATGCATCGGTACTGTGTGTGTCTGTCTATGTACTAGATGTTGGGCTCACATCCAGCAATAAGCATCACCGACCCAGTCCCACCAAGAGCTTGTTGTTGTTGGGCTAATAAACCCAAATCATACTCTTAGAATATATGTCCCCATGGCACATGCAATCTTACCACAGCCCCACCCAATACTAGATTGTTGGGCTAATAAACCCAAATCATTTTCTTAGTCACAAGTCTCTATCCAGACGTACAACTAAAATCTTTCCACAATTTAACTAAATTAGTTATTTCTTTTTTAATCATCCTTACATGGGATTAGAACCATTAACTCACATTCCATCCTATATATTTCTAACATCTAAAGCTCACAAACAATTGAACAAGTTAACCTTCTCAGCCATGGTAACTCGCAAAAACAGAACATACCACTGCTGCAATTTTGAAGACAAATACTGACAAAGATTGTTCTTCTGCCCATTCTGTTAAGGAATAATTATGTTCATCTCCTCAAATTTCATGTATTTCACCCAAACACCACAACCAAAATGAAATCCCATACTTCGTGTATGACTTCATATTTTAATAGAACAAAATATTCAAGTGACTAGTTTTCTATAATTTTGGAGTTTATTTGCTAAATCAACTCCAAAAACAAGGCTTCTTGTTTGCTGGTCAGCCCAAGTTCATTTAGCGTCAAGGCACTCTCCCCATCACTAAAAGCACGCCTAGGGTATGGCCTCACCTGTACCACCAATGACATTATAACACGCACAATAAGTGACAATTCATATAAAATCATCTTTAATTCATTTTCCAAGATTTCAGCACACATAGACAAGTAGTGAACATTATTTGGCACTACGAGAAAGTAACCATGTATCCAGCATAAACCGCAGTAATTAGAAAGCATAGGGTTCACTCCCAGAACTCAAAAAGGCATATATTATAGTACAGGGTGTACTTACCAGTCTGTAAGTGCCAGGTTTGACCGCTCTGCCAACATCTATGAAATCAAAAAGAAACTGCAAAGCCAACAACGATGCATGTTCAGCAAAGAGATAAGTAATGGAGCAAAACAATCATGCCATCACAGAATTTACCTGTAGCTTGTCAGACTTGAGAAATCGGCGTCCACGGCGGCTACCATCTGGCATCCGTACTAGAAGGGTAATAGCACTTTCATCATCCGATGCTGGTTCCTGAGGCAGAGAAGCTTCTTTTGCAGCTAACTGTCTCTCCAACTCCTAACAATAAGAATCATACACAGCGCAGCAATAAACAACTTGGAAAGCAATATTCACTTCAATGTCTTTTTTTTACATATAAGTAATCACTTCATATTTTTTACTGTCCAGAAAATAGTATAAACCAATAGTCAGGTGTAATTTGTTTCTTAAAAAAACTGGGATGTACTGATGAACAAACAAGCAGGGTATGCATATATTGCATTAAAATCCGAAAATTGTAAGCACAACATAATGAATAACAACCTTAAACCATCTGGAAGAAAAAAAGCGGTATTGACAAACTAAACACATTCCTGCTATCTAACATAATTGAAATTAAATTCAAAAACATTTATCAACAAGGATAACCTCCCAAACCACAACTTAAACAGAGAACTTCCTATCTTATTAAAAGCTTTTGCTTCTGCAGTCACTTCCTATATGAAGGAGAACAAAAAATCATAAAATGTATTATTAATTTCAAAGACAAAATCATGTTACTCTTAATAAAGTATAATTCAAATCTCAGTTTACCTACAAAACAAATATCAGGGTAACCACAGTCAAGTATCATTAATAGACATGTCTACCAAAAAAACAAAAGAAAAGAAAAGAAAAAGATTGTCACATTTCTAGTTAAGTTCACCAAATATACCAGATATTGCTTATTCCAATATATGACACAAACAAAATGGATGTACTCTGCCTAAATTACATACACAACCAAAACCAAGTTGTATTACAAAACTCTAACGAAACATAAATAACATTACCTGCTCCTCCTCCAATTTCCTGCGAGATTCTTCCTCTCTTCGTCTTTCTTCTTCACGAGCAGCTTGTCTAGCTGCTTCCTCTTCTAAACGACGAGCTTCAGCTTCCTCCATGGCCTTCAATTCTTTTTCTCTGTCAGCTTGCAAAGCTGCAAGATATTCATCATCCTGCATGCATCAGACAATCATAGAACCATTGAAAGTTAAATCGCATTGCTTTTGGTGGCACAAATTTCAGACCTTTATTTATAGTCAGGGCCCCAAAGTAAAACCTGTTGTTCCCGTATCAAGCGCTGAGCAGCCAGAGAGGGTGATGGAGGACGAGGTATCCGATGGGGATAGTGACTTTCAGCATGCATAAACTGATGAGGTCCATATCCAAAATGATATCCAGTCCCTTCAGGAATTCCACCAAACATGGCAGCCTCCAGCATGACTGCTTCATCATGCTCCTCAGAAGAAATCCCTCCCCACTTCAATTTTGGGGGAAAAAAAGGGTCAAAAACTAGTTGTAGCAAAACATTTGAGTAACTATATAAACTGAAAGCCGGAATTCTTATTGAGGTTTAATTGTAAAACCAATGTTATATTAAGTAAGATACCTCATCAGAAGGGAAGGCATTTCTATTGTGCTGTGGATGATTACCCACATCATGTCGTCCAGGACTTGATGGTGGGCTAGCCTCAATTACTTCAACATCGTCAGAGCCAGAAGACACACGCTGGGACCTATGCCTGACAAGAGGTTGCTCCTCCACATCTTCAGCATCCTCTTGGATGGATGAGCTTCCAGGCTCCAACCTAGATTGATCACAATACCCGCATCATATTTCCTCCTCCCAACAGTATAAATCAAATATCATGAATTAAGAAACGGTTCACCATTGTGGCTGGCAGAGAGAGAATCCATACACATTGTCAGGGCAAGAAACCATATATTGCCCTATGAGACAATGGATGCTTTCATCCCTCTTTCGTCCTTTCCTTTTCTATGGTTACCTAACATCAATACCAAATTAACTTGACCTGGAATCAGTGTTCCAGGTAAAGCCAATTTTAAGTTAAGCTTTAAAAGAATGACTTTTCACTCTTGATGGAACATAATGAATGATTGTTTCAATGCCACCTATAGGCAAAGGGGTGAAAGCCTGACAGAGGCCTATGCTAAAGTAAGAAAGAAGTGTGTGAACAACTACTGAGCAGCAACAAAGGACAGATACCTCCCATTCGATGCAACAAATTCTCCTAGCTCAACCTCAGCTGGCTTAGAAGGCCCCACATTTGAAGCTACAGCAATTTCTCCTTGCTCGCGCAATGCTTTCTCTTGCTGTGCTGTCTGAAATCATTCTAAGTTAAAGGGGACCAAGATTCCATTTTAAATTCAAAGACAGAGAGAGTGTAAAAGAACACACCTTCAGGGACAATGAAACAACATGTGCAAGTTCAGCATCCTCCATGTGAGATTGGCTTTGTGTTGGAACTGGGTCAGCTAATTCCTGCGTCAAGATAGGTATGAATTTAGTACCGACAGAGAACATGGAGGCCATGCTTGGGAGCAGTGAATGTTAGCATCACATACATTGTGTGCACCCTCAACCTCTCGTCTTGAAGCCTCAATGGCAGCTCGAACCATTTCTTCTTCTATGTCATTACTATAGTCAGGCAAATTCTCAAATTCAGGAGCACTTGGCCCAATATTTCTGTCATGAGAACTATCACCTAGAATATCATCCTTTTGTTCATCCCGCTGTGCAGTTGAGGCAGCTGAAACATCCTCATTGTCTTCATCATCAATTATAACAGTCCCACGAGTATCTGGGCCATGTGCATGCACAGTTCCAGTGACATCCTCAATGGTAGGAGCAGGTCCAGAGTGACCGGCTGGCTGATTGTTATCTTTTACCTCTATGGGAATCTGCCTAACCTCTCTCGGATGCGTCACAAAGGGTGCACGGTTTGGAAAATCAGAATCAATATTGAAAATATTTCTACGGAAGTGTGGATCAAGAAGAGAATATGTATTTGTGTTTGTAGGTGCAGAAAGAAGTGGTAAACGAGGTCCCTGTGGTTCAATTTCATCGACATCCATTAAGTCATCTTGTGGAGCAGCAACTGAGGTTTCATGCATGCTGTACATGAAAGAATGAATTTTGGCGTCAATGCTAAGGTAGGAAGCATGAATCATTGCAAAATGCAGTGTGTAATTATTGAAGAACCAAATTTGATACTTTTTGTCTTCTAACAAAAAAAAGATACTTTTTGAAATGATAAATAACAGGAAATAAAATAACTTACTTTGCTGGTGTGTTTCTATCTCCTTCAGTAAAATGTGCATTCACAGCTTCGTTGAGATTGCCGCCATGCTCCTATTTGTGAGCAAGATAACAGATATTGCAGACACGTAAAAATTAAGAACTTAATTGCTAAACAATTAAAGTTAGTCAAGAACTTGGTCGTATAAAACATAAAAGAAACCCGCTAAGAGTGTCCCAAGGACAAGTAGATAGAATGAGCTCATTACTCCATTTGTTATGATGCTGGGTATATATTAAAAATCTCATTCCAGGCTGTGGGAATAAGTTTCGTTTCCTACTTTCAAGTATTTACAATTATTCGAGTACAGCATACACTAATTGAGTTGCTTTGTAACTATGTTGGTCAAGCACTTGGGGGTAAGGTTGTTTATGAAACACCTCTCCCAGAACCCAGACCCCCACAAAAGTGGGGGCTTCGTGCACTGGGTACAACACCGCTTATGCTTCATAATTTTATTGAGTATATCAATATAACAAGTCATAGAAAATACAAATTTAAATCCAACACCATTAGAGGAAACCTTAATTCCTTTATCTTCCACCATATGAAATTTTCGTAAGCCCATTTCTTTAATAACACTCAAATGCGTAAATCACCATTAAAACGAAATTCGTCAAGGACACCTAGGTCAGCCCAATACTAAAAACAAAACCAATCAAATATTTTTCTGGCTCCACTCCCTAAAATTGACCAAACTACCTCAAGTCAATTATCATCAACGATAATAGCATACCATCCCAAACAAACTAAAATCCCATCCCAATAAACCATAAACACGCACAAACACGCAAAAATGTCAAATATAAACAAATTAACAAACTAAATTGCCACGAAATGCAGACAGAAACCCTAATCGAAGTCTGGGCTCAACATTAACGGAAATTTTCAAACACTTTTATATACGTCAAATTGGGAATCGAATTTTCCAAGCTCAAGAAAAATAAATTTCGATATATCTGACAAAATTAATCCCAAAAAATTCATCGGTAAAACAATTTACAAAATTATAGGGAACAAAAAAAAAACCACCTCGAGTTTTTGAACAGCGATGGCTTCCGTCGCGCCTGTGATGTTTATGAAGGTATCGATTGCTTCCTGATTAGGCGTCGCCATTAAAGGTAAGAATTTCTCGGAACTCAGAATTTTTACTGTTTCGGTGAGGAATTTTCTTTCGGTTTCTTGGAGAAGAAAGAAAGGAAATGCTTGTACTTTAGGGGAAGGAACTTTATATATGTGTGTAGAGTGGGAGTTTTTTTTTTTTTTTTTTTTTAAATGTTAATATGTTTTTTTTAAGGGAAATTGTTTATAATACTATGAGTAGTGAAAAATAGTAAATACTTGTTATAGATATATGGTAAGGTGAAGCGTGAACGACTGAAAGTGCTTGGGTGCTTCTAGTTGTTAACTTGTGAGGTGGTCTCACCTTCACCAATCTTCTATGAAAAAAAATCTTTCTTTTTTTTGAAAGCCTTCTATGAAAAAAAATAAATAAATAAATAAAAGGATTTTATGTCATTGATATACATGTAACGATATTCACATGGTGTGTTGAATCGTTGATATATGTGTAACGATAGAGGTGGTATTTTACGGGAAGTGTGGGACCCACCCCCCATGAGTCGGTTATTAAATATGGAAGAATGTATCACCGCACATCATTGATGCAATGGTCACTTCACAAGTATAAATGCTGATAGAGTGCGGGAGGGTAAAAATCAGGGTTTAAGTCTCTAAGAGCATTAACATCAGAAAACTCTAATTCTACTCTATTTTACCATTCCAAAAAGCCACTTTATCATTATACCATACCATTTTACAATACCTCCAGCATCCCAAAACTCTATTTTTATTAAAATATTATTTTTTAATATCTCTTTATTATTTCTTTATAACTGTCATTTTTTTCAGACTCATATTTCCTGGGCTTTCCAACAGTCTTTTTTTTTTCCTCTCCTTCTCCCTCAACCTCTAGCAACACACAAGCCATCAACAACCACAGCCACGGCACCAAAAACCCAAGCCACCGATCAGAAACCCACGCTGCTGATCAACCCATCAACAACCACATCCACGACACCAAGAACCCATCAGCACCTCAACCCATCAACAACCACAACCACGGTACCAAAAACCCATCAGCCCATGCCGCCGATTTGAAACCCAGCTGATTTGAAACCCACCGGAGCAAACCCATTAAAAAAAATCATCACCAAAGCCACCATCGGAGCTACCGATGATCAACCCAACCGATCCACTGTTTCAAACCCACCATCAACCAATCCCAGCCCACCGATCCAACCATGACCCAAACACCGGACCCAACCCACTTCAGCCACAACCCAACCACGACCCAAACACTAGACCCAAACACCGGACCCAACCATGACCCACAACCCCTTTAGGCACCGGTCACAGTAAAAAAAAAATTTAAAAAAAAAAAAAAAAAAAAAGCAACCACAGAACCGCCGAATTGCAACCCACCAGAAAAGCTGAGCCACTGTGATGTGTGATATATGTTGGGAGAAGAATGGTGTTTGGGTCTGAAAAGAGGAGAGAGCAAATGGTGAAACAGAGAAGGAAGAGAGAGAAGAGAACTGAAATAATGAGATAGAGGAGAGAGAAATTTCAGGGGAAAAAGTGAATAAATTTTTTTTTTTTTTTAGAAAACTGCTATAGTACAATTCTAACTTTAGAATTGTACTGTAGTACTATTGCAAAAAAATTTGCAATAGTTGAGTTTAGCATTGTCTGATGCAAAAGGATTTTAAAGCTTAAAATGTCAAATTGTCCTTAGATATGGCATTAGCATTCTCCAATGCTAATGCTCTAAGAAGGAGTTTCACACACATATACAATTAATTTAGAGTAAAATTTCTATTTTGTATCAAAAATAAAATTATGGGAGTATGTGTGTGGATTGGATTCATAATGATGACACTAAATATTGTATCCTTTTATGAAAGGGTGTGCATGGATTGGATTGGGTTAAATCTGAATCCAAACCATCACATGTGTAGAAATCAACCCAACTCAACCTACAAAGGTCGAGTTGGATCTATGAGTTATGCTTATATGTTTTTGTGCACGGTAAAAAATAGGTATTCATGAATTATTAAAGCATTTAAAAAAATATATATTGCAAAATAAAGATGTTCACTTTCATAGTAGCAATCACTTTTATGAGCTTATCAAATTGTATGGACTCTCTTATTATTACTCCTATATAAATAATAAAATTCCCTTTTTACCAAAATAATAATAATAATGTATGGCAACTTTCGTGTATGGTTTATCTAAAATTGTGCAATTCTTAAATTCTATAGTACCAAGAAATTTGACCAAACACTTATTGCATTTGATAGGGTTGAGTGATTGACTCAACCTTGGATACCTTTTATTCCTTTCTCAGATTTCCCAACGTGAGGAAGTGGGTTAACCCACATGACTACCAACCCACCACCTCGTCAATTCAAGAACAAAGTTTGGTATTTATTCCATGTCCAAAACAAGCCCCTCCTCATTTTCTATTTTTACTGCCAATGATTTGGGTTTTAATGATCTGACTCTCTATACAAAATCATGCGAGTTTGGTTTATAATTAGTAGTGTGTTTTATTACCAATTAAAATTCCGCACAATAGATGCATGGGAATAGAATCATTTCCCCCAAAATGAAAATATCTTGTTTAAATTATTCATCTCTTTTGGTTATCATGTCTATTTTCAATCTTGTTGGCAACATTGAGGAAATAAGCACAGAAAAATGGAATTCCATTCAATCAGTTCGTGGTAATTTTTGTTGGTAAATAGGATTGGAAACTAGTTCAGTTGCATATTAAAAGTTCAAGTATGTTCATTTAATTTTATTCCAAACACAAGTTAGGCTAAAGCTTATCATCAAATAAGATTAGATATTCAAGCTCAATTCATTTCTTGTCAAACAAACTTCTTGATTCATTTTTTTTCCATATATAATATGGTAATAATGATTAAATTTCTTACCCCTTCACAAATATGAATTTTACAACAAATGAAATCTATATTATCCATAAACTATAAATACTAATCTGATATTATTTAACTTATTTACAAATTGACACAATCCATTCTCAAGTTTATATAAAATTATAAATACACTTTTAGACAAGTATACACTTAAATCAAGCTCGCATGTTCACGAACATATTATTATGTTTGAACTTGGTTTGTTTGCTAAACAAACAAATATAAATAGGTTTTTTTTTCCGAATCGAGTTCAAGTTGCTCATAGATAGATTGGTTCATTAACAGCCCTAGTAAGTCTCAATTTGAAATAATTACTAAGTTCACTTGTCCACGTAGGTTGGAGAAAATATGTTGCTAAGAAATTTTCAGTTGAAAAGGAGAAAATATTTTGCTAAGAAAATTTTAGTTGAAATGGTTTTAAATAGAGTTTGTTTTATTTTGAAGTGGCTCTTAGACCATTTAGATCGCCCCAAAAGAACGAAAATAACAAATAATAATTCTAAAAATGATATTTGTCAAACTTGATTACTTGAGTTGATATTTTTAAGAAAGTTAATTCTAAAATCAAAATTCAATCCAATTCAAGATACCTATAGAAAAGATTTTTACATGATAAGGATCTAGAAATACAAATATGCTTGAATTTATTAGTTATAAGACAATACTATTAGCTTAGATTTCAACAAAAAAAAAAATACTATTAGCTTAGACCATAATTTTATCCTTAGTGTATGTTTGGATAGTGCTAAAAAGCACTTTTTAGCTGCGTCTTACATTTTTCAGTGGGTCTCATGCACTGTTCACGGAATCTATAAGTACTTTTTTTAGCAAAAACAACTTCAAAACTAGGTCCCACAGCACTAATCACACATTTAAAAATTATTTTGTTACAGTATTTTCAGTTTTTAATTTTCAGCAATAAACGATATCCAAACACATTCTTACAATATATATTTTTTAAGAGTTAACAAAAATTTAAAAATTAATATTGATAATGTTAAATTCAGATAGGTGTGTTTATTGTGTATTGTGTATGTATTTCATCTTATAAAAAATAAATAAATAAATAATTGGAAGGATCAAGTTTGAGTTCATAACCTCTAACTATGCTCTAATAGAACCTTGATCTCATAGCCTCCTTGAGTACTTTTTTTTTTTTTTAGAATACTAAGTATTTTTAACACACATACACAGAAAGAGGAGATAATGTTTTTTAAAGAAACTTATAGTAGTGTATATTAAAAAATGTCTAATTCTTGGATACACAGCACAGGTTTTAAGCCTCCTTGAGTACTTGTATGTTAATTGGCATTCTACGGAAAAAAGAAAAAAAGAAAAGAGAGAGAGAGAGAGAGAATGGTTTCCATTTCTAAATCCATTGTATGATTCACATTAAATTTTACAAATTTAAAAGTGTCCACTATCATTTTATCTAATGACACTCTCTACATTATTAAATTTAGGAAATCAATGAATTGAGAATAATCTTGTAATTGGGTGACACTTGTATCTAGTGCCTTTTTGCACTGAACATGATATGGTTTGGATGCATCCCTTGTAATTATGCAATCTTCATATCTTTTAGTATATCAACATGTTACTTAAAAATAAAATTTTATTTTATATGCAATCTACAACTATCTTAGTATAGTAACATATCACTTAAATAAATTTTTATTATTTTATTTTATAAAATAGCAGTATTGTTTACAACGTTGTTTCATATACAATCATATCATTTAATAAAAGTCTCTACATTATTAGATTTAGGAAATTAATGAAATGGTAACAATTTTGTTATGCAATCTACAGCTTTCTTATTATCATTTAAAAAATAAAAAACATTTATAAATAGACTATTTTAAGAAAGTTTTGATAGCATATTTTTCAAGAAAAATATAAAAATTTATAATAAAAAAAAGAAGACGAAGAAAAAAAAAAAAGAAAAGTATTTGTTAACTTTTTCCAAAAAATAAAAATAGAAAAACTATGGGTCTACGACACCGTTTCATATATATAGATGATCCCTTTGAAGTTAAAACTTAGAACTGAAAAAGTAAAAGTTAGGAGTTGGGACATGCTCCCTCGCCGGTAGTCTCTCTCTTTTTCTGTTCAGAGTCCGAGAAGAGAAAGGCAAAAGGAAATGGAAGGTAAAGAGCAAAGCAAGAAGAAGGAGTCATGGTATTGGAATTGGTTGATAGGTTCAGTGGCATTGAGAGTAATACTCATTTACTTTTCCAATAACCTCAATCTCGCTTCTCGCCCCGAAATCTCCACTCCGCTCACCAGCCTTCGCCGCCGTACTCTCTCTCTCTCTCTCTCACCGTTAATTCCAATCTTCGATCTTTAATTTAATTTAATTAGATTTTGTTTTGTAGTGGCCGAGGGTTACTGGTTGAAGCAGTCATCAATGTCTCCCTACGCAGGTCCTTTATTTTTAACTTCTTTTTTTTCTTTTTGATTGTTTGATTTGAGAATTTGTTGTTGTTGTTGTTATTGAGATTTTTGTATTTTGACAGGATCTATGTACCATGGTTCTCCATTGCTACTCTCACTTCTTGGCCCACTCACTGCCAAAAGGTTACCACATTTGCCATTGCTTACACCATTCATTAGCTTTAACTAATTCATCTTTTTCTTTTTTCTTTTTCTTTTTTTCATTATTAATTTAATGCATACTTTATTTTTAACTTTTTTATTGGGTGGTGCAGAATTGAAGGGCAACCTGATCATATTTTGTGCAGGTAACTAATATGTATCTCTCTTCTTCTTCTTTTTTTTTTTGTTTGCTGTTTGGTTCCTGTATTTATTTTATTATCTTTATCATCTTTATATTTCGCGTTATTTGTTTTAAATTTTAATCATCTGAAATTTAGTTATAATTGTCACTCATTTGATATGAATGCATTTTGTGTTACATTTTTGAGTGCTTGCATACACAAATGCGCGCGTGCGTGCACACAGATTTTCAGGGTTTTGGTGCACTTGGTTTTGCTTAGTGGTGTTTTTGTGTTTTTTATTTGCTTTCACATATGTTAACCAACACCTGAGGATGTAAACTTGGCGCTAATCTATCCTAATTAAATTGGAGTGTGTTGCCTGTCAATTAAAATGGAGCAATATGGTAATTCTATTATGATTGTCAATTACCAACTTGTGCCTTTGCAGTTGTGATTGAAATGTGGGCAACAAGCATTGACTTCTATCTGATTTGTTTGTTGCATGTACTATTCCAAGCAACTTGGATGTTACTCCCTTTTCTTTGTTCCTTAATTTAGCCTATATTGTACATACGATGACGCAGTTAATATTAACACACCTTTGGATACAGTTTGGTTTTCGTGATTGCAGATGTTGTGAGTGCCATGTTCATTCGTGCTACTGGTCGGAATCTTCAAATTGCTTATAGTCAGAGTTTGAAATTTCTAGACCTTGTTAAATTATCGAAAAAGTCAGGTAATTATAATAGTTAAAGGGTTTTCCAATAAAAATCATTTTAGATAAAAAATGTTGATACGAGAAGCACACTAGAGAAGAATAGACAATTGAATCAAGCTATTTAACTTACAAACTGTAGGGCAGTGGCACATTTGATAGATTTAGTGTGTAACTGAGTTGTTGATGTTGAGAATTGAGATGCAAGATGAAAATTTTTTGTGCATTTGATTGATATAATGGTTACCCTATTAACTCATAATTAAGTTTCAAAAGTAGTGTTGGCTTAGATATGTCAAAGAGGAAAATTATGTCCCGGGGCTGTTGTGTATATGATTCGTGTTCGGCTGAAATGGTATAGGAAGATATGTGCTAGTGAAGTCTTTTGAGTAGAGTACAGTAAAATTTCATCATAATGCACTGTTTATGTTACTTAGTTCCCATCCGCTTGCAATCTCTTTTAAATTGCTGGGAGGATAGAGAAAAAGAAAGAAAATTGGAACCTTCTAAGAAACTTTTTTTTTTTTTTTAATGCCATCTATATAAGTAACTATATTTATTCAAATTGCCCCCTTCTCGTCTTTCACAAGCTGATGAACTGCAGTATTCATGTTGTCTTCAGATATCCTTCCTTCTGGAGACATTGCTGCTCTTGTCTACTTATGGAATCCTTTCACAATAGTTGCATGTGTCGGTTTGTCCACATCCCCAGTTGAGAACCTGGCCATCATTTTGTCCCTTTATGGAGCATGCAGACGTAAGATGCTAACAATAGTTGTATTGTACTTAAGTTCCTCGTTGTGTGTGTAGTAATTTTTGTTTTCAAGTTTGTTCATGAGAAGTGAAATATATTTCCTCAAATGATCATAATAGTGACCTCAAACAACAGACAAAAAAGGAATTAAAAAGGAGAAAAAACCAAATCTCTTCTTGTGGTGATGATCCTAATGTTTTATGTTTTTCATGTTTGTATTCTCTAGTAGTAGCTGATTTATTTTGATTTAAGGCTTGTATTGAACTCAAAACATTTTGAGTTTGGTCTTTGCTTAGCATTTTTTTATATGCTTCTTTTGATATTTGCCTGCATTTTTTGCATTTTGCACTTAAATCATTTATGCTGACTAAAATTAGCTCAAGTAGCAATTGAAAATTTGCCTGGCTGGAGATGTCTCTAATTCACTCAAAATCATGTAGGCATTGAATTGATAGGCATTTCCTATGCAAGATGCTGCCACCTAGGTACTGTTTATGTGACATGAAGTTATAGAAAATATTATTTTCTTATTACAAAAGGTGTGTCTTACTGTGCTAATGAGCTCTAGCTCAAATGGCAGTGGCACTTCCTCCTCACAATAATGGGGTGGAGGAAAAGGTTGTTGGTTCAATAGCCTAACTTACCAATAATAACTAAAAAAATGAAGAAGTGTCTCTACTTCCTAGTAGTTCATACTGAATGTTTATAATGGTGGAATCATACACACAATTATCATTGGATCAAACTCTCTTATGACTACATAGAATTTTCAATTGCCTCTGGTATTGTAATCCCTACTGAATAAGTAATGATCAATTGGTTCATCACTTCATTGTAAAGATTTGAGGTGCCATGTCATGTGGTGATTGTACAATGCAAGAACATCCAAATCACATGCACTAAGTGCATTTTTTTCTTGATAGTATTATTTATTGATTGTCCTTTCATGAAACATCTTCACGATAAATTTTTTTCCTAATGGTATTATAAGCGTGACATATAGAAAAATGGAGATGTCTTTGAGGCATCTTTCTTTGAAACTTTTTGCTTGCTTTTAAATGTTGTTTATCTGATGGAATCCAGGAATAGCTCCTTTGGCAGCTTTTGGATGGGTCATGGCGACACATCTGTCCCTGTATCCTGTGATTCTGATTATTCCGGTATCCCTTTCTTTGCCTTAGAGTGTTTGATGGAAACAGTAAAGCCTTTAAAAGACTCATGAACATGTTCTTTAAATTTCCAATACATGCAAATTGGTTCTTTATCATTCAGTTTTGTTCCAGATGATTCTTTTATTAGGATATGGTCCAGATACTCCCCCTAGGAAATTGTTCCTGCAAAAAAAATATGTTGAAGTTGGAGATACTCCCTCAAATGATAGATGTCAGCAAGAGGAAGCAGTTGATCAACCTGAACTCCCATATGTTTTCTCATGGAGACCAGTGATACATTTCTTATTCTGGACTTCTTGGTGGTTGGTCTATGTGTTAGTTCTATGTGGTGTATCTGTTAAACAGTACGGTGGTCTCTGGGAGTTGTTTAAAAGGTATATTTTGAATAGCATAGTAATCTTTATAGGTGCTTTTCATTGTCATATAATCATATTGCCTTGCTTTCGCAGCAAGTAGCTAAGTACAGAGCAGTATGTGCAATTTATTTTACTGTGTTTTTAATGATGCACAAAGTAGATTATGTAGATGTCACTTGAGGATGTGACTTCTTTTCTGGGTCAAGAATCGAATAGCAGGTGCATTGCTATAGTAGCTGGCAAATCTGAGTTTAATAATAAATCAAGCACTTAACTTGGCTGCTCAAGATATCTCAGAGATGCCTTGCTCTGATGATGTTATCTTGAGAAATTTCTGGTGTATATGAGCACAAGTAGTTCTAACAAACTTAGTGAAGATCATAGAATACTGAGGCAAGAGCTGCTGCATAGAAAAATAAAATCATGCACTAGGAGTCTTGTTCATCTATTGTCTGTTGCCTTAAAATCATGCTATAGACGATTTGTGTACCATACTCTTTTGGCTTCTGTTAAATTGCTTGGGATTGAAGAGTTATGTACCATAAAGATTTTCACTTTATGGTGTAGAAATCTGTCTTAGCTTCCTTATACACATTGCTGGTTTTTTCAGAACGTATGGGTTCATGCTCACCGTGCAAGATCTATCTCCTAATATGGGTGTCTTATGGTGAGCCTGAAAATATCTCTAATTTAATGTGGTCTAATTTAATCCTTTCTTTAAGTATTTGGACTTATAAATTCTTTTCTCTGATGTTCTACTGCAGGTATTTCTTTGCAGAAGTTTTTGACTTTTTCAGAAATTTCTTTCTGATAGTTTTCCATGGGAATATTCTATTTATGATACTGCCATTAGCCATACGGCTGAAACACCGCCCATTCTTTCTAGCTTTTGTGTACATTGTGATCTCCTCGATGCTTAAGTCTTATCCTTCTGTGAGTTCTTCCTTATTTGAATTATTTCCCAGGATTAAATATTTTTTTGTGTGCAATTTGACCCATAGATATGAGAAACTTTGTTCTTTCAGAACACTAAACAAAAAATGAGGTGACCCAATAGATATGTAATTGTTTTTTTCTGCCTTTTCTGAATTATGTTAGGAATCTAATTCGCTCTTCCCTTGCCCCTTTTATGTTCAAATTTTGATTAGGTTGGAGATTCAGCTCTGTACTTGGGACTGTTGGGGTTGTTTGTTAATGAACTTGCAGGCAAGTTAGCAGGTTCTCTTTTGTTACTGACCTATTTAGACATGGTTTGGTATCTTTAACTTTCTACCCTCCTTGACATGCAGATATGAAATTCTCTTTCTTCCTGTTCTGTGGTTACATCGGGGTTTCTCTCCTTAGCCCTGTGATGCACAACCTATGGATCTGGAGGGTATGGCTCTTTGAAGCTGATCTCAATGTTCAAACGCATAAATATTTTTCTTTTAGATGGTGACTTGTTTAATTGAATTTGCAGGGCACTGGCAATGCGAACTTCTACTTTGCAACTGCAATGGCTTATGCTTGCTTGCAGGTTTGTTTATTTGTAGTGAATTATATTCTTTCCTTGATGTAAACCTGATAGTATCCGTAGGAAAGTATAAGATAATTCAGAATTGCAGCTTTACTTATTAAAACCAAAACAGAGTTGCAGTTGTCATGTAGGAAATAAAAAGCTGACATTTGGTTTATTTCATAATGGTAATTTATAGTGGAGTTGAGCCTTGAGAGGAAATCAGTCATCAACATCGTGATTCTATATATCAACCAAGCTTTGAGCAATTAGTTTTTATCTTTTATAATTCAATAATCACAATGGAGGTGGGGGCATTTGAACCCTAGATGTCTCTGTTAGAAACACTAGGAGGTGTCAATTGAGCTACAAGGCTCTTGGCAACCAAGCTTTGAGCCATTAGTCATCTAGCATGATCATGCCTAGAAGTTTTGCTACTTTCCAGCTGACTTTTGACCATTTAATTGTTTATCTATGTTATGGTGAGTTTTAGGCTTTTAGCTGAATCTTCAAATTAAAATGATTGAAGTCTATATTAAGAGAATTTTCCACCAAACCGGTTTGGAGGGGAGTTATCCCAATCCACTAAGTGGCAATGAAGTGAGCATCCACATGCTTGGAGGAAAATCTGTCCTTAGCAGAATTAATTTCAAATAAGTTGAAATTATGTTGACTTAATCTTCAGAATTCAAATATCATGCACGTACATGGGATTGAACCCATAAACTCACTCTCCACCCCTTTCTTATGGGGGAGGTTAGGAGATCCATTTGGTCAAAGGGCCATTTGCAAAATTATCAAGTTAGTGTTGTTATGAGTTCTACACATCAAAGTTCTTGACTGCTTTTGCCTTTAATTTTTCAAGCAACCTAAGCTGTTCTGTTGCCATCTGACTCCAAACAGAAGATAGCTAATGAAATAATCTCTTAATCATGGAATGGAGATGCTATAGGGCTGAGCATCAAAGTGGATGATCACTCTGTCCCAATTCATTATGGGTGTACAAATCCTTCTTTCTCCCCCAAGACTTGCAAATATACGTCAAACTTACCAACACCTAGATTAGTTGTTGGAACAATAAAGGTCAATAAAAAAATGTAAATTGATGGATGGTGCACGTAAACCTTACTTTACCCTCATATCTGCTTCAATTTTAAAATTTGAGGATTGTTGATCGAAAGAAAGAACTAAAGCATTTGCCTACAGATCTAGGTTTTTTTTTTTTTTTTTAAGCATTTGGGTACAGCTCAAGTAAAATTTGCCACTCCTGTTGAATATATTAAAACCTGCTTAGGATATGAAATTTGAATAAATTAATGCCTGATTCTCAAGAGTTATCCATAAAATACTTTGGTTCATTCTTCTCTAATAATGAATGTTCTGGGTTTGTCTGCAGATTATTTTGGTGGTCGAGAGTGTAAGTGCCATGCTCAATCACGACAGGAAGCTGAGAAAGCTATCCGCCACAAAGGTGTTGGATGGTAAAACTTAAGCACTTCTTGCCACTGCATGCATATTTCTGATTGCTTGGTATTGGTGCTTAGAGTTCTAGAGCAAAATTGCAGTGGTATAGCTGCAATGGCCTTCCTTGTTTTATACTCACAAAGATGCAATTGCAAAGCACTCTTCTGATGGATCGGGCAGCATAGACATTCTTTTGAATTACTTTTAAATCAAATTTTGGATGTGTAAGATTATTGTAGTTTGATTAACAATACTCAATAGTTTTTTTTTTTTTTTTTTTTTTTTTTTTTTTTTTTTTTTTTCCACTGTAAATTGGTACTTTGTTTTATTTACAAAAGAAGTAGATAGTTGATGGACCATCAATATTCCTGGCCTTATTGATGGTTATGTTATTGGATTCTTGTTCAAATTAGGCCCTTCTTGAACACTAGTAATTCATGAAAAATTGAGTTTCTGTGTGGAGATGACTAGGGATGTGCAAAAAACCAGTAAACTGAAAAAAACCGGCTGAAACCAGCCGAATTGAGTCCACAATCTTTAAGTTCGGTTTCGGTCCGATTTGGTTTTGATTTGAATTTCTTGAAACTGAAATATTTCGGTTTTGATTTCGGTACTGAATTTTTTCACCCCGAAACCAACCGAACCAACCGATATATAGATTTTATGTAAGCTTAAAACATAATAGAGCGAGTAGCTTAGTGGAATGATGCACATGTTTCAGCCACTTGTTCACAAGTTAGAGCCTTCGCCTATCCATTTTGAGTTTTTAAATTTTTTAAAAACCCTAGCATCTTATAAGTTATAAACTTATAACCCTACTAGACTCTTTCTAGTTGCCCCTCCCCCAATTTTCTCTCTCACACAAACACAACCACTTGTTCACAAGTTCGAGTCTTCGCCTATCCATTTTGAGTTTAAAATTTTTTTTTTTAAACCCTAGCATCTTATAAGTTATAAACTTATAATCCTATTAGTCTCCTTCTAGTCGCCCCTCCCCCGATTTTCTCTCTCACACAAACATATATCCTGCATCTTTTTCTTTTTTTAATATACACATACTCTACATCTTATTTTTCTCATTTCTTCCAGCACTGATTCTCTCTATTCGTTTCTTGCTATGGGTATGTCTTCTTGATTTGTTTCTCTCATCCCAAATCACCCATGCTTGTATTGGGATTCCATGGGTTTTGTGTCATCCCATGATGTTTGTTTTAAAGAAACTCTGTAGCTACTACCTTTTGTTGTAGATGATGGCTTAAGGTTTGTGTTTTATGTTTTTTGCTGTGTTGCTCTGTATTTTGTGCTGAAAACAAGGTCTGTGTTGATCTTACTTTTCTTGTTAGTTGTTGTACTGCTTTTGTCTTTCAATAATATCTCCGTTTGAGGCAAATAAATCTTCTTCTCTTATTTTTTTTAATTGTTTTTGTTTCTCACATCCTAAACACTGAAACCCGGTCAAACCGAAATCGAATGCAATCAGTTGGTTTGGCGTCCCTTCCTTACAAGTCGGTTTCAATGCTCAAAAATTAAAACCGAAATTTTTGGTTCGTTGCAAAAATTGCCTTCAATACCGACCGACCCGAACCGATCACACTCCTAGAGATGCCAATTGACCAGAAAGAAAGCTTTTTTTTTTTTTTTTTTAAATAAAAAATATTTTTATCCTTTATTTTATTTTATTTAATATTCCAAAAAGGTACGGGTTGTTTAGTCTTTGGAAGTCCTTGTTTGGATGTGATTGTAACACTTGTGGAGGAACAAATGTTTAGAGGGGACAGAGATGGGGTAGGATGGGATTCATGGGAAGCCGCATTAGCTCTGTCAAGTGGGGTTCAGTTATGATAATCTTAATCCTATAGTCCAATAGCATCAGTTGGTGGGCTACTTTATTTTACTATTGACAAATAGGAGGTGCTGCTCGATCAAAGATTTTTTTTTTTTTTTTAATTTTTTGAGAAGTGCTCGATCAAAGAAGAAACAAAAAGAAAGGAAAAAGAGAAAAATCTTGTAGTTAATGAACCTTAGAGATATCAGAAAGCCCAATCTTGGCGCTCTGACTTTGTGGTTGTTGGACTCTTCTCCTCTCAAAATAGGACCAATGTATGAAATATCAAACGTAAATGTCCATAAGATGCCAGTCTTCAGACAAATTATAATTCAATCATTACAGTCAAGAGCATTATAGCTTAACTATTCTCAGTGTTTAGAAACGTCCAGGGTTTGAATTCCTTGTACCCCAACTATCAAATAATTAAAATAAAATAAAACTCAGTCATTAAGGGAGGGTTCTGATCCAGTGTTGACATCATGGTAGACTAGCTTTCCATTATACATTAGTTGACATTTGTTGCTTTCCATTATTCAGTAGTTGACATTTGCTGGTGAGTCAGACGAAAAGCCGTAGTAACGAGAGGCCTGGGTCCAAGTCCACTCATTAACTTGGCAATTTACTTTTGTAGTTGTTATGATCGCTCTGGCAGTCTGGCTAGCTAGCATGCTAGGCAACCAACAAGCCTAAAGAAGCATCACAACCTGTCTTGTTCCCTTATTTTTCAACCAAAAAAAAAAAAACCCTTCCAACTTGTTTTCCCAACTCTCAATATCAATGTTACTAACCATTCCCATGTCACTGCAAAAGTGAATACGTACATGATAAGACCTGGTTCTTGCAAGTTGCTACTAACAAAACATTGCATTGAAGTTATGCCTATACACTATGGCTTTTGAGCGGAGATGTGGTATGTCTTTGTGTTAGAACCCTTTCCTCTCTCCCTTGTGTGTGTGTTTGTTTCTCAAAAAAAAAAAAAGTCATGCCTATACATACTTACGTGGCGTCGAACAATATTTCTTTGACATGCATATATTTTTTGACAATTTATAGAGAAAATAATCATATATATGAGCGAGCCTTAATTCTATATTTAAGATGGATTGATTGTCACGAGTCATAACTCTCTTGAAAAATAAAATGTTACAACTTTAATGGTCAAAAATGATTGTGTCCCAATTAATATTGGACCCTTTTAACATAAGGAATCGGTATTGTTACATTAGGTTATTAGGGTCATGTTTCTCAAAAAAAAGGTTATTAGGGTCATGTGCCCTACAGTGCGACCGAAAGAACAATACTTGCGCATGATTGCATTTGCATACATGAATCTGAGTCGGACTTGATTGTTTAAAAAGGTAGGCTTTGTCTTTGTATATACATGAGCTTCCGGGTGGGTCATGTTTCCGAGGCCCAAGAGTTAATGACTACCCCAGGTCATGGATGACCACATTTACAGCTTGCTTTTCTCAGTAGTTTTGTTTCTTTATTCAAAGTTCAAACAATTATTTTATATTATATTATATAATTGTGATACCAGCAGTCAAATGAAAGTGAACTAAGGTGCTGTTTGGATTTAAGTAGGGTGGTAAATGGGTGGATTGGGTTATAAATGAGTCGGGTGTGTAATTACTTATTTATCTATTTATGGCCTGTTTTTATATAAATTAAGGGTTTTGCTAACGAGTGTCCTTAGGACACTCATTAGTAATCCACTTTAGGAAAGTTTTGATACCACTTTGATGGGAAATGAAAAGAAGCTGTCAAAATATTAATTACTTTTTTTTTTCATTTCCCATAAAAATTTTCTTTATATGGATTATTAACTAGTGCCCTAAGAGCACTCGTTAGCATTTTCCATAAATTAATTATCCATTACCAACTCATCCCATTTAATTAGTAACCCACCCATTTAACTCAATATGACCCAAATGCCTCTAAAACTACTTGAATACCCTCTTAACCTCCAAAATACCCTTAAATACCTAAAATGACGCAAATACCCCTACACTTCCAAAATTACCAGTATACCCTTAGACATCCAAAATTATCTCCAAAATCTCTAAAATGAGCAAAATATTGCCAAAATCTCTAAAATAACCAAAATGCCCTCAATATCTCTAAAATTACCAAATATGCTCAAAAACCACTAAAATGACCAAAATATCCCCAAAATCTCTAAAATGAACAAAATACCCATGAAATCTCTAAAATGACCAAAATACCCCCTATATCTCTAAAATCATCAAATATGTTTAAAAACCACTAAAATGACCAAAATACCTCCAAAATCTCTAAAATGGGCAAAATACCCCCCAAAACCTAGAAAATTACCAACATACCCCCAAAACCCAAAAATTACCAAAATACCCCCGAAACCTAAAAATGACCAAAATACCCCTAAAACCTAAAAATGACCAAAATACCCAAACATTCAAATGGGTTGGATTAAGACTTATCCAAATTAGGTGGGTAATGGGTGGGTTCATGGATATGGATAAAATTGCCACCTCTAGATTTAAGTGAAGAGAAAAGCTAGAAAATGGTTTCATTGTCTTCCTCAATTCTTGGATGAGGTGTAAGTGTATCCTCATTTATGCATCGACTCTCCTCCCCATCTTCTTTCATGCTAGACAAAACAGTGAAAACATATTCCGAGCGAAAAAGAATTTTTTAGTAATAATTATATGAATAAGATTACCTAAATCAATGCTTATTGGTTTCAAATGCTAACCTAACAATACTTAAAGATTATTCAGTTTAATAAGCTTATTTTAATTGACTAACGAGTCTGTATGTATGAATGTAGCCTTCATTGACATCCCTCTAGTCCAAGTCCCTCTTCTCTCTACCCCTAAATTCTAAAGTCAAAGTTGGGGTCGAGAGGAAAAGTATGATGAAAGATTAAATGTTGGCTAAATGTTTGAATTTGAATATATTATTTAAACCCTTTACTCAAAAAAAAAAATAATAATAATAATATTATATAAACCCACAATAACTAGGGTCTTAATGAAGCGAGGAAAAAAGCAGGAAATAAATGAATAAGCTTTAATAAAATAGAGTATTTCAACACTTTTTTTTTTTAAGAAACACTTTAAATGTTTATAACACTAGTTGAGATGATGTACACATCTAAATTTCCAAATCTAAAATTTTTTGTTTGAAATAATAAACATAAAATGAAAATGTGAATATGAAGAAGTGATTCTATTTCTTTGAAATTAAAAGGATAGGGATTGTTCTTGAAAAAAAGAAAAAAAAAAAAAAAAAAAAAAAGGAAAGAAAGAAGAGGCGTTGTTATACATTCCCATAACCAGTGAATTTGGCTTATATTCCACTAATGTTTCTCCACTGCACCGTCTCTAGATCTAGCAAAATTGGACTCGGGTCCGATAACTTGAATCAAACCCAAAAGAAAATACCCAACTTGAATCCAGGTTTTTTACCTAAAGTAAAAACATATTGACTGATGACTTAACCTGTTTTCTAAACTTTTTTTTTTTTTTTGGGTTTTATTTTTTATTATATATATATATATATATATATATATATATCATACTATATAAACTAGCAAATTAATTCAAATGTTAAACTACGTAAAGGTAACATGACGTCAACCATCCAAAGGTAATGATTGCATTGAATCAATTATCAAATAACATCCACTAAAAAGTAAAAAGTAAGTAAAAAGTCTTCTTTCTAATTTGACCATGGGACAACAAGATTAAGAGAAATTGAGTTTACAAGATAAAATTTGAGAGCATCAAAGTAGCTTAGATTGAAACAATATCTTTATATTCTCTGGTGTGATAAAAGGCTCTAAGCATTGGTCTAAGCTCAAAATTTCTGCAAAAAACCTCATAATATTCTTGCCATTGTCAATCTCATTTGCTACAAGTGAACAAACTTCTCTTATTGTTTTTTTTTCCCCTACACACACACACACACACATATATATATATATATATAATTTTATGGACTTTTTTAATGTAATAATTTAAAAAAAAAAAAAATCAAACCTAGGTCTTTTTTGGGCATTTAATGGCAAATTATTTCATTTTTATGGTGATGATATTACTAGTAAACTTTAAATTTTGTAAACTAACGAATTTATGTTTTTTTTTTTTTTTTTGATATTTAGTATTTTTTTTTTCCATTTATATATCTTTTTTGCATGTGAAAAATACGGATAGACCCATAATCCAATTTACCAAACCTGCTTGCAACACATTTATGATAACCCATTTTGACATGAACCCGGTTAACACGACCTGTTTGCCAGGTCAACACCTCTGACAAAGCATGCATAATTGCATATATGTCATAACTCAAATAACTCGGGTGATATGAATTTTTATTTGACTACTAACTTCACTAATTAACCCAAGCAGGCTTTGTCAACTTCGTTATTCCCGCTTCTTAATAAGAAGAAGAAAAAAAATCCTGCACTTTGCCTTTCTATAATTATAGAATGAGTTTTAGTTGGTTCTATAAATAACCTGTTTATTAAATGTTTAATCATCTAGGTGTTACAAATTGAGCGGCTAATCAAACGTGAACGTGCGACCTCGACTAACCACCAATATGAGTATTACAACCTTTATTTTTCTTCAATTTCAATAGCATTATCTTCCTTTTAACTTAATCTAGCCTCACACAGAGAGAGAGAGAGAGAGAGAGAGAGAGAGAGAGAGATTAATATAAACTTTGATGGACTTGCTTGCATTGCAACTAAAGATCAACCCTCACACTCAGTCAATACAAGAAAACGAACTATTGCTGTGTGTGTAATATCTTAAAAAAAAATTAAAAAAAAAAAACATAAAATAGTTTATTGACTACCTGAAGGTGACCCAACATACCTAAGAAACCTATATATATATATATATATATATATAAACTTCTAAATTTGGAAAGAGAACATCTTAATTAGCGAGTATAATAGTGTCATTATAATACTGTTCTTGGGTTTAAACCGTATATGGGAGTGTTTTAGTAATGGATTCAAGTCTTAGTCACTTTTATAGCGTATAATATTCACCTAATCATCAGCCTTAAAGTTCATCACTTTCTTTCCTACCAAAGAAACCTGGTTGCATGTACATGTTAGCTTCACTTCCTCTAAAAAGTTTTCCTGCACTGCAAGCACACACCAATTAGTTTTGCACCTATTGCAGTAGAAGACCATAAATATTTGTTCAAAGCATGCGTTTGGAGAGTTTTTTTTTTTTAATAGTCAGTTTATTTGTTTATATACAGATTTTAAAACCTCAATTTTCTAAATATAAATATATGTTTATAACTTTCAACAAAAAAATAAGTTTATATAGCAAAAAGCTAATCTAAATGCACATATAACCCAAAATCAAGTTTCTTTTCTCTTAAACTATATTGTCATTCTTGCTACTTATTCAAATCCCAACACAAACTAGCTAGCATCTTTCTTAATTAGTTTACTTTAAAGTTTAAACAACATATTGTATATATTTTATAGCCATTTACATGTAGCTTAGTTCACAGGACAATTGATATATGGCAAGTGTTCACATGTGGATGTGTCACTCACGGCCGGGCTGGCCTTGGCATGCGTTACAACATGCACCACTAGGATTAGTTCTCAATAAACTATGTGTTTTGCAAGGAGAGCATGATAGATTTAAATTAAGTGATGTTAGGGAAACTAAAAATTTATTACCTATAGCTTATAAAATGACATATCACAAATCAAAGAAAAATCATTCAAATTTCAAAAATTAATTAATTATGTTGTTTAATTAAGTGACACAAATCATATTATTGTCATATCAATTTGCAAGTTTTTATAATAAAATTTGTAATAATTTAAACATTTTTCATTTAAAATACATAATATATATTGTGGGGCCTGGCCCAAAATGATGGGCTAGTCAAATTACGGGCCCGTCTGTGAAGCATCCTGTCCGAGGAGAAGTCATAGTCCAAGCATCGTTCGAGCCCAATTACGGTAAAGAAGACCTGTCCGAGGAGAAACTCCTCCTCGGACATTACGAAGTCTGGATCAAGAGCTCACCCCAGCCATTGTAATTCACCCTCCAAGCATATAAAAATGAATAAAACCCAAAATATCTCATAGAAAGCTGCTGCCACCACATTAAATGAGTCACAACCACTCTCCTGACCGCATTAATGAGGAAAAGACCCCTGAACAGTGCTGCCTTGGCCACTGCAACTCACAAGGTGATGATAAAGATGTCTGATAGGACAGGTGCTCAAGTGGAGGCTTAGATGATCAACAAGTGTAAGGCTCAGATAAGATCGAAAGACCTATATAATGTAGTGGAATCCCTCAGAGAGGAGGGGAGGCGGAAAAAAGAGGAAAAGAACGGCGAAGAACTTAATACTCCTCGGACTAATTCTGAGGAGTCCAACCCTTCAGGCTACATCGTCGTAGGGCTTGGATGTTCAGACCGAACTCCCTTCTACATAAGCCCTCCTGAAATCAGGACCAGACCGTTGCCCAGCGACCAAAAGCAAGCCTTTTAAGCCCACTCTCTACAAATCACATTGTGAGGGATCTTTTATGTACAACCCCAACGTCATTCTTGGGCCGTCCAATAATCTTGTCCTTACATATATCATATATAGATTGATGGTCTTCACGTAGATTTGCATAATAAAAGTTGGGATGATCGGTAAAATATGTGCAATTTACACTTTAAACAAATATTTAGATGAGAGCTTTTTACTTTTTTTTTTTTTTTTTTTTTTGGGGGTGGGGGGGGGGGGGGGGGGGCGCCACTTTTAAGTTACATAAATTATTTCAAATTTATGGTTACACTGATTTTACAAAATCAATAAATGCTACGTGCCTTTGAGCATGAAATTCCAAAATGCAAGTCAAGTTTCTTGCACTTGTATTTACTGTTTAGTAATAACTTGTAAGCACTTTGATTACTATATCCATTAATCAGCTTTGAAATGAATGGATGTAAAAATTTAGCTAGTCATTTATTTAGTTAAAGTTTATATTCAATTGTTGTTATAAATTGAAAATATTTTTATTAAATTAAACTTCTCTCTTTCATTTTTACTCACCTTGCATACTCGAACTTTAACACAATTTATTCCTAGCTACCGATACAGACCTATTTTTGTGGGCAATGTTTCTTACAAATTTGTAGACAGACGTACTAGCTCATTTGGCTGGGCTTATTTGGTTAGAACCACATTTAGATTTCCTAAACAAATGCTTATGCCCTAATGCGGCTAATGTGGAATATTAAATTTCATATTAACTTTTTATATTTCTCATAAAAATGATGAGAAATGCTAACGAGTGCCATTAGGGCATTAGTTAATAATCCATGTAAAGAAAAATTTTATAGAAAATGAAAAAAAAATTTTAATATTTTGACAACTTTTTCCATTTCTTATAAAAGTGGTATCAAAACTTTCCTAAAATGAATTATTAATGAGTGCTTTAAAGACACTGGTTAGCATTTTCCATTGTTTTTTTTTAGACAAAATAAACCTATAAAAAATTGTATACCAAACCCTCTCTAACTACGTTAGGGCATGGAACACGAGGTGACTGGGATTAGGAACAGTTAACGTTAATGATAAATTAGCGGTTAAAGACGACGTAGTCTTTTGGCTAATACTCCAATAGTTTTGGTTTAGACTTAAAACTTTTAAAGAGTTTATTAGACAACTCAACCAAATGTACCCAATCCCCATGCGCACGGGCACGGCACAGACAAGAAGAACAACTTTCTCCTCAATTCTCTCTCTCATTCTTGGGTAACTAAAAACTCTCTTTACATAGAAGTTATAATATTACTATTATTAATAACAATAATATCTATCTACATTAATTTAGTCTATACTTTTTTTTACATATATATATATATATATATATTTTTTTTTTTATCAAACTACTATTATTACTAAGTGTTGGATTAGAGAATGAAAAGAAAAAAGAAGAGAATTGTACTTCACACTTTACGCAATTAAGCCTTGTAATAGCACTTAGGAATAAGTAAATATAATTTTTGATAAGATAAAAGCAACAGTTTAAGGACTAATTAAGATGGTCTCTGACTCTCTATACCAAAACACGTGTGGCACATTCCAAGTACTACAACCAACCAAAGCTCACTTTGGAAGACTTTGTAAGTCAACTTCATCAACAATCTTAAGCCGTCTGATCATATGACTATGATAAGATGGAATTGATATATATGATCTCTCTGATGTGGACCATGAGATTTGAGCCAATTTATAACTATGACAGGTAGGACCCTCAAATTCCAGCAAGCCCACCTGCAGACATGAGATAAAACCCTTTTGAAAAATGGAAAACCCTTACCCTAATAAGGGTTTAGAGAACATAAAACTGACAGTATAGCAACCACTTCTGTACTGTACGTATTGATTTTATAAAATATATAGTCTATGTTCATAATTCCTATATATATAAAAGCTAATTGAGCTGTCGCTACAGTGCAAACCTCAAATTGGAGCCAAGCAGTTAAGCAATCTTTGTCATCCTCTCAAACAACCCCCATTCAACCTTTTGAACTTTCTGCATTAAAGGTTTAAACTTAAGGGAACCTTACATGTTAAACTAATCACCGTTATATGAAGTTATAAAAGATTGATGTTAAGACACGCTTACATATTTTTCTATATATATATACTTTACAAACTGGTGTATCATTCGCCACTAAAAGAATAATTCAAATATTTATTTATTTTATCATAGTAGTGATTGTCACTCAGTTTGTATGCTCTTTATAGTAAATCTAGTAGTAACTTTAGCATTTTTCTAGAGAAATGAGTTAGTCCTAGAAAAAGAGCATCCAACTACTTAATAATAACACCGTGTATATAAGCTAGAAAGGGCATTAACTTTACAGCTTTGGTAACCTATAATGATATCTACTTCAGTCAACCTAAAAAATAAAAAATAAAAAAGAGAGAGCTGTTAATTAATCTACTTCCAAATTTTAATCTTGCAGACAAGATGTTAAAGGAATCACAGAACACAGTCACTGGTCAGACAAATTTTTAGGATTCCCATGTTCATAATTTCCAGCTCTCTAACCATTCTTTCACGTGAAATTTTCTCCAATATGAGGTGAAAATTTGTACCAACTATATATCTAGTCGGCAATTGCACATAATGGAGGTCATTATTCACGGTAATGAGTGACCTACCTACATTTGGCTCAATGGTACTTGTTGCATGGAAGTTGAGTGAGTCCGTGGCTCAATGGGGGCGGTGCTCTATGTGTTGAAATGGGTTACCTTATCAACTAGCTTAGCTTACCTACTTGTGTGAAATTATTTTCTCCAAGAATAAGAACAAAATAAGCATGTGGCAGTGCTTGCATGCATTTTCTAGAAAACCTTAGAAACTAAATCGCTTGTGATGTATGCATTAAGATTGAGAGTCTGACATTGAGAATATGATTATACGAGATAATTGTTACTTGCAGCTAAAGAAGATCTAGTAAGAGATATGATTCTGAAACATAAATAAAAAGAGAAGAATGAAACACAAGAAAGAATAAGTGTGGAATCTTTCATGGTATTTCATCACATAGATACTATAGCATTCAGCAAGGATATTGGAAAGATTTCCTAAGTAGGTGAAAATCATTAAATTTTAGACTTTTTTAAGTTTTTAATGATCCATTGAAGATTGGTTTTCATACTTAGTTTCGTCAGAAAGATCCTTTAAACTTCTTCTCAAATCTAGATACAAGCTCATTGTTCTTGCAAAATCTCCTTAAAAAATGGCCATAATTCTGCCTCGTGCTCCTTTTGTTTAGCTTTTGATGAGCTCTTAACCATAACCAAACAAATGATTCACACACACTCACACACATAGAGGAAGCATCCTGTAACCTTCAAAGTTCAAGGTAGGGTCATAATACAAAGTTTTATAGCTGCCGTTGACAAAGGCTAAGGGGTTGTAAAGACAAGTTAGTCTAATGTATTCTATTCTATCTAAACAGCTAGTGCAACTTTATATACTATTATTTTTTGTAACTATTTGTAAATTCTGCCTGCCTATTTAAGAAGATCTTCTGGTTGCTAAGATACATGCCAGCACTTTCTGCTCCACCCTGTCTATTCTTCCCACGTTTCCCACCTCAAACTCTTCTAACATCCAGTAATCTTAGCCTGTCCCATTTCCTTTTGTTTCAAAGGCCTAAAGCACATCACAGCATTATGTACTTATTTCTTCAACTCAAGGTCTTCTCTGAGCTTCAATTAGTGACTGTAGGCAGGATGTGGGGCTTGTGCATTGGAGCTTTAGTAATCATAAGCATCACACATTTTGTTTACCGCTGGAGAAATCCCAGATGCAATGGAAAACTCCCACCAGGTTCAATGGGATTTCCACTCCTTGGTGAGACCCTGCAGTTCTTCACTCCCAACACTTCTTCTGATATTCCTCCTTTCATAAAAAAAAGAATGGATAGGTAAACTTTCTAATAAATTCACCAATTCTTTTTTATCAAGAGTATTGCATTCTTCTTGTTGTGACACATTTTACTTTACAGGTATGGATCAATATTCAAGACCAATTTGGTGGGACGACCAGTTGTAATCTCAACGGACCCGGATCTCAATTACTTTATATTCCAACAAGAAGGAGTACTGTTCCAGAGCTGGTACCCAGATACATTCACAGAGATTTTTGGAAGACAGAACGTGGGTTCCTTACATGGTTTCTTGTACAAGTACCTCAAGAACATGGTGCTAAATCTCTTTGGTCCTGAGAGCCTTAAGAAGATGCTCCCTGAAGTTGAACAAGCAGCAAATAGAACATTACAACAATGGTCATGTCAAGACACTATTGAATTAAAAGATGCAACTGCAAGTGTAAATCCAGGCTAACCATTACTCTTTTCATTAAAGAAACAACAGAGAATTTCTTGTTCAGAAGTGTAATAATAATTTGGTCTTTACAGATGATTTTCGATCTGACTGCAAAGAAACTGATCAGTTATGAACCTGATAAGTCCTCGGAGAATCTAAGGACGAACTTCGTGGCATTCATACAGGGATTAATCTCCTTTCCTCTGAACATTCCCGGGACAGCTTATCACAAATGTTTACAGGTAGATGAACCAAAACCGATTATACTAGTTTGTGTCATACATATCATGCATTTTTTTCTTTTTTTCTCAATTTTTGACCATTGGGGAATGTAGATAATCAGGCAAACCAAGGACCAATTTTTCCCTTAATTGACTGACTCTTTAGTACTTCACACAATCCAGTAAATGGTTGATATTTCAGTCATGGACTGAATTGGTTTTGTCTGACCACAGGAGCTGATAAGCCTTTTAACTAAATATGACTTTCTAAGCAACCCTGTCTATGTTTCTTGGCCTTAACTATTCAAGTTTTCTCAGGGAAGGAAAAGGGCAATGAGGATGCTGAAAACCATGCTACAGGAAAGACGGGCAATGCCTAGGAAGCAGCAAAGTGATTTTTTTGATTATGTCCTTGAAGAACTTCGAAAGGATGGAACGATACTCACAGAGGCAATAGCTCTGGATTTGATGTTTGTGCTACTGTTTGCCAGTTTTGAAACGACTTCCCTCGCTATAACTTTAGCAATTAAGTTTCTTTCAGACCATCCTCTAGTGTTGAAGCAATTAACAGTAAAGAATTTCTATATTAAATTCAAGACCATTGTATTCCTTCACAACCTTTATTGTTACCAACCAACAACATACTCTAAACGTTTCTACCTTCTGTCAGGAAGAGCATGAGGCAATTCTTAACCAAAGGGAAAATGCTGATTCTGGACTTACATGGAAAGAATACAAATCAATGACATTTACATTTCAGGTGGATTAAGCCCTTTCAGTTTTTGCCTTAATAGAATATTAGAGATCATTCCTCTTTCTATTTCTACTATACAAAATTTGACGAGTTCAACTTGCAGTTCATCAATGAAACAGTTAGACTGGCAAATATTGTTCCTGGGATCTTCCGCAAAGCACTGAGAGATATACAGTTTAAAGGTATGCATACATTTACACTGTACAGGACTAGTCAGCTTCTTATCACAGTAATTAATGCAAAGAAAGTTAAGCCTAATATGACAAATAATACAAATATTGATGCAGGATATACCATTCCAGCAAGTTGGGGGGTTATGGTCTGTCCCCCAGCTGTACACTTGAACCCTGCAAAATACAAAGATCCCCTTGCTTTTGATCCATCGAGATGGGAGGTGAGTCATATGTTTGAGAACTTCCAAAGTAGTTTACTCCTAGCTTTATGCTGCTACAGATAACATGCTTGAATTTCTTATATCTTGATTGTATGAATAACACTGGCATATACAGGGAGTGGAATTAAACGGTGCAACCAAACATTTCATGGCTTTTGGTGGTGGAATAAGATTTTGTGTTGGAACAGAATTTACTAAGGTGCAAATGGCTGTGTTTCTCCATTGTCTGGTAACAAAGTACAGGTAACTGTCCCAAAATCTGTGTGTGTATGTGTGTGTGTGTGAGAGAGAGAGAGAGAGAGAGAAAGAGAGAGAGTAACCTATTTAACATTTGAACTTCCAGGTGGCAAACAATCAAAGGAGGAAATATTGTCCGAACTCCTGGTTTACAATTTCCAAATGGTTTTCACATTCATCTCATGAAGAAAGAAACAAGGGAACAACAAACAACATATAGCTCTACATAAACAAAACAGAGCAATCACTATGCTAGCCATATGTTTTGCTAGAAACACTATACCAGAGGTTCCAACTTATCTTCACACCCAGCAAGATCACTGGTCTCAAGCTGCACAGGATAATGGTCAACAAGACATTTTGAGTGCAGAAGAGGGAGAACAATTATGATATTCTCTCCACAAGCAACGATCATGCTCTACTTTTGCTCAACAGCACAGACAAATTTTTGTGTTTTATCTCAACATGTATCTATAAGATCCAATATATAACAAATTGATCAAAACAATGATTTACTTGTAAGAATTAGTGTAAATTTTTCATTGTCATCCTTCAAAAATATCTGAAAATTCGAATTGCAAAATTACATCAAAGTTTTGTCAAAAAGGATTGCATTCTTTCACTCCACCCCCTCGCCTTCCCCAAAAGAAAAAGAAGAAAGATATACAGGAAAAGAGTCAAAAGACTATAATGTAGTTTCTTGGAAATTTGTATTACTTGACGAAATACCATTACATATAATATCAATTTAAGCTCCAAAATTCTCTCTGCTTAGCATGCAGACAAAAGTGTGTCATTCAGCAGTCCACATCTACGTTTGTAAAATTCATCTTGTTTCTCCTAAATATATCTGCTTGCTTTGGACAGCCCTTTCATAGTCTCTCTTTCCTTTCTCCGTCTGTGATGCCCAATATTGTCATCAACTTGCTGAAGACTACCTAAATGCTTACTTCGCCTATGCTTGTGCTTTTCCTTGTGAACATGATCAACACAGTAATTATAATCAGTGTCTCTGCCAGAATGGTTATGTCTTCGTTCATTGTAATTGCTTCTTCGGTTATGGTGGGCACCATGCTTGTGGTGCCTTGGCTGCTCATGATGTTTATTGACATGAATGTGGTGGTGATCAAATTCATTTCTTTGGCTGATACTCTGATTATCATCCCCAAAATGATCTTCCCACCAGTCATAAAGAGGATCAAAGAGTCCTTTTTGATGTAAAAGCCATAGAAGCACAAGCACTGCAACTCAAAAGTATAAGGTATTATGTATTCCCTGCCTTTTCCAAAATTATCAATGTATGGTTCTCACATTAATGAATAAAAAAGGTTTTACCTGTTGGAAAAATTGCCAAAAGTAAACCAAACATCACTATCCAACTCATACATATATACTGTATGTGGCACCTGAAGTCAAAAAATCCAGAGCATTTTCTTCTGCTCGCCAAAAAGACATGGAATATCAGTAGGTAAACCAACTAAATATAATACTTAAATATGAGTTATACATAAAAAGCCATAATTAGGTGAAAGTAATGTCATAGTTTGACTGTTTACAGCAACATACTTATTGTTTATAATCCCAAATTTCCAAGTTCTTGCACAAGAGAGCACTTCAAAGTATTCCACATTTATTTTTTGGAATGAACCTCAAAATCTTAAAAACTTCAGAGGGGGAAATAACCCCCACCAGGCACAATTTGGATCACCAATTGTATTGTCTCAAAGCAAGCCTCGCTTAGTGCTTCTAGAATTAATGATTCCAAATTTAAAAAGAAAGTGCAACTATATATGGTTTGATGTTCACAGATTGCATGCAGATGTCAATAAGACTAAGATTCAGTGTAATAAAAGTTACAAGCACATTACCAATAGAAAAGTTATGAACGCAATGATATCCTCTAAGCAAACACATATTTTATGGTCCCATTAGAAATGGAGAATTTTCATAAAACGGGATTTTTTTTTTTTTTTTGCAACAATTATATTAAGCCACATTTAAAAATAAATAATAATAATAATAATAAAAAGTTCCTACCCCTACACGTTGGCTCTGTCTAAATGCATGTACTTGTCAAAAACTCAAAATCATTATTGTATATTCTATTGGGTCTGTCATTTTAACCATCATGCACACTATACATTATGATGGTAAGATTATCAAACAATCTAATTAATGTATTAATCATAGAATTATCAACTTTAATATCATATCATGTTAGAGCAATATAAAAGTTTAAAATTGTAGAACTAACAAGGCCTGCAAATCTAAAGTAATTTGAGTTTTCTAGACTCACTTCTTTTGAAATTTAGCTATGACTAAGCCATTTATCCTTTGTTGATAAACTACAATTAGAGGATACAAAAAAGCATGAAAATTGAAAATTTTTGGGAATCAAACTATTATGGCTTTTCAATGGGAGGGGAACTTATCCCTTGAATATGTAGGTCATGTGTTCTTTAGTGGTATATAGACTCTTGAATAAGTATACCCCAAGTAAATAGAAATTTCAACTTTCATAAAACTCTTTCAATCCCTGAAATTTTTTAGATATATCGAAAGATATGATTCCAAATCCTTAAATCTGAATCACTTTAAACTCATTTATGTATAGGAATATAGAAAGAAAAGAGAAATGCATTAATAGAATCCAACTCAGTTACCAATCTGTATTTAGCTTCTTTCAACTCAAACTCAATTTGATAGGTAGAAATATATTATAAAACAAAAGGAAATAAAAAAAGGTCTTTGTTTAACCAATGGAGTTTCTTTTTTGGCTACAAGCCTACAACTATGTGTTTTATCACATATATCACCAGAAAAAGAAATTTACAAGTGATAGAAAATCCCAACAGAACAATCCTTCATTGCCATTCATACCAATATAGAAAAATAGCTTAAAAAATGAGCAAAATTTTGCAAATAGGCTAGAATTATGAGGTATTTTAAATCTATTTTCCTTCTAGAGCAAGTACCTGCAAGTTTTTCCAGTGATGAAATCTAACAAACCTCTCCATATTTTGTTCCAAATGCTTTCTATAGAATCAAAGAAACCATTTATACCGCTCTCTGGTGGTTGAAAAGGAGTACTCTGCAACAAATTTATGATTTAAGTGTCTCTTGATGTCACTAAATTGAATGAGAATACGTGGTAATTCCTAAGAATCACTTGCAATATTTCATTACATAATTGATTTTTCAAATAAAAAATGACTTCTTAAAAATCTATAGAGAACAAATTATATTTTAGACTAAATTTTTTGAGTTAAATTAGCATTGGTTACAACTGGATATATAGGAATAGTCTTCTCCTAAATGAAGAATTGGATATATTTTTCATGCTACAGTTCCCCTATATGTCCATTAATGATTCCTTAATTAGCATTGGTGACAATATCCAAATAGTGTTTTTGGATAAGGAACTGAATTGTCAAGCTATGTGCAGTTTTTTTACAGTAAATATATCTTGAAAATTATGAAAGAGTTTATAGCGCTAAAGTTTTTTAGCATAAAAGGACATTCCAGATGTTGACAATGCAGGATATCCTTAATTAGGGGCTAAATTCGAAATATCTGAAGTCTTTCCTGAATTGTCAACATCCTAGAACATCCTTGCTATGCTGAACAACTTTACTACCATAAAATCATTCATAATTCCTCAAGCTTTATTCACTACATAGAAATGGCATATAGCTTAAAGCTAATAAATTATCTATTATCTGCCTATAGAGAAATCGTGTTTCAGAAACATAAAGGCATAATTCAAAGACCAGTAGTAATTCCTATATCCTCTAGCTGCAAACAATATTTTCTCTCCACTCACACTTTGATCGGTACCAATGTCCCTTCACAAGACACTTGTTTGCATAAATTTCTGAGCTGAAGGAAATGAAGATGTACTGGATAAATCATAATCTCAAAACTATCACCAAACCTGTGATCCGTTATCAAGAACAGTAGCTGTAGTAGTAAACTGGCACTCAGCTCTATCAGCTTCATTAAAATTAGAGTCCTTCAATATTGCTGCATTGACCAAGATTTAGTAGATTCAGCCACCTTACCAATCTCTCTCTCCTGGCCCTTACCCCTACCCTTAACAAAAAAAAGAAACCATGATTCTACATTTTTGTATCATTGATCATACCAGCGCATACATATTTGGCAGCTTGATCTGTAGTTGGATAGAGTTTAAATGATCGATTCGTAATTTCTTTTGGCTTCATAATAAAGAATTGTTCCTGCAACCGTCTGATGCTAGTGAGTAACTAAACACATTGATGAAATATCCTTTTTTTTTTTTTTTTGATAAGGATGAAATATCCATTTAAAAATAGAAAAATAGTACCTCCATGAGGATGACATCTCTCGAGCAATCAAACTGCAAGAAGGAGCATTCATCAAGTCCATAATTACAAATTTCAAATTTATTCTCAAGGCATCCATGTTTTAATTCAATTTGATATAATTTTATCAAGCAATGCCATAATATATTACTACTTGTTCGAAAGTATATTTCACCTTCCATGTCATTGAAGACCAAATCAAGACATTGATTTCAAGAGAAAATTATGGGATTGATTGCTACAGTAAATTGTGGGATTGAGACAATCAACTTCAAATTCTTTTTAACTTTTGTATGTAATCCCATTATAAATATGGATTCCATTGTAATATATTATCAAGAAAAGTATAGAAAAAAATGTAGCCCTAAGGGCTTATCCCGTGAATGTAGGCCACACACTGGCAGCTCCACATGCAAGCCAGGGTGGTCATAGGACTACCTTGACTTGCAAAATAATGCATATATATACTTGCCAAAAAATTATTACACGTTAAATTAACCTATTATGACCACCCTAATAAAAATGTTGAACACCATAATTTGAGAATTACAAAAAAATTGGGTTCAACAAAAATAAAAATAATGCTACATTCACAATATTTTCACAATACTTTTACAACAAATCCAATGTGGTAAGCTGTTACTAATTTTAATTTGGGCTCAATAATGATATTATTTTTTTTACTCACTAATAACAGTTTTTTGCATAAAATTTATTGTAAAAATGTTGTGGACATAGCATTACTCCAAAATTAATTTTGCCCCCCAAAAATAATCCTTAATCCCTTTTATAAAATTAAAAAGAAAAAGCTTAAATAACAACAATGAATATTGGCCCAGATAACAACAAACATAAACCAAACAAAAACAAGACAAGACTAAACAACATCAAGTGATCAAATTATTCAACAAAAAGCTTATTATAAAACAAAAAGATAAAAATCGCTAAATATTCAAATTTTATCTCGTTCAAACCATTCAATAAAACTAATTTCTAATTTCATTTTTCCCTAAAAAATTGTACCAAGAAAAATATTGTAGTTATCAGTTCTTGATGGTGACAACAATTATATTCTTTTTGACTTTGCAGTCGCAACAATTTTGCTTTCTTTAGCGACTGGACTCACAATTGTAGCAAATATTCAAGTTATCCCTTTATTAGATTTTATATAATTTAAATTTCTTAATGACCATCCTAAAAAAAGTTCCTAAAACCGCCACTAAGGCCACAATGCCAAACCACGTAAACTCTCGTGTCTTCTCTCTTTTCTTTTCTCCCTCACATCACAAATTTCTACACTCCTCAATGAGAAATCTACATGATAGCTAAGTCGTATTTGTATTGTATGAATCATTCTATCACATATAAGCACAGTATGAGGTTTTCCTATTTCCCTCCTCAAAAGCACAGAAAATAGAGACAACAGTTATCGGTATTAAAAAAAAATCAATTTTTTTCTTCTTGCAGTTGTCAAAACCACATGTAACTGAAAAGCAGGGAAAACTAAGCAAAGTCAGTTCATTTCCAGTTTCATAATTGAACCTAAATGACAAAATATATATATATATATATATATATATATATATTAAGAAAATTATGCAACTATTTTCCATATTGAACATATACAATTTATCAGAAAATTAAAATTCAAGTTAACATCAATCTAGTGCACCACAAACATGGGTCACATGGCTCTAGACTTTCAGTAAATGATAATCACTATAGAAGTAAACCAGCACCCATATAAAAAGATTAAAAAAGTAAAAAGATTGCAGTGTAGATTTATAACAACTATGTAATTCTCAATATATGAAAAGGGGCATTTAAAGTTTCACATGCATATCTAAAAGTAATTCGCCATTTTATAACAACTATGTAATTTGCCATTTCCCCAGCTAACCAAAAGCTACATTCCTACTGCTTGAAAACATTTCAGTATTATGACAAAATGTAATTTGGAAAAGTTCAAAAGGGATACCGTTAAGCTATATGATGCTTCCAGTTCACCAGTATTTTTAGTTGCGATTGTAGCAACTCCGAATTGAGTAAGGGCTTCAAATGTTGGTATGCTAACGCTCAAGATTTTTCCAGGGCTCCTACAAAAATATGTAAGTATATAATGCAGTGATCTGCAAGAAATGACATGACACTAGAGAAGATTCAAAGAATGAAGTTATGCTAAAAATCAAACTGAAAGGCGGAAAAAATATCGTTTGGCATCATTTGAAAAAGATGTGGTATTTTTTATAACTGCTGAAACCAAAAAGTTATACAAAGACAGGCAAACAATTGTGTAACAACCAAAAAGTCTTTAAAGTCAAAGATGTCTATAATTAGCTCAAAGCTAAATTCAAGATTTTTTTTTTTTTTTTTTCAGATAAATACTAAATTCAAGAAGTTTTCTTCCATTATATTCAAAATTAATGATTCTGGAGTTTCTAAATCTTGTATTTAAAATCTAGAAATCTAAAAGCTCTAATGGTCCGTTTGAATTGAGGAGGAGGGATGGAGAGTAGAGTAGAGTAGAGTAGAATTGGCCCAAAATTAGCCTATTTTTAGCCAGCTCTACTCTACTCCCCTCCACTCTCCCTCCCTCTCCCCTCAATCCAAACGGGCCCTAACAGTCATTCAGGTATGCTGCTTTGGATTAATACAAAATCCCCCAATTTTAACACCATAAGTCATGATACTAAGCAGTGGACTTTTCACCCTTTTTCTGCTGACTCAAGGAGCTGATCTGAAAAATGCATTTTGAAGTGAGGGAAGCTAGGCTTCCCATGTTCAACTCTAATCTGTTCTTAACAAATTTAAAACATATTCATCAAATCAGTGATATCTTCCATAAACATCATTCCCATGTATATGCTTCTTTCTCTTTTCCCCCCTTATTAGATGGGTAACTTAGCCATGTGCATAATAACGGAATTTTATAACAAGTGGTTTTATTTGCATCAGAAGTATATCATATATTACCTGTAAGCAAAATTTAAAAGGATCAGAGTCATTAAAAACGACATCCTTAGGTTCCAATTTAATTGAAAATTTACAAACCACTTCTTGGAAATATAATCCAAACTGTAATTCTGCTAATAGTCAGCCACTAAGATGTTGCACCAATTAGACATCTGACAAGATTAAATGTAAATAAATATTATCTATTTTTTTATAGTTAAATAAATATTATCTAAAATAATAATAGCAGTTATCATCTTGCATAATTCATCTCTGGATCAATAGTTGAAACAAACTTCTAGGACAAGCCACTTGTAGCAGTTATTGATGTTAGAAAATGATATTAACCTTTGGTAAACATATTCTATGTCATCAGCACTTAGTTCTAGCAAAAGATTTGTATTAAGAACTTCAGTGACTCCTATGGAGAATGAATGACTCCCTGCATTCTGCACCCAAATCAATGATAAATAGAAAGAATAATAGGCATCCTTAGGAATACAATTCATAAATGGCTAGAACATAACTGGGTGCTGGTTTATCCTTTCAAACCTTCCTTCCACACCGTATAGTGGCAACTGATTCCTAGTAATTCGATTCTTGTCAGCCTGTCAGAAATAAGAAAGCTTATTCTTAATTCAAAACAACTGTAACTATACTAAATGCTGACTTTTGATTCAAAAACTAAAAAAATCACAATCCTCTGAAGTTTTTCTAACTAAAAATGGGAAGAGAACATGACACATAAAACGAGAAAATGAATATGTGATGCCCCAAATTAATTGGATATTGATTGAGTGTATGTTGTAGGGTGCGTATTGAGTCTCACCTCGGGCATATATTGGGTTGATATGGGTTTTATTAATAACTAAAAGAGCCTCAATTGTGATTAGACCAGTCCTTTTGGGGTACATCACAAATGTGGCTAGTATTTTTCTTGGGTTTTATTAATATTTACTAATGCTAGTGTCCATGATTACATATATAGAAAGACCAAATCCTTCATATATAATATTATTCATGATGCAAAAAAAAAAAAAAAAAAACAGCATTAACCATCAATAATAAATAATTCATGTTAGGTAAATTCTTTAAACTGCATGGAGATTAGAAATCAAGGAAAGAAAAAGACAAATGGCCAACATGAGAACATAAGACAAAATAAAGTGCTAACTTTTCAATTTCACAAACCTCCCTGAAATTCCACAGCTGATTATGCAAGCAACTCCAAAATGGTGAAGCACAGAAGTTTGGTTGCCCATTAAAGGCCTCGAAACTAACACCAATTTTGTTACATTCAAGGCCATCTAAGGTAAATCTAACTCTCTCAAGCAGCATCCACAGAGAAAAATTTCCTCCCAAATTCTGTGGTTGACCAGGGCCACCCTTCCACAAAGAAAAAAGAAACTCTCAGCAATATAAAACTAAAAAACCATTTATAAAATACTCACTCAATTTAAAAATCAATGAGAAGATAAATTAAGATAAAATGATCTAAGAGATGGACATGCTGACTTTCCAAGTGCATCTCTACTGTAGCTGTAAGTTCAAAAAGTGTGCAAAAAAAAAAAAAAAAAACCACAATACAAATGATATATATGACTAAAAAGATCAATGAGACCACTCAAATGCCTTTCCCCCTCCCATACAAATGGGATGGAGTGTGAGTTCTTAGTTGTGGGTTCAAGACCCACCGAATATGTGTGTAATGTATCAATTAAAAAAAATATGACCACAAAAAAGCAAATATTTAATTCCATAAATTACTTGGTTATAAACTAAGTCTACCTTGGCTCACTTAAAAAGTTAATTTTAATCATTATGTATAATGCAGAAGCCCAAAAAAAAAAAGGCGCAACGGATAGATTAACAAGAAATTTTCAGCCAGTTTTTTGCTTCCATCAATTAAAGTGAATGGATATTTATCAAAAATATGCCTGTGAAGCAAGTATACCTGCCTGGGTATAACAAGGTAGAAGTCCTCAAATGTTGGTATATTTGTGTATCCAGCAAAATCACCAATAAGATTAACCCTTAAGAAATTATCATTAGATGTTGCTGTTCTATTTTCAGGACCCACGACCACTTCCTGATAGCAAAGAAACAGCCAAAAAGCCTTCAGTTAATAAATAATAACAAGGTTTTTTTTATTTCAATACAAAACATTAGAGAGATTGAAAATTACACAACTTTACAATTAGTATGGTTTTTCGCAATTACTTCTTAAATTCATCATACAGGGTTCAATCTACAGACTGAATATCCATGTTCAATCCAGCAAGAATATGAACACAGCATCAGAAAGATTAGACATAGCAAACAAAGTGAAAGCTGGTGTGGAGTGCCAGCATACAGCTGAACCAAGCATTCCCTCTCAGCCTCTCCATAAGCCAAAACCATAATTGAATTTTTCAAAGAATATACTTTAGTGCACCTAGCTTATTTCAGCTACCTTTTTTAAAGAGTCATCAAGAAATATCAGGCTTTGGACCAAGAGGGTACTTCAAATTTCTTTTAGTTTATAAGACATTTTTTTAATTAAAGCTTCCTTAAGCTATTTTATATGGTTCAGAATAATTTTCTTTTCTTTCATCCAATCTTTAATCCATGTCTAAATTATGTTCTTTCTCCTCTCCCCTTCCACTAAAACCTGCTGCTTCATTATTCAAGCACCTTTCCCATTAATTCTGAACAATGAATTAACAACTAACTTGCATATTGTTAGTTCAGGGACAGCTATGCTGCCCAGCCAAGGGGAAAAAAATTCAGTACCATGATTTAAAATATTACAGCAGAAGATGAGCTCAAATAGCCAATTAGAATATCTTCCTTATATTTAATGGAAGAAGGGAAATGGTTTTGATATTCACCAAGCAATCATTAATTAATAAACGTCCATTTATCAATATATTCCCCCAGATTTTAAATTATCTTACATGTCATGAATAACACATATTTAATAAGAAAAGAAAAAAAGTCACTTTGCCATTCAATAATGAATCAGTCAACTTCCATATATCTACCATTATATCTCTCTCCATTAGACTTAACTATATATCAAAGCTTGGTTTTACCAAGCATGCAGTGCATTTGCTTTCAACTAGTGTGGATAAAGTATAAGGATATTGACCCCCAAACAAAATAAAAAATTACCGAAATCTTAGATCCAGTCTTGACTTGAATTTGGACACTGAATCCCAATGATCGCTGTCCAATACCAAAAACATGGAACCTAAGTTGATCAAAGAAAATATTATTCATGGCATAATGTAAAATAGATTGCAAAATTTAAATACTCTGAACTCTCCACCCATCATCCAGGAGTAAACAATGTTAATAATAAGAGGATTGGATACATACCAGAGCTGTTATGATCTCAATTAGCTACTTCCCCAAAATATTTATATATGGCTACTTACTGAAGAACTTACCAATATTTCAAAACCTACAAACTATTTTATGAAACCTCAAAAAGTAGAAGTTGTTAATAACATAATGAAACAACAGAGCATTCATTAAACAACCATAATAAACAACTAATACAAGCTTGTATAACTAAATGCTGATTGATATACATAAATTGACATAACGCGGCATTAATGTGTTGCTGTAAACATTCGATTCACGTGTACTCCAGAAACACAAATAGTTGAATATCTTGACATCTAACTACCAAGCAAAACACTATCAAGATGAGAAAAGGTAACTGATGGCCGTACCAATCACCTGGAAATCGGAGACAATGTGCAGTGTTGGCCTTTCCTTTCATCAACTTGTCAACTGATTAAAAAATAAAACTATAATCAATCACAATGTTGTAAGAGGCATTCTGCATAAAAAGTTGAAGAGTAATGAACCATATAAAAGCGCTTACAAAAGTTTCCACATGATGAAGGCACCCTCCTCTGGGGCCCACAAGGACAACAGATTGGCTAGGCAGAAAGGATATGAAGAGGAGTAAGGAATAAAGAACACTAGTTAAAAACATCTGTGAAAGGTAAAAATAAAGAAGCATAGCTGCGTAAATGTCTAAACGTGTTCCACAATTTTCCCTAGTGTGGGATATTCAAGTGCAATAAAGGGACAGTAGATAAAGAGCAAAGTATCACTACTGAAAGAACAAAAACAGATGTAACTAAAATAATTGAAATCTATAAAAATGAAGATCACCATTGCAAAGTTAACTTATAGCTTGTTTGGATGGAGGGGGAGTAGAGGGAGGGAGAATAAGCTAAATTACCTTGTTTGGATGTTTTTTAAGGGAGGAGGGAGAGGGATTTGAAGGGGTTCGGAGGGATTCTAACTACTTTTAACCCCTCATTTTTAATTCCCCCAAATCGGAGAGATTTGGAGGGAGAGTAGAGAATAGAAATGTTTGACCAAATGGATTACCAAATTTACCCTTATCATATTAACAAAATTACAAACTATGAAAATGTTAATTATTTCTCTTCCCTTAGTTTTAAAAACATCCAAACAAAGTGGAGGATAACCATTTCCCTCTACTCTCCTCCCCACTACTCCCCTCTACTCTCCTCTCTCTCCAAACTTCCAAACATAGCATTAAGCAGTTTTATTAAATAAATATCAAAATCTTAATCATCAAAGCAAGGAAAAGCCTTCAACTCTTAAAGTTAAGCTGACACATATAAATACCGCATCTAACTCCAGACATCAACATGACACATGCAGATATTGCAATAATTCAAATTCATTAGAGAATATATAATCAAATTCAGAGAGAGTGTCGAGGCCATGATGGTATGGTATTTTTTTTTTTGTTAATAAGTATGATGGTATGGTAATTTTGAAGAATCCATATTACGTTCAAACTGCAAAAGATATGTCAACTGTTAATCCAGGCATAACTTTATAAAAATCTCAAGTTCTGCTTCAGTAAGTAGATCATAATATAAACCACTATTGTACTTATTGAGAAAAAATGTATCCTAAGTATTATTGGCACTTAAAAGAAAAATGACAGGTCCAAAAGCAAATTAGATCCAAGACGGTAGAAATGCACCTGGGTATGCTCAATAATGTGACCTTTATCATCTCGTAACCTTCAAAACACATAAAAAATCCAGTCAGCTGAATTCACTCACATAACTCTTCTTTGTTTGATAAGTGACTTCATTTAAATCCAGGAGAACTAAACCACTCTCAGTGTAGTGAAGCTACTGGTAGAATTGCATATAGCCTACTTCACCAAAAAGTATACTAGTTGAACCTTTTCAGCACAAACGCTATATAGTTAAAAGAAAGCCCCCAATGAAAACAAGACATTAAAAAATAACTATATCCTGCACTAACTATTCCAGAATTGAATGCTTCTTGTACATTGTTAAAGTATTATATGTATGGAAAGGTGCCAATGAGCTGTCTCAAATGGTACTTCCTCCTTTCATAATAATGGTTAGAGAGTGAGGTTGTAGGTGTTACTTACCAATAAAAAAATGTAAGAAAAGGCAATCTTATACTTTCAAATAATTAATTTGATAAGTAAGAAAAGGCAATCTTATACTTTCAAATAATTAATTTGATAAGACTTTCTAATAATTAGTAACAATACATATAACCTATAAGCCAACCACTCCAGGGTTGAGCTATTACAATCTCTTTCTCTCTCTCTCATCAACACCACATAGTACTAGAGGCAAGATTGTTTATGTTATTCAAATCTTGGTCACCCCAACTATGTTAGTTACTTCTATTGTGTGTATGTAAGGCCCACAATTGGGCAGGCCTACAAATGAGTAAGAGTGTTAGTGCTATTTTAAACTTGACATACATTGTTCACTTTGACCATTAAGAGTAACTACTCTTTGGGTCTTTGTTTCTATTGCATTCTATCACATTGTTCCACATTCTATAGTACGATATTTCAAAATCAAACACCACAATAGCCTTAGACTACATTAAAATTGATATTGTAGTTTATATAGAGATTAAATTTCCTTATGGTCTGTTTGGATTAAGGGAGAGAGAGAGGGAGAGGGAGGGGAAGTAGAGTAGAGTAGAGTAGAGTAGAGTAAATTTAGTACAAAATTAGCTTATTTTTAACCAACTCTACTCTACTCCCCTCCACTCCCCCTCCTTCTCCACACATTTTTTTTTCTCTTCCTTTCCTTTTTTTTTCTTTCTATAGTGGAGATAGTCGCACGTAATGACAGATCACGGCCATATTATTAAAAGCTTGTGGTAAGAACAGGTTTCTCCATCCAAACAGACCATTAAAGAATATCTTGTACATACCCTGTGTACAGCGTCTTTAGTAATAAAATCTATTTTTATTGAGAGACAGAGACAGAGAGATTAAAGCAGATCTTAAGGATATAGAATCATCAAAGCATTTATCAAATATGTAGATTCTATTCTTATAACTTTACACCCAAGTCCAAAAATCCTCCCTATTCACTAAGTAATAAGTAGCATACTTTACCAGATTGTCAATACAACTCACAGACTGCTGAAGTATATACCTCAGGCAGCTATAATTTAGTGTGAGAAAATCCATGAACATAAAAGCATGAAAATGAAGCAATTATCCAAAGACTGGATATCGAAGTTAAGAGTCCAGATAGAAATCCCAAGATTTTATGTATCTAAATTGTAATGCCTTTTAGACTTATGATGCCCATAGTCAGAGCAGGATATTATCATTATATTGCAGAGAGGGAATCTAATCCGAAGAAACATTTCTAAACCAAACACATTATAAAAATTATACAATGCAAGGTGGTCTATAACTATAAGCAAAGTTGTTGTATGCAAGATCATATAAATATAATTACCACAAATTTAAAAGTTAGTTAAATAAAGTAAATCAAATATTGTTGATACAAAAGTTGTCCTTTTTTTTTTAAACTTCTGCAACCACATAATTTTATGCTTTCACCAGAATTTTATCAAATCTCTTCAAAATTTTGAATGTTTACCACCAGTAAATGCAGATAAACTGGTAAAATCTAAAATCTAAAACAGAAGTGCAAACACTGGAATGGAAAAATCGTTACTCCACCCAACCAATTTTACATGGAAATTACAAACCAAACATTGTGAAATCATATAAAAATGAAATGTCAGGGGAAAAAAAAAAATTGCTTGCCTTTCACATATCTGCACAACTTTGGCATCAGCATCTGGCTGACATTTACGTGTCTTAACATATAACTCTTCAGGTTTATAAGGAACATCCTGGAAAATTGTAGAGTTTGCCAATGTTATAGCAATTGACTTAACAAAACATCAAGTGATGTAATAAGTAGAGGGTTTACTTAATAAAATCATCTATCATCCTATCAGACTTCTTTTCAGACTTATGGCAACAGCTTTTGCAGAAGATTTGTTATCAAATATATAAGAATTTTCTCTAATCTCTAGCACAACAAACATGTTAAAAAAATAGTTCAGTTATTAAATTCATTATTTTCTAACAACTTAAACTTTTGAGACAAGTGGTGTTTTAACATGAAATCAAAATGGGCGGTCTTTAATTTGGACCATGTATCCACTCCACCTCCCAATTAAAAATCTCACATGTTGAGCATCTGGGTTAGTAGAATAATGGTTAAAAAACAATTTAAGAAGGTAGTTCCATACTCGTATATATGTAAGCTGATACATGGCATATGCAGCAGATTTGTTGACCGTTAGCACGGGTGGTATTCGCAGTGTTTGCATGTTGCTGGATGAGTTATCCTCCACCTCCACTATTTCTGCCACTATCGAGGCCTCTCCCCCACTCTGTATAATCATTACAAATTATATGACATTTAAAGGTAAAAATTCGAGCAACACTATACAAAATAGCTTGCACTAAATTTAAATCTAAACTGGCTGCCCCTCGCTTCACTTTCACAACAAATTTATCACTATTCTCGGATTAACTTGACAAGTAATCAACATGACTAACTCTGTCCTTCTTTTTTTTCTTTTCTTTTTTGCGTTATTTTCACAAACACCTTTGCCACATTCATCTACAGTACGCCTGTAACAAAATTTTAGTAACTAAATGTAATTTTTTTAAAGTTCTTTATAGTCATGAAAATAGCACTAAGTATTACCAATTACAACAACATCATATATACTTTAATAAATAAATAAACCAAAATTTACTTAGTTTTGAAATAGAAACAAGAATTTTACAAATTATAACAATAAATATTTTTTCTCTTAATTTTTTTTTTTTTTTTTATATATAAAAAGAATATTGAAATTAAGGAGAGAACAGAAAGAGAAATGTAACATTAGAGAAAGAAGAAGTACGGAGCCACTGGGAACCGCCATGTTCAAGACGATCTTCTTGGTGCAGTTGAGATCACCGGATTCGGAACTCTTCTCGCACTTCTGGAGCTTAGATTTGGAGAGGATCTGGACTCCGGCAACGCCATGAGAAGCGAGAACGAATAAGAGAAACAAGATCGTCGTCTTTGTATTCATTTTCTTCAAAACTCTCTCAGTGATTCTTTCTCTGCTTTGAGAATTTCGTGAAACTGAAAATGTGTGTACGAGTGTGAGTGTGAGGGACACCAAAATATAGGGGCCGGTTTTGGCGGGTTTAGTTAACAAAGTGGGTTTTGATTTTGAAACTGCATGCAACGGTTTTGCCAAGGGGAGGACTCGGATCACAACAGGACAAATGACGCCCAGCTGTACGACGCCGTTTCGTGTGCTTGGGCTTAGGAAGGATGTCACGTGGCTTTATTGCAAATGAAATGGATTTAAAAGCATCTCTAATTGTGTAACTAAATGCATAAAAATTTCTATAATAGAGAATGACACCATAAAAATAGTCTTTAATGGACTCTCTATACTCGGAAATTTTTTTGGCTCATGAACAGTAGCTCATCAAGTCTGATGGGCTACTGTTCATTCTTCAAATGTTTTTTTTTTTTTTTTTCTATTATAATAATCAGGTATTGAATAAAAAAATGTTGGAAGATGTGTAGTTGTTAAAAAATAAATAAATAATGAATAAATAAATAATATTTAAATGAGATAGAGAATGGGATAGAGAATTTGTTGGAAAATGTATTTAAAAAAGTAGGTAGCTAAAAGGTAAAAGTCACTGTTCATTCTTCAAACAGCACAAAAATTTGATGAATCTGCTGGAGATGGTCAAGATCGAGATAATTTTAGACCTGGCAAGTGGTCGGGTCAACAACAGGTTTAGGTAAAAAACAGATCATTTTGAATAGATTTGTGAGTGAATTGGATCAATTGCGTTTTGAATCGAGTTAATTTGTATATAGTCACTGTGTTATTTGTTAGGGGAAGAGAAAGTTTTGCAGCTGATATAATCTTAGCATGGTTGGTCTAAGATGTTGCCTTACTATTGTATAGACTTGTTCCTTTCTTTGAATAAAATTCTGTCATTTATTCTCCGAAGAAAAAAGGTTAATCCAAATGAGGGTTGATCAATATTTTTCACATGCAAAAAAATAATAATGAATGAATGAATCAGAAAAATAGCTAAATATCAAAAATAACAAAATGCTCAAAACTATAAGTTAAATACTATTTTTTTTTTTTTTGGAGAAACAGTTAAATACTATATTGATTCTTAAGTTTACACAATTCAAAGTTCACTAATGATATCTTGGTCAATAGACTATTTTATTAATCCAAAATTTTGACTTATTCCCATTCATATTTCATATTTTGTACACTGGCTTTTCTAATAGAATTATTGAGAATTTAATATTTTTATGGTGATTTTGCTATCGAGTAATAGGTTTGGTTAATTATTTCATCTACATCAGCTTTTTCCAAAAAATAAAATCATAGAATTTAGTGTAAATTGAACCATAAAATCTCTTCAAAATCTCAATATTGTATCCTCTATTAATTCCATGGGTAAAATATAACATGCCTCAACGTTGAATAAATTCAAATAGAAAAGGTAAATGTGTTAAAATGTGTCAAAGGTTTTCTTACCAACTCGCATAATGTAATTTTGTTTAATCTATAATTTCTACTCACCCTTATTTTCTTCCATGGTAAGAGCATATTTGACTTGACTTATTTTTATATTAAAAAGGAATGACTCATTTTTTTAAGTCTCACATTTTTCAATGTGTAATTGTCATTTTGTTTTTAAGTACTTGTTATTTAAACAAAATAAACCAAGAAAAATAATTATGACACAAAGATCATATGAAAAGTGTAGGGTGTGGTCTCTCGAGTATGCTTTACAAGTCACAGATCCTAGGCCCAATAAGAAAACAAGGTGGTCCGAGGTACTAGGCCTAGACCATATCCTCAAAGAAAGAAGGCCCAAGCTAGAGAGGGGAAATGAAGGCCTAATTGGGAAGTAGCCCCCTTCCATTCACCGAGGAGAGTTATGAAGTTCAACACACCGTGAACAATCTCGATTAAGGATGAATGATCAGTAAAACATCCGAGGAGAAGATCGAACCCATAAATCCAGCCGAGGAACCAAATGAGGTGGCTTGTAACCCAAGCAATGGTCACCTCCACATTAATTAGGTATTCCCACCTAGCCCAAGCCGCATTTAATGCTAAATGACCAACCCAAACAATGTTTTACACCCTAAAAGTCCATTTTCACCATCAAAATGGAGGAGGGGAGGAGACACTTGATAGGACAAGCATCTTTTGACTCTCATTATGACAGCCCACTACTGAAAGGATGGACTAGGTATATAAATAGGACATTCCCCTATACTTAGTATCTGTTTGGATCCATATTTTGGATCCACGTTTTTCATTTTCGTTTTAAAAATGCTAGGACCCACGCTACACGCTGAGGAAACGCAAGTTGAAAAGAGCTGAAACGCAAGCTCTATGCACCATTTCATTAATCCAAACGCATGTTGAAGCACTGTTCATGGACACCAAAGCCAGCAAAATAGGAATGAATTAAAAAGAGCTGAAACAATCTCATAGAGATGCATCGTTTCATTAACCTCCAAGGCTTTTGCACGTGCTGTTCATGGCGTGTGCGTGTACTGTGAACAATAGTGCGCTTAACTCTGATGAAAACAATGCGTGTATTGTTCATTGCACAAGCACAGCTAGGAGAATCATCTGATTAAAATGATGCGCCTCTCAACGGCTATTTTCATTCTCTTCTGCTTTCTTCTTTTCTCTCAACTACTATGGCAGAATGCCTTCAAAGCTCTTCAATGCTCCGACCGAATCGTCTTCAATGAGTTGCACCTACCCACCAACCACAAAACCATCAAAACAGAGCACACACGGTACAAGCAAACCCATTACGCGGAACTCTCTAAAAAGATCCCCTCTGTTCTTCCTTCGCTCGAGCTCACCTTCTTTCCGCTTGGGACATCGTTGCCGCCACTGTGAGTCTCTGCATTCATGGGTAAGTTGTGTCTAACTTCTCATGCTCTCTAATCTGTTGGTGTGTGGTTATATTGTTTTCCATGAGGCTTCATCAATCTGTGGTTTTTTGTGTTCAACGTTTGTGTGTGGTTTTTGTGTTCAACGTTTATGTGTGGTTCTTTTGTGTTTTCCATGACACTAGTATGTTGGTTTCTAGATCCTTCGTGTAATACCATTGTTTCTCTTCCTACCTTTGTTGTATTTGGATATATGTGAATTTACTTTGCATTTTTCATGTGGGCATGCCTAATTGATTATGATATGCACACGAACTATTTGTTGAAATGCCTCAATAAGTATAGAAGGAAGTTGTAGCAAAAATGGTTAAGGAGAAATCGAAGGACAGTGGTAGTAATGATCCGAGAGCTAACTGGAAAGACCCTAAGGAACTACAAGCTTTTTGTGAGTTCTGTGTTGTTCAAGTCATAAACGGCAAGACGAAAGAAGGATTTTTGACCAAAACTAGGGTTGATGCAGTGATTGAGCAGTTGGGTGCCATAGGAAAAGTGGTGACTTACCTGTGGGTTAAAAACAAATGGGATCATCTGAGAAAAGGGTGGAAGTAGTATAATGAGTGTTTTGACAATGAGACTGGGTTAGGTTATGATGCTGGAATTGGGATGCTTGAGGCCAGTGATGAGTGGTGGACCCGAAAGATTGCAGTTAGTTCACTTTACATAATTGTGAAAAACTTTACTGTCTACAACTATATTATTATGTTCTAACTACTGATTGTCCACATGTAAGCATGTCCCAATGTAAAAACCTTTAAAAATAAAGGTTTGCCGAATCGTGACTTCATGAACATTATGTTTGGAGGCACAGTTGCAACGGACAAAAATGCATTCTGCATGAGTGGTCAAATACCAAAGGAAACCACCGAAGAATCTGAGGACTCCGTTGATAGCACAGAATTTGTTGACCCCCAATGTGAACCCGTTGTGAATGTTGACGCAATGGAGGTTAAAGGTCCATCATCGTCGAGGGTAGGACCAGCAATGACTAAGGGGAAAGGCTTGGCAACCAATATCCACCTTTTCAAGCCAATTTGCAAGAAATCAAGAAAAAAGCATTCAGTTGCGCAAGAGATGTCCTACTCTTTGAAGAGCATCTCAGATGTTATTATTGAAAGTAGAAGTGTAAGTACCCGTACACCATTTGCTTCCACAGCAACTACTCAGGTTAAAGTAATTTTGGACATGGTGTTGAGTCTTCCCGGGGTGCACTTGGGTCATCCCCTTCATCTGTTCAACACCTTCTACTTCATGGAAAAAGAGCTAGGTAGGCACATGTTTACAGCACTTCATGATGACAAGGACGTTCAGCTGAAGTGGCTAGAAAAAGAGTACCAAAGGCACCCTGAATTTCATTTTCAGTGAAAGAAAGGGGATTGTCTTGATAGGACTGCTTGGGCCTGGTGTAGTAATTGGATTTTCAGTGTTGTACCTGTTGCACTATTTTTTTTCTTTTTTTCTTTTTTATTGGTAGAAACTTATGCTTACCATTGGTGTGTATGTAAGACAATGTTCATCATTCCTATGTCAACTTCTTGGTATATTTATATATGTTTTTCCAATGCTTCTTTTAGCTAACTTTTTTGTATTTTTTATGGTTATGCACTGTTATTTGTGGTAAAATTTGATGATGGTCGTTTATGATTGGAAAGAAGAAGTCATGGGATATAATCCTTAAAGCATGCTCTAAGCTCTGGTTTAGTGTGCTTTGATTATTTTTTGGTTCTGCCAATAAGTCTACTGCAAAATTGCTAGTCATGATTAGACAAGAGTGTTAGATGTCTTTTGGAGGCCACCATTAAGGGTGTGTAGGTATAACAGTTGCTAAATGATTCTTTAATTTTTCAGATGAATAAAAAATCTTCCATTGTGTAATTTTTATGGCTCCCTCATAAGTTTATGGAGTAGTAGTTACTAAAATTTAATTTTCAAGTTGTTTTTACAAAGGGAGATAAGTTGTTTAAGGGTGCCAAAGTTGAACATCTTCAGTTACAGATTATTATCCTCGTGGCTCTTCCATGATCTTATGAGCTTGTACTTTTAGCATTTCTAATTTCTACTATGTTGCATCTTCGCTCTCTTTTTTGTCAGATACTGCTTCATTTTAAGTGTAAAGAGTCTGAAATTAATGGAGCATCAGAACCGTTATCAATATTCATTAAATTAGATTTCTAGGTATTTGAGTTGAATTGTTTCTGCCATAATCTGTAGATGCTTGTGCTCTAGTCCAATACTTCTATTCCTGAATTAAGTGAATTCCTCTGGTGCGACAAGGTCACAGAAATCTCATTTTGTTTTTAGAGTTTGTTTGCATTAAATTGAGATTGACTCTACTGAACCATTAAGAGACAGCAATTAAATCAATGAAGCATTAATTCAAGTAAATCCTTGTAATAATGTGACTTATTGGTAATTAATGTAGTTTAAGCAGCTGCTGGAGAAGAATGAGAAAGGGCATGTTGTTTCTACTTGCCGTAATCCTGATGCGGCATCAGGGCTTCTACATCTAAAAAATAGATTTACTGAAAGACTTAGCATTCTACCATTGAATCTGACCATTGAAAGCACTATAGAGGTTATATGACCACTTACTCAAAGGGAAAACTTTTCATTTTGACACAGTCAGAGCTCTACCTTGTGGTCATTATATGCATTTAGCTTGCTTTCAAGTCTCTGTCTATCCCACACTTTTGTTCTACCAAACTGTCCTTGACTTTTTCATCTTTTTTATCTGTCCTAAAAAGAATTGGAGAGAAGTGGTTGATTTTAATCTCAAACCTTGTTTTGTTCTCTTAGGCATACACTTGCAGTCATTACATTTGTCCAATCTGCAACAAATTTTTAGGAGATATGGCGGTAAGAGAACTTTTCCCCCTTTCAATTACCACCTGATTGAGGTTTCTATTATTAATATGTTAAAAATGTATTTATCTGGTATATTGTGCTGAAATTGGTGACCTGTTGGTTACTTGGGGAAAACATAGCAATGAATGAAGTTATGTTCCTATTTTAGAATTGGATTCTTCGTTCCTTCAATCTTCAAGGAACAAGAAGTTAATTTCTCCGACCACAATTTTACAATATTGTTACTATTACTCTTTTAACAAATTTACCCTTAATCTTTTGGCAGCAAGTTTATCTCTAGTCCATGTGGTTTGCAATTTTAGATGATCTTGATTTAGTTGGCCTTCCAGAGTATACCATGCTTTACCTTTTAGTATGCAAAGAATTTTCTTACAACATCAGATTTCCTTTTTACACTTTTTTGTCCAGTTTGGAGGGTACACTTGGATCACAAAGTCTTAGAAATTTGCAACAAATCTTATTATACCTTTTTTTCTTTACTTTACTAATATAAATTTTCAGACAGTTCCAATTAGTTTGGAATTAAGGTTTAGTTGAGTTGAATTTTTAGAAAAATGAACTGGTAGACACACACCTCAACCAGTGTAATTGTTTTTGCAATAAGCCAGTTATTGGAATGTTTCTATTGGAAGTTTTGATTACAATTAGGCTTGTTTAACTACTATTTTGTTTAAGCTTCTTTAAGGCTGCATGTTTGAGTTGATTGGACCTGTTTTTACTAATAAATGGAAACCTTGAGTTCCTTGACATTCAAAACAATGGTATCGTTGCTAAAAAAAAAAAAAAAAAAAAAAAAAAAAAACAATGTTATCGATTATTTTATTGTGGCATGTTTGCTCTTTTATATTAGTTTATTATATGAGTATTCCTTTGATACTGTATATATTTGTATCATGATTAATATTTAAAAAGTATGTTAGGAAGTGGGTGATTGTTTAGTATAGAAATACCTTATGCTCGTGGTTTGGCAGTCTAATCAATTGGTTGTAATATCTATTATTTGTTCTATAACTAGTACTTATACTATTTTCTGATTATTATTTTTCTTGGTTTTGTTGCATTAGATATCTTTTGTATTTCAAGGCTCTGAATTTTAAGGTCGATATCTTTTAGATCATTGTTCAATAGCTGCAAAACAATCTCAAGGTATACAAAAGGATGAATTTGCTAAACGACTCATCTAATTCCCAACACCAATGAGTTTCTATACTTTCCCCTCTAGATGTGAATATACAATTTGTAGAAATCTTGGATGAAATCGTGAAAGTATATGCTTAGGATTGTTAATTTATTGATACTACCATAGTTTGACCCTAGTAGTAATAAAAGTTCAATAATGTTTAACAACTTATTTTTAGCCTACATATTATAGTATCACATTAGTATTTACACATGTAATTAAAGTCGGTAACATATGCAGGGACAATGACTTCAACCTAAGCGACGACATTGTCCTCGCAACATATATAGCCGGGTGTGCATGTGTAGCTTATGTGGAGACCTATATGACCAAAGTACCATTGCATACGAATATACAAACAAGGTATGAATGGGTACAATATACATTAACTGGAAATGAGAAGAAATATCGAAGACAATTTAAAATGTCAAGCCATGTGTTTGGATAATAGTGTAATACATTGCGCTAGTATGGATATAACGGTACCAGAAGAGTTTACTTGGAAGAGTCTCTGGCACTAACATTGGTGGTACTTGGTCATGCTAAGGGTAACAAAATGGTGCAGGATAGATTTCAGCACTTAGGTGAGACAGTGCATCGACACGTGTCCACGATAGTTACATTGTTAGCCACCGTTATGACAGCGGACATTATCAAGCCTGCTAATCGTACATTTCGAGACGTGCCAAAACATATTCAGTATTCAGGCCGATATTGGCCACATTTCAAGGTACTTTGTGAATTTGGTATCTTGACTTGATTTTATTCAAATTATCTTTATGGTCATGCCACGTATTTCATTTTACATGGTATTTTTGTGGTAATGGTTAGGGTTGCATTGGTGCGATTGATGAGGTCCACTTCCTTGTGGTTGTACCAGTTGATGAGCAACACCCGTACTATGGCAAGAAGGGGATCACCACAACAAATTGCATGTGCACATGTGACTTTGACATGAAGTTCACATTCGCATGTGTTGGATGGGAAGGGTTAGCGCATGACACAAGGATTTTTTTAAGCTGCCTCAATAATGAGAGTTACAACTTCCTAAAAGCTCCAGCTAGTTTGTAAATATGCAATTTAATTACAGTATTAAAGTATGTCTTAATGTAGTGAAAATGCTAATGTAATAAACGTATTCATTTGCAGGAAAATATTATCTTATTGATTCAGGGTACCCTATGAAGAAAGGGTTCCTTGCACCATATAAGGGAGAGAAGTACCACATCCCCGAATGTCGGCCTCATGAAGTGCTGCATTGTCCAGAGGAGAGATTTAATTATCTCCATTCATCACTCTGTTCGGTCATAGAACGAACTTTTGGAGTTTGGAAGAATAAATGGAAAATTTTGAAAAATATGCCACCCTTTCATATATGCACTCAATCGTACATCATTGTTGCTACAATGGTTCTTCACAATTTCGATAAAGCACATGAGATAAACAATGACGTTGAACGTTTCAACCCTACATGGGGCACATCTAGACATAGTGAGAGAGGTCATTACGATCTTGTGGCATATATGATCTCAATCTTGGATGAAACTGAGATGAAAGAGGTTCGTGACAGTATCACAGCATCGATATGTGCGGACGATAACTGATTATGGTGACTATTATTTTTGTCACAATAGAAATTTAGTGTGGTTGAAAATACCATTAACATTATGGAAATTTTTTTTGTGGGGACCATAACTAATGGTTCACAAACTTCAATAATGTAATACCATTTGTTGTTGTATTGTTGGTGTAGGGACACAATTTTTAACAACCCAAGGATGACGTTGGGCTCGTATGTAAAGGGCCCGAACAATATGATTTGTAGAGAGTGGGTTTGGAAAGGCCTGCCCTTGGATGCTAGGCTTCGGTCTAGTCCTTGGTCGATGGACGACGGTTTAGTCATAATTTTCATGGAAGCCCATACGAAGGTGGGTTTGGCCTGTATGGCTAAGCCTTACACGGATGGGGTTTGAGAGGTTTGGCTCCTCGGACTTAGTCCGGGGAGCGTCTCGTTCTCACCATTCTTCCTTCTTTTTCGTCCCCCCCCCCCCTTTTTCTGGGGGACTCTTACATATAATATAGGCTCTCCCCTATCATCTGGGCCCTACACTTGTTGATCATCCAAACATCCACTTGAGCATCTGTCCCATCAGACGCCCTTACCAGTTCTTTATAAGTTGCAGTGACCAAGGTAACACTGTTCAGGAGTCTTCTCCTCATTAATGCGGCCAGGAGAGTAGTTGTGGTGCATTTAATGTGGTGGTGACAGCCTTTGCTAGGATATTTTGAACCTTCTTTCTTTTTATGTGTTTGGAGTGAGGGCTACAGTAACGGGAGTGCATCATTGATCTGGACTTTGGGATGTCCGAGGAGGAATTACTCCTCGGACGTGTTTTCTTTGCCCAGTTGGCTTGGGCAGGGATCTACGGGCCGCGCGTCTCTTCAGACAGGATCATCCTCGGACGGGCCTGAGGCCCAGCCAACTTGTTATTCTGGGCCGGTCCCCACAATAGCCCCTCAAAACTCCGGCTTTGATCTCCCTCCGAGGAGAAAAGCGGGGTTTTGACATTTATGAAGGATGGAACGGATGACCTCTTGGTCCGCGCGCGTGGGCAGTTACTTTTGACGCGCCACAAGTTACGAGGCGCGGCCATTTACTCCAGACAGCTTTATGTCTCCTTCATCCAACGGCAAGATGTGGATCAAACGGCCAGCATTGCTCCTTGAATTCGTGAGCGGGAAGGGTTTTTTCTCTCTCCCTCCTACTATATAAAGCGCCTGAGAGGCTCCTTTTTTCTTTTTTATCCGCACATCTAAACAGAGAACTCCAGAGAACTCCAGCGCCCAGAAATCCTTGAGCACCTCCTTCCTTTAAATCTTCATAATCGTTTCTGTGAAGTGCCTTCCATAGAAGAGATTTTCGATCACCTCACCGGTCATTTAAGAAGATATCTGTAAGTTCCGTTCGCTTCGTCGCTTCGATTTCCTCCTCGAATTTTGTTTTTCTCCTCGGTCTTTATTTCCATTCCTCCAGTTCAGCTAAGATGGGTAGATTCAAAAAACTAGTAGACACTCCGGCTGCCATGGAGGCCTTTAGGGCAAAATACCATATCCCGCCGGGGGTGGTTCTGCGGTACTGTCCCCCAAAAGGAGTACTGTTAGATAGAGGAGTGGGTGAAGTAGTCATTCCCATGATTGCCTTTATTCAAGGGGGAATGACGCTCCCCATGCGTAGGATTACCCGGGACTACTTGTTCCACCATAGGTTGACGCCACACCAGTGCGCTCTAAACATGTTTAGGGTATTAGGCTGCATAGACATCTTGAACGAGCGAATGGGTCTGGGTCTGACTTGGCATGACGTGGTACGCATGTACGAGTGCCACTACGTCGAGAATGGAGGGTATTACCTTAAATCTCGATCCGAGATGGTTAGGCTAATCTCCTGTCTCCCCATATCCAATAAGACTATGAAGGATGATTTCCTCATTGGCTCAGGAGAATGGAGTGATGGTCTTCATTGTCCTACTCAGGCAGGAACCCCAGGTGCGGCGCCTTCAAGCCCAATCCTTTAGGGGAGGGGCTTAGCTCCTCGGACTTACTCGCTTTTCCGCTTATCATAAATCTTTTAGTTTAATTCTAATTTTCTTCGCGGCTGTATTGCAGATAAAGCTTTGGTTGCTCCCAAGCTGAGCCACGTGAACGTTCCGGTCCTAAATTATCTCTTAAGGTCAGAAATCTACGTCCACGAGGACGGGCAGCTGCGTGCGTGTCATTTGGTTTTGTGCTATCAACCACTAACCCGTGCTTTCCAACCCGTTGGCCACACCATTAGAGCTGGTAGCCCCCGGTTAGCTAGGATTGACGTGTCCAAGCCTGGGTGTTTGGCCCGAGTAGATCTTAAACCAGTTGTGCTACCTGGAGTTCGGGATCCTCCACCGGTCGTGCAACCGCCTCCAGAAGATTTTGAAGTCGCCGCGCTAGCCGAGGAAGAGGCCGAATCATCTCGTCTTTCCCTTGAGGAGGAAATAGAGGAGTTTTATTTTGAGGAGGAGGTTAACAAAGCCCCCGTAGTTGAGCTCTCGGACCTTGAAGGAGAGCAGGATCGCAACTCCGTGGCTGGCGGTCTAATCATTATAACTTGCTCGGACGATTCTTCAGACGAGGAAGCAAGCGATATGGCTGGTAAGGGAAAGTCTTTGCGAGAACTAATGTCCAGCCAAGGAAAGGGTCAGTCCTCAAAGGCGCCTGCCAAGGTACAAACCCAGGACCCTCCTCCAATCGTCCCTCAGGTTCCTTCTGACCCTGGCCTCAAGGTTAACCCTGACCTAAAAAAGAAGAGGCCGGCTGACATTCCTGAGGAGGGTGAAGTGGCCCCTCGCCCGGCCAAGCAGCAAAAGGCCACTCAGGGACAGAGGAGCAAGAGGGCTAACTCCACGGAGAGCCGGGATGAGGAGAATCGGGCTGAGGTGCGTGTCAATCCCCGCGCATGGAGTCCGAAGATGGAGCTAGACGGGGTTGCTATCCCTTATACTGCCTCTGTTCGCGAGTACAACAGGGGCAGAGCGGGCTACATAGCTGAGGCCCTGGAGCAGCTAGTGCTCCTTCCTCGGGATATAGAGGCTTACAGGCGGTTCTCCCAGCCCGAGCTTTTTCTGTCCCTTAAGAGGGACCTTGCAATGGTAAGCCATTCTTGCACCCTTTTATCAAGCCATTAGCATTGTTGCATTTTGTCCTAATTCTGGTTTTATTTTGTTGGCAGATCACCCAACAGGTGTTTGTGGCTGAGGAGTTTTGCCGCAGCAACCGCAGCTTGGCTGAAGCTGAGGTTCAATCTCGAACTGAGGTGGAGAAGACCGTGGGGTCCCTCAAGCAAGAAATCTTTGAACTGACGGAGAAGTTCAAAGAGTCAGAGAAACAGCGCAAAAGCGCGGAGGCCGGCCTGAAGAATACTGAAACGCAAGCAGAGGATCAGCGCCAAAAATTGTACGTAACTGAAACCAGTCTCGCTACTGAGCAGCAGAATGTATTGGATCTCAAGGCCGCTCTGCAGAAAGCTCAGGATGAGATGAGGCGGGTTAAAGAAGAGGCCCAGCTGATCCAAGAGGCTGCAGAGGCTGAAAAGAAAACTCATCATCAGCTCGGGGTCTAGGAAACGGAGGCCAGGCTATCCAAGGAGATCCCCGAGGTGTGTAGAGAATACTGCAGCATTTCATGGGCTCACGCCCTTGATGCTGCAGGAATTCCTGCGGATTCGGCGCTAAGACTGCCTGAGAACGTCTTCTACCCTCAGGACATCTGAGAGAATCCTGATGGCGTCCAAGCAGCTTCTGAGCAGGACTTGGCGGTGCCTGATGCCACCCCCGTGCCTGATAAAGCGAAGGATCCCGCCTTGGACTCTATCTCCGAGGCTCCTCCTCCTCAGCCAGAGCAGAAGAAGGACCCTCCTGCTAAGGCTTAGCTCTTAGGCTTTTAATTTTTGTGCTTCCCCTTTTTTTTTTTTTTTGAATGAGAGTCGCCCTGTTTTTGCGTTCTTTTGTAAGGACCTCTCTTTGTATTGACCTCGAAATATTAATGTAGAATGCTCTCTTTGTTTTCTATGGATGTACGCTGGTACCATCCCTTTATTTAATGTTTGCAATGGTGTATATAAATATAAATGATTGAGATAAAAAGGATGCCGTGCGGCGAACTTGAATATGGGTTGCAATAGTGCTGGGCTGCGCGCACACCTCGAAATGATTTCCCTTAAATAATAATTTCCCCTAAGTCTGTGGTCCGAGGAGCCGTGCAGGACTTAGGTTTCCCCATATTTTGGAAGTTTTGCTTTTAAGTAGTTGGTTTCCCCATAGGCTTGAGTCCGAGGACCATGCAAGGCCTTGGTTCTGTCCAAAACTCGTAGTTTTGCTTTTAAGTAGTTGGTTTCCCCATAGGCTTGAGTCCGAGGACCATGCAAGGCCTTGGTTCTGTCCAAAACTTGTAGTTTTGCTTTTAAGTAGTTGGTTTCCCCATAGGCTTGAGTCCGAGGACCATGCAAGGCCTTGGTTCTGTCCAAAACTTGTAGTTTTGCTTTTAAGTAGTTGGTTTCCCCATAGGCTTGAGCCCAAAGACTATGCAAGGCCTTGGTTCTGTCCAAAACTTGTAGTTTTGCTTTTAAGTAGTTGGTTTCCCCATAGGCTTGAGTCCGAGGACCATGCAAAGCCTTGGTTCGGTCCAAAACTTGTAGTTTTTTCGAAGGTTAGCCCCTCGACCAAGGTGGGGAGAGTTAGCTTGAGGTTGGAAGCCCCTAGAGCTGCCCATGCCATTGGCACTGCGAGACGTAGCCCCTAGCGGGAGTTTATGTCGGAGCAACAACTGCATGTTGCTGGAAGTGGAGGAAACTTCGCGGACCTCTGCTCGATATAGACTTGACTCCACCGCCAGCCGCACCAACGCGCAAGCCTTCCCACAGACGGCGCCAATTGTAGGGACACAATTTTTAACGACCCAAGGATGACGTTGGGCTCGTATGTAAAGGGCCCGAACAATATGATTTGTAGAGAGTGGGTTTGGAAAGGCCTGCCCTTGGACTCTGGGCTTCGGTCTGGTCCTTAGTCGATGGACGGCGGTTTAGTCATGATTTTCATGGAAGCCCATATGAAGGTGGGTTTGGCCTGTATGGCTAAGCCTTACACGGATGGGGTTTGAGAGGTTTGGCTCCTCGGACTTAGTCCGGGGAGCGTCTCGTTCTCACCATTCTTCCTCCTTTTTCGTCCCCCCCCCCTTTTTTCTGGGGGACTCTTACATATAATATAGGCCCTCCCCTATCATCTGGGCCCTACACTTGTTGATCATCCAAGCATTCACTTGAGCATCTATCCCATCAGACGCCCTTACCAGTTCTTTGTGAGTTGCAGTGACCAAGGTAACACTGTTCAGGGGTCTTCTCCTCATTAATGCGGCTAGGAGAGTAGTTGTGGTGCATTTAATGTGGTGGTCACAGCCTTTGCTAGGATATTTTGAGCCTTCTTTCTTTTTATGTGTTTGGAGTGAGGGCTACAGTAACGGGAGTGCATCATTGATCTGGACTTTGGGATGTCCGAGGAGGAATTACTCCTCGGACGTGTTTTCTTTGCCCAGTTGGCTTGGGCAGGGATCTACGGGCCGCACGTCTCTTCGGACAGGATCGTCCTCGGACGGGCCCGAGGCCCAGCCAACTTGTTATTCTAGGCTGGTCCCCACAGTTGGTAAGTAGAATTGAGGGCTCACAAAGAAAACAATATCTACCCTGAATTCTGTTTGAAGTGCAACAAATTACACACCAAAAAAAAAGAAAAGAAAAAAAAGGCAGTCTGATAATTTTAGGAAACAATTGTCATAATCTTATCACCCAACCACATTTGAACATACAAGGCTAAATTCTTGGCCAACAACTGAACTATTCGTAAAGAACAAAATCTCGTTAAGAAAAATTTGGAAATAATAATAATATATTAGATTGGACATGTACTTATAAAGAGATGATAACATGGAGACTAGAATTGCTCAGAGATATAACTATTTCCAGCTCAGTTGGCAGTGCACCTCATGAAATTGATGCAAAATGCTCATTGGATATTCTCCGGTCTATGAATATGAATGTAAGAATAGCACCAACACCATATAATTAGGGAATTCTACCTTCCACTTCTTCAGCCAATAAAATTCAAAAGTAGCAATAACAGAAATTGCAGGAAATACCAATAAGTCCACTTCCCAGATAGGGCAACTTGAAGGTGCCTTATGATTCTAATGGACCATCCTCTCTAGGCAGGCCGAAAATGCGGAGGTTTCTATCCATTGATCCTACAGCTAAATATTTTGCATCCGGACCAAATTTTACACAACTTGCCTTACCTGAAATCAGAGCAGAATATGTAAAACTTAAAGGACTAACAACGAAAAGCCACAAATTATAAAAATATGAAAATAAAAAAAATAAAAAAACCTGTGCCAGACAAATTTGGGAAAGTTTTGATACAATTCCATTCTGATTTAACACTTGCAACTTGGTAAACTCTGCAGAAGCATAAGCCCCAAATTAGTTTCCATAGCTGCAAAAATTACAAAAAGGGAGGGACAAGAACATTTGGCTTTTATGCAGTTGGAATGAAAAGGTGATGCAAACTTTGATAACTGGTCAAGGCTAATATAGTAATGTCCTAGGAGAAGAGATAGCTTAGCTTATAAAAAATAGTAATTATCTATTTTTATTGGTAATTATGCACTCACAGGTTGAACCCATGGGCCACGACCCCCCACCTTCCACCTTGCTCTTACAAAGGAAGTGCCATTTAATCGAGAGCTCACTGACCAAGATGGTAAGAATCTTAAACATGCATTAACATGCCATTTCGGATTTCCCACATTAACTTGCTATATATTTGGCTAGTTTGGTGATTTTTGTGAAAGCCACAAATATTTATAAGTAGCAGAATACTTACTACAAGGAAGTATCCATTTTCAGAGAACGATATGGAAGTTACTGCCCCAACATGTCCATCAAATCTGGCAACATTTGCCTGTAAACCAATCAAAGAATGTTTTATCAGAGAAACACACTGAAAAACAGAGGTAAGGTAAAGAAAAGAGCTAGCTATACCTGACTTTTCACATCCCAAATTTTAACAATAGCTTCTGAAGTGCCTATCCCAAGGATTAAACCATCATGATGAAATGCTGCAGAAGTATATCCACTAGAATCTGTTGAGTCCACAACCTGCAGAACTAATAATTGTCAAATTGACCTAGCAGAAAGTATGGAGGGAAAAAGATACATACTAATGACTGTGAAATACTTTAAGGTTGATGAAAGCATTTAAAACTCACTATTTCTTCTGCAACCTCTAACATGTTATTGAAAGCGCAAATGACATTTACTTGCATGTTTGTCTAAGTGTGCATGTGTTCAATCTATTGATTAAGTCAATGCAATGGGCTGTCAACCTTTAGATACATGATGCTATTCATAGTTCTAGATGTACTATATAACAGTGAGTTTATGTGTCAGTTCAAGTATGAGTGCGCACACATGCACGAGAAGGAGAGAAAGAGACTTGTGTTAAGACATAGTCTAAAAGAAAATTCATAAAAGCACCATGTGCTGTCAAGAGAAGCAGTCACGAAGTAGTTACTAGCTTGCACTTGAAAAGGGGAGAAAAAGGCAAAACTTCATCACCAAGAAATAAATCCGAGATTCCAAGAGTGCCAAAATGAAAACTACACCATGGCATGCCATTTTTCTAAAGTTAAGAACACCACATTGATGAGGGCAGTGTTGAAAATGGTAAGAGGAAATCATTACATATAATGCAACAATTGTATTCATGAATGTTAGAAAATATTTCAAAGATCCTAGATTAATTGTGATGTCAAGATATTATTTTGATCAACATGTATTACTTAATGGAAATATTGTGCAGCATTTAAAAAGGAAGGGAAAAAAAAAAGGAAGAAGATAGAGAGAAAATGCCTCCTGTTGCAGGTTGTACATGAAAAAGAACATGATTAATGAAGTGTGATATAGCATAGTGAGAGACAAGTTCCCTGACACTAAAGGACTCAGCTATAAATACTCTTAACTGAAGTAACACTTTACTAATGACCACATACAGGTCTCATGCTCCAGCAGCACCTTACTAGGTACGTCAAAACTATAAGAAAAGAGGAAATAGGGGGGAGGGGGAAGACAAGAAAGAATTGAATAAGAAAATTCAACTACTATTTCTCAAGTACAAACTAAAAGCATGAAGAATAAAGGCAAATTTTACACCCAAAGTCGAAATCAATTAAGGGACATGATGAATAGAATCGAAAGCATTTTTACCTCAACAGTATGATCCTTCAAGATTTGCCTACAGTTATAGTTCCCACCATAAACTTTTTGTCTCTTTGCGATGTATCATATATGGTTGAACCACCTCGGTTTCAATTTTGGAAATCGGAAACCTTCTAAATATATTTGAGTTTGTTTGATGTTAAAAGTTATCAAGACTCAGGCTGTGAGTCGTGTGATCCTTGTTCTGATGTGATATCCATTCCATTTAATTATTGAAGATGGACTCAATAACAGAGAGAATCAGATATTTTCCAATCTCTCAATCTACACAATGTAGGTCCATAAATATGTAAATACATTAACCAATCTCATTGCTAAACAAAAAACAGAGTTGATCATAAAGCTAAGTCGAATCTTAAGCAAAAAAAAAAAAAAAACCAACAGATCCACGTCTCCGTTTATAGCTTTGATCATCACGCGTTTCAAACAACAATCAAAGTATTGAAATCCAATTCTCAAAATAAAAAGAAACAAAGAGAAAACACACACACAAATCACAGTAATGAGAATATTGTGAAAGGTACCTGTTATTTAGAACACGAAAGATCCACAATTCACAAACTCAAAAACCCATTTACCCAGAAATTAAACAAATGGGTCAGCAAGTGAAATTGGAAGAGGTGTGAAATCGATTTATGGGAAGAGAAGTGTTAGGCTAGGAGAGGAGTGAAATTGGAAGAGGGTGAAATGGGTTTATGGGAAGAGAGGTGTCATGGGTGGGAGCTCAAGTGAAATTGGGGAAGAGGGTGAAATGGTTTTATGGAAGGAAGAGTACATGCCGGCGTCGGACTAGGGTTGTCTTCCTCGTGGATTTCTCACCTGAGCTCTTCGTCGGCGTCAGACCGATGTAGGTCTTCCTTGTGGATTTCTCTAGTGGGCGTGGAACTATCTAAAAGCACAATCATTAGCTAGGGTACGGTGATGAGGAAGAAGGAAAAAAAAATTGAGTAAATGCTGTATTTGTTTGCTACAGTACTTTCAGCTGAGCTACAGTACCCGTATTAAAAAATATCATCCACGTTTTTTCACTTATTTGCTACAGTGCTTTCAGTTTTCAGCAAAATAAATTCTATCCAAACGGACCCTTAGTGTGAGATAGGAAAATTAAGGAGAGAAGGTGTAGGAATATCTAGAGAGTGCTTGTACTTGTCTTTGGTTGCTTGTAACCTTGACAAGAGATAATCATTCTGATAATCAATATAATATCTATTCAAACTTAGATTTAACTTGTTTAGGTCTCCCATTGAAGATTGCTCTCATGTTTTATAAATTAGTTGTGATGATTAGGGTATTAGTAGAGTTCTCGGGCCAAAAAGGTGAACTATGTTAGTTAAAACAAATAACAAACGAACTGTGAAGAAGTACTCTTTACTTATGTAACACTAATGCCACTTGCTCTTTTAAACTATGCTTATTAATTTAATTTTCTTTTTACCTACTTCTTCAGCCTGACTTCTTTCTTTCTTTTTTTTCTTTCTTTTTTTTAAATTTACGAAGTTAGCAAGAAAAATGGGAAACTAAGTGATGGTAAATTGGTAATAGGTCATTCAGTGGTGAGAAACTGAGAAATGATGGGGATTAGATAGTTAGGAAATACACCATTAAGGTGAGACAAATTGCATACACCCTTGGACTAAAAGAAAAATGAACTAAAAATCAATAAGTAACACGCATGACTATTTCTTTCAATCTTTCTTTGTTTTTATTTTTTATATTATTATTTAAAAAATAAAAAAAAAAACAGCATGACTATTGCTTATTAATTTTAAAATTAAAAGTAAATGATGGAACGTGAACAAGATTTTAAGAATGATTGGTAAAATGTTTGAATCTTTTTGTATCCTCAATACGCTACGGAAATGTGTAACAATTAGTTAGATGCTGCATTCAAATAAATTCAGTCATTCTCATTGTCATATCTACCTTTTCTTTTTGGTGACCCATTTGGCTTCCAATAGATAAAGGCAAATATCAAATATGAATATTATTTCTCTTTTTGGCAAATACAAAGTACAGTTTTCCTAATAATATAATAATTATATCAATTAAAAAAAATACTTAAAATCTTATACAAAAAAATGTATGTGAAGCTAATAAATTTTAAAAAAAAAAAAACTAATAAATCAATTGGTGGTAAATATATCCTCCACAATAAATCATTTTCCTTGATTTTGATTTTGACCAAGCACCACGTCAGCACATCTGCAAATTGTAAAATATACATTGAATATCATAGTGTAGGTTGAGTCGTGTAAGTTTCTCAAAAAAAAAAAAAAAAAGGTTGAGTCGTGTAAAGCAACCTAACCCATCCATCCCACTTGCTCTTTTTTTTTTTTTTTTAATTAACACCAATGGCGGCAGGGGCAAATTCGGAATAAAACAAGACAAAAAAGCCATCCAGTTTCGTCAACCAACAACCAATAGCAAACCCTGTTCAAACAACAAAACGTTAGAAAAGCTGAAAGCCGCAAAATCCTCTGTCCCCATTCGCCATCGTATATCGTTAACTCAACACCTGTCCGTACCTGATAGCTTCCCCTGATCGGCCAGTGACACGTGGCGGAAACTTAAGCCCCACGCATAGTAATATTTTAAAAACAAAATCAAATAAGAATAAAGAAGAAAAAGGTATAAATATAATACACACAAAAATATAATACTAATACAAATACAAAAGCCAGCACTACCACCAGCTTGAACTAATAAACTAATATAGTAGACCACCACCACATCTATGCGCATTGCGCAAGCTTTCTCCGGCGAGTCTCAGGGGACCTCCATGGCCGGAGATAAATCAGAAACGGCTCTGTACCAAGCTCTGGCGGATCGGTTCCAGAGTTTGGAGGCGAGTCACGAGAGGCTGAGAGAGCAGTTTGATGAGGTGGTTCAAGAAGATAAGATAACAAAGAAAAAGGAAGTGGATTATGATATGGTGGGCTCAGACTCAGATTCGAGGTGGGGTTGCTTCCCTGGGTTCTTTGGGGCTGGGGGTCCGTACAGAAGTGTGTTGGAGAACATGGGTCATGCTGTTCACGTGTGCAGAGCTTCTTCTGGGGAGATCATATACTGGTATGTATGTATATATATGAGTTTTTGTATGCAAAGAGATTTCATGAAATTAGTTTGTCTGTTCGTGAACTTTATTTATTGGTTGACCATGTTTGGTTGTAAGTTATACTGTGAGTGACTGAGTGTACTGTTGTGGTTTATGGAACAGTTATGTAGGAATAGAATGTTTAATGTGGTTTAATTAATGTGAAGGTATAAGGTCAAGGAAAAGAATGAGCTTTATGTTAAATTGGATCAGATGGAAGTTGAAGTATTATAGGTAAATGAAGTAATTAATATATAAGAAGTAGATGTTTGAATAGGAAGGTGGTGTACTTGGGAAGAAAGAATATTATCTTTCGGTAATACCAACTTAGCATCTATTTTGTAATTTCTTACTCAATAAATAAGTAATATATATTTCAAAATATCACATCAAACTACTCCAATAAATGATTAATTTATCTTTCCGACAATATAGAAGATTATGATTAAATTATTGGAGTAGTTTGATATAGTTTTTAAAAACAGATATCATTAATTTATTGGGTAGAAAATATCAAAATAAATATTGAGTTGATATTATTAAAACATGGTATACTTTCTCGTACTGTGGTGGGAGATATTTTAAAAGCTGCATTTTTTGAATAATAGAAGAGGCCTCAAACTCTTGAATTTGTTAAGATCTTTTCTGTATGGTCTGGATCTGCTATAATATGCATATTCCATCTCATCCGTAGTTATGTGTTTCTCATAGAAATGAAGAGGTTCCACTTAAGATTAGGAAAGAAATAAGTCTTTTTCATAAAAACTTCTTTTGCATGTTAGTACTATCAAATATTGCTGTTATCTCAAAGGAAAATTTATATTTTAGGAATTATTCTGCTGAAAGTCTCTATGGATGGAAGGACTATGAAGTCCTTGGAAAACAAGTTGCTGAACTTCTTATTGCTGAAGATTATTATGCACCTCTTAAGAAAATCATGGACAGCTTGAGCACTGGGCAATCCTGGTCAGGTCAATTTCCCTTTAAGAAGAGGTCGGGTGAAATATTTATGGCGATAGTGACAAAAAGCCCATTATATGAGGATGGTGAGCTTGCTAGTTTTATCACTGTTTCAAGTGATGCAGCCGCATATAATAGTATAGGTTCATTCAACCTGAGAACACATCAGGATCATGTCAATGGCCAACCTAGACCACGGGGGTTAAACTTGAAAAGGATTCAGTGGCACCAGCGTCCACCAATTGCACCAGTGCCACAGATTGCATCTTCTGTTTCCAATCTGGTGCTTATGAGTTACACTTAACAATTCCTTTCATTCTCTTTCCTCCTCTTATTTTAGTAATTATAATTGTTTTCATTGTAATCAAATTAAATTCTAGTTTCCGAAAGTGTGTTCTAAAAATTGTACTGCTGGACCAATCAGGCCTCAAAATTTTTATCACGGAGACACGGAAATGATACATCAAATGCATGTGATGCACCCATGGACAGGGAGGATACTGCAACAAATAGTGAAGATGCTAAATTTGACAAAACTAGTACACTGGTAAATCCCTTTTCTAATGACTTCCCAATCAATTTTATGTCTGTATTTTTGGAGAAGATATATTGTATTATGTTTCTTACCTTTTGACTCTTGAAAAATACTTTCACTACCTATCACTCTCTCAAATATGGAACTCTAGATTTGAATTCATCCAATACGATCATGTGTCCACAATTGGCTGTGTATAATGATTTGGTATTAATTTTCTCAAGTCACTGGTTGGAATTGGTTTCGAAAATGGCCAACAAGCCTTGGTTTAAATAGCACTTTCTCATCTCATAATTAAGTGTGGGCATAGGGTGAGATTGTAAGCTCAAGACCCACTGGATGCATGTGTAACTTACCAATTTAAAAATAAATAAATTGGTTCTAGAAATGGACCAAAGTGCGGATTAATTTTTCACTCTCCTTGCTCTCTCAAAAGTCATCCTCCTATAAAACGCCATTGCTTGATTGGAGTAATGCTTTGGTACTCTCTATTTTTTAGTTAGCATATCTCTCTCTACATTCCATTTGTATCCAAACCTCTTTTACATGGTACACTGCAGTGTTGTGTATACTTTCTTAGAGTTGATTTTTTTTCCCTTCTTTTTCAGTAGTTACTAAAAACATTGGGGATTTCAGTCATGTCATGACCTACTAAAAACGTGTTAGCGTTCATAGATGTGTTGTCAAATCCTAGTACCAAAGCATATCAAATTTGGATTATATCAACATAGTGGTGCTAGGGTTTATTCTGGTTCAGAAATTGCTCAAAGATGACAAGAATTTAATCTACTTAAAGATGATGAGTTGTTGATCTTTTGCTCATATCTTTTACACTGTAATGAATTTTTGAGTAAAACTTGTTTAGCTGGAAAGTAGGCATTTAAGGCTTCAAAATGAACACAAATTAACCTTAGTTGGATTTAAAATGAGTGAGATATGACTATTTGAATTTGGCACAACTATGTTGTCCCTGAGAGTTCACTCAATCCTCACTAGACACTAGCTCAAGTGAAGTTGCAACAAAGAGTAAACCAACTTTGAAGATCTTATGACTTAACCTAATGATTCCCTATATAAAACCAACCCATGTTGCACAAATTGAGAGAAGAGAGGCTACCAAATCAATATTACGTTGAGAGAAAACCTTCTTGAGTGTAAAATGTTTTAAATTCCTCTCCCTAAAGTGATTCTCCTTATGAGATCTTTTAATTTTGTCTCTGACAGTTTCTCCTTAAGCCTAAACCGTTGATTCCTTGAACCCACGGAGTTAGTTCTTTGACAGTGGGTTATTATTGTTTCTAATCGGAGTTCCAGGTTGTCACAGATGAGATTTGATCGTGGAGGAACTTTGCGTAGAAGGATTCCAGAAATTTTAGGGCCATTATGGTGGGAGGCAAGTGGGGTGTTTGCTGAGGTTACAATAGAGAGTCTAGCTTTACAAAGATTTTGTAAGTAGATTATTGTAACTTTTTCATCTCTAAATTTTCTTTGAGATTGGATCCCAAGGTGGTTTTTCCTTTGAAAAAGTTCTTCATTGGTTTTCTACCTCGTTACCATATTTGTATACCTTTTTACTACTATACATCTTTATTGCTTTTGATTTGGTGAATTATAATAATGGTTGAAATAGCTGTACATGCTCATCTCTTTGGAATCAATCATAACATATTTGGTTAATCCACTGCTTAGTTGTTTGGGGTCAAAATCAGATTTTTTCAAAATGATATCACCTGAGCGTCTGCATTCCTTCATTTCAGTATGTATAGCCTCTGCTTTTGTCAACATTTATTCTATATTGACTGGTTGGGTGATTGTAGGCAGCCAAGGTCTTGGCAAAGCTGCAGCACATTAAGGGAAATAGCAACTGTGGTAAAGAAGATGATGGAAGTATTCAAGAAAATGGTGCAATTGATTCTTCAGAAAGCAAAGTGACAGACAATCCTAATTCTTTTAGAGATCCAAAGGCATCAACTTCACACCATTGCACCCTTGATACAAAGGATAAGGGAGAGAGCCCCCACAGAAAAAAATCTTCCTTTGCAGCTAGGAGAGAACAAAGTGACTTTGAGAGGAGTTCTGTTGTAGCCTCTTCAAAGGAGTGCTGTGAGTGTTTTGGTTTATCCAGACCTGGAGACCCATTGCCAAGATTAGGCCGCCAATTCAATGTGAAGCAGTTGGAACCAGAAGTATCAAACTTGAAAGCCTTGGAAATAGAACATGAAATGCAAAGACAACCAGGTGATAAGCATTTCCCAAATTCAGGGGAGAGCATTGGCAGCAATGGGAGTTCATCAAGCAAAGGGGATAATGAGTCAAACTCTATAGTAGATTGTGAGATTCGCTGGGAAGACCTTCACTTTGGGGAAGAGATTGGCCAAGGTATACTTGAGATTCTTCATTTTTATCTGAATCTAAATTGCATTCTATGATTAAAATTTGAAACCAATCCATCGTATTATGATGTTGGCCCATGGGGAAGTAGATCAAGACTAAATTTAGCAACTGTCAACTACTCTGGCTGTCTCAAGTTAGACACACTGATAAAATTAAATGACAATGACAGTTGATATTTAATATTTGACACATTTTCAATCACTAGAATAATGAAAGTAAATTATTTTACTACAACTAATTGTGCGAAGGTTTTTTCCCCAAAAATAGGTTGGTCCTCCTTTCATTTTTAGTTTAATTCTCTATTAATTTATAACTATATTATGCTGCTCTTTACATTTTATGAGAAGATTTAGGCACAAAGTCGGGAAATGGAAATTTAAGAATGTACACAAGAAATGTTGCTGGACATTTGATGTGAATATATGTATCTGTTCTTGCCTGACAGGTTTCTATGCTGTTGTTTATCATGGACTTTGGAATGGATCGGTAAATTTGAAATTCTCAAATTACTCTATTTACTGTTCCAAGCAAGATTATTCAATCAATATCTTGACATTAATAATTTTAAGTGTGTTCATAACAGGATGTTGCCATTAAGGTTTACTTTGGGAATGAATATAGTGAGGGAACTTTACTTGACTTCAAAAAAGAGGTATCTCTAAACTCTCAGCCAACTGCTTGTAAGTTGTAAATCTTGGTGGCAAAAGGAAGAACCTTATCCCGGGATCTCATTTGCATGTGTTTCAGATTGATATAATGAAGAGACTAAGACATCCAAATGTACTGCTGTTTATGGGGGCATCATATACACAGGAGCGACTTTCAATTGTCACAGAGTTCCTACCCAGGTAATAGATATGGAAGTGTTGTCCAAGGAGTGGTTAAACTAATGATATCTTAAGTTAAGTGCAGTCCACCTAGCAATGTAGCATTTGATTGTTATGTTGAATTGTATTTTTCCATCTTTCATGCTAAATAAAGTTCATTGGTAAGGCTGAGAGTACATGCCTATGCCTTTGTCATTCAAAATTTCTTGTTTAGAGTATTTTTCTAGAAGTCCCACGGATTGGCCCTGCGAGCATGTGATACTTTTATTAATTGGGTTACTTCATGCTGGGTGATGTGTACATACTGGGGTTCAATCCAATCAGCCCAACTATCTGTGATTCTGCATAGTCTCCTATGTTTTTCTCTTTTAATGCTAAATATATGTTCCAGTGTTTTAAGTAGATTTTGTTTTGCATGGTCAGAGGAAGCCTTTACAAAACACTTCACAAGAACAATCAGGCATTAGACATTAGACGGCGTCTGAGGATGGCCCTTGATGTCGTATGTTCTCTCTCTCTCTTTCTGAGTCTGTGCATGCACTCATGGCATGTGTATCAACTTTTTGAACTTGAGTTTGAGCCATCATAATCTATTATGTTACTGCAGGCTAGAGGTATGAATTATTTGCATCACAGAAATCCGCCAATAGTACATAGAGACCTAAAATCTTCTAACCTTCTCGTCGATAAAAACTGGACTGTCAAGGTAATATGTGCTGGTTAATTGCTTTAAATAATTCAAGCAGATTGAGCATATAGCAGTTGCTTATACAAGGCATTCAATTTGTCAGGTTGGAGACTTTGGCCTGTCGAGGTTAAAAGACTCAACCTTTATAACAGCAAAATCTGGGAGAGGAACAGTAATGATTTGTATTCTCTCTTTTTTTTTCATTTATTTTATAATGTAAAATCTCTTTTTAACTCTGTATCCATATGCATAATTAACTTTTATCACTGAAAATCATCCATTGTTTGTTTGTTTGTTTTAATTTTTTATTTATTAAATGCAGCCTCAGTGGATGGCCCCTGAAGTCCTAAGGAATGAACCTTCAAATGAAAAGTAATTTACAAAAACTGAGCTTTAAAATTCTGAGTGGTAAATGATAATCTTATAAAAATGTTGAAGTAATGAAACTCCTCCTTGCTAAGCAGATCTGATGTGTTCAGTTTTGGTGTCATCCTGTGGGAATTAATGACGGAATCCATTCCATGGAACAACCTAAATGGTTTACAGGTCTCTCTCTCTCAAACACACACATTCAAGTTATGTAGCCGTTGAAGCTCCTCTATGACCATTGTCTTCCATTTTGATAGGTTGTTGGAGTTGTGGGATTCATGAATAGAAGATTAGACCTGCCAGAAGACCTTGATCCCCAGGTGGCAACCATTATCAAAGACTGTTGGCAAAGGTAATTTCATTTTATATATTAAATATTTATATTGAACCTACAAGTTGAGCTAAACCTTTATTTACTTAAAAACAAGCAGTGATCCAGAACAGCGTCCTTCATTTGAAGACATAATCCAGAGAATGATGGGCCTACTTCAAAGAGCTGCAGCAGCAGTGTCAACCCGGAAGAGTTCAGAACCTTAGAATTGCAATGTTGTTTAGATTAAATATATAGTAGCCGGTCAATTGTTAAGGTAATCTATAACAGTTTAGAGGAGCTCACACAGGTAAACTGAATAGCATATATGGGGTAATCCCAAGGGATTGGTCGAGTGGTTTTCAATACTCATGTGATCCATGAGGTCTTGGATTAATATCTCCTAACCAAGATCTTAAGGCAACACCCCAGGAGATTACTCCTTATAACTATTTGGTATGCATGGAAAGGAAGACTACACACACTCGGGGGATTAGTTAGGTGCTCTAAAAATCTTAGAAATTCACATCAACAAAAATAATAATAATAATCACATAGGGAATTTGTACTTTCTTTTTCAAGAGGATCTTTTTAAGGTGTGGACAGGACGAGTGTTACGTTTTAGAGCAAGTTTTTAGAAGAAATTACTGTAATGACTTGCAAGTTATTGTTGTAATCCAACTCTAGATCAAAGTAAAGAATCTTCACACTGATATGAACAGACACTGTTTTGAAAGTTATAGTTGCAAGAGTTTCGAGGTTTCACTTTTAGCAAGGTGTTGATTTCTATCTTTCCTTCTTTTTTTTTTTCCTCTAAACTATTATCACTGTTGAATCCTCAATTACTTATATAATGGTTCCTTTGTGTATTCGAATTTTATTTGAGGTCATCAAAAGACCTCATCTACTGGTTATAAATAATGTAACGACCAGACTTAGATCTATAGAATGATATAGAGAGAATAGATATACACACTTAGAAAATAAAACTTCACCGTAGCATGTGATTCTGATTCATACTGCATGAGTTTTACGAACAATTACGGAAGTGAGTGATTGAATCCCTGTTTACTCAGTGAGAATCCTATTGGTCATTATTAAGACCCTGATTATGCTCTATGTGACTTATGATTATGTTACAAGATAAATGTTCTAGTGCCTGCAACTCTAGCATGTTATTTATGGCCACGAGTGATGTGTTCTAAAGAGGCACGACTGGGAAACCAACTAGACCTAGGCATTAGGGCAATGGAAGATTATTAATTTGAATGTCGCACAATCTATTTGTCAGCATATATAAACAAGAGTTAAATATTGATATGAGGGATGCATGACTGTCATGTCCACAATGAGGAAGTGGGAGATGTTAGCATTTGGGCCAGGTGTCCACAAGGGCATGAGTATGACTAGACCTAATCCAACCCGGATGGAAGTAGCTCTTCAGCTGCTACACTTCCGGTTAATTTTCTGCAGTAATGGTCTTGTCTTTAAGGCATGAATGTGTGGCTTAAATGTTGTGACTTACAACTTGTTGGTTGCCTATTTGCAATGGCGGAGCTAGGATTTCAATTCTAGGAGGTAAGATTGTATGAAAAAATTAATCCCAAAATAAGTTCATACTATTAACATAAGTATATAAAGTGTGTGTTTGGCATTAGCTTATTTAGCTTTTTGCTGATTTTTTTTTTTTTGGCTAAAGTATGCTTGTACTTTGAAAATATAAGAAAAGATAAAAGCTAAAAAAAAAAAAAAAAAAAAAAAAAAAAAAATTTGAAAAAGCAAGATCCAAACCGAAATAAAGTGGAAAAATAAATAAATGCAAAAGTGTCAAGTGTAGTAATATACCTAGAAGTTGTATATTGTTTTCACTCCCTTGATTGTTCTTAAAAAAATATGTAAAATTTAACTTTCTTTTTTTATTTTTCTAACTATTTAAAATTTAAGCTTATAGCAAAAACTCAAAGTTTGAAACTGTGAAGAGTTAATATATTAAAGAGTAAAAGATTAGTGAGGGGATTGAGACAATACGAATATAGTGTAGTGGGAAAATAAGACATAAATAATATTTTTTTAAAAATTTATTTTAAATTTATCCGGTTACTTTGAGTTCAAATGCCATGAGAAAGATGAATATTGTGGGAGGCCAAAAATGCTAGTTCCATTGGGCCTAGTCCGAGGAGTTTGCAGGCCCAATTCTCAACCCACTTAACCCAAGCGTGCCTAAGCATACATCAGAAAGGCTCGGGGCCAAAAAACGACCAATCCAAGGAAAGCTCTTGGTCGAGGACCCGATAAGGAAAACAAGATGGGGATTACGTAAGGGATGGGTATACAATCTGAAAAGTCCCATGGAAACTAGCTTGGATAAGGATGGGAGGAAACTTCCTAGAGAAGCATCCATCACCTTTGCATTGAATGCTCTACTCCAACCATGCCAATTGCATTAATGTCTGATTGACACTTGAACAATGTCCAAGTAGCTTATAATTAGCTCAACAAGGCCTTAAAAGGAAGGATGAGACAAGTATCTTGTGGAGCGATCAGCAGCCCTCCATGTGGAGGGCCAAGATCAAAACAAGAACACTATAAAAGAGGAATAATCCCCAATGAATAGGGATCGAATTCTTAAGATCAGAGAGAGAGAAATACTTATCTTTGTAATCTATCAAGTGTAAGAGACTCCTCAGCTATTCCAAGGAAGATAAATCAAACATACTATCTTTATGAAATTAGTTTAAACTCAATTAAAATTGCATTTTCTTTATCTTTAATCAAAACCTACTTTTTAGGAGTCCAATTGTTGGTTTGAAAACCCATCTCTACAAATTAATTGTAGTGGGCCTTGATCCAAGCCCAATCATCTTTTGGGCCTCGGATATCCGCCCCCATACAAATATAATTTAGAGTTAATAAATTTTGTGATATGAGAAAATTAAGTTTTAATTGTTGTAGCTTGTAAGAAACCATAATTTTCATTGTTTGACCAATCTAATATTTATACTAATTCAAGAGATTTTGGGTGATTACACTGATAAAAGAGAGCTTGGGGGAGGCCCCCCGTCTCTGGCTCTCCACCCATTCCTATATGAGGCTCACGAATGGTCATTTTTGTGTGTGGAAGATATTATCAAAGGTAAAAACTCTCTCATATTCTATGACTATGAACATTGTGGGCGTTCAGGTGGTGAGCAACTGAGCATTGTGTATTTAGTTTCTGTAACAAAATCCACCATTGAATCCATATTAGAGCTCAGAATATAGTCCATATTAGAGCTATGGATGTGTAGGGAATACAAAGGCTTTGGTAGAACAACCTTATCGATCCACATAACTTGTTATAAGCGTGATTTGGTATTACCTGTAAACTTTACTTGATGTTCAATATTTAAAGCAAAATGTAAGTTAGGTGTGGAGTACAAAGTATTTAATATATAAATCTAGCTAGACTCAATTTAAGATGATAGATTTATACCTTCAAGTCCTTTGTACTACACACCTAACTTTACATTCTAACATCTGATCTACCATAAATAAACGCACAGATCCATTAAAAACAAATATACATTGAAGAATAGTAACAATCAATGCGAATCAACTGGTTTTATTTCATAACTAACAACATTAACCTGTTGTTATCTGTAATGTTTCTACAAGGTTTGGTCCAAAATTCTTCAATATGAATGGCATTTCCCTCGCGTGTTCCTTTCTAGAAGACTAGCTTGGCACATTTATTTAACCAAACATTGATTTATTAACCTAGTAGTAGTCATAGCAGATAATTTTGACCTGTTGTCTATAGGCAAAAGATAGTACACCCATTCAATTCACACCAAACAATAAACCAAATCGAGTCCAAACAACGAATCCTCCACCCAATTTGGCCTCATTATATTCCTACTTCCTTGTTATAATCACAATGGTTTTGTGGTAGATTATACATGTAAATAAATTACAAATTTTAATAATAGAATACTAAGCTTAAGCTCCTCGCATGTGCTATGAGTGTGCTCAAACTCTAGAGCCTTTCGTTCTCTTTGTGTTTTCCTCTGAGAACAAAATATTAACAATTTTTTTTAAAAAAAAAAGTGAAGTTTGCAAATTGCAATAAATTGAGAGGAAAATCGCAAAAAAAAAAAATGATAACTAACTAAGAATAAGAAAAAATTTAAATCATACATAACCAAAAAAAAAAAAACCCACTTGTAGTGGAAGTGGTTACGCTCCAAGAGAGAGTGTGTAACTTTTTATGGAAATGATATGTGACCTCATTTTAAAGAATTTTAATTATCTTTTCTTATTTGATCAACCTTTTTTTTTTAAGGACTAAGGTTAATTATGTGTTAAACAATATTTTAGAAAATTAAGTAAACACTTAACAATATATAACTTAGAGGATTAAAATGCACAAAATTTATATAACAACAAAATTAAAACAACGAAGGGAGTATTTTTAATAAGAAATTTATATCTAGCTAAGAAGAGTTTATATAAATAAATAAAATCTATAAAGAAGTTCCTAATCTAGTCAAAGACAATGATACTAGTTTTTTTTATATAAAATAAAATAAATAAAATTAGTGACTAATTAAGAATACATGAAAATGCATAGAAACAACACCATGAAACTTGAACAAAGCACGAGTCTACTTATAATCTTAAGATACATTCATTTTTATAAATTTTTTTTATAACTATGAATTTGTTTTGGATCCATTTATTTTGTTGAAATTGAAAATTATTTGTTAAAAGTATTATATATAGGTAAAAATTAACTGAAATAGTATAGTGATACTCATGAATAATACTAAAAAATACAGTAAGGCACATAAATAGTATAAAAAATAAACTGAATATTAAAATAAGCTAGTTTTTTAAACTGAATACAAACCCATACTATGTTGAGATCATTTGTGCTGATTAATATTAATAAAAATAAAAATAATATATTTTAATAATAATATTTAGTAATAAATCAACTTGATGTTTTAATTATTATTATTAATCACATAAGAAATTAATTTTAAAAAAATAAATAATAAAAAATAAAAATAAAAATTTATGAAAAACGGTAACATTACAATCTTAACCGTGAATTTTTTATTTTTATTTTTTTTGGGAAGTTGGTGAAAATACTTTATTATTAGCTTTTTGTTAAAGTGTATATAGCTTTTTCAGGGTGAAAAAAAAAGGGCATGATGTGTACAGGTTTGTTCTCTCTGTCGTCTGTCTGTAGATTCCGAAACACGACACCGACATATTTTCATTTTCACAAGATTTGACCATATATGTCATTCAATTTTCAACTGGTCAGTAGTAGTCACACACCTTGGTAGCCATACAGCACCAAAGATTTCTGATTTTCCTACAGAAAACAAAGATGTATTTGGATTCACATCCAGTGCAATAGCTAGGGTATTGCACGGGGTGCAATAGCTTTAATATCAGCCATGGATTAAATCTAATGCTCAGAAAATTGACACGTTATATCTCCACGCTGGCAATCCGAGTGCTTCAATTTTTCTCCTCTTTTTTTCTCTTTTCACTTCAGCAATTCAGCTTTCTCAAATATGAGTTTCAAAAGAAAAAAAACTCTCTTGGAGACTCTAAATCCATGGCCGAATCTCAGTGGGCCTCAGCTCATCCCACACCACCACCACCACCGGCTATGCTTCCCGGTCTAGGCTTCTCCTCTTTCAAGGTTTTCTCGTAGCTCTCTCTCTTCTCATTGCACCCACACCACTGCCGTTGGCGGTGCTTATTACCGGTGTCACCACCACTGGTGGCTACCGAGTTTCCCTCTCTCCCTCTCAAATTTATTTTCTCTTTTATTTTTGTTTTTGTTCCAGTTTTAATTATTTTGATGACTAGAGCTGTATGATTTTGTTTGGGTTTGAAAAATGGGGGTTTTGGTATGAGTCTGTTTTATTGTGTAAATACATGTCATTTTGTGTGTGGGTTATTGAGTGAGTGAAATTTGTGTTCTTGAGAGTGCTTAAATTAGTGTAAACACATGGAGCAGTTGAGTGCAGATCTTAAAATCTGGGTATGTAAAGGGTAAGTTCTACCTTTTTTTTTTTTTCCTTCCTTTGCTATGATCTTTGTTATTGCCTTGCTTCTTTATTGTTGCGGTTGCTGTGGCCTTTGAGTCCTCTGTTATTGTTGCTGAAGGTGTTTGTTGAAATGCTTCATAGAGGGGTCAAGATAGTTGGGGCTATTGAAACCAAGCTCCTGAAATTCTGATTTTTTTTTCCCAATCGGTCTTTTGGCTAATCCGTTGGATTTTAAAAAAGACGCTGAATTTTACTAAGGTTATTCGTTGCAAAATTTTAATCTGAAATATTGTCAATAAATTGCAGTTGTTATTTTTAAGGAGTAATCATACATGCAATAGAGAACTCTCACAAATGGGCTTTTTATGTTTGATTCCTTGTTTCATTTTTATGCGCCTTCAAGATCTTCCTGACTTTCTCTTGTCTCAGGCTTAATGTTCTTTTCTTCTTTACTAAAATCGTATAAATATATATATATATATATATAATATGACAGCCAGCTTTTAAGGTAATTGATGAGTGCAGAAGAACTTATCAGAACTAGAATCAATTGCGCTAGAAGAGACAATGAAACTGCAGGCTCTAAAACATCTTTGTGGTGAAAGTTTTGTTCTTAGCTTGATCATATTACCTTTTGTTTGTTTTTGTGTGTTGTGGACCTGTGGTCCAAAAATGACTGCTGTGTTTTCATTCCGAAACCTTTAAAGAATTTCCATAAATATTAGATGCCATTCTGGATCAGAAAAGTTCTATTATAAGGGGGAATAAATTGTGTTTTGGGAAGCCATGGTACTTTGTCTATTGTCATCCTGTAATCGCCATTCATTTTCATTATTAATCACTTGAATTCCCCCCCCCCCCCCCCCTTTTTTCTCTTTTCTTGATTTATTTGCCTAAGATCATACAATTCTTACTCCTTTTAGCTTCTTTTACTGAAATAGAGCTATGATTCTTAGCTTGATACTAATTTCTCAGTTTGAAATTTGTCACAATGGATCAGTTTTTTCTCATTCCCAATGTTCCTATTGTGGTTTGAGTTGTGAAATGCACTGAAGGTGTTTGTGAAAATATTTGTTAGAAACTTTGAAGTGATGTTAAGATGTTTTATTTGTATGTTGTGCAGTCTTGAGGGAGATTCGTCATATTGAGAAATGCGACAAGCTATTCTTCAAAATTGGTTAAATCATTCAAGAGAGATTCATCTTGTGTAGTGGAAAAATCAAAACAAATTGAAGTTTCGAATGGACTTGTCTCGGCCATGGCATCATTCAGGAGATTCATCTCTTGCCTTCCATTGTTGCCATTGTATAATTGAATTGCTGTGCAAGTTGTATTTTCATGTAGTAACTGATTTTTTGTGTTGATGAATAGATGAAATGTAAACAAATTTGTTTTGCAAATAGCATGTTGTGATGGAGTTCTATTATTAGCTTTTTAGGTCTTAATGCATTCCAATTTTTTATCTAGTCTAATTAGAGTCATTCTTGCTGGAGAGACCAACAGTTCTTTGTGTTTGAATATGCTTGGAACAAGTACTAAAAATTGGAGGATGACTTAAAAACACAAATTATATAAACTATTCACAGCTTCATTCTGGCTCTTCACCAAAAAGCCAATCTATATGATGGAATTTCTTGGAAATACTATTAATGTTCTTTTCTGTCAAATTACAACTTCATGCTCAATATATTCTCTTGAAAACAAGAATTACATAACAAGAGTCTTCAAGAATATTTGGCATATTTTAAAATCAATGGATCCAAGATAAAAGTAAACCACCAAAAAAGAAGAAAAGTTTGATCCAAAAAATGAACTAAATTGTATTAAATTATATTCTTTAATTACAAGGCCATAATAACATGATACAATAGAGAATTTTTTTTCTACCATCATATTACCTAATTCTCATGTAATAACCAAAAAAATAAAAATAAAAAGTCTTGCATGCTTCAAGATCAAATGCTTCAACAATCTTATGCGCCTACTCAATTGTAAATAAAAAAATTGTGTCATGACCCTACTCAATTGTAAATAAAAAATCATATGCACTCATTTAGTTCCACTCTTGGGGTGTCTCTTTCTTCTTGTTGTACATTCCTCTGCACTGGTTTTTCTGCACTGGATAGCTGCTGCCTGCAGCATGTGGGCTGCTGCTTTCTTATTCTGCATTGATTTCCCTCTCGGCACTGGGTTTAGTTGGCAGCACTGGTTTTAGTTTTGTTGTAGTTAGCTCCAGCTGCATTTACTGTTTTGTTTCCCCTAACTGACCCCCAGGGTCTATACTTCTTTGTATACAAACTATATCAATAATATATCTATCTTTACATCAAAATAAAAGGACAATGGTAGTGCTACATAGAAGAGTGAAAGTAAATGAAACCAATAAGCACAACATCCTTCAAAGGGCATGCACACCAGAAACACATAAGAGATACTAAAGCTTAAACCACAATTCATATGCAATACAGCATATATATTTATACGATTTTAGTAAAGAAGAAAAGAACATTAAGCCTGAGACAAGAGAAAGTCAGGAAGATCTTGAAGGTGTATAAAAATGAAACAAGGAATCAAACATAAAAAGCCCATTTGTGAGAGTTCTCTATTGCATGTATGATTACTCCTTAAAAATAACAACTGCAATTTATGGACAATATTTCAGATTAAAATTTTGCAACGAATAACCTTAGTGAAATTCAGCGCCTTTTTTAAAATCCAACGGATTAGCCAAAAGACCGATTGGAAAAAAAAATTCAGAATTTCAAGAGCTTGGTTTCAATAGCCCCAACTATCTTGACCCCTCTATGAAGCATTTCAGCAAACACCTTCAGCAACAATAACAGAGTACTCAAAGGCCACAGCAACCGCAACAATAAAGAAGCAAGGCAATAACAAAGATCATAGCAAAGGAAGGAAAAAAAAAAAGTAGAACTTACCCTTTACATACCCAGATTTTAAGATCTGCACTCAACTACTCCATGTGTTTACACTAATTTAAGCACTCTCAAGAACAAAAATTCACTCACTCAATAACCCACACACAAAATGACATGTATTTACACAATAAAACAGACTCATACCAAAACCCCCATTTTTCAAACCCAAACAAAATCATACAGCTCTAGTCATCAAAATAATTAAAACTGGAACAAAAAAAAAAAAAAAAGAGAAAATAAATTTGAGAGGGAGAGAGGGAAACCCGGTAGCCACCAGTGGTGGTGACACCGGTAATAAGCACTGCCAACGGCAGTGGTGTAGGTGCAATGAGAAGAGAGAGAGCTACGAGAAAACCTTGAAAGAGGAGAAGACTAGACCGGGACGCATCGCCAGTGGTGGTGGTGGTGTGGGATGAGCTGAGGCCCACTGAGATTCGGCCATGGATTTAGAGTCTCCAAGAGAGTTTTTTCTTTTTTTTTTTTTCTGAAACTCATATTTGGGAAAGCTGAATTGCTGAAGTGAAAAGAGAGAAAAAAAAAAAGAGAGGAGAGAAATTGAAGCACGCGAATTGCCAGCGTGGAGATATAACGTGTCAATTTTCTGAGCATTAGATTTAATCCATGGCTGATATTAAAGCTATTGCACCCCGTGCAATACCCTATCTATTGCACTGGATGTGAATCCGATGTATTTGTTGTGAGTTGACGAAACAATATTATTAGAGCTACATGCAAAGCATAGGGTAGGCCGTAGGGGTTAGGTACAGATCATTGGAATCATGAGTCTATAAACTCAGTCCTTGTTGCCTCGTGTTTAAAGAATCTGTATTATAGTTCAGTCTCTCATCAAAAGATTTTCTGGGAGATCCTAGATACGACCTCACTGATCTGGACTCTGCACAGGGAGGGAGAGGTTTGGTTTGGTTGTTTCTATGTAATCTTTTTCAGTGCCGCAGGGCAGGGTGTGTTTACGTTCCCAAAGAAGTTTGACACCCGTGAAAATCTCTACTCAAGTCTAAAGTAATACAGTGCCCCAAACTCAACAGTCAACACTTCATTCCACCACGTGAGGTTTGCCAAACCTGCCATCCCTACCCTTCATGCCCATTTAGACCTGCCATTTTGCAAATAGGTCGGGTTTCGTTCAAATGGATTACACCTCAAATTTGGTTCAGGTTAGAAATATTTCGGCCTAAACGGGTTGAGTGAATCTGGTTAATTAGAATGTGTTGGCTCGTATTTTTTTACCTGAATGGAAATAATAATATGTTCAAATTGTTTGTGTCTTCTGTCCAATATAAATAATAAAAAAAAACAAATAAACTAAATACCCAAAAATAAAATTTAAATGGTAAGGATAAGGGTCTAAGATCATATATTGGGTCTTGAACTTTGTCCGAAAACGTTGAATGGACCGAGGAGGAACAAATAGTTATTAGGGGTTCCAATTTAAAGTTTCATGAGTAAGGAACGAATGGAAGGTGATCCGAGAAGGAACTCCTCCTCTAATATGTTTAATGCAACTCAAATATCTATTCCAGCAATTAGAATGACTCTCCAGGAAGCTCCAATGATAAGAACGTGCCTCATGAACATATGAGAAGGAAAGAAACCCAAAAATATCTAAAGAAAAACTGCTACCACCGCATTAAATACACTGTAACTACTTTTCTGGCCGCATTTATGTGGAAAAAACCTCTAAACAGTGCTGCATTGGCTACCACAACTCACAGAAAGCCAAATAGGGTGTCTGATGAGATAGATACTCAAGTGAAAGCTCAAATGACCAACAAGTGTAAAATTAAGATGGTCCAAAGGGAGCTATATAATATAAGATACCCTCCATGAGAAAGGGATTGAAAATTGATCAAAGGACATTGTAGCAATCAAAATTATATTTATAATTGATTTGTATGACAAAATACTTTATCGGACAATGAATTCATTCAACTCTATTCTCCTTGTTATTTCTTGATCACTTTTAAATTCATACTAGCCGTTCTCAAACTCATTAGGGTCTAGTTTTTCGACCCACTCTTTGCAAATTTATTAATTGTACCGGGTTCACTGGGTCAAGATCCCATATATCTTGAACTTGGGCTGCAAAACGTGTCCTTCCATAAATAATACATAAAATTTTAACTTTATTTACATAATCTATAGTTCACTAATAATATCATCATCATAAATAAACGGGAAAAAAAAATACTAAATATGGTAAACCATACTTTTTTTTTATTAGGTATAGCATATTATCACTGTAAAATACTAAACATTGTGGACCAAAAAAAAAAAAAAATTTGTAGTCATAGAAATGCTTAAGAAATAGCATGCTATTAATGAAAGTCCAAAAAAAAAAAAAAACCCAGTTTTAATTATCTTTCCACCAAAAGAGAACATTCAATTTTGCATATTACTTTCAAATATGAAAAAAAATAAACAATTAAATAATTAAATTGAATCCCTTCTTGGAAAAAGGGGATGGGTTTGGTCGGGTATAGGTTAATTCAGCTCAACCTGACATTTTAATTGGTCAGGTATGGGTTGACCTTTTTTTATTATAGGTTGGGTTAATGGGTTCGTGTCTAATTTTTTTTTTTTTTTTTTTTTTTTTTTTGTAAACTGGAAATTGCATTCAACTAAAAGGGAGGAATAACAGCAGAGACAGGACAAATCCTAATCTAAGATAGTCCATACAAGTCAAAAATAAAGGCATCTAGGATAGGGGGAGGGGGATAATTGAAATACATAATATTAGTAGATAAGGAGCACCCTAATCTAGCAAGGGCGTCAGCACAACGGTTGCCTTCCCGATTGCAATGAGTCACCTTAACTTGAGGAATTAGGGAAATTAACACCCCCCAATCAGCCACAATAGCATAGTTAGTAGCATTCAGGCTTCCAGTATTGTTCATCAAATTAGAAATAACTTTGACATCCAATTCAACTTCAAGAGCGTTAATTTGCATATTTAGACACATTTGTAACCCATCCTTGAGAGCCCAAAGCTCAGCAAGAACACTGGTGGTGGTCCCTATATTTCTCACAAATGCTCTAACCCAAGAACCAGAATCATTACAAAGGATTCCTCCTCCGCCAGTTGCACTTGGGTTGCCTAATGAAGCACCATCCGTGTTCAATTTGAACCAACTTCTGATTGGTCTTTCCCAGCGGATAAATCTTTCAACTCTTGGTTTATTGGATGATAGGTTTTTAGCACATAAAGTGAACTTAGCTGCTCTTTGAATACCTTCCTTGTGAATGGAAAGACTCAGGGGAGTGTTCTTAAAAACCACCCTATTGCGATGGTTCCGCAAGGTCCAAACACCAAAGGAGAAAAGACAAAGTTCAATAGGTTGAATTTTACTAAAGCAAATTGAGTCAATTGACACATAATAGCAAATAAAAGACATCATTACCCTAACTAAAAATATACATCACTTACCCTTAAAAATGTGTAGTTACGTAGCATGGTTTTCTTCTTTTTTTATTGGGGGAAATAATTGAGGTTTTTTTTTTTTTTTTGCCTTGTAACAAGTGAGGAGGGGAAAAATAAATGAATTAGAATATTGGATTTTGCGTGGAATATTGGAACGGATTTTTTTCCTCAATTTTTTTCTTATTAAAGTGAATTATTTGGAAATTTGAGGGTGATAGAATGTTGGTTTGGTTTGAAAGGGCAATAGTGCAGCTAGTTCTACGTTCGGCTTTGATGGTGAACCATGGTGTTTGTGAAATTTTAAATAATGACCCCCTAAATTAAAAAGAAAAAAAAACATTTATGCAAATGATTATGCAATATTTTTTATATTCTTATTTTCATCAAAAAAAAATTTATATTCTTATTACTCTTATATAATTCCTTATTCACCAAATCAAAATAAAATAGATAATTTTATATAAATAATTTAATGGATATTTTTTATTTTCTTATATCATACCAAACTCAAATTTGGTTTATTTATAAACAAATAAACATAAATAATTTTTTTATCAAGCCTAGTTTAAACTATTTATGAATAGCCTAGTTTAAACTATTTATGAATAGTTTAGTTCGTTTACAATCTTTTGCATGGGTTGCAAAAAATTGCTCTAAATTTCTACATATTTGCATAAAATACCAGAATGACTTAAATAATGGTTCACTAAGAGCATTCACATCAGACCATCTAAAGTCTTCTAAAATAGATCTATAGTGCAAATTTTACACATTTTGAGCCAAAAAACACCCACATCAGTGGGTGTAAAAATGTGTAAAATCGTGTATATATTTTCATGAGCTACAGTACCCATGTATATTTACACGGGTACTGTAGCTCGTTCATAATTATTTTATTAATTTCTTCTCTCTCTCCTGCATCTGACTCTCTCATCTCCAAACCCAGGCCACTTCATTATCCGCGGAAATTGATAAGATTGAATCGTCTCAGATTTATCTCCTATATTTTCTCTCTATAAACTTCGAAGACCCCTGGAAAGACGTATTGAATCAAGCAGATGCTTATGCGCTCAACCAAATTGAGGTTGAATTTAGAACCTGGGTTGATGCGAATCTAAGGTTGAATAAAGCGGATCCTTTTGCATCCAGCCAATTGGAGATTACGAAATGTGGAGCCCATTTGGTATTTGAGCAAGACATTGAAGATCTCAAACAAAATTCGTTGAAGGCAGAGACAATTGAAGATCTCAAACGAAATGTGTTGTTGCTTATCAAAATAGTCCCGTTTTACTATAAACAAAATTTTATTTATTTAGTAAAATTCGTTTTCTTTTCCACTCAAATGCTAGACGGCAGAGACAATTGTACTACCGTCTTTGAGCGTCTCTGGGGTTGATTCTGATGATGATGGAGTGGAACTGGGTTTGGTGCTATTTCTGTTTGGCTGTGGGTGTGGACGGAGAAGACGAGGTGACGAGTATGTGCCAGAGAGGAGAGGGAATGAAATAATAAAAAATGTAAAAAGAATGAATATTTTATTAAATAAATGTGTAGAATAGATAAACTAATGTGAGTGTTTTGTAAAAGTGGATGTGTAAAATAGAAAAAGTAGGTTTTTTCTTGTAAAATAGACAGAAAATTTGTACGAGCTGATATGGTTGCTCTAAGATCCAACTAACCGAACTTGGCCGAGATTTATAACTACGCCTTTGGATACAGATCTAGGGAAGGGTGTTACGGAATACGGATTAGTGTGAAATGAATGAGGACAAAAATGATACTTTTTTTTTTTAATTATATAAATATATAAAAGACGTTTTTATTGTATACATAAGTTTGAAAGTTATGTGATCATTTTAAAATAAAATGCGTAAATGCACTTTTAGTCTCAATATTTTGTACTTTTTTTATTTTGGTCCCTATATTTTGTTTTACCACTTTTAATCCCTAAATCAATTAACACGTGATATTTAGGTCATTTCTGTCATCCAACTAACGACAAAAACTTACGTGGCTGATGGTGGAATAAAAAAATAATATAATCACACACATTAATTAATTAAATTAAAAACAAACATTAAAAAAAAAAAAAAAATCATTAGTTTTTGGGAAGAACATGATTGTTCATATTCTTCATGTTCTTTCCTAAACATGTTTGATTGCCCAAAAATTTAAAATATCGAAGATTTAAAATAACGCATCGATGCCCTTGAGTCCTCTCTCCAACCATCAACATTTTCCCCAGAAAATCAAGATTTTCTTACAAACTAAACACTAAAATTCGTCACATTTAACAAACAAAACCCGTTTCTCTATCTATTCTCCAACTCTCTCTCTCCTCACCCTCCATGGATGGAAAGTCTCTCTAATCTCAAAGTCTCTCTCTCTGTTCACCGTAGCTCCATGGCCAGAGCTCACAAGCTTGGCCTTCTTCTCCACCACACACCACCGCTATTGTGGTAGTGTGGGACCTAGTAGTCGGCCTCTCCGCCGTTGATGTGCAAGCGGCAGAGATATGAAGTGATGAATGGTTCTTGATGGGCTTTGAGGAGCCGGTGGAGACAACCTTTGGGGAAGCCAAATGCGCTGAGGAGAAAAAAGTTGACATTTCTAGACATTTGGGGTTGGGGTTTGCTGGAGATTTGGGTTTGGCATTTGCTGGACATTTCGCATTTTGAAATTTTTTCTGTTTTTCAAGTTGTTAACTTGTTGTGGTATTGGAAGTTTCTTTGATTATGGTTTGGCTTGGGAGTGGATGAGTTGGGTTTCTATTCTTTGGATGGTTTACTTTGGGAGTGGTTTCGTTGATGTGGTAGTGGATGATTTGATTTAGTGGTGGTGCTTTGCTGGTTGCTGGGTTTCTATTATTTTGCTTAGGTTTGATCTTCATGTTCTTTGATTCGGTGGTGGTGATTTGGGTTTTTTTTTTTTTTTTTTTTTGTTTGCCAAGAAAATTTATGGGTTTGAAGGCTAAGGTTTGCTTTACTGGGGATATGGGTTTGGGGTTTGGTTTGGATCTGGGTTTAGGGTTTGTTTTTTGCTGGAGATTGATTATAGGGAAGAACACAAAGAACATGAACATGTTCTTCTGAAAAAAAAAATTAAAAGAAAAAAAAAAGAAAAAAAAGACAAGGAAGACATTTAATTTATTTATTTTGTTTTGATGTGTTTGGTTATAAAGAAAGTACAAGAAAGGAAAAGAAAATGATAAGAAAATAAGGATTAATTTGGTAAGAATATGAATCATATACGGGGAAGAACATAAAGAACATGAATATGTTCTTCTGGAAAAAAAAATCATTTTAATTAAAAGAAAGTAAAATTTTTGTTTGAAAGAAAATAAATTTTTTTGTTTGTTTTTTTTTATTTTTTTAACTAAAATTGAGTAATTAATTTTCTTTTAATTTTTGCATTTAAAAAATGACAAATAATTTATTTAATAATATTTTAATGCCCATGTTAGCCACCTCAGCTTTTCCTGTTAGTTGGTTGACGGTAAGGACTTAAATATCATACGTTAATTGATTAAAAGACTAAAAGTGGTAAAAACAAAATATAGAGACTAAAATAAATTTTAAAAAAATGTAAAATATAAAAACTAAAAATGCATTTACACCCAAACAAAATTGAAATAAGGATACAAGGGGGGACTACCTTCTTATTCATTTTCTAGTTTGATGATATTTCTTGGGATTGGAAACTCTTGCAAAGATGAAAGATCTATCATTATCACAGCAGTATTTTTTTTTAACAATCCTATAAAAATTCACTACTTTGCTTTATGTATCATTACACGCTTTAAATAACGTATTTTTATACATTTTTTCATCCACACATATTTTTAAAAAATATATATAATATTATTAGAATAACATTTCCAAACCCCTTAATATCCCATAAATAAAAAACATATCTATAGGGTTTAAACACCTGGTTGGATCGGGAGCTATCATTATCATCAAGATTTTTACTTTATGCGAGATCTGAAATCTAATCAATGCTCAATCAAAGTGGTGGCCCTCTATGATAGTATGGATGCTCATGTTCTTGGGGTAGGACTAGTTGATCGTGTCCCTGCTTTGGAAGAGTACTATGACAGTTGCAGCATCTGATCAGATTTGCTAGGTAAATATTTGGGGGTAATCAGGTAATTTACACCAATTGAGTACGTATTTATTTGGTTTGGCCTTTTTTTAAAAAAAAAAATCTTTTTAAAACTATGTTTTGCATGAGAAAATAAAAGGGGAGGAAAGATTCTCTTTAATTGAATTTATTTATTTTCCTTTTTTAGCCTTTATGTGATTTTTAAATACTATATGTCTTACATATAAAGCAATTAACATAATTTGGGTATTATCTTCTCAAAATAATAATAATAATAATAATAATAATTTGGTTATTTGGGATTTGAACCCTAGACTCCATTGGAAATGATAGAAAATTTTAGTTAAGCTACAAGTCTCGAGTCTTTACAATGGAGTCTCTAATATTAAATACTAATACTAGAGTTGTTTGATTGCATCTGAGTGTTGGCAAACATATAATGTAATTGGATTTTGTAATTTTTTAGCCCATTTGATCACCCTCCTTGGACTCTATTGTGTAGTAATGAAAGAATCATTCTTTCATTTTTCTTTGATAAATTTGATAGTACAATGGGGGAGATTTAAACTTTTGATGTTTTTGTTGGAAATACCAATAAACAAATGCTAGTTGATCTATAAAGTTATTGTCAGAATCATTTATTTTCAGATATTTCAAGTGTGTTGATATATGAGGGAGAAGAAGAAAAGATTAGTTCCCAAATTCTTTTGTGTAATAATATTGTGATGCATTTGAGAAAAAAAAAAAACACCACAAATTGCTATAACCTAGCACACAACTAGCCTCATGGTCGTGGATCAAATAATTGCAATATGACATGATATTGCACTTTAACTCCCCCTTTGTTTTCTTGATGTTTCAATGATCATAAATGAGGAAAGGAATTAAGACCTTTGTAGTTTAATCAGTACATCTTAGTGTTTTTAACGAAAATTTCTAAGGTTCAAACTTCAAAGTCCCCCTCTCCATTACATTTATTAAATTATTAAAGAAAAAATGAGGAAAGGGAATTTGAACTTTAAATTCTTTTGAAGAAGATTGTATTATTGAAGTACGAGAAATCCCAAATATTGATAAATGATAATAAGCTATTGAGTTCTTTTATAGACAACAAAATCTCATAATTTAATCCTAAGATTATTGTGAAATGACAAAATTTAGATACAGCATTTTAGGTATTGTTCCTTAAGTTCCTTTCTTAAGATTTAGTCATGTGACTACTTTACTAAAAAATACACTTCCATCCCATGAGAAAAAATCCACATATTAGAATTTTAAGAGAGGAATCTAAGAAACAACACCTAAATACTGTACCTAAATTTTACTCATTGTAAAAAATAGTGCGATAAAAAGTGTGATCTTGAAATTACTCATTTCATAATTACCATGCATCTCACTTGGGCTATTAATTTGACTACTCATCCTGAAAACAAAAATGCAGTTACTTTGACTTGTATGTTTTACTACTTTTCATTTGGCATTTCAATGTGACACATTGTTAGGAGTTTTAGTTGCTGATGATGATGGCATGAGGAATTGGAGTGCTTGGACAACATCAGGCCAGTCACTTGGCTCAATGTTTTCTCAAGACACCAATAGCTCCTCATGCCTTTCTAGTGAAACTCCTAACTGCTCTTTGAGGGGGATAAGCCTAGTCTCCCTACTGGATTCAGAGTGATAAGCATGATAGGAGACAGCATGTGGAGGCACCTTGCTCCACATGATGCCCTAAGGCCATGGTAGAGAAGAGCCATGGTGGGCAGAGATGGATTTTGATGTTGGGTAGCAGCAGGTGGTACTGATCCTATGGGATGGTGCATGGCAATGGTGGCTTGGCTTATGGTTGCTTTATGTGTAGGTTTGGTGGCTTGAATGCAAGGTAGTGTTGGGCTGCTGTGATGATGATATGCAGTGCAAGGCATTGGGCTGGTTGGTGCTAGTAGAATGCATGAACTTGTATGAGTGGGCTGATGGCAGTTACTTAATATGCTGCATATGGCCATGTTATGTGGGCTGTGATGCTGATGAAAAGGGCTTGGGCAGGGGACCAAGCCTTCTAAAACGTGATGGAACAATTGTGTGTGGGTTGCTGGAGCATGAGCAGAAGCCCCATGATGATGTGCTGGGAGCCTGAGACATGGGCTGACATGTGCAGAGTGTGCAGCAGCAGTTATCAGTAGTTACCAAGCAATTCTTAGCTTTCTGGATGTTCGGACCTACTATATAGGAGCTGGAAACGTGGAGAGCAGGCCAAGACAACATCAGTTGAAGGTGTCTTAAGTCAGACCACATGTGGCAGCAGGTCTTAGACAGGGGCAATAACTGCCGTGACAGTTATTTCTGTGCATTTATCCTAGGTTGTTGGGGCTGTCAACAGCAGAGTGTGTAATTTTGCTTAAAGAATTTCATGTGTATTCTCCAGGCTTCTTTTGTACTTGATATTGAGTAATAAATGTTGGGATTGGTGCCCTGTAAATACTGTGTGTGCTGTATGTGTGTGAATTCCCTTGATAATTCTGTTCTGAGTGTTCCTGCAGTGTGTGTGTGAAGTGTTGACTAAGACTAAGTCGGGTTTAGTGCCATCATAGGCAAAAAATTAAAAAGAAAAATTGACCCTGTGACACACATGCATGTGGTTGTATTTCACTTGTTGTGCTGATACTTTGACTTAGGGCTGTCCATGAGTTGGGCCGGGTCAATTTTGGACCCAACCCGAACTCGACCCGCCGGTGTCGGGTAGAGGGGTAGAGGAACCCGAAACTGATCGCCGAAAAAATCGATTGGTTCGATTTCGGGTGATGGTTAGTGTCGGTCGAGCTGGGTCGGTTGCCAGAATTAAAAAAGGCATCGAAATTTGAAAGAAAAAAAAAAATGTCGAGATCTGGAATTGTCGCTAAAAACTAGAAAATCTTGCAGGAAACTGGAAAAATCTCGCCGGAAATTGGAAAAATCTCACTGGAAATTGGATTTTTTTAATGAAATCTGCATTTTTTTGGCTAGAAATTGCTGGAATTTGGCTGAATCTGGCTAAATCCCACAAGATCTCGTCAAGATCTCGTCGAATCTGGCTTGTTTTTGTAGGATTTGGCCGGTTATTTTTGTAGCTGCGATCGGGTTCGGGTTGCTCGGGTTTTGGAGATGCAAACCCGCCACTCGACCCGCCGGTGTCAGTTTTTGAGAATGGAAACCCGCCGCCGACCGACTGGACCTTCGGTTCGGGCCGGAATAGGGTCGACGTTAGGCGGTTTGGCAGGGTTTTCGGGCTCCGGTCGGGTCTGGACAGCCCTACTTTGACTAATATAATTCTAATTTTTGATTCATCAGTTTTTTAATTTCCCCCTGATAAGTGTAAATGAGGCGATTCAATTCCGGAACTAATTTTTTATTATTACTTTTTAATTTATATACGCAGCACATTGCATAAATGTCAAGATATTTAAATTTTAAAAAATTTTGGTTTAGTGGCATGTAGTCAAGACTCAAGATTAACCAAAATGTACAATCTTTTAAATAAAAGATAATATATTTATAAATCGATAATTGGAGGGAGAGATTTGATTTACAATTCATATGTATATTAAAGAAAAAGGTACAATAATATCAATAGAATTGAATGATAAAATGATTGGATTAAAAAAAGAATGAAAAATAATGAACAGAAACAAAACAAAAAGAAATTACCTTAAATTATATAATTGAAACATGTTATGTAAGAGTAAGACTGATCTATTTTAATCAAAACTACAAATTATGGTAGATGAGTAAACATAAAAACAACCACAAACTTTAATCCAAATTTTTTGGGTCAGCATGGTAAATGAGTAAAGCAATTTAAGATAAATAACGGAGTTTAATTTCTTTTGAATATTTCAAAAAATAAATATTTTAGTCCTTGATCATGCGCATAATGTGTGTTAAAATATTATTTATTAGCTTACTATATTACATAACATTTTCTATTTATTTCAATGTTGATTAATACAATCAAATATCTTTTTTTTATTTTTTTATTATCTACAACATCAAATGATTTTTTTTAATAAATAAAAATAAAAGTTATTTATGCATATCTTATGCATTTACTTTGTTTCTATCGTTATACATGAAAAAAAAAAAATTCAAACATAACTCACACCCAAAAATAAAAGTTCAATTGCAATTTATAGGGAAAAAATGCTAAATAGACTATTTCCAGCAAAATATTAGGCGCATGGAATGCGTTCAAACTTATTTAGTTAGTTGGACTTTTTTTGAAAGTCGAGTTTGGCAAACTCGACTTTGGGTTGGAAAGCAAACACTATAGTGGCATTTTTTTTAGTGGCGTAAACGCTGCTATAGGCACTAAAAAAACACCACTATAGTGTTTGCTTTCCAGCCCAAAGTCGAGTTTGCTAAACTCGACTTTCAAAAAGAGTTCAACTAACTAAATAAGTTTGAACGTATTTCATGCGCCTAATATTTTGCTGGAAATAGTCTATTTAGCAATTTTTTTCTAATTTATATATATGAGAGATGCTACGTCTACAACATTTTTACAACATTTTCATAACAAATCATAGGTGGTTAGTTGTTATTGGTTTAAATTTGAACCTAACACTAAGTTTACTTTTTTACCCCAATAATAACAATCAGTAATAACCTGCCACTTATAATTTGTTGTAAAAATGTTGTAGACATATCATTTCTCTTTATATATATATATATATATATATATATATATATATATATATTTAAATTGATAGAAAGATGATTTAAATTATGAACATTTTTGTTGAAAATAACAAGAAGTGTCAAATGAGTAACGAGCTCTTGACTCAATTGTAAATGAGAGAGAGAGAGAGAGAGAGAGGGGAGAGGGGGGAGTTGGACATGGGCTATTTGGTTTGGGTGGGCAATACTCGGTCAAAGTTGTAGTTAAAAAATAAAAACATTAAGGGCTGTTGGGTAATATTGTTCTATTAACATTATTTATATTTTTTAAAAATATATGTGGATAAAAAGATGTGTGAAAAAATGTGTAATATTGTTTAAAAATTAAAAACATGTGTTTAAATACATTAATCAAACGGCTTTACTTTGTGTTTGTGTGTGTGTGTGTGTGTGTGTGATAGTCACGCACAAGCAAGAGAGTGGAATAGCTAGCTATATTTAATCCATATTAACTTTCTACCTCGCGATTTGCAATGCGTTCCTGTAAGCTGTAATTTTCACTTTTATAAACAAACAACATTTCCAAATCCTCACACAGTTTACAATACAATACAATCTCTCTCTCTCTCTAATCTCTATATCAGAGCAAATGCGACCCCAAAACCAAAAGGGATAGCCCAAACCCACTCGGCCCTGGCCTTGCTCACCGTGGCCAGTGACCAAAATGGGCAAAGCCTCAAAGTGGTTTCGCGGCCTCCTTGGCCTCAACAAAAAGACAGACTCACACTCCCAAACTCCCAAACCTCCCAAAGAAAAACGAAGATGGAGCTTCGTTAAGTCATACAGAGAAAAAGACCACTACCAAACCAAACACAACAACGACCAAACAACAACAAAAGCAGAAGCCACCTCGTACGGAAAGGTGTCGGCCTCAGAGCACGAGGAGGATGCCAACAAGCACGCCATCGCCGTGGCTGCTGCTACTGCCGCAGCGGCAGAGGCGGCGGTTGCTGCGGCCCACGCGGCGGCTGCGGTGGTCAGACTCACCAGCAGCGGCAGGTGCGCCACCAACACCGCCGTGGCTTACGTTAGCGGAGGCGTCCCTGAAGAGTGGGCTGCACTCAAGATTCAAGCCGCTTTTCGAGGCAGCTTGGTTAGTACTCTCAACTCTCAACTCTCAACGCTCTCTCAAGTCTCATCCCACTATTCCATTCTTCTATCCAATATTTTTCTTTTAAATAATTACAAATTTTACATAAAATAAGGGATAAGTTTTTTTTTTTTTTTTTTAGTTATTAAAAAAGAGTTATTATAAGTAGTAGTACCGTACACTGATCTTTTGTCTTCAGAGCTGTGAATCTTTCAGTTAAGTGTTTAGTTTCATTTAATTGGCCGTTAATCTCGACGTAATTACGGGATTATCGCTCGGGATTTACCGTTATGGTTGAGAGCTTGACACGTGTCTCTCACTCTCTCTGTGAAAATGAAAGGGGCGTTTCTAACTGAATACGAAACGTCCTGTTAATTAGAAATTTTGCAGAATATTCGTTTGATTACACTTGACTTTTCGCTACGTTTTTCACTAGTTCCTTCCTCCTGCAACTGTAAAGACCTGAGTTTCCTTCCACAAAAGGAAACCAATGATTCCTGCGACGTCGTTTCGTTTATACTGCCTTATCAGATCAGACTTCGTAAGTCGTAACTATCACGTGTATCTTCGTTTGGATCTGAGAGCGAGAGTGAAACAAATGATGCCTTCGTCATATCAAAATCACTGATTATGACTTTCACCCCTTGGGAGTGGGGAAGGTAAAATGTCAATTCTTCTAAAACGGTGTCGTTTTCTTCCCTGTCTTTGTGAAGCCCAATGTTATTCATTCCCATAATAATCATTTCTTCTATTCCTATTCCTTCAATGCCCAGCTGTTCTCTCCTGTCGTTTTGCTCAATACTACATTTTATAATTGAGTCCCTGTACTTTTCACTTAATGCGTGTTGCTGGCTGTTGGTGCCTAAATTTTTTACTAATTTTTTTTATCAGGTTGATAATAAATGTGGGTGAGAATGAGACTGATGGTGGTTATGGTTTTAAATTTGGGTTTTAACATGGAATTTTAGTTTTTGGTATTAATATTTTGGAAATAAATAAATCTGACATACCGTTATTTAAGTGCTTTGATTGGAAGGGACCACTTTGCCAATATCAAGAAATTTCTGTTTCCATATTTGTAGCTTGGGCAATTTGGTTGCAAACTTTGGATTTATACTTTATAGTGTGAAACTTCATGTTGAATTGTGATTAATATGTAGTATATGCTAGATTTCAGTGCTCACCGACACAATTGACATTATTTTCTTAGATTTTAATTGCTTGAAAGATAAGAAACAAATTGGAATGTGAATTTGTGCTTTGATTTCTTTTTTCCCCACTTGTAGCTCAAATAAATTATGCAGGGGTATGTGCACTTAGTCTTTGTTTTATTAACTAATAAGTCTAGGTTCACACAATTTTTCATACATCTTGCTAAGGTGCTAAGTAATGATATTAAATTCTTCACAATATACAACTTCTACAACTACAAGCTATGACAAAGTGTGTAAAAAAATGAGTAGCAGTTGTAATGAGAATGCCTTTATTTTATTTTATTTTTTATATATATTTATTAATTTAAGGGCTCGATGACCAATAGTTCAACTCTTTTCATTGAACTTTGGCATTGTGGGTGTTGTAGCCTTGTATGACAGTAGTTGCTAGGACCAATAATTGTCCCTACCAGCAAAAGGTTTTTGTTTAAGAATGTGTTTTCTTAAGCCATACAATAATTGTTTCTTAAGAGACTTGTTATGACTTTTTCCAAGTTAAGTTGGGTTAGTTGGGTTTTAAATGTTGTATTATAAAAGTCTAGACATCATGGTCACAGAATTTATCAACTTTTGTTTGACCCTTTATGGTGTGGCTAGTGAGATGTCTTTGTCTTATTCATGTCATGTCAGACTTTTGGTTTTGAGAGACTGGCTTTTAATATGGTTTCCTTTAGGCGCTTGTTACATTTAAAATTATTAGTCGAAGATTTTTACTTGGCGCCCTAATTTGGAAAATTGCCTTTCAATTTGAATGTCTTCAGTAAATGAAACAGTGTGGTCCTCACACTATATATCTCAGCTGTCACATGAGTGTAATAACTTTCTGGTCTTAATTGAACAATACGGGTCTGCCAATTTAAGCTGTCCTGACATTTTTGAAGCAAAAAGGTGATGTAACTAAATTTGTCTTAATGCAGTGGAACATTGTGTATCATAGCTTGATTATAATTTAATAATGCACTTATGATATTAATTGTGCACTTGATTGGTGCATAATCATGTGGTTCAGTGTTTGTCAAGTAATTTTTTTTTTTTTTTTGGGGTGTTTTTAAGGCTAGGAAGGCATTGAGGGCATTGAAAGGATTAGTGAAGCTTCAGGCATTGGTAAGAGGACACATTGAAAGGAAGCGAACAGCAGAGTGGTTACAGAGGATGCAAGCATTGTTGCGAGCACAGGCGCGAGCGCGTGCAGGACGGTCCCAGATTTCAGAGTCTTCACAGTCGAGTAGCAAGTCTTCTCACTTCCACCACACTGTAAGAAAAATTCAAGTTTCCCTCCAATTTGCAAATTTTTTGCAGCCTCTTTTGTGGGGTTCCTTGATAGGTTTCACACTTTAGGGAATGGACTTTTTCTTTTTGCTCCATGCAACTTATCTTTATTTTTTTCATCGAGTGTATCAATATCGATATGTGACTTTAGTGAATTCGGTTTTTAGAATTATAAAATAATGACTAAAAGAGCAACCTGCAGAAGTTACTTTGAATGTGTTTCTTTAAAGGTGCACAATTTCAAGGTGTTTCTACAGATATAATATGCTTGGACTGGTTTTCTAAAGAAATAACACTTCGGAAATTTAGAGTTTTTTTTTAATAGTATTTCCTAACTAAAGTTAGGTGGTTTTTGCCTCTTTTTGAAATTCATTTGACGGAGCAAATTTTTTAGTTGTCTAGTTATTCTCATCTAATCTTGCCACTGCCTACATTGTCACAGTTATCCAATGAAAGATGGTGATTAGCAATTTATGTATTTTACCAATCATTGCTGCAGTCTAAAAATCTACACATATTTCCTGATAATCTTTCAGTATTGTAAAAAAAAATGTGACCAGAATCTCTTGTGACTGCTCTCTCCTGTGGTATCTTATATTTGTATTTGCATCAATTATTCATGAGTGATGTATTCTATATACAGGGTCCAGCAACGCCTGAAAAATTTGAGCATGCCATCAGATGCAAGAGTACCAGATCAGATCAATCACCAATGCTCACGGTATCCCTCCTTTTGCTTTATTTTTTTCAATTCCAAACACCATTAAATTTATCCTGCTGGCTTATGTTCCATCACTACAAATGCAGAGAAATGGCTCAAAATCAAACAGAAGGCTCATTGGCAATCAAGATGAAGCACGCATAAGTTGGAATAGGTCTGACAGTCGGAAGGACGGGTGTTCAACAAAGACGGGCACTACAGATGATGAAAAGAGTGATAAGATCCTTGAAATCGATAGTGGAAAACCCCACTTCACAACTAAACGCAAAAATGTCCTCCACTCTTCTCATCATGTTCTCGCTTCTGACCAATGTAGTCACAGCTTTACCACTTCAAAGGACTCAACTGCCCATCAAACAGTTCCTAGTCCATCTTCTTGTGAAGTCCAATCTTTAACCCCATTGAATTTCTCTCACGAAGTTGAGGACAGTCCTTTCTGCACTGCTGATAATAGCCCACAATTCTACTCTGCATCATCGAGAGGTGGAGTATCAAAAAGTAGTCCCTTCACTCCCACAAAGAGTGATGGCTCAAGAAGCTTCTTAAGTGGTTACTCAGACCACCCTAGCTACATGTCTTACACTGAATCTTCAAGGGCCAAGGTGAGATCTCTCAGTGCTCCTAAACAAAGGCCACATTATGAGAGGACTAGTTCGACAAAGAGGCATTCTATTCATGGATTTGGTGAATCAAGATCGAGTGCACAAAGAATCTCTAACTTGCATGCAAACTTTGCGAATAAAGCCTACCCGGGATCTGGTCGCTTGGACAAGCTTGGGATGCCAGTGGGTTATAGATACTAATGTGTTTATACTGTTTTACATTTTTCGTCTATCATAGGTGCCTAATTATGTATTTAGGTTAATTTTAAACTAGGTATCAAGTCTAATCTACAAGATATGAACTACTTCATGTGTTTAGGTTAATTTTAATCTAACTGAATACTAAGATGACTAATGAGTATCTTAGTGCATGTGACTTTAACGAGCCGAGTAATTCTTAGGATAATGATTACTTGTCAAAGTAATGATAAAATCTTGTGTGCCTAATCCTGTCCTTTTCCCCTTAAGCTCCTTATGTGTATATTCTATAACGATCATTGTTTTGTTTTTATTGAGATTGCACCTTGTTTTTCCAAGCCGACCATAGGAGTGTGCCGACAAAAGATCTAAATATGTTTTCCAAAAGCTTGTACTCTCTCTGTGAAAGTTCGTGCAGGATTGTTCAAATTACATGGACAAAAAAATAGGAAGTACAATACAAATGAAAAGGCGTTGTGGTGAAAGAATAAATAAATTGAAGAAAGTCAATCAAGACGGCTATTGCTGTTGTGACGTGCGATCGAGTTGTACAATTTATGTGATATAGCCCACATGAAAGACCAGATAACAACGAAAATTCTAAAACGTGGACTCTGAGATAGACATTGTCGGTGGTTTAGGTGGGTCTGCGGAGTGTGGACATATATGGCTCTTCTGACCTAACCAGTGCCGGTAGACTACGGTCCCTTATGGTCAATCTCTCTACATTTACAAATAGGCCACTTTTAGGATAGGGGAGCCCGTGTCTTTATGGATCTTGGTCAAATAGTTCAACTCAACTTCTCAATCTGCACCACTATTTAGTATTTACATGTACTAGGCTTCATTTCACGTGAGTAGAAACGATTTTATACACATTCAGCAAAAAATAGAAAGAAACGATTTTATACACAACTAAAATATTCCCCTCTACAAATGCGTGGATCTCAATGACTACTTATAGTACATCTTCTTGGCTTTACCTTGCTTTATTTTTTTTAGAAATTATTTTATACAACTAATGCTTTTCATATAAATGTGTGGTATTTAAATCAGTGAGCCTTTGTCACATATAGGCTGCATGGGGTATTTGTCTCCACTTTGAGTTTGACGTATATTATTATTTATTCCCTAGAATATGTCACCCAATTTTGGAAAACATTTTTATTATGTAAATAATTTCATTATTGATATCGTTTTGACAATGTTGATGACTTGATGGTTTGATGACTTTCTATCCCTTCCATGAGATTTGTAAATGGATTTGATCCCTCTTACACTTAGGGTGTGTTTGGATAGAACTTATTTTGTTGAAACTGAAAACTGAAAACTGAAAACACTGTAGCAAAATAATTTTTAAATGTGTGAATAGTGCTGTGGGACCCATTTTTAATGAAAAAATTGATAAAAAATAAAATTTGTGGGTCCATAAACAGTGCATCCGTGCACTGTTCATAGCTGACCAGTCAAAAGTTGCGGCTACTGTTGCATGAACAGTAGCCGCTTGTGGGAAAAACGCGTGAAAAAAAAAAAAAAAAAAAAAGGAAAACGCAGAAACGCAGAAACGCAGAAACGCAACGCTATCCAAACCAGGCCTTAATATAAAAGAAAAGTCTAGAGAGGAGAGACAAAAATATTCACCGAATGCCTTTAACTATTTGTATTGTTGTGGAACACCCAAATGAACTAAGTGGTAAAAAGACTGAAACTTTATGTGCTTTTTTCCGTGTCTATAACAAAGCTATAACATAAAAGAAACTATCACTTAAACGTGAGTGGAAATTTTTTAGATTGTCGTGATTAAACATGGTTAAATCCTACAATTCTCCTTCAGACTCCTCTCCGCTGCAAAGCCAAATACTAACGCAATTTTTGAGCAAACTTCACACAAAATTAGTCTCCCACAACCTCATAGTATGGGCTTTCACACACACACACACACAAAAGATCATCTCCCCCCACTTTTAGTATCATTTTAACGATACTAAAAAAAAAAGTAAAAAACGAACGTTGGTTTTATGTGGTTTTTTTTGTTGAAGAGGGATAAACAAACCAATAGATTTAAATGTTGCAAAACCAATGGCAAGTCAAGGTGTCGTGGTGTAGTTGGTTATCACGTCAGTCTAACACACTGAAGGTCTCCGGTTCGAGTCCGGGCGACGCCAAGCTTTTCTCATTTTATATCCGATTTCTATTTTTGTGCCATTCCCAGCTTTTGTATTGGACCCCTTTTGAAGAAGAGTAAAACTGTAAAAGTGAATGGGCTCTTCTTCTTAAGCATAGACCAACAGTTTCACCCATTCCAAGCTGTGTATATTTGGACTCCTTTTGAAAAGTAAAGGTGAATGGGTTCTTCTTCTAAAGCAGTTCAACAGACCCACCAATGGTATTAGATGCTAAGAGGTAAGCATAGACCAACAGTTTCACCCTTTCCAAGCTGTGTACTTCTTCTAAAGCAGTTCAACAGGCCCACCAATGGTATTAGATGCTAAGAGGTAAGCATAGACCAACAGTTTCACCCTTTCCAAGCTGTGTATATTTGGACTCCTTTTGAAAAGTAAAGGTGAATGGGTTCTTCTTCTAAAGCAGTTCAACAGGCCCACCAATGGTATTAGATGCTAAGAGGGTGTTTGGTTTTAGCCAAAACTTTAACTCAAAACTCAATTTTCATCACCCAATTCTCAAAATTGGTGAGTCCCACCTCAAGAAACTTTGTTTGGTTCAGTTTTTGTTTTCAATTTCCATAACCCAAAACTCAAAAAATTGAGTCAGAGTTACTAAAATTGAGAACAAGTTTTAGGAGTTTTTAAGTTATGGAAACTGAGATATTATGACATTCTTGTAAATTTTTACAATTGTGCGGGACCTGCAATCATAACTTGTCTCAATTGAGTCAGACCACAACACATTCTCCCAACGACTCTCACATCCTTTTTTCCTTTTCATTACTATAGTCTTTACTCGACAAACCCAAACCTCACCCACCAAATTTACATTTCATTTCTTTTTCACCTTCCTCCACTCAGTCCTTTGAACATTTCTTCTTTTGCATTTGATGAGTGATGAGAATTGAGTTTAGAGGTTGAGTAATGAGAATTGAGTTTTGAGTTATCTTTAAACCAAACATGGCCTATGGCAACCTAAGGATGCCATGGTACTAGTATTGGATCAATCACACACATTCTTGTATGCAAGTTAGGCCATACACCCTGCTCCTGGAATAGTATCAAAATGGTGCATAGTAACACAACAATGTAGCTCTTACTTTGGTGCACCACTCACCATGTTCCCCCATAGCTCAAATGGTTCAAATTCTGATGTTCATTAGTTTTTCTCATCCCCCCTCCCTCTCTCTCTTGAAAAGTTTTCATCCACGCAACGTGATTTTAATACTATTAATCATCAACTATGTGTTGCTTTCCACCATGGAAACTAGAAATATAATAGAACTAGCGTAAAAGAAGAGGGCAAACAAACATGCGTAGTGCCCTACGCTTCCGGAAAGTTTCGACTCAGACAGAGTTTATGAATACATAGCTTGCTTTTAAAAAATAAATAATAATAAAATAACATTTACTTTTTGGTTGTTTAAGATTCCTTACACGCAAAGAGGAAAGAGGAAAATGAATGATAGTAAGAACTGCAAGAAGAGGTCAAACATGTTCTGTCATATAAAATAAGTCACATTCATGTGCAGCTCCCTTGAATCATTTGGAGCGGTGGGATTTTTTGTCCCATAAGAATAGAACTAAGGGTCTAATAAGAGGGTGGGTTAAGGCTCTGGTCCATTGCATCAGTGTATTGGACCTGATACTAAGCCTAATTCCCAATAAAATACACAAACAACAGTGCTGATAGTCATAATTCTTTCTTCAAAAGTTGTGTCTGTTTCATGGAAAATCTCTTATCTTATTCCCATTTGTTTAAAGATATTTCTTTTCTGAACTATTTCTGGACAAATTCATGCAAATCACATGAAAATTTTACAAAAATCAGCCAATTTTAATTATAAATATTTCCAGGGAAAAACCTTCTCCAATAAAACAAATAAATCCTTAGACACAAGGGGGGATTTTTGGAGAGAGAGAGAGAGAGAGAGAGAGAAATAAAACATATTGACATAAGAACAAATATAAAATACAAAACCCAATCGTTTGTGTATAATAATAGAAAGACTTCCTGTACTAGGTAACACTACTTTCTTCATGTCCAAAGAAATCTATGTATATTCATGTACATGAGTGAAAACATCCCGATGAAAAAAAGAACTAAAAAATAATAGTTGGAGGAAGAAAAAGAACCAGAATATGACAAGGTATGGAAAGTTAAGATAGGTGGCAAAAGTCCATTAGTTATCACAGTGCCATTTCGAGGTAGGCACACAGCTAAGATAATGGCACCAGCTGCAGTGATCGTTTCCATTCTCTCCCCTAAACAGCATCACCAATCCCACAGTAAATCTACAATTTTCAAAGGTAGTATGAATTAGTTTTCTAATAGAATTGCATCATGTGTTGTTTTTTTACCATAAAACTCCTAATTCAAACAATCCAAGAAGGGTATAAGAAAAAAAAGGTTAAAGACTCGTATACCACTTAGATTTCACTCCATTAAGACAAGTCAATATACGTGTGGCTAAGGATGCTGGAGACGCCTAGGGGGATTTTGTAGAAATAATATACTCTCTTGTGTTCTGAAGAACATTTGAGTACATTGTCTTTCAGGACACCATCCAAGTGTTGGGTATAATCATTCCTAGGAGCCCAAGAATGACTACTTGTTTTCCAATAGTCCCTTAATTTTTTAAGGTCAAATATTTTCCCCATTCCTTTAAAGGTTATTTCATCCAAATTACCATACCCCAATGAAGACCCAGGAAACACAACAGAAGGCAAAATGGACAAATCCCATGCGCTGTTAATCCCATATGCTAAATTAGAAACTAGTGTGATAAACTTACCCAGCAATCAGTAACACCACGGAAACTACCCAGAGAACATATTGGTAAGACTTGTACTTAGAATGGACACGAGAACCAGCTGGAAGATTCTGGCTTTCCATCCACCCAATCTGAGGTCGAATTAGCAAAACAAAGCCGAGGAGAAGTCCTGTCAAGAATCCTCCAATATGGGCAAAGTTATCGACATGAGGAAGAATTCCAACCGCCAAGTTAATGACAACGATAACTATAAGGGTGAACAGTGCTGCAGCCTACAGGAGAACAAAGAAGAGGCAAAAGTTAGAAATCGAAAAAAAAAATACCATAAAGAATAGGACACGCGATATAAAATGAAAAAGAATCATTCAAACAGTAAAGCCTCTCCAACTACTGAATTCAATTTTAAATTCTTTCTCCAAAATTTTCTATCAGTCCACAGTCTCTGCCCAGGTCTCATTGACTCACTATCACGAATAAGGAGGCTATTCATCCCAACTACTACTGAAAAATATTGTATAAACATCATAATCTTTGCACTTGCAAATATTATTGTTCAGTGGTGAAAGCCTCATTATTAGATGCAACTATGAAAGACATGAGGCAATCAATCCTAATGCTAGGTATGGACCGATAATAATAACAACAGTGACAACAAGAACAACCAAGAGCTAGCAACAAACCTTATTGCTATAAATGGTCCAATTGGTTAAGAGCTCTGATAACATTGCACCAAGAAGGCCAAACAAAGCACCAGAGGCACCAACAGAGATACTTTTTTGAATGAAGAGGCAAGATAATATGCTCCCACCAAATCCTGATAACAGATAGAGTAACCCAACTCGCACTGCAAGAAAATAGCCAAAATTTATGTTAGAATGCTTGAAAATCAGAACAGAATTTAAAAACCAATAAAGTGCGTAAACAAGAGCTTCATAAAGGGGTGAACTAAGGTTCATGGTCTGTAGATGACTGCATATGATAATCATCCATGGGAATACAATTTTTGAATACATTTTTTTTTTTTTAATGTTTTTTACAGCATTTGGATGCACAGAATTTATATTGTCATTGATAAAAGATAATCATACAGAAAAGGAAGATCCAAGCGTAAATATATTAATCTTTTGATATGCTACTGATGACCAATACAAATAGATGAATGATTTCAGCTTTACAGTGAACACAATGACAGCTTTTATAACCACATAAAAACATTTGGATAATCCAAACTCTTTAATCTTGAAAGAACCCTATTTTAATTAACCTAATAATGAATTTATAGATTAACCTCTTTTTCAAAATTGCACTAGTTTGATGTAGTTACACATTTAAATTCAAGCCACAGTGGAAAGCATGACATACCAAAACCAAATTGCTGTTCTAGGCGGATCCCAATGAAGACCAAGCTCAACATGTTTGCAAGCAGGTGAATAATACCGGCATGCAACCAGATACAACTGACAAGTCTCCATCCTTGATGTTGGTACACTACCTTTTGCCAGTCCAAAGCTCCTAATTTTTCCAATCTGCACAGTTGGAGTATAATATAAATTAAGATATCACCATAACTACACTTTTTTTTATATGTAATCACCAAATTGAGAGAGGAATGAAATGAATTGTACTTCCAAGCTCAAGCAATTCAAATCCAACCAATAACAGCATACTGCATAAATGTGTATTAATATGATCATGACGTATGGCTCCAAATAACAGCATGATTTTACTTGATTTGCCAAGAGAAAAACAGTAGTGATAACTATAAGTATAAATGATGCAACTAAGACTTACTTAAAAGAAGTGTTCCCATATCTATGTCTTGCTTTTAATTAATCTATACTATTATTAAAAGAGTAGCGTGTGTTAGTCTCATTATTTGATTTGTCAAAAATGTCCTTACTAAGAAATTAAAACCAAAAAGGACAAAATTTAAAGAACAAGTTAAAATTGTCAAGGTAAAAGCATAAATAAAAATCCTTAAATTAGGTAAAGCGGGGGAAAAAAATTGGGATAGTGGAGAGGTTATACTTTTAAAATTTAACCATCTACAACTACAAATATAATGGAACATGAGTTAACAACAGTTAAGGTAATTAGACAAAATAGAATTTTACTTTAATAAAAATAAATTTTTTTTTTTTTAAAAGAAAAGACTTTCGAACATGTGGGAGCATTTGTGAAGAGGGTTTTCTTCGCCACCCCCCCCCCCCCCCCCCCCCTCAAAGTATCTAATAAAAACTTGCTTCCCACCACATCTTTTAGCACAAATTAGACCAGACAATAACTGATTCCTGCTAGAACCCACTTTTGTATTATGATTCTTATCACAGTGAATGATGACTCATTTTATCCAAAAAGGTAGTCCACAAGAACAGGAAACCAAAAAGACTAGCAGATAAAATAAATCAAATAAATGGATGACATATCATTAAAGACTACAGACGAAACTAGAAAGATAACAAAGTATCCACAGTTAATGACTCATTTGATTTTAGGATGGGATTTCACATCCATTAATTAAACCAACTCAAATCTGCTGAAGATAACAATTTTGACCCACAAACCATGTTGAAAAAATGACGAACAAGGATCACTTTCATGTATCTGAAAATCTAAAGCTCCAGTCTCTTCCCAAATTAACTTAGATAGTATGGAAGCACCAATTAAAGTTACAAAAGCAAACCAGGAAAAAGAAAATTTAGTGCTAACAAATCCAGAAATCTCTCATGCTTCACCAAAAGATCACTCCCTCTAATTGCCACAAGCAAAAAAGCATATGCTAGACCTTCATTAATCATTAGAGGAATATTCTGGATTCCAGGAAAAAAATTGAGGAATTTTCTAGTGTTTGAACAGTGATACAGATAGCTAAATTGTTCAATTCTCTTTGATGAAATCACAGATAACTCATCCGTCATGTTGATACACAGTGGCTTATATTATCCTATAATCCCAGCTAACCATGATTTGGGGCTGTCAAAGAGCTAAGAATAAATTGGCCCAACACAAACTAGCTGATCCATCAATAGAATTTTCACCCCCTAACAGAATGGAAACAATCAGAAACCAACCTCCCTAATGCAAATAATTCTTCAGAAGCCCAATCACTAAAACCAGATCACAAGAGAGAAAGCAGACATTGAGAATTGGTAATGAATTCAAAATTCAACCATACAGATTAAATCTCATCCACCAAATTTATAATTCCACACGTCTAACATCAAGCAGAACGATTCACAATCCAAAAATAAACACAAACCAAATCAAAAACAAGAAATTTCTGCATAAACAACTACTAACTCCCAAAAATCCCAAGCTATTAACCAACAAAGAAAACCACAATATCTCCAAAAAAAAAAAAAACCCACAAGCCCAACAATCCTAATCAATAAAAAAGAACCCCAACCAAAAAATCAAATCCAACCCAGTTCAAAAGGCAAACAAAAATGCACAGAAAACAAATAAAATCCGAGACTTGGGGGACAAAGCAGAGAAAACTCACGTAGCAGAAGAGGGACCGAAGAGAGGGTTATCATGGAGAGGCTGGAAAGAAAGCCTGCCAAGAAACTTGGCCACGCAAGCCTCGTTCAAATTGGGATTGTCTTTGGGGCAGTTGTTGATGTACATGACCACAACGAAGACAGCAACATTGGCCACCACAAACAAAGGAATCAACCATGAAGTCCATTCATTGTCCGAGGTTTCAACATCGAAATTTTCCCGGTTGTACCTTCCGTTTTTTACTCCTCCTCGCTCAATATCAGAGCTAGCCATTCTTTTGTTTCAATCTCACAACAAATCTCTCTTTTTTTTTTTTTTTTTTTTTTTTTTTGTGGTTATGTGGGTGTGTGAGTTAAATACAATAATACGGGAGTTCGAAAGTTTCAGTCTTTTCAGAGACACAGAGGTTGTTTATTTATATTATGGAGAGAGAGAGAGAGATTGAGAAGTACTGGCTTGGAAGGGAGTGTAGGGAGTAGGGACTAGTAAATAGAATGAAAAATACAGAAAAAATGAGGTTTTTCTTTTTTGATGCGAAGAAAAGGAGGACTTTGTTTGTGTCTCTTTCAGATTTAACCGTTGTTGTTTTGCACTCTAACTCTTTTTGCTCTCTCCGACTCTTTCTGTGTCTGATTCCGTGGGGCTTGAATTCTTGGCTGTTTGACTGCGTTGCTCGTTTTTTTATGTCTGTATATTAGTAGTAGTAGTAGTGGAGTTTGATAGAGTTACCTGATTCCAAACATATGTTTGCTTTTGAAATTACTTATGTAGCCTTGAATTCGAGAAAAAAGTATGTCATGAGGTTAAAGACACCAATTAGTAAATTTCGCTAATTGAATTAATTAGAATCTGCAAATCAATTATTGTTTTTGTTATGGCAAAGATAAGAAAAGAAATTGCTATTTCTCCTTGCCATGGTTATAAAATAATTCAGGGCTATGATCTAAAAAAATAATAATTCAGGGCTAGTATGTGAGAATAATGTTATAATATAAAATAAAAATAAAAATAAAAATAAAAATAAAATAAAATAATGGAGATAAGAATCATGAAACCCATCCAATAAAATTGGTGAAATTTTTTTTAATTTATACAATAAAATTGATTGAGAACTAATTAGTTGACAATGTCAAATTGTTTATTATAATGCATTCTTAATAAAGCGCAATTGATGTCAAATGTCTTATAATTAACACTGACACTTCCTATAAACTATTATTTCTAATGTGTTTAGGTTCAGTCTTCATCTCCCAATTAATGAATTATAAAGAGAGAATTACAGATTACCCACTTTAACTTACCAATCCATGGTTTCATTTTTGACACTTTACCCACCTGTACTTCACTTTGTTACTACTCCGTGACCCATTTCCATTTCAGACATTACTCTAACACATTTTTTATCAAAAACAAAACCCAAAACAGATCAAACACTCCTCTCTCTCTCTCGACATATCAAAAATAAAAACCTAGTCTTGCTTTGGAGTACAAGGCAATCAAAAACCCAGAAAAAAATATTTTTTTTAAAAAACAATAGAATTAATAAACCTGACCTCAAACCAACAACCAATATTCAAACATCTTAAGTTTCAAACCCATCACTAGAATCTACATAAGAACCTAGCAATCAATCCCCATACAACCTGATTTTACATAGACACCAACGCTAACACACCCACACCATCAAAGTACAAACCATAGATCCATCAAAATACAACCCCAAAACCCAAGTCAAAATACAAACATCAACACACCCACACACATCCAAACCCACGGATCTATCAGTAACCATGCCTCAAATCCCATTTTTCAAACCCCAACAACCAAAAGAAACCTAATCCCTAAATCAAATAAACAAAGAAGAAGAAAAATATAGTAGAAAATAGAAAAAGAAAACAGTAAGAGAAACAGAAAGAGAAACGGTAGCCACCTTCAATGGTGGCACTGTCGATAGTGGATGTCCTGCTCAGCCATGGCACACCTCAGACTCAACCTCAAACACATTGTCCTCCTCCTTAGTAATATAAGTACAAAGCTAAATGAAATTTATATGAAATAGACAAATATATAAGTTCCGATGGTGGTTGTGATGGCACCAAATGGTTCTCAGTCTATTATCTGAAGCTCTTTGCCTTGTAGCATCTAGGATCTTAGTTTGGTGAGCACGCATTGATGAGAGCGTATTTTGGGAGAGAGGAATGTCTGATCTGTTTTGGGTTTTGTTTTTGATAAAAAAATGTGTTAGAGTAACGTTTGAAAGCGAGGTGGGTTACGAAAGAGTAATGGAGTGAAGCAAAGGTGGGTAAAGTGTCAAAAATAAAACCATGGATGGGTAAGTTAAATTCGGGTTAAATCACAAGTGAGTAATCTGTAATTCCCTCAATTATTAAAGAGAGAGAGAGAGAGAGAGAGAGAGAGAGAGAGAGATAAAGTACAATTGATCACATTGGAAGTCTAGTTAGGTTTGATCATATACATAGAGGTGTTCACCAAACCGCACCACACCGCAAGTAATAGTGCACCGCACCGCACCACACTGCATGGTACAATATGATTTGCGGTTTTATAATAAGAAAACCGCACCGCACCCTCTCCATATATTAATATATTTAATTATTTTTAATATTAAATATATTATTAATTGTTTAATAACCCTAGTTTTCAAAAAAAAAAAATAGTTTGATAACCCCAGCAAATGTTGATTAGGAAAGCCAGCCAAAAATAAAGAAAATCTAGCTCAATAGTTTAAAATTTGGACCAAAACAAAGAGAAAAATTAGTTTTGGGTTAGATAGAAAAAGCCCAAAATTTGAAAAATATACTAACTTCAAATCATTCAAACTGCATTTTATACACCGCACTGCATATTTGACCGCAAAAATAAGGTGCGGTGTGGTTATGGTTTTAACTAAACTTTAAACCGTACCGCACCTGTGACCACAAAACTAAGGTGTGGTACAGTTATAGTTTTAGATAAACCGTACCGCAAAATGCGGTGCTAAAAATGACCCAAAATCGCACCGCACCGCACTACGAACACCCCTCCATATACATATTCCAATGTCTAGTTGGGTTTGCTCATTTTCCATATTGAAAAGATATAAGTATTAAACGCATTTGAAGTTTAAACCCAAGCACCCACCAGAATAAAAAAAAGTGTAAAACTCTTTCACGTGCATAATTAGGGGTGTGCAGAAAACCCACCGACCCGCCAAACCCGACCCAACCCAACCTGACCCACCGGGTTGAGTCGGTTTTTAAGGCTTGGTGGGTTGGGTTGGGTTACAAAAATTTTTTTTATGGCGGGTCGGGTTGGGTTTGGGTCATAAAATTACAAACCCGCCAAACCCGACCCGACCCACCCACCCATATCTAATATATATTTAAAATATATTTTATATTTAATAAATTTTTTTAAATCAATTGTAGGGCACTTATATCTATATATATATATATATATATATATATATATTATATTTAATAATTAAAAAAAAAAAACAGCTGTAGAGCAGCATTTCCTCAATTCCTCCTACTAATACTAATTTAATATATATAAAAAATATATTATATAATTAATAAATTTTTTTCAAATAGCCAGTTCTTCCTATCGCTATCTTATATAAAAGTCAATTAGTTCACACAAATCCTAATAAATTACTATTGTTGTTTTGTTATTAGTATTGTTTGCCTTTAAAGAGTTACATTGATACTAATATTTAGGTTTTTTTAATATATTAATATGTATATTTTTTTTTCTACTCAATTTAATAATAATACTAAAAAAATTTGTCAAACCCATGGGTTCAACCTGACCCAACCCGACCCATGTGGGTTGGGTTGGGTTGGGTTGAACTTATATGATGGGTTGGGTCGGGTTGAATTTTTTTTGACCCACCATGGTGAATTGGGTCAAAAAATCCCCTCAACCCGACCCAACCCGACCCATGCACACCCCTATGCATAATAATTATCACTTGTCAAATTGTCACTTACAATTTTACCAAAAAAAGAAAAGAAAAAGAAATAGTAGTTTTACTTTTGTCACTTTGTCTATAGAAAGGATGAGATAACAAGGGAGCTACATTCAAATTAAAGTAATGCATTGAATCAGAAGTCAACCAAAGATGAAAAAGAACGTTAACTCTGGCAAAAAAAGAAAAAAAAAAAAAAAAGGAAAGAAAAAAAGAAAGAGGAAAAAGAACGTTAACTTTAACGATTCTTACCAATTTTATCTTTTGCATGCCCTTTATTTTGAAGGGCCTTCTGTTTCAAACTTACAATCAACCCCATGCACAAAATTACTATCAAAATAATTTGCTTAACGAAAAAAACTATGTTAAGTACGAAAGTTACCTTTTTGGTTGTACAATCCAAAATGACTTGGTTTTGGTTGCATAAACCAATTTTAAATACAATATATTTTCAGATGTACTGAGGTGAAAATGCTCTATTGCATTAATAAGTTGGAAGTGAGAATCCATTTAAAAGAAAATAGTGAAAAAGGGTACGAACAAGTGAATTTTTTAGTTAAAATAATTTAGAAATTGGTAAATAGTCCATTTGGTTAGACATTTTAAGAAATTAAAATAGTGTTTTTAAAACCCTAAATTTTGTTTCGAAATCATAATTCCTTATAGCATTTTTACAAAAAATTATTTTAAACTTAAAATACAGTTTTCTAATAGTTTATATAAACGTACCCAAAATTGGCTTCTGTTTTCTCTTTTTTTTTCCTCCCCTCTTGTTGTGCACCAATAATGAGAAATGAACTAAAAGTATAAAACAGTTAAACTGAAGAAATAATTTGGAAGTTATCCCTCTAGATTAATGTTTTGATCTTTTGTCTAATTTCATTATGACGCGTCAATTCATTTCATTATTTATATAGAAATATAGCTCAAATATGGTATCACATTGAGACAAACAAAAACGCTGATATTTTTTAAGTTTACAAGAATCACATTTCACATGTTACAACAATCTTTTTTCCCCAAAATATCGTACTTTTGATAGCTTTTGTGTTTTTTAAGGTATTGCACGCTTTAACATAAAGTGGCCAGGAACTCATGCTAGCAATTGCCCACGCCCTTTTGGATATCCAAGGGCATGCTTCTCCTCCTTCAAAATTCTATATGATAAAGTCTATATGTAATGGTTGAATTGTGCTAAAAATTTGAATTATTAATTAATATTTATCTGTGTTAGAAAAAATGTTGGATAAAATAAGAATTCAGCCTCTTTTTTTACATCATAAAGAATTCAACATTATTTTTTTAACCCCGCAATTCGAATTCCTATGCCCTAAATCTCCAAGCATTTTATTTGAGAATTGTCAATTGAACTACATGACTCTCGGCAACAATTTATTATCTCTGTTAAACTTTAAACATGTAAATTAAAAATAAGAATACACATGAATTAGCCCAAATCATGATAATTCATTTATTCAATATCTTAGTTGTGTAACTCTTTTCACTCTAACTAAGACAATAACCCAACCAGTAAATAAAAACTTTTAGGTTCGATCATAAAGTGAAATTCAGGCCTTACTTTTATCTTTATATAAAACTAACTTGTAACCTTATGCACATACATGGATATACTTAAAAGATATAATTCATACATATATAATTTAAATATTATTGATAGTTATTCTTATATATATTTTTTAACTCTTTAAAAAATCTTGTAAGAATATTATTAAATAGAAAATGTAAATTGTCCATTTTTTTTATGTTCATTAATTCTAGACTCTTTGATTTTTATACGCAATAACTTACCTGGATAGATATTTATGATATGGTTCCACATTTGACTCCAAAATTAAGAAACAAAACTCTCTAAAAATAAATAATTTAGACCACATGGCACAAAATTGAACTAAAATTGTAGAATCTAATTGGATTTTCTCTAAACTTTACCTATTAATATATATATATATATATAGATTTTTTAAAACAAAATCCAAACTTCCTCAATTAAATCCGAAAGCTAAAAGCCCTTTAGAAACCCTGGTTTGTGTTTCTAAGGGTTTTCTCTAATCTCCTATTGAATGTGTTTCTTTCCTAAAATAATGTGTTTCTTTCCTTTTAAGAGTTTTTATTAGGGCCTTTAGAAACCCACCATAGTTGGCTTTTCTCCTATTTAATGTGAAGAGAAGACACCTCTATCAACTGGTTTTAGCACCTTTAAAAAAATGTAGAAGAAAAGGTTTAACTTCCAAACAATAAATAATAATGCACCGACAATCACAGCTTGCAATTCCCAACAGTCCAAAATGTTTTAACATTTCCATAGAAAACGACTACATTCCACAGTCAAGTTTCACAAGCAATTGCTTAATCTATTCCTTAATTCTTTGGTTAGAGAACAAAGTCAGTGTAACAACATTACAGCAACACGCAAATCCATATATCTCATGCCCTCAAAAAATAGTAAAGACTGCTATCAGTATATATGGTCATAATCCAAGTAACATTAATGCACATATTAAAATGGACGTAAGAAAAATAAAGACAAAATAGAGATTTCAAAGAGGGAGGGTATTATGGTTTCAAAAAAAAAAAAGAGGGAGGGTATTATAGTCATTTGGAGAAAATACCAAGTGGGGGCATGGGTGATACAAAAATAAAGACCTTGATTAACACTATCACAACACGTTTTCTCTAAGTTTTCTTTTTCTATTTTTGCCGTAAATAATAGGATAACACGTTTGGTTGTAGACGTAGACCCCGTTTTGATGTGGGAGTTGGGAATTAAAGTGGGAGCATGAAATAAAATGTGATGCTGAGTTTACGCGTATACGCGTGGACACTCACAGCAATACAACATCAACAAGCAATAATGCTAAACACAGAAAATTACATAATTTTTGTCTGTGAGTAGTAGGAAGAATGCAATATGTTCATACTTCTATTATTTACGTGACAACCTGTAATAAAAATTATGTAATTTTTACATTTTTTAAAAATGCTAAAATTATAATAATGTTCACAAATTTTATCACAATTAACCACGTTATGAATTATGAGCGATAAAAAAAAAAAAAAAAAAATTATGAAGTTTATATATTTATCACTCACAAATCAGTGTACAGCGGGTTGCGGTAAAAAATGTGTAAAAAATTGTGGACAAATTTTCTTTTTCTCCGACACACGATACCCGCTATGCTGGCAATGTTGACTGGTGTGATGAGTTGGCGGTTTAGGTACTTGGGTTAGAGACAGTTGGCTCATTTTGCTTTGAAGCTACTCTGTGTCAATTTGCCATCTGGCGTATATGACTACGTTGACGTCTTGTCAGCCACCAATAAAATAATTTTTGACAGAGACGTGGACCATGTTTCGTAAGTTGCTAATGCAAGGCATATTAGGTTATTGACGGAGTACCACGCTTTCAAAAAATAAAAATGAAAAACATAGGAAATATATAAGATAGGATGGAGTCCAAGCTAGGACTTTCTAATTTTTTGCCAATTTGTTTTTGTCTTAAGCGACATGAATTCGACTAGTGTAGGGCCTTTAGGTCCCAATTCTTGGCGGTATCGTGTCTCTAGCATTGTAATCCCACGTTCGATTTTGAATATTTTAAATACTTTTTAGCAAAGTTTTTTACTGCTTTATCCCAAGGTCAAAATAGTTCTAACTTCTATCTGTTTTCTACTTATTAGTTTTTTTTTTCAACTTAGCAGTTGGTCCTTAATAATGACGATCTATGGCTAAGGTTTCTAATATATATATATATATATATATATATATATACACACACGGTATCCTATGTTACTATAGGGGAGGGGATGACCTCTGACTAATGGTGATTCCAGAAATTTTTCTTACGGTAGTTATTAAAAAACTTAAATTAAACATAATTTAATAAAATAAAATTTGAATATATCAATATCACAAAAAGCATGAATAATTATATCTTTAAAATTTTATTATATGAGTTTTCATATTTTGAAATTGATGTATGATAGTTTCGTTATCAGTTCTATTAACTGCATCATTTTCAATGTATATAACCAAACAATCATTAAACTACTGATATCCCATCTGTAGGGGGGCGGTTTTGGGGCTCAGGCCCAATAGGCGGGTGGTTCTGGCCCAAAAGTCCCTCAATAATGAATTTATAGAGAGTAGGTTACAGAACTAGGTCTTTGACAGAAGAAACGTAGTTATGACCAAGCCATGCAACCAGTTGGACGTAAGGATATTCCTTCAAACTTTTTGGAATAACGGTCCCTGGGGCTGTTTCTTCTACTTCTATCTCCTTTCTCTTTTTTTATCTTTTTCTTCTTTTTGCTTGCTATCCCCTTTCCATGGGGATTTCCTTCTCTTATATAGCATCCTTCCTAAGATCATGACCCTACACTTGTCAACCATCTGACCCTCTACTTGAGTGCCTGTCCCATAGGTCATCCTTCCTCTTTTCTGTGAGTTGCACTGGCCAAGATGATTCTGCGTTCCTGTCCCTTCCACATTAATGCGGCTGGAAAAGTAGTTCCTTGGCATTTAATGCGGCAGTTGTGGTTGCCCCCCTTCCTGAACGTCACGCACTATTCCTTCGTATTGGGTGACCTTTCGCCAGGTATGGAGTGCGAATTGGACACTCACTTGGCGAGTCCGAGGAGGTACTCCTCCTCGGACGCCCCTAAGTAGGCCCGGCCCATCATGGTTGGGATGGGATATCCTACGCCCATGCCTTTTCTTCTTATCGTGGCTGGGTTTGGTACATGTACTATGGCCCAACATCAGCTGACAGATTTTACCCCCCACACCATCCAATTATGAACATTTTGCCTAATAAGTAACAATATAAACAAAATACATCATCTTTTTTTATGATCTATTCCAACCAATTTTTGTATTCTTTAAGCTAATTAGTATTAAATTAACACAATGCTCCATAAATTTCTTTTTTTGGGGAAATCATAGCCAAGAAGTTAACAAAAACCTCTTTGTAAATATGCTCTTCTTTTTTCAACCTTATCATTAGAATGAAAAGATGAGACATTTTCTCATAGCCTATAACTAGAAAGAAAATTATTAAAGTCAATACATATTTGCTTAGAATATTAATCTTGCAATACAAGTGATTTCCTTATAAGAAATTTGTTCAAGGTGCAAAATAATAAAGGGTAAACTATAAGTTCATTCAATATATTCAATTTAGGCATTCAATTGTTATATTAATCATATTCAATAAAGTATTCAGACATTACTTAATTTAGTGCATATGCGTATGTACAAAATATATCACATAAATCCAACAAATTCAGCTAAAGACTAAAATAAACACTAATAGACTAGCCATTTGAAAATGTGTGTCCTTTGAGAACACAATTTAAAAATCACAATTAAACATTTGATTTGGGCTTTTGGGCTAAATTGTATTTGTTTAGGCAATTTTTGAGAAGTGTTATGTTCATAACATTTTCACGACACTTTTACAACAAATCCTAGATGAGCAGTTTTTACTGGTTCTAATTTTAACTTATCACAAAAATCATTTTTTTGTCCACCAATAACAGCTAGTAACAACTTACTACTTAAGATTTATTTGTGAAAATATTGTAAAATTTGCATTTTTTGAAATTCTTTGGTTCAACCTTCAATGGACCAAAATTTTGGAGAGATCAAATTTTATTTTTAATGGACTCAAATTTTGTATTTAGGGTGTTCAAGTTTTTTTCTAGGTGGTTAAGATTTTTTTCTAGGTGGTCAACAACCCATATTAATTTAAAATTCAAAATTTTTTTAAGTATTATAAAATAAATAAAAATCAATTCAGGGTGGTCACACCACCCTGAGTAACATGAGCCGCCAGCCTCTGAGAAGTTAAATGAGCCGAAGATTTTGGACCAAAATGATGGCCCGAGGTACCAGGTCCGGCTTACGTCCCATGGAAGATATCCATAATAGAAATGAGGGAAAAGGCCTAATGGGGCTGGATCCTTTATTCCTAAGAAGAGAAAATGAGACTTAGAGTGCGTTTGGATTCGGCTGAAAGTTCCCTGCGTTTGCGTTTTGTCTTCTTTTTTTTTTTTTTTTTTTTTTTTTTTTTTTTTTTTTTTTTTTTCACGCGTTTTGGAGCGTTTTGGGTGTTGCGGCTACTGTTCATGCACTGTTCAATGAACAGTAGCCGCAAACTTTGACTTTTCAAATTTTTTTGACCAATCACAGCACATCGTGTACTGTTCACGGACCCACAAATTTCACTTTTCAGCAACTTTTTCATTAAAAATGGGTCCCACGATACTATTCACACATTTAAAAATTATTTCGCTACAGTGTTTTTCAGTTTTCAGTTTCAGTTTTCAGTTTTCAGCTGTATCCAAACGCACCCTTACTGTGCCGTAGAAAAGTCTTACCCGAGGATTCTAGGTCGAAAAAATAGCTGAGGAAGAAGGAATTACCCAAAAGACAAACTGAGGAGCCCGGAAAAGTGGCATGCAATCCAAACAATAGTTACCTTCTTATTAATTAGGTGTTCCTATATAATGCATGTCACATTTAATGCTGAATGACCGGCCCAAACAATGTTTGACACCCGAAAAGCCAAAAGTCCATTTTCATCATGAAATTGAGAGACGAGACACTCGATGAGACAATGATCTACTGACATCCAGCCTAGTAATCCACTGAGAGGAAAGATTATCAGAGGGTATAAATAATTTCTTCCTTTACACTAAATGAGGATCGGAAAATTCGAAAGAGAAAATGTTTAAGCCTTAAGATTGTTTCTGCTTATATAAGTTTGCTTATAACCTCGGCAGAATTGTATTCACATTCTTAAATTTAATATTGTTCATTCTGATTCTTGATTATTCTTGTTTAGTCCCTCCGTTGTGGATTACCCTATTTTTTTACAAGTTAATTGTGATGATTAGAGCCCTAGGACGGCCATTCCTGTTCCAAGTGTTTTTGACCCCATAGTTACTTTCTCAAAGCATAATACAATGAAATATTATATGCACAAATAATGCCACGTGCCAAAAAATTATTTGTACTGGTGGCGACTCCAAAAAATTTTTCCAGGGTGTTCCTCAACAAGCACAAATTACACAATCTAATAAAAAGAAAATTTTATATATTGACAACAATAAAAAAATAGGCAAATATATAAAGTTTACAATTGTCTTCTACAAGTTTTCATATTTTGAAATCGTTACATGATAGTCTCATTATCAATGCTACAAGCTACATCTTTTTCAATATACACAACTGTACGGCACCGAGATTCCAAAGCCCATACCGGCCTTGGGCCCAGGCCCATCTAGGCCCCGGGCCCAAGCCCATTCCGGCCTTGGGCGCAGGCCCAGCAGAAAGTTCCAGTTACCTTATGCCCTTCTTGAAACTGCCTTAGAGTAAAAACAAGTTTTGGGTATTGAGTTCCCAGAGTTGACCGGTTAATCTTTCCCGGTAGAGCGTATGGGTCATATCCGGGAAAGTCATGGTATGCACGGGAACGTGAGTTGCCGAACATAATCGGTCAAAATGGAACCAAGTTCCAAGATCATAAATGCTGCACCGCCCTTTCACCTAAACCACCACTTTAACCAGATAATACTGGACCTTCAGTAGCACTAACGGTGACTGTAATCATAATCTCCCCACTAACGTTGGCTATAAAAAGGAGAAAGTTGGGAGAAGAAGGGGTTCAGAAAAAATTGAGAGAAAACAGTCAAGGAGAGGGTATCAACTGGGTGTTACTTTGAGTCTCTCTGCCGAGAACGACCCATTGTAGGAAATACTTAAAGCCCACTACAAATAAATTGTGAGCCCAAGTGACCTAAGGTCCAGAAGTCTTGCACTTGGTTCTTACAACAACCAAGCTACATTTGAAAATTTTGTTTTGTTGTTTCATTAATTTGTTTGTTTTTTATAAACTATAATTTGTTATATTGCTATTTCATTAATTATAAAATTATTAATTGTTGTTTAGTCTAACATAATTTAATTTATTTGTCTTTTATAATGTATTAGTTAATTATACTGCTTTAATTATTGTTGTTTAGCGTAACAATAAACTATACTACTTTAATTATTGTTGCTTTAATCTGTTTGTCATTAATTATACTGTTTTAATTTGTTATATTGTTTTGCCTCATGTGCATATTACACATTTACACTAAAATGTGTAGCCAGCCATGTGCAGTGCACATTACACATCCCATGTGCAGCACAATAATTAAAGCAGTGTAATTCGGCCCCATGTGCCCATCTACCCCCACCCCACTCAACAGACAAGCACAAGCCTTATGCCTGATGCCCCCAATCACAATAGCCAGCTGCCAATCAGAAAATTTCACAATCACAAATCACAGTACACATTACACTTAAAGACAATCAGTATCTCACCAACACCATCACACACTGACCAACACCAACGGATAAGAATAATATAAAGCCAAATTTAAAAAGTCAAAAAACAGGCAAACAACCAAATATTAAATTATTAATAAAGCTAAAGAGTACAGGTCAGCCAATCACAGACTAGTTCAAAAGAGAGAGAGTTAAAGAATAAAGAGAGACACTCTCAGTGGCATTTTTCATTTCGTAGTTTTCATTTCAGATTCAGATAAAGAGAGAGAGTGAGAGATTGAGAGAGAGAGAGTCAAAGAGAAAAAGAGAGAGAAATACCTTGAGGGAGGGAGCACGAGCATCGAGCATCGGAGCAGCTTTGCGATTTGCGATGAGGGGCAATCTGCGATGAGGGAGGGAGCACCGAGCATTGAGCGATTTGCGATGAGCGACAACAACGACGACGAAGACAAGCGAGCTATGGCGACAACAAGCGAGTTGCGAGCGACGTGACTGTGGGTTTGGTTTGCTCTATATTGGGTTTGGGGTTTGTTTTGCTCTGTATTGGGGTTTGGTTTGCTCTGCGAGCAACGTGACCGTGGGTTTGATTTCTGATTTAGTGATTTGCTCTGTATTGGCGTTTGGTTTTTTTTTTTTTTTTTTTTTTTTTTTTTTTTTTTTTTTTGTTGTTGAGAATATGTGGGTTTGCTACATCGGTAATCTGTTGGGCTTGCTGTGGGCTTGGCTCTATCTCTTTTACAAACTTTTTTTTTTTTTTAGATTTTAGTTCAAATTTTTTTTGGATTTTTTTTTTTTTGTTTGAAAGTAGAACAAATAAATTTTTTTTTTTTAATTTGAGGATGTTCCTAATTTTGTGATTGAGGGAGTTCCTGATATAGATTAAATATAAAAATTTTAATTATTATATATAATTTTTTTTTTCAGCTCAGGGTGTTCCTGGGAATACCCTGAGCTGTATGTGGCGTAGCCACTATTTGTACATATAAGATTCTTTATATCTCTTCCTTCAGGTTAGTTATTAGTACTTCAAAAATAATAATAATAATAATAATTATTATTATTATTAGTATTAGTCAACCGTTACATCACTTTAAGCTCTACAACAGTTTCATCACTCCTTCGAATCCCGTTGCTACCCAATTTTGTGAAAGAGGAAAGCTCCAAGAGATTCAACAAGTACCCCAGAGAATAACCAAATAGATGTAACGTGAGCATGCTTACAGTTTGTTAGCATTGGAAAAAGGTGAATGGATCCACGATTACTTTAGAGAAAAATGAAATTGAGATGGATGCTCCTCTTGGAACTGCATGAATGCATTAGAAAAAGTTTGAAGAACTTCATACTCCATAGTGAAGTTACCTAAGAACTAAAGGATGATCCATATGGCCAATCCTATAGTTCGTTTAAGCCTTTTATTGGGCTCACCAGGTTGGTATTTGGTAATATCAAAATGGGTGAATCGTGAATGTATGTACTGCACAACATGGCATGGAACTAAACTACAGACTCTACATTAATATCAGCTGCAAGTCTGTAACATAGATTTGTCCTCTAATAATGTATTCAGCTGCAAGCATGCATAAGCCTACTTCAGGCTCTGGTTCGGCTTAAGTTAATGGTGTGATTCACAAGTTCGGGGTAGATTTTAAGAGCACTCACAGTAATGGTGCTAAATAGTTATATTGCTAAAAATATAGCTATTTAGCACCACTAATCACAAAAGTAGAGTTGCAGCAGTGGAGATAAAGCTAAAAAATTTAGCTTCTCAGCTACAGTGCACATTTATCTTTAGATGTGCAAAGGTTTAAAAAAAAAAAATTAATTGGTTTCTCTCTCTTTTTTTATTAAATTAAGTTTTTCTCTCTCCTTTCTTTTCTCTTTCTTTTTCGCATTCACTCTTTCTTCTTCACCAAACCAAACCCAGCACTTCTCCCTTTCAAATTATTTTTTTGTTCCTTCCTCCAGTCATTTTTTCTCTTTTTTTTTTCTTTCTACTTCACCTTTCTTCTTCACTGAACCCAACCCTTCTTTTCTCCACCTTCATTTTTTTATTTCTTTCTTCCTCCAACTCCTCACCACTCCTTAGCCATTGCCCACCAAGCCGCCAGCGACCCAAGTCCTAAGCCGTTGCCGACACAATTCCCAAGCTGCCTGAGACCTAAGTCGAGTGGTGGTGGTGGTGGTTTTTTTTTTTTTTTTTTTTTTTTTAAATCAGAGTTGTGGGTGGTGGTTGTTGAGGTGGGTTTGTGGTGGTGGTGGTGGTGGGTTGTTGATTGGGTTGTGTTTGTGGTCTGTGTTCATGGTGGTGGTGGGTTGTTCCAAGCCATTACTGTGGGCGGTTGTTGTTGGTTGTGGCGGTGGTGTGGGTTTTTTTTGTTGGTTGTCCTTGGGTTTTTTTGTTATTGGATTTGTGAGTTTGTTGAATTTTGGTTGCTTTTATGTGTGATTTTAGTTGGTTTTTTAGATGATTTTGTTGCAAATTTGATGGATTTAGGTTGTGTTAATGGTGGCCTGTGGACAGTGGAGGTGGTTGTGGGTGGCAATGGAGGTGGCTAGGGTTTTGGGTTTGCTTATTGTTCTTCAGAATCTTCAGATGATCGATTTGTGGAGTTTTTTTTTTTTGGCCGTGGGGTGTATTATTTTATTGTGATATTTATATTATTTTATCATGTTGAAAGATAAAATAGATCCACTGCTGTTGGATATTTTGTAAAACAAGTAAATAAAATAGATAAAGTGACTTTTTGTGATGCTAAATAGCTAAAAAAATAACTCTACTACTATAGATGTTCTAATCTCTCGTAAATAAAAGGCATATATGCTACATTCGTTGCTACCAAAGACACTACCTATGAATCTCGGCCCCAGAAAAACCCATCTCTGTTTTGCCAAACCGGAACATCTGGCTAGCAAATCAAATAATAAAAACAAGAATCATCCAGGCATGCTCACAAAGAAGGCTAAAATCTAAGTCAGACAGCTGATGCTAAGTAATTGCTTAGTTTAAAAGTGATATAAAGCCACCCTGTCTTCCAACAATATGTCAAGGGGTAAATAACAAAATAAGCCCTGCCACTAAGAAGGCAAAGCAATCCATACAAAAAATTCAGAGAGAAAACACTTTTAATAGTTTTATGCTTCCGCATGTAGCAAAATGGATAAATAAGGAGCTCAACGCTTTCCACCACCACCTCCAAGCTTGGGGCCCTTTGGTACAGCGCCCTTAGAAACACCACCCTTGGATTGTGTCTTCTGTGTCTTGGCCATCACCTCTGCCTTCTTCGCCTTCTTTTCATCCTTGGTCTTCTTGATCCTCTCTTTAATCTCACTGAAATTTCAAAGGTCAACAAAACACAAATAGAACTATTAAAAATTACACATTAAACAACTAGGCTAAACGCCAGAATGAATCTAAAAACTTGGCAAATCAAAGAAGTTATAGCAGAAAGTTTCAACTATACCGGAGAGCAGCTTCACGTGCAGCATCTCTGACTTCTGGCTTCTCGGCCCGTCTTTTTTGTATGACTTCCAAGGTGGCACCAACAATGGACCTTGAGTAAGGCTTCTTGGCGGCACGGCGCTTCTTCTTCACAGATTCAGCAGCAATGTCCTAAGAAGCACCAGAAAAGAAAACAACAGATAAATCAATGACTAGTGCACCAAAATGCTAGCACTACGAGCCAAGGCCCCAATAGGGGCATAACAAACCGGAGAAATCAATTGGTTACGAAACATCAAATCACCTTCTTATGTTGTTTCCTGTACATGGCTGTCCATGTAAGCTTTGACGGCTTCAGGCGGTTGTGAAAATACCTCTTGCATTTTGAATTGACAAAGAGGAAAACCTTAAGCAATCAAACAAGAGAGCATATTTTAGTATAGATATATCTTATGAGATGATGAAACAAAAGAGTGAAACATATGCTATGAAGCATGAAGAGTTTGTTACAGTTACAAAACCAAGTAATCCCACCAACATAACTTACCTGAGAATCTGACCGAATAAATCTGATACCCCTACCAGGGTATATCTTGGCACCACTGAATCGGCAAAGTTCAGTCCTAAAACACCAAAAATCAAATACCAAATTATACACAATCAGTATATCATAGGACACACACAAGAGAACACAAAGCACAACCAAGCACCAAGTGTAAAAGCTTTGATTAAACCAAGAATTTAAAAGAGCCACACAGTTACAAACCATTGGCTCCCACAAGATAAACACATGATTAAATCAAAAACCAAACTGAAAGTTCATCTGATTGACTGTAGTCTTTCATTCCTGTTTTAGCCTCTCTATTCCGAATCATAAAACTGTTTTCGTTCTTAGCATTCTGAAATGGTTATTCAATTTTTTTATACAATTCTTTATTTTCTAGTCAGGTTCTTTAAATAAAAAATAAAAAATTGAGCAAAAAAATTGTTAATATTCTACAAAATTTAATGAATTTTAAAGGTTTCATTACATAAACCTGACTCTCAGAAAAAGCAAAACATCGTTGTTTCCATTGTTAATCTATGCACTTTTTGATTCTAGCATAAAACCGGATAGCAGTGTCAAAATCAAAATATGGTAGAGAACAAACATTTTTCATAACATATATGGTCTCCAGAAAGAGAGGAAAAGAATGTCATTTTCAGATCTAGAAGGCTCGAAGTATCATAAATATTGCATTTGGTAGAATCAATCATGAAAACAAGTTATTCAAATCGATGTTATTCACACACAGAGAGACAGAGAGAGAAGCTTACTTGAGAACCATGGCAGCGGATGCAGGTGACGCCGCTCGTAAACCCCTAGTTGAGTTGCAGAAACCCTAGCAAAGCACTTCACGACTCAACAATTTAATAACAAAGGATAAGGACTGAAACGACACCGGTTTTAGTTGTTGGGCTCGTCGTTATGGGCTTATTGCTGGATCAAAAAGACGACCGTAGTTAAGATTAGTGTTGCACTATAAGACCCCCCAAAAAAAATTTAAAAAAAAATAATATATATATATATATATATATATTGTGTAATGGTCTCAAAAATATATATATATATATATATATTTTTTGTGTCTCATCCTTTAGCTAAACTCTTCCACCCTCTACTCATAAGATACTTTGAAAACCTTATAGATCAATAGTGTGATGGATTGTATCTGAGACTTTTGAATTTACGTCATACCCCAAATCAATAAGTTTGCCATCTAAATACCTCTATAGGACTTGTTAAATATGCAAACATATTTGAGATAAAGTAGCAATCGTGGTTTAAAAGAAAAGGGGTGGGGGGAGGGGGGAGGGGGGAGGGGAGAGGGAAGTAAATTTTGATTACATTCTAGTAAGAAATACATTTTTTTCAAGAATGAATCTAAAGAGTTAGGAATGGTGACGTGACAAGTTGAAATTGTATCATGGATGGCCCGTCCCTTCTTCAAATTGAGGAGAACTCATGGAGTGAGAGAAGGCCAAGTAAAGGACAAGATGGATTGCAAATATTTTGTTAATACTTAATGATGTAGCTCTTGCATTGATAAGTTAGAGATTAGAGTAAAAAGGAAGGGACAATCATAAAGGTGTTAAGAATGAAAAGATAAGCATTTTAGGGATTCTTGAATACTGAACTGCTTTGAACTGAAAACAGATTCTTTGAACTGTAGAGAAATACTTTAACTTACTGCAATTATTTACTGTTTATACTGAGAGTAGAAATACTGTTCATGAATGGTAACTTGTCAGGTACTATTTCAATTAGTGATACTGTTTTTGTCTTAACTTGTTGATGGTAGTAATCATCCTTAACTTTTGTGAAGGTAATTTATATATATATATGTGTGTGTGTGTGTTAAATGAAAAATATATGTACACACTTGAGATGAGATCGAGGAGTAATCTTGAGGAGTAAAACGTGTAAACTGTCTACCCCCTATTCAAGGCAAGGAAGAACCACACGGACAGAACATTTTTGCCATCCATGCAAAGAGTCAAAGACATCTTTTTGCAATATGTAGGCCTCTTAAAACACTCATTCCAAAAAGAATATATAAATGAAACCAAATCACATGAATCAAACCCATGTATACATTTTCTTCAGGAAGATACAAGAGTTGTAATTTAGAACGCATAAAAAGGACATTACATTGATGGCATGATCACTTAGGTATTCATTGTTATCAAGAGTCAGAATATTTAATATGAAATTGGCCTCGGATAATTTCTTAGAAATCGATTGAGTAAAATTTAAATACAATTTCTTAAATATTGTACCTTAAGTTCACCGATTAAATTCAATCATGTGATTATTTTGGATTTAATTATTTGGTCAATATAACTACATGATTGAATTTAATTTATTTATTTTTTTTAAGATAACATTGTCCTTTACTTGTCATTGCATTGGTCATCCAACCACATGGTTAAATTCAATTAGAAAACCTAAGAAACAACACCTTGAATCTAAGTTTTACCCTAAACTTAACACACAAGAAGAGGCACAGGGAATTTGAACCCTTGTGAGCCACTAAAAGTAATCCTTAGGGTATTATATTCCAGCTCCTGGCGGTGAACTTCACAATCTCCAGTAAAATAACAAAACAATAGGATGGTAAGAGATATCAACAAGAGTTCAAGACCTGTTAAGGTAACTCCTCAGACCTCAGTCAAGTTGGCCACGAACTTTCCTCTTTCCCTGTTTGAACTCAAATCATGACATCCCATATAGCTTGTAAACATGGGTATCATGAACGCAAACCGGAAGAGCATGCCTATTTGCTCCCAACAATTGGGTTGGGTTTAAGAAATTTGGCTGACTCCAATGCCAAAACTCACAAGCAACCCTCTCATCATCATTCATTCATACAGTGCACTGTTTCCTAATATTAAGTACACTCACTGGTTTTCAGATATTATATTAAAATGAAGAAGCCCAATGTTGGGTACCCCACTACTTGATACTACTAGGCAATTCAGATACAAGTTGAACTTCCCTTTGAAACTTTTGTTACCTCCTTAAGAAAACAGTCACATCTGAGCAACAGCACAATTCTCATGTTTACAGTAACAATTTCACCATCAAAAGACCAAATTGAAGAAGGTTCAAGTTGTAAGTACTACCTTACTAAAAAAAAAGTTGTAACTACTACTACTTATGCAGCTTTAGCTGTTTCTCGCACCAGAGCAAGCTTAGCCAAAAGACCACAGAGCTGAAGATATGAACCAACTCCATCACAGATTCTCATATGGGCAAATCCAGTTTCCTGGAAACTCAAAGAGAACAAGAATTAAATATTGTAACAAAGACAAGACATTTGAGGAGTAGGAAGGATCAAGGTCAGCATGATATCTGTACCTTCATGAATTCCAATTTTAGATACTCAGCCATATCATAGTTTTTGATGATGCGGAATAGGGTTGTGATTATGTCGGTGGGGGAATAGCCCAAATCATAGAGCTGCTTGAGACCAGAACAAGATTCATCAAATTTCCCTTCTAGTACATTGCGCACCATGTTCTTCACATGCAACGGATGAGGCTGATCGCAAACCTGAAAACCAATGACAGACATTATAGACCAACCAAGCTATATATAGTGAAAGTAAATTACTAAACTGAGAAGGTATTCAGAGTCATAAACCTTGAAAACATTTTCTTGGTTGACAAAACGGAACCCACTGTATGTAGCCTGCAAGTTATTCAATGCCTGCCTCATGTCACCATCAGCAGTGAAAATTATGGCTTCAAGACCTTCCGGAACATAGGGAACCTTCATTGGTTACAAACACAGATCAACCACACATTTCTATCTTTCTTCTAAATTTCTAATGCATAGCAATAGAATATCCAGATTTAACAAACAATAAACTACTATAAATTTTAACTACTGTATAATCTCCTTTGTCATGGTTCTGTTGCAAACAAAATGAAGAATTCATTCAAAGTTCACTCATATTAACTAAAATTGCCTAAATGCTATCTAAACAGATTCATACATTTTCCTACAATACCTGGTTGTTGATGTTCCCTTCAAAATCAAGCTAGATGAACTACATTTTATCTTGTTGCACATTTGACAGTGCTATAATATACAAGCATTCAAGTAGCTGACGCAAGATAAAACCAAAACTAACACCAAAATTGAAGAATAGAAAATAAAAAAAAATAACCTAGGAATCAACACCCAAGCAAGAGAGAACATGATCTAGCAATCAGCACCTAGAGTTGCCTAGAATCAGTGCCAAGCTATTTGAAGGAAAAATTCCAACAAAACATTTGATTACTCAAGAAAACTGTCTAACTGTTATTGAATTACAATTGATTTAAGAAAGTCCAATTATTGAATTACAAAAATAATCTTGACTCTAGGAAATAAAATAAAATACTAATAACCTTATCAAATAATAAGACCTAAAATAAAATCCAATTGACCAACAAAAATATAATTGAATTCTAAATGTTGAAATAAAATTGTCTTTGCAGTTCCCATGTCAGTAGCTTAACCAGTTCATGATGATCAATCAAACATTTTAATGTGAGATCTTATTGGCAACAACTTTCAAGCTATATTCCTAATAATTTCTTCAGTTTGAAAGAGAGTCAACATAATTGCTCATTTATGTTCCTTCCCAAAAAGAGTCAGCTTGGAACTTGAACTTTTCATAATGACCAAGCATCGCATGCACAAAAAGAGCAAGCAACGAATATGGAGATAGAGAGAGAGAGAGAGATAACCATCTATTAAAATAGTGAAATTTTTTAGGGTAATACAAAAATAATAGTAACCATAACACCAAAGCTCAACTAGATGTAGCTTCAAGGCATCCTAGATGTTTAAAAAGAGAGGCAGACTATATTCCAAAATCATAATGCACTGATAGAAAGATCCCAGTCCCCCCCCCCCCCCCCCCCCCACTTTTAATTTTTCTACTTTGAGTGGAGTTGGTAATAGATGCATGAATGTAAGCATGCTTATACACACTGACATGCTGACAGGTAGGGACAGAGAAACACGTGCTTTCATTGAATACATGAATAAGATCTGATATTTCCAACCCCTTGGTGTGAGAAAAAACTTGAACTGAATAATTATACTAAAATAACCAAATAATTATAAAAATATATATCATGAAGCTTTATTGAATAAGGGATATATGGCTTTTGAAAAACCAGACAGAGAAAAAGCCTATTTTTTAGTGCCCTGAACGGATGCTAAATTAATAACTGAAAGCAATTTGCATTGACATTGAATGACAGTAATGCTGCTATGCACCTGTGGCACATTATTTATTAAGGAAACTAAGTATACCTTTTCAGCTTCAACCACCACCATGAGACGACCAAGTATCTCTTGATCAGATAATCTTGAAAATCGAACAATAGCACATCTACTTTGAATAGGCTCAATAATTTTAGAAGAAGTATTGCATGCAAGAGCAAAACGAGTGGAGTTTGAATATATTTCCATTGTCCTTCTCAAAGCTTGCTGTGCTCCAGATGTCATGCTGAAAATTGAAAAGGTTATTGACAAATACAACATTCGATACATGTTCTTAGATGGAAGAAAATATACCAAAGCCTGAACAATATAACATCAAACAACAAACTATAATAATTCCAGATAGAAGCCTTTAATGATTGGAGAGTAAAGAGACATTATTATCAGAACTTACCTGTCAGCTTCATCCAAGATTACTACCTTGTGCCGCCCAGGGGGCAGTGTCACTTTCTTTTGAGCAAACATCTTAATCTTGTTCCTTACAACATCTATTCCCCTAAAAAAGAAACAGCAACAATAACATATTTCAGAACCTAACCAAAAAGGCCCCCCCAGAAAAAAAGACAGGATACTAAAGCCTAGAAAATTTTACCCACCTGTCATCTGATGCATTGAGCTCCAAAACAGCCTCCTTATAATTTGGTCCCAGAAGCTCATGTGCTAGTGCGAGTATACTCGTGGTCTTACCGGTTCCAGGAGGACCCTGAAATAAACAATGTAAAGTGGATGAGCAGCATCATAAGCCTTTTACTTTACAAACATGAGCAGAGAACAATCATATGCAAACTTCCCAGTGGGACTCTTAACAAATCTGATCAAATTGCTTGCCATTACAATTTCCACATAACCCAAACCCAAAAACATTCGTCAACTGAGTCCGATGCAACTATTTGGCTTCACTGTGTTGCCTTTTCATTTCAGAAACAAAATAATATGGCACATTACACACGCCCTACATGCACACATGTACATACATACATATATACACACATAATGGCACAAACATATGTATGTGCATACTTATATACATATAAAAGGGGAGAAAAACCCTTTTTTTTTTGTTTTCGCTTTTACTCTTATCAGGTGTGATGCTAAATCAATTAACAGAAAATTTTAAAATAGAATAACAACAACAACCAAACCTTTAGTCACAAATTTTGGAGTTAGCTATGATCCTAAACAGACTAATGAGTGTCGGTCATATTTATTCTATTTGAATCAACTGAATCTTCCTCGCTGATGCATTAATTGAAAATATAAAATAGAATAAGAAAATACAAAAAAAAATAATAATAAAAAAAATCTTTAAAGTATAACTAAACAAATCAAAATCCAAATATACAGGAATGCTGATAAAGTTTGAAATTGCAAAAGAGAATTGCACTTCCCAGAAATTTCATTTCTACATACTGTAATTTCGGTGACTGAGTGAGACTGAAAAGAAAAAACGTACGGATAAGATGAGGTTGGGCATGTTGCCGTCGCGAGCGATGACTTGGAGCCTGGACACGGCATCCTCGTTGCCCACGATGTCGGCGACCCTGTTGGGACGGTATTTCTCTACCCATGGCATGTCGTAGCCACTGCTCGAGCTCCCACCAGACGAAGAAGAAGAAGAAGCAGCCATTTTTGTGTGAGAGAAAAAGGAATTGCTATAAGAACTAGATTTATAAACAGGTTGGGTTGCTATATTATGCTAATAATGCTTTTGCTCTGGATTCGGAAACCAAAACCCTTGTACCAACGCCCGAATGGCAAAAGGCCTAAACCCTTTCTTTTCGATTTGGAGGGAAATTGCACAAAAGATGGGGAAAAACCTTTTCCTTTCAATGTTTTTTTTTTTTTCCTTAAAACCCGACAAAACGTTCAATTTATGCTTTATAAACCTTCTCCATTTTTTATTTTCCTATTCAATATTTTTTTTTTAAAAGTATATATATATATATATATATATATATATATATATATATGTTTCCCTTAAAAATAACTTTGTAGCTTAACTACCATTCAAGTTCACGTGTCAGGTTTTGATATATTTATTAAACGGAATAAGACTTCTCAATCCTAATGCGACATATTTATTAAATAAGTTAGTCATGTCGACCTGTTTATCAAATTTTATCAAAATAAAAAAAAATACTAAAAAACAAACAAATAAATATTTTAAATATAAAATTCAGAACTAATGAGTAATTGCATCATAAATAATCATTCAAAATTAAAGCATATTTCAATATCACAAATAATCAATCACAATATGTTAAAGAAAATAAACCACAACAACTAATAAATTTATATATCTAGAGTTTGAAGAGTATATTGATAAAATTTTATTTAATTAAACGAATCAAATAGGTCAAATGAGTTCTATAGGCTGAACACTAACTCAACCCGTTTATCAAACGGGTCTGTCATGTCAATTCAAATATGAAACAAACTTATTAAACCTCAACCCATAACCTATTAATTTCATATTGTATCGGGTTTGCGGGTCATGTCAAATTTTACCACCCCTACTCAAAGTCCCCTTGTAACTGTGGAATTATTATATTAAAAAAAATGTGGTATCTTTCTTGACAAATGGATACACCTTGATTAACTTATTAATTGTTAAGATCATTGTTTTAAAAACTAAACCAGACTGATCGATTCAATGAAGAACAAAATTGGAGAAAAAAAAAGGTCAAAATCAAGAACTAAATTCAATTATAGTTCTTTGACTATTCCGGTTTTTTAAATCGTTGTTTATGATTTAAAAAACTTCTACCACTCAATAAGTTACTATTAATTCCTCTCTCTTAGGTGGCATTTGGGTATTGCGTTTCTTGTGTTGCATTTTCTGCATTTTTTTTTTCCTGGATGGGCGAAAACGTGCTATTCATCATGAATCGTGATTTTAGGCTTATGAATAGTGCCAAATGCGTGAACAATAATTTTTTTTTTTATTTTTTTATTGTTTTCAGTTTTCAGCAAAATAAGCAGTATTCAAACAGATCCTAGAGTCCCATAGTCTTTGAAAAATAGAAGCTCCAAACTGCGGTATCTCTTGCAAGATCAAACCTTTCATCTGAAATAACAAATTTTTGTATAGACTTTTATTTCTTTGTTATTTCCTCTCATGTAGTATTCCCATACCCTTCTCGTTTTCTCATTTGCATTTATATCAACAAATTATTGTAAAGGCTTTAATTTCCTTGGATCTTTTTCCCTCTGTGTTTTATGTACCCTTTTCCCTTTTCAATACCATCTTTGTGTTGTAATTCCCTTCAAATGGATGCATGTTTGGAAGAGATGTGGAGAATGTTTCATCTCTCAGATGAAGGGAAAGGAGTGATGGCGGTCAAGTCAAATGAAGTAGCTATTTCACAACATCAAATGCAGTTTTGTGCTCAAAATACAAACTAAGAAAGATTTCAACAAGTAGGCTTTCAAGTCTAATATTAGTGGATCACAAAGTTTTACTATCCAATAAGTGGGAAGCAATTTATTTTTGCCCATTTTTGCTAGTGAAGAAAGTCTAAAAGAGGTGTTAAATAAAAATCCTTGGTTTTTTGACAAAAGAATTAGTTAATGGTATCAGAGCCATGGATGGTAGGTGTATGAGTTTTATTTTTTTGCAATTAAGAAGTTACTAGGAATTTTATTACTACATAGCCACTACTTGCTCCTTGTTAGCGTTGGTCAGCCTAAAGACTCGTTGGCAAACCATAGTTTCGCGTTGGTCAGCCCCTTTGTTGTAGCCGACGGACAGGTGTTGTTTGGGTGGTCCCGTAATGGAGTTTCCCGAGGAAGTGGTCCCGATAGCAAGGATGCCAGTGGTTAGTAATAGTTCCGCTAGTAATTATTAATTGCTTGGAAATAGAATGAATATATTTAGTCGCTCATTATCGGTTGCTAGGACACACTTAGGTCAGGCACACACTAATCTGAACATGGAAAGTGATAAGATAGTTAATTCTGAAGAATATAGCATGCAAGATATAGACTGATATAAATGGAATATACCAACAGAGAGAACTGATAAAATCTACAGACAGACTTCTTTTTCTAAATTATCCTTCTTGACATATTACACTATAAAAACTGTTGAAAGAACTTATTCTTTATTTAATGAATATGAAAAAATTCAATTATTTTCGATGGACTCAATTAACAGACATAGAGAAAAATATGCATTTTTACATATTGGTTTGGTTCAAGTAGCTGTTAAACCATTAACTAGAGAAGCTTTACATGCAAGTGTTTTACTTTGTTTAAGAGATGACAGACATTTAAGATTTAATGACTCACTCTTAGGAATGATGGAAACAAGTTTACATAAAGGACCAGTATATTTTAATTGTTATCCTAACTTTGCTTTAAGCCTATCTGACAGAAATATTATGGATGCTTTAACTTTGAATATAAAAACAAATGGTTATTACATGAAAGAAGGCTCGGAACCTTTAGCTGTTATTTATAGGATTTATTATAAATTGATGAAAACCACCTTAGATCCTCAATCTATAGTTGATCCTTCCCCTAAAGGTGAGACTCTCCTTCTACAAGCCTCAACCCGAAATACTAGATTACGTGTACCTCAACAAATACAGTGGAAAGATATAACCCTTCCAGATAGATGGCAACTTGAGGCCATTGCTCCCATACCAAATATAGAAAACATTGAACCAGACTTCATAGCCCAAAATATAGACGGTACAGTTACTATTTCTTTTAATAATAATGACAGACATACTGATAGTCTTATAAGACCTAGCAGTTCTACAGGCAGAAAGACCCCTATGATGTTTACCCCTAGAGGCTCCTTTTCTTCTAGGACACCTTTCTCTGATTTTAGACCTTTACCTCCTCAGAATCTTCCTCCAGTTATACACCTTCCCCCTATAAACACTAAGAAAACCCCTATTCAGACAGAGCCAGCTTATTACCCAACAAATACCACACAACCTACCCTTAATGTTCACCAACCTCTTTATCAGCCCCAACCTCAACCTGATTCTCCTACCCACACAGATATATTAGGATTTACAGATGATAGAAAAATTAATGTTTTATCTAAAGAATTTGTTTTAGATAAAGAACTACTAAAATATGATTACTTAAAACTTGAAAATAATGACAGAAAGAACCAATTTTTTGAAGAATATAATGAACAAGAAAGAAACAATTTAAGAACTAAGTATTTTGAAATGATGACAGACTTACAGACACACTTTAGTTTCTTTGACTTTTTGGACTATTATAACAAAAAGATAAGTGTAATAGAGAAAATATTATCATGGACAAAGACAGAAAATCATGAGAAAGTGTATCAGACTTATCCACCATTTGAATCAATTATATTGAGTCAAAATAGTGGAGTCCAAGTATTGGCTACACCTATCAAAAGACCTAGCCTAAGTGATGATAACAAGAACCTAGACAGTATAATTCAACAGAACAATTACACCAACACCTATCTAAAAACTATTGGTCAAAAGCTACAAGACATAGAAGACAAAATAATACCCCCTTCTACTTCTATAAAAAAAGAAAATACGTCTAATACCCCTTTGTTTATCCCTCATGAAATACCTCCTCACCTTAGAGCACCTTTAAAGAAACCCATGACAGAGAAAACTGATAATTTACTTAATGAAATAAATAAAAAATTAGACTTAATGAAATTAGAATCATTAAAGGATATGGAGCCATTAAAAAATAAGAGTATCATAACGTTAAACACAACAGGACGAACTGACTCTTCAGAGGATGAAGAATCAGAAGACAATCAATTGACAAATTTGACAGACATAAATAATCTGGAATCACAATTCACAGATAAATTACAAATTAATAAATTAACTTTAGCATCTTCATCGCAAGATCGTAAAAAAGGAAGAATTGAAGATTTATACCCCAGAAAGAATTGGTATCCTAAACCTACTCCCCCTGATTTACAATTTGAAGAAAGACATACTTATGTTAATTCGTCTTATTCCCCAGATTTAATTTATGAATGGAATATTGATGGAATGTCAGAATATGAAATAATAAACCTTTTACATGAAATGACTTTGCTCATTAATGTTTATAAGAATCATGGAAAATAGGATCATCAGATAGCCCATTTAATTGTCACTGGTTTTACTGGCCAGTTGAAAGGCTGGTGGGATCATTATTTAAATAATGATGACAGAAATGGAATATTAACAGCTGTTAAAAGAGAAACAGATGGAAGTGTTATAATGACAGATAGACAGCCTTCACAAGATGCAGTTAATACTTTAATTTTTACTATAACTAAACATTTTGTTGGTGATCCCAATCAATATAAAGAAAGAGTTTCAGATGTTTTAATTATTTTAAGATGTCCACAACTTTCAGATTTTAGATGGTATAAAAATGTCTTTATTTCAAAAGTTTTAAGTAGGAATGATTGTCAACAATCCTACTGGAAAGAAAAATTTATTACTGGTTTACCTTATTTCTTTGCTCAAAAAGTTAGACTTGATATAGTCAATAATGACGGAACTATAGACTATCCTAGCCTAACATATGGAGACATAATATCTTCAATTAATAAAACAGGTCTATGGCTATGTAATGACTTAAGTGAAGGGTCATTTGGAATAAGGGTTTTTGTCTGAGGGTGAAGGCTGCCTGTAAATTATCAAGAAGTAGTTTGATATGAAGAGGAAGGTCTGTAAATTCTCCGTCTTGAAACATAAGATCAGTGTCGAGCACTTTTTGCAGAATTACACTTTTATCACCACATGAATACATTGCCTCTACTAGCAACGTATCTTGAAGGGATATTGTCTCTAACAAGACGCCTTCATGCATATCCGAAATTTTTACTGAAGGCTTTCGGATACCTCTGGGTTGCACCGCTGGTGCCTTGCCCTTGTCTTTTTGAGAAGATCTTTTATTCATAGTAGTCTGCATATGGGTTTTGGGAAAAGAATTATGTCTTGAAAATGATTTTGAAAATAAATATTTTCTTTTGAAATTCTTTTGCCAATGACTTTCTATGAAATTCTTTTAAAATATTTTATAAGAAACGCAAGAAAAGTATTTATAAAACAAACAACATTTATAAAACAAACTTCACTTTTGTGCTCTTGCTGAGTAGTAACAGTATTAGAGTAGTCATGATGGGATCTGTAAGTGAGATTCAGAATATTTCTTAAATCTAGTATGATTCTATTCATACATGTACTACTATATATCTCCTCTTGTGAGAATATGTGAAATAAAATTTCTTCGTAAAGTCTTTCATTAATAGAACAGTTTAACAGGGGATTAATTCTGTCTGTTAGGAAATTAAATCTGTCATTATTCAAGAAATTACCACAATTAATGTTTTCTTTAATGATCAATAAAGGAGAGTCTGTCAAAGCTTCTTTTATTAAACTATCTGTTGTATGAATATTTAAGGATACTATAAAGGGTGTACATTTGTCATTTATTATAATTTTGTTTAGTCCTTCTATTAGTCTTATGAGACTATCAGTATGTCTGTCATTATTATTAAAAGAAATAATAATTGTACCATCTATATTTTGGGCTATAAAGTCTGGTTCAGTGTTTTCTATATTTGGTGTGGGGGTAATAGCCTCAAGTTGTCATCTATCAGTCCATATAAGCCATCTATCAATCCATATACTATTAGTCCATGCATATTGATTACAAAAAATTGTATCCATATTTCCGTCTTTTATGCCTTTTCTACTGAGTTCTTCTGTAGATTGGACTTTATGTAAAAAAGCAATAGGAAAATAAGAACGTATCTCTGTCTCTTTGTCTTGTTTAACTTTCTTTTTGTCATTTTCTGTCCATTGATTAACAAGTAATATTTCTGTCTTTAAAGATGACAAACTTCTTTCTGTTCTATAGATTCCTCTTTTGTTGATATCTGTTAAAATAGTAACCTTTTTGGGAGAGTGTATTTCTTTCAAAACAGGTGGTACAATGAATCTAAAGAATACATTAGTTTTAATTCCTTTATTTGTCACTAAAAAGAGATAAATTAAAACCATAAAAGGAATTCCTAAAATAATTCTAGTAGGAAGGTCTTTAATTAAAACAAAGGTTGATTCAAAATATATTCCATCATGGCATATATGAACATTAGGTATTTTATAATTAATTATTAGTTTTTCTCCATTGGCCTGAATTAATCTTTCATAATACTTTAAGGGTATTAATCCTTCTTGTATATAATTCATGTCAGCAGCTGAATCTATTAAAGCAATTTCTATGAAAGAAAACTTTTTATTAATTACTAAAGTAATTTTTGTATGCCCTTTTTTGAAAATTACTCTATCAATTAAACTTAAGAAATTCTGTCTATTGTCATCATCATCATCACTATCATCAAATTTTCTGTCTGTGGGATTAAAAATTATTTTAAGTTTATTATTTCTTCAATATTTCGCTCCTTTATGTCTGTGGAATTTTCTTCTTTAATTTCCTTTTTTACCATTTTTGCTTCTGTCATTAAGTCTTGTAGAGCCACTGGTTTTATCTCTACACTATCTTGTTTTATTTTCATTTTTACCTTTTCTTTCTTGTCTTTTTCTTTCTCTTTCTTTTGGCATTCTGTACCATGGTGTCCATATTTCCTACACCTAATACAAGCAATAGGTATTTCTATAGATTCTTTCAATTTTAATAAATATTCTTTCTTGTCTTTATGGTGATTCGGTAGATTTTCTATCAGTTTTATTATTATGTCTTTTTGTTTTCTTTTTCTTTTATTAATCTTAAGTGGGTTGGTTGATTTTAACTCTTTCTTTACTTGATCTATTTCTTTTTTACTAACATTGAATATTTTCATTAATTCATTTGTTATATCTTTCTCAAATTCTAATTTACTAATTTGTTTAACAATTTTATTATGTCTATCACATTGTTTTTTAGTATGTCCATATCCTTTGCATTTATGACAAATAGTATTGTTAACATGTCTGTCAGTTTTCTCATTATCTGATAACTCAATATTATTTAAAACTGTTATGTCTCTTTTTCTGTCTGGCTGTAGAGGTGTATTTAAAATTTTCATTTTTTTAGTTTATTCTGTCAAACTATCATTTTGGGTATCTATTATAGATCTTTCAATTAATTCTAGTCTTTCATCAATTCTTTCCCTTAAACTATTACACTTCTTGTCTTTTCTATTGACTACTTTCACTATTTCCTCTTTTGCTTTTACTACACTATCACTATTTGCCTTTTCTTTTAAATTACCATAATTGTTTTTCCTTCCTTTGTTGACTATTTCTCTTTCATGTCTTATCTTTTCTTCTACTTCTATCTTCCTACGTAGAGATTCTTTACTACTATTTGTTTTTGGTTTTTGCATGTCCTTTATTATCACCTTCCCTACATCTTCACTATTCTGTTTTTCAAACATTTCTTTCATCTCTTTAACCATTCCTTTTTGTTATTATTTCTTTATTATTATCTATTAGCTTCTTATGCAGAGATTCTTTCTTGCTTGTCTCTATTAGGCTTTTTTGTGTATCTGTGTCTAGCTTTTTACATAGAATTTGTACTGAACTAGAAACTTCTTTATTGTTTTGCTTTTCCACCATTTCTTTTAGTCTGTTATTTTCTATAGTATTTCTTTTTTTTGTGAGATCTTTTATTTTATCTTCTATACGTGTTATTCTTTCCTTAATTGGGCCAGTTTCTTCGTCAACTAATCTGTCAGTTGCTTTTAGCGTCTGTAAGTTCTTATCTACAATTTCTTTTAAACTATTATTTATACACTAATTATCTGTCATAGTTTTTGTAAAAGATGATCTTTGATGGGGTTCAAATTCTATTTCTTTTTTCAAAGGTGAATTTAAAGCTTTCATTCTTTTATAGAGGTCCAAAAAACTATCATTTTTCTTTTCAACTTTAGTATATATAGTGGATCTGTCAATATTTTCTAAAGATTCTAATTTTCTATTAATTCTGTCTAAAAAACTATCATTATTTTTATTAGTCTGTCGGTTGATTTTATCATTTGTGAAAGTACTCCAATTATTTGTATAGTTATAATTATCCATATCACTGTTAGAGTCAGAATCTGTTTCATAATCCATATCACTATTAGACCAATTATCATCTATATCTTTCATGCTATAACCTTCATCATAATCTATATCATCATAGTCCATGTTTCAAATTAGTGTGTGCCTAGCCTAAGTGTGAATAAGCAAACAGATGATGAACTGATAAATGTATTTATCCTCTTTCTAAGCAATTAATGATTACTAGCGGAACTATTACTAACCACTGGTATCCTTGCTATCGGGACCACCTCCTCGGGAAACTCCATTGCGGGACCACCCAAACAACGCCTGTCCGTCGGCTACAACAAAAGGGCTGACCAACGCGAAACTATGGTTTGCCAACGAGTCTTTAGGCTGACCAACGCTAACAAGGAGCAAGTAGTGGCTATGTAGTAATAAAATTCCGAGTAACTTCTTAATTGCAAAGAAATAAAACTCATACACCTACCATCCATGGCTCTGATACCATTGACTACCCAAGAGAGAGCACAACAGTAATATAGAAGCATAAACAATGATAAAATAGTTGATAAGGAAGAAAATAGCAAAATAGATATAGTCAAAATAAATTAAAACAGGGTATGGAATATGAAAACTGAAACAAATAAAATCTTACTTGAAAATACTTCTGTCTTTGATTAAAACTGAAAACTTCTGTTTTTCTTACAAGTTTTGAAAATAAACACTGTCTGAAGAGTTACAAAATTACAAAATAAAATCTGTAAAGGGTTACAAGATTATATCTGTCTAGAAAGGAAGGTTTACAAGATTACAAAAGTGAAAGGATTACAAAAATCTTTCTGAGGGAGAGGGAGAGAGAGAGCTATCTTGGACCTAAGTTGGACCTTAGAATTGAACTGGAAATTTGGACCTTCCAATTGGACCTTAATTCTGGACCTGTCTTCTGTCTTCGGAGTCTGTCTTTTTATAGATGGAGTAAACCATGGTAAGTCTTCAAAAGTAACCTGAGTTGATTAAAGTGAACTCAAGTTAATCTGTCGGTAGAATCTTGAACAGTAAAAGTCTTCAAAAGTAACCTGAGTTAAGTAAAATGAACCCAAGTTAATCTGTTGGTAGGATATTTTAGAATTCTGAACAGTAAAAAGTTTTACTATTCATGGATAGTGCTGTCTGGGACTCTGTCAGGGAACACATGCTAGTGAACAGTAGTAACTTAAAATCTGTCTGTAATGGATCTGTATTGAAGCTATTCATGCATGTCGGTGAATAGTGATCTGTCTCCAATGAATAGTGATCTATCGACTGTGAATAGTGATCTGTCGCCGTTGTCTGTTTAGGAGAGCAATCTGTCTATCTGTGCATTCTGTAATCTATTTATCTGTGCATTCTGTCTATCTGTCTACCAATCTGTATCCGCGTAATTATCATAATCTAGCGGATCAGAGTTGTTCTCATACTGCTCGTGCTCGTGGTGCACTCCATAACTATTACATAGAGCACAGTATGAAATAAGAAGGTAGATAGGACCATGATCCTTTGCTGTCATTAGTCTGGGATCCTTAACAATCTTTCTTTGCCCAATAAGCCTTCTTGCTGAAGGTCTTGGACCATATACAGCTATCCTGTTGGTGTAGCCATATAGGTGGAAGCCTTCTCTATCTAATTCTTTCTATACGTCATAAATCTTGTTACTCATGAAATTAGACCATTCTTGAGCCAGAGCACCTGGATCATCAAGTGATAAATAAGTATCTCCTGTATACCAATTGTATTCAGGGATATAACCCCAATCATGGATAAGTACTAAAATGTGTGCTGGCTGAGCTTCCATATAATAGCTATTATCCCAGGCTGGAAGAGTACTCCAGATTAGTATTTTCATATAATTAAGTCCTCCAATCTGTGCGACTGCTTCTCGGATGACATTGGGAAATAAACTGATCTGATTTGCAGAAGTTATGGTTAATTTGCTGATAAACCCTGCTTCTAGCATTTCAGATAGCCACAAAGGATCACAAATTACTGGATCTTCTGTCTCTGTATTGATAAGTAATCCCGGATAGGGATTGTATCTGTCTCCTAGTCCTTCATAAACTCTGTTTGCGTCTCCAAAACTTTCATACCATGTAGCTTTATGAGATAGCCATGTATCATCTGTCATATCTTCTGTTTTGATAACTGCTGTAGAAACTAATACCTTGAAAAGATGCATCCATTTGTCAGAAGAACTTGTTAGGGTTTTATGAGTTAATATTTTCTATTGAATTTCAGGAAGTAAAGTTCTGATGGCAAGTCTCGTATTTTGCTGAATCTTAGGGTGAAGCTTTTAAAAGCTTGTTCCCATAAGATAGCTTTTTAGAGACTGTGATTCTGTCATTGTGGAGCTTGAATCTCCATCCTCCTTGCCAGAGAGTTGACAACTAAGTGCTTCAATAACTGCACCAGTGTTAACAAGATGTAATTCCAAAGCCTGAAGGGTCATTTGGAATAAGGGTTTCTGTCTGAGGGTAAAGGCTGCTTGTAAATTATCAAGAAGTAGTTTAATATGAAAAGGAAGGTCTGTAAATTCTCCGTCTTGAAACATGAGATCAGTGTTGGGCACTTTTTGCAGAATTACATTTTTCTCACCACATGAATACATTGCCTCTGCTAGCAACATATCTTGAAGGGATATTGTCTCTAACGAGACACCTTCATGCATATCCGAAATTTTTACTGAAGGCTTTCGAATACCTCTGGGTTGCACCACTGGTGCCTTGCCCTTGTCTTTTGAGAAGATCTTTTATTCATAGTAGTCTGCAAATGGGTTTTGGGAAAAGGATTATGTCTTGAAAAATGATTTTGAAAATAAATATTTTCTTTTGAAATTCTTTTGCCAATGTCTTTCGGTGGAATTCTTTTAAAATATTTTATAAGAAACGCAAGAAAAGCATTTATAAAACAAACTTTTCTTTGTACGCTTTTGTGCTCTTGCTGAGTAGCAACAGTATTAGAGTAGTCATGATGGGATCTGTCAAGGTAAGTGAGATTCCAAATATTTCTTAAATCTAGTATGATTCTATTTATACATGTACTACTATATATCTCCTCTTGTGAGAATATGTGAAATAAAATTTCTTCGTAAAGTCTTCCATTAATAGAACAGTTTAACAGGGGATTATAATTAATTCTGTCTGTTAGGAAATTAAATCTGTCATTATTCAAGAAATTACCACAATTAATGTTTTCTTTAATGATCAATAAAGGAGAGTCTGTCAAAGCTTCTTTTATTAAACTATCTGTTGTATGAATATTTAAGGGTACTATAAAGGGTGTACATTTGTCATTTATTATAATTTTGTTTAGTACTTCTATCATACTGTCAGTCCATATATTGTTAGTCCATGCATATTGATTATAAAAGATTGTGTCCATATTTCCGTCTTTTATGCCTTTTCTACTAAGTACTCCTGTAGATTGGACTTTATGTTGGTACTTATGCAAAAAAGCAATAGGAGAATAAGAACATATCTCTGTCTCTTTGTCTTGTTTATCTTTCTTTTTGTCATTTTCTGTCAATTGATTAACAAGTAATATTTCTGTCTTTAAAGATGACAAACTTGTTTCAGCTTTATTAATTCCTCTTTCGTTGATATCTGTTAAAATAGTAGCTTTTTTGGAAAAAGTGTTTTTCTTTCAAAACAGGTGGTACAATGAATTTAAAGAATATATCTTTACCTAATACATTAGTTTTAATTCCTTCATCTGTCACTAAAAAGGGATAAAGTAAAGCCATAAAAGGAAGATCTTTAATTGAGTCAAAGGTTGTTTCAAAATATGCTCCATCTGGTATTTTGTAGTTAATTATGAGATTTTTACCATTAACCAGTGTTAATCTTTCAGATGATTTTTCATAATACTTTAAAGGTATTAATCCCTCTTGTATACAGTTCATGTCAGCACTTGAATCTATCAAAGCAATTTCTGTCAAAGAAAACTCTTTTTTAATTACTAAAGTAATTTCTGTATGCCATTTTTTGAAAATTACTCTGTCAATTAAATGTAAGAAATTCTGTCTATTGTCATCATCATCATCACTATCATCAAATTTTCTGTCTGTGGGATTAGAAAATTCTTTTAAGTTTATTATTTCAGTAATATTTCGCTCATTTATGTTTGTGGAATTTTCTTCTTTAATTTCTTTAATTTCCTTTTTTACCATTTTTTGCTTCTGTCATTAAGTCTTGTAGAGCTACTGGTTTTATCTTTACACCATCTTGTTCTATTTTCATTTTTACTTTTTCTTTCTTGTCTTTTTCTTTCTTGGCTTTTTCTTCCTTTCTACAATCCGTAACATGGTGTCCATATTTCCTACACCTAATGCAAGCAATAGGTATTTCTATAGAGTCTTTCAATTTTAATAAATATTCTTTCTTGTCTTTATGGTGATTTGGTAGATTTTCTATCAGTTTTACTATTATGTCTTTTTGTTTTCTTTTCCTTTTATTAATCTTAAGTGGGTTGGTTGATTTTACCTCTTTCTTTATTTGATCTATTTCTTTTTTACTAACATTAAATATTTCAATTAATTCATTTGTTATATCTTTATCAAATTCTAATTTACTTATTTGTTTAACAATTTTATTATGTCTGTCACATTGTTTTTTAGTATGCCCATATTCTTTACATTTATGACAAATAGTATTACTATCATGTCTGTCAGTTTTCTCATTATCTGATAACTCAATAGTATTTAAAACTGTTATGTCTCTTTTTCTGTCTGTCTGTAAAGATGTATTTAAAATTTTCATTTTTTAGTTAATTCTGTCAAACTATCATTTTGGGTATCTATTATAGATCTTTCAATTAATTCTAGTCTTTCATCTACCGTTTCTTTTAAACTATTACACTTCTTGTCTTTTACTTCCACTTTTACTACACTATCACTATTTTCTTTTAAATTACCATTAATGTTTTTCCTACCTTTGTTGACTTTTTCTCTTTCATGTCTTATCTTTTCTTCTACTTCTATCTTCCTACGTAGAGATTCTTTCTTACTATTTGTTTTTGGTTTTTGCATGTCCTTTATTATCACTTTCCCTACATCTTCACTATTCTGTCTTTCAAACATTTCTTTTATCTCTTTTACGATTCCTTTTTTTTATTATTTCTTTATTATTATCTATTAGCTTCTCATGTAGAGATTCTTTCTTGCTTGTCTCTATTAGGCTTTTTTGTCTATTTGTGTCTAGCTTTTTACATATAATTTGCACTGAACTAGAAACTTCTTTATTATTTTGCTTTTCCACCATTTCTTTTAGTCTGTCATTTTCTATAGTATTTTTCTCTTTTGTGAGATCTTTTGTTTTATCTTCTATACATGTTACTCTTTCCATAATTGGGTCAATTTTTTCATCAACTCTTCTGTCAGTTGCTTTTAACGTCTGTAAGTTCTTATCTACAACTTCTTTTAAACTATTATTTATATACCAATTATTTGTCATAGTTTTTGTAAAAGATGATCTTTGATGGGGTTCAAATTCTATTTCTTTTTTCAAAGGTGAATTTAAAGCTTTCATTCTTTCATAGAGGTCCAAAAAACTATCATTTTTCTTTTCAACTTTAGTATATATAGCAGGTCTGCCAATATTTTCTAAAGATTCTAATTTTCTATTAATTCTGTCTAAAAAACTATTATTGTGTTTATTAGTCTGTCGATTGATTTTATCATCTGTGAAAGTACTCCAATTATTTGTATTATTATAGCCATAATTATCCATATCACTGTCAAAGTCAGAATCTGTTTCATAATCCATATCACTATTAGACCAATTATCATCTATATCTTTCATGCTATAACCTTCATCATAATCTATATCATCATAGTCCATATTTCAAATTAGTGTGTGCCTAGCCTAAGTGTGAACAAGCAAACAGATGATGAACTGATAAATGTATTTATCCTCTTTCTAAGCAATTAATGATTACTGGTGGAACTATTACTAACCACTGGTATCCTTGTTATCAGGACCACCTCCTTGGGAAACTCCATTGCGGGACCACCTAAACAACGCCTGTTCGTCGGCTACAACAAAGGGGCTGACCAACGCGAAACTATGGTTTGCCAACGAGTCTTTAGGCTGACCAACGCTAACAAGGAGCAAGTAGTGGCTATGTAGTAATAAAATTCCTAGTAACTTCTTAATTGCAAAGAAATAAAACTCATACACCTACTATCCATGGCTCTGATACCATTGACTACCCTGGAGAGAGCACAGCAGTAATATAGAAGCATAAACAATGATAAAATAGATAATAAAGAAGAAGATAGCAAAATAGATATAGTCAAAATAAATTAAAACAGAGTATGGAATATGAAAACTGAAACAAATAAAATCTTACTTGAAAATACTTCTGTCTTTGATTAAAACTGAAAACTTCTGTCTTTCTTACAAGCTTTGAAAATAAACACTGTCTGAAGTGTTACAAGATTACAAAGTAAAATCTGTAAAGGGTTACAAGATTATATCTGTCTAGAAGGGAAGGGTTACAAGATTACAAAAGAGAAAGGATTACAAAAGTCTTTCTGAGGGAGAGGGAGAGAGAGAGCTATCTTGGACCTAAGCTGGACCTTAGAATTGAACTGGAAATTTGGACCTTCCAATTGGACCTGTCTTCTGTCTTCGGAGTCTGTCCTTTTATAGATAAAGTGAACCATGGTAAGTCTTCAAAAGTAACCTGAGTTAAGTAAAGTGAACTTAAGTTAATCTGTCGGTAGAATTTTGAACAGTAAAAGTCTTCAAAAGTAACCTGAGTTAAGTAAAGTGAACTCAAGTTAATCTATCGGTAGAATCTTGAACAGTAAAAGTCTATCTTGAACAGTAATAGTCTATCTGCATGCGAATAATATTCTGTCAAAATATCTGCCAAAATATCTTTCTGGATCTGCATTCTGTCATTTTATCTTTTGATCTTTTGTCTTATTTGTCACATGTCATAGGGGTCTTGAGAATCTTGGAATGCTTCTAGGTGAGTCCTGTAGTTTGGAAAGGAGGATTCCATCACTGTCATCTTCATCGTCTGAAATTTGTGATGCAGCTTCAAGCAGTTGCTTTTTGAGCTGTCTTCTATCTGAACAGAGGCAAGTTGGCACTGAACTTGACTTTTTTCTAGAAAGAAACTAGAACTTTCTGTCTGGGAGAAAGAGGCCTTTTTCTGTAATTCTTGGTAAATATGATCAAAATTAAACTTATTCCACCATTTTAATTTAAACTTTCTGGCGAGCATGGGAAAAGGATACTGGGGATGCTTTTCTATCTTGTATTCCCATCTAATGATCCATGGGAGATCTGGAAACTTGTAAAAGAACTGCAAAAGATGTGGGAAATCCCTAAGGTGCGGTATGTTTGGTTCTTTCTTGAAAGTCTCATAGGCTTTTAAAAGATCAGGGGGGAGAATCATGGCTTCAGGACCATGAGAATTCCACCAATCAATAAACCATCTTGGAATCATCATATCTTTCTTTCTGTACATATCAAATCGGAAAAATCAAGTATGCCTGTTAATATTATTTTGAAATAAAAGGAATCTGTCCCAAGCTTCCATATAATCATAATAATTATAGAACTGAGGCTCAAAAGGTACAGAAAAGTTCCTGGTGATCCAGGGTTGTGCTTTCCACTGGGAAGGAGTAAGAACCTGTTTTATAACAACTTTAGAGTAACGAACTCTGTTTGGTTCCTGGGAACAAGGCATATGTGTTACTAATATTGAGTCTGTATCTACTAAAATATGCTCATAAAATGTCTGGGTCTTAAAAGTTTATGTCTTAGGATGTTCCCATCCTGGGGTTATGAGCTGTCTAACGAGGGAGAGGGTGTCTTTTACGTGCTGGTATTCTGGTTCAATACACAAAATAAAATTCCAAGAGTCTTTTGGGAGTTCAATGCTGTGATCTTCTTTTGGGATTTGGGTTTGGGTTTCCGGGGAGGTAGAGGATCTATATTTTGGTTGGTTGGAAGGAGAGGCCAAAGGAGGAAAGGAAGATGCAACTACATTAAATGGTTTCTTTAAAGGAGGGGTTGAGGAGGTTGAGGGTAGGGCATAAGTCTGTTTGGATGTTGGATTGGGGCTTGGGGAGAGTGGTTGGAAAGGGTTTGGACTACAAGTTAATGGGGTTCTTTCTTGAGATTTATTTGAAGAGAAAGTGGGTGAAGTGAAAGAGGGACAATGGAGGAATCTGCTAGGGGGAGGAGGAATCGGGGGAGCAGCATAAGACTGTCTGGTTCTGGGTTTTGGGGATTTGCTTTTATCTGCAGGGGAACTCATCTTCCCTGTAGAAATTCACGGGTTAGAAAATCAGGAATTGAATTAGTTTCCCCTTTAATACATTCAATATCAAAGTCAAAAACACTTAAAATAGCCTGCCATCGAGCAAAACTCTGTTTGGAAACAAGATTTTGAACATCTTTTTGTAAAACTTCTTTAGCACTTTTACAATCAACTCTGATTAAAAACTTTTGATTAAAAAGATCATTTTGGAATTTTGAAATACATAGTATGATAGATAAAATTTCTTTCTTAATAGTGTTGTAATTCTGCAGGGTAGCTAACCAAGAGCCAGAATGAAATCTAACAATTTGTTCTTTAGCATCATTTTTTGCTACCTGTTTTAGGATTCCACCATAACCTATGTTAGAAGCATCTGTCTCAACAATTTTAAAAGTATTAGGAGAGGGAATAACAATACAAGGAAGTTGCTTAACATATTTTTTAATTTGTCTAACTATCATAGTATGTCTGTCTGTCCAAGGTGGAGGATTCTTTTCTAATCTTTTATACAAGGGTCTGCATATTTTTCTTAATCCCTGAAAATAATTTGAAACATAATTTAAACTGCCAAGAAATCTCTGTAATTGATTTTTATCTTTTATCTCGTCTGGGAATTTATCTGCAAATTGAATAGCTCTGTCAATAGGGCTTAAAGTTCCCTTATAAATAGTATGACCTAAAAATCGAATTTTATCTTGAAATAAACTTATTTTAGAGGCCGAAACAACTAAACCATTTTGTTTGATTACTCTGACAAATATATTCAAATGTTTCCAATGGTCATCTATTGTTTTAGAAAAGATTAGGACATCATCTATATAAACAATGGAAAAATATGTGAAAGGTGTAAATATGTCATTCATTATATTTTGAAATTCATTGGGTGCATTCTTCAAACCAAAAGGCATAACATTCCATTCATAATGACCAAAAGGAACTGTAAAAGCAGTTTTGTATCTATCTGTCTCATCTATCTGTATCTGCCAAAATCAACTTTTCATGTCAAATTTAGAAAATATGGTTGCTTCATAAAGTCTGTCAAGAAGATCTTTCTTATTGGGAATAGGATATCTTATCCACTGTAATGCTTTATTTAAAGGTTTATAGTTTATAACTAATCTTGGAACTCCTCGCTCCAATTCTGCCTGTTTATTAACATAAAAAGCAGCACAACTCCACGGAGACTTGCTCTTTCTGATTAATCCTTTAGTTAAAAGATCTTCGATTTCTTTCTTATAATGTTCTAATAATTCATTATTCATTTGTATTGGCCTAGCTTTAGTAGGTATCTGTCTTTCATTAAAATCTTTTTCATAAGGTAACTGTACTATATGTCGATGCCTGTGCCAAAAAGCAATAGGTAGACTGGAACAAATCTCTGTCTCAATCTGTTGTCTAAATAACTTTATTTTATTATTTAGTATGGGGTCAGATAATTGATCAGTTATTCTTTTATATTTTATTTCTGTCTTTAAAGATTCCAAATGTCTATTCTTTCTGTCAATTCTTTCTTTATCAATTTCCTTTATTATGGTATTAAGTGAATAAATATCTTTTGGAATTGGTGGTAAAATAAATTTAAAAAGTATATCTTTCCCTAGCACATTAGTTTTAATACCTTCTTCTGTCGTTAAAAAGGGGTAAAGTAAAGTCATAAAGGGGTTTCCTAGAATGATTTTAGAAGAAAGGTCTTTAATTAAAACAAAAACTGTTTCAAAGCAAACTCCATCATTACATATGTGAACACTAGGTATTTTATAATTAATTATTATTTTTTCTCCATTAGCTTGGGTTAGTCTTTCAAATGATTTTTCATAATACTTTAAAGGTATTAACCCTTCTTGTATACAGTTCATGTCAACACCTGAATCTATCAAAGCAATTTCTGTCAAAGAAAACTCTTTATTAATTACTAAAGTAATTTCTGTATGCCATTTTTGGAAAATTACTCTATCAATTAAACTTAAGAAATTCTGTCTATTACCATCATCATCAAATTTTCTGTTTGTGGGGTTAGAAAATTCTTTAAGTTTATTAATTCTGCAATATTTCGCTCATTTATGTCTGTGGAGTTTTCTTCCTTAATTTCTTTAATTTCCTTTTTTACCATTTTTGCTTCTGTCATTAAGTCTTGTAGATTTACTGGTTTTATCTCTGCACCATCTTGTTTTATTTTCATTTTTACCTTTTCTTTCTTGGCTTTTTCTTTCTTGGCTTTTTCTTCCTTTCTACAATCCGTAACATGGTGTCCATATTTCCTACACCTGATGCAAGCAATAGGTATTTCTATAGAGTCTTTCAATTTTAATAAATATTATTTTTTGTCTATATGGTGATCTGGTAGATTTTCTATCAGTTTTATTATTATGTCTTTTTGTTTTCTTTTCCTTTTATTAATCTTAAGTGGGTTGGTTGATTTTAACTCTTTCTTTACTTGATCTATTTCTTTTTGACTAATATTAAATATTTTCATTAATTCATTTGTTATATCTTTCTCAAATTCTAATTTACTAATTTGTTTAACAATTTTATTATGTCTGTCACATTGTTTTTTAGTATGCCCATATTCTTTACATTTATGACAAATAGTATTACTAACATGTCTGTCAGTTTTCTCATTATTAGTAGTATTTAAAACTGTTATGTCTCTTTTTCTGTCTATCTGTAAAGGTGTATTTAAAATTTTCATTGTTTTAATTAATTCTGTCAAACTATCATTTTGGGTATCCATTATAGATCTTTCAATTAATTCTAGTCTTTCATCAATTTTTTCTTTAAAACTATTACACTTCTTGTCTTTTCTATTGATTACTTTCACTATTTCCTCTTTTGCTTTTACTACACTATCCCTATTTGCCTTTTCTTTTAAATTACCATAATTGTTTTTCCTTCCTTTGTTGACTATTTCTCTTTCATGTCTTATTTTTTCTTCTACTTCTATCTTCCTACGTAGAGATTCTTTACTACTATTTGTTTTTGGTTTTTGCATGTCCTTTATTATCACTTTCCCTACATCTTCACTATTCTGTCGTTCAAACATTTCTTTCATCTCTTTGACCATTCCTTTTTTTATTATTTTTTTTATCTTTATGCATAATTCCTATAAGACTAGTTTCTCTTTTTAGTTCATCCTTTTCTTTCTTGTCTTTATAAGTTATAGATATAGCTCTGTCAGTTACTTTTGAATTTGTTAAAGTATCATCATCATCATTATCTATTAAGCTATCTTTTCCGTTGTTTATCATGTTCATAACATTTCTAACACTTTTTATAGTACTTCTTTCTTTTGTGAGATCTTTTATTTTATCTTCTATACGTGTTACTCTTTCCTTAATTGGGCTAGTTTCTTCGTCAACTAATCTGTCAGTTGCTTTTAATGTCTGTAAGTTCTTATCTACAACTTCTTTTAAACTATTATTTATATATCAATTATCTGTCATAGTTTTTATAAAAGATGATCTTTGATGGGGTTCAAATTCTATTTCTTTTTTCAAAGGTGAATTTAAAGCTTTCATTCTTTCATAGAGGTCCAAAAAATTATCATATTTCTTTTCAACTTTAATATATATAGTGGATCTGTCAATATTTTCTAAAGATTCTAATTTTCTATTAATTCTATCTAAAAAACTATTATTGTGTTTATTAGTCTGTCGGTTGATTTTATCATCTGTGAAAGTACTCCAATTATTTGTATTATTATAGCCATAATTATCCATATCACTGTCAGAGTCAGAATCTGTTTCATAATCCATATCACTATTAGACCAATTATCATCTATATCTTTCATGCTATAACCTTCATCATAATCTATATCATCATAGTCCATGTTTCAAATTAGTGTGTGCCTAGCCTAAGTGTGAACAAGCAAACAGATGATGAGCTGATAAATGTATTTATTCTCTTTCTAAGCAATTAATAATTACTGGCGGAACTATTACTAACCACTGGTATCCTTACTATCGAGACCACCTCCTCAGGAAACTCCATTGCGGGACCACACAAACAACGCCTGTTCGTCGGCTACAACAAAGGTGCTGACCAACGCGAAACTATGGTTTGCCAACGAGTCTTTAGGCTGACCAACGCTAACAAGGAGCAAGTAGTGGCGATGTAGTAATAAAATTCCTAGTAACTTCTTAATTGCAAAGAAATAAAACTCATACACCTACCATCCATGGCTCTGATACCACTAACTTCTTCTAGTTAATATGATTTATTGAGAAAGACAACTATATTACACTAGGGCCATTCAAATAATGTCTTACCCTTTGTAATATTTAAACAATGAGATTATTATTTGTAAAAAATTATTTTGTACATAGGAGCATTGAATTAACAATTTTTTTTTTTTTACTTGTCAAATCAATCATAAATTCATTTTTCATAAACTGTGGCATTCAACAAACATCAAAACCTGAGGGTTTTAGTTAACTTAACTGATAAAGTCTTTGATAGTTGAATAAGAGATTTTGGTTCAATTTTCGCCTACATCAAAAACCGATTGGTGTATTGGTCTGATGACAAAAATCGCAATTATTAGAAGCGGATGCTATAAGTTAAAACTCTCTCTAGAAAAAACAAATATCAAAGCCCATTTGAATTTTTACATATTGATTTCACAAATTATAAAATACTGCAAATGCATTTGGTATACTAGGGAGATTTGATCAATATCGAGCCCCGTTTGAGTCTATAACTTGTAACTCAAATAACTTGTAAATAAACACGCTTGTATACCAGGGGCATTTGATCAATGTCGAACCCCAGTTGTATTTGTTTCATAACATGTAGAAATTGTCAATTTAGTTTGTATGTAATAATTTCATAGCTTGTAAAAATTGTTTGTAAACTAAGGGGCATTAGAAAGTTGCAAATAAAAAACATTTCGTATACTAGGGGCATTTGATTTATAACTTCAATTGGACTTATGCGTATATAATTCAGTTGCTTGTAAATGCACTTGGCTAATACTTTTGTGACTTGCTTAATCAATTGTAAATGAATGAACTAACATTTTTTTTTCTTTGGCTTGTAAAATCCATCAGATTAACATAAACTAGGGGTATTGGAAAGTATTTGATCTTGCAACAAATTTTCAGTGTGAAAACGGGTAGAGTTTCCCCAGTTTTCATTGATACCAACTTGTATATACATAGTCTACGCAGTAAGCAAGTTCTAATTGTTCATCACATTAAGGGCCCGTTTGGTAGAGGAGTTTGAGTAATGTTGTATGTAGTTTTTTGAAATACGTGTGGGTGAAAATATGTATAATGTTGTTTAAAAACTGAAAATGAGTTGTTTAACAACTCTTCCAAACGCACCCTAAGTAACTAACACAATCTAAAGAAGAACAAAAATCTTTTGTTTTGGAGGAAATGGTGAGAGTCAAATGTCCTCATCTTCATCAGAAGGGCCTCGGGTTCTCCTACGCGACGACCTCCTTGTATTACGACTTCCAGAACCTCCTTCATCACCCCGCTGTGATCGTCTTGGACCAGCTCCAACTCCAAGCCTTTCAAACAATCCCTCCATAGTCTGGATGTGAGACCGTGCACTTGCCAACTCCGCCCTCTGCAAAGTGAATAATCTGAGAACCCAGCTTCACAATTTTTAAGGACTACTTCATGCAAGAAAACATAAAGCAGCCAAAGATTACAAAAAAAAACAATAACTATGTACAAGAAAGAAGCGAATCTACAAACATAGGGAGAGATTCACTAGATGTGAGTCCCCAAACCCAAGACCAATCAACCAAAATGCCAACAAAGGAGGCAAGAAGACAAAAGGGGCAAGAACAAATTTCAAACATGGAATCTCCAGAGGACAAGAGGGGAAAGAATATACCAAAGAGAAGTTTTGAGCTGATTGTGTATAAACAGTTTGTTGTAGTGATTCAATCATCAGCAGACTCTCATCAACAAGATCAGTCCCAATCTGCATGAAGAGAACTATCAGGCATGCACCAAAAATGAAAAGCACAAGATGAATGCAAGACAACATACTGCCACCTGGCCCGTCCATGGAACATTTGGAGCATGTTCAGGCCTGTCAAGTCGCATATATCCAATAGAGCCATCTTGATTCATCACTCGGCATGACCATGAAGGAAAATGAGGGTACCTCTCCTGGAAAGAACCACTGGGGCCCTCAACATGACTAGAGGGTTGAGGAGCATTCCCCTCGGGCGATGAACCTTCAGAATCAGAACCCTGTTCTGCAGTTCCCTGCAAGACAAGACCGTTACTATACATGACCAAGGCACCGTTAAAACAACTCACAGTCTCTCCACATAGATGTGCAAAGCGCCCCTGCAGGCGCCTCTGAACAAATTCTCCATAATCTCCAGCCACTCCCATGGCATCACTTCCAGCTAGAGCTGCTTTCAAGTCATCTCCTTCCAATAGACCTCCTTTTCGCATCGAGTCAGGGGGGTCTTGTGGCAAGAGGGGAGGGTATTTGTGATCCACCTGTGCCAGCACTCGATCACCCAGGTACCAGTACCTCCCCAAAGGACATTCAAATAAGATCTTACGGCAGTTCAAGGTAAGTCCAGAATATTTATTAGAAATTGGAACAGCCTGCCAAGGGTCTAAGTTCATCTGCAATATAAAAAGAACTAATTCATCCCCCCTCCCAAAAAAAAAAGAGCAAACCAAAACAAAAAGAAATAACGAAAAGAAAGCCAAAAAAAAAACTCACATTTGTCTCCGTCAAGCTCTCAATTATCAATCGCCAATCTTGTAATGTACGCTTCTTGCCCCCACTAATCCTATTCCTGGAAGACCAACGAAAAAATCTTGGAAAGACCTGAGCCTTAGAATTATGAAGCTTAGGACCAACCCCAAAGTACTCATACATCCAAATCTGAAACACAAAACAACAACATCAAGCTCAAATTTCCCAAACTTAGAACATAAAAATTTGAGAAACCCAAAATTTACCTCCCAAGTAAATAGCGGACCACCCAAATTGTTCATTGCACACCGAGAATACTGGACCATATAATGGAGTAAGGTTGCGTAAGTCATGCCTCCCCAATCATACTTCCCAATATCATCCACATTCTCCAACGATGCCAGGTAACGGAGACTGACTGTACTCCCTGTGTTTGGGGACAGCACTTGGCCAATGAGCAGAAGCATGAAACTCCGTACACACATTTCCACATCCTCAATTCCCCGAAGATGTTTCACAAGCCATGACAATTTCACATTCAGCTCAGACCCTTTAGGAGGTAACCCCCCTAATAAACGCTCCACATCACAGTTGGTGAGATTGTCATTCACCTCTATACGCTCTCCCCCAATTCTCAAACCTGTTATCACTGCAAAATCTTGAGGCGTCAACATTACCTCACCAATACCCGGAAAATGAAATGTGTTCGTAGTATCCCAAAACCTTTCTGATAAAGCTATGATAAGGTTGATGTCCTTGTGCTCAACGATCCCATCATTATATATTGAAGTCAGAAAATGATTCAAACCAGCAGCAGAAATCTTGGCCTTTACCTCAGGACCCATAACAATCCAACAATTACGAACGTCTGAAAGAGACCCCCTAATTTTGTAAGACGTAGGCTTCTAACAATAACAAAAAAAAACACAACAAACCAACGTAAAGATCAGAAAATTTTTCCAAATTGCAAAGATAATGTCAGAAACAAGGACAACAATGAAATACAAAAACAGAAAGAAGCAAGCAAAGAATTCAAAAAAAGAGAAGAATAGCATTGTCCCATATTGATCATGGTCAAGACTTCAACTAAATACCCCTCCACTAAAAAAAATTTCCCAAACAAACCAAATTAATACGACTAAACTCGTCCAAGAACACCACCCATGGAAATGACTCATGCAAATAAAAATGCCCGTGTCCTTTACTTTTTACAAACACTCTCTAAGCATTAACAAAACCATTGTACAACATACAAAAGTAATCACACACTTCCAAACAACAATCCGAGACATGTAATTCACCAAAAAGAAAGCTGAACTTACCCGTTGAAGGGCTTGTGAAGACATGTGGGTATTTTTGTCTTGAAGTAGATCCTCATTGCTATTCCAACTCTTTGGTTTGTATCTCTTGCCAGCTCTGCCATCAAAGGAAATAAATTTTGAACCCCCTTGTGAAGAGGTGGAAGCCATGGAAGTGGTAGGAAGAAAATGGATTTGCTAGGAGAAGTTGATACGGGAGAAATTGAGATTTTTGAGGAAAACCCACTTGAATCTCGATGGAAAGTGATGGAAAATCATCAAAATTGTGAAAAACTCTTTTTAAGCTGATTTGGAGAAGAAAAAAAAAAAGAGGAGGCTTGAAAATGGTGGAAATTGGAGAAATTAAGAAAACAGCTGAAAAATAGACCAGAAATCAAATTCTGTTTTTTAAAACAAATGGGCTGCCATTCCACATTGGGAGGCCCGAATGGCTAGGCCCGCTAAGTCAGTTGACCCGGTAAAACGAGTCAGCCCAAATAAAAAATATTAAAATAAGTGAAGAAGCAATGAAGGATTTGAGAAAAATAAAATTGAGACGTTGGGTGGGCAATACAAATAAAATTTAACACCTTCTAAAATAAAAATTAAAAAAAATTACAATATAACACATTGGTAAAATTTTAGAGTAAACAATGGATCTTGTAACCGCCAATCCAATCACCTTGGGTGTAGTGATTTGGTAGGAGTTTTAGACTAGGTCATATTTGTGGGTTCAAGACTTGCTTGGTTTAAGCAGTGTGCTTAGTAAAAATTCAATGTCATGACATGAATAGTCCTAACGCACTCAAGGTGTCCTATGTTATAAATTCTGCGGGCTCAAGTGGATCGAGTCAATAATCACATGTTTAAAACTTTTTTTTTTTTCATTAAAAAAAAAAATGCCAATCCAATTGTCAAGAGTCAAGCCTCCACAAGTATAACTATGAGGGCTAGAGTTTAAGTCTTTCCGATGGAGTTTCACAGACATACACACTTAGATTAGATTATACTAGATTTGAAGTTCTATTTTATATATATATATATATATATATATATATATATATATATATATCATTATATAAAAAGCGGCTATGCCGCTACAGTGCTTCGGTACTATGCACTCAATGTGTTTGCACTGTGCAAGCACTGTAGCGGAAACAATGCTTTGGTTTCGTTAGTCCTTTTTTTTTTTTTTTTTTAGTTTGTTTTGTGTTTTTTGTTTTTTTGTCTTTTCTTTTTTCTTTACATACAGTGCTTTTGGTTTAATTAACCGACATTAGAGCTATAGTCCCTAAAGTTTTTTTTTTTTTTTTTTTAAATATTTATGTAAGCTGGTATATATATATATATATATTGTTATACTGATGCAATAAATTTTACAATATTTTCACAATTATTGACCAACACTATAGCTACAGTGCCTAAAGTTTTTTTTTTTTTTTCAATAATCGATTTGTGTTATTTTTTTTTTTAAATATTTATGTAAGCTGGTATATATATTGTTATACTGACATAACAAATTTCACAACGGCTATGCCGCTACAGTGCTTCGGTACTATGCACTCAGTGTGTTTGCACTGTGCAAGCACTGTAGCAGAAACAGTGCTTTGGTTTCGTGAGTCTTCTTCTTCTTCTTTTTTTTTTTTTTTTTTTTTTTTTTTTTTTTTTTTTTTTGTGCTTTTTGTTTTTTTGTCTTTTCTTTTTTCTTTATATACAGTTCTTTTGGTTTAGTTAACCGACACTAGAGCTACAGTCCCTAAAGTTTTTTTTTTTTTTAATATTTATGTAAGCTGGTATATATATATATTGTTATACTGACACAGCAAACTTCACAACATTTTCACAATTATTGACTGGCACTATAGCTATAGTGCCTAAAGTTTTTTTTTTTTTTTTTTTTTTTTCCAGTAATCGGTTTGTGTTTTTTTTCTTTTAAATATTTATGTAAGCTGGTATATATATTGTTATACTGACACAACAAATTTCACAATATTTTCACAATTATTGACGTGTCAATTTCTTACAAGTCGAAATAAAATATGAGATTGTGACCAATCACAATTAAAAATAAATGTTTTGAGAAAATGTTACAACACTTATTGTGTAGTGCTTTTACTTTATCGCGAATGCGCGTATTCACGGTAACTACAGTGCTTTTGATTTAGTTAACTGGCACTGTAGACCTAAAGTTTTTTTATTTTTAGTAATCGGTTTGTGTTTTTTTTTATAAAAAAAAATTATTTATGTAAGCTGGTATATATATTGTTATACTGACATAACAAATTTTTTTATAAAAAAAGCGGCTATGCCGCTACAGTGCTTCAGTACTGTGCACTCAGTGTGTTTGTACTGTGCAAGCACTATAGCAGCAACAGTGCTTTGGTTTCGTGAGTCTTTTTTTTTTTTTTTTTTTTTTATGCTTTTTGTTTTTTTTGTCTTTTCTTTCTTCTTTATATACAGTGCTTTTGGTTTAGTTAACTGGCAATAGAGCTACAATCCCTAAAGTTTTTTTTATTTTTTTTATTTTTTTTAATATTTATGTAAGCTGGTATATATATATTGTTATACTGACGTAACAAATTTCACAATATTTTCATAATTATTGACCGGCACTATAACTACAGTGCCTAAAGTTTTTTTTTTTTTTTCAATAATCGGTTTGTGTTTTTTTTTTCTTTTAAATATTTATGTAAGCTGATATATATATTGTTATATTAACACAACAAATTTCACAATATTTTTACAATTATTGACGTGTCAATTTCTTACAAGTCGAAATAAAATAATAAAATATGAGATTGTGACCAACCACAATTAAAAATAAATGTTTTGAGAAAATGTTACAACACTTATTGTGTAGTGCTTTTACTTTATCACGAATGCGCGTATACTACAGTGCTTTTGGTTTAGTTAACTGGCAATGTAGACCTAAAGTTTTTTTTTTTTTTTTTCCAGTAATCAGTTTGTGTTTTTTTTTATTTTTTTATTTTATATGTAAGCTGGTATATATATTGTTATACTGACACAACAAATTTCACAATATTTTTATAATTATTGACGTGTTAATTTCTTACAAGTCGAAATAAAATAATACAATATGAGACTGTGACCAACCACAATTAAAAATAAATGTTTTGAGAAAATGTTACAACACTTATTGTACAGTGCTTTTACTTTATTCAACTAGCACTGTAGTTACAGTACCTAAAGTTTTTTTTTTTCCCAGTAATTGATTTATGTTTTTTTTTTCCTTTTAAATATTTATGTAAGCTGGTATATATATTATTATATTAACATAACAAATTTCATAATATTTTCACAATTATTGACGTGTCAATTTCTTACAAGTCGAAATAAAATAATAAAATATGAGACTGTGACCAACCACAACTAAAAATAAATGTTTTGAGAATATGTTACAACACTTATTGTGCAGTGCTTTTGGTTTATTCAACTGACACGGTAGATACAGTGCCTAAAGTTTTTTTTTAGTAATCGGTTTGTGTTTTTTTTTTTTTTTTCTTTCTTTTAAATATTTATGTAAGCTGGTATATATATTGTTATATTGACATAACAAATTTTACAATATTTTCACAATTATTGACGTGTCAATTTCTTATAAGTCGAAATAAAATAATAAAATATGAGATTGTGACCAACCACAATTAAAAATAAATGTTTTGAGAAAATATTACAACACTTATTGTTATCACAATTGTAAGCTCTAAGGACGGGCTTGATGGGCCAAACCACTATTTGGGCTCACAATCTATTTATTTGGTGGGTCTGAGTATCCTACCTTGGGTTGTCCTAGGCTAAGGGACCCAATGCAAACATTTTTCTCCCTTTTTCTCAACATTAACTCCTCTCTCTTTCTCTCTTTCTTACTTTCTTCTTACCCTCAGAATTGCATCCCCCAACTATCCATTCATTTCTCCTATTTATAGCCTTCGTTAATGGGATGATCATCATTATCTTCTCCCTTAGTGCAAAGAACGGTCCAATCTCAATGGGCTTAAGTGGGTTTTTAGGTACGAGTGGCCTTGGAAATGGTTCCCACTTCAGTTAATGTATTCGGCAGTGGAGTTTCCTAAGGTTCTGCCGAGCATGTAATCTTCTCCCTTAGTGCAAAGAAGGGTCCAATGTTAATGGGCTTAAGTGGGTTTTTAGGTACGAGTGGCCTTGGAAATGGTTCCAACTTCAGTTAATGTGTTCGGCAGCGGAGTTTCCTAAGGTTTTGTCGGGCACGTAAACGGTGATGTGTCCGAGCGATGTGACCAAGCATGTGCATAAATACCAAGAATGGTTTCCCAAGCATCCTGTGAGCAGGGCGTATGCGATCCGCTTTCTAAATGTCCTGACAATACTCAGTACATGTTGGTGGCTATTCATGGGTCTGGGTCGGGGCCATTGTCGATGTGAAGATTAGATCCTTGGCCCATATCATTGATTCATGGTCCAAGGCCCAATATGAACTTGGGCGTTTAGGTGCCGTACAATAGCCCCCCCTTGATTCGTCCTCGGGCCCCGGGGACGAATCAAGGAGTCAGAGAGGCAGTGTTTTGCTCGAGAAGCCTAACAGACGTGCTTGGGGGTTACAACGGTCCATAAATGCGCTTCTCAAAAGACGCGACGCTTCAGATCTTGCGGCTCTGTAGTCATTATTACCTGACGGTTCACAAACCGAGGCGCACGTGTGGACTGCTCTGGGCATTTCTAAGGTCACCCCCTTTTCTACTTCATCATTGCTAATTAATGTCACTCATTGTACACCAACTGATGCTTTCCCTGGTTCTTATAAATAACCTATCCTAATTCAGTTTCCCACATTTCACTCTCTGTCACTTCAAAATTTCTCTCTGCCAAGCATTCCCCTGCGCTCCAGTCCACAAACCCAGAATCCTCCTCTCACTTAGAGCCAGAAGTAAGTTTTCTTCCCCTTTCCTTTATTTTCATTTCCTTCCCCAGAGCCCCTTTTTAATTTCTAGTCATAGAATGAGTTTTGCTCACCTTTTAAACGCCGGAGCTCCTTTAACCGCTTTTAGGCAAGCCTTTAGCATCCCTGATGATGTGGAGTTGGCTTATTGTCACGAAAGTGACATAGCTCTCCATAGAGGGGCAGGCATTGCCTTTTTCCCACTGATGTCCGTCTTAGAAGGCGGGGTCAGGTTTCCCATAGACCCCCTCCTACTTAACACCCTTAGATACTACGGGTTGAGTGCTGACCAACTTCCCCCCAACTTTTACCGGGTAGTGAGTTGTATGGCCAAGCTGAACCAAGCGTTCGGCTTGCAGTTAGACCACCACGACATAAACCACATGTACAGCCTTTGTGGAAAGAAGAAATCAAACTATTACTTAAAGACTGGAGATAACAAGGTACGGCTGATTTCTTGTTTGTCGGACTCTAATAGGAACTCCGCCGGGGAATTTGTCCGGGTGCGCGGCAATTGGTTTGCCAGTGACATCCCTCCCCCTTTGTCACGGAGTAAAGTTGGTTCGTCCTAACCATTAATTTCTCATGTTTCCCAAAATTGTAAATACATTATTTACTCTAACTTTGATTCGTTTTCTTTTTGCTGCAAACGGTTTAGTGTTCACTCAGGAAGTCAGAACAGTCCACGTCCAAGACCTAAATTTTGTGTTAAGGTCTGAAATCTTCGTTCACCAGGACGGACAATTTCGTGCTTCCCACCTCATTCTCGGCGTAGACCCGGTATACTCCACTTGGCAACCTTTCAGCCAAGCCTTCCTTGTAGGTAGTCCACTCCTCTCTTACATAGATGTTCGATACGCGAACTTCCTCCCTCCCAGCATCACTGTAGGAGAAGCCCGTGACCTCGACCCACGGTATACCTGTTCGGATGAACTTGCGCCCGTAAGGGACGAATCGGTCGAAGTAGCATCCAGGCATCTCCGGGAATGTGCTCACGAGGCCGTTCAGCGCGAAGCCATACAAGCCGAACCTGCGAATCCGGTTCAAGTAGCCACGTAAGAAGCCGCGGAGTCCAGTGACTCTTCTAGGATCCACTTTGCTCCTGAAGACATGGTGACCAGAAGGACTTTGACCGTCAGCCGTTTCATCCCTGGTGCAAGCCAGGCCATTCAGTAGCAGCAGCCTCCACCTCAAGGGCGCATCCCAGCTCCTCCCGCTCATCCTCCGCCTCCCTCTGCTCTCGGGCGGCAATGCAAGAGGCAAAGGCTTGCTGATCAATCTTCCACCGGCCCGGGAGAGGGCCAAGTCCAATCTCCACTTCAACCTTCCCGGGGTGTCACCATCCGGGAGCCGCAGGCCCAGGTCGGAACAAATGTGGCCTCATCCTCCAGACTGGCGCCTCAGTGGCATCCAACGTACGAGCTGGACGGCACGCCCCTTCCGGCTGACGCAAGCGTTCGGGGCTGGGAGAAGGGTGAAGGGGGCTGGGTGGCCCAAAGCTTAGCTCACGGCCTCCTCCTGCCCGCGGACGTAAGCGCATTTGCAAATGCGACCGATGAATCCATGGGGAGAAGGCTCCAATGGCACACCATCGCGGTTAGTCCTTTTCCTTCGCACTTTCATTATTATCATTTTCCTTCCGTGCAAGTCTTTATATTTATTTTTTTATTTTTTTTTTTATTTTTGTATTCGGTGTAACTTTGAATTGTCGTGCGTTAATAACATTGTCTTTAACAGGCCGCCCAACTAGCCCATATACTAAATGAAAGGGTGAAGGATCTTTCCGAGGAAGTTGGTCGGGAGAGAGCCGGTAAGGAAAAGGCTGTGGAAGCGGCAAAGGAGAAAATGAAAATTGCCGAATCTGTCGAGAAGAGGGCTGCTACTGCGGAGAAATCTCGGGCTTCGGCAAAGAAAAAATCGGCGGAACTGGTGGTGCAGCAGAATGAGACAAAGACAAAGCTGGCCGAAACAGCAAGCCTAAACTTCGCTCTATCTGAAGTGGTTGCTGATCTGCAGGCGGCCCTTGAAGTATGTGAGAATAAGTGGTACGATGAGGGGTTTGCCGACGCTGAGAAGAGCGTGGAGCCGGTGGTTATAGCCCATTCCCAGGCCCCCGTGCCCGAGCACCACACCGTCGAGATCGCCTCCGAGACACAGCCTGTGGAGCTTTCTTTCTAATTGCCGAACTTGCTTTATATTCCTTTTACTTGCTTTTATTTGATTTCGAGTTGGTTTGCCCAAGTCGCCGGGCTGTGGCGACTAGACAATTATTTCCTGTTTTAAACAGTTTGCTTGGTCTTTGAATCTTGATACCACCGGGTTTTGGTGATGACAAAATTTATTTATCATGCTTGATTTCAAATTTGTGTTATTTGTCGATCAATTGTGATGATGCATGTATATTTTCTATCTCTTGTGTTTGCTTTAAAGTTCCCGCAAATGTTTGCGCGACTTTTCCTTATTGGTTGGTTGGGTTTGAACCGGGAAGTCAGGTTATGATTTCCAGAGTTCTAAGTAAGGTTTCCACTTGCTCGATGATAGGAATCGAACCGAGAAGCAGGCTTCTGTCCTTGGAAACATTTTAGCAAGGTTTCCACCTGCTCGGTGATATGAATCGAATCGAGAAGCAAGCTTCTGTCCTTAGAAACATTTTAGTAAGGTTTCCACCTGTTCGGTGATAGGAATCTAACCGAGAAACAGGCTTCTTTCCTTAGAAACATTTTAGCAAGGTTTCCACCTGCTCGGTGATAGGAATTGAACCGAGAAGCAGGCTTCTGTCCTTGGCTTCTGTCCTTAGAAACATTTCTGTAAGGTTTCCACCTGCTCGGTGATAGGAATCGAACCGAGAAGCAGGCTTCTATCCTTAGAAACATTTTAGCAAGGTTTCCACCTGCTCGGTGATAGGAATTGAACCGAGAAGCAGGCTTCTGTCCTTGGCTTCTGTCCTTAGAAACATTTCTGTAAGGTTTCCACCTGCTCGGTGATAGGAATCGAACCGAGAAGCAGGCTTCTATCCTTAGAAACATTTTAGCAAGGTTTCCACCTGCTCGGTGATAGGAATCGAACCGAGAAGCAGGATTCTGTCCTTGGAAACATTTTAGCAAGGTTTCCACCTGCTCAGTGATAGGAATCGAACCAAGAAGCAGGCTTCTGTCCTTAGAAATATTTTGGGGCTGCTTGAATCTCCTTAGCTCCCTACTTATCCATCAACCACACACAATTAACAAAGATAATCTGCCCGGCAAGAACAAGTTAGTTGCATTTTTACCATAAGTTATTACAATACTTATATATATACATACTTTTTTTTTTCTCTAAGCATGACCGATTAATGATAAAACTTCTTTAGATTATAAGCATTCCAAGGTCGGGGTAATGGTACTTCGTTCAAGTCTTCAAGATAATACGCCCCCACGCTTGCGATAGCTGTAACCCTATACAGTCCTTCCCAAGTTTGGGCAAGCTTCTCGGCATTTGTATCTCGCATGCTTCTTACTGCCTTTCTTAGTACCAGGTCTCCAGCGCTGAATTCTCTGACCCTTACTCCTTGATCGTAGCGCCGGGTAAGCTTTTGTTGATACGCTGCTAGCCTTATGGTTGCTGATTCTCGGTGTTCTTCAAGTAAATTTAGGCACCCTGTCAGCTGACCTTTGTTCTGTTTCGTATCGAATTCTGAGACCCGTGCACTACATAAGTTAATCTCGGCCGGTATCACGACTTCAGCTCCGTAAGTGAGCGAGAATGGGGTTTCACCTGTGGATCTTCGAGAAGTTGTCCGGTATGCGCACAAAACACTTGGTAGTTCTTTAGCCCAGTTGCCCTTCGCTCTTTCCAGCCTTCTCTTCAAGCCATTCACGATCACCTTATTCACGGCCTCAGCTTGGCCATTGCCCTGGGGATACGCCGGGGTAGAGTACCTGTTCCTGATCCCGAGATTGCCACAAAATTCGCGAAAACTTCAATTGTCAAACTGCAGCCCGTTGTCCGATATAAGGGAGTCCGGGACTCCGAACCTGGTGATTATGTTCTTCCATACGAACTTCTTCACATCTACATCCCGGATATTGGCCAAAACTTCTGCCTCCGCCCATTTGGTGAAGTAATCAACTGCCACCAACACGAATCTTCGATTACCTGTTGCTCGGGGAAAAGGCCCGAGTATGTCCAGCCTCCATTGTGCAAAGGGCCAAGGACTGCTAATCGGGTTCAAATGCCCGGCTAGTTGGTGTATCTGAGGGGCGTGCTTCTGACACTGTTCACACTTCCGAACGTATTCCGCGGCGTCCTTTTGCATTCGGGGCCACCAGAATACCTAAGTCATTGCCCGATGTGCTAGTGATTGTCCCCCTACATGGCTGCCGCATATCCCTTCGTGCAACTCGGCCAGGAGCTGGCCTACTTTCTCCTGGTGCAAGCATGACAGATATGGCCCTCCGAATGACCTACGATAGAGTTTCCGGTCTCCGAACAACCAATGCCGGCCTGCCACCCTGCGGACTTTGATAGCCTCTTTCTCATCATCCGGAATTCAGTCATCGGCCAAGAAATCCACGATGGGGTCCATCCAACTCGGACCAAGTGTTGCGACTGCCGTGACTTCGACTCTCGCAACCCCCTCACTTCCTACTACCTTAATGCTGGGCTCGAGGACGAGTTCCACTCTGATAAGCCGAGGAATATCCTTGGCAATTGACGATGCTAAAGTGGCGAGAGAGTCGGCATGTCTATTCTGTGCTCGGACCACTTGAATCACCTTCACCGTACAAGAGCCGTCCATGACCTGCTTCACCAAGTCCAAGTAGGCTTTCACCCGAGGATCTCGAGCCTCAAAATTCCCCTGTACCTGATTGACAATGAGTCTTGAACTCGAATAGATCTCCACATCCCGGGCCTCTAACCGTGAAACAGCCCTCAGTCCGGCAAGCAGTGCCTCATACTCTGCCTCATTGTTGGAGGCATTAAACCCCAGCCTGAACGAATGTTCCAAGAGAATTCCTTCCCGGGTGATTATGACTACCCCGGCTTCGACACCTTTGGCGCTGGAAGCCCCATCCACATGTACCTTCTACGGGCGATGCTCCACCTGACAGACCATTTCCCCCTTGGGAGAGAATTCTGCTACAAAATCTGCTAACACCTGTCCCTTTACTGCACTTCTCGGCTTATACCTCACGTCGAATGCCCCGAGCCGTGCCCCCCATTTAGCTATTCGCCCCATAAGATCAGATCTTTTCAATAATGACTGTAAGGGATGTTCGGTCAACACATACATGGTATGAGCCTGGAAGTAATGAGGCAATTTCCTGGTAGCATGTATTAGGGCCAACACCAACTTCTCCAAGGGCAAGTACCTGGTCTCAGCGTCAACTAGAGTCTTGCTGATATAATACACTGGCTGTTGTACTCCTTGTTCCCTTAGAAGCACGGCACTTACGGCATGTTCGGATACTGAGATGTACATGAATAATTCCTCTCCGGGCTTTGGTGCACTCAACATTGGTGCTCGCACTAAGTACTCCTTAAGGTCCTGGAAAGTTTTTTCACATTCATCATCCCACCGAAGCCCCTTCCACTTCTTTAAAAGCTGATGAAAAGGTCAGCAGCGATCCGAAAATTTTGAGATGAACCGGTTGAGAGCGGCCAGCATCCCGGTCAATACCTGTACTTCTTTTAGGTTGCTCGGAGACCGGAGTCGCTTCACGGCTTCAATTTGTCGAGATTCACTTCTATCCCCCTGTTGGTGATCAAGTACCCCAAAAATTTGCCAGCCCCTACTCCAAAGGCGCATTTTTCTGTGTTAAGACGCAATCTGTGCTTTCGTAACACCTAGAACACTCCCCGGAGATCCTCTACATGCCAGGCCTCTTGCTTGCTTTTCACCACCATATCGTCGATATACACTTCGACTGTATCCCCCATTTTATCCCGAAACATCCTCGTCATCATCCGTTGGTATGTTGCCCCTGTATTATTTAGCCCAAAAGGTATCACGGTGTAATGATAATTGGCATCGGGGGATATGAACGCCGTTTTCTCCTAGTCTTCATCGGCCAGGGCAATCTGATGGTACCATTGGAAGGCATCCAGGAAGCTCATCCTCGGGTGCCCGTAAGTGGCGTCTACTAATTGGTCAATCTTTGGCATGGGGAACGGGTCCTTTGGGCATGCTCGGTTCAGATCCGTGAAATCCACACAAACCCTCCATTTGTCGTTCTTCTTCCGGACAACAACGGTATTTGCCAGCCATTCCGGAAAAAAAGGCTTCCCTTATGGCCCCTGCCTCCTTCAGCTTCTCTACCTCCTGTTTTACCGCCTCAACGTGGTCTTTAGCCGACCTTCTCGGCTTCTGCTTCTTTGGAGGATATGAGGGGTCTAAATTGAGTTTGTGGACGATAAACCCGGGATCAACCCCAGGAACTTCATAGGGATCCTAAGCGAAAACATCTACATTTTGAACCAGAAATAGTAATACTTGGACTCTTTCCTTGCGACTCATGCTTACTTCGACCTGAAAATGTTTATTGTCGTCCAGCAATATTTTTACCTTTACTAACTCCTCAGCACACCCAACCCCCATTCTTTCTCGGGGATCCTTTAATTGCTATAACGGGTTTTTTCAGGACACATTTTCCTACTCAACGCGCTCCTGTTCGGGCCGCCCAACCTCCATGTCTCCTTCCAGTTGCCCGGTGATTTCTCCCTGACTAATCTGATTCCCCTGCTTCCAGTTTACTACGGCAGTAAGGCACTGTCTGGCCTCTTGTTGGTCTCCTTTTATTACAATAACACCCCGCTCGGTTGGGAATTTAATCTTCACATGCAATGTTGATGGGACGGCCCTCATTGAGTGGATCCATGGTCTTCCCAGTATGGCAATATACGGGGAAAATGAGCTTACTATTGTGAACGTTATAGATACCTCCTTCCCTCCCATAATCACGGGGAGGGAGATTTGCCCTTCAGAAATCACTACTTTGCCATCAAATCCAACCAAAGGTGAAGTGTGCTTCATGAGGTCCTCCTTCTTCAGACTGAGTCCCTTGAATAGATCGGGGTACATCACGTCGGTCCCGCTTCCTTGGTCTATCATCACCCTTTTTACTAAGAAGCCGTTTATCCGGACCGTGACCACTAACACGTCATCCTGTGGCTGAATTGTCCCCTTTAGATCACCATCGTCAAACGAGACAGGCTCCCGTGCAAACTTCATCTTCTTACCCGGTGACTGTAGACCCGGGTTACCTTCTACCAGCACTACTGTCAACACTCCTTTCCTTCTTCCTACAATGAGCTTTTCCGGCGCAACATGGATTACTTCAATTATCCCCACAGGGGGTGGGAGAGGGTTTCCCCTTTGCCGGATATCTTACCCTACCACTCTGTCCCCCGAGTCTAGCACGAAGTCCTTTAAGTGCCCGGCCTTGACTAGCTGCCCGAGGTGGTCTTTTAATACCCGACATTGTTTGGTGGTGTGACCCCTATCTCGGTGATAAGTGTAATAAAGACTTTGATTTCTTCTGGATGGATCCCCGCCCATCTTGTTCGGCCACCGAAAATACGGCTCATGTTTGATCCGGTCAAGAATCCTGTGTACCGGTTCCTTAAACGTCACGTTCACTTCTCCCATTTGTGTGGCTGGTTCTTGAATCGCCGGACCCCCACGGGGCCTGACGGGAAACCTGCCTGCTGGGGACGAGTCATCAACGACGCTTTGCCTTTGCTCTGTAACCGGTCATCTTCTAATCATTTGTATTCCTCGATGCGTCTCATAAGCTGCCGCATGCCTTCGGGCGGCTTTTTGGTCAATGACTCTCGTAGCCCTGAATCCTCGAGCAACCCCATTCTAAATGTGCTTGCCGCCACCCTTTCGTTATCCCCGCCGATCTCGTTGTATAGCTCCCAATACTGGCTGGCGTAACTACGGAGGGTCTCTCCCGCCCTCATTTTCATTGACAAGAGCGCATCAACTGGCTGAGGTACTCGGCTGCACGGCACAAACCAGACTCCGAACTCTTGAATCAGCTCGGAGAAATTTCGTATGGATCCTTTCTGTAACCCATTAAACCATCTCAATGCAGTCGGTCCCAAACTCGAGGGAAATGCCTTGCACATGAGCGCATCGTTATGAGTATGCAAAGACATCATCTGAATATAATGGCTGACGTGTTCTACCGAATCAGTCTTCCCGTCATAGCAGTTGAACGGTGGGCAGGCAAACCTGTCCGGCATTTCGGCTCTCTCAATTTCGCTCGAAAACGGGGATCGAGCTGCTTTTCGCAGAGCGCGGCTCATGGCGTCCATGGCAGCATTTCGGGGTTGCCCCTCTTCTGGGGAGAGCGAATCCCTTACTTGATTTTCCTGAGAATGTGAACGACCTCGGTGTTGCCCCATTTCCCGGGAGGGAGACCAGTTCCTATTTTGTCGAAACCCTCTTCTTCAGAGCCGTTCATCTTCTTCATCCCGTTCCTCCCTCCGCCTACATCCCGTGGCGCCAGAAACCATCCATTGGGTTTGGTACGACCCCTCTCCTGTGCCGGACATCACTTCTAGTTGGTCATGCCTCCTATCTTCTCGTTCTTTCTGTCTACGCTCTTGCCAACTTGACCCCCGAGAAGACTCTTCGGATCCGGTTCCCGCGCGGTCCCCCGAACGCCTTTTAAACATTGTCTCCGATTTTGAGTCCCTTTAGAACCACAGCGTCGTAGGAGAGCCCCACAGTGGGTGCCAATTGTAAGCTCCAAGGACGGGCTTGATGGGCCAAACCACTATTTGGGCTCACAATCTATTTATTTGGTGGGTCTGAGTATCCTACCTTAGGTTGTCCTAGGCTAAGGGACCCAATGCAAACACTTTTCTCCCTTTTTCTCAACGTTAACTCCTCTCTCTTTCTTTCTTTCTTATTCTCTTCTTACCCTCAGAATTGCATCCCCCAACTATCCATTCATTTCTCCTATTTATAGCCTTCGTTAATGGGATGATCATCATTATCTTCTCCCTTAGTGCAAAGAAGGGTCCAATGTCAATGGGCTTAAGTGGGTTTTTAGGTATGAGTGGCCTTAGAAATGATTCCCATTTCAGTTAATGTCTCCGAGTTTGAGTCCTTTTAGAACCACAGCGTCGTAGGAGAGCCCCATAGTGGGCGCCAATTGTAAGCTCCAAGGACGGGCTTGATGGGCCAAACCACTATTTGAGCTCACAATCTATTTATTTGGTGGGTCTGAGTATCCTACCTTGGGTTATCCTAGGCTAAGAGACCCAATACAAACACTTTTCTCCCTTTTTCTCAACGTTCACTCCTCTCTTTTTCTCTCTTTCTTACTCTTTTCTTACCCTCAGAATTGCATCCCCCAACTATCCATTCATTTCTCCTATTTATAGCCTTCGTTAATGGGATGATCATCATTATCTTTTCCTTTAGTGCAAAGAAGGGTCCAATGTTAATGGGCTTAAGTGGGTTTTTAGGTACGAGTGGCCTTGGAAATGGTTCCCACTTCAGTTAATGTGTTCGGCAACGGAGTTTCCTAAGGTTCTGCTGGGCACGTAAACGGTGATGTGTCCGGGCGATGTGACCGAGCATGTGCATAAATACCGGGAATGGTTTCCCGAGCATCCTGTAAGCAGGGCGTATGCGATCCGCTTTCTAAGTGTCCTGACAATACTCAGTCCACGTTGGTGGCTATTCGTGGGTCTGGGCCGGGGCCATTGTCGATGTGAAGATTAAATCCTTGGCCCATATCGTTGATTCATGGTCCAAGGCCCAATATGAACTTGGGCGTTTAGGTGCCGTACAACAATATTTTCACAATTGTTGAAATCTCAGTTTTTTATAGATCAAACAAAAAAATGCTAAATTTACAACATTTTAACATTAATTTCTATAGTGCCTAAAGTTTTTTTTTTTTCCTTTTAAATATTTATGTAAGCTGGCATATCTATTAACTATATAAAAGGAGTCAAAGGCTCATGAATAGTATTTTATTGGTTTATTCAATTAGTGAGGTGCACTTTTTGTTTTCTTTTCTTTCTTTCTTTTTTCTTTTTTTTTCTTTAAGTCTGCCAGTTGATTTGAGCTTTGTTTTTGTTTTTTTTTAAAGATATTTATATGTTTAATTTGTACTTGCAATGTAAGTTTACATTGTAAATACACAAAAGTAGTTAATATTATATAAATTTGCACAAAAAATGGTAAATATTGTACAAATTTTGTAAATGTGTACAAAATTTGACAATTTTTTTGTGTCTACAATATAAATTTACATCGTAATTAAGTACAATGTATACATAGAGATATTGTGAAAATGTTGTGATGCATGTGTCAATTCCTTATGGGTCAAAATAAATTAAAATAAAATAATAAAATATCATACCGAGATTTAGCACAACTAAAAATGTTGTAACATATTGTTATTATTACAATATATTCACAATTAATGAGGTGTAAGTTATAGGTCAAAATAAAATAATAAAATATTGAACTGAGATCCGTCATGATCTTATACGAATGAGATTAACTATTTATGACATAATTATCAAAATTCTTAAAATTAATGTCTTTTTGATTAATGTAAATCTCTATGTATTTTAAAAATCAAATGATTTATATATTTATTTTGTGAGACAAATATAATTTAGAATGAATCCTGATCACAACTTTTATTTTCGTGGCTAGTATATATATTTATATATATATAAAAGTCAAGCCTCCTCAATTGAGAATGGAGTAGTGGAGCTTCAACGACGTCGTACCTTTCAATCTAATTGCGGGGGTTCATAAAAAAAGGCAAACCAAGAAGGCAACCACTCGATTCGCGAAGCTCAGCTGGGCTTTTGCTCTTTTTTCTGCATTCTGCAAACGAAGGCTACAACAACAACCAAAGCAACAATGACAACAATTACTTGAGCTCCTAACGAAGTCGTAGGTTTGTTTCTCACTTCACCTTTCTCTTTATAGTTATTGAAGTATGATAATCTAGCTTCTGAATTGTACCAACAGGTTTAGTCCTACCGTTATCTAGTGTTTGTGTGTGTTTTTTAATAGCTAAGTACTGTATTATCTAGTTTTATTTGACTACCTTGTCGGTATAGAAAAGAAAATTCACAATTCACAATTTGAAATTTTCATTGTTTTTTTTTTTTTTTTGGAAAATCAAACAAGGCCTCATTATTTGTATGGATAAATGCCTAAATTTCACTTTCATTCCCGTGCTTTGCGTTATTCAACCAAAAATTTCCGTCCATTGGTGCAGCCACTGTTTGAAAAAAAATGCCGGGTTTTGTTTTGTTTCAAGTGTTAAATAGCCAGAATTTTATTGCAACATAATGGCACGTAAGACTAAATTGTGAATAATTAGTTTTATGAAGTCAGAAGTTGTAAAATTTGAGTTTTGCATGAGCTCCATTACCTGAGTATTGAGTGTTTTAAGAGTTTAAGCCTTGAAAGTTAACCATTGAAAATGATGATGTAATTAGTTAGTTGATTTTCTGAATGGATGATTGCTCGATTCTGTTGTTATAAAAGGATTGTAATTTCATGGAAGCTTTCAATTTATATATTTGTAATGAACATGATTAGCATTGTCTGCTCAAGCTGCTCTCCAGTCTCCAATTTTGTATTTCGCGGTTGAACTTGACTACTTGAGAGCTGGAATGTTGTGTTATTAGAGCCCATTACTTAAAATATATTTATTTATTATTTAACTTAATTGATGGGATTATATTTCTTTTTAGTTGGTTTATTCATATCTTACAAGTTAAAACATTTTCAGTGTATTTTTGTATGTTCTTCTAGGTTGTAGAAATGGAATAACTTATTCTTGCATAGAAGCTAGAAGATATCTATTTCATTGCATTATTGTAACCCTTGACTCTGTTAGTTTGATGTGGCTGATTTTGGTTGGGCCAAGTGTGTTATATTGCAGGGTTTGCATACAAGTTACAGGTGATTTGCTCCCAGGTCTATGAGCCAGTATCTGTATCTACAAAACCAGAGGCCTCAAAATAAAATCACCACTCATCAAGCAGCAGTTTAATCATCTCTTTAGATCCCCATACACTTTCTTTCTACTTCCTTCCATTACCAGATTGTATCAATGATAGATTTGTTTTCCTCTTATCCCTTGCTGTTCTCCTCTGCCATTTGCCCGAGCTCTCAGATTGTTCACTGGGTAACCTTTAAACATCCTGGTTTACTTTATGAATAGTTAGAACAGTCTTGAGTGTTTTCTTACTGCCTCTACTGCTGTGGGAAGCAAAATTCTTTCATTCTTTGTTTATCTTCTTCTATTTCTCCATTATCTTATTTCCCTTTGTAACGTCAAAATCAATTCACAAGTTTATGCTTTTCTGTGTCATTTTATCAACCACCTTAACCTATATGAATTATTATCTAATTCTTCACATTCATTGATACCCTTGATGTATTATCATTCATTTATGCCAGTTTCTTTTTAGATATGCAAATTGAGGGATTGTCCCTAGTTAAATATATCAAAATAGCCCAATTCATAAATTTATGAAACACGTTTTTGTATTTTGATATTTCACTTTGCTAATGGGGACCTATGCTTGTAACATGCTAATTTATCCCAAGTCAACTTACCCATTAATCAATAATATTAGGAAAACCTTTTACTTTCCCTTGCGAAGCTGTACTTTCCAAACACCCAGAGAATTTAGTTTCAGTAAAGTACATTGTCAATTGGGTGCTTCCAATGTGGAAGACACTGGAAAACCAGAGAATAAAGTAGAGAAACCGAGGTATAAGTGGGTAGAGATAGGTACTAACATCACAGAAGCCCAAAAGAAGGCCATAGCTCAACTTCCTCCTACAATGACCAAACGATGTATGGCCATTATGAAGCAGATTATCTGCTTATCTCCTCAAAAAGGCAGTTTGTCTGATTTGTTGGCAGCTTGGGTGAGGAGTATGAAGCCTGATAGAGCTGACTGGCTTGCAGTTCTTAAAGAGTTGAAGAAAATGGATTATCAGCTTTATCTTCAGGTACTTCTTCCTTTTTTGTTTTCAATTTTCTGCTCTTTATTGATTTCATTAACTCATGCCTGATTGGACAACTTTCACTGTGTGGGTGTAATTGTAAGAATGTCTTGGTTTGGATTTGCTTGTCAATTGCTTCTGTAGTGTTAAGTATAATGTTGATTTGAGTTCCAATTCTTATATAAAGTTGAAGACCACATTGGAGAAAATCTTAGATGAAATCTTTATGGAAATCACACACACAGGTTTGCCATCTTTTGAAGGCTTCTGATCGTACTACTGACTTAGTGAGGTTCTTGCTGGTATCTAGTGATGAGCTCCAAAATGCTGTGGCTGGTTTTAGTCAAATTGTTTATGTGGGAATAGAATGCCCGGGAAAAAGGTCAAGTTCGTCAAACCTATCAAATATTAGTAAGAGTCTGTTTGGATACCGCTTATTATTGAAAACTGAAAACACTGTAGCAAAATAATTTTTAAATGAGTGAATAATATTGTGTGACCCAGTTTTAAAGTTTTTTTGCGCTGAATAAAGTACTTGCAGGTCCCATGAACAGTGCACGGGACCCACTAGAAAACGCACAACGCAGTTGAAAACACTTTTCAGTTCTATCCAAACGTTCACTAAATGTATCTTTAGTCTAATGATGAGGTCTTAAGTGAGTTCTACCTCACTTGGTGAGATCTAATGTCCATGAGAGGTTATTGTTGTGGACTGGCATAGTGTAGCATGATAGGGATTATATAGAATTGGCGACTTTCAAGTTTCAACCACTTAAAGAGGTCTTTATGGCTCAATATTGGAAGAAATGGATGATATGTGACACAATATAATCTTAAATTTGTTTACTTTTCTTTGAAAGTTGTGGCATTAGTTAAATTTTGGCTAAGCAAAACTCAGGAAGATAAGAACATTTTATTTTGAAGAAATTTATAAGAAAATAGAGCATTGGCACGTTTCTGCACTAAACATGGATTTGTTTTGCTTTGGTCAGATGCCTACCCTATTTCTACTGCAATCGACATCTAAAAATGTTGATCTTCTCATTGAAATTGCCTTCTTACAGATATTATATATTTCGGTGTATTCAAATGAAACTTAAGACTTTTTAAATCTCCTTACAACCTGAAGTGAATTCATGGCTCTTTGCACTTCCTTAGGTGGCAGAACTTGCCTTCTTAGAAGAATCTTTTGAAGCCAGTGTTCGTGACTATACCAAAATAATACATGATTACGGGAAGCAGAACCAACTTCAAGATGCTGAAAAGATCCTCTTAGCCATGAAAAGTAAAGGTGTCGTCTGTGATCAGGTAACTTTAACTGCCATGATTCACATGTACAGCAAAGCTGGGAATCTTAAGCTGGCTGAAGAAACTTTTGAAGAACTCAAGCTGATTGGAGAAACTTTGGATAAAAGATCATATGGCTCAATGATCATGGCCTACATCCGAGCTGGAATGCCCAAGCAAGGAGAGACTTTACTTAGAGAAATGGACGCCCAAGAAATATATGCAGGAAGGGAAGTTTACAAGGCATTGTTAAGAGCATACTCCATGACAGGTGATTCTGAAGGAGCTCAGAGAGTCTTTGATGCAATTCAGTGTGCTGGTATACCTCCTGATGTTAAGCTGTGTGGGCTTCTTATAAATGCATATGGAATGGCAGGTCAAAGTCAAAAGGCAGGTCTTGCATTTGAAAATATGAGGAAGGCTGGTCTTGAACCAAGTGATAAGTGTGTGGCTTTGGTGTTGGCTGCTTATGAAAAGGAGAACAAGCTTAACAAGGCATTGGAATTTCTGGTAAATTTAGAGAAGGGTGGTATTATTGTTGGAAAAGAAGCTTCAGAAATATTGGCCAGGTGGTTTCGGAGAATAGGGGTAGTAGAAGAAGTGGAGCTTGTCTTGAGAGAATATGCTGTAGGTGAAGCAAATTTCAAAGTTCCCTCCTCACCCTTGGCATTTGCCCATTCAGAGCCTAATTGATCACTTAATAGCCTATCCCTAATGTGCAAACTTTTGTAGAGTACAATATGGAATTATTGCTTGAATTAGATAAATACTTCTACCATGATTTATATATTAGCAATTTGTTTTCTATATGTTGCTGTGGCAAATAAAAGCAACAAGAACAATATTAAAAAGGGATTTAAAATCTGTTGTTATGCAGCTGAAGCAACTGAGAAGTAAATGATCATAGTTTCTTATTATATCATTAGTGTTGCTGTAGCTTGAATTCTTTCTATATTTTGATAGTGATTTAATAAGACTAATGGATATTTGTATGGTTTTGTATTTGGGATTGGGTCTTCAATTTAGATGGCAAGAAGAAATAGAGAGGAAAACTCTTACAGCTAATCTGGGGCCAATAGTAGTCTGTTCATCTTTCCCACTTCTAAAACTTTTTTTGCACTAAATTTGTAACGGTTTGATTTATCAAAAAAAAGTTGTTACTGTTTGATGAATTGAGATCTATCATCTATCATCTCCTTGGAGCATACTGTTATTCTGGTTTTGGGGGCTGTTAAATGGTAATATTGACCCGAATACATTCATTTGGAGTACTGCTCCTACCCTTTCTTTTTTAACCACAGCTTAAAGTGAAAATGATTAACCAACATGATGCATAATGCTTGGATGTTTGTGTGGACACATGTTAGGGTAATTAATGAGGATAATTTATCTTAGATTACTAATTATTACTATGATTTTAGTTAATTAACTCTTTAAAAGAAATCTAGCTTTTGCTAACATGTCTAGTCACTAATGCCAATTATTATATTTTTGGATTGATATACTAATTATGCCCTCAAAGTAGTAAGTAATAACAGAATTCTCAGATCTAATAATTCTAGCATTTATTTTAGTAATAGAAAATCCTGATTATTAATGATAAAAGCAAATTGAGGGGGGGAAAAAACAACAAACAAACTTCAGCCCCCCCTCCCTTGTCAAAATAATGCTAATTGCCAGAAAAAGAAAAAAGAATAAATAATGCTATTTTTATTATACCTTCCAATTTAAGGCAAGGAAAAAAACAAAAACTCCAAATAATGCAAAAGTCCTTAAGCAATTGGGTTCTTAATAGCCAAGTAAAAATGGGCTTGCAAGATTTGCAATTCTTTGTGGTAGTTTGACACTAAAAACTTAAGAGCAAAACCATGTCTTTCGTACACCATTCAACATGCTCAATTTTTTGTAATATCAAATATGCATCCGATTTTGATTGCTATAAACGCCAACGTCATCTTAGCATGTAAACATATTATTTCAGACGTAAATTAAGTCTTTTTTTTTTTTTATGTCGACTATGAATATTCAAAAGGATACGTGTGGCTGGGCAAACAAAAAATGATGTAAATTTTGCAACCTTATTAATTCAATATTTATTTACACTAAAAACCAAATTTTTACCCAGATAGATTTTTTTGAAACACCAAAAAGTCTAGGATACAATACTCTTAATTATTTTATTTTATTTTATTTTAATACAATAATAAATTGACTCCCCCATCTTTGGCCCCCAAGATAGTTTGAACTTGAAGTTTGGTATAAACTGTAAATCATTTCAATAAAGGTAAGGGCAACAATTATTTATTCACAACAATTATAAATTAGCCTATCACCTTAAACATGAGTACGCCTCAATTTGCATTTTATTTTTTTCAATGACGTGGTAGGTTAATTAAAGAATGTTATAAAATTATTTTAATATTTTTTGCTTGTCTTAACATGAATTTTTTTTTTTTATGAAGTCTTTATCATGACTCAAATAATCTTGGAAAGACCAAAAGAGTTTACTTTTCAAATAATTTTAAATAGTATTCCATTTTGGATAAAAGCTAATGGCTATTTTCTTAGTTTGTAAGATTTGTACCAATTATTTAAACAGTTTATAAGAACAAAATAAATTCAAAAGGTATTTGTCGGCATTAAAAACGTTAAGAGTTGCAAATAAAATTAAAATAGCATTATTCTGAGAATTTGTCTCCAAAAAAATAGCATTAGATAATAATAAGGTTGTTAAATAATAATTAAAAAAAATTCCTCAGTAGCTGTCCTGCGCAGATAAAATTGTAATTACCTGACCAACCGTACTCGAGACAAATATCAATGTAAGGATGAGAAGTATATTTCATTATTTTGTTGTCCTGTACCAGATAAAGCTGTAATAACCGGACCAAATGTACTCGAGACAAAACAAAAACTAAAAAAAAAAAAAAAAAAAAACCAAAGTCTCTTTTTACTACCATTATCATTTTCAGCATCATCGTCGACACCTAAATTACCCGACCTTTCTCTCATTATCGTTCTTCACACCTCAATATATAAGATCTCGAATCCCTTCATTACTTTTCTCAATCTTGCATGGGCTGAACGATTCAACTCACCGAGTTAGGGTTTCCAAAACATCCCCAAATTTAGAAAAAAAAAGCAGCAACAAAATGGCTTCGACAAGGTCTCCGAACCGATCCACCTCCGACATCGTCGACACGTCGCCGTTTCTGAACAACAACACCACCTCGAGCAACTCCAGCGACGATTCTAATGCTAACATTAGCCCAAACAACCCCAACACCAGCCGCCGATTCGTGCAGCGCCAGAGCCTCCGCCAGGCCGCGCGGTTCCTCCGCCAAGCCAGCAGCCGCCGCGTGATGCGCGAGCCGTCGATGATGGTTCGGGAGACCGCGGCGGAGCAGCTCGAGGAGCGCCAGAGCGACTGGGCCTACTCGAAGCCCGTGGTGATCCTCGACGTGCTCTGGAATCTCGCCTTTGTTGTTGTGGCTGCTACTGTCCTCTTCCTCAGCCGCTATGAGGCCCCTAGCATGCCCCTCAGGCTCTGGATCCTCGGCTACGCCATCCAGTGCCTCCTCCACATGGCCTGCGTCTGTGTCGAGTACCGCAGGCGCCTGCGCCGGCGACGCCAGGGCCGTGAAGGCGGGTTGAATACGCGAGACGAGTCGGGGCAGCAGTACGTGAGTTTGTCGGAGCATTTGGATGAGGAGGGCTCTGGGTAATTTTGCTTTACGTTGTCTCTTTTTTGATAGAATCGAATTGGGTGTTTGATAAATTTTGAAACAGAGTTCTCTTGTTGAAGTTGGAAGCTTTATAGTCAGTCGCATAGTTATCTGATATTTTCTGTTCCCAGTTTGTTTATTGGATTTTTTGGACAGGTGTGGGATTGAATGGAAATTTTTTATGTGGTTTTTGATATTTATGTTTTGGTGGTAGTGGTGGAAAATGAGAACACAGAGTTCATTTCTGTATTTATGTTTTGTTGCCTTGTGTTTTCTTGTATTGCTAATTATATTTTTTAATTGTGTATGAAGAAATGTGTGAACTATTTATGCTTGATGACATGCTGTAGAAAGAACATTGTTTTTTTTTTCTTTTTTCTTTTTTCTGGTTGTATAATGTATGGTAAGATGATTTGATTTGATTTTTTTTTTATCACATACATTTCTGTGTTGTGGTTTCCTTTTTGAATGGATTATACTCAACACATTATGTGTTTTGAATTCTACGATTTGCTAGAGTTAGTAGGTGCTGGGTACATTATGTGGAGTATAAGATGTTGGAATTTTTAATTGAAGCTTTACAAAATTCAAATTGACATTTTTTATGTGACTAGTTCTATTTGATTGATTTCCTATTGGATTGGGAGGGTATTTATTACAATACACTTGTATCGTTTGAGATTGCATTATATATGATCTTTTTGTGCTATTATCCTTGCAGTAGTGTAGCAAAACATCTTGAATCAGCAAATACTATGTTTTCATTTATCTGGTGGATCATTGGATTCTACTGGGTATCTGCGGGTGGTCAAGATTTAGCACATGACTCACCTCAGCTTTACTGGTATTTGTTCGTTCTCTCTTTCTCTCAAATTGAAACATTATCTGTAATTGAATCTTACACTGGGTAATATGATGTGGAATGCAGGCTATGTATAATCTTCCTGGGTTTTGATGTTTTCTTTGTCGTTTTCTGTGTTGCACTGGCATGTGTCATTGGTATCGCTGTTTGCTGCTGTCTTCCATGTATCATAGCACTTTTATATGCTGTGGCGGACCAGGTAGCACTGTTATACTACTTTCCTTGCATATGTTTTGTTTTTCATCGCTCTGAGTGCTCTATTTCACTAACTTATTTATGCTGTATGAATTCTGAGCAGCAATAGTAGCCTAGAAATAATTTACCACTTAATTTTTAGGTTAAAACTTGAAACCAGAAATACTCATTTAATGGATTAAACATTTCTGACTAATTATGTATCGCAAATATTAGAGTTCAATTGAATAACAGTGACAGACAAAGTCACTGAGAATGTGACTTTGGGTTCTAAAATGGATGTTCCCTATGATGGGGTTAGTCCTGCAATTACTTCTGTAGCAGGTGATTCAATCTGAATTTATTTATTTGCTGGGTTGGTGTGTCCATCTGAAATGTTTCTTATGGCAGAATATAGAAAGAGAGTTGATTAACTTGGGAAGGTCTTCAATTTAATGGTAGACTTTCAGGTGATTAAACAGTCAGCCCCGAAAGGATTTTGATGCCTATTTGTGAATAACTGAATATAGGTGGAGTTCTAGTTGATGTCTACTTTGTTCATTTATTTTGGTTTGAGCCTTTAATTACGTTCTACTACCTGTAGGTTTTTGATGCAGGAGCACAACCGGAAATTATTTCAATATTTTATTTTGAATTTTCATTGGATAATTTTATATTTAAGTAATTATTTATTTAGTTTTAGTTGTGTTAGGGATTGAATTTCATATTCTTAGATAAGGAGTAGTTTAGTATTTGGATTACTATTTGAGTTCAGTTAGGATTCGTATTATGGATGTTTATCTTTATCTCTTATGTTCTTGGAAGCTCTATAAAAGTTAAAGATGGCTTATTTTGTAGTTAGACTGTTATTATTAATCAAAAAATTCTTCGTGCAAATTGAAGGTTTAACCGTGGATTGATCTAGGTGGGAAGCCTAGATTAACTTCTTTGTGAGTTTTTGTTAGTTAGAAGTTTTATAAGGGGAAGTTAGAATTAAATATGTTGGAAATGTTTCATTGAGCTGCATTTATTCTAGCCTCATTAGGAATTTGATTTCCAAGCACCTCTGGAAAGTGGCATGCTCGGGTACATATAGCTTTGATGGTGCTCAAACATGGCTGCCTACTTATTGATGTACCTACAAGGGAGCATTTGTCCCTCAGAGCCCTTCTCATTGCCATATTGAGTGGATTTTAAAGTTTTATGGAGAAGAAAAACATAATAATTTCTTTTTGGTTTTTTTTTTTTTTTTTGGGGGGGGGGGGGGGGGGGGGGGGGGGGATTTGCAAGTGTCTTACTCAAGTCAGTGTCATATAGTGTTCTTTTCTTATTTGGGGTAAAAGGATCTTACGGTGGGTTCATTTGTTTCAGGAATAATTGTCTGAAATTTTGACTGGAGTTTATATTTTTTACAAAATGTTGATGTTTTGTTGGATTATCTAGACCAGAGTTAACCAGATTTCCCCATCCTCTGGAAACACAAATCCAATTCCATGCATCTTGGTTCCTGTAATTTTGCTATACAATTACCTAAACAGGAGGTTCTAACTTTAATGATTAATTGTATTTTTTTCCCCCAAATTATCCAATAAAGATCTTTGACTAAGAACCAAGAAAAATTATGATACATTGGCAAGAAAAAAGAAATAATAGGACAGAATGGAGGGATATTTTTCTACAAACTTTATTTATGGAGCTGTTCATCCTTGTAGAGCATGCACTGACTTGTCATGCTGTAACGCAACATATAAATATACCAAGTTTTGCAGAAGGAAGCACTTTGAAGAGCAAGGGAAAGGAAGTAGAGCATTAGTTGGTAAATCGGTGATGCTGTCCTTCATGTTAAGAAAGGCTTCCTCCAACTTATGACATGGCAGTTATACCATCCTATTTATTTCACACTTTTACCATGAAGCCAACTGTACTAGGTTCCAGTTGACTCTGCTATGGGCCCATTTGGTTCTTGATTTCAAACAACAATTTTTAGTGTTTAAATACTAAAAACTGTTCCAAAAGAAAACAACATGTTTGGTAGGATTATTTTTTTAGGAGTATTCGAGTTATGTTGTTCATTTTAGGGTGTTTAAAAACTGAATTTAGAAAGCTCCTCATATCAGTTTTCAAGTTGCAAACAACGTTGCTCAATGGCATTGTTGTCTGTTGCATTCATCTGACTCTTCTACTATCCTTTAGGATAAAAGGGATTGGGTGGACTTTTTGAAGTAGGAGACTGCTCATGGAGATTGGAGTATCCTTTTGACTTAAATTTTGTGGCCAGATTCTGTGAAGCCTGCAGCCTGCAGGTATATGTTGTGTTAGAATGACATGGGTTGATTATTTTCCTTATAGGAGACATGGACATTTATTTATAAATTAAAAATCGTTCTGAACCTAATCGTTTATGATTGAGGCGCAGAAGTGCATGGAGACTTTTCAATGCGCAAGCCCACATTGGGCGTTTGGAATATAATACTGATTGTAGACCTATCGGCTAGGGGTGGTGGTTGATTTGTTGTACCTTTATTCAGTGACGTGTTTGAATTGCCAGATCCCAAAGGGTATGTTGACATCTGCTTATGGTGGTTTATGATACTTTGCACATTGGAATATCAAGTCAGCTCAGAAAAGTGTTAGGCCCTACTGATTGGGGTTAACTGCATAATCCTTTTTTCCTTTTGTCCCTGACTAAAGTTTTGTCCTATGTTAACTCACAGCATTTTGGGATTAAAAGTGTCTAAAATTAATATCTATGGACTACTAGACATATAAAAAAAAAAAAAAAAAATTCTCTGGTTTGATTGACAATTATTGGGTGTATCACTTGGCATCAGATATAAATAATTTGCTATTATCTGAAAATTAAAATAAAGGCAATGCTTGAAAGTTTGATTTTTACTTTAGGCAGCTCATATGATTCTAAATTCTACTAGAGTGAAATATTGTAATTCATGCTGATGTTCTTCCAACCCCCCCCCCCCCCCCCTTTTTTATTCCTGATCGGCTATTATCAAAGCAGGAAGGTGCAACAAAAGATGACATTGAACAGCTATCAAAATTCAAATTTCGAAGGGTTGACAATAATGAGAAACTTTCTGGAGGGATAATGACTGAATGTGGCACAGATCCACCGATTGAACACGTTCTTTCGGAGGACGATGCAGTATGTAGTTTAATATTTTAGTGTTTTTTTTTTTTTTTTTTTTTCCTTTTTCCTGGTTAGCTTTCTTTTCTTCCTTGCCTGTTGTTTTCTCCTACTGTTATTACAATTTTTGCCAAAATGAAGTAAAACTTATTTTCCAGAATGTTTTGTTATGAACTTGGTTTTTATCCATGTTCTTATGTAAATTCCTATGTAATGTTTTTGTGGCTTAACAAAAGCTTGTTTCCTAATTAAGAGTATTTGAATGCTTATGATCATCTGTAGGAGTGTTGCATCTGCCTTTCTGCTTATGATGATGGGGTCGAGCTTAGAGAACTTCCTTGTGGTCACCATTTTCACTGCAACTGCGTGGATAAGTGGCTCTATATCAATGCTACCTGTCCCCTCTGCAAGTACAACATATTGAAGAGTAGCAGCCATGGTCACGAGGAAGTATAGAAGACTTTCAAAATACTGTGGATGGCAAGCCGGCGAGCACTGTATACAGCTAGCTCTAATGTATTTTTTATGTGCAGCATGTCAGTAGACTAAAGACAAGCACTTTCACTGCTGTTGATGTTGTTTGTTTTAATGTCTGCCTTAGTTGTAGTTATAGTGAATTTCCCAATTGTTGTAATCGTGGAGGCGGCAATAGGGCTGTTGTGTGTATCGATGCCCTGGCATCTAGAAATGCCCGTCTACAAGGGCGGTTTTAATTATCTCAAAAGCTGTATTTTGCCTTTTTTCTTTTTTTTTCTTTTTTTTTTTTTTTGTTATTTGTCCGAAGGTCTATAGTATCAATTAACTGTTTATGTTGTGAATGGCTGTTCTATATGCTAGCTATACACTGTTGAGGTGAACTACCTCTTTAAACTTGCTCTTTGTAAGATTCTGATGTTATTTACTCGTTTACTGTATAAAATAAGAAAATTTTGTCACTTGAAAAAAAGAAAAAAAATCAAGATGTTGTTGGTATAGAAAACACATGCTACGCGTTAGTCTTCAATCCGATTGTCGCTTTTTAAGCAGGAGCTGCTTTATTAATGTGCAAGTTGCATTGCAGCTGTCTTTCGAAAAAGGGGTTTGAAACCAAACCTTAAAGATCAACGCATGTATCCTCAATCACATGTTTGCCATGATTTTGTTTTTGAGCTTATTGATCTATATATAACTTTTTAATTTTTAAATTTATTTATATTTTTCCAAGTGTATTGCAGTTTAGTAGTATTTTTCAAGTCCAATAAATCGGCTAAAATAAACATTTTCAAGCGAGTACTGAGAGTAGTCTATTCTGGTAGAAATGGAGTAAATCTAAGGAATATATGATTAAAGGTCTATTTGGATACAGCTGAAAATTGAAAATATTATAGCAACAAATTTTTGAATGTGTGAATAGTGCCGTAAGACCCATTTTTAATGAAAAAGTTGTTGAAAAGTGAGGTTTGTGGCTCCTGTGAACAGTACACGGAACCCATTGGTGTGCACAAAAATGTCAAAAGTTACGGCTCAACAGTGCGTGAACAGTATTCAACAGTGTGTGAACAATGCACTTGTCCCCTAAAGTTGAAACGAGTGCAGAAAAAAAAAAAAAAAGAGCAAAATGCAAACGCAGGTTTATCCAGATCCAAACGCTCACTAAAGGTCCGTTTGGATACCGCTAATAGCAAATAAGTGAAAAACGCTGGCTAATTATTTTGGGGTCCGAGTACTGTAGCTCAGTTGAAAGTATCTAAGGTTGGGTTTACTTTTTTTTTTTTTTTTTTTGCTTCTATTCACTCCTCACCCACCCTAACGCCTGTGTCTTGGAGAAGAGAGGTCCATACCCACCAGAGAAATCCATGAGGAAGACCTACATCGGTTTGACGTCGGTGAAGGGCTCAGAAGAGAAACCCACGAGGAAGACAACCCAGTCCGATTCCGGCGAAGATCGAGTTCCCTCTAGTGTACTCTTCCTTCCATAAACCTGGGTTCACCCTTTTCCCCAATTTCACTCATCTCCCACCGTAACACCTCTCTTCCCATAAACCCATTTCACCATCTTCCAATTTCACTCCTCTCCCAACCTAACACTTCTCTTCCCATAAACTCATTTCACGCCTCTTCCAATTACGCTTGTTGACCCATTTGTTTAATTCCGGTTAGTTTTTGTTATTTTGTGGCTTTCTTTTCTTTTGAATTGTTGGAATCTAACCCCAGTTGTTCTGCTTTGCTTTTAATTTCTTTTCTAAAATGGCCTATTGAGGTTAAGAGCCTAATCTGTTAAGCTTGTTTTATGCATATATGATTAGAAATTAGAATACAGTGCAGAAGGTTTTTAATTTCTGGGCCAATGGGTTTTTAAGTTTGTGAATTGTGATGGTGTTTGATGCTTCTTTCTTCCCTTTACTTTCCCTTTGTATAAGGGGCACAACGTTTTTGATTTAGAGTCGAATTAATAGTGCTTTGGTCTTGTATTGATGTGTATTTATTTATTTATTTTTGCAATTGGTTGAGTGATTAAGAATTTGTAACTTGTAGTTTCTTGTGCATTCTCTAGGGATGCTACAAGTGAAATATGTATAATTTGGTATCTTTACCCCACCCATTAACCTTAGTCAGGCTATCTATTTGAGCTTTAGATATAGGAGACAAGCATGGAAATAATTGATCTTTCTTCGCATGCTATAATTAACTTTCTTTACTCTTTTTTTACATCAATGACAACTTTAAATCTATAGTAGAAAAAAGATAATGACATGGGTCAGGGTAGCATGCATTTTTCCATTTTTGTTCGCTTCATATTGTCAATTTCCCAACTTCATGTCCGTGTAAGAATTTTCATTCAAAATTCATGTAGCTACACCCTTGCTTTATCATGTAATTATGTCCTTAAGCATAAACAATTCTTTCTTTTTTGGCCAGACAAGTTTTAAGTGGATATTTTTGTCGTACATTGCACAAACCAATCATGATACTTGATTCAGGAAATTAAAAGAACATTCTCATTAGTAATGCACTTCCACTATGGTTCATGTTCATTTCAACTTTGGTTGGAAATATGCCAAAAATAGATACAAATAAAAAGTGGAGGTGACCATGGCTGTGAAACATAATTCCATTCCTTTTTACATATTGTATTACTTTCATCATTCTATTTTATAAGTTATTCATTTTTATATTTGGTCATCATGCACTCTTTTTTTGAAACTTTCAAAATTGAAGCAATAGAAACAATGCCTAAAACAAATGCGTATTTAGAAAATGAGTATAGACTAAAATGTTTAATTATTGATTTGTTTAACCAAACTTTAAAAAATTGTAAATAGTCATAGAACAATATTGAGTTGGAAATTTTGTTATGAACAGCATGCTATTCCTCATCGTATTTATATTGCAATTATATTCTATGAATTTATGGTGCACCCTGAAGTCGGTTGAGAGTGGATTTCTCAACTTTTACAAGTAGTAGGGCTCTTTAGTTACTCATGCAGTCCTTATCTTGGCCCATTATTTGACATAATAAATTTGAAACCATGGTACTTGCAAGTCATCACTGAATATGTTTAGTTATTACTTTGTGTTTCTGTGACAGGGCCGTTGGTTTCAGCTGCAGAGGCCATTGGTTTGTGATGGTGTCTCTCTCTCTTATACAAATGTTTTGTTTGGTTTGGTTTTTTGGGTTTTATTAGATTGAGTTTTGGCTACGGTTTTGGTTTTTTTTTTTACTTATTTTTTATTTTTTATTATTATTTATTATGCTAAGATTTTTTTTGGCAATAAAGGAAGACTCAACTAAGAATTGGGATATAGAAGATGTCACTCAACTAAGGTTTATCTTCTTTTTGTAATTTGTCAATTATTTTTGCTCCTACATTAGTCAATAGAGTGGTTCCCAAACGTGTTATGTGAGCTGTTGGTTTCAAAGATCCGGAACTACTCCATCTCCTTACATCTGGGTTCATCCAAGAGGGGCTAGCCCTCGAGGTCTTTGTGCAGTTAAATAAAATGTAGGTTCTACTTTGGTTGGTATTAATATTTATAACATCTGAGACTGAAGATTGGACCCTAGTAGAAAGTATAAATGTTAGAGATTTCAATTTAAATTCTTGTATTTGATGTAGTGAAGTCTGATTTGCAAGGCTGAATGACATATTATTGTGTTTTGGACATGCAGAAGAACGATAAAAAATAAACAAATTGTTTTATTGATTTGTATGTTCAATGGAAAACTTAAGGTCCATGAATCATGAAGTCCCCCCCCCCCCCTTAGCTTTCTTAGTTCTTGAGTTATATTGCTTACTTACATATGCACCTTATCTTCTATTTTTATTTTTCAACAGAAAAATATGCCAATGATGGAAACGACTAACTATCTCTCTAGTTTTGATGGCCATTTTTGTGACGTTGACAACTGCATTATTAGGACGTTCTTGAAACTTCATACATTTGGTAAGAGGTTTTATAGTTGTCGCTATTGGTCACTAGTAAGTACCATATCCAAGTATTGGCAAAATATTTGTGTTGTACATTAAAGAACCAATTCGTTATATTCTTGTTTATATGTTGTCTTGTATTGTGCAAGATGATGACCGTGCATGCAAGTTCTTCAAGTGATTAGACACTAGAATTTGTTTTACGCATGGCGCAACAACAACACCTATTGTTATCGCCAAATTCAAGCGATTGGAGCTTGCGGTGGAAGTTGCCAATGAAGAGTCAAAGCAAGCATACGCCCTGATAGTCGCAGCATTGGAAAGGGAGCAAGTTGCAAAACGAAACGTTGAAAGAGCCAAGGTTGCACACATGATTTTTGAAAAGAAAATAAAGAAGTTGACAATAGCTCTAGTAGTCTCCTGGGCCTTCAATGATGATAGGCTTTTCCCCTTATTCACTACTGGTCTTGCCTTCGACGATGATAGGCCTTCAACCTCCATTGAGTCAACATTTGTAGAGGGTTGACATTATGGGTCAACAAATTCTTTACTATCAGTAGAGTCCCTAGATCCTTCAGTACATTCCTTTGGTATTTCACCACTCGTGCAGAATGCATTTTTCCCCGTTACAATCGTGCCTTCAAACATGACTTCCATGGACTGAATATTCGGCAAATGTTTGTTTTTAAAGGTTAATGCCTTGGGACATGCCTACATGTGGACAACCAGTAGTTAGAACACAATATAGTTGTAGACAGTTGAGTTTTTCACAATTATGTAAAGTGAACTAACCTGAAGTTTTCGGGTCCACCACTCATCACTGGCCTTAAGCTTCCCAGTTACAGCATCATAACCCAACCAGTCTCACACTCAAAACACTCCTTCCAAGCCTTTCACTGTTTTCTTAGATAATTCCATTTGTTTTTAAACTGCGTGTGAGTCAACATTTTTCCCATTTCACCCAATTACTCAATCACTGCATCAACCCCTTCCCATCTAAAAACTCCTCAATTCCTCTTGCCGTCTAGGACTTAAGCAGCACACAAATCACAAAAAACTTTTAATTCCGCTGGTTCTTTCCACCCAATTCTCACTTCATTACCACCGTCCTTTGATTTCCCCTTACCCATTTTTGCTACAACTTCTTTCTATACTTATTGAGGCATTTCAACAAACAGCTTATATGCATATCATAATCGGTTACGCATGCCCACATGAAAAATGCAAAGTTAATTCACATAGTCCAAATACAACATAGGCAAGAAAAGAAACACACAAAATTACACGAAGGAGAGAGAAACCCATATCCTAATGTCATGGAAAACATAAAAACCACACACAAATGTTGAACACAAAATCACAGATTGAAGCCTCATGGAAAACAATATAACCACACACCAACAGATTAGAGAGTATGAGAAGTTAGACACAAATTACCTGTATATGCAGAGATTTACTATGGCGGCAACGACGTCCCAAGCAGAGAGAAGGTAAGCTCGAGCGAAGGAAGAACAGGGGATCGGGTTCGTTTGTTTTGCGTAATGGGTTTGCAATTACCGTGTTTCCTCTATTTTGATGGTTTATTGGTTGGTGTGTAGGTGTAATTCATTGAAGAGGAAGAGGACGGAACATTGAAGAAAATTGAAGACATCTCTGCCACAGTAGTTGAGAGAAAGAAGAAACCTAAGAATGCGAAAATTAGTCGTTGGCCTGAATGCACCGTTTTGTGTTTACTCTGCTTCGTGGGTCAGATGAGTGAACAGTATACAGTAGTAACGCGTTTCCTTTCAAGGTTGTGTCCATAAACAGTACACGCACACGCACAACGTTAATGAAATGGTGCGTTTAAGCTTTCATCCATGCGTTTCAGCTATAACTTTTGCGCGTTTATTTCGTGGCACTGTAGATGTGGATCCCACGGTAAGTAAAACGCAAACCTCAAAACATTGCCCTCAAAACGCAATCCAAACGCTACCTAAGGAAGAAAATCTAATGGGATGGGCTAAGCTATGACTTATGAGTAGGCCTTTACAATTATAGGATCAAGCCTAAGCGTGCAATACTATGCTTTCGGCTTTGGGCCCGGACCAATATGCTACTCTATAAACTTACTTTTTTGAATTTGTGTGTTAAACCCATGTTGCAAAAGGATCTAGCCCTCATATTAGTATATTACCATGCACTAGTGACTAGTGTTGTCTTTGAAATTCACAAATTAATTTAAAACTGGTGAGTAATCAATGGCAATGCAATCTCCTAATAAAAATAGCTTAATAGTAGACATTGAGTACAACAAATTATGTTAATACTACTAGACTATCACTCAAACCATTGATTCTAACATTTTAGTTGCATTTTTCTCATAAAATTTGTCGTTAGTAGAAGTAATCATATAGCATGCCTTAGTTGTCACACAGTTTTCCTCTGTAATGTGTTGGGTATTGGTATTCCTTACTTACATGTTAAGAGCACTCGTACCATTCTTTGTAAAATATAAAAAAGTGGTTAGTTTTACATGTTTTATCCCTAAAATCTCCCATGTTAATTAAGCCAGAGTTGTCTAAATATACATGGTTGATGTCCATTGTTGCTACAACAACCATGTATATTTATATAATTATTGTTAATTTGTTTTTTATGTTTTATTATTTTTTCTCTCTTCCCGTATCCAATCTCTCTCGTCCCTTTACCTTCACTTTCTTCCACTCACTTGCTTTTGTCTCTACTTCATCAAGTATACTTTCCAAACACAGAATCCCCACACAAACTCATCATCAAATACTTCACCTACACAAATATGCCCTCCAAACACAAAATCCCCACACAATCTCAACATCAAATATTTCACCTACATAGACCTATAGTCAAGGCCCAATCCACAAAAAAAAAAAAAAAAAACCACATCTCGGCCATACCATTGCAATGAACACAACCATTGCCACTACCGAAGCTCTAATGAATTCCACTTCACTCTAAAGTCATCACTAATATTAAGCAAGGAACTGACTTGGGCAATTGAGAAGTGTTTTTTTTTTTTTTAAAAAATATTATTATTTGATTTTAGTTTTTTTTTTTTTTTTTTTTTGGGAGGGGGGGGGGGGGGGGTGGTTAGATTTGATTTGGGTATTTGATATTTGAGAATTTTGTGGGTTTGCTAGAATTGATGATCAAATATGTGGGTTTTGTTTTGGTGTTGCTTTGAGGAAAATTTGTTGAGGGAAGAGAGAGATATATGATTTGGGAAAGTAATAAAAAAAATGATAAATAAATAGTATTTTAATGAAATGTAGTGTAAAATAAATAATATGATGTTGGTTGTTTTGAAAAGTGGTTGTGTAGAATATAAAAAGTAGGTTCTATTATTAAAATAAACAAAAAATTTTGCACTGATTGATGTCAATACTTTAATAGCACAAAACGTCCCCAAATAGTCCATATTAAAATTTACAAAATCTCAAGCTGTATGTGGTGTCATGTTATTTAAAAGTTCTCGATAACTTGACAATATATACACCTTTTAACTTAAAAAAAAAAAAAAAAAAAGACTGTTGAATAAATGCTCTCCATTTTCTTTTGTTTTATTATATGCTTTTTAGCCAAGAGAGACTTGTAACTCAATTGACATATTTCAAATTCAAGAAGTGCTACATTTACAATATTTTTACAACAAATCATAGGTGATAAGTTGTTATTGGTTATAACCTGAAATCACAAATTACTTTTTTGCCAACTCATAATAGTCAATAACAACATGTCACTTAAAATTTGTTGTGAAAATATTATAAAAATGTTATGAACATAGCATTTCTATTTATATTTTGGCATTTTAAAATGAAATGTTCAAGGCCTGTTTGGTTTTAAAAAATAGTGTATCCACTTTTTCATTTTCTTTATTTTATATTCAAATCCTGAACTTGAATGTAGAAAAAAAACACTTATTTTTACATTTGGTAGTGTTTGGTAAATTGTTTTGAATGCATAATTTGGGTATAGAATATATCATACCCGAGTTTGGTAATTGTTTTATACTTAAAAAAAAAAAGTAACTTTTCTCACTCAGACACATCAAATCACTAAAATAAAGTAGGGGTGTGCAGAAAATTTGCCAAACCTGACCTGACTCTACCCAACCCAACTTATTGGGTTGGGTCAATTTTTAGGGCTGATGGGTTGGGTTGGGTTACAAAATTTTTTTTATAACGGGTCGGGTTGGGTTTGGGTCATAAAATTACAAACCCGCCAAACCCGACCCGACCCACCCATATTTTAATATATGTTTAAAATATATTATATATTTAATAATTATTTTTTAAAACTAGTTGTAGAGCACTTCCTTGGTTCCTACTATCATATATAATATAAAATCCTATTAGTTCTTTTAATATATATTTAAATATATTATATAATTAATTAAAAAATTAAAATTTTAGATATATTTTGTTTATAACTGAGTTAGGAATTTATGTATATTTTGTTTATAAGTGAATTAGGATACTAGTTTATTTATATTTTGTTCATCAATTCAGTTGGATACTTAAACATATTTTGTTTACAACTAAGTTGGAATATTAATTTATATATTAATGTATATTTTGTTTATCAACTTAGGTGGCAAGTGTGATATATTTTTTTTTTGCTTAATTTAATAATAATAGTAATAAAAAAAATTGTCCAACCTTGAGTTCAACCCGACCCAACCCAACCCAACCCATATGGGTTGAGTTGGACTTATGTAATGGGTTGGGTTGGGTTGAATTTTTTTTCACCCACTATGGTGAGTTGAGTCAAAAAATTTCCTCAATCCGATCTAACCCGACCCATGCACACCCATAAAATAAAGTAAGTTTTTGTTTTCATAATATTTATGAATATGTCACTGTATTCGTATTTATAAAAAATGAAAACCTTGAAAAGTTGTTTTCATTTTTTGTATTCAAATCCCATTTTTAGGATACTAAAAATGAAAATAGAATACAAATGCTAATACTAAACCAATTTTTTAATAATTGGACCCATTAAAAATTGAAAATGAAAACAAAAAACATGTTTTTTTTTTTAAATATTTATTTTTTATTTTTAGCTAAGCGAACAGGCCTGAAGGTTCATAACTTTCCTTTCTCAGATATCTATGTATTTCAAAAAAAAAAAAAAAAATTATAGTTTCACTGGAATAAAGAGAAATCCACATGAGAAAGGGACCAAATTATTACAAATTGGGCTCCCCTGTGTGTCCCCGTTGCAAAACAAATGATGAATTGTCAAATTTAGCCCCTCCTCTCAGCCTTTCGCGCTCCTCGGTCCTCGAATACTAAACACCTTTTGGTTTTACTCTTTGTCGTACTCTCAGTTCTCCGATCGAACCAACCCAACCCAACCCAGCCTCCTCTTTTCCCATTTCTTCTCCTTCCTCTTTTTTCTTGCTCGCTCTCTCTGATTACATATGATGGAGGAGCAGCCTTATCTTCTATTACAGCGATACCGTCGAGACCGTCGCAACCTCTTAGAGTTCCTCTTCTCCTCTTCTCTGATCAAAGAGCTCCGAACCCCAGCCGGCCACGTCACCTCTCTCTCCGACCTCGATTTTGATAATCTCAGCGCCGATTACATCCTACACTCCATCAAATCCGGTTAGTATTTTTTTCATTTCTCTTAGAGTTTGTTTAATTTTCCTTTTGTTTTCTCGGCAGCCAAACAGAGTTAGGAACTGTGAAATGAAGAATTATACTCAACTCAACTGTGCCTAATACAGCTGTTTGGTTCAGCTTAGTAATTAGTTCACTATTAATTATTGCTATTTTTTTTTTTTTTTGTTTCTTTTATCGGTGATCAAACGGAGTGTATGCTAATTTTTATTTATTTATTTATTTTTTGGTGTGGATTTTGGTTCTCAATGTTTAAATTGTTATTGTATTGTTGTCATTAGGTGGAGTGGTTGATATTTCTGAAGCAACTAAGAAGTACTTCGATGAATCTTCTTATCCAGTTATGGTGAGGAAATACTCTGTATCTTTGTTTACGTTGCCTAAATCTTTGTTTACGTTGCGTTAGGCAAATACTTATGTGATTATATATTTATTTTAAATTTATTTAGTTCTTGTTTGGTTGCTGAGTAATTAGATATTTAGTTTTGAATTTCCACTTAGTAGCATGTTAATTAGAGATTTAGGTTTTTGATTTGTCGAACAGGCATATGTAAAAATGTACTTGAAATATTGTGATTTTTTTCTTCTTCTAATATCTGGTTTCTGTTATTTGTTACAAGGAAGGAATTGTAGTTTGAAGCAGTGAAAAATTTAGATTTACACTGAATTTCTATATTTTGAGCCTTGGCTGATGCTATCTCACTGTATGCCCTTTTGTTTTGGTAGATTCAATCTCAATTAGGGGATTCCTATTTTCTTCTTTCTGATCCAGACATGTCTGGATCACCTCCCAGGAGAGCTCCGCCTCCAATTGATGTGAACCGAAATGCTGATAATGCATCATATTCATCTAGACAGCCGGATCCTTTGATTGTCGAGAACATTGGAGCATCTATGGATAAATATAGTCCAAAATACAATGCACCTTTGTCACGAGTAGAGGATGTAAACATTCCTCCATTAGGATTACCTTGCTTGAACACAGGTATTGGTTGGTTTACTTTGAACTTTACAGTACTTGGAAATATGGGTGTATATACATGGTTCCACAGATTGTGAAGTAATCTCCTGTAAAAAAAATTATATATATATATATATATATATATCTTTGTGTTTTATGAATGCATGTATTTCTATCCTGAAGCGTGTTTTCATCTTTTGAGTACACTGATACATACGTTCAGGATTCTTGAAGGATTGTCTGATGATGACTTACAAGAATCAGCCTATGAAATTTTGCTTTCATCTTTGGTTTTTTCTGGGTAAGCTTTCTTTCTTTCTTTGCATGTGTGTGTGTGTGTGTGTGTGTGTGTGTGATTAGTATGCATTCTCTCTCTTGCTTTCTCAATCTGTCACTCTTGCCCTCTATATAACTAGGATTGAAGTACATACAGTTGAGGATAGAAGGAAAGAGAAGAGTTCTAAGTTTTTGTCAGGGTTAAAGACTAAAAGGGAGAAAATAAACCAACAATCTCAGGGACGAGGGAGACATTCAGAGCTTGTAGACACCATTCGCATTCAGATGCAGGCAAGCTATAATGTCCTTTTCTTAACGAATGTTAGCTGCCATTCTTTATGTGCCTGAAAAATATCTTAAAGTTGACTTTCACAAAACACATGGAAGGATTTTGAAATGGTTGGTTCTGTACGAATGTCAACTGATTTTTATGTCAGAAATACATTTGTTTGCATTAGATGTATTACTGACCATATACGTTAATGGGTGACTATTGAATGACACATGGATCTTCATTTGTGTGTATGCATGGTAAATGCCAAATAATTGGTATGCATTTGAGCAGTTTGAACAAGCCACTGTTGCACTTTAAATCATGTTTGTATGTAATCTTAGTGCCTGGCTGGCAGTTTTTGATCCATCTCCAGTTTCTAAACTATTCTTTCCTTTCCTCTACTAGTTTTATTATTTTTGGTCTCAAGCTAAATTTTACCAGGTTGTGAAATCATTAGATAGAAGTTTTGTTGTGTCATTAAATACATTTTTATTTGTCAATTTTTTTACTTTATCCTTTTTGATGTTATTATTTTCACTTAATCCTCCCACTTTAAGAATGTGATAAAATGAAAGAAAAGCTCTTTTGATTTCAATTATTTTATACATAGATTTTTTATAAGATCAGGTCTCTTTGTCTCTGTGCAGTGCTGCAATCAATAAATTAGCTAAGTGAAAAGTATTATGTTTCTCACTTCAATTTGCTTACTTTTATTGTTTAACCATTGCTTCAACCAAAGAGGTAAGTTGTTACTTTTTTGATAGATTTCAGAAGCAATGGATGCATGCATAAGACACAGATTGACACAACTGGCTGCCAGGAGAATTTGGGAATCAGTTGATATTCCTAAAATCTCATTGGGACTTTTGAATAGCGTATTCAAGTCTGATTTTCTTAATGAAAAGTCTTATGTACATTGGAAGAGTAGACAGGTATTGCTTAACTTTGCCTAATGTTTTATTATAAATCCTTTGCCTAGTAGAACAGGTTGAACTATCTATATACACTATTGTTTGGCATAAAGGATTCACGTTTGCCACATGTTTGAGAATCAACTAAACTTCACACCCTTGCTTTAGTTTTGCGTGAATACATAGATCAGGATTCATTGGAGATTGAAACAACCTCAGCAATTTCATTCTGTGTTTGGATAGTTTTGGATAGTGAATTTGACTCTTCACAATCTTGTAAGTGATGGTGACACCTGGCCATTACCCACTATGTGGCCAAACTTCACAATCTTGGATAGACAAACTAGATGTTTGCAACAGGAAAATAAAAGATAGATGACCTAGTGTGAATGACTGCAACCCTAGGTGTGATGTCCCTCAAAATGGGCATTTCATTGTAGACGTTTTTTCCCCTAGATAGATGGTTTTACATGGGAGTCACCACTTATTTAATTAAAAATGTGTTATAAAATTGGGTGTCTACACCTAGACTTGTTTGGAGTCAACACTAAGTGAAAGAAAACCTCTAAGAGTTAGCACCTACGGTTAGCTGGAGTTGGCACTGGTCCATGGAGGGATTTTGATTCATCAAATAAATCCTTTATAGAAGTTTAGCTCCAAACCGGTTTGGAGCTATCTCCCTCTAACCCACTATGTGGAGATTGAAGAGAACATTCATGTGTAAATTTAGTTACATGACTTTTTAATAAGTCATGTGACTTGTTTAAATAATACACATGGATGGTCTTATAACTTGCTACATAGTGGATTGAAAGAGATAACTCCAAGCCAGTTTGGAGCTAACTTTGTTTTTACAAAAATAACTTTGTTTCTAGGAATAAAATACTAATAACCTACTAAACTACTGGGGCCTAAAATAAAGATACATTTGGCTTTTATTTTGATAAGTAAGAAAGATGTATATTCAAAAGGCTACTTTATGCATGAAAAGCACAAAGCAAACCAAAATTTACAAAGAAAAGAAGGAAACAAAAAAGGGAAGAAAACCAAGAAGAAAACTAATTATAAAAGAGGAGAGAACAAAGGAATGAAGGGAGAAAATCACTAGATGTGAGTCCCCAAGCCCGAGACTAGTCTAATAGTGATACACTAAAAGAAGCAAGCAATTGACCTCTGGAGTTATTCAAGTCCTCAAAAGTCCGCCAATTGCACTCCTTCCAAAGACACCACAATAAGCACAATGGAACTAAATTCCAAATTTTAGACAAGTGCTTCCACCACTAAATCCACCAACCAAAGAGTAGATCTGGAACCGTTCTTGGTAAGACTCACGAAGTCCCAAAAGATTTAAAAATAAAACTCCACAACCAATGAGCCTTCTCACAATGAAGCAGTAAGTGATAAACAGTCTCCCCAGAACGACAGCACATAATGCACCAATTAACAAAATCAAAACTCCTAAGTTTCAAATTGTCACCCGTGAGAATCTTGTTCCAAGCTATAGTCCAAATGAAGAAGGAAACAAGCCGATGGGCCTTAACTTTCCAAATACCTTTCCAAGGAAAGACAATGGAAGAAGAACCTTGCAACTAATTATAAAACGAACGGATCTCAAAATCCCCATTAGGCTTCAACTTCCATCTCATCCGGTCCCAAATATGCGTTGAAGGAAATATTGGATCCCAAGATATGAAATAAAATAATAATAGATTAGAATAGTTTCCTATTTAACTCTCCCGCATAAGCTGGTAGTGCTTTGATTTCAACCGTTTAGTCTTGATAAAAAGAAAAAAGAAAAAGAAAAAGCAATGTTTTCTATTTGGAGGATAGTTCCTCCAACTCACCATGCAGCAATTTCAAAGACTATCTATGTGTACTTCTAGTTGCGTGATCTACTTTAAAGTCATTTGACTTGTTTAAATGATTTAATGAATCATGATATATAATACATGTGGATGGTCTTTTAAACTGTCATGCAATTCCTCCAACCTAGTTTAGAGGAAAACTTTGTTTGATAAAAAATATGGTGTTCAATTATTTAAGCCAAAATAAATAGTAAGAATCTTAACTATGTGAGATTATGAATATAATAATGAACACTGTAGCTGGTGTTCTTGTAGTTCTCCAGATGTCTTTATGCTAGAATTATTTATCCAAAAAGAAGTCGTTATATTAACTGGCTCACAATATTGTTTGCAACCATTTTATAGGCAAGTATCTTAGAAGAGATTCTTTACTTCTCTGCTAATCTTGAAGCATATGAACGTGAAACCATTAAAAGCTCTCTCTCAAAGATCAGAAATTCTAAGGTATCATGTTTTGAGTTTGGTATAATTTTTGTATCGGCTGCTCTGAATTTTTCATAAAATCTAATAATGGATCATTGGTCTGTTGGATATTGTAGGAGTGGGATATCACAATGTCCCCTTCTGAACGGGCTGAGGTTCTGTTGCCTATTACACAAGTGGAATTAAATTTGTCGTCTCTGTCGGGAAAATTTAGTATCCAGGGCGAAACCTATTGTTGGACTGCTGGTTATCACTTGAACATTAGACTTTATGAGAAGTTACTTTTTGGTGTGTTTGACGTTCTTGATGAAGGCCAGTTCATAGAGGTATATGTTTTCTTATATTAATTTCAATTAAGTGGTTTTGTGACGTAGTTTAGCTTTTAATGATGTTTGCTACTTGTGCTTAGGAATCTAATGAACTGCTGATGCTTAACAAATTGACCTGGTGTATTTTAGGCATCACACAGAAAATGCATAATGCATTATATGGGTGGGTCCTTTTCCAGCAGGTAACATAATCTCAACAGCCTTTAATGTTCATGGATTTGTTGATGTAGCCATGTGACTGGTTTCTTTAGTCATTGTTTTGTGATAGTAATCATTTATTTTATAGTGGGTTACCTCGTTGTGTAGTTCAGATTTGTTCGATCTTTTATGGCCAATGTGAGTTAATGTTGTAGTTTTGTTCATTTTCTTTATCTTATTAGAACTTGTAATCTTGAAAATTAAATAATTCTATAGGTGTTGTAAAATACGCTTTCTGGTTCTAAGTGAAATCACAGTAGCTGATAAAATAATCTTGGGAGGGATGTCTAATGCTGAATTATAGTGCATCAAATAAATGCTAGTAGAATTCATGTCATACTAATTACTGTATGTATCTGCAATATGGATGTGGAGGGTAAGATCTCATATTCTTGTATACACTGTAAAATTTAGCAACAATTTTGTTAGTTGAAGGATAAAAGTATAAACACACCTTTTTGATCTGGTGTTGAAATGTTTCTCTATAGTTTTTGATTCCATATGTTAATTGTTTGATGGGACTGAACCATTTCTGAATTTCAGAGCAGTGGATTTTATGAAATATATTTACTAGCTATATGGCTATTTATATAAGATAGTCCTTAGTTACTCTCATTTTAATGCAGAATACCCTATAAGCTATATTTTCAAACTATACATCTCTATGATTTTTAATATTTATCTAAGGCAATTTTCCCTATTGAAGTATGTAGGGACAAATGAGGCTATGCTATTAGAACATGCTCTCCGTGAGTTGCAGAAAGTTGTGTCTGGTGAACATGCCGATCAGAAGGAAGAGCAGTACATGGATAGCCTAGCATGTTCAAGGCAATACAATGGCAGTGAAATAAAGTTAGGTTTGGTGCAGGCTGTTTTCTTCTCGATAAGCAGTTGGTGTGATGATAAGCTGCAAGATTATCACCTACATTTCAGTCAGGTAATACCTATTCCTCAATAGTTTTCTTATATAATATTCCATTGTTCCAATTTAAGTGACATTAAAAAAAATTATGAGATTGTAACAATATGCAGTAAATGGCCTGTATTTCTTTGTTCTTTGCCTAATTTAGGTGTTTTCACTGAACTCTATTTTTATTATTATTTTTTTCTTCTGAATAATAGGTAGATTTGGATGCACATGTTCTTTATTGTTCACTGGCTTTTGTTGCATCCTTTGAAGTCCCTTATATACCTACACATTGTAAACTGTGTTCTTGTTCCTTTGTATTTTCAGAGATGTTCTTCTCATTATGAGATTATTGTTTCAGGAACCTACAAACTTCTCTAGGGTAATGAACTTGATGTCAGCAGTTGGAATTCTTACTTCCGGTGATTCTGGTGATATCAAGGTTCGTTTTGCTGCTGTGTAAGTTCACATTTATTTTGGTAGTTGAATCAATCATATGCTAATTTCATGGCCTAACATATTTCTTTTTCTCCCGGTGCTTGATAAATATTTTCCAGTAATCCTATTCCTATGCCCTTGCTACCTTCTAAGCCATAATAGTTTATTTTTTCTTTTTCTTTCTTGGTGTGCCTTGTTGTAGAATCCCTGCACCCCCCCCGGGGCACTTTGGCTTCTTTTAATATGCTAATCTGCCTACCTCTCTCCTCTCTTCTTTTACCTTTCTGGTTGAGAATGAAAGTTCTAAATTGTTCTGACCTCATGATTTCAAAAATAATAATTTAGCAATTTTTGGGGTATCAACAACAGAAGATGATAGATTCTTGATAGGAAGGGCCATTTCTGATTTAATCTCTTGTTCAAACCCTAGCGGAGAATGTTGCAGCATTTCATCCTTGTCATTGGAGTTTGGGATTTTTGTATGATTGGATAGATGCTCTAGGCGGTGTTCACTGTTCATGGTAATTCATTTTTGGATTTTCTTGTTCTTTTAAACTTCAGAGTGTAATTTCTAGGAGGAAACTGTGCATGCTGCCACTGAACTCTTTTTTTTTTTTTTTTTGGGGGGGGGGGGTGTAAATATAATAATTTTATTTTTTATTTTTGATAATTCAGTAGTTGGGGGAGGGGATATTTGAACTTTGGATATCTTTGTTGGAAAAGTTAGGAGGTGCCAATTGAGCTACAAGGCTTTTGGCGTAATATAATATATTTATTACTTGTGAAAGAATTGTTGCAGCTTGCTTTGCTGCATAGGCTCTTAATGGTCAGTAAGTTAGACCTATAGAGGCTTGGCCTTGGTTAGCTGATTTTCTGTGTTTGTATTCTGAGGCAGTTGCTTATCTCTTTGTTATTGTCATGCTGCTGCTAGATTGTGTGTGTGTTTTGGCTATTTAGGCATTTCTTGTTCTCTTCCCATTGGTTCAAGGACCTTGTTGGTATTTTTGTCAATTGGAACCGATCCTGATAACTGTAGCAGGCTTTTTTGGATTGTTTTGTTTCCTAGATGATGGTGGGTTGACTTGGGGTTTAAGTGCATTAAATCAAGGTTGGATTGTAGTATTTGAAGGCAGGATGAATTTTTGGAGACAAGAAAAAGGAAGAGGAAAAGGATTGCATTACAAATTCTCAAGGGAATTATTATTGCAAAATTCTTATAAAATCTTTTTTTTTTTTTTTTTTTTTTTTAAATGACGTGGAACCCCACTAAGGTAGGGCCTTTTGGACCCATCTTTGGGGAGTAAACCACGGATACACAACCCACCCACCAGATGCGTGTATCAGTAATCTAGGGGAACTCTTAGAGTGGATCGAACCCAAGATGTCTAGGCCTACAGCTCATCCCAAGCCTCCAACCATTAAGTTGCACCTTGACGGGTTTCTTATAAAACTTGTTCGCCATTTAGCTTAAACCATTTAGTTTAAAAAGTTACTTAAATGTTTATCTAAAATTCAATCTAACCCTAATATGACTTGGACTTAATGGACTTTGATTACTAAGCCCAAACTAAATACCTAATAATCTACAAATACCCATTGCATGGTAAAACACAAAATAAGACCTAGTAGATCAAAACAAAAGCCTATACCTGAAACCTGAGAATTGTAAAAATACCCCAAATACTTTTTCATTAATGCTAACAAATCTCTTTAAAAGAGTACGAAGGGGCACAGCCCATGTACATGGGAAGTAACAAGAGATACACCAAAATCTCAAGAATATGTTATAATATTTTGAAAGATAAAAATACAAAATAAAATAAAACAAGCATCTCACTGCCTAAAGAGGGGTTTGGTTTCTGCTCAGTTTTAGCATAACAGTTTATAGTGATTTTAGCTGTACAGACTCATATGGTAAAGTGCTATTTTTATTTTTTTATCTACTTGTTCTGCTGTTGCTGGGAAGTAGTTGCATATTTTGTCTCATTGACTAAGACCATTGGAGCAATTCTTCATATTTACTCTATGCAGTTAATCAGGTTGGATGATTCAAATGAGCATGCAACTAGAAAACTCAAAACATATGTGGAGAGATCAATCAGAGCTGCATACAGGCGGGTGAGTCAGATTTATCATTTCACCTGAATTTTTGCTTATTGATGTTCGTATATGTTATGCTCACCACGTTTCTGTTAGATAAAGTTGTTTTGATTATAATGCTAGGTAGCAAGCACTATAGATCTTGAATCTAAAGTGTTAGGGACGCATCCTTTGGCCCTGCTTGCAAATGAGCTAAGATTGATTGCTCAGAGAGAGTTCAGTGTGTTCTTCCCAGTGCTACGTTGTTGGTGTCCTGAATCTGGGATGATTGCGGCCATGCGACTACACCAAATTTATGGGGAAAGACTGGTTGGTTTCTCTAATTTTCTAATGATAATCATTCTCACACTTCACAGCTGGTTTATCTTCACTAATTTTCTGTACCTTTTTTCGGCTATGGTGTTTAACACTGTAGAAACCGTTTCTCAAGGGAGTGTCATCTCTTTCTGAAGATGTCAGATCGGTGCTTCCAGCTGCTCATTTGTTGGATGATGACCTAACTCAGCTGTATATTTCTGCTTGTGAAGAAAACAGGCAGCATCACCATCTCAACCAAGATCTGGACCATTATCCGGTTTGATTATCTTTTCTTTAAAAATGGGAGAAATGTTGGTATCTTGATATTGAGTGTAAATATACATAATTTACTATCAGAACTTTATAGGAATGGTTCTTTTCATATCGTGTTCATTGTTTGATGCCCTTTGGTTAAGAAACTGCTGTATTAGTCTGTTATCCATATTCATTACCGTAGGCACTAATTACATGTGTTTCTGAAATTCACTAAATATTGTTACAATAAAAAAAAAAAAAAAAAAAAAAATTCCTGTCGGGCATATGTTTACTGCTTGCCTTTTATTTTTTATGCAATGATGAAAATAAGGTGAAGATGCTGTTCTGGGGGTTAATTATTTAATTAATAGATGACTTTTTTTTACATGTAAAATAGATGAGCTTATATCAAGCAACACAATTTTCATTGTGCATTTTACATGCTTCTTTTCCATTTAACCTGCATGTTGGATCTCATATATTCTCAAAACTGAGAGGTTTTGAGATGATCATTCTGTTCTGGGACTAATACACTCATACTCTGGAATTGGATTGCATTAGAGACAATGTTTATCGTGCATTACTTTTGCTCTCGAGTCAATGTTGGTGTTCAAATGGTGTCCATGCTGGAGCTCATAATTGTAACATGATAGTGTTTTTTTTTGTTACAATGTTTTTGTTGGAGGATTGGTTTGGTAAATAGAGGAGCTTTTTTTGCATGGAATTTAGCCCCCTTGTGTTTACTGTTTGTTGTGCTGAATTCCTTGTCTACATAGAGTTTCCCCTCCATATCAATTAAAGTCATTATTTATCAAAAGAAATTTTACTTTGTAAGAGATGCTTTGTGTACTTCAGCATGATCTAGATTAAAAAAAGTGAGATAATTAGCTGTTTGTCCCTTTCCTTTGCAGATTGGAGAAGTTGCTAAACCAATAATTCTTGATTGGGTGATTGCTCAGAATTCACGTATCCTGGAATGGACTGGACGTGTGTTTGATCTTGAGGTTGGCTCCAATTTATGCTAAGTAGTTTGATGTCATGTTTACTTTCCTTATACAATCTGGCAATCATCTGGTTTAATGTTATTTTTAGAAGGAAGTGCTAAGAAGGGAAGACAAAAAATAGTACAAGAAAGAACTATGTTTTTAGTGGTGTATTTTGGATATCATCTGTGTTTTTTTTTGCATAATTTCTTGCCAAACTAATTTTGAGTTTTTTCTTGTGCAGGAGTGGGAGCCTTTATCATCTCAGCAGAGAATGGCAACATCTATAGTTGAAGTGTTTAGGATCATAGAGGAGGTGGATATTATTCCTGTGACAATAATTTGGTGTATCTTATAAAAAATATTTAAAGAAAAAATACTAGTGTTTAATATTTCTTTTTTCATGATATCATGCAAGATTGTTTTTGAAATATATAGCATGACATTTGAGTAGCTTTATGTAGGCTGCATCAACTTGCAGGCGTGTGTTTCGCTTCACTTTGAAATTTCTATCTTCATGTTCTAGTGACCATTGTTGTTTTGTTATTGCATATGAAAATAGGAGAATAGGATAACGATGTAAATATGCTTTCACATTTTAGTTATATACTTTTTTTTTTTCCTTTTTTTTTTTTTTTTTTTTTTTTTTGAATTTGGGTTATTTTTATTGCATTTTTGTTTGCTTACTTATAGATTTATCATAGAGCTGCTTGTGGAGGTGTTTCATTTCACGGTCCTTATATCCAACATAACTTGCAGACTGTGGATCAATTCTTTGGCTTGAATCTTTCAATGGATATCACACATTTACAAGCTCTGCTATCTATTATTTTTCACAGTCTGGATGCCTATTTGCTAAAATTGCTCAACCAGCTAGGTAAAGTGTACATTCATCTTCCAGCATATTTAAGATTGGGCATATTGCTTGTTGTTTGTACTTCCTTTGGTAGTGCTTGCCTTGTATTGTACAGTTGTGACTAATTCTAAAGAGGTATTTGATCTATTTTTTGTTTGGATTTGCTTTTCTGTTGATTGTGTTAAGTTGTTGGGTGAAGGTCTCCATATGGTCTCATACTAGAAAATTTGTTGCATAAATCCTGATGTAGGCATCTATAAGACTATAACATAATGATGATGATAGAGAAGTTGTAGGTGTAACAATTGTATACTTCACATGTACTTGGGTTGTGCCCAATGAACTTATTACTTATAAAAATAGCCAACGAGCTCTAGCTCAATTGGTACCTCCTTCCCTTGTAAGTGTTAGTGGAGTGTGATGTCTGGGTTCAAAACCCACTGGGTGCATGTGTAAATTACCTATAAAAAGAAAAAGAAAACTTATAAAAAATGATGATGCTAGAAAAATTACCCGAGTTTATTGACTTTTGTAATTTTAGATCCTAGCTTGTTGCGCTGTTAATATACTGCCAGTGTATTTTTTTTTTCATTAATAAATTTTTATTACCTATCCAAAAAAAAGAAAAAAAGAAAAAGAAACCAAAATGAAAATCTTTATCAAAATTTCGGTAATTGTGATTCAGGGTTTTGAATCCTTTGATAGAGTTCCCTTGCTTGTTTACAGAATAAAATGGAATCCAGTTTGATATACATGGGCTGCTTTTAATTCCAATGGCTGCCAGTTGGACTGCCTTGTCTTTTTACAGACTTAGGCATCCTCAGTTGAATTACAATTTTGACCATTTCAAAATCCAATGCCTTATGGGTGGGGAATGCAATTAAATTTTAAATTGCTCTCATTTAATTGGCACCAGAGGAGTTACGTGTTGCTTATTCAACATCCTTGTTCCATTGTAAATGCTTTTTTCATGGTTTGAGGAGATCTTCGCATTCTGTGTGGTATTCTTGAAATTCGTTATGAGGTTTATATTACTCATGAATTCATCAAATGTTCTGGTCATAGGGTCTCATCTTTGCTGGGGATTTTAGGGGCTATAAGGTGCCCCTCTGATCATCAGCCACACATTCTCTTGGATGATCAAATTTTCATATCTCCCACTAGTTATTCTATAATTTCTGAGCAATTGACAAGTTTTTTGGACAAGCTTTTTTTTGATCTCATCAAATTCAAGTTGATTAATGTGATGGTTCTCTTGGAAAAATCTATTTTAGAGTTGGGTTTTGATCATAGTGCATTTAATACTGCAGTTGATAAGAATCATCTATATCCTTTGGCTCCTCCTTTGACTCGTTATGAGGAGACAGTTATTCCAATAATGAAAAAGAAGGTACTAGAGCGTAAACTTTTGGAGGATGGTGTGAGCAACATATTGAATGAATTGACAGTATCCAAACTCTGTGTCAGACTAAACACTCTTAAAGTAAGTACAACTCTTGATTTATAAATAGAGATGATCCTATATTTCATATCATTGATTATGCAGGGCCAATTAGAAAAGTGTTTGTTCATATGGATATATATGAAATTCTCAATTTTTACTTGTAATTGCTATTTCATTGATGATGAAAATTCGATCAACCAAAATGTAAAACATTTGTGAAGTATTTTCAGAATTCTCAATTTTTACTTGTAATTGCTATTTCTTTGACGATGATAATTCGACCAACCAAAATGGAAAACATTTGTGAAGTATTTTCAGAAAATGTGTAAAATTTGGAAGAAGTTTGGAAATACAGTAGTATCACATATTATAACTTTTCTGATCTGTTTTTAAGAATTATTTCTTTATTTTTTATTCTTCTTGTGGCCTTGATAGTTACCCATGAGTAAAAACTAAAAAGTGAGTTAAATTATTCCAAAAAAATTAATTAAAAATAATCTAGCATATAAACAAATTTATTTGCGAGTAACATATCACCAGATACTGATATTATCTCCCCAAATTATATTTTGTTTCTTCCTGCAGTATATTCAGAAACAAATTGGAGTACTAGAAGATGGCATTAGAAAGTCGTGGGCACTTATCAGACCATCAGTTGCTCAAAGATGGGGTAAGTTCTTTTTAATTGTGGTTGGATCCGTTGGAAAACCTAGCATTTCATAATTTCCTTGATTTTGTATATGTATTGTTTGTGCAAGATGGAAATCCCAGACACAAAAATGTAATTAACACCCCCCCTCCCCACACAAATGAAAAAAAAAGAGTGAACAAGATAGAATTTGCTTGGGGTTGCACAGTGTCCTCTTTGATCACAACTCCTCATAACTCATAAGTTTGGTTGTTTTCTCCTTCTGGATAGAATATCCATACATGTTTGTAATGGATGGCACATCGTGACAGGTTAGACTAGTATGACATAGCATCAACCAGAGTGATGAGTTTAAAAACAGAAATCTTTTCCTTTTTTGCTCAGAAAGTAAACTGGAGAGGGTTTGGTGTGGGGCTGTGATTCAAATCTTAATGATAATAAAATAAATAAATATTTTGCTTTTGAAGGTAGTAAGAAATTATTACATTTCTTTTTTCCTTCAAGTTACTGTTGTTTATTTTTTCGGTAATACTCTGTTCATGGTAGTGGTGTCTCAGACTTAAATGTGGTATTTTAGTCTTCTTGGATATGTATTTTTTACTACTTTGAAATGAAAATTGTTAAAAACTGGCATGTTGGATATATTTCATGCTTGACAATTCATCCAGCAAAAGAGGAGCCTCTGGAAACTTCAGAGAATTCTCTGCCATCATGTGGTGAAGCAGTTGATGAACTGTTTGTCACCACCTTTAACAGCATCAAGGATACTGCAACAGATTCTATCAACAAAATTTGTGACTTTACTGGTAAGTTATCAAATTCATTTGTCTTAACAAGCCTCTCTGTGCTGGAAAATTTTTATTTGATAGAAATAGGACTGCCTTGTTACATATACTTAATTACTTGGCTTTGGATGCTTATGTAGACAATTAGCCTAATTAGCCTAAAGTTTAATGTCTAGGTGCAAGAGTCATGTTCTGGGACCTTAGAGATGCATTCCCCTTTTCTTTATATCGTGGTAATGTTGAAGGTGCTCGCTTCGATGGTGTTCTTCCACAGATTGATACTGTAAGATATTGAAGTAAATTTTCTCTGTGCATGTGTATGTCAGTGTATACTAACTCTTGAAAGATGAGTTGTTGTGGTTGATTGTGTTTTCTTCGACCAAAATATCATTGATTGGATTCTTCTAATATAAGAGTCATATATCTAGGTTCTTGACCACATATGTGGTCTAATTGGTGATACTCTTAGAGACCTTGTGGCTTTCAGCATCTGTCGAGCATCACTGGTGTGGTTTCATCCTCAATATTTAATCTGCTGTGGACCTTTTCTTTGTGGTTCTAATTCTGCATACATTCACGGTTCAGGAATGCTATGTTTGGGTGTTGCTTAATGGAGGTCCTTCTCGTGCATTTTCTGATTCCGATATCACACTTATGGAGGATGACCTTAATATGTTGAAGGTATGTGGCTGTTTTATGCTATGAATAAGTAAACCGCCTGTCTGAAAACAAATGAAAGGGCACATTTTTATTGAATTAAAACATCTTCATACCAATGTTAAGCTTCTTCAGAAAACTTGATTTCCATAACATTTTCATGTCACATGCAAGTAATTGTGTCCAACTAAATGCGGGGCAAATTTTTTACCCATATGCCTATAATCTGCATGAGGCAAGTAATGCTCCTAATTCATATGATAAGCACAGAGGTAGCGTTCATTCCCTTTCCCATACATTACAACTACTGCCCTCTTTCTCTCAACCTAATTTTGTAACCCAATTTGTAACTAGGGTTGTACCTCTTGCACAAAATTCCTACTTTTGTGGGTTCTGGGAGAGGTGATTGGTAGTCAGCCTTATCCCCAATATTTGTAATGTGGTTTGGTCTTATTACAATTTAGTCCTTGAACTTTTAGTTGTTAAAGATGACACTCTAAAGTTTGGATTAAAGTGAAACTGTTAGGGTTGTGTCCAAATTAACAGATTTTGCATCTTATGGATAAAATTTTCAATTACAATTTACCCATGTGGTTTGGTCCTATCACAATTTTGTCCCTTAAACTTTTCAATTTCTATATTTGACCTCTTAAAGTTGGATTAAAATGAAATCCTCAGTGGGTCTTTGGACCAAATAGTCGCTTATGCTCAAAGCGCGAAACCCCAAGGCTCCACATTTTTTGCCTCGAAAGCTAGGCTCATTCAAAGAGGCGTGCTTTACGCTCGCTTTTTTGTGCTTTTTCAAAAAGCTCAAAGCGAGCTTTTTGGCGCTTTTTTTTTTTTATAATATTTTTCAAAAAAAAAAAAAAAAAAAAAAACCAAAACTGAATTAAAACCATAGGATCTTGACATTATTCATATAAACCATTGATTTGGCATGTTTTTAGTGTAATTTACTTATGAAAAAAAATATTTTGAGTGTAACTTGTCCCGAAACCCACAACCCCTTAGTTCTTCTCTCTTTTATTTTATATATATATATATATATATATATATTTTTTTTTTTTAATCTTGATTTTCTCTTCTTGAAACAGTAACCACCCAGCTTCTTCTTCTTATTCTATTTTTTCCCTTTTGGATATCTGCTTGGTACCAATTACCATATTGCTATGTCCTCATATTCTTAGCTCATTCATTAAAAAAAAAGTATGATATAATATATTTGTGGTAATTGTTTAGTTACTTTTGTGGTTGATGTTGAACATAGCTGACTAATTCTTATAGACTTATAGTCATTAAGTGATTAAATTCTTAACTAATATTACTAATTAGTCATAGGGCATTATGGATATTGGAGATGTAAGAAAGGATATTAAATGGAAGTGTACTCGTCTCTAGCCGATTCAAAAAGAATAAAATGACTTGATTTGCAATTTGTGTTAAAATTGCAAAAGTAGGGCTTATCTAAACGCTATATGAATTATATAAATTTTTTTTATTTCAATTTATATGATAATTTGATCATTTGATTGTTGCATTTCTCATTGATAATTATTTTAAATTTATAGAATTATTTTTTTAAAATGTGTGTTTCACTTCAATCAGGGCGTGCGCTTGCGCTTTGCGCCTAGGCTCCAAGAGACATTTGTGCTTAAGTGTGCCCCTTGCTTTTACCAACATTGGGACCGAACCTTAATGATTTCATTTTAATTCAAACCTTAAGGGGGTCAAATGTAGCAATTGAATTTGTAAACTAAATGTGATAGGACCAAACCACATGGTGTTCTTCATGTTGGTGAAAATTTGTATTAAAAGAGCAGAAGAATTGCACAATGTAGGGTGACGATTACTGACCTACCCAATGAGTAGAAAGAAACTTTAGCTTGTCATTTTCACTGCAGTTACATTTCCAATGTTTTGGCCTCACATTTTATTTCAGCATTGCTCCATCTATGTTGACTTATTGCTTCTACTCTAGTCTAGTGTGTGTGTGTGTGGGCTCCTATACATAATATAACTCCTCTGAGGGACTCCAGGACTTCCACGCACTTTAGTTAGGATGTTAGTCCATTATTACATGCTTCAATATGCCTCTAATTAGTTTTAGAAAGTGGCATTGATTGGGTCCCAATGACAAAACCAATTGTGGGATTCTTATCTTGTGAACCCAGCACTTGATCACACGTATTGATAACTTGCATGATATATATGTTCAATGCCTGTTATCAAATTGTTACCAATTTATATTAGTTGCTAATAGAGCCACGCTGCATAACTTTCTAGGAATTCTTTATAGCTGATGGAGAAGGCCTTCCACGTTCTTTAGTGGAGCAAGAAGCGAATTTTGCTGAGCAAATACTAAGCCTGTATACCCTTCAGGTTTTGTCACTGGTGATTGAGAATTTTATACTCACAATTGAATGATTGAAACTAACATCATAGTGACTTTTATTTCTGCAGACTGGTACTGTCATCCAGATGCTGATGACAGCAAGTGAACAAATTTCATCGGGATTAGATTCACTTAATCGTGACTCACATAATCATGACAAAATGGGCTTGGAAGATGCCCAAACTTTAATACGAGTCTTATGCCACAAGAAGGATAGAGAAGCCTCCAAATTCTTAAAAAGACAGTATCAGCTCCCAGCATCTTCAGGTGATTTTTCCACACCATTTATTTGCTTGCATGACATATTGATACTGTATCAGACTATGATGCATGATCTTCAAATAGTGTTTTTTTTTAAAGTATGTATGATCTTCAAATAGTTATAGAAGCATAAATATTAACATGTATAAGCAAGATGGCAACTGCAGTGCGGTTGTATTAGAGTGTGTAGCACCTCTGCGCACAGAAAATGAAGGGAAAAAAAAAGGGGGTGGGGGGTGGATGGGGGTTTGGGACTTTATCCATTTAGAAATTTGCGTAGAAGCAGTATTGGAGCCTTTTATGTTTCCCCTTTACAATCTCTCTCTCTTGAAGGTGGTAATTTGAAATCCTATCCTTCAAAGCTGTCTAATTATCGTTGTTGCTGTTTTTTTTTCTTCTCAAACCCAACAACACCCCTTCCACAACCCCCCACCCCCCCAAAAAAATAATAATAAAAGGTCTTCTTACTAGCATTTTTACCTTTTTCTCAAAAGAGTACCCAATGAACCAGTTTCATGCACTAAATTTGAAATTCTTATAGGTATCTTCCTCCCCCCCCCCACCACAAAAAAAGTCTTCTTACTAGCATTCTTACCTCTTTCTCAAAAATTACCCAATGAACCAGTTTCATGCACTAAACTTGAAATTCTTAATTGGTATCTTAGAGTCCTATAAATACCTAAAGCTTTCTTCTGGTAAAGTTATTTACTGGAGAGACGTTCCCCTTTCAAATCTGAAAGGTTTCTTTTTGTTTCTTATTTGATTATTGTGGAGTATAAAAATAATGATTCAGATGAGGAATGGTTATTGATCTGGAGGTTTCTTCAGCTGAGAGATTGAAGTTCTTCAGTGTGTTGGTTTTATCAAGATGGATTTTTCTCTTTCCAACCACAAAATAAACAATAACCATGTTGTGTTTTCCTTTTATATTTTTCCCCTGGTGCCCTCTCTTTGGTGGAACGGGGGAGCGAGTTTTCCAAATTTCTCCTCGCTATTCCATGGCATATTTGTTAGAAACATCACTATTAATCTTAAATGCTAACAACATTTCATTAAGAAGCACAAATGCTGAAAGTTAGAGGCATTAATCTGGTTAATTGATTATATTTCCATAGATTATGATGACACTCCATCTGAGGATTCGACTTTTGGATCACCTCTCATATCTGATCTTCTAAAGCGGAGCTCCTCATTTCAATGGACCAATAAGAGCCAGAGTAGCTTTAAATCTTTTAAGAATAAAATCAAAGAAGCAACATCTGACATCAGGAGCGTGGCATGGTAATGATACTTAAATATGTACTGCTATGAAGGCAACTTGCATTCTAATGTAGATTTCAACCTGTTGTTAGCAATCTGCTCTTCAAGGGGTTAAACGAGTCATTAAGATGGCATTCCTAGTATGCCAAGTTTTGTATTCCATGTAAAGCTTTTTCCTGCAAAACACTACTCCTTATATAATTTGTACATGTACCATAATTTACTCTCATCATTCATGTAGGCAAAAATCACGAATACTCACCATTATCTGAGTACTAATGTGGTGATTTGAGTTGGAATATACAGTCAACATTTTTATTTTTAATTATATTTTGAGTAATGCTATAGCTACAAATTATTTTACAACATTTTTACAAATTGTTGACGTGACAAATTCTTTTTGATTCTCTTATCTAGACCCACCACTAATATTATATTTTTACTTACTAATAACTACTTATCACATTAACAATTTATAAATATGTTTTTGTAAAATAGATTATAACTTTAGCATTTACTTATCTTTTTGATAATGAAGTTGATAGGCTTTAGTTGACTAACTGACTTAAGGCTGGTTATGGCCATGTGGAGAGGATCCTTGTCCTTTTTTAATAATTATCCAAGCTTCGAGCTGGTGTGAACCATTGCTCACGTAAACCCAATAATTTCAATTCCAAACATTTTTATATACTCACGCTTTCCAATTCTACATTTTTTCCCCCTTGATTCTATCTTATCTTTCCTGATGACGACTGTCATAAGTTGGTGCTATTCCATATTAGCATCTATATGAAAAACTAGTTAGGTTTATTACCTCAGACTATACTCGTCATGCAAATGGGTACCATTGGAGTCAACAGCTGGGAGTTATATATCTCAGGCATTTGCGATGAAACTGCGGCGCCGCATAACACAACAACCACCACCACAACTAATATTTATACGTCTTTTTGTATGAAAATTCAAATTTATTCATCCGGCAACAGGATGAAAACTTGAATAAACTGCTAATCCAAGTCAACTCAGCTCGATTCCAGTAAAAGTCACTCGTGTAACATAAACAAACAATTCACGCTCAAGAGGCCACTTTTAAAAAAAAAATACATGTATTAAAAATTAAAATTAAAATTTGCCAAACCACACAAATGAGTCACCTAAAAAGCAGAAACAAAATGATTGCGTAGTTTTTGTTCTTTTATTCTCACACAATCGATAAAGCGATTGTCCATTAGAATAGAAAAATCTGGCTTTCTTTATCCTTATCCTACCCCAAATCATTGACACAGTACCTTTGATAAGGCTTTGATACCTTAGCCGCTAAATTATTGGTAAGTTCCAAACACTTGGATTTGCTCAAATCGCACGACTCCCACTTGTCAACCGCCCAAGTCTATTCAGCGTGCCTTTAGCAATGCTCTTTTCTTTTTGTCCCTATATTTTTACAAATCATCTAATTTCTAGCCATTTTTATTTAATAAATTAGTTTTTAGATATTTATTACACATTTAATACTAATATTACAAAAAATTATATTTTATGATAAACACTACGTAAATAAGCAATAAAAAATAAATAATTGCCAAACAGTCTTTACACTTTTTTGAAGCTCAATAGTTACACGAATATGAGAGAAATTTAACACAAAAACATTCGATGTCATTGAAGACTCTTGATTTTAGGGTAGTTTTTACAACTAAACCACCATCTATAAACGACTGCACTCAGCTGCAGCACGTGGGAGCACCGTGACTGGTATACCAACAACCGTGTGACACGTATCTGAATTAAGGCCGGAAACCGGGACAAAACTTTGTAACTTGACAGCAAGGTTAACAATTGCAGTACCCCTAGAACCGTCTCTAGCCCGTAGCCGGTAACTGAGGTAGCGAACAGTCCCAACCGGAGAGGACCCGAAATCGTAAACCGGAATCTGACACGAACCCAATTGGGCCTGGCCCACAATGAGCCTCTTGGTGTAGAGTTGGAGATGAATGGTGGAATATCTGTTGGCAAAGAAGGTGTGGTCTAAAGGGACATCAAATTTGTCACCCCACCTAGGATTTGTACCTCCTTCATCATCCACCCTTGTTCTGTACACGTGGCACTTCTTATCACCCTTGCTGCTGCTACTCATCATGTGGTGGTTGTACGGACTAGGTGGCACCGTCGTGAAGGTGATGAAGGGTCTGATACGCCTTGAAAATAGTGTGGATGTACAGTTGGTGTTGAGTCCCTCCGCCGATAGTACAGTGATTTCTAGGATGAACGGTTGCTGATTTTGCTTCATCATGGTTGTGAATTGTGATCGAGAGAGATAGTACTAAGATTGATACTATCAAGTTATAGTGATACTTGTAATGGAGCTAGCTAGTGATCAGTGATGACTGATGAGGATATATATATATATAAGAGGGAATTTTTATTTGGGAAATAGAATAGAGAGTTCTTGGGAGGTTCAGGGGTAAATCATAGTGCAGTTTCCTCGTGGAATAGAATGGAGATGGGAAATTTAAACAGCTGATACTTCTACCGTTCTACGCCTACAAATCTATGGAATTTTCAGGAGTGTAAGTCAACTAGTGACTTTGTGAGTTGTGAGTTACGGATTAATTAACTCAGTCTACAGACTCTACACCGATTCCATTTCCTTATTGGAAATCGTCTACTGTTTTTATATTTATTGGAGTTGTGGAATACAAGCCAAGAGAATCTTTTTTTTTTAATTTATTGCAGGATAGTAATGTTAATGGTTATCCTTAAAACGTTAATTAATAATTTATTTTAAAAAAATTTTAACATAATTTTTATAAAAATTAAGAAAAAATTGTCAAAATAATAATTATTTTTTTAATAATTTTTTTTAAAAAATAAATTATTAACTATTGTTTTAAAGACATACTTTAGCATTTTTATTATTATTATTAGACCCGTGAAACATTGTGCGCAAGATTATTTTTTCCTTTTACTAAAGGAAAAACAATAAAATAAAAAATTTCCTTCTCACGAAGTAAAAATAAAGGAAATATATATATATATATATATATATACTATAGAATATTTCGGTTGTCAATATTTCTGATGTCAGTAATTATTTTGGTACAGTGTAATTAGCAAAAGTAAAGGCCTTAAGTCATGGATCCATAGCATTTTTCAATCACTTTTGTCCAGTGAATTTGTCAACTGGACACGATACGGTGTGGACTCGTGTCCAACAGCATCACATGTCTCAGACACATATGCATGGTACAAAAGCTTCAACATTTTCAATTGAATAATGCTACAAAGACACTATTTTACAAATTATTATATTATACTTGTTCCCCTACACATATGCATTAGATAAAAGCTTCAACATTTTTAATTGAGTAATGCTATAACGACAAACTATTTTACAAATTATTATATTAAACATTTACTTGTTCTCGTACACAAATGCACTGAACAAAAGCCTCAACATTTTCAATTGAGTAATGCTACAACGACAGGCTATTTTACAAATTATTATATTAAGCTTTTACTCGTTTTCGCACACATATGCATTGGAAAAAAGTTTCATTATTTTCAATTGAGTAATGCTATAACAACAAACTATTTTATAAATGATTATATTAAATTGTGGGGTATAGGAATTTAAATTAGGTATTTGCACCACGTGTCATACTCATGGCTGAAGGGTCATTATTGTGCTGAGGAGGTCACACACTCGAACAGTAAGGCCACGTCAGTGGCACGTTACCAAAGGAGGTCATACTATAGAGAAAGAGTTTCGGAGAGGGGGTTATCCCTGACATGACTGAAGGGATGGTGGTTGCCACCACATTTAATGCATCTTACCAAACCTCTTGGTTGTATTTATGTAGAGAAGACCTTTGAACAATGTTGTCTTGGCTGCCCCAACTCACAAGGGGAGTGGGAAGGTGTTTGATGGGATAAGCATTCAAGTAGTGGCCTGGACGATCAACAAATGGAGAGCCAAGATCATCTAAAGGGAGTTATATAATGTAAAAGACCCTCCAGGGAGAAGGGATCAGAAATCCTAAAGAGAAAACACTGTAGCAGGAAGAACTGAAATTGTACACAAGTTTAAAAGAAATATATCAAATGACCACTCTCCTTGGATTTTGCCGAGGAAGATTTCTTTATATAGAGCTCGTTTTCCTTTATTTTCTTGTGTCTTTGATTCATTATGTGTATTGTTTGATCCATCAAAATCTAGCTTTTAAACTCACTCTCTATAAAATTATTGAATTGAGCTTTTTGGACCTGAGTCCATTCATCTTTTGGGCTTAGGAACGAAAACCAATCCTTACATAAACTTTTACTTGTTTTTATTTGGACCCATTTTGACATTATTTTTCACTTATCGATAATCATTCATCATATCATTAGTTTGTAAAAAAAAAATTTGTAATTCTAGCATTTTCCTTTTCAATTTTTTTTCTCCAAACGATTCAAGGCTGTAAAATTGGCATAAAAACACGAACGAAAAAAAATTGTAAAGAATATATTGTGTATTTATTATTTAATTCAGTAATTCAAATTAAAAAAAAAAAAGGGTGTAGGAGCCCGTGTGTCACAGGGCAATTTTTACAACCGAATTTACTTCCTTGTAATAATGCCACTTTTTTTTTTTTTTGATGGGATGTAATAATGCCACTTGGTGGTAAAATAATCTATCCTGTGACACCGTGCTAGTGGATATCATAGTCTACATGAAATTAGTTTTATAGTTGCCATAAAATCATTTTGCTTGCCAAACTCAAAAGTGACTTATAAAATATGCAATAATAGGTTAGCATCAAGTGTCGACTCAAGCCTTAAGCCTAAGATCATTCACATTGGTACTACAAAATTAACAAAAAGAAGAGGAAGTTATTACCCCTATATAAAAAAGGCCTCACACTTCCATTAGAAAAGACTCAAAATTTTATGATAATAAGAGGTTAAAAATTAAAAAAAAATGCATTGTGAACTATTTTAAAAATATTGCGAGTCCCAAATTGAAAGGTGATATGATTTCTCCTCTATAAATAAGAAAGAAATTTTGTCAAAAAGTGTTACAAGTTCCACGTTGAAAATCTAATAAAGAATGAATTATACTTTTTAAAGAGAAGATCTCCTTTCATTTAAACCTTCAAATTTCTTGAAATTTTAATCGAATGTCATGGTTTAGAATTGAAGGATTAGAATGAGTGGAGATTTTATTCCAACATTTCCCTCCATTAAATGCAACTCCACTTCAAATATTTAAATATTTTTGCTTAGCCCTTTGTTTGGTGGCCATGAAGATGGAGTAAAATGAATGGGAAAAAGAAAAGATGAAAATTTATGGGTATTGTCTTTTTTTGTGTACGGTGGTATGTTAGGTGGGTAACGTGGGTTTGATCTGTAGGTTTTTTTTGTGTACTGTTGTTCTATACTCTGTTGTAATTATTTTTTTGTTCATGTAATTTTTCCGCATAATCTGTACTATGTTGTATTTATTTTTGTTCTTGTAATTTTTTTACCTTATTGAAAAACTTTTGTAATGCTTCTAGCAAGATTTAATTGTGTAAATATATTAAAAATAAAAATATCCAATTGTAATAGGATTCAAAATTACATTCTTTTAATTTTCATTATTTTCTTATTAACCAAATAGGTTTTGTGGTTTTTTTTTTCCTTTAAATTTTTGTATTGTATTGTTATAATATATATATATATATTTATTTATTAAATTTTAGTTAAAAAACATTTTTTATTAAAATAATACCTTCTGTTATTCATAAAGGGGGAAATACAAGAGAATAGTCAGTTTGGTTGACTCTTAAACTTTATGGATTAATAGTCAATACTATAAAATTGATAGCACAAGGGGTTCTGTATGCAACTCACTCAAACCTCAAAGAGTTATTTGCATTTGAACACTTTTCTAATTATAGATATAATAGAATTTAAACCTTTAATATCTTTAATTAATATCTTCTATGTAATATTAAGACACAAACTAGTTTAACTAATTAGATCTCACACTTTCGTTGTGAAACTAGACTTGATATCCGTTGATGATGCTTCCAAAGATAACATGACTTCCACCTCTAAATTATCTAATCCAGGAAATTCTCAAACTCTTTTTTGTGTTCTATGTTCTAAGAGCAGTAGCATTAGAGGGTGTAAACACCCCCCGGTTTCTATTTTACAACCAAAACTTCAAAAAGCATACTTCATCCGAGTACGGGTTTCCATAATATTTTACAACTTGTGAAATGAGTTGTAAAATGAGATGGTAAAATAGATAAAGTAGGTTTTTAGGTTATAAAATAATTTTTTTTTGGCATTCCAGATGTTAATGCTCTAAAGCAGCTGATTTTCATGTAATTACTTGTTATGTGAATGTTTCTTTTGCACAAGCCGTTTGGCTTCAAGCTTCTTTTTGGAACTCTTTTAAGCTACCCGTGCATGTTTAGCTTATAGAAGTTAGTGATGCAGCTATTCAGAAATACTTCAATCTGTGTTTGAAGTTCTGAGTGTGGCCTGTTGGATTATCTAGAATTGCTAAAATAAATTTATCTTTCGAATAGGATGTGTTCTTTGGAAGTGGTATTAATCTTGGAGTATATTAAGCTGATTTGTGAATAATTTATTAGTATATCATTTGTTATTTTTGAAGATGTACTGTAATTATGTTGCTCTAGCTCTTGCTAGAGTTGCATAAAAGAATGAGGAGACCATTTGATTAGAAGAGTGCTCATCTATTCTTTTTCTTATTATATAACATGATTTTGAATAAATAAAATCTATTACCGTTTTCTTTAAAAAAAAAAAAAAAATCTCACACTTTAGAGAAAAAAAGAAAAGAAAAGAAAAGAAATTTCTCTATACTTGATACTCGTTGCGGGGTGTGTATAGGTGGCATCCACCTAATAGGAATTGCTATCAAAATCAATCAAATGCCCAAAGAACATGGGAACGTGGCCAATGCAGGCAGCCAAATTGGCCGTGAATCATGTTTGCTGCTGTTCTAAAAAAAATTTGCGTTTTTCTGTTTTTTTTCCACACAGGTGTCTGTCAGTACACGGCACTTCTTGGAGTCTTTTTGTCTATTTATATCTGTCACATTTGCTCATGCGTCTTATTTTTCTAATTTTGGTCTGACTGATTCTCCAAAAATTAATTTTAAAAAACTTATTGCCGACTATACAGGTACCAGAATCTTCCTTGAAATACAATTATGAATTTCTGATCATCAAAATTCCTGCAATCAAATCCATTAATATTTTAGGATATTACATGATATTATAATATGTAATATTTCGACATTTCTTTTAAAGGAAAAGTTAACAGAAGTATTAAAAGCATTAGTTTATGAAATATTTTAAGAAATATTTTATGAAAAAAAAAATGGGTTTCTTTTCACAATTTTTTATATTTTTCATAAAAATTATATCAAAATTTTCTTAAAATAATCCCTTAATAAATGTCTTAAAACACTTCTAATATGACCTTTTTTTATTATTATAAATTACTCATATGTTATCATAAATTTAATGGATAGGAACAAGCATTACCGTAGAAATACTAAATAATTATTCAATAATAAAATATTAAAATTATGTTGTCCTTATTACAACTTTCAACATCAATAATTATGTTTTTGGGCACATGGCATTAAGAAAGAGTCTCGAGTCTCAAAGTCTCAACTGTGTCTCTTGGTAGATGAGAAGGGATTAGAATTGAAATAAGAGAGTCTCTGTCTCAGGTCTTGATTGTCTATGGCTGCTTTTAATTTTTAAAAGAAAGGGGAAAAGAAGATGTGTATTTTTCTTTACCAAGTCATAATTAACGAGATTCATAGTTTCCAACCAAGCCATAACAAAGTTCCTCATAGTTTCCATATAATTTCAGGAAAATCACAGACAACTTTTGTATAAAAAGACTAAAAAGCTAGGAAGTACAAAAGAAAGGCACATCACATGCAACCATGCCTTTTACAAAACTTTCCCTGAGTCTACTCGATTGATCCCTGTGGGAAATCCACTTTTGGCGTTTAGAAAAGGCTACCAAATAGAAATATATATATATTTTTCTATAAATGTGTCTGACAGGTGCGTGTGTGTTGTGCTTGCTGACATTATTTCTGTGGAACCCATAAGATGGAAATTTCATTTCTTTGTATAAAATGGATTGCAACTTGGAACCCAAATAGGAAGGACCTCTATTTCTTGGCATTTCATGGGAGTCAATATCTGAGCTTAAAAACTAGACAATTCCTGTTTTCTTTGTTGGCTGAGTAACTAGAGAATTCCTTGCACACAAGGCACTCTCACAGAAATTGAGATTCTGCTCAATGCTCCTTATATTATAATTACTAAGATCGTAAATAAATAAATGAATTGAATTTCATAATCTTTAAATTATCATTTAAATAATAACATTTCACATAAATTAAAATTTAATATAAAATTAGAGGACAAGTGGAGAGATATTACCACGTTAGTGCTTCTAAATCATCTCATAACATATTAAATAAAATTACAATCAATTCCATGAGTTTTTAGGTGGATGAGTTGAGGCGCTAACCAAGTTTCTCTCTTGAGAAGATACACGCCGTCTACAGAGTTTCTTGGTGTAGTAGACTAGGAATTATGTGTGCAGTCCCAAGGATATAACAAACACAGTCACCCACTTTATATTCTTACAATTTTACACCATTTATAAGATAAGAAACTCTCAATAGTACTTTCTTTACCTAAAAATAAAGTATATAGAAATAAAAATATATCTAAATATATTTTAACAACAAAAGATTGAGGAGGGAGCTTTTAGAGCGTAAAGTCTATTGGAAAAATCTGTCCTTCATGCTCATTTGATTATATCTTAATATGTTAAGAGCAAGATTTAATAACACTTAGGTGCTGTTTTTTAGATTCACTTTTTAAGATTCTGCTATGTGAATTTTTTTTCATGGGATAAAAATATATTTTTTAGTTAAATAGTCACATAGCTATATTTTAAGAGAGAAACCAGAAGAACAACACTAAAGTATTACACCTAAGTTTTGTCCATATATTAATTGAGGAGGGTGAGATAGAGTCATTTTCATTTATTTCATATTACAAATTAATGAATTCAAGTCACAGCTATGTAGGAACGTATAGACATTATACATTCATGTATGCAAAGTTTTTGACAAAAAGATCCAGCACTATAGGCCTTTTAAGTTTGTGGTCAACACAATTTAAGCCATGCATTGGAAAGCAATTTACAAAGCTTCGAAATCCGCAAAAGGAAATCGATGTTTTTATTAGAGACATTATTCTATTGATTAAATTTTAAATGTATAAAAACGATTTTATCATTTCACTCGAATGATTAATCAAAATTATGATTTTTATAAATATACTCCAACATAATATGAATGGAACTGATTTTTTTTATATTTTATTTGAGTTTTGAAAATTAGATCTTGTAGCTCAATTAGTTAATATATTATATTGTTTTTAATGGAGACATCCAGAGTTTAAATTCATTATCCCATCTTATTGATTATATATATATATATATAAGTTTTGAAAATCAAATGTAGTCTTCCTCTTTTTTTTTTTTTTTTTTTTTTTTTTTTTTTTGAAGGAACACAAACAGACAACACACACAGAGGGAATGGAGACAAAGGCATAATATCACACAACTTACCTACTACAAAAGCCGGTAACTCTTGTAGTGTGTATGAAGGCTTTATACTTGTTTTTGAACTCACTCAAATGTAGTCTATCTTAATTAGGAACTAAAAAGCTTATTCTTATTGTTGTATTCAACTGTTAACAGGTTACATAATTGAAGAAATTCAATTCCATTCTCTTAAATATCTTACCTCCTACATAATGATCATAAATCCTTATTCATAGTCATAGAAGGGCTGTGAAGGGTGGAATTACATAACAATTTTTTTTGTTTTTTTATTTGACATTTTATAAAAAAGCTGAACCCATTAAAACATGGTCCAACATTGGACAAATAACTGAAATAAGATATTAGACACGAGAACAAATTAAAAAGATCATTTTCATCTTTAATACTATTATTTCTATGCATACCACATCCTGATCTCAAGAGGTGGAATTGGCATCACTTTGCGGCGTAGAAAAAGGAAAAAAAACTAGAGAATAAAACTTGCACACGAAAATTAGCTTTATGGTGGCAAAGTCAAAAAAGTCGACTCTATTACTATTCAATTGCTCACTAAAATATTTACCTCAAAAAAAGAAAAGAAAAACATTTCTCTCTAAAATATAGTATTTATATAAATATATATATTAAAAAAAAAAGACTTTATTGCTCACTGTAGTTGATAAGTAATCAGAAAATAATATTATTGATGATACAGTCAGCAATAAGCAATTAACCAAACTGACAAAAAAGTGTGGAAAATAATCGATGAGGGTGGGTTTTCAGCAAGAGCCCTTTTTGCAAGTTTATCGTGTTTGTTTTTCCTCAGCTGATTTGACATTGTGAACCAATAATTACTCAATCACTACCTAACTTAATTAGTGGGGCTTTATTTAATAAATTACTAGCTCAAACAAATTGTGGTGGGCTTTTTTGTAATTTTGGGCTGGATTGATTCCTACCGCGTTAAGGCCCAATAGTTTTGGGGTAGGAGGGTCGGGACTGACTTGATTGAAACTCACCCCAAGTTAGCTTGTGTACAAGTTAGGATCCCTTTGCTGATACTTTGGTCACATGCTCACGGCAGAAGATGCTGTCACAAAAATGTTATAGCAGGAGGGTATAATATGATAAAAAGAAGAATATGCTTGTTGTCAGACAAAGACTATGATTAAACCATTCTCTTAGTAAAAGGGGAAAGAACACAGTGATATGAGTACGCAGAAATAGATTAATAACAACAATTAAAAAAAAATGAAACAATATTAATGCTTGAAAAAAGAAAGAATGGTTTGTCTGTCGTGCTTGATTTCTTAAGAGATTTAAGTTCAGGAAGGGAACCAACTTTCAATATGGGTAATCTCACAGGGGAAATCCTGCCATAGAAATTAAAAGAATGGGCCTAGATGGCTTATCTCCGAATTCTTACTAGAGAGTAGGCTATTGAGAGGGAGAGAAGGGAGTAACCTATTGGTGCATGCCTTTACTACACTTCTTGTTTTCTCACTCTCTGTTTTTCCTCTCACTGTCCATTTTTCTTTTTGATTTTTGTGTTACCTCTTTTCTTTTTTATCTTTTTGCTTCTTTTCTTTCTCACTCTTTCTTACTTATTTCTCTTTGTTATCTCTTGTGCTTGCCCGCCCTTTTTCTCACTGTGCACAGCCAAGGCCCTTTTATACTGCCTGTGGTGATGGGTTTTATTGTTTTACCCCTCAACTACTTTTGTCCGGGTGTGGGTGTCCTTCCCAGACCACTCACTGGTTTGTCAGCTGCCCAGCCATCACCACTTCCCTGTGCTGGCCGTGCCATGTTCCATTTCCAATTGAACATTTCCCCCCAAAAGAGCTAGAGCGGGAACCCCATAATAGACTTCCCTTTCTCCCCATCGCTAGACCATACCTTGTCTTACCTCTGACCCATGGCTCACTGCTCCTGTATTGACTGGGTACAAGTGGGTGGTGCCTAAGCCTTATGCATGCTCCACTTCCATGTGAGTCCAGGGTTTGTCTGCTGTTCATGCGTTTGCCATGGCCTGGGGGCTTGTCTGGCCTTTGCTGCTCGTTCTGCCACTCATTCTTAACCTCTTGTGGCATGGATGAGTTACTGGGTCTTTGTTCTTTGTATCTTGCTTTCTCCCTAGGCTGGGTTTTGCTTGGGCATGGGCCTTTCCTTCTTCAATCCAGCCCTTGTCTTCTTTGTGGGTTGGCTGACACTTTTGCCATGCTGCCTTATTGCCTTTCCCATGTTGCATTTTGGTTGGTGCTTGCTGGGCCTCCTTTGGGCCTGCCGCACACTTTCCCTTTTACTCAGTTCATGTAACCCAGTATTATTGTTAAGCTTGTTCTCATACTATTTTGGGTTTTCTTGGCCTGTTTTATTCCTGTGGGGCCAGAGAATTTGTGACCCCGGCCCACTTTACATTAGGGCTCAAGGCCCGCGCCGAGGAAAGACGTTGTCGAGGACATGCAGCAAAAGTCCAAATGGCCTAGAAATGCAACCGAGGACGATCCTGTCCTCGGCTTCCCAAAACCTAGAAGGGAAGAACGGCATGCCATCAAAGGCAACCCCCAAATCGCTCCCAGAAGAAAGGACGAGTACAGTAGGACTCGCACGGGGGTACAGTGTGGGAGCGGTTTAGGAAAAGCTGTCACCTCCGCATTGAATGCGCCAACAAACGTCCTGGCCACATTAATGGGAAAAGACCCCTGAACAGTGTGGTTTTGGTTATTGCAACTAACAGAAAGTGGGGGAAGGCGGCTGATGGGACAAGCACTTGAGTAGTTACCTGCTTGATCAACAGATGGAAGGTTAGGATCAACTGAGAGGGGCTATATAATGTAAGAATTCATCCACAGGAAAGGGAGGGGAAAAAAATAAAGAGTATTATGTATCGTCTCTAGGACCATTGTAACTTAGTGTAAAAGGAATAATAAGAAACATTAAGCTCCTCGGATGAGGTCTAATGATCGGAGCCATTTAGGCCGTGCCAGGGAGAAAATCTTCTTGGATACGTTCAATTAACCTCTGTACGATCATTTTGAACACCATGACTAACGACTGTCCGTTCACCAAGGCCTAGCCCTTTGGTCCACTATCTACAAATTTATTGTTTGAGCCTTGAACGTTCGAACCCAATACCAATTTGGGATCGTTACAAATTGAGTCCTTACAATTCCTTTGGGCATCCTTGGCCTGCTTCATTCCTTTGGGCATCCTCGGCCCATTCTAATCCTTCATTCCCATGGGTTTTTGCTAAATCTTTCGGGCTTCCTCGGCCTAATTACCATATCCTTTACTTTTGGGGTTTATTGGTCTTTTTACCAATCTCATTTATTAATTCTTTCATTTGGGTTCCTTTGGCCCATTTTTGCTTACTTTGAATTTTTCATAATTCCCACGGGTTTATTACTTCTTTCTTTAGGCTCCTTTGGGCCCGCTTGCTTTTTTTGGGGCCTTTTGACTATCTTATAGGCCCATGGACCATTATCTTGCCATTTGGGCTCAATGGTTTTCTTCTCACTTTGCTAATTCTTCTCCCTTATTGTCTCCCATATTGTTGGGCTTTTTCTTGTTATTAAGCCTTCTTGCCAAAGTGGGCATCAACACAAATCAACAAGAAGAAAGGGAGGGACAATGGAAACCTATTTCTATATTTTAATATTTAAAAGAGCCATTTGAGACCACTTCTTTTGCATTGAGAGTATTGACAAAGGGGTTGAAGTTTAGGTGAATTTTGTGGAGTACTTTAGATTTTTCTAATTAAATTTAAAATTATAGTAGTATTGATTGACTAATACAATATAAATTTTGTTAGTATCTATTACAAAAAGAATTAAATTTAATGTAATTATATGGCCGAGTTCAATTAAAAATTTTAGGATAAAACACCTAAGGAATTGGATCAAAGTTTTGAAAAATTCAAGAAAAAATATTTCATGATATTGTAATTCAATGTGATATTTTGTTTGAAAAATAAGCTATATAAAAGTACAATTGAGCCTAAAAGAAAAGTCTTTCAAAAAGTTGCACGTAAATTGCATGTTAAAATTAATTAATATTTGACTAAAATGCAAAATGCACATTCTAAGTTTGACTGAAATTTATTTTAGTCTTATAACTTTATTTTTGTTCAATTGAATCCTCTAAATTTCAAATTTATTTAATTCAGGTCTATTCATCCAATTCCATTAAAATTTGTTGTTAAGTACACAATTAACTAATAAAAAAAATTTGAAAAAAAATTCTCACATAAAAAATTTATAAAATATTTTATTAATTTTATAGATTTTTTTTTTCATGCGAGAAAAATATTTCTAATGGCGATATAAGGACTGAATTGAATAAATTTAAAATTTAGAGGACTCATTGAATAAAAATAAAATTAAAAGACTGAAATGAATTTTAGTCAAACTTAGAGGGTACAATTTGCATTTTAGTCTTGATATTTTTAGCTAAAACAAGCTTTTATCTACCTATACTTAAGAACTAAACATTAATATCACTCTTTTAACACCACAGCACACCCTTGGTGCGGTAGTCACTCCATGCTTATGGGGTGTGGGGGGCAAGGCCTGGGGTTCAAGTCTCCAGGAGGGAGTTTCACACACATATACACTTAGATTAGGCTAGAGTAGAAATTTTATCTTGTATCAAAAAAATATCACTCTTTTAACAACTCTTTTAAAAAGCAATAAAAAAATCTTAAATGCAAAAGACCTAACAAAGATGTTAAAGTTGAGGTGGTATATAACACGTGTTTTATTAAGAGAGTTTCGCTAAAAATCTTGTAGCTCAATTGGTATTTCTAACAAAAACATCCAGAATTTAAATATCCCATCTCCCAACTATCAAAATGTAAAAAAAGAAAAAAGAAAAAAAGTATATCTATTTAAAATGTTATATAAAAATTTCAAAATATTTTGTAATGAAAAATATATTCCTATATCAAAATATAAAGAAAAATATCGAAGTATATCTAAGTCAAAGTAGAGAAGTCGAATCAATAAAACTTCAATTTAAGGAAAAAAAAAAAATAAAGAAAGAAAAAGAAAACCACCTTCTATATAAAATTTCATTTCACAATACCATGTGATGAAGAAGAAACATATACAGGATTGGTCCGAATTGAAAGTAAGAAACCTCTATGATCTGTAAAGGATGATTTGAGGCCGATTGTCAAACACATAAGAGGATTATTAGACAGAGCTCGTGTTAAGAGAACAGAAGAAAGTTAAAGGGGCCTTCAAAATTACTCAACTGATAAAAAAAATATGCATTTAGTAAAACTCTCCATATAAATATAAATATAAATATATATATATATATATATATATATATATATATATATATATATGTAAGGACTCAATTTGTACGATCCCAAATTCGTATTGGGTTCGAACGTTAAAGGCCCAAATAATAAATTTGTAGAGCGTGAATGTCAAAGAACTAGGTTAACTCTAAAAGAAAAACGATCAAACCTCACGTTTATAGATGGATTAGCACTGATATAACGACCAATTTCTCCTTGAAACAAGTTCAGTTCTTTAGTTCATAAGGTTTTCTTCTCAGTACTCTTTGTTTAGAAGTTCCGATCCTTTCTCTTAATGCATTCTTCCATGTTATATACTGCCCTCTTGGTGTCATCTTCACCACACACGTGTAGGTTAGATTTGGGGGATCTCTTCCTGTCCCATCCAACACCTTCTGGAATCTCCAACCAGCAGCTGTAAAGCTGCCTCATCACTGTTTAGGCATCACTTCCACATTAATGCGGTCAGAGAGTTGGTTGAGAGGCAATTAATGCGGAGACAGCTGTTGTTAAAGATATTTGTTTACCTTTTCTTTCTTACCCTTGGTCCCATGTTCCACCTTTAGTGGTAACGTAGCTCTGAAGTGCGTTTGTAACAACATGGAGTTTAGGTCGACCTCGGACTCATATTGCCGAGAAGGATTTTGTCCTCGGACGAATACTGAACTCACCTCACGTGATATCTACTCTTCCTTTCGTTTGGTTACCCTTATAACCTGATATGGGCCTCCTTGGACAGTTTTACGTCCTCGGATGGGCCACAGGTCCAATTAATACGATTTTAATAATTTATTGATTAACCAGCCTCCACAATAGCCCCTCAAAATCTTGCTTTTCGACTCCTCGGGAGAAAAGATTGATTTTGATGTCATAAGCCCATCCCGTTTATGTTTTGGGCATGCTCCTGACGCTTCAGCATCCTAAGCGTGGTAGCATTAAATTTTGGCAACGCCCTTGTTTCCCACGTTCAACAGTGAGATGTAAATCGAACGATAGGGGGTCTATCTCGTTTCATGAGCGGGAACTTTCCCGCTCATAACTTCTGCATGACTATAAAGGAATTCTCGAATCAATTCTCTTTCTTACCTTCAGCGATCACACAATTCTAGAGTTTATGCACTGAACCTGTCTTTCTCATTTTTCGTCGTTTTCCTGGCATCTACAAATACTAAAATCCTGTCCGAGGACCCTTTTTCAAACCTGTAAGTTTTCTCAAAACCTTTACCACTTTCATCTTAAACTCGTTAATTTCTCTACTAAGTCCTTTAGGAAAATGGGGAAAAAGGAGGGTAAGTTTCGTTGTCTAGTTGAGTTCGAGGAAAGTATGAGAAATTTCTGCTCTAAGTATAGGATTCCCTCAACGGTGGGTATGAGGTACGCAGCCCAAAGGGAATGGGCCGACGCTAGACGAACAGGGGAAGTGGTTATTCCCATGATTGCCTTCATAGAAGGCGGGATAACCATCTCCATGGGTAAGATTACTAGGAGCTACCTTAGGTTCTTTAGGTTATCCCCCACTTAGTGTGCCCCAAATATGTTTAGGGTTCTGGGAAGTATAGAAGCCTTGAACGAGAGAATGGACCTAAACCTGACCCATCATGATGTGAATTGGGTGTACAACCTCCACCACTTGAAGGGGTAGGGGTATTATCTCAAGTCGAGATATCCCGAGGTGAGGCTAATTCAGTGCCTTCCCACCTCAAACAAGAACTTAAAGGAGGATTTCCTTATCTTTTCTAGGGAATGGCATGATGGTCTGTCATGCCCCACTGAGGAAGGAACACCAGGTGGGGATGCAATCATAGATTCATAATGTTCAGTTCATACATGTTTTTCCCCCCTTTTTTTTATTTTGTTTTAAGTCTTAGCATTCTTATCCCTAATGACGCTTTATGCTAATTCAATGATTTTGCAGATAGACATTTCACCAAGCCCAACCTTAAGTTAGTCAACAAAGAAAGCTTGGATAGGGTATTGAAAGCGGAGATATACGTGAACGAAGCTGACGGCCAACTCCGAGCAGCCCATTTAATCCTCGGCTACACTCCCCTCTCGTTTGCTTTCCAGGCGCCAAAGTGCGTGATCAGAGCCTACGATCCTCGGCTCCACCGTATTAGTGTTGCCTTTAGGGGGTTCATCGTTCCAGAAGGTATCCCACTTCCCCAGGATACGTCCCGCACTGAGCCCCTTTTTGTGGCCACCGTCTCAACAGGAGCCTCTTCATCCCAGCCTGCTCTCAGGGAAGAAGAAGTAGAAGAGGGAGAGGAAGAGAAAGAAGAAGAGGAAGAAGAGGAAGAAGAAGGAGAAGTTGTAGAACTCTTAGACTCTTTGGACGACTTTGGGATTTTTGATCAACCTATACGCTCCGAAGAAGATCCTGACGAGATGGGGATACAAAGGAAGCCCCAAAGAAGTTTGATGGAGTTGATGGAGAATTAGCCCGGGAAGAATGCGCCGGCAAAATTGATGCAATCCCAGATTCCTTCTCTTCCCTTCAAATCTCCTCCTCCTGCTCCTCACCAACCTTCTCATCATCCTCCCCAGCCAGTCGGAGCTGATGTTGCCGAGTTAAAAAGGCGTAAGGAGCAGAAGGGGAAGGATGTGGTGGATGTTGGCAAGTCTCGTCTGACCCGCGAGGAGGATGCCCAGCGAGCAGCAAAGTAGCAAAAGACTAGCCATCCTCCTTAGCGAGGCCAGGAGAGGTCTGACACTCAACCTCCTGAGCCTCAAGCCTGGCTGCCAACAGCCATGCATGCTGGGGAGCCCCTACGAGATGATGCATCTATTAGGGACTTCAACGGTGGCATTGGGTGTCACGTAGCCTCGGCTATAGAGGAGGCCTTGTTGCTCCCCAGAGATATGGCCGAGATAAAGAACGCGAGGAAGAATGAACTCATCCTCAATAATAAAAGATACTTGGGCCTGGTAAAGTGCTAACTCTTTTCTTTTTCTTTTTGTGATTATTACTCACTGATGTGTATTTTTTACTGACTATAGTGTTAACCTCTTCCTTACAGGTTATCCAAAATACTTTCAAAGTGGATGAGATGCTCAATATCTGCTCCAGTCAGCTAGAAGACGAAAGGAAGAAATGGGCAATGGCTGTACAGACTTTGACACAATCCGAACAGGATTTGGCCGATGCGAGGAAAAAGCTACTTGCTGAGGAGCAAGCTCACAAGAGCGCTGACTCGGCCTTGGAAGGCTATCAAAAGCAGGCTGAGGACCAGGGGAAGTGCTTGCGTGAGGCAAATGCAGAACTGAAGAAAGCTTGGGAGCAAGTTGTAGCCCTTAAGAAGCACTTGGTGGAAACCCAAAAGCTGAGGGAGCAAGTTGAAAAGTCCAGGGAGGAAGTTGAGAAAGCAAAAACTGAGGCCGAACAGGCAATGAATGAAGCTGAGCAGAAAGGCTATGAGATCGGTGTAGCTGAGACTGAGGAGACTCTGAGGGCCGAGGTGCCAATGGTGTGCAGCATCTACTGCGCCCAAACTTGGGATGAGGCCCTTAACTGAGCTGGGGTTGAGGCTTTATCCGAGTTAAGGAGGCCAGAGAACGTATTCTACCCTGAAGCAATCCGCCCCTTAGCTCCTCCATCCAATCAAGCTGAAGCCATTCCCTCAACCGTTAATCCCAATGAGGAGGTTTTGCCTCCAAGTCTTCCTCCTTCTGGCCAACCAGAGCCAGCTAAAGAGAATATTGCCTCTTCGGAAGCCTCCTTGGACAAGACTACAGCAGCTTCTGAGGCAAAGGTGGCCTCCCAAAGCTTTCAACAGGATTTGGCTTCCACAGTCTTGCCAGCTGGGGGAGCTACTAAGGATAAAAAGGGAGTCACCACTTTGGAGGCAGATAAATCAGCCAATCAGGCTCCAAAGCTCCAAATTAAGTTGAAAAAATAGAACTAATTTTGTAATTTGATTAGGACTTTTGCAAGAATATTTATGTTTATTTGCTTATTGTTGTTGCTATTTTATCTTATTTTTGCACTTGTTCACTGTGCTATCTTAATTTGAATGGATTCATTTTGACTATCTTTTGTTTGAAAGAGAAAAAATAACTTATAAATATTAACAATTGGCGATTAAAAATGGGTGATAAACATTAATACTATGAGGTCTCAGGGAGACATTTTAGATACATACGTATTCTTTCTAATCAATTGAAACTTTGGGGAATGTTCAAAAGTTGAATAAAGTTGGGTCTTCAGTACTTCAATTATACATTAAATGACGTTCATAGACTCCTATTTAATACTTCAGTAGATGTTATAGGGCATTAATTTCCACTAAGTTGGTGATCCGAGGACCTGACATAACTTAGTTTCTGTTTAATACTTCAATAGATGTCATAGGGCATTAATTTCCACTAAGTTTATGATCCGAGGACCTGACATAACTTAGTTTCTGTTTAATACTTCAATAGATGTCATAGGGCATTAATTTCCACTAAGTTTATGATCCGAGGACCTGACACAACTTAGTTTCTGTTTAATACTTCAATAAATGTCATAGGGCATTAATTTCCACTAAGTTTATGATCCGAGGACCTGATACAACTTAATTTCTGTTTAATACTTCAATAGATGTCATAGGGCATTAATTTCCACTAAGTTTGTGATCCGAGGACCTGACACAACTTAGTTTCTGTTTAATACTTCAATAGATGTCATAGGGTATTAATTTCCACTAAGTTTGTGATCCGAGGACCTGACATAACTTAGTTTCTGTTTAATACTTCAATAGATGTCATTAGGTGTGGAAACACAAGATGCATGATTAGCGTAAATTAAAGGAAAAACCCAAACTGGATTACTTTTATTAATAATAATACCTCTTGAGATTATTTACATTCCAAGGATGAAGTACAGCTTTTTCATCTAGGTCTTCCAGATAATAGACTCCTATTCCGGCTACTGAAGTAATCCGATAAGGCCCTTCCCAATTAGGTCCCAATTTTCCCTAAGCTGGATTCTTGGTGGTTCCCAGAACTTTCCTCAGCACCAGATCTCCTACAGCTAACGGTCTCAGCTTCACATTACTATAATAGCCTTGCTTGAGTTTATGCTGGTAGTAAGCCAATTGGACCATTGCACTCTCCCTTCGCTCTTCGATCAAGTCTAAACTTTTTTCCAACATCCCATCGTTACTGTCTGAGAAAAATGTACTAGTCCTTAAAGTTGGGAATCCAATTTCCAGAGGGATGACGACCTCAGCTCCATAGGTCATGGAAAAAGGAGTCTCTTCTGTTGATCATCGAGGCATTGTTCGATAGGTCCAAAGAACATGTGGCAATTCCTCCACCCATTTTCCTTTTGCATCATCCAGCCTCTTCTTAAGTTCGCTGACTATTACTTTATTAACAGCTTCAGCTTGCCCATTCCCTTGAGGATAGGCCGGAGTGGAATATCTATTCTTTATACCTAAGTTTGAGCAGTATTGCCTGAAGGCCTTACTATCAAATTGAAGGCCATTATCAGAGACAAGAGTGCGCGGAGTTCCAAATCGCGTGACAATATTCTTCCAAATAAACCTCTTAACATCTACGTCTCAGATGTTAGCCAAAGGTTCAGCTTCAACCCATTTAGTGAAATAATTCGTGCCGACCAGCAAATACTTTTTATTTCCTAAGGATTTAGGAAAAGGGTCGACAATATCCAGCCCCCATTGAGCAAAAGGCCAAGGGCTGGACAGAGGGTTAAGAATCCCTCTAGGCTGGTGGATGTTTGGAGCGAACTTTTGACACTGGTCACATTTTCTAACATACTCCTGCGCTTCCTTCTGCATATTTGGCCACCATTATCCTTGAGTAATGGCCCGGTGTGATAGGGACCTTCCCCCTGTATGACTTCCACAAATGCCTTCATGCAGCTTTTCTAGGAGTGACTTTGACATCTCGGGATGTACACAAAGTAGGTACGGCCCAGAGAAGGACCATTTGTATAACTTTTTGTCCTCGGATAACCAGAATCGAAGAGCTTTCCTCCGTATCTTCTCGGCTTCTATTTTCTCTTTAGGCAAGGTGTCACTTTCGAGGAATTTCAATATGGGATCCATCCAGCTCGGCGCTAGATTAACTTGATGAACTTGACGTACGTCCTTTTCTGGTGAAGTGGGTGTATGCAAATCTTTAACGATTATCACTCGAGGAAAATTTTGTGTTGAAGAGGTGGCAAGGGTTGCCAGGGAATCGGCATGGGTATTTTCACCTCGGGGGATGTTCGACAAGACGAAAGATTCAAATTTCGTTTGCATGTGCCTAACTTGACTCAAATACCCCTGCATTCTTGGATCTCGGGCTTTTAGTTCTCCTTTCACTTGTCCGACTACCAATCTTGAATCCGAGAATAATTCTGCTATCTTTCCACCCATTTTCTGGACCATACTCATTCCCATCAATAAAGCTTCGTATTCTGCTTCGTTGTTAGTAGCCGAGAATCCCAACCTCAAGGACTTCTCAATGATGATCTCTTCAAGGGATATCAAAACTAGCCCCAATCCTGCCCCCCGTTGGTTTGCTGCTCCGCCCACATATACCCTCCAGGAGGAACCACCTTGTGTTGATATCAGACCAGCCGATTTTTCATCCATGTCATTTTGCTTCATGTTAGCTTCTTCTGGGCACTCGGCGAACTCAACAACCAGATCGGCAAGGACCTGGCCTTTCACAGAGGTGCGAGTCATATACTTGATGTCGAAAGCACCTAGGATTGTGCCCCACTTAGCAATTCTCCCAGTGTAGTCTGCACTTCTAAGTATGGACTTGAGAGGTAACTAAGTTAAGATAACCACAATATGGGCCTGAAAGTAATGCGGAAGTTTGCGTGTTGCATGGACCATCGCCAAGATAGCCTTTTCCAATGACAAGTATCTCACCTCGGCTTCATGAAAGGACTTGCTTACGTAATAAACTGGTCTTTGGACGCCGCTGTCCTCTCGTATTAAGACAAAACTAATTGCATGAGGGGCAACTGCTATATAAGCAAACAGCACCTCATCCACCTCAGGACTAGACATGATAGGCGGCCTGGACAGGTACTCCTTCAACTGCTGAAATGCCACAGCACACTCCTTGGTCCATTCAAATCCTTTCCACTTATGCAGTAGAAGGAAAAAGGGACCACATCTTTCGGCCGATTTGGAGATAAATCGGTTCAAAGCAACAGTCATTCCAGTCAGTTTCTGCACCTCTTTTGGATTTCGAGGTGCTTGTAAATCGTTGATGGCTTTAATCTGATCTAGGTTCACTTCAATTCCTCTATGAGTCACCATGTATCCCAGGAACCTCCCGGAGCCTACACTAAAGGAACACTTTGAAGCATTCAGGCGTAGCTTATGCTTTCTCAGTATTCCGAAGATATTCGTGAGATCTTCCACATGCTCGGACACCACCTTACTCTTCACTACCATGTCATCAATGTAGACTTCAATGTTTCTGCCCAGTTGGGGTTCGAACATTTTAGTCATCATCCGTTGATAGGTAGATCCTGCATTTTTGAAACCAAAGGGCATCACTTTGTAATGATAGTTTCCAATTGGGGTGACAAAATCAGTCTTCTCTTGATCGTCCAATGCTAGCGGTATTTGGTGATATCCTTGGAAGGCATTTAAGAAACTCATCCTAGGATGACCAACGGTTGCATCTACCAACTGGTCTATCTTCGGCATGGGAAATGGATCATTGGGACAAGCCTTATTGAGGTCCATGAAGTCCACGCACACTCGCCACTTTCCTGTCTTCTTCTTTACCACCACCGTATTGGCCAACCATTCAGGATAAAAAACTTCTTTGATAGCTCCAGCCTGCTTGAGCTTGGTCACCTCACTTCTGACAGCTTCAGCGTGCTCTTTTGATGGTCGCCGAGGTGGTTGTCTTTTAGGAATTATGGAAGGATTCACATTGAGTCGATGACAAATGAAATTCGGATCTACACCTGGGGCTTCATATGGGCTCCATGCGAACACATCCATATTTGCCTTGAGGAATTCCAGTAATCGCTCATTCTCTTGCAAAGGCAGTTTAGCCCCAACTTGGAAGAATCTTTCCGGATCATCAGCAACAATTACCCTCTCCAAATCTTCACACTTCATCTCGTCGGCTGGTCTATCTAAGGGTAGTGCTGGGGGTTTTAATTGCTATAATCCATTATCGGCGGTAGCCGAGGTCTTTGCCTCTGGCCGATGTTGTATAGCCGCTACTAGGCACTGCCGAGCTGCAACCTGACTTCCTACTATCTCCAATACTTGGCCTCCAGATGGGTACTCCACTTTCTAATGTAGAGTAAATGAGACTGCTCCCAGGGTATGAAGCCAAGATCTGCCCATAATAGCCGTGTATGGAGAGAAAACGTCTACAATAACGAAGTCCACCTCCACCACATCCATATCGGTTTGCACGGGTAGTCTGATCTGTCCTTTTGGAGCGACCATCCTTCCCTCAAAACTCACCAGAGGGGAACTGTAGGCTGTTAAGTCCTTTGGTTTCAGACCTAGCCCCTTATACAAATCTGGGTACATTATATCAACAGCACTACCTTGATCAATCATCACCCTTTTTACATCGTACCCACCAATTCTCAATGTGACCACCAGAGCATCATCATGAGGCTATATGGTTCCAACCTTGTCCTCATCCGAAAAGCCCAAAATAAGGGGGACGTCCACCCTGGCTCTATTCGACGCTTGGCAATGATCCTCGACCGGAGGTCGGAACACCGACAGTACCCTGGAAGGACAAGATTCAGTCCTCCCTGAGGCAGCAAAAATAACGTTTATCGTACCAAGGGGGAGTCTTGAAAAAGCGTCCCTACGCATTTCTGAGCCTACCTGGCTTACCCTACCACTGGAATGATGCAGGAATTGCTTCAATTTCCCTTATCGAACCAACTACTCCAAATGGTCCCATAAATTCCTGTAATCTTCCGTCGTGTGTCCATGATCTTGATGATAGTGACAATAAAGGTTCAGGTTGCGTCTTTTAGGCTCTCCTGCCATCTTGTTTGGCCATTTAAAAAAGGGCTCATTCTTTATCTTCTCCAACACCTGCTACACTGGCTCCCTAAACACTGCATTAACCACCTGGGTGTCAGCAGAACCTGATTGCCCACCAAAGTCATTCCGAGGTCAGTTACTATTGTAACGGTTCGACCTGAAATCCCTCCTCTCCTGAGGGATTACCTTGGCCTTTCCTTTTCCCTGAAGTTGGTCTTCTTCTACTCTTCTGTACTTGTCAATCCTATCCATCAATTAGTGTATACTGGTAACAGGTTTACCAGTCAGAAATTTCCTTAAATCATGCTCGGCTGGAAGACCAGCCTTGAAAGTACTTATGGCCACATTATCATGCTCTCCCTCAATTTCATTAAACATTTCCCAGTATCTATCTGAATAAGTTTTGAGAGTCTCGCCTTCTCGCATGGACATAGACAGCAAGGATCCCAAAGGCCGAGGAACCCTACTGCAAGTGATAAAGCGAGCGCCAAAAACCCGGGTAAGCTTTTTGAAGGACTCAATAGAATTGGCCCTTAAACCGTTGAACCATCTCATCGCCACCGGACCCAAACTTGATGGAAAGACCTTGCACATCAAGGCCTCATCCCTGGAGTAGATAGCCATTTTTTAGCTAAAATGGCTAACGTGTTCTACTGGGTCTGACCGGCCATCATACAGGCTGAATGTAGGCTGGTGGAATCGCCGAAGAAGAACCGTATCTTCTATATTCCTTGTGAAGGGTGATTTGGAAACTTGGCTTAACGCTTTGTTCATGGCGTTGTTTCCCAAGACCCTGCTAGGCGGACTTTTGTACCTATGTCGATGGCCGTGCTCCTCTTCATAGGAGAAAGTCTCACTAGGCGGAGTTCTAGATCTCCGCCTATAACTAGCTCCATCCGTCTCTTCGGATGATGGTTCGGAGCAAGGTGGGGAACGTTCTCGCTGGGCATGACGCAACTCTCTTTTCAACTCGTCAATCTCACGTTGCAGGTTCCTGTCATGCTTTGCATGGGAAACATGACTCTTCCCACGAGAGTGACTTTTGGTGGAATGAGTTGTGCGCACACTCCCCTCACGGCCTTCTCTCCGTTTGGGACTCCAGTGGGGATCACCATGCTGGGAGCCCCTTGACTTTGCTTGGTGTGGGTTGGCATCCACCTGAAGTGGTCTTGCTGCGTAGTGATGCGGACCTGCTTCCTCCATCATGAATGTTGCACCAGATTTCTTTTAAGTTAGATCAAGCTCTTCCTACAGACGGCGCCAATTGTAAGGACTCAATTTGTATCGATCCCAAATTGGTATTAGGTTCGAAAGTTAAAGGCCCAAACAATAAATTTGTAGAGAGTGAGCTAAGAGGCTAGGCCTTGGTGAGCGGACAGTCATTAGTCATGGTGCTCATGATGATCGCACAAGGGTGAATTGAGCGTATCCAAGAAGACGTTCTCCTCAGCACGGCCTGGGTGGCTCCGGTCCTTGGACCTCGTCCGAGGAGTTTAATGTTCTTATTACCTCTTTTGTGCTCGGTTTTTTCCTCCCTTTAGAGACGATACATCATCCTCCTTTTATACTAGCTTTTCCCCTCCCTCGAACATCCACGTGTAGGTTCAGTTTTATAGGGCTGATACTTGTCTTATCAGCCCATACCCAAAGTGGTTGGGGGTGGTTGTAAAAGCTGAAGAGCATGGCTCTGTCAGGCGCAGAGTACTTAATTGCAGTAATGGCAGCCTTTCCCTTGTTCTTTGTCGCCACACTGTTCTGGGGTCCTTTCCCCATTAAGGTGGCCAGGACATTTGTTGGCGCATTCAATGCGGAGGTGACAGCTTTTCCTTGAACTACTCTTACACTGCACTCGCCCTTTCTTCTAAGAGCGCTCTGGGGGTTGCCTTTGATAGCGTGCCGTTCCTTCCTTCTAGGCTTTGGGAAGCCAAGGACAGGATCGTCCTCGGCTATATCTCTAGGCCATTTGGACTTTCGTTGCATGTTCTCGGTAACACCTCTCCTTGACGTGGGCCTTGGGCCTTAATGGAAAGTGGGCCGGGATCACAAATTCTCTGGCCCCACAATATATATATATATATATTTTTTTTTTGAGTAAATAGTAATACTTATTAGAATACATATGAAAAAAATAATAATAGTGTTTTAAAACGAGTTTATAATACATTACATAACCAGAGTACAATTACAAAAGGGTCTAACATTTGTAATTGTAGACTGGAGTTATAAACAGCGGATATTAGATATACACAACTAATGTGGGATAAAAATCCCTATTTTTTTTTTTTTAGTAAACAGTAATACTTATTAGAATACACACAATAATAATAATAATAGTGTTTTAAACTGGGTTTATAATACATTACATAACCTGAGTACAACTATAAAAGGGCTTAACTTTTGTAGTTGTAGACTGAAGTTATAAAAATGGACACTAGACGCACACAACCAATGTGGGATAAACATCCCTATTTTTTTTTTAAGTAAACAGTAACACTTATTAGAACACATAATAATAATAATAGTAATAATAATAATAATAATAGTATTTTAAACCGAGATTATAATATATTACATAACCAGAGTACAACTACAAAAGGGTCTAACCTTTGTAGTTGTAGACTGAGGTTATAAACAACGGACATTAGACACATACAACCAGTGTAGGATAAACATCCCTATTTTTTTTTTGGGAGTAAACCCCAGTTTACAACTACAAATGTTAGGCCATTTTGTAGTTGTATTCTAATTATATAATGTATTATAAATCCGGTTTAAAACATTATTATTATTATTTTCGTGTGTGTTCTAATAAGTATTACTGTTTACTCAAAATAAAGAAAATAGGAATGTTTATCCCAAATTGGTTGTATGTGTTTAGTGTCCGCTGTTTATAATTCTAGTCTATAACTACAAATGTTAGACCTTTTTGTAATTGTACTCTGGTTATGTAACGTATTATAAACCTAGTTTAAAATACTATTATTATTATTATTATTATTATTATTATTTTTGTGTGTGTTCTAATAAGTATTACTCGTCATATATGATTGCCTTCCCTGTTTCTCATATAGTATGCTACCAATTACCAAACTATATTTCTTCTCAAAGAATTTTTCTTTATTGAAATATTATTTTAAACCTCATAATTTAAGGATGATTTCAAATTAAATCTAACATTTTAAAGAGTTTTTAATCAAACTCTATACTTTTAAAAAGTTTTCAATTCATATCATCAACCCATTAAACATGATATGATGATAATGTTAATAAAAAAAAATGCTTAAGCAAAACGATATCGAATGACTTGGAGTGAAATAATGTTAATACACGATCAATATATATGTTAAAATAATCAATTAATCAAACGATGCTGTTTTATTTAAAGTTTTAAACGTTTCCAAAGTAATTTTTTCCCATGTAAATTGTAACCCAATGAGATTAGTCCATGGGCTTCAAAGGGAAGGAGCCGGTCTGAAGCTGCTCAAAAATGTTAGGAGCCCAGGGGGGCCCAAAATGGAAAAAAATGACGATACATACAAAGCCCAAACTAAACTAGCCTTGCTATTGGGGCTAATGCAACAATCTATAATCCATAATGCATTAAACCAGACCCATCTCTCTCCCTTTCTCCGTACTCTTTTTTTTTTTACTTCACGTCTCTCCCTTTCTCCGTACTTTTTTTTTTTTTTTTTTTAACTTCACTTCACGATGATTGGTCTTTTATCATTGGATCAGTCAAGAAACTTACTGGTTTTTACGGTAAGAAGTTGACTGGTGAACTTATTTATTATTATTTTTTAATAGTTAGAAATATATACATTTTATGTTGTTAACCGTGCCATTTGAACCTTTTTCTCTTAAACTCTCAATCACTCGTGCATGAAGATATGTTAATTAAACTACAAGTCTCTCTGCGTGATTGGTGAACTCCAATCAAATAAATGAATATTTAATTAATTTTTTCTGTGTGATTGATAATACACGAGTTTATAAATATTATGTGATAAAATTAGTTTTAAAATGTTAAGCAATAAAATTTGTAATATGCTAGCAGATAACTAAAAAATATCCACTCCATTAAAGTGCTAAAGAGATCATATGATAGCAGCTTCATCACAGCCTCACGGGCACTTGGTGGCATTCCAGTACTCTTCTTTAGCAAAACCGCAGAAGTATGAAAATATTAATTATTGAATACATACTATTGTTGGAATTTATTTTGCTTTGATTCTTTTTTTTTTTTTAATAAAATTTTTGGTAAAAAAAGGAATATCATATATTAGATAGTCATAAGTCTATTACAATATATCACCGTACACCCTTGATGCATTGGTCACTTCACAAGTATAAGTGCTTGTGGGGTGTGGGGAGTAAGGGCCGGGATTTAAGTTCCTATGAGGGAATTTCAAACACATATACACTTTGTAGTGGGCCTTTTTCACAATGTTGGGCTGAGCTGCCTCTTGCGGTATTAGACCCAAATATTCTAAGTAAGAGAGTCGGGACCAGTCCAACTGCGGCTTACTTTGGTCTGGCTTGTGCACAAACTATACCTCGTTTGCTAGGCTTTTATCACAGGCCTATGGCAAATAGAGCTGCTGTATGTAAGTTACGGCAGACAAACATGATAAAGACAATACAAGAAATAATAGACAAAATGAATAAAAGGGAACGACAAGCGGCAACCCGTAGGCCAAAAGTAGAGAAATAAATGAGGAATAATAATAATAGGTTTATTGAATTAAAGAGGAAAAATCAGTCTGCCATGCCAAATAATGCTGCGGAGCTGAAACCAATAAGGTAAACCACTTCCTCAACGCGACTAATCTCCCAGGGGAAATAAATTAATTGCTTTGAGGGAATGGGTTTAAATGGTTTATGTTTTATGGGGATCCTCTATCTTTTTGATAGAGAGCAGGGCTTTAGGAGGGAGAGAGGAGATCAACCTATTGGTGTATGCCTGCCATTCTATACTCTCTATTCTCTATCCTTCCTAGTTTTTCCTTTTCTTTCTTTTTCTTTTTCTTCCTTTTCCTTCTTTGTGTTTTCTTATTTTTTGCTATGATACTTTCCTAGAGGTTGCGATTATCGTGTTTTTGTGATTGTTCCTCCCCCTCTCTACTGTGCATGGCAAAACCCCTTTTTATAGTGTCTGCCGTGACCAAATTTTACTATTTTAGTCTTGAACAATCTTTGTCTGGTTTGGGTGTCATTGCTGACCACTTACTGGTTTGCCAGCCACCACCACTTACCTCTGCTGCAAATTTTGTTTGATAAAAGATACGCACATGCAATTTGATCATTTTGTAGAATTGTAGGAAATTTAGATTACTTTGCTCCCCACCCCGAGAATTTCTGAGAAAGACAAATATTCCATGACAACCAGCATCTCTTAATATCCATGCAATCCATTACAACGCAAATGATACATAAAGCTTTAATGGCGCCATAACATGTTATAGTATATATTAAAACGAAAACAAAGAGCTGCTTATATAAAAGCTTTCGAGACGCTAGCTGCAGAATCAGAATTAGTGACCACAATTAATGTTCAAATACAAAGAGAGAGATAGTGCTGATGACTTTAATTAGGTGGCTTGTTATTCTCTGGCAGCACATGCATGAAGCCATGAACTTGTTACACATTTGTAGAGTCATTTTATCAAAAATGGTTTACTGATAATATTACTAGCAGGGTCTCTAAGTTGCTGCTGTGAGTGATGAGCTAGTGCTGTATGTATCTTGTGTTTTGCTTTAATGAAACTCATCTTATTTATAAATAAATAATAATAATAATGATAATCCTCGCTAAAAAAATGAAAATAAAGACATAATTTAAAATTTGACACGCAACACTTTATTTATTTATTTGTTAAGGGAGACGCACAACACTAGATCTAGATCTTTTACATCAACTGAAGTTCAATTTTGTCATATCACCCCGGTTTTTAAGTTCAAATAAAAATTATCTGCTAAATATATATAAAATTCTCACGTACTCTGATTCAAAGCAGTGGGTCCATATTTTAAAATTATGTTTTATTTTTTCATGACACTATCTCTAATACATCCCTCCTTCCACTGATTTTTGTCCCCTTAATTTCTTGACTCTTTCCCTGTTTCAAACTTTAAGTTTTGACTATATTCTTTGAGGTTTTTCAGCAATAAATAGTGTTAAAAATTGATTATACAGTTGAAAAGTTATCAGGACAACTGAGTCAATTCAACTATGTAGGGGTGTTCACCAAACCGCATAAACCGCAAAAATCGCACTAAAATCGTCCGTAAAATGGCATAACCGCACCGCATGTAATATTGTATCGCACCGCACCACACCACATGGTGCAATGCGGTTTGCGGTTTTATAATAAGAAAACCGCACAAACCACACCATACCGCACCCTCTCTATATATTAATATATTTAATTATTTTTAATATTAAATATATTATTAATAGTTTAGTAACCCTAGTTTTCAAAAGAAAAAAATAGTTTGATAATCCTAGCAAGTGTTGATTAGGAAAGCCAACCCAAAATAAAGAAAAACTAGCTCAATAATTTAAAACTTGGACCAAAACAAAGGGAAAAATTAGTTTTGGGCTGGGTAGAAAAAACTCAAAATTTGAAAATTATACAAATTTCAAATCATTCAAACCACATCTTATACACCGCACCGTATATGTGACCGCAAAAATGAGTGCAGTGCGGTAATGGTTTTGGCTAAACTTTAAACCGTACCACACCACACCTTACCGCACATGTGACTGCAAAAATAAGGTGCGGTGCAGTTATGGTTTCAGCTAAACCGCACCGCAAAATATGGTGCTAAAAATGGCCCAAAACCGCACCGTACCGCATCGCAAACACCCCTACAATTATGTATGAAATGTACATTACACATTACTTATTTATTACATTTCTTTTGCCATACATTTATATTACATTTTGTATATATAATGGTTACATATTGTACCTGATAAGGATAAAAATAGTACTTACTTATATAAAGCATAAAACTGACGGTTTTAGATAAAGCCATCAAGCTGACGGGTACAGTTACAACCGTCAGTTTCCTCTTGTAGGAGTCAACGAATGATGTTCTAAAGTGGGGCAATGAGGGGAGTTCGCAAGGCACACCTAAAGGCTGACGACATCAACAAACTGACGCCAGTAAGGCTGAAGGAAATAAGATAAGCTGACGACCCTGATGCAAGTTTACTTGCTGCCCACGATTGCATATATAAGGAAATGCCTTGCCCTCCACGTTTGATGCTACTCAAAGGATCCCTATAAGGAAAGGATCTCGCCAAATATGCCCAAGAAGACTCCTATAAGGAAAAGACTTCTGCACCAAGGAAGAGATGTCAACCCTTTACTACTATAAAAGCCCCAGTATCCTCACTAGCCAAGGTACGCATAATTCACCCCTCTCTAGCACTCTAGAGTTGTTCGAAGTTCTAACTTGACATTCGAAGGGTACTTGGCCGGCACCACACCAGTGCTCTCTGCAAGGTCTTCTCTTTTGTGTTGTGCAGGTGCTATTTTGAGTGCACAAATACCTGTGGCTCACTGGTGACTTTTTCGGCATCATCAGTTGGCACCGTCTGTGGGAAAGGTTTAACTGAATTTATAAGTCGTAGCAATCGCTTCTCGAACAAAGAGTTGCATGGTACTTACTCGATCAATGGCAACCACCAACAACGATCACGAAGAAGAGCCGTGACCATCTACTCTCGAGAGAAAAGTGCAGACTCTAGCTGAGACCGTGGAGCGTCTCACCAAGCAAAATTAGATTTTGGAAGAATAGCTACACCGGAAGGCAGGACACGGTGCTCAGGAAGAGGACCAAGAGGATACCAGCGCCGAGCGACGAGATCTGGAGGGACCGGAGGGTAGTAACGCCCTAAGCAGACCGGAGCAACAAAATGTAAGCCTTCCATCCCTCACGGATGTGACTCCGCCGCCGGTTGCCGCAGAGATACAGGCTATAAAGGAACAGATGGAAGTTATGATGAACGCCCTCAAGGGACGAGTGTCCAGCGATCTTGACGATCTCGTTAACTGAACTGACTCACCGTTCACCGCCTCCGTCAATTCTTTCCCCCTATAGCATAAATTTCGCATGCCACAGATAGATAGCTATGATGGAGTCAAGGACCCTCTAGATCACCTAGAGACCTTCAAGACCTTGATGCACCTTCAAGGAGTAGCCGATGAAATCATGTGTAGGGCCTTCCCCACGGCGTTGAAGGGTGCGGCAAGAATTTGGTTTAGTTGCTTGATGCCTGGCTCCATCAGCACTTTCAAAGAGCTAAACACTCAATTTACCGCGCACTTCATTGGGGGACACAGGAATAAAAGGTCTACGGCTTGCTTGATGAGCATCAAGTAACGAGAGGACGAGACGCTGAGATCCTACATATCCCGCTTCAATAAGGAAGCACTCTCGATCGACGAAGCCGACGACAAGATACTTGTAGTGGCATTCACGAATGGGCTACGGAAGGGAAAGTTTTTGTTCTCCCTATACAAGAACGACTCGAAGATCATGTCAGAAGTACTTTACAGGGCCATTAAGTACATGAATGCTGAAGACGCGTTGCTAGCTTGAGAGGAAATGCCCAAGAAAAGGGAGAGACAAGAAGACACACAGCAAGACCAAGGGTGGAAGAAGGCAAGAACAGGAGACAGAAGGGATGAAAGGAGCTCCAGGCCCCCGGGAGGAAGGTTCACAACCTTTACCTCATTAACTGGCCTAATAGACCAAGTCCTAATGCAAATAAAGGATGAGGAGGCCCTGACCTACCCCGGAAAGTTGAAGGGAGATCCTAACAAGCGATCGAGGGACAAATATTGCCGCTTCCACCGTGACCACGGTTATGACACGGCCGATTGTTACGACCTAAAGCAATAGATCGAGGCCCTTATCAAGCAAGGGAAATTGCAGAAGTTCATTAGAAAAGAGAGAGCGGATCCACCTCCTTAAGAGCAGCCCCGCCAATGGGATAATGAGCGCCTAAGGCCCCCCATAAGAGACATTAGGATGATCATAGGGGGAACAGCAACTACTGGGTCGTCAAAGAAGGTCCGCAAGACTTACCTCGAGATGGTCCAAAGCGTCCAGCTGACGGGCACCGTGCCAAAGGTAGCGCGAACAGAAGGCCCCGTCATTGGGTTCTTGGAAGAAGATGCGCGACGGTTTCACCACCCGCATGACGACGCGCTTGTCGTCAACATTCGAGTAGGGGACTACAACATACACCGGGTGTTGGTCGACAATGGCAGTTCGACGGATATCCTATACTACCCCACATTCCAGCAATTGGGGATTGGCAGAGAACGATTGATTTCGACAAATACCCCGCTCGTCAGCTTTGGAGGAACAAGGGTGTTCCCTTTGGGCGCTGTCACATTATCTGTCATGGTGGGTGACTACCCTTAGCAGATCACCAGGAATGTAACATTCCTAGTGGTCGATTGCTCGTCCGCCTACAATGCTATCGTCGGACGACCCACCCTCAACTCGTGGAAGGCTGTAACCTCGACCTACCACCTAATGATTAAGTTTCCTACTGAGTATGGAGTGGGAGAAGTACGTGAAAATCAGGTGGCTGCACGTGAATGCTACATAATCATGATGGAGATGGATGACCACCTCCAAGCTATGAATGTAGAAGAACATCACATGGCGACAGAACCCGTAGAAAAGCTTGAAGAAATACTTCTTGACGACTCCAAGCTCGATCGAACAACCAAAATTGGAACCCTTGCTAATCCCACGCTCCATCAAGCACTCACGACCTTTCTTAGAAGTAATCGGATGTATTCGCTTGGAACCACGAAGACGTGCCAGGGATAGACCCTTTAGTCATGGTACATAGGCTGAATGTGTCGCCCTTCTTCCCACCCATTCGACAGAAGAAGAGGGTGTTTGCCCCGGAGCGAGATCAGACCATAGCGGAAGAGGTCCGCAAACTACAGGAGGCGAATTTCATTAGGAAGGTGTACTACCTTGATTGGTTGGCGAGCGTAGTGATGATTAAGAAAGCTAGCGGGAAGTGGTGGATGTGCGTGGACTTCACTGACCTTAACAAAGCCTGCCCCAAAGATAGCTATCCCCTCCCGAGGGTCGACATTCTAGTAGACTCTACGGCTCAGCACCAGCTGTTAAGTTTTATGGAAGCTTTCTCGGGTTACAACCAAATCCGAATGCATGAAGCTGATCAGGAGAAAACTTTGTTCGTAACCAGCCAAGGCCTTTGCTATTAGAAAGTGATGCCATTCGGCCTGAAGAATGCGGGCGCAACGTACCAGAGGCTTATGAACAAAATGTTCGCACAGCAAATTGGGAGGAATGTCCAAGTCTACGTTGAGGACATGCTGGTAAAAAGCTGAAGGGAGGAAGATCACTTGGAGGACCTCAAGGAAACATTCGACTCCCTTCGTTCTTATAACATGAAGCTCAATCCAAGAAAGTGCGCCTTCGGAGTAACAGTGGGAAAATTCCTAGGATTCATGGTATCTCAAAAGGGCATCGAAGCCAACCTGAACAAGATTCGAGCCATAATGGAGATGACACCCCCAAGAAATGTGAAGGAAGTACAAAGCCTCAAATGAAAAATAGCAGCACTAAAAAGGTCTGTGTCGAGGGCAACGGACAAGTGTTTGCCCTTCTTCCGCATGCTGAAGAGATCATTCGAGTGGACTGTCGAATGTCTGCAGGTGTTCGAGGAGTTAAAAGCTTATCTCTCTTCCCCACCATTGCTAAGTCCATCACAGCCGGGAGAAGAACTTTTCCTCTATCTAGCTGTCTCCCCTGCAGCCGTTAGCGCAGCCTTGGTCAGAGAAGAAGAAAAAGTACAAAAGCCTGTATATTCCACGAGCTGGGAGCTTTGCGGTGTCGAAGAAAGATACCTACCTATGGAGAAACTTGCCTTTGCATTAGTTACGGCAGCTCGCAAGCTCAAGCCATACTTTCAAGCCCATACGGTGAACGTCCTAACCGATAAGCCCCTGCAACGGGCGATGAGCAACCCTAAAGCTGCGGGTCAATTGGTGTTATGGGCCATAGAATTGAGCAAGTTTGATATCCAATACTGCCTGCGGACCGCCATCAAAGGACAGATCGTCACGGACTTCATAACAGAATTCACCCATGACGAAGACAAGGGGGCAGAAGAGTCCCCTCAGTGGAGCATACATATGGACGGATCATCCAATAGACAGGCCGGGGGAGCTGGCATCGTACTACTATCACCCGAATGAGACACGGTTGAATGCATGGTTCGTCTCGACTTCCCCACCACCAACAATGAAACGGAGTACGAAGTATTAGTAGTAAGCCTCGACCTCGCTAAAGCAACGGGAGCCGCAAGCGTAGTCATTTACTGCGACTTTTAGGTCGTTGCTAACCAAGTGAATGGAGACTATGGGTGCAAGGGCGAAAGGATGAAGAGATACTTTGATCAAGTGAGGAGAAGAGTAGACGACTTAGAGGCCAAAATCATCCAAATCCCCAGAGGAGAAAATGAGCAAGTCGACTGTCTTGGTAAAGCCGCTTCAGTAGGACATATGATCACCCCCGGTAACGTACTCTCTTTTGTTCAGCTTTCTCCACTAATAGATGCTGATGACATACAGGAGATAGGCTCTGAAAGTAACTGGATCACACTGCTAGTTTCGTACTTAAAAAACGGGGTCTTGCTTGACGGGAAGGAGGCTGCAAGAAAGCTGAAGGTCCAGGCAGCGAGATTCGTCTTGATAAAAGATGTCCTGTACAAAAGAGGCTTCTTTCGTCCATATCTGAGATGCTTGGGTACGGAAGAGGCAAACTACGTCATGAGGGAGGTACACGAGGGGATTTGCGGAAATCATTCGGGGTCAAGATCATTGGTACACAAGCTTGTGCGAGCAAGGTTTTATTGGCCCACCATGTAGAAGGATGCTGAGGCTTATGTCAAGACCTGTGACAAATGCCAAAGGTTTAGCAATATTATTAGACAACCAACCGAAGAGTTGACCCCGATGACGGCCCCATGGCCGTTCGCTCAGTTGGGATTAGATATTATGGGACCGTTCCCTACAGCATTATGACAGCTGAAATTCCTGGTAGTGGGCATTGACTACTTTACAAAGTGGGTGGAAGCTGAAGCCTTGGCCACCATCACAGAGAAAAACGTGCGGATTTTCGTCTGGAGATATCATATGCAGGTTTGGCATTCCTAGAGTCTTAGTCTCGGATAATGGGAAGCAATTCGATAACGACTCCTTCCAGGACTTTTGCTCACAGTTAGGGATAAGAAACCACTACTCCTCCCCCACCCACCTTCAGGCTAACAGACATGTTGAAGTCACGAATCGATCCTTGTTCAAGATTATCAAGACTCGATTCGAGTGGGTAAAGGGTATATGACCTGAAGAGTTGCCAAGCATACTATGGGCATACAGGACAACGACAAGGACGCTCACGGGAGAAACACCATTCCGGTTAACATACGGGAGCGAAGCGGTCATCCCGGCCGAAGTCGGACTCACAAGTTACAGGGTACACAACCATGATGAGAGTACGAACGATGAGGCCATGCGACTACAACTTGACCTAGTGGACGAAGTCAGGGTGACGGCAGAACAAAGGCTCGCACGGTACCAGGACCGCATGACCAAGCATTACAACTCCCGGATTCGACACAGAGACTTCTAGGTTGGGGATCTCGTTCTCAAAAGAGTCATAGGCGCTGCTAGAGACCCTACCCAAGGGAAGCTCGGCCCCAATTGGGAAGGACCTTACTGAGTCACGTCATGGCAGAGGAAAGACATTTACCACCTAGAGACGTTAGACGGATAGAAGTTGCTACATCCATGGAACACCGAGCACTTGCGAAAATATTACCAGTAGGGATGGCGGCATGAAGACCAACCCCCCCCCCCCCCCCCCCCCCGCACCCCCCTTTTATTTATAGTTCACCATAGCAAATTTTAGTTATACTCCTCAGTTTTATCATTTACTTTAGTTTTTGCAACAATACCTCTTTTTCATTTTAAGCCCAAAGGGCAGGATTTGATTTTTGAACCACTTTTATTTACAAATGCATGACAATAAGAGGAGTTTATTCAAAAATTGCTGAAGTTTCTATTTACAAATCTACAGTCCTAAAAAGTGGACGACTAAAGTAAACAACTAAGTTCACAAAAGTGGACGACTAAAGTAGACGGCTAAGTCCACAAGAATGGACAGTTTGAAGTTCACAAAAGCCGACGGTCTCACCAAATGGATGAGACTATAAAATAAGGTCATAAAGTCCATAACATGGTCAAGGTTATAAAGTCGATGGGCTTACAAAAATGACAAGGTCATTAAGTCCATAATATGGCCGGAAGTTAAAAAGCCGACTGTCTCATTAAAATAGGTGAGATTATAAAAATAACAAGTTCAATTAAAGTCCATAACATGGACGAGGCTATAAAGTTGACGGGCTAGTAAAAACGACAGAATCATTAAATACATAACATGGGTGAAGCTACAAAGCTGACGGGCCTATGAAAAATAATGTTCCTTAAAAGTCTACAAAATGGACGAGGTCATAAGGATAGCAACACAATCAAATGGCCAGAGGTAAAGCTCATGAAACTGACGAGCTTATCAAACTCAAAGGATAAGATGGACGGGCTCAAAAAAGAACATAAGTTGTACGAAGCCCGTGTTAACGGATTTTTCTATTGAACAAGTCCACCCTTAAAAGTTAACGTGTTTCCCAAAGAAGACGGGATTACAGGCTGACGAATTCATCCAACATAATCATCGATTAAAAAGTAGAAAACGACGGGAATAACATGCCATATAACAAAATAAACTGTCTACAAATAAAAGCCCAAAAAGCCAAATGGGCACTTAAACAATTGTTTGCAAAATAAGTGAAATACACATAAAAGAAATTAGGTAGCAGGAGCGTCAGCAGGGTTCCCGTCATCTTTCTGAGACTCAGGATTTTCAACATCTACAAACACTATTAGAGGGTTGGAAGCAAGAGTATGAAGAGGATTGGCAGCAGGTTGTGCGAGAACAACGACGCTGTCATCCTTGGGAGGAGGATTGGACTCAGGGGAGTCGTCACCTTCATCATCCATCGTAATCCCAGATAGGTCTAGCTCTGGGAAAACTGACGCAACTTGTTTAAGGCAATCATCAAACCCAGTGCCATAATAGTCGGCACAAGAGTCAATAAATGATTGCGACACCTTAAATTCTTGGACAGCGTCAGTCCCAGCCGTCTCCACCTTTTCGCGCAAAGCCATCACCTCTTGTTGCAGTTTCTCCTTCTGACGATCAGCCTCCTCCAACTTCCTCCTTACCTCCTTTAGCTCATTATTTAGAGTACGGATGGCCTCCTTATATTGTCCCTGCTCATTTATTAAATTTGCATTATGCTTCCTAACCCGGCTGACGACCCCCTCCTTGGCAACACAACGATCCTGAAGGGCTTTAACACGCACCAAGGCCTGCAAAAGATACAGGCGTTAGTTAAATGAATCAGAAAGAAATGAAACCAACTTAACCTGAGGGGGTGAGCATACCTTAACAAGATCGAAAAGAGTTGACGCCCCTAAGTCCTCCGTTCCTAACAGATCACAAGGCCCTATATCCGTCGACTTTATGAAGGACCCCACTTCCCCGATAGCATAGTCCTTATGGGTCAAAAGGCAACGAGGGCCCTCGATGACGGGACCAGAGGAAGTCATTACCCCCTTGCCCGCACCATGGCTTGGCTTAAGGGGTGACTTCCTTTTCGGAGACACGTCCCCAGGAGTGACGGTAGCCTTTTTGGATGGACGGTCATCTTTCCCGTTAGGTTTCCTTTTCGAAACCTTAGAGACGGTCTTAGGGGCTGACGAGGTTCCCCCCTCTATGTCCTTCGCCTTCTTTTCCTCTTTTTTGCAGGCTGCAGCAGCCCTAACCCTTTGTTTGGCAAATTCCATCTCTGCACAAAATAACTAACAATTATTACAACAGACGGGATGAGTAAACTGACGGAGGCAATAAAGAATTTACTCACGTCAACGAGAGAAATCGTCCAGTTTGTGAGCTTCAGTCGACAGCTCTGGACCCCGCAGTACAAGTGAATAGTGTCAAGGGTAATCAAGTCCCTACACTTTCGTTGCTCCAAATGGATTTCAAGAACCCGACGGATGAACGCCTTTTGCTCGGCAATTATATGTGGACGACTACAGGCTGAAGAGACAAAACGAAGACATTAAAACACTAAATAGAGTAATAAAAGACTAAAAACTGACGGTAAAACAAAAGCTGTCAGTATCAAAACCCGAGGCTTTAACTAATGTCTAGGTGTTATCAAAACCACGAGTCATGGTAATCCACTCTTCTGGGCGGCATACCCAGTTAGACCCCTCAAGGAAAAAATATATACTTTTCCAACTCCCGTTGGAATCAGGCATATCAGATACAGGTCTTAAGTCCTTCTCCCTGACGGAAAAATGATATGTTCCTTTGGACGAAACAATTTGACGGGGTTTGTAGCAGTAGAAGAACTCATCTAGGGAAAGCTGACGGTTCCCACCGCTCAGACGACCTCATAAAACCTCAGCTCCAATAAAAGTCCTCCAAGCATTGGGGGCAATCTGGCTGACGGATAGCCCCATAAAGTCAACAAGCTGGTAGTGCAAAGCCGTCAGTGGCAACCTCAATCCAGCAGCAAGCACGGCGTCATACATGCCGACGTCTACAGTCCTCCCTGTATAACACTTTTCCTTTTTCCTAGGGAGACGGATTGAGATGTGGTCTGGGATTTGGAAATGGATACGTAATTCTTTGAAAACCTTTTCACTCATTTTAGGTAAAAATTTGTTGACGGCCCAATCCTCGGGAAGGATGAAGGGACGGTTTCCTCCGGGACTTACTGAAGCCTCTTCATAGGACTCATCGTCACCCTCATCCTCCTCCTCATCTCCGTCTCTCTCTCGCTCCCCTTCAACCTCACCTACTACTTTCTCCTCAACTCCCTCAACATAGTCTTCTACGTTGTCGCTAGGAGATTGGGCTGACGTTTTCCTTCCTGATGACTCAGAAAAGTTGTCGGACTCTTGACCTGAGCCAAAAACTTCGTTGTAGCCCGCTCCATCGCGGACTAACGATTGTTCACTCTACGCATCACTTGACATTTGACTACCTACAAGTGACAGATCCATTTTAAGTACCTAAGTTGATGTCCTCACTAAGAAATTGTTCAACTAGAGCAAAAATGCAAAGAAAGAAGGAAAAAGAACTTACAGGTGAATAAGTCTTGGAGGAAAGAACGGCCTAAAAAGTGACGGCGTTAGCAATAGGTGACGAATCAGCAATAGCGACGGCGACGAGCTCTCTCTCTTGAAATATCAGCAAGGTTGAAATAGAGGAATGAGGAGAAGGATGTGTGTTATATATAGGAAGAAAAATGCGCGGAAGGCGAGGCGACGCCTTTGTCCAGAAATGAAGCCAACGAGAGCGCACCACGTGTCCAAGCATTAAATGGTTGGCGGCTCAAGGAATCACTCATAAATGATTTCCTCCGCTCCTCCGAACCAAAAGATAGTTAACCAATAAAAACTTAACTCCACAACCCCTCAATTTAAAACGACGAGGATGTAGAGTAGGGGGCAGCTGATAAGGATAAAAATAGTACTTACTTATATAAAGTATAAAGCTGACGGTTTTAGATAAAGCCATCAAGCTGACGGGTACAGTTACAACTGTCAGCTTCCTTTTATAGGAGTCAACGAATGATGTTCTAAAGTAGGGTAATGAGGGGAGTCTGCAAGGCACACCTAAAGGCTGACGACATCAACAAACTGACGCCAGTAAGACTGAAGGAAATAAGATAAGTTGACGACTCTGATGCAAGTTTACTTGCTGCCCACGATTACATATATAAGGAAATGCCTTGCCCTCCACGTTTGATGCTACTCAAAGGATCCCTATAAGGAAAGGATCCTGCCAAATATGCCCAAGAAGACTCCTATAAGGAAAAGACTTCTGCACCAAGGAAGAGATGTCAACCCTTTACTACTATAAAAGCCCCAGTATCCTCACTAGCCAAAGTACGCATAATTCACCCCTTTCTAACACTTTAGAGTTGTATGAAGTTCTAACTTTACCTTCGGAGGGTACTTGGCCAGCACCACACCGGTGTTCTTTGCAAGGTCTTCTCTTTTGTGTTGTGTAGGTGCTATTTCGAGTGTGTAAGTACCTGTGGCTCACTGGTGACTTTTTTGGCATCATCAGTACCATATTAGTTTATAAATCTTATTAATGCCGGTTAATTTTATTTGTTTAATTTTACTTCAAATTTAATTTGTCTTTTGTGGCAAACTGGCCGTGACACGTGTAATGTTTGGATACGTAAGTAGCTAGACCTAAGTTCTTTAGAATAGTCGAATTTGGTACTAATGATAATAGATTGTTTGTTGGCAATTACTAATGTGTTTTTCCTGAGGCAAAAAATGATATAATGAGTGATGGAAATAATGAATTAACGGATTATTTAAGAATAAATAAATGGGAGAAAATGTATATGTTGGGCTACTATAAATAATGGCAAGCAAGTGAATTTTACAGTATTAAATGAATATATTTATATATACCCAAGTTAATATATTTATCGCTTTAAATCCATGCCAATAAATATATTAAGCAAAATAATCATATGAAGATGTGTTGAAATGTATATAGAGAGGAAGGAAGTAGAAACTTATCTTGGATGCAAGCAATCCATGTTCATCTCTTGGCCGAAATAGACGTGAGGAGGTAGAACTCGAAGATTTGCACTAGAAAATTGAGATGCATGGTGGCAACCATGAATGGATCTTAGCCCTCTTTATCACGTTAGTGATGATGTACAAGACAGAAAATTGAAGATAATATGCACTAAAATATACTCCTGGTAGAAAGAATAGTACGAGTCTCAACGCTTGGGAATCTAGCTACTTCCAAAACATATAAAGGTACAGAGAGAACTTGTTTCATTCTTACATTATCATTGTATTTCTATTTCACAACTTTTAGCGACTTGGCAAATTTCTGTATGAATCTCGACATAAATTAATATCCCAGCGTTGTTAAAAGGATGGTGAGAGTCGCGAGACATTTTTTGTCTCATCATGACATGACGTAATTGTTACTTATATTGAGACCGGCAGGGGAAAAAATTAATGAGTAGTCTCTGAGATGTGTGATTAGTGATCGGGTTTTCTGCATTTTCTCAGAGGAGTTTGTGGTAGTTGGAAATTGTTGAGAATAATGAAATAGGTCTTGCACATCAGAGTTAAGGTTCAAGCTGTGCTTCATGCTGAAACACTTGTACAACAGAGCAGACCTAGACTTGATGTAGAGAGTGGATGCACAACTCAAGCCTCACAGGTAGCTTGGGCTAGCAGAGAGCTAATGGACTTAATTGAAGCTGTGCCACTTCATGAGCAATTCATACACTCTTGGTGATGATATCAGATAGCTTAAGTAATTAGTTAAGTGATTAGGCACTCCAAGCACACGTGACGTGTACATAGAAATTGGTTGTAATTGCTTTTCCCTCCAAATTCCCTAAAAATCAGGGAAGTTTGTTACTCTGTTCTGTTTTTTGCTTCTTTCAATCTATATATATATATATATAGGAGTAGTGATATGTATTACTCAGTTACTTGTATTCTCTTTTAATCAATAAAATCTGAGTTCTATATTAGAGAGAGAGTGTTCTAGAATTTTACAGGAATACATCCAAAACGGCAATTATAAACTCTACGTAGATATTCCATCGGATATTCACATGCATTATATATATATTATAATATGCACATGCAATTAGATCATGTCAAGGTTGTTGTTGTGTGATTGTGTTCGATTGTTAGAGCGATAGCACGAAGTAGAGAAGAATACATAAAAAATTTATGTGATTCCGCCTAACAATTAAATCATTTAATTATAGGCGAGATTTTTTTTTAATAAATAAAAGGTAGAAATCTTTTATTGCTCTTTTAACTGTAAAAGGGGTATACAAATTACAGATGAGCTTCAAAGGGTGGTCCCCATAAGTTATTCAAAAGAGTAAATTAAGATGAAAAATGCTAGAGATACAAATTATTTTACAAATTTTTTTACAAATTGTTGATGTAGTGAGTGATTATTGGTAAATAAAAAAGTGATATTAATGGTAGGCCTAGATGAAAACCAATAAGAGGTTGGCCACATTAACATTTTGTAAAAATGTTGTAAAATAGTTTGTCTGTAGTATTACTTAAGAAATAATGCTAGAGATACAAATTATTTTACAAAAAAATTTACAAACTGCTGATATAATGAGTGATTATTGATAAATGAAAAAAATGATATTAATGGTGGGTATAGATGAAAACCAATAAAAAATTAGTCATATCAATATTTTGTAAAAATACTGTAAAGTAGTTTGTACCGCATTACTTTTACTTTAAGATAGTAGAAAATTCAGTAAAAGCGACGAGTTCAGGCTCAATCAAATCATAGCTTGGCACGTTGGGTTCATTTGTGTTGCTGAGTGAGAATTTTGAAGAATGAAGAAACATAGAAATTTAAGGCTCGTCTGATAATGTTATTCTAGTAATGTTATTTATATTTTTTGGAAATACGTGTGGGTGAAAAAGTGTATGAAAATACAAGTAATATTGTTTAAACACTGAAAATTGTTTACGGTAACAAACGACCCGTTGGACTAGAATTCTACCACATATCACCTCATCATTCCTGTACTCTTTAAGGTTACAATATAAAACATGAAAACCAAAGATAACTACTGCACTCTTTAAGATTATTACAATATAAAACATGAAAAACAACATAACTCAATAATAGCATACGCTCATCTAAATAAAACCACCTCGTATTACTGTACTTTTTAAGATTACAATATAAAACATGAGACTCTCTCAAGTATCTTTTATTTATTTTTATTAATGTTAGACTTGACTACACCGCGCTACACGGTTGAAATTACTCACATCCCCATCAAATTGGTTGATAGGTTTTTTTGGGAGGGGGAGGGGGAATCTTATTAACAGAAAATAAAAAATAGCATTTTTTTAATTATGAAAAAAGACTTTATTGAACGGAAAAACAGACTACAAAAAAAGAATAGCTTCCTCCCTTATAACATAAACAAAACAGGGAGGGCAGTTACGCCAAACAAAGGAACCAAAAAAAATTATAAGCTAAAGGCCACTTAGTGCATTTACATTGAGAATGCCATATGTCATATGTAGGTAAAATTTAGCATAAAGGTCCAAAAAATTCCCACATCCAGACTTGTAAAAACCAAGTATTGCAAAAAAACTTTGCAATTGTGCTACTGTAGCTCAATTGTAAAAAAAAAAAAAAAAAAAAAAAAAAAAAAAAAAAAAAAAAACTAATATTTTATTCGGTTCATTGTTTACTTTATCAATTCCTCTCTCGGTCTCTCAATCTTTGATTCTCTCTCTCTTTTCAGTCCTCACTCACTCCCTCTCTTTAGACTCAAAATTCCATAGCCACCACACCATGGCCTAACCCATTGTCACCAGCCATGGCAAGCCACCACCCACTCATTATTTCTCCTCTCTCTCATTGTAGATCAGTGTTGTGGCATGGAGATCGGTGTTTGGGATTTGGCGCAGCGATTGGTGTTTGGGTGTGGTGTGGAAATCGGCGTTGGGTTGTGGGTTTGTCGTGGGTTTTGTTTAGGTTTTCCATAGTTTGTGTGGGTTCGGATCAGCGTGGGTTTCTCTTGGTGGTTGTCGGTGTGGGTTTCATCTAAGGTTGTCAGCGTGGGTTTTGGTGGTTGGAATGGTGGTAGCATGGTGGTGGGTACTGTGATTGGGTAGTGGTTGCTAACTGGTGTCGTGGTGGTGGCTGGATTTTTTTGGAGATTGGTGGAGTTGTTGTGGCAGTTGGGTTGACGGTGGAAGTGGGTTTGGTGTATTGGTGGTGGCGGTGGCGGTGGCGGCGAGAGGTGATGCAGAGAGAGAGAGAGTTATTTGGAAGTGGGTTTGATTGATATTTGGTTTTTGCAAGTGGTTTTTATTTTTGGAGGTCTGTTTGAATTCTGGGCTACTGAGAAATCAGCCAAATTCAGAGAAAGTTAAGGTTTTTGGCATCTGGGTTTGATTTGTATTGGATTTTTGCAGGTGGTTTTTTTTTTTTTTTTTTTTTAGCCTTTTTGGACGATGGAGGTGGTTTGGTTTCAATGGAAGAGAGGTAAAAATTAGAGAGAGGAGAGAGATGGGAGAGAATAGATATGGTTTTGGGATATATTATTTTATTGGGTAGATATATTATTTTAATGAGTAGAATAGGAAAATAAAAGTTGAGATGTTGGGTGTGTTGTAAAATGGTATGGTATAAATGATAAAAAAGCTTTTTGAGAAGGTAAAATAGGATAGGATGAAATTCTCGGATGCGAATGCTCTTAGGGAGTGAGTTGCCATATTAGTTAGCATAGGAACCTAAGAGATAGAAACATTAGAGTAAGTTACCAGAAGAGACCACAGGTCAGTTATGATTGAAGCAATTCTCCAAGGCGAAATCAGCTCAAGAATTGCAATTTGAAGTTTTGAACTTGGACTATGCGTATGTTTCTTTGTTTTAAACTCTGTGCAAGTTTATTTGTTCTTCCTTTTGTATTATTTTTCCTGTTTCAAATTAAAAAAGCTTTAACCCAAGCTGCGTGGATGTCTTAAAATTTTGTTCCTAGGAGATAAGCGGATCCTAGAACAAGTATTTGTTGTTCAAAGATTTTGAAACCCATGACCATGAGATATTAAAAATGCACTCCACACCTTATTAATCATTAGGAGTGTATTAAATCATACACTAATTATTGTTGCACATGCTAAGTTATATATTGCCATATACATTCAAGACTCCACAATAGAGAGCATCAATAAAATCAAGGGAGGAAAATAAAGACACCTTTAACAGATACAAGTCGATTGATGCCCTACAAAAGATCTACATGATAACTTAGATTGAAAAATACCAATGTCCACCACTCCATCTTATCTTGAAAAGTGATGGTGTGAAGGACAAAGTGAATTGAAGGATCACGATCAGTAGTGAATTAATTTTCTGTAATCTTTATTGATGATATTCTGAATGCATCTAGATTTCCTTTGGTCTATTTGTCATTTAGTGACAAGACTGCTGTTCTTGCAGATTTTCCATAGCTAATTACTAATATAAGAATAAAAAAGTACCTAAAAGACAATATCCTAAAAATATGGCATATATTTCTTGGTGATTGAGGACGTCTTACTTCATAATTGTCAAAATTCTCCAGAAACAATGCCGAATAACAAGCAATTACAACAGAAACAAACGTGATTATAAAGTAGAGAGTAGATACGCCCTGGAATTATCATCTAGTGGGGTCCATTTCGTCAAAGTATAACCACAAGAATGTGGGGGAGAGAGCACCTTGGAAAAATTAATATAACATATATGGATACTATTTGATCCAAAAGCTTACACTTACGAGTTTGATTTTGGGCCCTACTATGTTATATTAACCACTTATATTATTATTATTATTATTCTATGTGGGACTTTACTCATACTTGCATACTAACAATTATTTGAAATTTTACATGTCATTTTTGACTTTTTAAAAGAAAATGTTTTGACATATCATTATACAAAAATGGACTATCACAACAATACTAGTAATACTTGCCAATGTAGCATCATGTTACTATGTGGCACAAATTAAACTAATCTGTAAGGTTGAATTTAATCAACCATCTTGTTGGCTTTATTCCGTGCCAAATTTGCTTGTATTTCAGCAATTAGTAACCCTGTATTTAGGTGAGATTCTTGTAAGGATAGTGAGTGAGTTAGTGTGAAGAAATGCTCAAGAGTGTGTAAGAAAAACAGATACTCGCAATTGGATCTCGCGGGTGACTCGCGACTGCAAGCCGCCAGAAGATGTACACGTGTCAGGCATGCCAGAAGTTGAAGCGTCATGCTAGTTGGAGCACTATAGGACAAAATAGGACAACTGGCCGTTTAGTTATCTCGCGGTTGGATCTCGCGACTCAGTTAAGCCGCGAGCCAGCCCTGTTTTGAAAAACCTGACTCTTCATATTTCATTCTCACCCCAGTATAAATACCCCTTATACCCACGAAAGAAAGAGAGCTTCCAGAGAGAATTTTGAGAGAGAAACCCTAGAGTTATACAATATTGATTTATCCACAATGTTCACATAAGAGACTCTTCGAATTCCTCTACTCTCCTCCTCTCCATTGTTAAATCCTTGAGAGGCCTTTTACCAAAACCCTTTCTCACCATATCCATTACTGTGAGAGGGTTGTTTGGTATTCTGGGAAGCAGTTAGGAAGGAACCAATTTCACATTGGTTGATGCTATGGTCAAGTAGCGGAATCCGGGAAGTTAGAAAAGAAATAGGTTCGGCGCAACCTCGTTGGAGCAAGAAGCTTGGAGGGCTTAGATACACTGGGTAGATTAGGCTTGGAGGGTCTATTGCTGTTCATGTATCTCAACTACATTTTCTAGTGGATTACTTATCGCTTGGAGGGCGGCGGAGAGGTTTTACGCTGAGAGCTTCGGTTTCCTCTTCGATAACACATCATTGTGTTGTCCTTGTGTTTGCATATTTCTTCCCTTAATCTTTGCCTTTTATTTTCTGCTGTGGATGTGATTTTAATTGGTTTAGATTGTTTACCAATTCTGTTTATAGCTTGTGTTCATTTTCCGCACACTTGTTGTTTGTCATAAAGCTTGAATTGGTTATTTTGTAATTGGGGGTCTAAACGTTCAATGGTGTTTTATACACTATTTGAACTTTCATAATCTACAAAATAATTTCTGAACATTTTTTTTGGAAGATTGCATAACAAATGCATTAATTTTTGAAGATAAAAATAAAAGATTAGAGCAAGTTATGAATGTATGGGAGCCGAACAAGTTAGCTTTGTATCTTGAATTCGGCCTTAACTTGGTGTTATTAAATTAGTAATTTAGAAGCTAAGAGGCTTGCAGTTTAACTGGCACCTCTTGATGTTTTAAACTTGGATATTCAGTGTTCAAATTCTCCCCTCCCTCATTATGATTATCGAATTAAAAATTAGTAATTCAAAAATCAGTAACAACTAAAACTCAATTATCTAACTTGGGGTCGAGACAAGCTGTTCATGGGCTGGGAAAATTCTAGCTTCACTACCTGTGAACACTCTTAAATGGTTACACAATAACAACCTTTGTAAAGCAGTGGAGAAATGTAAAAAATCAAGCTCCAAAGAGAATTATTTTTATGTTCTTATTCTTTTCTTGTAAGGCCAGACCGCCTAGCTATTCATCTACTACATATTGGCAAAATAGTGAGATGAAAACTCATTAGCCTGGACAGTGGATCTTAAGTTGCCAACAAAAGGTGCACAACCGATAATCCCCATGTGAGAAAATTATTGCAACAAAAAAATGACAGGTGAAAAAGAATTGAGTGCCTTTTGAAAAAGTATGTTATGAGACAATCTCATAAGACCTCTCTTTTATAGTATATATAGATCTCACATAAGGATAGAATCAAAGAAATATACTATTAGTAAAGAGTACGTCCTCCATGACTGAACGCTCGCACTCCCTCTCTACCGAAGAAGAACAGGAGCTCGTGAGGAGCAACAAGAAAGTTAAGGACTTGCACAATGAAGCCCCTGTTGATACGATTAGACTCCCTGGGAGTACCAGTTTTGCCAGTAAGTTCTCATTCTGGGATAAACTCGTGGGGGATATCCCAGAAGCTTACCCCCAAGCTTTCGCCTATTTGGACCACATGGATGCTGACTCTGAGTCGGATGAGGAAACAGAGGAACTTTGTGATGGTATGGCTGAGATTTGTCTCTCTAAAGAAACAAAGCGACGCATTAGAGCTCCTTGGGCAAAAGCACTTATTGTCAAGGTATTCGGCAAAACTATGGGGTTTAACTTCCTTCATGCTAAGCTCATGGGACTTTGGAAACCAGCAGGGAGAGTTGACAAGGTGGATCTTGGAAGGGACTTTTTTTTTATGAGATTTTCGCTTATTGAAGATCTAGAGCTGGTCCTCAAGAAAGGACCATGGTTTATAAGTGAACATTTTTTGTCGATCCGGAGATGGGAAGCTAATTTTAAACTGTCTGAAGCACAAGTTTCTTCGGTGGCGGTTTGGGTTAGATTCCATGAGCTACCCATAGAATACTATGACATGGAAGTCCTCCGACAGCTTGGGCGAGCTCTAGGAACGGTTCTTAGAGTAGATACACACACTGCAACGGAGGCTTGGGGTCGATATGCACGTGTTTGTGTGCAGGTTGATGTTAGCAAACCTCTTGTCACCTCGGTCCGCATCGGGCAACGAAACCAACCAGTCGCGTACGAAGGTGTTAGCAAGTTATGCTTCTCCTGTGGTCAGCTAGGCCACCAGAATGAGACTTGCCTATATTCTATCAAGCCTCCGTCATCCCCCCTGAAAGATTCCCACGTGATGAGCAATGCAGAAATTACGGGTCAAACGACAGCCAATCCTGAGGCGCGGACAGAGAATCAGACTGAGGATTAGAATGCATTGGACAGTGCGAACTCTAATGCTTGCTTTGGTCCGTGGATGGTGGTTTCACATAAAAGGAACAACAACAAAGGGGTGAAGCAAAAGAACACGAGCTCTTTATTTGGTTCGAGAAAGGACCTTTCTCACGGTAAGCCTAAAGAGCCATTGGAGAGTTTGAGTTGTAATAAGTTTTGGGCTGGGCCAAGTGATACAAATGATTCGAATGGGAAGAGGAAAGCCCAGTCCAAATTGAATACAAGCCCCACCTTAAGCTGTTCTCCTCTAGATAAGCTATTAATTTCAAATGGCTTAGTTATCACGGGCTTAGATCAAGATCCTGTTGTGAGTGTGGGCCGCGCTAGTAAGGAGTTGCACAAGTGAAAGCCCAAATCTGGTTCAGTTAAGGGTAAAAAGGATTATGCGCGTAGTAGGGCAGCTCTTTCTATTCCTTTTAGTGCTGAATCAGACAAAGGGTCTCTTATCACAGCCGCTTCAGAAAAAAAAAGTTTATCCACTCATGCCGATTGGTCCTCAAGCATTTCTAAACTTCGTCTTGAGATTAATGGAGAGTTTATTTTCGGTGCCAATCCAGATATTAATATGGGTGATCAGCTTAGACGGGTTGGCGATGGTGATGCCGGAGGTGGTTATGGAGGAAATCCAAACCTTCACAGTACGAAAGTTTCTCTACCCTTTAGTGCCAATGAGTGTAGGCTTGGGTTACCTGTCATTGACAATTCCAGCCTGGGGAATGAAGAAAGAACTAAGGTGGAAGCTTCACTTCAAGCTGGATGTGCAGGTGCTCTGTGTGGAATTGATGCCAGGCGTAGGCCAGATGAGGATGTCTGTATGGGATTCGATGGTGGAATCAACACTCCTGCCTCCATCTGATGAGTGTCCAATCCATCCTCTGTTTAATAATGAATATTATTGCATGGAATTGTAGGGGGGCTTCAAAACCCTCTTTTCAGAACCATGTGAGGGAGCTGGTGAACACTCATGATCCAGCCATTATGATCATTATGGAGACTCACATTGGTGGTGCTTGTGCTAGGGACATCACTGATAAGCTACCTTTTGATGGGGCCATTCATACAGATACTCTTGGGTTTGCTGGCGGGCTTTGGCTTCTTTGGAATTCAGATAGAGTCCAGGTTCATCAGCTGGCCATGTTAGAGCAAGAAATCCATGTTTTGGTTAAGGTACTCCCTTTAAACTTTGAATTTATTTGTATTGTTGTCTATGCTAGTTCTAGATTTCAAGAGAGATGTGTCCTTTGGAATAATTTAAAAAATGTTGCCAATCTTCATGATAAACCTTGGATTATTGCTGGGGATTTTAATGAGGTTCTTGTGGAAGGGGATAAATTTGGGGGAAGAAGCATTAGCTCTAATAGGTCCCTTCTCTTCAAAGAATGCCTCGACCACTGTTCTATGGTTGATATGGGATTTGTTGGGCCTTGTTTCACTTGGACCAATAGAAGGCTTATTTGTGATCTCATTCAAGAAAGAATTGACCAATTCTTCGCCAATCCTAGCTGGTATGCATTACACCTTGATGCTAGAGTTACCCACCTCACTAGATGTGTGTCTGATCATTGTTCGGTGCTTCTTGAGAAGAATCCTTCCAATAGTGTGTTTCTGCCTAGACCCTTTAAATTCAAAATTTTTTGGCTGTTGGATGTATCTTTTCCGGGAATTGTCAAGGAGGCTTGGGGTTGGACTAGATCTCTCCGGGAATCTATTGAAAATTTTTCTAGAAGAGCCTCGGTTTGGAACAAGGATCATTTTGGTAATATTTTTGGGAAGAAGAAAAGGGTCATGGCTCGTCTTAACAGCATCCAAAAAGCCATTGCTATTCACCCTTCGCATTCTCTACTTGAGTTGGAGAAAGTTTTGCACAAAGATCTTAATACCCTCTTGGACCAAGAGGAGGAGTTGTGGGTGTAGAAATCTCGTATTAATCTGCTGGTTGTGGGTGATCGAAATACGACCTTTCACCATATGTCTGCTATTGTTAGGAGAAGGCGCAACAAAATCTCTTGCATCAAGAATGAGTTGGGTGAATGGATTCAAAGTGAAGTAGGGGCTATGAATTATATTAGAAGGGGGTTTGAGAGGTTATTCACAACTTCTCTTGATGCTGCTCCTCTTAATCCCATTTGGCCTTCCTGGTGGCTAGCTGCCCTATCGGATGAGGATAGCTCCAGCTTGAGTGGTATGGTAACAGATGTAGAAATTAAAGATGGTCTTTGGGTGTTAAAAGCCTTCAAAGCTCCGGGTCCAAATGGCCTCCATGCAGGTTTCTTTCAAAGATTTTGGCTCATTGTGAGGGATTTGGTGAAGGCTGAAGTGAGGAAGGCCTTTATGGATTGTAAGATCCCTGAATACCTTAATCGAACAAATGTGGTTTTGATTCCTAAGATGGCAGGTCCTGAAAGCTTAGGAAACTATGGCCCAATTAGCCTTTGCAATACAGTGTACAAGATTGTCACTAAGATTCTTGTAGCCAGGATTAGACCCCTTCTTGATAATCTTGTGTCTCCTCCCCAATATGCTTTTGTGCCAGGAAGAAGAAGTGTTGACAATGCCATTGTGGTGCAATAGGTTATACATACTATATAACAAGAAAGGTCGAGTAGGGTATATGGCTATCAAAGTGGATCTTGAAAAGGCTTATGATAAAATCGAGTGGAGTTTCATAAGAGAAGTTCTCATTCATGCCAATTTCCCCCATAATGTGATTAGCCTTATCATGAGTTGTGTTTCCTCAGTTTCCACTTCCATTTTATTTAATGGAGGTAATATGGAGCCTATCTTTCCCTCAAGAGGAATTAGGCAAGGTGATCCGCTCTCGCCCTACCTTTTCATTCTTTGCATGGAAGCCCTTGGTTACTTCATCAAGGAGAAATGCAAAAACAAAAGTTGGATTCCCGTTAAGAGCTCCAAAAATGGGGTGGCCGTTTCGCATCTATTCTTTGCGGATGATTTGGTCCTATTTGCAAATGCGGACCATGTTAATTGTTCAATGATTTGGGATGTTCTTGATGATTTCTATGCTAGGTCCGGGCAATCCATTAGTGAGAGTAAATCAAGAGTCTTCTTTTCCCCAAATGTTGATGTGGATACTAGGGAGTCCTTGTGTGATATTCTAGGTTTTCGTTCAACACCTAACCTAGGAAAATATCTTGGTTTTCCCATAAAGCATCGTGGGACCACTAATGAGGATCTAAACTTTGTGTTGGAGAAAGTTAAGCAAAAGTTGGCTGGTTGGAAAGCCAACCTATTGTCCTTGGCGGGTAGGGCTGTTCTCATTCAAGCTGCCACTTCTACCATCCTTGATTACATTATGCAATGTACGGCTCTTCCAAAAAGTTGCTTGACAACATTGATCGGGTCAATTGAAACTTTTTGTGGGGATCGACGAATGATGCTAAGAAAGTTCATTGGGTGGGCTGGCATAAAGTTACTAAGCCTAAAGAGGAAGGGGGTTTAGGCAGCCAAGGGTAGGAATCAAGCTCTTTTGGCTAAGTTAAATTGGAGATTTAGGATGGAGAAAGATGCATTATGGGTGAAGGTCCTTAATAGCAAATATTACTCGTATTGAAGGCTAAATGCGAGAAATGGTGATAATCTTCCTTGCTCTAGGACTGGGAAAGCTATTAAGATGGGGGGTGAGGTGTTTAACGAGGGTATTTGATGGATTCCGAGGAGAAGTAGTAATTTGAATCTTTGGTATGATAATTGGATGCCTAATGGTAGTTTAAGGTCTATCATTCAAGGCTCTCTTGCTTGTGAGGATGAGTCTTTGAAGGTGAAAGATGTTTTTGGATTGCATGGTTGGGATTGGTCTTTTCTCTCTTTCCATTTCCTAATAATATCCTCATGGAAATTAGCTCTATTCCCTATTCGATGAGAACAGTTCAGGGGGAGGATAGGCTGCTTTGGTCGGGAGCTAATCGGGGGGACTTTGATCTTAAGCATGCTTATGCTTTAGCTATGGGGAGTGATTCGGATGTAGGTTTCTTTAATGGGAAATGGGTTTGGAAATTCGACACCATTCCTCGAATTAAAGCTTTTATTTGGCAATGCTTACACAATGCTATTGGCGTGGGAGAATGTCTTGTTAAAAGGTGAATTAGTGAAAGTGATACTTGCCCCTTGTGTCAAAATGAGCCTGAAACAATTCTCCATAGGCTAAGGGATCATGCGACCTTAAGACTGACTTGGGAAAGATTGGGAGTCAACCCAAATAGAAATTTTTATGAGGGAAATCTGGTTGAATGGCTGAAAATCAACTATACTAATAATTTTTGCAGGTTAGGAGTGCAACCCCCTTGGAGAATCATTTTCCCTTTCACCATTTAGCTACTGTGGAAGTACAGAAATGCAACTATATTTAGGAACCTGCATGCTCAACCATATGTCCACAAGGAGGCTCTTTTCCGTGCTTTGGAATTTCAGCATTGTGGTTTAAATGCCAAGAAGACGGGCAACAAGAGATTGGTGCAAGTCAGGTGGGAGAGACCTCAAGCCGGGTGGGCTTGCCTGAATACTGATGGGGTAGCTATAGGGAATCCACTCTGGGCTGGGAGTGGCGATCTTATCAGAAACAAACACGGGGAATGGCTGGATGGTTTTTCTAGGAGTATTGGATGCTATAACAGCTTCATGGTAGAGCTTTGGGGGCTTAGAGATGGTCTTAATCTTTGTTATGAAATGCAGTTGAGTGCCGTGGATGTTCAGCTTGATGCAAAGGCCGTTGTTCAGCTTCTCTCTAATTCTTCAAGTGCTAACATTTGTGCATTGCCTCTTCTTGATGATTGCAAACATTTGATATCTCAGATTGGCCAAGTCTAAATCAGACATTGTTTTTCTGAGGCCAATACTTGTGTTGATTTTTTAGCTCGGTTAGGATCTCAACAAGATAGATCTTTTGTTTTATTTCATGACCTGCTTGTGGGTATGTTGGATTTGTTAAGCTCTGATAGAGCTGGTATGTACCATAGCAGATACACTTCTGATCTGCCTTGTTTCACTTATTTCTTTTCGTTAATGAAGTTCTTTTCTACCAAAAAAAAAAAAAAAAAATTGATCTCACATACTATAATAGAGACATCCACTTATGCCTTTGGACGTCTCTACATGAGCATTCGCATCCAAATTCTTCAAAAAAATCCATTTTATTATCTTAAAAGTTACTTTATCAATTATACCATACCATTTTACAACACACCCAACATCCCAACTTTTATTTTCCTATTCAACTCATTAAAATAATATAATACAATCTCTCTCTCTCCCCATCACTCTGTTTATCTTTTCATCACTGTCTCTCTCTTTCAACCACCCATCACCACCACCATTGCCATAAGAAACCCACCACCACCGTGAAAAAAACCCACCCTACCACCGGAAACAAAACACATAAAATCCACCACCACTTCCACCCATAAAACCACCGCTAAAAAAGCCACCAAACACTATAGCCACATCCACATCCACAGTGAGAATCAAACCCATAGAATAGAATCATACCCAAATCAGCAACCAACAACCACCCACCAAGGAAACCCACTAGAGGCATCACCACTTCAACAACGCATCCTACCACCACCATGCATAGAAACCTACAAAAATATTAAAGCAAAAATCCACACAATTGAAACCCACCTCTGCCACCATATGGGGTTGAAAAACAAGAACACCATATGGGGTGTGAAAGCATGGCGACAAGGTTAAATGAGTTTCAACAATCCAAATCCAACCCTAACCCCATCGGAATCCAAAACCCAACCTATTGGAATCCAAAATCCAACCCATCAAAACCTAAAAGACAAAAATCCATAGCAAAAAATAAAACAACCTCATTTTCGATCCACGCTGTTCTTCGATCTCTACCAATCCAAAATCCACACTGATCTCCACCACACCGTGACCATGCTGTAACCACTCTGAATCCAACCCAGCTCTGGTGCAAGCTTTGAGAGAGAGAGAGAGAGAGGGCTGAAGAAAAGAGTGAGACTCAAAGAAAAAAAAGAAAAAGAAAGAAAGAAGTGGCTGATAGATGAGAAAAAAATAATATAATATTATACAATATGTTATGTTAGGTTCTAAGGAATTAGGAACTAATGTATTAGAATTTCAATTTGTAATGTTGGCAAACCATGATCAAAACGTTTTAGTCTTGTTTTAGACTTGCTCAAAGTGTGTGTATATGTAAAGTTGGAATCGAGTGTTCTGCAGGATTTACTGTGTAAATTTGCCTGGCTTAATCGATCAAAAATTAGACTTGATCGATTGAAGCTCATGCAGATTGTTTTTTTTGCAGAATTTTCCAACTCAGCCCAAGTCCGGTTTGACGTGTAGGGTTTTATGTTTTGTCTTAAGTATAAAAGGGAAGACTCTAGCCACGTTTAGAGGTTGCTCTTTATGCTGTGTGTGTGAATTTTTTGTGAGATCTAGAGGTGTTTGCCTTCACATACACTTAGGGTTTCCAATCTCAAGATTGATGTCGAGAGCTTGGTGATCAATTCAGTTGCAGATTCAAGAGCTTAAAGATATACAAGTGGGAGTGCTTGTGCTTACTGGGAATCCAAGAAAGAAGTAGTCCGTAGACTCGGAGCTGTTACGTGGTCGTGGTAGTAAGTTTCTTACTCGAGGTAGCAATAGGATGTTAGTGGTCTAAGTCGCTATTGTGTAAACTTCAATTATTTCATAATGGATTCGGTTTACCTTGAGGATAACTAGGTTAAATCCTCCCCAGGTTTTTTACCGGTTTGGTTTTTCTGGGTTATCATATTGTTGTGTTTTTTATTTTCCGCACTTTACAATGATATGATATATTTGTGTTAACCTAGATTTGATAATTTGCCTAAGTAATCACTTGGCTAATTAACTAGGTTAATCTGATTGTGTTTTAAGGGGTCTAAAAACGAACAAGTGCTATCAGAGTGGGTTAGCTCTTGTGTTTAGATCCTTTGATTTTAGAGTTGATCCTTGACCCTGGTTGTCATGGAACACGGACACTCTCTTATTATTCCACCTCACTTTGATGAGAATAATTATGCTTATTGGAAAGTAAGGATGAAAGCGTTCTTAAAATCTATTGATGAGAGAGTCTAGAACTCCATTGAATACGGATGGGAGATGCCCACTACTCCTATTAGTGAGTGGCAAACTTCTCAGAAAGAAGCAACCGCTTTTAATAGCAAAGTTATGAATGCTATTTTTAATGCTATTTTTATGGAGAAATTTAAGAGAATCTCTAATGTTAAGATTGCTCATACTGTTTGGAATATCCTCCAAACTCTGCATGAAGGCACAGAGACAGTTAAAATCAATAAGTTGCAGCAGTTAACAACTAGATTTGAAAGCATTAGGATGTCTGATGATGAAAGTTTTGATGAATTCTATGCTAAGCTTAATGATATTGTTAATTCTGCATATAATTTGGGTAAAATCTATGATCAACCTAAAATTGTTAGGAAGATTCTTAGATCTTTGACTGAGAATTTTAGACTCAAAGTGACTGCTATCACTGAAAGTAAGGATGTGGAATCCATCTCTGTTGATGAACTTATTGGATCTCTTCAGTCCTATGAGTTGGACCTACCTAAGACTAGCAAATCCAAATCAATGGCTCTTAAGTCTGTTGATGATGTTGATTTGAATGGATTTGATGATGAGCTCTCTGCTACAGAGATTGCCTATCTTGCCAAGAACTTTAGAAACTTTCTTAGGAACAATAACAGAAGGGCAAGAGGTAAAAACAATGTTGAACCTAGAAATTTTAGGAGGAATGATCCCACTAAGGTGAACAATACTGAAAAACCTAAAGAGAAAGTAGGTCAACCTTTTAATAATTCTATGGGTCAACAATGTTTTGGGTGTCAAGGGTATGGTCATGTGAAATCAGAATGTTCTACATTCTTGAGGTCTAAGGGTAAGGTTATGGCTGTAACCCTTAGTGACGATGAAGTTTCTGACAATGAGTTTGGTAGTGATGAGGATGGGAACTTCATTGCTTTCACAGCTACTGTTATAGTTAATGAAAGTGTTGCTGTTGAAGAGAATCCTTCTGATGGGGAACTCTCTGAGGATGCAGATTTACAAGAAGCCTATAATAAACTTTGTAAAGTTGCTGCAAAGGATGCTATGAGTGTTGATTTAGGCTTAAAGAAAATTGCATCTCTTGAACTTGATAAGAAGAATTTGCTTGTGAAACTGTTTGATGCTAATGAATCGCTGAATAATGTGAAGACTGAGAACATGCTTTTACTTGACAAAGTTAATAATTTGGAACTTAAATTATCTGTTGCTAGAGAACAAACTAATAGGTCTGCAAGTTTCAAACTTGATCACATGCTGAGTGTTCAAAAATCTTCCTCTGACAAAACTGGGTTAGGTTTTGTAAAAAGTATCTCTATGCCTGAAACTTATTCCACAAATTTTGTTCCTTCATCTGAGCCTCCTGTGAGTGAGGTTGTCAAACCTGTAGAGGTTTCACCTCCTAGGAAAATTAGGGTTGATCTTCAAGATTCTAAACCTAAGACTCTTAATCCTCCTAAGGGCAAGTTGCATGATAGACCTGCATGGGTTTGTCATTTTTGTGGAAAATCTGGGCACATTCATCCAAATTGTTTCAAATTGCACGTTGCTAAGCGAGCAAATAAGCCAAAAGTACCTGTGCCTCAAGCACAAGATCTTATGGTACTTATTGGTGAGTTGGTAAAGGCTTTAAACTTTTATTCCAATCCTGGAGTTACTCAGAATTCTAATTTGAATAATAACTCCAATGCTAGAGTTGCATTTAAAAAGTTTTGGATGCAAAATGCTCAATCTAATTGAGTCTTTTTGACATGGTCCTTGTGCTTCATCGCTCTACTCTTTGTGACAATTCTTCTTTGTTGTTTTTGTTTTCTTTGTTTTTCTAAGATTTGCATTGCATAACATTCATGCATTTCATTCAAGGTTGTTTTTGTTATTTCTTTTCAAAAAAAAAAAAAAAAAACAAAACAAAAAAAAGGGAAGCAAAATATATTTTGCATTAATTGTCTTGGATTTGAAATCAAGGTTGGTCAATTTATTTTTACATAACATGTGTATGTACCTTGTTTCGCTTTGATGAGCCTATTTATTGCACTTTACTAGTTTGAGCTCTGTAGTGCATATTGTGTAGGAAGATGTTTATAATTTTTGATCACTTTGTCTTGATCTTGATGTCACATGCCTTTGATAGTCGGACTTGATCTTATTGAGAAAGACATAAATAACCATTTCACCACTGTTTACTAGCCAATCATGAACACCTTAGAGCATATCATATGATTTTGTGCTCGAAAAAGTGTAGCACATGCACAAAAAGATTATAAGGTGTAGCCTCGGTTTAAATGCTAAAATTGGTGTGTACATTATTGGACTATAATTAAATCAAATAAAATTGGTGTGTACATTATCCTGGCTATTATTGATAAGTTTCTGATCAAATAAAATTGGTGTGTACAATATGAGGCAAATCAAGAAACATACATGATTGCATGCTTTTATTCTAGGAGATGTGGGAGTTATATGATGTAACTCTTTCGGTGATAGTCTCTCTAAAATTTATGTGATGAATTTTGTAGAAATTGTGATTACTTACTATTCACATATCACCTCACATGTATCTCATACTTTTGCTAGTTACACACACTACACAAGTTACTCTTTGCTAAATTTTGTATATGTTATTGTGTGTGATTCTGTTTTGGCCATCCAAGATTGAAAATTCCTTATTTTTAATGCAAAATGTGTTTGAAGTTTGAGAATTTAAGGATAATTGATTGAAAATCTTATTTTTGGGAAATCTGGGTTCAATACAAGTGTTTTTGAAGAGAATTCATCTCATACTCATGCATTTTATTCATAAAATACTATGTTTTGAGGAGTTTTTGCATAAACTTGCTTTGTTTTTCAAAAAATTGTGTTTTCCAGATTTTCGATCGATCGAATCTGTTTCTCGACAGATTGAAAATGCGATTAAAATTTTGGTTTGAATCTGCCTGTTTCGATCGCTACTTAATTGGTTTTGGATCAATCGATGGCATTTTCGATCGATCGAATCTAATTTTCGATCAATTGAAAATCGCATGGGGATTTTTTTAAAACCTTTAGCTTTTCACGTGTTCAAACACTTTTTCAAACTTTCAAAGCTCTTTCTCTCTCTACTCGATCGGTCTAAGAATCAAAGCTCAATTTTTGTTGTTTTCCCTTAAATTTTTTGCAAGGTTTTTGCCTTCTAAGGCCGGTAAGACCTTTTTGCCCCTCATTTTTTCATTTATTTTCATGTTTCATGTATTTTGGGGATAATTTCGAACCTATGAAATTTTGGGATTTTTGTTGATTTAAGCCTTTTCTTTGGAAATTGATCAATGGGTTTTTGTTGTGGGACAATATAAAACTGATCTTTATGGATTAATTTGATCAATTTGATGATTTTGGAAAAATTGCATTTTCTAGGGCTTGAAACTACCCGATTTGGGGATTTTGTTCAATTGAGCTTAATTTGATGAAATTGGCTTGTTAGACTGTTTGCTTTGATCACTGTTTTATGTTTTCTATCTTGTGTAATGATCAATTTGGTCAATTTGTTGGATTTTTGAAAGTGGGTTTTCAAATTTGGGGTTTTTGATTTAAACTCTATGCTCAAGCCAATTTTGTGACTTTAAAGTGCAATTGAACTTATTCTCCCTGTATTAGAGCATGCATCATGTGTTGATATTTTTCATGCATCGTATAAAATTTTTATTTCTATATATTTCTGTGCTAACTTGCAGTTTGCCCTTGATTTTTCTGTTTTTTTCTCAATCTCTTTTGTGTCTGTCCTTTTGATCCTTAGCATCATGGTTAGGAAGACTATAGCTCATAGGACCTGCACCTCTACTTCTTCCCCCACCTTTGATAGTGAGACGTTCCTGAGTGAGAAAAACAAGGAAGCATATGAGAAGCTGAACCTTCTTAGGAATGTTTGGGCTAAGAGGAAGGTTTTGTTAGACGAGCTAGATGGTGAGATTAGGAGAAACTTTGACCGTAGGGGCTGGTTACCTTTGTTGGATGTTGATCATCCTGCTCCGGCTACCTTGATCAAAGAGTTTTACTCAAACCTCTCTGTCCACTCCTATGATTCCAACACTCTTGTGAGAAGTTGGATACGGGATGATGAGTACACCATTACTCCTTCAGTAGTGGCTGATGCTCTTGGGGTGCCATTGGTCCAGCATCTTGTTTAACCGTACGATGAGTCTCCACCCCTTGATGACATCATGTCATACATCACTGGTACTTCTATCCAGTGGGGTTTTGATCCTCGGATCACCTTTCACGAGTTAACTGAGATTCATTATCTTTTTTTTTTTTTTTTTTTTTTTTTTTTTTCGGATTTCTTGCCATTCGATCTGGCCTATCTCTCATCTGCACACCATTCCTTTGGAGAGATGTGCATTTTTGTATGCCCTTGTCACAGACGCTCCTATGAGTTTTTTTCATCTTTTTATTCGTTCCTTGATTGAGGTTCATAGGAGTAGTTCTACTGCTCATGCTCTTTTCTTTCTGGTTTTCATTCATTGGATTCTTTTGCATTTAGGATTAGAGCAGTTTCTTGCATCTGAGCCCGTTCATATCATAGCTCCTATCGGTGCCACATTTCTTAGGCAGAGGGCTGCTTAGATGAGAGCAAGCTCTAAACGCCCTAGGGTTGAGTCTTCCGATGTCACACCTCCTCCTTCCTCCTCTACAGGTGATACTTTTGTTGAGACATATGTCGATCCTGTTGCTGCTGCTGTTCCTCCACCTTTTACTTCGGATGATTCAGACATTCGTCTTGGTCAGCTTTTGGTCAGGCAGCTCATGACCGTTCAGGCAGCTCATGGTCAGCTTTTGGTGGACATGCTTGATGAGTTTCATGCCTTGCGAGCAGATTTGGAGCTTTTTAGACAGTCGCCTCCGCCACCTCCTTTTGATGATGAGTGAGTGCCCTTTGGCAATTCGTCACAAAAGGGGGAGTACATATGTAGGGGATATTTTGTTGTTAGGGGGAGATTTTTGATGTTTTGGAGCTGTGGAGCTTTTAGATTGTATCTAGGTACTTCATTCTGTATTTACATTTTTGGCTCATGATGTATTTTTGTTTTTGATTGGGTTGTCCATGATAGGGGGAGATACTATGATGTATTTATATATGTTTCTTGTTTCACATTGTGCTACATTGATTATTGATTTATATTTATAAGGTTATTCATGATATATGTCTTGTAGTTTATGTTATGTGAAATCAAGAATTTATTTTATTTTACTTGTATTTTCCACACATGCGTTTATGTATTTGTTAAGTGTTACAGGAATATATAGGTTGATTCAGTCGTGCTGCTGTCTACACATGCAACTGATAGATAGTAGTTAGGTTGAATTTGTTTTGTTGGGCAAAGTTTTATATTGGGTTGTTTTTTTTGTAAACTTTGAGCACTTTGTTTAGTTTGTGTTTTGTCACGGATTTCCAAAGGGGAAGTTTGTTAGGTTCTAAGGAATTAGGAACTAATGTATTAAAACTTCAATTTGTAATGTTGGCAAACCATGATCAAAACGTTTTAATCTTGTTTTAGACTTGCTTAAAGTGTGTGTATATGTAAAGTTGGAATCGAGTGTTTTGTAGGATTTACTGTGTAAATCTGTCTAACTCAATCGATCGAAAATTAGACTCGATCAATTGAAACTTGTGCAGATTGTTTTTTTGCAAAATTTTTCAACTCAGCCTAAGCCCGGTTTGACGTGTAGGGTTTTATATTTTGTATTAAGTATAAAAGGGAAAGCCCTAGTCACGTTTAGAAGTTGCTCTTTATGCTGTGTGTGTGAATCTTTTGTGAGATCTAGAGGTGTTTGCCTTCAAATACACTTAGGGTTTTCAATTTCAAGATTGATGTCGAGAGGTTGGTGATAAATTCAGTTGCAGATTCAAGAGCTTAAAGATACACAAGTGACAGTGCTTATGCTTGCTGGGAATCCAAGAAAGAAGTAGTTCGTGGACTCGGAGCTATCACGTGGTTGTGGTAGTAAGTTTCCTACTCGAGATAGTAAGAGGATGTTAGTGGTCTAAGTCGCTATTGTGTAAACTTCAATTCTTTCATAGTGGATTTGGTTTACCTTGAGGATAGTTAGGTTAAATCCTTCCCAGGTTTTTTACTGATTTGGTTTTCTTGGGTTATCATATTGTTGTGTTCTTTATTTTCCCCACTTTACAATGATATGATATATTTGTGTTAACCTAAATTTGATAATTTGACTAAGTAATCACTTGGCTAATTAACTAGGTTAATCTAGTTGTGTTTTAAGAAGTCTAAAAACGAACATGTTATAGTACCATCATATAAGTAATATAGTATTGTAACACTATTGTAAAAAATTTTGCAATTAAATGACCGCATAATGCATGTTATTTGTGCTTTAATGCTAAAATATACCACACTTCACCGTTTAGAAGTCCAGATGTGAATGCTCTAAGCATAGAATTGTAGATGTTTGGGGGGGGGGGGGGGTTGCTATAGTAAGACATTTTCAGCCACACATTTTACTATTGACTTATAGTCGCACATTTGGCTATTTAAGGAAGATCGAAGAAGTCTTTTGGTAAAGGACTTTTGGTCTCTCTCTCTAAGGCTTTTTTCTCTTTTACTATCTTTCATGCTCTCTGTTTCCATTGTTAAGTATGGAACTTACTTAAGTATCAGAGTGCTTTCTTCTCTTTATGCTAGACATAGGTTGCATTAACCTTTAGCAGTTTCATTCTTAACAAAAAAAAAAGTTTATTATGCAAGTGCGACTCAATTCAGTGCTGGACCGAACATGTGTAGTAGTCATGGTACTATCTTGCCACGTCCTATTCTGCCATGTCCTCTCCCTGGTGTTTGGTTTGCTGTGATGTATCATTGATGTAATGCACTTTACAATGATATGATATTATGGTTTTTGGATTCTTTTATTTTTTCTAACATTACCATAATTTAAAATTACAAAATATATCACATCATCTTAATTTCATCAGCTTCCTAAATAATGTAATGTTATATTCTTGAATTGAGATTACGGATTTGTTTGGGATTTGCTTATTTTGCTGAAACTGAAAATTTTTTGCTAAAAGTACTGTAGATAAATGTAAAAGTTAGCTGAAATAGTACAGTAGAACCCATGAACAGTATCAAAAAGTGTAGTGAAACCCATGAATAGTAGCAAAAATAAACTGAATAGTAAAATCAGCTTGGAAAAATAATCCATGCCAAATGCACACTACATTAATGTAAGATTACAATAACGTAATATTACGGCGTTATGTAATATCACGACGAACCAAACGCCCCTAAAAGGTTTCCACCGCCTACAATAGACAATTAGACAATGTATGGAAAGTTTCAGATTTGATATAAATTCTTCCATGGTCTGAAGTCAACAAGAATAGTCATAAATCAGATGTTTTATTACCAAACGGAGGCATATAATTAACCTGGCATTGTGTAGGATCAAATGTTTTGCCGAAAAGCAGTTAAAGCTAACGATAATCTAGAAGCAGGCGAGGTCTCAAGAACTAATCTTTAGTGGATGAGTGCTTCAAAGTTCAAACAAGTGTCACATGCCAAAGTACATGAATCATATGCGAAAAGAGAGAACAATTTGTCCGATACTAGTACATTGGATATTCAATGGACAACTTCATTAGGTAAGGGGGCCACTGGAGTCTGGAGCATAGGCCAGAATTGAGTGGTTAAAAAGACTCGTGTTTCTTCAAAACAAGCATAATTTATTAATTTCCTAACATCTATGTTTAATAATTTCGATATACACCACGACTCTGTCCTTCAACAACCACTTCAAATTGAAACAAGTTCCTTCTCAAAAAAAAAAAAAAAAAAAAAAAAAAAAAAAAAAAAAAAAAAAGAAAGAAACAACTTGACCCGATTTAAGTATTTTGGCTTAACCCATCTAGCCGATTTTCAAAAAGATAATTCTAGAGAATTTTGCCAATTACTTATTTGTACTTAGGAACTTGTAATACTGTCAATGAGGTAATTAACAAGAGGATCACTAGATTGAGTTGCTCATATGTGGCCTTCGAATCCATAAGCAGTTAGTTTCGACTTTTGAGCAATTTCAAATTCTTGTAAGAAGTTACTCGGTTACACCCATCCATTAGCAACCCAAAGCAAGTAGAAAATATACCAAGTTAATTACCAAGAAATAGAGAAGAAAGAAAAAAACAATAATGTGATTATCAATTAAATATTAGCATTGGATAAGAATTCTAACATACAATACAACATTGGACCAAATTAAAGTCCAGGCGTGTTAGCCTAGACTCATAAAACAAGCTCAAGCACTTAGTACCTGAACAAGAGCTAACAACAAAACAAAATGTAACACTCTAAACTACAATTCCTCCTACATCAGAGTAGTACTCGGCTCATTGTTCGCATTTTTTTTGCACTCCTGATTCCACTTGTAACCATAAATTATCATCTTCATTTTCCATTCTGGTCTTTGTTGTTCTCTTGCACAATCAGCCCCCAACTTTTGACAAACCTTTCTTATTATTTCTCCACTTTGTGCACTTCTCCTCCTTAATTGTCTTTTCAACAAAGGCCTCTCTTACCAACTCCCACTCCCTCGGGGTTTTACCTACCATATGCGGATCAAATTTGCACGCTGCTTAAGCAACAATGACCTTTTCTTTCCCACACAAGGAAGAACTTCTTACATAACTTTACAACATTCAGTCACGTGACGATTTTCGATCACGTGATCAGTTCCCACGTGTTGTTTATTTTACAACTATCAAATGAAACCAACACTGTTTTAATCATTTTTTTCCAAGCTCCAGCCAAGGAGGGTCCCGATGATCAGAGTTCCCATTTTGATCCAACGGCTCTGATTTCACCTCAGACCCAGACTCTTTCTCCTGCGAATTTTCCATATTCTCCCCATTTTGCGCTTCTCTCTCTTCCTCTAACTCCACCTCCTCCTCCTCCACGCTTCTCCTCACGCGCTTCACACCAATTCGAAACCCGAAGAGACGCGGCGTCGTTTCGTTCTCTTCTTCTTCTTCTTCTTCTTCATCATCACCCATGTGGGCCCCACCACAAACGCCAACGCCAACGTCTATATCCTCCGTTACCGTTACCTGCTTCGACGGCAAAAGATCCAGAGGCTTCCCTTCAGGTATCGAAAGCGCAACGCCGTTACCGTGAACATTACCGTTAACACCACCACCAACGTCCAACTGACCAGATGCGTAGGTCGTCATCATAGCGAATATGTTATTGCAGAGTCCCCTCAGCTGAGTCAACTCGTGACTCAGCTGCGTGTTCTCCTTCCTCAACCGCTCGTTCTCCTCCAGGAGCTCCGGCGTAGTCGTGCAGCTCGTGCTCCGGTGAACCGCCGCCGCCGGCGACGAATTCGACGATATCACCTGCTCGTCTCCCGAGTTTGACGGCGACAAAGTTCGCACCCCCGCTGGACCCGCCGCCACAACCGTCACCCCCGCTGCTGGCGGAACCGCTACTGCTCCAGTCGCCGGCGATATTTTACGGCGCTGTATCTCTCGGAGGAGAGCTTTCTCTCCTCTCTTGAAACAGTCGTTCGCGAACTCCCATCGATCCGGCACAACTTTCCGAAAACCCTATAAAAAAAAAGAAAGAAGAAATACTAAAACATTCAACACCGTTTGGTTTCCGAGAAAGCGTAAGAAAATGAAATAGAAAATATTTTTTCTTTATGCTTACGTAGGTGTTGAGTTGGCGAACGAAGCTAGAGAAGTTGTTGTGCTTGAAGTACTTAGGGAGCAAATCGCGAGCGAACTCAGCGGGACGCCAAACTATGAAGGTCGATCCGTCGTCGTTCCAGGAAATGAGGTCATCAACGGCAGGGTCGTCGACCAGTTGGTAAGTCTTGGTGAGGAATGGTGTGGGTATAGATCTCTGCGAGTCTCCGGATGCGGATCCGGGTCCTGGTCCGGGTCCAGGTCCGGAATCGCCGCTCTGTTCCACCGGTAATGGTCCCATGGGCTTCGGTCACGGATCCGAGACCCAAAACTAGAAGCCTGGTTTTCACTAGGCGTGGTGGCTCAATCTAATTTGTATAAAATTTACTGTTAGATCAGAATGCGATTAACAAAGAAAAAAATAACTATAATTGTGTGTAATATATTATGTATCATAAAACTTCAAAAAAAATATTAACAAATATTGATTATACTTATGGCAATAGCATGAAATATGAGAATGATAAATGAATACTGTAGAGAAACAAATAAATAAAAAGCTGAAGTCTTAGGTTTTGTAATCGTTACCTGGAAAAAAACAAGGTGGTTTTAGCTGAAACAAAGTGCTAGACTTTTCTCACAAACCAAACAAGGAAGTACGGAGCAAAACCAATTAGGTTCTCCGGTAAACCAAACACCACAGCAAAGGAGCTGAGCTGAGCTGAGAGAGAGAGTTGGATTAGGAGAGAGAGAGAGAGAGAGAGAATTAGGTTTTGTTGTTTCTAGAAGGTTCTGGGAGGTGGAACTTGAAAGTAAATAATGATATGCAAGAGAGAGAAAAAAAATTATAGAAAATAAAATCGTGGGTTCGAGAAGGAAAGGGAAATAAAAGAAAGATCAAGAAAAAGTAGTAAAAATGAGAGTGGGGCCCACAGAAAGAGAAGATGGGAAGGCGCCAGAAGAAAGTGTATGTGTGCGCGCGCGTGGAGAGGAGAGACGAGGTGGAGTGTGTGTGGCTTCTTCGATCTTCTTTTGTTAATAGTTATGTGAGTCTTTTCCAGAAGCTTCTCTCTTCTTCTTCTTTCATTCAAATTTAATTGTTCTCCTTTTTTTTTTTTTTTTGATAACGTAGTTTACTATTTTTGAGGTATTTTGTAATTACCGGTCTGTCATATACGTGTCAGTAAGGTTATGGAATGCCAATCCGGCGCAGGAGATAAGGATTTTATCATAATTTTGCCACGTGGCTAATCTATTCTGGGATAATTATTACTATTTTATTAGGGGTTTTCCACTTTAAGACGTGGCAAAAGTTGGTTGGTCTAAACAAAGAGTTTTTTTTTGAGGGGGGAAACAAAGAGTATTTCATTTCTCTTGCTTTGCTTCTAAAGTGGCAGGACTTTAGACCTTTTATTAATGAAACATTTTAAAAAGTTTTGATATTAATTTATAAAAAATTGGTTTTTATAAAAAAATTTTAAAAATATTTCATGATCCAATGCTCTTAGTTGACCGTTGACTTTTTCCTTTTATATTTTTTATTTTTTTTATTTTGAGAAACACATATTTTTTATATTTTCCTTTTAACTTTAGTGAAGATTAAGTGTCTGTTTGGTAAAGATTATTTTTGTTAACTTATTTTACTATTTAACTTATTTTTATTACTATTGTGGGGCCCGATGGTTTATGGGCCAGGCCCATTTGCTCGTGGGGAGCCCGCAAGCCCAAGCTGAAAAAAAATCGTGGCCCAAGCTCAAAAGTATAAGGCCGAGGATGGCCCCGATATGCAGCCGAGGACGGTTTAGTCCTCGGCAAGCCTAAAGCTCCCTTGACAAAAGGGGTAAAAGAGAGCTATAAAAACAAATCCATAAGAAGATCTAAAATATCTCAGGGAAGTTGTCCTTAATACCCTTCACTGATAAGACTTTACACCTAACAGAACCTGATTTTTAGGTTTTATTAACCATCCCTAACAATTCTGGGATTAGATTGACGGGACAAATATCAGGCTTGGAAAAATTGACCCTACACGTGGACGAGGGACAACAAACGTAGGCTAGTATAAAAGGTAAGGTAAACTAATTAGAAAGGGAGGAGGCCCCATCTCACTTCCTGGGAAAAACTCCAGGGATGAGAATGCCCGGATAATATATGTACACCATCACAAAAAACCCCCCGCCGGGTAACCGGAGAAAAACATTAGTGTTCCTCGGACCTGATCCGAGGAGTCCAATCCCTCAAGTTATAAAGTTGTGGGGCTTGGATATCCAGGCTGAAACCTTTTCTTATCTGAGTTCCTTAAAATCCGGTTTGGACCAACGTCCTGTGACCAAACGCTAGCCTTTCAAACCCACTCTCTACAAATTTTATTGTGAGGGATCCTTCACGCGCGAGCCCAACGTCATTGTTGGGCCGTTTGAGAATCGTGTCCCTACAATTGGCGCCGTCTGTGGGAAAGGCTTACGCGTTGGCGCGGGTGGCGCATGAGTCGACTCTCTAGCAAGCAGAGATTCGCGAGTTTTTCCCATCTCCGGCGACGTGCAGTTGTTGCTCTGACATAGGCTTCTGCTAGGGGCTACACCTTGCGCTGCTAACGGCGCGGGCAGCTCTAGGGGCTTCCGGCCTCAAGCCAACTCTCCCCTCCTTGGCCTAGGGTTTAACCTTCGAAAAATAAATAAGTATAGAGAAAAAACTACTTAAAAAGAAATCTTACAAGTTTTGGACAGAACCAAGGCCTTGTATGGTCCTCGGACCCAAGCCTATAGGGAAACCAAGTACAAAAAAGAAATCTTACAAGTTTTGGACAGAACCAAGGCCTTGTATGGTCCTCGGACCCAAGTCTATGGGGAAACCAAGTACAAAAAAGAAATCTTACAAGTTTTGGACAGAACCAAGGCCTTGTATGGTCGTCGGACCCAAGCCTATGGGGAAACCAAGTACAAAAAAGAAATCTTACAAGTTTTGGACAGAACCAAGGCCTTGTATGGTCCTCAGACCTAAGCCTATGGGGAAACCAAGTACACAAAAGCACAATCGGAAGTTCCCTGCTTCCCAGTCGACTGCTCGGATGGATTATTTAGAGATCATCAGCCTTGGACGGTATTCACGCGCTTATCACAGAATATTCAACTATTATCCCGGTTAGTTTCCTAAGTTTGATTTACTATGAATTATCGATATAATGCCTGGTAGTATTGGTAAATTGGAGTTAGTTAGATTATATTTCAAGCTATTTTGCTCTAAATATTCTTGAAGAAACACACACATAGGGCACACCCATTCACGAAGTAGTGTTGTCAGAGGAACAGTATTCAAAACAAGTAAAGAAATTTCCATTTTTACTAAAACAAAGAAATAGTACAGCGTACAATGAAAAGCTGGAATCAGTTTGTGTCAAAGCTCACTACATAACCAAAAAGAAAGGAAGATACAAGAGAATAAAATAAAGCTGAGGAAGTAGATCAGAGGAGAGGTTTGCTACAGCTCCAAGACCTTGTTCTTCCTCAATGCTTTCACATGCCCACAACTCAAACAGCAAAAGAGACTCAACTTGAGCCTGACACCGCTGAAGGAAAGGTGTAGGGAGTTGGAAGTTGAGGGGCTTTCTCTAAATATTTGCCTGCCACAAGGCAAAGGCGCTGATGGCGGAGAATCTTTCTTCTGACACACCAAAATTCTGGCATGAACAGAACCTGCTTCGGATTTTGACTAAAAGAGGGAGAGACACCTTTTCCCCTCGGTCGAAATGGAGTATTCCCCTGAATTTATGCTTCCTGTGCCCATACCTTACTATTTTGAGTCTCATGAGGACACGGCGCTTCTGTGACGGAGAGAGTTTTTCCCTCCCAACCTTCGCCTCAAACATGTTATGTTAAGGGAGGACAGCACTGAATATAGGAATTGTGATTTGGGAGGAAACTGAAGGAGCTGTGTGTATATAAAGCAACTCTTTCTCCCTCCTATTTATTTGAAAAGACAAGGTGGTGGCAGTCAACTCACGCAGCGTCCCCAAGGAACGCTACAGACAAGATGGCTTTGGCTCAACTTCCAACGTCAACTGCAACCACAAGATTAAAGGAGCCTCGTAAAGGCGCACCTCGAACACTGGGACATCAGAAAGTGCCGCGTGGCCAGAGATTGCATAAATACCTCTTAATTCGTGGGCCTAGTGAATTCGCGGCCCAGGCCCGTTCTGCATAAGGGCCCAGGGATTATGGCCCACACCGAGGAATAGTCGCTGCCGAAGGTAACCTCCTGCTTGGCACCTCGTGATATACCTGAAGAAAGGGAGAAATTGAACTCAAAAAGTTTTGGACAGAACCAAGGCATTGCATGGTCCTCGGACTCAAGCCTATGGGGAAACCAAGTACTCTAAAAAGTTTTGGACAGAACCAAGGCATTGCATGGTCCTCGGACTCAAGCCTATGGGGAAACCAAGTACTCTAAGAAGTTTTGGATAGAACCAAGGCATTGCATGGTCCTCGGACTCGAGCCTATGGGGAAACCAAGTACTCTAAAAAAAAAAAAGAGAAGAGAAGTTTTGGACAGAACCAAGGCATTGCATGGTCCTCGGACTCAAGCCTATGGGGAAACCAAGTACTCTAAAAAGTTTTGGACAGAACCAAGGCATTGCATGGTCCTCGGACTCAAGCCTATGGGGAAACCAAGTACTCTAAGAAGTTTTGGACATAACCAAGGCATTGCATGGTCCTCGGACTCGAGCCTATGGGGAAACCAAGTACTCTAAAAAGTTTTGGACAGAACCAAGGCATTGCATGGTCCTCGGACTCAAGCCTATGGGGAAACCAAGTACTCTAAGAAGTTTTGTACATAACCAAGGCATTGCATGGTCCTCGGACTCGAGCCTATGGGGAAACCAAGTACTCTAAAAAAAAAAAGAGAAGAGAAGTTTTGGACAGAACCAAGGCATTGCGTGGTCCTCGGACTCAAGCCTATGGGGAAACCAAGTACTCTAAAAAGTTTTGGACAGAACCAAGGCATTGCATGGTCCTCGGACTCAAACCTATGGGGAAACCAAGTACTCTAAAGAGTTTTGGACAGAGCCAAGGCATTGCATGGTCCTCGGACTCAAGCCTATGGGGAAACCAAGTACTCGGACGGGAAAGTTCTCGGCTCAAATACCGTAAGATGTTAAGGCCAGTATGTAAAGATGGCAAAATGACCCCCTATTCAATAGCCTAAGGAAACTGTTCGTTTTGCGGATGACATGTCCTCGGATAGCTATTCCTTACACCGTATCGAATACTCAGTCCTCATCTTGGCTAATTTTGAGGTAAGTGTCGTCCCTCCCTGATCGGCATTGCTATGTCAAGTAATTTTGTTAAAGTTATGATGGAATCTTTTTATTAGTAAATATTTTGGCCTTAGTTGTCATTGATTCAAATGCTATACTATTGTGCCGAGCAGTGTTTGCAAATTTATTAAAACATATAAATAGAACATGCGAAGTAGAATAACAATAACTTTTATTAATATGAAAAATTATTACAACGTACAAAGAATGGCTTAAACAAGCCTATACAAAAAATGAATTGCTAAAAGCAACGATAGCATCTGCAATACAGATCAGTAAATGGTCAGGTGTCTTTTAAACTCGCCTTCAAAGTCTCTCCAATCTCTGCCTCCGTACTGCTCATATCAGGAGAAGAACTTCCTTTAGAAAAAGATGAAGGAGAAGGAAGAAGAATTGGAACACATGGAAGCACTTCAGCAAGCTCTTGTCACCAAGGAGCGCAAAAGAAAAAGAAGATGGAGGACATGAGCAGAAGATGGAGGAGATGAATGAAGAAGATGGAGGACATGAGTAGGAAGGAGGAGAAGAAGAGGGAGAGGCAAAGGGGGGCGCCAGTGAACAAAGAGAGGAAGAAGCAGGGGCACTTAGTCCCTGCCCCAGTCCTGACTCCTAACACGCTGGCGCCATGTTAGATATGCTCGTGAGAGAGCGGACGGTGGTGATAATGGATGTTTTCGACTCAGTCACACCGAAAGTGAGATGTGACGAGTCCTTGCTTCGGATTTTGGCTAAAAGGAAGGGGAGACAAATCTTGAGTCTCCGCCATCCTTGCCCTGACCGAGCCATCTCAAGCTTTATTAGGACATGGCGTTTCTGGGAAAGGAATGGTTTATTCATGGCTGACTACTATGGTGAACGTATTAATGGATAGGGTATAACCAGAGGGAAGAAGTGAACTCTGGGAAAAGCTTGGGGGATTCTGATATGAGAGAATCACCTTTTGTCTTCTCTCTTTATATAAGGGACGAAGAAAAGGGTGCATAACCCGTTCAGATCCCTAGGGAAACCTACAAATAAGAATGCGCCGTTTCGTTCTCCCACACCATCCATAACCGTCAGATCTAGGAGGCATCGTAAAGGGAGGATATTAAAGACGCGCTTTGAATACCCAAACGACATAAGGGCAACGTGCGCAAATTAAGGGGAACAGCTCGTAGACCGGAACATTCCTTGGGCATGTGAAGAGTTACCCGCGTCCTTCAAGGGCTGAAATGAATGAGCCACAATAAAGGCTCAACATTACCAAAACCCACCTTTCCAACTAAGATGTTGGACAGCAGGGTTTTGAGGGGCTATTGTGGGGCCCGATGGTTTATGGGCCAGGCCCATTTGCTCGTGGGGAGCTCGCAAGCCCAAGCTGAAAAAAAATCGTGGCCCAAGCTCAAAAGTATAAGGCCGAGGATGGCCCCGATATGCAGCCGAGGACGGTTTAGTCCTCGGCAAGCCTAAAGCTCCCTTGACAAAAGGGGTAAAAGAGAGCTATAAAAACAAATCCATAAGAAGATCTAAAATATCTCAGGGAAGTTGTCCTTAATACCCTTCACTGATAAGACTTTACACCTAACAGAACCTGATTTTTAGGCTTTATTAACCATCCCCAACAATTCTGGGATTAGATTGACGGGACAAATATCAGGCCTGGAAAAATTGACCCTACACGTGGACGAGGGACAACAAACGTAGGCTAGTATAAAAGGTAAGGTAAACTAATTAGAAAGGGAGGAGGCCCCATCTTACTTCCTGGGAAAAACTCTAGGGATGAGAATGCCCGGATAATATATGTACACCATCACAAAAAACCCCCCGCCGGGTAACCGAAGAAAAACATTAGTGTTCCTCGGACCTGATCCGAGGAGTCCAATCCCTCAAGTTATAAAGTTGTGGGGCTTGGATATCCAGGCTGAAGCCTTTTCTTATCTGAGTTCCTTAAAATCCGGTTTGGACCAACGCCCTGTGACCAAACGCTAGCCTTTCAAGCCCACTCTCTACAAATTTTATTGTGAGGGATCCTTCACGCGCGAGCCCAACGTCATTGTTGGGCCGTTTGAGAATCGTGTCCCTACAACTATTTATAAGTTTCATTGCATTTTTTGATACTATTCATAAGTCCTATTATATTGTTTCAACTAATTTTTATATTTATTTACAATACTTTAAGAAATTTTTTTTTTTTTAATTTCAACGAATTAAGTGGATTCTAAATGGACCTCGGGAAGGTGGGTGGGTTGATCCAATGTCTTCTGCGTAGTACTGATAAGATGAAGACACGTGAAAAGTATTGCATATATAGTTGTATAGTTACGAATCCAATGTACAGAGGTCATGATGCATCCACGGTCTATTTGATTTCTTCTTTCCTTTTTGTTAATGTTCGGTTTTTGGATTTGCTGTGCAAAATTCTTTATTTTTGGTTAAAATTTGCTGTGCAAAATTGATACCTCAACAATTGATGCCGAATATGGGGATAAAAGAAATTTGTTAATCCCTAAGCAAGGATCGCACAGCAACCTTACACCGACTCAACGTGAGAAATGAAAGAAACTAGTGAATTTCTTTAACTCAATTTCATATTTAAGACTCGTGCAATGGGAACACATCATCTGGTATGGTAAGATGACGATTAGGCATGGCAATAGATCTCACATAGCATTGATAGCCTATACTCTCGATCGTGTTCTAGCTTCTCTAAGAATTAACGACATTTTCCTTAATTGCTTATTTATTGTCAATACAACATTGCAGTTTTCCAGCTGGTTCTAGACAGAAATTTGAGAGTGTTTCTTTCAGAATTCATTAAAAACATCCCTCCACCTCCCATTCCTGTGTTTATTCTTATTTTATGGCCACATCAAGTACTAGTATTTCCTAAATCTATTTGTGCTTTCCAAAATCTATGTGTAAGGACGTGATTCGTAACGAACCGTAACAGTGTTGGGTTCGCACGTAAAAATACCCAAACAATATCATTTGTAGGGCGTGGGTTTGAAAGGGTAGGTCTCAATCACCAGACGGTAGGTTTCTAGTGGTATTCATACATGATTAAGTCGTTTTCGCCTTAGGAGTCTTTCTCCTGAAGGCGGACTGGGAGGCTCTGGTTTTTGGCCATTTTTCCCAGCCTCCTCTTTGGATTGCTTACTTTTCCTTTTATACTAGCCTGTATTCTTTATCCTTCGTCCACGTGTAGGATCGGCATTCCAAGACTGATACTTGTCCCATCAGCCCATACCTAGAGTGGTTGAGGGTGGTTGTAAAAGCTGGAGAGTATGGCTCTGTCAGGTGCAGAGTATTGAATGGCAGTAAGGGCAGCTTTCCCTGGTCGTTATACTTTCCCGCATACCCTTTTCTATTGACACAGATATTTTAGATTTTTTCCCAAGCTGTTTCTATACCATTTTTACCCCTCCTTCCTGTGAGATCTCGGACATGCCGAGGACTGAATCGTCCTCGGCTGTGTCCCAAGGCTATTTTGTACTTGTATTACCGATCCTGGGCCATGACTTTCCTCGGCCTGGGCCTTTGGGCCCCAACGAGTAAATGGGCCTGGCCCATGAATTATTGGGCCCCACACTATGTATTAGCCCATGTTTGACAAGTCAAGTAGACAAATGGCCTCTTCTAAATTAAAAAGATAAAAGATAAAAGAAAAAAAAGACAAATTTAAAATTTTCAAGAGTTTTGTAACTCAACTAACACTTCTTGTTATTTTTAACAGAGACACGTAGAATTTAAATCACTTTTTCTGTGTTATCGTATTCTATAATTAAAAAAAAAAAAGAAAAAAAAAAGAAAAAGAAAAAACATGGTTAGCATAATTAGAATTGGCCTAAACCCTATAAGAGGCAGTGAGGCACTAAAGGAGATTTGAAATGAGAATTGGCCTAGACTCCTATAAGAGGCTTGTGTTATGAATTTATTTTCTCGGATAAGGCTTTAGGACATCAATTGTGACGTTAATCTTACATATTTTATATAGTTCTTCCCTTCAAATTAAGATACTTTAGTGTTATAAGGATAGCTCCACCATAGAATTTATAAGATACTATGACGCTATCTATCTATTGTAAAATAAGTAACATCATTAATATTTAAAGAAACATTAATTATTATTACTTTTATATTTTATTTTAATTATTTTTTTGAGAAAAATTTCATTTAAATTATTGATGATGTTTATATATAAAAAAATATTAATAATGAGATAAAGTCCAATTCACTTATTTCAAAATTGATGGATAAAATTGTAACTGATGGACAATCACAATTCCCTTAGGCAACCTCCTCGTCCAAGAAGGGAGCCAATGAACGAAGGAACCACTCCACTCTGTCATTTCTCGAATCCATTGGATGAAGGAAGGACCACCAGCTCATAAATTATGGCAATACGTTACAGGATTGCAATAAGTCTACTTATTGTTGGAGAGACGAAGATCCTCTTATTAACACCACCAGGAAGCGTTACAAACACCACATTTAAGCCACCATTAGAGCACCCCCAATAGCTAGGAAAAGGAAGCAGGTATGTATACAAGCATCTGAGGACCTAAAGGGGTACAAAATTCTAATATAGAAACTTTGATATTTTAGTATCCAACGTCTCCTTTCTCTCTCAGCTAACTAACTTAAGCATTGGAAGCCACACCGATGTTCCCTTTTTTTATTTGTTCTTGCAGGGATTTTGGACGACCTTGATAAATGATCCTACTGGACGATCATCTCTACTGACGATCTTGGCATCATCAGTAACTTAGGCTATATCCATTAAGATTGTGGCATGTGGCCTAAAAAAGCACGTATTATAATCTTGATAAGTCTAGTGCACAAGAGTACTAGACCCAATCTTTGCCCATTTAAAAAACTCTGTAATGAAATTATCCTGAGAACTTTAAGGGTTCTAATCCATTCACTTCTAGTCACACTCGCTTATACATTATTTGCTTTATTGATTGCACATTGGGTTTATGGGTAATACAACCCCAAATGACATTTCTTTCTCATGGTCATAAGTCCTTCTACGCCTTTACCTCTTGTGTGGATGAAATAGTCTAGTTCCAATAGGGGAGGGAGATTTAAATTTTAAACTCTTGATGTCTTTATTAAAAATACCATGAAGTGCCAATTGAAAAAGAGGAGAAAAACTTCGGATATTTCTGTGGGAAACACCATGAAGTGCTAATTGAGAGAGAGAGAGAGAACTCATTGTTAGTAGGACCCACAAAGTTGGTTTTTTTACGAAAATGCCATGTATCCATTCCACTAAAAATGAAAATGGCCAAAAGTCGTTTTCATTTTCTATATTCCAACTCACTTTTTTTTATATACTAAAAATGAAATTTGAGTACAAATTTGTAAATTAGATCAATTTTTTTGTGGTGAGTTCCACAAAATACTGAAAATGAATATAAAAAACACATTTTTTTTGTTTCAAACCAAACACCTTCATCTTAATCTCTTTTTATAGTATATAAATGAGATTTCTTTGTTAGGCATGTGTTAAATGTGATTCATAAAGTGGTACACTTTTTATTTTTATTTTTTATTTTTTTAAAAGAAAGATAAGGTGGTACACCGTGCACTTAGGTTGCATTTGGGATATGTTGAGAAAAGATAGTTTCTTTTATTATTTAGTTTTTTTTTGTTATTATTTATAGATTCTATTGCACTTTTGGTACTATTTATGGGTCTCGCTGTATTTTTCAGCTAGTTTTTATTTTTATTTACGGCACTTTTAGCAAAAAAATTTTAATTTTAGTTAAATAAAATGTTCCCAAACAATCTCTTAATTTCTTTATGAATAACGTTTTTTTTTTTTAATACGAAAGTTGACTACATAAGATGAATAACCCAATAAAATTACTTTAAGAATGCATTTAGGTGCTTGTATAGGAGTTAGCATACACGCACGTGAATGACAACATACTAGACAAGATAGAACCATAGTTGTCCTCCCCATCTTAAAACTTGATTGATTGATTTTTTTTTTTTCTTTTTTTACCTTGCTTTATGTATTTCTTTTTTCATTTACATAATAACTAATATAATGAACCGTTATTTCTTTTGTATGCAAAAGTAAAAAATAAAAAATAAAAAATTTTATCAATGACTTTTAAAGATTGTAACCTATAAAAGAAAAACAAAAGTTGAAAAAAAAAACAAATAGAGAAGCAAGAGTTTTAATCGAAATGATAATGAAAAAAAGCACTATTATTACATTTAATAAAGTGATACAAAAATGATAAAAGAAACTCAAATTCTTAATGTAATAATTTATTCTTCTCTAGGAAAATTTGTATAAAAGAAACAAAATATAAGTATAACTGCATAATAAACTCCCCATGTTTATTATTGTTTATAAATTAAATTCTGAAATTTCAAGTGTATACATGCTTATATATAGTATAGTTTTAAAAATATTTTAATTTGGTTTTTTCATGAGTTTATATTTAACTAAAATATCAGAATTCATATGAGTTGTGGTTGAGGTTTGTCTAGCTACTAAAATTCTTTTTATGTGAATTGTAGGTCAAATTATGTATTAAAAAAAATCACAAAAATAAAATATTCATATATAATCAAATCCTTAATAGGTAAACACAAAATTTCAAACAAGTTATTTTGTGCGTGGATTTTCTTGTATTAAATATGACTTAAAGTTTACATGAATGAATTTTTATTATTCAAATTGTCCAAAGTGCAAAGCTTGTTGTGAAACATGATCCAGAAGAGCTGAAACATGTCCTGCCAAATTACATTACGGTATTCCCATTCCCATAATCCCATATGGAAAAAAAAATGTTGCCATCATAGTTGATAGTTGCTTTGCCAAAAATGAAAAAGAATAAAAGTTTCCATCATGGATTACCTAATACTTCATTGTTTGGAAGTGAATGACAGAATGAGTGATGACATATAAATCGTTTAATATAATGAAAGAATTACTTATATACATCTCCATGATGAGTGATGACATACTATTTTACGCTAGTTTTTTTTTTTTTTTTTTGATAATCATTTTAGACTAGTCTATCAATGACCGGAACGTTCATGATTACAAAGATTCAAGATAGGACATAATTCTCTTCCATTAAGAGCATTCTCATCAGCTTTCTAGAAAAAAAAAATGCCATTTTGACACATCAAAAACCCACTTTATCATTTTAACATATCATTTTATAACATATCATTTATCAGATGTTCTATACTTCAATTCTATACATTAAAATAATATTTACTTCACATTAAAAAAATATATTACCTCCTCCTCCCTATCCCTATCACTATCATCATCATCATCATCATCATCATCACCAATGGCCACCACCGGCACAAACACCGACGGCCACCACCGGCACCTCAAAAAGAAAAAAGAAAAACACAACCAGAGAGATTGGCACAAACCCAAACCCACCACCGGTACAAACCCACATCCAGGGACGGAACCAGGATTCGAAGTTGGAGGGGGGGGGGGGGCAAAGTATAAACACAAAAAAGTTTATGAAAATCAAAACTAACATCTACTCAAGCTTTGTTGAATTCCATCCCATTTATTAACATTATAATCTCATATTTTCACAATTTGGATTGATACTGATTTAATTGGTGTTAATTTTTTGGAATTTTGTTTGAAATTTTCATGAATTGGGACATTAACACTAGAGGCAATGCTGCATTATCAACTTCAAATTATTTGTAATTTTTTCTCTTTAAAAAAAATCAAATATTATAGATAATTTTCCCATCATCAACCATTCAAATAAAAGTTTCATTATTTCCATATTATATAGCTCTATAGTTTCAAAATTTAGTCCAAAAAATAAACCAAACAAACATACCTCGCTACAACAACACTGATGTTAATAAATTATTTTCTAAAAATAATTAATAATTTATAAAATAAATCAACAAACAAACGTTATCAATTAATAACATTTATTATTAACCACTACACACATTTGATTCATAGTTCCCAGTGCCACAGGCTTTACTTTTTTATTGCCATTTTCTAGTTTTTTTTTTATTCTTTTTACTTTTATATTTATTTTTTATCTCATTTGTCCTTATTTGACCATCTCTTTTTTCAAATTCAAGAGTCAAGGATGACTTCTTAAATTAAGTACAAAGGATGACTTCTCAAATTAAGTACACAGTACTATATTTTTTTCAAGGGGGGGGGGGGGGGGGCAATGGTGCCCCTCTGCCCCAACGTGGGTTTGTCCTTGCCCACATCCACCATCAGCACAAACATACATCCGCCAACGCTGCCTCAAAAAAAAAAAAAACACAACCAGAGAGATTGGCACAAACCCAAACCCACCACTGGCACAAACCCACATCCACCACTGACACAAACCCACAACCGCCAACACCACCTCAAAAAAAAAAAAAAAAAAACACAACCAGAGAGATCGGCACAAACCCAAACCCACCACCGGCATAAATCCACATCCACTACCGGCAGAAACACACATCCACCAAATTAAACAAACCACATCCCAAGTCCACCAAATCAATTATAAAATTAATTACAATTTACACTAAAATCATAAATTGAATCGGCACAAACCCATTTTTTTTTCTCTCCTCCTTCAGTGTTTGTTACCTTTCAAGAGCGACAATCAGATTAGGACAACCGTCTCCGTCGCCGTCGCTGATGGAAGTTTTCACTTCCGGCCACCGTGTCCTTCACATTGGAGTTCCTCTTTGTCGCAAAGTGGGTCAGTGATCAGTGGTGAGCCTTGGCGGTCTCTGTCTCTCGGCGTGGTGAGATCGGCGTGGTGAGACGGCTTGGCGAGACGACGTGGCGAGACGGCGTGGCGAGATTGCCAGATAGAGAGAGAGAGAGATGGGTTGCAGAAGGAGAGTCGGAGAGAGACAAATGATGGAGGAGAGAGTAAAAACGAATTAAATAAAGCCAAATAGTAATGGCATTATTGTCCATACCGTCTCATATTTGAGACGGTACTGTAGACATGTTCCAAATTTTTTGAGATTTAGAATGTCTGATGAGGGCTTGTTTTTGTGTTTGGTGTGTCAAATGTGCCAAATATTTGGTATTTGGCACATTTGGCACACCTGATAGGAGTGCTCTAGCCTTCTATTAATTTGAGAATTTTCATTATTTCCTATATAGCGACCTGCAGGGTAGGACAATTTTCTTTAGCTCTTTCCCATCTACTTTGACAACATCATAATTCTTTAATAAGTTCATCGGCCCTTTAATTTCATAGATTCATGCCCATTAGTACGGACAGGACAAATATGATGGAGATTTCATGCAAATAGCTAATTGTTGTTTTTTTTTTTCTTTTTTTTTTGGGACTGGTCATACAGTCGCTTAAGGACTGGTCTTATCAGATTGAGATTTGTTTTCGAGAGTCAAGTTCATAACTTAACACAAGCAGAAACAAGATCAATGGCTACTAGTATGCTTTTTGGTTTACAAAAGAAATAAGAGTTCTGTTAACGAGTTTTAACATTACTTATATGAAAAATAGAAAAAAACTATTAGAATATTAATTTTTTATTTTATTTTATTATATATAAAACTTCCTAAAATTGTTAATTAACAGATCCTCTCGGGTCCGTTAACATATTCCAAGAAATAAAATCCGAAAAGGGATTATGGACAATAAAAAACTTTCGTTTATATTCAACGCTAAAGTAAAGAATAGAACAATATGTCCAACAGTAGAATAGAACTTTTATATAAAAAAAAGAAAAAGAAAAAAAGAGAGTAAAGAATAGAACAATATGTCCAACAGTAGAATGAAAACAATATAGCATTGAGATCTATCCTTTACAGTGAATGCTTTGTTTGTTGAGCTAGGTCGTAGCTTTATAGTAAGTGACTCAATAAGGATGGATCTTCTGTGGGGACTCGGGTCTTAGAATGAGTCTTAATTTGAATTTTTTGGCCATAGAAATTGATCTTGATGCTAAGGTGGTGGTAAATTGGGTCCAAGGCCTTATTTGCACTATCACTACTCACTCTTCCCTTGTCACTGATTGCAGGGAAGCTGATGGTCAAGTGTTGCTTTTGCGAAGCAAATAAATGCACAAATGGTCTTACAAGAATAGGGGTTGGCTTATATAGCAGGATTTGTGATTGTTGAAAGGCCTCTGGCTGATGTTGTTTTACTGTTACATATATTATCACACTTTGGATTTGTTCTATGATAGGCTTTGTCCTAACTCATCTCTGATGTTTATTTAATGGATCTTCTGTTGCAAAAAAAAGGAAGAAGAAGCTTTATTTTTTCGGACCCTAGCATCCTCAATTGGTGTCACGTGACAATTGAATTTTATGATAAGCAGAGCACGTATCCTAAAGCCCTTTCTTTTTTGCCCTTTCATTATTTTTTCTCACAATCAAAATTATGCCTCATGGTTAGGGCAAGCTGAACCTGGGGTGGGTCATGGATGAGACAATTAGGACCTTCTTTTAATATTAAATTAGGAAGTAGACGAAAGACATTGTCTTAGAAAGTACATATTACAAAATTGAAAAGACAAGCTCTGAGAAAGGAGAGCAAATGACAGATGTTTTGCGTGATTCATTAAAGTATCAAATATATATGGAGATCTTGAAACACAAACAAACTCTCAATGCTGAACAAACAGTTCGTAGATACTGAAACGTGCTAAAGGGTGTGAAATGTGAATGATTTCATTTAGAATGCTTAAGAATTCTAGAGTTGTTCAAAGTTAATAACAAGTACTTATCATTCAGCAAATCTTTCCCTTTAAGTTATGTTGAAAGTCTTTTTTTCTTTTTGGTTATAAAAAAAGAACAAGTCCAAAGTTCATAACATATTGTATTTCAACTATAGAACACATGCAAACAATATCATCTAATATGAAAACTTCTTTCCAGTCAGCTTCGCATTCCAGGTTCTAAGTTCTCTTATGTGGAAGAAATTGTCCTTGAGGCAGACTCTCGGCATCTTCATGAATGTCTATTGTTCGAGGCAGACTCTCAGCATCTTCCTGAATGTCTATTGTTCGCAGAATCTCATCATCCCCATCAATGTGTATTGTTCTCACCCCATTGTCATCAATTTGTATTGCTCTCACCCCATCGCTAAGCAATGAAGGTGAATTATGCTTCCTTGCATTATGATCCTCATAATCTTCATCCTCAAAATATCCCTTTTGCTTAAGCTCTTTCACCCTCAAGAATTCGTCATAATGTGCTTTCCTGTGACTATTAAAGCTCATGTCTCGATTAATCTTTACAGAACCTGATAAAAGTTGCAACAGAATGGTGCAAAAGACAATGAGATATATGCTGAATTCAAAAACAGAAACATGAAAATAGTAAATGGGTAGAGAAAAAGCAAAAAAGAAAAGAAAAAAAAGTCACTTGTATAATATTTCACTCACAATCATTTAGACCTTTCGTAATTAAGATCAATCAAGTACCTTCATCTTGTTCCATGGCATCAGCGTCATCCTCAGATGATGATGATACAGATCCCTCTAAAGGTGCAGAATGCTTTTGAGTCGAAACCACATTTAAAGCATTTCTTATAGCTTCGGCATGTTCAGCATAACCAACGCTTGCAACAGATTCTGGTATAGGGGATGGTGTATCTATAAGAATCAACCGTTATAATTATATCATTAGCATAATGTTCAACATATTCTCAAAACAGAACTTTAAAGGAAGAACAAAAATTACCCTACTCCTTACCATCTTCCTCGATCATTTGATGAAATGGTGTCTTGGGTTCAGAAATCTTTTGCCGTACAGGTTTATTTTCCTCATTTTCAACAAGATTAGCTTCATTCCATCTTACACGTCCCCTAACCATAACAAAATTGATATTAGCGAACATAATTTGTTCTCATGAATCAAATTTAAAAAAAAAAAATGAAATCTAACACTAAAAGTTCATAAGTTTTTACATTGCATTCAAAGCCCAACTTTGTGATACGTTCAACCAATAGAAGATCTAATTTAGTTTCTTCAGAGTACGCATGTTTTGAAAGGTCTACAGGCCAGCCACCGGTAGCTGAAGGCAACATAGCTCATTACCTACCTTAAGTACCCATGTCATGTCCTTGTCTGTGTTCGTGCTTCATAGACTAATTGAGGGCAAATGCATCCAATAATCTCTCTCTCTCTCTCTCTCTCTCTATTTCTACAGTTTTAATAAATGACAGATTCTAATGCTTCCATCTCCATATCTGAAAGTTCATCCTAAGTATCAATATGAATAAAATTAAAAAGTTCATGTGCATCCATTAGATGAATATCCATTTTGCAGCCTCCACCCTCTGGGGATGAATTCAGCAACAGTAAAAAATCGCGATCATCTAAAATACTCTCATAATTGATGCACAATCACAACTAGTCACACTGCCAATACGGATTCTTTTACAACACAAAGACCATTAAAAAAAAGACAAATGTATGATTAATGTATTATATATATTGACATATTGATGGTTTCTTAAAATGCTGCTAACAAATTTTCATATTTCTCGGTTTCCACCATTAGTCCCACTTGTATCAGGATAACCAAAAAAAAAAAAAAAAAAAAAAAAAAAAAAAAAAAAAATCATATCTGCCAAACAATAGTCGTGATATTTTTCTAAAATATACAACTAAAATAAGCATCAGCCCCCTCCAAACCAAAATGTTTAAATAAAAAAGAAAAGAAAGAAAAAGTAAATAAAAGTTGAACAGGGATTCAGACACTAGAAGTAAAGGCTTGAATTACTTCATATTTTCATACTGGGTATGACAGTCGCCTTTGATGTCCAAATCACGCAGATAAGACGTTGGCTTGACCTGATTGCCCTGAAAAGGAATTAGAGTCAGAGAATTGTTTGTTAGTTTCTTAATACCTATGGTGATCATCAATGAATGCTTCGTTATAAAACTGTTCCCATATTCTAGATTAGCAACAATTTGGTTAATGAAAGTGAACCATATGCGGCTAGGCCTTAAAGGCTAACACCCAACAAAGGCAATAAGCCGTGTTAATATAATACATCACCAAAATGAAAATTTGATATATATATATATATACACATATGCTGATGAGAAACCAAACTAATATGCAGAGTGAGAGATGCGAAAGATAATAGAAATGCGAATTCAATAACTAATAAATCACAAACCCAATAACTTTTCATATTGTTCTGGGCTGATAAGCAGGCAAGCCAAGAAATGCAACTAAAAGTTTAACAGCAAAAAAATGTTGTTGTTTATGATATCTGATTCACAACTATTGATAAATAAAGTCCTAGATTGAAAAGAAATCAAACCTCTAATATGCAGAATATATTCAAAAGAAAGAAGAAGGAAGGATTGAGAAATAAGGGAGAATGAAATTCGTACCTTGAAATGAAGAAAAAGATATGCCTCTGTAATAGATAAAAACACGTATCAACAATACGTCCTTATCAATTGGTAACACTGTGATAACTCAATACTTTTGCTTTTCATGTATTCAGTGCTGCAAGCACCATTTTTATTTTTATTTTTACAATAATACGCGCATAATATTATTGTAACGGTCCCAGGTCCCCCACAGTGCACAACTTTTTTTTTCCCCTTCAAAACTAAATAAGCAAATTTAATGAGTAACATTGGAGGAAAAAGAAAGTTATCTTGTCCGAAAGCTTCGATATAAGACTGAGTCTGGATAGGAACATGCTTTGGGTCTCAGCAACGTACGTGTGGCACGTCATCACGTTAGATGATGACCAAACATCTGTCTTTAGCTCTTACTTTGTTGTTGTCATTGGTTGTCACTTTTATAATTCTAAAAACTAAATAGGTAAGGGGTTCAACTATGTAGTTACAAGTTACAAGTTACAACTAACAATTCCCTAAAAAAAAAAATGGTTACAACTTACAACCTCTCTTCCCCTCTCACTATTTATCTATTCAAACTAAAAATAAAAAGTTAAAAATATATCAAATTCAGGACAGCAAAATTGTCAAATAGAAAATAACGTTTTTATTTCTTGGGGGAAAATAAAATAAAATTAAACTCTCCTATAATTTAGGAAGGGCTTCAAATTAAACCTAATAATTTTATAAGTTACAAATTAAACCTTATAAGGATGTTTCAAATTAGACTGTTATTTTTTTCTTTGATAAAAAATTAGATCTTATAGTTTCATAACTTATAAATCAGTGGTAGAATATAACAACACTTGACAATATCTCCAAGTAGACAGTATAAATTAAATTAAATATAACAAAATCATTATAAGCCAATATGAAACTATATATAAAAAGCGAAGATGACTTCCAAATCTGGTTGTTGGAGTAGAATAGAAATCAAAATGAAATTCTGAACAAAGCCTACCAATTGCTTTAATAAATTGAAGGAAAAGAAAACCATGAACCATAGGATAAATAAATACATAGAACTGAAAAAAGAAAAGAAAAAAAAATGAATAAGAATTTAGTACCTCTGGAGATTTTAAGTCATTTTTGCTAAGTTTCAAAGAAGTTCAAGACTCTTTTAAGGAAAATAAAGGACCTAAATACTGTGAGGTGTTAGTATATAGCACACTGGTGGAAGCTTGAACAACTGTTAGTACTAGTGGAAGAGAAGTTTGAAAAGATGGGAATTTTGAGCAACATATTACATATGGAAGCTGGGGAATTGAAAAGGTAAATATATCAAGATGGGAATTTATGTACAATTTTACACTTACTGATGTGGGTGTTTTTTTGATAAAAATGTGTAAAATAACTTATTTTTTCTATTTTGCAAGATTATGTAACTACTGATGTAGTTGCTCTAACATGTCACTATGTCAGAGGATTCCAATAGTCAAGGCAAAAGACTTCCTTAAAAAATAGCTCAAGTTTTCAAATTTGACAGTTTTAGACCATTTTTAAACAATTTTGTGGGGGGTTTTGGCCCCTCACATATCAACGTAGTTTGCCCCTGTTATAAATTAAACTATAAAATTTTAAATTCATTTTAGTTCTCTCTCTCTCTTTTTAGGGTTTACTTTTTAGTATAAAAAAAAAAAAATATGGCAGACTAATTTGAAATCTCTCCTAAACTATAAAGTTTAATTTGTAACATAAAATTACAAACTTTAATTTGATATCTTGTAAATTATAGGATTTAAAGTGTAATTTTCCTTTCTTAATGCGTTACTTGTTTGCTACTTATAACACTTTATTTGTTTTGATTGACAATGTTTTTCAACAAATTATGGTCGTCTAATTGCCAATCAAATTCTTGAGAATTTACATCAGTTTTCTTTCCAAGTTATATATACAAGTTTTACTTGCTACAAATTTACATTTTTTTTTTTTTGGTCTCATTTTTTTAAAACAACTTATTTTTTTGGGGGGCCATTTTGAAATATGTTCTTTTATCTTTTATCTTTAATCTTTAATTTTTTTAATTTCTTTTTGTTTATTTATTTATTTAAAAACGACGTCGTACCTTTCAATCTGTTTGTGGTGTATATAAATAAGGGAAACCAATTTGCCAACCCTTTGATACTCGACGCTCAGCTGGGCTCTGCTCTACGATCTGCAAACTTCGGCCACAACAACAACGAAAGCAACAATGAGAATTTACTTGAGCTTCTAACAACGTCGTAGGTTTGTTTCTCACTTCACTTTTCTCTCTCTTTGTAGTTATTGAAGTATGATAATCTTGCTTCTTAATTGTACCAACAAGTTTAGTCCTACTATGTTATCTACTTTTATCTGACTACTTCGTTGCTATGGAAAAACGAAATTCATAATTTGAATATTTCATAGTTTCTTTTTTTTGGAAACCAAACAGGGCCTTATTGTTTGTATGGCTAAGTTTCACTTCCACCCCCAGTTCTTTTCTTCATCGAAATACAAAGTTTCTGTTAGTTGGTGCAGCCATTGTTCGACAAAATGCCTCAATCAGTGTGGAAATGGGTTTTGTTTGGTTTCAAGTGTTAAATTATAAGATATTTCATTGTAATTATAATGGTCATAATAAGAAACTATATAGTGAACGATAAGTTTTATCAAGTTGTAAAATTTGCATAATAAGAAACTATATAGTGAATGATAAGTTTTATCAAGTTGTAAAATGTGCGTTTTGCATGAGCTCCACAAACTGGGTGTTGAGTGTTTTAAGAGATTAAGCCCTGAAAGTTACACATTGAAAAAATGATGATGTAATTACTTTGTTAAAATAATGAATATATGGTAGCCTGATTCTGTTGTTATAAGAGGATTGTAATTTCATGGAAACTTTTGGTTTATATATTTGTAATGAACATGATTAGCATTGTCTGCTCTAGCTGCTCTACATTTGTGAATTTCGAGGTTGAACATGAGAGCTGAAATATTGAGTTATTAGTGCCTATTACTTAATTTTTCATTTCTTTATTGAACTTAATTGATGGGAATATATTTCTTTTTAATTGGTATTCATATCTTACAACCTTTTCAGTGTATTTTGTATGTGCTTTTGACTCCTTTGTATTTGCTGTTATCCATTTAAAATTGCAGCTTGAGGGGTTCTAGTCTCTGTTTAGGTTCAAAGGCTATTAGCAGCCATTGATTTTCATATGCTGCTGGGATAAGCTATTGCATACAGGAAAAATAATCACTGATTAGGAAAAATTTACAAAGGATGCCAACATTAGCTGCATCCCGGTTGCTCCTTGTTGGAGAGTCATTTCCTTTCCAAAAGTTATCACATGTGTCTAGGACAGCTTGGTTACACAGAAGTATACGTTTTCTAAGTAGAGTTGAGCGGGACCATGGGCCCCTCACTCTTACGAACCTTGGGTTCAAGAGTGAATTTGAAGCAACAGACAAGAACAATACCAAAAAACCTAAGCAGATGAGTTCTCCTGTTGAAGTTCCTAACAGAAAGCACAACGCAGTTGGAAGCAAGGGAATCAAGGTAGTTGGGACAAAAAAGTTGCTTGGAATCGAGTCTGCTCCATTTTCAGCAAAGTCATTTTCCGAGCTTGGCCTCCCACCTCCATTAATTGAGAGGTTAGCAACTGAGGGCTTTGCGGTTCCTACTGATGTACAGTCTACAGCAATTCCTACCATACTTAAGAATCACGATGTTGTGATTCAGTCTTACACTGGTTCTGGAAAAACATTAGCATATCTTGTTCCTATACTCTCTGAAGTAGGCCCACTGGGGAAGAAACCTTCTGATGATAATAGCAAATCTGTGAAGAAAATGGAGATAGAAGCAGTAATTGTGGCTCCCTCTAGGGAGCTGGGCATGCAAATAGTAAGGGAGTTTGAGAAGATTTTGGGACCTATAAACAAAAAAGTGGTTCAACAGCTTGTAGGGGGTGCAAATCGATCAAGGCAGGAAGAAGCTCTCAAGAAAAACAAGCCAGCCATTATTGTTGGTACACCAGGTCGGATTGCGGAGATCAGTGCAGCTGGAAAGCTTCACACCCATGGGTGTCGTTTCCTGGTCTTAGATGAAGTGGATGAGCTACTTTCATTTAATTTTCGAGAGGACATGCACCGGATACTGGAACATGTGGGTAGGAGATCAGGTGCAGATCCTCATGCACCAAAAAGCCCACTTGCCCAACGGGCTGAGCGTCAGACCATCATGGTGTCTGCAACTGTGCCATTCTCAGTAATAAGGGCAGCTAGGAGCTGGGGGCGTGACCCACTTCTTGTCCAAGCCAAAAAGGTCATCCCACTTGAATCCATCCTTCCCTCTGGTCCAGTTAATTTGACCGAGCCTACTTCCAGTTCAAGTTCAAATTCAAATTTGCAGGCTCAGGCAACTGTGGAAAGCCTACCGCCCTCCTTGAAACACTACTATTGTGTCACAAAGTTACAGCACAAGGTTGATACATTGCGAAGATGTGTACATGCGCTTGATGCCAAGTCTGTAATAGCTTTCATGAACCACACTAAGCAGCTGAAGGATGCTGTCTTCAAGCTAGAGGCACGTGGGATGAATGCTGCCGAGCTACATGGGGATCTTGGAAAGCTTGGTAGATCTACAATTTTAAAAAAATTCAAGAATGGGGAGGTGAGGGTTTTGGTGACAAATGAACTTTCAGCGAGGGGTTTAGATGTGGCAGAATGTGATCTTGTGGTTAATTTGGACTTACCCACAGATTCCATTCATTATGCACATCGAGCTGGCCGGACAGGTCGGCTTGGCAGGAAGGGTACTGTGGTGACCATGTGTGAAGAGCCAGAAGTTTTTGTCGTGAAAAAGCTGCAGAAGCAGCTTGGAATTCCCATTCCAGCTTGTGAGTTCAAAGAGAGCCAGCTTGTTGTCACTGAAGAATCGAAAAATCCAGTTGTAAGGTGACAATACATTTTACATCTTTAGCATACCCTCTCCTTGAATCACTCTCTCACTAAAATCTAGGGGGTAGTCCATTCTTGTATCAGTTGCTAGTTGCAAGATTAATCCACTAAACAGAGAAGCTCCATATAATTTACAATTTTGTGTGGAACTTGAATTTTATAATGACTTATTGAATACCATTGGTTCAGACAAAAAATTGTTAGAATAATGATTAAATGATTAGTTTGCCATTTTCTAATAGTTTAAGCTTTTGGAATAAGTGATAATTTATTATGATATCATAGCAGGTGGTTCCAACTTTGAATTTTGTCTCTGCTATTTCCTAAAAATACACTAGAATCAGATTCTGGTCACTGTTTGACTGTCATAACATAGAAGTTACCATATAACTTGTTTAGCACATTTTGAACCATAGTTGTCAAAACGTGAATCGTATCGTGAATCAATTTTTAATTTTTTTGTATCGTGTATCGTAAGATACACAAACACTTAATAAAATTTATAAAAAATTATATATATACATATATAAATGGTATATTCATTATAAATTTTGAATATATTTAACTAATAACTAATTTATTCATCACTTATGTAATAAAATTTAACAAGCTAACTAAATAAATCAAACTAGCATTTGTTCATAACATACATATTCAAATTACTTAAATTCAAAAGTGATAATATATTACAAATGACCCAAAAATAATAATTTATTTTCATCATATTCATCAAATTACCTAGTCAACCCCATCTAAGTCAACGCTATCATCGTATTTATAATTTTGCAAATTTATTTCTTTATTAAAATTTTCTTCATCGTCATTCGTCATTAATATTTACTATATCTTCTTGTTCTTTTTATTTTAATAATTTTTTATAGTTTTTTTTTTTTTTTGTTGGTGGTATTCTAGTTTCTTGGACTTATAACAATAATGATAAAAAAAATTAAAAAAAAAATTTTAATATTAAAGTGAAAGATAAGTGTGTACTGTATAGTCCAATTGTAGAAGAGAGGGGAAAAAACTTATAAATATGTTATTTTACTAGGCAAAATTAAGTAAACTCATAATTGTGTGTTAAAAACAAGTCTAACAACTTGTTAGATTCAAATAAAATAAAAGTACAAATTTTAACAAAAAATATTATTTTAAAGCATTTGTCTATGTATCGTACGATACGTACGATTTTATGATACGATACGATTCATACGATATGCACACTAAATCGTACGATTCATCAGTACTTACGATATGCCAATAAGATACGGAACTTTTTACACATGATATGATACGCATCGCGTATCGTATAATACTGATAACTATGTTCTGAACTTCCTAGTTGAAAGATAAGTTTTTAACTTGCTGTTTACCCTGAGATGACCTAGATTATTTTTGAAAGGTAATGTGAATTTTTTATTTTTTTTTATTTTTCTAGATCTTTCATTTTTCTTTTTTAATTAAATTGATTTGAATGAATGACAAACAATACGTCGATAATTATAGCAATTTCTTGGACGATGAGACAATGACGAATCAGCATTCAATTGTATTGGAAGCTATTTTATTGGAGAAGTATCATAGTTGATTAACATTACAACATAAGTAAGAAGAAGTTGCTTGAGAAGCTGATCAGGTTATATAATATTTGCACAAGCAACCTGAAGCATCACCAGATGATCCTCTTACAAAGCTTGTAGCCTGACAAGAGACCGCAAGTGGCAATTGCAAGGAAAGTTACAAAGGACATACTGATGGCAATGATGGTTGCCTTCGAGAGTGATGCAGTGTGCTTAATGCGTTGAATAGCTGGTATTGCTACTGAGGATGACGAAATGAGAAGGTAACCCACCAACTGTCAAATGCTACCAATGAATCAGCCTTCTCAGGGAGATATTTTATGCCAAGAAAATGGATATTTACATTATTGGAAGAAACTTTTCTTAATTGAAAACATTCCAACTACCTGATCGAGGATGAAGCTAATGTAGTCTGAGATCATATCTGGGATGAGAATGCCTCTATAGGTAATGTCACAGACACCTTTGAAAAGTTGGAAATCCGAGTAGATGAAAGTAAATATGTTTACAATAAAGCAGTACCTACATAGAGATAATCAATGAAATAATATTAACTTGTACTATTATAGCAAAGATATTCCTATGCACTGTTATAGTGGGGTTCACCAAGTGAAGTAACGGCGAGCTTATATGGTAGCCTGATCGTTTTCTTGTGAGTAGGACAGCTTGATTCTTGTAATAAAAAAGGTGTTATTATTGTACTTGGTTTTGCAATCGATGTGCTAGATGTAAGGTAGTAGGATGTTAATCACTAACCTCAAAATCTATCACCCAATATGGTACTTTATACTGGAATCGTTTCTGTTTTACAATTCTACACATAATTCAACATCGATCAGAAAACAAGGATCTAATTGGACGTTGGATTGGACCAAATATTACATATATTTGATTTTGATTAGAAAGTGTTAACTTTCAAAAAAGTTTGGCCTTGTGAAAATGGACTTGGTTTAGGTCTAGTGTCTAGTTGCACTGAACACATCAAGATAATGACACGTGTTCACTTTGGATATGTGTCATCATTTTGACAAGTCCAGTACTACTAGACACTGGACCCAAGTTTTGTGAAAATAATCCTTAGGAAGTAGGCTTTTGCCTAACCATAGATCAAATTGGCATCCAAGTCCCAACTCCCCAAATACACCAATACACACAACGAGAATTAAATGAAAAGCTGCCTCTCTCTCACTAAGGAAGTTTAGTCATTTGAGCTTACATTAATTCTGGGTACTCATTGAAGTTAGAAGGTGCTCTGCCTTGTTTCTTTGGTGTTGATGTGGCCAGTGAGAGAGCGCATACAAAGGAGAAAATAAGTGCCGAGAACCGAAGGATGAGAGAGCAAAGATGGATAGAAGGTCTAGTGTTCGACCTGGCAGAGGCAATTGAGAAAGTGAACGGCGATGGTGTTGGGAATGGCTGTTGGGCAAGAGAACTAGCTGCCATAGGTGAAACACCGGCCATTGATCTACAATCAATCACTAACACATCACTTTCTTTCTTCATTATATTCTTCTTTTTTCTTTGCTTCTGATGATTTCGGGGACTACTCTCTAAATTTGATTTATGTTAGAGCTTTGTTCTCCCAAAAATGGGTAGATTGATAACCATTTACTTAACTTCAAGGAAAGCAGCTTGTTATTATGGTCAATGGTCACTGTCCAAGGTTAATAAGAAAATATAAAGTTAACAATTTTTTTAGAAACAAGCTCTGAAAATTCTAAACAGAAGAAGACACATAAGCAAGAAAAGACTGCTTCTGCCAATGCTAGCTTACATAAGCATGCTAGAGATGGGATGGGATCGCCAAATCACTGCTTGATTTAAAAAGGAGGCAGGTTATGGATTGGAAAGAGAAGTTTTTCATGTCGACTTTCTTTGGTCAACTTTAATTTCTCGTTTATATTGTAATGTGAGCCAGAAACTTCTTGCACTCAATATTCTACTCAACATTATTATTATTTTAACGAAGTTTATCCATGCTTCGTCATCATCCTAATCCATCGGTTTCCTGCAAGAGCATTATACTAACAAGAAATATAAAAGGGTAGGTTTATCCAAACTTGCGTGGAAAAAAGAGACCTGGCATGTCAGCTTTGTAGTTTGTTACGCAATTTGCACGCACAATTTTTGGATGCATTCAGCTACCTACTTCCCCAAACAATACGGCATAAGATGAGATGAGAGGTTTTGCTATGTGATTTGCATCATTACCAAGAAGCTTATTTTTGAGTGTGAAATTCAACCTCCATGGTCAGCAACTGGGACCGAATGCTGATGAGGTTTTGGTAGTGGACAGAAGCTAAGAGAATAATTCTAGAGATATACCCCAATCACACGCCTAATTTCATAACTTTTTGCCAACCACTCACGATTGTACAAGTCCACAAGTTGTGAAATTGTGTGTGGGAACAAGTTGTGAAATTGTGTGTGAGAACGGTTGTGTAACATAGTATTGTTGATTCATGCTGTCAACACAATGACAGAACTCTGAGCAGAGCTCTACCATCTCTAAAAACAATTAGCATCTGGTTTGAAGTATTTCACTGAAGCATTTAGTTTCTCAGATCAATTTATAAAACTTAAAGAGTCTAGGAAAATTGATGAAAGATCATACAGCATCAATTTCATTAAAAAAATTTGAATTTCCTATCTGTTTGCTAAAATGAAGTTTATCCTCAACATTGGCAGAAATATAGAGAAGTTGATACAGTTGAATTCTTTATTTTTTGAGATGGCAAGGCATGTAGCTCAATAAATTGTGGGATGCGGTTTTGCTAGAATGTCATCTAAAGAATTTCTACAATTTGCTTATTACGCCCTTAAGCATGCCATTCAAGGCTTGGACTGGTATCCCCACGGATTTTTGCTTGCCCAATTCCATTGGTCTCTGCACATCTCTGCAATACCATATTTCGCCCTGTAAAAAGGCACAAAAGTGGCTGTAAGAACAAGCTAAGAGACAGAGATAAACATTATAAGCCCTGTTGTCAGCTACGTAAACACAGCCTTAGCATGGTTACTATAGTACAATCAGGTATGTTATAAAGGATCCATCTCATAGTGAAAGTTGCATCAATAGAAACATGATATAATATCAATGTAATGTACTTTTAAAATATAAAAAAAAGAATAGAATAACAACATACTTCCAACCAAGTTCTCGCTCAGCTTTCTCTGTAGAAGCATAAACAGCTGTAGCATCTCCCGCCCTCCTTGGACATAGTTTGGCGGGGATTTTCTGAAACATAATATGAGAGAAATTTCAGCATATACCCAATAATTACATAAGAGAGATATCTGCAGGGGCATGTGAGAGTCACCTTGCCAGAAGCTTTCTCAAATGCAGCCACCATTTCAAGCACAGATGTACCACATCCAGTTCCCAAGTTGTAGGCCGTACAACCTAAGAGAGTAAACTGTCTTTTAATTCACTTTTACCCTTCCTAGATATGCTAAAACAAGATTTTCATAGAAATCCCATGATAAAAGCATGAGCGTGTTAAATAAATGCCTAATAAACTGTTAACAGGTGACAGAAAATTCATTGACATACAAATACGTATGCAAGGAAGAATGATCACCTATATCCTCTTTAGTAAAAAGCTTCCGAAGAGCAGCAATGTGACCATCAGCTAAGTCCATGACATGGATGTAGTCTCGGACCTGTTTAACACAAAAACATTTGATATTTTGTAAGCACAAAAAAATTGTCAATTTAATCGAATTTTATGTAATGACAGAATGTAAAATACTACTGCCATGGTTATAAAGGATTATAAGTGGAATACAAAACTATACATAAAGAACATACCGCACTACCATCCTTTGTGGGATAATCATGACCATACACGTTAAGCTCAGGCAATCTGCCAACAGCTACTTGCTGTATGAATGGCATGAGATTGTTTGGGATGCCCTTTGGATCTTCACCAATTCTACCACTCTCATGAGCCCCAACAGGATTGAAGTATCTGAGTAATATAATTTTCCAATCTGGCTCTGCCTTCTGAATATCTCGAGCAATTTCTTCAAGGAAAAGCTATAAATATAGATTATATTAAAAGTCAGGAAAGAAAAGAAACTGCACTCCTATGAACACAAGAAACAGAAAGTGGGATTATCCAACTTCAAAGACGAATCCTATGTGTGGTATGCCCAAAAAAAACATTACTAAGAACCCAGTGATACATACCTTGGTCCTTCCATAAGGATTCATAGCTTTCAATTCAAAATCCTCAACACAGGGTATTTTTTCAGGTTGACCATAAACTGTTGCAGATGATGAGAAAACCATCTATTTGGCCACAGGATAACATTACTTGTGTCAGTAATGGGCAGAGCATGCCAACATGTGATGTAATCAATAAAAAAATGGCGCACATTCTAAGACTAAACAATTCTCTGTTAAAGATTCAACTGGAACTTGAATGCTATAACTAATTTCGACAAACAAATAATTAGACATTTTTTATGATTTGATAGTTACAATGGTGGGTGATTTACAAGGGCTGTGGCGACAAAAGAATTAGACATCAAACATAAAAACTTCACAATTTAGCAGTAAGACACCAAAAACACCAATGTTACTACCACAAATATACAGCTACATATACAAATCATTGTTTATGCAGTTATGATTTGAAAGAAATAGACTGGAATCAGAGATTTAGCAAAATCAAATACAACTAAAATGAACATTTAATACATAACTCAACAGCAAAAAATTCTTTAAAACACAGACTATTGTTGATTCACTTCCAAACCATTTGTTACAAGCGCAAGATTCAGAAACAAAATCAAATTTAATTGCAGGCGCACCTTTTTGCAATCATATTTTGCCATAACCTCATAAAGATTAATAGTGCCAATCAAATTGTTATCGAAATAACGGCGAGGGTTTGCAACACTCTCCCCAACAGCCTTTAGGCCAGCAAAATGGATCACAGCATCAAATCTGTCTCAAACAAAGCCAATGGCACAAAATTAAGCCAACTCTTTAAAAAGTCTATAATTCTGTTTGTTTCCGCAGAAAATATTTAACAGTAAAATTGAATGAAAACAGTGAAAATTCATAGCACTGCTAATGTAATTGAAATTAAACATACTGTGTTTGAGAAAAGAGCTTCTCCAAGTCCTCCTTATTCCTAAGATCACCCTGCAATCAAACCAACATGTAATGTAACCAAAAGCCAAAAACCTCAAACGCCACCGTTTGGTTGCCAAGAAACTGTTAAAAAAAAACCAGCATTGCTCAAGATATTCAAGAATCTATAATTTATAACCTTCTCTTCCCTCATTTTCTCGGCAGCCAAACAAAACAGAAATTTACACACACAAAAAGAAGAAGATACCAGATGGAATTCAAGATTCTGAGAACGCTTAGGGCCGACCAAATCACGGACCCTATCAACAGCTTCGGTGACGGAATTATCAAGATTGTCGATGATCGAAACCCTAAAGCCTTCATTGAGAAGCTGAACCACAGTGTGAGAGCCAATGAAACCGGCTCCTCCGGTAACCAGAATCGTCTTTTCCGAGAAAGTCATTTTCAACTCGAACTACAAAGAAATTCTTTTTTAGAGAGAGAAGGGATTTGTCTGGAATGAGAATTTAGAGAGAGAAAGAGAGAGTGAAATATGAATGCAAGTGTAAAAGAAAAATAGAAAGGGTAGTGAGTCAGAAATAGAAAAAGAGAGAGAGAAATATATATAAATGGAATTGTGAATCAGTGTTTTTATTTATTTATTTTGGTTAGTTGTGGTTGTGGTATCGAATTTTGGTTTGTTTTGTTGGCGCGCTTTCCATTAATTTCTTTCCGGATCTGTCAAAATCGGAATCGCGCGTTCAATTATCAGGTGAGGATGACTGTGATACCGTTACCGTAGGAAAAGGAGGTGACACCGTCACACGTCAAATTTTAAAGCCAAAATGGTTAGGGAGAGACATCTGTCAATTCCCCATAATGTTGCTGTCATTGATTAGCTTCCTCTCCTAATTATTGCCAAATCCCATGAAATTAGATTTTTAAAATGAATATTTTTTTTTTTTGGGTGAGAATCTAAATTCAATCCTTCTATATTTAAAATAAAATAAATGGACAAAGTGTTAACAGAGAATCCTAAAAGAAAATATCTTAATCAAGTTGAGATTGTCCTTCTGCTCAAAAAAAAAAAAAAAGTTGAGATTGTCCTTTTTTTTTTTTTTTTTTTTACCTTTTTTTTTTTTTCATGTGTTTTAAAAAGGTGGGAATAGAATTTATAAATCAACTTCTTTTATCCACATATTTTGTTCACAAGTATTATAACTTGATGATATATTTTTTTTTCTTTTGATAACTCATAACTTTTTTTTTTTAGTAAATGATAATTCATAACTTGCTGATATGGTTGACTGTAATTGGTGAACAATTATTTTCACATATACTTGCTATTTTTTCTCCACCGTTCTTTGTTATTCACATTAGAAAGAGGCTTAAAAATTGTGTCCATAAACTTTCACATAAATTAGGAGATTGAAAAGTTCATTTACTTTGTGGTTATAATATAATAAGTAATGTGATAGTTGTTTACTTTATTCACTATATTGGTTTAGTAGTTTTTAATGTCGTTATTTTTATTTAGTTTTTATACTAATTAATATTATGAATTGTTTGAGAACCATATGCAAATTAAAAGGTTGTGAGTTCACATAATTACGCATTCATAAACCATGTGTGACAATTTTTTTTTTTTTTTTTGAGGTGTGACAAAATATGAATGTCCGGATAAAATTTATTTTTGTATTAGTTAAAACTTAAAAGTTGATACACTATTTTGATTATAAACTTATAAAATATATAATTTTATTTAGACATTATAACTAAATTAATAATTATTATTACATAATTTCAAAACACTCATAACATTTGCAGTCTTATAATTAATATTTAAAAATTATCCAAAAAAACAATTGAAGGCATAGCTAAACGAAAATCCCAATTCAATAATTAAAAACAATCCAATTTTTAAACGTTTAAAATTATGGAAGAGTTAAGCGAGGCTGACATTGTGATTATTCTATAAATTTAGATGTGGGTCCTATTGGACATGAGTTGGTTTTTTAATGTGTGTTCATTAAAAACTGAACACAAGCCAAGCTCTATAATCAAAAGAAAAGAACATCTTCATAAGCAGAAAAAACATGCGGAAAAAAAAAATGCAATCTAATAATCTGGTGTAATGTTGAAAAAAAAGGAAAGAAAGAAACAAAATTATGTGTAGTTGAAATTTAGTATAATGTTGTTCCTTCAATGTGTACTTGAGTACCTGTAGTCGGTAACACTTGGATCAATTTGAACAGTCCAATCAGCTGAGCAAAATAAAGGAGTTCATGAAATCAAAATCAGAAAGTAAAATAGGGGCATAATAATATTGCATCAGTCTTTTTTTTTTTTTTTTTTTTTTTTTTTTTCTACATCACAAAATCCCTTGGAAAAGATGGCCTATTTTTTAAGTTGTGCTAAAAACTCTCACCGACATGTTCGGCAAGTTCTTATTACAATGAAAAAAATTTGTTACAAGAAGAAATTTACACAACTATTGACAATTACCAAGAGTGATTCCATCAATAACGTTTGAATTGCCTTCTCCAAACAGTGAAAAAATAAATCAAAGAGCATCTTTTCGTTAATCTTCTAGTGCTAACTAATAGTGGCGACTTTAACTATGAGTTTTAGGTTGTTTTGTAGCGGCTTTCCTATAATTTAATTCCTGATGTAGATTCTAGATATCAACGGCACCTTTCACTTCATTGTGTAATTTACAATGTTATTTTCAATCCGAGGTCTCTCATCAATGGTAGATTATTCCGCATTTATGATTATGACCTGCAAAAGAGAGAGAGAGAGAGAGAGAGAGATAAGATAGAGATAATCATATATAATTGGAATTCATGAGGGCTTACGAGATCGATTTTGCCAATTAATAATTCATTTAGGATCCTATTGGATCTTAGGAATGTGGAAGTAATCTTCTTTATTTTTAATAATTCGATTATTGAGGGTAAGGAAATTTGAACCGTGAATATTGGAAATATCAAAATATGAGTTAAGTTATAAAACTTTTGACAATGGGACGGAGACTTAAATGCAGAAAAATCATTCACAAGAAATGTATCAAGCGTGGTAAAAGCCAGTACTCTAAGGTGGTATTGGAATAAACTATAAATGCAGGAAAATCATTCACAAGAAATGTATCAAGCGTGGTAAAAGCCAGTACTCTAAGGTGGTATTGGAATAAACTATAAAGGACTACCCCATGGGGTGTTCAAAACAGGGGGGTAAACTAAGGGTACGTTTGGTATGCTATAATAGCTCTTGTAATGGAATAGTTATTCATGTGTAATAGCAATTCGGTCATTTAGTTGCATCTTTATTACATGGATTAGTTATTACATTAGAATGACTATTCTTTAAATTAAAGAATAACTACGCCTCTTTAAAATGGATGTAATAGCTATTCCTTAGTATATATAATAGGTTTTAAAATTAATATATTTTCAAAAATATAAAGTTTCCTTATACATCATCTTTTACAAGCTTTTCATATGAAACAACGAAACTTATGAATAGTAATATTTATTCCATTACAATGTCTTCTATTCCCAGTAATAAAGATTACTATTCCTAATGTAATCTACATTCAGTGTATCAAACATACCCTAAATCACACCACCACCGAAATCTGACTGTGCTTAGGATAAGGAAATCTGACTGTGTCAAGGATAAGGATAATATGCAGCCTACTGACTCAAGGAAAAGGAGATTACAATCACATTCAAAATGAAAGGGATAAGATAGATATAAAAAGACTGTACAGACAATCATGTATTCCATCCAAACTTCAGATACATACATAATGCAAGAATCAAAACATTTAGAACTATGAGATACAAAGACAGGTCGCGTGAGGACTGCTATGCTTGATGGGGTACACACACATTAGTATATATATATATATATATATATTTTAAAGAGCACTGTTAATTATACACTAGTTTGTACAATATGTGTGCACTACGTCAATTGAAATCGTGGGTTCAAAACACGATTTTAATTAAATTATGCAATCATGTTTTCAAGATACGATTTCACTATTTTAAGATTATATGGGGTTTTGAACACAATTTCCAAAGTTGTGGGTAGAGACTAGGGATGTACGCAACAAAATTAACATTTTAAAAAAAAAATTCCAATCAACATAGATTCTAAGAAGATATAGTACAGTCAAAGTCCCATCTAGCTTTTATAAAGCCACACTAGCACTAGTAGCACAGCATATCCCATTTAGCTTTATAAAACCACACTAGCATTAGTAGCACAGCATATACCATATTTAGCATCTATTTGGGATGAGCTAAAAAATTCAGCTTATCTACATTTTTAGTATATTTTTGCTATTATTTATGGGTCCTATTGCATTTTTTGATATTATTTGTGCATCCCACGGTACTATTTAGTATTCAGCTTATTTTTTAACCTATTTTCTACCGCAAAAAAATTTTGGTTTCAGTTAAAAAAACTGTTTCCAAATGGATACTTTAGCATCATATGTGCAAGCACTGGTCAACTTGGCAGTGTTGGCATCTATGATATCCCTGCCTGCTTTGAGACTCAAGAAACAAATTTGCAGCCTCAATATATCAAAAGGGGAAGGACTTTTCTTTTCCAGTATAAAACAGCAGCCTCGATATAATTAAAGGAGAAAAGACTTTTCTTTCCTAGTAGAAAACAGCAGTCTCATTATTCATATAGAAATGTCGTTGTTTACAATGGGTAAAAGAGAGGGAGGGAAATCCTCTAACCACACCTGAGGCCCCTCTATCAACTGAGCCTCCATGGCTAAAGCATGGGCAGCTCGATTACAAAATTTAAACGTGCTTATAAAACAAATCTCCCTCAAATACTCAGCCTCATGAGTCATGCCTAATGTCATCAACCAATAATCCTAAATATTAAAAAGCATAGATCGTAGAGTTAAGCATAGCAACCAGTTCTGCATGCACTATCACCTCCACGACCAGCTCTTGCATACCAATAAGGTCCACTGTTTCTTTGAAGTTAATCTGTCAAACCTGCTTTCATTTAATACAGGCTTATGAGCTTTGATACTGTTGATGTTACCTCTTACATTTATACATTAGTACAAAACAAAAGTCAGTGTCATCTAAGAGTGCAGAATAAGGAGCAACTCCTAAATTTCACTATGATGCTGCAGGCACATATATATCTTTTAAAATTACCTTTACTCTTTTGGGAAATCAATATAACTTAGCAAACAAATTAATTTACTTTAACTTTGATTGTATAATAAGGCAATGATGAAAAACTTGAACTAAGATCCACATAACCAAAGCGGATCTTAGTTCAAGTTTTTCATCATGACACACCATGACACACCTTATGATAAAGATGATGAGCCCTTCATGAGAACAAAGGCAAGAGGGCAAGGTTGCCGGAGCAGTTAGAATAGTACTGTGCGTGTAGTGTGGAGAGTGAACTACTACTATTTACTTGCTATTCTCTCCGCACATAGTGCCATCCACCAACACAATATATGACGTGAATATATATGTGTAAGAGAGTACCATGATGTATTGGTTTTTAATGTGCCAAACCAAATTAAACTTTGACAAGTAGATGATAGGGACCTTAATTTTCATGTGTGTAAATCCAAACTCATCCCATTAAGAGTTGTTTATGACCAGACAAAGACATATTAAAATAAAATACATAATGTTAATTATAAGTTGCAACAAAAGAACCCAATGTTGTTTATATTAACATGTTGTAATCACTATCCACTATTGGGTCTAACATATGCTCAATAAAATACATTTCAACCAATCCTGATTTTATCAAATACACAGAAATGACTATGTTAGCCCACAAAACAAAACAAATAATAATAGTAGTAGTAGTAGTAGTAGGCAATTCTGTCCAAAAGATTATTATAATAAAAGAAGATAACAGTAGTTTCAGGTGACACTTTGTGGATAAATGCCCAGTTTCATAGAATAGAGAAGAGCAAATGCAATAAAACACCACTCCATATCCGTTACTATCCATTGAATGCAGTTCACAAGCCTGTCGTAGCTTTGATAGAATATACAGAATCTCTACAAAGAAAAGAGACCAATTGCATCATGACACAATTCTTTTTCGATTTAATCATAAAGGACACTTATAGAACCAGAAGATAGGATGATCAACTTAAAAAATAGGGATCTCCATTTCACACCAATCAAATCTCCAAAAGTTTTGGTTTTTCTGTCATATAAATGTAGGGCTAGTAAGAAGACAAAGGCACCAATTTAAGAGCTAAAATATATGTAAATGTCATCTCTCATTCTCAAGCATGCCTATGAAAATGTAATTCAACATGCCTACCAAATTGGGAATCTCATATGCAATCAAATCTTATGCACTATGGTAATGTAAGTATATCTCTGTAATACAAGTTTTATGCTCGATTTCATAGCCAAAAAAGATGGGTAAGAAATCTAAAAAGAAGGTTAATTACAACTCAATCATTTCAAGATATCTACATTGTATTTGCACAGATATCAATATTAGGAGATATGCTTGCAGAAACAGATTTGCCACATTTAACAGCAACTGATTCCTTTTCCAAGTCAAATGCATATTCCAGGCATCTTTCCAGAGATTTAACAGCAACTGATGTTTCAGTTTCATCAAAGAAAGAGAGGAAACCCCGCTTTGTGTTTAGGAAGTCTGTACTATTGACATATTGTCTATCACAAATAGATGTGACTGTGCTCTCTGGCGTGCAGGTAACATCAGGAAGGTTGGCATTACCAGTCTTTCTTGAAGTTCTCTTCCTTATTATAGAAGGAGTATTTTTGAAGGTCATGGCCGAATTTCTTAATGTAGATTCTGGACTGCTACCATTAGCATACATACTTTGTCCAAGGTATGTTGGAGTAGAATAGCAAAATGGAGTGTTTGGATGCCTAAAATGAACATATGTGCTTGGTGATCCACCACTATCTTCTACAGCATTAACCAAATCATTCACCAGAGGTGACTCTGACGGCAAGTAAGCATGATTTCTATCCACTGCATGTCGCAAAACCCTATGGACTTGGTTTTTCTTGCCAACTTGACCCATGTGCTCACCAAGTCCCAATGTTAAGGAAGTTGAACATGGATTGCCAGATCCATTGGCCATTCTTGAATTCATAACACCTGAAGTATATTCCCTTAAACTCTTAGGAGTTTCAAGTATTTTGTGAGCAACAGGAATATGATTTTGTTTGGTGTAAGTGGATGCATCCAAGAAAACATCCAAAAAATTGGCTACCAAGGGCCCATCTGTTTCATCATGGCTAACATTGTGTATGTATGATCTAGTGGTGATACCACTTGCAGCAGCACCTTTGTGGTTACTTTGTGTCCCATTTAGTGGATCTACCAGTTCAGGTTCCCCTCTTTTTTCCATTAAATGAATTTCTCCTCTATAAGCATTTCCAAGAACCAAATCTGTAGAACAAGTGTCAACATTGTGCTCCAACTCCATGCTGTGATTGAGAGAGAACATTTTATTGAAATTCAGTTTCTCTACTTTAACCTTCGTGCATTCATGTTTTGTACTAGTACTGCAGAAATCAGGAGATGTAGATTTTGTTTCAGGACTGCTGAAATCAGGAGACATATTTTCACATGTCGTGTCACAACCATCAGTTGAGTATGAATCCAGTTTCTTCTTCATTGAGCAATTCCAATGATTCTTAATCGCATTATCAGTCCTGCCAATTCTCGACATCAATGAATTATGAGAAGATTATGATATATCCAATAGAAGGCCTCCATCTCGCTATTTGATAATTGCAAGCAAACATATTAACCGATGTGATGGTACAAATGCATACATAAGTGCAGTAATTTTGTCATTTTTCAATTCAACAAGGGAATGTTAAATTAACCCACAAATACCTAAGTAATGCACATTTAGTTATTCAAGGTTCAAACAATAAAACAATGAACACCAAAATTATAACAATGTTTTAAAGCTTGGTGCAAGTTAGGAAGGTGGAATTCATTATGTAATGGTCCCTACCCAGAAAATATCTTTTCCAGTTTATTACTTTCTTTCTGCACTATTTGCCATATTTTTAGGATCCGTAAAACTGTCATGGCAAAGAAAGTAAAGGTTATCCTGCTACTGTGAAAAAATATGCTCGATGCGCTCAATTGGGCGAAAATTTTGGATTAGATTGTGCTACACTACCACCAAAACTGACTAACTAGTGAACACCTGGCCACAATAACTCAATCCAAAGAAGAATTCTGCCACTTAATTTTAAAGACTAAAAGAACTAATATAAGCTGCATTTTTTTCCCTTTGTTATAAAAATATATCCAAAAGAATTTACTTTATTGAAGCTACAAAAGACAGAATTGGTCAATCTCAAAGGGTATCTTTCAACAGTAAATTCTTTGCAATGATAATGTGTGTATTCCAAGAATGTTAGTACTCTATTGTAAGTGATCTATTGCAGTACATTGATCTCAGATACATACCTTCCAGGTAGAAACCTTGCTATTTGTGCCCACTTGTTACCATATTTATGGTGGTAATAAGCAATAACTGACTCCTCCTCTTCTGTCCATGCATCTTTGTTTATAGCTGGATCTAAATGATTGAACCACCTGGAAAATAAATTACAATTTACAAGCTTCATAATCCTCTAAACAGATATAGCCAGTGAGCTCTAGCTCAAATGGCACCTCCTCCCCTTGTTAGGGTAAGGTGGAGGATGAGGTCATTGGTTCAAAACCCACTAGGTGCACATGTAACTTACCAATAACACACACACGCACAAAACCCTCAACTGACACACATCACAACATAACATGCATAAATAGTGGATTGCTAAAATATAGGTGGATAAATATGAAGGTCTCAGCCCATTGAGCTGCCTCAAGACTGAAGCGAGTTCTATTGTACTGAAGTTTCTATTCTCATAAAGGAAAACTAACAAATTGCACATGACAGTAACGATGTGAAACAAACAAACAGGACATGTGCCATTCAATTAGCATGGCCTCCCATAATTGATGCACTAATTAGATATCTACAGAACCTACCTCTCTCGACATTGCTTGCCTATGCGACCAGGTAAGCTCTTTGCAATAAGAGACCATCGCTTGCAACCATAATTTTTCACAAACTTGATTATACAATCATCTTCCTGAAAATCTCAAGATGAAATCCGTGGGGGGTGATAACATATCAATGATATAAAAAATGAGCACATGCAGTATTCTTCTGGCTACCAAAACAAGTAGCAGTATATGATTCATACCTCCTTTGTCCAAGATCCCTTGACAACTTCAGGATTCAAAACCTTTTGCCAGTGATGTAAGCACTGAACATCTGTCCGCCCAGGTATATGTGCAGCTGTACAGGAAATGTAAATAATTAAATGAGGAGCTTTGAATAAGGCAATTAACAACTTATATTACTTCTGTTGTATACTATCCAATGATGCCTTATGATAATAATGACAATCAAGGAAATTCATGCAAACTGAAAATTAATGAGGAAATTTATATATATATATATATATATTTTTTTTTTTTTTCCCCCATTTGAGGGTAGCTCTCATGCCTCATTCCATTTATCTAATAATGCAACAAACGATTTTAGCAGGAGTATTGATGAAGTGCTAGTGCCACTAATATTTTGAGCATTCCAACTAAAGAACAGATCAAAGCAACTGAAGCCAGATGAATGAGGGTCATGACTAGCTCTTAAAACATCCTCTTCAAAGATAAAAGACTATGGTTGACATCAGAAAACAAATAGATATGCCACTTAATACAAGCACAAAGTTGAAAGCAAGGGAAAAACATGTCATGCCAATACCTATTTGCTTCCACTTCTTCCCATTGTACTTTTTGACTAATGCACTTAGAAGATTATCCTGCCCATCAAAAGTCATGTTGTATTTAAGTTAGAAAACTTTTACAGCCACAAATTCCAGAGATAGCTTAGGCCAATGTTGGGAGAATGTGCACTCAATAAAACTATGTAATACCATTTTTATTTTTTAAAATTCCAAGAGATGAAACTATATTTCAAGAGAAATTCAAGGAAAAAACCAAGGAAACTAAATGTTAAATGATTCAATACTGTGGCTTGTTGGCTTCCAAAATACCAGCAATTTAGTATGAACAAGCTAGTTTTGCATTATAGTTCCTCCAAGAAGTAGTATCAGTGCTAATTCAATACTCTCCAAGTCATAGTACAAAGTTTATATAGCTATTGGTAACCTCTAACTATTCATTTTGCATATAAAAATAGAATAATAAACTAGAGTTTCCTTTGATTGACTGACCTCTTTTTCTGACCAGCCTCTCCTTGAACGTCTGGTTGGACCAGTTGGTCTCCTTCAATAACATGACAGCTTATATCAATATAAAATTGAAACTGTTTTACTCATAAATTAGGGTTGTTGGCATTATCTGCTTTGCATGCCTATTGTTCCTATTGTCTTACAACACCCTGATGGCCATATTAAAAGCTCCTTTGCTTCATTCCAACTGTGCTAGAACATAGTCCACGTGGAAAATCTCTATGAACCAACAGTACTACAATATTTTTTTCCCCTTGCAAGGGTAATGGTTAGATTTTACTGACCCAAAAAGTGAGGTGATATCTTGCCTAATGGTAATGGGTGCATGAATCACAGTCTCTCACATATACATGGAATAACCATTGTTGCTGGTACCACTACAATGTGGCTTTACCAAAATATGCTAGGTGACATGTTCACTAATAGGATAAACTTGGTAGTATTCAACACAGTAAATGTGACAAATTCCCATATGGATCCTATGCTTCAAATGTATAGAACCTAGATAACCAATTCAGAAATGAGAAATCATTGTAAAAAAAGCCATAGCCAGAACAACATACCCTATAACAGAACATCTCTGAACAGGGCTATCACAATTGCCATTGGATGACAAAGAACATGATGCGAACCGAACTTCTTTAGCTGAATCTGCAGCAAGGTCCTCCTTCTCCTTCTTAACCTTCACCATGATCACCCTCCTCAACCAGTTATCCTATCACATTCACCAAAATTAAGCAAAATCTTAACCACAAAACAAAACAAAAATCCAGCAGCAGATAAGGAATATCAAAACAAATCATCAAGAAAAAACAGCACAGGCCTAAAAAATCACTCCTTTTGACAAAAAAAATTCTGGTTTTTTTTCCCGGGAAAATTTATGAGAATTAAAAAGCTACTAACTTTATTTTTGCTTCGTTTCAACTTTCAACTACACCTTCTTTAGTCTGATTTCGAAATTTGACTTCCTCAAGGGTCAAATTGTGCAAAATCTAGAATCTAAAGCTTAATTCAGTCTCATTTTCTAACATTTTCTAGGGAAACAAACAGAGCAAACCAACAAGAAATTTTTTTTATAAAAAAAACCATCAACAAGCAAAGGGCAGAGTAGTGAACAGAAAAAAAAAAAATGATAATGCATAAAAGGAAACGAACCACAAATTAAGAAAAAGCTTGGAGAGTTTGTAAAAGCGTTACTTTCTCTCTCTCTCTCTCTCTTAAAAATGAGACTCTGAAAGTGTAACCGCTGAGATAACAACAATAAGACCAATATACAAAAGTAGTAAAAAAAGAGAAGAAAATGTGAGAGAAGGATGAGTTATATTACTATAAAGGAGCGACGTCGTTTAAAGAAAACAATAGCTTGCGAGGGAAGGTATTGCTATTAGTGGAAAGTGGGATAGTATAGAGCTATTATATTATGTATATATATTGGACTGGAAGAAAGTGTCTGTTTGTGTTTGTGTTTGTGTTTGTGTTTGTGTTTGATGAAGAGGAGGAGGGGCTTTTTTAAATGCTGTTTGTAAATGGTACAGACTAGAGAGAGAAAAGTAGCTTACATTGGAAGTTAAAAAACGAAAGGGACTGACTAATAAAGTCTGCTCACACTCACTACTACACTACTCTACTCAATGGGATCAAAATCTAACGGTGGGGGTTATGTCACGGCTGGCGTCATAAACGGTTTTGAGAAAAAAACGTTCTTATTTATTTATTTATTTAAGAATCACTTTTTGATTGTTTGCGAAAATCACCTCGGGTTTTTGTTTTATTTACGCAAATGGACTAGGGCCTGCGCGGCTCACGTGATGACACTTCCACAGTTAGGCTCATCAACTGAAACATTTTGAGAGTAAGATTTTTGGGCCTAGCCAGGATGATAACAGGAAGATTGCCTTGAACTTTTTTTTTTTTGAGAAAGAGATTGCCTTGAACTTGATCAGGTTGTTTGATTGATCTTGAATAATGGAATTGATGGGGAAAATAATAATATTCAATGTTTAAATGATAGAAAAATAAATAAAAATTATGAATATATATTTTTGGCAAAATAAGTAAGAAAGAAGGGTTGATAAAGTTTATAGGTAAACCAAAAATTAGTACACTCACTCTAAAATGAAATCTACCAATAAACTCTTGTATATTTGCTCATTCTCAATCATAAGCAATGTGGTGCTAAATCAATGGGACACGAACATTGCTTTTATGATTGAGAGCGAGATATATATATATATATATATAATTTAACATAGAGTTAGAGTTATGCTACAATTTCATCTCTCTATCTCCCTTTGCATTTTCATCTGTTTTTTTTGGAATATTGAACTAAGGAAAGGATAGGAACACTAGCTGTTAGAAAGAAAAAGGTTATCTACTAATTCTATGTTTAGACGGAGGGAGAGGAGGAAAAGTCACCTCTCCTCTACTCTCCTCCATTCCAAACAGACCCTAAATAAATTTATCATTTTAGCTAGCTAGCATATCATAATTCATATCTATGTTGATTAATTAATGAGTGACATGTTGCATATAAGTGAAAGTCTTTGATAGAATATTGGATGCTTTTTAAGACTATGCTTTTTCTTATTTCAATATTCCAGCCGGTTTCCATACCAGACAAATGGAAACGAGGTTGTCTCTGAGGTAGGGGTGGCAAATGGGTGGGTTTGGGTGAGTATGGGGTGGGCATAATTGGGTTGGGCATATAAAATCCATTTACCCATTTAAAACCCATTTAACTAATTGCTTCTAACCCAAATCCAACCCAACCCAACCCAACCCAATTATTATGGATAAACCCCAACCCACCCAATTATCAAAATTACCAAAATACCACTAAAGTCAAAATTCATTCTATTTATTTTTTAATTAAAAAAATCAGATTTGAAATTACTCTTTAAAATTCATTCAGTTGTTTAATTAAAAAAATCAGATTTGAAAATTCTCTTTAAAATTCATTCTGTTGTTTAATTAAAAAATCAGATTTGGAATTTCTCTTTGAAGTTCATTCTGTTTTTTAATTAAAAAAAAAATCAGATTTGAAAATTCTCTTTAAAATTCATTCTCTTTGTTAACTAAAAATTTAGAACTAAAACTCTCTTTCATTCTGTTGTTTAATTAAAAAATCAAATTTGAAAATTCTCTTTAAAATTCATTCTGTTTTTTAATTAAAAAAATCAGATTTAAAAATTCTCTTTAAAATTCATTTTGTTGTTTAATTAAAAAATCAGATTTGAAAATTTTCTTTGAAGTTCATTCTGCTTTTTAATTAAAAAAATCAGATATGAAAATTCTCTTTAAAATTCATTCTCTTTGTTAATTAAAAAATCAGATCTGAAATTTTTCTTCAAAAATCATTCTCTATGTTAATTAAAAATCAAATTTGAAATTCTTCTTTAAAAATCATTTTTTTTATAATTAAAAAAATTAGATTTAATTTCTTCATATAGAAGAGCTACAGATCTATGATTTTTGTATAATATCTAATTATAAGTGTAAGAATATTAGTACAACATGTTGCATGTCATTATAAGGGTATTTAAATGATCATTTAGAGTCTAGAAGACCAGACTCTGTCTAAGAATAATAGTGTCTAATACCTTCCCATTCTGTAACCTTGTCCCCGAACATTAGAATCTTAGGATCGTAGATATAGTGTCTTATTTTCTTTTGATAGATTGTAACTAGGAAACAAGGCTTTGTATTTTTTTACTAGATTGTAACTAGGAAATAAAGCTATGTATAGTTCTTTTTTATCAAGATGTATTGAAATCAATAAGAATATGAACTGTAAAGATATTTTGTATTTTTTTAGTATAGTTTTCTTATTTTTCTTATAAAATAAGTGGTAACTTCACATAATCCCAGAAAAAGAGGTACCAAAGCCTATCTTTTTGAGAGCCAAGTCTGGTCTCTCACAATTCCAAAATTTTGCAATAATTGATGCCAAGTGTTTGTTTAAATATCATGTAATGTCATGTGTTTAGATTTTAAATGCATCTCAATTTCACGAGAGAAGCTAAGTCCACAACATTTTTACAACAAATTATAGGTGGTTAGTTGTTATTGGTTCAAATTTGAACTTAACGCTAAGATTACTTTTTTGCCTCAACAATAACAACCAGTAACAATCTACTACTTAGGATTTATTGTAAGAATGTTGTAAAAATGTTGTGGATATATCATTTTTCAAATTGTAAAAATATACAAAGACTAAATTAGAATTTATTATGCTTTTTGTCTCACTATTTAAAAAATCCTATTCAGTTGAAGAAAATTCTCAAGAGTTTTACTACTAGCGTAAGATATTGGGATTTTCAATTAGTCAGGAGAAAGAATTTTATTTCCTTTTCCTCATTGTTGTTCTTGATGCAAATGCAATGTATGTTCCATACCGGTTTTCAAATTTTCAAAGAAACATATAGGTAACATGTGAAATTTAAGATTTTATTTATTTTAAGTTTTTGAATTTGGGTAGAAATTTGAATAGTAGAGCGTAGCTATTTCCTATTTTCTTTCTCTCCCAGTTATTATCTATATATATATAAAACCGAAGTTTTTGAAGCTTCCACAATTTTCCACATCATCGCCATTTAAAAAAAATTAAAAAACTATTTTTATTTTCCAATCCACGTCATCATTTTTTTAAAAATCATCGGCATTATTAAAAAAAAAAAAAAAAGCTCCACGTCATCATTTTTTTTAAAACCATCAGCATTATTAAAAAAAAAAAAAAAAAAAAAAAGCTAAAAAAACCTATTTCTATTTCCACGACAAAACCAAACCCGATACCCAAATTTTTGTTCTCCTTCCCCAAACCCTAAACCTCTTCTTACACACCGCCTCTTTGTTCTTTATTTCTCTCCCTCATCTCTCTTCTCTACCCTTTCAACCTCTGATTTATTTTTCAAACAAACCCATTAAAACCCTAAACATCAGAGTACTAATTAGCCCAATTACATTCTTTTCTTTTCTGTTTTTTTTTTTGTTGAATCACTGCTATTATCTAAATTAATTCTTTGCTTCTTGCATATTTCATTGACAGGTCAATCACGTAGCCACTGAATCATCATCACCAACATTGATCGTTCGTGCTAATTTTTCTATTATATACTATCCTTTGTGTAAGTTCCCCGATAAAACCCTAAACCTCTTCTTACACACCGCTAAAATTATTGAACAAAGAGGAATTCAATAATTTTGGTGTTTTTCATAAGGACCAATCACATGCATGTGACGGTTTTGTTTTCAGGATGAAGCAGAGGGTAAAAGTCAATGTTGCCCCAAAATCTCCCGGTTCAATTTCTCAAGAACTCCTTGGTAAGATCACCTTGAATCCTCAATCTTCCTTATCTTCTTCCTTTTTTGTTGTTGTTGTCCTAATCTATTTGCTTATAATTAATTTGTGGTTTTTGTTTCCATAGTTTTTGAACATTCTTGAATTAGGACGAAATCAAGATGACTTTGAGGCTGAAGGATTGATTTGGGGTTTTTATTAGTTTTGGGATTTTGGGGTTCCTAATTAGGGTTTGCTGCAATTATAGATTTCAATTGCTAATATGTTTCCTCTTTGTTCTTTTTTGTTTTTCCCAGGGAAACACCATAGAAGATCAAATTCTACCTATGCTTTGTCTCTTTGTGTTTTGAGTTTTAATTTAATTTAGGATTTCCTCCCTAACCTGTTCTCTTTATTTATTTGTTAGTAGGAGTGAAATTGTGGTTTTTGGGTTCAGTTTAGCACTTTGGCTTACTAATTTGTGTTTTTTTAATTCAAAACTTCTGAATAAGGTTTTAAATATATTTTGGGTTCTATTTGTTGTTATCCATATAATTGTAGGCAAGCTATGAGTCTTCCATGTTTGAAAGACTTAATCTTCATCAAAATATATGAACACTAACAAAAATATTTTTAATTTTACATTTCGTAGGATTTAGTTTTCTGTATTTTGGTCGGTTGGTTTTGATTTAATTTATTGGGTATCAAACCTGTGAAGAATTTTGGAGAGCAAGCTTGATCAGCTTTGTGGAGGCTCTTTGTGTTCTAAACCTGCTTGTATGTTAGTAAGAGCAAAGTAGATGGTGAGGTCTTGGGTTCAAGATCCAGCCAATGTATGCGTATCTTACTTATAAAAAAAATGTAGGTTAGCTCAGTCTTTAGGCTTATCATAGCAATTTCTGTTGTAATTTTGTACAATATCAGCTCTGTTCCATTTCAATTCCTTTTATACATTGTATAGTTTCTTCTTATAGTGTTATAGTTTTTTCAATGATATGATTGTGATTTAAAATGGTATGGAGAGCTGCAAAGATATGTTTGATCTAAATTCCAAAAGGAGCAGCCAGGAGCAGCTATGCTAATTGTTACTCCCTATAAGATGCATTTAGATTTTATTTATTCTGCCACTTCCCTTATTGTTATATCACTGAATTATCCTCTAGACTTATTATATTTGTAAATGCTCTTGATGAATTTTTTTCATATTAGGGAAGTTATTAATTATCTCTAATTTGTTTTAATTGGAACTTTTACAATACAAATATGTAAGTACATATATGTAATTGCAAGTACAGAGCTACAGCCATGCTTAGCATGCCATCAACCTCATTGAAATTTATGTTGCATAAAGGATATAAGAAAGTTGTGTTGTTTTCACCTTGCAATGGCAAAGACAAGATTTAGCAAAATAAGTACAGCCTCCAAAGTTTTATTCAGCATAAATATAATCAGGATGAGATTTTGATTGGTTTCTCATGTTAGGTAATTCTCCCAATTCTTTTCAAATTTGTTTTCCTAAATTATATCCGTTTGTCTCTCTATTTGTTTGTAAACTCCACCATTGAATCTCTGTACATCCCTATTTTTTCCTCTCTTTTTTCCATATGGATTTTTCTTTTATTTCGTTTGGTTCCCTATTGCTTGATTATTTTTTATGTTTTTTTTTTTTTGTTTGATGGGTTTCCTTTGGTTTTGGAGGATTGCAAGGAACACAACCTAGAAGGTTTTAATTCTTCTACTATTCCGTTTTGTTCCTTTTTCTACTATTAAAAAAAAACATAACAAAGTTCTCCATTGTTCTATGGTTCATCATTTTAAGTTGTACTATGTTTTTTTTTTTTTTTTTTTAATTTAATTTTTTTAATGAAAAAGTTGTACTATGTTGATAAAACAAAGTTTAGAAATTTAGTACTTTTATTGTTAATTGCTTCTTCGCTGAGATGTAATTGTTCTCATCTCTATAGGATTCTCTTCTCTTTTTTTTTTTTTTTTTTTTTTTTTTTTTTTTTTTTTTGGTTATGGTTTTTTTCCCTAGCCTATGTTTATATTAAACATGTTGATGAAAGGGTGATTATTTACATTTAAAGCTTTTTTTTTTTTTTTTTTTTTTTTTATAATGAGAATCACAAAGACATCTAAAACTGAAAAAGAAAGTTTAAACTCCTAGAGTTTAATATATAGATTGCTTAGGTTGAACTTTATGCCCTAAGACTTTGGGGTTACACATCAATTTTTTCATCTTTGTTGAAAATCTGAGTTGGATCATATTTTGTTATTGAACCTATTACTGTTTTAGAATCCAGATTTTGGATTGGAATCATGCTTTTCTATATTACTTGCAATTAATTTTTTAACTCAAATTTGTAGTTGGATTGTCATATCTTTTGCCTCACAAAATGTTAAATGTTGCAGGTGGTTTCTTTTACCCAAATTTGTGTTGTGGACTTTTATTATTGCCCATAATCCATCCTATGATCCTTGCTTGACACTTGAGGTTAGAAGAAAAGGAGAGAGCCCCCCTTTTTAAAATTTTTTATTTATTCCGTAGCTATTTTCAACCAGACAAGACTTGGTTTTTGGGCATTAATTGTAAGGCCATGAAAGTTCTTAAATTGAAGGATTTACATTGGCAACTGCTTATTCTTAACTTAAATTTGTTAAGATTCTCATCCCTTTTTTAGTCAATTTGTATTCTCCTTATATTTTCCCCCATTTTGCTCTTGCTTTAACATTCTGTACTATTATGAGTTAAAAAAAAAATTATAATATGCTTTGAGCCATAATATGCTTTGAGCCAAATTATAAAAATTATCCCGTGCATCGCACGGGTTAGCGACTAGTTGTACTAATTGTGGTCCTTATAGATCTTTTTCCTTAGTTACTATTGCATTTTTTGTTTGGAGTTTTTTTTTTTTTTTTTTTTTTTTTTTTTTTTTTTTTTTTTTTTTTTGGGGGGGGGGGGGGGGTGGGGATAATTCAATAATAATCCTACCAGGAGATGAGGATTTGAATTTTTTATGTTTCCGTGAGAAATAATGTTAACTAATTGAGTTACAAACTTTATGACAATTTTGATTTGGGCTTGATCTTGGGAATCTTTTGCTTTAATACTCAATACAGCCATACAGGTGCATGCACATAAATTTATGAGTGTCCTCTCTTTAAAATATTTTTTCCCTCACAATTCCGAAGTTAATGGATTTATTTAAGGCGGAAATACAATTTCCGCTCCTATATGTTCACCTTATTTCCACTTTGGTCATTACTTTTTTATTTTACCTCTTTTAGTTCCCAAAATCAAAAACCGTTCCATTTTGATCTCTACAGTTAGCTTATTAACGAAAAATAGTATACATGACAAACAGAATGCACTATTGACACAGTAAATATAGATGTGCCCATTAAAATAGTATTAAAAAATTTATTTGCCTTTTTAAAAATACCACGTCAGCAATTTAATTTTTTTAAAAAAACCACATCAAATAAAAAATTAAAAAAAAAATTCTAACCTTCTTATTTTTTTTTAAAGAAAAGAAAATAGTTAAATTAATTTTTTTTTTTTTTTGAAGATCACGGAGAACCCAAAGAATTTTTTTTTTAAAATAACAATAAATATTAAACTATTTAGTTAATTGTCATATTTTAAAACAATTTTGAAAAATAACATCTCGAGTATCTAAAACTCGAGTTCCAGATGGAACTCGAGTTTTTAAGTCTCGATTTGGAGAAAAAAAATTGCGCTGAAAATCGAGTTTTAGAGACTCGATTTTCATAAATTGCAAAAAACGCCGCTATAGGTCTATAAAACGTCACTATAGGGCTTAAAAACGCCACTATAGGACTCCTTAAACCTGTACTTATAAAAAAAATTTTTTGCAGGAAAACGTCGCTATAGGGTTTTAAAACGTCACTGTAAGTCTTAAAAGCGCCACTATAGGTTAAATTTTTTTTGCATAAAACTCAAGTTTTAAAGACTCGAGATCTAAAGCGAGTCTTTAAGACTCGAGTTCTAATATGGATCTCGAGTTTCAAAAACTCGAGATGTTAGTTTTCTAAATTGTTTGAAAACGTGCCTAACTAACTAATTTGAATGGTTGAAGGAAGCTGATTTGCACAATACCTCAGAACCCAAAACATGTGTTCTTCATTTTCTTTCCCAACTAAGCTTGCCCAGAAAATTAAAATTCTACATTTTCTTGGCAACCAAAACCCATAAATCACTTAGATTTACAAGATAAAAAGACATGCCCATAAAAATTTACAAAACATAGAGACATTTAACAATTACAGTAAGACATTCAACAAGATTTTCTTATGCTTTGAAACCAAACACACAAACACAAAACTCAAAGCCGATTCATCAATAAACTACACCAAAACACAAGCCAATTCTCATTAATTTTGGATCTGGTCAGCCACTACCAATTTGAGAAAGAGAGAGAGAAGATGAGATGACAGGTGATCTGGGTCAGCCACTATAGATCTGGGTCTTTGGGTCTTCAACCATGAGATTCAGCCATGGGTCTTTGGGTCTTCAACCCTAGGATTCGGTCATGGGTCTTCAGCCATGGATTTAGAGAAGATGATAGGCCATGGGTTTTCAGTCATGAGCTGGATCGGCCATGAAAGAAGAGAGAGAGCTCAGGTTTGAGATGAGAGAAGAGAGAGAGGGATTGGGTCTCCATGATTGGAATTTCAGCATGAGCGAAGAGAGAGTTTGAGATGAGATAATACACTGAGAGAGCTTTTGGGTCTTTAGGTTTGAGTATTGTTTTTGGGTTGTGTTTGGTTTCTCAAAAAGCTTTAGGTTCATGGAAGAAAAGTTTATTTATTTTTTTTTAAATATAATAAAATAAAATAAAAAGAAAAACTTAGAAATATAATGAAAAAAAACTTTTGAGTTTGTCTTCTTGTTAAAGATAAACTCAGATCTCAATTCATATGATTTTTTGTGTTTGATTTTGTTTTTTATTTAGTTAAAATTAATAAATTATTTTAAAAAAAATTTATGTTGACGTGGCAATTTTAACTGTCAAATAAATTTCATTATTATTTTTTTAATAGCCACGTCAGCTTTCTATATGTCAACAGTGCACTCTGTTTGCCATGTAGGGACCATAATGGAACGGTTTTTGATTTTGGGGACTAAAAATGGTAAAATAAAAAAATAGGGACCAAAGTGAAAATGGGGTAAAAATGTAGGAACAAAAATAGTATTTTCGCCTTTATTTAATGTTGTACTAATTGTGGTCCTTTTTTGTTTTTGTTTTGAGAGATAATTACAACATGGTGCTAACCCCGTAGCTCAAACCCTTTCCCCCCTAGACCCCCAAGCACTTTGTACATAAGGATGTGTCAATTCAGCTACAAGGCCTTTGGCACTGATTGTGGTCCGTGGTTGCTTATTGCTTATGAATTTCAAATCTTTTTTGATTATCTACAGGTTCCAACATAGTGTGTACATTTATTATTATTTTGTCTATGGTCATTGCCTACTTTGTTTTCTATTCCTCTGTGTGCTTCTTAAACTAAGGATTTCTTTATACGTGGATGGTGGATTTGTCTCTCGGCAATTTTGTCTGAGTAATATTATAACTACAAACTATTGTACAATATTTTTACAAATTGTTGATGTGTCCAATTTCTTATTGGTTTTCATCTAAACCTAACATTAACATTATTTTTTCATTTACCAATAACTATTCACCATATCAATAGTTTGTAAAATTTTTTGTAAAAAAGTTTGTATCTCTAGCATTAATCTTTTGACTATAAGCCACCCAAAATCAAAAATATAATTGTCAATTCAACCTTACCATATCAATTGTTTGTAAAAATTTTTGTAAAAAAGTTGGTATATCTAGCATTAATCTTTTGACTATAGGCCACCCAAGATCAAAAATATAATTGCCAATTCAACTTTGATAAGTGATTCTTTAAAAAAAATAAAAAATAAAAAATAATTGACAAGTGTTTCAAAACATGGAGTATTTGATTGTAAAATCATGAAATTCAACATTCCAGTATCTTTTAAAAAAAAAAATTCTCAGTGGCCTATATAGTCAAACCTGGTCAATCATATAGTCAAAGTGCAACGAATAAGGGTTAGACCTTTTAATTGGTGACACTTGGTATTTTTTTTTTTCATCCAATCGATTTAAATTGACTTAATTGGCTTCATTCCTAAGGGTTCTTAGTGAAAAATACAATTAGGATCTTCACAAGCCAAAATAAAGATTTTTTTTTTTTTTTTGGGTAACAATCAAGGGCAGACAAGATATCATAACATCAGCAATTAATAATGCGAACAGTAGTGATGTGTTTGTTAGCGATCTCGCGAGATCGCTGAAAGAATGGCCAAATGAATATCCACTGTTTTTCGTGACCTCGTTTTGGCAGCTGTGTCTCAACTTTGATGCATTGGCTTGTAGAAGTGGAATTGAAATGTAATACCCATAAAGAGATAAAAGATAGCTTAACGAATGCCTTTATAGTTCATTTGGATTGAGGGGGAAGGAGGGGAGTAGAGTAGACTAAATTTGGCAAAAACTTAACCTAATTTCAACCAATTCTATTCTACTTCTCTCCTTCTCCCCTCCATCCAAACAGGCCCTAAGAGCATTGGTTTAGATAATATTTTTAGAAACTTTTTATGAAAAAAGAAAGTAATTAATATTTTTTTACTGTTTTTTATATTTTTCATAAAAGTGGTATCTAAGAAATATGGTTGTTGTCATGGGCATTAACGAGGCCCATATAGAACTCAGATGGCCTAGTGAGAATATTGTCAAGTCCATGGTGATATCAAAAGTCTTATAATTTAACCAGTACTTTCTGTCATTTTCAATAGAAATTGAGGGTTCAAATTCTCATTTCCCGTAGTTTTACTTGTAACTTGTAACTATAAAATTATAAATAAATAAAAGTTTATGGTGACAAGGCTAGCCTAGATAGGTGAAGCTGAGGATGAAATCATGAAGTATGTGGGCCTAGACATTTCTAGGTACTACTCTTATAATAGCCTGAGAGAAAATACTAATACACATGATGAGAAATACAGTATACTATGCATGAGGAGGCACACATGAGGAGGTATACTAGTACATTCTTCTCACATGGGAATGGATCTTACACGTGTGGTTCACCTCCATGTGAGAGAGAGGAAACATACACCGGATGCGTGATGTATTTTTTCAGTACACACACCCTATTACATCACATTTGAAATGCACTAAAATCATGAAGGAAGTCATGATTTCAATGTATTCTAGTGTGTGTGTATTATAAACTCTACACATAGTGTGAAACTAGGAACCAAAGGAGGAAAGTGGGTTGTTCAAATGCAGCTGGGGTTTTGTCCTTGTCTGCATTATCACAAAGGAAATTCTGTTCAGTTATTCTAGCATGCCTCTTTGAATGTTTGATCCAATAATTCACTATACTTAAACTGCTCTTTTTTTTTTTTTGCTGAATAAATTAGACTGTTTCTAGAGTCAACTAATGTGGGCTTCTGATGATATATATGTTTGTTTATCTTACAGACACTTAGGGTCACACTTTTTTCCCACTAATTGATGATGTATTATCCCTGACATCATTCGTTTAATTATAACAAAGCATGTATACTTGTCCATTCCCACCTAACCTCTCTTAACCTTATTAGCAATCTTACCCTATAAAGAATGTTTTATAAATGAGATTAACACTTACCCACTATCTTTCTTACATCAGCAATTTTTAAGAATTATTTATTGATTCTCTCAAAAAAAAAAAAGAATTATTTATTGATACGACTCAAATGACATAATTTGTATCACAACTATTCACATGGTAAATTATAAATGGTGAAAAAAAGTGATGGATTCATATAAAAGTAACAGATAGTCAATCACAATTTAACATGTAAAATACTTGTGACAAAAGTTATAATAATGTACATGGTACTATAAAATTTAGGCTTTGTCTACACATTTTCTAAAAAGAGTGTTGTATTAATGTCATTTGGTGTCAGTGATTATTATTATTTATTGTAGACTTGTGAGCGGTAAAAAGTTTCAGTTATAATGTCTACTATAAATGAGAAAAATTAAGATAATCAAAATAGTTCTTGAACAAATTCAATTACGTTGAATAAAAAAATGAACTAAATATATATATATATATATATATATAGAGTCCAATTTTGTGAGGAATTCGATGTTGACTTGTGTTTATTTAAACAATCTTAAATTTTTAATAGTTTTAAGTTTTTCCAAATAATATTAGAATCTTAAGCTCTTTTTTTTTTTTTTGAATAATATTAAAATCTTAAGCTGGTATAAGCAGTGATTTTGGGTATTGGAGGGTATTTTCGTTTCATCGTTTCCTGGAAAGTGCCTACACTGCCTAGGTAGGTGCTTGCATGATTTTTTGGATAGACACAAAACTGTAATGGATTAGGCATGTGTGTCATATTTAAATAAAAAAAATTTAATAACATGTGGTGGGCATCAATGTAGGCAGTTGCTACTATAAGACTATAACAGTAAACAAGAAGTCAAAGTAGCTCATGAAAGTTTCGAAAGAACTTTGATTAACTTTCAAAGTTGTTGGGCGCCCGCCAGATGGGTAACTTTGGTTTGAGATCGATGAACTTTGGATTAAGCATTTTATATAGAACATGATGCGGATTTCAATAGTTTGCCACTATATTTTCCCTCAATTCTAAAAATCAATCGATATTTTTTTTATATCATGTTTTATTGTCGATGCCTGACATTTGTTTCTACGATAATTTACGTGTAACATTGAGTTGAACTTGAATAATGTAGGTTTTACTAGCAGAAACGCACAGATCAGCCAACCAATTAGCACATAGGCTTTTACATATGTATGACATGCAATACAAAATGATTGAACTAAAAATAATTATGATAAATATTAGAGACACAACTTATTACATAATTATTGCCACACCTTGTTAAAATAGGAGTGAAAATGAACTCATATTGATTCATATTTTCAACGTTCACAACAACTCATCATTTGATGAATTATGACAAAAATGGTGTGGTATGCTGTGTTCTTAGCATTGGTTAATGATATTTGGCCAATAATTAACTATGGACATGTGAAATGAATCATCCCACCTGCTAAGAAAATAATTTTTAATTCCAACTTGCTCTGACCTACCAAACTCATACAATTCAGTCATAAACTTCCAAAGTATACTAACCCAACTCTAACATGGAAAATCAATCAGTTACCAAGCCGGCGTGCGCACGTGACGTAGATATATTCTCTCTCTCTCCAGCATTATATATAGAACCCCTTGCACCCTCACCATTCATCACCACATCACACAATCAACTTCATTCACCCTCTAAGAGCTTAATTGATTGCCATTTTAGTTAGCTCAATCCACAATGGCAACTAAAATTGTCACCTTGTCTTTCGTGTTCCTCCTAGCTCTAGCCACATCCACTGAAGCCTCAAAGTACCAGTTCCAAAAGCTCAAAGAAACCAACATGGTGTTCTACATGCAAGATTGGGAGACGGGCGCCAATGCCACTGCCACCCCAGTCGCTGGCATCCCCCACAAGCGGTGGTGGATCCTTGGGTTCGGAACGATCTTTGCCACGGATGATAAGTTGACAGTGGCTATTGAAAGGAACTCATCTGAGGTTGGAAGGGCTCATGGAATTTACGTGAACTCAGCATTGGATGGCTCTGATTTGCATCTATTGATGTCATTTGTGTTCACCAACAAGGAGTACAATGGTAGCACCTTAGAAATACAAGGGGCAGACAGGTTCTACCTAAAGTATAGGGAGGTATCCGTGGTTTCAGGAACCGGGTTATTCAGGTTGGCTCGTGGTTATGCTACTTTGGAGACTGTTTTTCTTGACATTCCCAATTCTAATGCAATCATCAGGTGGAATGTGACAGTTTTTCACTACTGAGTTGTTGGAATATTAGTATGGAATAGGCGTAAAATAGAAATGGAATGGTTTGTCATATTTTTGATTTACCATATAATAAAATGATTGTAATAATTTGTTTTGACAAGTACCTTAATGTTTAAGGAACAAAGTTTTCTTCTTGTTAATTGGTACTCGACATACTCTCCATTGTTCGTTCGGAATGAGCTTTCAACTTTCTCAATGTCTATGGAATGTTTGTTCGATATTCTGCAAGCCTAAGGTTAAATAATGGCACCAAAACCATGCCCATATCATACAAATCACTCACCCTATAAACCTTTTTTTGTTTATTTATTTATTTTTATTTTTGGTTCTTCCCCTAGAATAATCTGTACTCATCTGGAAGAAATTACTTGGCATTTTTGTGTAGCTACAACTAGGGTGAAAGTCATTATACGTTAAGGGACCGTTTGATTAGAAGGATGAAAAAGTGGAAGGATAAAAAAGATTTAATTTTCCCTTAATGCGTGTTATAAAAAATATATAATTTCTTTGTACTCATTAAAGAAGAAGAAAATATTAATTATTAATAATTAAAATTAACAAAATAACATTATATGTAATATAATATATTAATTATTATTTTTGTACTCATTATATTATTTTCCTTTATTATTATATATGATATATTAAAGACTGTTTGGATAGCCTGTTTCCGTAACTCAATTCTCAGTTTCCATAACTCATAACTAAAAAATGGTGGGACCCATAGCTCAATATCCGTTTGGCGCACGAAAATTCTATTTCCATAACTCCGTTTCCATCACTTAATTATTTGATTTTTGAATTATGAGTTATGGAAACTGAAAACACATTTTAGCTATTTTCAGTTTCCATAACTCATAACTCAATGGCATTTCCGTAAATAACACTACATGCAGGGACCTACTATCAGTCAGAGCCACAACTTTTGACCATCTTTTTTTTTTTTTTTTCATTGGGTTCAATGCGTGTGTTCTTCATGTTCTTTTTTTTTTTTTTTTTCTTTTTCCTTTCACACTAGTGGCTTCTTCACATTCTTCACTGGGTTCAGTTCTTTTTTTTTTTTTTTTTTTTTTGTTCTTTCACTGGGTTCTTTTTTTGACTGGGTTTTTCTGGGTTCAGTTCTTTCTCTTCTTCTTCTTCTTTTTTTTTTTTTAATTTTTTAATTTTTTAATTTTACTGGATTCAGTGAGTTTGGGTACTAAAAAAAAAAAAAAGCTACATCGAGTGATAGTTATGGGACCCACAAATAGTGTGAAAAATATTGAGTGATGGAAAGTGAGTGATTGTGCCAAACAGGTGTGAAAAATTAAGTGATGAGTGATGAGTAATGAGTGATGAGTGATGGAAAGTGAGTGATGGTGCCAAAAAGGGTGTGAAAAATTAAGTAATGAGTGATGAGTGATGGAAATTGAGTGATAAAAAAATTCATCCAAACAGCCTCTTAGTGGCTCAAAAAAAAAAAAAAAAAAAAACTTGGCAAAGAAATAACAAACCTAGAGCTGGACATATTGTTGTTTGATTGTTTCACATGGTTGTGGTTATGGTTGTGCTTGTGCAAAAGAAACAAAAGAGAAGCGATTGGGAGAGAGATATCGATGTATTTCAAATGTTGTAGGAGTGTAGGTGAGACTTAAATTGGGGCAATTCGGTAATTGGGCAAGTAACAAGCTTTCCATGCTTGTTTTCTCTCCAAATTGGTGAGATAAATTTTTTGTAGGCCCAGGTGGAAAATGCCTGGGCCCTACTAAAAAATTTCCTCCCCTTCTCTCCTTACCAAACAACACCCACTTCTATTTTCTCCCCTATTTTCTCTCATTAATTTTCCATCCACCCTTTTTCACCTTCAATTAAACATACCCTAAGGGATTTCTTGGGTTTTTATTTTATTTATTTTATATATAGTGTATAAGAGACATGGATATCGGAAATATAACCACTTTACCTTTAAAGTCATGGTTATTAAAGCAATTGAATAACATGAGTATGAAGCAATGATCAAAAAGATATTTTTGATAGTATGAATTTGAGTTGTGTATCAATTGTTTTCTAGTTTCACCCAAAGTTTGCTATCAAGTTAAGAACAGTTCACCTCCACGATATAACAAAATCAACAATAACAAACAGCAATTCCAAAGTTTCTATTAAAGAGAATTTCATATGAAATTGTATATTTTACCATGATTTAGGCCCTTAATATATAGACAATGAAGAGTTGAACTCTTCATTTAATTTGGTACGTTTTTTACTGATAGAGAACATTTTCACCATCCCGAATATTTTTCTAACACTTTAGAGTCTTCGGTGGCCAAAAGCATCTTTAGTCTTTGAAAGAGTCTTCGGTCTCTAAGAGAGTTTTCGATCACCAAAAGCATTATGAGCTCCCCAAAAGAGTCTTCAATCACCAAAAGTATCTTCAGCCATTGAAGGGTCTTTGGCCACTAAAGGGTCTTTGGCCACTAAAGGATATTTTGCCTCTAAAGGTGTAGTCGGTCACCAACATGTTAGTCACCTTGTTTGCCTAGTCAAAGCTCTGTTTGAGTTGTCAGGATTATAGACGCCAGTCTCCTAAGGGATCGTCATGCCTCCCATGCCTTAGGGGACTTGAGAAAGACAACATGACTCCTTCGTCTCCTTGTGGTGCCAATGACCATCATCATATCGATGACTACGTATACTTAGTTCCATGCCGTTTGCGTATCCTACACTCCTATGTCTTCATGATATGGAAAGAACTTGCACACCATGCTCAAAGATCTTTTTACATATTCATATCCTCCAAATATGATTTTACATATTCATATCCTCCAAATATGAGAAACTAGGCCCAATGATCGAGAAACATCAACTCCATATCTTCCCTACAAGGGAAGATCCTACATTTATGGGATCTTGGTTAGCTCTAAACTACTATATAAGCACAAAGCCTCATCTTCTCCAAGGTACGTAGAATTTCCTAGCTCTGATACTTTAAGTTATTGGGGATCATTCAGTCACTGACTTAACCTTCAGAGGGTCTTTTGCCGACTCCTCACTAGTGCTCTCTTTAAGTTCTTCAACTTTCATTCTTCAGCTACACCACTTGTGATCTCTTCAAGTTTTTCACCTTTTATTCTTCAGGTTCTTCACCTTTTGTTCATCAGCCACCCCCTTGTCACTACGCGTCTAGACGATCGATTCACTGATGATTTTTGTGTATCATCATTTACTATCAAGGATTTTTAGATTAATTCATAATTCTTCAAAAAATAGTTATTTACTTAGCAAAACATTACTTTCATGGGTTATGATCTAAAATAAAATAAAATCATTGTCTGATCTTAATCACACACACATGTTGTGCCACAAGCCATCCGCAAGCATTTGTCCTTGTTCTACAGCCACTTGTCTATAAATTCTCTCAAGTATTTTATTGTAGGTATTGGTATTACTTTCCTTCCTTCCATATCACAATCTACAACATATATATTTAATTTTAACAAGAAACATAAAATTAAGGAACTTTTTATGGAGATGATAATAGAAACATTGTATTTGCACCTTGCAAATGCTAAGAGGCAAGGTCAAGATAGTACCATAGTCCTGTACCCTTCCCCCTACCCACCATCATGTCTACCCACCTCACTCTTTACCTTCTTGGTGATTAATGGCTAAATCATTGTTGGGAAGCACCATGATTGGGTTTACTCTAATTAAGACAAGACATGATGCTGCCACAATCTTTAGTCCAAAGAAAACTTACAACCATTTCCCACAAAAGACACCAAATGATGACGTAGTTGATCACTAGGTTGACCTCAGTCCACGAGCATCTATAAAGAAAGAGGAAAACATCTGAAGAGTAGTCATGCATTTTTTTGCAGGGGTCTCTTTGATACTTAAGTTAATAGGGTTTCCTAGAAGTTTTGAAAATAAGTATCTTTTTTTTGGTGTGGCTAAAGATTGCTCATATTTTTCCTTGTAGATTGCTAAAGTTAATAGGGTTTTTGTCAACTCTTGACAAGCCCAAAATTACCATATATTTAATACTACTATATAAATATAATTGCACTCTAGGCCTTATTAATAAATTATATCCCAAGACTTTATTATACATCTAACCCCTTCATTAAAATATTTGTAGTAATATAAAGTCATGAATGTTAATTGCTGTTGATACTGTATTTTGTCTACTCTCGATTTGTGTGTCAGACCCCGAAAAATCCTAAAATATTACTTTTTCTCCATGGGACTGCGAGAACATCCAGAATGATATGGCGTAACCCATTCGGACACCAGAACACCCAAAGTGCCTTTTTCAGTTAAAATGATTAAAATGCCCTTAGTCAATCCTAGGTTGACTGAAAGTCAAACAAAGTCAAAATCCCCTTAGAATAGCACCTTTCATAGTTTTACATCAAATCCGAGTTCCACGGAGATTTTTAACAACTTTGATCAAGTTTGACCTGAAGCTGACTCTTAACGGGCCCTAGAAACCCTAATTTTGATTAGGTCGTTAGAATGGGTTGAAACCTATGCCAACGCGAAGATTATCAAATTTTCAGTCTAACAACTATTCATGGGTCAAAATCAGAGTTAGAATGGTTGAGATATCATGAAAGCTAGGTTAACGCATCGATCGATGCACCGCTAACTTTCGAAAGCCATAACTTTTGATTTGACTATTGGATTTTCAAGTTGCATACCTTTTCAGAAACATGAAGTTGAGATCTTTTCAGGGGTGTCAAGATCAACCTGATCAGAGACAGGGCTATAAAGCGTGCCAGGGCTATAAAAGGCCTTAGGCACCCCCAGACCAAAAAAAAGAAGACTCCCTTGGTCCTGTGCTCTGCCTGGACAAATTTTGAGCTTTTCTCCTCTCTTCCAAACACAAAAAACACACAAAAACACACAAAAAAAAAAAAAAAAAAAAAAAAAACACATCAAAGCCTCTTGATTCTTCATTCTTCACCAAAAATACAAGGTATTGTTCTTATACCTAATCTTCTTCTCTTTGGTTCTACACCTTGGGTTTGGGGTTTAGGGGTGTGGATGTAGTTTTTTAGCTACTATCCACACCCCTATATTTCTATCTTTTTCTTGTAGCATTTATCTTGCTATTTTTGCTTGAATAGCATGATTTATTACTTTTTTTAGCATGTTTTTTGCTTTATTTGTGCTTCTAGCTTAAATCTTCTTGCTTTTTATGTCTTATGCCATGTTTCATACTTAGATCTACATCCTTACATGCTTATATTTTTAGATCTACATGCTTTATATCTTATGCCATGTTTTCCTATACTCTGTGCATCTTTTTGTTCTATGTTAATGTTAGGGTTACATGCTTACATGCTTGTATGATGTTGTTGGCCATGCCTTGCTTGGATCTATGTGTTTATATGTTTATTTCCATGCTACATGGTTAGATCTGTGTCTTCACATGCTTATATGCTTGGATTCATGTTCTTCCATGCGTATGTGCCAGGTTTCTACATGTTTACATGCATGTTTCTATGCCTATATGTCTAGATCTATGTTTTCACATGCCTATGTGCTTGAATCTGTGTTCCCTACATGCTTTATACTATCTTCCATGTGCTTGTGTGCTCCATGCCATGTTTGTGTGCCTAGATTTAGGCTATGTTTGTTATGCCGTATGCTATTGTAGCCTTTTTGTTGCTTTGTCTTTCTTTCTTATATTTTGGCCTAATGGTTAGGACCCGATCTAGACCCTATGGTCTTTGTCATTATCCATACACCAAGGCCCATATTAAAGGGTTTGGATCACCCTATTTGCATGTTTACGCTTGCTTGCTTCTATGCTTTATGCTTGTGCTAGCCTCTCTTATTCTAGGCTTTGCCATGTTTGATGCCTTCCATGGGCTTGATTTTGTTTGGTTACATCCGACGCCCTCCATGGGCTTGGTTTTTTTTGGGTGTAACCCCTTGGGATGCGTTTCTGGGTGTCGGGTTGCTCTGTGCGTACCCTTCCCTTTTCCGCTCCGTGCGATGCTATGCTTGTTTGTGCCACTTGTTGGCTTTCTTTGCATCTTTACACGCCTGCTTACATGTCTATGCATAAGTTTTGCTTGCTAGTGTGTTTTCCATACTTTAATACAATGAAGCTATGGACATCCAATCCAGACCTACATTTGTCCACCGTGGACACCACCTTTTGTTTGCCTTTTTGCTTGTTTGTCTTCTTTCTTATTTGCTTGCTTGCCTGTTTGCCTTCCTGTTTGTTTGTTTTATCTTGTGGCTTGTCATGTCTCCTGCCATATGCTATGTTTGCCATGTCAACTATGCTTATTTCCTTTATGCCTCTTTCACATGCTCTTTACATCTTTTTCCTTCCGTTGCTTGTCTGCTGGTTTCTTTTCTTTTCCTTTACATGTACACACATGGAACGAGGACACATGGAGCTAGGGCATAGCTTCCTAGGCGCAAGCAAAAAGGACAAGGATGCACGCATGTAGATATAAGCCAAGCAGCTATGTTCAGTAGATTTAGGGGTCTAGCCTTTCCCATTTGCTTATGTACTCTCTTAAACCCCCTTCCTTCCTCTCTCCTTTCTCTCTTAGATGAGTTGTATTAGGTATATCATGCCATGTACTATTCATCCTCATCTCTAGAGTACGGTGGCCCTTGTTTACTTTCCTACACCTATATTTTGGGTCATGCTCTAGGGATATAGGCATTTACTTTCCTGCTCTGTGTGCTTGCATTAAGCATGATGTATGTATATATATATATATATATATATATATACACCTGCTCGCCCCTTCCTGGTGTGATTGTCACAGTCCATGTCACCTAAGGTAAAGCGATGCCTAATTTCCATCGCGAAAGTAAGGTGACATGTCACTGTGGAAATCTAGTACTTTGCCTGAATGCCTTAGGAAAGTATAAATTAGGACCACACCCATGCAAAAGCCAAACCTCAAAACCCCTGTGTATGCAAAGTCCCGAAATCCAATCCTAAAATCATGTTTTTTACTACCAATCTCTGAAAATTAAGATTTTATCAAAACAAAGGACTGTCCTTGGACAGGTGTTGTGGGGTGCCTAACACCATTTCCACACATAACCAAACTTCTGGACTCAAGAATCAAGATTTTTGCCTTCTACATTAGATTAGGAAAAATGCCATTTTTCTTAGCCTAGGATTGGTAATAAAATCAACTAGAAACAGGTAACCAATCACACCTTAGAAAAACCTAATGATTGGTGGCGACTTCATTTACCTTTGGTAATTTCCTTAAAATTTGGCCAAGATTCCTGCCACACCACCAAAGGTAGACAAATACCTTCCTCCATTGAGAGAGAGAGAGAGAGAGAGAGAGAGAGAGAGAGAGAGAGAGAGAGAGAGAGAGAGAGAGAGAGAGAGAGAGAGAGAGAGAGAGAGAGAGAGAGAGAGAGAGAGAGAGAGGACCTGAAGCACCGCACGAATCACACACAGATCATAGAAAGGGGCCTCTAACGGGCCCCGTGTGCGCGGGAGTGTCGCCATGGTGGGTGGTCGAATGAAGGCCCGATGGCGGTTTTCCGTTCCTATCGAGGCCGAGCGTTGACAATTACCACTTTGAAAATTACTACATCTTAATCCTTGAGTACCTAGTTTAATCCTTTAAGTTATTCATCATTTATGAAATCCAATTTCATAAGTATATACTTTAGTAACTTCTTACTAAAGTAGTTAGGCCTAACATTCTGAATAACCAAACCTATTAAACTTATTTCAAAAGAATATTTTATATCTTCGTTAAGAGATTAGAAATTCCATCTTGAGAATATATGTTCCTTCAACATTAAATGTGGTTGCCCAACATACTGAGGTTTTGATTGTGACATTAGATCTCACTCTTGATATATCAAAGCAACCTACACTTTATGATCTGGTTCATTATTCTTTCAAGATTAAAAGTTGATGTAAATAAAAGTTGTGAGATTTATCATTCATTTAATGGTCGTTAGTAGAATAATAAATCTCATAGGGTTCCAGTTCAATATGTCTTAACACTTAAAACATATCAACTAGAAGTCTCCATATCCATGATCAAGAAAAATCATCTTTGTTGATATGTTATAGTTTTCGCAGATGAAATGCCCAATTTTATCACCGACTACGAATTAAAATTTTGAGTTTACAAAGAATTTGTGATTTATATCTTCTGTGACTAAATCACATAAATCACATGGACTATATGATCATGTCCAAATATTTATGTTACCATTATTTTAGATAATAATAAAACAACTTTATTAATCACAACATAATATCATATATAGCATCATACAATAGGATTTAAGGGCACTAATCCTAACACCTAGATATACCTTTGCAAAACTCAAAGCTAATAGTCTAGGAGTAATAATAGGGACACAAAAAATGACACAATTGTGTCACAACTCGCCCACGTGGCATGTTGTGAGTGGTAGAGGTGTGTCAACTATAAGTAATGCTAGCGACACATAGTTCGCGTGGCGAGTTGTGAGTGGTAGAGGTGTATTACCATTACACCTCTATCACTTATAACTCATCATGCAGTCTATGTCCCTAGCATTACTTATAGTTTAGTGACCACCCGACTTATGGAAAATGCTAAGATCACAACTTTTGTCACAACTTACTCACGTGGCAAGTTGTAAATGCAGGTGGAGTAAAAGTGGTGGGTCACAACTCCACCACACACAACTTAACATGTGACAAAATTGTGACAAAAGTTGTAATCCTATCATTACTTGGTTGAGAAAGTACTTTTGGCTCTCCCCACAACGGACACTTCGGGTTCAACATCCTCCCGAGCAATAGGTCCCACCTCCTATACATGAAACCTTAAGATTTCCATCCAAAAACCAACTTGAATCATCTCATGAACACTAAACCTAACCCTAATTGGGTTCTCAACAAAACAACTCCAAAAAGTAGTAAATTTTATTTGTTGGCTTAAAATTATATTACATGACAATACATGAGATAAAATAAGTGACGTGAGGAAGGATAATGAAATTTAGAATAGCATGCTAAACGTTAACTTACTTAGACAAGAGAAAATAAATTTAGTTTGGACTTTATTCTAAATTCGGATTGGGATTATGTTTTGTAAGAAAGTAGACTTCCTTTCAAAATTATGGGACTCCTTGGAATTTTCAGCCTTCTTCTCAAAAAAAAAGGAAAAAAAAAACAAAAAAAACAAAAAAACAAAAAAGGGATTCCTTTAGTCAATCTTAGGGATGACAATTTTGCCCCGCCTCGCTTGACCAGCCCCTCTCCCGCTTCGCCCCATACGGGTCTTCCCTGCCCCACAAAGGTGGTAGGGCGAGATTTTAGACCCGCATCATGGGGCGGGGCGGGGATGGGTTTACACTTTTTAGACCCACCTCGCCCCGCCCCATCCTCGCCCCACCCTGCATTAATAAGGGTTAAATTGTAATTTTTTCATACCCTAAAACCCTACTATTTAAACAAAAATATCATTAGCTTATTTTATTCTACCTAACGTGGCTCTACCTCTTTTTTTCTCTCTAGCAAAGTTGGAAATAAGGTACCAATTTTAACGGTTTTTTTGGTCTTTATTAGAAACAAATTTATATACTATTGAATTACTGATTTCATTCATGATTCATACATCTTTCTCAACTTACTTTTCATCATGAACATAATATATATATTTTTAATGAGGTATGGGTTTGAGGCTCTAAATATTTGTGTCTGTGTCATTGTTTTTGTAATTTTGTGTGGGCATTTTGCTGCTTAACAACACTGCTTCTTTATGCTTGTCAAAATCCATATCTATTTTACAAGCTGGGTTTTTGTTTTTTAATTTTTGGAGAACGAGATGATGAGGAATATGTTTCCCTATTGGTTTGATTGCAGATATGATGGCATCAATCATGTACTAGCTCTAGCTGATTGTTCTCGTTCTCCACACAAAAATTATATACAATTTAATTTAGTTTTCTGTATTTTTATAAAAAAATATAAGGTACAGGTTTGAGACTTTGTCCCATTCTCTATGAAATAGTCACAAAATGGGAGGAATTAAATAATGCACACTACTTAGTATAAAGGAGATTTGTTTTAGTGTTTTTTAGGCCAATGAAATATAAACATTTAGATAATGTTATTTAATTTTTGCTAAAAATTAGTTTGATTTGATAGGATAAATTTATTTATAATTTCAAGTATATTTTTATTATTGAAATATGTCATTTTATTTGAAAAAATGGTAATAGTTGTAGGGAAAATTAATAAGAAATAAAGTTTTACGGTGTAGGGCGGGACTTCGCGGGTCTTCGCAGGGCCTTAAGGGGCGGGAATGGGGCAAGAAATTTTCCCCGTCATGCGGGGTGGGGCGGGATGGGGAAAGAAAAATGCATGTGGGGTGGGGGCGAAGATCTCATCCTTTGGCCTTACCCTACCCCATTGCCATCCCTAGTCAATCTAGAGCTTTGGGCTTGATAAAAGATGAAGGTCATTTTTTAAAATTCCAGGCCCGGTCAAAAACAATTGAAAGAAGGAAGTGGTACTACGTTGTTGTGGAGGGAGATCATTCAGTGGCCCAAAAAAAAAAATGTGGTGGGTTTAGTTAAAAGTGAACAAATTCTTCTTTCACTAACAAGTGACCCAATTAGGCTGAACCCAATAAGAATGGGCTTTAAAAATTCAGATCCATTTTTTTGATTAAAACAAGAATAATAATCTTTTTTGGTGCTTAATTATAAAGTTACAATGTATCTACGTTTATGATATCCTCGACCTCCGAGTCTCTCAATCTACTCGGGCTCTAGCTCAACCCAATTTCCCACCTCACAGAATTCACACTTATTTTGCAGAGAGGTTTTAGGTTTTTCTTTTTGGATTTGATTGCTTGAGGTTGAGGTTGAGGTTGAAGGTGGAGAAGTGGAGTCGATGAAGTTGATTTTTATTTTTAATTGAGTGGAGAAGATGTTTGAAAATTTTTGGTATGTTTTCTCTCTCTGACTGTTGAACTTTGGAAATTATTTTGAACATATATATGGTGTGTTCACTAGAATCACTACCTTATGGAGCAAGTTCATTCTGAAAATCAGACTACATCAGAGGTTTTGCATGCTCTCTTTTTATATCTGGATTCAAATAAAATCTCTCTTCTTGTAATTATCAAACTATCATCGTTCATAGATTATAACAATTTTATAGATATTTAAAATATATATTTATTGAAATGAACATATTTTGTTTCTAGATAGGTAGATTAATAAAAAGAAGGAAGATGAAGCACCATAAAATAAATATGTCATTCTCACTTGAACCCACAAATAAGAAACCAACAACCCCTTTTTTCAATGGATAACGCGGCATCCGCGTGGACTCGTTTGTCGACTAGTCTTCAAGTCAAGCCAATTAGCCAAATGCAATATATATATATATATATATATAACAGCCAAATTTTGAACAAAGAAGTTTAGAAGACACTAACTCGGAAGGTCTTTCCCTGCGTAACATTTAACATAACATATCCCATAGCCAACTTCAAGACCTATCTCTCTCACTTTCCAAAATGAAGCCCTTCAAAAACCTGTCCATTTCCTTCTACTGCTTTGTCAATACTCTTATTTTCATTGCCTTATTAGCCCATGCAGCCAGATTTGATATTAAAAACAATTGCAACATCACAATTTGGGCTGCAGCTATGCCTGGTGGTGGCAGGCAGATTAACCCAGGTGGAACCTGGAGCCTCGAAGTTAGGCCTAACTCAGCAAGGGGTAATGGTCGCATTTAGGCCCGAACTGAGTGTAGTTTCAATGGATTCAGGATTGGTACATTTCAAAGTGGTGACTGTGGTGGGCTTTTTCAATGCCAAGGCAGTGGATATGGTGTAGCCCCACACACCCTTGCCGAATTTACATTAGGCCAATTTGAAAATTTGGATTTCTATGACATCTCTCTTGTTTATGGGTTTAATGTTCCTATGGTTTTCAACCCTACGTCTCTTAAGTGCACAGGCATAGACTGTACAGGTGATCTCAATGGGAATTGCCCAACTGTGTTGAAAGCTCCGGGCGGGTGTAACAACCCTTGTACTGTATTCAAGACCAAGGAATATTGCAATGCTGGTTCTGCAGACTGTAAAGCTACAAATTATTCCATGTTTCTCAAGGGTGGGTGCCCGGGTGCTTACAGTTTTCCTCTGGATGATAAACTAAGCACATATACGTGCCCTAGTGGGAATAACTATAACGTAGTGTTTTACCCTTATAAATTATAATTTAAACCTTCTAATTTAAGAGTTATAACAAATTAAACCTTATAATTTCAAAAAGTAACTAATTGAATTAAAATTTTGAAAAGTAATAAATTATACACTACAATAAATAAATAAATAAAAAATTGATGGGCTTAACGGACTCATTACCCAATAACTCATGGTACTTGCTAAATAAATTGAACTTGAACATTTCCCCAAAGCCCACTTTGTGTAAATATGGACTATAATTGAGGGAAACTATTTCATTGGATAATGAAAGAGAAAAAATATGGGTTGTGAGCCTGAATCTTGAAATAAGAGAAAGCAGGGCTGTAAACCCAATAGCAACATGTGAAGTGAGAGAAAAGCCCACACCATGAAGTAAAGTTTGCGGTTTGTGAAGCCCATATTGTGAGGAAAATTTTGAGTTGCGATTCATGAGGTGATTAGGCTTCATAAGAGACGTCCATAATAATTTGTGGTAAAAAATTTTAGATGCCTTAATTGAAAACAATAAAAGGTGCCAACTAATTGAGTTACAAGCCTCTTGGTCATCCAAAAAGGGGCTTGGGTATTGGAGTAATTGGACTCATCAACCAATATTTTTTTATGGTATTGTAGTTATTTTGTTGGGTAAATTTCAATTTAAACCTTATAATTTAGGGATAGTCTAAATTAAAGTTCCTAAACTTTAGAAATGAAACAAATTAAACCTTGGAACAAATGAAACGAATTCAAAAAAGAAATTGTTACGAAGGTGAAGAGTAAAATCGTTACAAACGATAACGATTTTCAATGCCTTATTAGCCCATGCAATCAGATTTGATATAAAAAACAATTGCAACAGCACAATTTGGGCCGGAGTTGTGCTTGGTGGTGGTAGGCAGAATTACCCAGGTGAAACCTAGACCCTCAAATTTAGGCCTAACTCAACAAATGGGTTGTTGTCGCATTTGGGCCCGAATTGGGTGCAGTTTCAATGTGTCTGTGCATGGCAGTTGTCAAACCAGTGTCTGTGGTGGGTTTCTTCAATGCCAAACCTATGGTGCTCCCCCAAACACCCTTGCCGAATACTCACTGCGCCAATCTCATCAAAACATGTATTTCTATGACATCTTTCTTGTTGATGGGTTTAATGTTCCTATTGCTTTTAGCCCAACCTCTAATGGGTGCACCAGAGGAATAAGATGTACAACTGATATTAATGGGCAGTGCCCAACTAAATTGAAAACTCCTAGAAAGTACTATAAATACCCTTGTACCGTTTTCAAAACCAATGAATATTGTTGCAATTGTGGAAGTTGTGGATCTACAAATTTTTCCAAAATTTTCAAGAATCTGTGCCCAGATGCTTACAGTTACCCTATGGATGATGCAACAAGCACATTTATGTGCAATAGTGGGACTAACTATGAGATTGTGTTCTGCCCTTGAAGCAGCTCTTTCCTTTGGCATAACAGACACATCACTAGTAGCTAGTATGTAATAAAAGCTTGAGGGCTTGTAAGCACATGTAGTATTGTGCATACCGTATTATAGGTTGCTATAAAATTATTGATATCTGCCCTGGAAGAAGTTCATTCTTCTGGTAAGAGGCATAGAACTATCAACCAACAGTATTAATAACTGGGGTAATAATTTATAAAAGCTTGAGGGCTTTTTTTAGCAGATGCAGTACTATGCATGTTGTATTTTTACATATTCACGTGAGGCTGTAGCAAAGCTTCTATGATGGAAAATACTAACGTATAACGTTTATAACCTCTTTACTTTTTTTCTTTTGGTAAATGAAGAAATTATTTTGCAGCTTAACCTAGTAGTGCGTTATTTGATTTACTACCATGTGTTTGCAAGTTGCAACTCTCTATGTTTGTGATATTCTTTGTTTGATTCTTTAGTTGATGGTACATAACGTAACTATTGGGAATAGGAGGTAATAAATGAACCTGAAGCTTGTGTTGTGGACACACATACGCCTTACAAAGGAGCTAACCTACATAGATTTATTTATTTATTTATTTTGAGTGGGCCCCACAAGAAAAATCTCAACACGTGTTAATGCATTCAAGGAGTGGCTTGGGTCCAATAAAAAAAAAAAAAGAGGGAGTAGCTTCTAGGGTTGTAAATGAACCAAACCGATCATGAACAACTTGGGTTTGACTCAATAAAAAGCTTGTTTATATTTGTTTGTTTATAAATAATCTAAACTTGAGCCTTAGTTTTAAGCTCGTTTAATAAACAATCCAACTCAAGCAAAAAAAATTTGTTTACGAACAAACTCGTGAGTTATTAGGCTTAATACACAACAATTCAAGAATAGACTCATTTATAAGTTTATATGTGTTAGCTAAATATATTCATTATATATATCTTAATAATGACATTACCAACATGAGACCACTACCTATATTACCTTAATTTTTTCTTTCCTTTAAACTGCTCAATAACCACTTTAGACTATAGTTACATTTAAAAATAAATAAATAAATAAGAAGGCCACATATGATCCTTCCCTATCAATCATCTAAAGCAAAGTTATGAAATATGTTAGTATTTTTTTATTCATAATAGTTATAAACAAGTATTTTTCTAGTCTTTCACCATCTAACATGAATGTAAAAATTGTATTTTGAACAGTTGTTGAAACTATAGATAAGGAATGATGAATGAACGAATTTAATTATGTAAATTATTAATTTGAATAATGGCTAACCATAAGTAGGACTAGATGCATGATAAAATGAGTATACTATTTTTCTTCTTCTTAATTTTATTGATTTAAGCATTTAATAATGTAATTTTTTTAGATCTCAAGCTCAAAAACTTAATCTAAGTTCAAGTTTAAGCTTGATATTAAGCTTGAGTTTGGCTTGACTAATTAATTAAGCCAAGCCAAGTCAAACTCAAACTTTTTGGCTTTTCCACGAGCTCAAGCTCAAACACTATTTTTAGGCTTGTCACAAGCTCAAGCCAAGCTCAAACTTTTGATTTTTCCTTACAAGCCAAGTTTAAACATGCACTATTCGATAAAACTCGGCTCGTTTACAGCCCTAGTAGCTTCGGTATTAGACTCATGACTTGTCAACCAATATTCATATTTTTATGACATCTATAATTACTATTTAAAGGACTTTTTAGATTCTTACTCTTGTATGTCCAAGTTACTTTCAAATTCATATTGTTTAGAAAGTTTAAATAATATAGTTAGATATGTAAAATTATTAATTTTAACACTTCTAAATTTTAGATAAATTAAAAAAAAAAACCCCCTCCACTTTTCTTTCAAATTAAAAAATAATAATAATAAAACAACTTAAAAAAAAAACCAATAAACTGTTTTTATTTTTATTTTTTTTAAATCCAGTTAAAAAAAATAGTTAACAATCACTCAAAACTCAATTAAGAAGATTTGAACATATATACCACTTGTTTTTAATAAATTTCATTATATTGTTTTATCTTTCCCTTTGTCTTTCTTTTTGTCTCTCTTTCTTTAATTGTTCTACCCTCAAAACTTTCATAACAACTTTGCATATTTAAATTAATCTCTCATATTATATATTTATTTTATTTTAATGAAAAATTATGACACTAAATTAAAAATAAATAAATAAAAGAGTCTCATTGCACGTGTAAAGTGCATGTAATGACTAATGAAGCTAGTTGTACTTATTTTTTGGAGGGTAAATTTCGATTTTTTTGTTTTGTTGAGAAGAATGGTAAATTTCAGCTTAAACAATATAATTTAAGGACAATCTAAATTAAACCTTATAGTTTAAGAAGTTCTAAATTAAACTCTAAATCTCAAATTTCAACTTTTGAAAAGTAACAAAAGAAAACCTTGGAGCTTAAATTGGGATAACAACATTAACTAAATTTTACCATCGAAAGTGAGAGAGTAGAAAAGAAAAAACAAAAAGATAAGTGAGAATACTAGATGTGAGAGAGAGAGAGAGAGAGAGAGTGAGAGATAAAAGGCGTTTGCAAGATAAGATCATGAGAGCTTATTAGTATAAATTACACAATAGCTCCATAATAATAATAGACCTTGCAAAATTATATGGAGTAAAAATGGTGATTGTCAACCTTCATTCAGATGCAAAGAGATAAGATTGATGCTGATGCTAAGAACTATACTAATCTCAAAGTCTCTATACTTTTCCTCCCACGTCTTCATTTTTTGGGGTGAGGCGCTGGAGGGCGGGGGTGGCTGAGGATTGAATTTTTTTTTTCCTATGGGGGCAATGTCCATAGAAATGCTATTTTTTTTGTTACCTAAGCCAAAATTTTCATTTCAAATTAAATTTATATATTATTGTAATTCATAAGTTTTTAATTAAAAAAAAAACTATAATTAATCTATATATATATAAAACCGAAGCTTTTAAAGCTCCCACAGTTTTCCACGTCAGCATTTATTTATTTATTCTATTTTTTAAATTTCGATTTTTTTTTTCAGTCTTTTATGCGATTGACTCTCTCTAACATATACGCATTCTTAAAACCCAAAACCCTAACCTTTGACCCCTCTCTCTCTCCGCTTTGTCTTGGGTCCTGCTGCCGTTTCCCCTTTCTCTCTTTATTCCTCAAACCTCTCTTACAAGCTATCCTCATTCAGTCATTCGCTCCTGCTTTGCTCGCTCTTCGCCAATTTCAGTGTATTTTCAGGTAATCTATACGATTTCACATTGGATCTGAAATTTTCTGCTTTTTTTCATTAAAAAATATACAGATTGCATCAGATGGTTGAATTAGAACTTTGTTTCAGAAAATTAGGGTTCGTTTTCTTCTTCTTCTATTTCTTATTTTTTGAGATTTTCGATCAAAATCGCATAAAGTTGAGGAAATACTCAAAAAGTTTCCAATGGCTATCCATGATGTTACGAGCGAAGGAAAAAATATAGTACTTTTGGCAGAGGAGAGCAGACAACCCCAAGTATATCAGCTATTGCTTGAAAGCAGGTTACTCAAAGATACAACGCTTCAAAAATTGGATGATAAAGGGAATAGTGCATTGTGTCTTGCAGCCAAGCTAGGAAAGAATAAGTCCTGCTGGTTAATTCCAGGGGCCGCATTACAAAGGCAATGGGAACTCAAGTGGTATGAGGTATGAACTCAAAGCCAACTTGACCTTGATTTTTATCAAATAGCTTAACAATGCATTTACAAGCTTACCTGAAATAGCACGGGTTATAAAATAATGTTGGCGTGCTACTACAGATTAGTCTGTTAGTGGACGAATCACTTCCTCTAATATAAATTAAAAGTAGAGATCTTTACGTATATGCAATTTTACACATATTTGTGTAATATCAAGGTGGTGGAGGTGTTCAATATGTGCCGGTCAGTTTATACTTTATAGGTCATGCCTTTCAATTAATTGAAGCACACTGTCAACATCTTTTCTCCATGTGTTGAACTCTGTTTTTAGTTTTTAACTGCCTTAATTTAAAGCTTTGAGAACTTCTGATTTGATCACTTGATTGTGGTTTACTTTTATGCCAAAATGAGTTGTGCTTAGAAAATATGTATTTTCTTTTGGGGAAAACAGAAATTCTAATGTAAAGTTCACATCGTTTGTAAATCTCTGTAAGCTGAAAAATTATAATTTGATTCAAAAAATTATTTGCTTAGATGTAGAAGAATGGTAATAATTTGAAATACTTTAGGGGAAGTCTCAAACTTGACCACAGGGTAGGGTGTTTCTAAATAATGTCATTGGAAGAACCAATATGGATTCTCTTTGAAAAAAATAGAAATAAATTCATATGGTGTGTAATTGTGTGGAACTTGCTATTTAAGTGAGTCTCTATTTTAATTTGTTTTAATAGTTGGGAGTTAAATTCAGTTTCGTTTTATTATTATTATTATTATTATTATTTGATTGAAAAGGCAGAAATTCAGGTTTTTGTTTGTTTGTTGAGAAACCTCCCCCTTTGCAGTTGGTTGATCAATCATTAATTCTATTAATAATGGATTTGAAATGTTAGGTTAGTTGGGTGATAACATGGCTTTAGGTTGCAGAAGTATCTAACAATGATTTATCATATATATTTTGAATTTGAGGTATTGCAATTGCTACAAATGCTTAGTCACATAAAAAGATTAATAGAGAAAGACAAGGATATGTAGTATGTTATTCAATTAAAGATATGGCTGATAGAGTGAATCAAGGCAAGTTATTCTTTTTGGCAAATTGTCACTTGAGCCAAAAGCAATTTCTAAATTGAGTTCTATTTGCAATATTGTACTTTTTTGTCTATACTAATGTTTCTCCTGTAATTTTCAATTCCAATTTAGTAAAAATTAATTTGCTAACATCTCTTATACAAGTTCTCTTAAATGCTGAGCCACCATGTTCAATCTTGATTTACTCTTATGTGACTCCTATGAATTTGTTGTGCTAGAGAGAAATCATGGTCCAGTCCCAATACTTTGTGATCATGGTTCAGTGTCTCAAAAGGTTTTTTTTTTTTTTTTTTTCGTATTTATCATTAATATTTTTTGCAGCACATTTGCATAAAGTAGAATTCATGTTTGTGATTTCAGCCAATCTGATGTAGATATGGGAATAAGGAAAAGGTATACCACTAATGATTGGGAAGCCTAAGTATACCACTGATAATTGTCAATTATCATTGTTGCATATGTTATGTGCTAAACTGAAGTATTAAATCTATAAAGACCATATAAGTTTCTAAGTTTCATTTTTTTTTTCTTTGCTGTTAATTATAAATTGAAAATTTTCATAATTGTTCTTCTTTTCCTTCTTTTTATTATTATTTTTTTTTACTATAAACAAAATGCAAGTATATTTTCAATTATTGAATAATTAATGTTATGTTGTAGGTTATTGAATTATTTCTGTCCCATATTATCAATGTAAGCTGTTTTTAAAGTTTTAACAAAAAACAATCTCCTCAAGATTTGCATCCCTTAGTGACGATGGGGCAAGTTGCTAATTGTGATTTAATTTGCATCCCTTGGGATTTCCTATAGATAACCATTTGAAATGCTATTTTTCTACATTGTTATTCTAATGTATATGTTAAAATTTTACTTTTTATAGTTACATATAGTCAATTAGGAAAAGGACCTATATCTTCAATCTCTTTTTACCATTCTATGGTCCTTATGGAACCATAGAAATCAAGTGGTTCATGATGGGAAGACCCCAAATCTGATAAATGTTGTTCTCACTCACTGCCAAATCTCTTTTATGCAGGTACCAGGAGGCCTTTAGAAATGGACAATCCTAATATCAAGATCACAGCATACCAACTCATAAAGATGTCTCCAATAGGGATTGGCAACTCATTATCAAAGTAGTTTGTTGAAGGAAAACGAAATTGAAACAGAGTGGCTATGCATATGAAGCAAAGGACTTGAAGAGAGATCTAATATTAGTGGGGGAGCCTAGCAGTCTGTCAACATCTTACCCAGCAGCATTTCAGGATGCAATCGTGGAGGTTGCAATAAAAGCTAGAGACCTTGGATTTACACTAATTTTGTTTGGCAGTGGTTGCAAACGGATTGAACAGGTTTGCAATGGAAGAAGTTAACCAAGATTGCAGGAATAACCTATGACAACAGACTTGCATTTTCTAACTTAATAAGGTTTAACTTTTCACACCATTTTTGTACCAAAAACTATCATGTGTAATGTGTTAGAAGTAGCTTCAATTCTCTAGCAGTTCATTATTCGACCCAATTACTGTTGGATCTCTCCAAATCTTATGTTATATAACTTGTGTCCTGTAACTGTTTTCTATGGTATCAAAAAAAAAGAAAAAGAATTACATATGGTTTTCAACTATGTTAATTAGAACTATTTAGAATTTAATAAAGGGATCCAAAACTAAATAAAAATTCTAACTAAATTAGGTAAGCTATTTTTTTTACAAATAGTTCAATTTCATTTTTTATTTATTCATACTTATTAACCATTAATTATCTATAAATATATATATTTTCACAACTAGTCGTGCATTGCACGGATTTGCAACTAGTATATATATATATATATATATGTGAGAGAGAGAGAGAGAGAGAGAGAGAGAGAGAGAGAGAGATTTTTCAGTTTTTATTTTAAAGAAAAAATATTGTTTTCGTTTCCAATTTTTTTATCCATAAACTTTAAAAAAAAAATTGTTCTTTTTCTCCCTAAATTATTAAAAATATATGTTGCACTTTCTATCCTTCCATCTACTTCCATCAAATTTTATCCTTTGTGTCCTAACCAAATATATGTGATAATCTTCGTGGGACTCATATTGTTGGATTGTATGATCGATACTTATCCAAGTTCATATCCCTCCAGACCATATCCAATCCCTCCACACCATATCCAATCCCTCCAGACCAATCCCTCCAGACCATATCCAATCCCAAATCCTATATAAACCCCTACCCATTTCCTCATAATCATAACCTCGAACCACTATAGCATCTCTCTTTCTCACTTTCCAAAATGAGTCTCTTCAAAAAATTGTCCATTTCCTTCTACTTTTTTGTCACTCTTTGTATTGTCTTCGCTCATGCAGCCCGATTTGATATTACAAACAATTGTCACTACGTAGTTTGGGCTGCAGCCGTGCCTGGTGGTGGCAGGCAGCTCAACCCACAAGAGTCTTGGCCCCTTGATGTCAACGCTGGCACAACCGGGGGCCGCGTTTGGGCTCGAACTGGGTGCAATTTTGATGGATCCGGGCATGGCAGTTGTCAGACTGGTGATTGTGGTGGGCTTCTTCAATGCCAAGCCTATGGTGCACCCCCAAACACCCTTGCCGAATTCGCTTTAAACCAATATCAAAACCTGGATTTCTTTGACATCTCTCTTGTTGATGGGTTTAATGTTCCTATGGATTTTAGTCCAACCTCTAATGGGTGCACCAGAGGAATAAGATGTACAGCTGATATCAATGGGCAGTGCCCAGCTGAATTGAAAACTTCTAGCGGGTACTGTAACAACCCTTGTACTGTTTTCAAAACCGATGAATATTGTTGCAATTCTGGGAGTTGTGGACCTACAACCTTTTCCAATTTTTTCAAGAATCTGTGCCCAGATGCTTACAGTTATCCTAAGGATGATAAAACAAGCACATTTACTTGCAATGGTGGGACTAACTATAAGGTTGTGTTTTGCCCTTGAAGCAGCTCTTTCCTCTGGCACAAGTATAATAGGCACAACACTAGTAGCTAGTATGTACGTAATAAAAGCTTGAGGGCTTGTGAGCATATGCAGTATTGTGCACGCCGTATAGGTTGCTATAAGGTAGTTAATATCTACCCTTGAAGCAGTTCTTTCTTCTGGTACAAGAGGCTTGGAACTACCAACCAATAGTATTAAATATTAATAACTGGGTTAATAAAAGCTTGAGGGCTTTTAAGCATATGCAGTACCATATATGTTGTATTTTACGTATTCATGTTAGGTTGTAGCAAATTTTCTATGATGAAAGATATGGCGATATCAACGCTTATAACCTCCATATTCCATACTTTTGTTCTATTGGTAAATCAATAATTTACTTTCAGCTTAACCTTGTAGTTCGCGTCCGTTGTTTGATTTACCACCATGTGTTTGCAACTCCCGTCTCAGTGCTATTCGTTGTTTGATTCTTTTTTTTAGATGGGTTGTTTGACTATTTGGTTGACGGTACACCTTACATTGGGTGGTAATAAATGAACTTGAAACTTGTGTTGTGGACCACAAGTACACTTTACATAGGAGCTATCCGACATAGACTTGACAAGCATCTTTCTAAATATACAAATTATAGCTGCTGTCACGTTATGAACATGTGACTGTATATTACCATGTTCAGTTTTATTGATACATTGGACATCATTCATTTCAATCCACACTAACCTATTGTTATTAAACTTTGCTTATGTTAAACTTAAGGCTAAATATTCCTTCATACCTTGATCATATTTATTATTTTACACATATATTTATAATTGATAAGTATTTGCATTTTAATATATAAAATAGTGAAGGTGTGAGAATCAAAACCTAAAATTTAATACAAAAATTTTCACCTATTTTTTCATAATAGATGAGATATGCATATTGGAATTGGTAACACTACACTAATCATAACTTGTTACCTTAACAAGTTGTGAAAAAAATTATATCTTTTATGTTTGCTCAAAATCAAAATCAAGTATCATCGTTAAAGCATAAAAAAAAATTCCATTTGACTGTCATTAGAATCTATTTATTGCACTATGACTCTATGAGCTTGGTATGCCAAAATATCCAAATCTACCATTTGATTAATATGTTAATTCATCTTATATTGGTTCTTTTAGTTTCCACGGTAATTATGAAACAAGTTTTTTTTAAACATGAAACTTGGTTCATTGCATACAATTTGATAATTTAGACTTCAAAAAGGATATTTTTAAGAGTTTTACGGCAGTGATAATAATTGATTAAGTTTATTATACGTAACGAAATATTGTGAGCATAAATTTGATTGAAGATTTGCTAAGTTCATTTATTTTTTTTATTTAAAATGTTTATAACAATTTAGACGATATTTATATACTCATTAAAGTTTAGAAAGATGATAAGTTCCATTTTAACAAATGAACTAATAATTTTTTTAAGAATCAAATGATCTTATATTTGATTATATAATGTCTAAAGTTTGAGTTTGACTTATGGTGTATTCTTCTCAACAAAAAGACTTGAATGGTGTATTATTAAAATATTAATACCATAATTAGGCCCCCAAGTCAAAATTATTAGCCCCGCCCCCTACGGGCCGGTATATACACGGAGACGGAGTCATTGGCTAGCAACAGTGACATAAATTTGCATGCAAGTAAAAATGTTAAATGTCCCTTTCTCCACCAGATGCCAAGAATCGAGAGCCTTTAGTGCTATGCTAAGAATTATTCTGTTTGATCCTCTTTGAGACTTTTCCCCCCTACGCCCATTAATTCTTTCTTTCTTACTTTCTAGATTATGTGATCCCTCTGTAATATCTTGACAGGTGGGTTTTGAGTTTTGACTTAATTACGTCTTTTATGAATAGAACTTAGAACATAAAATGATGCAATCCCATTCTCATCGTGTGTGCATGTGACATTCTTCCAATTTCATAACTTAATTCTCTTTGCACGTTTTGATTAAAGTCTAGTCAATGTTAGAAAGCTTAGGAGGTAAGATTTACTATTTTTTCTTCATTATTCACAATCTATAACATCAAGTTGTGCTAAAAAAGATTGTGATCTTAAATTTTCTCTAAGTTCAAGTGTTCTAAAAAAATGTTATTTTAACATATCAAAAAGTTATTTTATATATTATAATACACCATTTTATAATAAACAATATATCACATATTCCATTTTTTACCACTCTATAAAAAGTCAAAAAGTGAGTTCCACTTTTTTATTTCGCTCTCTCCCCCCACTTTTCTCTGCAAATTGGGCGGATTGCAAAATGTGAGCCCAAAGAGAATTGTTTTCTATGCATTTCTTTTCTCTTCTATCCTCCAAAGTTGTCCAAACACAAGAAACCACTTCCCTTCCCTTCCTTCCTCTTCCCCCATTTCCAAATGCAGTGTTAGTCTTTACCAAACATTTGCGTCAAAAACCCAGAAAAGCGAACGTCTGCCATATATATTTGTTAAAAAGGCAAAACATTGCCTTTCATTCTCCCATTCTTTGCGAAACAGTCTAAAGAGAAGTAAAATAATAAAGTTATGTCACATAAAGATAGATTTTTTTTTTTGGAATAATAATCATTGTTTTTCGTCTTCAAGGGATTGCTATTGCTAAGGGAATTGCCTAACTACTATTTCAGGTAGAGATGATAAATCTAACGGCAATTTTAGATTATTTGGGGAATATTTTAGCTAATCCTTTTTAATTTTGGAGAGAGAGAAAGAGATATTTGAGTTTCTTCTATGTTTTAGTACTGCGTGTAGGGGACTAGATTAGTCTAAAATTCACATGCTTATGAAAAATTCTAATCATCTGAAAGAGAGAGTAAGACAAAATACACACCTATTAAGATAAAAATTGCCATGTAATGGTAAAATTTTGGAGCTTAATTAATACTCCTCTAAGATAATTATTGTCCAAAAATTTTATTCTAGTGCTTTTTTTTTTAATAACAAAAATTATTATTGTATAAGTATTGACTAAAATTTGAGATTTTATTTTTTAGAATTTTTTTGTCCTTTATTTAGAGCCTTTTTTTTCACTTACATTTAGGGGCTTAGGTAATGACCTAAGTTACCTAATGGTTGAGCCAAAAGGTTTATGGTGTTCACAACCATACGAAGGAAACTTATAGCCTGTTTGGATGGAGGGGAAAAGGAGGGGGAGTGCAGGGAAGTAGAGTAGAGTTGGCCAAAAATTAGTTAATTTTGTGCTAAATCTACTCTACTCTATTCTACTCCCCCTCCCTCTCCCTTAATCCAAACGGACCATTATTCTGGAAATATTGATTATAGATTAAAGGCATCTTTTACAAATAACATAATGAAAATTTATTACTATTATTATTTTTTCTTGACACTGGGTGAGCGAAGAGAGATTTGAATTCAAAAGTTATCCTATAGAAAGAACTAAATAATGTATACATCTCTCTCTCTCTCTCTCTCTCTCTCTATATATATATATATATATATATATATGGGTTGGGTTCAAGTTAAGCAATGTTACACAACTCAATATTTTTTAATTGGATGTGAATTTTGACAAAAATTCACCATTATATTACATTATTTTTGTATATTTTCCATACTTGAAAATTTTCAAAGTCATCAAAAGTTAATAGCCATGTCATCAATCAATTGTTTAAATTCAAGTTTTTATAACTTAAAATAATGCATAGAAGATGAGTTTATGAATTGTATGGTAAATAACATCTAACTGACATGAAAATTGGCATGAGTGTTAAAAACTTATAAAACATGTAATTCAATGGTAAGATTTTCAAAATATGAAATCTATAACAAATTATTGGGTGGTATAACATTGCTTAGAGTTCTATACACCAAGTGTAACTTGAACCTAAATTCTCTCTCTCTCTCTCTCTCTCTCTCTATATATATATATATATATATATTAAAAAAAAAAAAAAAAAAAAGGTGACAACGTTTCGAAATTGCAGTAAAGTGTGATAACCCTAACATGCAAAAAGTAAGACTTTTCCAATAGATTTCTATTGACTGGAAGATTGCATGTGATCTTATCTGCAAGACTGCAACCAACTTAAATATACCTCTCACTCTTAAGAGTTTAGGAGGTGTAACTGTAAACTAAACTATTTGTTTTAGCAAATGTGAACTAATTGAGCTTCATGTCACACAGTACTACTAAATTTTTAGAATAGTGTTCAAGTGATCAAGTCAAGCCAAGACAATTTCAGTTCCAAACAACATGAATTTAATTAGGCAATTAATCACGCCTGTAAATTCTCCACGCCAACCCCAACAGGTTATATCCAATCTCAAATCCTATATAAACCCCTACCCATCTCCAAATAATCATAACCTCAAACCACTATAGCATATATATCCCACTCACACTCCAAAATGAGCATCTTCAAAAACTTGTCCATTTCCTTCATCTTTTTTGCCACTCTTTTCATTACTTTCGCTCATGCAGCCCGATTCAACATAACAAACAATTGTCCCTATGTGGTTTGGGCTGCAGCCGTGCCTGGTGGTGGTAGGCAACTCAACTCAAGAGTCTTGGCCCCTTGATGTGAATGCTGGCACAACCGGGGGCCGCGTTTGGGCTCGAACTGGGTGCAATTTTGATGGATACGGGCGTGGCAGTTGTCAGACTGGTGATTGTGGTGGGCTTCTTCAATGCCAAGCCTATGGTGCACCCCCAAACACCCTTGCCGAATTCGCTTTAAACCGATATCTAAACCTGGATTTCTTTGACATCTCTCTTGTTGATGGGTTTAATGTTCCTATGGATTTTAGCCCAACCTCTAATGGGTGCACCAAAGGAATAACATGTACAGCTGATATTAATGGACAGTGCCCAGCTGAATTGAAAACTCCTAGCGGGTACTGTAACAACCCTTGTACTGTTTTCAAAACAGATGAATATTGTTGCAATTCTGGGAATTGTGGGCCTACAACTTTTTCTGAATTTTTCAAGAATTTGTGCCCAGATGCTTATAGTTACCCTAAGGATGATGCAACAAGCACATTTACTTGCAATGGTGGGACTAACTATAATGTTATGTTCTGCCCTTAAAGCAGTTCATTCCTTTGGTATAACAGGCACATCACTAGTAGCTAGTATGTAATAAAAGCTTGAGGGATTGTGAACACATGTTGTATTGTGCACACTGTATTATAGGTAATAGGTTGCTAAAAGTTTTGTTAATATCTGCCCTTAAAAGCAGTTCTTTCTTCTGGTAAGAGGCATAGAACTATCAACCAGTAGTATTAATAACTGGGGTAATAATTTATAAAAGCTTGAGGGCTTTTGATAAGATGCAGTACTATGCACGTTGTATTTTTACATATTCACGTGAGGCTGTAGAAAAATTTCAATGATGGAAGATATTAATGTATAACGTTTATAACCTCCTTATTTTTTTCCTTTTTGTAAATCAAGAAATTATTTTTCAACTTAACCTCCTATTCCCATGTGTTTGCAAGTAGCAACTCTCTACGTCAGTGCTATTTGATCATTGTTTGATTCTTTGGTTGGTTGGCGGTACATAATGTAACTATTGGGAATAGGAGGTAATAAATGAACATGAAACCTGTGTTATGGACATACTTACACCTTACACTGGGGCTAACCGATATGGTCTTGACCAGCATCTTTCTTTTGGGTAATTATTGAACATTCCCAGAATATCATAAATGCTTACTCTCCCTTCTAACATAATTATGAGTCTCACTAATTAAATTTATGGTGAGACTCACAATTTATGTGAGAGGGGGGAGTATGCATTTATGATACTCAAGGAGTATTCAATAATTTTCCCTTTCTAAATATATGAATCATAGTTGCTTTCACCTATTGGTATCAAACTTTGCTTGTGTAAGATTTAAGGTTAAATATTCTTTCACATTTTGTTCACCTCCATTATTTCACACATATATTTATAATTGATGCATACATATTTACATTTTAATACATACTGCACTAATCATAACTTGTTTCCTTAATAAGTTGTAAAAAAATTATATCTTTTGACATTTGCTCTAAATCATATAGCATCATTGAAGCATAAAAAAAATTCCATTTGACCGTCATTGGTAGTATTTATTGCACAATGAACTTGATATGCTAAAATATCCAAAATTTTAGAATATATAACAATATCTGAACTATATATGTAAGGGATTAGCAATTTCATAAGAAATAAAAATCTATTCATTTGATTAATATGTTAATTCATCTTAATTATATTGGTTCTTTTAGTTTCCATGGTAATTATGAAATGAGTTTTTTAAACATGAAACTTGGCTCTTTGCATACAATTTGATAATTTAAACATCAAAGGAGATTCTTAAGAGTTTCACCATGAAGATAATAATTGATTAAGTTTATGATATATATATATGAAAGATCATGAACATAATTTTGATAGAAGACGTACTAAGTTTGTTTATTTATTTATTTATAACAATTTAGAAAATATTTATATATATACTCATTAAAGTTTAGAGAGATAATAAGTTCCTTTCTAACAAATGAACTAATAATATATATATATATATATATATATATTTTGAGAATCAAATGATCTTATATTTGATTATATAATGTGTGCAAAGTTTGAGTTTGACTTGAATGGTGTATTCTTCTCAACAAGAATGGGGTATTAAACTATGAATATGATAATTAGGCCCCAACATTAAAATTGCACGCAAGTGAAAATGTTAAATGTCCCTTTCTCTTATTCTCAAAAAAAAAAAAAAAAAAGTCCTTTTCTCTAGCAGATGCCACGAACCGACGGCTGAGTGCTAATGCTGAGATCCTCTCAGAGACTTTTCTTCCTATGGCCATTTATTTCTCCTCCTACGGCCATTTATTTCTTTCTTACTTTCTAGACCATGTGACCCCTATGTAATATCTTGACAGGTGGGTTTTGACTTTCGTCCTTTATGAGTAGAACATAAAATGATGCATTCCATTCTCATTGTGCGCAAGGCGCAAGCGCATGTGACGTTCTTCCAATTTCGTAACTTTATTCTTTTTGCACGTTTTGAAAAGTTGTTGGAAAATTTAGATCCCGATTGATAGAATTAACAAGTTTTAAACCTAAGTTGTTAATTAGATTTATAATTAATAAAACTTGTTAAAACAAACAAACATCAATATCATGTCAAAATCATGCAGTGAAAAAATAAATAAGACAAGATATGATGACCTAAGAAAACCAATGAAACAAACTAGTTTCACAGTAAAAAACCTAGGGGGAAACCTTCTTGAAAAGCAATCTACTATAGTAAAGAGAAGTTTCAGATCTAGTACAAAACCTTTGTCCCTAGACTCTACAATCCCCGTAGATGAACTTACAGCAGAAACATTTTACCGCTTTAGAACCTCAAAACTCTTCAATATATGAACGCCACTCTTTTTGTTGCACGGATCCCAGTACGTGACTAACTCTTTTGCACAAATCCCAATACGTGACTCACTCACCAACTTGAGGAAGATGTTGGCTGCAAAGTTCTTCACTTCATCAACAATGAAGATCAAGAAGCACTTGGTTATAAAACCCTAAGGCGCAAAGATGCAGTAGCTTCTTTCAGAGAGAATAAGGTCTCGGTCACCTTTTGCATGTGTTCTCCTTGTATTCTCTTATGTGACGACCTCTAAAATAAGCCTTATATAGGTCTAGGGTTGTGAGAAAAGAAATCCTAAACAAATACATAAGCATGGGCCGAAAATCAGATTTGAAAATCTGAAATTTGTAAAGCTTGACAAATAAGGTGTCGAGCAGGTGTCGAGGATTAAAACATCAGACACAAGAGATGAGGCTCGATTGATCCATCAGGTGTTGAGAAGCTATCGAGGGGATAAGAACTTTCTCGATCGATCGACTAGCTATTGAGAAGGTGTCGAGATTGCGATAAGAAACACCTTAAGAGGCTCGATAGATAGCCTAGTTGTCGAGAGGTGTCGAGCAGCTATCGAACTTTAAAAACTCAGCACTTCTTCACTTGTTTCTTGGACAAATTTGATGACTTCAACACTTGATTTTGAAACACAGTTTCTTGAAGTATTAAGCCTCATCCTAAATCTACCAAATACAACTAAAGTGCGTTTTGTCAAAAGATTAGCCAATTACATAAAATCATAACATATATTCTTAACATGTGAACCACATATGTCCTAACAAAAGTCTAGTCGAGGTTGGAAAGCTTAGGAGGTAAGTTTAGTAGTTATAGCAAGAAAACTATTTTTTATCACAACTTTCCCATAATTTTGATGTATTACATCTCACATTTATAAGAATTTGCTATTTTTTTTTCACCATTCACAATCTATTACATCAAGTTATGATATAAAAAATTTTGGTTCCATATTTTCTCAAAATTCCGCCCAACTTAACTGGCATCAATCTCACTAAGAGCAGTATCAAGCATTCTTAAAAAAAAAAAGAAAAAAACTATCTTGACACATTAAAATTTTACTTTATCTATTTTAACATGCCACTTTAACTACAATACACCCTAAATCACACAATCTATTAACTTGCTCTACCCTCCCTTAAAAGTTACCATGGCTTTTGAGTGGAGTTGTGGTGTGCCTTTGTGTTAGAACCCCTTTCCTTCTCCCTTGTGTGTATGCGTGTGTATTTGTTTCTCAAAAAAAAAAAAAAAAAAAAATCACACAATCTATTATTTTACCACTTTATTTATTCTTTCTTAATGTTTTTAATTCTTTCTTTTCTGTTGTTCCCAACATCATTAAAAAGATAGAGGAGAGAGAAAGTTCGAATAATTATTAATTGATCCCAACGGTCTCTTCTAATTAATCCCAACGGTCATGAAGAGAGAGAAAGTTTTGAATAAAAAAAATAACCAAATATTTATTCCATATCTTCCTATATATACACTGTTATTATTAGAATTAGAATATTACTGTAGTAAATTTATTTGACATTTTTGCACATCTCATGAAGGTTAACACACTTGATGCTAGTGCTCTAAACTCTTGTGTCTCCTCTAATCCATTTTCCATTTATAAATGTGTTTCTCGATTAAATTATTTTATATATAAGACATATTTGAATTTCATTTTGCTTAAGATTCATGACTAGCTAAAGGTATTTTGAGGCTCCAAGCGACAATTTTAAAATTGGACCTTTTTTACTATTTAAATATCTATGATATATTATTAATTTTATATACAGTATTTTATATTTAAGATTTATTTTATTGCCTTTTGATATGCAACATTACTAATTAACTTTTTGTATTCAAGTACTTTTAACATCTAATTTTTTAATTGATAATATGGATAACATCTAAACTTTTAACATCTAATTTTCTAATTGATAACATCTAAATAAATGAATAAATAAAAGTTTACGGTGACAAGGCTAGCCTAGATAGGTGAAGTTGAGGATGATATCATGGAGTATGTGGGCCTAGACAATTCTAGGTACTACTCTTATAATAGTGTGAGAGAAAATACTAGTACACATACTATGCACGAGGAGGTATGCATGAGCAGGTATACTAGTAAACTCTTCTCACATGGGAGTGGACCCACACATGTGATCCACCTTCATGTGTGAGAGAGAAAATATACATCGGATGCGTGAATTATGTAAGGTTGAATTTAATCAACCATCTTGTTGGTTTTATTTCGTACCAAATTTGCTTGTAATTTAGCAATTAGTAACCCTGTGTTTAGGTGGGAATCATGTAAGGGTTGTGTGTGTGAGAGTGTGAAAAAATGCTCAAGACTGTGTAGTGAAGTAGAGACTCGCGACTAGATCTCGCGGGTGACTTGCGGTTTGCAAGCCGCTAGAAGATGCATATGAGTGAAGCATGCAGAGAAGCTGAACCATCATGCCAGTTGTAGCACTACAAGACAAAAACTCCAGACTGGCCATTCAGTTAGCTCACAGTTTGGACTTGCAACTCAGTCAAGTCGCCAATTCACTCTGTTATGAAAAACTGACTCTTCACATTTCTTTCTCACTCTAGTATAAATACCCCTTATACCCACGAAATATAGAGAGTTTCTAGAGAGAATTTTGAGAGAGAAACCCTAGAGAAAAATAAGATTGACTCATCCACAATCTTTACATAGTGACTCTTCAAATTCCTCAATTCTCACCTTCTCCATTGTTACATCTTTGAGAGGTACATTAGCCAAAACCTTTTCTCACCATACCCATATCTGTGAAAAGACTATTTTGGTGCTTGGGAAGTAATTAGGAAGGGATCAATTCATATTAGTTGATGCTATGGATTATTGTGGAATCCGGCAAGTTAAAAAAGAAATAGGTTTGACGTAACCTCGTTGGAGTAAGAGCTTAGAGGACTTAGGTACACTGGATAGATTTGACTTGGAGGGTCTTCTGCTATTCATGTATCCCAACTTGATTCTTTAGTGGATTATTGACCGCTTGGAGGGCGGCGAAGAGGTTTTACGCCGAGAGTTTCGGTTTCCTCTTCGATAACACATCGCTGTGTTGTCTTTGTATTTGCATCTCTCTTCCTTAATCTTTGCCATTTAATTTTTGCTATGAGTGTGATTTTATTTGGTTTAGATTATGTTATCAATTCTGTTTTAACTTATTTACATTTTCAGCATGTACATTATTTGTTGATAAGATTGAATTGGTAATTTGTTAATTAGGGATCTAAACGTTCATAGGTGTTTTATACACATTTTGAACATTCAAATTATTTTTTTAGCATACACTCCCTATTACATCACATTTGAAATGCACTAAAATCGAGAAGGAAGTCATGATTTCAATGTACTCAGTGTGTGTATTATAAACTCTACACATAGTGTGAAACCAGGAACCAAGGGAGGAAAGTGGGTTGTTCAAATGTAGCCGGAGTTTTGTCCTTGTCTGCATTATCACAAAGGAAATTCCGTTTAGTTATTTTATTATGTCTCTTTGAAGGTTTGACTCAATAATTCATTGTGCATTTGGTAACACTTATTTTTGTCAATTTATTTTATTATTCAGTTTATTTTTGTTATTATTCATAGGTTTTACTGCACTTTTTAGTACTATCATGAGTTCTATTGTACTATTTCAGCTAATTTTTATCTTTATATACAGTAATTTTAGCAAAAAATTTTCAATTTCAGTAAAATAAATAGATCCCAAATATACCCATAAACTGCTCTTGTTTTTTGTGTTGAATAAATTAGATTGTTTTTGGAGTTAACTAATGTGGGCTTCTGATGATATATAAGTTTGTTTAACTAAAATATACTTAGGGTCACACTTTTTTTTTTTTTTTTTCTTCTCACTAATTGATGATGTATTATCCCTGACATTATTCGTTTAATTATAACAAAACATATATACTTGTCCATTCCAAACCTAACCTCTCTTAACCTTATTAGCAATCTTACCCAATAAAACAATGTTGAATAAATGAGATTAATTACCCACTATCTTTCTTAAATCTGCAACCTTTAAGAATTACTTATAGATATGATCCCAGAAGGATACAGAAAAAGCCTCCATTATAGGTGACCATGAGGCCGACCCCCACTCCTTAAGCATATACACAACTAGCGGAGAAATTCTAAGACCACATCAAATGACACAACTTGCATCACAACTATCCACATGATAGACTATGAATGGTAAAAAAAAAGTGATGAATTCATGTAAAAGTAATAAGCAGCCAATCACAATTTGACATGTAATCTGACACGGAAAATACTTATAACAAAAGTTATAGTAGTTTATATGGTACTAGAAAATTTAGGCGTTAGTCTACACATTTTCTAGAATGAGTGTTGTATTAATGTCATAGACTTGTGAGTGGTAAAAGGTTTTAGTTATAATGTCTACTATAAAATTATAAATGAGAAAAATTATAAGATAATCAAATCGTTCTTGAAATATATATATATATATATATAATATGGAATCTTAAGCTCTCTTTTTCCTTTTTCCTTTTTTTTTTTTTTTTTTTGAGAATAATATTAAAATCTTAAGCTGGTATAAGTAGTGCTTTTGGGTATTTTCCTGGAAAGTGCCTAGGTAGGTGCATGCATGTTTTTTTTGGATAGACACAAAACTGTTATGGATTACGCATATGTGTCATATTAAATAAATAAAATTTAAAAACATGTGGTGGGCATCAGTGTAGGCAGCTGCTGCTATAAGAGTAAACAAGAAGTCAAAGTAGCTCATGAGGTCTCGAAAGAACTATGATCAACTTTCGAAGTTGTTGGGCGCCCGGCGGATGGGTAACTTTGGTTCGAGATCGATGAACTTTGGATTAAGCATTTAATTATACAGAACATGATGCGGATTTCAATAGTTTGCCACTATATTTTCCCTCAATTCTAAAATTCTATCGATCTTTATTTATTTATTTTTTAATCATGCTTTATTGTCGATGCCTGACATTCATTTCTACGATAATTTACGTGTAACATTGAGTTGAACTTGAATAATGCAGGTTTTACTAGCAGAAACGCACAGATCAGCCAACCAACAGTATCGCACATAAGCTTTACATATATATATATATATATATGACATGCAATACAACATGATTGAACTGAAAATAATGATGAAAAATGCTAGAGACAACTTATTACATAACCTTTGTCACGACTCACCAAAAAAGTAATAGACTCATATAGATTTATATTTTCACCGCTCACTGCTCATAACTCATTATGTGATGAGTTATAACAAAAATTGTGTAATACGCTGTGCTCTTAGCATTGCTTAACGATATTTGGCCAATAATTAACTATGGACATATGAAATGATTCATCCCACCTACTAAGAAAATAAATTTTAATTCTAACTTGCTCTGACCTAGCTAGCTACCAAACTCATACAATATTTCAGTCATAAACTTCCAAATTATACCAACCCAGCACTAATATGGACAATCAATCAGTTACCATGCCAGCGTGCGCACGTGACGTAGATATACTCTCTCTCTCTCTCTCTCTCTCTCTCTCTCTCTCTCTCTCTCTCTCTCTCTCTCTAGCATTGTAAGTATATAGAAATAGAACCCCTTGCACCCTCACCATTCATCGCCACATCACACAAACAACTTCATTCACCCTCTAAGAGCTCAATTGCTTGCCATTTTAGTTAGCTCAATCCACAATGGCAACTAAAATTGTCATCTTGTCTTTCATGTTCCTCCTAGCTCTAGCCACTTTCATTGAAGCTTCAAAGTACCAGTTCCAAAAGCTGAAAGAAACCAACATGGTGTTCTACATGCAAGATTGGGAGACGGGTGCCAATGTCACCGCCACCCCAATCGCTGGCATCCCCCACAAGCGGTGGTTGATCCTTGGGTTCGGAACAATCTTTGCGACGGATGATAAGTTGGCAGTAGCTATTGAAAGGAACTCATCTGAGGTTGGAAGGGCTCATGGCATTTACGTGAACTCAGCATTGGATGGCTCTGATTTGCATTTATTGATGTCATTTGTGTTCACCAACAAGAAGTACAATGGTAGCACCTTAGAAATACAAGGGGCAGACAGGGTCTTTCAAAAGTATAGGGAGGTATCTGTGGTTTCAGGAACCGGGTTCTTCAGGTTGGCTCGTGGTTATGCTACTTTGGAGACTGTTTTTCTTGACATTCCCAATTCTAATGCAATCATCCGGTGGAATGTGACAGTTTTTCACTACTGAGTTGTTGGAAAATTAGTATGGAATAGACGTAAATTAGAAATGGTTAGATTGAGTTTGCATTTAAACCAAGGTAAATTAGAAGAATAAAATAGGATTTCTGATATGTGGTGTATAATAAGTAACCATGCATATTTACCATATAATAAATGTTTGTAATATTTTGTTTTGATGAGTGCCTTGGTGTTTAAGGAACAAAATTTTATTGTTGTCATATGGTACTTCATATACTTTCAATTGATGGTTTGGAATGAGCTTTGCACTTTCTCAATGGTAATGGAATGTACATGAGCATGGTTATTGCTTGATGTTAACTTGATCTAATTTTTTATTTAGACGAGAAATTAAATTTACTTTGCACTTTATTTTAAAAAAAGGTTGGGACTTTTGATTGTGCTTTGAAATAAATTGGTCTCCTTTATATGAAAAATTATGGGATTCCTAGCTTTGGGCATGATAAAAGATGAAGGTGAGTTTCGAAAATTCCAGGCCCGGTCAAAAACATTTGAAAGGAGGAAGTGGTGCTACTATATTGAAGTGGAGGGAGACCGTTAGGTCGCCCAAAAAAAAAAATGGTGGGCTCTTCTCTGTTAAGTAAAGTAAGTGGGCTTGGTTAAAATTGAACAAGCTCTTTTTTACTAACAAGTAACCCAACTAAGCTGAACCCAATAAGAATGGGCTTTAAAATTTCCAGTCCATTTTAAAGTAATAAAATAATAATAATAATAATCTTTTGGTGCTCAGACTTGACAATGTCTCTATCTACTTTTATGGTCCTTGACCTTCGAGTCTCTTTCGGGCTCTAGCTCTACTGCTCTACCTAATTTCCCACCTCACAAAATTCACGGTTTGCAGAGAGGGATTTTAGTTCTTTTCTTTTTGGATTTTATTAATTGTTTGAGCCTCATGATTGAGGACCCTGAGGTTGAAGGTGGTGCTGAGAAAGTTGGCTGTTTTGTTTTGTGAATCCAAGAGATATGGGTCCATCTTCGCTGCGAGGCTGTGGTGCGGGTTTTGGGTTTTGGATTTTTATCACACCCCAGTTTTAGTTTTTTTTTTTTTTTTTTTTTTTTTTTTTTTTTTTTTTTTTTTTTTTTTGATTCAAAAATATAGTAATTTCAAATTATAATGGATGTAAATTATTAAAATTTATCCAAAAATAGAAAAGCCTCTAAGCACGCGCATGAGCGAATGCTCAGAGGCTAGTCTGTATATATTAAGAGGATTCAGAAAGTTAGTTATTGTTTTTTTTTTTTTTTGTCAAAAATACCCCTAAATTAATTAACCAACAACTTAAAAATGGGGTTAAAATAGTAAATTGGCAAAAGAAAGTTAGTTATTGCTTTTTTTTACTATCGAAAATACCCCTATCTAAAACTTAAAAATAGGCTTAAAATAGTAAATTGACAAAAATAATAAATTCTTATTACTTCTAATAAACTCCTACTTTTACGTCGATTTAAATTCCTACTGTAGGGGCACATTTTCTTAGGCCAGGTCCAAGATGCTCGGAACCTTAGACCAGCGAGCCCAATATAATGAATTTGTAGAGAGTGGGCCAAAGAGTTGGGCTTAGGTGTGTGAATGACGACTATCAAGGTGTTCCTCATGGGCTGAGTTTAACAGAGAAAATTTGGTCCTCAGCAAGATTCGAGGAGCTTTTTCTGGTGCCTCTTGTATGTTGGGGATCCCCCCCTTTCGTTTCTCTTTACTCCCCTTTTTATAGTCGTTTTCCTCCCTAGGGTAGGTACTTGTTCCATCAACCCCTACCTTCAGTTGTTGGGAGTGGTTGTAAGGACAGAGAAGTATGGCTATGTCAGGCGCAGGGCATTGAATGCAATAAAGACAGCCTTTCCTTAGACGCTTCCGTTCTCTCTGTTATCTCTCTCTACTTTAGTGCCTTCCTTGCCCTATGGAACGATCCGTAGTCTCGCTACCGGTGATCTGTTACCTCTTTTACCCTCGGCTATATCCATCCGAGGAGGATTTCCCTATGGCCAAGGAGGGGTTTTTCCATGGGCTGGGCCCCAGGCCCAGTATAAATATTGAAATGGGCCTATTAACCTTTTACCCCCCCCCCCCCCACAATAGCCCCTCAAAATTCTGCTGTTCGGCTCCTCGGACGGATAGAGGGTTTTGACGACAATGGGCCTTTGTCGCAGTTTCCAAAGTCTTGCCTTCCATTAATGCCAGAGTCTCTTCGCTTGCTCAAGGCGCGTTTCTGGCTATGAAAGATTCTTTTAATCTATCCCAGCCACATCCCTGTCGTTTCGGTACACGATGCGTGCTTTTAATTAGGGCTCTTTTACGAGGTGGTATAAATTCAACGGTTGAAGATTACTTTGGAATTCGAGCGAGATTAATCTCGTTTGTAATTCCTTCCTGGAGTTTCGGAGCGAATTGATTGCTTCCAGATTCGTCCCTTATATAAGACGCGCGGTGGGAGATAGTCCATCTTTGTCTGCAGAGCCTTGAGTTTCTAGATTTCTAACTCCTCAAATGTTCCCAAAGTCCCTACTATGAGAGTGACTGAGATTTTGGGAGTGAAATGATCATGGTTAGGATGTGGATGAAGGAACAACTCCATCTTCAGAAGCCTTGGGTATCTTCGAGGTTCAGAATGGCCCGGTCAGGACAAGGGAGACAAAGGCTCAAGGCCCTCCTTCTCCTGGACAATGCAAAGGAGGAGCCTCTTTTTCCTTTAGCCAAAATCCGAAGCAGGTGGATGTCGCATCAGATTTTTGGTGCGACTACACTGAGATTTCCCATCACCGGTACCATCCGCTCTCGCGCGATTGTAGCTAATATGATACTTGCTCAACTGCCGTTAGAGCTGGCATGGGGACTTAGCATCCCCGCTTCTTCCTCTCTTCCATCACTGGTGCCACTCGGGTGCCTCTGCTTCTTCTTCTCTTCCATCACTAACGCCATCCAAGCTTGCCTAGTTGTTGTTAGAGCAGAATTGAAGGGTCTATCATCCCCGTGTACTCTTATGTTATAGTTTAATTTAATTTAATTTATTTATTTATTTTTTTTTTTTTTTCAGTTGGCTTCTGATTTCAGGCTTATCTAAGCTCCTTTATGTATATTGTACCATCTCTTTATCTAATAAAAGATGATCTTATCGCATTTTACATATCCTTTCTTTTTGCAAAAATTACCGCGTGAACGGATGTACTGGTGTTTTTCTCTTGAATCATATTTAGAATCGATGACTTCAATGAAATAGTTATTGACCAAAATCGACGAGCACAACAGTGCTGACTTTAAATAAGTTAACCATACAGGACTAACCAGGATAACAACCGCACGTTTCATATTGCGAACAGAGTAACCGCCTAGGGATATGTAATCTGAAATAAACTGTTCGAGAGGGTCGCTCGGCATTAGGGTCCTTTCTCTAGTTTCCGATGATATTCGTAGCTTTAACTTATTGTATATGGTCCGAGGACCGTGCCTTGGTTCTGTCTAGCACCTAGGCTTTGTTTTCAGAGTGTCTAGTTTCCCCATAGGCTTGAGTCCGAGGACCATGCAAGGCCTTGGTTCTGTCTAGCACCTAGCCTTTGCTTCCAGAGTGTCTAGTTTCCTCATATGCTTGAGTCCGATGACCATGCAAGACCTTGGTTCTGTCTAGCACCCAGCCTTTGCTTTCAGAGTGTCTAGTTTCTCCATAGGCTTGAGTCTGAGGACCATGCAAGGTCTTGGTTCTGTCTAGCACCTAGCCTTTACTTTCAGAGTGTCTAGTTTCCCCATAGGCTTGAGTCCGAGGACCATGTAAGGTCTTGGTTCTGTCTAGCACTTAGCCTTTGCTTTCAGAGTGTCTAGTTTCCCCATAGGCTTGAGTCTGAGGACCATGCAAGACCTTGGTTCTGTCTAGCACCTAGGCTTTGTTTTCAGAGTGTCTAGTTTCCCCATAGGCTTGAGTCCGAGGACCATGCAAGGCCTTGGTTCTGTCTAGCACCTAGCCTTTGCTTCCAGAGTGTCTAGTTTCCCCATAGGCTTGAGTCCGATGACTATGCAAGACCTTGGTTCTGTCTAGCACCTAGCCTTTGCTTCCAGAGTGTCTAGTTTCCGATGACCATGCAAGACCTTGGTTCTATCTAGCACCCAGCCTTTGCTTTCAGAGTGTCTAGTTTCTCCATAGGCTTGAGTCCGATGACCATGCAAGACCTTGGTTCTGTCTAGCACCCAGCCTTTACTTTCAGAGTGTCTAGTTTCTCCATAGGCTTGAGTCTGAGGACCATGCAAGGCCTTGATTCTGTCTAGCACCTAGGCTTTGCTTTCAGAGTGTCTAGTTTCCCCATAGGCTTGAGTCTGAGGACCATGCAAGGTCTTGGTTCTATCTAGCACCTAGCCTTTACTTTCAGAGTGTCTAGTTTCCCCATAGGCTTGAGTCCGAGGACCATGCAAGGCCTTGGTTCTGTCTAGCACCTAGGCTTTGCTTTCAGAGTGTCTAGTTTCCCCATAGGCTTGAGTCCGAGGACTATGTAAGGCCTTGGTTCTGTCTACCACCTAGCCTTTGCCTTCAGAGTGTCTAGTTTTCCCATAGGCTTGAGTCCGAGGACCATGCAAGGCCTTGGTTCTGTCTAGCACTTAGCCTTTGCTTTCAGCGTGTCTAGTTTTCCCATAGGCTTGAGTCCGAGGACCATGTAAGGCCTTGGTTCTGTCTAGCACTTAGCCTTTGGCTATTAACTTCTCTCTCCGTAGGGGATTCAACGGACTGGACTACTAAGCCCGCGAGAGTTAGCCCCTTGTCAGGTGCCTAGGGCAAATGTCTGACGTTAGAAGCCCCTAGGACCACGTTTCACTTAACAACCCTTCCCGCGTAATCAATACTTCGAAGTATGGGCCTGAGTGGAGGCTGAGTGACGACAACGACGATGTGTTTTAGGAGACAAGGGAGGGGCTTTCGTGTAGCTTGTACCACCGCCACAACGGTCTTTCTGATGGACTCCTGGTGGCAGGAGCTCGACCCCGCCATGATTGGTCGTTGCATTTGCTAACGCTCCAGCTCTTCCCACAGACGGCGCCAATTGTAGGGGCACATTTTCTCAAGCCAAGTCCAAGATGCTCGGAACCTTAGACCAACAAGCCCAATACAATGAATTTGTAGAGAGTGGGCCAAAGAGTTGGGCTTAGGTGTGTGAACGACGACCATCAAGGTGTTCCTCATGGGCCGAGTTTAACAGAGAAAATTTGGTCCTCGGCAAGATCCGAGGAGCTTTTTCTGGTGCCTCTTGTATGTTGGGGATCCCCTCCTTTCGTTTCTCTTTACTCCCCTTTTTATAGTCGTTTTCCTCCTCCTGACAGGGGTCCCTAGGGTAGGTACTTGTCCCATCAGCCCCTACCTTCAGTTGTTGGGAGTGGTTGTAAGGACAGAGAAGTATGGCTGTGTCAGGCGCAGGGCATTGAATGCAATAAAGGCAGCCTTCCCTTAGACGCTTTCGTTCTTTCTGTTATCTCTCTCTACTTTAGTGCTTTCCCTGCCCTATCGAACGATCTGTAGTCTTGCTACCGGTGATCTGTTACCTCTTTTACCCTCGGCTATATCCATCCGAGGAGGATTTCCCTATGGCTAAGGAGGGATTTTTCCATGGGCTGGGCCCCTGGCCCAGTATAAATATTGAAATGGGCCTATTAGCCTTTTACCCCCCACACCTACTTTTACTCACTAACTCCCTACATAATAGAATCACTTTTTTGTTAATTTTAAAACTCTTCTAATCTACAAAACTCATCCCACGTATTCATTTTTTTTAAACCCAAAAAATAGAAGAGCCTCACGCACGTGCTTAGATGCTAGTATATTATAAAAGGATTCAGAAAGTTAGTTATGTCTTCAAAAAATGTTAAAAATACCTCTAATCTAATTAAATAGTTCTTATTCTTAAAAAATAAAAAATAGGGTTAAAATTGTAATTTAACAAAAGTAAAAAAAAAAAAAAAACTACTAGATAAGTTTTTTCCTAAAAATTAGCATACTATATTTAACATATCTCACATACATTTGATACAGTTTTTTCCTTAAAACTAACACACATTAAAACCAGCAGATATATAGTTTTTTCTTAAATTTTAGTTTTATAAAAATTCATCTAACAATAAAATAAATTTAAATTGAAAAATTATATTAAACTCAAAAAAAAAAAAAAAAAAAAAAAAAAACCTCATCACACGTGCAGAGCGCGTGTGATGAGGCTAGTATTATTTAATGGGCTTTTCAGACTCTTATTTTTGTATATCTAAATTATCCTCAAATTTACATTGTTTATAAATTTTAAATAATAGGATTAGATATGTAAAATTATTAATTTTAAAACTTCAAAATTTTAAATAATTAATTTTTTTTTTTTTACCCATGTTTCTCCTTTTTTTCACGTTTCTCTGCCAAATTCAAACTTAAAATAAAACAACTTTATTATTTTTTGAGAAAATAAAACAACTCCTAAATTTAAGATGAATTATATATATAAAAAAACTCCTCCACGTATCTTTCAAATGAAAAAAAAAAAAAAAAAAATTAAATAAAAAAATTACTAACAAATGGTTTTTTTTTTTTTTTTTTTAAAAATAAAAAAATCCAGTTACAAAAGAAGAAGAAGAAGTTAGTTACTTTTTTTTTTCTCTCTTGAACATATCTACTTCCACATTCCAACTAACTTTATACTCCCAATAACTTGTAGTTAGTTCCTTGCACATATCTCTCCATCCTTATCATATTTTCTATTTCTTCTTCAAATTCTAAAAAACAATTCCAATCCGACACATCTATTCCAATGTTCTCACTAATTTCAATCATCCCAATAACAAACAATTACTACATTAGAGAAAGCAAATAAGCATATTTAAGATAAGCGAAAGCCTGGAATAGCCTTCAAAAGAAGACAATCACTCAAAACTCAATCAAGAAGGGATGAACATACCACTTGTTTTTAATAAAATTCATTATTTTGTTTTCTTTTTCTCTTTCTTTTTGTCTCTCTTTCTCTAATTGTTCCAGCCCAAAACTTTCATAAAAGTGGGTTCTGCATGTTTAAATCTCTCATATTATATATTTATTTTACATCTTAATGAAAAATTATGACATTAAACCCCCCTCCAAAAAAAGCCTCATTGCACGTACAAAGCGCATGTAATGAAGTTAGTTGTACTTATTTCTTGGAGGATAAATTTCAACTTTTTTATTTTGTTAAGAAGAATGGTAAATTTCAACTGAAAAATCCCAAATTTTAACTTTTGAAAAGTAACAAAAGAAAACCTTGGAGTTTAGATTGGGATAACAACATTCACACACACACACACACACACACGCACACACACACACACAGAGAGAGAGAGAGAGAGAGAGAGAGAGAGAGAGAATTTATTAGTGTAAATTATACAATAGCTTCATAATAATAATAATAATAATAATAATAAGGCGTAAATACACTTTTGATTCCTACATTTTGGGCTATTTCTTGATTTGGTCCCTAAACTGATTTTGCTCCTAGGTCAGTCTTTGATCTTTTAAAATCGTTTTTAAAATGGTCCCTACCGTCATCCAAGTAACGAAACCCTATTACGTGGTAGACAGAGTGTCCTGATTGCTAATATGGTGCTGACGTGACACTGACATGTCATTAAAATATTATTAAAAAAATTATTTGGCATTTTTAATGCCAGGTCAGCATTTTAAATTTTTACTTTCATATTATATTATTATTATTATTATTATTATTATTATTATTATTATTATTATTTTTTACTTTCATTATTTTTTTCTGTAAGAACATACCAACCTGTTCTTCATGTACTTCCCAAATTCAAGATATAAACCCAGCAACCAATCCAATCTCTGGCAAACCCAAATCCAAATCTAATCTCCATCAAATCCAAAAAAACAAGAAATAAAACCCAGAATCAAGAGCAAACCCAGAACAAGAGCAAACCCTAAATAGTGCAGTGAAACCAGAACTGTTCTTCATGTTCTATAGAAAAGAAGATGAAAACTTGCCCAGAAAATTAAAATAATCAATTTTTTTTTCTTTTATTGATTTTCTTAGCAAATAATCAAACCCATGAACCCAGAAAAATCATCAACAACCCGAAACCAGAAAAATCATCAACAACCCGAAACTAGAAAAATCAAACCCATAAATCAAAAGTCGAGAGACTGCATGAACCCATGAACCCATGAATCAAACCCATGAACCCATGAATCAAAAGAGAGAGGAAGAGGGATTCGGGTTTAGAGAGAGAAAAAAAGTCAGAGATTGACAAAGAAAGAAGCAAAAGAACGATACAAACACAAACAACACAAACAAACAAAATTCGGAGATTGCATGCCATGCCCATGTTGCTGATCTCCTCTACCTCTTCTTCTTCTCTTTTCTTAGGCCGATCTCCTCTTCTAATTCTTCTGGGCTGATCTTCTTCCATCTTCTTTTTCTCAGCCATGGTTTGGGATATTTTTCAACCAACCCAATCTGAGAGCAAGTCGTCTCAGATTGAGAGAGATAGATACTAGAGAGACAAATGCCACACAAACACACAAACTAATTTGGGTTTTTTAGCACGATAAATACGCATCTCCGGCTGATGTTGTTTGGGATATTTATTAATTTATTTTTGTTTTGATTTTACTTTTTTGGTTTATCTTAAAAGAAGAAGAAAATGAAATAGATACAAACACAAACACAAACACAAACACAAAAATGCCAACATAGAGCGTGAATAGTGTTAATCGCTCTAAATTTTTTTTCCTCAATCTTTAAAACTGTAATTTTTTTTTTGAATTTTTTCAATTTAAATTGAAATTTTTTTAACAGAAATTAAAAAAATAAATAAATAAAATGCTAACCTGGCATTGAAAAATACCAAATAATTTTTTTAATAATATTTTAATGTCATGTCAATGCCACATCAGCACCATGTCAGCAACCAAGGCACTTCGTCTGTCATGTAATAGGGTTCCGTTATTTGGATGACGATAGGGACCATTTTAAAAACGATTTAAAAAAATCAGGAACTGACCTAAGAGTAAAATTAGTTTAGAGACCAAATTGAAAAATGACCCAAAATGTAGGGATCAAAAGTGTATTTACACCTACTACTACTACTAATAATAATAATAATAATAATAATAATAATAATAATAATAATAATAATACACCTTGCAAAATTGTATGGATCGTAAAAATGGTGATTGTCAACCTTGATATGCAAAGAGTCAAAGAGATAAGATTGATGCTGATGCTAAGAATTACTCATCTCCACGTCTCTAGACTTTTCCTCCCACTCCCACGTCTTCTCTTTTTGGGGTGAGGCGCGGGAGGGCTGGGGCGGCTGAGGATTTTTTTTATTTTTGTGGGGGTCAATGTCGTCCATCCCCTTATAAGAAATGCTATTTTTTGTTTCCTAAAAAGCCAAAATTTTCATTTCAGATAAAAGTTTATATATTATTGTAATTCATATATTTTTAATAAAAAAAAACTATAATTAATATATATGTGATTTTCAGTTTTTATTTTAAAGAAGAAATATTGTTTACGTCTCCAAATTTTTTATTAATTTATTTTTTTATCCATAAACTTTAAAACATTTTTTTTTCCTTAAACTATTAAAAATATATGTTGCATGCACTTTCTATCCTTTTATCTACTTCCATCAAATTTTATCTTTTTTTTTTTTTTTTTTTTTTTGAAACTAATTTTATCCTTCGTATCTGACGATATATGTGACAATATATATATATATATATATAATGGAACAATATAATGTGTCCCATGCATGGTTTTGAACTAACAAATATAATTGACAAAGAAAATCCCAAGAATTTTTTTTTAAAAATTCTATAGTTATAATAGGTGAGCATGATTTAAATTTTAGATGTCTTTGCATTGAAAACATAAAAAAAGTACTAATTAAACTACAAAATTGATTGTGGGACTCATATTGTTGGATTGTATAATAGTCATCCAAGTTCATATTTTTCCTTCTCAGCACATGGTCAGATAGTAGGCTAATTAATTTTTGAAAGCAACATAAGTATAACAAGCAACAAAGTTTCTAACCTTTTATATATATATATATATATATATATATATATAAAAGTAAGACTTTTCCAATAGATTTCTTTAATTTGACCGGCAGATTGCATTTCTTATCTGCAAGACTGCAACCGACTTAAATATACCTCTCAGAGTTTAGAAGGTGCAACTGCAAACTAAACCTTTTTTTTAGCCATTGTGAATTGACTAAGCTTCATGTCACACAGTACTACTCAATCTTTAGAATAGTCTTCAAGTCAAGTCAAGCCAAGACAGTTCCAATTTTCTTACAAGAGTTTAATTAGACAATCACGCCGGTAATCAAGTTCTCCACACCAACCCCTAAAGGCCATATCCAATCCCAAACCCTATATAAACCCCTACCCTTCTCTTCATAATCATAACCTCGAACCACTATAGCATCTCTCTCTCACTTTCCAAAATGAGTCTCTTCAAAAAATTGTCCATTTCCTTCTGCTTTTTTGTCACTCTTTGTATTGTCTTCGCTCATGCAGCCCGATTTGATATTACAAACAATTGTCCCTACGTAGTTTGGGCTGCAGCCGTGCCTGGTGGTGGCAAGCAGCTCAACCCACAAGAGTCTTGGCCCCTTGATGTCAACGCTGGCACAACCGGGGGCCGCGTTTGGGCTCGAACTGGGTGCAATTTTGATGGATCCGGGCATGGCAGTTGTCAGACTGGTGACTGTGGTGGACTTCTTCAATGCCAAGCCTATGGTACACCCCCAAACACTCTTGCTGAATTCGGTTTAAACCAATACCAAAACTTGGATTTCATTGACATCTCTCTTGTTGATGGGTTTAATGTTCCTATGGATTTTAGTCCAACCTCTAATGGGTGCACCAGAGGAATAAGATGTACAGCTGATATCAATGGGCAGTGCCCAGCTGAATTGAAAACTTCTAGCGGGTACTGTAACAACCCTTGTACTGTTTTCAAAACCGATGAATATTGTTGCAATTCTGGGAGTTGTGGACCTACAACCTTTTCCAAATTTTTCAAGAATCTGTGCCCAGATGCTTACAGTTATCCTAAGGATGATGCAACAAGCACATTTACTTGCAATGGTGGGACTAACTATAAGGTTGTGTTTTGCCCTTGAAGCAGCTCTTTCCTCTGGTACAAGTATAATAGGCACAACACTAGTAGCTAGTATATACGTAATAAAAGCTTGAGGGCTTGTGAGCACATGCAGTATTGTGCACACCGTATGGGTTGCTATAAGGTAGTTAATATCTACCCTTGAAGCAGTTCTTTCTTCTGGTACAAGAGGCTTGGAACTATCAACCAATAGTATTAAATATTAATAACTGGGTTAATAAAAGCTTGAGGGCTTTTAAGCATATGCAGTACCATACATGTTGTATTTTACGTATTCACGAGGTTGTAGCAAATTTTCTATATATAATGGAAGATATGGCGATATCAACGCTTATAACCTCCATATTCCATACTTTTGTTCTATTGGTAAATCAATAATTTACTTTCAGCTTGACCTTGTAGTTCGCGTCCGTTGTTTGATTTGCCACCATGTGTTTGCAACTCCCGTCTCAGTGCTATTCGTTGTTTGATTCTTTTCTTTTTTTTAGATGGGTTGTTTGACTTTTTGGTTGACGGTACACCTTACATTCGGTGGAAATAAATGAACTTGAAACTTGTGTTGTGGACCACAAGTACACTTTACATAGGACCTAACCGATATAGACTTGACAAGCATCTTTCTAAATATACAAATAAGTTACTTTCACATTATGAACATGTGACTGTATCTTAATGTGTTCAGTATAATTGATACATTAAACATAATTTTAATCCATACTAATCTATTGTTATCAAATTTTGCTTATGTTAAAGTTAAGGCTAAATATTCCTTTATACCTTGATCATATTTATTATTTTACACATATATTTATAATTGATAAGTATTTGCATTTTAATATATAAAAAAGTGAAGGTGTGATAATCAAAACCTAAAATTTAATACAAAAAATTTCACCTATTTTTTCATAATAGATGAGATATGCATATTGGAATTGGTAATACTACACTGATCATAACTTGTTACCTTAACAAGTTGTGAAAAAAATTATATTTTTTATGTTTGCTCAAAATCAAAATCAAGTATCATCGTTAAAGCATTAAAAAAATTCCATTTGACTGTCATTAGAATCTATTTATGCTAAAATATCCAAATCTACCATTTGATTAATATGTTAATTCATCTTATATTGGTTCTTTTAGTTTCCACGGTAATTATGAAACAAGTTTTTTTTTTTTAAACATGAAACTTGGTTCATTGCATACAATTTGATAATTTAGACTTCAAAAAGAAGATTTTTAAGAGTTTTATGGCAGGGATAATAATTGATTAAGTTTATTATACATAACGAAATATTGTGAGCATAAATTTGATTGAAGATGTGCTAAGTTCATTTATTTTTTTTATTTAAAATGTTTATAACAATTTAGACGATGTTTATATACTCATTATAGTTTAGAAAGATGATCCGGCTTAAAAAAAAAAAAAAAAAGATGATAAGTTCCTTTTTAACAAATGAACAAATAATTTTTTTGAGAATCAAATGATCTTATATTTGATGATATAATGTGTGTTAAGTTTGAGTTTGACTTATGGTGTATTCTTCTCAACAAAAAGACTTGAATGGTGTATTATTAAACTGTTAATACAATAATTAGGCCCCCAAGTCAAAATTATTGGCCCCGCCCCCTACGGGCCGGTATATACACGGAGTCATTGGCTAGCAACAGTGACATAAATTTGCAATTGCATGCAAGTAAAAATGTTAAATGTCCCTTTCTCCACCAGATGCCAAGAACCGAGGGCTTTTAGTGCCATGCTAAGAATTATTCTGTTTGATCCTCTTTGAGACTTTTCCCCCTACGCCCATTAATTCTTTCTTTCTTACTTCCTAGATTATGTGATCCCTCTGTAATATCTTGACAGGTGGGTTTTGAGTTTTGACTTACGTCTTTTATGAATAGAACTTAGAACATAAAATGATGCAATCCCATTCTCATCATGTGTGCATGTGACATTCTTCCAATTGCATAACTTTAGTCTCTTGATTTGCACGTTTTGATTAAAGTCTAGTCAATGTTAGAAAGCTTAGGAGGTAAGATTTACTATTTTTTCTTCATTATTCACAATCTATAACATCAAGTTGTGCTAAAAAAATTTGTGATACTAAATTTTCTCTAAGTTCAAACGTTCTAAAAAAATGTTACTTTGACACATCAAAAATTTATTTTATATATTATAATACACAATTTTATAATAAACAATATAATTTTTTTTTTTTTATGAACAATATATCACATATTCCATTCTTTACTGCTCTATAAGAAGTTAAAAAGTGAGCTCTATTTTTTTATTTCACTTTCTCTCCCCCACTTTTCTCTCCAAATTGGGCGGATTGCAAAATGTGGGCCCAAAGAGAAATTTTTTTCTCTGCATTTCTTTGTCTTCTATCCTCCAAAGTTGTCCAAACCCAAGAAACCACTTCCCTTGCCTTCCCTTCCTTCCTCTTCCCCCATTTCCAAATGCAGTGTTTCTTTACCAAACATTTGCGTCAAAAACCCAGAAAAGCGAACGTCTGCCATTTTTGTTAAAAAGGCAAAACATTGCCTTTCATTCTCCCATTCTTTGCGAAACAGTCTAAAGAGAAGTAAAATAATAAAGTTGTCTCACATAAAGATAGATTTATTTATTATTTTTTTTTTTTGGGAATAATAATCACTGTTTTTCGTCTTCAAGGGATTGCTATTGCTAAGGGAACTGCCTAACTACTATTTCAGATAGAGATGATAAATCTAATGGCAATTTTAGATTATTTGGAGAATATTTTAGCTAATACTTTTTAATTTTGGAGAGAGAGAAAGAGATATTTGAGTTTCTTCAATGTTTTAGTACTGCGTGTAGGGGACTTTATTAGTCTAAAATTCACATGCTTATGAAAAATTCTAATCATCTGAAAGAGAGAGTAAGACAAAATACACACCTATTAAGATAAAAATTGTCATGTAATGGTAAAATTTTGGAGCTTAATTGATACTCCTCTAAGATAATTATTGCCCAAAAATTTTACTCTAGTGCTTTTTTAATAAAAAAAATTACTATTGTATAAGTACTGACTAAAATTTGAGATTTTATTTTTCAAAATTTTTTTTGTCCTTTATTTGGAGCCCTTTTTTTTATTTTTCAAAATTTTTTTGTCCTTTATTTGGAGACCCTTTTTTTTTTTTTTGAGGGTTAGGTAATGACCTAAGTTACCTAATGGTTGAGCCGAAAGGTTTACGGTGTTCACAACCATATGAAGGAAACTTATTCTGGAAATATTGGTTATAGATTAAAGGCACCTTTTACAAATAACATAATGAAGATTTATTACTATTATTATTATTTTTTCTTGACACTAGGTGAGTGAAGAGAGATTTGAATTCAAAAGTTATCCTGTAGAAAGAACTAAATAATATATACATCTCTCTCTCTCTCTCTCTATATATATATATATATGGGTTGAGTTTAAGTTAAGCAATGTTACACAGTTCAATATTTTTTAATTGGATGTGAGTTTTGACAAATTCACCGTTATATTATATTATTTTCGTATATTCTCCATACTTGAAAATTTTCAAAGTGATCAAAGGTTAATAGCTATATCATCAATCAATTGTTTAAATTCAAGTTTTCATAACTTTAAATAATGCATAGAAGATGAGTTTATGAATTGAATAGTAAATAACATCTAATTGACATAAAAATTGGCGAGAGTGTTAAAAACATATAAAATATGTAATTCATTAGTGAGATTTTCAAAATATGAATTCTATAACAAGTTATTAGGTAGTATAATATTGCTTAGAGTTACACTAAGTGTAATTGAATCTCTCTCTCTCTCTATATATATATATATATATAAACAAAAAGAAAGGTGACAACGTTTCGGAATTGCAGTAAAGTTTGATAAGGTTAACCCCAACATGTAAAAAGTAAGACTTTTCCAATAGATTTCTATTGACCGGAAGATTGCATGTGATCTTATGTGCAAGACTTCAACTGACTTACATATACCTCTCCCTCTTAAGAGTTTAGGAGGTGTAACTGTAAACTAAACTATTTGTTTTAGCAAATGTGAACTAAATAAGCTTCATGTCACAAAGTACTACTAAATTTTTAGAATAGTCTTCAAGAGTGATCAAGTCAAGCCAAGATAATTTCAGTTCCAAACAACAAGAATTTAATTAGGCAATTAATCATGCCTGTAAATTCTCCACGCCAACCCCAACAGGTTATATCCAATCTCAAATCTTATATAAGCCCCTACCCATCTCCTAATAATCATAACCTCAAACCACTATAGCATATATATCCCTCTCACTCTCCAAAATGAGCATCTTCAAAAACTTGTCCATTTCCTTCTTCTTGTTTGCCACTCTTTTCATTAATTTCGCTCATGCAGCCCGATTCAACATAACAAACAATTTTCCCTATGTGGTTTGGGCTGCAGCCGTGCCTGGTGGTGATAGGCAACTCAACTCAAAAGAGTCTTGGCCCCTTGATATGAATGCCAGCACAACTGAGGCTGCGTTTGGGCTCGAACTGGGTGCATTTTTTAATGGATCCGGGCGTGGCAGTTGTCAAACTGGTGATTGTGGTGGGCTTCTTCAATGCCAAGCTTATGGTGCACCCCCAAACACCCTTGCCGAATTCGCTTTAAACCAATATCTAAACCTGGATTTCTTTGACATCTCTCTTGTTGAAGGGTTTAATGTTCCTATGGATTTTAGCCCAACCTCTATGTAGAGAGGGAAAATTCCCGACCTATCACAAGCTAACACATCACACTACTAAGTCCACAAAATACAGCCAATTACAAAGCACCACGTATTACTGCTAGGTTTTGCTATCACTACTTAGAAACCAATAGAAATTCGCCAAGTATTATGCAAAAACCAATCACACATCAGCGCGTGTAAGCGATGACATAAGCAGTCCAACACGTGTAAGTGATGACATATGCAATCCAGCGCGTGTAAGCAATGATATAAGCGGATTAATCAGGCTGTGACATGTGTCACCAATCAAACTAAGCCATGTGTCGCTCACCCACCCCCAAACTCCTATAAATAGAAGCCTTCCTAAGGCATTTAAAAAGGACCAAGCCATCTGGAGCACAAGCAGCATCAGAGAAGATTCAAAAGCACTTAGAAAAATAAAAGCTCTGCAGGAATCAAGCCTCAAAGCCTCAAGAACTTCAAACTCAAAATCGAAGAACATTCGAAGCAGAATCATCCAAACTATCTGCCTAGATCTCAAAGTTCATTGGAATCAAGCTCAAAAGTCTCCAGAAACCTCAATAAATCACAAATTAGCAAAGTTCTACGGATTCAAGCCTCCAAAGTCCCGAAGAACTTCCATTACAAACCTTCAAATATGAAGAACATTCGAAGAGGAATCATTCAAATCATATTCCTAGATTTCAAAGTTCATTAGAATCAAGCTCAAAACCCTCCAGAAACCTCAAACAACCACAAATTAGTGAAGCTCCATGGATTCAAGCCTCTAAAGCCCCGAAGAACTTCCACCACAAACCTTCGAAGACGAAGAACACACGAAGAACACGAAGAACGTGAAGAATAAAGGATTTCCAACAAGCTCATAGCCAGAGATTCATTGTAATTCTGTTTCAAAGATCTTCGATCCATTCTTCAGCCAAATTGAAGTATATTGGGTGTTCGGATCAAAATCACATTACTACAAATCCAATCAACAAGTCTTTTAAGGAGATTGAATCAGAAATCACTCTTTTGTAATTTCAGAGAATTGTACCTCACAATCATCAATACAAAATTCGCATTTGTGAAACTATATTACTTGTTTGACTCATTTCAAACCAAGAAATTTAGTCGTCCATACTTTAATGGGTGCATCAAAGGAATAACATGTATAGCTGATATTAATGGACAGTGCCCAACTGAATTGAAAACTCCTAGCGGGTACTATAACAACCCTTGTATCGTTTTCAAAACAGATGAATATTGTTGCAATTTTGGAAATTGTGGGCCTACAACTTTTTCTGAATTTTTCAAGAATCTATGACCAGATGCTTACAGTTACCCTAAGGATGATGCAACAAGCACATTTACGTGCAATGGTGGGACTAACTATAATGTTGTGTTCTGCCCTAAAAGCAGTTATTTCCTTTGGTATAACAGGCACATCACTAGTAGCTAGTATGTAATAAAAGCTTGAGGGCTTGTGAACACATGTAGTATTGTGCACACTGTATTATAGGTAATAGGTTGCTATAAGTTTGTTAATATCTGCCCTTAAAAGCAGTTCTTTCTTCTGCACTACAAAAAATGTGGGCTATAGCCACGTTTTTTTTAGCCGCGTTTACAAAAAACGCGGCTATAGGGGACCTATAGCCGCGTTTCTTAGCTATAGCCGTGTTTTCTAAAAACGTAGCTATAACTTACTTATAGCTGTGTTTTTCAAATGCAGCTATAGGTCCAGTCGAATAATTTTGAATTTGAGGGTGACCTATAGTCGTGTTTTGAAAAAACGCCACTATAGCTAACTTAAAATGCAGCTAAAGATAAGCTGTAGCCGCATTTTAAAAAACGCAGCTATAGGTCCAACCGAATAATTTTTAAGGTGGACTTATAACCGCATTTTCGTGTTTTAAAAAGCGGCTAAAGGTTACCTACAGCTGTGTTTTTTAAAAACGCGACTATAGGTCTAGCTGTATATATTATTTTAAAGTTGACCTATAGTTGCATTTTTGGACAACGCAGCTATAGGTAACCTATAGCTGTGTTTTTGCGATTTAAAAACGCGGCTATGGGTCACCTTTAGCTGCGTTTTAAAACTTGAAAAATGCAGCTATAGGTTATCTATAGGTCCCGTATAAATTTTTTAAAGGCTGACCTATAGCCGCGTTTTTTAAAAACGCAGCTATAGGTAACCTGTAGCTGTGTTTTGCGATTTAAAAACGCGGCTATAGGTAGTGCTTAAAAAAAAAAAAAAAAAAATTCCTAAAGCTTCCCACGTACACCCCCACTTTCCCACCTACCCCTACATACTCTCTTTTCTTTCTTTTCCCTTTCTTTCTTCATTCTTCAGGTGCTTCATTCTTTCTTTTTTTTTTTTTTCTTTTTTCTTTTTCATTCTTCCTTTTTCACATCTGGGTAAGTCTTTCGTCTTCTTCTCTCTTTTTTTTTTTTTTTTTTTTTTTTTCCTTCCTTCACATCTGGGTACCTTTTTTTTTTTTTTTTTGTTCCTTTTTCTTTCTTCCATCTTCACAGGTTTGTGTTCTTTTGTGTTTCTGAGCTTGTGCTTTTGTTTTCCTGAATGGAATTAGTGTTAGATTTGGTTGGTTTTGTTGAATGAGAGGAGATTCATGGCTTTGTGTTATATTTTGGAGCACGTTGTGTTTGATTTTGAATTTCTGGTTGTGTTTGTATTGTGAGTATGTTGTGTTTGATTTTTAATTTTCTGGGTGCATGTGTTTGTATTGTGAGTATGTTGTGTTTGATTTAGAATTTTCTGGGTGTGTTTGTATTGTGAGTATGTTGTATTTGATTTTGAATTTTTTGGATTTGTGTTTAATTTTGAATTTTGAATTTTCTGGGGAAAAAAAAAAACCCAGAATTTTTTTTTTTTTTTTTTTTTTTTTTTTTTGTGTTTTTTAAAAAACCTATAGCCGTGTTTTCAGACGCGGCTTAAAGGTGGTCTGTGGCCACGTTTTCTAAAAACGCGGCTATAGGGCAGACCTTTAGCCGCGGTTACAAAAACGCGGCTATAGGCTTATTGCTACACTCCTTAAGCCGCGTTTGTAAACACGGCTCTACCCTATAGCCACGTTTTTGGGGTCTATAGCCGCGTTTTTTAAACGCGGCTACAGACCCATTTTTTTGTAGTGCTGGTAAGAGGCATAGAACTATCAACCAGTAGTATTAATAACTGGGGTAATAATTTAATAAAGCTTGAGGGCTTTTGAGAAGATGCAGTACTATGCACGTTTTATTTTTACATATTCACGTGAGGCTGTTGCAAAAATTCTACGATGGAAGATATTAACATATAACGTTTATAGCCATCTTTTTTTCCTTTTTGTAAATCAAGAAATTATTTTTCAGCTTAACCTCCTATTCCTAGGTGTTTGCAAGTAGCAACTCTCTACGTCGGTGCTATTTGATCATTGTTTGATTCTTTGGTTGGCGGTACATAACGTAACTATTGGGAATAGGAGGTAATAAATGAACATGAAACTTGTGTTGTGGACACACATACGCCTCACGCAGGGGCTAACCAATATGGTCTTGACTAGCATCTTTCTTTCAGATAAATATTGAGTATTCTTGGAATATCATTAATACGTACTCTCTCTTCTCACATAATTGTAGGTCCCACTAATTAAGTTTATGGTGGGACCCACAATTCATATAAGAGGGAAGAATACGCATTTATGATACTTCCGAAATATTCAATAATTTTCCCTTTCTAAATATATGAATCATAGTTGCTTTCAACTATTGGTATCAAACTTTGCTTGTGTTAAATTTAAGGTTAAATATTCTTTCACATTTTGTTCACCTCCATCATTTCACACATATAATTATAATTGATGCATACATATTTACATTTTAATACATATTGCACTAATCATAATTTGTTACCTTAATAAGTTGTAAAAAAATTATATCTTTTGACATTTGCTCTAAATCATATAGCATCATTGAAGCATAAAAAAATTCCATTTGACCGTCATTGGTACTTATTGCATAATGAACTTGATATGCTAAAGTATCCAAAATTTTAGAATATATGACAATATCTGAACTATATATGTAAGGGATTAGAAATTTCATTAGAAATAAAAATCTATTCATTTGATTAATATGTTAATTCATCTTAATTATATTGGTTCTTTTAGTTTCCATGGTAATTATGAAATGTGTTTTTTTAAACATGAAACTTGGCTCTTTGCATACAATTTGATAATTTAAACATCAAAGGAGACTCTTAAGAGTTTCACCATGAAGATAATATTTGATTAAGTTTATTCTATATATATTTGATTAAGTTTATTCTATATATATTTGATTAAGTTTATTTGACACGCATGGGGGAAGGTAACCCTGGGCTTCATTGCAATAGGTCCGTTCTCTAGCTGAGTGCTGAGAAGCGGGGCGACCACATCCCGAGAGATTCCTTATAGGTTGGTGGATTGAGCCGACCACAAAGGAAATCTGTGTGCGGTCTCAAAGAGGTCGGTCACCGAGAACTAACAATTTTGAAAGGAATCCACTCCCGAACACTGTTCGGTGTTAGGAACAAGTTCTAAGGGAATCCTCTGAATTCGTGAGGATCCTTTGGGATTTTGGTGGACATGGGAATGTGAGTAAGTGGGGAAAGAAATGATAGCCACCCCACTAACAGAGGGCTATAAAAGGAGGTCGAAGCAAGGGTAGAGGGGGTTGGACATTGGAGAGAGAGAGAGGGAAAGAGAGGAAAACACAAAGAGAGAGGGTGAGTGAACACGTTGGGATATTCAAAGGGATTAAAGGGGAGTGTTATCACTTGTTTGGGGCCTCGATTGGTAGGATTGAGTACAACCCCTATATTTGATTATATAATGTGCGTAAAGTTTGAGTTTGACTTGAATGGTGTATTCTTCTCAACCAAAAAGACATGAATGGGGTATTAAACTATGAATATGATAATTAGGCCCCCAACATCGAAGTAAATTTGCATGCAAGTGAAAATGTTAAATGTCCCTTTCTCTAGCAGATGCCATGAACTGAGGGCTTAGTGCTGATGCTAAGATCCTCTCTGAGACTTTTCTTCCTATGGCTATTTATTTCTCCTCATATGGCCATTTCTTTCTTTCTTACTTTCTAGATTATGTGACCCCTCTGTAATATCTTGACAGGTGGGTTTTAACTTTCGTCCTTTATGAGTAGAACATAAAATGATGCATTCCATTCTCATCATGCGCAAGGCACAATTGGCGCATGTGACGTTCTTCCAGTTTCGTAACTTTATTCTTTTTGCATGTTTTGATCAAAGTTTAGTCGAGGTTGAAAAGCATAGGAGGTAAGTTCAAGTAGTTACATCAAAAAAACTATTTTTCATCACAACTTTCCCATAATTTTGATGTATTAGATATCACATTTATAAGAATCTGCTATTTATTTTTTTCACCATTCACAATCTATCTCATCAAGTTGTGATATAAAAAATTGTGGTTCCAGATTTTCTCAAAATTCCACCCAACTTAACCGGCATCAATCTCACTAAGAGTAGTATCAAGCATTCTAAAAAAAAACTATCTTGACACATTAAACTTTTATTTTATCTATTTTAACATGCCACTTTAATTACAATACACCCTAAATCACATATTCTATTATTTTATCACTTTATTTATTCTTTCTTAATGTTTTTAATTCTTTCTTTTTTGTTGTTCCCAACATCATTAAAGAGATAGAGGAGAGAGAAAGTTCGAATAATTATTAATTACTCCCAATGGTCTCTTCTAATTAATCCCAATGGTCATGAAAAGAGAGAGAAAGTTTTGAATAAAAAAATGACCAGAGCAGGCACACTTTGATTAGGTTTTAATCTTTGCTGTGTGATCCATTGACCCTTTTTGTCATGGCTGCAACTGGCTTGGAAAGATCTTTGTGTTCAAATATGTCTTGTTTTTCTAATCGCTACTTATTTGAGTATATCAAAAAATGCAAGTCTAAAAGTTATTTGAACTCTATCATGATGATTATTGGAAAAGATCTTAGCTTGACAAAGAAGAAACTAGACTGTCTCAGAATGAAAATGTGCAAAGGAGTTCATTTGAGAAGAGTGAAAGTTAAAGACTTTGTTCATAAAAGGCAGATGAGAGAAGACACCATTCCCACTAATCTATCATCTAAGCACGAAGTGTGCTTCATGATGAAGTCCACATTTAAGGTTATGGACATGTGTTTGTGGTACCTTGATAGCGGCTGTTGAAGTCACATGACTGGAGACCGATCTCTCTTCAAGGTTTTTGAGTCTAAGAAAGGTGGTAATGTCACTTTTTGTGATGAGAGCAAATCACAGATTAAAGGAAAGGGAATCATCTCTCTACCTAGACTGCAAGACATTGCAAATGTTCTATATGTAGAAGGTTTAAGAGTGAACCTATTGAGCATAAGTCAAATATGTGATCAAGACTTTATGGTACTATTCTCAAAAGGGAAATGCCTTGTCACGGATGAGTCTGGAAAGAAACTCATAAGTGGTGTGCGCACTCTAGACAATTGTTATGGTTTGGTACTTGATGTTAATATTGGATGCAATAACATTTGATTACCAAATAAAGATCTATGGCACTAAAGGATGGGACATGCTAGTTACAAATATCTTTCAATTGTATCTAAGCATGAGTCAGTCCTGGAGATACCAAAACTTAGTAGAGTGAACAATGTGGTGTGTGGACTATATTAGCTTGGAAAATAGATGAAAGCTAAACATCTGGGAACTTAGACATCTGCTACATTTAGACCATTAGAGCTATTGCATCTGGATCTCATGGGCCCAACCAGAACCGAGTCTCTTGGTGGAAAGAGACTTCACTAGGTACACTTGGGTCATTCTCCTACGATCCAAGTCTGATGCTCCTGAGCACATTGAAGCCTTGTGCACAAGATTGCAAAATGAGAAGTGTTTGAAGATTGATCAATCGAAGTGATGACGGTAAAGAATTCAAGAACTCATACATGGAGTTCTTTTGCACTAGATCAGGTATATCTCAAGAATTCTCTGCTCCTATTACTCCTCAGTAGAATGGTGTAGTAGAAAGAAAGCACAGGGTTATTCAAGAGATGGGTAGAGCCATGTTGTACAACAAAGATGTGGCTAGAAACTTGTAGGGAGAAGCCATTACCATTGCATGTCATACGGTTAACAGAGTGTACTATAGACTCGGTACCAAGAAGACTCCATATGAGCTATGGAAGGGAAGGAAGCCAAATGTTAAGTATTTCAGAATTTTTAGAAGCATTTGTTTCATTCTCAAGGATAGAGAGAATGTGGGAAAATTTGACTCCCGAAGCAATGAAGTAATATTTCTAGGATACTCCTCTACAAGCAAGGCTTATCAGGTATACAACAAAAGAACCAAAAAGGTAATGGAAACTGTGAATGTTGTTATTGATGAATCTTCAGAGTTCGGTTATGAGAAATTTAGTGGGAAATCCCCAAAGAGATTCTTCCTTCTGAGCCCAAAGACATTCAAGAAATTGTTGATCAAAAGCCTGCATCTCCAAGTACTTCTGGCACTCCAAGTGTTGTAGAAGGTTCAGCAGACATACCTACTTCACTTGATTCTGAATCCCATGAAGAGAAAGGACCTTTCTCAAGGATCAAATTGAATCATCCTCCTGAAGTTATTGTGAGAAACATGAATGAACTTCCACTAAGGAAGCGTACATTTGATAAATGTGTTGCTAACTTTGTGTCTTATTCTTGTTATTTACCGCAGGTTGAACGTACTAAAGTTGAAGAAGCTCTTTTGGATGAAAGTTGGGTTGAAGTTATGCACGATGAACTGCTTTAGTTTCAAAGGAATGATATCTAGACTTTAGTACCTAGACTGGAGGGTGAGCACAAAATGGATATTCCGCAATAAGACTGATAAGGAGGGCAATGTGATTTGCAACAATGCTCGTCTTGTAGTTTAAGGATACTCTCAAATGGAAGGAGTAGACTATAATGAGACATTTGCTCCAGTAGCCTGTATGGAGTCTATTAGAATTCTCCTAGCCCTGGCATGTCACTTGAAGTTCAAGTTTTACCAAATGGACGTAAAGACTGCTTTCTTGAATGGGTTCCTTAAGGAAGATATTTATGTGGCTCAACCAAAAGGATTCATTAATCCACACTTTCCGGATAATGTGTTATACCTCAAGAAGACACTTTATGGTTCAAAGCAAGCTCCCAGAGCTTGGTATAATCGGCTCACACAATACTTAGTGTCACATGGGTTCACAAGAGGAAAAGTTGATCAAACTCTTTTCATAAAAAGGGAAGACGGCGAGTTGATAGTTGCTCAAGCCTATGCTAATGATATCATCTTTGGGTCGACTAAGGATGAACTTGCTCATAGTTTCTCAAAACTTATGCAGGCCGAGTTCGAGATGAGCATGATTGGAGAGTTGACTCACTTCCTCGGTTTGCAGATCCGTCAACAAGAGTCAAGTATATTATTATCTCAATCTAAATATGTTAAAAATCTTGTGAAACCCCTATGAGCCCAAATGTTAAACTCACTGTTGATTTGTTAGGTAAAAGTGTTGATTTATCTCTTTATAAAAACATGAAAGGTAGTCTTCTTTACCTTACTACAGTAGATCTGTTACAGTGTGGGAGTGTGTGCTAGATATCAAGCTAATCCCAAAGAATCTCATATGATTGCTTTGAAAAGAATCATAAAGTATGTCAAAACCACTGTCGACTTTGGTGTGTGGTACAACAAGGACATAAATGATGTCTTAGCTCGATATTTTGATGCTAACTAGGTTGGGAATGCTGATGATAGAAAAAGTACATTGGGGGTTTCTTTTTATGTGGGTAATAATCTTGTCTCCTAGATAAGCAAAAGCAGAACTTCATCTCATTATCCATTGTAGAGGCTGAATACAATGCTGCCAGTAGCTATTGCACCCAACTTCTCTGGATGTAAAACCTCCTTGATTACGGTATTCGTCAAGAACACCTTACCATCTACTGTGACAATATCAGTGCCATCAACATCTCTAAGAATCAAGTTCAATATTCTTGAACTAAACACAGAGATTCGACATCACTTCATTTGGGAGCTTGTCGAAGATGGTACTCTTACTCTTGAGTTCATTCACACTAATGATCAGAAGGCTGATCTGTTCACCAAACCTCTTGATAACAAACAGTTTAAATTCCTTTGCCAAAACATTGGTGTTATCTTCATGGATTGATCTCTTTTTCTCCTCCTCTTCCTTCCCCATGCATTTGCATATAGTTTTATGCATTGTTTTGTTTAACATGTTTTTGTTTGTTTATTTTTCAGTTTTGCTTTATTTTGTTTTGCATAAAAATAAAAAAAAATAAAAAAATTTGAAAAATCAGAAAAATTCAAAAACAGTGTGTGTTTGTGTACATTGATACTTGTGTACCTTGGATGGCTATTGAAACAAAATTTTCTAAACTTTGTATCTTTTGTAACTTAGATGAGCATATCTATGCACAACTAAGCAAGTGAGTTTTGTAGCTTGTGTTTGTGATGAGTAAGATTAAGTAATTTCTTGTACTTAACACTCGTATCACTCTTTTTGACAGAAATGACTAGAAAATCCTAAGAGAAAGGCATAAATAACCATCTCGCCACTGTTGCCCGCCAATCATGAAATGACATCTGTATGCTTTGGCACAGCAAAAGTGCAATGTCAAAAACTTAACATCATTGGGTATTTCTTTTCTCTCTCTTATATGCCCATGCATGGTTTGCTTAAAAGAAAATATGCAAAGAAAAAATAAAAGTAAAAAGAATCAAAATGCTTTATATATGATTGCAAGCGTATTTTCTAGGAGATGTGGGAGTTATAGGATGTACCTCGAATGTGATAGTCCCCATCAAACAGTTATGATTGTGTGTGAGTTAAAGTGATTTTCTCATATCTCAAATTGTCATAACGTGTAAACACTTATGCAATCTTGCGATGTTTTTCATACACAACATGCAATATTCTTTACTACTCTTGATACATGTGCAGATACTATGTGATTTGGCCATCACAAGAAATACATGTGTTAATATATGCTCACTAAACTGTCTTAATTTGTTTTGGAAATATAAAATTTGTTAGACTTGTTTAGTGTGTGTACGTGTGTGTTTTGGATCAAAATTCTTGACATTTTTTTTTTTTTTTTTTTTTTATGAGAGATGTTTTTGAGAGCTTAAAATGTTGTTTGGATCTTAAAATGTAATAAAAGCTTGAGGGCTTGTGACCTTGCACACTCTATTATAGGTTGCTATAAGGTTGTTAATATCTACCCTTAAAAGCAGTTCTTTCTTCTGCTAAGAGGCGTAGAACTATCAACCAGTAGTATTAATAATTGGGGTAATAATTTATAAAAGCTTGAGGGCTTTTGAGAAGATGCAGTACTATGCACGTTGTATTTTTACATATTCACGTGAGGTTGTAGCAAAATTTCTACGATGGAAGATATTAACGTATAACGTTTATAACCTCCTTATTATTTTCCTTTTCGTAAATCAAGAAATTATTTTGCAGCTCAACCTCCTATTCCCATGTGTTTGCAACTAGCAACTCTCTACGTCGGTGCTATTTGATCATTGTTTGATTCTTTGGTTGGCGGTACATAACGTAACTATTGGGAATAGGAGGTAATAAATGAACCTGAAACTAGTGTTGTGGACACACGGACACCTTACACAGGGGCTAACCGATATAGTCTTGAGTCTCTTGACCAGTATCTTTCTAAATGTATGAATCATAGTTGCTTTCATCTATTGTTATCAAACTTTGCTTGTGTTAAAGTTAAGGTTAAATATTCTCGCATTTTGTTCACCTCCATCATTTTTCACAATATTTATTATTGATATATACATATTTATATATTTACATTTTAATATATACTACACTAATCATAACTTGTTATTTTAATAAGTTGTAAAAAAAAAAATTATATCTGTTGACATTTGCTTTAAATCATATCATCATTGAAGCATAAAAAAATTTCCATTTGATTGTCATTGGTATTTATTGCACAAAAAGTGAATTTTTTTTTTTTTTTTTTTTGAGAAACAAACACACACACAGGGGAGAGGGAAAGATGTTCTAACACAAAGGCACGCCACAACTCTACTCAAAAGCCAATGAACTTGATATGCTAAAATATCCAAATTTTAGAATATATAACAATATTTGAACTATATATGTAAGGGATTAGCAATTTCATAAAAAATAAAAATCTATTCATTTGATTAATATGTTAATTCATCTTAAATTCTTAATTATATTGGTTCTTTTAGTTTCCATGGTAATTATGAAATGAGTTTTTTTAAACATGAAACTTGGCTCTTTGCATACAATTTGATAATTTAAACATGAAAGGAGATTCTTAGGAGTTTCACCATGAAGATAATAATTGATTAATTTTATTATATACATGAAAGATGGTGAACATAATTTTGATAGAAGACGTTTATTTATTTATTTATAACAATTTAGAAATTTTTTATATATACTCATTAAAGTTTAGAGAGATGATAAGTTACTTTTTAACAAATGAACTAATAATGTATATTTTTTTGGGAATCAAATCATCTTATATTTGATTATATAATGTGTAAAGTTTGAGTTTTGACTTGAATGGTGTATTCTTCTCAACAAAAAAGACATGAATGGTGTATTAAACTATGAATATGATAATTAGGCCCCCAACATCGAAGTAAATTTGCACGCAAGTTGAAATGTTAAATGTCCCTTTCTCTCGCAGATGCCACAAACCGAGGGCTTAGTGCTGATGCTAAGGTCCTCTCTGAGACTTTTCCTCCTATGGCCATTTATTTCTCCTCCTACCACCATTTATTTCTTCTTACTTTCTAGATTATGTGACCCCTTTGTAATATCTTGACAGGTGGGTTTTGATTTTCGTCCTTTTTGAGTAGAACATTTTAGTGCTGATGCTAAGGTCCTCTCTGAGACTTTTCCTCCTATGGCCATTTATTTCTCCTCCTATTGCCATTTATTTCTTTCTTACTTTCTAGATTATGTGACCCCTCTGTAATATCTTGATTGGTGGGTTTTGATTTTCGTCCATTTTGAGTAGAACATAAAATGATGCATTCCATGCTCATCGTGCGCAAGGCGCAAGCGCATGTGATGTTCTTCCAATTTCGTAACTTTATTCTTTTTGCACGTTTTAATCAATGTCTAGTCAAGGCTGGAAAGCGTAGAAGGTAAGTTCTAAGAGAATCACATTGGTGGAGCCATAATTTTAGCTATTTGACTCCACTAAAAACTACTTTATTTATTTTACATTCTCACTTTGTTAGGACATATGTGGAACTTGTTAGAATATATGTTATTGTTAATTGGCTAATACTTTGACAAAATGTACTTTACTTGTAATTTGGTAGATTTAGGATGTGTTTAATACTTAAACGAACAAGAGTTAAAGTCTAGTATTAAACCTATGCAAATTTGTTCAAGAATCAAGTAAAGAAGTGCTGATCATTAAATCTTGACAGCTATCTCGATAGATGTATCTATTGAGATTAATGTTTAATTCTCGACAGCTCTCGATAGAAGTTGTATCTATCGAGAATTATGAAATTCAAATTTTCATATCTGTTTTTCACGCATATCTAAGTTATTTGTGTAGGGTATCTTTTCTCACAACCTTAGATATATATAAGGATTATTTTAAAGGCCGTCTCACTTGATGCAAGGTTATGCAACTTGATGTAAAGTCATTGTGCATGCTAATTGTGACTGGAGACAATTTGCCCTAGTTTATCTTCTTCCTTGTAGAAGTTGCTGCGTTTGTGCGCCAAGGGTTTTGTAACCAAGGAGCTTCTTGATCTTTATCATGTAAATGAACTGAAGAACTTTGCAGCCAACATTTTTCGTAAGTTGGTATGTTAGTCACATACTGGGATCCGTGCATTGATTGGTTAGTCACGTACTTGGAGATGTGCATTGAAAGGAGAGATTGTCACTACATTGCAAGTCTAATTGTGTATTGGGGTAAAGGTTCAACTGTAGGTTGGTATCGGGTATTGAGATTTCTTTTACTTGTAACCACTTGTTTTGATAATAGTGGATTCTTTGGAGTGGTAACCTTAAAGTCACTCGATGGGGTTTTGCCTTGATGGTTTTCCCCATTTGTAAATAAATTACTCGTGTCAAATTTAATTTCTGCTACATTTAGTTATTTGGTGATTTCTTTGTGCTACCACACTTATTTATGTAATTGAACCTAATTAATTCACTTGGCTAATTAATTGGTTAATTATACCAAATGAGTTAATACATTTTTGGCCTTTCACACTTTACAAACCACCCAATACAGTGGTTTTATTTTAGCTTTCAACATAATAAAACAATATTAGCCTCTAAGGACGTGCTCACTTGCGTGCTCAAAGGCTCTTTTTTTTTGTGTAAAAGTTAATAATTTGAATCCATTATAATTTGGGTTTACTACATTTTTCAATCACAAAAAAACCTAGGGATGTGATGAGTAAATTATTCATCCCAAACACAGAACACTCATCACATCCCTAGGTATTTTGTGATTGAAAAATGTAGTAATTTCAAATTATAATGGATGCAAATTATTAACCTTTACCAAAAAAAAAAAAAAAAGGAGCAATTTGAAAACCATCAGGAGAGTGGTCTTGTTTTGTAAGTAACATCTTAGTAGGAGTTAAGGATGTATCTACTTATTTTAAAAAATGTATATATATCTATTTAGGTTGTTTTTATTTATTTATTTATTTAGTTTTGTTTTTGGATAAACATGGGGTGTTTTTTTTAAGGAAAAAAACAGCAGCAACGTGGGTTGTTTAACTTTTCTATTTAAAAAAAATATATATAGTTATTTTAAAGAAGTGGGTTACTGGAAAAGTATTCCTATTTTATAGACAGTGTTTTAGTGCAAGTTAGTCATATATTTTTACCAGACTATCATTTAATTTTGTTTCTACTTAAACCTATAGGTGTAGGGGTATTTTGGAACAAAAAAAAATCCGGTCCAAACAGGGGAAACTCCTTAAATAGTAGTATGTGGGTTAGTGGAAGAGTGTTCCTACTTTGTAGGCAATGTTTTAGTGCATGTTAGACATGTATTTTTACCAGACTATCCTTTAATTTTGTCTCTACTTAAACCTATGGGTGTAGAGATATTTTGGAACAAAAAAAAATCTGGTCCAAACAGTGGAAACCCTTTAAATAGTAGTATAAATAAACAGTACAATAAAATATTATATATACTATAATAAAATAATATATTCACTACAATAAATAACAATCACAACTACCGCCACCACCATATAATAGCAAATAATCATCTAGAATAATAATAATTTTTTTTTATCCCCAAATTATATATATACAATTTTTTTTTTTTACTAAAACAATTTCTCAATTGTCATGATAGCAAATAATCGTCTGATGTAACAATAATATTTTTTAACCCCAAAATTCTGTAATAATTTGTTGTGTTTTAACACAATTGTAATTTTTATTTAGTAAATTTCCTTACATGATGGACACGTATCCCACTAACTTCCTTTTATTTTTATTTTTTTTCCTTCACTTTTTTCTTAGCAACCCACGTTTCTTCCCTATTCCCATATGTTAGGACATATGTGATTCAATGTTAAGAACATATGTCACTCTTTTATGTAATTAGCTAATCATTTGACAAAATGTACTTTACTTGTAATTAGGTAGATCTAGGATGTGTTTAATATTTAAAGGAACAAGGTTTCAAGTTCAAGTATTAAAGCCATGCAAGTCTGTCTAAGAATCAAGTAAGAAAGTGCTGGATTTTAAAGCTTGACAGCTAGCATCTATCGAGGTTTAAAAGCTGCTCAAGCCCGTGGCTCGATTGCTAGCTCAATAGATGGCTATCTACTGGGTTTATGAAACTTAGTTTTTCAGACTTGTTTTTAATCCAATTCATGAGTATGTGTTTAGGTTTTCTTTTCTCACAGCCCTAAACATATATAAGGATTATTTTAAGGGCCGTCAAGGGTTACACAAGTTGCACAAGTGTGAAGCAAAGTCTTATTTATGCAAATTGTGACCGGAGACAGAATTTGCCTTACTTCATTTTTCTCTTGAAGAAGCTGCTGTATTTGTAGATCGTAGGGTTTTGTGACCAAGGAGATTCTTGATCTTCATAGTGTGATGAACTGAAAAACTTTGTAGTCAACATCCTTCTCAAGTTGGTGATTAAGTTGCGTACTGGGATCCACGCATCTATTGGTTAGTCACGTATTGTGAGTCGTGCATTGAAAATGAGAAATTGTCACTACAAAACAAGTTCAATTGGATATTGGGGTAAGGGTTCAACTGTAAGTTGGTATAAGGTACTAGGATTCATTTACTTGTAACCGCTTATTTTGATAATAGTGGATTCTCGAGAGTGGTGACCTTAAAATCACCCGGTGGGGTTTTTGCCATGTAGGTTTTTCCCATTTGAAAACAAATCACCCGTGTCAATTTAATTTCCGTTGCATTTAGTTTTAATTGGTGATTTGTTTGTGCTGCCACGGATATTGTATGTTAATCTGATTAATTAATCAACTTGGCTAATTAATTTGTTAATCTATCATAAAGGGTCAATACATTGTTGGCATATCACCATCAGATATCTTTTCTTTTCCTCCACTTACCCCCTTGTCTCTTCTTCAACTCTTCTTCTTCACCTAAAACTAAAAGATAGTTCTTCTTCTTTCACCCTGAAGACAAGAAGAAAGAGATATGTTAAACACAAAATGAGAGAAGAAGAAGGCACAACAAAAGAGGAAGAAGCTTGTAGTAGAAGAAGAAGAAGCCTGCAGCAGCAGTGGGTTTATGGGTTTATGTTGGAATTGAAAATTGCACATTTGTTGTAGAATTTTGCAATCTATTTGGTTGGTTAGAATTTGGAGGAAAGGAATAGAAAGAAGAATATAAGGAAGAGAAGAGAGAAATCTAAGGGAGAAGAGAGATTGAGAGCGGCAATGATAATAAAACAGAAAATGGAAAAGAAATTATTTAAATACTCTTCATCAGTGTGAACGCATAAATAAAATACTTTTTTTAAAAAAAAAATTCTTTGAGCTACAGTGCACAGCCACCTTGTAGCTGAGAAGCTAAAATATATACATTTAGCTCCACCAATGTGCTCTCATTTTTGTAGTTGATGGTGCCAAAATAGCAATTTAGCTTTTTAACACCACCAATACTAATGCTCTAAATAGTTACAATACGAAAACTATTTTTTGTCACAACTTTGCCATAATTTTGAGGTATCAAATCACCAGTTAGTGCCTATCAAATTTACAAGAATCTGGTAATTTTTTTCACCATTCACAATTTATCACATCAAGTTATGATATAAAAAGTTGTGGTCCTAGATTTTCTCAAAGTTCCACCCAACTTAGTTGGCATCAATCTCACTAAGAGCAATAACACTATCAGGCACTCTAAAAAAAAACTATCTTGACACTTTAAAATTTTACTTTATCTATTTTAACATATCACTTTAATTACAGTACATCCTATATCACATATTCTATTATTTTACCGCTTTATTTATTCTTTCTTAATTTTTTAATTCTTTCTTTTTTGATGTTCCCAACATCATTAAAGAGATAGAGTAGAGACTAGAGAGAAAGTTTGAATAATTATTAATTAATCCCAACGGTCATGAAGAGAGAGAAAGTTTTGAATAAAAAAAATAACCAAATAGTTATTCCATATCTTCCTATATATACTCGACTATTATTAGAATTAGAATGTTATTGTAGTAAATTTATTTGACATTTTGACACATCTAATGAAGGTTAGCACACTTGATACTAGTGCTCTAAATTCTTGTGTCTCCTCTGATCCATCTTCCATATTTTTGTGTTTCTTGATTAAATTATTTTTTATATAGGATATATTTGAATTTCATTTTGCTTAAGATTTATGACCAGCTAAAGGAATTTTGAGGCTCCAAGTGACAATTTTAAAATTGGACCTTTTCTACTATTTAAATATCTATGATATATTATTAATTTTATATATAATATTTTGTATTTAAGATTTATTTTTATTGCCTTTTAATATGCAACATTACTAATTAACTTTTGTATTCAAGTACTTTTAACATCTAATTTTTTAATTGATAATATGGATAATTATTTTCATTTTTATCTTGTTACTGTATATATAATTATCTTTTAACTCTCTTTTTTTATATAAATTTATTGTTCATTTGTAAAATTTTCACTTATTTATTTCATATTTTTTATTACTAATAAAAATTTATTTAGAGATTTTTTTTTGAGATTTAATTCTTTTTTATATTGTTGTTTTGTAATTATATATATATATATATATATATATTCAAATACATATTTTCTAGTATAATTTTATAATAAAAAATTACAAATAAAAAGCTATCTATAATATAACATTATAATGTAACTGGGTATCATAATTTTTAAAATGTAGAATGATAAAACTTGATTTATCAAAAGATACTATTAAATCTTTACTTAACAATAGGATCACCTAATAGTCTCTCAACCTAAAAAAAAAAATCATTAAATAAGTTGACGAATTAGTACTAACCAAACAAATAGTAGTAATTAATTTTATACAAAATGATCAAATACCATGGATTAGACTTAAAGATTAATAAATAAAAATATTAAAAATTATATAAGGTTATTCTTCTTTAGACGTTTACATTGTCTCTTGTTTTATCTCTACTTTAAAAAAGAAAAAAGAAAAAAAGATTCATCTAATAAAATAAAATAGAATAAATACTTTTCCAAAAAAAAAAAAAAAAAAAAACCTAAAACTAAACCAAACCTTAGAGAGTGCAAAACAGATTCCTATTGAATATTTTCTAATAAAGAAGGCATGATTACTAGCTATCGGTGGCTCAACTGTATAGTGTTTGACTTTTCTTAATTTTTCAAATTATAAATTTATCAATTCAAAAAGAAAGATTAAAAAAAATATATATATATACAAAGAATAGATCTAGAAGAGTGTAGTCATTGACTCACTGTAGTACAGCCACTGGAGGGGAGTATAGCCTTTCTCCTTCTTTAGTCTTTACCAAATATAAATTTGCTTCAAAAACCCAGAAAAGTGAATGTCTACCATGTTTTTTAAAAATGAAAAAATTGCCTTTTATTCTCCCATTATGTCACAGAATAATAATAATAATAATAATAATAATAATAATAATAATAATAGAATTTGTTTTACATCTTCAAGGGATTGCTATTGCTAAGAGAGCTGCCTGACTACTATTTCAGGTAGAAATGATAAATCTAAGGGCAATTTTAGATTATTTGGGGCAATATTTTAGCTTATTATTATTATTATTATTATTTTGGAGAGAGAGAGATATCTAAGATGGTTCTATGTTTTTAGTGCGTGTAGGGGGTTAGATTAATCTAAAATTCAGATGCATATATATGAAGAATTCTAATCATCAGAAAGAGAGAGTAAGACAGAGTACACACCTATTAAGATAGTGATTGTCATGAAATGGTAAAATTTTGGGGCTTAATTAATCCTCCAAGATAATTAATTGTCCAAAAATTTTTTAGTGTTTTTTTTTTTAATAAAAAAAGATTATTATTGAATTAGTACTGACTAAAATTTAAGATTTTTTTTTTTTTTTTGAAATTTTTGTTGTCCCATATTTGGAACCTTTTTTCCACTTACACTTAGGGGCCTTAAAATAATGGCCTAAGTTAGCCTACTGGTTGAGCCAAAACAATTAGGGGTGTTCACAACCATATGGAGGAAACTTATTCTGGAAATATTGATTATAGATGAAAGGCATCTTTCACAAATAACATAATGAAGTTTTATTACTATTATTATTATTATTATTTTCCTGACACTGGGTGACTGAAGAGATATTTGAATTCAAGTTATCCTACAAAGAACTGAATGATGATATTGAGCCACTTACACATACTTTTTTGGCCATGATTCACTGAATCCCAAAGCAACCACTTAGCAATAACCATTTTTCCTTTTCTTAGGGTTAGGCGGGATGGCGTTAGATTGCTGGAGCCTGGACTCATTTGTTGACTCGTATTCAAGTCAAGCCAACTACCATAAACACAGCCAAATTTTCTAACAAAAATGTTAATTGGATTGTGAAAATTCCAGTGCGCACTAACTCGGTAGGTCCCCCTGCATAACATGAATAACATCCCATAGTCAATCCTAATGCCTATATAAACCCTCACCCATTTCCTAACACAGCACAAGCCCACTAAATCTTATTGCTAATCTCTTACTAATCCCCAAAATGAGCCTGTCCAAACACCTACCCATTTTCTTCTTCCTCTTAATAACTCTTTTTAGTGCCTTAGCCCATGCAGCCAGATTTGATATTAGAAACAATTGTCCCTTCACAGTTTGGGCAGCAGCCGTTCCTGGTGGTGGCAGGCGGCTCAACCCACGCGAGTCTTGGCCCCTTGACGTCAACGCTGGCACAACAGGGGCCCGCATTTGGGCTCGAACTGGGTGCAATTTCGATGGCTCTGGGCGTGGCAGATGTCAAACCGGTGACTGTGGTGGACTTCTTCAATGCCAAGCTTATGGTGCACCTCCAAACACCCTTGCTGAATTTGCGCTAAATCAATATCAAAACTTGGATTTCTTTGACATCTCTCTTGTTGATGGGTTTAATGTTCCCATGGAATTTAGTCCCACCTCTGGTGGGTGCACCAAAGGAATAAAATGTGTTGCTGATATCAATGGACAGTGCCCAGCTCAATTGAAAGCTCCTAGTGGGTGTAACAACCCTTGTACTGTATTCAAGACCAATGAATATTGTTGCAATTCTGGAAACTGTGGACCTACAAATTATTCCAAATTTTTCAAAGATCGGTGCCCGAGTGCTTATAGTTACCCTAAGGATGATGCAACAAGCACATTTACTTGCAATGGTGGGACTAACTATAAGGTGGTGTTCTGCCCTTGAAGCAGAACTTTGCTTTCGTATATGAGACAGAGAACTAGTAGCAAGTATGCAAATAAGAGGTGTAAGTAATAATCAAAGCTCTGAAGCTTTGTGAGCATGCGTAATTAGTGTTGCGCAGACGCTATGAAACGTATTCACTTTGATGTACGTTGTATTAAAATATCTACGTAAGCTTGTGCCAAAAAATAATAATAATAAAATATCTCTATGAAATATGGAAGAACTTAACGTTCATAAGTCATAACCTCCTTAATGTCTGTTTTTATTTACTTTTTTTTTTTTTTTTGGTGAATTATAATTTTATTTTTCTGCTTAACCTAACAACTAACAATGCTTAGTTTTGATTTACAACTATGGTTAGCATTTCGCAACTCTTTATGTCGGTGTTTCTGTACATATTTGACTAATTCACTCATTGGCCTATGGGGGAAGTAATCAAAGTCTAAGTGCGCCCATATAAGGTTGAATGAACAAACTATTGACACTAAAAGGTTCTTGAAAATTTAATTGAGCGCCTTATCTAATGTTGAGATGAATCGGTAAAGGTGTTATATGACATTAAGGTAAATACTCAAAGATAAAAATACTATATCTATTATCTTAGCAAGAAGAAAACATTAAGTCAATATTCTTTTTGGACTAGTGATTAATAAGCTCACTAAATTAATTTAAGGGAAAATTGTATCCTTCTATGTTTGCTTTTTTATAGATGATATGGTTTTAGTTGATGAAGTGGAGTTAATGCCAAATTAGAAATTTGACAAGACACTCTAGAATCTAAAAGATTTTAATAAAGTATGATTAAAACAGAGTACATGGAATGTAAGTTTAAACAAGAATACAAATTAGGTGGAGAAGTATATCAAGGGTATTATGTGATCGTAGAATACCTATTAAGTTAAAATGAAAATTTTATAAGATTACTATATGACCAACTATGCTCTATTGTATCGAATGTTAGGTTGTTAAGAAGCAGCATATTCATAAGATGAGTATAATTGAAATGAGAATATGAACATGGATAAATGGAGATAGATGCAAAGATATGATTTAAAATGTGGAAATTCACTTAAATATAGGGGTTGCTCCTATTGACAAAAATATGAGAAAGTCACTTAAGATGGTTTGGTCATGTTCAGATGATATCAATTAATGCATAGATAAGAAAGAGTGAGTTAGATCCAAGTTGAGGGAATTAAAAAAAAAAAAAATCAAATAAGATTCGAAATGAGGAAATCCACTTAAATATAGAGATAGCTCTTATTGATGAAAGGACAAGAGTGTTGCTTGAGATATATAGTTTAATAATGTTTAGAGGATGTCAATTAATACACCGGTAATAAAAAGTGAGTTAAATCCAAGTTGAGGGAATTAAAAAAAGAAAAGAAAGACCCAAATTAACGTTAGTAGAAATTTTTAAAAAAATTATGAATTAAGAAAGTAACAAATTAAGAATATGACTTTAGATAGAAATCAGAGAAATAGAATTGAAGAAAAAATTACATATAGCTGACCTTAATTGATTTGTCAAGAATTCATAGTTAACCTCATAAATTTGGAATTAAAACTTGTTGTTATTGTTGTTATATCTTAGCAAGAAAAAAGAAGAAGATTAATAAGATGATTAGTAACTTGTATCCATATACACTATATTTTTCTCATTGATTATTTAGAATTAAATAATGTTAACTTAATTATCAAATAATATGTAGAAATCAATATATATGGTACCCAAAAAAAAATCCAATTACTAGAAATCCTGTCTGGAAAAGTCATTCTTATTTATTCCATGTAGTTGATCAACAGTCCAATTGCCATTATGTTTCGTGAATTGCTGTATGGAAAAACACTTGAAACAATGTCAACAAGAAAACTTGCCCTCATCTTCAAATGACGTCAACAAGCAATACATAAAAGATAAGATCTTAATCTCCATCTGAACTGCAAGAAAGTATGCGCTTGGACAAGATGGAAGATATACAAGGGAAATCTAGATATCTAGGCTTCTTTTTTTCCTCCCTCAATAAGTAACCAAAACTAAAAATTACCCTAAAATCTACCCACATCGTATTATTTGTTTTTGTGTCTTAAACTCTTAGTACTTATGATAAATTTGTTTTTGTGTCTTAGTAACTGTGATAAAGAAATTTTAGTATTTTAAACAGTGAGAAAAACAATAAAAAAATGAATAAAGAAACTATATATTTAGATGAAATTAGCTTCAGAATAGGAAATTTAATGTAAATGAAAAGAAAAAGTGGTTAACTAAAATAGAAAAAATATGTTTTTATCTAAAATAGGGAGAAAAAATTGATACCTATGCTCGATAGTGTAAATATACTCCCCTAAGACAAGCTCACTACAGATTTTAGTATTTATTTAATTAAACCGTTTAAGTATATATGTGATCCCATCAAACTCAATCAAATCCAGTGAATTTTTTGTAACTCATTCAACTCGATTGTACAAGTCAAAACTGTATGAATTTTTTCTTATACTCCAAATTACCTACTTAACTTAATTTTTTATTATTATAAATAGTTTGGCATTTTAGTCATTTAAAAAAAAGAAAAGAAAATTGCTATATAAGAATGAATACAATATATCAATGATTTATATTTGGTTATTTTCATAATTGTACCACTTAATTTATATCGAGTTATTATGAAGAAAATTATAAAATTCCAATGATTGCATCATTATAAATATTTGTAAGAAGGGTTGCTGAGCTTTTATGTTTATCTTTTCCTTAAAAAAAAAATAAAAAGCTTTTATGTTTATCTTATACAGTAAGTGTTTAATAATTACATAAAGCAAAACTTTGATACAATTTTTTAAAATACAATACATTAGAGAGTCTCTAAATAATTTCAAATACATAAGTATTGTTGTGTCAAACTGTCATTGAAAGCACGGTTATATATAAAGGGTTATATTAATTGATGCTTTTGAAGTAATTGTTAATGATCATTTAAAAAAAAAAAATTGATACCACTTTTATGAAAAATTAAAAAAAAATAAAAAAATTATTTACTTTTTTGGTAAAAATTTTCTAAAATATATATATAACTATATCCAAAAGAAAAGTCGCGCACCAAAATTCTGACGAAGAGGAACAAGCGCACAAAACGAAAAGAAAAGTCATAATTCTAGAGAAATGAGAAATCTGAACATTTTAATAAGCAATACGCCTAATGTCGGTGGCTTCTTGAGGGATGGCATTGACATAGAACAGTTCAATATTCAATTTCAATCTTTTATAAATTGATTGCAATTAAACTGAGCACTAGTGTTGCATGCAATTCAACATTTGGAGCTTTAAATATGGTAGGTTTAGCATTACAACAATGATCGCTACTGACAGTCAAAGTCTCCTCTAACTTTGCTTATTGCACTACGTCTCATATACAGTCAATATTCTCATATTACTGCCATCGTTAGGTCACAACCCAACCATGAATGTTCTTTCTTCTGGCTTAAGAAACTTACAACTTAAGGTCTATTCTTCCTTTCATGCTAGATTCTAGAATAAGACCGAAAATGATGTTGTACCACAATAGTTAATATATTAGGTCATACATTGGACCCTTTAGGATCATAACATGTGACTAAAAGTAGACACGTGTCATAATCTTTATGGATCCAATACTCAATAAGAGCATTGATCCAAGCTTTGTACTAAACTAAGATTATCAAGAATTCTATTACCTAAATTAGTGTTATCCCTATTACTCACTCCTAGCTCATGGAATGATAACTCTGCTGATCGAATAGTTCCTTTACTCCCATATATCTTGATTCTTGACCCACACAATTAGAGATAAGAGCAACCACATCAATTCTTCTAAAAAATTCTGTCTATTTTACCAAAAAAAAAAACCCTACTTTTTCTATTTTACACCATCACTTTTACAAAACACCCACATCAGTTCATCTATTATACAATATATTTTATATAAATAATATTTTTATGTTCTTCTTTTAATATTATTTTATCCTATTCTACTTTGTTGTTTCTTTTTTCTTATTCTTCCTTTTCTTTCTTCTTCTTTCTTTTTCCTCCTCTTCTTTTTTCTTCCTTTTTCTTCCTCTTCTTTCTTCTTCTTTCTCTCACGGTCAGATCAACTCTCCATCACAAGCACCACAAGCATCAAAACCCATAAGCACCACTAATCTCCGTCGACTCACAAGCACCTATCTACATCACCAACATCGATCCACATCACCGATCCACATGCGGCAATGGCAATGGTGATGAAATTGCCTCTCCAATCACCAATACACAATCCACCAATCCACGATCACCGATCAATGATCCACAATCAAAGCACCAATCCATGATCCACAAGCACCACTCTAGTCAACCCATAACCATAAATTCACAAAAATACTCTCTCTGTCTCTATTGGTGTGTCTATGTGTGGGTGTGTTTAATTTTTTATTGATTTTGTGGTGCGACCGTTGTCGAGGGTGGTTTTTGCACGTAGCCCCATGTCTTCTGTTGGAGGTGTGACTCTGTTAGAATCAAATTTGTTTTGGGGAGTTCAATCCGGAACTCGACATTGGGCCGCATAGACCAATGGCTTCCGGTGCATTTTTAAGCCTAAAAAATAGATAAAGCCCAAAGTCTTAGAATCATGATAATGGTTGAAATAAAAAAATAATATGTTAAGCATAATAGATTTGATTAAACAGTGAGTTGAACGTTATTATTATGTGTGTTAAGTAATGTCCATTAGAATGATTAATTAATTGTCATAATGTCCAATAATGGGATAAGTCCAATAGTCCATATCCAACTGTGGTATAGTTCATATTCAATATAATAAGGTATGTTCAGCAATGGTTTATGTCCAAATAATACATATCCAGCTGTGGTTTATGTCCAAACATTACACATTCAATAGTGGTTCATGTCTAAGTAATATATGTCCATTAGTGGTATATGTCTGAATAATATATGTCCATCGATGGTTTATGTCCGAATAATATGTCCAACGATAATAGATCAATTTATTAATATATATTTTCATTAATGAAATAGTGAGATCATGTTTTATTAAATAGTGAGATGATATTAAAGTAACTTGCATCCAGCAATACCATAATAATGAGTTAACACATACTTAACGATGTAATTTCAAAGACTGAGAAAATATTGACTTATATTTTATGTTTCTTACTTCAACCATATAGCATCACTTTATTCTTTATATGATTTGTGGCTCTAGCCGTATAGCATTAGTGAGTTGATAGCATTCTAGCGGCATAATAACATAAGTCCAATGGTACAATGATAATAAAGTAAAATATATTCAATAGTATAATTTGGGAGATAAAAATATAATGATTTATCTTCATAGTTTGTGGCTTCAGTCATATAACATCAGTGGACTTATAACATTTCAGTAGCATGATAAAATGAGTCCAGTGGTACAATATGATATTATGAGTTATTTCATGGTGACTTCATGATTGAAGGGGAAAAATGGGTGCAACTGGAGGAAGAGAGAATATGTCCAGCCGTGTGCATAGGTTGGTTAAGTTTATCCCCTTTATCATGCACTTAAATGATTTTTCCATTGTAATGCTCTTTTAGTTTTTAGTCAGATATGAGTGATATTGCCTTCTATGAGAGGGGCTTTTAGAACTATAAGTTTGATGTCTTTTAAGATGTATGGAGATGGTAAAAAATATATATGTTTTGTGAGATATGGTGTTTGTAATATGTATGGGTATTTTGTGAGGAATGTGTTTGTAAAATATAGGAAAGTATGAGAGATACGGAGGTTAAGTATAATAAATACATGAACTTATAGTTGTTGTTGGAGTGGCTTTTTGTGTTATGTCATGGGTTATGTTGCTTTCTAAGAAGGGAGATTTTGTAAGAGAAATAAAGAATGAGATGGAGATGTGTTTATGGGTAGCAAAATGATGAAGTTTCAGAATATTAAAGTGTGGGAGAGATGGGTGGTGGTGTGTGTAATACGTGTTATCTAAGAAGAGAGATTTTGTAAGAGAGATGGAGAAATATGGAAATGTTTAGAGATATGGGCAGCAAGATGATGATATTTCAGAATAAAAAAGTGAGAGAGAGATGGATAGTGGGGCGTGTTAGTGTGTGGCTTGGTCCTCTTTATATGAAGCCAAGTATGTAACTAATTAGAATTAGTAGAAAAGAAATTTAATAAATAAGGAAAAGTCTTTGGCAAAGTAAGTGATTTCCTTAATTGGTTTTTGGGCTCTAGCTAAAAGAGAAAATTTTGAGATCACTTTAATGCTATTGGAGTAGCTATTACAGTTGTTAGTCATAGCTGTACAGCAGCTGACACAACTGTCAGTTATACAACAGTAGCTGTTACAGCAGCTGACACTGCTGGATGATGTCACCTGAATGATAGCTTCTGTTGGAGGAAATATTTAGCATTAAATTCATGGGTTTGGTTGAAAATGGTAAAGATAACTTTTATAGGATCCTTACTTCTTTTGGTATAGCAGGTAGTCGCTAGGATTGAGCATTAATGGGTTGATGATATCACTTTTGGACATGTGTCAACTGCCTAAGCTACTGCTGGAGCTGTTGCAGCTTCTACTAGAGGAAAAGCAGCTTCTGCTAGGGTTGTTGCTGGAATTTTTGGCTAAGTTTCCTCATTTGGAAAATTATATGTTTAGTCCATGGTTTTATTACAATATAATTTTGGTAAGTAATAAACTAGTTGGTTGATATTTGATGAAGTTTTAGAGATATAATTATGGTCTCCTTGTGTTTTGACCAAATCTTGGAGAGTAAGTAAAGCATTTAATGATAGATATGAGATATTAATATAGATTTAGCCATGTGCTTAGGATTGATTTAAATAAAAATATAATTTATATGAAATAATATAATTACATTTTTAAACTTATATTATATGATAAACATTAATTTTTATGTAAAGAGCATAGGGAGTTTTACTATTTTAAGTGTTATGTGATATGAGAGGCTTACCAAATGATACCTATTACACACTGACCTGTCAGAGTTTAGGGAATTGGGAAAGACATGCCAAGCAACATGTTTTCCTTTATCAACTTTGAACTGCTGGAACTTTACCGAACATACTTCTTGGCCCTCCAAACCACAACTCCTAAAATTCCCCCGATGAGACTCATGAACCAAAAATGAGATGTTGTGTCATGAGCTTGAACTATGGGCTTTGATGAGATAATATCTCCTTGGGTTTTGGACCATGGGCTTTGGCGTCATTTTGTGAATATGGGCTCTTTTGGGCTTTAAAAGAGGTTTTTCCAAAATCCATAATTTGTTGATGTGGTGCGAGTTGCCAATGAAATAAATTTCATGTGGTGTGAAAATTTGTCCTCAACATTCAGCCCCCTGAATGCATGGGCTTGCTTTGCAATGGCTTGTCTTGCTAAGGCTTGCTTTGTGAGGGCATGCACAAGTGAAGACGTTACTTGAAGACTTTGTAAATGAGCGAATCCAAGGTTGTTGGCCACTGGAGATGATGTGCTAAATTTGATAGGAACACGCTGATAGTACTGCTAGAGTGATAAAATTGCTGCTAGACATGTGGGCTGCATTAGCTGTCTCATAGGGTACAGCGATAGCAAGTTGATGTAGCTGAAGCTTCCATAGTTGGAGTAGTAGCTTTGTTGAACTTAAAAGGCTTCATTTTTTTTGGTGGATTGATTGATCTTTATCTAGATCCACATGTAGCTTTCTTGAATGAGCTGCTGTAATAGTGAGAGACCAAGCCCTCAAGTGTAATATCATCGCAACTTTGGTGATGTATGAGATTTTAAGGATTCCAACGGAGTGATGGATATGATTAATTATCATGACTTTGAATATGTGTGGGGTTGCCACGACTTGATGGTGCATTAGGCTACCATGGCCGGAAATAGTAGTACTCCAATATAGATCTTTGTTGATAAATAGAGCTTCATTTGTTGCTTGTAATTTTGTGATGAATGCCAATTAAAATGTTCTTGAAAGGGATTGGGCGCTGCTAGACCGATAGAGTTATGTAGTGGAATTGCTCCATTGATGTAGTTGATACTTTTTGATCCTTACCAAATTGTAGCCCTCGGAAATGAAACCTTTGGATCAATGAGACTAAACCCCTAAATGTGGAGAGGCGTTGAAGAGGCATAGATTTGGAAATATCATCCACTAGCCACTTGTGAATGATCACTTCATCTTCTCCAGCGGTACAATTAAGGTAGAGGTATATGTTTTTCAAATTGTTGACCATTGCCTTCTAGTTTTTTTCACCATTCACTGTATCATGAACAGAAATAGCAAGAGACTATAAAGTGCTTATCTTTATAAACTTTCTCTCTCTAGCGATGCAAGGCAGTAACTTTTTCAAGCCTTTACAGTAGCTGGACAAATTGTGTGTTGCAAAGATACAACCGTAGGTAGTCCGGAATAGTATCAAGAACCGCTGGATGTACTCAAGTAGGACTTGGCTTGATTTTTGCTTGTGGAGGGTGGCAAGAGTGATATTTAATTCTTCATGAGAGCTTCTTCTTTTCTTCTTTTTTTAGCAAATATTTCCAAGAACTTTGTACCATATAGCAATGGAGCTTGATTCAAGAGTGATGTAGCAAATGTTGGCAAGATCCTTGAAGAATTAGGAAAAATTTGCTTGCACAACGTCCTCCATTTCTTGTATGTAGGCCTTGAATTTTTTTTTTTTTTTTTTTTTTTTGAGAAAGAAGACTACTACTATTATAAAAATCAGCCAGGTTCGGCAAAAAATACATCAACTAAGTGTGGTGGGACATCCTCCACCCACACCGACAAACCTCTGACATTTCTTGCATGTCTAGCTAGGTTATGGGCTATTCTATTACCACATCTACGTACATGGGAGAAGCTGATACCAGTCATTGGATCGAGTAAAGATTTTGCTGACTCCAACAGGTGGCCAAATGAAGAAAAGGAGGTTTCTTTGCTACGGAGAGAGTTAACCACTACCTCCGAATCTCCTTCCAGAACAAATTCAGTTATCCCTAGTTCTTGTGCAAAGATCAATGCCCTTGCCACTGCCATGGCTTCCACGATATCCGATGAGAATGGCAGAGGAGCTTGTTCAGACAGCGAGGCAATCATACTTCCTTGACTATCATGCACGACCACACCCAGTCTAGCCTTACCCATCTCCGAAAAAGAGGCTCCATCAAAGTTCAGTTTAAAGCAATTTGGTGAAGGCAGGCACCACTGTGTGCGAGGCTGGGTTCGCTGCGTTGCTGAAGGTTGACTGAGGGATTGCTGGCTTTGTTGGAAGGTAGACAACGCCTGAGTAGCTTTTTGGATGACCTGTGAACGTGGAAAATCATTAGAGCTAACACGTAGCTGGTTACGTCAGTGCCAAATCGTCCACATCACCATGGTCATTAATTCCAGGTTTTTCTTTTTCTCATGAAACACGCTCATCAGGTCTTTGGTGCTTGAGATTGCATGTTGTCGCCGGTTTTCAAAACCTGGAATGGCCTCCCAAATTTCATCAAGCATAGCACATTCCTAAATAGCATGAAGTGCTGTCTCTGACTCCACACCACAGTGCTCGCATTTGTCCTCCATTAAGATCTTCCTCCTCATTAGGTTGTGCTTTACTGGTACAGCTTCCTTGCATATTCTCCACATGAAGTGCCGCTCCTTATTAGGGACATTAAGGCTCCAAATCTGCTTCCAAAAGCCACTTTGCTGCTGCTGGTTGGCTGTAGGAACCTGCATAGAATTGAGTGTAGTTAGAAATTTAGAACCCGAGTTTATAGTATACTTACCTGAGGGGGTAAAGGGCCAAATGATCTTATCCTCCACCGGAGTACGGCTTAAAGGAATGCTAAGAACTAGAGCAGCTTCTTCTGGAGACAAAAGTCAGTGTACTAAATGTAAGTCCCATGTTCTTGTGAGTGGGTTGATGAGGTCAGAGACTCTCCCCTCTTCAAAGCCTGGAACGATATCAGATAATACTCTTGGATGCTCCACTGATGGTAACCATGCATCGTTCCATATGCTAACTGCCTGTCCACAACCAATCCTCCATCTTGCACCCTTAAGAAGCACATCTCTGCCCTTTAAGATGCTATTCCAAGCATGTGAACCGGTGCTAGATTCTTGTGCCTCCCAAATGCTACAATTTGGAAAAAACTTCATTTTAAAGACTTTATAGAAGAGGGAGTCCTTATTATGAAGTAATCTCCAAGCTTGATTAGCCAAGAGGGCATCGTTGAAGTTAGCTAGATCCTTGAAGCCCATACCTCCTTCCTTTTTTGGGAGGCAAAGAGTTTCCCATTTCACCCAGTGAACTTTCCTCCTATCACCTTTCTGGCCCCACCAAAATCTTCGTATTAGGCTCTCAATCTCTGAACAAAGACCCAAAGGAAGTTTGAAGCAGCTCATAGTATAGGTAGGGATCGCTTGGACAACTGCTTTGATTAAGATTTCTCTTCCAGCCTGTGAGAGGAGTTTCTCCTTCCATCCCTGTAATTTTTTCCAGACTCGTTCCTTTATATAGTTGAAGCTTGCTTTTTTGTTTCTGCCCACCAGTGACGGTAATCCCAAGTATCTCTCGTATTGAACAATTTCTGGAACCCCCAATGCCAACTTTATCTGATTTCTGATGTCATCCCTTGTAGATTTACTGAAGAAGATTGTTGTCTTGCTTCGGTTAATCTGCTGGCCTGAACATCTCCCATAAACTTCCAATATGTCCAGAACTCTTTGGCACTCCTCTATAGTGGCCCTGCAAAACAACAAACTATCATCTGCAAACAAAAGGTGAGTTAACCGAGGGCTATTTCTACAAAGAGAATAGCCTTTGATGTGATCCTGTTGAGCGGCCTGGTTGATCAACCCATTTAATCCTTCTGTGCAAAGCAAGAATAGGAAAGGTGAGAGTGGGTCTCCTTGTCTAATTCCCCTTGTTGGAGTGATCATGCCTTTAGGTTCCCCATTAACCAATATGGAATATGTCACGGTTTTAACATATAGCATCATAAGACGGATCCAATGTTCATTGAAGCCCATCTTAACCATAACTGAAGACAGATAATCCCACTCCACTCTGTCATATGCTTTGCTCATGTCAAGCTTGATGGCCATATACCCTTCCTTACCTGTGTGCTTCTGTATATTATGTAAAGATTCAAAAGCTACAAGAATATTGTCAGAAATAAGGCGACTTTTGGTGAATGCACTCTGATTTTCAGTTATAATATTTGGCAAAATTTTCTTAAGTCTATTAGCTAGCACTTTAGAGAAAATTTTATATAAAACATTGCACAAACTGATCGGTCTAAATTCAGAGGCAAATTCAGGGTTTTTCTTTTTGGGAATAAGAGTAATAAAAGTGTGATTAAGGTGATCAGGTAAAGTAGCAGAGTTAAGGTAATGTAACACAGAGTTAGAGATATCATTCCCAATTAAGTTCCAATAATGTTGATAAAAGAGAGGAGGCATACCATCCGGTCCGGGAGCCTTAAATGGGGCCATTTGATTGATGGCCTGCTTTACCTCCAAGAGAGTGAATTCGGATGAGAGCATAGAATTCATGTCCTCAGTAATTACTTTTTGGATGGAATTCATAGCTACAGAGCAGAATTGCTGGTTGTGTGATTGGAGAAGGTCCTGGTAGTAGTGCACCAGACAATCAGCTATATCTTCATTGGTATCCATCACTTGGCCATTTGGATCTTTTAGCTTTCGAATCAAATTTTTCCTCTTCCTCTGAGACGCATGGCTGTGAAAAAATTTTGAGTTTCTGTCCCCAAATTTAGCCCACGTGACCTTTGCTCTTTGGAACCACAGTCTATTTTCTTTATCAATCAACTCAGCTATCTCCTTTTGCAATACACGGACATGCAGATTATTCCCAATTCTCATGGCTATTTTTTCGGCCTCCTTTAGGTCCTTTCTCTTTCGACTCAGTATCAATTTGACATTCCCAAAGCAGTCTCGCTCCCAATTGGGGAGTTCTTTACCACATTTATCTATTTTGCGCATAACATGGTCATGGTCTTCCTCCTCTCCCCTTGACAACCAAACTGCCTCAACAATATCTGAACACCCACGGTCAGAGAGCCACATTTCTTCGAACCTAAATGGTTTAGCAAAAGATGGAATGTCTAAACCATCTAAGGAGATCCACAGTGGGGAATGATCGGAAGAATCTGAGTGTAGATTTTGGATTTTTGTGCCTGTAAATTTCATGAACCACTCGTGGTTAGCTAACCCCCGATCTAATCTTTCCCACAATGAATGTCCATCCACAAAATGTCTTCTCCAAGTAAATTGATCTCCCACATAGCCAAGATCAAGAAATCCGCATTCATCTATAACATCCCAAAAAAGTTGCATCTGAGCCTGACTTCTATTATTTCCTCCTAATTTCTCTAAGCTTCTTGTGATTTCATTGAAATCCCCGACACAAAGCCAAGGAAGATGATGTTTGATGTTGAGCAACCTCAGTTTACTCCATGCTTCAACTCTCTTGTGTGTTACTGGTTCTCCATAGAAACCTGTAAATCTCCAAGCATCATCACTACCTTTATTTATTATAGAATCAATGTGGTATTTGGAGAAGGAATCCACACTAATATCAATGGAATTTTTCCAATATAGGGCCAAACCCCCACCACCTTTAGGGTTTCTTTCCATGAAGAACAAATTGTCAAATTTGATGTTTCTTTGAACTTCTTTTAGCCTAGCTTCATCCGCTCATGTTTCGGCTAAAAACACAACGGAGGGATCTTTTGCCCGAATCACTAGTTCGAGCTCCTTTCCTGTACGCAGGTTCCCAAGCCCGCGACAGTTCCAAACTATAAGACTCATTGCGCTTGGCGGGACTGCTGCGCAGCCTCCGCCATTGAATTTTCCTGACTTTCTCCCTTTGAAACCTGTGATTTTTTTGGTAGGTAACTCGGGAAGATATTCTACTTCTTCTTCTCTGCTTCTTTTTTTAGCCGTAGGGCTCAATGGTGAGTCGGTCTCCATAGGGTTGTCCCTAGCCAATCTCTTCCACGTGCGCAAAGTTTTGCTCCCTTGGTTGGCTGGTGGGGAATTTTCTTTTACTTGGTGAGGTTGCTGTAGAGCCACTTGTGTTTGCATGGAAGGGGCTAGATACTTCTCTTTGGTTGGTGGGGCCTGTGATGCACCAACTGAAATTTTTTCCACGTGTGTTTCACAATTGTCAAACTTGCTAATTTCAAAATCAATGTCTTGTATCTGCGTCTCAAAGTCAGCAATATCAGTATGGAATGAAGTTAAATTGGCATTTGAAGTAAATACCTCAGTAAATTGGTTGCTACACTCTCGGCCAGTCAGCGTGATCTGCTCCCCTGAATTACGGGATTCCATGTTTGTCCCAGTCCTCAGGTCAGCGTCTTTCTCCTTGCCGAAATCAATCCTGGCAGCGTTTTCCTTGGTGGATTTGCCCGCCATCTCAGCTGTCTCGGCCTTCTTCGTCCGTTGAGCATGACTTGGAACTCCCCCCAAGTTGTTGCCCATACCAGGAACCACAATGAAGGGAGTTTTTCCGGGATTGTATGACAAAGCTTGCAGCCACGGTCCGTACTCATGAGGCTCTGTTTTTCCAGCATTCTTTTTTGCTAACCAGACTTCACAATCTTTCCCATCGTGTGAGATCAATCCACACCAATAGCAAAAGTTAGGTAGTTTCTCATATTTGAAAGAAGCCCATACCTCTTCATTATCATCCAATGCTATCCGGCGACCTCGACACAGCGGCTTTGAAACGTCTATTTCCACGTGAACACGTAAGAAATCACCGCCCACCAGTTCACTAGAGTTCTCACATGGTGTTACCTGTCCAAGTGTCTCGCCTAATTCAATTGCAATCTCTGGATCAAGCATGCGCATCGGCAAACCGTGTATTTGCACCCAGATTTTCAGATTTGTGAATCTCAAATACCTCGCTGGAACAGATCCATCAAATCTCTGTAATAGGACAACATGTTTATCGAAGGTCCAAGGTTCGTTGGCAAGGACACGTTCTACATAAGATTTGAGTTCAAAAACAAAAAGGAGGATGTGATCTCTTGCTTCACGCACCTTGAACTCCTTTTTGGCTCTCCATAAGGGCTTAAAGGTGCGCCCTATTGCTTCCACATTAAGGGCCCTCTTTGTGAGGAATTTTGCAGCCAGAACAAACTCCTTGCTGCGTATGTTTTTTGACTTTGACAGACTTAGTTTTGTATCTTCTTCCTCTGTCAGTGAGAGTTTTTTCTAGTCGTAGAGAATATCGTCCATGGGGTAACGCTAGAGTGAAAGAGTACAGAGAGATGTAGACCACACGTAAGAGAAACGGAGGTCACTATGAACCCTACTATTATGGATGTTTAACAGAGGGGAGAGGCTATCATTCCGAGGAAGATAACGAGGTTCTACTTTCTAGCGACTCCAAGAGCGGCTAGGGCAACTCAGAGAGCGGCTAGGGCGAGAAAATCCTTATGTAGGCCTTGAATGATTGTTGTGGTCCTTCAATGTTAGCAAAATAGAAATATTTGCCATGAGATTTACTATGGGATTTGACAAATAATTTGCCATGGGATTGAACCATGGGCTTCAATTATGGGATTGAATTCCATTAATAAAATATTTTTGCCATGGACTTGAATCATGGGTTTTTAAAATATTGTCAACTTGTATTGGGCTTTTGATAAGATATTTGTTAGGGACATATTTTATGTAATTGGCTAATTTTTTGTCAAAACATACTTTACTTGTAATTGGATAGATCTAGGATGGGTTTAGTACTTCAAGAAACAGGTGTTCAAGTTAAGTATTGAAGTCATGCAAATCTGACCAAGAAACAAGTGAAGAAAGTGATGTTCTTTAAAGCTCGACAGAAGTCTCAATAGAATCCTTTCTATTGAGAATTAGTGTTGAAGCTCGACAGATTCTTGACACAAGCATATCTGTTGAGAATTACGAAATTAGACTTTTTAGTTCTGATCACACACATATTCCTATGTATTCGTGCAGGGTTTCTTTTCTCACAACCCTAGACATATATAAGGATTATTTTAAAAGCCATCACTAAGATGATGCAAAAATAATACATGCAGATAGTGGCCTAATTCATTATTCTCTCTGAAGAAGCTACTATGTCTTTACGCCAAGAGTTTTGTGACCAATGAGCTTCCTGATCTTCATTGTTGATGAACTGAAGAACTTTGCAACCAACAATCTTCTTCAAGTTGGTGAGTTAGTCACGTACTGAGATCTATGCATCATTGGTTAGTCACGTACTGGGATTACTGCATTGAACAGAAAGATTACCACTACAATACAAGTCCAATTGGGTATTGGGATAAGGGTTCAACTATAAGTTGGTATTTCGGGATAGGCTATAGGGTTTGGTAAGATTTCTTATACTTGTAACTGCTTGTGATTGATAATAATGGATTCTTAGGAGTGGTGGCCTTAAAATCACTTGGTGGGATTTTGCTTTGGTGGTTTTCCACATTCGTAAACAAATCACCTATGTTAAATTTATTTTCTGGTACATTTAGTTTAGTTGGTGATTTGTTTGTGCTACCACACCTTTGCATGTAATTGAACCTAATTAATTAACTTGGGTAATGAATTAATTAATTGCAAGGGGTCAATTCATTTTAACCCAACAATATTGCCAAGCATTATTGGGCTTAGGCTTTAATAAATAATTTGCCATGGGCTTGTAAAATAAATGTAATTGTTGTAGGTTTCAAATATGACTTCTATCAGTTTTAAATATTAGTAACACAAGTTCATATTTCTCCACGGGCTTGATGTATGTTAGCCATGGGTTTTGGAAAAATGAATAGTGTTACATAAGATAAATAGTTACTATGTTTTTTTATAAATCTTATGGTATAGATAAGTATATATATTTTGTAAAGAAATCTACGTTGCCAAAGATTATTAGTTTTGGGCTTTTAGAAAGATATTTGAAATAATTTATTTGCCAAGTATTATTAGTCTTGGGTTTTTAAGATAATATTTGCCAAATGATATTGGGCTTTTAAAATATTGCCAAATAGTATTGGGCTTATGATAAGATGGTGTGAAGTAGTAGTTGGGATTTAATTGTTAGTGAGATAAATAATGTAACATAAAATAAATGATTACCATGGGTTTTGTTGAAGTAGTTCCATGGATTTATAATAAAATATGAAGTAAATAAGTGTCATAAGTTTTGAATATAATTGCTATATGCTTTTTTTTTTTTAAAGGTATGGTCTTAGATATTAGTAACACATATTCATAATTCTTAATGGGCTTGATATATGTTTGTCATGGGTTTTGGAAAGATGAATAGTGTTACATAAAATAAATGACTAAATATAATTGCCAAAGGTTTTAAATATAATTTCCATGGGCTTAAATATTAGTAACACAAATTCATAATTTTCCATGGGCTTGATGTATGTTTGCCATGGGTTTTGAAAAAATGAATAGTGTTATGTAATATAAATAGTTACCATGGGTTTTATAAAATAGAATCAATGGGTTTTATAATATGGTATGAATTATAGCTATGAGTTTAAGAGCTTAGTAATATAATTTGTAAAAAATTGTTCATTATTGGGTTTCAAATATTTATAATATAGTATTTGCCAAGTATTATTAACCTTGGGCTTTTGATAAGATATTGCCAAGTATTATTAGTCTTGGGCTTTAAATGTTAGTAATATGAGATAAATAATTATCATGATGAAATAATATAATTTTATTTGAGTCTTTTATGTGTTTTTGTGAAATAGCTAAGTAAATAATAATTGCCATGGGGTTTAAGATAATTACCATGGGCTTTTGATTATTATAATCATTGAATAAGTAATTACTTTGATAACATAATTTTCCATGGATTTTTATAAATATTTTCCATGGGTTTGTAAAATAAATAAAATTGCCATAGGTTTTGAATATAATTTCTATGGGTTTAATTATTAGTGACACACACTTACATTTCTCCATGGGCTTGATATATGTTTGCCATGCATCTTGTTGGCTTTATTCCGTGCCAAATTTGCTTGTATTTCAGCAATCAGTAACCCTGTATTTAGGTGGGATTCTTGCAAGGGAAGTGAGTGAGATAGTGTGAAGAAATGCTCAAGAATGTGCAAGAAAAATAGGGACTCGCGACTGGATCTCGCGGGTGACTCGCGGCTACAAGCCACTAGAAGATGCACACGTGCCAAGCATGCCAAAAGTTGAAGCATCATGCTAGTTGGAGCAGTACAGGACAAAATAGGACAACTGGCCATTCAGTTACCTCGCAGCTGGAACTCGCGACTCAGTCAAGCCGCGAGACCAAGCCGTAAGCCAGTCCTGTTTTGAAAAACCTGACTCTTCACATTCCATTCTCACCCTAGTATAAATACCCTTTATACCCACGAAAGAAAGAGAGCTTCCAGAGAGAATTTTGAGAGAGAAACCCCAGAGAAAAACAAGATTGATTCATCCCCAATCTTCATTAAGAGACTCTTCAAATTCCTCAACTCTCTTCCTCTCCATTGTTAAATCCTTGAGAGACTTTTTACCAAAACATTTTCTCACCATATCCATTTCTGTGAGAGGGCTGTTTGGTGCTTTGGGAAGCTGTTAGGAAGGAACCAATTTCACATTGGTTGATGTTATGGTCAAGTAGTGGAATCCGGGAAGCTAGAAAAGAAATAGGTTCGACGCAACCTCGTTGGAGCAAGAAGCTTGGAGGGCTTAGGTACACTAGGTAGATTAGGCTTGGAGGGTCTATTGCTGTTCATGTATTCCAACTACATTTTCTAGTGGATTACTTACCGCTTTGAGGGCGGCGGAGAGGTTTTACGCCAAGAGCTTCGGTTTCCTCTTCGATAACACATCATTGTGTTGTCCTTGTGTTTGCATCTCTCTTCCCTTAATCTTTGCCATTTATTTTCTGCTGTGGATGTGATTTTAATTGGCTTTGATTGTTTACCAATTCTATTTATAGCTTCTGTTCATTTTCCGCACACTTATTGTTTGTCATATAGCTTGAATTGGTAATTTTGTTATTGGGGGTCTAAACATTCAAGGGTGTTTTATACACTAATTGAACTTTCAAAAGCCAATATTTTAACCCACTCTTTCAATCCAATGGTCAAATATTAAATCTGTCTCTTGCATAAGATGGACGCATGTCATTGTATCCACCTATCATGAATCTTCAATCACTAAAAATATTCAATACTCTTCTAAGATAATTATACACTTTATAAACATTACTAAGAATGGAGAAAATAACCTACAAAATACAGCCCAAAAAACCTACAAAATTACCCCCAATGGATTTGCATGTGACTTTTGACTACATTGTTTTGCCATTTTAAAACTTGAAACTAATAAAAGCATGAAAACAAAGAAAACCTTAAAACACTGACCAATACCCAAAACCCATTTAAAACCTCTCTAATCAACCTAATTTGATCAAACCCAGTGGTCTTGGAACCAACTCTAAAGTTTGACCAAAGATTGATCAAGTTAGATCGACTTTGAGAAATCTGACCGTTTGATTGTCACTGTACTTCACAAACACAAATATTTCAGCACATTCTATCAATCCAAAGGTCAGATTTTGGCTCTTAATCTGTCGCATGATGGACACTTGTCATTATTCCCACACACTAGGAAACTTTGATTAACCCTGTTGACACAATCTGACCATCTAATTAAGCTCAACATTCGCCAAAACCAATATCTTACCCTACTCTTTTAATATAATGGCCAAAATTTGAATATGAGTTTAGTGCATGATGGATGCATGTCGTAGTCTCATATATTGATAAAAACTACCAAATAACCAATAATAACTACTAAAGTCTCCAAAATGACCAAAATACCCCCATCAAAGCTAGGAAATGATTGAAATACCCATAAACTTATAAAGTAACTAAAATACAACCCAAAACATACAAAATGACCAAAACGCCCCTCAAATCTTCAAAATGATCAAAATACCTTTTACCTCTGAAATGACCAAAATAGCCCTTAAGTACTTGGAGGGTCTTGAAAGAAGTTTTGTGCAATTTTTAAAATTCAGGAAAATTTCTAGGGTTTTAAGAAAAAATTGTGGAAAATTCACCATTCAAAGAAAAGAACCATTTTTTACGAACATATGTCTGTTAGAAATCACCTTTATTATGACAAATTTACTTTACCGTTGCTGATACCTTCTTATCTTAATAAAATTTTAACTATTATCGATGATCAAAATGTTCGTCACAAATAACAATGCAATATAGACTACAAAGATGGAAAAAAAAAAAAAAAAAACACATGAAAAATTAGGACATGAATTCCCCCTTCAAAGTTTTACCATTTTTGACGGTCCATCGCAAATATTTTTTTATTGGGAGGGATCTAATTCATCACTAATACATTCTTTTTTAGAAAACATATTAAATATTTATGACGGTCAAAGTGTTCATCATAAATACAAACTCAATTAGAAAAAAATAAAATAAAATAATTGTGATGGATAAATGTCGTCACAAATGTGAAAAGTAGGGGGGAAATTTTCCTTCCAAAATATTTTATCATTTTTTATGGCTCCATTTTTGTCGCTACTACCATCTTTTATATTTATGATGGAAGAATGTTGTCACAAATACTAACACAATAAAAAAGATATATATATATATATATATATATTTTTTGGATGTATGAAATCCGTCACAAGTGTTAATATTGCTGATGGTTTTTCTTTGGTTGTTGTAAATAATACTTTATTAGCAACAAACATTTTTATTGCATCACAAAAAGTAAGGTGGGAACACTTCCCTCCAAAACAATTCATATTTTCAACAAAAATAATAGGCATTTTTGACATACTCATTTTGCCATCACAGATGTTTTAATATTTGACAAGCAATTATAGACGAAAAAGACTTGTCGTCGAAAATGCTAGTTTTTCTAATGGCTTTTTATAGTCGTAAAAAAGGTTTCGTCACAAATAACAAGCTTTTTTTGTAGTGACACCATCCAACTCGCTTGAGTCAGACTTAACCACATCAAAGCCAACTTATCCTCGAGACTCACTCTTGACCTCTTATTCTCTCTCACCGTCAAAGTCCACAACCGTGACCTCTTCTGGCTTAACTACGATTCCTTTGACGTGTCAGTGGGGTACAGAGAGAGAGAGATCTAGGGTTTGTGAGCTCCCATGGTGGGCGTGTGAGGTCTAGAGCTTCATTGTACATGAACGGGTTGGAGGTCATTCACAATATGTTTTACTTGCTTGAAGATTTGCCCAAGGGAGTGACCCCTTTCGATGATGATACCCAAGTCAATGGCATGTTACTTCTTCTTCAAAATTCATCTCAAGGTATATATACATTATAGAACCTTGCTCATATAATTCAATAATGTTGGATTTGATTTTTACATTTTTTGGCTTTGTTTTTGACTTATGGTATGATTTGATTGGATTAAATGAGTGCTTGTGCTTTAATTAGTTAACTTATCTTACATGGTGGGGCTAGGGTTTATAAATTTGGGAAATTCAGAATCAAGGGTTTCAAGTGGTCAAGGAGAGGCATTGGTGTTGTTAGAACGAATAGAGAATGATTTCTTTTAGATATTAGAAATTTTGGTAAATTTTGATGCATGCTCTTAGGAAGGACAATCTTCTCTTTGAAATCAAAAGCATAGTCATAACATCCTTCTAAAAATTACTTTGATGATTTATGTGATCACCACTATGTTGATCTAGTATATTCTATTTGCCTTAACCCATTTCATGTTTCATAAGATTGTATCTACTTCAGTTAAATTTTTCTAGGTTGATATTGAATTATTGATTGAATACACAATTGGATGAATACAGTCAATTTTATATGCCCTAATAAACATATATCATTATAAAAATCCATTATAATGTTAAGAATCAAGAGATGGACACATAAAGTAGTTCTTCATATTTTTAACCCTACCCCATAAAAAGAAGAAGAAAAAAAGTAGTTCTTCTTAGAGCATTCACATCAAAGATGTGAAAAATGCTAAAAACTCATTTTTAACATCTCATCCCAAAAAAAAACACACCACAACAAAGCTACTATACTCAAAATATTTAGCATCTCAACTACAATAGACTGTCATTTATGACAGTCTACTGTAGCTCAAATCTTATAAAAAAAATATTTTTTTTATTCCTTCTCTGATCTCTCTCACTATTCTCTTCTTTCTTTTTCTCTCACCAGTCTTCTTCTTTCTTTTCTTCTTTCACCGACATCAACAACTGAAAAATCACGATGGTAGTGGTGGTGTTATGATGGTGTTGAAGTTTTATGGTTTTCTTTTTTTTTTTTTCAGTGGTGGTGGTCTTGGTGGATTTTTTGGTGTTTTCTTTTTTGGGAGGGGGGGGGGGGGGGTTTGGAGGTAACTTGTGATTCTAATGGTGGTTGTTTTGGCTGGTGGTGTTGGTCTATTTTAATGGGTTTTGTGGTGGGTTGTTGATGAAAATGGTTTTTGTGGTGGTGGTTTTGTTTTGGGTTTTTTTGCCGTTGGTTGTGGCTACCACAATGGTGGTGGTGGGGGCTAATGGTGGTTGTTTTGGGATTTTTGCAATGGGTTATGGCTGCTACGATGGTGCTAGTGGTGGTGAATGTGGCTGGCAGAAGTTCCAATTTGTGGGTTTTTGGTGGTTCCAGTTTGTGTTTTTTTTTTTTTTTTTTTTCCTCAGTGGTGGCTGGTTGCAAAGGTTGGTGGCAATGGATGTGGGTTCTAGTCGGATTTACGATGTGGTTTTGTTGCATTGTTGATGTTTTTTGTTTCCGACAGTTGTTTTTGTTGGGTTTTGATTGGATTTACGATGTGGGTTCTCTAATCGGATTCATGGCAGTTGTTATGGCCGTAGTGGTGGTTGAGTGAGTTTTGTAACTAGTGGTTTTTGTGGTGGTCTTGGTGGATTTTTTGGTGTTTTTTTTTTTGGGAGGGGGGGGGGGTTTGGAGGTAACTTGTGATTCTAATGGTGGTTGTTTTGGCTAGTAGTGTTGGTCTATTTTAATGGGTTTTGTGGTGGGTTGTTGATGACAATGGTTTTTGTGGTGGTGGTTTTGTTTTGGGTTTTTTTGCCGTTGGTTGTGGCTACCACAATGGTGGTGGTGGGGGCTAATGGTGGTTGTTTTGGGTTTTTTGCAATGGGTTATGACTGCTACGATGGTGCTAGTGGTGGTGAACATGGCTGGCAGAAGTTCCAATTTGTGGGTTTTTGGTGGTTCCAGTTTGTGTTTTTTTTTTTTTTTTTTCCTCAGTGGTGGTGGCTGGTTGCAAAGGTTGGTGGCAATGGATGTGGGTTCTAGTTGGATTTACGATGTGGGTTTGTTGCATTGTTGATGTTTTTTTGTTTCCGGCAGTTGTTTTTGTTGGGTTTTGATTGGATTTACGATGTGGGTTCTCTAATCGGATTCATGGCAGTTGTTATGGCCGTAGTGGTGGTTGAGTGAGTTTTGTAACTAGTGGTTTTTGTGGTGGTCTTGGTGGATTTTTTGGTGTTTTTTTTTTTGGGGAGGGGGGTGGGGTTTGGAGGTAACTTGTGATTCTAATGGTGGTTGTTTTGGCTAGTGGTGTTGGTCTATTTTAATGGGTTTTGTGGTGGGTTGTTGATGACAATGGTTTTTGTGGTGGTGGTTTTGTTTTGGGTTTTTTTGCCGTTGGTTGTGGCTACCACAATGGTGGTGGTGGGGGCTAATGGTGGTTGTTTTGGGTTTTTTGCAATGGGTTATGGCTACTACGATGGTGCTAGTGGTGGTGAACGTGGCTGGCAGAAGTTCCAATTTGTGGGTTTTTGGTGGTTCCAGTTTGTGTTTTTTTTTTTTTTTTTCCTCAGTGGTGGTGGCTGGTTGCAAAGGTTGGTGGCAATGGATGTGGGTTCTAGTCAGATTTACAATGTGGGTTTGTTGCATTGTTGATGTTTTTTTGTTTCCGGCAGTTGTTTTTGTTGGGTTTTGATTGGATTTACGATGTGGGTTCTCTAATCGGATTCATGGCAGTTGTTATGGCCGTAGTGGTGGTTGAGTGAGTTTTGTAACTAGTGGGTTGTGGTGGGTTTTTCTTTTTTTTTTTTCAATGGTGGCTGGTGGTTGAGCGGATTTTGTGGTTAGTGGGTTGGGGTGGTTGGTTTTTTTTTTTTTTTAGGTGGTGGTGGTGGTTGGCGATGGCTAGTGGTGGGTGTGGCCGTGGGTTTGCTAGGTTGAGGGATGAGAAGAAAGATGAGATGTGAGTTTGGATTGCTTCAGAAGGAGAGAGACACATAAAAATGAATATTTAAATGAAGTGGTAAAAAAAATAAATAAAAGCTTTGATGTTTGGTGTATTGTAAAGTGAGGTGTTAAATGCTATAAAGAGACCTTTTGAGATGCTACTAAAATTTTTCTAAAATTTTTAAAACCCTTGATAAGAATGCTCTTATCATATTAAAATTTAGGTTCATGAATCATGATGTACTGGCTCTTAATAGTAATTGAGAGTTATCAATTTAATTAGACCATGATTTTATGGCTTATGTCAATTTTAAAATATATACAAAATTAAGTTCAATTTTTTAAGCGATTTGCAAATTGATATAAAAACCAAGAAAGTTAATATCATACCAGTATAGGGTAAATATACTGTACCGGTCATTAAATCGGAACCGGTACTCCTCCAAAACATACCGAAAAAAATACCAGATTGTACCAACCTATTTCGGTTGTACCGGCCTGTTTTAGGCCATACCGACTAGTATTGGTATTTCGGCCAGTACAATAAAAAAAATAAAAAAAAAATTGAAAATTACGAAATTGACTCCCTTGTTAAAAAACACAACACCAAATCCTAATCACAATATAAGTACTCAAAACACAATGAAGTGTTTATGGAGAGAAAAACTGAAAATCGAGCAAACTCTCTCAGCCTATAGCACTAAATGATCCAATAACAAGAATAAATGCAATACAAATCACTTACAAAACCTTTCCAAACTAAGTAATGATTATGCACCTAAGCCTCCAGCTCCTGCTAACAACTAATTTCACGAAACTTTTCTCCTTATTAGTCACTAGATCCACAATTCAAGCCACCAAACTCTAGACTAAGTCTCCTTGGCCACTCCAAAGCCTCTTGGAGATTTTGGAACTGGTTCAATGGTTCCCAAGCACCAAGCAACAAAAAAATAACTCTGAAGGATTATGTGTGTATTGGATTTAATCTTCTTTCATGGAATTTAACAATTAGAGAGGGAGAATGTAGAGAGACAAATGTCTCGCTTGAAACTCAATCAAGCAAACTTGTCCATGAAAATCAAAATATATCTTTGCTCAATTATTTTTTTAGTCAATCAACCCCCAATTATGACTACTATATGAACAAATAATAATCCCTAAGATCATGAGAAGAAGACAAAGACTACTAAATCCTTGAGATAAAAATTATTGTAGCCTCCCTACCTTCACCCTCTCTATATTGACATAGCTTTCAAAGGAGATTCCATCCAAACACCTTGATTATCACTAGGTATTGGATTGGTGCTAGAAATGCTGGAAGCAATCACAAATCTTCATGTAGCCTTTAATGAACTTTTAATTATGTAGTGGCGACCCAACAAATTCAAAGGCCTGAGGCAATATTTTTAAATGGGGCCTTTTTGTCATCACTTAAATAATATTTAACTAGTATTTAATATCATAATTTTTTTATAACAAAAATATATTGTTTTTATTTTGTAATATGCTTCTTTTTTTGGAAACACGCTAAAGGTATATCAAATTTTACTATAAAAACACTTACAAACAATGTAGCAATGATGTGATTAGTGACACTTCAAGAAGAAAATAAACAAGTATTTGAATGAATGATGTTAGGAATATGTTAAATTTTACAACATGAGTCTTACAAAGATGTATCATCAATCACAAAAAGTAATTCAAAAATGCATTTAATAAGTTGTTGACGTACACAAATCATATTAATTGTTGTTGGATATATTTCAACAATTTACTTTTGTGATAAAGCAAAAGGGACAATCTGTGGTGCTTTGAGACTCACGAACGTCTGCATCCTAGGATAAAATTATCTACAACATGGAGAAGAAGCACACAAGGTTCGTGCTCTACGAACTACTCTATGTCTCTTTCTCTCTCATTAACTCAAATGAATGCACAAAATATTTTTTCTCTGGGAGAGTTTCTCAGAAAGTTGTTTTTCATGAATGAGGGACTGTGAAAATATACGTTACTGAACAGACACACTGTTTCAGAAATAACTATTGTATACAAACTTACTAACTCAAAAAATAAAATAATAAGGGTGTATTTGGTAGACTGTAATAGACACTATAATGTAATAGTTATTTCTATGGTCTAGCTTTACAGTTGTTTGGTTATATTTTTATTACATGTAATAATCATTCCATATGAATCCCTATTCCTTAAAATAAGAAATAGACCTTCCTTATTAAAAATACTGAATCTCAATTCCCTTACTAAACGTAATACGCTCTGCTTAACAAAATTCCCAAAATCCCCCGCTACCCATGTCTTCTCCAAAATTTCTTTCTCCATGCTCTGTTAACAAAAATCCCAAAATCCCCCACTACCTGTATTTTCTCCAAAATTCCTTCTCCTTGCTCTGTTAACAAAATTCCCAAAATCCCTCACTACTTGCATCTTCTCCAAAATTTCATCTCCTTCCTAAATGTTCCATCTCCCTCTTCTCTAAAATTTTATTTTCCCTCTACTAGAGATCTATTTATATAGGTATTGTCTTTATCTCACCCTCAGTTGCTGCTCCCTTTTCTCTATTTTTTTCTGCTACTAGAGATCTATTTGTATGGGTACTTTCTTTTTCTCACCCTTAATTACTACTCTCTTATCTCAAGATTTTTTTTTTTTTTTTTTCTGCCCATAGATCTGCAATTTCTACAAGTATTGCCCTCTGGTTCTAGCTGTGAGGTTCTATGAAACAATAACCTTCATCAGCTAGCCAATCTAAAGCGTATCAATGATATATATTAACAAAAGATTTTTATTCAGTTGTGCATTTTGGCATTATATTTAGGAGTATTTATATATTAATGTTTCTGATATATAAAAAAATTTAATCTGTGGGGATGACTTTAAATAATCAAAATTCATAATTTCAAAATCAATTAATTAATATTAGGAGGCAGAGAATTGAAAGTTATCTGTTAGGTTCTAAAGACTTAGGAACTTATGTATTTAGAACTCTAATGTGTATTATTGGCAAACCATGATCAAAACAAGATGTTTAGTCGTGTTTAGACTTGCTCAAAATTGTGTCATTTATGTAAAGTTGGATTTAAGTTGATGCAGATTTAATAAAGCAATTCGGCCTAGTTCGATCGATCGAAGCTTAGGCTCGATCAATCGAAATTCGGGTAGAATGCGTTTTCTGCAGAATTCCAACTCAGTCCTAGTTTATTTAAAACATTTAGGGTTTTGTGTTTTTGTCCCAGGTATATAAAGCAAACCCTAGCCACGTTTTAGTGTTGCTCATATTGCTGTTTGTGTAAATCTCTTGTGAGATTTGTGAGGAGCTTTCCTTTACACAAACTTAGGATTATCAAAAAGGAGATTTGTTCAAGAACTTGATGATCATTCAGTTGCTACCATAAGAACTTAAAGAAACACAAGTGGGTGTGCATGTACTTGCTGGAGAATCCAAGGAAGAAGGAATCCGTGGTCTTGATTCTTGCACGTGGTCGTGTCAGTAAGTTTCTACTAGTGGGTAGCAATAGGATGTTAGCGGTCTAAGTCCTATTGTAAAACTTCAATTCTTTCATAATGGATTCAGGTTTACCTTGAGAATAGTTAGGTTAAATCCTCCCCAAGTTTTTATCGGTTTGGTTTCCTGGGCGATCATATCATTGTGTTATATATCTTTCCGCTGCTTTGCATGATATGATTGTTTGATTGTGATAACCTAGATTTGGAATTTGGACTAAGTAATAACTTGGCTAATTAACTAGGTTAATCCAATTGTGTTTTAAGGGCTCTAAAAACCTTCATTATCTATTGAAGTGTGAACATTAGTCTCAAGGAATTTGGTGGTGGGTTACCCACGCATTTGGTATTGTGGTTATTCATATTTAATATATTATTTTAATTATCATCTTGTTCAATTATTTAAATTATGTACAAATTTTATTAATGGTATTGTGAATTTGTTCAATGCTATTATTTGCAGTTATGGCCTGTTTGAGTTTAGCCACAAGGAATAGGATAAAGAAAAGGAAGTTGGTTTTGGTTGTGATGTTTTGGTTGGATATGTTGCACATTGTTATTATGATTTTTTAATTATTATGCTTTATAATAGAGTACCGTGTTCGAAAAAGATTATTGAAAGCAACATATGATCATGATTTTCATTCAAGGAGAGGGGAAATTCACCGTTTATGCTATGAGAGTGATGAAACTTGCATTAACTAACTTAGGATGAATATAAATGCATTTACCAAGTTATGTGATATGCTTGAAACAATAGGTGGCTTAAAAGATACAAAACACATGTTAGTAGATGAACAAGTTGCCATGTTCCTACATACACTAGCTCATCATGCAAAAAATCGAGTTATAAAACACCATTTTAGGCGCTCAGGAGAGACAGTGAGTAGATATTTCAATGATATGTTACATGCTATCATACGTTTACAAGGAGAGCTATTTAAGAAACCAGAGCCAGTTCTAGAAAATTCTTCAGATGAGAGATGGAAATGGTTTAAGGTATCCAACAACATGAATTTTCTTTTCAAGTTATGAAGTAGAAATATTGAATAAATTTCTGATTACATTTTTTTTTTTTTTTTTTGGTTATAACTACAGAATTGTTTAGGTGCATTAGATGGAACATATATTAGGGTGAGAGTGCCTTTAGAAGACAAACCTAGGTATCGAAATCGTAAGGGGGAGATTGCCACAAATGTACTAGGAGTTTGCTCACAAGACATGCAATTTTTTCATGTTTTGCCTGGTTGGGAAGACTCTACTGCTAATGTTTCGAAATGCAATAAGTAGGAGGAATGGATTGAGAGTTCCCCATGGTAAGAGAAATAGGTTGCCTACTAATTATATCATTATGTTTTAAATTTGTATACACCCATTATACTAAAGACATTACAATATATAGGTTATTACTATCTTGTTGATGCTGACTATACAAATGGTGAGGGATTTCTTGCCCCATATAGAAGACAACGATATCACTTAAATGATTGGAGAGATGGACAACAACCAAGAACCCCAGAAGAGTTCTTTAATATGAAACATTCATCAACTAGGAATGTTATAAAGAGATGTTTTGGATTGCTTAAAATACGATGGGTTATTCTTAGGAGTCCTTCATTCTTCCCAATCAAGACACAAAATCGGATTATTATGGCGTGTTGCCTTCTCCATAACTTCATAAGGAGAGTGATGCCTGTGGACCTAGTAGAAGAGGAATTGGACAATGAAGAGCAGTTGACAGAAGGAATTAATGGTGACCTAATAACACATATTGAGATTTCAAATGAATGGAGCGCATGGAGAACCAATTTGGCAAATGAAATGTTTAATACGTGGAGAAATAGGAGAGAAATGTAGTTTAATAATATAATACTTTGATTTGTGACTTTTTCATGTATTGTTTCCTTGAGTTAATAAATTCTTAATTGCATTGGTGTTAAATTGTTTATTATGTGTGTCTAAACTTTTGCATATTATTTTATCATCTTGCCATTTTATTGTTAGTATTTGGAGAGATATGGAAATGACTGTACTTGATTCTCAAGATCCTTCTAAACTAAAGTGGACTCCTATTAAAGATATAAAACTAGTGGAGGCTTTGGTAGAATATCACCATGAAAAAGAAGGTAACCCTGAAAATAAGTTTAAGCCCAAATATTTGAAAATCTCTGAAGGAAAGATTTTTCCCAAATTACCTAATGCTGGATTAAGAGCGAAACCACATATTGAGTCAAGATTGAGGACTTTGAAAAGAGAATTTCAAGTTATCCATGAAATGTTGACTGGGCCTAACACAAGTGGGTTTGGATGGGACACTGTGAGGAAGTGTGTTATTGCTGAAAATGATGTATGGGATGCATATGTGTAGGTAAAGTTCACCATCTTATAGATCCATGTATTTTATCTCTTTTGGTTTAACATAATTTATTTAATTTTATCTTGCCATTTTCATATTTTTGTTAAGTGTTTTGTAAAGTCAGAAGGGGGCAACTGCTTGTAGAAACAAATCATTTCCACACTATGAAGACCTTTGCATTATGTATGCAAAAGACCATGCTACTAGTAAAGATTCTCAAGCACTTGCAGATGTTGTTGAAGAACTAGAAGTAGAGAAAAATGATGACAAATTAGATGATATTCATGAAGATGTGGACTGCACGATATTCATGAAGACGTGGACTGCACGTAAACTCCCACCCCTGGCAGTAATGGGGAAGAATAGAATGCTGAAAAAAGAGAAGAAGAATTCAAAGTGGTGAAGATCATATGGTAGAAGTGATGAAAGAAGTTACAATCATTCTTACTGCTCAGTTAAAGAATGCATCAAATAACCTTAGCAAGGTAGTCATTGGGGTAGTCGCAGCTAAAAGCAGGTCCAAAATCAATGAGGAATTATTGAAACTACCTAGCCTTACAACTAAGGAGCGTCACAAGGCAACTAAATTGATTGCTTGTCAACATGAACTAATAGATGTTTTCTTGAGCATGTTGGATGTTGAGAAAGAAGAATGAGTGAATGGCCTTATTATTGGTGACTTTTGAGTGGTTGACAAAGGTTGGAAAATTCAATTTGCATTTATGCTTCTTTTTTATCCCACCTAAACATGGAGCTCCTAAGAATTTTGGATGATTGTGCTGTTCTTTTTAGGTAAATGGGATGTTATGTTATTGAAATTTGATATAATTTGGGCATTTTAAGACTTTTCAATGGTTATTCAACCTTTAGTTTCATCTTTCCTGTTCTTTGATTTCATTCATGTGCACCGTACTTGTAATTTTGTTGCTGATGTTCTAGATAAAAAAGCTAGGAACATGGTGGGGTGTCAAGTCTGGTTTGAGGTCATGCTTGAAGGCATTGCACTATAGTTGACTTTGATGTTCACTTGGTGTTATTCAATATATTCCCAGGCTCATCTAAACTTTCAAAATGTTTAAATGCTTTTGGTCCAAGATAGCTCTAGTTATGTGTACCTAAGGCACTGTCGTAGCAGTGCCAACTCCCCCGTTAACCAAATATATATATATGGGAAAAAAGATGCCTACAATACTTCTAGTTATGCTTTTGTCCCAGGATACTTCTAGTTCCTATTAATCATATATATATATATATATATATATTAGGGAAAAAAGATACCTATAATACTGGGGCAAGGTCTAAGATTTAGTCTTTTTCTCCTAAGCTCCTAATAGAAACAAAGAACGTACATCAATAAAAATGAATGAATGGGATTTCAAACTAAGATATTTAGTTGTTGGTAGTATTTAAAGTTGAAAGAATAATGAAATAGTGATAATGTTTGTTGGGCAAATTTTACAGGTGTGAGACATGAGCATCACCATTGAAGATTTTATCAATTTACCACCCTTGGACACATAGAGAAGCAAAACTTGTTTAAGAGAGAAGAAGACAAGTTAATTTTAATGAAATGAAATGAAAGTAACACTTTATTATTAAATAAAAAAAAAAATTCATTAGGTCTCCATTCAAGATTGATAAAAAATGTATTTATTATAATAAGGGAATTTAGGCAATTTGATTTAAAAAGCTTTCATTACACCGTTTTAAGATGTTATACCAAGCATGTAGAATACAAATTCAAGGTTCTATTACTATAGGGTTACCAAACAACTGAATATAGATAATTATTACATTATAGCATCTTGTATTCCTTGTAATATCTATTCCTATTCCTATTCCTATGTAATTATCATTACAGTCTACCAAACGTGGCCTAAAATATTATTATTAATTGGATAAGTTGGCCTAGTCCACACATGCCTAAGGCCCAACCCAAAATTCATACTCTCTACCATTTCCTCTGTGGGACTCAAGGATTCTTACTACTTCAATATCATGTTTAAGTGGACACATTAGGAATCTATTTCTTATTCACTCCATAATATTTATCTAACAATCCCCCACATGAATGGAAATTGATAAAACACAATGCAAATGTGAATGTAGACATAGAGAGAGTAGAAGAAAAGTTACTATATTGGGAGAGGTGGCTTTTGGCTTTGAACCTTCCTTTGTGAAAGACCATCGGATATACTTGCTAATCAGTGAACACGATATTTTTGAACTGTCAACCGTTTGTGTATACCAAGATAATAGAATTCACACAGCTCATTTTCGAACATATTTTATTCTTATAGTTGTGTTCATTTCAACCTTGAACATATCCTAGTAAATTCATGAAGTGCTTTAGAGAATTCAGCCTTAAAACCCTCATGGAGGCAATCCACTTCACACTCATATAGGTGACTCTTATTAAGAGTATCTTGCTATACCTTACTTGGTTTTCCAAAATATAAGAATCATTAAAGGCAAAACTTACCTTAAACATCGCTTACAGGCATCACTATTTCATCATAGGAACGGATGGGAGATGTTATCTCCGTAGTGATAAAACTAGTTTCTACGATTCGATTGTCCCTTTGAACCTAGATCTTGGGATCTCCAGTCAACTAGGTTGGGTTGCCATCTTGAAGACTTTTATGTCATAGGCTTTGACCCCATTCCCCTCGATGAGCAATTTACTTGCTCTCTACTCAAATCTTTGGTTAACGAATCTGCTATATTCTCTTTCGACTTTATGAAGTCAATGGAAATAATTCCATTAGAGAGCAACTGCCTCATGGTATTATGTCTTCGATGTATATGTTGAGATTTACTGTTGTACATATGATTCTGTGCCCTACCAATAGCTAATTTGCTATCACAATGTATATAGATAGAGCACACAAGTTTCATCCATATTGGTATATCCTCCAAGAAATGACGAAGCCACTCTGCTTCTTCTACTACTTTGACTAATGCGATAAATTCTAATTCCATTGTAGACCTAGCAATGCATGTTTGTTTAGAAGATTTCCAAGATACCGCTGCACCACCAAGTGTAAAGACATATCCACTCGTGGATTTGGTGTCTTTTGTGTCAGATATCGAATTAGCATCACTATACCCTTCTAGTACAACTGGATACCGAGTGTAGTTCAACTCATAGTTTAGGGTGTATTTCAAATACCTCAAAACCCTAACTAATGCCTTCCAATGGGATTCCCTTGGATTACTAGTGTATCTGCTCAACTTACTGACAGAATACGCTATGTTCAGTCTTGTGCAGTTCATTAGATGCATAAGACTGCCTATTATTCTCGAATACTCTAATTGAGATATTCCATACCCTTTATTCTTAGTTAGGTGTAAATTTACATCTATAGGTGTTCTCATTGGACTATCATCATATTTCTTGAATTTCTCAAGAACTTTCTTAACATAATGTGATTGAGATAAGACAAGTCCATCAAATTTTCTAGAAATCTTCATTCCAAGTATCATATCTACAACATCTAAATCTTTCATGTCGAACTTACTAGTCAACATTCTCTTGGTAGCTTTAATGATATCATTATTGCTACCTATAATGAGCATATCATCAACATAGAGACACAAAATGACATAGCCATTTGTGGTATCTTTAATATACACACATTTGTTACACTCATTGATTCTAAACCCATTTGACATCATTGCATTGTCAAATTTCTCATGCCATTATTTTGGAGCTTGCTTAAATCCATAAGAGATTTAACAAACCTACACACTTTCTTTTCTTGACTAGGGACAATGAACCCTTAGGTTGTTCCATATAAATCTCCTCATTTAATTCATCATTTAATGATGCAGTTTTTACATCCATTTGATGTATTTCTAGGTTATGCAACACTGCAATAGCCATCAACATTCGAATGGATGTTATTCTTGTAATAGGTGAATATGCGTCAAAATAATCCACGCCTTCCTTTTGTTTGTAAACCTTTACAACAAATCTTGCCTTGTACTTGTCAATAGATTCATCAACTTTCAATTTCCTCTTGAATATCCATTTATATCCTAGAGATTTACAACCTGGTGGAAGATCCACTAGTTCCCATGTATGATTTTGTAAGATGAATTCAATCTCACTATTTATAGCTTCTTTCTAGAAAGGCACCTCAGGTGTAGAAATGGCTTCCTTGAAGCTTTAAGGTTCATCTTCTAACATATAAGTTAGAAAATTCGGACCAAACGATTTTGGCGTTTTAGCCCTCTTATTACGTCTAGGTTCAACCTCATTCCTCTCTTCCATCAACTCTTAATCATGAGAGATACTAGATGTAGACTCAAAGTTTCTCTTATTAGAACTTGATTCTTGTGTGGATTTGTAAGAAAATATTTCTTCAAAAAATACAGCATTCCTTTATTCAATAATAGTATTCGCATTCATGTCAGGAATGTTAGATTTATAAATTAGAAACCAATATGCACTGCTATTATAAGCATAACCAATGAAAATACAATCCACTGATTTTGATCCTATCTTTATCCTTTTAGGAGGAGGGACAGCCACCTTTGCCAAACACCCCCACACCTTTAAGAATTGATAGGAAGGCATTTTACGTTTTCATAATTCATATGGCGTCTTCTTGGTTTTCTTTCTAGGCAATTTATTAAGAATATAATTGGTGGAAAGAATAGCTTCCCCCTATAAGTTCTGTGGTAAACCGGAACTTTACAACATCACATTCATCATATCCTTTAAGATTCTATTTTTCCTTTCAGCAACTCCATTTTGTTGAGGTGAATAAGGTGCTGTGGTTTGATGAACAATACCATGCTGTAAACAGAATTCACCAAATGGTGATTCATATTCCCTACCTCTATCACTTCTTAGAACCTTAATCTTTTTGTTGAGTTGATTCTTAACCTCATTCTTATATTGAATGAATGCCTCAATTGCCTCATCTTTGCTCCTTAACAAGTACATATAGCAGTATCTAGTGCAATCATCTATGAAAGTGATGAAATATTTCTTACCACCTCTAGTTTGTACAACTTTCATGTCACATACATCACTATGTATTAATTCTAGAGATTCAGTGCTTCTTTCAACTGATTTAAAAGATGCTCTAGCCATCTTAGCTTCCACACAAATTTCACACTTATGATTAAAATCAATTTTAAATTTAGGCAATAAATTTAAATTTATCAATCTATCTAAAGTATGATAATTAACATGGCCCAATTTACCATGCCAAACATTAGATAACTCAAGCATATAAATTGAAGATGTACTATTATTATTATCAATAATAGGAAAAACAGTCATAACATTCATCTTAAACAAGTCATTGCTCAAATATCCTTTGCCTACATACATTCCACTCTCAAAGAGTGAAAATTTATCAAACTCAAAAACCAACTTGAAACTGTTCTTGCTCAACAATGAGCCAAATGCAAGGTTCTTTTGAATGTCTAGCACATGTAATACATCCTTCAAAGTAAGATACTTGCTTGTAATCATCTTTAGAACAACCATTCCATTTCCTTCAATCTTAGAGGTTGAAGAATTACCCATGAAATTTTTTTCTCCTTTACTCACAAGATTATATGTAGAAAACATTTTCTTTTCTGATCATACATGGCGAGTAGCCCCAATGTCTATCCAACATTCCTTGGTATTTCCTCCTACTAAGTTCACTTCAGAAATCACGGCAGAAAGGTTCATGCTGGTTTGATCCACAACAAGATTCACAACAATTTTGTTTGACATTTGTGTTCAAAAAAATTCAAACAAATTGAATCTTCAAAACCAGCCAAGTTTAAAAAATAAATATAAATATTAACTTTCAAATGTTACTGTGCAAAATAGAAAGTCAAGCCAACTATTTTTTTTTTTTTAATCTAAAACCGAATTGCAGGCACAGTACGAACACACTAAACAAAAAAATTTAAACAATGCCCGGTAATACACAGATTCAAAAGAAACAAAATACCCTAATATAATATAGGCGAAAAGCACATTTTAGTCCCTACATTTTTAGACTATTCTCATTTTAGTCCCTACATTTTATTTTTACCGCTTTTAGTCCCTATCCTGAAAAACGCTTCTCGTTTTGGTCTCTGCCATTACATCAGAAACGGAAAAAGCTGACGTGGCAAACAGCAGAATAAATAATACTAAATTAATGTCCACGTGGCCTAAATTAATAATAAAAAATTCCACGTCAACATTTAAATTAAAAAAAAAATTAATTTATTAATTTTAACTAAATAAAAAAAAATTAAAAACAGAATTAAAAACTAAAAATAATAGGAATTGAGATCTAAGTGTGTTTTGAACGAGAACAACAAGAACACAAACTCAGATCCAAGAACACAAACCTAGAAATTAAAAAAATTATAAAAAAAAAAATAAAAAAAAAAATAAAAAAAAATAAAAAAAAGCAAATTCCATTACTTGAATATGAGAGTGCCAAATTACAGAAATGCAATCTAAAAACAAGAAACGAAATCCAGATCTAGAGGCAAGATCTACAACAACCACCACAACTAACTAAGTACACAAATCTAATCATTAGTGTAAATTTAACAGCGAGCAAAACCCACCACCAAAAAAAAAAAAAAGACCCACAATGAGCAAAACCCAAACCCATGGCAACAAACTCACGGCGAGCAAGTCCCAGACCCACAGCGGTAAACCCAGACCCACGGTGAGCACACCCCAATTTCATTCATCCACCCAAACACAACCCCAATTCCAACCCCATCTCCACCCAAACGCTGACCCAAACACCACCCAATCACCACTCCAAAGGCCGACCTAAGCGCTATCTCCTCTTCGTCTTCTTCTCTTTCCGCCCCGACTATCTCCTCCTCATTCGACAAGTCTCGCGACCCATTCTCAAACCTTTTCCGGTTTGTGTTTGGTGGAATCGTCAAGCCTCTTCAGCTCTTTATCCAATTCCTTAACCCTTCGATCTCCTTACGATGTGATCCCCAGGATTTTTTGCTTCAGCTTCACCATTGCTAGGTGGGTTGATATGGAGGGAGATCTTGTGTTTTGCTTTGTGGCTTTTGGATTGGATTTGGGTTCTTGGCTTTTGTTGCTGTTGTTAGGATGACATTTTTTAGAGAGAGAGAGAGAGAGAGAGAGAGAGGCGTTGTTGGTGTTGTTACATTTGAGATCTGGATGTTGTTTTTTTGAGTGAGTTTGAGCGAAGGAAAGAAAGTGTGTGTATGTGGGTGTTTTTTTCTTTCTTTCTTGTATCTGGAATTGTGTTTTTTTTTTTTTTTTTAACTTCTGGGTTTGTGTTCTTGGATCTGAGTTTGTGTTCTCGTTGTTCTTGTTCAAGACACACTTAGATCTCAATTTCTATGATTTTTAGTTTTTAATTTAGTTTTTAATTTTTTTTATTTAGTTAAAATTAATAAATTATTTTTTTTAATTTAAATGCTGACGTGACATTTTTTATTATTAATTTAGGTCACGTGGACATTAATTTAGTATTATTTATTCTGCCGTTTACTACATCAGCTTTTTCCGTTTCTGATGTAACGGTAAGAACCAAAACGGGAAGCGTTTTTCAAGATAGAGACTAAAAGCGATAAAAATAAAATATAGGAACTAAAATAAGAATAACCTAAAAATATAGGGACTAAAATGTACTTTCCGCCTATAATATAATATTAAGAAGATGGATAGTGTTGAAAAATCAATATCATCAGCACAGTCAAACACGTAATCAAGTTTTGAAAATCACAAATTAATTTTATAATGTAAACAAGTAGATATTCACGCTAAACGATAAACACAAACTCATTTTTTTATCTAGTTTTTTGTCCAGAGTGAATCAAATCGTCGATTATTAGTTGGCACACAAGTTTTTCAAAAAACACAAAATTCCTTTCACCGTAAATCATAAAACTAAATTCTAGAAAAATCTTAAAATTTACTTTAAGATTGTTGGATATATTTCAACAATTTATTTTTGTAATAAAGAAAAAAAAAGACAATATATAGATCTAAATATAAGCAACATAAATAGATGTGATAGACAAAAACAATAAATAGATACTGTATATATAAAAAGAAATCTGCAAATAATTAAAAACTCACAGACCAAATGTGTAAAGGATAAATAATTCAGATCAAGTCTTGTATTTGATACAATCTTCTTAAAGCAGTTTCGCCCCTTTGCTTTGAGACTTATGACTATGAAAATATACGTTACTGAACAAATACACTGTTTTAGAAATAACTACTATATACAAACTTATTGACTCAAAAAATAAAATAATAAAATATATTATTAATTGAATAAGTTGACCCAGTCCACACATGCCTAAGGCCCAACCCAATATTCAACCAAAAACTCATATTCTCTATCATTTCCTATGTAGGACTCAAGGATTCTCACCACTTCAATATCATGTTTAAGTGGATATATTAGGAGTCAATTTCTTATTCACTCCATAATATTTATCTAACAATTGTCACATCAATTTGTAAAGGCTTTAAACTAAAAATTATAGTATTTTTAGTATTTTCCTATCTGAATTATTTATTGTGATTACTGATACATATATTTGTACGATTCATGTATTTAAAGTTGTATTATCTCTACTCAATTCTTGGAGACTTCTTAAAAGTAGAAAAAAAAAAAGTAAACCTATTCTTTTTCCTAGATCTCCAAAAAAATATTTTTTTCAAAAAGATATACTCCCTCCGTCCCACTTTGTTTGTCCTGTTTGAAAAGTCAAACTTTTTAAGGGGACATCATTTATTGTCTTATCTACCTTTTAAAAATGTAAAAATTTCCAAAACTACCCTTAAATAAATTTATCAAAAAATTGAATTATTAATAAAATAGGGGTATAATAGGAACATTAGTAAATTAATGACTTTTATTTTTAGAAACAGGACAATATTTTGTGACATCCCAAAATAGAATAGAGGACAAACAAAGTGGGACGGAGGGAGTATTAATTTTTGCCCCCAAAAAGATATATTAATATTCTTTCATAACAAATTTTGTCATTTAGGATTTTAAGTGGTGGGTAAAAAAATAATATAAATGGTGGTTTCAAATTAAAACTAGTATCAACTTACAACTTAGAATTTATTGTGAAAATTTCGTGAATATAGGAATTTTGTTTTTTTTTTTTTTTTAGAAAATTTAGTGAGGAAGATAATTTTAATGGCAAGAAAATTTGGAAAGTGGCTCTTTTTAGCTCGTGGTTGGACCGGAAAGTGGCTCTTTTTAGCTCGTGCCTTATACCGACATCATTAAAAATTGGCATCTAAACGAGAAAGTGGGTACATGTGGCACCCATGAGCCAAATTCAATGATTTCAGTAACAATTAAAAATTATGAAATTATATGACATTTTACATGGATCTGCTTGTATTAGCTTGCCTATTTGTCTCTAAAGATTTGATGAAAGACTTACCGACATAATTAATGGTGCATGGTTAAATACATTTGTCCTTTGAAAGCCTTCTATTCAAATCATGGCACGAGAAATGCTTGTTGGGTTTTATTTGTGGATTCAAAATTTAGCTTAACACAATCTTTCAGTTTAATTTTTCATGATCGGATAAGTTTAATCTTTCAGTTTGATTTTTCATTTTGCACATATGGCATATACAACTCATCCCAAGTGAATACTGTAACCGGCACAACATGTGATCACCTGAACAACGCTAGAAAAAATATTTACAAAATTGATGACTAATGTCAAATTGGGAGGCCACTGTACAGGATAAACTGTTCTTTATGTTATCTTGTCTTGTCAGCAATAACTTTAATATTTTTGACCTCATCCACATTAAGAAGTAGGCAGGTAGCAGCCTCGATCTACCTTTAAAAAAGTGTACACCACTTACAATAATGTACATCAATCCAAAATCTAGCCGCCCCTCCTCTATATAAACCCACCAATATTGTGCCAAATGAACCAAGCACAGGCTTAATACAAAGCCATTCAGCTACATAGATTTAAAAAAAAAATGAGGCCCTTGGCCAATCTCCAGTTGTCCATACAATTCCTCCTCTTCACTCTCTTCTTCATTTCCTCTCATGCAGCCATCTTTCAAATCCGCAATGAGTGCCCTTACACTGTTTGGGCAGCAGCAAGCCCAGGTGGTGGTCGCCGCCTAGACCGCGGCCAAAGTTGGACCCTCAATGTGGCCGCTGGCACTGCCATGGCACGTATTTGGGGTAGGACAAATTGTAACTTTGATGGTAGCGGTCGTGGCCATTGCCAAACTGGGGATTGTGGTGGTGTCCTAGAGTGTAAAGGCTGGGGTGTCCCTCCTAACACCTTAGCTGAATATGCACTTAACCAATTTGGTAACAAGGATTTCATTGACATTTCCCTAGTTGATGGGTTCAATATTCCAATGGACTTCAGCCCAACTAGTGGTGGGTGTCGTGGAATTAGGTGCACAGCTGATATTAATGGACAGTGTCCCAATGAGTTGAAGACCCCAGGTGGGTGCAATAACCCATGTACAGTTTTCAAGACCAATGAGTATTGTTGTACTAATGGGTATGGTAGCTGTGGACCCACCAATTTCTCAAGGTTCTTCAAGGATAGGTGCAGAGATGCTTATAGTTACCCTCAGGATGATCCTACAAGCACATTCACATGCCCTGGTGGGACTAATTATAGGGTTGTGTTTTGCCCAGTAGGGTCACCTCGTTTCCCTCTAGAGATGGTAGGAAGTATGAGTGACGAGTAATTAAAGAGTCTTTTTTGGGTTTTTGAGGCTTTGAGAGGTTGATAAAAATAAGGCCTCGATCAGTATGTATTACTATTTCCCTTTCTCTTTGTTTTGTTTCTGCTCAGCTGTATAACCAAAACCTTAATTAAAATAAAGATGTGTTTTATCTATATGTGTTGACTATGATGAATATATACTTCAATTATCTTTCCCCAGTTAGATCAACCAATCAAAGTCATTAATGTGTGTTATACAAATGCTTTGAAGATGTAATAAAAAGAAGGAACATTTTGCATATATTTTTTGGGATGGAATTGGATAATTTGGATGAGCATTTTGTTTACTTTGATTTCTCAGACTTGCAGTTATTTAGATGCTAACTTTCCACGGGTGAGCTTATACGTGTGTGCGCGCGCTGTGTGTACACGCCTCTATGCTATTTTGCAAAATTTTCTTGTATTTACCTAAGGTTGCTCTCGCATGTATAACTTGAAGTATGTGAAAAATTAAAAAAATTAAAAAATTATTGTAAATTTAAAAATATCGCACTCACATCATTTTTGGTTGAAGCTAAAAATTTTGAAATGAAACCAACCGTCTCAAGTATCAATCTCTCGTGAAAAAAAAAAAAAAAAAAAGACACTTTTCCTCTGTTATTTTGAAATTACAAGTAAAAATTGTCCTCGCACGTGCAATTACAGTATTACATATTTACATTCAAGTCGACTATTGCAATACCTACTTCAGAATCTCCCTCAAATGCCCCTGCCCTCATTGCGTTACTCTTTAGTGGGCCCATCATGATTGGCCATTATTTTGTGCCATCGTGATTGACCAGTAAATAAAGAAATCAATTGCTCATGGCAAGGCCTAAAGATAAAGTTAGGACGAATATTCTTAGGTGCCGATTTTTCACCACACCTTTTGAATTATTATCATAAAGTGTAAGGACCCGTCCTATCAAAGGAGACTTACTTTCATGGTCAAATGTTTTGTTGCAATGAATTAAGATTGTTATTCCGTCTTGAAGAGGACAGTGTTGAAAGGGAGAGGCAATTCTATCCTCGAAAATGACGACAAGCTTCATATAAAATTTAATTATCATGATCATACCCATGAATGTACCACATGTAGACATACAAATTGTTCTGCCTTCCTTGTTTAATTTTCATATCAAAATGTGTAGCAAAAAATCTCGTGGAAGTCAATTATTATCTCATGCATCATATATGCATATTTACAATTTCACACGTTTGTGGAATCTGCACAATAAAAGGAGAAAATACATATATTCCATACATAAGATACTTGTATAGTGAAAGTCACAACTCTCCAAGTCCTACATTATTATATAGATGCTTATATTACATTCCACTCAGTGGCGACTTCAGAAATTTTTTCCAGGGTGTTCCTAAAAATTTTCCCTAAGAATTTTTTTTTTTTTGGCACATGGTTTTCTTATCAAATATTTGTTCATAATTCTAACAAAAGAATAAATAATAAACTATAAGTTCATTTGAAATATTAATAAAATTATTAATTATTGTTATTTAGTTGTTTCATTAATTTGTTTGTCTTTTACAAACTATAATTTGTTATATTGTTGTTTTATTAATTATAAAATTATTAATTATTGTTTAGCTTAACATAATTTAATTTGTTTGTCTTTTATAATGTATTGGTTAATTATACTGCTTTAATTATTGTTGTTTAGCCTAACAATAAACTATATTGCTTTAATTTATTTGTCTTAATTATATTGCTTTAATTTGTTATATTGTTTAGCCCCATATGCACATTACACTAAAAGAGCCATGATGTGCACATTACACATGTAACACATCCCATGTGCAGCACAAATGCACAATAATTAAAGCACTAAAGCAGTGTAATGTGCAGCCCGGCCCCCCATGTGGCCCATCTACCCCCACCCCACTCAACAAACAAACACGCCTCATGCTTGATGAGTGATGCCCCCTGCCAATCATAAAATTTCACAATCACACATTACACTAAAAAACAATTAATAGCTCACCAACACCAACACCAACACCAACACACTACATACACCAACACCAACACCAACACACTACACACACCAACACCAACACCAACGGATAAGATAAACTAAAAAAAGCCAAATTCAAAAAGTCAAAAACAGTCAAAATGACAAAACATTAATAAAGCTAAAGCTTGGCCAATCAAAAGAGAGAGAGAGTTAGTCTTATTAAAGAATAAAGAGAGAGAGAGAGAGAGAGAGAGAGAGAGAGAGAGAGAGAGAGAGAGAGAGAGAGAGAGAGAGAGAGAGTTTAATTCATTTCAGTTTAGATACAGAGAGAAAATGAAATACCTTAAGGGAGGGAGCACTGGAGCAATCGAGTAGGGAGGCCTGAAGGCTGACGCTGCTGAGGCAGTGACGAGGCGACGTCGCGACGAGCGATCTACCGATCTCCGTCCTCCGATGAGGGTTAGCGATGAGTGACGACGATGCAGAGGGGCGAGTGAGTGACCGATCCGATCTCCGATCATGCTTGATGAGTGATGCCCCCTGCCAATCATAAAATTTCACAATCACACATTACACTAAAAAACAATTAATAGCTCACCAACACCAACACCAACACCAACACACTACATACACCAACACCAACACCAACACCAACACACTACACACACCAACACCAACACCAACGGATAAGATAAACTAAAAAAAGCCAAATTCAAAAAGTCAAAAACAGTCAAAATGACAAAACATTAATAAAGCTAAAGCTTGGCCAATCAAAAGAGAGAGAGAGTTAGTCTTATTAAAGAATAAAGAGAGAGAGAGAGAGAGAGAGAGAGAGAGAGAGAGAGAGTTTAATTCATTTCAGTTTAGATACAGAGAGAAAATGAAATACCTTAAGGGAGGGAGCACTGGAGCAATCGAGTAGGGAGGCCTGAAGGCTGACGCTGCTGAGGCAGTGACGAGGCGACGTCGCGACGAGCGATCTACCGATCTCCGTCCTCCGATGAGGGTTAGCGATGAGTGACGACGATGCAGAGGGGTGAGTGAGTGACCGATCCGATCTCCGATGAGTGAGCTGTGACCAATTCGATCTCCGTCTGTTGGCTTGAGGCTCAAGTGGCATTGCTTTGAGAGACTGAGTTTAAGTTTGCTTTAGGCCTTTAGTGGTTTCCTTTTCTTCTTTTTTTTGATAAAGCCTTTAGTGATTTCTAATTTAGACCTTTAAGGACTGAGGCATTGCTCATTTTTTTTTTTTTTTTTCTTCAGATTTTAGTTCAAAAAAAAAAATTTGGGTTTTTTTCTTTTTGGCTTGAAAGTAGAACATATAATTTTTTTATTTTTTATTTAAGGGTGTTCCTAATTCTGTGATTGAAGGTGTTCCTAATATAGAGCAAATATAAAAAATTTAAAAAAAAATTCAGGTTTTTTTTCAAGTCAGGATGTCCCTAGGAACACCCTGAGTTGCACGTTGCGTCGCCACTGATTTCACTTCTAAAAGTTGGCCTTTGATGGACAAAAAGACAACCAAAAAAAAGATTGATTTTAAGTTTGTTTAACAAAACATTATAATTTTCTAAGGGTACGTTTGGTACATTGAATGTAGATTACATTAAAAATAGTAATCTTTATTACTGGAAATAGAAGACATTGTAATGGAATAATTGTTACTATTCATAAGTTTGGTTGTTACATATGGAAAACTTGTAAAAGATGATGTATAAAGAAACTATATATTTTTAGAAATATATTAATTTTAAAACCTATTATATGCACTAAGGAATAGCTATTACATCCATTTTAAAGGAGAGGTGTTACATCTACAACAATTTTACAACATTTTCACAACAAATCATGGGTGGTTAGTTGTTACTGGTTCAAATTTGAACCTAACATTAATATTACTTTTTTGCCCTAACAATAACAACCAGTAATAACCTGCCACGTATGATTTATTGTAAAAATGTTGTGGACATATCATTTCTCATTTTAAAGAGGAATAGCTATTCTTCAATTTAAAGAATAGTGTAATGTAATAACTAATCCATGTAATAAAGATGCAAACAAATGACCAAATTGCTATTACACATGAATAATTATTCCATCACATGAGCTATTGCAGCATACTAAACGTACTCTAAATGTTATAAATTGTATGACATGTTTTCGCCATGTCTGTATACTATAAGTACATTAAAATTATCAATAAATTTTATTTTAAGTGAATTTCTTTGTTAAAGTCTCATAATGCTGTTATACTGCTACAATTATAATTTTATTACTGAAACTTTCTAAAATATCAAAAACATCAAATTCATTAATTTCTTAAATAGTTTTTAATCATTCATTATATTTTTTGTTATAATAATAAAAATTTAAACATGCACATTGTGCAAATTGTGCTTGTACTATGAGCATCAAGGTAAGTGATATATAATGGGTTCTAATTGGCTCAATTAGTAAAGTCTTTTATAGTTGAGTAAGAGATTTGAGATTCAATTCTTGTCTACACCAAAAAGCTAATTGATGCCTTGATTTGATGATAAAGAGCAATCACTAGGAGCGTACGCCATATATTAAGAAAAAAAAAGGAAGAAGGGGTAAGTGATATATATTGTATAGTGTGCTTTCGTCATGTGGAATTGTCACAACCTAAGAAATTAATGCACTAGCTAAATCTATAATATATATCTTAAAAGGACTAGTAAAGTTTTAACCGTGACTCTTCATAATTAGTTATATAACCAAGATCCACCTAGTAAACACCTTATTTGAGACATATCATATGCCCACACAATGCACATTTATATAAATCCATTCCAATCAAATCAACACAATCTAGGGGTATGCAATCTCCTCCATTTAATTTTCCAACATCTTCATCAAGATCCACATTGTTCTGCAATATCCCCAAGTCAAATGGTGTTACTATGTTGGCTCTGATACTGATATTATTGTCACGACTTGAAGAAAACACTAGCTACATTTATGCTAACTACATTTGCACTAAATTCTAAAAGGACTAATCAAGTTAAGCTATAGGCTATAGGACTAGTCAATGCAAACCTTGTTGAGAATGTTATGAATTTAATTGGGGGAGCATATAAGAGTGTGTTTGTGTGGTCTTCTATTAAGTCGCACATTAGATGTTTACTGAGTAAATCTTGATTATATAAGCGATTACGAAGAACCTTAATTGTAATTGTGGGGAGTGGAAAGATCCCCGTCCAAATTAAAGCCCAAAAATGAAATGGGCCACGGGAAAGGATTGGGCTTCGCTTGTGTATCATGGAAAGAATTGGGCCACAAAAAGAGAATAACTGGATCACCCCAAGTATCACGGAAAAAATAAGTGACGCAAAAGATTAGTTCTCATGGAGATCGTAAGGTGCCATTTTACCCGAGGTATGGGGCGTGGGTGGACCGCATATGATTACCTGAAGATTCCTGGAACCACAGGAACGTTCAGGTACATACAAGAAGGTTGAAGATCTTTGAAAGTTCAAAAACGTGTACAAAAACACTTTTGAACGTTTAGACCCCCAAAAACCAACTTAACCAACCCAAGCAATATGTCAAACAACTAGTGTGCGGAAACTTAACATATGCTATAATATGGAATTGATTAAACAACTATCTAAGCCACAACAAAATAAACCACAGCAGATAAAGTAAAGGCAGAGATAGAGAGGAAGGAGGATGCAAACACAGAGATAACACCAGATATGTTATCGAAGAGGAAATCGAAGACCTCGGCGAAAAACCTCTCCGCCGCCCTCCAAGCGTTAATCAATCCACTAGAAAATACAGTTGGGATACAAGGACAGCAATAGACCCTCCAAGCCTAATCTACCCAATGCACCTAAGCCCTCCAAGCTTCTTGCTCCAACGAGGTTGCACCGAACCTTTTTCTTTTCTAGCTTTCCGGATTCCGCTACTACACCGTAGCATCAACCAATGAATATTGGCTCCTTCCTAACTGCTTCCCAGAACTCCAAACGTCTGTCTCACAGAGATGATAATGGTGAGAACCAGGTTTGGTATAAAGCCTCTCAAGGATTTGACAATGGAGAGGAAGAGAGTGAGGGATTTTGATGAGACTCTAAGGTAAAGATTGTGGGTAAAACAATCTGGTTTTTTTCTTTAGGGTTTCTCTCTCAAAATTCTCTCTGGAAGCTCTCTTTCAATCGTGGGTTAAAAGGGTATTTATACTGGAGTGAAGAGGAATGCGAAACGTCAGGTTTTTCCAAAACAGGGGTGGCTCGCGGCTTGACTAAGTCGCGAGATCCAGTCGCGAGTTAACCGTATGGCCAGTTGTCCTGTTTTGTCCTGTAGTGCTCCAGCTAGCATGACTGTTCATCTTCCAGCATGCTTGGCACGTGTGCATCTTCTGGCGGGTTGAAGCCGCGAGTCCACCCGCGAGTCCCAGCCGCGACACTCTGTTTTCTTGCACACTCTTGAGCAATCTTCACACTAACTCACTCACTACCCTTACAACAATCCCACCTAAATACAGGGTTACTAAATGCTGAATTACAAGCAAATTTGGCACGGAATAAAGCCAATTAGATGGTTGAATAAATTCAACCTTACAATCTCCCCCTTTGGCTATTCCGTGACAAAACCCTAAAACAGACTCTAGACTTAACATGTGAGTTGGGAACAGTTGATCAAAACTCACTCACACCTAACTCTAGAAGCTGTGAAGCACTTGAATCATATGAACATAAACTCCTGAAACACAACAATACACCATGATCATTGTAAGCAGAAAATTATAAATGCATATAAAACAGGCAATATGAGATCAAGCATAAGATGGAGTTAATAAACAAACCATGGCTTGATCAACCAAGTGAACACCACAAGGTAGTGATCACAGTGCTCATTCACACTTGGAATGAACACAAGGACATACAAGTTAACAAGCACAAGGCAAGACACTTGTATGTTCAACACTCAACCAATGCATAGCACACAAGGCATATGCATCTAGGAACAATCCTACAAGGGCACAAGAGTGACAGTACAACAATCACAATGCAGAACATTTAGATTAAGGTACTGTTTTCAACATAGCATAAAGGCTGCACTTAAGCATGGTACATACCATAAAGCCTACAAATTATGCATAAAGCCATAACCCTAAAAGCTTACAAAAGCATATGGGTACAAACACAGAATATCCTGAATAACATCAACAACATATATTAAAGATTAAACCAAGAGTATATGAAAAGAGTTAGAAACAGTTATACACCAAAACACAGTGTATCAAAACCATAAGAACCATAAGTTTAGAAAATAAGACGAAAAAACAAAAGTATGTGTGTACTCCCCCTATCACTATGCACACTTCCCTTTGAACTTTTCTCCCCCTTACTGAATGCTCTCCCCCTTTTTGTCACGAATAGCTAAAGACTCTCGTCTAACTTTCGTTGAATCTCATCTAGCTGATTTTCCATAGCCTCGAGGCGCATTTGGACATGGTTGTTTGTGGAGTAGAGAAGTGCCACAAGCTCATCAACGCGTTTCTGAATATGCTCAAGTACACTACCAACTCTGTTAGTATGAGAAGCAGTTTGTGCTTGCGGAATACCAGCCGGTGAAGCATCAGGAACATCACGTGATGCAGATGTGGTATGTGCAGGTGTCTCTGAGTCAGGGGCAGATGGAGCAAACGGAGAGATGTGAGCACGTCTTGGTGATTTGGAGGAGTGACTTCTGCTTGCTTGAAGAGTGAATAATGAAATGGGACGTTGACGAGTCAACATTTTACCATCTGCAGGAGGAGTAATGCCTGCATTAAGAATGAGTTTCATGACGAGACTGCAAAATGGAATGATTCCTCGAGCTGTAGATCGACACGCGGTCTTCCTCAAGTTGTAGTAGATGTGAGCACATATATCAATAGGGGCTCCGGTAATGAGATCACACAGAAATATAGCTCTCCCAAGATTGATGAATATAGTGTTGGACAGTGGGTAGAGATTGGTGAACATGATCAACTTCAGTGTGGTCAGCTCAGATGCAAATTTTGCGGTGCTGATGGAAGTTCCTGCACTGGATACCTCATGATCGTGACCTAGGATTTGTAAAATTTCCCCAACCTCCGGATTTCGTTCATCATAGGGAGTCAAATTCACATTCTGAGGTCTGGTGATGCCGAGCAGATTTGCGATGGAGTCTGGGGTAACACTAAACTCTGTTCCTCTGACCCAGAAAATGAGGATAGGTCCAAGATCAAATGCATTGGAGAAGCATTCCTTGACCAGCTCATCCATTGGATCATCAAATTTTCCGAACAAGTTTGCCCAGTCTCGTTTCTCAAAGATTCGAGGGATGAAAGTAGTCCCTAAGGTGTTGAACTCTACTACCCACTCCACTATAGTTGTTGACTTGTCAAACACATTTGAGTAGGCGTGTGAGTTCAGGGGAACTCTGAATCTATCCTCATTGGGATCTTGAGATGCTTGAGATGAAAGACGAGTCCTTTTAGCAACTGGGGTTGCTGGTTCGTCAGAAACAATGTCTTTACCCCTGGAAGATCGACGAGACATCTGCAAGAGAACAGGCCAACAGAAAAGAACCAAGCAACAATACCCCACAAAAGATTGTCAACAAGATTCAGTATAAACAAAATTTCAATATAAAAACCCAGACTGAATATAGTGCAGACCCAACCAATCCTTCCAACAATACACAGAAGCACAAACTAATACGTGCATCAAACTTGGTGAAAGTGCACCAAGACAAAGAAAGACATCACAACTGTCATTGAGACAGGTTAACATGACCATGATATGCAATAAGAAACAGCATATGAACATTTAGAACAGATAACATAAATCACTCCATCAGAGACATGAACATGGGGAAAATATTTCAATCATGAAGAAACCAAACATCCACACTGGAGCACGTGGTTGAGAGACATACATTATGTTATCATATCAACTCAGAAACCAAAACCAAACACCAACATCAATATTCAGGCAAATGTAAAGAGTAAGTCACATAGACACCAAACCCATTTCAGAAAAGATTCTCAGAGTCAATAATAAGGAAAAATCAGAACAATGAAAAACACATTGTGATTGCTCAGCATGAAAACAGGTGAGAACAATATCAAACAATACACTCCATACCCATTACACATAGAGATAAGTATAACGAATACAATACCAGTCCAAACAGCAACAGAAATAAGCAGGAAAAAGAAAATGAGATTGAGAAGACAAAACCCATACCTTTTCTTGATGATTTGGAGAAGAAACGAAGCACCAAAGGGGTTTGAAAAATGGATTCACGAAGAGTTTTGGGAGGAAACAACAGTTTTAAAAGAAAATGAACAGTTACAAAAGTTCGAGGGAAAACTGAAAGAGGTTTAAAAACTGCTCCTGTTTCTGCAAAACACGCGATTTTCGCGACTGGATTAAGTCGCCACATAGTCGCCAGCTCAAGCCGCCAAAGCACTTAAGAACAAAATTTTTGAAAAATTTTTCTAAGTGTTTTTCGCGACTGGAAGGTCTACCCGCGAGTGAGTCACGAGCTGAGCCGCGAAAATCTCTGAGTGAACCTCGCGACTGGATCTTCCACTCGCGAACAAGTCGCCAAACATGACCAGCGAAGATGCGACTGAAGCTCGCGACTTGACATACCCGCGACTGAGCCGCCAAAACAGGGCAAAACTGTATTTTTGAAATTTTCATATTTTTTCAACAAAATACTTTCCAAAAACACCTAAAACACTCAAAAATCTTTTTGTGCTTGAATTAACAAAGATTGAGCATGTGAAAACACATTTTATCAAGTACATTCACACAAATGAATATGGCATTTATCGAACATAAACTTGTGTGTTGTGTGTGGATATCAACAATGAGATAGTCCTTTGTCTAATGTGAAGCTTCAATGATCAATTCAACCAAGGCATACACAATTAGCACTAGATTATGTGACCAATCTCAATTATAGAAATATGAATATATGACCTCCCACATAACTTGATAAGATAACTTGGAGCTTTTCATTTGACTCCACTTTCTGCCATAACATTTTATCTTTTGAGGCAATCATCTCTCATTGTGAGAGGGATGTATAACATTTCTCTTTTGAAGAACAGGCCTTTGGCCTTTTTGAAAGAAATTTCACTTTTAATATAAGGTCGCTTACCCTTTTTCCTAGTCAAATACTAGAATGTGCGACAGGCTTTTGCAGCTCAATATCTCTTTTCATTTGGAGATTTACATTTGGTGAGCTCTTTTTAGCAAAAAAAAAAATAAAAAGTGGGAAGAGATATAGACACAAGTCTATGCATGTTTCAAGATCAACATAACCATTCACTAATCATTCATGACAAGTTTGAAGATCTATTTACAACAATCACATAGATGTCAAGATTTTTCCCATAGTGATATGAGTGCATGAAAACAAGTAATGCTCGAAAATGCACAAAGCCATTAGCACCAAGGTACAAGGCAAAACGAGTTTTAAGACAAAACTCAACAAAGTCAATCAAGCTTTTTGATTTTCAAATTTTTATGTAATTTTTGGATTTTTGACTCAAGGAACAAAAAGATTGATAAAACACAATAAAGAAATATTCACAAGAAGACTAATCAAACAACCAAAGTCAAAAATAACAAGCATACCACACAAACATAGTCACAAAGCATAGGAAGTATTAATGCATGGACATGTTGTAATGCTTATGCATGAGTACCCCTTTTCACCCACACGTCACTTGCGTTTGGGGTGATTTCCTTAAAGGATTGGGTACGGGAGTTAGGGCTTTCAAACCTTCGTGAGAAGCTTTCCAAGCAGTTGGTGAATGCAACAATCATCTTCATCACGTTCATCATTCCGGGATCTCCATTTTGCTCTCTAGGTTGATCCCCTGCCCAAGTTCTCCTATCAATTCTTGGTCCTCCTGACCTTTGAGGAGTAGCACTGTTCTTTGCTCTCAGCTTTTGGCAATTTGGTCGAGTGTGCCCTTGAAGTTCGCAATAATGGCACACATACATTCCTCTAGGACCTCTTTGTGGTCGTGGACGTGACTTGGCACGAGATTCAGACCTGCCCACCAACTGATTACGATGATTCAGCATCCGTTGGTCCACCACATTCTTCTTCTCCTCCACCTCGAGCTTCACACCAGTCGGGTCAGCTACAACTGGATCTTTGGCTTTGACAAACTTCACTTCTTTGGTGACATTTCCAGTTGAACTACTTCCTCCGGTATATCCCAGTCCAGATTTGTCTGAGAAGCTCTTCTGAGATGATATAACATCATCTAGCTTCTTGGTGGTGACCCTCTCTATTTTTGCATTTGCTTGAACAACCTCATTCTCAAGAAATCTTACTTTAGTGTAAGCTTCGGACAGCTCACCATTCAAAGTTTCAATCTCGCATTTGGCCTCCCTATACCGGATTAGGAGACTTTTGTAGTCCTCCTCAGCCTTCTTCATCTTTCTCACAGCTGCCTTGGCTACCCTTGTGTATTCACCTGACTTCTCCAAGAGTGAGTTGTAATTTTCTTGAAGAGTTGCTGTGCTTTCTTCTTCTTCAGCTTCCGATTCTTCAACAATTCCTAGTGAGTCATCCTCACTATGTTCTCCAAGGTCTTGAACAAGCAAACTCAACTCATCCGAAGACTCAACATGAGCAATAGTCATGAAGGCTGAATAGTTCCCTTCTCCATCACAGCTCTCTTCAGATTCTGAGTCGGACGAGTCTGAATCACTCAAGGTCGTGGCATACACCTTGCCTTTCGATTTCAAATAATTAGGACATTCCTTCTTGAAGTGTCCATGCCCGTTGCATTCAAAACAAGTGACTCCTTGTGTGGATTGGGATTCTTTTCCATCTTTCCTTTGGAAATCCCTCTTCTCCCTTCCAGAATTTTGGAATTTTCTCTTATCATCAAATTTTCCATTGTTTTTGAATTTCAAAAACTTTCTGAAATTTTTAACAAGATAGGCTACATCTTTGTCCACCATATCTTCTCCCGATGAGCCTTGATCTTCCACCTTCTCATTTGTGGTCTTTAGAGCAATGGATTTACTCTTCCGTTGATTTGGCAGCGACATCTCATAGGTCTGTAGAGAACCAACCAGCTCCTGTACCTTGATGTCGTCAAGATCCTTGCTCTCTTCAATGGCTGTCACTTTAGCACGGAAGCTTTCCGGCAATGATCGAAGGATCTTCCTTACAATCTTTGAGTCCTCCATCTTCTCCCCCAAGTTAAACTTACTAACAACCACTTCATTTAACTTCCCATAGAAAGAGTCGAAAGACTCATCCTCACTCATCTTGAGCTCCTCAAACCGAGTGGTCAGCATTTGTAACTTGGTATCTTTTACTTTCTTCGTGCCTTCATAAGTTGTTTCCAGAATCTCCCATGCATCTTTGGCAATGGTAATGTGAGAAATCCTGTGAAATTCATCTGGAGACACACCACAGAAAATAGCATTTAGTGCTTTACTGTTAGCATTAGATGCAGCAAGAGCTGCCTTATCCCATGTGGATTTGGCTGCCTCAGGTTTGGTCCAACCCATCTCAACAGCGTCCCACACGGATTCATCAATAGAGCATAGAAAAGCTCTCATACGAACCTTCCAAAACGCATAATTGCTTCCATCAAAATATGGAGGTGCATTAAGGGATTGAGACCTATCCATCTCAAAAAGGGAGTCAAGGATCACACAATGGTAATGAAACCAAACAGCTGTGTACCCGCTCTGATACCAATTGAAAGTTCAAAAACGTGTACAAAAACACTTTTGAACGTTTAGACCCCCAAAAACCAACTTAACCAACCCAAGCAATATGTCAAACAACTAGTGTGCGGAAACTTAACATATGCTATAATATGGAATTGATTAAACAACTATCTAAGCCACAACAAAATAAACCACAGCAGATAAAGTAAAGGCAGAGATAGAGAGGAAGGAGGATGCAAACACAGAGATAACACCAGATATGTTATCGAAGAGGAAATCGAAGACCTCGGCGAAAAACCTCTCCGCCGCCCTCCAAGCGGTAATCAATCCACTAGAAAATACAGTTGGGATACAAGGACAGCAATAGACCCTCCAAGCCTAATCTACCCAATGCACCTAAGCCCTCCAAGCTTCTTGCTCCAACGAGGTTGCGCCGAACCTTTTTCTTTTCTAGCTTTCCGGATTCCGCTACTACACCGTAGCATCAACCAATGAATATTGGCTCCTTCCTAACTGCTTCCCAGAACTCCAAACGTCTGTCTCACAGAGATGATAATGGTGAGAACCAGGTTTGGTATAAAACCTCTCAAGGATTTGACAATGGAGAGGAAGAGAGTGAGGGATTTTGATGAGACTCTAAGGTAGAGATTGTGGGTAAAACAATCTGGTTTTTTTCTTTAGGGTTTCTCTCTCAAAATTCTCTCTGGAAGCTCTCTTTCAATCGTGGGTTAAAAGGGTATTTATACTGGAGTGAAGAGGAATGCGAAACGTCAGGTTTTTCCAAAACAGGGGTGGCTCGCGGCTTGACCTCGCGGCTTGACTAAGTCGCGAGATCCAGTCGCGAGTTAACCGTATGGCCAGTTGTCCTGTTTTGTCCTGTAGTGCTCCAGCTAGCATGACTGTTCATCTTCCAGCATGCTTGGCACGTGTGCATCTTCTGGCGGGTTGAAGCCGCGAGTCCACCCGCGAGTCCCAGCCGCGACACTCTGTTTTCTTGCACACTCTTGAGCAATCTTCACACTAACTCACTCACTACTCTTACAACAATCCCACCTAAATACAGGGTTACTAAATGCTGAATTACAAGCAAATTTGGCACGGAATAAAGCCAATTAGATGGTTGAATAAATTCAACCTTACAATCTTTACCTCTGCATTAGTGATGAGGTTCTTACAGCCTGAACAGTGATGAGGTTCTTTACCTCACTCCTGCAACAATAAATGCAAGTTAGACAGCCTGAACAGTGGCAACAACCCCCAAAAGTCAAAGTTCTTGGATAATGGTGGGGAGGAATCCGATAAAGCAGAGAAAAATATCCCTGAGGCTCTAGTAGGCAAGAAGATTGCTGTGGTGATAAGAGCAAGGATTGAAGATATAAAAGGGAGAGGAGAGGTAAAGTAAAGAGGGATAAAAAAAATCTACCCAGGGAGAGAAAAATAGAAAGAAAGAGAGAGTAACACTAAGGATGTGGTCACGGGAACGAAAAAGTTTTCATATGTTAATATCTGTAATTATAATCGCTACATGAATGGTCAAAGAAATCCGCTGCTTGTGTTTCCCATTGTAGAGTGTTAATTCCTTATTGTTTATTTGTAATTAAGTTGTGTTAATTACTAAAGTAGAATTTCGAGGTGAGCTCCTAGGGGGGGCCAAATTCTGTGTCCTTACAATTGGCGCCATCTGTGGGAATCACTCTACCAAGAAAAAGACTCACGAGTTAGATTCTTTGGGACCATGGCCAACCGAACACAGAGCGGTCCTGCTCATCTGGAACGACTTAGTATGTCGGAAGAATCTATCCATACAGATCGACGTGTGAGGTTTGAAGTTCATAGGGAGACTCAGCAGCAACCCAGTCCCCCTCCGCAAGGAAAAGGGTCAGCTACCAATATGGAGGGCCCATCCTACGCAGATAGGAATATAAAGGTGGAAAGGTTGAGGAAGCAAGTGGCCCTATTGCAAAGGAATGCGGAGAACGACAAAGAATTGTTTCGCCGTAAAGACAAGTAGCTGCTTCATTAGAGAAGACTGAGTCCAACACCCAGTCACTCCCAAGGAGATATGTGCGGAGTGGGCGATAGGAATCGGAAAAGGGATAGAATATCACCCCCTCCTTATGGGGAACGAGAGAAAACTCCCCCCAGAGAGAGAATGGTTATTCTACCTCCTTATAAGAGCAAAAGGGAAGAGCAGGATAGGGAGAGGCTTAAAGGGCTAGTTCATCATTCTCGAGTCCTTACGATGCCCTATGTTACTAGTGAGGATGCCATAGGTAAGGCTCTACATCAAATATCTCAATCCTCGTTCTAGGAAGTGATAGAGAAAACAAACCTACCTAAGAGATTTACTAGGCCAATTTTCACCATTTATGATGGCAAGACGGATCCCATGGAGCACGTCAATCATTACAATCAAAGCATGGTCATATACTCTAAAGACAAGGCCTTGATGTGTAAAATTTTTCCTTCTAGCTCAGGTCTAATAGTTATGAGATGGTTTGATGGGTTAGAAAAAGGGACTATCTGAGGTTATGACAAGCTTATTAGGGCATTCGGAGCCAAGTTTGTGACATGTAGTAGGACCCCGAAACCATTTGCCTCACTGTTGATGCCCGGGCCTAGAACAGCTAGAAAACCACTGTCAGGCCTTTATTTGACCACCCGCCGTGGAGACGCTCCCCCGCATGCAAGGCCCGTTGGAGGCCCCTCTCGATAATGGTGTGGTTCGCGCGGAGCTTCGGGTACTTTCTCTCTCGGGGGAGGAAGGTTGGTCTACCTTTGGAGGTATGGCAGGAATCTTGGCCAAATTTTAGGTGATTACCAAAGGTAAGTGAAGTCACCACCAATCATTGGGTTTTTCTAAGGTGTGATTGGTCACTTGTTTCTAATTGATTTTATTACCAATCCTAGCCTAAGAAAAAGGGCATTTTTCCTAATCTAATGTGAATGGAAAAAAATCTTGATTCTTGAGTCCAGAAGTTTGGTTACATGTGGGGAAGGTGTTTGGCACCCCACAACGTTTGTCCAAAGACAGTCCTTTATTTTGACAAAACCTTAATTTTCAAAAATTGGCAGTAAAAAAACATGATTTTGGCATTGGCTTACGGGGCTTTGCATGCATGGGGGGTTTTGAGGTTTGGCTTTTGAATGGGTGTGGTCCCATTCTATGCTTTCCTAAGGCATTCGGGCAAAGTACCAGATTTCCACGGCACAAATCCTGGGACTTGTCACCTTACTTTCGCGACGAAAATTAAGCATCGCTTTGCCTTGGGTGATATGGACTGTAACAATCACAACGGAAGGGGTGAGCAAGTATATATATACATACATCATGCACAATGCAAGCACACAGAGCAAGAAAGTAAGTGCCTACATCCCTAAAGCATGGCCCAAAATATAGAGCAGAAAAGTAAATAGGGGTTACCATACGCTAGAGATGAGGACGAATGGTACATGACATGATATACCTACTACAACTCATTTAAGAGAGAAAGGAGAGAGGAAGAAAGGGGGTTTAAAAGAGTACATAACCAAATAGGAGAGGCTAGACCCCTAAATCTACTGAACATAGCCGCTTGGCTTATATCCACATGCTCACATCCTCGCCCCTTTTGCTTGCGCCTGGGAGACCGTGCCCTAGCTCCAGGGGTCCTCGCTCCATTTGTGTACATGCAAAGGTAAAGACAAGAAACCAGCAGACAAGCAATAGAAGGAAAAGATGCAAAGAGCATAGGAATTAGGCATAAAGCAGATAAGCATGATAGACATGGCAAGCAAAGAAGCAAGAAAGCAAGCAAACAAGCGAGAAGGCAAACAAGTAAGAAAGTAAACAAAAGGTGGTGTCCGCGAATGACAAATGTAGGTTTGGATCGAATGTCCATAACTTCACTGTGTTAAAGCATAGATGACACACTAACAAGCAAGACTCATGCATGGACATGTAAGCAACCATGTAAAGATGCATCGAAAGCCAACGAGTAGCATAAACAAGCATGGTAAGCATAGCATCGCGCGAAGCAGAAAAGGGAAGGGTACCCACGGAGCAACCTGGCATTTGGAGATGCCTCCCAAACGGTTACATCAGAACAAGGCCTCTTGGGCGTCGGATGTAATCACTCAAGGTCAAGCCCACAGAGGGCTCTAAACATTACAAAGTCTAGAACTAGAGAGGGTAGCATAAGCATAAAGCATAGAAGCAAGCAAGCATAGACATGCAAATAGGATGATCCAACCGTTTGATGTGGACCTTGGTGTATGGATGATGACAAAGACCATAGGGTCTAGATCGGGTCCTAACCATTAGGCCAAAACACAAGAAAATGCAATAAAAGGAACAAAAGGGCTACAATAACACATGTCATGACAAACAAAGCCTAGGCCTAAAAACATAAACATGGCAAGAAGCACACAAGCATATTGATCTAACATGGGAAATAGCATAGAGCATATAGAGAAGAAGACCTAAGCAGGCAAGTGTGTGAAAACATAGATCTAGACATAGAGGTATAGAAACATGCATGTAAACATATAGATTTAAGCAAGGCATGGCCAAAAATGTGATATAAAGCATGTAAGCATGTAGATCTAAACAACAATACAAGGAAGAGATAGATCTAAGCATGAAACACGGCATATGGCATGAAAACATGTAGATTTAAACATATAAGCATGTAAGGATGCAAATCTAAGCATGTGAAAAAAGAATCCAAACACATAAACATATGAAGACAAGGATCTAAGCATATAGACATGTAAACATAGGCATAAACACATGGGTCAAGACATGTGAGCATGGCATAAAGCATAAAAGCAAGCATAGGGACCCATAAATCTAGGCACAAGCATGGAGATAGGCATATAGACTAACATAGAACATGTAAATCAAACCATAAACATGGAAAGCATGGAAACTTGTAGATCCAAACACAAGCACCACATGGAAAAGGTAGATCCAAGCAAAAAACATGGCATAAGGCATAAAAAGCACGAAGATTTAAGCTAGAAGCACAAATAAAGCAAGAAACATGTTAAAGAAAGTAATAAATCATGTTATTCAAGCAAAAAGAAAGGATAAAAGGCTTGATGAAGCTTTATAGAAAAAAGGGTATGGATTGTAGACAAAAAGCTACATTCATACCCCTATACCTCAAATCCAAGGTATAGAACCAAGGAGAAGAGGATGAAAGGTATGAACACTATCTTGTATTTTTGGAGAAGAGAGAAGAATCAAGAAGTTTTGATGTATTTTTGTGTTTTTTGGGAGAGAAATATGGTGAGAAAAGAGAGAAAAAAAAAATGCCTAGAAAGATGCCCAAACAGCTCCCAAAATGTCTCCCTTTCAATCTAAGCTACCATGAGCCTTTTATAGGCTCTAACATGTTTTTTGGGGCCTGGCTGGCGTTAGCAATTTCATCCTAATGCATTTTTTCAATTTTGAATTTGGACACACATTTGGAGGTCTTCTCGGACTAGGATTGAGGTGATCTTAGTGTCCTTGGAAAGTTCTGGATGTCTAGTTTTCAAAAAACTAAAATAAAATTAAACAGTTGGATCAAAAGTTATGACCTTGGGAAGCGTGCTAACGCGCTTTTTACGGTTTTCTCAATATCTCAACTGTTTTAACTCTGATTTCAACCCATGAATAGTCATTGGAATAAGAATTTTATTATTTTCGCAATGGCATTAGTTTCAACCTATTTTGATGATCGGATCAAGATTACAGTTTCTGGGGCCCATCAGGAGTCAACTCCAGGTCAAACATGGTCAAAGTTGCTAAAAATCTCCGAGGGGCTCAAGTTTGATATAAAACCATGAAAAATGTTGTTTTGTGAGAATTTTGACCTTCGGTCAACCCAGGGTTGACTAAGAGCATTTTTGTCATTTTGGCTGAAAAAGACACTTTGAGCACTTCGGTGTCCAAACAGGTTGCGCCACACCATTATATATGTTCTTGTGACCCCATGGAGAGAAAATGATATTTTTGGGTTTTTCAGGGTCCGGCACGTAAATCGAAGGCAAACAAAATACGGTATCAACATTCACTCCTCTCGTTAGTAATGAGGAAGGTGAAACCCTTAAAGCTTATTCAGATCGTTATTGAGAATTGTATAATGAGATTAGGGGAGATAATGGAGGAATCGCTGCAAGTACCTTTAAGGTAGGCCTTCCCATCAATTCTGACTTAAGGGCTTCACTAGCCTTAAAGCCAGTCATGGATATGAGCAAATTGATGGAACGGGTAGAGGAGTACAAGAGATTGGAAGATTATAAGTTGCAAGATAAGGCTAAAGCAAAAGTACCAATAGAAGAAAAGAAAGAGGTTAAAGCAGATTAGGCCTCTCGACCTTGGAGGGATTTTTTCCCCTAAGCTCAGAAGCAAAGGACGGAAATGGTTAGCTCATTGTATAAAGAGCCCGTCTACAGAATTGTGGAAAAGATAAAGATTGAGCCATATTTTCGTTGGCCAAACAAGATGAGTGGGGATGTCACCAAAAGAAATTAGAACCTAAACTATTCATACCATCGATATCACGGACATACAACTAAGGATTGCCGAACTCTGAAAGACCACTTGTGTTAGCTTGAGAAAGCAAGTTATCTGGCACAATTCCTAGTTCGGGAAGATTCACGCCCGCGGGACTTAAAAGGGGGAACCACCGTAGGAACTTCGACACCAATTCGATGGTTCATAGGGGTAATACATGCAACTTGGAAATGGGTGGAGACTATGAGAACACCACTCAGGGTGCTGACTGTGAACTCAGCTTCTGACATAGAATTGGAAGGACCCATACACAAAAAAGAGTCAATGGGAGGATGAAAGTATTGACTTCACAGGGAAAGACCTTAGGGATACTATTCAGCCCCATAAAGATGCCCTAGTAGTTATGCTACAGATTCGAGGCTTTGATGTTAAAAGAGTTATGTTAGATCAGGGAAGTGGGGTAGAGACAATGTACCCAAACCTATATGAGGGATTGTGACTTACTCCTAAGGATTTGACAAAGTGTGATAGTCCCTTGGTGGCCTTTGATGGGAGCATTGTTATGCTAGCGAGGCAGGTGGCCCTTCCGTGGAGGTGGAAGGACGAGAGGAGATTGTCCACTTTATAGTGGTGCATTCATACTCCCCATATACAGCAATCCTCAGGCGTCCTTGGATCCATTCCATCAAAAAGTGAAATTTCCAACTGAGCAGGGCATTGTGGAAGTACGCGGAGACCAATGTATGGCTCGGAAATGCTAGATAGCTGCTGTGGGGCATAAGCAGGAGGCAGAGTTTGGGTCAACAAAGCCCTTGTAGTAGCTACAGACCCTACCCGAGGATACCTGTGAGCAACTAGAGAAGATACATACTGACCTCGAGAATAAATATTTCCAGGTAGGAGCTAATCTTCCTATGTTGGAAAAAGTTGAATTAATCTTGTTTTTAATAAACAATTTAGATGTGTTTGCATGGAGTCCATATGAAGCACCTGGGGTGGATCCGGACTTTATTTGTCATCGACTTAATGTTGACCCTCATTGTCCACCAAAGAAACAAAAACATCGGAAGTCCTCAAATATACATGTTAAAGCAGTAAGGGAAGAAGTGGAAAAACTTAAAGAGACTAGGGCAATCAAGGAGGTTTATTATCCTAAGTGGCTAGCTAATATGGTGGTAGTAAAGAAAAAGAATAGTAAGTGGAGAGCATGTGTAGACTTCACAAACCTAAACAAGGCATATCCTAAAGATCCTTTTCCAGTGCCAAAGATGGACCAACTTGTTGATGCAACATTTAGGCATACTAGGATGAGTTTTCTTAACGCTTTCCAAGGATACCACCAGATAGCTCTGGCCCCTAAGGACTAGGAGAAAACTTCTTTTATAAACCCTATTGGTAATTTCCATTATAAGGTCAAGCCATTTGGGTTGAAGAATGTAGGATCTACCTATTAGAGAATGGTAACCAAAATGTTTAAAGAGTAATTGGGCAGGAATATGGAAGCATACATTGATGACATAGTAGTAAAGAGTAAGGCCGTGGGGAATCACCTCACTGATCTCACGGAAACCTTTGAGACATTGCGGAAGCACCGCTTGAAATTGAATGCCTCAAAGTGTGCCTTTGGGGTCAGCTCGGGTAAATTTCTAGACTAGTTGGTGACCCATCGGGGTATAGAAGTTAATCCGGATCATATTGTAGCTTGTAGAGTCTAAAATCACCTTGGAGCCCTAAAGAGGTCCAATGACTTACTAGGATGACCGCGGCTCTTAATTGGTTCATTTCGTGGTTAGTAGATAGATGTCAACCCTTTTTTTCAGTTGTTGAAGAAATGGAAAGGCTTTCAGTGGATGGATGAGTGCCAGCAGGTATTTGAGGAGCTAAAGTTGTACCTAGACCGGGCTCCCATTTTGTCAAGGCCAGTGCCCGAAGAAACGTTATATATGTATTTGGCTGTGACTAATCATGCAATGAGTGTTGTTCTGTTGAGATTGGATCAGGGAGTGCAAAAGCCAATCTTTTATGTCATTAAGACTCTTGTGGAAGCAAAAACGCGGTATCTCCCTTTAGAAAAAGCTGTGCTGGCAGTAATTCATGCTGCATGGAGATTATCCCACTATTTTTAGACCTTTACGATAATTGTGCTGATTGAGCACCCCTGACAAACATTGCTCAGAAGGTCAGATTTCGTGGGGAGGATAGCTAGGTGGGGGGCTTCTTTGGGAGCTTTTAATATTTAGTATAGGCCTCAAACCTCTATCAAAGGGCAAGTCTTAGCAAACTTCATTGCGGAATTCACACCTAAGCAACTCAAAGTTTTGCAAATAGAGGGAAGCGGGACAGTGGGACCTCGGGAAGACATATGGCAGGTATATATGGATGGAGCGTCGAACTACAAAGGAGCAGGAGTTGGAATTATACTTATTTCTCTGGAAGGAATCAGACTGGAAAATTCATTCAAACTGGGTTTTCCTGCATCCAACACTGAGGCAGAGTATGAAGCTCTCCTTATGGGGCTCAAAATGTCTAGGCAAGTAGGGGCAACCTGGGTGAAGTTGTACTGTGATTCGTCGTTAGTTGTTAGTCAGATCATAGGCAAGTTCAAAGCTAAGGACCAAAGAATGATGAGCTACTTGAGGGAGGTCGAGAAGCTAAAATGTCAGTTCAAGAGACTAGAGATATTGCATATCTCAAGGCGTAATAACAGTCATGTAGACTCTCTGGCTACTCTAGCTTCTTCAGTGGAAGATCCCCTTCTGAGGATGGTGACAGTTGAAATTTTACCTTTCTCCAGCCTAACTCCTTCTGACAAGAACATAGTGTTGAGCATACATTCGTCTGTAAGCTGGATGGATCCAATAATAGCTTATCTCTAAAATGGGATTTTGCCCGAGGATAAGAAAGAAAGTCTGAGTGGATTAGATGTAGGTCTCCACGGTATTGGGTATCCGAGGAAGGGAAGTTATATAAGAGATCGTATTTAGGGCCCTACCTGCTATGCATGCATCCCAAGGCAGTTGAAATACTTCTGGATAAGTTGCATGAAGGAATATGCGGAAGTCACACGGGAGGTCAATCACTGGCTCATGGAGCCCTTACTCCGGGGTATTGGTGGTCAAATATGCAGAGACAATCAGTGGAGTACTCCAAAAAATGCGATCAATGTCAAAGGTTTGCACCAAGCATTCATTAGCTTGGGGGTCCTCTTAACCCTATATCCAGTCCATGGCCTTTTGTCTAGTGGGGGCTAGACATAGAGGGAACTTTTCCAAAGGCTACGAGAAGTAGAAGATGGCTCCTGGTTGGAACTGATTATTTCACCGAGTGGGTGGAAGTAGACCCACTTGCCAATATCAGGGATACTGACGTGAAGAGGTTCGTTAGAAGAATACTGTGACGCGGTTTGGTGTGCCAAGGGTCCTTATATCAAATAATGGATTGCAATTTGATAACAAAACCTTTCAGTGCTATTGCTCAGAATTGGGGATTATCAATAGGTATTCTACTCCTTCTTATCCATAGAGCAATGATCAAGCAAAAGTGACCAACAAATCCATAGTAAATGGTCTGAAGAAAAGGCTAGATGACTCTAAGGGTCGATGGATAGAAGAGCTTCTGAGTGTGCTATGGGTGTATTAGACCACCCCACGACACTCCACAGGAGAAACTCCTTTCTCGATGACATATGGAGCAGAAGTAGTAATACCTGTGGAAATTGGGCTCCCTACTTCTTGGACTAATGTGTTTCAAGTGAAAGAAAATGATCAATTACTCTGCAAGCATCTGGATCTAATAGAAGAAAGCCTAGATGTGGCATTGGTAAGGTTGGCTAACTATCAATAGAAAATCTATCGAGGTGACAATAAAGGAATCAAAAATAGGGAATTCATTCCAGCAGATTGGTGTTGAGGAAAGTTTTGGGAAATACCCGAGATTTAGCTACGGGAAAGCTAGGCCCGACTTGGGAAGGGCCTTATAGGATCATATCCATTGCTGGGGTTGGTGCTTATCGGCTAGAAGATTTGGATGAAAGACCTATGGCAAGGCCATGGAATGTTTTTAATTAGAAGAAGTATTACTTTTGATTATAATGCAAGGTGTGTATGAATCATAATGCAATTTTGTCAAAGTTCAGTAAATAGTAACAAGTCCTACAAAGGCACGGTTGGAAAATTTAATAGCGCAAAAACAAACCCTACGGCACTAGACCCTGTCTTTGCCTCAAATGGGTTTTAAACTGAATTTTCTGCCTTAGTTAGACTCTAGGGTCACTAACAGAAAGCAAAATTAAAACTTCCATAGAAACAATCCTATGGTACTAGACCCTGTCTTTGCCTCGAGTGGGTTTTAAACTGAGTTTTATGCCTTAGTTAGACTCTAGGGTCACTAACAAAAAGCAAAATTAAAACTTCCATAGAAACAAACCCTGCAATACTAGACCCTGTTTTTGCCTTGGTTAAGTTTTAAACTGAGTTTTTTGCCTTAGTTAGGCTTCAAGGTTACTAACAGAAAACAAAATAAAAACTTCCTTCAATATAAACCCCGCGGTACTAGACCCTGTCTTTACCTCAGGTGGATTTTAAACTGAGTTTTCTGTCTTAGTTAGACTTCAGGGCCACTAACAAAAAGCAAAATTAAAACTTCTATAGAAACAAACCCTGCAGTACTAGACCCTGTCTTTGCCTTGGGTAGGTTTTAAGTTGAGTTTTCTGCCTTAGTTAAACTTCAAGGTCACTAACAGAAAACAAAATTAAAACTTCCTTCAATGAAAACTCTGCGGTGCTAGACCATGTCTTTACCTTAGGTAAATTTTAAGCTAAGTTCCCTGCCTTAACCTAGCCTCAAGGTCACTAACACAACAGAATTAAAGCTTTATTGGATGTAAATCCCGCGTTGTGAAGCCTTGGTGTTACCTTAGACTAAACTTTCGTAAACCTCAAGTGAAAATAATGTCTTAAGGTAAACATTCCAAGTAAGTGGTTGGAAAAATTTGTCATTTGGTTTATTAATCAATTATCAAATATTATCACAATTTAGCAAATTGCAAATGTGAATGAAGAGCAATAACATTCCCTCTATGGGAAGAAATTATGGAAAATAGCCATTAGATGTTTAAATAAACTCGAGAAATGCAAATGTATAACACGGATGAATGAAAGAGAAGCATAAGTATTATCAAGCACATATTTCAAATGCTAAGTATTAAAACAAAAACCCCCAAAACTGGGCAAAATTGTAGAATTGTCTTGACACATAAAAAGACTAAAAAAAAAGAAAAAATTAAGGAGGCGGAGGTTCCTCGATTGAAGATAAAGCCGCAGAGATAGTTCCCTTTCCTAGAGATGCAACAGGTCCAGCTCCTTCAACCTCACAGACGGGAGATTCGTCATTAATGATTGCTTGGATCTCAGGATTTGGAATGATGACCAACTCCTTGGGGATTGGTATATTGCTCTCAACCCTAAGGGAAGAGGAAGCCTTTACTTGCAACTTGTCCAGGGCAGCAGTCCATCCTTTAGAGAAGTAGGTTGAAAGCTTCTACTGAACCTCGGGTTTAACAGTAGCAATACAGTCATACTAACCTTGGTAGTAGGCTTCCTGGAGCTTAGCATCATCAACTACTTTATAGCCTTTCAGCTCAGCATCTTTGTCTGCCAGCATCTTCTTGGCTTCCTGCAGCTTCTTCTCCAGCGTCTCTACTCTTTCTATGATGGTCTTGGTGTTCTCTTCCGCCTTAGATCATAGCCTCTCTGATTCTAAGACTTTGTTCATGACATCTGAGATATTCTTGAGAAGATCCCCATTATCATTGCACAATTCCTCAGCCTTGGCCTTGGCAGCCTGGTAACTCTCCTCAATCACCATGGAGTATTGATACCCCTAGCATATAATAAAGTTAGTATCTACTTGTGGAGAAAAGTAAAAAATCAAAGAGGGGCAAAAGTTCATTACCATGATGGCTTCTCTTTTCACATTTAGAATGAGGGAGTTATAATCCCATTTAGCCCAATGCTTTATATCCTTGGGCAACAGGACAGTCTTGCTAACACTCTCGGCATCCTTCCCCCCGTAACCTTCCCTCCATGGTCTGACCCTGTCAGTCGCAAGAAGGGGAACTCCATCCACTGAGAAGGAGTGTGTATAGGCAGGAGCCCTCGCAACATTGACACGAGCATCCCCAAGGTCGTGGAGGGGGGGGGGGAGTTTTCTGAGTTAAGAGCAATTGAAGTTTGGCCTGCTCTCGAGGGGCGTTTCCTTCCAGTCCTAGTTTCACGGGTAGGAGTTGCTGCTACTGCGGCAATTGGAGTAGCTTAGGTAGTTTTGAGAACATTGGCAGTGGGGGCAGTGGCTGGAGGAGTCTGAGTCCTTAGGATAATTGGAGTAGCCAGGAGCTGTGCAAGTGTGACCCCACTCCTTTGAATCAACATCTTGGTAAAAGAATCATCCAACGGAATGGCAGTTTGAACGTTGAGCTCTACTCAGGGTGGAGAGGGGCTACGAGCTGGAACATGGCTTGTCTTCTTTTTCCATTGGCGGCGAGGGTGTTCAACCGGGATAGGAAAGGTAGTGGTCACTCCTAAATCCTCGTGAGTGAAAGGAGAAGGGGAGTTACTGTGATACCTCCCTTCTTCTCGGCGAACACGCTCGGAAAGGGATAGAATATACCCCTTGTACCAAATGTCTATGTAAGGAAGTAGGGGATGCCTTGGAGTGATAGTTTTTCCAGTAGCTTGGAAACTACGGTACACGGAAGTGTATCCAAGAATAAGGTAGGCCACACACAATTGACCATCAGTGTGGGGGTAGATCGGGGATCTTAGCAACCTATTCAGATCTGTAGAGTTGATTAGCTGCCTTTCCTTCTTGAAAGCGTGATCCTTTGAAAAAGAAACAAGCAAAGGTTAGACATATGAAATAAGTATAGATACTTGGGAAAAGTCTAGTTCGAGGCGGTAGAAAATAGAAAAAAGGGGGGGATCCTATTAGGCTAACCCACCTGCTTTACACGCGCTAGTGGGGCAGTGGATTCTGCTAGGGTACCAGTTCCTCGAGACGATTAAGTAGTCCCCCTCGGTCTCTTTGTCTGAGTCCGGTAGGCCAGAAATAAGTCTCACTTCCCCGTGCCAAATTTTAAAATAGTACCCAGAGGTTTTAGAGTCCTAAAAGCTATAAATGTAGTTGATGTCGTGCTCGGTAAGCTTCAACCCGAGCATTTGGTTCAGGGTATCTACACTATTGACTATCCAAACACATTGGGGGTACATTGGTCGGGACAAATCTTGAAGTGGCGGAGAAAGTTGGTAAGCAAATCACTCATAGGGATCCTCACTCCCCCCTCTACAATGGCAACAAGTGGAATCACCACTTTGCCCTCTCCCCATGATAGTATTGCCTTGGATTCCGGGCAATACTCAACCTCAACATCCTTGAGGAAGTTGTACTCCCTTCTAAGACTCTCAGGAGTATCAACCATAGGTTTGAATTTCCCCATTTTAAAAAATAAATAAATAAAAAGAAGGAATTTTCTATAACAAGGGAAGGAACAAAAAGAGAAAACTAGGAAAAGAGTATGTGAGACGAAGCAAAGTTCTTAAAAGATTAAAGGAGATGGACTTACAAACACAAAGAGAAAGCAGGAATGCACTGAAGGTCACCGAAGAGAAACGCAGAGTAGAGATATTTTTCTTTTCTGAGAATTTGTGGCAGTGGGTTGGTGAAGAAGAGGCCCAAGGGAGAGTAGAGGGAGAGGGGAGGGGAAAGGACGGACATAAACCTTCCTTTTCTTGCACATTTTTCTGTTTTCCGAAGTCCTTTTCTAACTGTCCATTTAATGACGCCTGCCAATGATCGTGGGGCGGGGAACTCTTGCATGTCCATGGCATTAATTACCTAACGCTGCCACTATTCATAAATGCCAGCTAATGATTGGTCTGTTTTATTTTTTTTGAACCATGATCCCCACTTCAGTAATAATGACCTGGAGATCGTGGGGGGTTAATGTGGGGAGTGGAAAGATCCCCGTTCATATTAAAGCCCAAAAATGAAATGGGCCACGAGAAAGGATTGGGCTTGGCCTGTGTATCATGGAAAAAATTGGGCCACAAAAAGAGAATAGCTGGATCACCCAAGTATCACGGAAAAAATGAGTGATGCAAAAGATTAGTTCCTGTGGAGATGGTAAAGTGCCACTTTACCCAAGGTATGGGTTGTGGGTGGACCACGTGCATGGTTTTAAAAATCGGACCAGACTGGCCGGTTCGACCCGTTCAATTAGGAACCAGCCTTCAATCTGGTCCGGTTATAGCAAAAAACCGAAAATAACTTTAAAACCGGTAAATAGTGCAAACCGATCGGTTCAACCTAAGAACGAAAACCAGAAAGGTTGAACCGGTTTTGCAATATTGTTGAAATAGATCTGCAATGGAGCTTTTTTTGCAGTAAAAATCTTCTTTTTTCTTAGATCTGCTGATGATGAGGACATTTTTTTGCAATAAAGTCTTTTTTCTTAAGATTGGCTATGACCACGTGCATGGTTTTAAAAACTGGACCAGACCGACCGGTTCGACCCGTTCAATTAGGAACTGGCTAGTTCGATTATAGCAAAAAACCAAAAATAGCTTTAAAACCGGTAAATAGTGCAAACCGGTCGGTTCAACCTGAGAACCGAAAACTAGAAAGGTTGAACCGATTTTGCAATATTGCTGAAACAGATCTGCAATGTAGCTTTTTTTGCAGTAAAAATCTTCTTTTTTCTTAGATTTGCTGATGGTGAGGACATTTTTTTGCAATAAAGTCTTTTTTCTTAAGATTGGCTATGCTTGAGAGAGACAAAATGACTGAATGTTCATGCTTGGCATTGAAATTAGCATCTTGGAGTGGTATCTATAGATCTTCAGTGAGGAAGAGAGGAACAGATGATGATATTGTAGAGATAAGCAATAGATCTAACTTCCTGAGAGAGAGAGAGAGAGAGAGAGAGAGGGAGATATGGATTTTGTGGAGGATAGAAGACTGAAAAAATAGTCTTTTGATGGTAAGTAAAGTGGGGAGTGTACGCAGTGGAGTGCTAGATTTATGAGGTGTATATCGTGTATTAGAGGAAAAAAAAAATTAAAGAAAGAGTAAATGTGTGGCTAGGAGAGGTGGAGTGGGAAAGTGGATTTATAAAGGAGTAATAAGTCAGTGACTTGTCAAGTCATCTGACTTTGGGGTTTTTTTTTTTTTTTTAATTTTTAATTTAAATTTTCTTGAATAATTAAATAGTTAAAGTTATACTATTGTTTGTACAAACTAAAAGATGAAGCTTAAATGCTAAATAGTTTATTCTTTGTGAACTATTACTGACAAGAAAAGAAAGGTGGTATGGAAAAAAACACTTTTTATTTATTATTTTTATATTTTCTTAATTAAGAATATTAAATTTTAAAATTTAAATAAAAATTACTTTAATATTTTAATTAAATTATTTATGACGTCATCAGTTCGACCATCGGTCGAACCCCGGTCCAACCAGAAAACCGATAATTAGCTCCTTTTTCGGTTCTTTTTCCGTACCGGTTTTTAAAACCTTGACCACGTGTGATTACCAGAAAATTCTTGGAACCATGGGAAGGTTCAGGTACATACAAGAAGGTTAAAGATCTTTACCTCCGCATTAGTGATGAGGTTCTTACCTCACCCCTGCCACATTAAGTGCAAGTTAGATAGCCTGAACAGTGGCAGCAACCCCCAAAAGTCAGAGTTCCAGGATAAGGGAGGGGAGGAATCCGATAAAGTTGAGAAAAATATTCCTGAGGCTCTGGTAGGCAACAAGATAGATATGGTGATAGGAGCAAGGATTGAAGTTATAAAAGGGAGAGGAGAGGTAAAGTAAAAGGGGATCAGAAAAATCTACCTAGGGAGAGAAAAATAGAAAGAAAGAGAGAGTAACACTAAGGATGTGGTCACAGGAACGAAAAAGTTTCCTATGTTAATATCTGTAATTGTAATCACTACATGAATGGCCAAAGAATTCCGCTGCTTGTGTTTCCCATTGTAGAGTGTTAATTCCTTGTTGTTTATTTGTATTTAAGCTGTGTGAATTACTAAAGTAGAATTCCAAGGTGAGATCCTCCGGGGGGGGGGGGGGGGGGGTGGCAAATTTTGTGTCCCTACAGTAATTATACTAGTTGCTTTGGGGTATAACTAGCGTAGATACATCTAACACTCTTTCTTGTGTCATGGGTGTTATAGTAATGTACTATAAGTATATTAAAATCATTAACAACTCTAAGTGAAGCTCTAGTACCGACTTAAAAAAAAATGAAACGATTATTTATCTTAAAACTTAATTACTTAAAGTATTTAGTGGAAGTTTCAATATTTTATTTAAATTTAAATTTGAATAATAATTATATTATAATTTTTCATTTTGATAAATATTTTGTCTTACACGATATTTTATACAACCATTTAATTTAAAAATTTTAATCATTTTTATTATTTTTCGTATGTATTTTATTTTTAATCTTAGTTTTTTTTATATAGGTATTTTTATTCTTAGTTATATTACTAAACTATTTTCATTAACTTACGTTATGATCACCCTCAAAAAAAAAAAAAAAAAAAAACTTACGTTATGATTTTTTGTTTAATCCATGTACAGCACGGATATTGCGTTAGTTTTCTAAAAAATTAAAGGATGACAATTCATTAGGTTGCGGGCTTTGGTAATGAGTCTGACGACTGCTTTAGAGTTTAGAGCTTTTGTAGCTCATCAAGGTTTTAGGCCGGCCTGCTTCGGAGATGGGCTTTATGAGTGCCCTCTTTATTCCTATTTCTATAATTTTTTCATCCTCGCCCAAAAATGAAAACCCCAATCTGCTCTCAAGCCCATTTCCGTATGAAGATTCCCTCCTTTGCAGCCTTGCTGTCTTGTTCTAAGAAAATCCATCTCACGAAAAGTTAACAAGCAACAAATTATAGAAATTTTTTTTAACAGAACATTATTATTTTAAAATGATGAAAATAATAATTTTTAAGTACAAGTACGAGTTCTTGTAGGGAAAGAGCCAAGATTCAAGTTTTTAAAAAAGAGTTTCACACAAAAACACACTTAAATTAAGTTAGAGTAAGCTTTTTATTTAAAAAAAAAAAAAAAAAAATCTCCTGTGGTGTTTTTTGGACAAGCAAGATTGAGTATCCATCATTGCAAAAAATTCTTTCAAACCCTCCCTAATTAAATTTTTATTTGAGTAATCGTAATCAATTCTACCCACACAATAATTTTCATATTTACAAAACTAAAATACTCCTAGTCCCAGGTAAACTCAAAATTGGATTAAAATCCTCCATAGTTTTTTTTTTTTTTTTGGGGGGGGGGGGGTGGGGAACTAAAAATTGGATTAAAGTCCTCCATAGTTTTTTTTTTTGGAAAACTCAACAATAGCGACTTTTGGAATTTTTTAAGAGTAGTCACAATGTTATCTTTTAATACCATTTTTTAAGGAAAAATGAAATTATAGATTATTTTTAAGTAATGGTTTGAACAAGTAACAAACTTGAATAATTAGAAATCTTTATTTATTTATTTATTTATTTTTTAACAGGCTTTATGTTGAATAATTTTTCACTTCTTGTTGTTTGAATTATTTTTGTTGTTATTGGCTAATTTTATTGTTGTTATTTAAGGCAGTTTCTTTTTTGTTTAAGAGGTTAAAAATTATGTTTGGAAGGCCATAATTATTTTTAGAGAATTATCCAAATTAAAATTAATAACAACTTACTGCTAATGATTTATTGTGAAATTATTATAAAAATATTGAAATATAGTATTACTCTTATTTTTTGCTTAACCAAAATTATTCTAATCTTTAAGGTAGAGTGTTCAATATATTTTTAGGGTGATTACCATACGCGACCCACATGGGCAACATGTGGCTCCCACAATCAGTTGTCGATTACAACATTTCCTGCGCTTGTGGCTTGTGGCTCCCACAATCTAAACATGTGCTCATCCCCACCGTCCATCGCTTTTCAACTTTAACGCGGATGAAAGAAACCGCGTCCTAATTCCTCGGCTATGAACCCGGGGCCTTGTCCGATCCGGTTTTACTCGGACCGTTTTGCTTGCGCACATGTACTGTACATAAATACCATTATTTGTCTTATTTTTTTGTTCGTGTTCCTCGTAAAACTAAAAGGTTCCCAGAAAGAAAACGATCGAGAAAGAGATCCAAGAATTATTCCTCAAATCTTTTGATCTCCATTCAAGAGAGAAGAAGACAAGTTAATTTTAATGAAATGATATGAAAGTAACACTTTATTATTAAATCAAAAAAAAAAAAAATCATTAGGTCTCCATTCAAGATTGATAAAAAATGTATTTATTATAATAAGGGAATTTAGGCAATTTGATTTAAAAAGCTTTCATTACACCGTTTTAAGATGTTATACCAAACATGTAGAATACAAATTCAAGGTTCTATTACTATAGGGTTACCAAACAACTGAATATAGATAATTATTACATTATAGCATCTTGTATTCCTTGTAATATCTATTCATATTCCTATGTAATTATCATTACAGTCTACCAAACGTGGCCTAAAATATTATTATTAATTGGATAAGTTGGCCTAGTCCACACATTCCTAAGGCCCAACCCAATATCCAACCCAAAATTCATATTCTCTACCATTTCCTCTGTGGGACTCAAGGATTCTTACTACTTCAATATCATGTTTAAGTGGACAAATTAGGAATCTATTTCTTATTCACTCCATAATATTTATCTAACAATCCCCCACATGAATGGAAATTGATAAAACACAATGCAAATGTGAATGTAGACATAGAGAGAGTAGAAGAAAAGTTACTATATTGGGAGAGGTGGCTTTTGGCTTTGAACCTTCCTTTGTGAAAGACCATCGGATATACTTGTTAATCAGTGAACACGATATTTTTGAATTGTCAACCGTTTGTGTATACCAAGATAATAGAATTCACACAGCTCATTTTCGAACATATTTTATGCTTATAGTTGTGTTCATTTCAACCTTGAACATATCCTAGTAAATTCATGAAGTGCTTTAGAGAATTCAGCCTTAAAACCCTCATGGAGGCAATCCACTTCACACTCATATAGGTGACTCTTATTAAGAGTATCCTGCTATACCTTACTTGGTTTTCCAAAATATAAGAATCATTAAAGGCAAAACTTACCTTAAACATCGCTTACAAGCATCACTATTTCATCATAGGAACGGATGGGAGATGTTATCTCCGTAGTGATAAAACTAGTTTCTACAATTCGATTGTCCCTTTGAACCTAGATCTTGGAATCTCCAGTCAACTAGGTTGGGTTGCCATCTTGGAGACTTTTATGTCATAGGCTTTAACCCCATTCCCCTCGATGAGCAATTTACTTGCTCTCTACTCAAATTTGGTTAACGAATCTGCTATATTCTCTTTCGACTTTATGAAGTCAATGGAAATAATTCCATTAGAGAGCAACTGCCTCATGGTATTATGTCTTCGATGTATATGTTGAGATTTACTGTTGTACATATGATTCTGTGCCCTACCAATAGCTAATTTGCTATCACAATGTATACAGATAGAGCGCACAAGTTTCATCCATATTGGTATATCCTCCAAGAAATGACGAAGCCACTCTGCTTCTTCTACTACTTTGACTAATGCGATAAATTCTAATTCCATTGTGGACCTAGCAATGCATGTTTGTTTAGAAGATTTCCAAGATACCGCTGCACCACCAAGTGTAAAGACATATCCACTCGTGGATTTGGTGTCTTTTGTGTCAGATATCGAATTAGCATCACTATACCCTTCTAGTACAACTGGATATCGAGTGTAGTGCAACTCATAGTTTAGGGTGTATTTCAAATACCTCAAAACCCTAACTAATGCCTTCCAATGGGATTCCCTTTGATTACTAGTGTATCTGCTCAACTTACTGACAGAATACGCTATGTTCAGTCTTGTACAGTTCATTAGATACATAAGACTACCTATTATTCTCGAATACTCTAATTGAGATATTCCGTACCCTTTATTCTTAGTTAGGTGTAAATTTACATCTATAGGTGTTCTCATTGGACTATCATCATATTTCTTAAATTTCTCAAGAACTTTCTTAACATAATGTGATTGAGATAAGACAAGTCCATCAAATTTTCTAGAAATCTTCATTCCCAGTATCATATCTACAACATCTAAATCTTTCATGTCGAACTTACTAGTCAACATTCTCTTGGTAGCTTTAATGATATCATTATTGCTACCTATAATGAGCATATCATCAACATAGAGACACAAAATGACATAGCCATTTGTGGTATCTTTAATATACACACATTTGTTACACTCATTGATTCTAAACCCATTTGACATCATTGCATTGTCAAATTTCTCATGCCATTATTTTGGAGCTTGCTTAAATCCATAAGAGATTTAACAAACCTACACACTTTCTTTTCTTAACCAGGGACAATGAATCCCTTAGGTTGTTCCATATAAATCTCCTCATTTAATTCATCATTTAAGGATGCAGTTTTTACATTCATTTGATGTATTTCTAGGTTATGCAACACTGCAATAGCCATCAACATTCGAATGGATGTTATTCTTGTAATAGGTGAATATGTGTCAAAATAATCCACGCCTTCCTTTTGTTTGTAAACCTTTACAACAAATCTTGCCTTGTACTTGTCAATAGATCCATCAACTTTCAATTTCCTCTTGAATATCCATTTATATCCTAGAGATTTACAACCTGGTGGAAGATCCACTTGTTCCCATGTATGATTTTGTAAGATGAATTCAATCTCACTATTGATAGCTTCTTTCTAGAAAGGCACCTTAGGTGTAGAAATGGCTTCCTTGAAGCTTTAAGGTTCATCTTCTAACATATAAGTTAGAAAATTCGGACCAAACGATTTTGACATTTTAGCCCTCTTATTACGTCTAGGTTCAACCTCATTCCTCTCTTCCATCAACTCTTAATCATGAGAGATACTAGATGTAGACTCAAAGTTTCTCTTATCAGAACTTGATTCTTGTGTGGATTTGTGAGGAAATATTTCTTCAAAAAATACAACATTCTTTATTCAATAATAGTATTCGCATTCATGTCAGGAATGTTAGATTTATAAATTAGAAACCAATATGCACTGCTATTATAAGCATAACCAATGAAAACACAATCCACTGATTTTGATCCTATCTTTATCCTTTTAGGAGGAGGGACAGCCACCTTTGCCAGACACCCCCACACCTTTAAGAATTGATAGGAAGCCATTTTACCTTTTTCATAATTCATATGGCGTCTTCTTGGTTTTCTTTCTAGGCAATTTATCAAGAATATAATTGGTGGAAAGAATAGCTTTCCCCCATAAGTTCTGTGGTAAACCGAAACTTTACAACATCACATTCATCATATCCTTCAAGGTTCTATTTTTCCTTTGAGCAACTCCATTTTGTTGAGATGAATAAGGTGTTGTGGTTTGATGAACAATACCATGCTGTAAACAGAATTCATCAAATAGTGATTCATATTCCCTACCTCTATCACTTCTTAGAACCTTAATCTTTTTGTTGAGTTGATTCTTAACCTCATTCTTATATTGAATGAATGCCTCAATTGCCTCATCTTTGCTCCTTAACAAGTACATGTAGCAGTATCTAGTGCAATCATCTATGAAAGTGATGAAATATTTCTTACCACCTCTAGTTTGTACAACTTTCATGTCACATACATCACTATGTATTAATTCTAGAGGTTTAGTGCTTCTTTCAACTGATTTAAAAGATGCTCTAGCCATCTTAGCTTCCACACAAATTTCACACTTATGATTAAAATCAATTTTAAATTTAGGCAATAAATTTAAATTTATCAATCTATCTAAAGTATAATAATTAACATGGCCCAATTTACCATGCCAAACATTAGATAACTCAAGCATATAAATTGAAGATGTACTATTATTATTATCAATAATAGGAAAAACAGTCATAACATTCATCTTAAACAAGTCATTGCTCAAATATCCTTTGCCTACATACATTCCACTCTCAAAGAGTGAAAATTTATCAAACTCAAAAACCAACTTGAAACTGTTCTTGCTCAACAATGAGCCAAATGCAAGGTTCTTTTGAATGTCTAGCACATGTAATACATCCTTCAAAGTAAGATACTTGCTTGTAATCATCTTTAGAACAACCATTCCATTTCCTTCAATCTTAGAGGTTGAAGAATTACCCATGAAATTTTTTTCTCCTTTACTCACAAGATTATATGTAGAAAACATTTTCTTTTCTGATCATACATAGCGAGTAGCCCCAATGTCTATCCAACATTCCTTGGTATTTCCTCCTACTAAGTTCACTTTAGAAATCACAGCAGAAAGGTTCATGCTAGTTTGATCCACAACAAGATTCACAACAATTTTGTTTGACATTTGTGTTCAAAAAAATTCAAACAAATTGAATCTTCAAAACCAGCCAAGTTTAAAAAATAAATATAAATATTAACTTTCAAATGTTACTGTGCAAAATAGAAAGTCAAGCCAACTAATTTTTTTTTTTTTTAATCTAAAACCGAATTGCAAGCACAATACGAACACACTAAACAAAAAAATTTAAACAATGCCCGGTAATACACAAATTCAAAAGAAACAAAATGCCCTAATATAATATAGGCGAAAAGCACATTTTAGTTCCTACATTTTCAGGCTATTCTCATTTTAGTCCCTACATTTTATTTTTACCGCTTTTAGTCTCTATCCTGAAAAACGCTTCTCGTTTTGGTCTCTGCCATTACATCAGAAACGGAAAAAGCTGACGTGGCAAACGGCAGAATAAATAATACTAAATTAATGTCCACGTGGCCTAAATTAATAATAAAAAATGCCACGTCAACATTTAAATTAAAAAAAAATTAATTTATTAATTTTAACTAAATAAAAAAATTAAAAACAGAATTAAAAACTAAAAATAATAGGAATTGAGATCTAAGTGTGTTTTGAACGAGAAAAACATAAACACAAACTCAGATCCAAGAACATAAACCTAGAAATTAAAAAAATAAAAAAAAAATAAATAAAAAAAAGCAAATTCCATTACTTGAATCTGAGAGTGCCAAATTACAGAAATACAACCTAAAAACAAGAAACGAAATCTAGATCTAGAGGCAAGATCTACAACAACCACCACAACTAACTAAGTACACAAATCTAATCATTAGTGTAAATTTAACAGCATCGTCAAACCCAACCCCTAGAACCGGTACTACAATCAACCATGACCCATCGAACTTGAACCCACCCAACACCACCAAAACGACATAACCCACAACCATCATGACCCACACCTCAACCACTACCATTGTGACCCATACCTCACCACAACAATGAACCACACTCTGACCCACACCTCGACTACAACCATGAACCACACTCTGACCCATCGTGACCCACACCATGACCATCGAACTTGAAACCAACCCACACCACATACCCAGCAACCACTGTGAACACAAACCCCGACCACAAACCATTGCCGACACCACCACCGCTGAAGAGCATGACTGTGAGCAAAACCCACCACCAAAAAAAAAAAAACAGACCCATAATGAGCAAAACCCAAACCCATGGCAGCAAACCCACGGCGAGCAAATTCCAGACCCACAGCGGCAAACCCAGACCCACGGTGAGCACACCCCAATTTCATTCATCCACCCAAACACAACCCCAATTCCAACCCCATCTCCACCCAAACGCTGACCCAAACACCACCCAATCACCACTCCAAAGGCCGACCCAAGCGCTATCTCCTCTTCGTCTTCTTCTCTTTCCGCCCCGACTATCTCCTCCTCATTCGACAAGTCTCGCGACCCATTCTCAAACCTTTTCCGGTTTGTGTTTGGCATAATCGTCAAGCCTTTTCAGCTCTTTATCCAATTCCTTAACCCTTCGATCTCCTTACGATGTGATCCCCAGGATTTTTTGCTTCAGCTTCACCATTGCTAGGTGGGTTGATATGGAGGGAGATCTTGTGTTTTGCTTTGTGGCTTTTGGATTGGATTTGGGTTCTTGGCTTCTGTTGCTGTTGTTAGAATGACATTTTTGAGAGAGAGAGAGAGAGAGAGAGAGAGAGAGAGAGAGAGAGGCGTTGTTGGTGTTGTTACATTTGAGATCTGGGTGTTGTTTTTTTGAGTGAGTTTGAGCGAAGGAAAGAAAGTGTGTGTGTGGGTGTTTTTTTCTTTCTTTCTTGTATCTGGAATTGTGTTCTGGTTTTTTTTTTTTTTTTTTTTTTTTTTAAATTTCTGGGTTTGTGTTCTTGGATCTGAGTTTGTGTTCTTGTTGTTCTTGTTCAAGACACACTTATATCTCAATTTCTATGATTTTTAGTTTTTAATTTTTTTTATTTAGTTAAAATTAATAAATTAATTTTTTTAATTTAAATGCTGACGTGACATTTTTTATTATTAGTTTAGGCCACGTGGACATTAATTTAGTATTATTTATTCTGCCATTTGCCACATCAACTTTTTTCATTTCTGATGTAACGACAAGGACCAAAACGGGAAGCGTTTTTCAAGATAGGAACTAAAAGCGATAAAAATAAAATATAAGAACTAAAATGAGAATAACCTAAAAATATAAGAGCATTCACATCAGCTCGTGTAAATTTATCATCTATTTTACACCAAAAAAGCTACCTTTTCTATTTTACACATCCAATTTTACAAAACACTCACATCAGTTCATCTATTATACACTATATTTTATATAAATAATATTTTTATATTCTTTTTTTAATATTATTTTACCTACCGTTTCTTTTTCCAATATATCCTTTTCTTTCTTCCTTGTTTCTTTTTCTTTTATCTCTGCCGCTTCCTCTCTCTTTTCTTCCTATTCTTTCTTCTTCTTTCTCTCACGGTCAAATCCCAGAGGCACCAGAGCTTTTCTTTCTTCTTTCTTTCTTTTTCTTTATCTCTGCCGTTTCCTCTTTCTTTTCTTCCTCTTCTTTCTTTCACGGCCAAAACCGATCTCCATCAACGCCGATATCCATCAACACCGATCTCACCGATCTCCGTCAACCCATCACCGATCTCCATCAACGCCGATCTCCATTAAAACCGATCTCCATCAACACCGATCTCACCGATCTCCGTCAACCCATCACCGATCTCCATCAACGCCGATCTCCATTAAAACCGATCTCACCGATCTCCGTCAACCCATCACCGATCTCCATCAACGCCGATCTCCATCAACGCCGATCTCCATTAAAACCGATCTCCATCAACACCGATCTCCGTCAACCCATCACCGATCTCCATCAACACCGATTCACATCACCGATCCAAATCGCCTCTCCAATCCACGATCCACAATCACCGATCACCGATCAAACGATTTTGTTCCAGTGGTTGATTTTGTTGTTGATTTTGTGGTTGATTTTTTATGTTTGTGGTTGATTTTTGATTTTGATTTTTGATTTTTTATGTTACTGTAGCTCGTGGAAAAATATACATGATTATACAAGACTTTGGAAGCACTGATGTAGAGCAATTTTGCTTCAGAATGTGTAAAAATGGTAGTTTTTTCTATTATACAAGAGTTTCCACCCACTGATGTGGATGCTCTAAGAACTAAAATGTACTCTTAGCCTATAATATAATATAAAGAAGATGGATAGTGTTGAAAATTCAATATCATCAGCACAGTCAAACACGTAATCAAGTTTTGAAAATCACAAATTAATTTTATAATATAAACAAGTAGATATTCACGCTAAACGATAAACACAAACTCATTTTTTTATCTAGTTTTTTGTCCAGAGTGAATCAAATCGTCGATTATTAGTTGGCACACAAGTTTTTCAAAAAACACAAAATTCCTTTCACCGTAAATCATAAAACTAAATTATAGAAAAATCTTAAAATTTACTTTAAGATTGTTGGATATATTTCAACAATTTATTTTTGTAATAAAGAAAAAAAAAGACAATATATAGATCTAAATATAAGCAACATAAATAGATGTGATAGACAAAAATAATAAATAGATACTGTATATATAAAAAGAAATCTGCAAATAATTAAAAACTCACAAACCAAATGCGTAAAGGATAAATGATTCAGATCAAGTCTTGTATTTGATACAATCTTCTTAAAGCAGTTTCGCCCCTTTGCTTTGAGACTTATGAACGTCTGCCTCCTAGGATAAAATGATCTACAGCACGGAGAAGAAGCATACAAGGTTCGTGTTCTACGAACTATTCTATGTCTCTTTCTCTTTTTTTGACTCAAATGAATGCACAAAATATTTTCTCTTTGGAGAGTTTCTCAATAAAGTAGTTTTTCATGAATGAGGTACTATGACTATGAAAATATACGTTACTGAACAAATACATTGTTTTAGAAATAACTACTATATACAAACTTATTGACTCAAAAAATAAAATAATAAAATATATTATTAATTGAATAAGTTGACCCAGTCCACACATGCCTAAGGCCCAACCCAATATTCAACCAAAAACTCATATTCTCTATCATTTCCTATGTAGGACTCAAGGATTCTCACCACTTCAATATTATGTTTAAGTGGACATATTAGGAGTCAATTTCTTATTCACTCCATAATATTTATCTAACAATTGTCACATCAATTTGTAAAGGCTTTAAACTAAAAATTATAGTATTTTTAGAATTTTCCTATCTGAATTATTTATTGTGATTACTGATACATATATTTGTACGATTCATGTATTTAAAGTTGTATTATCTCTACTCAATTCTTGGAGACTTCTTAAAAGTAGAAAAAAAAAAATGTAAACCTATTCTTTTTCCTAGATCTCCAAAAAAATATTTTTTTCAAAAAGATATATTAATTTTTGCCCCCAAAAAGATATATTAATATTCTTTCATAACAAATTTTGTCATTTAGGATTTTAAGTGGTGGGTAAAAAAATAATATAAATGGTGGTTTCAAATTAGAACTAGTATCAACTTACAACTTAGAATTTATTGTGGAAATTTCGTGAATATAGGAATTTTGTTTTTTTTTTTTTTTTAGAAAATTTAGTGAGGAAGATAATTTTAATGGCAAGAAAATTTGGAAAGTGGCTCTTTTTAGCTCGTGGTTGGACCGGAAAGTGGCTCTTTTTAGCTCGTGCCTTATACCGACATCATTAAAAATTGGCATCTAGATGAGAAAGTGGGTACATGTGGCACCCATGAGCCAAATTCAATGATTTCAGTAACAATTAAAAATTATGAAATTATATGACATTTTACAGGGATCTGCTTGTATTAGCTTGCCTATTTGTCTCTAAAGATTTGATGAAAGACTTACCGACATAATTAATGGTGCATGGTTAAATACATTTGTCCTTTGAAAGCCTTCTATTCAAATCATGGCACGAGAAATGCTTGTTGGGTTTTATTTGTGGATTCAAAATTTAGCTTAACACAATCTTTCAGTTTAATTTTTCATGATCGGATAAGTTTAATCTTTCAGTTTGATTTTTCATTTTGCACATATGGCATATACAACTCATCCCAAGTGAATACTGTAACCGGCACAACATGTGATCACCTGAACAACGCTAGAAAAAATATTTACAAAATTGATGACTAATGTCAAATTGGGAGGCCACTGTACAGGATAAACTGTTCTTTATGTTATCTTGTCTTGTCAGCAATAACTTTAATATTTTTGACCTCATCCACATTAAGAAGTAGGCAGGTAGCAGCCTCGATCTACCTTTAAAAAAGTGTACACCACTTACAATAATGTACATCAATCCAAAATCTAGCCGCCCCTCCTCTATATAAACCCACCAATATTGTGCCAAATGAACCAAGCACAGGCTTAATACAAAGCCATTCAGCTACATAGATTTAAAAAAAAAATGAGGCCCTTGGCCAATCTCCAGTTGTCCATACAATTCCTCCTCTTCACTCTCTTCTTCATTTCCTCTCATGCAGCCATCTTTCAAATCCGCAATGAGTGCCCTTACACTGTTTGGGCAGCAGCAAGCCCAGGTGGTGGTCGCCGCCTAGACCGCGGCCAAAGTTGGACCCTCAATGTGGCCGCTGGCACTGCCATGGCACGTATTTGGGGTAGGACAAATTGTAACTTTGATGGTAGCGGTCGTGGCCATTGCCAAACTGGGGATTGTGGTGGTGTCCTAGAGTGTAAAGGCTGGGGTGTCCCTCCTAACACCTTAGCTGAATATGCACTTAACCAATTTGGTAACAAGGATTTCATTGACATTTCCCTAGTTGATGGGTTCAATATTCCAATGGACTTCAGCCCAACTAGTGGTGGGTGTCGTGGAATTAGGTGCACAGCTGATATTAATGGACAGTGTCCCAATGAGTTGAAGACCCCAGGTGGGTGCAATAACCCATGTACAGTTTTCAAGACCAATGAGTATTGTTGTACTAATGGGTATGGTAGCTGTGGACCCACCAATTTCTCAAGGTTCTTCAAGGATAGGTGCAGAGATGCTTATAGTTACCCTCAGGATGATCCTACAAGCACATTCACATGCCCTGGTGGGACTAATTATAGGGTTGTGTTTTGCCCAGTAGGGTCACCTCGTTTCCCTCTAGAGATGGTAGGAAGTATGAGTGACGAGTAATTAAAGAGTCTTTTTTGGGTTTTTGAGGCTTTGAGAGGTTGATAAAAATAAGGCCTCGATCAGTATGTATTACTATTTCCTTTTCTCTTTGTTTTGTTTCTGCTCAGCTGTATAACCAAAACCTTAATTAAAATAAAGATGTGTTTTATCTATATGTGTTTTATCTTTCCCCAGTTAGATCAACCAATCAAAGTCATTAATGTGTGTTATACAAATGCTTTGAAGATGTAATAAAAAGAAGGAACATTTTGCATATATTTTTTGGGATGGAATTGGATAATTTGGATGAGCATTTTGTTTACTTGATTTCTCAGACTTGCAGTTATTTAGATGCTAACTTTCCACGGGTGAGCTTATACGTGTGCGCGCGCGCTGTGTGTACACGCCTCTATGCTATTTTGCAAAATTTTCTTGTATTTACTTAAGGTTGCTCTCGCATGTATAACTTGAAGTATGTGAAAAATTAAAAAAAAATAAAAAATTATAGTAAATTTAAAAATATCGCACTCACATCATTTTTGGTTGATGCTAAAAATTTTGAAATGAAACCAACCGTCTCAAGTATCAATCTCTCGTGAAAAAAAAAAAAAAAAAAAGACACTTTTCCTCTGTTATTTTGAAATTACAAGTAAAAATTGTCCTCGCACGTGCAATTACAGTATTACATATTTACATTCAAGTCGACTATTGCAATACCTACTTCAGAATCTCTCTCAAATGCCCCTGCCCTCATTGCGTTACTCTTTAGTGGGCCCATCATGATTGGCCATTATTTTGTGCCATCGTGATTGACCAGTAAATAAAGAAATCAATTGCTCATGGCAAGGCCTAAAGATAAAGTTAGGACGAATATTCTTAGGTGCCGATTTTTCACCACACCTTTTGAATTATTATCAAAAAGTGTAAGGACCCGTCCTATCAAAGGAGACTTACTTTCATGGTCAATTGTTTTGTTGCAATGAATTAAGATTGTTATTCCGTCTTGAAGAGGACAGTGTTGAAAGGGAGAGGCAATTCTATCCTCGAAAATGACGACAAGCTTCATATAAAATTTAATTATCATGATCATACCCATGAATGTACCACATGTAGACATACAAATTGTTCTGCCTTCCTTGTTTAATTTTCATATCAAAATGTGTAGCGAAAAATCTCGTGCAAGTCAATTATTATCTCATGCATCATATATGCATATTTACAATTTCACACGATTGTGGAATCTGCACAATAAAAGGAGAAAATACATATATTCCATACATAAGATACTTGTATAGTGAAAGTCACAACTCTCCAAGTCCTACATTATTATATAGATGCTTATATTACATTTCACTCAGTGGGGACTTCAGAAATTTTTTCCAGGATATTCCTAAAAATTTTCCCTAAGAAATTTTTTTTTTTGGCACGTGGTTTTCTTATCAAATATTTGTTCATAATTCTAACAAAAGAATAAATAATAAACTATAAGTTCATTTGAAATATTAATAAAATTATTAATTATTGTTATTTAGTTGTTTCATTAATTTGTTTGTCTTTTACAAACTATAATTTGTTATATTGTTGTTTTATTAATTATAAAATTATTAATTATTGTTTAGCTTAACATAATTAAATTTGTTTGCCTTTTATAATGTATTGGTTAATTATACTGCTTTAATTATTGTTGTTTAGCCTAACAATAAATTATATTGCTTTAATTTATTTGTCTTAATTATATTACTTTAATTTGTTATATTGTTTAGCCTCATATGCACATTACACTAAAAGAGCCACTGATGTGCACATTACACATGTAACACATCCCATGTGTAGCACAAATGCACAATAATTAAAGCACTAAAGCAGTGTAATGTGCAGCTCGGCCCCCCATGTGGCCCATCTACCCCCACCCCACTCAACAAACAAACACGCCTCATGCCTGATGAGTGATGCCACCTGCCAATCATAAAATTTTACAATCACACATTACACTAAAAGACAATTAATAGCTCACCAACACCAACACACTACATACACCAACACCAACACCAACACACTACACACACCAACACCAACACCAACGGATAAGATAAACTAAAAAAAGCAAAATTCAAAAAGTCAAAAACAGTCAAAATGACAAAACATTAATAAAGCTAAAGCTTGGCCAATCAAAAGAGAGAGAGAGTTAGTCTTATTAAAGAATAAAGAGAGAGAGAGAGAGAGAGAGAGAGAGAGAGAGAGTTTAATTCATTTCAGTTTAGATAGAGAGAGAGAGATTGAGAGACTGAGAGAGAGAAAATGAAATACCTTAAGGGAGGGAGCACTGGAGCAATCGAGTAGGGAGGCCTGAAGGCTGAGGCTGCTGAGGCAGTGACGAGGCGACGTCGCGACGAGCGATCTGCCGATCTCCGTCCTCCGATGAGGGTTAGCGATGAGTGACGACAATGCAGAGGGGTGAGTGAGTGACCGATCCGATCTCCGATGAGTGAGTTGTGACCAATTCGATCTCCGTCTGTTGGCTTGAGGCTCAAGTGGCGTTGCTCTGAGAGACTGAGTTTAAGTTTGCTTTAGGCCTTTAGTGGTTTCCTTTTCTTCTTTTTTTTTGATAAAGCCTTTAGTGATTTCTAATTTAGACCTTTAAGGACTGAGGCATTGCTCTTTTTCTTTTTCTTTTTTTTTCTTCTTTTTTTTTTTTTTTTTTTTTTTTTTTTTTTTTTTTTTTTCAGATTTTAGTTCAAAAAAAAAAAATTTTTGGGCTTTTTTCTTTTTGGCTTGAAAGTAGAACATATAATTTTTTTTATTTTTTATTTAAGGGTATTCCTAATTCTGTGATTGAAGGTGTTCCTAATATAGAGCAAATATAAAAAATTAAAAAAAAAAATCAGGTTTTTTTTTCAAGTCAGGATGTTCCTAGGAACACCCTGAGTTGCACATTGCGTCGCCATTGATTTCACTTCTAAAAGTTGGCCTTTGATGGACAAAAAGACAACCAAAAAAAAGATTGATTTTAAGTTTGTTTAACAAAACATTATAATTTTCTAAGGGTACGTTTGGTACATTGAATGTAAATTACATTAAAAATAGTAATCTTTATTACTGGAAATAAAAGACATTGTAATGGAATAATTGTTACTATTCATAAGTTTGGTTGTTACATATGGAAAACTTGTAAAAGATGATGTATAAAGAAACTATATATTATTAGAAATATATTAATTTTAAAACCTATTATATGCACTAAGAAATAGCTATTACATCCATTTTAAAGGAGATGTGTTACATCTACAACAATTTTACAACATTTTTCACAACAAATCATAGATGGTTAGTTGTTACTGGTTCAAATTTGAACCTAACACTAATATTACTTTTTTGCCCTAACAATAACAACCAGTAATAACCTGCCACGTATGATTTATTGTAAAAATGTTGTGGACATATCATTTCTCATTTTAAAGAGGAATAGCTATTCTTCAATTTAAAGAATAGTGTAATGTAATAACTAATCCATGTAATAAATATGCAAACAAATGACCAAATTGCTATTACACATGAATAATTATTCCATCACATGAGCTATTGCAGCATACTAAACGTACTCTAAATGTTATAAATTGTATGACATGTTTTCGCCATGTCTGTATACTATAAGTACATTAAAATTATCAATAAATTTTATTTTAAGTGAATTTCTTTGTTAAAGTCTCATAATGCTGTTATACTGCTACAATTATAATTTTATTACTGAAACTTTCTAAAATATCAAAAACATCAAATTCATTAATTTCTTAAATAGTTTTTAATCATTCATTATATTTTTTGTTATAATAATAAAAATTTAAACATGCACATTGTGCAAATTGTGCTTGTACTATGAGCATCAAGGTAAGTGATATATAATGGGTTCTAATTGGCTCAATTAGTAAAGTCTTTTATAGTTGAGTAAGAGATTTGAGATTCAATTCTTGTCTACACCAAAAAGCTAATTGATGTCTTGATTTGATGATAAAGAGCAATCACTAGGAGCGTACGCCATATATTAAGAAAAAAAAAAGGAAGAAGGGGTAAGTGATATATATTGTATAGTGTGCTTTCGTCATGTGGAATTGTCACAACCTAAGAAATTAATGCACTAGCTAAATCTATAATATATATCTTAAAAGGACTAGTAAAGTTTTAACCGTGACTCTTCATAATTAGTTATATAACCAAGATCCACCTAGTAAACACCTTATTTGAGACATATCATATGCCCACACAATGCACATTTATATAAATCCATTCCAATCAAATCAACACAATCTAGGGGTATGCAATCTCCTCCATTTAATTTTCCAACATCTTCATCAAGATCCACATTGTTCTGCAATATCCCCAAGTCAAATGGTGTTACTATGTTGGCTCTGATACTGATATTATTGTCACGACTTGAAGAAAACACTAGCTACATTTATGCTAACTACATTTGCACTAAATTCTAAAAGGACTAATCAAGTTAAGCTATAGGCTATAGGACTAGTCAATGCAAACCTTGTTGAGAATGTTATGAATTTAATTGGGGGAGCATGTAAAAGTGTGTTTGTGTGGTCTTCTATTAAGTCGCACATTAGATGTTTACTGAGTAAATCTTGATTATATAAGCGATTACGAAGAACCTTAATTGTAATTGTGGGGAGTGGAAAGATCCCCGTCCAAATTAAAGCCCAAAAATGAAATGGGCCACGGGAAAGGATTGGGCCTGGCTTGTGTATCATGGAAAGAATTGGGCCACAAAAAGAGAATAACTGGATCACCCCAAGTATCACGGAAAAATAAGTGACGCAAAAGATTAGTTCTCATGGAGATCGTAAGGTGCCATTTTACCCGAGGTATGGGGCGTGGGTGGACCGCATATGATTACTTGAAGATTCCTGGAACCACAGGAAGGTTCAGGTACATACAAGAAGGTTGAAGATCTTTACTTCTGCATTAGTGATGAGGTTCTTACAGCCTGAACAGTGATGAGGTTCTTTACCTCACTCCTGCAACAATAAATGCAAGTTAGACAGCCTGAACAGTGGCAGCAACCCCCAAAAGTCAAAGTTCTAGGATAATGGAGGGGAGGAATCCGATAAAGCAGAGAAAAATATCCCTGAGGCTCTAGTAGGCAAGAAGATTGCTGTGGTGATAAGAGCAAGGATTGAAGATATAAAAGGGAGAGGAGAGGTAAAGTAAAGAGGGATAAAAAAAATCTACCCAGGGAGAGAAAAATAGAAAGAAAGAGAGAGTAACACTAAGGATGTGGTCACAGGAACGAAAAAGTTTCATATGTTAATATCTGTAATTATAATCGCTACATGAATGGTCAAAGAAATCCGCTGCTTGTGTTTCCCATTGTAGAGTGTTAATTCCTTATTGTTTATTTGTAATTAAGTTGTGTTAATTACTAAAGTAGAATTTCGAGGTGAGCTCCTAGGGGGGGCCAAATTCTGTGTCCTTACAATTGGCGCCATTTGTGGGAATCACTCTACCAAGAAAAAGACTCACGAGTTAGATTCTCTGGGACCATGGCCAACTGAACACAGAGCGGTCCTGCTCATCTGGAACGACTTAGTATGTCGAAAGAATCTATCCATACAGATCAACGTGTGAGGTTTGAAGTTCATAGGGAGACTCAGCAGCAACCCAGTCCCCCTCCGTAAGGAAAAGGGTCAGCTACCAATATGGAGGGCCCATCCTACGCAGATAGGAATATAAAGGTGGAAAGGTTGAGGAAGCAAGTGGCCCTATTGCAAAGGAATGCGGAGAACGACAAAGAATTGTTTCGCCGTAAAGACAAGGAGCTGCTTCATTAGAGAAGACTGAGTCCAACACCCAGTCACTCCCAAGGAGATAAGTGCGGAGTGGGCGATAGGAATCGGAAAAGGGATAGAATATCACCCCCTCCTCATGGGGAACAAGAGAAAACTCCCCCCAGAGAGAGAATGGTTACTCTACCTCCTTATAAGAGCAAAAGGGAAGAGCAGGATAGGGAGAGGCTTAAAGGGCTAGTTCATCATTCTCGAGTCCTTACGATGCCCTATATTACTAGTGAGGATGCCATAGGTAAGGCTCTACATCAAATATCTCAATCCTCGTTCTCGGAAGTGATAGAGAAAACAAACCTACCTAAGAGATTTACTAGGCCAATTTTCACCATTTATGATGGCAAGACGAATCCCATGGAGCACGTCAATCATTACAATCAAAGCATGGTCATATACTCTAAAAACAAGGCCTTGATGTGTAAAATTTTTCCTTCTAGCTCAGGTCTAATAACTATGAGATGGTTTGATGGGTTAGAAAAAGGGGCTATCTGAGGTTATGACAAGCTTATTAGGGCATTCGGAGCCAAGTTTGTGACATGTAGTAGGACCCCGAAACCATTTGCCTCACTGTTGATTCCCGGGCCTAGAACAGCTAGAAAACCACTGTCAGGCCTTTATTTGACCACCCGCCGTGGAGACGCTCCCCCGCATGCAAGGCCCGTTGGAGGCCCCTCTCGATAATGGTGTGGTTCGCGCGAAGCTTCGGGTACTTTCTCTCTCGGGGGAGGAAGGTTGGTCTACCTTTGGAGGTATGGCAGGAATCTTGGCCAAATTTTAGGTGATTACCAAAGGTAAGTGAAGTCGCCACCAATCATTGGGTTTTTCTAAGGTGTGATTGGTCACTTGTTTCCTAATCTAATGTGAATGGAAAAAAATCTTGATTCTTGAGTCCAGAAGTTTGGTTACATGTGGGGAAGGTGTTTGGCACCCCACAACGTCTGTCCAAGGATAGTCTTTTGTTTTGACAAAACCTTAATTTTCGAAGATTGGCAGTAAAAAAACATGATTTTGGCATTGGCTTATGGGGCTTTGCATGCATGGGGGGTTTTGAGGTTTGGCTTTTGAATGGGTGTGGTCCCATTCTATGCTTTCCTAAGGCATTCGGGCAAAGTACTAGATTTCCACGGCACAAATCCTGGGACTTGTCACCTTACTTTCGCGACGAAAATTAAGCATCGCTTTGCCTTGGGTGATATGGACTGTGACAATCACAACGGAAGGGGTGAGCAAGTATATATATATATATATATACATCATGCACAATGCAAGCACACAGAGCAGGAAAGTAAGTGCCTACATCCCTAAAGCATGGCCCAAAATATAGAGCAGAAAAGTAAATAGGGGTTGCCATACGCTAGAGATGAGGACGAATGGTACACGACATGATATACCTACTACAACTCATTTAAGAGAGAAAGGAGAGAGGAAGAAAGGGGGTTTAAAAGAGTACATAACCAAATGGGAGAGGCTAGACCCCTAAATCTACTGAACATAGCCGCTTGGCTTATATCCACATGCTCACATCCTCGCCCCTTTTGCTTGCGCCTGGGAGACCATGCCCTAGCTCCAGGTGTCCTCGCTCTATTTGTGTACATGCAAAGGTAAAGACAAGAAACCAGCAGACAAGCAATAGAAGGAAAAGATGCAAAGAGCATAGGAATTAGGCATAAAGCAGATAAGCATGATAGACATGGCAAGCAAAGAAGCAAGAAAGCAAGTAAACAAGCGAGAAGGCAAACAAGTAAGAAAGTAAACAAAAGGTGGTGTCCGCGAATGACAAATGTAGGTTTGGATCAAATGTCCATAACTTCACCGTGTTGAAGCATAGATGACGCACTAACAAGCAAGACTCATGCATGGACATGTAAGCAAGCAAGTAAAGATGCATCGAAAGTCAACGAGTAGCACAAACAAGCATGGTAAGCATAGCATCGCGCAAAGTGGAAAAGGGAAGGGTACGCACGGAGCAACCTGGCATTTGGAGATGCCTCCCAAACGGTTACATCAGAACAAGGCCTCATGGGCGTCGGATGTAATCACACAAGGTCAAGCCCACAGAGGGCTCTAAACATTACAAAGCCTAGAACTAGAGAGGGTAGCATAAGCATAAAGCATAGAAGCAAGCAAGCATAGACATGCAAATAGGATGATCCAACCGTTTGATGTGGACCTTGGTGTATGGATGATGACAAAGACCATAGGGTCTAGATCGGGTCCTAACCATTAGGCCAAAACACAAGAAAATGTAATAAAAGGAACAAAAGGGCTACAATAACACATGTCATGACAAACAAAGCCTAGGCCTAAAAACATAAACATGGCAAGAAGCACACAAGCATATTGATCTAACATGGGAAATAGCATAGAGCATATAGAGAAGAAGACCTAAGCAGGCAAGTGTGTGAAAACATAGATCTAGACATAGAGGTATAGAAACATGCATGTAAACATATAGATTTAAGCAAGGCATGGCCAAAAATGTGATATAAAGCATGTAAGCATGTAGATCTAAACAACAATACAAGGAAGAGATAGATCTAAGCATGAAACACGGCATATGGCATGAAAACATGTAGATCTAAACATATAAGCATGTAAGGATGCAAATCTAAGCATGTGAAAAAAGAATCCAAACACATAAACATATGAAGACAAGGATCTAAGCATATAGACATGTAAACATAGGCATAAACACATGGGTCAAAACATGTGAGCATGGCATAAAGCATAAAAGCAAGCATAGGGACCCATAAATCTAGGCACAAGCATGGAGATAGGCATATAGACTAACATAGAACATGTAAATCAAGCCATAAACATGGAAAGCATGGAAACTTGTAGATCCAAACACAAGCACCACATGGAAAAGGTAGATCCAAGCAAAAAACATGGCATAAGGCATAAAAAGCACGGAGATTTAAGCTAGAAGCACAAATAAAGCAAGAAACATGCTAAAGAAAGTAATAAATCATGTTATTCAAGCAAAAAGAAAGGATAAAAAGCTTGATGAAGCTTTATAGAAAAAAGGGTATGGATTGTAGACAAAAAGCTACATTCATACCCCTATACCTCAAATCCAAGGTATAGAACCAAGGAGAAGAAGATGAAAGGTATGAACACTATCTTGTATTTTTGGAGAAGAGAGAAGAATCAAGAAGTTTTGATGTATTTTTGTGTTTTTTGGGAGAGAAATATGGTGAGAAAAGAGAGAAAAAAAAATGCCTAGAAAGATGCCCAAACAGCTCCCAAAATGTCTCCCCTTCAATCTAAGCTACCATGAGCCTTTTATAGGCTCTGACATGTTTTTTGGGGCCTGGCTGGCGTTAGCAATTTCATCCTAATGCACTTTTTCAATTTTGAATTTGGACACACATTTGGAGGTCTTCTCGGACTAGGATTGAGGTGATCTTAGTGTCCTTGGAAAGTTCTGGATGTCTAGTTTTCAAAAAACTAAAATAAAATTAAACAGTTGGATCAAAAGTTATGCCTCAGGAAGCGTGCTGACGCGCTTTTCACGGTTTTCTCAATATCTCAACTGTTTTAACTCTGATTTCAACCCATGAATAGTCATTGGAATAAGAATTTTATTATTTTCGCAGTGGCATTAATTTCAACCTGTTTTGATGATCGGATCAAGATTACAGTTTCTGGGGCCCATCAGGAGTCAACTCCAGGTCAAACATGGTCAAAGTTGCTAAAAATCTCTGAGGGGCTCAAGTTTGATATAAAACCATGAAAAATGTTGTTTTGTGAGGATTTTGACCTTATTTGACCTTCAGTCAACCCAGGGTTGACTAGGGGCATTTTTGTCATTTTGGCTGAAAAAAACACTTTGAGCACTTCGGTGTCCAAACAGGTTGCGCCACACCATTATATATGTTCTTGTGACCCCATGGAGAGAAAATGATATTTTTGGGTTTTTCAGGGTCCGGTACGTAAATCGAAGGCAAACAAAATACGGTATCAACATTCACTCCTCTCGTTAGTAATGAGGAAGGTGAAACCCTTAAAGCTTATTCAGATCGTTATTGAGAATTGTATAATGAGATTAGGGGAGATAATGGAGGAATCGCTACAAGTACCTTTAAGGTGGGCCTTCCCATCAATTCTGACTTAAGGGCTTCACTAGCCTTAAAGCCAGTCATGGATATAAGCAAATTGATGGAACGGGTAGGGGAGTACAAGAGATTGGAAGATTATAAGTTGCAAGATAAGGCTAAAGCAAAAGTACCTATAGAAGAAAAGAAAGAGGTTAAAGCAGATTAGGCCTTTCGACCTTGGAGGGATTTTTTCCCCTAAGCTCAGAAGCAAAGGACGGAAATGGTTAGCTCATTGTATAAAGAGCCCGTCTACAGAATTGTGGAAAAAATAAAGATTGAGCCATATTTTCGTTGGCCAAACAAGATGAGTGGGGATGTCACCAAAAGAAATTAGAACCTAAACTATTCATACCATCGATATCACGGACATACAACTAAGGATTGCCGAACTCTGAAGGACCACTTGTGTTAGCTTGAGAAAGCAAGTTATCTGGCACAATTCCTAGTTCGGGAAGATTCACGCCCGCAGGACTTAAAAGGGGGAACCACCGTAGGAACTACGACACCAATTCGATGGTTCATAGGGGTAATACATGCAACTTGGAAATGGGTGAAGACTATGAGAACACCACCCAGGGTGCTGACTGTGAACTCGGCTTTTGACATAGAATTGGAAGGACCCATACACAAAAAGAGTCAATGGGAGGATGAAAGTATTGACTTCACAGGGAAAGACCTTAAGGATACTATTCAGCCCCATAAAGATGCCCTGGTAGTTATGCTGCAAATTGGGGGCTTCGATGTTAAAAGAGTTATGTTAGATCAGGGAAGTGGGGTAGAGACAATGTACCCAAACCTATATGAGGGATTGTGACTTACTCCTGAGGATTTGACAAAGTGTGATAGTCCCTTGGTGGCCTTTGATGGGAGCATTGTTATGCTAGCGAGGCAGGTGGCCCTTCCGTGGAGGTGGAAGGACGAGAGGAGATTGTCCACTTTATAGTGGTGCATTCATACTCCCCGTATACAGCAATCCTCAGGCGTCCTTGGATCCATTCCATCAAAAAGTGAAATTTCCAACTGAGCAGGGCATTGTGGAAGTACGCGGAGACCAATGTATGGCTCGAAAATGCTAGATAGCTGTTGTGGGGCATAAGCAGGAGGCAGAGTTTGGGTCAACAAAGCCCTTGTAGTAGCTACAAACCCTACCCGAGGATACCTGTAAGCAACTGGAGAAGATACATATTGACCTCGAGAATAATTATTTCCAGGTACGAGCTAATCTTCCTATGTTGGAAAAAGTTGAATTAATCTTGTTTTTAATAAACAATTTAGATGTGTTTGCATGGAGTCCATATGAAGCACCTGGGGTGGATCCGGACTTTATTTGTCATCGACTTAATGTTGACCCTCATTGTCCACCAAAGAAACAAAAACATCGGAGGTCCTCAAATATACATGTTAAAGCAGTAAGGGAAGAAGTAGAAAAACTTAAAGAGGCTAGGGCAATCAAGGAGGTTTATTATCCTAAGTGGCTAGCTAATATGGTGGTAGTAAAGAAAAAGAATAGTAAGTGGAGAGCATGTGTAGACTCCACAAACCTAAACAAGGCATATCCTAAAGATCCTTTTCCAGTGCCAAAGATGGACCAACTTGTTGACGCAACATTTAGGCATACTAGGATGAGTTTTCTTAACGCTTTCCAAGGATACCACCAGATAGCTCTGGCACCTAAGGACTAGGAGAAAACTTCTTTTATAAACCCTATTGGTAATTTCCATTATAAGGTCATGCCATTTGGGTTAAAGAATGTAGGATCTACCTATCAGAGAATGGTAACCAAAATGTTTAAAGAGTAATTGAGCAGGAATATGGAAGCATACATTGATGACATAGTAGTAAAGAGTAAGGCCGTGGGGAATCACCTCACTGATCTCATGGAAACCTTTGAGACATTGCGGAAGCACCGCTTGAAGTTGAATGCCTTAAAGTGTGCCTTTGGGGTCAGCTCGGGGAAATTTCTAGACTAGTTGGTGACCCATCGGGGTATAGAAGTTAATCCGGATCATATTGTAGCTTGTAGAGTCTAAAATCACCTTGGAGCCCTAAAGAGGTCCAATGACTTACTAGGATGACCGCGGCTCTTAATTGGTTCATTTCGTGGTTAGCAGATAGATGTCAACCCTTTTTTTTTCAGTTGTTGAAGAAATGGAAAGGCTTTTAGTGGATGGATGAGTGCCAGCAGGTATTTGAGGAGCTAAAGTTGTACCTAGACCGGGCTCCCATTTTGTCAAGGCCAGTGCCCGAAGAAACGTTATATATGTATTTGGCTATGACTAATCATGCAATGAGTGTTGTTCTGTTGAGATTGGATCAGGGAGTGCAAAAGCCAATCTTTTATGTCATTAAGACTCTTGTGGAAGCAAAAACGCGGTATCTCCCTTTAGAAAAAGCTGTACTGGCAGTAATTCATGTTGTATGGAGATTATCCCACTATTTTTAGACCTTTACGGTAATTGTGCTGACTGAGCACCCCTTACAAGCGTTGCTTAGAAGGTCAGATTTCGTGGGGAGGATAGCTAGGTGGGGAGCTTCTTTGGGAGCTTTTAATATTTAGTATAGGCCTCGAACCTCTATCAAAGGGCAAGTCTTAACAAACTTCATTGCGGAATTCACACCTAAGCAACTCAAAGTTTTGCAAATAGAGGGAAGCGGGACAGTGGGACCTCGGGAAGACATATGGCAGGTATATATGGATGGAGCGTCGAACTACAAAGGAGCAGGAGTTGGAATTATACTTATTTCTCTGGAAGGAATCAGACTGGAAAATTCATTCAAACTGGGTTTTCCTGCATCCAACACTGAGGCAGAGTATGAAGCTCTCCTTATGGGGCTCAAAATGTCTAGGCAAGTAGGGGCAACCTGGGTGAAGTTGTACTGTGATTCATCGTTAGTTGTTAGTCAGATCATAGGCAAGTTCAAAGCTAAGGACCAAAGAATGATGAGCTACTTGAGGGAGGTCGAGAAGCTAAAATGTCAGTTCAAGAGACTAGAGATATTGCATATCTCAAGGCGTAATAACAGTCATGTAGACTCTCTGGCTACTCTAGCTTCTTCAGTGGAAGATCCCCTTCCGAGGATGGTGACAGTTGAAATTTTACCTTTCTCCAGCCTAACTCCTTCTGACAAGAACTTAGTGTTGAGCATACATTCGTCTGTAAGTTGGATGGATCCAATAATAGCTTATCTCTAAAATGGGATTTTGCCCGAGGATAAGAAAGAAAGTCTGAGTGGATTAGATGTAGGTCTCCACGGTATTGGGTATCCGAGGAAGGGAAGTTATATAAGAGATCGTATTTAGGGCCCTACCTGCTATGCGTGCATCCCGAGGCAGTTGAAATACTTCTAGATGAGTTGCATGAAGGAATATGCGGAAGTCACACGGGAGGTCGATCACTGGCTCATGGAGCCCTTACTCCGGGGTATTGGTGGTCAAATATGCAGAGACAATCATTGGAGTACTCCAAAAAATGCGATCAATGTCAAAGGTTTGCACCAAGCATTCATTAGCTTGGGGGTCCTCTTAACCCTATATCCAGTCCATGGCCTTTTGTCTAGTGGGGGCTAGACATAGTGGGAACTTTTCCAAAGGCTACGAGAAGTAGAAGATGGCTCCTGGTTGGAACTGATTATTTCACCAAGTGGGTGGAAGTAGACCCACTTGCCAATATCAGGGATACTGACGTGAAGAGGTTCGTTAGAAGAATACTGTGACGCGGTTTGGTGTGCCAAGGGTCCTTATATCAAATAATGGATTGCAATTTGATAACAAAGCCTTTCAGTGCTATTGCTCAGAATTGGGGATTATCAATAGGTATTCTACTCCTTATCCATAGAGCAATGGTCAAGCAAAAGTGACCAACAAATCCATAGTAAATGGTCTGAAGAAAAGGCTAGATGACTCAAAGGGTCGATGGATAGAAGAGCTTCTGAGTGTGCTATGGGCGTATTAGACCACCCTACGGCACTCCACAGGAGAAACTCCTTTCTCGATGACATATGGAGCAGAAGTAGTAATACCCATGGAAATTGGGTTCCCTACTTCTTGGACTAATGTGTTTCAAGTGAAAGAAAATGATCAATTACTCTGCAAGGATCTGGATCTAATAGAAGAAAGCCTAGATGTGGCATTGGTAAGGTTGGCTAACTATCAATAGAAAATCTGTCGAGGAGACAATAAAGGAATCAAAAATAGGGAATTCATTCTAGGAGATTGGTGCTAAGGAAAGTTTTGGGAAATACCCGAGATCTAGCTACGAGAAAGCTAGGCCCGACTTGGGAAGGGCCTTATAGGATCATATCCATCGCTGGGGTTGGTGCTTATCGGCTAGAAGATTTGGATAAAAGACCTATGGCAAGGCCATGGAATGTTTTTAATTAGAAGAAGTATTACTTTTGATTATAATGTAAGGTGTGTATGAATCATAATGCTATTTTGTCAAAGTTCAGTAAATAGTAACAAGTCCTACAAAGGCACGATTGGAAAATTTAATAGCGCAAAAACAAACCCTACGGTACTAGACCCTGTCTTTGCCTCAAGTGGGTTTTAAACTGAGTTTTCTGCCTTAGTTAGACTCTAGGGTCACTAACAGAAAGCAAAATTAAAACTTCCATAGAAACAAATCCTATGGTACTAGACCCTATCTTTGCCTCGAGTGGGTTTTAAACTGAGTTTTCTGCCTTAGTTAGACTCTAGGGTCACTAACAAAAAGCAAAATTAAAACTTCCATAGAAACAAACCCTGCGGTACTAGACCCTGTTTTTGCCTTGGTTAAGTTTTAAACTGAGTTTTTTGCCTTAGTTAGGCTTCAAGGTTACTAACAGAAAACAAAATTAAAACTTCCTTCAATATAAACCCCGCGGTACTAGACCCTGTCTTTACCTCAGGTGAATTTTAAACTGAGTTTTCTGTCTTAGTTAGACTTCAGGGCCACTAACAAAAAGCAAAATTAAAACTTCTATAGAAACAAACCCTGCAGTACTAGACCTTGTCTTTGCCTTGGGTAGGTTTTAAGTTGAGTTTTCTGCCTTAGTTAAACTTCAAGGTCACTAACAGAAAACAAAATTAAAACTTCCTTCAATGAAAACTCTGCGGTGCTAGACCATGTCTTTACCTTAGGTAAATTTTAAGCTAAGTTCCCTACCTTAACCTAGCCTCAAGGTCACTGACACAACAGAATTAAAGCTTTATTGGATGTAAATCCCGCGTTGTGAAGCCTTGGTGTTACCTTAGACTAAACTTTTGTAAACCTCAAGTGAAAATAATGTCTTAAGGTAAACATTCCAAGTAAGTGGTTGGAAAAATTTGTCATTTGGTTTATTAATCAATTATCAAATATTATCACAATTTAGCAAATTGCAAATGTGAATGAAGAGCAATAACATTCTCTCTATGGGAAGAAATTATGGAAAATAGCCATTAGATGTTTAAATAAACTCGAGAAATGCAAATGTATAACATGGATGAATGAAAGAGAAGCATAAGTATTATCAAGCACATATTTCAAATGCTAAGTATTAAAACAAAAACCCCCAAAACTGGGCAAAATTGTAGAATTGTCTTGACACATAAAAAGACTAAAAAAAAAGAAAAAATTAAGGAGGCGGAGGTTCCTCGGTTGAAGATAAAGCCGCAAAGATAGTTCCCTTTCCTAGAGATGCAACAGGTCCAGCTCCTTCAACCTCATAGACGGGAGATTAGTCATTAATGATTGCTTGGATCTCAGGATTTGGAATGATGACCAACTCCTTGGGGATTGGTATATTGCTCTCAACCCTAAGGGAAGAGGAAGCCTTTACTTGCAACTTGTCCAGGGCAGCAGTCCATCCTTTGGAGAAGTAGGTTGAAAGCTTCTACTGAACCTCGGGTTTAACAGTAGCAATACAGTCATACTAACCTTGGTAGTAGGCTTCCTGGAGCTTAGCATCATCAACTACTTTATAGCCTTTCAGCTCAACATCTTTGTCTGCCAGCATCTTCTTGGCTTCCTGCAGCTTCTTCTCCAGCGTCTCTACTCTTTCTATGATGGTCTTGGTGTTCTCTTCCGCCTTAGATCGTAGCCTCTCTGATTCTAAGACTTTGTTCATGACATCTGAGATATTCTTGAGAAGATCCCCATTATCATTGCACAATTCCTCAACCTTGGCCTTGGCAGCCTGGTAACTCTCCTTAATCACCATGGAGTATTGATACCCCTAGCATATAATAAAATTAGTATCTACTTGTGGAGAAAAGTAAAAAATCAAAGAGGGGAAAAAGTTCATTACCATGATGGCTTCTCTTTTCACATTTAGAATGAGGGAGTTATAATCCCATTTAGCCCAATGCTTTATATCCTCGGGCAACAGGACAGTCTTGCCAACACTCTCGGCATCCTTCCCCCAGTAACCTTCCCTCCATGGTCTGACCCTGTCAGTCGCAAGAAGGGGAACTCCATCCACTGAGAAGGAGTGTGTATAGGCAGGAGCCCTCGCAACATTGACACGAGCATCCCTAAGGTCGGGGAGGGGGGGGGGGGGGAGTTTTCTGAGTTAAGAGCAATTGAAGTTTGGCCTGCTCTCGAGGGGCGTTTCCTTCTAGTCCTAGTTTCACGGGTAGGAGTTGATGCTACTGCGGCAATTGGAGTAGCTTAGGTAGTTTTGAGAACATTGGCAGTGGGGGCAGTGGCTGGAGGAGTCTGAGTCCTTAGGATAATTGGAGTAGCCAGGAGCTGTGCAAGTGTGACCCCACTCCTTTGAATCAACATCTTGGTAAAAGAATCATCCAACAGAGTGGCAGTTTGAACGTTAAGCTCTACTCAGGGTGGAGAGGGGCTACGAGCTGGAACATGGCTTGTCTTCTTTTTCCATTGGCGACGAGGGTGTTCAACCGGGATAGGAAAGGTAGTGGTCACTCCTAAATCCTCGTGAGTGAAAGGAGAAGGGGAGTTACTGTGATACCTCCCTTCTTCTCGGCGAACACGCTCGGAAAGGGATAGAATATACCCCTTGTACCAAATGTCCATGTAAGGAAGTAGGGGATGCCTTAGAGTGATAGTTTTTCCAGTAGCTTGGAAACTACGGTACACGGAGGTGTATCCAAGAATAAGGTAGGCCACACACAATTGACCATCAGTGTGGGGGTAGATCGGGGATCTTAGCAACCTATTCAGATCTGTAGAGTTGATTAGCTGCCTTTCCTGCTTGAAAGCGTGATCCTTTGAAAAAGAAACAAGCAAAGGTTAGACATATGAAATAAGTATAGATACTTGGGTAAAGTCTAGTTCGAGGCAGTAGAAAATAGAAAAAAGGGGGGGATCCTATTAGGCTAACCCACCTGCTTTACCCGCGCTAGTGGGGCAGTGGATTCCGGTAGGGTACCAGTTCCTCGAGACGATTAAGTAGTCCCCCTCGGTCTCTTCGTCTAAGTCCGGTAGGCCAGAAATAAGTCTCACTTCCCCGTGCCAAATTTTAAAATAGTACCTAGAGGTTTTAGTGTCCTGAAAGCTATAAATGTAGTTGATGTCGTGCTTGGTAAGCTTCAACCCGAGCATTTGGTTCAGGGTATCTACACTATTGACTATCCAAACACATTGGGGGTACATTAGTTGGGACAAATCTTGAAGTGACGGAGAAAGTTGGTAAGCAAATCATTCATAGGGATCCTCACTCCCCCCTCTACAATGGCAACAAGTGGAATCACCACTTTGCCCTCTCCCCATGATAGTATTGCCTTCGATTTTGGGCAATACTCAACCTCAACATCCTTGAGGAAGTTGTACTCCCTTCTAAGACTCTCAGGAGTATCAACCATAGGTTTGAATTTCCTCATTTAAAAAAATAAATAAATAAAAAGAAGGAATTTTCTATAACAAGGGAAGGAACAAAAAGAGAAAACTAGGAAAAGAGTATGTGAGACGAAGCAAAGTTCTTAAAAGATTAAAGGAGATGGACTTACAAACACAAAGAGAAAGCAGGAATGCACTGAAGGTCATCGAAGAGAAACGCAGAGTAGAGATATTTTTCTTTTCTGAGAATTTGTGGCAGTGGGTTGGTGAAGAAGAGGCCCAAGGGAGAGTAGAGGGAGAGGGGAGGGGAAAGGATGGACATAAACCCTCCTTTTCCTACTTATTTTTCTGTTTTCTGAAGTCCTTTTCTAACTGTCCATTTAATGACGCGTGCCAATGATCGTGGGGCGGGGAACTCTTGCATGTCCATGGCATTAATTACCTAATGCTGCCACTATTCATAAATGCCAGCTAATGATTGGTCTGTTTTATTTTTTTTGAACCATGATCCCCACTTCAGTAATAATGACCTGGAGATCGTGGGGGGTTAATGTGGGGAGTGGAAAGATCCCCATTCAGATTAAAGCCCAAAAATGAAATGGGCCACGAGAAAGGATTGGGCTTGGCCTGTGTATCATGGAAAAAATTGGGCCACAAAAAGAGAATAGCTGGATCACCCAAGTATCACGGAAAAAATGAGTGATGCAAAAGATTAGTTCCTGTGGAGATGGTAAAGTGCCACTTTACCCAAGGTATCGGGTGTGGGTGGACCACGTGCATGGTTTTAAAAATCGAACCAGACTGGCCGGTTCGACCCGTTCAATCAGGAACCAGCCTTCAATCTGGTCCGGTTATAGCAAAAAACCGAAAATAACTTTAAAACCGGTAAATAGTGCAAACCGGCCGGTTCAACCTGAGAACCGAAAACCAGAAAGGTTGAACCGGTTTTGCAATATTGTTGAAACAGATCTGCAATGGAGCTTTTTTTGCAGTAAAAATCTTCTTTTTTCTTAGATCTACTGATGGTGAGGACATTTTTTTGCAATAAAGTCTTTTTTCTTAAGATTGGCTATGACCACGTGCATGGTTTTAAAAACTGGACCAGTCCGATCGGTTCGACCCGTTCAATCAGGAACCGGCTAGTTCGGTTATAGCAAAAACCGAAAATAGCTTTAAAACTGGTAAATAGTGCAAACCGGTCGGTTCAACTTGGGAACCGAAAACCAAAAAGGTTGAACCGATTTTGCAATATTGCTGAAACAGATCTGCAATGGAGCTTTTTTTGCAGTAAAAATCTTCTTTTTTCTTAGATTTGCTGATGGTGAGGACATTTTTTTGCAATAAAGTCTTTTTTCTTAAGGTTGGCTATGCTTGAGAGAGAGAAAATGACTGAATGTTCATGCTTGGCGTTGAAATTAGCATCTTGGAGTGGTATCTATAGATCTTCAGTGAGGAAGAGAGGAACAGATGATGATATTGTAGAGATAAGCAATAGATCTAACTTCCTGAGAGAGAGAGAGAGAGAGAGAGAGAGAGAGAGAGAGAGAGAGAGAGAGAGAGAGATATGGATTTTGTGGAGGATAGAAGACTGGAAAAATAGTCTTTTGATGGTAAGTAAAATGGGGAGTGTACGTAGTGGAGTGCTAGATTTATGAGGTGTATACCGTGTATTAGAGAAAAAAAAAATTAAAGAAAGAGTAAACGTGTGGCTAGGAGAGGTGGAGTGGGAAAGTGGATTTATAAAGGAGTAATAAGTCAGTGACTTGTCAAGTCATCTGACTTTGGGGTTTTTTTTTTTTTTTTTTAATTAATTTAAATTTTCTTGAATAATTAAATAGTTAAAGTTATACTATTGTTTGTACAAACTAAAAGATGAAGCTTAAATGCTAAATAGTTTATTCTTTGTGAACTATTACTGACAAGAAAAGAAAGGTGGTATGGAAAAAAACACTTTTATTTATTATTTTTATATTTTCTTAATTAAGAATATTAAATTTTAAAATTTAAATAAAAATTACTTTAATATTTTAATTAAATTATTTATGACGTCATCGGTTTGACCATCGGTCGAACCCCGGTCCAACCAGAAAACCGATAATTAGCTCCTTTTTCGTACCGGTTTTTAAAACCTTGACCACGTGTGATTACCAGAAAATTCTTGGAACCATGGGAAGGTTCAGGTACATACAGGAAGGTTAAAGATCTTTACCTCCGCATTAGTGATGAGGTTCTTACCTCACCCCTGCCACATTAAGTGCAAGTTAGATAGTTTGAACAGTGGCAGCAACCCCCAAAAGTCAATGTTCCAGGATAAGGGAGGGGAGGAATCCGATAAAGTTGAGAAAAATATTCCTGAGGCTCTGGTAGGCAACAAGATAGATATGGTGATAGGAGCAAGGATTGAAGTTATAAAAGGGAGAGGAGAGGTAAAGTAAAAGGGGATAAGAAAAATCTACCTAGGGAGAGAAAAATAGAAAGAAAGAGAGAGTAACACTAAGGATGTGGTCATAGGAACGAAAAAGTTTCCTATGTTAATATCTGTAATTGTAATCACTACATGAATGGCCAAAGAATTCCGCTGCTTGTGTTTCCCATTGTAGAGTGTTAATTCCTTGTTGTTTATTTGTATTTAAGCTGTGTGAATTACTAAAGTAGAATTCCAAGGTGAGATCCTCAGGGGGGCCAAATTTTGTGTCCCTACAGTAATTATACTAGTTGCTTTGGGGTATAACTAGCGTAGATACATCTAACACTCTTTCTTGTGTCATGGGTGTTATAGTAATATATTATAAGTATATTAAAATCATTAACAACTCTAAGTGAAGCTCTAGTACCGACTTAAAAAAAAATGAAACGATTATTTATCTTAAAACTTAATTACTTAAAGTATTTAGTGGAAGTTTCAATATTTTATTTAAATTTAAATTTGAATAATAATTATATTATAATTTTTCATTTTGATAAATATTTTGTCTTACACGATATTTTATACAACCATTTAATTTAAAAATTTTAATCATTTTTATTATTTTTAGTATGTATTTTATTTTTAATCTTAGTTTTTTTTTTTATAGGTATTTTTATTCTTAGTTATATTACTAAACTATTTTCATTAACTTACGTTATGATCACCCTCAAAAAAAAAAAAAAAAAAAAAAAAACTTACGTTATGATTTTTTGTTTAATCCATGTACAGCACGGATATTGCGTTAGTTTTCTAAAAAATTAAAGGATGACAATTCATTAGGTTGCGGGCTTTGGTAATGAGTCTGACGACTGCTTTAGAGTTTAGAGCTTTTGTAGCTCATCAAGGTTTTAGGCCGGCCTGCTTCGGAGATGGGCTTTATGAGTGCCCTCTTTATTCCTATTTCTATAATTTTTTCATCCTCACCCAAAAATGAAAACCCCAATCTGCTCTCAAGCCCATTTCCGTATGAAGATTCCCTCCTTTGCAGCCTTGCTGTCTTGTTCTAAGAAAATCCATCTCACGAAAAGTTAACAAGTAACAAATTATAGAAATTTTTTTTAACAGAACATTATTATTTTAAAATGATGAAAATAATAATTTTTAAGTACAAGTACGAGTTCTTGTAGGGAAAGAGCCAAGATTCAAGTTTTTAAAAAAGAGTTTCACACAAAAACACACTTAAATTAAGTTAGAGTAAGCTTTTTATTTAAAAAAAAAAAAATCACCTATGGTGTTTTTTGGACAAGCAAGATTGAGTATCCATCATTGTAAAAAATTCTTTCAAACCCTCCCTAATTAAATTTTTATTTGAGTAATCGTAATCAATCCTACCCACACAATAATTTTCATATTTACAAAACTAAAATACTCCTAGTCCCAGGTAAACTCAAAATTGGATTAAAATCCTCCATAGTTTTTTTTTTTTTTTTTTTGGTGGGGGGGGGGGGGGGGAACTAAAAATTGGATTAAGGTCCTCCATAGTTTTTTTTTTTTTTTTGGAAAACTCAACAATAGCGACTCTTGGAATTTTTTAAGAGTAGTCACAATGTTATCTTTTAATACCATTTTTTAAGGAAAAATGAAATTATAGATTATTTTTAAGTAATGGTTTGAACAAGTAACAAACTTGAATAATTAGAAATCTTTATTTATTTATTTATTTATTTTTAACAGGCTTTATGTTGAATAATTTTTCACTTCTTGTTGTTTGAATTATTTTTGTTGTTATTGGCTAATTTTATTGTTGTTATTTAAGGCAGTTTCTTTTTTGCTTAAGGGGTTAAAAATTATGTTTGAAAGGCCATAATTATTTTTAGAGAATTATTCAAATTAAAATTAATAACAACTTACTGCTAATGATTTATTGTAAAATTATTATAAAAATATTGAAATATAATATTACTCTTATTTTTGCTTAACCAAAATTATTCTAATCTTTAAGGTAGAGTGTTCAATATTTTTTTAGGGTGATTACCATACGCGACCCACATGGGCAACATGTGGCTCCCACAATCAGTTGTCGATTACAACATTTCCTGCGCTTGTGGCTTGTGGCTCCCACAATCTAAACCTGTGCTAATCCCCACCGTCCATCGCTTTTCAACTTTAACGCGGATGAAAGAAACCGCGTCCTAATTCCTCGGCTATGAACCCGGGGCCTTGTCCGATCCGGTTTTACTCGGACCGTTTTGCTGCGCACATGTACTGTACATAAATACCATTATTTGCCCTTTTTTTTTTTGTTCGTGTTCCTCGTAAAACTAAAAGGTTCCCAGAAAGAAAACGATCGAAAAAGAGATCCAAGAATTATTCCTCAAATCTTTTGATCTCTTTTCTGTTTTTGGAATCTGTCCTTTTCGATTTCCAGAAATGCCTCGAGGGACAATTGAAGTTCTTCTTGTTAGTGCTAAGGGACTTGAAAACACCGACTTTCTCAGTATGTTTTTTTCTTCTCAATTCTCAATTTCCCATCGTTTTCTCTTTTGAATATTCAATTTTGATCGGTTTGGATTGGACCCTTTTGATATATTGTCTTCTTTAAGATCTGGGGCTCTGTTTGGTAGCTAAGAAACTGGAGGAAATTAAAGAAAATGTAGCATTGTAAATGATGTTTGTGTGAAATAATTTCTTTACGTAAGTTATCATGATCGGACAATCAAACCAATCCAAATATCCTGATGAATATAGCTCATCATACCTAATTAAAATATGCTTGCCAATAGCCATAATTGTTTCTTGGTTTTCCTGTTTGTTTTTTTTTTTTTTTTTTTTTTTTTTTTTTCAATGAGTGGGTTCCTGTTTGAATTGATGAGGTTTAAAACTTTAAATGAATATGAGCAGATGACATGGATCCTTATGTCATTCTCATTTGCCGCAGTCAGGAGCAAAAAAGCAGTGTTGCATCAGGTAAGATCTCTCTATTTAGCTCTGATTTTTATATGTCTACATTTCATCTTGATGGAACAGATACTGGACATAATTTCTACCCAAAAAAAATTCCTGTAGTGATATGTTTACAGAATCAGATGTTATGTTCATGTTCTTTTATTATAGAGAAGATGGGCTAGGTAATCCTCTCTGTTTTTGACATATGATTTGTGCAGGAAAAGGGACACAGCCAGAGTGGAACGAGAGTTTTGTCTTTACCATTTCGGATGGTGCTTCAGAACTCACACTGAAAATAATGGACAGTGATACTGGTTCTGCAGACGATATTGTAGGAGAAGCAACGTGAGTATCCCAATCTGCAGAATTTTCTTTGATCTAAGTTTGTGATATGTTCTGCTCTCCCTCTTGTACTTACCAGGGCTGACACTAAACATTTTGGGGTTGGGTAAGAACTAAAATGGTGCATTTTTTTTTTATTTTTTATATTTATGTATTAATTAAATTAATATTGACCTAGGAAAACTTGATTTTAAATAGGAAAACAGAGAGTTGCATCCCCTAGGAAAACTTGGTTAGTATTGACCCTGGATATTACTCAAAAGTCACTGCATTTGATTTTAAATAGGTTTTGAATGAATAAAGTTAGTAGTTTGTGTTTGTATCAACATAATCACAGGCAATATATAATGTGAGCAATTCCTTAAATTCTAAATACTGTTGGTTTAGCAAGTGCTAGAAAAAATAGGTAAGAAATTCTTCAAGTTACAGAAAACTGCAGTGGACTCATCAATCTTGTGCAAAAAATAAAAATAAAAATATTTCAGGAACATCTGAATGCATCACCGTGCCAAAAAAAAAAAAAAAATGCTTGTAGCACTGAGAAGTAGATTGGATATATTCAGGCTCCTTTGTTTTAGAGTTAGCAAGAACCAAATTTTGTTTTGGAGCATAGATACTAACTGCTGCCCACATAGTAGGTGAAAATGGAGATATAGACAGAAGCATTGATCATCAAAATTTGACATTGTTATGATATTTTGATGATATTAAATGGGTTTTCTTGAAAAACACTTCAGAACCAAATATTATTTGCTTTATGATCCTTGCAGCGTTCCACTAGAGCCGTTGTTTTTGGAAGGAAGCCTCCCTCCAACAGCATACAATGTAGTTAAGGACCAAGAGTTTCGTGGAGAGATTAGGGTGGGCCTCACTTTCACTCCTGAGGTAATCCTCTGTTTTTTATAGTTTAATTGATTACAGGTGCCCTGTAGGACTGTTTTCTTTTTGCAAATGTATACAATATTGTGCACGTTTGTTTAGTTTACAATGTAATATTCACATTGTTAGTACAATGTATACTAAGAATTTTCTTAACTTAAATGTAAAAGCATGATGATGATAATATTAACGAACTAATCGAAGCTTTGATTGCCTGTTCATTATAGGAACGTCATGACCGGGAGTTCCGTGTGGAAGAGGAAACCTACGGTGGATGGAAACAATCTGCATATACAGACTGATCAAGTCTTATTTAGCAGCTTTATGATCTGGGGATTGAAATAAATAGATGCTGTTCAATTGATTTCAGTTTTCCCTTTCCCTTATTAATGTGTTGTAATTCAAGAACGTTTTCTATCATGGTGGGATTGAGTAAGTTATTTGATTTGAACTATGTGATTAACCATTATGTTGCCGTGTTTTGTGATTGCACTAATTTTGTCAAATCAAGTTGAATTAATATGCTTATGCTGGTAGGGGATGGGGATGGAATAGTCCTAGATTTGGATCTTCTCAAACTAATGGTCCGTTTGGATTAAGGGAGAGGGAAGGGGAGTAGAGTAGAGTAGAGCAGATTTAGTACAAAATTAGCTTATTTTTAGCTAACTCTACTCTACTCTCCCCCACTCCCCCTCCTTCCCTCCTCCATCCAAATAGGTCAAGATAGATAAAAATAAATATGCCCATGGAGTGGGGCACCTCAGAAATTTTTTTTATTTTTTTAAGAGAGTTTCAACTTATTATAACCGATAATTCTTTATCATCAGACCAAGACACCAATCAGTTTTTGATGTAGACGGAAATTGAACCCAAAATCTCTTATTCAACTATTAGAAATTTTACTAGTTGAGCATGTTAGAAATACTGAATGATTGTATTGTATTTCTCAAGTAATAGAATATACATAAGTGCCTTTATATAGGAGGCAGAGTGTGCAATACAAGTAAGTGTGCTATACAAGTAAACAAGGTGGGCCTAAAACCCACATACCCTAATACACGTTAACAGCCCCCCTCAAACTCAAGGTGGATGTGAGACCAACTTGAGGTTGTCAACCAAAGTGCGAAGACGTCCCTTAGGATGTGACTTGGTGAAGATATCTGCAAGTTGATCTTTAGAAAAAACTGAGATCAGCTTGAGAGCACCATGGACAAGATGATAACGGATAAAATGACAATCGATCTCGATGTGTTTAGTCCGTTCATGGAAGACATCATTGTGAGCAATATGAATGACACTCTGGTTGTCACAATAAAGAGGAGTAGCAGAGGATGGGATACACCTAAGTCTTTGAGAAGCCATCGTAGCCAAAGGAGCTCAGATGTGGTATCAGCAAGGGCACGATATTCTGCTTCAGTACTGAAGCGGGCCACATGAGTTCGTTTCTTACTTCGCCAAGAAATCAAAGAAGAACCAAGAAGAAAGCAATAGCTAGTGGTGGACTTGCGATCAGTGGGATTTCCTGCCCAATTAGCATCAGAAAATGCACGAAGAACAAGAGGAGACCGAGCAGAGTAGAAAAGACCATGGAAGAGAGTGCCCTTTAGGTATCGAAGTATGCGCAGAACAGTAGCATAGTGAGTCGATCGTGGAGCAGATAGATACTGACTCACCTGGTGAACAGCATAGGAAATGTCTGGATGAGTGACAGTGAGATAAACTAGGCTGCCAACCAAGCGTTTGTAAAGAGAGGGATTAGACAACGGTTTCCCCCCTGACGGAGTCAAATGCGCATTAAGCTCAACTGGAGTGTTAACAGTCTTGCTATCAGTGAGTCCAGCTCGAGACAAGAGTTCAGAGGTATACTTGGCTTGAGTAATATAAAGTTCATCTGTAGAATGAGTGATTTCAAGACCCAAGAAGTAGTTGAGATGGCCAAGATCTTTCATCTCAAACTGCTGACTGAGAAAACCCTTGAGTTCTTGAATGCCACTAAAGTCATCACCAGTTATGATCATATCATCCACATACAGGAGAAGTAAAATAGTGCCTTTGTCAGTGCGACAAAGAAATAAGGCAGAATCATAATGACTGGCCATGTAACCTAAGCGAGAGATGGTAGAACTAAATTTGGCAAACCAAGCTCGTGGAGCTTGTTTAAGGCCATAAAGAGCACGCCGAAGGTAACAAACCTTATTTGATTCAACAGAGTAACCAGGAGGAGGTTGCATATAAACTTTTTCACTTAAATCCCCATTAAGGAATGCATTTTTGACATCCATCTGAAAAATGTCCCATTTTCTGGCAGCAGCAACAGCTAAGAGAGCTTGAACAGATGAGATACGAGCAACCGAAGCAAAGGTCTCTTCATAATCAATCCCATACTCCTGTGTAAAACCTTTTGCAATAAGACGAGTTTTGTAGCGCTCAATGGACCCATCAGAGCGAGTCTTAATCTTGTAAATCCACTTACAACCAACCACAGATTTCCCAGGGGGGAGAGTCACCAAATCCCAAGTATGATTTTTAGATAATGCATCAAGTTCCTCTTTCATTGCAATCTGCCACAAAGGGTCAGTGGAAGCCTCACGATAGGTGTGAGGCTCATGCAGTGTAGCAAGAGCAGTGTAACAAGAGCAGTGTAACAATGATAATCAAGTAAATGTGTAGGAATGGATCTTACCCGAGTTGAGTGACGAGGTGGAATGTCTTGTGCAAGATCTTCAGGAGGAGCAGGAGCAGGGGACCCAAGCTCAGGGTTGGGTAGCTCGTCTTCAACCTGTGCATCTTCCACCTGTTCATTAAAAGGTGAACTAGGAAAGGGATCAAAGGTATCTGGTAGTTAGACAGAAAAGTCTATAGGAGGATCAGGAGCAACTATAGGAGGATCAGGAGCAGTTACAGAAGGAATATGTACCTCATCTGGAAAAAGATCTAAAACAGAGGAGGAAGACAATGAGGCACGGAAGTGAGAAAGCTCGACAAAGGAGCGATGTTCCCAAAAGACAACATTGCGGGAGATACGAAGACGATGAGAAATAGGATCATAACACCGATACCCCTTTTGAGTTTCGCCGTAGCCAAGAAAACAACAAAGCCTTGACCGAGGCTCAAGTTTGTTATGCTCATGTGGCTGAAGAAGAACGAAACAAGCAGAACCGAAGGAGCGAAGGTGGTGATAATCTGGAGGTGACCCAAAAAGGCGCTCATATGGAGTTTAATTTTGAATAACAGGACTTGGAATGCGATTAATAGCATGAACAGCATCAAGGGCAGCTTCACCCCAAAAAGGAGCAGGAACTTTGGCAGAGAGAAGAAGAGCACGAACAGTGTCAAGAATATGACGAAGTTTTCGTTCGGCTCTACCATTTTGCTGAGAGGTATCTGGACAAGTTAGTTGATGAATAGTGCCATAGGAATGCAAAACAGCTTGGAAAGCATATTGAGTGTACTCAAGAGCATTATCAGATCGAAAAATTTTGATACGTTTGGAAAATTGAGTTTCAACCATTTTTGCAAAATTAGAATATATTTGCAATAACTCAGAACGATGTTTCATATTAAAAATCTAGCTATAGCGAGAGTAATTATCAACAAAGACAACAAAAGATCGAGATCCACCAATACTAGAGACAGAGGAAGACTCCCAAACATCAGAATGAATAAGGTCAAAGATATCAGTGGATATTGATTCACTAGTATTGAAAGGTAAAACTGGTTGTTTTCCTAACTGACATGAAACACAATCAAAATTTTCTATAGACACTGAACCTAACAAACCTCTAGAAGCCAATTGTTGTACTTGAGAGGAAAATGCATGACCAAGTCGAGCATGCCAAAGTGCAAGGGAAGGAGTAGAAGAAACTGCAGTAGCTACAACAACAGAAACAGGAGCAACAAGTGGAAGACGAAGGTTGTCCACAGGAAACATACGCCCAACTCTAGGACCGGCCCCAAGCTCTTGTCCCGTCCTTGGATCCTGCACAATACACCCAGAATAATCAAAGATAATGCGATAACCTAACTCAGCTAATTGTCCCACAGAAAATAAATTGTAAGAAAGGTCAGGAACATTAAAGACACCAGGAACCGAGAGATTGGAGGTCGAAACGGAACCTATATTATGACCAGACATAGTGAAACCATTTGCTGTGTGAATATTAAGAGGATGTGGTGCAGGTTTAAGTTCAGAAAATAAGGACGAGTGAGGAGTCATGTGATTGTAACAAACAGAATCCATAAGCCAAGAGGAAAGAGACATACCAGATAAAGTTGAGAGAGAAGAGGAATAAGATGCATTACCAACCATACGAATGACATTGGCGATGATATTTTTAACGTCATCTGTGGACATGGTGAAAGTGCGTCCTGAAGACTTAGACTGTGCAGAGATAGGAGCCATTGGTTGGAAACTCTCAGTGTTAGCAATAGTAGCAGCGGAAATTGACACAGCTGATTTGTTGCGATGATAGCAAGTCTCAATATTGTGGCCAAAACATTTGCAAAAATTGCAAAAACGTTTGCTAGATTGTCGGCGACGATTATTGCAACAAGAAGAAGAACTGTCCTTATTTTTCATTTAGAAGCAAAATATGCAGAAATGGACTGCAAAAATGAAATCTACGCGAAAAACTGGATAAGGAGCACTTGGACTGCAAAAGGTCAACCTTGAGAAAAGTCAACGGTCAAAGTCAAAGTCAACGGTCAACATTGTGATGACGTAAGCAGGATGACGTAAGCTGAAGACCTCAGCTAGGGCTGACGTGGATGATGACGTCAGCGATGACGTCAGCAGGTGTAAATCGGCGCGTGGAGCGCGTGAGTCAATCTCACCGGAACTTTGGTCGGCGTGTGAGAGCGCGTTGGGATTCCGATCAGGCCGATTTTTCTCCGGTTATGTAGATTGGAGAAAGACGATTCTGATGAAGGCGGTGGTGAGTTGATCGGAGCAACACTGGTAGTGCGTGAGGCGCGTGGACAAGTTGCGGAATTTTTGACCGGCGAGTGGAAGCGCGTGAATGGTCAGATGGTGGTGATTCCGGCGGCTTTGTATAGATCGGTTGAAAATCTACCCGATGATAGGTCTTATGTCTTAATCGGAGATCCGGTGTGGAAGATTCGACGGAAGCAGTGATCTTGGTGGCGGTGATCGAGCTTCTGGCGATGTAGATTCAACCTTTGCACCTCTGACGACGATGGAATAGTCAGGAGAGGGCACGGAAAAGGTTTACTGACCGATGAGGCACATATTCCAGATGAGGCACATATTCCTTCTGTAACTGCTCCTGATCCTCCTGTAGTTGCTCCTAATCCTCCTATAGACTTTTCTGTCCAACCACCAGATACCTTTGATCCCTTTCCTAGTTCACCTTTTAATGAACAGGTGGAAGATGCACAGGTTGAAGACGAGCTACCCAACCTTGAGCTTGGGTCCCCTGCTTCTGCTCCGCCTGAAGATCTTGCACAAGACATTCCACCTCGTCACTCAACTCGGGTAAGATCCATTCCTACACATTTACTTGATTATCATTGTTACATTGCTCTTGCTACACTACATGAGCCTCACACCTATCGTGAGGCTTCCACTGACCCTTTGTGGCAAATTGCAATGAAAGAGGAACTTGATGCATTATCTAAAAATCATACTTGGGATTTGGTGACTCTCCCCCCTGGGAAATCTGTGGTTGGTTGTAAATGGATCTACAAGATTAAGACTCGCTCTGATACTATGTTAGAAATACTGAATGATTGTATTGTATTTCTCAAGTAATAGAATATACATAAGTGCCTTTATATAGGAGGCAGAGTGTGCAGTACAAGTAAGTGTGCTATACAAGTAAACAAGGTGGGCCTAAAGCCCACATACCCTAATACACGTTAACAGAACAAATTAGAACCCACGAAATAAAGATTTTTTAGATGGCTAATTGAACCCATGTAAGCATATGGTGGTGGATGCATCTAGATGGGTAAGCTCAGTGTGAGGTTCAAATCTTGCAGCTAGGCAAATTATAGATTAAATAAATGCATAAATCTCTTGCTAAATGCATTACACGAAGCTATTACAATTGCAAAAATCGCCTTTACTCCAAGCCAATTACGATCAAATTGTGAATGAACTGTCCTTGTGTACTAGAATTACAATTGTCTTGGTCTATCCAACATACCTTCAAAATGCACTGGAATATGAACGACGGAGCTGAAGTCACGAATAACTCAGCTCTATTGATGTTAACATGGGACGCCAATGTGCTCATTTTGTAACCCTTTCACATTCATATAACTTTGGTCAATATTTATTTTAATAACTTGATTGTGTCCTAGTGAGCTCTGTGTTTGGAACCATAGACAGCATAGTTGCTAGGTGTTCAAATTAGGTGCCTAAGTGTGCATTTAGATAAGGATTAAAAATTAAAATTATCTCATTATGTAGCTTATTTTTATTACTATTCATAAGTCCATGGCACTTTTTAACACTATTCATTAGCTTCATTATACTATTATTTCAACTTTTACCTTTATCTACAGAACTTTCAGCAATAATTTTTAAGTTTCAACAAAATAAGTGGTATCTATATACATCCTAATTCTTATTCAGATTCAGAATTTGTCAATTACATTTGAATAATAAGTTAATAACCCGATGATCCATTTGGCCCAAAGAAAAAAACGAAAGAAAAATTCTTACAACAGTTAAAGAGTGACTCAAATTCTTTCTTTCTTTTTTATGGCTCCTAGATCTTCTAAGCATATAAAACGACCATCGTGGGCACTTCACTGGGATTCAAAGAGTACTTTGGATTCAAAAAGTAGAGTACTGCTGATTACCCCAACAAAGTAGGTGTCTTTTTTAAGTTTCAGCAAAATAAACAATATTCAAACACACTCTAATTTTCATTCAGATTCAGAATTTGTCAGTAACATTTAAATAATGAGTTAATAACCTGATGATCATTTGGCCCAAAGAAAAAAAACGAAAGAAAAATTCTTACAACAGTTAAGAGTGACTCAAATTCTTTCTTTCTTTTTTATGGCTCCTAGATCTTCTAAGCATATAAAACAGACCATCTTGGTCTAATTACAAACATTACAAAAGACAAATTGCGAGGGGCACTTCGCTGGGATTCAAAAAGTAGAGTACTGCTGATTACCCCAACGAAGTAGGTATCTTTTTTTCTAAGAGTTAACCTTTCCATGAAGGTCCTTATTGCCCTCCAAGCAAGGCTGAGAACCAATTCCACTGCAACTCGGCAAGCTCACAGTTCCTGGGGTAGAGAGTGAAGAACTCATGGATGGTTGATGTCCTGTCTCAGATTTTTCTGGTAGATCAAAATGAGAAGTAATATCATTTTGGAAAAAGTTGTGTGAGCCAAAATCTGGCAATGCCAAACCACTATCCCTCCTCGTGTGAGAGATGTCAAGTTCTTCCTGGAAGTATCCTTGTGCCAAATTATCTTCCACAGGTATTGCACCTGTGAGAGTCTTGAATGCAAATTCTAGGCATGGGTCAGACCAAGAATCACTGAAGGGAAAGGGTAGCTCCTGTGGTTCTGGCATTATTTCAGTTTCAGGCAACTGCAGTTGCTCTTCAGGAACAACTTGGACTTCAACTGCAGGAGTCTTTTCGCTCTTGTTTGATGAATCTCCAAGTAATGGAGTGTCTATGATGGTAGAAGCATGATGTGCAAACTCCATGTGAAGTCCAGCCTCAAGCTGCTGAGATGCTCCATCTGCCAAAACCAAAGGTACAGTGGCTTCACTTTCACAAGTCTCTCTACTTGTATTTTGAAGAGCTTGTTCACTGGAAATGGTGTTTGCCATTATCTCAAGTTCAAATCCAGAAACTCGTTTTGAAGACCGACAAGGCAAGTTAAGCTCTTTCTTATTCATGGATTTCTTCAAGTTGACCTGAGTTTTTCTATTGCTGCTCTTTTTTATTCCATCCTCAAGGGAGTTTTCTATTTGTGGGATGTCAGCTGAAGGCATCAAAACATGCCCATCATTAGAAGTGCTCTCCAGTGGTAATGCACCTGTAAGAGTCTTGATTGCAAATTCTAGGCATGGGTCTGACCAAGAATTCTCAACCAAACAGCACTGTTCTTCTAGTTTCTCCTCATCCACTTTTTCAGTTTCCAGCATCTCCAGTTGCTCTATGTTAGCAGCTTGGTTTTTTTTATGAGGCTCTTTGCTCTTTTCTGATGGCTCTCCATGTAATCCATCATTCATGTCCAGAGAAGATTGAGGTGCATTCATTGTTCCTTGCTCATCCTTGAACTGCTGAGATGCTTCATTTGACAAACTATTTGTGGCCAAACATGCATCTGGACTGGTTCCACTTTCACCAAACTTCGTACTTGAAACTTGAAAAGCTTGGTGACTGGAAACTGAGTTGACAATCTGCTCAGGTTCAAGCCCAGCAAGTCGTTTCGAAGACCGAAAAGGCAAATTAAACTCTTTCTTCTTCCTGGATTTGCTCGAGTTAATCAGATTTTTCCTAGTGCTTCTCTTTTCCTTCACATTCTCAAAGCCATTCTTCTCTTGCAGGGTATTAGCTGTAGGAGTTAAAACAGGCTCAGATTTAGCAGGGAGACTTTCTGGTTGACCTTTTCTCTGGGATCCATTAGCTTTAGGCAATGCTGACCTGCCCGGATTTGAATTTTCCTTGATTTCAGCGAACTCATTTGTGTTCCCTATCAAATTCTTGTCTTGGACAATCTGAGTTGTGGGAGCAAAAGCATCTTCCTGTTCAGCAGATACTTTATTTCCTTGCCCTCTGTTTGTGCTCTTGCCTTCAGCTGCTTCTAAGCTGCTCTTATCAGAACTTCCCTTACCTTTTTTTGATAGAGCTGAAGTTCCCTTACCTTTTTTTGATAGAGCAGAAGTTCCCTTACCTTCTAATGATAGAGCAGAACTACCCTTACCTGCAGTAAAATTTAACAGAAAGCAATGCAGCTTAGAAATAATTGATTCATTATTGGACCACTCTGACTTGGACTGACTAATATATTTGGACAATCATGCTATGAGAATTGTTCATCATCTATGACCTCTCACCTGCAAAAAGCCTCCGTCTGGTTGCTGGGTGATTTAATTTCTGCCTTTTAGCTGCAGATGATGGCTATAAAATGGGCAAAAAGAAAAGAAGAAAACAAAATTATAAACATAAATCATCCTCCCTAGTAATGTTGCAACTGCAAAAAATAATGGAAAAGTCTAACAAACCCAGTATGATTTTCCAAGATTTTGTGTGTGTGGTTTTATAAGATTGTTAGCATCCAATAAATATGATTTCCCAAGATAGTAGCCATATCTACATGGTTATAGTTGCATTCTATGAGAATCAGGCTTGATTTGGGGGATTTTAGTATTCAGAATATTTTTAATAACGGAACTTTGGCAAATAACCATTGGTGTTTGTGGAGGCAGGTAAAAGAGGATGCATTAGAGGTGAGCCAACTGTTTACTACATGGATGGTTTTTCCATCATTTGCTATGAGGATATAAAGTTGGCATGCTTGAAATTGAACCTGTGATGATACCAAAGAACAAAATCTAAAAGCACAAAAGAAGGCTCCATTTGTTTCACCTGAAAATAATTTCCGACTGTAAAAAATATTTCCCAGAAAAGAAATATTTTCAAGTGTTTGGTTGCATTCTTGAAAAATGCTTTGGAAAACATATTTTCAACTACTTTCTCAAGTTTTCTTTGCTCCCCAACAGATAAAAAATAAACATATTACAACACAAACAATCGAAAAAAAAGAAAAAAAGAATAATAGTAAAAAAGAGAAGTTATAATTTGAAATGAATAATGAGAAAGAGAGAGAGAGAGAGAGAGGGTGAGATCAGGATTTCAGATGCTGCAGATCCCAAGCTTGATCACCCAAAACCCCACAACTGAAGCCCATCACACCAGCGAACCCAAAGTACATTGCTGACACAACCTTGCTGTCAGTATAGTTGCTGTGTCGTCACCAAGATTTCAGCCGTAACTTTGCTGGGCCGCTTCACATGCCACCACCATCAACCTCATGAGTTGCCGTTTGCCTGGTTGTCTCTGTGGGCCCCCTAGAGCCGCTGTTGGAGAGAGAGAGAGAAAGAAAGAAGGGTTTGGTCTAGGCTTTTGATCTAACTGTAGAGAGAGGGCGCTTGGACTGAAAATAGGGATTTAAAATGATTTATGGTAAAATGCCCAAAATTTTCAGTCAACCTGAAGATATTTTCAAGTTGACCAGCATTTGCAATCAAACCAAACACCTAATATTTTCAGGTGTAACAAATGCAGCCTCAATTTAAAACAAAGAAAGAATTAGAGATTAGTTTTACACAGGATGAATGGAGAGTTGTTCAAAGAATAATACAGTAAAAATGGAAAATGGTAATGCATATAGTTTTTGCACAGCCTTAAGGAAGAAAAGAGGTTGTTATTCTTTTTGGGACTGGAAGTGGTCGTTAATCAATGATAATTAGTATGTTGTCTCGTTGTTTGAGAAACATATTATTATTGGTAGGTTATAAAACTGAGCATTGTAAGGTGTTATATGACAAGTTTTAAGAATTTCATATAAAATTGAGTTAAAATATGGGGGAATTCATTGCATAAATTAAATAATGGCATGATCTGGCAACCTTAATACATTACTTGTTACTTTTGTAAACGTTATTTGAAGCAACAGCATCAGCTTCAACCACTTAGGAAGGGTTTGCTAACCAAATATTGGATGCATAGGTGCAATGGTGTTATGTAATGATGTATTATACTATTTTAGATCCATCAAACTTGATCTCAATTATTGTTTGAATTTTTATGGGTAAGCTACATATGCACTTAAAAAGTCTTGAACCCATGATCTCATCATCTGCCTCATTATTTCAATGGAAGGCAGAACCATTTGACTTAGAGCTTCTTGGCTCAGTTTTTGTTTGAAAAATACCGTAAAATGAAAATTTGACACCAAATGCCTAAGGTGTGTATGACAATAATGCTTGTCCATATACATATATATGATTCTTTTTGAAATTCTGATTCTTTAACCAAATTGTAGTAAAAATTTTGAAGATGGAGAAAGAAGTTTTACATACATTGTATTCCTCCTGTTTCTAAGTGTAAAGATGGTTTTTTCACCCTTCATTTTCTATAGTTTATATGAAACTAAAATTTTATCCAATGTTATAATGTTACAGATTCAGCTATTAAATGCAATCATTGGGTATCATCTGTCCTTAAATTTCAGCAGCACATCAATAAATAAGCTACAAGTAATGTGTATCAGAACATTAGCTATGAAATTCAATGTTCAATTCAGTTTACTCTTAGTCTTCTCTGGTTTGATTTTTTCCCTGATAAGTCTTCTATGGTTTGATTTGAAATGCTCCTGACCTCTTTATGGCATTTCCATGTTTGCTAGTTCAGTATTACCATAAAAGAATACCTTTTAGATTTCTACTACAAAAATTTTAGTTACATTAGTCATATTTCAAACTTATTTTGGTCAATGGTATTTTTCTTTTCTAAGTAAACACGGGGCATCATCCCTTTCTAACATCCTGAAAACTTACAGAATATGAATATTAATTCAAAATTTTTAGACATAGTATGCATACTAATACTGATAACTTAGTACATGAAGGTAACTGGGCATGTTTACTGTCAAAGGAAAGAAGGAATGACAGAGAGAACAATAATGCTGAAAACAGCACAACACAGTATTCATTTACTGAAGCACCAAATAAGGTGCAGACTTACTGATATTTCACTGTTAATCAACTCTGCATTGTTAATGCAACTTTTCTTTGGTTTCAATGCATGTCTACTAATCTCTCCACTTTCTAGATAGCGCAAAACATCCTTTTTGGAGCGGAAAACATATCCACTTTTGGGATCTGTGTAATACTGTAGCAAGTAGGTACCAATCAAATTTCATATATAGTGATAATATTTTGAAAACATTAAAACATAACTCGTTAAATAAATTGCACATAATTGACAACTGTCTACACTAGATAGGGTGCACATTTGGCATAGATACACACTTGTCTTTATGTGTGTGCAGGTGTGAAGAAGGAAGAGAGGGGAGGGGGAAGAAAAGCACTGCAACTGGATCAAACAGTAGCATAACAAATTCCATACCGGGTCCCTTCTAATTCCATGTGCATTCTTTTTAATCTTGATTTCCTTTATCCACCCACGTGGTAAATCCTCCACCTTATGCTTCTCAACCGCAACCTACATAATACTTTAGTTATTAGATGTATATCTGATAAAACTTTTATTTTATCTTATAAGTAGATGTATATCTGATAAAACTAATGGCACAAACATAATCCATGTGTACAAAACAAAATTATACCATTACTTCAGTATATTATGGAACAAATGTTTCTCACTAATGGTGCATAAATGATTATTGACTTTTCTCCAGATATGAAACAAAGCTTTTTACTTTTGATGTATTGAGCCACCCATGAGGGTGCAAAGGAATGCCTTGGGAAATGTTTCATCTCCAAGATTAATATTCAATCACCAAAGTTTATCAAAATTTTACCAAGCATCAACCATCTGCTTCCGTTTGTTGTCTTAACATATTGTTTTGTGGTCAGTTTCTTCTACTGTAACTCCATAGAAATTGAAAAAATAGAGATTCTATGTAGTTGTATAACATATTTTATGAGAGGTTTCCTGAGTCACTGGTAGTTATTCAGAGAAGTGAGAGAAGTTCTGTGGTAAGATCTCCACTGTCCCACACCTAAAATCCTTGCAGTAAGGAGTTAAAGGTTCGGTGATAACAGTAGTTAGCTTTTTGGCAGGTTGACTTTCATCTTGATGATCTGATATTGATCCATAAGTTATGACAATGAAGAAGTTATGTTGGCTTGCTTTTGTGTATCACCAAAACAGTTTCTTTCACACCAAAACTTCCATCAGGAGCGGGGAAAACCAAATTACTAGATTTAAAGATGCAGAAGGCAACCCAATTCAAGATAACTTTCCAATCAACTCCAAAAACAAACCAGGGTCCAGAGGAATCCAGGCAGCAAGAGGCTAACAAGAAAATACAAATTTAATCTCAATTCTGCTTTCTGCATGTATTTTCTGGAGTTATTGAACATATTTGTTATTACAAAGTAGTCAAATTAAGCAGAAATATTCTGGATTAGCTGACAAGAACTGGAGAGAGACCTCCTGGAAAAGACAAGAGGAAAATACAGTGGAAGCTCACAAGAAAGCCATATAATTCTCTTCATGAGAATGTTTTGTTTTTTGGTGGTTTGATGTTTAAACTTTAAACTGAGTTTGGATTATATTTTCCATTGGGCTCTGCTGCCCAGCTTTTCTGAGATCATACAAATTTTGTTATAGGGTTTCACCAAGCATATTTGCTTAGTTATACTTTTTATTCTTGTATCTTTCAGTTGGTTGTGACTTTTGTATTCACAAATTTTCTGATATCTTATCCATTAAAAAAAAAAAACCAAAACTGAGGAAAAATGCCCCTATTATCTATTACTAAACATGAAATAACTTTATAACCTTATAAGGTACAAAAACTATCCAAATTTGAAAATTCATTGTTACTGAGAGAGAGAGAGAGAGAGAGAGAGAGAGCCAAAAGTCCATTAATTAAACTAAAGGGGGGGGGGGGGGACACCCAAAAAAAAGACAATTAATTTAAAGAATAATAAATTTTTATTTTATTTTATTTTTTTAATACAAGAAAGAATAATAAAGTTTAAAAGAATAAACTTTGCTCACCGAAGATATGCCATTATCTGTCTTCCTCTTATTGGACGTAGAGGTTTTGCGCTTTATAGTTTTGAGATATCGCAATACCTCTGGCTTGGAATAGAATCTACATCCAGCCAAGGGATCAATGTAACACTGCAACAAGAATACAGTCATAAAAAATAATAACAATAATAAATGCATTATGTTGGTGGGCAAAATATAAATCTAAGTCCATAATTTTCTTAATATGTAATCATTTTCACTATATTAACTGAAGAGTATTTTCATATCATTAGAAGGACCAATTTTTTCCCCTCTAATCAAACAATTAAATTTCTACAGTCAAAAATCAAACGATAAAGTTGTTTGATAGAACAAGAAAAATATTGTATTTTTTTAAGAGAATGGGGATTGAACAAAACAGTGTTAAGGAGGAAACTTAGTACAATGTAACACAACAAGAATCATGACATGAGATATAATTTAGTTCCCAGCTTCCCACATCAAAGAGTATGTAATTGTGTCACAATCAAGAATCCAGCTTTTCTATAAGCAATTATCAAAACAAGCTAGAGGACATTTCCTAGAACTCAGTTTAAACCTTTTTTTTTTTTGTTGATGACGTGGAACCTCACCTAGACAGGGCCCTTTGGACCCACCCTTGCAGAATAAACCACAGATACATGACCCCACCTACCAAAACCGTGTATTAGGTAATCCAGGGTAACTCTTAATGGGGATTGAGCCCAGGATATCTAGGTCTACATCTCATCTCTAGCCTCCAACCACTAGATTGCACCCTAACGGGTCTCAGTTTATACCTATTTTAAAACAGGAACTAATCATACCTTGATTTTTGTATGTCATGTAATCATCTTGTTCAATTCATAAGAATAAATAACACAGCAGGAAATAGAAGGTATAAAATGTTAAAAGTTTCCAATTGAAGTGATATTAAAAGTCTACAAGAGACCAATATACATAAAAAAGAGAAAGGAAATGAGTACATTATTAGCAGCAGCCTAGAAGTTCCCATTACAACCAACACAAAGGTGACATAAAGGAAAAAATTCCACTAATTTTGTATTTAAATACCAAAGATAGTAATTTCAGAGCATCAAAAATCACTAGCATCTCATGTGTCATGCCAGTCATCAGACAGTAGTCATGCACTCCAGACTAACAGCTAAATCATTATTAGTGGAAAACCTGGAATTCCCCAACAGAACACGTATAACCATGGCGTGGGGGGAGTGTTAAATATAAATTGGAAAAATTCCTTTCAATGAATATACAAGAAGATCACCCAATAAATGTATATCATACCTTGTATTTTGCTCCAATTTTTGAACCACTGTGACGGGTCCTAACCTCCACATTCCAATCATTAGGTAACCAGTCAGGATGTTCATTTGTTTTTACCACAATCTGTTAAAATGATGAAAAAAATATATATCATTGACTACACATAGGCAAATTGGAGCGGTAAATGGTCGGTGAAGATAGGATGTTCAAATTTCATACTTACTGTCTTAGAACTGACTTTAGAGTGCCTTTTGATGCGTCTATTAGTTGGTTGAGGCTTTCCACTGTCACTTCTTCTGGATTTTATATAGTTTAGAACATCTTCTTTGGAGAAGAACTTCTGCCCAGTTTCCAAATTCTTGTATGACTATAAAAGAAAAATAAATATCATAAGCATTAGTGCAGCCCTATGACCAGATAATTGCTTCTGCTGTTCTTAATCTTTCTTTTGTCCAAACATGGTAATGATTCACAAGACTATAACTTGAATTACTAGTGTAGAGACATTAATTTGTACATGATGGTTCTATAAGATCATGTCCAAACATGGTAATCATAATGAAATGTCTACCATTTTTAGTCAGTTTCTGGTAGCCATACTATATGCAAGGTAGCAGCTTCTAACAAGATGCGAACAACCATAACTGATATGAAATCAAGTGACACGCCGCTAAAGAAAGCTTCCACGGTAATTAGGGTCTCCACTTCCTACCAATCGCGTGAATGTGTACGTGTGCATGTCTGGATTTTCTATGCCATGCAACTAGCAACTAACAATATATCTATCTCATGTAATTGAATAACCAGACTATGATCATCATTAATTGGTTAATTTAACCCAAAATCCAAATTCAGAAACAGCTTTATCCCCTAAATTAACACATACACTATGGCCCACAATTAGTATATGTCCTAAAAAACTCTAATTATTATTATTATTTTTTTTTTAAAAAAAAACCCTCTAATTATGTCCTAAATAATGCTCTAAGCTACATGCAATCCCTAAAAATTAAATTAAAAAAAAATTATTTAAAAGATGGCAAAGCACTATATTCCATACCACCATACTAAAATAACATTAGGTCTAACAGTAACAAATATTAGCAATAAAAAACACAAATATTTGATCATTCAGAAGCTAATATCCTCGTCTTTAAGTTCATATGCTGTGAGTATAACTGCACTTGAATCTGCATATACAGCTACAAAAGCTACATATCATACAAATTAAGTGCGAAAGAAAATCCCAAAATTAAGCTGAAATGTAAGAGATTACCCTAATTTCGCGACCGGATTTTTGGACTTTGAGGTCGACGGTCCAGCCGGAAGGAAGCCAATCGGAGGAGTTCCGGGCCACCATGTCGCCGGAATATAAGGCCTCCGGTGAAAAGTGGAGGGGAATCTGAGGGTTTTCTCCGACGATGAGTATCTTGGATGGAAAAAGTCAGTGAGTGGTTTGAGGTTTTTTCAGGTTCGTGAAAATGGGTTGGGAGAGTGAGAGAGATAGTGAAATGGGAAGGAGTAATAACATGAGAGAGAGAGAGAGAGAGAGAGAGAGAGATGGTATAGTAGTAGTATTAAATTAATTGGACCGCAATGAGTGTGAAGAAAAGGCCACGTGTTGTTAAGAGAATGATTATGAATTATAAGAAAGAAGGCAAAGCTCAGGAGTCTAGTCTACTACTACAGTTAAAGAGCCCTTGGTGAAGAATAATAACTTGGTCAAATATTGGAGTTTGGGATTGGATTGAGTTGGGTGTTGAGAGTTTCGCGGGTCAACAATAGTAGGTTCACTTTCCTTTTTCCTTTTTTTTATTGTTTATCTAATATAGACTTTTTTTTTTGGATAAACAATATAGACATATTTATTTTACCTATTTTCAACGTCTCAACAATCTTGTAATTTAAATGACCCTCATTATCTATAAACTCAGTTGTAATTTTCTCGTTTAAATCTTTTTTTAAGTGTTTTTTAGCCCTTAGTTTTTCCCTACAAATATTTATATCAAATTAAAATGATCTTTTTTTTTTCTTGTAAAAGTTTATTATGTTTCCGTTTTATACAACATCACAATCATGAGGGCAAAAGTATATATATAAAAAAAAATCATTATAGAATTTCAAATAAACATTCATTTAGTATTAACATATTATCAATAAAGACATAAAATCATTGCTTTTTTAATACATTACAATCCAATTATTTATAAAAAAAAGGGAATTTGACATGCATCTATTGCTAGGTAAGGGAAAGTTATTTTGTTTAAATTTTTTTAAAGGGAAAGTTATTTTGTTTAAATTTTTTTAAAGGGTTAGGTTATTTGTTTTGAGTAAAATTTGTTATTGAATTTTTTTTTTAGTTTTGTTATTGATAATTTTTGTTGTTGGGTAATTTTTTTTGGGCTTGTTAATTTTGTTGTTGATTTTAGTTTTATAAATTTTTTTTGTCGCCATTGAAAGGACAAATGATATTGTTAAGGTGGGTCAAGTATATTTTTATTGAATCAAATTGTTAAAATTAGTGACTGTATATAAACTAGTATCTTTTAAATGGGGGTCCAGTCCAAGCATGGCTACAGCCCTATGTGTGGGGCTCCATACACTATGAATGTGATACTGTATGGAGCGAAAATACTACGCATTGACTATTATAAGGGATACGTGTAATGTGATGTGATACTTTATGGAGCAAAAATAATATGCATTGGTTATTATGAGGGGTGCATGTAGTGTGTGTAACTGTTCATTTTACACCATCAATTTATTACATGAAGAAATCTATTACTATAATAGGAATCTTTTAATATAATCCTAAGATGTTGGAAAATTCTTAGGTATTTTCGGAATACGAAGAAATGATGTTCCCTCCTTTCACATTCATGGTGGATCCTACTATGAATTTAATGAGTAGATCCCATTATGAATATGAGAGGAGGGAACATCATTTTCCGTACTCTAGAAGTGTTTAAGAATTACTCTAAAATGTTAACCACTAAAAGCATATTTATTGCATACTAGGCAGGTTTTTTTTCCTTACTATGCATAGTTGAAAGTGAGGAGATTTATCAAACTTGGATATTTCCTTAGGATACGAGACATGTAAATTGCTTCTAATTTTGGTAATAGGACGAAAAACACCCTTTTCTCTTCCCCCACATAAACCATCACCCATCCGGGTTTGAATTTTAGCAAGGGCCTGAAATCTGAGTCACAAAGAAACTCAAGGCCTTTTGGGCCCAATAAAAGCCCATATTCTCAACTGCAAGTCTCCTTAAACCCTAAAACCCATCATCTTCTTCCTCCTCCTTAAACCCTAGACCCCTCACTTTCTCTATCTCCAAATATTCAAAAATTCAAACCCCATTTCACGAATCAATCATTTCTCACACAAACCCATGTCCCCTTCGATCCTTCTAGAACGTCCCAGAGCTCTCTCGAAGCTCCTCTGCAATCTCATCTTCACTCGAGACATGGGCGGCGGGCCTCGGACCTTCCCCGGCGGCGTAAACAAGTGGCAATGGAAGCGCATGCACGAGAAACGAGCTAGAGAGAAAGAGAAGCGACTTCTCGAGCAAGAGAAGCAGCTCTACCAGGCACGAATCCGCTCACAAGTCCGGGCCAAACTCGCCGGCAAGCCTGACCCGTATTCGAACCCGGACCCGTCAATGAGTCACGGCCCAATGAGCCCCACTGACCACATTAAAGCTCTAGCCAGTCGCTTCATGAAAGAAGGAGCTGAAGACTTGTGGAACGAAGACGATGGACCTTTAAAGTCGCCACCGCCGAGGGGAACGAATGAACGGCCAGGATTTGTCGGACCGAGCGGGCGGCGAGGATCAATCCGATCGCCGATCGACTTGAGGAAGCTGATCCCAGAAGGGCGGGAAAATGTGGATTTCACAAATCCGAGTGGCAGTTACGTAAATAGAAGGAATTATTCGGGGCAAAGCTGGAGAAGATTTCGGCGAAATGAGAGCTCAGAGAGCGAGGACAATGACGAGGATTACGGTCCATTAAACGAATCGCCGAAGCCCTTTGCCCGAAATTTGGCGGGAAATCGGAGAGATACGGATTCGGAAAAAATCCCGAAAATTTCGGGTCAAAGGCCAAGGCTCTCTAAGGAGGAGAATTCGGATTTCGAGGGAGAGTCGGTGAAGTATTTTGCGGGGAGTTCAAGGTGGCCAAGGCTTAGTGTTGGTGGAGGAGAGGAGGAAGAGAATGAGGGAATAATGAGAGGGAAAGGGAGAGAGAGAGGAGTGAGGAAGGTGGGGAGTAGTGCTTCTTTGGGGAAGTATGATGTGAAGATAAAGAAACGGGTGCCGCTTCAGTCTTTGGAGGAGGAGGTTAATTTTCCGCTTCAGGTTGAGTTGATAAGGCATCAGCTTAGCAAGAAGAGTTTGGTGGAGGAGAATGGAGGAGAGAAGAAGAGAGGGGAGGAATCAATTCTTAGTCAAAAAAGGTATAAGGCTTTTTTGGTTTTCGTACAAGAATTGGGAGTTTTGATACCTGTATGCTTTGTATGTTTGGTTGCTAAATAAATGTTAGAAAGTGTAAATTATGAGATAATGACTTCGTTTGTTCACTTTTCATTTGTGACTGATTCCTAGCATTCATTGTGGAGTGTGTAAAATGATAGCTTTAGTTTTGGATGTATAGTTAATATGGTTTTGAATTTAGAGAATTTCTTTGTGTTAATTGGTTATTTTGTGGGTTTTTGTTTATCCAGATTTGATGAGTGTGGTATATCTCCATTGACAGTCAAGGCACTCTCTGCTGCTGGGTATGTTCAAATGACACGAGTACAGGAGGCTACTCTATCTGCTTGCCTTGAGGGTATGCTGGCTGCTTCATTGCCCTTTTGGTTGTATTTTGCGTCCGTTTTTATGTTTACTTTACCAATTGCTTAGTATGTGACTTTGTGGGTTCAAGATGCATGGGATGCGTGTGAAACTGTGTGTGTGGTAGGCTTCAAAACTCTCAATTACCATGTAGTCATGTTTTTACAATTGATATCATGTTTTGCAGTGTCAAACATGCCAAAATTAATTATCACATCCTCCTAGATATAAATGAAAATCATACAGCCATTAAATCTCCTATGAACTCATTAGCTTTTCTCTGGATTCTGACAGTGCTACATTCATATGGTAGATCTCTATGATGCATTCATGCATTTTGAGGGTTCATATTTCCAGTATTCTAAAATTTCCTCGAGTTGCTGAAAACCAGACCATTCAATTTGTGGGATCCATCTGGGTCCCATTTGGATCTCACAGCACGTGTAGTTCGTCTTTATTATCCTTGTTTCTGATGCATTCATCTTTAAGATGGTTTATTGATATTTACCTGATTAGTTGTCGTGCTTGAATGCTAATTCCATGCAAAAGTGTTATGTTCTTGTAGCTACAGTCTGAGTCAGTATGTATTGCCTAAACATGTTTATTTATTTATTTATTTTATTGATTCTAGAAGCAAGATTATAATTGATGGTTTCCATTATATTGTGGGTGCAGGCAAGGATGCTTTGGTCAAAGCTAAAACTGGTACAGGCAAAAGTGCAGCTTTTTTGGTACATCACTGATTCCTTTATATTGTTGTGAATTTTGTGAGTAATTGTTTTTTTCCCCATCAACTGCTGTTGTTAAACACAAACAGCTTCCTGCTATTGAAACAGTTCTAAAAGCTTCAAGTAATAGTACCATTCAACGGGTGCCTCCAATTTATGTTCTTATTCTCTGCCCCACAAGAGAACTGGCAAGTCAGCTTGCTGCAGAAGCAAATGCTATGCTAAAGTACCACGATGGCGTATGTGTGCAAACACTAGTTGGGGGTACACGTTTCAAAGATGACCAGAGGCGCCTAGAATCAGATCCATGCCAGGTATACTTACATGTTATGCATGTTGAATTTTGTGCTCTTGGAGCATGGTTACTAAGAGAGTGAAAAATTAAATTACAAACATTCAAATGCTCCTGTTTTTGTGTCTTACAACATTAGTGCAAGATGAATAATGATTTCCTGTTTTTTGTTTGAACTTTTTGCAGATAATAGTGGCAACTCCAGGTAGGTTGTTAGATCACATTGAAAACAAGTCCAGCTTGTCCTTGCGTTTGATGGGATTGAAGATGCTTGTACTTGATGAAGCCGATCACTTATTAGACCTGGGATTCCGGAAGGACATGGAAAAAATTGTTGATTGCTTGCCTCGTCAGAGACAGTCTTTGCTGTTTTCTGCAACTGTCCCAAAAGAGGTTACATTCTCTTGTTCTTTCATCTCAAGTTCTAAAACCATTTAACTTTTGGCAGTTTATATTTTTCTGTATGAAACAACTAAAATTTTTACATTGTGGACCACAATTATGCAGGTTCGCCGAATATCTCAACTTGTTTTGAGAAGAGAACATGCTTTTATTGATACAGTGGGTCTTGGTTGTGTAGAAACTCCTGCTAAGGTATATTATTATTCTGGTAATCAGAAAAGAAAATTACTAGCGCTCTTGAACTAGTACCATTGTCCTTATCAATAAAAATATTTAATACCATTGTGGTAGACACTATTTTATTTGATTCTGTCTTGATGTTCCTTTAGGTGCATACAACTCTTGTAAATTGTTTAGTAATGGATGTTATGGTTGTTTCTAAGCCAGACATGGGAAGCAACAAGCTTTAATGCTCATTTTGGTTTGCTAAATGCAGATTAGGCAGTCTTGTCTGATTGCTTCCCATGAATTACATTTTCAAATAGTGCACCATCTCTTGAAGGAACATGTCTCACAAACACCCGACTACAAGGTAAGAATTTGATTTGTAGCTTCTTCTTTTCCTTTTCTTAGTATGTATGTCCTCACTTTTTAAGGGAAATTGAACTGCTTCTCAAGGCTTAAATCACTTCTTTGCATTCAGGTTATTGTCTTTTGTACGACTGGGATGGTAACATCTCTCATGTGTCTATTTCTCCGGGAAATGAAAATGAATGTTAGGGAGCTACATTCAAGAAAGCCTCAACTTTACCGAACTCGCATATCTGATGAGTTCAGGGAATCCAAACGACTGATTCTTGTTTCATCTGATGTTTCAGCACGTGGAATGAATTACCCTGATGTTACATTGGTCACTCAGGTATGCATAAAGCTTGAGATATTAATTCATGATCTGCATATGTATGCAACCTCAAATGTATTATTGACTTTGCATCCCTTAGCAACTTCTTTGCCCCTTAATAGATATGCGCATCCGAAAATAATGTGTATATTTACATTCTGCGGAAGAATGATATTGGGAAAACAAGGCATGTGCGTTCTAACTAATATACTTGGGGTGCCAATGAGCTCGAGTTTGCATTCTCTTATTTTTAATGATTATGGTAATATCTCAATTCTTTGTACAATATTCAATATGCCCAGCTTTGTTCTGTATAGAATTTGAGTTAGTCTACTTTCTCTTCATCAAACAGAAAGAATAATCATTATCAAAAGGAAAAGAATAAAAATTCAAATTTATTTCTATTAGAAGCACATGGACTTGATCAAAACATTTTAGTCTTATTTTTTGCTGCGATAATAAATTTACTCATTCAGTGTCAGCAAATGTCCTGTTGCAGTTATCTGTAATTAAATCTGGAAATCATCTGGATGGATAAAGAGCAACATGGAAAATTATAAGATGTTTATGGTCATTTAATGTTGAAGTAGATGTCAAATAGGCCCATGGAACTATTAATTTTTCCTGTTACCTTTTACTGAGGGAAGCTAATGTGAAGGTCTGATTGTTACCAGATAGGAATTCCTTCTGACCGAGAACAGTATATACATCGCCTTGGAAGAACTGGACGGGAAGGCAAAGAAGGGGAAGGCATATTGTTGCTGGCACCATGGGAAGAATATTTTTTAGATGAAATTAGAGACCTGCCTCTTGAGAAAGTTCCTTTACCGCATTTAGATCCAAACATAAAGCTAAAGGTTAGTAACCAACTCAAGGCTTGATTTAGTGGCATTTTCCATACTTATCTATTCATACTGGATTGAACTAGATTATTAGTCATATATAATGTGAAATGTAATTATAACAAAACATCCTTATAAATGGTAATGTAGTTATTGTTATTGTTGTTGTTGTTTACAAGCATCCAAGGGTAGTGCTGTCACTTAGGGACTTATGAAGCAGAAGTCACTAGTTTGGAACTTGGGTCGTCCTCTCTTTTGGAGTATTTGTAATTTACATGCTGAAGTTCATTGAGCTATGTGTCATCAAATCGTATTCCAGCAATTTTTTATGCTTTATGGCTTAGCCCCTGCTACATTTCAGATTTATGGAATATATGGCCACTGTGGATGCAGGATGCACAGCATCTAGCTCCATAGATGGCAGGAACTTAAACTTATATTTTCCATTCCAATTTCAAGTGATGATTCCCAACTTCTATGACTTCACCGTTATGATGTTTGTGAAGTGTGTGGTGCTAGGTTATAGGCTTTTAGTTTGAAGTGATGATTTCCAACTTCTATTCCTAAATGTAATGTTTGGGATCTGTTTAACTTGCAGATGGAAGATTCATTGGCAAAGATTGATACTAGTGTAAAAGAATCTGCATATCATGCTTGGCTTGGCTATTATAACTCAATCAGGGAAATTGGCAGGGATAAAACCACTCTTGTCAAATTAGCCAATCAATTTTGTCAGTCAATTGGTTTACAGAAACCTCCTGCCCTCTTCAGGAAGACAGCTCTTAAAATGGGCTTGAAAGACATCCCTGGCATCAGAATTAGGAAGTAATGTCTCAAAAGCTTCCCGGTAATATCTGGCATAACAGTTTGTCTTTTTCCCCCCCTCCCAAATCTCTGTCTTTCTCTCTTCATTAGGTTGCAATTCCCCGAAAACCCATGGCATAGCTCAAAATATATACCAAAACCAATATATTTCTTGTGTAGATATTTGTAAGCAACAAGGTGATTATGATCCACAAGCTTTGTTTTATTTTGGTGCAATGTCTTGGTTCTTATGTGTCTTCCTATCTCCTAGACCACGTTGGACTACGCTAATTAACATTTAGGATGGATTTTTGTGTGATTGCTATCGTCAGCAAATAATGCATGCTTTATTATTAGTAACTTGGACAGGAACAATGCTCTGAAAGGGAATTATATAAAGCATCAGTAACTTATCTGAAATATTGAATCACTCAAAATCTTGAATTTGAAAAAACTTGAGAGCCAGCTTGTGGCTATCATGCATGATGCATCAAATTTTCACTTTGTTGTACGGTCTATTTATATGCTACAGATTCAGTTGACTTTAATTTTGTTTTCTAGTCTGAGCTCACTCGGGAGCTTTTTGCCCAGTGGTGATTCACTCATTATCTGGAAAACAAGGTTTTTTTTTTCTTCAATTTGGAAGTACTAATGTAAAGATGGAATTTGCAAAAGTGAAATACTGAAGTATTTAGGCTTGGAAATAGGCCCAATATGGCAAAATACAGGACCTGCAACTCACCTATGACCGCAAATACTGTTTAATTTCTAATATTTTAAACTTAGGGGCTTAGTTTGAGACTTCTGGAAATATAGGATTAAATTTGAAGCCATCCTTAAAACATATGGTTTGAAGTGTATTTACCCTATTTTCCATAATAACATTGAACATTGTATATTAATCAAGATCAAAAGAAAATCATTGTATCACTGCATCTATGTGATGAATGGACTAGCTTCTAATTAAATTTCAAATCGTGAGGACCATTTCTTCTTTTTGACGATTATCTTATTTTGAAAACCCAAGCGTCTACATATCCCGTCCTTCGGTGACTCTTTTGTCCTTGTGTATGGGTTTGAACATTCATTCTTTTTTCAGTGCCCCTGTGATCTTTAGCAGTCACGAAATCAAAATAAATGGGGGCAGTCTTATCGTTCTCAAAACTCCAGAGATCAGCCACTGATAGTATATAGTATAAGAGAAATGTCAATTATATACACTCACTTTTTTTTTTTTTTTAAAGAGTTTCAACTTTCAATCTATGGCATCCATTCGTGATAATCTTTATCATCATACCAAAACACCAATCAATTTTGGGTATAGACAGAGATTGAATCTCAAATCTCTTATTCAACTTATTGCATACACTCACTTCATACACATGGTACACACTCAGTTTTTTATATATATATAAAATCAAAATCATTTAGTATTATGAGTTTTGACATTGACTTTATCCTTAGATATGTTACATATTTAAAGTGTACGTCGTATTCAAAAAAGGATAGTATCTATTTTACACACTCAATTACATATATCCATATACACAAATGCCATAGCAAAATAAATGGTGGAAATTAAATAGGCATAAGTGGAATTGGTGGATGGAGTAGCCCTTAATTTATTTAGTTCATACACGTAAATGTTGTGATGTCCTTAAAAGGACATGACCATGATTTTCTTCTCTATTTGTATTTGGCATTTTTTAGGGCAATTGGTTTCAGAAGATTTATTCCATCAGTCAACTTCACTATAAGACTGTCACCCCATCATTCAGCGTAGTACATTATTACTAGACTAGTAGACTTAGTTATTGCTTTTCTCTTTCATTCTTATAATTTCGACAATATGGTCTTAAATCTTCGTAAAAGTAAATTCTTGAGTTCTTTGGATAGAAATTCATTACATGAGATTCAGATTTCTTAAAATGGTTATTATCTTTGAAAACGTCACCTAAATGAAGAAAGATATATTTATATATATATATATATATATAAATATTTCTTCATTTGATCTAGTTTATCAGTTTAGATGACTGTGATGTTATGAATTTGTTAATTGCAAACATCACCAAATGAAAATAGAATTTGAAATGTCATGAGAAAAATTACGTATAGAAAGAACTTCGATTTATCATACTTTTACATGCTGGATGCACCATCACAAGCAGATTGGACACCATCAGCATGACTTTTAGTGTGTAGAGAAAGTGAAGTAATCTCCTTCCAGGCTTTGTTTGCATAGGCTGGGCCGTAGAGCTGTGTTATAAAGCTAAATAGAACCATGATGTCATGCTCTCTCTTCCTACTTCCTTGGTTTATTGCTTTTGTATTAGGTCCTACGTTGTGCAGGAAAAGTTAATTGTTAGGTTTGTCATTTCATAACATTTTCTTTTCATCAAATTCAAGTCTTGATGTTTTTATATTTAGTGTGAAATTTTGTTATGCTCGACTAATTGTGAGATGATGAAGCTCGCTCGAGCAGCATAAGAACTTGCTCAGGCGAGATGAAAACTTGCTCATGCTAGTACACAGACCCCTTGCTCGAGGATCGGTTGGAGCAAGATCTCGGAAACCATAATCTTGATTTTGTTTATTCTTAGTTGCAGCTGTCATTCAAAACCCTACTTAGAGAATCTATATAGAGTACATTAAACAAGATTTTCATTGAGTTAGAGACCCATAGAAGGGCCACAGCTATTGAGAGAAAAATCCATGCCTCCTTCTCTTGTGCTCTCATGAGAAAACCGTGCTAGCTTATTAGATGTGCTTGTGATCAAAGTTCTTGGGTGCTTGAAACAACAGAGTTTTTTTTTTTTTTTTTTCTAGTGAGTTTATGATAGATTAAATCTTCAAGAACGTGCCTTGGAGGTTTTTTTTTAATGAAGCAGATGTATTATTTGTAGGGATCCATATAAAAAAGTTCAGAGATTTTGAAGCTGTTGTGCACAAAGGTTTTCTCTTTGATTGTAGAGTCTAGTCAGAAAAGTTCTATTCCCAGCTTGTAAACTTGTTATTTTATAGTAAATTTCCTGGTTTTCCTATGAAGAGGTTCCTAATCGGTTTCCCAATTTGTCACCAAATCTTGTGTGTATTACTTTATGATTTGGTGAGTTGTTGAGTACTTGTGGTTAGTAATAATAATCTCGTGAATCACATAATTGAGATAAATAGGTAATTTACTAATAATTTTACTGCATATTTAACTAAGGGGGCCAGAAGACTCTGAACTACAATTTTCACTAACGATGTTTCTTGACTAGGCATTATCTCTTCAAGTCAAACTTGTTATCTGAGTCTCTTGGTTATAGAGAAAAGCCTGAATAACTGTGTATTACTCAATTATTCTAAATGGTGAACATTTAAGTGCATGAAATAAATAATATTTCTGTATTTTTCATTGAGCATCCATTTTGGATACTTCTGTCATTCTTCATGTCCCTATATTTCAACTTCAGGATCCTATAGTCTATAAAAATATGATTTTACTAATATGTGTCCTAAGGGCACACATTAAACCATCAATTTTTGAAAATATTTTCTTGAAAATTGAAAAAATTGTCAATATTTTTTCAATTTCTAAGAAAATATTTCCAAATATAAGTGGCTTAGGGCACACATTAACGGGACCCATAAAAATAAGTGACAATGTTTCCCTCTGCCTGCTGGATGATTTATTACTTATAGCCTTTAATAACGATCTACGTTGTTTGGTGGGAACAAGGTGCCTCAATTTGTTTCTGCTTTCCTGTCATGTCTCAATTAGTGTGAACTTTTACCTGCTATATTGTTTCCTCCGGTTTGGATTTTTCGGTGGTCTATAACTATGCACCTCATCTAACATGCCAAATGCACCTTCGTATGGAGTCGACACTAGAGGAGCCCAAAAAGAGTTATTTCCATGAGTTATTCATGGAACATATTCATCTATATAATATTTAAAAACTAAATGGTAACATTTATTGTTACTATACTCTTGTAGTATTTTGATTTATTTTGATCAACTTCAGTTCATTTCAATCCATTTAATTCATTTCAATGCACATACTTTTTTTTTTTTTTTTTTGAGAAAGTTCAATGCACATACTTGAGAATAAGAATATACAAGTTTTGGTTGAAAATACTTAGGACAAAATGGGCTTTTACCCTTTTCGGGCAAATTAATTAGCTTTATACCCCATTTCCCAAACTAAGTAGGGAAATACCCCTCTTTTAAAACTATATTTATGATAAACCGAGTTAGAAAAAAAATAATTCTGAAGCCTTATAGTGGCGTTTTAATGAGCCTATAGTGACCTTTTTAAGACCTATAGTAACGTTTTTTAACTCGACTTCAATGAAATCGAGTTATAGGCAATTTTTTTACCTATAACTCGATTTCATTGAGGTCGAGTTAAAAAAGTCACTATAGGTCTTAAAAAACATCATTGTAGGCTCCTTAAAACGCCGCTATAGGGCCTAACTCGATTTATCGTAAATCGAGTTTTAAAAGAAGGGCATTTCCTTACTTAGTTTGGGAAAGAGGGTATAAAACTAATTAATTTGCTCGAAAAGGGCATAAGGCCATTTTGTCCAAAATACTTATTTTAAATCTGAATTTATTAAAAAATATAGATACTATTTGTTTTCTAAATCTTTATAAAGCCCATAATATTTTTACAATGAATTTTGTGTGAAAGTGCTATTTGGAGGTCCTCTGTAAGACATTGAGAAGGTATAATAATGGTTGGTGTGGATTGGAGTAGCCTAGAAAATGAGCAATTGAGGATAGGATCAATCATATTACCAATCGATTTAAGGGAAAACTCTAACAACTTAAATTGGCTTTTCCACAGAGAAAGGAATCAACTACTCTAAGAGCATTCTCATCAGCTTTCTCATAAAAAATGTCATTTTGACACACCAAAAACCTACTTTATCATTTTAACATATCCTTTTACAATATCCCATTTATCAGATGTTTTATTCTTTAATTCTATACATTAAAATAATATTTACTACACATTAAAATAATATACTTACCCAAAACCCAGCAAATATACAAATGCACAGCCAATGGTAGTTGCCACCACCCAAGAACCAACAGCCACCGCTACAACCACCGCCACAACAACAACCATTGCTACAACCACTGCCATAAACTACAACCACAATCACCGGATCCTCCAACAAATTCCAAATCCAAAAACCTCAACAAAATTTAAAAAAAAATTTAAAAAAAAAAAAAAAAACTCAAAATCTTCAATAAAACCCCAACCCAATAGATCAATCAATGACCAAACTCAACCAACCATCAGCGGTGAGAGCTGTGGAGGACGACGAGCAAAGATCGACGACTGCCTTTGAGCGAGCAGAGGTTTAGATTGGCGAGCTTCAATCAACAAGCTCTTCTTCATATCGGAATCGCTTTCTTCTTCGTGACATGAAAAGAAAGAGAGAGAGAGATAATGACAGGAAAAAAAAAAAAGAGAAAGAGAGAGAGAGGAAGAGGCGCAAAGGTAGGTCGGATCTGCGGCGATAATACCGAAATGCAGAGAGAGAGGAAAAGAGTGAGAGATAAAAAAAATGAAAGTGAGAAAGAAATAGGGAGCAACGGAGAGATGGAGACCAGAGAGGAGAGAGAGAGAGCTGTGTTATAGAAGGTGAGAGATATGTGTTGGGAGGAGAAAGAAAAGTAAATAAAATAATTAAAAGAATTATAGCATTTCTATCTATACGCTCTCATATTTGAGAGCGTACTGTAGCATGTCTCATAATTTTGAGACATTTAGCACACCTCATAAGGGGCTGCTTTGGTGTTTGGTGTGCCAAATGCCAAATATTTGGCATTTGGCACACCTGATGAGAATGCTCTAATGTTACTTTGGTTATTAATGTATGCATAAAGCTTTGTGATATTAATTCATAAAATGCTTACATGAGAAGCCTCATATCTCAATGCTTTTTTGGTTTGATTCAACGTATTTCAGCATCATGAAAATTATTTACACTACCACACAAATACATGAGAAGCCAAAAAAGTAGTTTATGAATTAATATCACAAATATTCCAGCCTCATGTCTCATATACAATCATCATAAAAAAGCAGTTTATGAATTAGTATCACAATTATGCAATTTCATATCTCATATACTATAACGACCCAAAGAAAAACACTAGTCACATCTGCGCTATACCTCAAAAGGACTAGTCACAATTGAGGCTCCTTGTAATTGTTAATGAAACCTAGTTCAACCCAGTAAATACCCAATGTGGGACTCATCACACACCTACACACATCACACAATCAATCAAATTAAGGCATCACAATCTCCCCCACTTAAATCCCAAACGTCCTCGTTAGGGTCCACTTTGGGGGTAGTGTCTCCGAGCCCAAATGGGGTTACCAAGCCAGCTCTGATACCATATGTAACGACCCAAGGAAAAGCGCTAGCCACATATGCACTATACCTCAAAATGACTAATCACAATTGAGGCTTCTTGTAGTTGTTAATAAAGCCCAGATTTATCTGGTAAATATCCGATGTGGGACTCATCATACACCTACACACATCACACAATCAATCATATTAGGGCATCACAATCTCCCCCACTTTAATCTTTAACGTCCTCGTTAGAGCCCACTTTGTCGGGTAGTGTCTCTAAGCCCACACGGGGTTACTGGGCTGGCTCTAATACCATATGTAATGACTCAAGGAAAAACGCTAACCACATCTACGCTATACCTCAAAAGGACTAGTCACAATTGAGGCTCCTTGCAGTTGTTAATAAAACCCAGTTCAACCTAGTAAATACCCAATGTGGGACTTATCACACACCCACACATATCACACAATCAATCAAATTGGGGCATCACAATCTCCCCACTTAAATCCCTAACGTCCTCGTTAGGGCCCACTTTGTGGGGTAGTGTCTCCGAACCCACATAGGGTTACCAGACCGGCTTAATAAAGCCTAGATTTAGCCATTAAATACCCGATGTGGGACTTATCACACACCCACACACATCACACAATCAATCAAATTGGGGCATCACAATCTCCCCCACTTAAATCCCGAACGTTCTTATTAGGGCCCACAAGGTAGTATTTCTGAGCCCACACGGGATTACCGGACCGGCTCTGATATCATATGTAACGACCCAAGGAAAAGCACTAGCCACATCTGCGCTATACTTCAAAAGGACTAGTCACAATTGAGACTCCTTGTAGTTGTCAATAAATCTCTGTTCAACCCAGTAAATACCCGATGTGGGACTTATCACACACCCACACACATCACACAATCAATCAAATTGGGGCATCACATATACAATCATCATAAATATTCCAGACCTAATCCATGACAAAAACCTGAAGCTAGACCCCAGCTGATGTGCAGAGTTATGAGCTTGGAATTAACACATTAAACTCTTAACCTGTAATGAGAGTTACGTATTTCTGCAAAATAAAATGGTCAAGCCAACATTTAATCTAGCTGCTTGTACAATTATTATTGCAACAGTTTAAAGCATGTAGCTGATTGTCTGTCGAGTCGTCATGCAATTGCTTGTCTTCCTAGATTTTGACGTAGAAAATTTTCTCACTAGAGTTTAAAATAATCAAAATATTGACTCTAAGAGGCTCCTGGAATGTCCTCTATATTCCTTATCCGTTATATAAAATGGTTAGCTGACAAGGCAATAGACAATAGCGTATCGTTTTCTGATAATTATCAAAGAAAAAACCAGGATTTTTGGATGGACTCAGAAGAAGATAATAATAATAATAATAATCTAGTTAATGTGTGTTCTTAGGACATACATTAATCATCTATTCTAGAAAACTTTTTATGAGAAACTGAAAAAGCTGTAAAAAAAGTGAATAACTTTTTCGCATTTCCAATAATAATATCTTGCATAAGAATTGTCAAGTTGGGCTACTACGACCAAAATCCTTGGAGTCAACTAACACATCTTGGTGTTTTAAGTGAAGATGTTTAGGATTGACTCTCCAACTAAAAAAAAAAAAAAAGAAAAGGATTTTGGCAGCTGCTAAGTATCATTCTGCAGGGCCAAAAACGAATACATTAGTGTTGAATAACAAATTAATCCAATCAACATTGTTAGCAGGATAGACAAGATAAGTTCAATCTTATTTTGAGACTTAAATTTTTTGCTAGCCAATTTAACATCATGTCAAGACATTAATGGATTTCCTTTTAATATGCAAGCTAAATTTGATCCTAAATCTTTTATCAAGCGACAAATTTTTTTATCAATTAAGCTAACCGATGGATCGGTAGGTTTTTTTATTATTTATTTTTAGGTTTGCTTGTTGTTGATATGGATGGATAAGTAGTTATGGGTTCTAAATACTATTGCATATTAAGATTTAGACTTTACAATAATCTAATCCTCTTTGGATTAATTTAGTCATATACAAATTGATATGTCATCAACTACCAAAAAAATGATTCTTAAAAAAAAGAAAAAAAAAATCTATCAATAATTCTATTTTAGAATTTCCAAAAAATAATTCATATATTCATTTATTAAAATGATTAAAACTTACCAATTATATTTATTATCGTTTTCATATAATATTCTTAGTACTTTAGCCTTTTCTATAAAATACATACACCAATAATGAGGCATTAAAGAATGTACTGTTGGGCCGTTTTGAAGCTAGTCTGCTAGGATATATATCGGCATTCCCAGGATGCCAGAGAAAAAAAAAATTATACAATACAGAATGTTAGACAACTTTAGAGTCACGAAAAAGAAATATGCAAAATGACTCAATAATTTGAAACCAGATTAGGTCACAAGTTCAAATGCATAATATCTCAGACGACATCACTCGTGGACTGCTGTGGACATGACCCCACCAAAGTACTGCTTCATTGAAAAGCCATTGCCTTGGTGATCTTCTCCAGTTTCATGACTCAAGATATATTGTACAATCTTTGAAAAACATGACTTTATGAATACCAATAATTAAACTAGCTCAAGCTCATATGATGTGAATCTTCAAGGTTGAGGGTCAAGAAAATAAAAAAAGAAAACTCTTTTACCTAACTTCTCTCCGACCGATCGACACCAATATACTTAAGATAGTACTCAACCTTATTAAAGTCCAGATTTTCAACCTAAAAAATTACCATTATTATTGGTGGGAACTTAATTTGAAGAATTTAGGAGTCTAAAAACTTAGGTGGGCCGGTGCGGACCAGAGTTGCCTAGAAAATGAAATTGTTTTTTGCATGGATTCTTCAATCTTCATTTCAACGTTCAAACACGCTACTCCCTAGGAGCCACTTTTTTTAGATTAGAACCACGTCATTGTGGACCGACACCTTAAAATAATATTCAGGCCGGTCATCTTTCAATCTTTTTAATTGCGTCTCCACTAAACCATCCTTTCCTCCATGACGTAGTACACCTATGCTCTATTATCACAATTCCTATATCCTAAAGGAAAATGCTAGTTTCGTAATTTTTGTCACAATTTTTGCCACAATTTACTTATATAACAAGTTGTAAGTGGTGGAGTAAAAGTGATGGATCCACAATTCTACTATTCACTACTCACTATATGGATATGTTGTGGCAAAGTTTTGACAAAAGTTTTAGTACCAAATTCCAAAAATTAGAAAAAAAGAAAAAAAAGAAAAAAGAAACGTTTTTGTTTCAATTATCTTTATTTTATATGTTTATTTTATCAATAATGTTAGGAACACAACACAGACTCATTAATGCACTGAACACATTAGAATGCAAATATATGTCCAAAACTGGATGCATGTCATATCACAATATTTTCACATTATTTTTAAATTAACATGTTAAATAATACATCCTTGTGTGAGTTAGAAATGTCTCTATCAACAATCTTATTTTGTTATTGGTCTTATTAATTATTTGTTTAACAACAATAACAGCTCAAACATGGAGCAAGCCGGGTTGCATCTAAATAGTACAACCATGACTTAATAACAGATACCGTCCAGCTGAAAAATCATAATTATCTGATGGACAAAATTTAGGTATAGTACCTTATGTATTATTCCTTAAATTCCCCCCTTAAGATTCAATCATATAGCTACTTAACTTAGGTACAATACCTTATATATTATTCTTTAAAAAATACACTTTTATCTCATGAAAAAAATCCAAATGACAGAATCTTAAAAGAGGAACCTTATAAACAGCACCTAAGTATTGTACCTAAGTCTTGCTCTTATTTGATTGCCATTCTTCAATGGAGTTATATATATAGAAGCAAGAACATGTGATGAGGCAAAACATACATGCAATGCGGTGCCACTTGTCACTATGATCTAGCAACACGTGTCCATGAACACCTCAAGTCCCCCAACAATAATTATATAAGTTAAATAATGCAACACAAATGGGCAATTAGACACGCATTTAATGTAAGAGTCAACGCCAAGAAAAACGGTTTTCCAGGTTAGCACTCCACCGCGTACAAAAGGACCATATTAGCCTTCAACATCTCACACTATATATCGAATCAAAACCTACATTTGTATCATAAAGTTGGGCATGGATACATGTATCTATATTTATATGATCACAATCTCCAAGTTTTTTGAGTCAGCCAACGAGCAAGGTTCTTGTATAATGACCTGCTTCACAAGTAATCATCATTTGGAATAAAAAAATGAGTATAATACTATAATGTAAATGATGCTGATTTTTATTTTATATATATTTTTTAATACTTTGTAACAAGTTGGAGAGAGAGATTCGAGTCTTGATCTCAAGGAGACCAAGCAATGTCATTAAGTTATAAGACTCTTGATATGTTGATTCAAATTACAGTGGTTTTTCAAAAGAGAGTTGGGGCGGCTTTGATTTAATTGCAAAATCATTGACAAGTGGGGCATTGATGCCATTTCATTTGAATTTATTGTGAGTTTTGGCTCTATCTTCGACACAGGTTGCCTCGTCCATTATAAAAGGAGTCCTCACCAGCCTTCATTTGCCTGTACTTAAAGATAATTAAAACTTACTTCTACTGCCTTAGTTATCTATCGGATCTGTTCTCTGCCAACAATAGAATCATGGGGATTCATTATCTCAGGCTTTCATTTGTGATCTTTGTGATCACTCTAGCAATCAGCCAGCAATCAAATTGCCGCCAAATTTACAAAAGTAATAGTGAAGAAGCCAAGCCAGGAGATAAGAACAACTTCTATTCTCGGAATTCGTGGCATTTCTCAGCTAAAGCTCTGGTGGGATCCGCCAAAGATGATATCGACCCAATATATGGAGTTTCTCTTCGAACAGTTCCACAGGGACCAAACCCACTTCATAACTGATCAGCCTTGTTGAAAATCTTGTGTGTATTCGGTCAAGACAAAATTTTTGCAGTTTGTAGTGTAATTTTTTCCTTTCTTTTTCTTTACAGAGATGTATGATATATAGAGTTGAGAAGGAACTTGATTGATTGTAGTGTTTAAAGAAAATGTAATCGTACTTGATTGAATAGTGAAGACAATAAATAAAACATGCATGCATACTTGGATAAAACAAGAAATTTAATCATGTAGTTTGTTGGAGTTTTGTTTTTTCAGCAGAGCTGCAATCTGATCTGGTGGATACTTGACAAGCTAGATGATTGTAATTAAGAAAGTATGGGCAAAAACAGTTCAAGTTTGAGATGATTGTAATAAAGAAAGTATAGGCAAAAACAGTTCAAATTATCAAAAGGTCAGTAGTGAGTCGAATAAAGAATTTTCATGGCATAAAAACAATGGATTAAGTACAACAGATGACCTGAATGGAGATCAGCCACCGACTAAAAGTATGTACAATTCTATAGAAGTGTAATGGTTTAGACAAGTCAAATTCAAGCACATCAATCTATTACCAACTAATTTTGGCTTTATTATTTTATTACTATCAGCCTGAATGGTGGGGCAGAAGTTTGGCTTTTCAGTGAATTTTTAAATATTTAAAGATATAGTAGAAACAATAATCGATTGGCAATTCTATACATGTTTTATAGTTCATCCTCAGCAAGGTCAAACATTGCCTTTTGGATAAATTCCAATATGTGACCTTTACTAAAAGCCAAACAGGAATGTGAAAGGTCTTAATAATATGCAACTGCATATATAAAATATATTTTCCTTATATAGGAGAATCACATAGAAGATGAAGGTTAGCAATCAAGGATCTACACTAGGACAGATCAGAATGATCAGTCAGAGGGGCCCCAATACAGAAATGTGTGTCCCATGATTTATAAATTTATTAAAAAAAAAAAAAAAATCTTTACAAGAAGAAGAATAAAAGATAAAAGAAAAAGGGAGATATCTTCCTGATGGTACACCCTTTTCTCCAGCATTCTCCAAGAATGGTACTAAATTGGGTTCGAAGTATCATCCAACAGATTGCTTTCCTATCAGAGTTTAGAAGAGCTGGTCCTGACATCAACAACATAAATGACAATTTTTTTTTTTTTTTTTAATCTAGACAAGGAAATAGACCTTCAACAAAAAACTCGTGCTTCTGTATATGCATATATGCTGAGCATGCTATGCTTTTATATATATGCAAACAAGCAATAAACAAGTCTTCAAAAGTATATTACCCTTGTTGAAGAGACATGCAGCAAGAAATGGGCAGATATACTTTATTTTAAGGAAACAAACACAACCAAAAAACAAAGAGGGGGGGGGGGGGGGGGGGGTGGTTAGGGATGAGGGGTAAGAAACACTGACCTGTACATGTACTCTTAGAAAGTAAAACAAACCGAGCAAGAATGTCTTTTCAATACCTGGAACATAAGACATAAAATAAAGACAAGTTCTCGTTCAAATACTCATCAAATTAAATTATCATGGATCACAAACCGTGAAGGATGCTTGCTACATGATCTCAGTGCCCAGTGGATCAACAGAAAAATGAATAGAAAGTGTTTTCTGGGTGATTGGCTGGAACTCAGACCTCCACATCTGTTTTTATCAAATTCAAGAATAATTCAGACTCTTGCAGATTAATCTCTTTAACAAAGATAAATTTGCTATAGCTTGACTTGGAACTGGAAAAATAAATTTTTGGAATTGGAGTATTCAATGGAAGGTGATCTCATCTCAAAAGGCTTTCCAAGATCTCAAATTCCAGAAGTTCAGCCTCAGCCCTAAGTAAAACTTCCAGATTTACCAGAAATTTTGGATTACTTGTCAATTTTGACCAAGTCTAAAACAAATCTCAAAACTGAATTTAAAACTTGGATTAGAACCTTACATTAGATAAGGATCATAAATAGAAAACTACCATGAAACAAATAAGTAAGCCAAAGAATTCTGTAATATAATATCTACAATAATGGTAAAACTTGGAAATCCTTAACCATTTGATAGGGTAGAAAAAGCATATATTCATCAAGAAGTTCTGCACCACAAGAGTGTGTTAAATTTGATAAGAAAATGATTTTCATTTGATACCATAAAACTTGAACAACAAACAAAATCTTAAAAACACAAATCTATAATTTATAGATTAGGCTGCTTACTTCTTTGTATTCTGAGCTGCCCACAAATATCTCAAAGGCCTCGACTGCAAAACATGCCAGTACACAGCAGTCAACAAATGGAGATGCCATATATTCAGATATTAAACACAAGAGAGAGCTCACGGGACCGAAATCGTATCACTACTCCATGTGTAAATTCCTTATTGCTGGGATTACAATTCAAACCTGACCAATCAGATACTAGTAAGAAACGATATATTGTTAAATAATTGCATATATAAGAATAATTCTTCATACAAGCCCAAAAATAGAGAAAAAAGAAATCTCATCCAAGCTGTAAAGAGTTAACTGTATAGCTGCTATGAAATTTGGTTTAAAAAAAAAAAAAAAAACATTTATTTATAACCTCTTTACAGATCAAATTAACTTCTTAATCTGCAGTAGCCTGCTCAGGGAACCACTAAGCAGCATAACAACTAATGAGTTTCACCTCAAACACACACCTTGAGTAGATTGGACAATTAATGACGGAAATCCATGTGTCAGCCTCGCCAGAGAAGCCAATGCATGTTGTACAGGTACACCAAATGCATTATCAACAAATGAAATCAAAAGCACAAACTCTACACCATAATTGAACTCCTGCCACAAAAGTAATATGAATCTCTTTAGAAGTAACTATTAGATACCAGTAACCAGGGACAAAAACCATATTGCCACATGTTCAACTGATAATGGAAACTCAAAATATTTTTTTGGTTCAAATTTGTTAATAAAGACATAAATGCCAATAGCCAGATATATTCCATTTCCAAGCATTTCAATGCCTTTGCCGCATTTGCATGATTGGCAATATAGAATATCATTTCCAAGCATTTCAACAGCATTGCTGCATTTACATGATTAGCATTGAGCTATAGACAAATAACTACAGGGGAATCAAAATTTAAAGAATTGCCATAGCATCTGCCAGAGAGTTAAAAGCACATCACTCCTTACCTCTCCTTTCCTAAAGATGGGAAGGATATCATCTTCTACTTCAGCTTCGTAATCCACATTGATTAGACCCTTTATATAAACAGAAAAAGACAGTCCAATATGTTGAACAAGTATGAAAATCTGAGATACGGTTTATTCAAAAGAAGAAAGAGAAGTATGAAGAGAGTGTCAGTGTTTACATGTCAAGCCATACATGACAGTAAGGCATAACATGCTTTTTGAGAACTCCCAAGTAGAAAGGGTTCTCATAAAACTTTGCAAGATCTTCTTTTATTTGGAAACGCATGTAGACAGCATGGGTGTAATTTTCAAGATTTTCTTCTGAGATACGTCCTGCAGCAGCAATTAGAACATATATTTAAAGATAAATCAATAAACATGTAGGCTTGTCTGAGTGTGAGTGCCAGTGTGCATGTCTGTGCACCTAATCAAAATTGCAAATTAATTGATAGGTTATGCACATAGGCCGACATTTCAGCATAGATGGGATGACCGGACAACTGAATTTACACTTCAGATTCTTTGAAAAGAATATAATGCCTGATTCAGGCAAGGAATGCTAGCTATTCCTTATGTGCCCTTGCATTGCATTCAATATGACTCACCTAATGATATTGCAACAATGCCTCTCATTTGATATTGGGTTGTATAGAGATAATCCAACATATCCTTCTCTTCCTCATCAGTTAAATTCTCCTTGGTTTTGAGCAGACATATATGTTCCACAACTTTTCTGTAGAAAATAGAAACAATCCAAATTTAACCAGGGCAATAAGACACTGCATTTGCAAACAAGAAGAACCATATGCTCAAAACTGGAAAGCTGAAGTTCAACAAAGAACCTAGCTAACGCAATGCTTATGGTACCAAGTAATAATGTCACACAAAAATCTAAACAAAATAAACAGAAACAGCCAATTGAATTATATCATAATGCTAAAGGGAATGGTCTTGCAACTATAACAGATTGATATGGGGTGAATAAATCAATTTGCAATGATTTCCTGGATTAAGGGTTGTATAAAAAATAGAAACCAACTCAACCATTTTCTTTGTGTCATTTTTTCACACAGGTAATTCCAATCAATCATAACCGTCATTGTCGATTGGCATATAAAAAGGAGCCTTGGAAACACAAAGGCCACCCACCATTTATCCTATGTGTGTTTGTGTTTGTAAGTGTAATAGTGTAAGAATTGGAGGTACTATAAGGTCTAAGCAACATTTAAAAGTAATCAAATTTTGAGGGACATAAGATTGATCCTTAATCTGTTCAATGGTTAGGTTCATTTGATAGAGACAATTGTTTGTTTGTTTGTAATTCAGACACCAAAAAAATTAAGGAGAAGAATTAAAAAGGGATTGGGTATGAATGAACCTTTTCCGCTCGGAATTGGCGGTTGAGTTACTTTGGTCGTCAGCAGCGGAAACCACAATTCGCCGACTCAGTTCCCGCCTTGAAGACCACGTGTTCATCACTCCATTCACTCGAGAAACTGGAATATAATAGAATAGAATAAAATAATATTCATACAATTTTTTATAAATAAATAAATAAAAATGTAAGAGAGAGAGAGAGGAATGAAACGCACCGTTTAAAGAAGCGGAGCGCGGGAATAATGGTTGGTGGATGAGAAAAGTGGAAGTGGAAGTGGGAGACGGGGTTGGAGCTTGAATCAGCATTTTCTCGACTCTCGACCTTTTCTTTGTGGCTCTACCCTTTCACTTTCTTCTCTCTTTTTCTTTTGCTTCTCCGGTTAATCACTTTCTCTGTGTGTGTGTGTGTGTGACTGTGTGTTCCTCTTTTTTTTTTTCTTTTTTTTCTTTTTTAAGAAAAGAAAATGGGTGGACTAGGAAAAACGATCTGTAAAATAGCCGTTTATTGCCGCTTTTTTTTTTCTCAAAAAAATAAAAATTATCGGTACAAATATTATTAAATTTTTTTTTTTTTTTTTTGAGGAATTATTAAAAATTTATTACCCTTCTAAATTCTAATATTGTTAATGTTACCCAATTTATCTATTACAAGACTAATAAGATTTATTTGTTAAATTTGTCATCGTAGCTTTAAGATTTTAGAACGTTTTTGGATAATGTTTACGTGGACCAATATTGAGCTGAGGCACTTACTGTTACTCAATACTAACTACTGAAGGCCTTCAGCCTAGAGTCAGAGTGAATCTAGAGCATTCAAATATAGGCTAGCCATTTGCAACTTATTATACCCAAAATCATCCCAAACAACACAAGGATAGCTTCAAGCTTCAAACTTCAAACTAATCAAAATCTCCCCTCCCTAAGTACAGTGAGTAATACTAATACCGCACCACTTTATTTTATTTTAATTCATTTTTCACTGCCACATGTCTGTCTAATGCATTAATGAGACGTGTCAATTCTTTGGAATTAATCTTCCACAGAAATCATAAAATAAAACCACTAATTTAAATTTTTTTTTTTTTTTTTTTTGGTTGCAAATTTGGCCTCTTTCTTTCTTTCTTTTTTTCATTATTAGATATCAAGTAATGGTACAAGAGATTCAGCAATATGAAAAAAACAAAAATACTACAAGAACAGATATAAAACAGAAATGAACTGTTATGCGCAAATCTGGCAAGAGTCATCAATACGGATTTAAGCTGCTAGAACACTTCCAATCTATATAAACCCAATGCTACTAGCATTAGAGCATGTTGTATCATTCCCTATACCTTCAACCCATAGCTAAATAAAGGGTCATCCTAAGTCCTAACATCAAGATTTATTGTCAGTAAGGTTCCGGAAAAGCTCTGGAAGATGGGCATTGGTCAGCTTTGTCCTCTTGGTGATCTCGTGCTTCTTCTTCTTTGGCTTGGGCTTGGAGGACATGCCTTGAACCTCTGACCTGGCTCTCCTCTGAGCAGTGTTGGTGGCAGGCTTCATCCCATTCTTCTGGAGATCCCTTTCAATGTCAATCATATCACGAGGCAATTCAATCCCCCGAAACAGCAGTTTAAGGTCATCATCCACCTTGATGGGTACCCTGGGGTCATTTGGGTAGGCAATGTCTTCCTGTGAATCAAAGTTTGATAGCAGCCAAATCTGACCAGCAGCTTTCAATGCCTGAATAAAAATGAATTCATAAAATTTTATGGCAACAGAAACAAGCAATTGATTTAATTGGGCTGCAGCTTTCAAAGTCAGAAGAAGAATGAAGTCATATGATTTGTATGGCCAGATGATCTCACAGCAGACAATGACACATTACTACCACTCAACTTTTTGTTGGAAAACGAAGATGGTCATAAACTTCATTTTTTTAAGGTACAAGAAAATCATTACAGAGGTAAGATTTTCCACAAAGCTAAAACAAAGACCAAGCAGGCAATGAGCAAGCAAGAGAGAGAAAGCCAATAAAGAAAAGGAAAAACAAAGTCACAGAATAAAGGGGCAAACAAACACCATTGAGTAATCAAACCATTCCTTGTATACACCTCCAAAGCCACCACTCCTGCTTTTGCAAAGAAAAACTTTTGAGAAAACTGACTTAAGCATCCAAAGCCAGAAAACATACAGAGGCTTCAATGGCTTCTTTCAAACACAACAAATTTCTGCCTAAATATTCAAGGTCAACTTTATCACATCCGACTATATTGCACATGTGTATCCTATTAAATTATGGCCATTCAAACACCTTTTTTTATTGGTAAATTACACATGCACCAGATGCTTTTTGTGCTCACGAGTTGCGAGCTCACCCTCCACCTTACTCTTACAAGAGGAGGTGCCATTTAAACCAAAACTCATCAGTCCTATAGCTTTTTGCTTTATTTTATTGAGAAAAAGAGTTCCCTTTTTTTTTTTTTGATGGCGTGGAACCTCACCAAGGCAAGGCCCTTTGGACCCATCCCTGAGGATTGAACCATGGATACATGATTCCACCTACCAAAACCATGTATCAAGTAATCCAGTGGCACTCCTTGTGAGGATTCAAACCTAGGATGTTTGGGTTTAAAGCTCATCCCAATCCTCTAACCACTAGTCTACACCTTGACGGGTTATTGAACAATAGAGTTCCTTGTTCCAACTTATTAGCCATTCTAACGCCAAAGGTCAAAGGGAAGGGTCTCAATCACTACTTCGGGCCTTTTTCAAATCCCAGAAATACACAAAATTAGCAGTCACCTTTGAACAATATTAGGTGAGTCGAACACACAGAATCAAAACAATAAAATTCAAAGGTTTGTTTAGTAGCCTTCAATGCAACATGAAACATTTTACTAGGGGCCACAATGAGGGATAGTTATGCAGCAAAAATTCTCAAAGAGATTGAGAATCAACAAGTACAGGGGGAAAAGGCTTAGGAATCAACACCAAGCAAAAAAAGAACAAAACCTAAGAATCAACTCTGAGCCTTTGAAAAAATTCTAATAGGAAATTTTACTATTGAAGCAAACTATAAACAATATTGAGCTCTAGGTTCTTTAAATAGAGTTCCAAACTTATTATTTGAATAAGGTAAGGAATCAATTCTAATTAATGATACTAATTCTACCAACTTAATAAGAAAATAAATTAAATCCCTAAACCAAGTAGTAAAAGGATATAATTTCAAGCAAGTATGGATCAATCTTCTGTAGCTCATCTTGAGTGATTCAAATATAATTGATACTCATCCTAACCACACCTATACGAAAAGTAGTTAATGCCATAATCAGGTGGAAGGTCAATGACATATGCATAGGCTTGCAATTTCACATACTCATAGATGATGACACAAGAAGACATCCAATCAGTGACCCTTATGGAAGAAATATGCTACCACTTGGGCCTAAGGCCTAATCAATTAATTTTTACAATTAATTCTATTTACTTTACTTAATTAGTTAAACATATTTTCCTTTTCCTACTAAGTTTAGGGGATTTAATTCCTTTTTTTCACTAGATTCATAGAATTAATGCCATTGGTTATAATTGTTTCCTTTCCTTACTATGATAATAAGTTCGAAACTCTATTTCAAGAACCTGGAGGTCAGTATTATGGTTTGCTACTATGCTTCAGTACTAAAATTTCCTAATGGAATTTTTCCAAAACTGATTCTAGGTAACCCTCGGCGTTAATTCCTAGGTTTTGTTCTTTTTCTTGATTGGTATTGATTCCAAGCAAACCTAAGTGTTAATTCCTTGGTTTATCTTTTGTTTTTTCTTGTTCTTGTCGATTCTCAACCCCTTTGATGAATTTCTTGTGCTCTTATCAAGACATGAATACCATAATATAAAAGTTGATCTAACAAGATGAGACATCCACATATTGCATTTACCTGCAAGTCTTCCATCACAGTTGGATAAGCATCCTTAAGATCAATGACAGCAATGCCCTCTGGAAATTTCCTTACTAAGTAAAGAAGCTGGCTCTTGTCCTTCAAATCATGCTTGGACTGCAGATAAACAATAAGTCAAAAAGTCATTTACCATGAAAGAGTTATAAATGAGATGACTAAGTGCAAATAAAATGCTATGAGACCGTGACGATCTGCAGCTAAACAAGTTTAAACTTACCTTGTAAGAGAAACGTTTTCCATCATAGTGGACTTTCAGGTTATTCCTCAAACTATCAAATACAGCTTTGTTGGAATTGATATCAACATAAACGGCATCATTTATTTGTTCAGGTGTATAGGCTAGCCTTGTCTGCAAACATAGAGAGCATTCAACTGGTGGTTAGTAGCATTCATCTGGTCCTACCAGGCTACTGTAAGTCAGTAAATCACATTGACCTCTAAAATTGTCACAAAAAACAAGAAGGGAGACGGGTTATATACTCGATTATTACAGTAAACTAAAACACAACTACAAATTTCCCACAAGCATCTATAATTTATACTTACCTTCAACTGGAAGTACATCTGTTAATTAAGTAGTATCAGTTTTCCAGTAAAATCAATGCCATGCAAACAAGGTTTAAATTTCAACAATTAATTGAGAAAAAGTAGGCCAGTTTAGTGAAGGTGCATAGTGATATGATACCTCTTTTAAAAAGATTAGTAGAATCACAGATAATAACACAATTCTAAACTCGACCATCTTGCTCTTTTCCAAATTAACTTTAACCTGATGACTGCACAAAATAAGACATTAAAATCTGAATTTTTTCCAACTCAGGTCCCTGGTTGACGAAGTAATTGAGATATTGGCATAAAGAGAATTACGAATAAACATCATTCATGAGGAGCATTCAGCATTGTAAATATGACAACAAAACAAATACTTGCATCAAGGAACATATATGTATATATAAGGGATAGGATAATCAAGTACAAACCTCCAGCAGGAGATCTATAACACGCTTGATTTGGGCTCCTACAGGGGCTTTCCGGATACTGTTGATATGTTGAAGTCTCTCTGTATCATTTGAAAATTTGACAGCAGGAGCGGGGGCTCTTGCACTGACTGACGGTGCTGCTGGTGCTGGCGTAAATTTATGACTTGTCACCTTATTAGATGCAGCAATGCTTGTGAGGGTTGACTGGCACTTCTCTTGCTGCTTCTTGAATCTATCTAATTTCTCTTGTAATGCCATCTAGAAATAAAATTATTTTCTTTAAGGCTGCTCAAACCCACCAATAAAATGTAAAAATATGATAAAGAAGTGCTTTAAAGTGCAAGATTGTAATATTGGTCAGAGTTTAAATTAACTGACTAAATCACCACAATGACTTCGAAACTTAAATCAAGTCATAACATGAAAAATGCAGGAAGAATAAACAGCTAGAAATCAAGACATAGCTAAAAGTTACTAAGAAGGCTTCATACTACAATATCATGCAAGCACAAGTCTACTAGCAACACAAGTAATTCCAAAAATTCCAATTTCTTCTTAACAGAACACTAATGGAAGTGATAAGGCCGTTCGTGGACAATATTTTTAGAACTTTTAATCACAGACCCACAGTTGAATCAACATGTCTCGCTGGAAACCTAACTATGAATGACAAAAAACTTCAATAGTCTCCCTACATTAAACCTCTGATCCTTTTTTGTCATTCATAGATAATGCAATAACAATTATTTCATCTGATCTTCTAATGGCTTAATGCAATGACATGTGCAACAATTTCACTACCAAGTGCAGTATTTGAAGAATAAAGGACAAATAAGAAATTGAGTTTCCAACGACCATGCTACACAACTATTAGAGATCAAAAAACTAATTGTTGTTCTAGTATTTGATCAATTAAGCTCTAGTATTTGATCAACGATTAGGATAAAATCAACGTTTTTCCAATGATTCCTCTCTAAAGTTGAAAATTTAAAAGCTAAATTTCTTCTCTTTGATTAACATTTTCTAAACATATGCTTAAACCATAACAAACCCTTTCTGAGCTCCTCAAATGGAAGAATCAAAAATTGAGTATTGGGAAATCAAAATCTATTTTCCAAAGACAAATATGAGACAATAAATCAACAAAAAAATTCATATGCATACACAAAATGCCAATAACCAAAACCCTAGTTTGGGAAATCAAAATTCACTCTCCAACCAAGAAATGACTAGCAGAAGCCCCCAAATGGTTCATTTATAGGCATAACTACAAACAAATTTCTTGCAGAATTATTGCCAGAAAATCTCTGGCAAGTTGGCAAGAACTAAATCACAGAAATGAGAATAAAAGCTATTATGTTGATAGGAGCACCTAAGCTCTTATGTTGTATTTGGTGGCTACCAATTTGCATTAGTGATAAAGTATGAAAGGGATAAGACATATATGGAGGAAAGTTGTCTGCTTTTTTCAGAATCCTCATTCCTTGTATGACAATTGACAAGCATATTATGGCAGAATAAGCACATATGCATAATATCCCGTTTTATATGATAAAGAAAAGGAAGATAAAGCAAGGCTATATTTGAAATCCTCTCTCTCCACATTTGAAAGGACTCGATGGATTTTGCCAGCGGTTTCCTAGTTCCTACCATCTCCATTGATCTATTGTATAACACCCATACAACAACATACTTAGCCCTTATAAAGTGTTCTCTTCGAATTAATAAATGAACCTCATGCCAACATAGAAATGACCCTGGCCAGAGGCACCAATGATGAAGTTAAAAGAGAACAAAAATATACTAATCAGGTAGCATTAACCCCAAGGGGTAGCACAATCGGACACAAACCATGCCGCATGAAACGGAGATCACTAGTTCGAATCTACCCTTCCCCCTCTGCTTATATAGTTATATTATAAGGTAGCATTATTGAGCTGACCCAAATCTCTCAGGAAGTTGCTGTTTTTGCTTATAATTTCAGTTTTGACTTGGTAACAATGTTCTAGAACGAAAATTGATTGCAATTTCACATAATGAAAATTAAAAAAAAAAAAAAAAAAAATTAACTGCAAGTCCTAATTGGGTGTACAAACACTGATCACATTGCAACAACAATAAGTCAAATGAATCCGAAGAAACTATGCAAATCAAAGCATCAAAAGTGATAATAAGAAAAATATTTCGAAGGAATTCGTGAAAAATGAAATTAACAAAAAAGAAAAGAAAAATTGCAAGAATACCTTTTAGGTTTGAGTGCCGGTGCCGGAGCACGGAGGCAGAAGAAGGTCACGGTGTGAGGGAAAAGGGCGAGAGAGAGAGAATTTCGAATTTTTGGTAAAGGCAAAGCTGAAGAGAACATAGAAAGGAGGGCTGTCCGATCCGCAACTCAACGGGTTTCGCAGCTCTCAGTCCGCAAAACTTTTATTTATTGGGATAAAAAAACAAAACAAAATTTTACTTTACATTGTCCAAAATACTTTTATTTATTTATATTATTTTTAATGACATTCACCAAAATACATTGGCCAAGTTTTTTTTTTTTTTTTTTAATTATTTTGTTTTATATACATATCCATTACGTGGTCTCAAATGAAACATATCAGTCATGAGACCTCATTTGGAAATATGAGACTTGAGTTTAGAACTTAAAACAATATATATATATATATATATATATATATACCTATATGAATATGTTTGTAAAAATAGAATAATGGGCAAAAGAGGTTGGCCAAAAGCATGCAAACTTTAATATTTAAAATTTAATTGGTAAAGGCAAGTTTGCACACTTTAACTATGCCTTTGGTTCCAAATTAAAAAGCCAGCTTATTTTACTATTCAGTTTATTTTTATTACTATTCATGAGTTTCACTGTACTTTTTAGTACTATTTATGGATTTCATTGTACTATTTTAACTTATTTTTACTTTTATCTACAATATTTTCAGTAAAAGCAAAATAAGCGGATTATAAACAGACGTCCTAAATTCTAATGATGTTATTGGTATAGGCAATGTGTCCAATGTTCACTTTTAGTATTTAAAATTTAAAAATGATTCTTATTTAATTGTTCTTCAATCCCCTTTGTAAGAACCAAGTACGAGACTTTTGGGCCTTAAATTACTTGGGCTCACAACTTATTTGTAGTAGGTTTGAGGATTTCCTACTTTGGGTCGTTCTCGGCAGAGAGACTCAAAGCAACACTCAGTTTATTCTTTCTCACTTGATTGTTTTCTCTCAATTTTTGAACCCCTTCTTCTCCCCAATTTCTTCTATTTATAGCCAAGGTTAGTGGGGAGATTATGATTACAGCCACCGTTAGTGCTACTAAGGGTCCAATATTATCTGGTCAAAGTGGATGTTTAGGTGAGAGGGCGGTGCAGCATTTATGACCTTGGAACTTGGTTCTTGCCTGATGGATATGTTCGGTAACTCAGTTTCCCGTGCATATCAGGAGTTTCCCGTGCATGTCATGACTTTCCCGGACACGGCCAATTCACTTGCCCGGGAAAGTTAAACTGATCGTCTGTTGGAACTCAGACCCCAAAACTTGTTTTCACGTTAAGGCAGTTTCAAGAAGGGCGTAGGGTAACTGGACCTTTCCGCTGGGCCTGCATCCAAAACCGGTATGGGCCTGGGCCCAAGACCTGTATGGGCTTTGGGGTCTCGGTGCCGTACACCCTTAATTTTTTGAGTTCTAGTTAACTCAATTCATCTACATAAAAAAATGGATTGAAATCTCAACCTGATAATAAATATAAATCATCATAGAACAATATCATAAGTTGAAGTTCTATCATATCCAATTTAATACCCTTATTTTTTTTTTAGTAGTAGGACTAAGAAAACTAAAAATTATTATTATTATTATTATTGTTATTATTATTATTATTATTATTATTATTATTATTATCATCATCCAGTTAGAGATAGATTCATTTTAATTTATTACATAACCTTTATAAACTATATGATATCAATAACAAAAATTAAAAAAAATTAATAATAATAATAATGCTAAGGATATATACTATAAATTGTGTTACATGAAAGATCCTTACAAACTAAATAACCTTTCACCAACCATTTACCAATCACAAAAAACAAAATGGCACCAATCACATATACTTATCACACACAAAAAAAAAAAAAAAAAAAAAAATTACCAATCACAAAAAATAAAATGGCACCAATCATATATACTTATCGCTTTAGTTTGTAAGTTTTTTGTAAAAACAATGGGAAAATTACATTTTATCCCTTAAACTATACATTATTTTACATAAATTATTTGAATGCACATTTTACCTCCTAAACTGTACTCATTTTTACCCTTACCTCTCTAAACTATGCTACATTTTACACTTACCTCCCTAAACTTTGAGAATATACACTTATTTCACTAAACAATTACTCGTGTGATGAGGTGCAAAGTATTGCACGAGTAATAGTTTAGTGGGTAAGTATGCATTCATATAGTTTAGGTAGGTAAATGTAGAAGGGGGTATATAGTAAAATTTGTAAAGTGTAATTTCATCAAAAAAATTTGTAGTAGCTGTAACATTTTTCAAAAAATAATTTAGACATTCATTTAGGAAAATTGAAATTCTAATACCAATTTTATTATTAAAAAAATTACAAATTTATATTGTAATGTCAATGAATATAATTGGCGGATTACATAAACTTAATAAATGAATGTTTGGATAATTTTTTTTTTGTAATTGACTACATGTCAATTTGTAAGTTTTATTAGTAAAATTTCTAGTACAATGTAGTTGTAAATTGACCTTCAGCCCAACAGATGTGAGTGATGGCCCAATAAGCCCACAATAATAGATTTGTTAGAGAGTGGATTTAACAGGTGAAGACTTAATGAATCAAGTATGAGTCACAATGGATTGGTTTAGTGCTATAGTGATTGAGAAGTATAATTTGAAGAGAAAAACACTCATCGGTCAAATCCAAGGAAGGTTGTTCTTAAATAAATTTCAGATTCTCATGAATACACAGAGTTCTTCTATTTTTTTTTTTATTAGATCCCCCTTTCTGTCAAGGAATCCCTTCCCTTATATACTCATTCCCCTTCTCCCCATCTTAGCCTTCCACTTGTTGATCAAGTAAGTGATCTTCTGGATGCTTGTCCCATCAAAACCTTCCTAAAGTCTCTGTGTGTAGTTGTAAGGCTAAATATCACTGTTCAGATATCACTTCCACATAAATGCGGCCAATTGATTAGGTGTAGAGCATTCAATGTGATGGTAGCAGCCTTCTTCTTAGATATTTCTTAGTTCACTGTTGACTCTTCTCTTTGAAACTTATCCTCCCAAGTATGGTTGCCTCTTACCTAGTATTTGTTGGGTGGTTGAGCTTTAGACCCCCGCTCTGCTTTTCGAGGAAGTTTGGCTCCTCAGGAAACGTTACTTGTTTGTTGCTACCGGCCCTTGTCCTCGGCCCACTAACCCACTTTCCCTAATTAGTATTTGGTTGTCCTCGAGCTCCTTAGCATCCTCGGGCATGGCCCACGACCCAATACCCCTACTCAGTTCTTTTATCCCCACAATAGCCCCTCAAAACTCCAGTCTTTCTCTCTTCTGAGAAAAATGGGGTTTTGATTTTATGTTATTGAGTTTCCCACGCTCATGGAACCTTCTCACATGTGAGTGTCTTTTCACCTACAATGAGCACATTCTTGACACTTCGGCATCTAAGACGCCTCATTAATTACTTCACATGGCATCTTGTCCCCCACATTCTATGGTGTGATGAGAATATTATGGCAGAGGTTTTTTATAGGGACTTAAGCGGGAACTTTCCCGCTCACTCTCTCTTCCTATATAAAACATTCAAAGAACCTAAATCCTCCATTTTTTTGAATCTTCAAACTCTCAAGAAATGGTTCGAGGTGTTCCTTTCCTATACTTTTGTAAGTACCCTTTAGCCCACATATTGACTGTTAGGACCCTCTCTTTCTCAGCCCCTTGTTTTTCGCCTCATTCTTTTAACACCCTTTTTTGACTTCCTAGATGGGTAGGTTTGCTAGTTTGGTAAATACCCTTGAGGGTATAGAAAACTCTAAGGCCCGATACAATATACCACCTAGGGTCTCTATTCGGCATTGCCTTCAAGGAGAATGGCATGCTCTAAGGTTAGAGGGGGAGGTGGTGATCCCTATGATTGCCTTCATAGACGGAGGGATAAGGATCCCTATGGGTAGAGTGATTAGGAATTTCTTAATTGCCCATAAACTCTGCCCGACCCAATGTTCCCTATACGTATTTAGGATACTAGGTTATGTGGACACCCTCAATGAAAAGATGGGTGTAAATCTCACCCTTCATGATGTTAATTGGGTATATAATTGCCAGCTCCTTAAGAGTACGAGATACTATCTTAAAACTAGGGTCCTTGAAGTCAGACTCAACTTGTGTCTCCCCGAATCTAACAAGGGCATGGACCAGGATTTTTTGATTATCCCGGGAGAATGGCATGATAAACTTCATTGCCCAACATGAGAGGGGAAACAAGGTGTGGTACTTAAGCTTAGGTTCCCTGTTTTAAAAATGGATACTTTAACTTCCTAGCTTGTTGTTTCTCTTCTTCTAACTCAAAAGTTTATTCCTAGATGCTTACCAAACCCTTTTCTCTAATTATGTCTTTGTTTCCTGAATTTTTTTTTAATTTTTTATTATTATTATTTTTTTTTACAGATAAAAACTTCACAGCCCCTAATCTCAATCTCGTTAACGAGCATGACCTTACCAAGATATTCAAGTCCGAAATCTTCCTCCATACGGACGAACAACTACGGGCCGCCCACATCATCTTGGGATATAAGTCGATCTCCACAAGTTTTCAATCTCCCAAGTACATCATAACCGTGAAAGACCCTCCTCTATTGCAACAAATCCATATTGCAGTACCCAGCTTCCTTGGCGGTCCTCCTCCTGTAGGCACCCAGCTAGTTGAATTGCCCATTCAACAAACTTCTGGGGAAGAAGCAACCTCTTCGCACCAAGCTCCTGAGGAAGAGGTGACCAAAGTAATTGAGGTTATAGATTCCAAAGAGGACTTCAAGGTCTTTGATTGGTCATCCCCCATCAAATCTCTCCAAGCTTCCTTCTCCGATTTACCTCCTGCTCAAGTAAGCAGCAACCAAGAGCCCTCTAACATTCTTGAAGTTATGGTGCTCCAAAGGAAAAAGAACACCAGTCTGCTAGAGCTCTTGGAATCACATGTTGGAGGGTCTACCCCTAAGGTGGCTGTTCAATCTCGCCCTCCTACACCTTTTCCTACCCATATATCCCATTCCAAACTAGCAGAGAAGAAGAGGATGAAGGATAAAAAAGGGAAGGACATGTCTGAAGAAGGCGAGGTTGTACCTTTTAAGGAGCTTAAACCCCAAAAAGGGGCAAAAATTGCAAAAGGGGCACAAAAGAAGCCCTCGACCGAGGGTACAGGCATAGAGAGAGTACCCGAGCGCAACCCTAGGGTTCCAACCTGGAACCTACCACTCGAGCTGGACGAAGCCCCATTCCCCTTAGACTCTTCCAATAGGGACTTGCAGAAGGGCAAGGCTGGCTATGTGGCCAATGCACTAAAATAGCCCCTGCTTCTGCCTTAGGATATGGCCGACTTGAAAACTCTAAAAAGGCATGAGGTGTTCCTGATCTTAAAAAGAGACTTGGTCAAGGTATGCCAATCAGTCCATTTCTTATATTACTATGTGCATCTTTCTTCCACTATCATCGTTACATATATTCATTATCGTGTATATATATATATATATATATATTTTGATGGATTCACTGTGTTACCTTCTTCTAGGCCATCCAAACAACAAACATTGCTGAGGAGTGGGTGGATGATGCCCACACTCAGCTAAAGGAGGAGGAAGCAAGGTGTATAGCTATTGTCTAAACTCTAGCTGTGGTGGAGAAAAGAATTAAAGACCTTAACACCAAGCTGATTGAGGCCAATAGAGAGAGGAAGAGTGTTGAAGATGCACTAGCTGGCACTGAGAAGTAGGCCGAGGATCAACATCTGCAGCTTCGCCAAACTGAGGAACAATTGGTCATTGCTTGTGAGTAGATCAAGGCTCAAAAGAAAGAGCTGGATAAAAAAGAAGAGGCTATCACCCAAGTTGAATAGTCTGGTTACGACATAGGGGTGAAGGAAATGGAGGACGCTCTCAGGGCCCAAGTCACGAGAGTTTGCCGAGGTTATTGCCTACAAGTGTGGACTGAGGCGTTAAATTTGGCCAAAGTAGAAGCTTCCTTGGATTTGAGGAAGAAGGAGAACATTTTCTACCCTCCAGCCCTACGAATAGCAACTTCTCAGGCCTCCCAGGCAACCACTGCCCCCAAGGTTCCCCTAACTATCCAGCCTGTTGACAAGGCCCTTGCCATTGCTTTATCCATGGCCAAAGCTTCTACAGCCACTCAACCGGCCAACATGGGTACCACAAAAGCTATCTCTGATCCAGCACAAGCCTCAAAATAGAAAGAAGCTTCCCAAGGAAAAGAGGTTACTTCCAAAACTACCTCGAGGCCTCCAAAAGCACCAAAAGAGAAAGTGGCTTCCCAAGGGAAAGAGGTTGAGCATTCAAATCCACCACAACAATTAAGGCTGACCCTTCTCCATCCAAAGGCAATTAGGACTCTACTCTTCCTCATTATGCTCGCTAACCCACCACTTTTATGAACTTCAACTGATAGGCCAAGAATATTTTGACCACTTGTGATGAATTAATTGATTAATTAGCCAAGTTTAGTAATTAATCAAATTAACATGGAAAATGTGTGGTAGCACAAACAAATCACCAATAAACTAAAGTGCAGCGAAAATTAAATTGACATGGGGATTTGTTTACGAATGGGGAAAACCTACACGGCAAAAACTCTACCGGGTGATTTTAAGGTCACTACTCCCGAGAATCCATTATTATCAAAACAAGCGGTTACAAGTAAAGGAATTGCAGTACCTATACTAACCTACAGTTGAACCCTTACCCCAATATCCAATTGGACTTGTTTTGTAGTGACAATCTCTCCTTTTCAATGCACGGTTCCCAATACGTGACTAACCAATAGATGCGCAAATCCCAGTACGTGACTTAATCACCAACTTGAGAAGAATGTTGGCTGCAAAGTTCTTCAATTCATCACACGATGAATATCAAGAAGCTCCTTGGTCACAAAACCCTACGGTATACAAACACAATAGCTTCTTTAAGAGAAAGATGAACTAGGGCAAATTCTGTCTCTGGTCACAATTTGCATGAATAAGACTTTGCTCCACACTTGTGCAACTTGTGTAACCTTTGACAGCCCTCAAAATAATCCTTATATATGTTTAGGGTTGTGAGAAAAGAAAGCCTAAACACATATTCACAGATTGGATGAAAAACAGCTCTAAAAAACTGAGTTTCATAAACCTCGATAGATAGCCATCTATCAAGCTAGCTATTAAGCCATGGGCTTCAGCAGCTTTTAAACCTCGATAGATGCTAGTTGTCGAGCTTTGAAATCCAACACTTCATTACTTGATTCTTGAACAGACTTGCATGGCTTTAACACTTGAACTTGAAACCTTATTTCTTGAAGCATTATACACATCCTAGATCTACCCAATTACAAGTAAAGTGTGTTTTGTCAAAGGATTAGCCAATTATATAAAATATTGACATATGTTCCTAACACTGAATCACATATGTCCTAACATCAACCTTTTTTTGTTTTTTTTTTTTTTTGTTTTTGTTTTTTTGTTTTGTTTTTAATAGAAAGAGAATGTCTCACAGTGTAATGTACTCCCATGTTTTTGCAAGGAAAAATTCTATAACTCAATGAAAAGTCTCAGTTCTTAATTAATGAAAAATTTCAATTCCTTTTTTTTTTTTTTTTTTTTTTTTTAAGCATAATACACCTTGTTATCTACCTTATCTCAATAATGGCTACATTTGAATGTATAGAAATGACTTTGTAAGTCCCCAAAGATTGTTAATTGGCACAAAACCATTCTTGTATATTCACAAATACCCAAGCAATAAAGCAAAAGAAATGCTTAATAAAATACTTATGTACTTGAGATTGAATCAAATGAACGATATTAATGCATTCAAGGTGTGTGATCCGAGGAGCAATGCATACTGAAATTACGCTTATCATTAAAGAATATTTCATGAATATACTTTTAAATACTTTAAGTGATACTCATTGAGATTTCTTCAATTAGGGTGCTCTGCTAAGAGTCTGTATTATCCATTACTAGTAAATCAAGTGCTAATTTACCCAAGGTAGGTGATTCGTGGAATCGAACCTGACTAAGTTTCTGTTTAGCCCTCAACGATAAGTTAGGTGTTAATTTACCCAAGGTAAGTAATTCGACGAATCAAACTTGACCAAGGTTCTGTTTAACACTTAGAAAAGTAAGAAGCATTAATTTACCCAAGGTATGTAGTCCGAGGAACCTGGCATAACCAAGGTTCCATTTAACACTTAGAAAAATAAAAAAAAAGTATTAATTTACTCAAGGTATGTGGTCCGAGGAACCAGGCATGACCGAGGTTTTATTTAGCACTCAGAAAAGTAAAAAGCATTAATTTACCTAAGGTATATGGTTCAAGGAACTAGGTACAACCAAGGTTCTGTTTAACACTTAGAAAAGTAAGAAGCATTAATTTACCCAAGGTATGTGGTTTGAGGAATCAGGCATGACCGAGGTTCTGTTTAACACTTAAAAAAGTAAGAAGCATTAATTTATCCAAGGTATGTGGTTAGAGGAACAAGGCATGACCAAGGTTTTGTTTAACACTTAAACAAATAAAATTGGGGCATGTAATCGTAAAGACAAAAGATGGCTAGATTGCCTTTCATTAATAATAATACCTTCGAAGATTATTTACATTCCACGAACATGGTATAACGTTTTCATTTAAATCTTACAGAAAATAAGCTCCTATCTCGGCCACCTAAGTGATGTGGTATGGCCTCTCCCAGCTAGGTCATAATTTCCCCCAAGATGGGTTCTTTGCATTTCCCACTACTTTTCTTAGCACCAAATCCCCCCATGCTAATGGTCTAACCTTCACACCTGTATCATACCCCTGTTTGGGTTTTTGTTGGTAGTGTGCCAATTGGACCATGACCGCTTCTCTTCGTTCATCAACTAAGTCCAAACTCCTCTCTAATAGTTAATCAATTCTATTAGGGGTGAACAAGCTTGACCTTAACGTCGGAAACCCAGTCTCCAAAGGGATCACAACCTTGGACCCATACGTCATAGAAAAAGGCGTTTCCCCAGTTGATCGATGAGGAGTTGTCCTATATGTCCAAAGAACATGTGGGAGCTCTTCAGCCCACCTACCCTTTGCTTCATCCAACCTCTTCTTAAGCCCACTGACTATAACTTTGTTGACTGCTTTTGCTTGTCCATTCCTTTGCGGATAGGCCGAGGTTGAATATCTGTTCCGAATACCCAGTTCACAACAATATCTCTTGAAGTTCTTACTATCAAACTGGAGCCCATTGTCCAAGATGAGCATATGAGGAATCCTAAATCGGGTGACAACATTCTTCCAAATAAACTTCTTCGCGTCAACATCCCTAATGTTGGACAATGGTTCAGCCTCGACCACTTTGTGAAGTAATCGATTCCAACAAGAAGCCATCTTCGATTTCCCACAACTCTGGGGAATGGCACTACAATATCCAGGCACTACAATATCCAAGCCCTACTGAGCAAATGGCCATGGACTAGACAAAGGATTGAGTACACCCTTAGGCTGGTGAATGTTTAAAGTAAATCTTTGGCATTGATCACACTTTTTAACATACACTTGCGCTTCTCTTTGCATACTGGGCCACCAGTAACCCTGAGTGAGAGCTCTGTGCGATAAGGATCTGTCCGCTGTATGACTTCCACATATTCCTTCATGCAATTCCTCCAAGAGTGGCTCCACTGTTTTAGGATGGACATATCAAGTACGGCCTTGAAAAAGAGCATTTATTCAATTTTTGTTCCTCGGACAACCAGAAGTGAGGAGTTTTCTTCCATAATATCCCCTCCTTCAAAAATGAAACTATGGGATCCATCTAACTAGGAACAGCCCTAATCTAAAGTACGCTAACTTTTCTCGCGTCCTCCTCGACAGGCCTCACCAGATCCTTAACGAGGATAATTCGAGGAAGGTCCTGTTCAGCAGAGGTCGCCAATGTTGCCAAAGAATCTGCATGAGCATTCCTATTCCTCGGGACTTGTTGTATGGAAAAAGACTCAAAACCAGATTGTAACTGTTGAGCTTTAACCAGATATCCCTACATTCTCAGATCCCTAGCCTTTAATTCCCCTTTAACTTGGCCAACAACCAGCCTTAAGTCTGAGAAGACCCCGATGACCTTGCCACCCAGTTTCCTAACCATAGCTACCCCACCAGCAATAGTGATTCTATCTGGAGACATTATCCTACTCCCACTCCAGATCCCTTTTGATAAGCCACACCATTAACATATAGCTTCCAAGGTGAATGTCCATGGGGAGAAACTGTTAAAACTTGTTCTCCCCCAAACCCTTGCTCCTTGGCTCCAACCCTTATTGGAGTTTCAGTAAACTCTACCACCAAATCCGCAAGATCTTGCCCTTTAACCGCAGTACGAGACATATACTTTATATCAAATGCACCTAAAATTGTCCCCTATTTGGTAACCCTCCCTGTATAATCGGATTTCTGAAGCAACAATTGCAAAGGGAGTTGAGTGAAAACTACAACCGTATATGCTTGGAAATGATGGGGGAGTTTTTGCGTAGCATGCACCATAGCCAAAATGGCGTTTTCCAAGGGTAAGTAGCGAACTTCTGCCTCTTGCAGTGACTTACTCACATAATAGACTGGCTTCTGCACTCCATTCTCCAACCTTACTAAAACTAAACTAACTACATGAGAGGCCACAACAATGTAGGCGATGAGGACCTTTTCCTTCTTGGATCAAGACATAATTAGTGGCCGAGAAAGATACTCCTTCAATTGTTGGAAGTCAAGAATGCATTCTTCATTCCATTCAAACCCTTCCCACTTGTGCAAAAGATAGAAAAATGGTCTACATCTATTTGCTAATCGGGAGATAAACCTATTCAAGGCTGCAGTCATTTTGGTCAGCTTTTGCACCTCTTTAGGATTTCGAGTAGGCTGTAGATCATTGATCGCTTCAATCTTGTTAGGACATATGTGTTTCACATGTTAAGAACATATGTCATGATTTTATGTAATTGGCATATCCTTTGACAAAACGCACTTTACTTGTATTTGGGTAGATTTAGGATGTCTTTAAATACTTCAAAAAACCTTATTTCAAGGTCAAGTATTGAAGCCTTCAAGTCTGTTCAAGAAAACAAGTTCAGAGTGCAAAATCATTAAAGCTCGACAGCTGCATCTATCGAGCTTAAGGAAGCTGTTCTGCATTCAGTGTGCTCGACAGCTACTCAACACTTGCTATTTGTCGAGATTTAAGATTCTTAGAATTCCAATCTAATTTTCTTGGGATCCGTAAATGTGTCTTTGGGCTTTCTTTTCTCCTAACCCTAGACATATAAAAGGATCAGTTTAAGGGCCGTCAAAGAGTTCACAAGTTGCACAAGCTTTGAGCAAACTCTGTTCAAGCAAATTGTGACCAAAGACAAAATTCTTGTCCTAGTTCATCTCTTTCTCTTGAAGAAGTTGTTGTGTATGTGCACCGTAGGGTTTTGTGACCAAGCATCTTCTTGATCTTCATCGTGTGAATGAACTGAAGAGCTTTGCAACCAACAACCTTCTTAGTTGGTGATTGAAGTCACGTACTAGGATCCGCGCAATTGGTTAGTCACGTACTTGAGAGTCATGCATCTGAAAGGGGAATTGTCACTATAAAACAAGTCCAATTGGGTATTGGGGTAAGGGTTCAACTGTAGGTTGGTAAGGAACTTGGATTCCTTTACTTGTAACCGCTTGTTGTGTTAATAGTGGAGTTTTGAGAGTGGTGACCTGAAAATCACCCGGTGGGGTTTTTGCCGTTAGGTTTTCCCCATTCGTAAACAAATCACCGTGTTATTTATTTTCCGTTGCATATTTAGTTTATTGGTAATTTGTTTGTGCTACCACGCGTTTGCATGATAAATTGATTAATTAATAACTTGGCTAATTAATTAATTAATCTCTATCACAAGGGGTTATTCAGTTTGTGGCCTATCAAATCTGATTAGGATTAACTTCAATTCCATGATGGGTGACCATGTAGCCCAAAAATTTACCAATACTAACACCAAATGAACATTTGGAAGCGTTGAGAGGCAATTTATGTCTCCTCAGCACCTCAAATATACTTCCAAGGTCACCTAAATGCTCAGACACCACCTTACTCTTTACAACCATATTGTCAATATAAACTTCGATATTTTTGCCAAGCTGAGATTCAAACATTCTAGTCATCATTCGTTGGTAAGTGGACCCTGCATTCTTCAATCCAAAAGGCATAACTCGATAATGGTAGTGGTATTTGGTGGTACCCTTGAAAGGGGTCCAAAAAGCTCATCTAAGAATGACCAACCGTTGCATCCACCAATTGATCTATTCAAGGTATCAGGAAGGGGTCCTTGGGGCAAGTTTTGTTTAAGTCAGTGAAATCTACACACACTCACCACTTCCCATTTTTCTTTTTCACCACTACTGTGTTGGTTAACCACACGAGATAAAAAAACCTCCTTAATTACCACTACACGCTTAAGCTTTATCACTTCTTCCTTAACAGCCTTGGCATGTTCTCTAGAAGAGCACCGAGGTGGTTGTTTCTTCGGGATAATGGTTGGGTTGTTATTCAAATCATGGCAGATGAAATTCAAATCCACTCCAGGAGCTTTATAAGCACTCCAGGAGTTTCATAAGCACTCCAAGCAAAAACATCCACATTCTTTCGAAGGAAAGCTAACAATTCCTCCTTCTCCTGAAGAGGCAACTGGACTCCAATTTGGAAAAGCTTTTCTTCATCAGTATCTATTGTGACCTTCTCTAACTCTTTGCACTTTACCTCTTCATCTGTGGCATCCGAGGATACTTCCACCTCCATTAACTGCTACAAAGCCTTTTCAGGGATTCCTAAGGATTCATCCTCGGACTAGGGATGGCGATGGGGCGGGGCAGGTCAGAAGGATGAAGTCTTCATCCTTGCCCCGCATAGTTTTGTCTTACCCCATCCCCGTCCTGCCCCGCATGACGGGGAAATTTTTCTTGCCCCATCCCCGACCCTTGGGGCCCTACGAAGCCCCGCCCCACCTCGTAAAACTCTATTTCTTATTAATTTTCTCACAACTATTACAATTGTTTTTAATAAAACTTATTTCGTTAATAAAAATATACTTGACATTACAAATAAATGTATCCCATCAAATCAAAATAATTTTTAGCAAAAATTGAATAATATTATTAAAGTGTTTAACAAGACAATATCACAAAAAAAAAAAAACAAAAATCTCATAATACAAAATCGATGATTCAATAGTATATAAATTTGTTTATAATAAAGATAGAAGAAAATGTTAAAATTGGTACCTTATTTCAAACCTTGCTAAAGAAAAAAAGAGAGGTAGAAAGTCTTGTTGGGTAGAACAAAATAAATTGATGATATGTTTGTTTAAATAGTAGGGTTTTACGGAATGAAAAATTTACAATTTAACCCTTATTAATGCGAGGTAGGGTAGGGATAGGGCGGAGCAAGGCGGGTTGGGTCTAAAAAGTCTAAACCCATCCCCGTCCTACCTTGTGGTGTGTGGCAAAAATCTGGCCCCATCCCCACCCTACCACCTTTGTGGGGCGGGGAAAATCTGCATGGGGCAAAGTGGGGAGGGGTGGGTCAAGCTAGGCGGGGAAAAATTGCCATCCCTACCTCGGATTGGTGTTTGATAGTTGATAGCAGCAACCAAGCACTGCCTTGCCATGACTGGGCTTCTAATCAGCTTCTCAACATGGTCCCTAAAGGGATACTTCACCCTCAAATGTAGATTTGAAGATACAGCTTCCATGGCATGAAGCCACAGTCTTGCCAAGATGGCAGTATAAGGTGAATAAGCATCCACCATAATGAAATTGACCTCCACTACTCTTGACCCCACCTGAACGGGCAGTCTAATCATATCCCTTGGGACAACGGTCTTCCCATCAAACCCCGCCAAAGGGGATTCATAGCTAACCAAATCCCCGGACTTTAACTTAAGTCCCTTGTACAGATCATGATACATGATCTCAACATCATTGCCTTGATCTACCAGGACCCTCCTCATATCGTAACCTTTTATTTGAAGAGTAACCACTAAAGCATCATCATGTGGTTGATAAGTTCCTACCTTATCTTCATTACAGAAGCTCAAAATAGGTCCGGATTGCATCTTTCCCCATTTAGGCTCAGGGAATGGATCCTCGGTGTGTGGACTTGATACTGACATGACCTTGGATGAGCACATGCCCATCCAACTCAGAGCTGCTAGGGTTACATTGATTGTCCCCAAGGAAGGTCTTAAGGGATTCTCTCACTGATATATTGATCCAGCTTGACTTCCCTACACAGATGGTTGGTAAGAACTGCTTCAGCTTCTTGACTTTGACCAATTTCTCAAGATAATCTCATAAAGTTTAGCATTCTTACGTAGTGTGTCCACGATCCTTATGATACTGGCAATAAAGACCTTGGTTATGCTTGGTAGGGTCTCCCCCCTTTTTATTCGGCCATTTGAAGTATGGTTTGTTCTTTATCTTATCAAGGATTTGGTGTACTAGTTCCTTGAAAACTGTGTTAACTATCTGGGGAGTAGAATGCCCCGCATGTCCTGGGAAATCTCTCCTAGGTCTATTGTTATTATACCTCTCCAACTTGAAATCCCTTCGTTCAGTAGGAGTTACCTTAATTTTACCCTTCCCTTGCTGTTGATCTTCCTCGACCCGTTTGTACTTGTCAATTCGATCCATTAACTGATGCATGCTCTGCCGAGGCTTCTTGTTCAAGGACTTTCTCAACTCATGCTCAGTAGGGAGACCAACCTTAAATGTCCTTATAGCCACGACCTTGAAGTTTCCATCTATCTCATTAAACATTTCCCAATATCTATCTGAATAAGTTTTTAAAGTCTCCCCTTCTCTCATTGCCATTGATAGCAAGGAATCTTGGGGATGAGGAACTCTGCTACATGTAACAAATTGAGCTCCAAAGGCCCTGGTAAGCTCCTAAAAGGAGTTGATAGAACCTTTATCCAGTCCATCAAACCATCTCATCGTAACAGGCCCTAAACTAGACGAGAATACTTTGCATATCAAGGCCTCATTCCTCTAATGAACAACCATCCTTTGATTAAAATGGCTAACATGTTCCATCGGGTTTGACCTCCCATTGTAAATGGTAAAAGCAGGTTGTGTGAACCAATGAGGAAGTTTTGCCTTTTCAATTCTCCATGTAAATGGTGACTTTAAGATTTGGCGTAGGGCTCTACTCATTGCATCATTTACCAAGCCCCTATGGGCTGGACTTATACTCCTTCACCTATGGTAACGCTCCTCCCTATAGGAAAAGAATTCACTAGGAGTATTTCTTGATTTTGGTTTATAACTGTTATCATCACCAGACTCGAATCCTGAGCTTGAAGGAGACTTTCTCCTTTGCTCACGACGTAATTTTCTATGTAAATGATCAATCTCTAATTGCAAGTTTCTAGTCTCTTCCCCATGTGAGACATGGCTCCTAGTTCTTGAGTGACTCCTACTGGCATGAGTCGTGTGCAAACTTACTTGACGATCACTCCTTCATTCCAAGTTAAGAAAATGGTCCTGGTGTTGAGATCCCACAGACTCTTCTTGATTTGGCCTTGAACCCACCATGACTGAACAAGACCACGGGTGCTTACCTTCTTCCCACAAACGGCTCCAATTGTATGGACTGAAATTGACCCTCAGCCCAACAGACAGTGATGGCCTAATAAGCCCACAATAATAGATTTGTTAGAGAGTAGATTTAATAGGTAAAGACTTAATGAATCAAGTATGAGTCACAATGGATTGGTTTAGTGCTATAGTGATTGAGAAGTATAATTTGAAGAGAAAAACATTCATCGGTCAAATCTGAGGAAGGTATGTTCTTATATAAATTTCAGACTTTCATGAATACACAGAGTTCTTAGTTTACAAATTTTTATTTTTTTATAATCAGATCCCCCTTTCTGTCAAGGAATCCCTTCCCTTATATACTCATTCCCTTTCTCCCTATCTTAGCCTTCCATTTGTTGATCAAGTAAGTGATCTCTTGGATGCTTGTCCCATTAGAACCTTCCTGAAATCTCTGTGTAGCTATAAGGTTGAATATCACTGTTCAGATATCACTTTCACATGAATGTGGCCAGTTGGTTAGGTGCAAAACATTCAATGTGGTGGTAGCAACCTTCTTCTCAGATATTTCTTAGTTCACTGTTGACTCCTCTCTTTGAAACTTATCCTCCCAAGTATGGTTGCCTCTTGCCTAGTATTCATTGGGTGGTCGGGCTCCAGACCCCCACTCCGCTTTTTGAGGAAGTTTGGCTCCTCGAGAAACGTTACTTGTTCGTTGTTACTGGCCCTTCTCTTCAGCCCACTAACCCACTTTCCGTTATTAGTACTTGGTTTTCCTTAGGCTCCTTGGCATCCTCGAGCATGGCCCATGACCTAATACCCCTACTCGGTTCTCTTATCCCCACAATAGTAATTTACTAACCTTGTCGTTTTTTTTTGCTAATTCGATAGTTGGGAGATTCAGTATTTAAATTTTGAATGTCTTCTTTAAAACACCAAAAAGTGTCAACCATTTAAACTATCAAAGTTCTTAGATATTTACATATTTAAGAATTTTTTATTGTTAAGCACTATCTTTGTTCTTTAGGATAGGGGTGTGCATGGGTCGGGTTGGGTCGGGTTGAACGGATTTTTTGACCCAACCCACCATGGTGGGTTAAAAAAAATCCAACCCAACCCAACCCAACCTAACCTAACCCACATGGATCGGGTTAGGTCGAGTTGAACCCATGGGTTGGACAGTTTTGTTTATTTATTTATTTATTACTATTATTATTAACTTGATTAGGAAAAATATATATCCCACTTGCCACTTGAGTTGATAAATAAAATATCATAAACTAGTATTCTAACTTAGTTATAAACAAAAACATATCCAATTAAGTTGATAAACAAAATATATATGAACTAGTATCTCAACTCAGTTATAAACAAGTAGGAGTGGAATTGGAGAGTGGGAGTGGGAGGCGGCAGAGAGAGAAATAAGATTGTTAGAATTTGCAAGGTAATTGAGTTTTAGATAAGAAGAGCCGAATATGAGAAAACATTATTAATTATATAATATATTTCTAAATATATATAATTTAAATTTTAAATATATAGGTGGGTAGGGTCGGGTTAGGCGGATTTGTGATTGTTATGACCTGCACCCAACCCGACCCGCTATTAAAAAAAATTTCAGAACCCATCCCAACCCACCAACCACTAAAAACAAACACAATCCGGTGAGTTGGGTTAGGTCGGGTCAGTTTTGGGGGTTAGTGGGTTGGTTGCACACCCCTACTTTAGGGTTCGTTTGGTTGGAGGGGAGGAAAAATGGGAGGATAGAAGATGGTGAGAGAATGGAATAGTGAGAGGATAGAAAATATTTTAATTTCTTTCATTTTTGTTTGGTTGGGAGTGGAAAAATGAAGGAATGGAAAAAGTGAATTTGTATAAATTTATGCATATACTCTTATTAAAAAATGATGCCCAATTAAAACAAAAAAAGTGATAAACAACCCAAAAAAAAAAAAAATCACCTAAATTTATTAAAAAATAAAAATCATGTCCATAAAAAAAAAATTACATCTAAAAAAAAAACGCAAAAGAAGGCAAAAAAAAAAAAAAAAAAAAAAGAATACCAGACAAGATGCCCAGTAAATCAAAAGAAAAAGAAAAAGAAAAAGAAAAAAAAAAAGAGAGGCAGGCAATGCTTGCCTTAAAAAAAAAAAAAAAAAAAAGAGAGAGAGAGGCAGGCAACTTAGGAAAAAAAGAAAAAAAAAAGTGTGAAGAAAAGTAACATGGGTGAAGTTGTAATTGTATATGGTCATTTTCGTCTAAAAATGATGTCCAATTTCTCCCTTCACTTTTCTCCCCATTTTGGAGAAAAAAACCTTTTGGTGGGCCTAGAGAAAAAATGTCTAAGTTACATCATTTATTTTCTTTCCTCCCCACCCAACCAAACCCACTCTAAAAAAGTTTTTCTTCCCATTTTCTTTTCAAAGTTTTCCATTTACTTTATTTTACCTTCAAACAAACACACCCTTATAGTTTTTCTACCGTTCTTGTTTGTTAGCCTTTTTGCAATCTTTATTTCTAAAAAAAAAAAAAAAAAAAAACCATGCTGATGTAGAAATGTTCCTTTGACTTTTTTTTTTTTTTTTTTGATGAACCAAACACTTTATTAAAGAAGGAGAAACAAATTACAACTCCCTACTGGACTCTCTCACAACAACAGAAGAGAGACAGTCCGAGCAAAACCCACTGCCAAAAGAGCCAAAAAAATTACAAGATAAACTCCATTTTACTAAGCTGTGGGCAGCCTGATTACACAGCCTAGGAACCCACGACACCAACAATTTACCATGGAGAGTGAGCAGAGACCTCAAATCAACACAAAGCGACCTGATTCTCCAAGGAGGAGGTAGTGTCAAATTTGATAGAAGTTGTACAACAACTTGAGAATCAGACTCCACAAGCACAGAAACACCATCCAGAGCAGGAGCTAAAGAGATTGCCCATCTAACTGCTTCTGCTTCAGCTTGAAGAGGGAGGGTGGTGTTCACTTTCATAGAGCCAGCAAACACCAACTCCCCTCTCCAATCTCTCACAACTACAGCGATGGCAGAAAAGCGAGGACCCACTGCTGCATCTACATTTATTTTTATGTCCCGCCTTGAGGGGGGAAACCAAACCTGAGGAGAGGCCGAGGCCAGATGACTAGTAGAGGATGCTCTTGAATTTTTATGCTCAGCAAAAAGGCTAAAAATCCTTGACACAGCACCCTCCAAGTTAGGCACAACGGAATCAAATATGGAACTATTTCTAAGCTTCCAAATAACATCACAAAGGATGGCGCCAAACAGCAAAAAATCATCTCTTTGACAAGGATTCAGATTGTCCACAAACGGAGGAGAAATGAGAAAGCCAATAAAGTCCGAAGTGGACTCAAATCCCAACCTCTTCCATCCTCAACCCCCACTGACTTTGAAACCATACAGCTTTAGCAATAGCGCAAACCGTAAATAGGTGAAGGGAAGACTCAGTAGCCAAACCGCACAATGAGCAACAACTATCAATATTCTCATTAAATCTACTGATTACCTCTTTAGAAGGCAGCACATTGGTAGCAATTCTCCACAAAAGCATTTTAAGGCGCTCATGAAGCTTGGATTTCCATATTTGACCCCTAGTAGCATCAATATTCGAGGGGGACGAGGCTGCCCTGCACAGCCAATAAGCAGATTTGGCTGAAAAAGACCCCGAGTTTGTGACAGTCCACGACCAACTATCCACAGAATGACTGATTGGGATGGGGATTTTCAGAATGAGATCAACTACCGTCTCGTCGAAGAAATAGTTCAATTTGTGAACATCCCATCTACATGGATCCGATGACAAGAGCTGAGACACAACCAAGGCCAAGTCTGGATTAGCATCAACCTTAGGGGAAGGAATGTAGCCTGGAAGATCGGGGATCCAAGGATCAAACCATATTCTAATAGAATCCCCACTGCCCAAAACAAAACATCCCGCCTTGGCGATGATGTGCTTAATACCCAACAAGCTTTTCCAAAATAGGGAAGCATGGCCATGATAGGAATGAGTCAGCCAGTTATTACGGATCTTGTATTTCGCCCTCAGCACATTTACACAAGGACAATCTTTTCCTGTTAAAATCCACCAGCCAAATTTGGAGAGGAGAGCTTGGTTGAAGTCCCAGAGATTCCTGAAACCCAAGCCTCCTTCCTTTTGGGGCCAACAAAGAGTAGACCAAGATACTGGAGTCCAGTATGAACCGGACTTAGATTTAGAATTCCACCAAAATCTGCGAGTTGACTCGTCAAGTTGCTCACAAAGACCTTTAGGAAGCTGGATGGTAGACATAGCATAGGCTGGAATGGCTTGGGCCACCGATTTGATAAGAGTTGCTCTCCCAGACCAAGACAAATTCTTGCTTTTCCATCCACTTAGCTTACTATCCAGCCTCTCTTTAATGTATCTGAAGTCTTTATTCCTGCTCCTAGAAAGAAAGAGTGGAACTCCAAGATAGGTGGTGTTATTTGACAGAATGTTCAGACCCCAGCTACATCTCACTTGATTGATAAATTGAGGGCTCACCTCTTTGGAGGGGAAACAACCAGATTTTTCTATGTTAATGGACTGACCCGACCAAGAGCAATATTTCTCCAGGCAAACTTTAAGGGTGGCTAGCTCAGAAGATTTTGCCTTGCAAAATAATATGATGTCATCAGCATAACATAGCTTAGAAATGGGAGGAGTCGTATTGGACACTTTAACACCAGATAGCCTCTGCTGATCAACCTCCCTTTTTATAAGTCTTAGAAGAACTTCGCTGCCCAGAATAAACAAATAAGGTGATATTGGGTCACCTTGCCTAAGGCCACGGGAGGGGGAGAAACTTGGACATTGGCTCCCATTTAATAGAAGTGAGAATTCAACTGAAGATAGACATTGATGAATGAGGTTAACAAAGGAGTTGCTGAAACCAAAAGCTTTAAGAACCTCCAGCAGAAAACTCCATTCCATTCTATCGTATGCTTTTTGAAAGTCTAGTTTGATTCCAAGAAAGCCCTTCTTCTTCCCTGTGTGTTTGAAACTGTGCACAATCTCATGAGCCAGAACTATATTTTCATTAATCCATCTATTCGGAACAAATGCCACTTGGGCTGGATCCACCATTTTATCTAAAAGAGGCCTCAGTCTATTAACAATGATTTTCGATATCACCTTATAACTCACATTACACAGACCGATAGGACGGAAATGATTAAAATTATGCGCACCTTTCTTTTTTGGAATAAGGGCGATGAAGGTTTTATTGAAATCTTTCTGCAGCCTGCCATTAAGAAAGAAACTCTGGACAGCAAAAACTAGCTGGTCCCCCACAATGTCCCAGTAATGCTTATAAAAAAGAGCTGGGAAGCCATCTGGACCTGGAGCTTTAAGGGCTTTCATCTCGTAAACCACTTTTTTAATCTCATCTCTAGAGGGAACTTTACACAGCCCCAGATTTTCTTGATCAGAAACACATGGTTGAATGAGATTCTCAAGATTCATAGGGAACTGGGGTTGACAAGAATTGTACAGAGTGGAGAAATTATCCAAAAAATATCTCTGGATATCCTCCCGGTCTCTAATCCACGACCCATCATCCAACTTTATCTCTGAAATGCAATTCCTACGCCTTCTGATGATGGTTGAGAGATGGAAAAATCTAGAATTACGATCCCCCTCTTTAACCCACAGCTCTCTAGAACTCTGCTGTAACCGCAGGTCTTCTCTTGTGAGCCAGTCATCAAGTTCTAAATTTAGGGAAGCCTCAGTATTCAGATTCTCTCTAGAAGGAACCGCTTGTTGAATCAAAGAAATTTTATTTTGGAGATCTCTGTTTTTTTCTTTTGTGTTTCCAAATTTTTCCTTATTCCATCGCAAGAGATCACGACAAGTCACAGAAAGCTTCTTAACTAGTTTAAAGCCATGAGAGCCCTCCACCCGAGTCTGCCAAGCACCTTCCACCACCTGTCTACTACCCTCCTCCTTGGTCCACATAGCTTCAAAACGAAATGGTCGAGGCCACTTCCCAGAATCTAAATGAGTATCAAGCATTATCGGATTATGATCCGAGTTGGAGTTGCACAGGTGTCTAACCCCAGCCTTGGGGAATAAGTTCTGCCACTCTTGATCACACAGACATTGGTCCAATCTCTCTTTTATATTGGCCAAACCTTCCCTTCTATTAGACCATGTGAACGAAGGCCCAATAAATCCAAGGTCAATAGCACCCGTATTCAACATAAAATCTCTAAGACAATTCACTGAGCTCTCAGCCACTAACCTACCACCACATTTCTCTTTCGCCCTCTTGATGCAATTGAAATCACCAATCACAACCTAGGGCCCCGAAAATGAAGAGACCATGTCCTCTAGCAACTCCCAGAATTTTTTCCTTTTAGACCTTTGAAAAGGACCATAGATAGCAAAAAGAAGCCAAGGTGCTTCAGGAGGATCCGAATAAACTAGAGCCACTATCATATTCCTATCAGAAAACACTACTTCTAATTCAACACCAAGTCTCCAAAAAAGGGCAAGACCACCAGAACTTCCATTAGAATCAACACACCACGAGTCAGCAAACTTAAATCTATTGCATAACTTATTTACCTTTGGAGAATTTATTTTTGTTTCCGAGAGGAAAACTATGTCCGGATTAGACTCTCGGAAAAGCTCCTTAAGAGCTCTAACTGTCGGAGCTCTGCCAGCACCCCGACAGTTCCATGCAAAGGTTCTCATGGCGGGGAGGGGGGCATGGTAAGGCCCGCCTCCTCGGCCATAGCAGATACATTTGATGAAGATGTAGAAAAAGAGCAGAGAGATATAAAGGAATCATCCTTACCATTTTTTAATTTCTGAGCACGTGAAATAGCCTTTGCTCTGGCAAGCACTTTGAGTGATTTTCTCTTGTGATGACTGGAATGTTTTGGTAAAGGATGGGAAGGAGTGTGAGTGAGCTTGGGCAAGGTGTCGGTGACATTGTGTTTTGATTTTTTGGGCGAGGTGTTTGGGGATTCTGAGGGGCTTAACTGGCTTGCCTTTCTTTTATTTCCTGGCAACGGATGGGGATATGGGCTAGTTTTGTTTAAAGGTTGGGAGGTGGATCTTTTTGTGATATTGGGTCTTGTATAAGATGGGCCAGCTCTCTTATGTATGGGAGAGTCCAAAGGATAGCAATCTGGGCCCCAACAATTGGGTTGAAATGTAACTAAATTGGAACAAGGAATGGGACTTACTAAGGATTCTGACCGGACATCAGTAACCTTTTCCAATGAAGTCCCATCATTCTGAAGGAGAGTCACCATCCTACACTGCTCGAGGACCTCCACTGGTTCTACTCTTTTGCCATGTGCCTCCCTTGTGATCATTTCATCCCGAGAACCCATGGCTGTTTGGATCCGACTGGACTGTTCTATCTGAACAGAGGGCCTTGAATCTGGGATAATGGACATCAATGCTGGACGATTTGGAATGTGAAAGTCATCCAACTTGATACCCGGTTGAAATTCATCATTATCTGCTCTTAGCCATCTTCCAAAGAAACCACCGTTCTGGACTCCCAAATCCTGACAGTTACGGAGATCATGGCCAAGCAAACCACATCCAAAACAAAAATTCCCCAATTTTTCAAACTTAAATGGGATCCACAGAACAGGAAGATTATCCCTTTCCAACGGGAAACCTGGCACTAACGGGCAACAAATATCCAATTCAACCCGAACTCTAACACTTTTGCTCCAAATCCCAGAACCAGGGCCAACCAAATCAGTATCCAAAGCTTTACCCACTATACTACCAATTTTCAGCACGTTCTCCTTACTTCTTCTGTTAAGTGGGAGACCATGGATCTGAATCCAGAATTCAGTGGTGGAGAAATCTACTTCAGACACACTGATATCAGAGCAGAAACGTTTTAGGATTAAATGATCGCCCTTGACTGTCCAGGGCCTTCTATCCCAAGCCCGTCTCACGTCTGCCTCATGTTGAAAAGAAAACATAAAAACATTCTTGTCTACTACTGTCACTTCTATATCATTTATCACATTCCAAGCTTTCACCAAAATTTCTTTGACTAAACTCTTTGAAAAGGGCTTGTTGGATATAATCTTACCAATCAAAAGCTTCTTTGAACTTTCACCGGAAGATTCGACCACCTCTAGATTGATCTTGCCTTTAAGCCAGCTGAGTTTGGCCGCTTGTGAAGTTAATGTGTCAACCGAGTCTTCTGCCATGACAGTAAGGACTTAGCTGAAAGGAAAAAGACAAGGCCAATAGGTTCAATAGATTAGGAAGCAATAACGAGAAAATAGAGAGTGGGATGGTATAATATCAGGGGATAAGAGAATCCAAGAGCTTCACTGGGAAGATAGGAACACTCACGGGGAGAAAAAAAGGCTTCACTAGGAAGACACGAGAGGCACGAAGCCCATGGGAGCAAATCTCCTGAAATGTTCCTTTGACTGAGTTCTATATATATATATATATATATATATATGAGAAACTATATATGATAAATTTGAGACTAAAGTTTAATGTTGTTCCAATCGGGAGGAGCAAAAAGATGTCATAGTAAATATTAATTCAATGTCTAGAACAGGTAAATATTTATATAGATGATCATAGACGTCATGGCGTACGCGTTAAATAGATTAGATGGAAAAAAATGTCATGGCTTACGTATGCCAACGTTTACCAAGACTGACAAAGAGGCAATTCAAAGAGCCAAATTATAAATACCAATTATCTTAACATTTTTTACACCAACTTCAAACCACAAATTTAATTAAGGCATCTTCTGCATTGGTACCGTAGTACATACTCTACGCTCATAAGAAATGGCTGAAACAACCAAGAATCCTGAAACGAAGAGGTAATTTGATCTTTAATTATAATGTTTTTAGTTGAACATAAGCCTGAGATCCTAATGACATCCCTAATACTCGTTATTCTTTCCTTGTTTCTTTTGCTTTTATTTCAAACTTTTTCCCAGGGTTGCAGTTGTAACAGGAGCCAACAAAGGAATAGGATTTGAGATATCTAAACAGCTAGCTTCAAATGGGGTCAAGGTAATATTAACTGCTAGAGATGTGAAGAGGGGCACTGAAGCTGTTGAAATACTCAAGGCTGCTGGATACTCCGATTTGAGTTTTCATCAACTTGATGTCTCGGACCCAGTTAGCATTTCTTCTTTCGTGAATTTCATCAAAACCGAATTTGGGAAGCTTGACATATTGGTACCTAATCCAACTCTCTAGCCCTCTTCTGAATGGACTCGATATATACTACTACTTGCATGTGATTGTGAAGATTGTGTTTAATTGCTTCTTCATCTATTACAACCATTTTCCTAGAGTTTTGGATTACCAAAATTTTGATTTTAGCAAAGATAATACATTAATAGGGTGCTTTGATTATGATATTACTGATTGTTCTAAAATTTATCATTGTATTGTAGTAGGAAGTTTTAGTTGAATTATCTTTATCTCTACATTACCTCTTATTTTTTAAGAAAATATATAAAAAATTCTCACATAAGGCAGCTTGGGCCCTCATGTGAAAGGGTAGTGTTAGATTAAATGATTAAATTAATAATTTCTTAACAATTTAAACTTTTGAGATAAACAATAATTTATGAGATTCTAATAAAATACTATATCATTTTGACTAGGGAAGTATTAGATTAAATGATTAAATTAATAATTTCTTAACAATTTAAACTTTTGAGATAAACAATAATTTATGAGATTCTAATAAAATACTATATCATTTTGACTAATAGATGGGGGATATACAACAATATTTATATGAATATGTCTAATAGCTGGACTAGACTCCTTTTTTAATCAGCTTGTAGCTATGAAAAAGACAAATATGGTTGAATTATTTTTCTATATAGAGTTTTAAATAAAGAAAAACCTACAGTCACTAGCTTGGTGAAATTGAAACCCAATTTAACTAGATGAAGTTTTGTTCTTATGCAGGTAAATAATGCAGCAGTTAATGGATTAACCACAGTTGGTACAGTGGATCCAAAAGACTTAAAATTTGGCCGTGATGATGTGAGTCTCTCAGTGTAATATAATCTTTTTAGTATTTCAAAATTGAGGACAAAGTCTAGAATTTAGTGGCAATGACAGGATGAATAATTAAAAGTGGAAAAAAGAAGAAGTAATCAAATAATTTAATTTAGATATGTATGAAAGATCGTTTTCCACTGTATGCGATAATAGGTTGAAGGCCCAAATGACGGAGCCTTTAAGAAATTTGTACAGCAAACTTATGAATCTGCGGTGAACTCTTTCAAAACAAATTATTATGGGATCAAGCATTTGAGCGAAGAACTTATTCCACTTCTTCAGTTATCAAAATCAGCAAGAATAGTAAACATCTCCTCCCGCTTGGGACAGCTCAAGGTAAAATATTATTAATCCAAAGAATCTAGTTACCTCTAGTTATATATGTCATAGTAGATGCAACCACTGAAGAAAGAGAATGTATCTTATGTATTGGGTATATACATCACATCCCTTACATGGTTGATAAAATTATTATGTGACAATTAAATAGTAATACTAGGAATATTACAATTTTATTATTTAAATTTTGCAAATTGAAATGTCACATTTTAAATACAAGATAAAAGGATAATCAAAAAAATTTATTTACGATATTGTTGATGTTTCATCATTCACATTGATTATAATGTTAGATTATAAATATTTTGAAGTAAAATTGATTGTAGATTTAGTATTTTGAGTCATGATTATCAAACATTTACTAGTGTACATGACCCGTATACACTGTCACTGTTCACATTTTATTAAGAATATTTGTACAAAAATTGTGGAAATCATGCACGAAATTCTAGATATGATGCATACGGAATATACACTAATGAATGTGTAAATACATTTTCTCTTCGTATTGTTTCAAGTCAAAAATCTTGAGGAAAATTACATCAACTATACTTCTTTTTACAGTTACTCTCTTAAACTATTCTAATTCTCATTTACATTTTCCCCTAAACTATGAGAATGCACACTTATCCCTCTAAACTATTGCCTATGTAACACTTTGTACTCCAACCCATGGGTCATTGTTTAGGGAAGTAAGTGTATATTCTCATAGTTTATGGGATAAGTGTAAAATGAGATTAGTTTAGGGGGTAAGAGTAAATGACCTATAATTTAGGGGGGATAAAGTGTGTATTCTTATAGTTTAGGGAGTAAGTGTAAATGAGGATATATTTTAAGGGAGTAAGTGTAAAATGAGATATAGTTTATTATGGGTAAACCATAAATTCTCCAATAACTTGAAAACTTTATGGTTATACCTGATAATTAGATGATATAAACTGAGCGTACGTGGCATGTTTTGAATTGTGCTTTGAAATTGTATTTGACATGCATTAAACGAATGGTGCTAGAATTTTCTCTACCAAGATTTTTAAAAAAAAAATTGAAATTTTGTGTTTGTATTTCAGCTGATTTCAAATGAGAACGCAAAGAAGAAGCTAGGAGATATAGATGGTCTCACAGAAGAGAAAGTGGATGAGGTGGTTGAAGAGTTCTTAGAAGATGTGAAGGAGAATTTGATAGAAGATAAAGGTTGGCCTAGTAATAATTTTTCAGCGTATTCTATCACCAAGACAGTTCTGAATGCATACACAAGGGTTCTAGCGAAGAAGTATCCCACGATTGCCATTAACGCAGTTAGTCCTGGATTTACCAAAACAGATTTGAATTACAACGCTGGGGTCTTGACTACTGAAGAAGCTGCAAAAGGCCCTGTGATGTTGGCTTTAATGCTTGATTCTAAGCCTTCTGGACTTTTCTTTGATAAGACAGAAGTGTCAATGTTTTGATTGCAAAATATTGTGTAATAGTTATAGCAGCAATAGAATAACATGTTACGTATGTGTACTAATGTGTGCGTGGAAGGCAGAGACAGAACAAGGCTAAAGATTGTTGTTGTTGTTGTTGTTTTTTAAGATTGTTGTTGTTGTTTTTTTTTGGGGGGGGGGGGGGGGGGGGGGGGTGACGTACGAACTACTTGCTCATGCATTGGGGTTTCTTTTAATAATTTTTTTTTGATGAATAGTGCACAATGACAATTTTCATGGTGTTAGTCTTCCCAGGGAAAAATAGGTGAAACTATTGGAGTCATACAGTATAGTTACTACAATTTGTACCCTTTTTTTTTTTTTTTCCTGAATAAATACTTTATTATTCAACCCAAAACAAGAGAAATACAAAAAAGTCTAGGCTTGGAACTATTTCTATCTAAAGTTTTCATCACAGATAAAGGCAGAATGGAGATGAGAACTAGCCCAGACTAAGTTACAAAAGCAGCCCATTGGGCAAGAAGATGAGTGGAGACATTGCCCTCTTTATTTACAAAAGAGGAAAAAAAATATTTACAAAAGATTTAGTTAAATACAAAATATCATGAAGTATGGATTTGATACTCTAGTGAGGGACAAAATCTACATTCTTCAAAGGATCAATACCATTTAGAGCATCACCTTCCAATATTATATTTCTATAACCTTCCATAGCAGCACACTTGATAGCACACCAAGCTGCTTTGGCTTCCTCTAGCAAAGAATTTCCTGGATCCAATTGTTTTGCCAATGCCAATAGAAGCTTTCCTGAATCATCTCCGCCCACTATTGCAATAGAAATTTTCTCTTTCCTTATTGCTGCATCAAAGTTTGATTTTATGTAGTTGTTTGGAGGGGGGCTGCTAAATATTAATTTTTGGTGGTCTCCTTGGTAATTCACTCCAAGCTTGTTTATACTCCTCGAAGACACACCTTATTTGTCTAGCAAGCTCAATTGGTTTGCTTTTAGATCCCTCCACCTTAACTTTGTTCCCGGAAAACCATATTTGTACCTAAAGCGTAATTTAATATCTTTAATGATAAAAAATCATAATTATTGAGGTGATAATATAATATATTGTAATTAGCAATTAGTAAAAATAGTCTTTAATGATAGTGCAAATTAAAGTGACATTACATTAATAAAAAAAAAAAAAAAATTAAATAGCAATGATGAAGTTGTGAAATTGTTTTTCAGAGCCTAGAAAATGAAAAAAAAAAAAAAAATGTTCAGCCCAATTAGTGAATTACTGAATTAGCCTCTATTATGATTAATGAGATGCCAAAGCAGATTTGACTACCAACTCCAATGGTGGGGGCCTAGTGGGTAGGCTTTGGGCCAACAAGATTTTGGCATTTGGCCCACTATGGGTCCGGCTCCTCTTCCGTAGAAATCCTCCTGTTCTCTCCATTTGTTGTATAGATAAAAGGATACATGGCAATTAAATGATCAAATGGTTCAAAAAAAGCCGAATTTTTTTTTAAAATAACAATAAATATTAAACAATTTAGTTAATTGTCATATTTCAAAACAATTTTGAAAAATAACATCTCGAGTATCTAAAACTCGAGTTCCATATGGAACTCGAGTTTTTAAGTCTCGATTTGGGGAAAAAAAATTGCGCTGAAAATCGAGTTTTAGAGACTCGATTTCCGTAAATTGCAAAAAACGCCGCTATATGGCTTTAAAACGTCACTATAGGGACTAAAAACGTCACTATAGGGCACCCTAAACCTGGTACTTACAAAAATTTTTTGCAGGAAAACGCCGCTATAGGGATTTAAAACATCACTGTAAGGCTTAAAAACGCCACTATAGGTGAATTTTTTTGCATAAAACTCGAGTCTTAAAGACTCGAGATCTATGTGGCATTTTTCCACTCAGAACGCGAGTCTTTGAAGGTCGAGTTTTGTAAGTGGATCTCGATTTTTTGAAACTCGAGATGCTATTTTCCAAAATTGTTTCAAACGTTGTCTAACTTACAAAATAGAAAGGCTGAAGGAGGTTATTTCGCTCAAAACCTCAAAAAAAGCCACTTCAAGCTATCCTGTTTCTTGCAATCTCCTATTCTTTGCCTCTCCCTTCTTTGCAACATCACCACTGTCGGACCCATTCTCTCCTTGGTTTTTTTTTTTTTTTTTTTTTGAAGTGGCACAACAATGAGTGGGTAGGAAGGCTTCCAGTGGGATCTCGGTGGCAACATAATACTTCATGGAGTGGCTTGATTGGATTGAGGGTAAGCATTCACTTTATCTGGGTTGAGGGATGGGTAACTTGTGTGTTGTGATTTCCAATGTGAGTAATTTTTTTTTGTGGTGTCAATGGTAATAGAAAGGTATGACAATGGTTATGAAGATGGGATTACTATAGAGAAGTTATTTTTCTGTTTTTATTTTGATAGTGATGATTGTTTTTTTTCTTCATATGTTACAGTGAATCTATGGAATTTTTCATAGAATCATTGAATTCTGAATTTAACAAAGAAAGTAAAGCATTGGTTGAGCTCATACATTAAAAAAAATACATAATTTTGACTAGTAGAAGAGAATAAATCCAAATAGTCCAGTGAGGATCAGAATAGCTATGCTAGGAACCTCTTGCAGTCAGTTTATAGTGTTTAACAAAGATGAATCAGAGAGTCCTCTTTCTTTCTTTTACGACCTTTTTCATCAGTAGATGAACATATATCACCTGTTTGGAAAAAGAAAAATATATACCATATATTAATCCAGGAAATCTTGCTCTGTTCCCCAGTTTCGATGGCTTTAAGATTGATATAACTTCAAAATTGTAGGTAAACAATGCAGGGATTAATGGAGCCATAGTCGATAAGGAATTATGGAACCTTGGTTTGGATGAAGTAAGTCTCTTAATGCTATGTAATCATTATTTGTGTCAATTAGAGAGCATCATCCTGAAGTCGTATATACTTTAGCAATAAATTTTTTCCCCTCCCCACTCCCTCAATTTTCACAAAATAAAAACAAAATAGAAATAAAATGTTTTAAGCACGAGTGCAACATCGCTTACCTCCATATGATTATACAGTTTATAGGTCCAAATGCCAAACCTTTGAAGGAACTTATAAAGCAGACTTACCAAACTACGGAGAATTGTTTGAGAACAAACTATTATGGGACCAAGCAAGTGAGCGAAGAACTTATTCCGCTTCTTCAATTATCCAATTCAGCAAGAATAGTAAACATCTCCTCCAGTTTGGGGCAGCTAAAGGTAAATTATTATTAATCCAAAAGTAGTTAGGTTATAGATGCTACTAATGAAAAAGGTACAACTCACAATCACAGGGTTAATGAAATCATTTTGTGAAAATTCAAAAGTCAATACACTTGGAAATTTCTTGGTCATTTCTAACAATATGAAGTGTGAATTAGTTGCAGGACATGGCATGTTGAGATTTGTGCTTTGACCATTGAACTGGACATGCAATGAACATTTGGTGCTAGAATTGATTGACCATGAATGATGAGCTTATATATTCAATTGTGTGTTTGTATTTCAGTTTATTTCAAATGAAAATGCTAGGAAGAAGTTAGAAGATGTAGATGGTCTCACAGAAGAGAGAGTGGACGAGGTGGTTGAAGGGTTCTTAGAAGATGTGAAGGAGAATTCCATAGAAGTCAAAGGCTGGCCTATCAATTTTTCAGCTTATTTGGTCTCCAAGGCAGCTCTGAATGCTTACACAAGGGTACTAGCTAAGAAGAATCCCAATATTGCTATTAACTCAGTTGGTCCTGGCTATACGAAAACGGATTTGAACGACAAAACTGGGGTTTTCACTATTGCAGAAGCTGCAAAAGGTCCTGTGATGCTTGCTTTGATGCCTGAAGGTGGTCCTTCCGGCCTCTTCTTTGATCAAACAGAAGTGTCAACCTTTTGACTCGAAAATATTATGCAATAGCAACAATTAATCAATACAATATGTTACGTTTGTGTAATAATGTGTGCGTGGCAGGCAGACAGTGATCAATAATGCTAAAAAAGATGCTCTTCTTTTTTATTTCTTTTTTTGGTGGTTACAAGTATGTAAGCTAAAATCTATTTACTTTCTTTTGAACTTATTCTCAATAAAAATAAAATTCTCACAAAACATGAATATTCCCTTGGAGTTTGCCTTGTCAGGAAAAATACGGAGTAATTATTGGAGTCATACAGTGTAGTTCAACAATTAGTACCTAAAGCATAATTCAATAACTCTAATGAGGGAAAAAAGAAATAATATTTGTTTAAGTAATAGAATATTGTATTTTTTCTTTTTGTTGGGAAGTGACAAAATGTAATTAGTACATAATAAAAATGATGTTAAATTTTAGCTCAAGAGGGACATTACATCACTCAAAAATTATTTAGATAGTAATTATCAAGATGTGAAATAATTGTTCTTAACCATGTTCAGTCCAAAAAACAATTAAAAAAAACATGTTCTCCCCAATTAGCATTTATAATGAGAAAATTTTTAGTGTGTTGGTTTTAATACTAAATGTAAATTAAATAGGGCAAAATTTAGATACAATACCTTATGTCTAGTACCTTAGGTTTTCTTTTTAATATTAAAACACATGGCTATTTAACTAAACACACTAAATGGCGTTAAAATTTTGCATGGATTGAGCAGTAGTCTATTCTGTTTCACAAAGTGAAACTCTCCCAACCCCCTCTTCTATCTCTGCTAGAAATCAAGTACCTATAGACACTCAATTTTACACCCATGATTTAATCAAGGAAGATGACTAGAGTGACCTTCCATGTACCCCAAAAATTATTACATGCATTAATTCATTCATTTCATATCATAAAAATGATCTTGAGATTCTAACGGTCGCGATAGTATGTTTGGTTTCTAAATCGAACCATCGAATTGAAACATATCTCATGATCAAGTTTGTACAGTTAGCATGCATTGTGTTTAAGTAGAGTTGACCACGCATGATTAATTTAAATTGATTTTGATTGGTTAAACAATTAAAATTAATTAAATAATTTTGCGATTGGTTGATAATTATTGTCTAAAATAGGATTGCTTGCATAGGAAAAAAAGGGATAATTGGATAACAACAAAATTGTAGATAATCTGAACTTTATCAAGATTTATTTTAGAGTATTTATCTACAAGATATTTGTTGCTAAAAAGACCTGAATTATCCAGAAAAGTGATAAAAATCTAAGAATTCGAATTGAAAACATGTCCAAGTGCAAGGCCCGGTTCAAGAAAACCTAAAAAAGGAGTCCAAAATGCACCCGAACATGAAAGTGCGATCAGCACCCAAGAGTACCATTTGGCACTTTCAAAGTGCCGAATGGCACCTTTTTGGCCCGACTCTTTTTGGGTGATGATAAGGCACATCCTATTCGACTTTTTCGTAGAAAGACGCGTCTCGATGCTCATTTTACCTGTCGATGCTTATTTTTTAAGCATTCCAACCTCTATAAATAGAGACTAGATCTCGAAATTCAAGACACTCTTTTACACTCTCAAGAGAGACACTTTCTCACACACTCGAAATTCTCATATTTCCGAAATCTCTCTCTGATATTCTCTGAAGCTAGGGTTTTTAGGTTTCAAAGATAATTGCATAAATTTCTTTGAACCCTAAAATATCCTCTCAAGAAGAAGGAGTGCTCCATGCAAGAGGTTGTTTCTTGTTACCCCTTTTTCTTTTCTTATGTTTCTCTTGTAGTAATGATTCATGTTTATATGTTTATTTTAGTGTAGTTCTTTCATATTGATAAAGCATGTTCTTAATTCTTTTATTATTGTTGTGATCTCTTTCTTAGTTTCAAAAATCTTCATGTTATCAATTCTTTTTCTCAAAAAAAAAAAAAAAAAAAAAAAAAACTGATTGGCATCTTCATTAGATGCAGATCTAAATTTTCTCAAAATAAAAACTGATCTGCATCTTCATTAAATGCAAATCTGAATTTTTCTCAAATCAAAAATTGGTGTGCATCTTTATTAGATGTAGATTTGAATTTTCTCAAGTTGAAAACTGGTTTGCATCTTCATTAGATGCAGATCTAAAATTTTTTAAAATAAAAACTGATTTGTATCTTTCTTAGATACAAATTTGATTTTTTTTTTTTTTTAACATAGCAGATTTTGAAATAAAGAAAAAAGGTCATGAATGTTTGTGTTGGTTGTGTTTGTTTTATTTGATACATGTAGCATAAATTTATTTCATGAATGAAATTCTCTTCTCAAGAAATCTGTTTCACATTCTTTGCATCTACAAAAACAGATCTGATTTTTTTAATATACAAATATGATTTTTTATTTTTTATTATTTTTACGAAACAGATCTAGTCTTTTACAAATCAAAAACCATTTTTTTTCTAAGTTCTCAAAAACAGATTTGATATTTTTTTCAAATTAAAAGACTTTGTTTTGGTTAAATAAAAAAAAAAAAAGACCTGAATTTTCTCTCCAAAAAACAATTTTTTTACACAACAAAAATAGATTTGATTTTTTTTTTTCTAAATCAAATTTAATTTTTTATTGACAACACGGATCTGAATTTTTTTACAAAGAAGAGGATGCATTCATAAATAAACTTGTGTGATTTAGTTTTGTTCATATGTACAACATGTCATTCATAACATGCATAAAAGGGGTACATTGGTCATAAGAGTCTAGAAGACCAGACTCTATTTGGGCGGAATGGGTGCTTAACACCTTCCCATTCCATAACCTGGCCTTTGAATTTAGAGTCTTTGGATAGTTAGACCTTGGCTTTATCTTTGTTCTTTATTTATTTTGGGTAGATTGTAACTAGGACAAAAAACCATGTATTTTTGGTAGTTTGTAACTAGGACCCAAAGCCATGTAATTTTCACTTTATCAAACATGTATTTTTTTTACTCAATCAATGAAATAGAACAATTAAGTCATGTATTTTGTATTTAGTTTTTCTTATTTTTTTGTAAAAAAATTAAGTGGTGACTCCACACCACTTATCCAAAAAGAGAGGTTCCTTGAAAGGCACTCTAAAAATCTCTCCTTTTTGAGAGGCCCCCCTAGTTTGTGGTCTCTCATAGCACCCATACCCTTTTGAAGAGAAATCAAACAATTTTGATAGACTTGCTTTGATAGGAGTGATGTTGGGCTTGGAATTCAAATCAGAGGTGGAACTCCAAGGCTTCGGAAATTGGAAGGTAGGAGACAAGATCGGCAGTTTCCCATACTCAAATCTAGCTCCTTTGATCCATAACAATGGATTTTCTCCATTATACACAAGTTTTGGATGGATATGCAAATACACATGTTTTGGGTTTGAAGTCTAATTAGAGTTTTAGGTTCAATTTTTTAGGTTAAATGAGAGAATTACTCAAGAATTACCGATTTAGCGTTGTACTTGATAAATTCACGGTGGTAAATGGAGGTTATGCAAACCCACTTTAGTAATTTATCCAATTTAGGGTCTTTGTCGATTTTTTTTCCTGGTCCATGGTTTTTGTTGACATGTTCTGAACTATGGTTGCAATTGTTAGGACATATGTGAATTATGTTAGGAACATATGTTAATATAGAATTGACTAATCCTTTGACAAAACACACTTTACTTGTAATTGGGTAGATCTAGGATGTGTTTAATGCTTCAAGGAATAAGGTTTCAAGTTCAAGTGTTAAAGCCATGCAAGTCTGTCCAAGAATCAAGTGAAGAAGTGTTGGATTTTAAATCTTGACAGCTAGCTTGACAGATAGTATCTATTGAGGTTCAAAAGGCCGTTTAAGCCCAATGCTTGACAGCTGCTCGATAAATAGGGTATCTATCGAGATTTAAGAAAATAAGTTTTTTTTAGATCTGATTTCACTACATTCCATGTATAGATGTTTGGGCTTTTTTTTTCTCACAACCCTAAATATATATAAGGATTGTTTCAAGGGCCATCACAGCTGATGCACTTTAATGCAAAAGTTTTTCACAAGCATATTATGAACCGGAGACATATCCCCTAGTTCATCTTTCTCTTGAAGAAGCTGTTACGTTTGTACGCCGTAGGATTTTGTAACCAAGGAGCTTTGTGATTTTCATCGCATGGATGAACTAAAGAACTTTGCAGCCAACATCCTTCTCAAGTTGGTGTGTAAGTTGATAGGCTAAGAATGTATTGACCCCTTGTGATGGATTAACCAATTAATTAGCCAAGTTGATTAATTAATCACATTAACATACAATATGCATGGCAGTACAAACAAATCACCAATTAAACTAAATGCAGTTGAAATTAAATTGACATTGGTGATTTGTTTTCGAATGGGGAAAATCTACATGGTAAAAACCCCATCGGGTGATTTTAAGGTCATCACTCCCAAGAATCCACTATTATCAAAATAAGCGGTTACAAGTAAGGGAATCCTAGTACCTTATACCAACCTACAGTTGAACCCTTACCCCAATACCCACTTGGACTTGTTCTGTAGTGACAATCTCTCTTTTTCAATACACGGCTCCCAGTACGTGACTAACCAATAGATGCGTGGATCGCAGTACGCGACTTAATCACCAACTTGAAAAGGATGTTGGCTGCAAAGTTCTTCAATTCATCACACGATGAAGATCAAGAAGCTCCTTGGTCACAAAACCCTATGGTGTACAAACACAGCAGCTTCTTCAAGCAAAAGATGAACTAAGGCAAATTCTGTCTCTGGTCACAATTTGCATGAACAAAATTTTGCTTCACACTCGTGCAACTTGTGTAACCTTTGACAACCCTCAAAATAATCCTTATATATGTTTAAGGTTGTGAGAAAAGAAAGCCTAAACACATACTCATGGATTGGATGAAAATCAGCTTTGAAAAACTGAGTTTCATAAACCTCGATAGATAGCCATCTATCGAGCTAGCTGTCGAGTCACGGGCTGAAACAACTTTTAAACGTCAATAGATGTTAGCTGTTGAGCTTTAAAATCCAGCACTCCTTCACTTATTTCTTGGACAGACTTGCATGGTTTTAACACTTGAACTTGAAACCTCGTTCCTTGAAGTATTAAACACATCCTAGATCTACCTAAATATAAGTAAAGTGTGTTTTGTTAAAAGATTAGTTAATTACATAAACAATTGACATATGTTCCTAACATCAAATCACATATGTCCTAACATAAGTCGCGTATTAGGATCTGCGCATCAATTGGTTAGTCTCGTACTGGGAGCCGTGCATTGAAAGGAGAGATTATCACAACAAAACAAGTCCAATTAGGTATTGGGGTAAGGGTTCAACTGTAGGTTGATATAAGGTACTGGGATTCCTTTACTTGTAACCGCTTGTTGTGATAATAGTGGATTCTCAAAAGTGGTAACCTTAAAATCACCCGTTGTGGTTTTTGTTGTATAGGTTTTCCCCATTCGTAAATAAATCACCATGTCAATTTATTTTCCGCTGCATATTAACTTATTTGGTGATTTTTTTGTGCTACCACGCTTATTGCATGCAAATTGAATTAATTAATTGACTTGGCTAATTAATTGGTTAATTCATCATAAGGGGTTAATACATTCTTGGCTTATTAAGTGGTATTAGAGCAGGCACACTCTGATTAGGGTTAATCTTTGCTGTATGATCCATTGACCCTTGTTTGTTATGGATAGAGGACAGTTTCTTATTATACCTCCTTTATTTGATGGCACTAACTATACATACTAGAAAGTACGCATGAGAGCTTTCTTACAGTCATTAGATGAGAAAGTGTGACAAGCTATGGAGATAGGCTGGACCAAGCCTAAGGAAGCGCCGACTAATTGGGATGATGCTAAGATCAAGGCGGCAAATTTCAACAATAGGGCATTGAATGCATTATTCAGTGTGGTCATGAATAAGGAGTTAAAGAAGATATCCTTTACTAAAACTGCAAAGGAAGTATGGACCATCCTCCAGACAACCTATGAAGGAACTAAGACTGTCAAGGATTCGAAGCTTCAGAGGCTTACTTCGAGATTTGAAGAGATCAAGATGGAGGAGGATGAGACATTCGATGAGTTCTATGCCAAGCTCAAGGACATAGTGAACTCAGCTTTTAATCTTGGGGAAACCATTCCCAAACCCAAGATTGTTAGAAAGGTGCTCAAATCTCTACCCGAGAGATTTCATGCCAAGATCACCGCGATTGAAGAATCAAAGGATATTGACAAAATTCCTTTGACAGAGCTGGTTAGCAATCTGCAGACCTATGAGTTGGGTTTGACAAGGATCAGGAAATCAAGTAAGAGCAAGAGCATGGCACTGAAGGTCAAAAGCAGTGATACTGATGAGTCTTCTGATGACAAAGATTCTAAAATGAAATCCTATATCACAAGGCAATTCAAAAAGATCTTGAAGAATGCCAATACAAGAGAATTTGATAAAAATCACAAGCAATCCAATTTATCTCAGTTCAAGAACCAAGACAAAGGAAAGAAGGATGTTAGGGATGACGGTTAGTACACTGTTCCCTTCGAACTAAAGTACTTTGGGTGTCAAGGCTTCGGTCACATGAAACAAGAGTTCCCTACGTATCTCAAGACCATTGGGAAGAGCAAGGCACTTACTGCTACTTTGAGCGACATCGAGCTTGAGGGTGATTTTGATAATGAGGATGATGGAATCCTAAATGCCTTCACTGCCACTGTAAATCCTACTGAGGGGATTGTTGAAGATGTGGATGATAAAGAGGACTTGGTGGATTCTAAGTTCAAGAAAATGGATGATCAAGATAATATCCATATAGCCTATGAAAAGTTGTATAAAGTTTCTGAGAAGCATGAGAAACTACATAGGCTGGCCACCAAGAAGCTGAGTGATATGGAACTTGATCGAGAAGAGCTTTCCATAAAGTTTGATGAAGCTAATCAGACTATTGGAGCACTGCGGTTTGAGAACAATTTCTTGGCTGAAAAGACCAAAAAGCTTGAGGCAGAATTGTTCCAAGTCAAAGCTCAGTTGGAAAGAACTTCAAGTGCAAAGCTTAACGAGATGCTCAGCATTCAGAAATCTACTTCAAATCAAACCGGATTAGGGTATGATTTTTCTTCTCCCAAGGTTGCTTCTACTAGTACTACTATTTTTGTTTCACCTGCTAATAATGTTGAATTTGAGAACAATGATGTCAAAACTCTTTTAGCTAGTGAGAACATATATAAGGGTAAATCTATCTTAGGAGCACCCCCTAAGCTGGATAAGAAAGAGACTAAAAACTCTAGGGCTAAGAAGGGAAACACTCAAAAGCCTAAACAGAAGAAGCATCATCTCTGTCATCATTGTGGAGTGATTGGACATACTCAACCAAATTGCTATAAGTGGTTAGCCACTTACAGAGAAATGGTATGATCTCATTGGGAAACCAGAATCAGTTTCCTGATGAGATCATATTGTTGGAGATCTACTCAAAGCCCCCATGTTCCTTTCGAACTTGAACGGTTTCAATTCTTCCCCTTCACCGCCGGCTAAAGGGTTTGCTAAACAGAAAGGTTCTTCCAAGGTGTGGAAGGAAAAGGGCTCCAAGTGATTTAGTCACTTTTTCTCTCTCTCTCCCCTTTCCTTGTTTTTGAGTTTGCATTACTTGTGTGTTTTGCTTTTTTGTTTTGAGTCAGTCTAGTTTATGCTTTGCTTGGTTTAACTTGTTTTTGTTTGTTTATTTTTAGTTTTGTTTTATTTTGTATTTTTCATAAAAATAAAATAAAATAAAAAAATCAGAAAAATACAAAAACAGTGTTGTTTTGTGTACATTGGTATTTGTGTACCTTGGATGACCATTGAAACAAGGTTTTCTTAACTTTGTGTCATTTGTAGCTTAGATAAGCATCTCTATGCACAACTAAGCAAGTGAGCTTTGTGGCTCGTGTTTGTGATGAGTAAGATTATGTAAACTCTTGTACTTAACACTTGTATCACTCTTTTCGACTGGAATGACTAGAAAATACTAAGAGAAAGGCATAAATAACCATCTCACCACTGTTGTCTGCTAATCATGAAATGATATTTGTATGCTTTAGCATAGCAAAAGTGCAATGTCAAAAGCTTAACATCATTGGATATTTATTTTCTCTCTCTTATATGCCCATGCATGATATGCTTAACAAAAGAAAATATGCAAAGATAAATAAAAGCAAAAAGAATCAAAATGCTTTATATATGATTGCAAATGTGTCTTCTAGGAGATGTGGGAGTTATAGGATGTACCTTGGAGGTGATAGTCCCCATCAAGTAGTTATGATTTTGTGTGAGTTAAAGTGATTTTCTCATATCTCAAATTGTCATAACATGTAAACACTCATGCAATCTTACGATATTTTTCACACATAACACACAATATTTTTTATTACTTTTGATACATGTGCAGGTACAACGTGATTTGGCCATCACAAGGAATACGTGTTAATGTATGCTCACTAAACTTTCTTAACTTGTTTTTGAAATATAAAATTGGTTAGACTTGTTTAGTGTGTGTGTGTGTGTGTGTTGGATCTAAATGCTTGACATTTTTCTTTATGAGAGATGTTTTTGAGAGCTTAAAATGTTGTTTGGATCTTTGGTTGAGTCGTATGTTTGATTGCATTTATGTCTGTGTTTTTCTTTTCTTTGAAAAACTGTTTTTAAGCGATCTTGACAGCTTCTCGATACCTCTCGACAGCTAGGCTATCTATCGAGCCTCTTGAGCTTCCTTTCTCAATAGCTATTATAGTAATCTCGATCCATTGAGATTCAATCTCGATAACTTCTCGAAAGCTACTCAATCCACCGAAGAAGTTTCTTTATGCTTGATAGATGCTTGATAGCTTCTCGAGCCATCGAAGTCAATTTGCTGTGGACACCTCTCGATAGCTGCTTGATAACTCCTTCTATCCATTTTAATTCTTGATAGCTCTTAATACCTCTCGATCCATCGAGAAACTGAGATTTCTATAAAAAGGGTCAGGGCGATTCTTTTCTCATTTTCTCCAATTTCTCTCGATAGAAACTCTCCCCTCTCTCTCCTAAACACCTCAAACTAAACCTCTTCACTTACCCCACTTGATCTTCGGCCTAAATCAAGTTTTCTTCATCTGGTATGATCCTTTTTCTCTATTCTATCATACATTTCATATTTTTTGACCTAAGTTTTGGGTTTTTGGAAAATTTTTGGGGTTTTTCAAGTTTAATGAGGTTTTTGCAAAATTTTTGGGATGGTTTTTTGTTTAAATGATTTTGAATGATCATGCATTGCATTACATGTGCATTTTGACTATGATTCATGCATTTTATATGTTTGATTTTTATGTTTAAATGATGTGTGCAGGTAGTTTTGGATTAGGCTAAGCCCATGATATTTTTTAATGTTGCATGTCACATTTTCATGTATTTTTCATGCATACATAGCATTTTTGTTTCTATCATATTGATATTAAACAGTTTGGTGCTTTTCTGCGTCTCTCTCTCTCTCTCTCTCTCTTTCTTGCGTTAGTTTGCTCTATGGCACCTAAACGCAAATCTACTTCGTCCCGAAATCCCCCTCTAATTCTACTCCATCTCACATCCGATTCCGTGATGATAAAGCCTGTAAGGACTTTTCGGAGAACTTCTCACGACGTGGCATTCATTCAGAACGCCAAGTCATTCTATCGGACTTTTTCGATATTGACCTTCCTACTGTCATCTATAGTAGGAGTTGGGAGTCATTGTATGGCATCTCAGTCACTTGTCCCTCCGTGATCATACAGGAGTTTTACTCCAATATGTATGGATTTTACTAGTCTATACCTCATTTTATCACTTGCGTTCGAGGTACGCACATCGCAATCACTCTAGATATTGTATCCAAGGTGCTACATGTTCCTAGGGTAGTGCATCCTAACTACCCTGGCTGCGATTGCCTTAAGATTGTGTCTAAAGATGAACTCTCGTCTCTTTTCTGTGAGACTCCTTCTTCTTGGGGTGACCGTCAAAACACCCCTTGCTCGAGCTTTGTAAAAGGTCCAAGGTTCCTTAACATGGTGATGACATTTGTTCTTCATCCATTGTCTCACTATAACTCTATCACAGAACCACATGCTTCTTATATATTGTATGTAATCTTTTATTTCTGTTTCACATTAAGATGCCGTGATGAGTTTTGTTTAAAGTGTTTCAGAAATACAGGTTGTCAAAGTCTTCTTGCCATGAACTCTCTTCTTGCAAAGTTTTTCTAGAATTTGTGTTAGGATAGATTTTATTGTATTCAACAAGTGAGTATGAGTTGAGTGATTGATGACTTCTCTCATATGTTCATTTGTTTGTTGTGGTTTTGTCATGGACTACCAAAGGGGGAGATTGTTAGGATTGATAGGCCAAAACGTATTGACCCCTTGTGATTAATTAATTGATTAATTACCAAGTTTATTAATTAATCAAATTAACATGCAAAACGCGTGATAGCACAAACAAATCACCAATTAAACTAAGTGCAGTAGAAATTAAATTGACACGGTGATTTGTTTACGAATGGAGAAAACCAACACGGCAAAAATCCCACCGGGTGATTTTAAGGTCACTACTCCTAAGAATCCACTATTATCACAACAAGCTGTTATAAATAAAGGAATTCCAGTACCTTATACCAACCTATAGTTGAACTCTTACCCCAAAACCCAATTGGACTTGTTCTTTAGTGACAATCTCTCCTTTTGATGCACGGCTCCCAGTACATGACTAACCAATTGCGCGGATCTCAATACGTGACTTTAATTACCAACTAGAGAAGGTTGTTGGCTGCAAAGTTTTTCAGTTCATCCAAACGATGAAGATCGAGAAGATGTTTGGTCACAAAACCCTACGCTGTACGAACACAGCAACTTCTTCACAAGAACGATGAACTAGGACAAATTCTGTATCCTGTCACAATTTGCATGAATAAACTTTGCTCAACACTTGTGTAACTTGTGTCACCTTTGACAGCCCTTAAAGTAATGCTTTTATATGTCTAGGGTTGTGAGAAAAGCAAGTCCAAACACATAATCACGGATTAGAGTCAAACAGAATTGAAAATCTGTGTTTCATAAATCTCGACAGATAGCCATCTGTCGAGCCACGGGGCTGGAACAGCTCTTTAAGCTCAATAGATACTAGCTGTCGAGCTAGTTGTCGAGTTTTAATGAACTTGCACTTTTCAGCTTAAATATTGGACAGAATTGCATGGCTTCAACACTTGATCTTGAAACAAAGTTTCTTGAAGTATTAAACACATCCTAGATCTACTCAAATACAAGTAAAGTGCGTTTTGTCAAATGATTAACCAATTACATAAAATAGTGACATATGTTCCTAACAAGTGAATCACATATGTCCTAACAAGGATAGATGTGAATCATGTTAGGAACATATGTCAATATAGAATTGGCTAATCTTTTGACAAAACACACTTTACTTGTAATTGGGTAAATCTAGAATGTGTTTAATGCTTCAAGGAACAATGTTTCATGTTTAAGTATTAAAGTCATGCAAGTTTGTCCAAGAATCAAGTGAAGAAGTGCTGAATTTTAAAGCTCGACAGATAGTATCTATCGAGGTTTAAAAGGCTATTTAAGCCGATGCTTGACAGCTGCTCGATAGATTTAAGAAAATTAGCTTTTCAGATCTGATTTTACTCCAATCCGTGTATAGATGTTTGGGCTTTTTTTTTTTCTCACAACCCTAAACATATATAAGGATTGTTTTATGGGCTGTCACATCTGATGCACCTTAATGCAAAAGTTTTTCACAAGCATATTGTGAACCGGAGACATATGCCCTAGTTTATCTTTCTCTTGAAGAAGCTGCTGCGTTTGTATGACGTAGGGTTTTGTAACCAAGGAGCTTCGTGATTTTCATCATGTGGATGAATTGAAGAACTTTGCAACCAACATCCTTCTCAAGTTGGTGTGTAAGTCGCGTACTAGAATCCGCACATTGATTGGTTAGTCACGTACTAGGAGCCGTGCATTGAAAGGAAAGATTGTCACTACAGAACAAGTCCAATTGGGTATTGGGGTAAGGGTTCAATTGTAAGTAGAATAAACCACACATGATTAATTTAAATTAATTCTGATTGGCTAGACACTTAAAATTTATTAAATAATTTTGTGATTGGTTGTTAGTTAGGGTTAAAAATAGGCTTGCTTGCATGGGAATAAAGAGGATAATTGGATAACAATAAAATTATGGATAATCTAGACTTTTAGAGTATTTATCTATGAGATAATTGTTGTTGAAAAGACCTGAATTATCAAGAAAAGAGTTTAATTTTTAGAAAATGGATTAAAAATGCGTCTATATGCAAGTCCTGGCTAAAAAAATCTCAAAAAAGGAGTCCAAAATGGACCAAAACTCAAATGTGGGACCAGCACCCAAAAGCGCCATTCGGCACTCAAAAGTGCCGATCGGCACTTTCGAAGTGCCAATTGGCACAAACTCGGGCCCTGGCCTGAGGACACTTGGATTAGGTTAAAACACATTATTTATTTATTTATTTTTTTTTAGAGATAAGGATGCATCCTAGTTCGTATTCTGGTCATCTAGCTAATTTTTTGAACACCCCAGCCTCTATAAATAGAGGTTGGATCTCAGAATTTAGCACACTTTTTCACACTTTCTGATTTCCCCTCTTTTTGACTCTCCTTTCTATTAGTTTCCCTCTTACATTAAAGACATTCTAGAGGCTATCACTACAAGAAATTTGTACTATTGCAGCAGGCCAAAACCGCCACTAAAGCTCAAAAAAGTGCCATTAAAGGTACATTTGACCTTTAACAGCAGGTGCTATTGCGGCAGTTCTTCCTGCCACTGTTGCGGTGCCACTATAGATCAATTGCTGCGGTAACATAAAGCGCGGCAATAGATCTACCATTTAGTAGCGGTTTTGGTTTATTGCGGTGGGCAGAAAACCGCTGCCATATGAGGTTAGAATTTGGGTCAATTGACCTTTTAGTGGCGGGATATGCGCTCCGCTATAGATGACAACCTTTAGCGGCAAGTGTTAGGACATACATGATTCACTTGTTAGGAACATATGTCACTATTTTATGTAATTGGCTAATCCTTTGACAAAATGCACTTTACTTGTATTTGGGTAGATCTAAGATGTGTTTAATACTTCAAGAAACTTTGTTTCAAGATCAAGTGTTGAAGCCATGAAAGACTGTCCAAGATTCAAGCTGAAAAGTGCAAGTTCATTAAAGCTCGACAGCTAGTATCTATCGAGCTTGAAAAGCTGTTCCAGCCTTGTGGCTCGATAACTGCTTAACAGATGGCTATCTGTCGAGGTTTAAGAAAAACAGATTTTCAATTCTGTTTTGACTCTAATCCATGATTATATGTTTGAGCTTTCTTTTCTCACAACCCTAGACACATAAAAAGATTATTTTAAGGGCCATCAAAGGTGACACAAGTTGCATAAGTATTAAGCAAAGTTTGTTCAAGCAAATTGTGACTAGATACAGAATTTACCCTAGTTCATTGTTCAAGTGAAGAAGTTGCTGTGTTTGTACAGCGTAGGGTTTTATGACCAATCATCTTCTCAATCTTCATTGTCTGGATGAACTGAAGAACTTTGCAGCCAACAACCTTCTCTAGTTGGTGATTAAAGTCGCGTACTAGGATCCGTGAATTGGTTAGTCACGTATTGGGAGGCGTGCATTACAAGGAGAGATTGTCATTACAGAACAAGTCTAATTGGGTATTAGGGTAAGGGTTCAACTGTAGGTTGGTATAAGGTATTGGGATTCCTTTACTTGTAACCGCTTGTTGTGATAATAGTGGATTCTTGAGAGTGGTGACCTTAAAATCACCCGATGGGGTTTTGCTGTATTGGTTTTCCCCATTCATAATCAAATCACCGTGTCAATTTAATTTCCGCTGTACTTAGTTTAATTGGTGATTTATTTGTGCTACCACGCGCTTTGCATGTTAATTTGATTAATTAATAAATCATAAGGGGTTAATACGTTTTTGGTCTATTAAGTGGTATTAGAGCAGGCACACTCTGATTAGGGTTAATCTTTGCTGTGTTGATCCATTGACCCCTGTTTGTCATGGATAGAGGACATTTTTTAATTATACATCCTTTATTTGATGGCACTAACTATGCATACTGGAAAGTACGCATGAGAGCTTTCTTGTAGTCTCTAGATGAGAAAGTGTGGCAAACTATTGAGATAGGCTGGACCAAGCCAAAGGAAGCGCCGGCTGATTGGGATGAAACCAAGATCAAGGTGATAAACTTCAATAGTAGGGTATTGAATGCTTTGTTTAGTGCAGTCACTAATGAGGAATTCAAGAAGATATCCTCAACTGAAACTGCAAAGGAAGCATGGATCATCCTCCAGACAACCTATGAAGGAACTAAGGCTGTCAAGGATTTGAAGCTTCAGAGGCTTACTACAAGCTTTGAAGAGATTAAAATGGAGGAGGATGAGTTGTTTGATGAGTTCTATGCCAAGCTCAAGGACATAGTGAACTTAGCTTTCAATTTTGGGGAAACCATTCCTAAACCCAAGATTGTGAGAAAGGTGCTCGACAATCAAAGGACATTGACAAGATTCCTTTGACATAACTGGTTGGTAATCTGCATACTTACGAGTTAGGGTTAACAAGGATTGGTAAGTCGGGCAAGAGTAAGAGCATGGCCTTGAAGGTCAAGAGCGGTGACATGGATGAGTCTTCAGATTATGAAGATTCTAAAATGAAGTTCTACATCACCAGGCAATTCAAGAAGTTCATGAAGAATGCCAATGGGAAGGGCTTCGACAAGGACCGTAGGCAATCCAGTTCTTCTCAGTTCAAGAGTCAAGACAAAGGGAAGAAGGATGCTAGGGATGGCGGTCAATACACTGTTCCCGCAAGACCTAAGTGCTTTGGGTGTTAAGGCTTTGGTCACATGAAACAGGAGTGTCCTACATATCTCAAAAGTATTGGGAAAAGCAAGGCACTTGCTGCTACTTTGAGTGACACTGAGCCTGAGGATGATTTCAATAATAAGGATGACGGACTCCTGAATACCTTCACTACCACTATCAATCCTATTAAGGGGATTGTTGAAGATATGGATGAAGAAAAGGAATTGGTGGAGTCTAAGTTTGAGAATATGGATGATCAAGATGATATCCATACAGCCTATGAGAAACTATACAAGCTTTCTAAGAAACATGAGAAACTTTATAGGCTGGCCACTAAAAAGCTCAATGATGTGGAACTTGATCATGAAGAGCTTTCCACAAAATTTGATGAAGCTAATCAGACTATTGGAGCACTAAGGTTTGAAAATAATTTCTTGGCTGAGAAGACCAAGAAGCTTGAAGCGGAGTTATTCCAAGTCAGAGCTCAATTGGAGAGGACTTCAAGTGCAATGCTTGATGAGATGCTCAGTCTTCAGAAATTTGCTTCTGATCAAACCGGTTTAGGGTATGATTTCTCTTCTCCTAGTATTGCTTCTACTAGTACTACTATTTTTGTTCCACCTGCTAATAATGTTGGAATTGAGAACTGTAAGGTTGAATTTAATCAACCATCTTGTTGGCTTTATTCCGTGTTAAATTTGCTTGTATTTCAACATTTAGTAACCCTGTATTTAGGTGGGATTTTTGTAAGGGTAGTGAGTGAGATAGTGTGATGAAATGCTCAAGAGTGTGCAAGAAAAATAGAGACTCGCAACTGGATCTCGCGGGTGACTTGCGGCTGCAAGCCGCCAGAAGATGCACACGTGAGAGGCATGCCAGAAGTTGAAGCATCATGCTAGCTGGAGCACTATAGGATAAAATAAAACAACTGGCTGTTCTGTTATCTCGCGGCTAGATCTTGCGACTTAGTCAAGCCGCGAGGCCAAGCCGTGAGCCAGCCCTGTTTTGAAAAACCTAACTCTTCACATTTCATTCTCACCCCAGTATAAATACCCCTTACACCCACGAAAGAAAGAGAGCTTCCAGAGAGAATTTTGAGAGAGAAACCCTAGAGTAAAACAAGATTGATTCATCCACAATCTTCACATAAGAGACTCTTCAAATTCCTCTACTCTCTTCCTCTCCATTGTTAAATCCTTGAAAGGCCTTTAACCAAAACCTTTTCTCACCATATCCATTACTGTGAGAGGGCTGTTTGGTGTTCTGGGAAGTAGTTAGGAAGGAACCAATTTACATTGGTTGATGCTATGGTCAAGTAGCGGAATCCGGGAAGTTAGAAAAGAAATAGGTTCGGCGCAACCTCGTTGGAGCAAGAAGCTTAGAGGGCTTAGGTACACTGGGTAGATTAGGTTTGGAGGGTCTATTCCTGTTCATGTATCCGAACTACATTTTTTAGTGGATTACTTACCGCTTGGAGGGCGGCGGAGAGGTTTTACGCTGAGGGCTTCAGTTTCCTCTTCGATAACACATCGTGTGTTGTCCTTGTGTTTGCATCTTCCTTCCTTTAATTTTTGCCTTTTATTTTCTGCTGTAGATGTGATTTTAATTGGTTTAGATTGTTTACCAATTCTGTTTATAGCTTGTGTTCATTTTCTGCACACTAGTTGTTTGTCATAATGCTTGAATTGGTTATTTTGTAATTGGGGGTCTAAACGTTCAAGGGTGTTTTATACACTATTTGAACTTTCAAGAACAATGTTGTTAAAAATGAATTAGCTAGCGAGAACTTAGACAAGAGTAAATCTATCTTAAGAGCACCCTCTAAGCAAGATAAGAAGGAAGCTAAAAACCCTAGGGCTAAGAAGGCTAACTCTCAAAAGCCTAAACAGAAGAAGTAGCATCTCTATCATCATTGTGGAGTTGCTGGTCATACTCGATCAAATTGCTGTAAGTGGTTAGCCACTCAACAGAGCAATGATATGATAGCGTTTGGAAGCTAGAATTAGCTTTAATCCTCTCTTGCCCCCCTCGGAGATCTTCTCAAAGCCCTCATGTTCCTTTCAAACTTGAACGGTTTCAATTCTTCCCCTTCACTGTCGGTTCAAGGGTTTAATCAAAGGAAATGTTCTTCCAAGTTGTGGAAGGAAAAGGGCTCCAAGTGATTCTATCACTTTCTTCTCTCTCTTCGTGTTTTTATTTCTACATAACTTGTGTGTTTTGCTTTTATTTTGAGTCAGTCTAGTCTTATGCTTTACTTTGTTTAACATGTTTTTGTTTGTTTGATTTCAATTTTGCTTTATTTTGTTTTTCATAAAAATAAAAAAATTGAAAAATCAGAAAATACAAAAACAGTGTGTGTTTTGTGTACATTGGTACTTATGTATCTTGGATGGCCATTGAAACAAAATTTTCTAAACTTTGTATCTTTTGTAGCTTAGATCAGCATCTCTATGCACAACTAAGCAAGTGAGTTTTGTGGCTCATGTTTATGATGAGTAAGATTAAGTAATCTCTTGTACTTAACACTCGTATCATTCTTTTTAACAGGAAGGACTAGAAAATCCTAAGAGAAAGGCATAAATAACCATCTCACCACTGTTGCCCGCCAATCATGAAATGACATCTGTATGCTTCGACATAGCAAAAGTGCAATGTCAATGACATTTGTGTGCTTTGGCATAACAAAATTGGAATGTCAAATGCTTAACATCATTGGGTATTTCTTTTCTCTCTCTTATATGCCTATGCATGATTTGCTTAAAATGAAAAATATGTAAAGAAAAATAAAAAGTAAAAAAATCAAAATGCTTTTAAATATGATTACAAGCGTGTATTCTAGGAGATGTGAGAGTTATAGGATGTACCTCGAAGGTGATAGTCCCTATCAAATAGTTATGATTATGTGTGAGTAAAAGTGATTTTCTCATATCTCAAATCTTCATAGCATGTATACACTTATGTAATATTGCGATGTTTTTCACACACAACACACAATATTCTTTGCTACTCTTGATACATGTGTAGGTACAATGTGATTTGGCCATAATAAGGTTTACATTTGTTAATATATGCTCACTAAACTGTCTTGACTTGTTTTTGAAATATAAAATTGGTTAGACTTGTTTAGTGTGTGTGTGTGTGTGTTTTTGGGATCCATGTGCTTAAAATTGTTGTTGAGAGATGATTTTGAAAGTCTAAAATATTGATTGGATCAATGGTTGAGTTGCATGCTTGATTGCATTCATTTCTGTGTTTTTCCTTTCTTGAAAAACTGTTTTTAAGCAATCTCGACAGCTAGCTTATCTGTCGAGCTCTTGAGCTGTTTCTTATCGCAATCTCGACACCTCTCGACAGTTAGGTGGATCAATCGAGAAAGCTCCTGACCTCTTGATAGCTTCTCGACAGCTGGTGGATCGATCGAGCTTCTTTAATCGTGTCTATTGAATTGTTTCTCGACACCTTCTTGACAGTTGTATCTGTCGATGTCTTTTTGCTTGACACCTGTCTCGACACCTCTCGACATCTCTATCTGTCAAGCTTTACTGACCTTCTATATAAAGGTTCAACGCGATTCGTTTTTCACTTTTCTCGATCTCTCTCTTGACAGACTCGTCTTTTCACCTCCCAAACCTCTCTCACTCTCTCCAAACTTCTTCGTCAAGGTTTCTTCAAGGTTTTTCCAAGTTTTTCTTCACTTGGTGAGTTTCTAATCTCTCATTTTCATGCATTTCATGTTTTGAAACCTAGGGTTTGGGGTTTTTCAAAATTGATGAGTTTTTGTTGAAATTTTGGGATGGGTTGTTGCTTAAATGAGTTTAAAATCTCATGCATTGCATCACATAAGCATTATAACAGTATTATCATGCATTTAGATATGTGCAAATTGATTGTGTGCTGGTAGGATTGGATTGGGCTGAGCCCATGATGCTTTTTATATTGCATGTCACATGTTCATGCATTTCCCATGCATATGTACTTTCTTTTCAATATACTTGCTATTTGAATTGTTTTAGGACTTTTCTGATTGTCTCTCTCTCTCTTTCCCTTTCTCTTCTGTTTGCATTAGTCTGTGTCTATGGCACCGAAACGTAAGTTTACTCCGTCCCAAAACCCTCTTCGTTTTGGGGCATCCACTTCCTCTGATCCTACTCCATCACATATTCGGTTCCGTGATGAGGATGCCCATAAGGCCTTCTTGGAGAACTTTTCTTGATAAGGCATTCATTCTGAACGCCAAGTCATCTTGGCAGACTTCGCCAACACTGACCTACTCGATGTCATTCACAGTCAAGGTTGGAAGTCACTGTGTGACGTCCCAATCACATGGCCATCTGTGCTGATCCAGGAGTTTTACTTTAACATGCATGGATTTGATTCTTCAGTACCTCTCTTTCATACTCGCGTTCGAGGTACGCGCATTGTTGTCACACCGGAGTTGGTACCCGATGTGTTCCGTGTCCCTAGGGTAGAGTTTCCTGACTACCCTAGTTGTGAGCGTTTGAGGACTGTGTCCAAAGATGAGCTCAAATCTGCTTTCTGTGAGCGCCCTTCTAATTGGGGTGAGCGTCAGTTCACTTATTGTTCGGGCTTTGCAAAGGGCCCTCGGTTTTTGAACATGGTTATGACTTTTGTTCTTCACCCTCTTTCTCACTATAACTCTATCACAGAGCCTCGTGCTCGCTTTTTGTTGTCCCTTCTTGAGCATCTTACTATAGATTTTCCTTCTCACTTTATTTTGTCTATCCTAGATGTCTATAGGGATTTGGCGTCCCGTGATTAGCTCATCTTTCCTTCAACTATCACGAGGATCTTACGCCACTTTTCTATTCCCTTTCCAGTGTCCGACCACTTTTCTTATATGGGTGCCATAGACTATGCTATCGTTAAACGTAGCGAGGCGCAGTTTAGGTCGAGGCATTCTAGGTCAGCAGCTCCTCCCTCTCGTTCAACTCCATCTTGATTTGCTCCATCCATATCCACTCCCTTCTCTTCTACAGGCGATGTAAATCCTGGAGACATCATGACGCAGCTTTAGTGCATGGATGCTTGTCTTGATACACTCTCTACTGAGTTGTATCAAGTGAACGTTCGTGTCAGCCGTATAATATGACGGCATGCGATCATGGGTGGCTTCGCTCTTAAGGCTTTTCCTCCAGCTCCTCCAGTGGCTTCTGAGGCTAAGGTTGATGATGATGATGGTGATGATGATGATACTTCCGAGGGTGATGATGATGGAGATACTAGCTCTTTCGGTACAGATGAGATGTCTACTTGACACTTTTACCCTTTGTCACTCATGACAAAAATGGGGAGTAGTTTTGGATATGAGAGTAGTCATTCTTAGGGGGAGAGTTAATATAGGACCATGGGGAGTGTTGATATCTGAGGGATGTAGTGAGGATTATTTGTATCTTTTTCTTTTCTCTACTTTAGATACATTTATTCTTGTACATGGGTTTTGTAACCATTATTGACATACATTATACTTATTTTCTTTATATGTTGATGTATGTTTCTTTCACCTACCCTTACATGTGTTATTTCTTTTCTCTCTTTACGCACATGCTTCTTATTACATGTATGCAATCTATTATTTTTGTTTCACACAAAGATGCCTTGATGAGTTTTGTTTAAAGTGTTTCAGAAATACAGTTTGTCAAAGTCTTCTTGCCATAAACTCTTTTCTTGCAAATTTTTTTAAGAGTTTGTGTTAGGATAGATTTTATTATATCCAACAAGTGAATATGAGTTGAGTGATTTATGACTTCTCCCATATGTTCATTTGTTTGTTGTGGTTTTGTCACAGATTGCCAAAGGGGGAGATTGTTAAGACATATGTGATTCACTTGTTAGGAACATATGTCACTATTTTATGTAATTGGCTAATCCTTTGACAAAATGCACTTTACTTGTATTTGGGTAGATCTAGGATGTGTTTAATACTTCAAAGAAACTTTGTTTCAAGATCAAGTGTTGAAGCCATGAAAGACTGTCCAAGATTCAAGCTGAAAAGTGCAAGTTCATTAAAGCTCGACAGCTAGTATCTATCGAGCTTGAAGAGCTGTTCCAACCCTATGGCTCGACAGCTGCTCGACAGATGGCTATCTGTCGAGGTTTAAGAAAAACAAATTTTCAATTCTATTTTGACTCTAATACGTGATTATGTGTTTGGGCTTTCTTTTCTCACAACCCTAGACATATAAAAGGATTATTTTAAGGGCCGTCAAAGGTGACATAAGTTGCACAAGTGTTGAGCAAAGTTTGTTCAAGAAAATTGTAACCGGAGACAGAATTTGCCCTAGTTCATCGCTATTGTAAAGAAGTTGTTGTGTTTGTGCACTGTAGGGTTTTGTGACCAAGCATCTTCTCAAACTTCATCGTCTGGATGAACTGAAGAACTTTGTAGCCAACAACCTTCTCTAGTTGGTGATTGAAGTCACGTACGAGGATCTGCACAATTGGTTAGTCATGTACTGGGAGCCATGCATTACAAGGAGAGATTGTCACTACAAAACAAGTCCAATTGGGTATTGGGGTAAGGGTTCAACTGTAGGTTGGTATAAGGTATTGAGATTCCTTTACTTGTAACCGATTGTTATGATAATAGTGGATTTTCGGGAGTGGTGACCTTAAAATCACCCGGTGGGGTTTTTGCCATGTTGGTTTTCCCCATTCGTAAACAAATCACTGTATCAATTTAATTTCCACTGCATTTAGTTTAATTGGTGATTTGTTTGTGTTGCTTTGCATGTTAATTTGATTAATTAATAAACTTGGCTAATTAATCAATTAATTAATCACAAGGGGTCAATACGTTTTTGGCCTATCAGCGGACAATAAGCACCGCTATAGGGCTTCGTGTACAACCAACCATATGCACCTTTTAGCGACAGTTACGCCCACTGCTATATATGTGAAGTTTTAGTGGCGGGCTATAAACGTTGCTATAGGGCTTCAATTATAACAAAATTTTAGACTTTTAGCGGCGCTTTTTGCCTGCCGCTATAGGTTAATTTTTTTCCCCCTGGGTTTAAAACCACAATCCCATTACAAACAACTTGCAATAATTTTAGTTCTACTGAAACAATACGACAAATGTAACTAATTAACAACACCACAAATGTCTCCAAACTAACATTATATTAACGTAGAAATATATTATCAAATACATAACATTGTCTATAACCATCATCAAAGTTCCAAGCTAATACCACAATTGAAGTTCCAAAGTGTTTAAAAATATCCTTCAACACTTCCAAAAAATGTGGTTGTTCAAATGTAGTTCTTTGTACACAAAAAGTCATCGAACACCAACATAAAACTTATAAGTAGCTTGATTGATGGGATGCAGGTGATGATTTTTGGAGAGCTGGAGATTGTTGGATCGGATGAACATCCTACATTCAAACCAAGATTACTCAATAAGTGCATATAAATGGATCAAATAGAAAAGGGCTTAAATATGAAACAGATAAACACAAAATATTATAGAAACTCACAGATCTAACCTGAAAGGTAGAAAACGCATCAGAAGCAACATCAAAAGTAGGCAACTCCACAAATTTAAAGAACAACTCAAAGCTTGCCAACTCCAATATGTATTTGAAAAATCACTACAAAATTTAAACATGTGAAAAAATGAAACTTGCTTGCCACAAAATAAGAGTGCATGCCAATCAAAATTCCTCAACAGAAGTAAATACTAGAAGAACAACTTTTACTTTTAGCAACACCAAAGCATTACAATCAGCTTAGAATTTCTAATGTTTAACAACTGTATAACAAGGATTTTAACGTGAGTGATAAATCCTAAAATTATGAAGCAATGCTACTTCCATCATCACACTCCATATAAAAACAACCAAATCCTTTTTTCTTTCTTCCACAACACAATAGAAGCCCCTAAAACCTTTTAAGTGTCAGAAATAACAGGTTGAACACCTGACACCCTCCTCAAAATAGAGAAAGGTACCATTGAATACAAAAGTCAGTGATCGGACTACCAAATAATTGGATGCTGGTCCAATTATGCATTTTGCAAACCATAACCGGAAATCTTAAACCAATTAAAGTTGTGGTTTTGCAAACTAAAGTGGCATGACTGGCTACTTAGTTTCATAACAATTTGAAATGGGATAAATGCTACTAACCAACTACATACCATACATGCTAGCTGCTATAATTAGGGTGGAATGTAACTTATCAAAATAAAATACGGTGTTCTAAAGACAAAAAAGCAAAGAACCTAACATACTACAAACTGCTACTATCATTTAATAGCATCCAAAACTGTAAACATACTATAAGTATGTCCATCACTTTCCAAAGTAGGCTAAGGAGAGTAGTATCATATCTATGCTGGCCTAATTGACTAGTCAAGTGACCCAACAACCAGCTACGTTCCTAAGAAAACAATGAATTTAAACGCATACAAAAGTTATCAACACATTTGGTAACTATAACATTATTACTAGTAATATTCTCTAGGAATGGACATCTCTTTAAATATCCCATTTCATTTTAGTGTTCCTCATGTGTGAAAAAGATAGAGAGAAGCCCATAAAATGAATTAAACGAATAAAAACAACTCAACAAGAATCATCCAATATTACACAAAACATTCAATACTCCCAATATCATCTAAAACCACCTTATATCTCTATGCAAGCCACCTGCTTGCCCCAATTCAATAGCCTACCATAAACACACACACACACACACAGAGAGAGTACCTTAAGTCTAACACAAACAAGTTCACTTGCTTTGTTCACACGAACTTGCATTGCCTCTTCTTTTTGCAATCTGCCAACAAGGAAAGAATATATATATAAACTTAAGTTCATTTGTAATGTCCTTTTCTTCCTCTACTTTAAGTGAGAACTGAACCTACAATCTCTCCTTAGTCTTTACCACCTTAGCCGATGCCTAGGGCCTGTCTAGAGATAAGTTTTCCCAGAGTCCCAAAAACAACCCCAATATTAGATTGCAAAATTACACAACTTATAAACATAAAGTGGTTTCTTATCATCCTTTTGATCTTATCATACGGAATAAATTTAAATATGAATAAAGTTTTGTATTAGCTTTCGTACCCATTTGGCATTGTTGAACATTCATACCAGACTTTATTTTATTTTACATATTATTTATTTCTTTATTCATATTTCAAGACCCAAACCCAAAGCACCCACCTGTTTTAAGGAATACCTTCACAAGATACAACTTATTAAATTCTGACTTTCTTTGTGACAGAATTGAAAGAAACCAATTTTAAACACACTTATTACCATACTCATGTCAAAAATTTAAGCATATGTTCACGTTAAAATTATTCAGCAGAAAATAAATTAATAATAATACTAATAATTCCAAGCCCATGAGTAAAGTGTTTGAAACCACCAATCATGCAGAAACAACAAGTTAACATTGATTACAATTATTTTGGAAATCCACAAAGTGTGGCAGGCCCAATTGGTTTACACATTGAAATCAACACTATCAAGGAAATACAAGAAAATTTTTAATTCAATTTAAATTTTAAAACACCCTGCAAAAATTCTTTATGAACTTTTAAGCATGCATTTCCTAATAAAATGTATTTCTTAGAAAGTGCAGCTACACCATTCCCCCATGGATGATGTTAAAAGGAGCCATGTAGTTGGCCTATAAAGAAGAATGCTTATTCAAAGTTACCAACATATTCACCTTCTAATTTAAATAAGATTTCAGAATCTATTTTTTGTGAAATAACTTTCAACTACATTTAGAAGTACCTTTACCTCCATTTAGGGAAAAAATAGTTTGATTTTTTTTTTCCTCTTTACCTCCATCAAAATAAATTAATGAATACTATATAACTTTGGAACTCTTAAAAGTGTCTAAGAGGAATGGTATAGTACAATCTGACACTGTTGTGCTTAGTACTTGAAACAAAGACCAATAAAAAATTAAAAGGAAAAGGAAAAGAAAGATGACAGCAGAGTGTAGAAACTATTGTATCAAGATCCTCTTCTAAAGAGGTGAAGTTGCATATGAAATTTTGGAAATGAAAATTACAAGATATAATGGTTTTTAAAACCTCTTAAATGAACCTTCTGCTTAAAGCTTCCTAGAAAAGCAGGTGTTACATATACATACTTTTGTTAGAACCAAGAAGAAGAAGCATACCCTTTGTTCCGAAATGAAAGTAGAACAAGTGATCAAGTCACATATTGTAGCCAATAGGAGATTTATCTCTAAATTGTCCCATATGCACCCCAACATCATCTTTAAGGTGAATAATGTAGGTATAATGCACATATTTTGGACATATATAATATACATGCCTATTTTATATTTAACAATGCCACATATGTATATATGTATAAATGTATGAATATAACTAACACCAAAGGTACATACCTTCAGGGTGAGCCATCTTCTGCATGGCTGTGGGAGCAATCATGATGGGCATTGAGATTTTGAAGCCCAGAACAAGTGTGGCCATGTCTATCTTTCTTACATCAACAAGAATATGAGGTTGAAACCTATTTCCAATTAACAAAGAGAAATTTTGAGAGAAGAGATGCAACAACAAACCTGAGGTAAAGAAATAAAAGAATTAGGAACATAAACTACAATTGGGAAAAGGAAAAACTACAATTTGTTTTCAGGAAAAGAGGGAAAATATCAAGTACAAAATAGATATCAGAGCAAAAGCATGGATCATGAGAAAAAAGGCAAATGAAACACATCAGAGCAAATGAACAATAATGCATAAAAATAGGCACTTCCTTTGAAGCCTCCACCTAATTCAATAAGAGAAGAAATAAATCAATAACCATTTCTTTGAACACCTAGAAAGATCTACCAAACTGAAAGTTACACACAAATTACACTTGAAACATTAATTGGGAATAATAAAAAAATCAATTTTTTTAATAATTATAACTATGCTTACCATAAAATTAGAAGTGGTAACACTATAAACGTACTTGCCATTTCTCTTAGACCACACAATAAGTATGCCTTGCAAACTAGTAAGAAGTGCCAAAGCAACTACCACAATGGTCCTATAACAAGAACAAACAAAATTATAGAATTTACTTACTAATCTCTCTTAATTACAACATGGGTATTGATTAGAATTTGAAAAAGAAAAAGAAAAAAGAAAAAAAAGAACTCATACTTAAGCTTCCATTTGGCCCAGTCAACAATGGCACCTCCCAAGGTGGCCACATTAGTCACTAAAAGAGGTTTCTGACTTTCTATGTCGTCTCCACCACCATTTTCATCTTCATCCTACAAAAAAAACAGTGTTATAAAATTGATGGGTATACAAGATATGAGTGAATCAGAGGGAAAGAAAGCCACTTGATCTTTGAGTTTTCTGTATTCCAACGATGGTGGCAGCTGGTGAGGATGGCCGGTGAGGATGGAGAGAAAGAGAGAAGAAGGGTGACGGCTTAGAGAAAGAGAAACAAATTTTGGGGGAAAAAAACCTGATATGCCAAGAATGTATTAACCCTTTTGTGATGAATTAACCAATTAATTAGTCAAGTTAATTAATTAATTCAATTAGCATACAATAAGCGTGGTAGTACAAACAAATCTCCAACTAAGTTAAAATGTAGCATAAAATAAATTGACACAGTGATTTGTTTACGAATGGGGAAAACCTATACGGCAAAACCCCATCGGGTGATTTTAAGGTCACCACTTCCGAGAATTCACTATTATCACAACAAGTGGTTACAAGTAAAGGAATCACAGTACCTTATACCAACCTACAGTTGAACCCTTATTGCAATAACCAATTGGACTTGTTTTATAGTGACAATCTCTCATTTTCAATGCACGGCTCCCAGTATGTGACTAACCAATTTGATGCGCAGATCCTAGTACGTGGCTTACTCACCAACTTAAGAAAGATATTGGCTACAAAGTTCTTTAGTTCATCAACACGATGAAGATCATGAAACTTCTTGGTTACAAAACCCTATGATGTACAAACACAGCAGCTTTTTGAATAGAAAGATGAACCAGGGCATATATCTTCGGTTCACAATATGCTTGTGAAAAACTTTTGCATTGAGTTGCATCAGTTTTTACGGCCCTTAAAACAATCCTTATATATGTTTAAGGTTGTGAAAAAAGAAAGCCCAAACATCTATTCACGGATTGGAGTGAAATCAGCTCTGAAAAACTGATTTTAATAAACCTCGACAGATAACCTATCTATTGAGCAACTGTCGAGCATCGGGCTTAAACAGCCTTTTAAACCTCGATAGATACTAGTAGTCGAGCTTTAAAATCCAACACTTCTTCACTTGTTTCTTGGATAGACTTGCATGGTTTTAACTCTTGAACTTGAAGCCTTGTTCCTTGAAGCATTAAACACATCCTAGATCTACCCAATTACAAGTAAAGTGGGTTTTGTCAAAGGATTAGCCAATTCTATATGGACATATGTTCCTAACAATGATTCACATATGTCCTAACAATCTCCCCCTTTGGCAATCCATGACAAAACCACAACAAACAAATGAACATATGAGAGAAGTCATAAGTCACTCAATTCATACTCACTTGTTGAACACAATAAAATCTATCATAACACAAACTCTTGAAAAACTTTGTAAGAAGAGAGTTTATGGCAAGAAGACTTTAACAACCTGTATTTCTGAAATACTTTAAACAAAACTCATCACGACATCTTAGTGTGAAATAGAAATAAAAGATTGCATACAATATATAAGAAGCATGTGCATAAAGAAAGAAAAGAAACAACACATGTGAAGATAGGTGAATAATATACATCAACATATATAAACCCAAATATAAGTACAATGTATGTCAAATGGTCACAAGACCGATATACATGAGGTGAAAGTAAAAGAAAAAAAATAAAATACATAAAAACATTACTACATCCCTCAAAGTATAAACACTCCCCCTAACAAAAATCTCCTATGCTAACTCTCCTCCTATGTATATGACTACTCTAATCCCAAAACTACTCCCCCTTTTTGTCACAAATGACAAAGGGTAAGTAAATCAAGTAGACATCTCATCATCACTAGCCGAGCTAGCACCATTGTCCTCATCAGCATCATCATTGCCGGAGCCATCATCACTTTCATCCTTTGAAGCCAGTGGAGATGGAGAAGTATAAGTGGTGAAACCACCCATGGTAGCCTGTCGTCGTGCAATACAACCAACATGGGTGTTCACCAGACACAACTTATCACTAAATGTGTCAAGGTGAGCATCCATGCGCACAAGCTGTGCCATGATGGCCTCGAGAGTCACTCCACCTGCAGAAGACAAAGGAGCGGAGGTGGAAAGAGCGAAAGAAGCTGGAGGAACCACCGTCTCGGTCTGTGGCCGCCTCGGTTGAAGTTGGGCCTCGCTTCGTCGAATGGTAGTAGCGTTTATGGCACACATAATGGAAAAGTGTGTGGACTCTGGATAGGAGATAGAAAAATGGCAAAGGATCTGCGTGATAGTTGAAGGGAAAATGAGTTTATCATGGGTCGTCCTATAGACATCTATAAGGGATAGAATGAAGTGAGAAGGGAAGTCAATAGAAATGTCCTCTAAAAGGGATAACAAAAATTAAGCACGAGGCTCTATGATAGAGTTATAGTGAGACAATGGATGAAGAATGAATGTCATCACCATGTTAAGGAATCCCGGACCTTTTGCCAAGCCCGAGCAAGGGGTGTTTTAACGGTCACCCCAAGATGAAGGTGTCTCACAAAATAAAGATGAGAGTTCATCTTTGGACACAGTCCTCAGATGATCATAACTAGGGTTGTCAGGATACGCTACCTTAGGAATGTGTAGTACCTCGGATAAAATATCCGGAGTAACTACAATGTGTGGACTTCAAACGTGAGTGATAAAATGAGGTACTGAAGTATCGAATCCGTGCATATTGTAGTAAAACTCATGTATGATCACGGAGGGATAAGTGACCGGGATGCCACACAGTGACTCCCAACCCCGACTGTAGATGACAGTGGGAAGGTCAGTATCGGAAAAATCTGATAGAGTGACTTGGCCTTCCAAATGAATGCCGCGTCATGAAACGTTATCCGAGAAGTCCGACTGGGCCTTCTCATCACGAAATCGGACATGGGAGAGGGTAGAATTAGAGGAAGATGCCCCAGAACAAAGTGAGTTCTAGGATGGAGTGGATTTCCGTTTAGGTGCCATAAAGCAACTAACCAAAAGAAAGAGAGAGAGAAAGAAACACGTAGAAAAGCACTAACACAGATCAATATCAAAATAAAGATAAATGAAGGTACGTATGCATGAAAAATGCATGAACATATAACATGCAAACTTAAAAACATCATGGGCTCAGTCCAATCCAAGCCTACCAGCATAACATTGCAACAAAGTAAACACACATCTAAAATGCACGAAACATTGTTATAATGCAGATGTGATGCAATGCATAATGTTTTAAAATCATTTAAACAAAAACCCGTCCCAAAATTTTCACAAAAACATCAAAATTTTTGAAAAACCCCAAAGTTTATCAAAAAATCCCAAAAGTTAGGCTAGAAACATGAAAAAGTGAAAGAAAGAAGATCTTACCAGAAGAAGAAAGATCAATCTAGGCCAAAAACCCTTGAGGAATGAAGTTTGGAGTGAGAGAGAGGTGATTAGGAAGAGGAAGAGACGTTTTCTGTCGAGAGAGATAGGGGAGAAATGAAGAAAACATCGCACGGACCCTATTTAAAGGAATTCTAGTTTCTTGATGGATCGAGATTCGTCGAGAATTAAAAAGCGAGAAATAGCTATCGACGATCTGTTGAGAGGTGTCCACAGCAAAAGGGGCTCGATGGATCAAGAAGCTATCGAGCATTTATCGAGCATCCAGAAACTTCCTCAATGGATCGAGTAGTTGTTGAGCAGCTATCGAGATTGAATCTCAAGAATCCCGATGGATCAAGATTGCGATAACAGCTATCGAGAAAGGAAGCTAAAAAGGATCGATGGATAGCCTAGCTGTCGAGAGGTATTGAGAGGCTGTCGAGATTGCTTAAAAATAGTTTTTCAAAGAAGAGAAAAACACAGACATGAATGCAATCAAACATGCTACTCAACCAAAGATCCAACCAACATTTTAAGCTCTCAAAATAATCTTTCAACAAGAAAAATGTCAAGGATTTATATCGAAAACACACATACACACTAAAAAAGTCTAACCAATTTTAGATTTCAAAAACAAGTTAAGACAGTTTAGTGAGCATACATCAACACATGTATTCCTTGTGATGGCCAAATCACATTGTACCTGCACATGTATCAAGAGTAGTAAAGAGTATTGTGTAAGGAAATATGTGAATTAGTGTTAGGAACATATGTTAATATTGAATTGGCTAATCTTTTGACAAAACGCACTTTACTTGTAATTGGGTAGATCTAGGATGTGTTTAATGCTTCAAGGAACAAGGTTTCAAGTTCAAGTGTTAAAGCTATGCAAGTCTATCCAAGAAACAAGTGAAGAAGTGCTGGAATTTAAAGCTCAATAGCTAGCTCGACAACTAGTATCTATCAAGGTTTAAAAGGCTGTTGAAGCCCGATACTCGACAGCTTCTCGATAGATAGGCTATCTATCGAGGTTTATGAAAATCAACTTTTTAGAGGATTTCACTTCAATCTGTGAATAGATGTTTGGGCTTTTTTTTCTCATAACCCTAAACATATATAAGGATTATTTTAAGGGCCGTCACAACTGATGCTACTCAATGCAAAAGTTTTTCACAAGTATATTGTGAACCAGAGACATATGCCCTAGTTCATATTTCTATTCAAGAAGCTGCTGTGTTTGTACATCTTTCTCAAGTTGGTGAGTAAGCCGCATACTGGGATCTACGCATCGAATTGGTTAGTCATATACTGGGAGCCATGCATTAAAAGGAGAGACTGTCACTACAGAACAAGTCCAATTGGATATTGGGGTAAGGGTTCAACTATAGGTTGGTATAAGGTACTGGGATTCCTTTACTTGTAACCGCTTGTTGTGATAATAGCGAATTCTCGAGAATTGTGACCTTAAAATCACTCAGTAGGATTTTTGCCGTGTAGGTTTTCCACATTCGTAAACAAATCACTGTGTCAATTTAATTTCCGCTGCATTTAGTTATTTGGTGATTTGTTTGTGCTACTATGCTTGTTGCATGCAAATTGAATTAATTAACTAACTTGGCTAATTAATTGGTTAATTCATCACAAAGGGTCAATACATTATTGGCCTATCAAGTGGTATCAGAGCAGGCATACTCTAATTAGGTTTTAATCTTTGCTGTGTGATCCATTGACCCTTTTTTGTCATGGATAGAAAACTGTCTCTTATTATACCTCCTTAATTTGATGGCACTAACTATGCATACTGGAAAGTACGCATGAGAGCTTTCTTGCAATCATTAGATGAAAAAGTGTGGCACTGTGGAGATAGGCTGGACCAAGCCAAAGGAAGTGTCAGTCGATTAGGATGAAGCTAAGATCAAGGTGGCTGACTTCAAGAATAGAGCATTGAATGCTTTATTTAGTGTAGTCACAAATGAGGAGTTCAAGAAGATATCCTCCACTGAAACTACAAAGGAAGCATGGACCATCATCAAAACAACCTTTGAAGAAACCAAGGGTGTCAAGAATTCAAAGCTTTAGAGGCTTACCACGAGCTTTGAAGAGATTAAGATGGAAGAGGATGAGTCATTTGATGAATTCTATGCCAAGCTCAAGGACATAGTGAACTTAGCCTTTAATCTTGGGGAAACCATTCCCAAACCCAAGATTGTCAAGAAGGTGCTTAGATCTCTACCCGAGAGATTTCATGCCTAGATCACCACAATTGAGGAATCAAAGGATATTGACAAAATTCATTTGATAGAGCTGGTTGGCAATCTGCAGACCTATGAGTTGGGTCTGACAAGGATAGGGAAATCTAGTAAGGGAAAGAGCATGGCATTGAAGGCTAAGAGCAGTGACACAGATGAGTCTTCAGATGATAAAGATTCTAAGATGAAATCTTATATCACGAGGTAGTTCAAAAAGTTTATAAAGAATGCCAATGCTAAACAATTTGATAAAGACCGCAAGTAGTCTAGCTCGTCTCAGTTTAAGAACCAGGTCAAAGGAAAGAAGGATGCTAGGGATGGCGGCCAGTATACTGTTCCCTCAGGACTAAAATGCTTTGAATTTCAAAGTTTTGGAAATATGAAACAAGAGTGTCCTACATATCTCAAGACCATTGGGAAGAGAAAGGCATTTGCTGCTACTTTGAGCAACATCGAGCTTGAAGATGACCCCAACAATGAGGATGATGGAATTCTAAATGCCTTCACTGCCATTGTAAATCCTATTAAAGGGATTGTTGAAGATGTGGATGAAGAAGAAGACTTGGTGGAGTCTAAATTTGAGAAGATGGATGAACAAGATGACATCCATACAGCCTATGCAAAATTATACAAGGTCTCAAAAAAACATGAGAAGTTGTATAGGTTGGCCACCAAGAAGCTCTGTGAAGTGGAGCTTGAATGAGAAGAAATTTTCACAAAGTTTGATGAAGCCAATCAGACCATTGGAGTACTGAGATTTGAGAAAAATTTCTTGACTGAGAATACCAAGAAGCTTGAGGCAGAATTGTTCCAAGTCAGAGCTTAGTTGGAAAGGACTTCAAGTGCAAAGCTTGATGAGATGTTTAATCTTCAGAAATCTGCTTTCGATCGAACCGGTTTAGGGTATGATTTCTCTTCTTCTAGTATTGCTTCTGCTAGTACTACTGCTTTTGTTCCTCCTAGTAATAATGTTGAATATGAAAACAATGACGTACAAAATGTGTTAGCTAGTGAGAACATAGATAGGAGTAAATCTATCTTAAGAGCACCCCCTAAGCTTGATAAGAAAGAAAATAAAAACCCTAGTGCTAAGAAGGGAAATACTCAAAAGCCTAAACAGAAGAAGTAGCATCTCTATCATCACTATGGAGCAACTGGGGATACTCGACCAAATTTCTATAAGTGGTTAGCCACTCAACAGAGCAATAGTATGATCTCTTCAGGAAACCAGAATAAGTTTCCATCCCCCTTTGCTCCTCTTGGAGATCTTCTCAAAGCCCTCATGTTCCTTTCAAACTTGAACGGTTTCAATTCTTCCCCCTCATCGCCAGATCAAGGGTTTGCTAAACGAAAAGGTTCTTCCAAGGTGTGAAAGGAAAAAGGCTCCAAGTGATTTTGTCACTTTTTCTCTCTCCCCCCTTCTTAATTTGTTTTTGCATTACTTGTGTGTTTTGCTTTATTGTTTTGAGTCAATCCAGTTTTATGCATTGCTTTGTTTAACATGTTTTTGTTTGTTTATTTTTTAGCTTGTTTTATTTTTCTTTTAAAAAAAAATTTGAAAAATTAGAAAAATACAAAAAACAGTGTTTGTTTGGGTACATTGGTACTTGTGTACCTTGGATGACCATTGAAACAAAGTTTTCTAAACTTTGTATCTCTTGTAACTTAGATGAGAATCTCAATGCATAACTAAGCAAGTGAGTTTTATGGCTCGTGTTTGTGATGAGTTAGATTAAGTAATCTCTTGTGCTTAACACTCGTATCACTCTTTTTGACGGGAATGACTAAAAAATCATAAGAGAAAGGCATAAATAACCATCTCACCACTGTTGCCTGCCAATCATCAAATGACATTTGTACGCTTCGGCATAGCAAAAGTGGAATGTCAAAAGCTTAACATCATTGCGAATTTCTTTTCTATCTCTTATATGCCCATGCATGGTTTGCTTAAAAGAAAAATATGCAAAGAAAAATAAATAGCTAAAAGAATGAAATGTTTTAATTATGATTGCAAGCGTGTCTTCTAGGAGATGTGGGAGTTATAGGATGTAACTCGAAGGCGATAATCCCCATCAAACAGTTATGATTGTGTGCGAGTTAAAGTGATTTCCTCATATCTCAAATCATCATAACATGTAGACACTTACACAATCTTGCGATGTTTTTCACACACAACACGCAATATTCTTTGCTACTTTTGATACATGTGTAGGTACAATGTGATTTGGACATCACAAAGAATACATGTGTTAATGTATGCTCACTAAACTGACTTAACTTGTTTTTGAAATATAAAATTGGTTAGACTTGTTTAGTGTGTGTGTGTGTGTTTTGGATCTATGTGCTTAACATTCTTCTTGTTAAGAGATGATGTTAAGAGCTTAAAATGTTGTGCTTAACATTTTTCTTATTGAGAGATGATTTTGAGAGCTTAAAATGTTGTTTGGATCTTTGGTTGTGTAGCATGCTCGATTGCGTTCATGTTTGTTTTTTTCTCTTCTTGAAAAACTATTTTTAAGCAATCTCGACAGCTGCTGGACACCTCTCGACAGCTAGGCTATCTATCGAGCCCTTTCAGCTTCTTTTTATTGCATTCTCGATAGCTTCTCGACAGCTACTCGATCCATCGAGGAACTTTCTGGATGCTCGATAGATGCTCGATAGCTTCTCGATCCATTGAGACCCTTTTACTGTGGACACCTCCTAACAGATCCTTGATAGCTCTTCGACAGCTAATTCATGTGTTTTAAAGCTCGACACCTCTTGATCCATCAAACTTTATGATTTTCTATATATAGGGTTAGTGCGAATTTTCTCTCATTTCTCCTCGATCTCTCTTAATAGTTTGTCTTTTCGTCTCCCAAACTCCTCAAACTCAACCTCTTCACATTCCCCACTTGATATTCGACCCAAATCAAGTTTTCTTCATCTGGTATGATCTTATTTCTCTCTTGTATCATGCATTTCATTCTTTTTGACCTAAGTTTTGGATTTTTGAAAAGTTTTGGGGTTTTTCAAAATTGATGAGGTTTTTGCAGAGCTGATTTCACTTCATTCCATGAATAGATGTTTGGACTTTCTTTTCTCACAACCCTAAACATATATAAGAATTGTTTTAAGGGCCGTCACAGTTGATGCAACTCAATGCAAAAGTTTTTCACAAGCATGTTGTGAACCAGAGACATATATGCCCTAGTTCATCTTTCTATTCAAGAAACTGCTGTGTTTGTATATCGTAAGGTTTTGTAACCAAGGAGCTTCATTATCTTCATCATGTTGATGAATTGAAGAACTTTGCAGCTAACATCTTTCTCAAGTTGGTGAATAAACTGCGTACTGAGATCAGCACATTGAATTGCTTAGCTGTGCATAGAGATACTCATCTAAGCTACAAAAGATACAAAGTTTAGAAAAACTTTGTTTCAATGGCCATCCAAGGTGCACAAGTAACAATGTACACAAACACACTGTTTTTGTATTTTTTTTATTTTTATTTTTTTAAAATTACGAAAAACAAAATAGAGCAAAACTGAAAAACAAACAAACAAAACATGTTAAACAAAACAATGCATAAAACAAGACTAACTCAAAATATAAAAGCAAAACACATAAGTAATGCAAAAACAAAAACCAGAAGAGGAGAGAGAGAAAAAGTGACTAAATCACTTGGAGCCTTTTTCCTTCCATACCTTGGAAGAGTCTTTCCGTTTAGCAAACCCTTGATCCGATGGTGAAGGAGAAGAATTGAAACCGTTCAAGTTCGAAAGGAACATAAGGGCTTTGAGTAGATCTCCAAGAGGAGCAAAGGGGGATGGAAGCTGATTTTGGTTTCTCGATGAGATCATACTGTTGCTCTGTTGAGTGGTTAACCACTTGTAGCAATTAGGTCGAGTATGTCCAGCTGCTCCACAGTGATGACAGAGATGTTGCTTCTTCTGTTTAGGCTTTTGAGTGTTTCCCTTCTTAGCCCTAGGGTTCTTAATCTCTTTCTTATCAAGCTTAGGGGGTGCTCCTAAGATAGATTTACCCTTGTTTATGTTCTCACTAGCTAACACATTTTTCACATCATTGTTCTCAGATTCAACAATATTAGTAGGAGAAACAAAAATAGTAGTACTTGCAGAAGCAATACTAGGAGAGGAGAAATCATACCCTAAACCGGTTCGATTAGCAGTAGATTTTTGAGGACTGAGCATCTCATTAAGCTTTGCATTTGAAGTCCTTTCCAACTGAGCTCTAACTTGGAACAACTCTACCTCAAGTTTCTTGGTCTTCTTAGCCAGGAATTTGTTCTCACATCGCAGTGCTCCAATGGTCTGATTGGCTTCATCAAACTTCATGGAGATTTCTTCTCGTTCAAGCTCCACTTCATTGAGCTTCTTGGTGGGCAACCTCTCATGTTTTTCAGAGACCTTGTACAATTTTGCATAGACTGTGTGGATGGTATCTTGTTCATCAATCTTTGTCCACATCTTTAACAATCCCTTCAGTAGGATTTACAGTGCAGTGAAGGCATTTAGGATTCTGTCATCCTTATTGTCAGTATCATCTTCAGGCTCAGTGTCGCTCAAAGTAGCAGCAAGTACCTTATTCTTCCCAATGGTCTCGAGATACATAGGGCACTCTTGTTTCATGTGACCGAAACCTTGACACCCAAAGCATTTTGGTCCTGAGGGAACAGTGTATTGACGGCCATCCCTAGCATCCTTCTTTCCTTTGTCCTAGTTTTTGAACTAAGACAAGCTGGGCTGCTTGTGGTCTTTGTAAAATCCTTTAGCATTGGCATTCTTCATAAACTTTTTGAATTGCTGAGTGATATAGGATTTCATCTTAGAATCTTCATCGTCTGAAGACTCATCAGTGTCACTACTCTTGGCCTTCAATGCCATGCTCTTTCCCTTACTAAATTTCCCTACCCTTGTCAAACCCAACTCATATGTTTGCAGATTGCCAACCAACTCTATCAAAGGAATTTTGTCAATATCCTTCGATTCCTCAATTGTGGTGATCTTGGTATGAAATCTCTCGATTAGAGATCTAAGCACCTTTCTAACAGTCTTGGGTTCTGGAATGGTTTCCCCAAGATTAAAGGCTGAGTTCACTATGTCCTTGAGCTTGGCATAGAACTCATTAAATGAGTTATCCTCCTTCATATTAATCTCTTCAAAGCTTGTGGTAAGCCTCTGATACTTTAAATCCTTGACAACCTTGGTTCCTTTATAGGTTATTTGGAGGATGGTCCATGCTTCCTTCGCAGTTTCAATAGAGGATATCTTCTTGAACTTCTCATTTGTGATCACACCGAATAAAGCATTCAATGCCCTACTGTTGAAGTTAGCTGTCTTGATCTTAGCATCATCCCAATCGGCCAGCGCTTCCTTTGGCTTGGTCCAGCCTATCTCCACAACTTGCCACACCTTTTCATCTAACACTCTCATGCGTACTTTCCAGTATGCATAGTTAGTGCCATCAAATAAAGGTATAATAAGAAACTGTTCTTTATCCATGACAAACAAGGGTCAATGGATCACATAACAAAGATTAAAACCTAATCAGAGTATGCCTGCTCTGATACTACTTGATAGGCCAAGAATGTATTGACCCCTTTGTGGTGAATTAACCAATTAATTAGCCAAGTTGATTAATTAATTCAATTAGCATGCAATAAGCATGGTAGCACAAACAAATCACCAACTAAGTTAAAATGCAGCGGAAAATAAATTGACATGGTGATTTGTTTACGAATGGGGAAAACCTATACGGCAAAAACTCCACCGGGTGATTTTAAGGTCACCACTCCTAAGAATTCATTATTATCACAACAAGCGGTTACAAGTAAAGGAATCTCAATACCTTATACCAACCTACAGTTGAACCCTTACCCCAATACCCTATTGGACTTGTTTTGTAGTGATAATCTCTCATTTCCAATGCATGGCTCCCAGTATGTGACTAACCAATTCGATGCGCGGATCCTAGTATGCGGCTTACTCACCAACTTGAGAAAGATGTTGGCTACAAAGTATTTCAATTCATCAACACGATGAAGATCATGAAGCTCCTTGGTTACAAAACCCTACGGTGTACAAACATAGCAGCTTCTTGAATAGAAAGATGAACTAGGGCATATATCTCCGGTTCACAATATGCTTTTGAAAAAATTTTGCATTTAGTTGCATCAGCTTTTACGTCTCTTAAAAAGATCCTTATATGCTTAGGGTTGTAAGAAAAGAAAGTTCAAACATCTATTCATGGATTGGAGTGAAATTAGCTTTGAAAAACTGATTTTCATAAACCTCGACAGATAACCTATCTATCGAGCAGCTGTTGAGCATCGGGCTTAAACAGTCTTTTAAACCTCGATAGATACTAGCTGTTGAGCTTTAAAATCTAGCACTTCTTCGCTTATTTCTTGGACAGACTTGCATGACTTTAACACTTGATTTTGAAACCTTGTTCCTTAAAGCATTAAACACATCCTAGATCTACCCAATCACAAGTAAAGTGCATTTTGTCAAAGGATTAGTCAATTCTATATTGACATATATTTCTAACAATGATTCACCTATGTCCTAACAAAACCTAAGTAAAAAGTCAGATTTTGGCTTTGGTGCGAAAAAAGCAAAGTGAAACACGTTAGGAGGGAAACAAATTTTTGGGAAATTTTGGGTGGGAATAATAAAAGAAGACATATTTATTTTGAGGAAAAAATAAAAATAAAAGAAGACAATTTTAATTAATTACCATTTTTTACTAGCAATTACCATTTTGTCATGCATTTTATAATTGTACATGAATCAAACACTTCTATATATCTAAGTGAGTTAATGAGTGCAAAATATTAATAATCTAATATTAATGAGCTATGAAATAAAATTTAAAAACAAAAATCAATCATATATACTCAATAAAAATCACCACACAACTTTCTCAAAAAAAAAAAAAAAAAAAAAAAAAAAAAAAAACCACACAACAAAAATTATCACACGTTCTATCTTATTAAAAAAAATTTAAAAAATGATCATAGCTATTATTAAATTTATGTAAGAATTTTAATGTGTGACTAACTACATTTACTTTAAAAATAATAATAATATGACTAATTGGATGTTCAGATTGAGAGAATATAACCATACAAATACACAGCACATGTCCATCACGCACCATACTTAGATTTGAAATCTAATCGTTGGATTTGAAGAGTGTAATGAAAGGTTAATTTTGGTAAATTATGGTCACAATCAAATGGTTGGATTTAGAGAAAGGCGCAGTCAAAGTTTAGTTAAAGTTGGTCAAATCCTATCAAACTTAATAGATGGTCTCGATACCACTGGATTTGGTGAAATTCATATTCAAATCTTGATCATTAGGATTGAAGAGTATGGTGACATATTGATTTTAGTGAAATTTGAGAACAATTGGATGGTCAAATTGAGAGAATATATATAGTCATATAGGTACACAACACATGTCCATCACATGCCATACTTAGATTTGAAATCTAACCGTTGGATTTGAAGAGTGTAATGAAAGGCTCATTCTGGTAAATTATGGTCACAATTAAACGGTTGGATTTAGAAAAAGGCGCAGTTAAATTTTAGTCAAAATTGGTTGTGTAAGAGTTGAAGCTTTGTTTTGTGAGTGAAGAGATTTTGAGAGAGTGAGGTTTTGGGGCTAACGACGCTAAAGTGAAAACCTAAGTGGAAAAAAAAAAAAAAAAAGTCTGTTGCAGCGGTCCAACCTACCGCTATAACTAAGAAAAAGCGTTGCGACAACTTACATATTGCGGCGGTTTTCTATACCACCACTATAGTATCCCCGCAAAATGCTATATTTATTGTGGCAGGTTTTTCGAGCATCGCTATATCTAAGTAAATGCCGCTAAAACACATATATTGCAGTGGTTATATGTATTGTCGCTATAGTGTGCTGCAAAAGATTAGAACTATTGCGACGGTCTGATAAAACGCAGCAATATGCGACATATAGTGGTAGTTTTGGCACCCACCACAAAAGACCCGTCGCAATAATACAGATTTCTTGTAGCATATAGCCTTAAGAATTTCTTTTTTGTAAGTAAGGTATTTTAGGTTTCAAAGATAATTGAATAAATTTCTTTGAACTCTAAAATATTTCTTTACCCTTTTTCTTCTGTTTCTTTTACTTTAGTGATGCATGAGTAAATATTCTTTTAATTTCTACTGCTCATACCATGTATTGTCAATATTTTTTTATTGAAATATGTTCTTGATGTTTTGTTGTCATGATTTACCTTTTTGAGTTTCAAAAATCTGCTTATTATCACATCTTTTTCAAAACCAAAAATTGATTTGTATCTTCCTTAGATGCAAATTTGAATTTTTCAAAAAAAAGAAAATAGAAAAAAGATTTGTATCTTCCTTATATGCAAATCTGAATTTTTCAAAAACCAAAAATAGATTTGTATCTTCCTTAGATGCAGATCTAAATTTTTTCTAACATGAAAATTGATTTGTATCTTCTTTAGGTGCAAATCTGATTTTTTTCTAACATAAAAACTTATTTGTATCTTCCTTAGTTGCAAATCTAAATTTTTCAAAATGAAAAACTGATTTGTATCTTCCTTAGATGCAAATCTGAATTTTTAAAATAAAAAACTGATTTGTATCTTCCTTAGATGCAAACCTGAATTTTTACATAAAAACTTATTTGTATTTTCCTTAGATGCAAATCTGAATTTTATTTATTTTTTATTTTTTATATTTAAAAACTTATCTATATCTTCTTTAGATATAGATTTGAATTTTTTAAACATAGCAGATTTTGAAAAAAAGAAGAAGAAAGAAAGTCATGAGTAGTGATGTTTTGTTTGATGCAAATAGCATAGGTTTATTTCATGAGTGTAGTTCTCTTCTAAAAAAGAATTTTTTTTTTTTTAATTCACAAAAATAGATTTGATTTTTTTTTAAAGGTTTTCTACAAATCTTAATTTTTTTTATTACAAAACAGATCTGATTTTTTTTTTTTACATACAAATCAAAAACCAATATTTTACTTTGTTCCAAAATAGATTTGATATTTTTTAGTAAAAAGCCCTTGTTTTACTTAATAAAACAGATTTGATTTTTCTTCACCCAAAACTATCTTTTTACTTGTACGAAAACGGATCTAGTTTTTTAATGAATCAAATCATTTTTTTTTTTATCCACAAAAAAAATATCTGATTTTTTTTTTTTTTTTAAAGGAAGAGGACACATTCATAAATAGATTTATGTGACTTAGTTTGGTTAAGTGTCTCATGTATGCAACATATCATTCATATCATGCATAAAGGGGTACATTGGTCATGAAAGTCTAGAAGACTAGACTCTGTCTAGGCGGAATGGGTGTCTAACACCTTCCCATTCCATAACCTAGCCTCCGAATTTAGTGTCTTTGGATAGGTAGACCTAGGCTTTATCTTTGTTTTTATTTTAGGTAGATTGTAACTAGGACAAAAAGCCATGTATCTTTGGTAGTTTGTAACTAAGACCCAAAGCCATGCAATACTCAATATATCAAGTTTGTACTTTTTTTATTCAGTCAATGATAATGGAACATTTAATCATGTAAAGTTGTATTTAATTTTTTTTTTTTTTTGGTATAAAAAAAAAAAAAGACACCACTTACCCAAAAAGAGAGGTGCCTTGAACAAGCACCCAAATCTCTTTTTTGAGGGCACCCTTTCTCATTGAGAAGTTTTGCAGCCTCTCACAATCATATTTCAATTTGGTCCCTAATCTTTCAATTGTGTCAATTTGGTCCTTAGCCTTTCAATGTTGTGTTAATTTGATCCCTACCATTATTAATTGAATGAAAAAAGGTTGATGTGTTAAACAAAATAATAAAAAATTATTTTTCATGCCACATTAGCGGCCAACTATACTGCCACGTTAGGTTTTTATTTTTTCTAAAAAACCAAATTAAATCTGACACGTGACAACCAAATCCCTAAAATCCCTAACTCATCTCCATCTCTCTCTCTCTCATCACCACCAATCAAACCCATTTTCATCTCTTCTCCCTCATCCTCATATTTTTGAATGGGTGTTTCTCTAGCTCGTTAAAACCTGGCAATTGTCCATACTATTATAGAGGCTCTTTACGAGATTTGGAGGAAACACTATAGAGAAGCTTTAATTCTTTTACAGGTGGACAGGATTTGTAATATATTACACCAAAAACAAAAACTAGGCTAGGAGACTTTTGCTGTTTTTGAAGATCTAGAAGTGCTATCAGGGATGTTCCACAATCTATGATATTGATCGAGTTGCGCCAACGCTAGAAATAACATTTCAAGTAAGGGTTGTCAATGGGCTGGGTCGGGCCGGCCTGGCCCATGGGCACGATGGGCTGGGCATAATGGGCTATTAACTAGTTAACGGGCTGGGTCAGGCTGGGCCAAAAGAGAAAACCTCAGCCCATGGGTAATGCCCATTTTGTCTTTAGCGAACTGGGCTATCGAGTTGGGCCTAATAGGCTACCTATGGCTTATGTTAGCATATTATTTTATTATTTTTATAAGGAAAGAATCAATTTTTTTTATAAGGGAATAATCAATCTATTTTTTTAAAATAAAGAATTAAAGAATTTAATACTTAATTACAATTTTTTTTACAATCAAATCTATTTAATTTTTTGGTTTGTTGATGGAAACCTATTTAATTTTTATTTATTAAGGCTTTAAATAGTTTTTATTTTTATCATTAATAAAAAAAAAATGTCAAATGGTTAATTCAAATTTGCTAGACTACTAGAAAAATATATATTTAGTAAACTAAGTTTAGCACAATTACTTTGAGTATCTTAGTGGTTGAGGGAGTTCTCTTAAGAAATTCCTCTATAATATCTCAAGATCAATTCTTTATACACTTCATATATATTTTTATTATGAATTATGAGTTATTGGGTTGGGCCAACGGGTTAGGGCAACGGGTTGGGCTACAGGGCTAGCCCACCGGGTACCCATAGGCATAAAAACTAGCCCACGACCTGACCCACTGGGCTAGTGGGCTACCCATGGGCCTTAATAACAACGGGCCGGGCCGCCCATTACCTCGGTAGGCCGTCGGGTTTCTGGGTCGGGCTGTGGGCCGTAGGCTATTTGATGACCCTTAATTTCAAGAAATGCAAAAGGAAGTTGAAGCAGTAGATAAAATTTTGTGCACCTAAAAGTGGAAGCCCATGATTTTTAGCTATTTTCATGCATTTATTTTTCTTACTTTTTTCTTTTCATTGTGCCTCTCCTACTTTTAGTTCTCTATTCTTGTAAAGTGTCTAATGTTCTCCCTTTATTGTTTTTGTTTGTTAAAAAAAAATAATAATACAAAGGGAAACAAATACACAATAAATTGATTCTTCTTTAAAATATTTGATTCAAAATTTAAAAAAAAATGGAAAATTTTTTTGGCCAAAGAGTGAAAACTCTTATTGTTAACTAATGAGAGAGAGAGAGAGAGAGAGAGAGAGAGAGAGAGAGGGGAGGAGATGAAATGTAGATGAGTTGGGAATTTTGGTTGTCACGTGTCTTAGATTTAATTTGGTTTAAAAAAAAAAACAAAAACAAAAACAAAAACAACCTAACAGGGTGGTATAGTTGGCTATTGATGTGACATGAGAAATAATTTTTTATTATTCCCTTTGACACATCAGTTTATTCTATCCAAGTGATAACGGCAAGGACCAAATCAGAGGTGGAGCCAGGGGGGTCGAAGGGCGGCAGTTGCCCCCCTGGCTTGCCCAAAAGAAACCCTTAGTTTCATAGCTAATGCTTATTAAAAACCCCAACTTATTTTTTTTCTTTTGATAGAAATAGCAATCTAGATCAAAGATCTTCCTTATCCTGTGAGGAATTTCATCTAACCAAAATCTCTAATCAATCGCACTTAATGATAATTTAGCTAAGTAAAACTCCATTTTGTTTCTTTAGCCTTGAAACAGAGCATAACTCTACCTTCTAAGTGAATAAATAAGTAACTCCACCAGCATGCCTTACACATAAGTTTTAATGTTTACCTGCAAAAAAGGCCTTGATCAATCCCTTCAAAAATGTAGTCTTGCATACCAACTTGGAAAGCAAAGTGCACCGCTTGGAAAGTCACAATCCATCATGATCCCTGATAAAACTCCTTCGTACTTAGCAATTATAATTGTTGGGAAATTTAGACCTCGATTGATAAAATTAACAAGTTTTAAACCCAAGTTGTTAATTATATTTATTATGAATAAACCTTAAAACAAACAAACATCAATATCATGTCAATATCGTGCACAGAGGAATAGTAAATAAGACAAGATATGATTACCTAAGAAAACCAATGAAATAAACTAGTTTCACAGTAAAAAACCCGAGGGGAAACCTTCCCGAAAAGAAATTCACTATAGTAAAGAGAAGTTTCAAATCTAGTACAAAACCTTTGTCCCTAGACTCTACAATCCCCGTAGATGAACTTACAACAGAAACCTTCTACCACTTTAGAACCTCTGAACTTTTCAATACATGAACGCTACCCTTTTGCAAGGATCCCAGTACGTGACTAACTCCAGTAACTTGAAGATGTTGTTGGCTGTAAAGTTCTTCACTTCATCAACAATGAAGATCAAGAAGTACTTGGTAACAAAACTCTAAGGCATAAAAGATACAATAACTTCTTGTAGAGAGAATAAGGCACTAGGTCACTTTCTGCATGTGTTTTCTATGTATAACGGCTTTTAAAATAAACCTTATATATGTCTAAGGTTGTGAGAAAAGAAACCCTACACATACATGTCAGCATGAGCCAAAAATTAGATCTGGAAATTTTGATTTAGTAGATCTCGACAGATTCAGCTTCCATCGAGCTTCTGTCAAGCTTTGTTCTTAAGTCTCAATAGATTCTATTTCTGTCGAGGTATCGGTCGAGCTTTAATGAACAACTTTTCTTCACTTGTTTCTTGGTCCAATCTTCATGGCTTTAATACTTGGCTTGAACAACATGTTTCTTGAGGTACTAAACCTATCCTAGATCTACCCAATTACAAGTAAAATGCATTTTATCAAAGGATAAGCCAATTACATAAAATATGTCCTTAACAATAATATTTGACTTATTTTTTCCTTTGTGAAAGTGCATATATCATATGCAAATTTTGCCCCCCCCCCCCCCCTCAACTTAAATCTTGGCTCCGCCATTTGATTAAATTGACACGACACTAAAAAAGTTAAGGACCAAATTGACATAATTGAAAAGTTAGAGACCAAATTAAAATATGGTATAAATGATAGGGATCAACTTTGTAATTTACCCATTGCAAGAATGAGCCATCAGATCTCTTTCTAAAGGTATATTTTCAAGACTAATGTCCACCTAATCTCTTTCCAAAGATATATTCTTAAGCCAAGCAACTGGGTACATGAAAATTCTGATACTATTGGTGGTAATGACGAGTTTCACAATTTGATACAATTAAAGTTGGTCATTGATGGTTGTTCAAGAAGGTATGGGTGCTTGATTTCTAGCTAAGAGAGGAGTGGATTGGGAGAGTTTTATTTTTTGAGTTCAAATTGAAGAGAAAGAGAATGAGCTATTGGATTTCCTCAGTCCATGTAAAATTTTAACATGGTTTAGTGTCTTTGGCTAAGTGCCACATGTCTTAATATTAAAAGGGGAATCTAAGGTACTGTACCTAAGTTTTGCCTAATTAAATACTATCTATTTTGACTTTCTATATATATAGTTTGGGAAAATTGCTTTTTGTAATGTAAAATTGCTAATTAAGTTTTTGTATTTTGGTTTTATTTACATCTCTTTCACAAGTTGTTGGGAAGATTTTTTCAATAATTATTCAACACACTCATAACAATTATTTTTGGTGAAATATTTTATTGTTTCAATTGAGTTGGACTTCTATTAGCTCAATATTTTGGGGATCTAATTATATGTAGGGACAAAAAATGCAAAATCCATCAATATTTTTTTCTTTGAAAAAATTATCATTTTAAAATTGTGAGACATTTTTGTACAATTTCGATGACTTTTAACTTATGCAATAAGGGGCCTTGAGACCCTTTAATTTATTTTGGGACAAGTGAGGCCTTAGGCCTTAGCCTAGAGTATCTCCTGTACCGATTGCATGCAATGGGTTTCTCATAAGATGTGACCCCCACCGTGGGCCCATGTGTTGTTTAGAACTCGTGTATTGAACATTTGAATGGGTATAGGATATACATATACTATAGGCTACAATAAAACTATGAATCCCTATTAGACTACACTATTAAAAAAAAAAAAAACTTGGATGTTTTAAGCCTAATTTGCAACATGGTCACATTGGCACTTACATACTACTCTTCAATTTTTTCAAGAAATGGTAGAAACAAACAGAGAGAGAGAGAGAGAGAGAGAGAGAGAGAGAGAGAGAGAGAGAGAGAGAGAGAGAGAGAGAGAGAGAGAGAGAGAGAGAGAGAGAGAGAGAGAGAGAGAGAGAGGTAATTTGATCTTCAACAATGACAGTTTTAGGATTTGCCAACACATTTATGAACCATAATACTATAATGTGAGTGTGATTGTGTATTACTAAAAGTTAAAGCGTAACATTTATTGTTATTCGCTCCTGTTGAGCCACATTAACAGTCACGTCATTCATTTATTGAAAATTAAAAAATTTCTTTTCTTTATTTAAAATTTTCTTCCCCCTATTTATTTAAAAAGAAAAAGAAAAAGAAAAAAAAGAAAAAAAAAACTTTTCTTCTTCCTATTAGTTCACACCTACTATTACACTTCTTCCAACCTTTCCATTTATTTTTTACCTCTTTATCTCCCCACTACTTTCATGTTATACTTCGTTCCTCTTTTTTATATTTTGACTCTTCTTCTACCCATTTTATTTTGTATAAATTTGATATCATTTTCCATTCAATATGTATTTTTCTCACACAAAATGTGAGTACCCTCTCTGTCTCACTCTACTTTCTTTCGGTGACTTTTTATTCTTTCTTATAACTCTAATTAAGGTTGATGGTTTTTTTTTTTAATATGTGTTTTGGTATTGCTTTTTTTTTTTTTTATTAATTTTTTTTTTTTTATATCCCATCAGAAAGTCTTCTATTTCCCTTTTATAGCTTTGGTTGACTTTTAGTTTGGGTTAATACTTAGTTTTTTTGGAATCAAGAATTTGAATATGCCTACCAATTGTTTGAGTAATAAATTATTATAAGGCCTATTTATTCCTTTAGTTGCATTTTAATTTTGGCTAAGATAATATTGTAATTTTGTAATGAGTTTTGATTATTATGATAATTTCTCTATTCCTTAAGAGATGAGAAATTTGAATAATAAATTTGAAACTTATAAAGTTTTTTTGTATATTAAGCAAATATAATACACTACAATAGAAGTTAGAAGAATATGATTCACCTTAAAAAAATATTAATCAAACATAAAAAAAAATAATAATAATAATAAAATGATATATTTGTAGAGATAAAAAGATAAAAAAAAATACTTGTAAAAATATATTTTTTTAAAATAGACAATACTTGAAATAATGGTTTCTTTTAATATATTACACTTCATTACATAATATTTATATTTCCACGCATTGCGTGGGTTTGCGACTAGTATTGATAATTCCTTAATCACCATTAGAGCACTCACATCAGTGAGTGCAAAGTACAAAAAGTTGCAAAATTTACATAATATAGCCTAAAACTCACATGCATCAGTCAATGTATAGATGTGTATATTTACACATTTGTTACAGTAACCGTGTAAATATACACAATTATTATAGCTGTGTATTTCAATATTATATTATTTTTTGTCTCTCACGTCAGATCTTCTCCTCACTTTCTTCCATCTCTCTCTATTTGCCTCTAAACAAGACAGAGCCGATCAACCACCCACCATCGTCCAACCACCACACTCAAGCCAAAAATCCCACCTTTCTCAAACCCCAAAACCCAAATTAAACTACACCCACAACTCAAAAACACCAACAACCAAACAAAATCATCAAGTCCCTAAATCTCAAACAAAATACAAAGTCGTCATGGTGTTCAACATGGTGGTCAAGGCTATGTGAAGTTTAGGTTTAGAGGGCTAGAGAGAGAAGGGGTTTGATTCAGTAGCAGCTCCAGGATTTTTTTTTTTTTTAGGGGGTCAATAAGAAGATAAATCTTAGATAAAAATTGAATCTTGTAATCTACGATGTTTCTTTATTACAAATTTGTACATAATATTAGTAGGAAAATAAAATATAAATTATAATTTCATTTGGCGTATAGTTTCATAATACAATGAACATACTAATTATTATTACTAAGATGAAATCTTGGAAATCATCCATTGTTTTCAAATGCAATAAACATATTAATTATTATTTCTAAGTGAACTTTAATTATTATTGCTCAAAATTCTTTTATCTATTAGTTTGTTTTAACTCTTTACAATTCTTGTATTTAACAATTCAACTCAACGTTGACAACTATTGTTCTTTGTAATTGTATTAAGTGTGCTTGGGTCTTAATTATAAGCCAACTTATTACTTCATCTTTTTTCTTACTATTTGTAGGTCTCATGTGAGTTCCTACTTATTTTATACTTTTAGCAAAATGTTAGATAAATTATTCCCAAATAGATACCAAGAAAATTTTTGTTGTGTTAACATTTGCTTTTGTTTTCACTCAATCACTCTTGGCCTGTCCCATGCATCCAGTTCTCACTCAACAAATAACAAATTAAAAGTACTTCAAATTTAACAAATAATGGTCATTTTCAAGATTTTAAATTAAATTGGTTTTTTTTTTTTTTTAAATGCCAATATATTGGTAAGAGGTTTATATTTAAAGTTATGTGCTTAGGAAAAAAATATAGGATCATAACGTTCAAATTTTTATTTTAGAGGGTTAAAACAAATAAAATTTTTATATTATATTATATTATATTATATATATATAGCCAAGTCAGGGGGTTCATTTGAAACCCCCTGGGCTATGGCTAGCGCCGCCCATGGTTTGATTGTATGGGTTTTGGCCTTTGTGGTGGTCATGTGAGCTTTAGCCATGGCTATGAAGGTCCAACCATGGAGGTTTGGTCTTTGTGGTGGTCAAGAGAGAAGAGAGATGAGTGATAACATATTTTTCTTTTAGGAAAGGATGAGAGAGAACGTGAAAGGAGTGAAGGACAACAGTTATAACGTAAAAAGTAATAATAAAAAATGATTATTTAAATAAAATGTAGTGTATGAGAGATAATTTGATGGTAGTGTTTTGTAAAAATAATTGGGTAAAAAAAAAAAAAAAGTTCTTTTTATAAAATAGTCGGAAACTTTTACCATCACCGCTGCAATTGCTCTTTAGATTATCATTCTATATTTCTATTGTCTTATTTCCCCTGAAAGAAGGTATGTAACAGTTCTCTCTCTCTATATATATATATCCATATCTAAAGTTTAATTATAAATCAACGACTTGAGATTAAAAAAGAAAAAGAAATCCTCAAACTTGAGAATAAGTCTTGTGCCACATAAAGTGGCACAACAAATGCCATAACTTGCCCATGTGGCGAGTTGTGATTAATAGAGGGGTGATGGTGGGTTCATGTGGAAATACCTCTCCACCAACCACAACTTATTATATAGGTGAGTTGTGACATTTGTTATGCCACTTTATGTGGTACTAGAAGGACTCCAAACTCGAAGGTTGGGATGGATGTCATAGCTTACGTAGGCATAGACGTCCCACCCTAAAAAAAAAAAAAAAAAAAATGCGCTTACGTATAGGCTTAGAGCCATGGACCGAGACAGAAGACGTCATGGTCATGGGTAACGTAGAGAACCCAGATACAGCTAGGTATATAATTATATATAACCATTAACCAAAGTCGACTTTAAACCATACAATTCAACCTTCAAAACCATAAAAATATCAGTATCATTCTTACCTTACTACATCGCTCGTATACATACTCTACACTCATCACTAATGGCAGAAACGACCTTGAATTCTGAGACGAAGAGGTATAATTTGATCTTTAGCTTTTGTCTTCTAATTGAATTTAAGCCTAAAGAATGTCAAATTTGACATCCTTAATTAATGCTCAACCATTTGTTTTTGTATTGACTTAAAAATTTTTCTTATAGGATTGCAGTTGTTACAGGGGCCAATAAAGGGTTAGGATTTGAAATATCTAAACAGCTAGCTTCAAATGGGGTCAGAGTGATATTAGCTGCTAGAGATGTCAGGAGAGGCAATGAAGCTGTTGAAAAACTCAAGGATGCTGGATACTCTGATGTGGTTTTTCATCAACTAGATTTGACGGATTATGCTAGCATTTCTTCTTTGGCGGATTTCATCAAAACCCAATTTGGGAAGCTTGACATATTGGTAATGCAACTAATACATCCTTGAAACGATTCTAGCTACTGTTTTTGTTAAAGTGAAGATTTTTGCTTGCTTATTTAACATACATGTTACATCAATGAATATCTTGGATTTTTAGTACAGTCATTAATTTTTTTATATGAATTAAAGAAGGAAAGCATTGGTTGAGTTCTATATATATATGAAAATAGATAATTTTGAATAGTACCTAAATGAGAATATTCAAGATTTCACTATATCTACTAAAGAATTAGCATCTAGAATTGCAAAAAATATCTTATTTTACTATCTAAAAAATTACTTTTTCTATTAATATAAACAACATCTCAATATCCTAGTTTTTATTTTTACATACACCATAAAATAATATAAACAACCCAATAAAAATAATATATCCCTACAAGAGAGAGAATAAAAAATAATTTTAAAAAATAGAAACTTGCTACAGTCACATCTTACAATTAGAAACTTGGGTAATGCATCTCTTTTGTGGTTTGATGCTATAAAATAGGATATTTAGAGTTTTAAAACTCCCAATACTAATGCTATGCTCAAACTTTTGAACACAGTTGAATATGGATGAACCCAGGTCTAATCACTTTATAAGTTTATTGTATCAAACAATAATGAATCTTAGTCTTTTTCTTTTCCCCTTTTCCTTTGTATATTTATTTTACTAGGTAGATGAGAACTTGTCACTTGTTTGGTAAAAATTAAAATCCAACATTATTAGTTGATGAAATCTTGCTCATTTCCCCGTTTTAACTTAACGTTGGTAGCTTTAACACTGATATTACTTAAAAATTGCAGGTAAATAATGCAGCGACTATTGGAGCCATAGTCAATGAAGAGGAAGTGTGGAAACTTAGTGTTGAAGAAGTAAGTCTCTCAATGTAATATACATCTTTGTTTTTCTCAACTCTCAAGTTAAGGGCGTAATCCAGAATTTTTAAACAGTGTTTGCAGCATAAGCATTTAAACCGAAAAGGGCATGGGTAGAGAATATTAAAAAAAAAGAATAGTAATAAAATGTTTTAAACACGATTGCAGCAACATTTACCATTGCATTTGATGATATAGATTGTAGGTATAAATGCCAGGCCTCTAAAGGAACTTATAAAGCAGACTTATGAAACTTCAGAGAATTGTTTGAAAACAAACTACTATGGGATCAAGCAACTCAACAAAGCTCTTATTCCACTTCTTCTATTATCCGGTTCAGCAAGAATTGTGAATGTCTCCTCCTCTGTGGGACAATTAAAGGTAAAAATTTGAAACGCGTCTCATTGTAGCTGGAACTTTCGTATAGAGGCTTTAATCAATTAGAAAATAAAAATTTTAATTTGTGTTTATATTTCAGCGTATTTCAAATGAGAATGTAAGGAAGGTATTAGGAGACGTTGATGGCCTCACAGAAGAGAAAGTGGACCAGTTGGTGGAGGGATTTCTTGAAGAAGTGAAGGAGAATGTGGTAGAGACCAATAATTGGCCTGCTAATTTTTCTGCCTACTTCATCTCCAAAGCAGCGCTTAATGCCTACACAAGGATTTTGGCACGGATGTATCCCAAAATTTTGATAAATGCAGCAAATCCTGGGTATATCAGCTCAGACTTCAACAACAATACTGGTTCTTTGACTGTCGAAGATGGTGCAAAAGGTCCTGTGATGTTAGCTCTAATGCCTGAAGGTGGACCCTCGGGCCTTTTCTTTGATAAAGCGGTAATGTCAACTTTTTGAATGTGAACATGATGGTATCCAATGTCTGAGAGAGAGAGAGAGAGAGAGAGAGAGAGAGAGAGAGAGAGAGAGAGAGAGAGAGGGAGTGATTGAAGTTGTAGTTATTAGCTTTTATTTGTTATGTTGTGGAAGCTATTTCTAATGTTGCATTTGAATTTTAGGAAGAGAGTTGAGGAGAAAAATGGATTTTGAAGGTTTAATTTCAAATCATCCTCAAAAGGATTATTCTCAAATCTCAAACCTAAGATAGCAATTAATTGACACTAATAAATTCACGCCCATTCTTTCTCCTCAATGATGTTTTGCTAACCTGGCGTGTTGAGATAACAAAAGTTTTGAAATTAATTTGTTGCAAAATTTAGTTAATTATAATGGATTTATGCAAACAAGAAATAGAAAAATAGGACATACAATTACACAAGAACCCAAGGTTTACATGGTTTGACATTGGACTTACATATGCAAACCGAGTTAAGGAGAATGTTTCACTAAGAAAATCAAGAGATTATTAATTAAGCTGGAACAAAGATATTCTAACAAAACCTAAACCCTAAATGCACCTTAGGAATGCCTTAGTTTGGTCCCTCAACAAATTCAATAGGGTCTCCAATGATGGTCCATAACAAAGTGGGTTAGGCGAATTAGTGTGGTCCATCTTACACATGGGCTCGAGAGTACAACCCTAGCATTGTGAGCTAGGGCAGAGAAAATAAGTTGTCACTAAGTTTTAAATGGATTGCAAACTACTTTAAACCCCCCATATTCAAAGGGCTAAATATGAAATTAAAGTATGGGATTGAGAAGATATTATTCATTCAATTGCTGGTAATCACTTGTGTTATTAAAGTATATCTAAGGAAAATTATACTAAAAGAATTAGTAGCAGTGCCACATTGAAGGCATGGGGTTCAAATGAACTCCCTAACTTGAAGAAAAAGGGAAAAAAAATTAATTTTTTTCAAACCCTTTGAAATAAAATTTTGAACACCTGATCCAACAAGAAATTGAAAAATGCATAGTTGCACAATAAGGGGAAAAAAGAAGAACAAGAAGAAGATGAGGAAAAATGATTGGTGAGGACTAAAGAGTGTAAGAAGTTGGAAATGAGCTTTGAAATTAGATGAGAAAAGAAATTATTGAGATTAAGAAAGTCAGATTAGAAATACACGTGGGTGAGAGTGACGATAGGAAAGGTGAATAGAGAAGAATATGTTTGGAAGATTCGTACTTTACACATATTAAATCACAGAAATTGGAAATAAAACAAATTAAAATTCATATAAAAAAGTGAAACTTATTTACCATAAACGTGACTCTTGAAATTAAGTTTAGGGATAAAAGAGAATAAGAATTGGTTTGATTGAGGAGAAAGACAGGGAGCAAAAATGTTATTTGAGTTTCCCCCCCTTTATTTTTTTGAAATAACTTATTTAAACAAAAGAGGCTAATAAGTAAAAGATATATTCTAATTTGAATTACAGTAAGTCAGTAAGTATTGATAATAAGACATATTATGAGAACATTTTCTACTTGGGGATATTAGGATGAACCATACAATTGGGTTTTGTTATTTTTTTTGGTTTGAATCATAAAAATTAATTGATAAATAAAATCAAAAAGGAATGGGGGCCATTGGAGACCTCCCCATCTCCCTCTATGACAAAACGCATTGGAAAGAGAAGCAATGAAGACAGCTCCATACTATAAAAATTAGAAGTGAATTGCACTGAGAAGCCTAATAAGCTTAGTTTTGGGCCAAGCCATTAGATTCCCTATGACTATAAATAGCCCAGCAATCAAAGCCTTTTAGTCTTTTACTACAAATTTCGGTAGTATTGTACTTTCCTGAAAAAACTGCATTTTTTTTTCTTCTTCTGTTCAATACTTTTTTTTTTTTTTGGGTTAAAAGGAGCATGTATTAAAATTAGATAGCCATGAAAGGCATAGTAGTGGCAGAATGCCTTAAACAATACAGACCATTAGCATCCTCATTAACAATAGTTACAATATCAAGGGCAGGGGGTTAAACAAAATAACAAAATCTTTTTACTGCAAGCATCCCCTCTTGGCCAGTCCATCAGCTGTCCTATTTGCTTCCTGGAAGGTGTGATTCACCCTGATTTGCTATGAAGCAGGGGTGTGGATTCGGATTTGGGTGCAGGTGCGGATGCGGGTGTAGGATTCAGCAATTTTTGAAAAAAATAGAGTGCGGGTGCGACAGGATACGTTTTTAATAAATTACTAAATATATTTTTATTTAAAAAAAAAATCAAATAAAGGGGTAGAGTTTATTATTAAAAAACAATTATTTATGATTTATTTTTCATAAAATCAATATTTTTGGTAATTGTAAACAAAAAACCACATTCCAAGAAGGCTCCTTTGCTCCTTTTTCAATTCCCAAGCCCACCCACATGAAAAAAATGACTTTCTCACCTACTTAATTTATATTCTTTTGTTATAAGCCTTTATTCTTCTTCCTCACCTCTTCTAAGTTCTAACCATTTCTTTGTGTTTTTTTTTTTTTTTTTTCCCTCCCAAGGCCATATGACGTAGAAGAATGGTGGCCAGCGGCCCATTTTGGCCTATTTTGGCAGCCGTATTGGCCAAAATTGGGCCGTATTAGTCTGTTTTAGCCAGATTCGGACTGTATCGTCCGTTTTGGCTCTCGTTTCCGCTGGAATTGGCTCGAATTGGAGTGAATCAGCTGGTTTCATCCCAAATCGAGCCAAATTAAAAAAAAAAAAAAAAAAAAAGGGCGAATCGGACACCGGACACCCTGTCAAGGCAAGTCTGGTGTGGGTGCGGCACTCCTAAAGTTGCACCCGTACTTTCTAGCTGATTTGTTGGAATCTGCTGAGAAGGTACCTACATTTGTGTGCAGGAAACTCTTTCAAACAGTTTGTTTTTTCAACAAGGATGAATCATATAATCTTGTTTTACTCTTCCCCAACTCAAAACCCAATGTTAAATGGATGAAATTTTGTTTTTTTTTTTGTTTTTTTCCCTCTTTTGATGGATCTAATATTGACATTATTTCAAAATTGCAGATAAATAATGCAGGGATTCTTGGAACCATAGTAATTGTAGAGGAACGAAAGAAACATAGTTCTGATGAAGCAAGTCTCACAATGTTTTGCAGAGGTTTAGGTCTGTGTTGAGGCTCAAAGGACTTAAAAACAATTTAACAAAATTCAAATTTTGAGTATTTGTTTATCTACTACCAAAAAAGAAAAAAATTTCCTTTGTCTCAGCTTGTGTACATATCAAGAATTTTAAAATCCATTGCAATATAAAAAGCATTTAAACGGGCTGGATTAATTGGTCATAGATACTAACCAAATGTTATCTTCTTCTACCCTTTTGCTCTTTTTCCTCCCCTTCTAGATAGGAAATTAAACAAGAATGTCACATCATTTACCATTTCTATAACAATGATACAGATTTTAGGTCCAAATGCCAGACTTTTGAAGAAAGTCAAGAAGCAAACTTATCAAACAACCGAGGATTGTCTGAGGACAAATTACTATGGGACCAAGCAAGTGAGCAAAACACTTATTTCACTTCTATTATCCAATTTAGGAAGAATAGTAAATGTCTCCTCGACTCTGGGACAATTAAAGGTACAAAATGAAAAACTCATCTTACGAAATCATTTATAAATCAACTTCATTTGGTCATGATCATTTCACGGCAATATAGAGTGCAAGATTATGGCTTTGACAATTGTGTAGGACCTGCACTAAACATTTGGTTCTAGGAAATTGCTTTCAAGAAATTAAAATTTCAATTTGTTAATATTTTAGCTTATTTCAAATGAGAAATGCAAAGAAGAAACTAGGAGATGTTGATGGCCTCACAGAAGAGAAAGTTGAGACAAGGTGGTGGAGGGATTTCTAGAAGATGTAAAGGAGAATTTGATTGAAATCAACGGTTGGCTTGCTAATATTTCTGCTTACATAGTCTCCAAGGCAGCTCTTAATGCATACACAAGGGTTCTTGCAAGGAAGTATCTCAAAATGGCAATCAACTCCGGGAGTCCAAGATATACCAGCTCAGACTGGAACAACAATAGTGGGGTTTTGACTATCGAAAAAGGTGCAAAAGGTCTTGTGATGCTAGCTTTGATGCCTGAAGGTGGTCCTTCTGGCCTCTTCTTTGATAAAATGGAAGTATCAACCTTTTGAGTAAGAAATGATGCTATCCAATGTGTACATTGGCATAGGGGAGAAACATAGACAATAAAAAGATGTGTTGTGGAAAGCTTCTGTCAAATCTTAAAGTTGGTTTATTTCCAACTTGCTTTCATCAATGAAAGCTTTAGTTATTTTACAATAAAATTACACTTTATCATCTTAAATTATACCCTCGATAATAATTTGTATTCTAAAATTTTCGAATGTACATTTTGCACAATAAATTATGATCATTGTTAATTATGATCATTGTTACACTTTGCATTCTTGACATCAAGTTTACTGTTAACTTGGATGAAAAAATATAGCAGTACGTGAAAAAATCCTAATTGCCTATATTCTCAATCCCTTAAAAACAAAAAAGAAATTATATTTTACTATCTTAAACTATACTCCTGATTATATTTTGCATCATAAATTTTGATTTTTCATTTAAGTTAATAGCAAACTTAATGTCAAGATGCAAAGTGTAACAAATGTCATAGTTTAAATTAGCGCAAAACGTGCATTTTCAAAAATATTAGGTTGTAAAGTGTAATATGGATATAGTTTAGAGTGTTAAAATGTAATTTTCCTTTATTTTATACATTAGTTATTAGAGTAAGATTATACTTTAGATATTAAGATCTTTTTGACTGAATGATACTATTCGGTTCTCTCATAAAAGAGAATTTGGGTTAGAGTAGTCCCTTTCTCGCTTGTTATATATATATATATATATATATATATATAGAGAGAGAGAGAGAGAGAGAGAGAGAGAGAGAGAGAGAGAGAGAGAGAGTCAACAATCATGCTAAAAGCCATCTTACGTTTAAATGTTTAGCTTCCACATGCTTTATCATATGGGTACCAAACACACACGGTTCAAATTAGGAGAATTATTGAAAATAGTAGGCGACTCAGCAATCTTTGAAGTTTGAAGCATCTGATTTGAAATACTAAGAGCATTCACATCCGGCATTGCAAATGGTATATGTAGGGAGATTTTAGCATCAAAGCACAAAATAAGCTCATTACCCAGTCTTCTACTTGTAAAAATTTTTACAATAGTGCTACAATACCATCTTACTTATATGACGGTACTGTAGCAACCAGCATAAATTTTTATTCTTTTTTCTCTCCCTCTATCAGTCACTGCGTCCTTTTCTTCCTTTCCTTTATTTTTTTTCTTTGATTCTCTCTGATACTTTACTTCTCACTCCCTTGCACACATGAGCTTGCAAATGTTTTGGTTGAACAATCAGCAAGGTGGTGGTGGATTGGCAGGTCCAATTGATGTGGTGACCATAATGAAATCACTCAATAGTCTTTGGCTTTATGGGAACTAGTTCACAGGGACAATTCTAGAGAGCATTGGGAATTTGACTTATCTCTCTCTCGTTCAAGCTTACCACTGAAGTTGAGTTGGATTCGGAGTGGTCACGGCGTGGCAGAGCTTGAAGTGATCACAACGTGTCGAGATCGACGTGGGCATGGTGGATTCTGATGGGTTTGTTTGATTTTTTGCTATTAATTTTTGTCTTTTGGGTTTGGATGGGTTGGATTTTGGATTCTTGTGGGTTGGTATTTTGGATTCTGATGGGATTTGAGTTGGATTTGGATTGGTTGGTTAGGTTGGCATGGTGAGCAGTGGTGGTGGCGGTGTGGTGGGTAGTGGGTTGTTTTTGCTATGGGTTTGCTGGGTTTTTGGAAGGTATTTGGTGGATTTTGTTTTGTTTTGTTTTTTTATTTTTTTTTATTTTTGGATTTTTGGTTCTGGTGGGATTTTGGTGGGCAGAGGGCAGTGGTGGCATGGTGGGCATTGTTTGTTTGGTTGTTGAGAAAGTGAGGGAGAGGCAAGGACAAAAATGAGAGAGAGAGAGAGAGAGAGAGAGAGAGAGAGAGAGAGAGAGAGAGAGAGAGAGATAATTTGTTTATTATTTTATTGTATAATTTATATGGGTCATTCTACGGTACCCATGCTTTTTTTAGGGGGGTACGGTACCTATGTAAATTTTGACCGTAGATCTTACTTTTTTTAATCTTGGCCATTTATTTATTTTTAATGGAATACTTGTCATCGGTCAAGTAGGTAATGTATAAAAAAAAAATAATAAAAAAAAATAAAAAAAACACAGAAAAAAAAAATCTTTGCTCTCGCGTTCTCTCTCAAATTGCTTCCCTCTCTTGCATTCGGTGAAAGATTCTCAGAAAAAATAGAGTTACCCCATTCTCTCCCTCAAAATTCTTCTCTCTTAAACTTGTTTGATCGAAATCGGTTTGTTATTGTTGAAGGTAAGGATGAAAATGACAAAACCCTAATTTCATGCAAGTTGTGAAATCTCTGAATTAATTATTACCATGTTTGTTTTCTTTACCCAAATTGTTTGTTAGTTTTTTGGATTCACCTATTTTTTAGATCAACTGATTAGAGTTTATTGCACCTCTAATCATTGATCCCTCTCTCTATTTGATATGGCCGGAGTCTAATTTTGTATTGTGGGTATTGTGTACGGGGTGGGTGGGGAGGAGGACTGGAGGTACAGGTTCTGGCAGTAAAAGATGGTGCTATATTTGGTTAATTAAATTATCTCTATAAACTTCTACTCTTTTTTTTTTTCATTTTACTTTATTTGGTTAATTAAAATTATCACCTCGACAGTAGCAGAGATGCCATATCCATCTGTGCCAAGAATTTATATGTTCTTCAGTTTTCTAAAGTACATGAATTATATTGACTAGGACATCTAAGTAAAGTATTATGAATTTATGATTCATATTGCTTGTTGGGAGAAATCGCCTTCCTACATATGTTTGGATTTATATGTTCTCTTTACAATTAAAACTATAAGACCTAATTTTCTTTCGTAATATTCTAGATTTGTGTTCCTATTACTGTAATAATGGTCTATACTACTCATTGTTAACTAGAGCAATCCAAACTCATTGACAACCATATATCTCAACCCCTAGACTTAAAGACTGTTTGTTTAAAAAAAAAAAAATGATAGGTAAGACTCTTTGAATTTGTGCTAGATTTCCCCTTTTTTTGAGTAGGGGTTTATTTTGCTTTAGGTTGGTCTTTGTGATTTAGAGGTCTGATGGTTTGGTTGTTTCAAGTGTGAGGTCTGATGGCCTAGACTTTGTAAAGTTTCGAATCGCTTTCTGCAAGTGTTGTTTGTGGACCTTGAATGTTTTGATCTTTAGGATGCAAATATGATAAGGCTTTTGGTAGATAGTTACAACAAGCTAATTCTAGTTATTATGGAGATTCCTTCCAAAGACCATCCTTATGATCCTGCACATGATTTTGTTCTTTTAGGAGTAAAGTACCTATTCTCTGTAGAATCAATGGCATCTTGGAGGCACTAGCACAGATATTTGCTTGATGCATCATTGTCATGTCATGTTTTATTTATCTTCCTAAATTGTACATTAAGATGTTGTCTTGAGTTACGCCATGCCAATTATAAAATTCCAATTTACATTTCTAATAATTTGGATGCAGGTTGTGATACTTATTCTAATAAATGATATTTTAAAAAATTAGAAAGGCAGAGTTCTAAATCCAAAAAAAATGTGAGTTCTGATGTTATAAGTATTGAATTTGATCAATGTTTAGGCTATGCAAGCTTCTCACTGACAGATATTTACTTGAAACCTTGCATGTTTATGCATGTCAAATAGAGAGAAACAGTTGGGCACATTGATGCAAATGCAAGTTTTCCCTTACTAGCTTCTCACTGTCACTCACTGACAAATATTTCCCTGAAACCTTGCATGTTCATGCATGTCAATTTTTTTTGCTTGGGCTCGACTTGTTTATTAAACGACCCTAAAACTAAGGCTCAAGCTTCAGTTATTTAAAATTAAGGCTCAAGTTGAATGCTAGAAAATACCAACTTATCTATGTTTTGGCAATGAACTTTGAGAAAGTAACTTGTGCTTAATTGTTAAAGAAATTTTAATCATGGAATCCTTGCTGTTTCTTTACATATAATTTTTTTTTTTAATGCTTCTCATATAATAATTTTATTTTTGAATGATAAAAAAATCAGTCTCCCTTTCAAAAGAAAAAGAAAAAGACAATTCACTAAATCGCTAAAGATAAACATTCAATCTCCCCTTCATTAAATATAAAAACAATTCACTAAATCATAAACAATCTCTCAGTCATCATTTAATACAAATCATTGTCATTTTAGTAACCAAAAATAATCATGTAGTGGAATTTTTCTAGCATTTTCTATAATTTTGGAACATTCATTTTATTTTGAAAGCACTAGATTTGATGCTAACTTATATCGTAAATGTTTAGACTAGTTGTGCTTGGCAAAAAGCAATTATTAAGTATAAAACTTAACAAAATCACATATCAAAATTATTATTAAGCACTAAGAGAAAGAAACAATACCACTGTTTGCACGTTTTTTGTTCGCATGTCTTGACCAGTTGTGCTTGGCAAAAAGTCCAATATATATATATACATCTTTCTGAACTAAAGTCAATGATTCATAAGTACTAGTGACTATTATTATCATTCATAGGGATATAAATCTACAAGTACAAATTAACAATGTATTAGTATGTGTTAACATAAAATACAAAGTGTGTTGAGTAAAATTACATATTCACAAAACGTCAATTATGACATATACTTGTCATCGTCCCTATATGTATTTTTAAACCATTCTAGTGTGGGATTGCCATCTTCATCAATCAATTTTTGCTACAAGCATATATATAAAGAAATAAGTAAGTATAAAAGGGACTTCAGTGGTGGGCACAAATGTAAAAGTACCATTAGATGTGATATTGGTACTACCCAATGTGACAATGGAACTGTAAAATATGAGAAAAAAAATTAAGGGAACCACTAAATGTGGCAAAAGATCTGTCAAATATGATGTTGGTATTGCCGAATGTAACAATGGATCCATCAAATGTGAGAAAAAAAATAAGGAAACCATCAAATGTGACAAAATAACAGTCACATGAGATGTTGGAACTGCACAATGTCAGTATGAAACCGTCAAATGTGAGAAAAAATAAAGAAACCACCGAATGTGAAAAAAATATAGTCATATGTGATGTTAGTACTGTACAATGTAAAGATGGAATCGTTAAATGTGAGAAAAAAAAAAAAGGAACCACTAAATGTGACAAAAGTACTGTTAAATGTGATGTTGAAACTGCAAAATGTGAGGATAAAACTGTTAAATGTGAGAAAAAAAAATTAGGGAACCATTAAATGTGACAAAAGAACTGTCACATGTGATGTTGGAACTGCATAATGTGATGATGAAACTGTCAAATGCGAGGAAAAAAAATAAGGGAACCACCAAATGTGACAAAAGTACTGTCAAATGTGATGTTGGAATTGCATAATGTGATGATGGAATCGTCAAATGTGAGAAAAAATAAAAGAACCATCAAATGTGAGAAAAGAACTATCACATGTAATATTGAAATTGTACAATGTGAGGATGGAATTGTTAAGTGTGAGAAAAAAGTAAGGGAATCACCTAATGTGACAAAAGAACTGTCATATGTAATGTTGGAACCGCACAATATAAGGATGGAACCGTCAAATGTGAGAAAAAAAATAAGGGAACCTCCAAATGTGAGAAAAAAACTGTCACATGTGATATTGGAACTGCACAATGTGAGGATGAAATCGTCAAATGTGAGAAAAAAGTAAGAGAACCACAAAATGTGAGAAAAGAACTGTCACATGTGATGTTAGAACTGCACAATGTGAGAATAAAACTGTCAAGTATAAGAAAAAAGTAAGAGAACCACCCAATGTGACAAAATTAATGTCATATGTGATATTGGAACCGCACAATGTGAGGATGAAACCGTCAAGTGTGAGAAAAAAAGTAAGGAAAGTAGGAACCACCCAATGTAACAAAAGAACTATTAAATGTGATGTTGGAACCGCACAATGTGAGGACGGAACCGTCAAATGTGAGAAAAAAAGTAAGAGAATCACCAAATGTGAGAAAAGAACTGTCACATGTGATGTTAGAATTGCACAATGTGAGGATGAAATCGTCAAATTTAAGAAAAAAGTAAGGGAACCACCAAATGTGAGAAAAAAACTATCATATGTGATGGTGGAACTGCACAATGTGAGGATAGAACCGTTAAATGTGAGAAAAAAGTAACCTGGTGTAGCAAGTTACCTACTAGTGGGTACCGTACCCCCTTTTTTTTTGAGGAGGTACCGTAGAATTACTCAATTTATATTATTTTAATTTGTTGTATTTTAAAATAAAATTGGGATGTTGGATATATTGTAAAATGGTATGGTATAATAGATAAGTAACTTTTCAAATGGTAAAATAGAATAATCTGAAGATACCGGATATGAATGCATTAATGAAGGTTATCACTTAAAATCTTGAGAAAATCATCAAAAACAAAAAAAAATATTCATTTTTCTACTCATTAATATTTCAAAATTAATGTATACTAGTTGTAAATTCAGGAGATGTTTAAGAAAATGTAATATAATTATTTTATAAAAATATCATGTAAAATTTGTAGGTTAAATAGTGTATATATTTTTTAATGTATTTATTTATAAATTTTATGTAATGAAGCATATAATCTAATTTGCATTTAACAATAATACATAGTGACTATTTTTAAATTATTTAATAAAAATAATTTTACCCAACTCCCAATCTCAACCGCTTAATTCTATTGCGTCAGGATTTCAATCCTAAAACTACACCTGGAGCAGAACTATAACTTTTCAGATAATCCGTTTATCAAAAAAACACTTTTCAGATAAGCCATCTTCTGCATTGCCAATACAAACTCTTTACTTTTCATATCAAATGGCAGAAACAACCATAAATCCGGGGATTAAGAGGTAATTTTCTCTTCAATTACTCTAATCTTTCCATTTCACATATAGAAATGAGTTTATATGCAGATATCCTAATTATTAATTATTTTTTTTAATTTAAAAAAAAAAAAAAATTACCCAAGGATTGCAGTTGTAACCGGAGGCAATAAAGGGATCGGATTTGAGATATGTAGACAGTTAGCTTCAAATGGGGTCAGGGTGGTTTTAACTGCTAGAGATGTAAGGAAGGGCAATGAAGCAATTGAAAAACTCAAGGCTGCAGGATGCTCTGATGTGGTTTTTCATCAACTAGATGTGATGGACCCAACTACCATTTCTTCTTTGGCAGATTTCATCAAAACCCACTTTGGGAAGCTTGACATATTGGTAATGCAACTTAATTATACATACATCTTTGTAATTCCAAGTGTTATTTTTGGGAGGGTAGATCTTTGCCTTGCTTCTAATTATTATGTTGCCAAGAATCTCTTGGATTTCTGAGGAATCATATATAGGTTTTGAATTTAAAAACATACATGCTTGTATTGGTTGATTTGTGGGTCTTCAGATTTCTTTATATAAAAATCAATAAATAATTTTTCTTGCAATGACCAGTTTGTGTAGTTCTAAACAAAGATGAATCGTCTAGTATTCTTTCTTCTTCTCCCCCAACCTTTTGTAATTAGGTTGATAAACGAAAGTCATTTGTTAATTGAGGAGATCTTGTTCTTTTTGGTGGCTCTGACATTGCTATTATTTCAAAATTGTAGGTAAATAATGCGGGGATTAATGGATCCATAAGCAACCCAGAGGAACGAAGAAAAGTTAGCGCTGATCAAGTAAGTCTCTCAATGTTATTTAGAAGTAGAACCCATCTGGCTCTGAATCACAGCTTCCGTTGAACGCTGTTGTTTTGGGAGATAAGTTTTTGCAAAATTCGGACAGTCAGACTAGAGAGATTGTCGGGGCAAGGTTTTTTTTTTTTTTTTTTCTAATTTTTTCTTTTGTAAAGTAATTTCATCCATGAATAAATTTTGTCTTTTGTCTTTTCTCTTAATATTAAGAAAATAAAAAGTTAGTTTTTTTTTTTTTTTTTTTTTTTATCCTTAATTTAGTTAATTTATCCTTATTTCTTAAAAATAAAAATAAGGTTAAAACTATAAATAAATAAAAACTTTATATATTAAGAAGGTTTAGAAAGTTCCTATATTTAAAAAAAAAATTCAGAATGTTAGTTTTTTTTTTAAAATACCCTTAATTTATTTAACTTATCCTTATTCATTAAAAAAAGAAATAAAGGTAAAACTGTAAATCAACAAAAAGAAAAAAAAATAAAAAATCTGTTTGGAAACAACTTGCTATCAAAAAGACTCTAAAACAACTTACTACATGTGAATAGTATAAAAAAGTGGAACAGAACCTATAAATATTATAAAAAATCGGCTAAAAACTAAAATAAACTAAAACTAAAATAAACTGAAACTTTCATCAACTCTCAAACAGACTATAAAACAACTATCTATCATTAAAAAACAAAAAACTTTCCCACTTCCCAGCCCCACTACACTAAAAAAAAGAATGTGATCATTTATCATAAGATTCATAACTATACAATGACATCACATTACTTTGTCATCACATGTGGTCTTATATAATTGTTGCGAGAGAAATGTGGTCTTATACAATGACATCACATTACTTTGTCATTGCATGAGGTCTTATATAATTGTTGCGAGAGAAATGTAGTCTTATATAATTATTGTGAGAGAAATGAAACATATCCCGTGTGCACAACATGCTGTCTCTTCGAATTAAAGGCATAATCCCAAAATTTTGATGACTATTGTAATGTGAAGAATTTAACCTGACTTGAGGCTGTGGTGGCCATAGAAAAAAAAAATCATAAAATAAAAGGAAAATATAAATTAATCATGCTTTTTAAACAAGAGTACTGTAACATTATTTAATACATTTGCATATAATGATACAGATTTTTGGTCCAAATGCCATACCTCTGAAGGAAATCATGAAGCAAACGTATCAAACTGCTGAGGATTGTTTGAGAACAAACTACTATGGGACCAAGCAAGTAAGCGAAGCACTTATTCCGCTTCTTCTATTATCCAATTCGGGAAGAATAGTAAATGTCTCCTCCATCTTGGGGCAATTAAAGGTACAAAATGTAAAACTCATCGTTTTACACCATTTATAATTAGCTATATTTGGTCATGATCATTTTACTGCAATATAGAGTGCAAGATTATGGCTGTGACGATTGTGTAGGACCTGCACTAAACATTTGGTTCTAGGAAATTGCATAAAAGTTTTTTCAAGAAATTAAAATTTCAATTATGTTAATATTTCAGCTTATTTCAAATGAGAATGCAAAGAAAGAATTAGGAGATGTTGATGATCTCACAGAAGAGAAAGTGGAAAAGGTGGTAGAGGGATTTCTAGAAGATGTCAAGGAGAATTTGATTGAAACCAAAGGTTGGCCTATTAATATTTCTGCTTACATAGTCTCCAAGGCAGCTCTTAATGCATACACAAGGGTTCTAGCAAGGAAGTACCCCAAAATAGCAATCAACTCCGTGAATCCTGGATATGTCAGCACAGATTTGAACCACAATAGTGGATTTTTGACTGTTGAAGAAGGTGCAAAAGGTCCTGTGATGTTGGCTCTGATGCCTGAAGGTGGGCCGTCTGGCCTCTTCTTTGATCAAATGGAAGTATCAACCTTTTGAATAAGAAATAATGCTACCCAATGAGTACATAAGGGAAGAAACATGGAGAATAAAAATGTGTGTTGGAGAGAGTTGAAGTCTAAAGGGCTTAAACTTGTTTCTTTTGTATTTGGTGGCCATCAATCATCATCCTTCTATTGATGTTAGGTTGAAGTAAAGTTTAAATATAAGTAGGGTTTGGGCTAGAGTTTGGCACACAAGTTCCTCTTGAAACAAATCAACAAAATTCAGGAAACAAGTTCTTTGTTGACCTAGTGTCTATTAGTCTATCTATCGAAGGTCCACAGAGACTTTCAACTTGGAGTTCGCACAACCTAGAACATGCTCACATGACTGAGAATTTGAATTTTGTTTGACCAAGATTGAATCCTCACACAACCAAAATACTTGGATGCACACTACTTTGGAATTTCAACTGCAACATTCATTACCTTGCTTACAAAGCAAATAGAGGCCCAAATATACATGGAACTTTTTCATCATGGAAACATAAAAATACTAACAAAACTCTTTCTTGGATTAAGCTTCATCTCGTACTTCCAAAGGGTATCGAAGGTCTCTAGGAAATCATCTAGGTGGAGTTCGATTTGTTAACTTTTGACAAGCACGTCATCAACACATACCTCAATTTGTCTTTCAGTCTAGTCCTTACGCAATGCATTAACAAAGTTTATGGTTGAAAATGAATATTTTAATATTTAGGGATGAAAAATGAAATCCAAGCAAATTTTAAAGATGATAACAATGTTTTGGCCAAATAACTAATATTTCATTATGTCATTATATGTTTATATATTTTGTTGTGAATTTTTTTTTGTAATTTTTTTTATATGCTTATATATTTTGTTGTGATTTTTTTTTTTTTATATAATTTTAAAAAAATGGATCTATCAATCTAAACTTTTTTTAGTTTGTTGAAAAATAATTTTTATTTTTATCTTCAATTTTGTTGAACTGGTGGTTCGACCAATGATCCATGGGTTCATGAAACAATGAACTAGTGACTCAAAACCTATACATACCAAGTCAAGTTAGGACTAGGCTTTAAAAATTATTGAGTCCAGATGTTGTTATACCACCACTAATAATTTATTTTTAGATACCCCCACTAAGGGTTTTATTTATTTATTATTAATAATTGCCCACCAATGGTATTTAGGAATTAGGAGTTTAGAAAAGTGTCATGGCCTACGTAATGTGTTATCGTAGATAACTTACTTAGGCATAGACAGAGATAGGAAAACGTCACGGCCTACATAGAAAAGTCAGATATAACTAAAATTACAAGGGTGGATAATGTCATAGCTCACTACAATATGGGGATCCATAACTAACCAACAAGACTAATTGCGGGTTAGGTACAAGTTGTCAAGTTGTGAAATCACTTGTCAGATTAATAAATTAATCGGCTGGAGAAAAAGAACCGGTTTCTTGAATTTTTCCGCTTTCTTATAATACTAAACTAAAAACAATTTATAGGAGTCGTATAGTACACTTAGCACAATTTGTACCTAAACCGCAATTAGTGTTGTTGGTTAGTCATGGATTGGCAAGAGTGTATGACAAGAAATTATTCAATTGAACAGCAGGATAAATATATCATCCTCCCTACTAATAAAAACAAGAATTTATTTCGTGACTTTCATTCTATGTTGAATAATTTCTCATGATTTTTTGACCCAGTCTCCTTCGGCAGAAGAAGATGTCATGGTATACGTTATAAAGATAGACATTAACAATTTCTACTTCAAGGTTCAACTATACTTTGAAAACTCAATAATAAAAAATATACAGCACCTGCGGCAAATTAAACACCTATAAAACTATACCTAGAGCAGAACTATAAATTTTCAGATAAGCCATCTTCTGCATTAATAATACAAACTCTTCCTATAAAAAAAAAAAAAAGGTACAAACTCTTCAATTTTCATAACAAATGGCAGAAACAACCATAAATACGGGGATTAAGAGGTAATTTTATCTTCGACAACTCTAATCTTTCCATTTCACATATAGAACTGAGTTTATATGCAGATGTCCTAATTATTAATTTTTTTTTGAAAATTTTTTTACCCAAGGATTGCAGTTGTAACCGGAGCCAATAAAGGGATTGGATTTGAGATATGTAGACAATTAGCTTCAAATGGGATCAGGGTGGTTTTAACTGCTAGAGATGTAAGGAGGGGCAATGAAGCAATTGAAAAACTCAAAGCTAAAGGATGCTCTGATGTGGTTTTTCATCAACTAGATGTGATGGACCCAACTACCATTTCCTCTTTGGCAGATTTCATCAAAACCCACTTTGGGAAGCTTGACATATTGGTAATGCAACTTAATTATACATACATCTTTGGAATTCCAAGTGTTATTTTTGAGAGGGTAGATCTTTGCTTTGCTTCTTATTATGTTACAAAGAATCTCTAGAATTTCTAAGGAATCATAGGTTTTGAATTTAAAGACATACATGCTTGTGTTGGTCCATTTGTGTGTCATCAGATTTCTTTGTATAAAAATAAATAAATAATTTTTCTTGCAATGACCAGTTTGTAGTTCTAAACAAAGATGAATCGTCTAGTATTCTTTTTTCTCCCCACCCTTTTGTAATTAGGTTGATAAACGAAAGTCATTTGTTAATTACTGAGATCTTGTTCTTTTCCCCCACTTTGGTGGCTCTGACATTGCTATTATTTCAAAATTGCAGGTAAATAATGCGGGGATTAATGGATCCATAATTAACCCAGAGGAACGAAGAAAACTTAGCGCTGATCAAGTAAGTTTCTTGATGTTATGTAGAACCCGTCTGGCTCTGCATCACAGCTTTCGTTGAACGACATTGTTTAGGTGATTAGTTTTTGAAAAATTCGGACAATACTCAAACTAATGAGATTGTTGAGGTAAGTTTTTGAAATTTTTTCTATGTTTTCTTTTGTAAAGTAATTTCATCCATCAGTAGAATTATTCTATTTATGAGGGTACATGCGCGGCCATAGTATGATGCGAATCATGTGATCATCCATCTTATCCATAAAATGATATTATTTTGTCATCAAATGTGGTCTTATATAGTTGTGGGTCTCACATGATATGAGAAAAATGAAACATATCCCATATGCAGTGCACAACATGCTTTCTCTTCGAATTGAAGGCATATCCCAAAATTTTGATGACTATTGCAATGTGAAGAATTTAAACTGACTTGAGGCTGTGGTGGCCATAAAATGAAAATCATAAAATAAAAGGAAAATAGAAATTAATCAAGTTTTATAAAGAAGAGTACTGTAACATCATATAATACCTTTGCATATAATGATACAGATTTACGGTCCAAATGCCATACCTCTGAAGGAAGTTATAAAGCAAACTTATCAAACAACTGAGGACTGTTTGAGAACAAATTACTATGGGACCAAGCAAGTGAGCGAAGCACTTATTCCACTTCTTCTATTATCCCATTCTGGAAGAATAGTAAATGTGTCCTCCATCTTGGGACAATTAAAGGTACAAAATGTGTAACACATCTTATTAATCCATTTTAAAAACAGCTATATTTGGTCATGAACATTTCACGGCAATATAGAGTGCAAGATTATGGCTGCGATGATTGTGTAGGACCGGCACTAAACATTTGGTTCTAGGAAATTGCTTGAATTTTTTTTTCAAGAAATTAAAATTTCAATTATGTAAAATATTTCAGCTTATTTCAAATGAGAATGCAAAGAAAGAACTTGGAGAGGTTGATGACCTCACAGAAGAGAAAGTGGACAAGGTGGTGGAGGGATTTCTAGAAGATGTCAAGGAGAATTTGATTGAAACCAAAGGTTGGCCTGTTAATATTTCTGCTTACATAGTCTCCAAGGCAGCTCTTAATGCATACACAAGGGTTCTAGCAAAGAAGTTCCCCAAAATAGCAATCAACTCCGTGACTCCTGGTTATACCAGCACAGATTTGAACCACAATAGTGGAGGTTTGACTGTTGAAGAAGGTGCAAAAGGTCCTGTGATGTTGGCTTTGATGCCTGAAGGTGGGCCTTCTGGCCTCTTCTTTGATCAAATGGAAGTATCAACCTTTGAATAAGAATGATGCTACCCAATGAGTAAATAAGCATAGGGAAGAAACATGGAGAATAAAAATGTATGTTGAGGAAGCTTATTTAAATCTTATAGTTGGTTTATTTAGATCTTGCTTTGATCAATAAAAGCATTAGAAATTTTTTTCCTACTTTATATTCTGTGAAAGCTCTTTCAACGCTAGTTGTTAATGCAAAATTATACTTGTAGTGAGAGAGAGAAGAGGGGGGGGGGGGGGGGGGGGGGGGAATCCTCAAAGAAATATTCATTTTTCTACGCATTATTACTTCAAATTTATCCAATATTATGGTTTATTACTTAAAACTTATTGATCACAATTCTTGTTGCTGCACGTGCATGTCTTTTAGATTGGGACATTCAACAAACAAGGGAATGGTTTTTCAGATTAGGATATTCACCGAACTAGGAATAAAATGAATATTTTAAAATAATTCTTTTCATCCTATTTATTTTCTTCCTAGTATATGGAGTGTTAGAGCATTCACATTGGTAAAAGTTTTTTCAATCGAATCTACTATTATAGTATTGTGCTAAAGAAAAAAAATTCAACTCAACCGAACTCATCATAGAGCCCAATTCAACCTACATGGATTGGGTTGAGCCCATGGATTGAATAATTTTTTTTTTAATTATTATTATTATTATTATTTAAGGGCAACGTTATGTTCAAGCCAAGGGGTTCAAATGAACCCCCTGACTTGTAAAATTTATATATATAATTCTTTTTAACTTTTGTTTCGACCCCCCAAAAATAAAAATTTGAACACCCTAACCCTAAAGTTTATTTAAACACAATTAAAATAAATTTGAATATGATCATCTTAATATTACTTTTACAACAAATGCTATATGGCAAGTTGTAATTTTTTTTTTTTTTTAAAACTCACAATTAACATTACTTTTTATCTACCATTAACAACTTGCCACCTAGATTTTGTTATAAAATTTTTGTGTAAGTATTGTATATTGAATTTTATTAAGAAAAAAAAATTTTCAAATTTTTGCTCCTTCATTAAAAAAAAAATTCTCTTCGAGACTTTGGCTTACTTTACTGTTGATAGTAAAATGAAATTATTTTTCCTTGTACTTTTTTTTTTCTTCATAAGCAAAAAATTACACTACTGTTACAACCAATAGATCTCTATCTACATATGTGATTCTTTCCCATTCTCCTTATCTTTCTTTCTCTCTTCTATATTTTCTTAGTTTTTTTCTTAGTTTGATCAAATAATTTGATAAATACTCTATATATTTTCAAGTCCAAGAAGTTTTTTAGTGCTTGCTCAAATTCCAAGAGAACAACCACATCCACGTGTATGATTAAAACATCACACTTCAAAAGCAAAAACTTATATTAGTTACTTTTTTTTTTCTTAGTTTCACATTTACTTCTAGTTCTACTCCTAGGTGTATTACTATTCTTTTTTATCATATATTTTTATTTAATTGATAACACACATAAATATAATAAGTTATTATTAATTTGAAAAATAAAAATGTGTGATTAATTATTTAATTATATTTGTTATTTTACCAATATTTAAACTATTAATAACTTTTTTAGACTATTGTACAATATAATATGGAATTGTATATTGAATTGTATTTAGAATACTATTTTAGATTATTATAATATGGAAGTTGTATGTATAGAAAAAAAATCATTTTGTTTTTTACCTACCCCCCCCCCCCCCCCCCGGGCAACAAATTTCTAGCTCTATCATTGCTGACCCCCCCTAGAAAAAAATCATGGAGTTTCTACAGTTATTATTAAATTGAGCATTGAAATAACCCTACCACAAATAAGAGCAAATTTATAACCAAATAATCTTGAAAGTAACATCAAACTAACACAAAACTATACAAGGAGATCTTTGGGGTTTGAGTTTTATTTAGGAAGAGGAGCAAAAAAGAAAATAACAAAATTGTATAATATATTTTTAAAATTTAAATATATATTAATTACAGGTGGTTTGGGTCGAGTTAGGTGGATTTGTAAATCTTACGACCAAAACCCAACTTGACTCATTGTAAAAAACAAATCTCACAACCCAACCCAACATGGTGGGTTGGGTTGGATCAGGTAGGTTTTGGCTATTTGGTTGCACACCCTACTCAATGTTATGTCATTGCTTTTGTTGAACGATGTTGTTTTGAGTCAAATTTTTTTGAAAAATTCGGACAGTAAAGCTGTTGTGGAAAATTTTTGAAGTTTTTTCTTTACAAGTAATTTCATCCATCGTTAAGTTGTTGTCTGTATGAGGGTACATCGTAGTAGGGATGTCCACAGGTTGGGTGGATCGGGTTTGAGGTTAACTCATTACTCAAAGCTCAGGCCGAGTAGAAGGAGTGAAGACTTGCGACTAACCGCCAACAACCACGAGTTGAGTTAGATCGGGCTTTGGCAGATGATTTTTCGGGTGGTGAGTTGTTATTGATTATAATATGAATCCACGACTTAAATTATATTTTTGCCAATCCATAACAATTAATAGCATACTATCATTTAATATTTGTTGTGAAAATATTATTGACACAATATTTCTCTTCTTATTAAGGATGTTCTATGTATAACATTACAAAAAGGTTAAACATAAAGCTAGGAGTAAACTGCTAGTTTTTATTGTTTGTTAGTTTTTAGGAAAAAAATGTATCAAACATATGTAAAATATATTTAAATAGAGAGGTTGCTAATTTTTAGGAAAAAAGTTTATTTGTTAGGTTTTTTTTTTTTTTTTTTTTTTTTTTTGAATTTTGTTGAATTACAATTTTAACCCCATTTTTTTTTTTTTTTTTAAGAATAAAGATTATCTAATTAGATTAAGGGTATTTAGACATTTTTTGAAGGCATAACTAACTTTCTGAATCCTCTTAATATATAGAAATATAGAGATGATCAAACATCAGATCCAAAAAATATAAAATAAAATAAAATAAACAAAATTAGCTAACATTAATCAAAGAAATTATGTAATCAGCAAATGCAAACTGCTAAAACGATAAAATCTAAAGAAATTTGAGCAAATAAAACTAGAGGATCGGAACTTAAGCAAGGCTTTTTTTCGAAGTTAATAAAACTGGACAAGGGTTGAACATTTATGACTATTTACATTAATAGTCTGTTTGAGATCTGCTTATTTTGTTGAAACTAAAAACTTTTTGCTGATAGTACAGTAGATAAAGGTAAAAATTAGCTGAAATAATACAGTGGTACCCATGAATAGTACAAAAAAGTGGTGCCCATGAATAGTATCAAAAAGTGCAATAGAATCCAATAATAGTAACAAAAATAAGTTGAATAATAAAATAAGTTGATAAAAATAATCTTTACCAATCGAACCCTAAGTAAAAACAAATATGTATTTTTAAAATTTAATGCTCAAGAATTATTAACATGAAAAAAACGAATTTGAATTTTGTTTGACCAAGATTGAATCCTCACACAACCAAAATACTTTGATGCACACTACTTTGAAATTTCAACTGCAGAATTCATTACCTAGCATTACAAAGCAAATAGAGGCCCAAAAATACATGGGAGTTTTTCATCATGGAAACATAAAAGTACTAACAAAACGCTTTCTTGGATTAAGCTTCATCTCGTACTTCCAAAGGGTATTGAAGGTCTCCAAGAAATCATCTAGGTGGAGTTCGATTTGTTAACTTTTGATAAGCACGTCATCAACACATACCTCAAATTGTCTTTCAGTCTAGTCCTTACACAATGCATTAACAAAGTTTATGGTTAAAATGAACTTTTTAATATTTAGGGATGAAAAATGAAATCCAAGCAAATTTTAAAGATGATAACAATGTTTTGGCCAAATAACTAATATTTCATTATGTCATTATATGTTTATATATTTTGTTGTGAATTTTTTTTTAATTTTTTTATATGCTTATATATTTTGTTGTGATTTTTTTTTTTTTTTTTTTTTTTTTTTTTTTTTTTTTATAATTTAAAAAAAAAAATGGATCTATCAATCTAAACTTTTTTTAGTTTGTTGAAAAATAATTTTTATTTTTATCTTCAATTTTGTTGAACTTGTGGTTTGACCAATGATCCATGGGTTCATGAAACAATGAACTAGTGACTCAAAACCTATATAGACCAAGTCAAGTTAGGACTAGGGTTTAAAAATTATTGAGTCCAGATGTTGTTATACCACCACTGATAATTTATTTTTAGATACCCCCACTAAGGGTTTTTTTATTTTTTTATTTATTATTAGTAATTGTCCACCAATGGTACTTAGAAATTAGGAGTTTAGAAAAGTGTCATGGCCTATGTAATGGGTTATCGTAGATAACTTACTTAGGCATAGACAGAGATAGGAAAACGTCATGGCCTGCGTAGAAAAGCCAGATATAACTAAAATTACAAGGGTGGATAATGTCATAGCTCACTACAATATGGGAATCCATAACTAACCAACAAGACTAATTGCGGTTTAGGTACAAGTTGTCAAGTTGTGAAATCACTTGTCATATTAATAAATTAATCGATTGGAGAAAAAGAACCGGTTTCTTGAATTTTTCTGCTTTCTTATAATACTAAACTAAAAATAATTTATAGGAGTCGTATAGTACACTGAGCACTATTTGTACCTAAACCGCAATTAGTGTTGTTGGTTAGTCATGGATTGGCAAGAGTGTATGACAAGAAATTATTCAATTGAACAGCAGGATAGCTATAGTCCTCCCTACTAATAAAAACAAGAATTTATTTCGTGACTTTCATTCTATGTTGAATAATTTCTCATGATTTTTTGATCCAGTCTCCGTTGGCAGAAGAAGATGTCATGGTATACGTTATAAAGATAGACATTAACAATTTCTACTTCAAGGTTCAACAATACTTTGAAAACTCAATAATAAAATATATACAGCACCTGCGGCAAATTAAACACCTATAAAACTATACCTAGAGCAGAACTATAAATTTTCAGATAAGCCATCTTCTACATTAATAATACAAACTCTTCCTATAAAAAAAAAAGGTACAAACTCTTCAATTTTCATAACAAATGGCAGAAACAACCATAAATCCGGGGATTAAGAGGTAATTTTATCTTCGACAACTCTAATCTTTCCATTTCACATATAGAACTGAGTTTATATGCAGATGTCCTAATTATTAATTTTTTTTTGAAATTTTTTTTACCCAAGGATTGCAGTTGTAACCGGAGCCAATAAAGGGATTGGATTTGAGATATGTAGACAATTAGCTTCAAATGGGATCAGGGTGGTTTTAACTGCTAGAGATGTAAGGAGGGGCAATGAAGCAATTGAAAAACTCAAAGCTAAAGGATGCTCTGATGTGGTTTTTCATCAACTAGATGTGATGGACCCAACTACCATTTCCTCTTTGGCAGATTTCATCAAAACCCACTTTGGGAAGCTTGACATATTGGTAATGCAACTTAATTATACATACATCTTTGGAATTCCAAGTGTTATTTTTGAGAGGGTAGATCTTTGCTTTGCTTCTTATTATGTTACAAAGAATCTCTAGAATTTCTAAGGAATCATAGGTTTTGAATTTAAAGACATACATGCTTGTATTGGTCCATTTGTGTGTCATCAGATTTCTTTGTATAAAAATAAATAAATAATTTTTCTTGCAATGACCAGTTTGTAGTTCTAAACAAAGATGATCGTCTAGTGTTCTTTCCTCTCCCCACCCTTTTGTAATTAGGTTGATAAACGAAAGTCATTTGTTAATTACTGAGATCTTGTTCTTTTCGCCCACTTTTGGTGGCTCTAACGTTGCTATTATTTCAAAATTGCAGGTAAATAATGCGGGGATTACTGGATCCATAACTAACCCAGAGGAACATAGAAAACTTAGCGTTGATCAAGTAAGTTTCTCGATGTTATGCAGAACCCGTCTGGCTCTACATCACAGCTTTCATTGAACGACGTTGTTTAGGTGATTAGGTTTTCAAAAATTCGGATAATACTCAAACTAATGAGATTGTTGAGGCAAGTTTTTGAAATTTTTTCTATGTTTTCTTTTGTAAAGTAATTTCATCCATCAATAGATTATTCTATTTATGAGGGTACATGCGCGGCCATAGTATGATGTGAATCATGTGATCATCCATCTTATCCATAAAATGATATTATTTTGTCATCAAATGTGGTCTTATATAGTTGTGGGTCTCACATGATATGAGAAAAGTGAAACATATCCCATATGCAGTGCACAACATGCTTTCTCTTCGAATTGAAGGCATATCCCAAAATTTTGATGACTTTTGCAATGTGAAGAATTTAAACTGACTTGAGGCTGTGGTGGCCATAAAAAGAAAATCATAAAATAAAAGGAAAATAGAAATTAATCATTTTTTATAAAGAAGAGTACTGTAACATCATATAATACCTCTGCATATAATGATACAGATTTTTGGTCCAAATGCCATACCTCTGAAGGAAGTCATGAAGCAAACTTATCAAACAACTGAGAACTGTTTGAGAACAAACTACTATGGGACCAAGCAAGTGAGCGAAGCACTTATTCCACTTCTTCTATTATCCAATTCAGGAAGAATGGTAAATGTGTCCTCCACCTTGGGACAATTAAAGGTACAAAATGTGAAACTCATCTTATTAAACCATTTATAAACAGCTATATTTGGTCATGAACATTTCACGGCAATATGGAGTGCAAGATTATGGCTGCAATGATTGTGTAGGACGGGCACTAAACATTTGGTTCTAGGAAATTGCTTGAATTTTTTTTCAAGAAATTAAAATTTCAATTATGTAAAATATTTCAGCTTATTTCAAATGCGAAAGCAAAGAAAGAACTTGGAGAGGTTGATGACCTCACAGAAGAGAAAGTGGACAAGGTGGTAGAGGGATTTCTAGAAGATGTCAAGGAGAATTTGATTGAAACCAAAGGTTGGCCCGTTAATATTTCTGCTTACATAGTCTCCAAGGCAGCTCTTAATGCATACACAAGGGTTCTAGCAAAGAAATACCCCAAAATAGCAATCAACTCCGTGAATCCTGGGTATACCAGCACAGATTTGAACCATAATAGTGGAGTTTTGACTGTTGAAGAAGGTGCAAAAGGTCCTGTGATGTTGGTTTTGATGCCTGAAGGTGGGCCTTCTGGCCTCTTCTTTGATCAAATGGAAGTATCAACCTTTGAATAAGAATGATGCTACCCAAATGAGTAAATAAGCAGAATGAAGAAACATGGAGAATAAAAATGTATGTTGAGGAAGCTTATTTAAATCTTATAGTTGGTTTATTTAGATCTTGCTTTGATCAATAATAGCATTAGAAATTTTTTTTTCCTACTTTATATTCTGTGAAAGCTCTTTCAACGCTAGTTGTTAAGGCAAAATTATACTTGGAGAGAGAGAGAGAGAGAGAGAGGGGAAATCCTCAAAGAAATATTCATTTTTCTACGCATTATTACTTCAAATTTATCCAATATTATGGTTTATTACTTATTGGTCACAACTCTTGTTGCTGCACCTGCAAGTCTTTTAGATTAGGACATTCAACAAACAAGGGAATGGTTTTTCAGATTAGGATATTCACCGAACTAGGGAATGGTTTTTATAATCTCTCGGTCAAAATTTCCAAAAATAGGAATGGAATGAATATTTTAAAATAATTCTTTTCATTCTATTTATTTTCTTCCTTGTATATGGAGTGTTAGAGCATCCATATTGGTGAAAGTTTTTTTAATCGAATCTACCATTATCGTATTGTGTTAAAGAAAAAAAAAAATTCAACTTAACCCAACTCATCATAGTGTCCAATCCAACCCACGTGGATTGGGTTGAGCCCATGGATTGAACAATTTTTTTAATTATTATTATTATTATTTAGGGGCAACGTTATGTTCAAGCCAGGGGTTCAAATGAACCCCCTGACTTGTAATATATATATATATATATATATATATGTAAGGACTCAATTTGTAACGACTCCAATTGGTTTATTGGGATCGAACGTTTAAGGCCCAAACAATAAAATTTGTAGAGCGTGGGTCTGAAAGGCTAGGCCTTGGTCACCGGACAGTGGTTAGTCATGGTATTCATGGAGGTGAACCACGTTTGCCCAAGAAGTCTTTCTCCTCGGCACGGACTGGGAGGCTCTGGTTCTTGGCCTTTTTTCCCATCCCCTTTTTTTGGATTGCTTACTTCTCTTTTTATACTAGCCTTTACCCTCTCTATAACGTCCATGTGTAGATTCAGCTTTTTGGGGCTGATACTTGTCCTATCACCCTATGCCCAAAGTGGTTGGGGGTGGTTGTAAAAACTGAAGAGCATGGTGAAGAGCATGGACCTGTTAGGCGCAAAGTACTTAATTGCAGTATTGGCAACCTTTTACTTGGGCCGCTCCTACACTGTGCTCGCCCTTTCTTTTAGGAGCGCTCTGGGATGTCGAGGACAAAATCGTCCTCGGCTATATCCCTAAGCCATTTGGACTTTCATTGTATATCCTCGGCGATGCCTCTCCTCAACTCGGGCCTTGGGCCTTAATATAAAGTGGGCCGGGGTCACAAGTTCTCTGGCCCCACAATATATATATATATATATAATTCTTTTTAACTTTTGTTTTGACCCCCAAAAATAAAAATTTGAACACCCTAACCCTAAAGTTTATTTAAACACAATTAAAAAAAAATCTAAATATGATCATCGTTATACTACTTTCAAAATACATGTTATATGGCAAGTTGTAACTGGGGTTTTTTATTTTTAATTTTTTTTTAACTCACAATTAACATTACTTTTTATCTACCATTAACAACTTGCCACCTAGATTTTGTTATAAAATTTTTGTTTAAGTATTGTATGTTGAATTTTATTAAAAAAAAAAAATTATTTCAAATTTTTACTCCTTCATTAAAAAATAATAATAATAAAAAATAAAAAATTCTCTCTGAGACTTTGGCTTACTTTATTGTTGACAGTAAAATGAAGTTATTTTTCCCCGCACTTTTTTTTTTCTTCATAAGCAAAAAATTACACCACTGTTACAACCAATAGATCTCTATCTACATATGTGATTCTTTCCCATTCTCCTTATCTCTCTTCCTCTCTTCTATATTTTCTTAGTTTGATCAAATAATTTGATAAATACTCTATATATTTTCAAGTCCAAGAAGTCTTTTAGCGCTTGCTCAAAAATTTCAAGAGAACAACCACGTCCACGTGTATGATTAAAACGTCACACTTCAAAAGCAAAAACTTACATTAGTTACTATTTTTTTTTTCATAGTTTCACATTTACTCCTAGTTCTACTCCTAGGTGTGTTAATATTCTTTTTTATCATATAATTTTATTTAATTGATAATACACATGAATATAACAAGTTATTATTCATTTGAAAAACAAAAATGTATGATTAATTATTTAATTATATTTGTTATTTTACAGATATTTAAACTATTAATAACTTTTTTAGACTATTGTACAATATAGTTGTATTGTATATTGAATTGTATTTAGAATACTATTTTAGATTATTATAATATGGAAGTTGTATGTATAGAAAAGAAAAAATCATTTTGTTTTTTACTTACCCCCCCCCCCCCAGGACAAATTTCTATCTCTATCATTGCTGAACCCCTAGAAAAAAAATCATGGAGTTTCTACAGTTATTATTAAATTGAGCATTGGAACAACCCTACCACAAATAAGAGCAAATTTTTAACCAAATAATCTTGAAAGTAACATCAAACTAACACAAACTATACAAGGAGAACTTTGGGGTTTGAGTTTTATTTAGGAAGAGGAGTAAAAAAGAAAAGAACAAAATTGTATAATATATTTTTAAAATTTAAATATATATTAATTACAGGTAGTTTGGGTCGGGTTAGGCGGATTTGTGAATCTTACAACCCAAACTTAACTTGACCTATTGTAAAAAATAAATCTCACAACCCAACCCAACATGGTGGGTTGGGTTGGATTGGGTCGGTTTTGGCAATTTGGCTGCACACCCTACTCAATGTTATGTCATTGCTTTTGTTGAACGATGTTGTTTTGAGTCAATTTTTTTGAAAAATTCGGATAGTAAAACTGTTGTAGAAAATTTTTGAAGTTTTTTCTTTACAAGTAATTTCATCCATCATTAAGTTATTGTTTGTATGCGGGTACATCATAGTAGGGATGTCCACGAGTTGGGTGGATTGGGTTTAAGGTTTACTTGTTACTCAAAGCTCAAGTCGAGTAGAAGGAGTGAAGACCCGCGACTAATCACCAACAACCACGAGTTGAGTTAGATTAGGCTTTGGCAGACGATTTTTTGGTTTGATTGAAATCGATGGAGCGGTGGTTGGTGGAGGAAGGTAGATCTTTGCTCAATTTGAGTGGAGGAGAGAAGGTTTGGTTAGATTTGAGTGGATTAGAGCCAAACATTGCCAAATCTAGGCAAAACTCCGCCAATCAGATTTGAGAGAAACATCGCTAGATTTGAGTAAATCTAAGCCAAACATCACCAAATCTAAGCAAATCTAAGTTAAACGTCGCTGAATTTGACCGAATCTAAGTGGAGAAGGCCTAAACATGGCTGGATCTAAGTGGCGAAGGGCTTAATAGTTGTAGGATCTGGGTAGATATGAGGGTTGCTTGAAATGTTTTTCGATTAGGTAGGGTGGCTTGGTTTTTCCTGCAACTTAACTAGCTGGGGTTTGTTTGTAAGAGAAGGGACACATTGACCGACGTAAGGATCGGATTGGGCCACCAATGGTCGGTCCTGTTGGGTGGTGGGTTGCTTGGATAAACCTACATCATAGTATGATGTGAATCATGTGATCACTCATCATAACCATACAATAACATTATTTTGTCATCACATGTAGTCTTATATAGTTGTGGATTCCATATGTTGTTAGAGAAAATGATAGATATCTTTTATGCAAAACATGCTTTCTCTCAAACTGAAGGCATATCCCAAAATTTTGATGACTTGCAATATGAAGAATTTAATGTGGCCTGAGGCTGTGGTGGCCAAAAAAAAAATATAAATAAATAAATAAAATGAAAGGAAAATAGAAATTAATCTAAGTTTTATAAATAAGAGTATTGTAACATCATTTAAGACCTTTGCAGATAATGAAACAGATTTTAGGTAGAAATGCCATACCTCTAAAGGAAGTCATAAAGCGAACTTATCAACAACTAAGGATTGTTTGAGAATGAAAGTTCAAATAGTGTGTAAAATACCTATGAACGTTTAGACCCCCAAATATAAAATTACCATCATAAGCTTATACATAAACAATATATGTGCGGGATGATGAATATAAGCTAAACCCAAATTGGTAAAACACTCCAAACCAAAATTAATCACAACCACAGTAGTAATTAAAAGATAAAGATTAAGGGAAGAGAGATGCAAACACAAAGATAACACGACAATGTGTTATAGAAGAGGAAATCGAAGTACTCGGTGAAAAACCTTTCCATCACCTTTTAAGCTGTTAATAATCCACTAGAGAATAAAGTTGGGATACATGAACAGTAGAAGACTCTCCAAGCCTAATCTACATAGTGCACCTAAGCTCTCCAAGCTTCTTACTCTAACAGGGTTACACTGAACCTTGTCTTCTCTAGCTTACCAGATCCCGCAATAGCCTATTACATCAACCAAATGAATTGGTCCCTTTTGAACTACTTCCCAAGCACCAAAATACCTCATCATTGATATGGGTATGGTGAGATAAAGATTTGGCTAAATGTATTTCTAAAGGATATGTCAATGGAGAGGGTGAGAGTAGAGGAATTTGGAGAATCAAAGGATGAAGATTGTGGATGAATCAATCTTGTTTTTCTCTAGGGTTTCTCTCTCAAAAATTCTCTCTAGGAGCTTTCTACATTTTGTGGGTATAAGGGTATTTATAATAGGGTGTATAAGGAATACGAAAGGTCAATTTTCATCAAACAAGGCATTCTGGCGACTTGACCTCACGACTGGAACGAGTTGAGAGTTTGAGTCGCGAGCTAACTGCTTGGCCAGACTGGAAGTTTTGTCTTGTAGTGCTCCAGCTGTCATGACCCTTCAACTCTTCTGCATGCTTTACACGTGTGCCACCTTTGGGGACTTACCAATCGCGAGATCCAGTCACGAGGCTCTTCTTGAGTGCACACATCTTGAGCTTTCTTCACACTCTTTCACACACTACCCTTACATAATTCCCACCTAAATACAGGGTATCTAATTGCTAAATTACAAGCAAATTTGGCACAGAATAAAGTCAACACATGATTGAATAAATTCAACCTTACAATCTCCCCCTTTGGCTATTCCATGACAAAACCCTAAAACAGACTCTAAACTTAAAATGTGAGTTGGGAACAGTTGCTAAAACTCACTCACACCTAACTTTAGAACTTGTGAAGCTCTTGAACCATATGAACAAGTTTTTCCTAAAAAATATAACACAAGACGATCATTGTAAGCAGAAATCTTGAAATGCATATGGAACAAGCACAATGCGATCAAGTAGTAAAGACTAAAGCAATAAAGCATAACTTGACCAAACAAGAACAGTCACTATAAATAGTGATCACAATGATCATTCACACAAGAAATGAACATCTGGACATTCAAGCTAATAGGCTCAATGCAAAGTATCATTTGCATGTCCAACACTCAACCGATACAAGAACGTAAAGTAATTGCATCAAGGATAAAAATCCAATAAGGGCACAAGAGTGAAGTACTAAAGAAAATGCATCACATTGGCTAAAAGTACTGAGTATGAACTGAAATATATAAGCCACTGTACTTAACAAAATACTATGAAAACCCATAAATAAACAAGATCCAAACATAAACAACAAAAGTCATAAACAACATAAACTAAACAAAGAAATGCTTAAAGTTTCTCCCCCTTAAAATGATGCTCCCCCCTCAAGAGCTACTTCTATTCCATATCTCCCCCTTTTTGACTGAAATGGCCAAAGGGTTAGGGCTATGCAGTGAAGCTATCAAACTTGGTTGAAAGCAGATTAATCTATTCTTGGATAGCAGTTAGCTTATTAGATTGCTCATTTTGGATGTCTCGCAGCCCATCAATCCTCTCAAGGATGATCTGAAATGCATCTGGAGGTACTGCAGAAGATGACGAAGCTCGACTCCTTTTACCATGGCTTTGTGAGCTTAAGGGTTGTCCTTTTGCTTCTGTCTCAGTGTCCATAGGTTCTCCTTGTGCTTGATCACCCTCCTCTTCATCACCCGGAAGACGAACTTTAATCCGTGCAATCATTAGAGCATTGATAGCTGGAGGAGTAGGCATGAGACTGATGTCTTGGTCGAAAGAGCCTCACGAGTAGACTAGGGAGAATCAGATTTTCCTTTGAGGTTGTCCTTGTTTCATTAGCAATGATAAAGAAAGCATGAGCACTAATATCAATATAAGTATTCTCCCACAACTCCATGAGAAAAATGGCTCTAGCATTATTAATTGTGGTCATCTTCTTTATCGGATACAGATTGAACATCATAATTAAGGTAAGACATCTCAAATTAGGTGAAAAAGCAGTTGTGTTGAGGCATCTTCCCTCTCTAACACCACCAATATAAGATTGAACCATATTTATAGAAAGTATTCTGTCCTTGTAGTGAGTAAAATCATACTTTAGATCCTCAAAGCCAAGAACATCATCAATATCTACCAAATCTATTTTGAACTCATGACCTCTAATCCAACAATTGATTTCATCCCCTCTTAAAATGGCATTGGCATAGAATTCACGGATCAAAGGTTCACATACCTCGGGGAGATCACCAAGGAGCTTGTCCCAACCTCTATCTTGAAAACAGTTTGGGATAAAATAGTCCTTAAAATCAGCGAAGTCCACAAATCTTTCTTGGATGATTGGAGCCTTCTCATAGAACTGATTGTATCTCTCAAAGTGTTTGGTAGATTGGAACTGAGTACTGTCCATTTTCTTCCTTTTGTCAGCACGATGTGCAGTAGTCTTCTTCTTTTGAGTCATCTGCAAAAACATAGCAACAAAGACCACAACACAGAGTAAAACATCATATGGTAACACCAAACATTAGTAACAAGTTAGTAGCAATAGAATGGACTTAGAATTAGGTCAAAGATTTAAACTAAAGCATAGTTCAAAAGCAACTTGACAAGAGAGGACACATAGCATCAAAACACAGTAGAGTGTTTGCATTATTTCCTCAAACATATCAAAGTGTGTGTGTGTGCACATATAACAACCTATGGCATATCGCAAAACACATAACCAAAGATGTATTTTACAAGCAATATATTTGAATGTTCAAGCTTATAATCAAACAATGTACAAATTACCAATTCAAGCTTATAATCAAACAATGTATGTGCGGAATATGAACATAAACTTAAAACAGAATTGATAAAAAAATCTAAGCCAAATAAAATCACAATCACAGCAGAAATTAAATGGCAAAGATTAAGGGAAGAGAGATGTAAACACAAAGACAACACAGTGATGTTTTCTCGAAGAGGAAACCGAAGTCCTCGGCGTAAAACCTCTCCGCCGCCCTCCAAGCAATCAATAATCCACTAGAGAATGAAGTTGGGATACATGAATAGCAGAAGACCCTCCAAACCTAATCTACCCAGTGTACCTAAGCCCTTTAAGCTTCTTGCTCCAACGAGGTTACGTTGAACCTTTGTCTTCTTTAGCTTACCAAATTTCGCTATAGCCTATAGCATCAACAATAATCAATTGGTCCTTCCTAACTGCTTCCCAAGCACTAAATAGCCTCCTCATAGATATGGGTACAGTGAGAAAAGGTTTTGGCTAATATACCTCTCAAGGATGTAATAATGGAGAGGGAGAGAGTAGAGGAATTTGGAGAATCAAAGGATGAAGATTGTGGATGAGTCAATCTAGTTTTTCTCTAGGGTTTCTCTCTTAAAATTCTCTCTAGAAGCTCTCTATAATACGTAGGTATAAGGGGTATTTATATTGGTGTGTGTTTGGAATGCGAAAGGTTAGTTTTTCCCAAACAGATTGGTTTGGCGACTTGGCCTCATGACTAGACTGAGTCGCGAGCTAACTGCTTGGCCAGCCTAGGACTTTTGTCCTTTAGTGCAACAGCTAATGTGACTCTTCAGCTCCTCTACATGCTTCACATGTGTGCCTCTTTGGCGACTTGCCAGTCGCGAGATCCAGTCGCGAGGCCCTGCTGAGTTGCACACTTCTGAGCTTTTCTTCACACTCTGTCACACACTACCCTTACATGATTCCCACCTAAATACAGGGTTTCTAAATGCTGAATTACAAGCAAATTTGGCACAAAATAAAGCCAACAAAATGGTTGATTAAATTCAACCTTACAATCTCCCCCTTTGGCTATTCCGTGATAAAACCCTAAAACAAACTCTAGACTTACATGTGAGTTGGGAACAGTAGAACAAAACTCACTCACACCTAACTCTAGAATCTGTGTAGCTCTTGAACCATAAGTACAAGTATCTCCTGAAAAACAACAACACAATATGATCATTGTGTGCAGAAAACTTGTAATGCATATAGAGCAAGCACAATGCGATCAAGCAAAAATGGAATTAAGCAATAAACCATGGTTTGACCAAAAACGAACAATCACTATAAATAGTGACCACAATGCTCATTCACACAAGGAATGAACATCCAGACATGCAAGCTAATAAGCTCAATGCAAAATATCATTTGCATGTCCAACACTCAACCAGTGCAACAACTCAAGGTAATTGCATTAAGGATATAAAATCCAACAAAGGGCACACGAGTGATGTACTTAAAGAAAATGCAAAACATTAATCAACAAGTACTATGCTACAAAGCATGGGTACAAAAACACAGTAAACTTAAACTGAATATATCAACTTATATATATACCACAAAACCATCAACTTTAAACATAAACACTAAAACCATATCCACACAAGCACTGTAATCATATCCAAGAGTTTATAAGAACTGTAAGCAAATAGCTATAAACTAGACTAGCAAAACAAAAGTTTGTTAGGCTATCCAAAAGTATGTGTGAGTGTATGTATTAGCTTCCTCTTGCTCCCCCTGTCACTATGCACATCAGCTTCCTCTTTCTTGTGTTGCTTTCCCCTTTACTGTATGCTATCTCTCCCCCAATTTGGCATGAATAGCTAAAGGCTGTCCTCTAGTTTTTGTTGAATAGCATCTAACTGTGTCTCAATGGTTTTGAGACGCATTTGAACTTGATTGTTGGTGGAGTAGAGAACTTTTTCAAACTTGGCAATACGTTTATGTAGGCTCGCAAACAAAATACCCAACCTGTCATCTTGATGGCTAGATTGTTCATGCTAAGTGCTAGTTGTCTGTAGCACAAGAGTAATGGCAGAAGCAGTCTTGGTATGCATAGGTGTAGCAGAGCCATGACTGAATGAAGTGGCATGAAGGAAGGGTTCACTCTTAAGTGCTTTAGAGGAGTAACTTACTTGCTTGAAGAGATATCATGGATAATGGTTGAAGACGTGGCAATATTTTTCCATCTGTTGGGGGACGAACACCTTCAAGGACCATAATCTTCATAAGAAGACTACAGAAAGGGAGGCATGTTCGTGCTGCCGATTGAGCTGCTGTTTTCCCAATGGTCTGAAAAATGTGGGCACAAATGTCAATTGGAACTCTAGTGATGAGATCACATAGAAATTGCGCTCTTCCAAGGTTGATGAATGCGGTGTTCGAGAGTGGGTAGAGGTTGAAGAACATGATCAATTTGAGAGTCGTCAGATCAGGTGCAAACTTTGTAGTGCCTATGGATGTGCCTTTTCTTGAGACCTTATGATCAGGCCCGAGAACTTGAAGAATGTCTTGTACCTGAAGCTGTCTATCATCATACGGAGTGAGGTCTACATTTTTCGGTCTAGTGATGCGAAGAACCTTTGCAATGTAGTCTGGATTGATGGTGAACTCTATTCCTCGTACCTAACACTTCAACTCAACTTCGGTATATCTAGCATTTGAATAGAATTCCTTTACCAATTCACCAATCAGGTCCTCGAAGTTCTTGAATAGATTAGCCTAATCTTTTGCTTCAAATATCCTAGGGATAAATGTAGTTCCCAAGGTATCAAATTTGACCACTCATTCCACCACAGTAGGAGCTTTCACAAAAATGCTGGAATGTGTTTGTGAATTGAGAGGAGTCCTGAATCTCTCACTGTTTGAGTCTTGAGACGAACGACGAATTCGTTTTGAAATAGGGGATGATGGAACATCAGTCACAGGCTTTTTTCCTCGAGAGGAGCGTCTAGACATCTGCAAAAAAAATATACACAACAGAGAACCAAGTGCAGAGCCACAAGATACAAACATCAACTTGATTAGATCCAAGTTAGTCAATGAAATAAGTGCACATTGATATTTAGAATGAGATATCACTTAACCACAGTAGATGAACCAAGTTAACAGTAAATTAACAAGTGCAACACTTGTGCATGTGGTGTGCAAATATGATGAATGTGCAGGCACAACTAAGTGCAATGTAATTAATGAACACCATAGAGTCACAAGTAACTATCATTGTGACATTCTAAGACAAGCATGAAATGCGCAGTACAATACAGACATGATATACTACTGAAAAATGAGAAGAATACACAAAAACATGTATATCAAGTATCATATTCTCAATGACAACAATATACATTTAACAACCTCAGTCAAATAAACCCGACCCATATTCGAAACTTAAGATTTTCAAAACTCAACATCAACTCAAAAATCAAAGAAATCAAGGCAAGAAACATGAAATACTTAGAGAAAATAAGAAAACCCATACCATTTTCTTGAAGATTGAAGTAGAAATGATGAACAACAATGGTGGTTCTTCGAGAGTGACATGGTGAGTTTGAGAGAGGTATAAACGGGGAAGACAATGAACAGTCACAAAAGTTCGAGGGAAAACTTAAAAGTTTTAAAAATTGTCCTTCAAGCGTAAAACATGTGTTTTTCGCGACTTAACCAAGTTGCGAGTCACCAAACACCTTAGAGTCAAAATTTTGAAAAATTTGTCTAAGCGTGTTTCGTGACTAGAAGGTCCACCTGCAAAGAAGTCGCGAAAGGAGCCGTGAAAACTTCTATATAACCTCGCGACTTGAGCTTCCACTCGCGAACAAGTCACCAAACCGAGTTGTGAGAACTTCCAAAATCCAATTTTTTGAAAAATTTTCTAAGTATTTTTCATGACTGGGACATTGACTCGCTAGTTAGTCGCGAAAATCCTATGTGTAAGCTCGCGACTAGAGACATGCAACTGGTTTGACTTGCGACCAAGTCGCCAAAACAGGGCAACACTATTTTTAAAATTTTTGATATTTTTGCAAAAACAAAAGACTTTCCAAAAACAATTAAAAACACTCAAAAATCTTTTTGTGTTAGATCAACAGAAATTGAGTATGTGAAACACATTTAATCAAGCACAATCACACAAATGAATATGACATTCATTGAACATAGGCATGTGTGATGTGTGTGGGTATCAAAAATGAGATAATCCTTAGTCTAATGTGAGCCTTCAATGATCAATTCAACCAAGGCAAACACAATTAGCACTAGATAGAGTAACCCATCTCAATTATAGAAATATGCATATATGACCTCCCATATAACTTGATAACATAATTTTGAAGCTTTTCATTTGGCTCCATATACATCATATCATTTGATCTTTTTGAAATAATATATCTTATTTTGAGATCGATGCCTGAAATTTTTAATATTTCAATTTGATAAGCAAGCCTTTGGCTTTTTGGGCATCATACAATTTTAGTTTAAGTCGCTTTCCTTTTTTCCTAGTCAAATATTAGTGTGTGCGATAGGCTTTTGCAGCTCATTATCTCTTTTCATTTGGAGATTTACATTTGTTGAGTTCTTTAAGCAAAAACAATAAAATAAAAGAGTGGAAAGATATATAGGCACAAGTCTATTCATGTCTCAAGATCAACAAAACCATTGACTAATCATTCATGACAAGTTTGAAGATCTATTTATACAATCACATAGATGTCAAGATTTCTCCCACAATGATATGAGTGCATTAAGTACAAGCTATGTTCATGAATACACAAAGCCATTAGTACAAAGGTATAAGGCAAAAAAATGCTTGTGACAAAACACAATAATGTCGATCAAACTTTTTGATTTTCTACTTTTTATGTGTTTTTGGATTTTTGACACAAAAACAAGTAAAGATTGATCAAAAACAACAATGTAAAAACATTTAAAGCAAAAACAAACCAACAAACAATTTTCAACTGAAGTTAGCAAAAAGCACACAACCAAGCATAGTCACAAAACATAGGAAGTATTTATGCATGAACATGTTGTAATGCTTATGCATGAGTATCCTTCTTCACCCACACATCACGTGCATTTGGGGTGATATCCCTATAGGATTGGGTACGAGTGTTAGGGCTTTCAAACCTTCTGGTGAAGCTTGTCAAACAGGTGGTGAATGCATCAATCATCTTCATCACATCCATTACGCCGGAATCACCATCTCAACCTCTTGGATGCCCAACAGCCCAATTCCTTTTGTCATCTCTTGGTCCTCTTAACCTTTGATCCCTTGCATTCTTCAATGCACTAAGCTTATGACGATTTGGTCTGGTGTGCCCTTGAAGTCCATAATGATGGCAGAAATAGTTTGTTCTCGGACCTCGTTGTGATTTTGGAAGTGATTTCCCTTTAGCTTCAGGTTTGACAACTAATTGATTACAGGGCTTATTCAACGCCCGTTGGTCAGCCACATTCTTCTCCTTCTCCACCTTTACTTTCTCAGCAATAGGGGCAACTACAACTGGTTCTTTTGCTTTCACAAATTTTACTTCCTTGGAGATATTCACAGCCGAACTACTCTCTATGGTATATCCCAATCTGATTCTATCGGAGAAAGGTTTTTGATAAGAAAGGACTTCATCTAGCTTCTTGGAGGAAACTCTCTCTACTTTGGCATTTGCTTGAACCACCTCAATTTCAAGAAATTTTATCTTTGAGTAAGCTTCAGTTAGCTCTCCATTCAGCGTCTCTATTTCACATCTGGCCTCCTTATATCGTATTAGGAGACTTCTATAGTCCTCCTCTGTCTTCTTCATCTTTTTAACGACTGCCTTGGCCACCCTTGCATATTCTCTTGACTTTTTAAGGAGGGAATTGTAGTTCTCTTGAAGATCCATTGTACTTTCATCTTCTTCAACATCCGATTCTTCTACAACTCCCATTGATTCCTCATCACTATGCTCCCCAAGCTCTTCTACAAGCAAACTCAAGTCCTCTGAAGACTCAATATGATCAATAGTCATAAAAGCGAAGTAATTCCCTTCTCCGTCACAGCTTTCCTCTGAATCAGAATTGGAAGTGTTTGAGTCACTAAGAGTGGTGGCATGCATCTTGCCCTTCATTCTCAAATAATTAGAACATTCCTTCTTGAAATGGCCATGTCCATTGCATTCGAAACAAGTGACTCCTTGAGTGGATTGAGACTCCTTTCCATCTTTCCTTTTGAAGTCATTTTTCTCCTTTTGGGAACTTGGAAATTTCCCTTTATCACCAAATTTTCCATTGTTTTTGAACTTCAAAAATTTTCGAAAATTTTTCACAAGGTAGGCAACATCTTTCTCGACAACATCCTCATCCGATGAGTCATGAGCTTCTACCCTTTCATTAATCGTCTAAGAGCAAGGGATTTGCTCTTCCTTTGGGATGGCAATGATAGCTCATATGTTTGAAGTGAGCCAATTAGTTCTTGAACTTTGATATCATCAAGGTCCTTGCTCTCTTCAATTGCTGTAATCTTTGCATGGAAGCTCTCCGGCAATGATCGAAGGATTTTCTATCTTTGAGTCCTCTGTTTTCTCACCCAAGTTGAACTTGCCTATGACCACCTCATTCAGCTTGCTATAGAAGGAGTCTGTAAGGTTGAATTTATTCAACCATCTAATTGGCTTTATTCCGTGCCAAATTTGCTTGTAATTCAGCATTTAGTAACCCTGTATTTAGGTGGGATTGTTGTAAGGGTAGTGAGTGAGATAGTGTGAAGATTGCTCAAGAGTGTGCAAGAAAACAGAGAGTCGCGGCTGGGACTCGCGACTGGACTCGCGGCTTCAACCCGCCAGAATCTGCACACGTGCCAAGCATGCTGGAAGATGAACAGTCATGCTAGCTGGAGCACTACAGGACAAAACAGGACAACTGGCCATACGGTTAACTCGCGACTGGAACTCGCGACTTAGTCAAGCCGCGAGGTCAAGCCGCGAGCCACCCCTGTTTTGGAAAAACCTGACGTTTCGCATTCCACTCCTCTTCAGTATAAATACCCTTTTAACCCACGATTGAAAGAGAGCTTCCAGAGAGAATTTTGAGAGAGAAACCCTAAAGAAAAACCAGATTGTTTTACCCACAATCTCTACCTTAGAGTCTCATCAAAATCCCTCACTCTCTTCCTCTCCATTGTCAAATCCTTGAGAGGCCTTTATACCAAACCTGGTTCTTACCATTATCATCTCTGTGAGACAGTCGTTTGGAGTTCTGGGAAGCAGTTAGGAAGGAGCCAATCTTTATTGGTTGATGCTACGGTGAAGTAGCGGAATCCGGAAAGCTAGAAAAGAAAAAGGTTCGGCGCAACCTCGTTGGAGCAAGAAGCTTGGAGGGCTTAGGTGCATTGGGTAGATTAGGCTTGGAGGGTCTATTGCTGTCCTTGTATCCCAACTGTATTTTCTAGTGGATTGATTACCGCTTGGAGGGCGGCGGAGAGGTTTTTCGCCGAGGTCTTCGGTTTCCTCTTCGATAACATATCTGGTGTTATCGCTGTGTTTGCATCTTCCTTCTTCTCTATCTCTGCCTTTACATTATCTGCTGTGGTTTATTTTGTTGTGGCTTAGATAGTTGTTTAATCAATACCATGTTATAGCATATGTTAAGTTTCCGCACACTATTGTTTAACCTATTGCGTGTGTTGATTAAATTGGTTTTTGGGGGTCTAAACGTTCAAAAGTGTTTTTGTACACGTTTTTGAACTTTTAATTGGTATCAGAGCGGGTACACAGCTGTTTGGTGTCATTACCATTTGTGTGATCCTAGACCCCTGTGTTGTGGTTGCTGTTCTTGTTTATACCATGTTGAATTGTAGCTCAAGTGTTTGTGAAAATGTCTCTATGCACATGACTGAAAGGTGTCTTACTGATGACCTTGTAGAGTTATTAAAAACTAAGAAACATGCTAGAGTTTTTGTTCACATGCTGAAATTTCTTGAGAATCAGAATCTTGTCTTACACAGTAGCATATCTGAATCAAAATCATTGATTAAGAAATATAAAAGAAAGAATAGAATGTTGTGTGAAATGATTGAGAATCTGAAAATGAAAAATCAATCTAAAAGTAGCATGAAACCTGATGATGAGTTTGTGTTTGAAGGTCAAGAGTGTCTATCACATGTGAACCTATTTGTGCATACCTCTTTAAAAGTGTTTAATGCTTGTCTGTGGTATCTTGATAGTGGGTGTTCTCGCCATATGACAGGGGATAAGTCACTGTTTAAGTCACTCAAAGAAAAGGTAGGTGACTATGTGACCTTTGGGGATGGAAGCCATGCTCAAGTCCTAGGCAAAGGAACCATTGAGATACCCGGTTTGCCTCTGTTGAAAGATGTGCTGTTCATAAAGGGGCTGAAGGAAAATTTGCTGAGCATCACTCAAATTTGTGATGACAACTTTCTGGTACAATTCTCCAAGAAAGGATGTTTGATCATCAATAAAGAGGGGATTCAGGTTTTGGAAGGAAATCGGACTACGGATAATTGTTATGGAATAGTTCCCACGGCACCAATATCATGTAGAAGTGCTCGGGTCGATATGTTGGAGCTGTGGCATCACAGATTTGGGCATGCCAACTTCAAACAAGTTGCCAAAGTCTCCAAACTTGAAGCAGTTGAGGGACTTCCTAAGTTTGGAAAAGTAGAGAAGACCATTTGTGGTGCATGTCAAATGGGGAAGCAAACTAAGGCAAGCCATCACAAGGTAAATGTGATAGCCACCTCTCGTTGCTTGGAGCTACTTCATGTTGATCTGATGGGGCCCACCAGAACTGAAAGCCTAGGGGGAAAAAGATATATCATGGTCATTGTGGACGACTACTCAAGATACACTTGGGTTGAATTCCTTAGAGAAAAATCAGAAGCTTGTGAGAGGCTAGAGATTCTGTGCAAGAAACTACAAAATGAAAAGGGGATTCCAATAGCCAAGATTAGAAGTGATCATGGGAGAGAATTTGAGAATGCAAGATTCGAGTCCTTCTGTGAGAAGAGTGGTATTAAAAGAGAGTTTTCAGCTCCCAAAACTCCACAACAAAATGGAGTGGTAGAGAGAAAAAATCGTGTGATTCAGGAGATGGCAAGAGTCATGTTGCTGAATAAGCAAATACCTCAAAACTTTTGGGGAGAAGCTGTCAACACCTCGTGTCACATTGGCAATAGGATTTTCTTTCGAGCTGGTACAAAGAAGACTGCATATGAGATATGGAATGAGAAGAAGCCTAAAGTGAAGTATTTCCGGGTATTTGGAAGTAAATGTTATATCTTAAATGATCGAGAGAATCTTGGGAAGTTTGATGCAAGAAGTGATGAGGGTACTTTTCTTGGCTACTCTACTACAAGTCGAGCATATAGAGTGTTCAACAAGAGAACAAAGACTGTGATGGAATCCATAAATGTCAAGATTGATGATGCCTTACCTAAGGTGGAAATGATTGATGATGTAGAAGGGCCGAGCACCGAAGAGCCTGATGTTGAGGTAGAAGCTTTGGATATAGAAGGTGAAGAACCTATACCAGAAGTAGAATCGACTCCCATCAACCCAAGAAGGGAAACGAGATCGATGTCTAGAACTTCAAGTCCTCTTACTCCACCAGAAGTTCATCCTCCTATCTCTCGTAGTGATGAAGTTTCCACTTCAAAAAGGCCTTCCTCAAGAATTCTCAAGAATCATCCGGAAAGTAATATCATAGGATCACTTGATGACGGTCTTCGCCTCAGGAAAGGAAATATTCTGCTAGCCAATCATGTAACATATCACTGTTATCTTGCACAGTTTGAACCAAAGAGGGTTGAAGAGGCTCTTCTAGATGAGAATTGGGTTGAATCAATGCATGACGAGCTGAATCAGCTTGTGAGAAATGACGTGTGGGAACTTGCTCCACGGCCTGAGAACGTTCATGTTATAGGCACAAAGTGGATTTTTAAAAACAAAACTGATGAAGATGGGGAGATAATTCGAAACAAGTCTCGATTGGTGGCTCAAGGCTACACACAAGTAGAAGGGGTGGATTTTGATGAATCATTTGCTCCGGTGGCAAGACTCGAATCCATTCGAATCCTCATGTCCATTGCGTGCACCTTGAAGTTCAAACTTTATCAAATGGATGTTAAGTGTGCGTTTCTGAATGGATATCTAAATGAAGAGGTTTTTGTTGAGCAACCAAAAGGATTTGAGGATCCTCATTTTCCAGATCATGTATTAAGATTAAAGAAAGCACTATATGGTTTAAAACAAGCGCCTAGAGCCTGGTACGACCGTCTTACACATTATCTTCTAGATAGAGGTTTCAAGAGAGGGTATGCTGATCGAACTCTATTTGTCAAAAATGATGAAGATTATCTCCTTGTGGCACAAGTCTATGTAGATGACATAGTGTTTGGAGCAACTATCGAAGATCGTGCTACTGAATTTTCTGAGGAGATGAAGAAGGAGTTTGAAATGAGCATGGTGGGGGAGCTCACATTCTTTTTGGGTCTTCAAGTCAAACAACAGAAGGAGGGTATATTTGTATCTCAAGAGAAGTATGCCAGAAATATTGTCAAGAAGTTTGGCCTAGACTCCAAAAAACATGCCTCCACTCCCATGAGCTCTGCCACTAAACTGAATGTGGATTCATCAGGAGTTGAAGTAAGTCCCACGTTGTATAGGAGCATCATTGGAAGTTTGCTCTACCTTACAGCAAGTAGACCGGACATTGCTTTCAGTGTGGGCGTTTGTGCCAGGTACCAAGCTAATCCAAAGGAATCTCATCTGACTGCTGCTAAGCGAATCATTCGATATGTGAGTGGTACTGCAAACTATGGTCTGTGGTATTCAAAAGACTCAAATGCGTGTCTTGCTGGGTATTCGGATGCTGACTGGGCTGGAAGTGTAGACGATCGGAAAAGCACTTCAGGTGGCTGTTTTTATCTTGGTAACAATCTTGTTTCGTGGATGAGCAAGAAGCAGAATTCAGTGTCTCTATCTACTGCAGAAGCAGAGTACATCGCTGCTGGAAGTTGCTGCACTCAGCTTCTTTGGATGAAGAAATTACTTCATGACTATGGAATTCCTCAAGAAACGATGTGTGTCTTCTGTGACAACACCAGTGCCATCAATCTTTCCAAAAATCCTGTTCAGCATTCAAAATCGAAACACATAGAGATACGTTACCATTTCATTCGGGATTTGGTAGAGTAAAGAGTTGTGTGTCTTGAGTTCATACACACTGACAATCAAAAGGCGGATATCTTCACCAAGCCTCTCGATGGTCCACGGTTTGAATCCCTCCGTAAGACCATTGGTGTCGGTACAATTCCTTGACTCTCTTGTGTGTTGAGTGCTTCACTGTTTTTATATCTGTCTGTGTTGGAGCACACATTTTTTTTTGCAACTTGTTTCTTGCTTGCTTGTTCTTTTGTGTTTGCTGCTGGTTTTGTTTGTGTCTGATTCATTCTTTTTGTTTCTTGAGTCAAAAATCCAAAAATCACATAAAGAATTTGAAAATCAAAACACTTGATTGACCTTGTTGAGTTTTTTGTCTTAAAACTCGTTTTGCCTTGTACCTTTGTGCTAATGGCTTTGTGCATTGTCGAGCATTACTTGTTTTCATGCACTCATATCACTTTGGGAAAAATCTTGAAATCTATGTGATTGTTGTAAATAGATCTTCAAACTTGTCATGAATGATTAGTGAATGGTTATGTTGATCTTGAAACTTGCATAGACTTGTGTCTATATCTCTTCCCATTTTTTATTTCTTTTGCTAAAAAGAGCTCCCTAAATGTAAATCTCCAAATGAAAAGAGATATTGAGCTGCAAAAGCCTGTCGCACATTCTAGTATTTGACTAGGAAAAAGGGTAAGCGACTTTATATTTAAAGTGAAATTTCTTTCAAAAAGGCCAAAGGCCTATTCTTCTAAGAAAAATGTTATATATCCCTCTCACAATGAGAGATGATTGCCTCAAAAGATCAAATGTTATGGCTGAAAGTGGAGTCAAATGAAAGGCTCCAAGTTATGTTATCAAGTTGTGTGGGAAGTCATATATTCATATTTCTATAATTGAGTTTGGTCACATGATCTAGTGCTAATTGTGTATGCCTTGGTTGAATTGATCATTGAAGCTTCACATTAGACAAAGGACTATTTCATTGTTGATATCCACACACAACACACAAGTTTATGTTTGATAAATGCCATATTCATTTGTGTGATTGTACTTGATAAAATGTGTTTTCACATACTCAATCTTTGTTAATTCAAGCACAAAAAGATTTTTGAATGTTTTAGGTGTTTTTGGAAAGTATTTTGCTGAAAAATCTGAAAATTTCAAAAATACAGTTTTGCCCTGTTTTGGCGGCTCAGTCGCGGGTGTGTCAAGTCGCGAGTTTCAGTCGCATCTTCGCTGGTCAGTTTTGGCGACTTGTTCGCGAGTGGAAGGTCCAGTCGCGAGATTCACTCAGAGATTTTCGCGGCTCAGCTCGCGACTCACTCGCGGGTAGACCTTCCAGTCGCGAAAAACACTTAGAAAAATTTTCCAAAATTTTCATCTTAAGTGCTTTGGCGGCTTGAGCTGGCGACTGTGTGGCGACTTGAACCAGTCGCGAAAATCGCGTGTTTTGGTCATACAGGGGCAGTTTTTAAAATTTTCTGTTTTCCCTCGATCTTTTTGTGACTATTCATTGTCTTTTTCTTCTGCACTTTCCCTTTCTCACCGTGCCTTCATTGTCGATCCCCATTGTTTGCTTCTTCTCCGCTAAAAATCGTCGACTCACAGGTATGGTTCCTTGTCTTGCACTCTAATTGTCCTGTTGTTATGGTTTTCCCTCTGGATTATTCTCGTCTGAATATGGGTTTTGTGTTGGGCTTTGATGTCATCGTTGTCCTTTCTTAGCTTATGATAACCTGTGCTTCTGGTTTTGAGCTCATTTTTTGTGTTGGCTGTGTTCTTCATCATATGCTTAGCTAGGGTTAGCTAATTTTTGTCTGATCTGTTGTTGCTATCATATTTCACTTTGATCTTGTGTGGTATCTTGTTAATGTGGTGTTGATTTTGGTCCCTTTACAGCTGTTTTTGTGGGCATATTTGATCTCTCTACTGTGTAGTTCTAAGTTGGGCCTTTGGTGTCCCTCATTTTTTTCTGACCATACTCATCCAGCTGTTAGGGTTTCTTCATTGTTCCTACATTTTCACTAACCCACTGCTGATATAGTCTGTTGGATTGTGTTTTTGTCATTTCCCTTGTTTCTAATACAGACTGGTCATGTCTCCATTCAAAAAGGCTGCTGTGAAAGGAGATTCTTCCAAAGGGAAGGAACCCGTAATTGATGTTGATGAAGACACACCTCTCCCGAAAGTGACTCGCTCTTCATCACAGCGATTCGATCCCAATAAGTTCCGATCCTATTCAGCATATCAGTCATATGAGAACTTCTTTCTTCATGCCACACCACTACTAGAGAGAGCAGTGGATCTACCTTCACTTCATAACACTGACATCCCGATATACTTTGCTCACAAGGATTGGAATTACCTTCTCTCGGATCCGGATATCGTGTATGACGAGTTGATTAAAGAATTTTATGCTAATGCAATTGTGGAGGGAGATGAACTTAAGTGCTGGGTTCGGCAAAAGAGCTTTTCTGTCTCTCCTACATACCTGGCAGAAATTCTTCACATTAACAGACCAATTTTTCGTCATTCACCGGTCTATGACGATCTATGTCCTGATGAGGAGCTTCTAAAACAAGGTCTTGGTCAAGACTTGGAATTCTCGCCAAATGGAAAATCCATCAGTGTTTCCTCCCTTTCTCCGAAACTGCGAGTGCTTACAATTGTGATGTTTCACAATTTGTACCCTTTGTCCAGTACTGGGTATATGAATCTCGGACGAGCTTTGTTTCTTCATGATCTGGTTTCTGATGAAGAAATTGACATTTGTGCTCACATCTTTCATGTTCTGCGCAAAACAGTTCTTCGCAGTGAGTCTCGGATCTGCATTCCTTTCTGCAGTCTCATTTCACGGATCTTGAAGCTCAAGGGGATCTATCCATCGACTGATGAGTCTCCTATCCCCAAACCGAGTCCGATCAACATGCGTACATACAATGCAAGTGTTGGACATAGTCGGAAGAGAGCCAAACCAGAAACTTCTGCATCTCACAGTGATTCTCAGTTCAGCAATCTCTCCCTCGATGAGAAACTTGATCGCATTGTTTCCTCTGTCCACGAGGTGAATACAAAGATGTCTGGACTCACTGCTTCTCTACACCATCAAAGCAACCGATGGGACATGAAGTTTACTTCTCTTCAGACTCAGTTGGATCAGATTCAGAGAAAACTAGAAGAGGATGACTAGCCTATTCCATGACAAAAAGGGGGAGTGATAGGCATAATCAGAGGGGGAGGATATTACCCTAAGGGGGAGTGTCACTATCTAAGGGGGAGTGTCTTTATTTTTTTTGTTTCCTTTTTTTTCTCTTTAAGTTGATATATTATGTTTTGTAAAACTGTTATTCAGGTATTTGTTAGTTTGTACCCATATGCTTTTGTAAGCTTTGAGGGTTTATGTTTTATGCATAGTTTGTAGGCCTTGTGGTATGTACCATGCTTAAGTGCAGCCTTTATGCTATGTGAAATCAGTATTTTAAATCTAAATGTTCAGCATTGTGGTTTATGTACTGTCACTCTTGTGCCCTTGTAGGATTGTTCCTAGATGCATATGCCTTGTGTGCTATGCATTGGTTGAGAGTTGAGCATACAAGTGTCTTGCCTTGTGCTTGTTAACTTGTATGTCTTTGTGTTCATTCCAAGTGTGAATGAACACTGTGATCACTACCTTGTGGTGTTCACTTGGTTGATCAAGCCATGGTTTGTTCATTAACTCCATCTTATGCTTGATCTCTTTTTGCCTGTTTCATATGCATTAATAATTTTCTGCTTACAATGATCATGGTGTATTGTTGTGTTTCAGGAGTTTATGTTCATATGATTCAAGTGCTTCACAGCTTCTAGAATTAGGTGTGAGTGAGTTTTGATCAACTGTTCCCAACTCACATGTTAAGTCTAGAGTCTGTTTTAGGGTTTTGTCACGGAATAGCCAAAGGGGGAGATTGTAAGGTTGAATTTATTCAACCATCTAATTGGCTTTATTCCGTGCCAAATTTGCTTGTAATTCAGCATTTAGTAACCCTGTATTTAGGTGGGATTGTTGTAAGGGTAGTGAGTGAGATAGTGTGAAGATTGCTCAAGAGTGTGCAAGAAAACAGAGAGTCGCGGCTGGGACTCGCGACTGGACTCGCGGCTTCAACCCGCCAGAATCTGCACACGTGCCAAGCATGCTGGAAGATGAACAGTCATGCTAGCTGGAGCACTACAGGACAAAACAGGACAACTGGCCATACGGTTAACTCGCGACTGGAACTCGCGACTTAGTCAAGCCGCGAGGTCAAGCCGCGAGCCACCCCTGTTTTGGAAAAACCTGACGTTTCGCATTCCACTCCTCTTCAGTATAAATACCCTTTTAACCCACGATTGAAAGAGAGCTTCCAGAGAGAATTTTGAGAGAGAAACCCTAAAGAAAAACCAGATTGTTTTACCCACAATCTCTACCTTAGAGTCTCATCAAAATCCCTCACTCTCTTCCTCTCCATTGTCAAATCCTTGAGAGGCCTTTATACCAAACCTGGTTCTCACCATTATCATCTCTGTGAGACAGTCGTTTGGAGTTCTGGGAAGCAGTTAGGAAGGAGCCAATCTTTATTGGTTGATGCTACGGTGAAGTAGCGGAATCCGGAAAGCTAGAAAAGAAAAAGGTTCGGCGCAACCTCGTTGGAGCAAGAAGCTTGGAGGGCTTAGGTGCATTGGGTAGATTAGGCTTGGAGGGTCTATTGCTGTCCTTGTATCCCAACTGTATTTTCTAGTGGATTGATTACCGCTTGGAGGGCGGCGGAGAGGTTTTTCGCCGAGGTCTTCGGTTTCCTCTTCGATAACATATCTGGTGTTATCGCTGTGTTTGCATCTTCCTTCTTCTCTATCTCTGCCTTTACATTATCTGCTGTGGTTTATTTTGTTGTGGCTTAGATAGTTGTTTAATCAATACCATGTTATAGCATATGTTAAGTTTCCGCACACTATTGTTTAACCTATTGCGTGTGTTGATTAAATTGGTTTTTGGGGGTCTAAACGTTCAAAAGTGTTTTTGTACACGTTTTTGAACTTTCAGAGTCAAATGACTCGTCCTCACTCATTTTCAGCTTTTCAAACAAAGTGGTCAGCATTTGCAATTTGGTGTCTTTCACTTTCTTTGTTCCTTCATACGTGGTCTCCAATATTTGCCATGCCTCCTTGGCAATAGAGATGTGAGATATCTTGGGGAACTCATCTTGAGATATACCATAGAAAATTGCATTCAAAACTTTACTGTTAGCGTTAGCTACTGCAAGGGCTGCCTTATCCCAAGTGGATTTAGCAGCCTCCGGCCTAGTCCATCCAATATCCACCGCATCCCAAACGATTTCATCCATTGAACACAAAAATTCCCTTATCCTGACTTTCCAAAAGGCATAGTTCCTACCATCAAAATATGGTGGAGCATTTAAAGATTGAGATCGGTCCATCTCAAATGGGGTCAAGGATCGCATTAAGGTAATAAAACCATAGCAAGTGCACCCGCTCTGATACCAATTAAATGTTCAAATAGTGTGTAAAACACCTTGAATGTTTAGACCCCCAATTTACAAATTATCAATTCAAGCTTATAATCAAACAATGTATGTGCGGAGTATGAACATAAGCTTAAAACAGAATTGATAAAACAATCTAAACCAAATAAAATCATAACCATAGCAGAAATTAAACGGAAAAGATTAAGGGCAGAGTGATGCAAACACAAAGGCAACACAGCGATGTGTTATCGAAGAGGAAACCGAATTCCTTGGCGAAAAACCTCTTCGCCGCTCTCCAAACAGTCAATAATCCATTAGAGAATGAAGTTAGAATACATGAACAGCAGAAGACCCTCCAAGCCTAATCTACCCAGTGTACCTAAGCCCTCCAAGCTTCTTGCTCCAACGAGGTTACGCCGAACCTTTGTCTTCTCTAGCTTACCGGATTTCCTTTATAGCCCATAGCATCAACCAATATCAATTGGTCCCTTCCTAACTACTTCCCAAGCACCAAGTAGCCTCCTCACAGATATGGGTATGGTGAGAAAAGGTTTTGGCTAATGTACCTCTCAAGGATGTAACAATGGAGAGGGAGAGAGTAGAGGAATTTGGAGAATCAAAGGATGAAGATTGTGGATGAGTCAATCTTGTTTTCCTCTAAGGTTTCTCTCTCAAAATTCTCTCTAGAAGCTCTCTACAATATGTGAGTATAAGGGGTATTTATACTGGTGTGTGTTTGGAATGTGAAAGGCCAGTTTTTCCCAAACAAAGTGGTCTGGTGACTTGGCCTCGCGACTGGACTGAGTCGTGAGTTCAAGTCGCAAGCTAACTACTTGGCCAGCCTAGGACTTTTGTCCTGTAGTGCAACAGTTGGTGTGACTCTTCAGCTCCTTTACATGCTTCACACGTGTGCCTCTTTGGCGACTTGCCAACTGCGAGCCAGTCGCTAGATTCAGTCATAAGGCCCTGCTGAGTTGCACACTTCTAAGCTTTTCTTCACACTCTGTCACACACTACCCTTACATGATTCCCACCTAAATACAGGGTTTATAAATGCTGAATTACAAGCAAATTTGGCACGGAATAAACCTAAAAATGGTTGATTAAATTCAACCTTACAATATTCCATGAACTCCCTACAATCATTGTATTCCATAAAATCCTCAAAAACACAAGAGGGTGTCTATGAGACATTTTACCATGGGTATGATATGCACAACACAACACAAGCAAAGTATAATACTAAAAAACGAAAGGCAAACATGAAAATATGTATTGCAGGCAACATACACCAAAAATTAACAAAACCCAAACATCAATCTCAACAAAATATCCATAGACCACATTTAACATCATATTTTCAAAACTCAACAAAAACACAAAATCAAAGAAATCAAAGTCTAGAAACATGAAATACTTTGAGAAAATAACAAAACTCATACCTTTTCTTGAAGATTGGTGAAGAGATGATGAATAAAATGGAGGTTTTGTGAGTAAACACGGTGAGTTTGGAAGAGGGAGACAATGAATAGTCACAATAAGCAAGGGAAAAATGAAAAGTTTTTGAAAATTGCCTTGAGAATAACTCTCAAAGCGCAAAACACGCGTTTTTCGCAACTGAAATGAGCCGCGAACAAGTCGCCAATTCAAGTCGCCAAAAACTCGTGTGACAAATTTTGAAATATTTGTCTAAGTGTTTTTCGCGACTAGAGCTTCCACTCGCAAACTAGTCGCCAAATAGAGTCGTGAAAATGCTAAAAACCCAGAATTTTGAAAATTTTCTGTCTTTTTCGCGATTGGGGCCTTGACTAGCTAGAGAGTCGCCAGGAGCTTCTGTGTAAGCTCGCGACTGGGGGCTCTAGACTTGCGAGGCAGAGTCACCAAAATAAGGTTACATAGTTTTTGAAATTTTTTGAAAATTTTCAAAAAAAAAAAAAAAAACTTTCCAAAAACAATTAAAACACTCAAAAATCTTTTTGTGTTTGATCAACATATAATTAAGCATGTGAAACACATTTAATAAAGTACAATCACACAAATGAATAAGGCATTCATTGAACATAGACATGTGTGATGTGTGTGGGTACCAAAGATGAGATAGGCCTTAGTCTAATGTGAAGCTTTAATGATCAATTCAACCAAGACATACACAATTAGCACTAGGAAGAGTGACCAATCTCAATTATAGAAATATGCATATATGACCTCCCACAAAACTTGATAACATAATTTTGAAGCTTTTCATTTGGCTCCATAGACATCATAACAGTTGATTGTTTTGAATCAATACATCTCGTTTTGAGTTTGATGCTTGAAATTTTTGATATTTCAATTTGATGAACAAGCCTTTGGCCTTTTGGGCATCATACATTTTCATATAAGTCGCTTTCCCTTTTTCCTAGTCAAATACTAGTATGTGCGACAGCTTTCACAGCTTATTATCTCTTTTCATTTTGAGATTTACATTGGTTGAGCTCTTTAAGCAAACAAAAATAAAAGAGTGGGAAAATATGTAGGCACAAGTCTATGCATGTCTCAAGATCAACAAAACCATTGACTAATCATTCATGACAAGTTTGAAGATCTATTTACAACAGTCACATAGATGTCAAGATTTTTCCCACAATGATATGAGTGCATAAAGGACAAGCTACACTCGTAAATGCACAAACCCATTTGTACGAAGGTACAAGGCAAAATATGCATGTGACATAACATAAAAATGCTGATCAAACTTTTTGGATTTTCTACTTTTTATGTGTTTTTGAATTTTTGACACAAAACAAGTAAAGATTGATAAAAAAAAAAAGTAAAAACATTTAAAGCAAATAACAAACAAACACAAATTTTCAAACCAGGCTAGAATGATAACAAAGAGCACACAAACAATCAATGTCACATTACATAAGAAGTATTAATGCATGGACATGTTGTAATGCTTATGCATGTATACCCTTCTTCACCCACACGACACGTGCGTTTGGGGTGATATCTCTAAAGGATTGGGTACGATTGTTGTGACTTTCAAACCTTCTGGTGAAGCTTGCCAAACAGGTAGTGAAGGCATCAATCATCTTCATCACATCCCTCACTCCAGTATCACCTTCTTGACTTTTTGATTGCTAAGTAGTCCAATTCCTTTTGTCATTTCTTGGTCCTCTTAACCTTTGAGCACTTGCATTCTTTAATGCTTTAAGCTTATGACAATTAGGTCTAGTGTGTCCTTGAAGTCCACAATGATGGTAGAAATGTTTTGTTCTCAGACCTCTTTGTGATTTTGGAAGTGATTTCCCTTTAGCTTTAGGTTTGACCATTGATTGGTTAGGAGGCTTTATCAAAATCCGTTGGTCAGTCACATTCCTATTCTTCTTCGCCTTCACTTTCTTAGCAGTAGTGATAGCTACCATTGGATCCTTAGCTTTCACAAACTTCATATCCTTGGATATATTAGCACTCGAACTACTCTCTCTGGTGTATCCCGATCCGCTTTTATCGGAGAAAGGTTTTTGATAAGCAAGCACTTCATCAAGCTTCTTGGAGGAAACCCACTCTACTTTAGCATTCGCTTGAATCACCTCAAACTCAAGGAATTTGATCTTTGAATAGGCTTCGGTTAATTTTCCGTTCAGCATCTTAACTTCATACTTATTCTCCTTGTATTGTATTGGAAGACTTTTATAATCTTGTTCTTTCATATTCCTCATCATCAGATTCCTCGACTATCCCCATCGACTCCATGTCAGTGTGCTCACCAAGCTTTTCCACTAACACACTCAAATCATTCGAAGATTGTACGGGACCAATGGTCATAAATGCGAAGTAGTTTCCTTCTCCGTCACAGCTTTCTTCTGAGTTTGAATTAGAGGGGTCTGAGTCACTAAGAGTAGTGGCATACACTTTACCCTTCCCTCTCAAATAGTTGGGACGCTCCTTCTTGAGATGTCCATGACCGTTGCATTCATAGCACGTGATTCCTTGAGAGGATTGAGACTCCTTCCTATCTTTCTTCTTGAAATCCTTTTTCTCCTTCCAAGAATTTGGGAATTTTCCTTTCTCAGCAAACTTTCCATTCTTTTTGAACTTCAAGAACTTTCAGAAGTTCTTAACAAGATACGCCACATCCATTTCAACCTCATCCTCATCCGATGAGTCTTGAGCTTCCACTCTCTCATTGATTGTCTTTAGAGTAAGAGATTTGCTCTTCCTTTGTGATGGTAGAGATAGCTCATAGGTTTGAAGTGAGCCAATAAATTCTTGAACTTTGATCTCATCAAGGTCCTTGCTCTCTTCAATGGTAGTAACTTTTGCATGGAAGCTCTCCGGTAATGATCGTAAAATTTTTCTCACAATCTAGGAGTCCTCCGTCTTTTCTCCCAAGTTAAACTTCCCGATTACCACCTCATTCAGCTTCTTGTAAAATGATTAGAATGACTCATCTTCACCCATATTCAGCTCTTCAAAGCGTGTGGTAAGCATTTGCAGCTTGGTGTCCTTCACCTTTTTGGTTCCCTCAAAAGTTGTTTCCAAAATTTGCCACGCCTCTTTGGCAATTGTAACACAGGAAACCCTATGAAACTCATCAGGAGAAACACCACAGAAAATATCATTTAAAGCCTTGCTATTAGCGTTAGCTGCCATGAGGGCTGCCTTATCCCATTCGGATTTGGTGGCCACTGGCCTAGTCCAACCTATATCTACAGCATCCTAAACACTCTTATCAATGGAACATAGAAATGCCCTTATAAGAACTTTCCAAAATGCATAGTTGCTTCCATCAAAGTATGGAGGAGCATTAAGAGATTGAGATCAATCCATCTCAACAGGGGTCTAGGATCACACTTAGATAATTAAACCACAGCAAGTGCACCCGCTCTGATACCAATTGAAAGTTCAAATAATGTGTAAAACACCAATGAACGTTTAGACCTCCAAATATAAATTACCAACACAAGCTTATACACAAAAAATATATGTGCGGAATGATGAATATAAGCTAAACCCAAATTATTAAAACACTGCAAACCGAAATTAATCACAACCACAGTAGTAATTAAAAGATAAAGAGTAAGGGAAGATAGATGCAAACACAAAGATAACACAACAATGTGTTATCAAAGAGGAAACCGAAGTACTCGGCAAAAAACCTCTCCACTGCCCCCCAAGCGATCACTAATCCACTAGACAATAAAGTTGGGATACATGAATAGCAGAAGACCTTCCAAGCCTAATCTATCCAGTGCACCTAAGTCCTCCAAGCTTCTTGCTCTAATAGGGTTACGTCGAATCTCGTCTTCTCTAGCTTACCGGATTTCGCAATAGCCCATTGTGTCAACCAAATGAATTGGTCTCTTCTAAACTGCTTCCCAAGCATTAAAATACCTCCTCATTTATATGAGTATGGTGAGATAAGGATTTCGCTAAATGTACCTCTCATGGATATGTCAATAGAGAGGATGAGAGTAGAGGAATTTGGAGAATCAAAGGATGAAGATTGTGGATGAGTCAATCTTGTTTTTCTTTAGGGTTTCTCTCTTAAAAATTCTCTCCAGGAGCTTGTAAGGTTGAATTTAATCAACCATCTTGTTGGCTTTATTCAGTGCCAATTTGCTTGTAATTTAGTACTTAGAAACCTTGTATTTAGGTAGGAATCATGTAAGGGTAATGTGTGAGAGAGTGTGAAGAAAAGCTCAAGATTGTGCACTCAGCAAGGGACTCGTGACTGGATCTTACGGCTTGCTCGCAGCTTGCAAGTCGCTAAAGGATGCACATGAGTGAAGCATGCAGAGGAGCTGAATAGTCACGTCAGCTGGAGCACTACAGGAAAAAAAGTCCAGTCTGGCCATTCAGTTAACTCGCGGCTTGGACTTGCGACTTAGTCAAGTCGCGAGGCCAAGTCGCCAGTCCATTTTGTTTGGGAAAAACTGACTCTCTGCATTCCATACACACACCAACCCCTTATACCCATGAAATGTAGAAAACTTCTAAAGAGAATTTTGAGAGAGAAATCTTAGAGAAAAAAAAAATTGACTCATCCACAATCTTCATCCTTTGATTCTCCAAATTCCTCTACTCTCACCATCTCCATTGTTAAATCCTTGAGAGGTACATTAGCCAAAACTTTTTCTCACCATACCCATATCTGTGAGAAGGCTATTTGATGCTTGGGAAGCAGTTAGGAAGGGACCAATTGATATTGGTTGAAGTTATAGGTTATAGCAGAATCCAGTAAGCTAAAGAAGACAAAAATTCGACGTAACCTCGTTGGAGCAAGAAGCTTGGAGGGCTTAGGTACACTGGGTAGATTAGGCTTAGAAGGTCTTCTGCTGTTCATGTATCTCAACTTCATTCTTTAGTGGATTACGCTGAGGACTTCGATTTCCTCTTTGATAACACATCGCTGTGTTGTCCTTGTGTTTGCATCTCTCTTCCCTTAATCTTTGCCATTCAATTTCTACTATGGTTGTGATTTTATTTGGTTTAGATTGTTTTATCAATTCTGTTTTAGCTTATGTTCATGTTTCGCACATATATTGTTTGATAATAAGCTTGAATTGGAAATTTGTGAATTGAGGGTCTAAACGTTCAAGGTGTTTTATACACTAATTGAACATTCAATTGGTATCAGAGTGGGTGCACTTGCTGTGATTTAAATACCTTAGTGCAATCCTTAACCCCTCTTTAAGATGGACTGGTTTCAATCTCTAAATGCTCCACCATATTTTGATGGTAGCAACTATGCCTTTTGGAAAGTCAGGATGAGGGCATTTTTGTGTTCAATGGATGAAACCATTTGGGATGCGGTGGATATTGGATGGACTAGGCCGGAGGCTACTAAATCCACTTGGGATAAGGCAGCCCTTGCGGCAACTAATGCTAACAGTAAAGCTTTGAATGCAATTTTCTGTGGTATATCTCCAGATGAGTTCCACAGGATATCTCACATTTCTATTGCCAAGGAGGCATGGTAGATATTGGAGACCACGTATGAAAGAACAAAGAAAGTGAAAGACACTAAGTTGCAAATGCTGACCACATGGTTTGAGGAGCTGAAAAAGAGTGAGGACGAGTCCTTTGACTCCTTCTATAGTAAGCTGAATGAAGTGGTCATTGGCAAGTTTAATTTAGGTGAGAAAATGAAGGATTCCAAGATAGTAAGGAAGATCCTTCAGTCATTGCCGGAAAGCTTCCGTGCCAAGGTTACAGTGATTGAAGAGAGTAAGGACCTTGATGATATCAAAGTCCAAGAGCTGATTGGCTCACTTCAGACTTATGAGCTGTCGTTGCCCACACAAAGGAAGAGCAATTTTCTTGCTCTTAAGACTATTAATGACAAGGTAGAGACTCATGACTTATCAGATGTGGATGTTGTTGAAAAAGATGTTTCTTACCTTGTGAAAAATTTCTGAAAATTTTTGAAGTTCAAGTACAATGGAAAATTTGGCGATAAAGGGAAATTTCCAAGTTCCGAAAAGGAGAAAAGGGACTTCAAAAGGAAAGATGGAAAGGAGTCTTAATCCACTCAAGGAGTCACCTGTTTTGAGTGCAATGGACATGGCCACTTCAAGAAGGAATGTCCTAATTATTTGAGAATGAAGGGCAAGGTGTATGCCACAACTCTTAGTGACTTAGACTCTTCCAATTCTGATTCGGAGGAAATCTGTGATGGAGAACGAAATTACTCTGCTTTTATGACTATTGATCATGTTGAGTCTTCGAAGGACTTGAGTTTGCTTGTAGAAGAGCTTAGGGAGCATAGTGATGAGGAATCAATGGGAGTTGTAAAAGAATTGGATGTTGAAGAAGATGAAAGTAATGTGGGTCTTTAAGAAAACTACAATTCCCTCCTTGAGAAGTCAGGAGAATATGCAAGGGTGGCCAAGACAGTCGTTAAAAAGATGAAGAAGGCAGAGGAGGACTATAGAAGTTTCCTAGTGTGATAAGGAGGCCAAATGTGAAATAGAGAAGCTGAATGGAGAGCTAACTGAAGCTTACTCAAAGATAAAATTTCTTGAGATTGAGGTGGTTCAAGCAAATGCCAAAGTAGAGAGTTTCCTCCAAGAAGCTAGATGAAGTCCTTTCTCATCAAAAACCTTTCTCCTATAGAACCGGATTGGGATATACCAGAGAGAGTAGTTCAGCTGTGAATATCTCCAAGGAAGTAAAGTTTTTGAAAGCAAAAGAACCGGTTGTAGTTGCACCTATTGCTGAGAAAGTAAATGTGGAGAAGAAGAAGAATGTGGCTGACCAACTGGTGTTGAATAAGCCCTGTAATCAATCAGTTGTTAGACCTGACTCTAAAGGAAAATCACTTCCAAAATCACAAAGAGGTTCGAGAACAAACCATTTCTACCATCATTGTGGACTTCAAGGGCACACCAGACCAAATTGTCATAAGCTTGGTGCATTGAAGAATACAAGGGATCAAAGGTCAAGAGGACAAAGAGATCACAAAAGGAATTGGGCTGCTGAGCATTCAAGAGGCCGAGATGGTGATTTCGAAGTGATGGATGTGATGAAGATGATTGATGCATTCACCACCTGCTTGGCAAGCTTCACCAGAAGGTTTGAAAGCCCTAACACTCGTACCCAATCCTATAGGGATATCACCCCGAACGCATGTGACGTGTGGGTGAAGAGGGGTACTCATGCATAAACATTACAACATGTCCATGCATCAATACTTCCTATGTTTTGTGACTATGCTTGATTGTGTGATTTTGCTAGCTTGATTTGAAAATTGTTTGTTTGTTTGCATTTGTTTTAAATGTTTTTACATTGTTGCTTTTGATAAATCTTTTCTTGCTTTTGTGTCAAAAATCCAAAAACACATAAAAAGTAGAAAATCCAAAAAAGTTTGATCGACATTATTTTTAGTTGTCACAAACATATTTTGCCTTGTATCTTTGTACTAATGGTTTTGTGCATTTATGAGCGTAGCTTGTTCCCTATGCACTCATATCATTGTGGGAGAAATCTTGACTTCTATGTGATTGTTGTAAATAGATCTTCAAACTTGTCATGAATGATTTGTAAGGTTGAATTTAATCAACCATCTTGTTGGCTTTATTTTGTGCCAGATTTGCTTGTAATTTAGCAATTAGTAACCCTGTGTTTAGGTAAGAATCATGTAAAGGTAGTGTGTGAGAGAGTGTGAAGAAATGCTCAAGACTGTGTAGTGAAGTAGGGACTCGTGGGTGGCTCGCAACTTGCAAGCCGCTAGAAGATGCACATGAGTGAAACATGCAAAGAAGCTGAACCGTCATGCCAGCTGTAGCACTACAGGACAAAAAGTCCAGACTGGCCATTCAGTTAGCTTGCAGCTTGGACTCGCGACTTAGTCAAGTCGCGAGGCCAAGTCACCAATCCACTATGTTATGGAAAAACTAACTCTTCGCATTCCTTTCTCACTCCAGTATAAATACCCCTTATACCCACGAAATATTGAGAGCTTCCAAAGAGAATTTTGAGAAAGAAACTCTAGAGAAAAACAAAATTGACTCATCCACAATCTTTACATAGTGACTCTTCAAATTCCTCTACTCTCACCCTCTTCATTGTTAAATCCTTGAAAGGTACATTAGCCAAAACCTTTTCTCACCATAGCCATATCTGTGAGAAGGCTATTTGGTACTCAGGAAGCAGTTAGGAAGGGACCAATTGATATTGGTTGATGCTATGGGTTATAGCGGAATCCGGTAAGCTAAAGAAGTTAAAGGTTTGACGTAACCTTGCTGGAGAAAGAAGCTTGGAGGGCTTAGGTTTACTAGGTAAATTAGGCTTGGAGGGTCTTCTGCTATTCATGTATCCTGACTTCATTCTTTAGTGGATTATTGATCGCTTGGAGAGCGGTGGAGAGGTTTTATGCCGAGGACTTTAGTTTCCTCTTCGATAACACATCGCTATGTTGTCCTTGTGTTTGCATCTCTCTTCCCTTAATCTTTGCCATTTAATTTTTGCTGTGGTTGTGATTTTAATTGGTTTAGATTGTTTTATCAATTCTGTTTTAGCTTATGTTCATGTTCCGCACATGTATTGTTTGATAATAAGCTTGAATTGGTAATTTGTGAATTGGGAGTCTAAACTTTCAAGGTGTTTTATACACTAATTGAACATTCAGAGCTCTCTACATTTCGTGGGTATAAGTGTATTTATAGTAGGGTGTATGAGGAATGCAAAAGGTCAGTTTTCATCAAACAGGGCATTCTGGTGACTCAACCTCACGAGTGGAACGAGTTGTGAGTTTAAGTCACAAGTTAACTGCCTGACCAGACTGGCAGTTTTGTCCTGTAGTGCTCCAACTGTCGTGACCCTTCAACTCCCCTGCATGCTGCACACGTGTGCCACCTTTGGCAACTTGCCAATCGCGAGATCCAGCCGCAAGGCTCTTCTTGAGTGCACACATCTTGAGCTTTCTTCACACTCTCTCACACACTACCCTTACATAATTCCCACCTAAATACAGGGTATCTAATTGCTAAATTACAAGCAAATTTGGCACGGAATAAAGCCAATACATGATTGAATAAATTCAACTTTACAGAGAACAAACTACTATGGGACCAAGCAAGTGAGCAAAGCACTTATTCCGTTTCTTCTATTATCCAATTTAGGAAGAATAGTAAATGTCTCCTCCATCTTGGGACAATTAAAGGTATAGAATTTAAAACTCATCTTATTAAACCGTTTATAATCAACTATATTTGGTCATGAATATTTCACGGCAATACAGAGTGCAAGATTATGGCTGCGATGATTGTGTTGGACCTGCACTAAACATTTGGTTCTAGGAGATTGCTTGAAATTATTTTTACAAGAAATTAAAATTTCAATTATGTTAATATTTTAGCTTATTTCAAATCAGAATGCAAAGAAAGAACTAGGAGATCTTGATGGCCTCACAGTAGAGAAAGTGGACAAGGTGGGGGAAGGATTTGTAGAAGATGTCAAGGAGAATTTGATTGAAACCAAAGGTTGGCCAAAATTTCTGCTTACATAGTCTCCAACGCGGTTCTGAATGCATCTACAAGGGTTCTAGCAAGGAAGTGCCCTAAAATAGCAATCAACTGCGTGTGTCCAGGGTATACCAGCACAGACTTTAACCACAACAGTGGAGTTTTAACTGTTGAAGAAGTTGCAAAAAGTCTTGTGATGTTGGCTTTGATTCCTGAAGGTGGGTCTTCTGGCCTCCTCTTTGATCAAATGGAAATATCAACCTTTTGAATAAGAAATGATGCTACCCAATGAGTACATAAGCATAGGGAAGAAACATGGAGAATGAAAATGTGTTATGGATGCTTCTTTAAATCTTATAGTTGGTTTATTTCGATCTTGCATTGATCAATAAAAGCTTTAGAAAGTCTTTTTTATTCTACTTTATATTATGTGAAAACTCTTTCAACACTAGTTGTTAGAACAACATTATACTTTTCGAAATTAAAAACTTTTTGACTCATTTATACTGTTCGGTGCTCTAAAGAAAGAAAATTTAGGTTGCTTTAAATTTTTATATAAATATACTATGGGTGCCTAGTTCTCGGTTATGGGCCTAGAAACGTGATTGGGCTCACAATTTACTTATTATAGTGGGCTTATGTATATCCTACAACGGGAAATTCCTTTGAATTAGTGCTGAAGTTGAAAAGGTCTTGTTGATTGGAATAATCGAGCAATATGGTTTCTAAACCAGTTCTCTCTTTCTCACTCCTTTCTAGTTCTCTACCTTCTAAGGTCCAACCCCTCCTCCTTCTGCTTGCTCCCTATTTATAACCTTTTGTTGGTGGATCATCAATTATTTTTTTCAACATTCTTCGTGTGGGTGGGGCCTACTAGGATTATTCCTGATGAGAGGAGCCCCACTTTGGAAATAGAAATTCAATCCTTGGGACTCACAATAGATGTCGGATGCTACTCGGCAATGATATTCCCCAAGGCATTATCGACATATATCGGAATGGATCTGATCATGGCTAGCCCCTAAGGACATCTCGGTCCACGGTTCAAGCTACCGAACAATAGAGATTGGGCTTATCATGGAGTCATTATCCAACCACTCCATGTTTGGGCCTACTAGAAATGGTTCAATGACCGTATTGTAGCCTCCCTTGATCCTTTCCCTGTTCATGGGGATAGGATAAGAATCCTTATTACGCATACGTTTTGTTCCTCGGGGATACCAATCATCAGTCATTAGTTGTAGACAAGACAACCTATACGTTTGACAAATAGGATGACAGGTTGTCTCATTAAATGGCCATCATTGCCTAACAGTTCGTGAATTGAGGCTGCGCATGAAACGATTATTAAAAAAAAAAGGGAATTTAATGGCTTTCTTGCCTAAACATCCATTTATTGCCTCCTAAATCCTTCTGCCTAAAAAATGCAATTCCCATCTCCTTGGTTCATTTCCTACTTTATTTATTTCTGAGCACTCTAAATTCTCGAGCACAAATTCCCTCCCGAGCAAGTCTACCTTAGCATTTCTACTGTAAGTTCTTCGTTCCTTACCTTATTTTTTAAGATTCCTTCCCTTTATTTGATATACAAGAATGGGTTTTCACACCTTCTTAAGACCGAGGATGCCTTAGCTAATTTTAGGCTAGGTTTGCCATTCCTTTAGATGTAGATGTAGCATACTGTCATGAGGATAAAATAGAAATCGATAGGCACCCTCATGTGGTGTTCTTCCCTTTGATAGCTATATTATAGGGTGGGGTAAGATTTCTAGTAGATCCATTAATACTTAAGACCCTTAGATTCCATGGTCTTTGCCCCGCCCAAATCCCACCAAATTTTTACCAAGTAGTGAGCAGTGTTAGTAAGCTTAATGACCTGTACGGATTACACCTCAACCACCACAATATTAACTTCATGTACAGTCTATGTGGTAATGAGAGGTTGGGGTATTACCTTAAGGTCAAGGACACCATCGTACGGTCGATATTGTGTCTCCCTGACTCCAACAGAAACTTGGCAAGAGAGTATGATCGAGTGAGTGGCAACTGGCTTGCTGACAAGTTAACCTGCTCGACCTCGCCCCGGGATATTGGTTAGTACCACCCCCATTTATCATAACTTATGCCGTTGTTATTGATATTTTATTATTTATCAATTGTAGTTACTATTTTATTCGAGTGCTAATAATTCACCCCGTTTATGCAGACGCTAAACGATTCAAGCCAAATCCTAGTGTCATACACTCACGGGACTTGAATTTCGTGCTACGGTCCGAGATTTTCGTGCACTTTGATGGCCAACTACGGGCCTCTCATCTCATCCTCAGTTGTACTCCCTCGTACACAAGCTTTTAAGACCCCGAATAATCGCTAACAGTGGGTAGTCCCCTTCTATCATATCTTGACGTCCAGTTGTGCAGTTTCCTCCCCAGAGGATTAACGCTTGGTGAGGCCCAGAGACTCGGCCTTTGGCAGATAAAGGAGGGTTCACTGCTACCAGTCAAGGACAGTTTGACAGACAGAGTGTTCCACAATCAGGCCGAGCATATTCCAATTGAAGACCCTGATGAGGAAGTTCAAGTTGAGGGGCGGGTTGTAGTGGAATCTGTTAACTCTTCGTCGGAAGGAACTATAGTCTAGGATTCAGAGATCGAGATGGTGGTTAGAAGAACAATGATAGCTGACCGGGTTCTGCCCGGTGAGCGGCCAACCCCCCAACAGTAGGCACCCCTTCCCTAGCTCCTCGTGGATGCAAGAGGCCTCAAAACACATCTAAGCCCATTGATTGCCAAGAATGTGCGCCCCCCAAAACCCCTCTTGCTTCGACCACAACACCACTTATCATTCAAGAACCTGCTCTAGGCCTTAGACCTATTATGGCTATGGGTTCAAACATCGCCTTATTCTCGGCACCACCTACGCAAAGTGTTTTCAAGTTTAGCAATTAGCCTCTACTCAACGTCCTGTGTTCGAAACTGGGCTAGTGGGCAGGGTGTTCAGATTGCCTAGAGCCTAGGTCGGGTCCTTTAATTGCCAAATGACGTGCTGTAATTCTTGGATGGTAATGATAAAGTGGTGTCACTCAGGCTTGAGTGGGACACCATCGTGGTAATTTAAAAAAAAAAGAATTATCACTTAATAGTGTATCATTTATACTGCATTTCTTAACTTAGCATCTAAGAGTTTTCTGCTATTTTGATAGGCTGCCCAACTGGCTCATATGATGGAGAACTTTTTGAAAAGCTTGGTAGAGGAAGCTGAGAAGGAGAAGGCTCTCAAAAAGGTGGCAGAGGCCA